>NC_090296.1:164909891-167404913 GCF_039906515.1 Pseudorca crassidens
CACAAACGAGGTTCTTGTAAACAGAGCCGTCCCAAACTTTGCGGTGGCTGTGTCTTTTTGATTTTAATTTCCCTAAGCTATACGACCATAAGTGGAAGTGCCCTAGGCTCTGTTGCTTTGTTTTTTAGATGTTTCAGGAAACACCATACACTTCTCCAGAGTGGCTGTTGGCAATTTACATCCCGCCCATCAGCATAACAAGGCTCCCAGTTCTCCATGGCCTGTCCTGCCTTTCTGGATTTTATACTTTTTTCAGATGGCCCTTTTGACCGGGGGGCAGTGAGACTTCATTGTAGTGCAGATTTCCTTTGCAAGCTTGCTTGGTTGGCCCAAAAGGGCGTATGCGTTTTTTCCTGAATATATTCAGGAAAAAACGCATACGCCCTTTTTAGCCAAGTGCATCATTGTGGACGTTCTGCCTCTTTTCCTATGCTTTACATGCAATTCCAGTCTACCTCCTGAAATCGGTTTCCTGCAATTCTGCCCCGCTTTCAAGTCCTCTTGGCAGCCTTACTTCAATATATTTTTGGACGATAGCTGTCATTTATAACTCTGCAGGTTTGTGAATTACAGTGCCCCTAAGCTCCTTTCTTCAACTCGCTTTCTTGTGAGCTGGCCGCAACGCCGCAGGATTGCTTCAGGCCCTAGTGTGGTTCCGGCATGGCACGCTGAGCCTTTGGTTAATTCCTCTTCCTGGTGGGAAATGAGAGTTAAATTTGCCCGTCCAGGCACCTCCAGCTAGTCTCTCATTGGTTCTCCCTATTCCTGTTCATTTTCCGCAGAAATGGCAAACTGGGCCAAACAGGAGGTTAAAGGCACTGACTCTCCAAGTGGGGAGAGTGTTAGTAAAGCGTCTGGAATGTTGCACCCGAGTACCAGGGGACGAAACCTGAGACACATTTGAACACGTTTCCCGATCACACGGTGGATCATACTCTGGGTTCCACATGCATGTTTTAGCTGAAGGAAGAATCCCTTAAACCTGGAGAGTTGAGACCCATGGAATGGGTACCATGCAATGTGACCTCAAAGGGTCTGCATTTGCTCACCGAACCTCACCAATCCTATCACTGCTGCGTTTATGCCGCTGTACACACGCTTGATTCTCTTTCGGAGACATAGAAATGTATAGGTTTTAAGATTCTTACTGGTCAGGTATATTCTTAGGCGTTTAATATGGGGTGTAGAGTCCACTTCGTTGAGCAAGGAGTAGCTCTTGTCTATTACATATTTGGCTTATGGAACGGTATCTGTGCTAATTTCAATCTCTGGTTTTATGCAGCACCCCAACTCACCTTTGCCCTTAAGCAAGCATAAGTTGGTTTTCTACATTTGAGACCCTGTTCTGTTTTGTAATTCAGTTCCTGTGTAGCCAAGTTTACATTCCGTGTAGTAGTGATATCTTATGATGTTTCTTTTTCTGTGTGACTTATCTCACTTAGAATCATCGTACCTGAATCCACTCATTATGCTGCTACGGGCCTGATGATATACATTTCATTGCTGAGTGATATTGCATTGTACGTAAGTACCACAACTTCTTTATCCATTTTTCGCTTTCTGTGATATTGAACTTGTACCGTAAACGAGGATCTTGTAAACAGAGCCGTCCCAAACTTTGAGGTGGCTGTGTCTTTTTGATTTTAATTTCCCTAAGCTATAGGACCATAAGTGGAAGTGCCGTAGGCTCTGTTGCTTTGTTTTTTAGATGTTTCAGGAAACACCATACACTTCTCCAGAGTGGCTGTTGGCAATTTACATCCCGCCCATCAGCATAACAAGGCTCCCATGTCTCCATGGCCTGTCCGGCCTTTTGGATTTTACACTTTTTTCAGATGGCCCTTTTGACTGGGGGGCAGTGAGACTTCATTGTAGTGCAGATTTCCTTTGCAAGCTTGCTTGGTTGGCCAAAAAGGGCGTATGCGTTTTTTCCTGAATATATTCAGGAAAAAACGCATACGCCCTTTTTGGCCAAGTGCATCATTGTGGACGTTCTGCCTCTTTTCCTATGCTTTACATGCAATTCCAGTCTACCTCCTGAAATCGGTTTCCTGCAATCCTGCCCCGCTTTCAAGTCCTCTTGGCAGCCTTACTTCAATATATTTTTGGACGATAGCTGTCATTTTTAACTCTGCAGGTTTGTGAATTACAGTGCCCCTGAGCTCCTTTCTTCAACTCACTTTCTTGTGAGCTGGCCGCAACACCGCAGGATTGCTTCAGGCCCTAGTGTGGTTCCGGCATGGCACGCTGAGCCTTTGGTTAATTCCTCTTCCTGGTGGGAAATGAGAGTTAAATTTGCCCATCCAGACACCTCCAGCTAGTCTCTCATTGGTTCTCCCTATTCCTGTTCATTTTCCGCAGAAATTGCAAACTGGGCCAAACAGGAGGTTAAAGGCACTGACTCTCCAAGTGGGGAGAGTGTTAGTAAAGCATCTGGAATGTTGCACCCGAGTACCAGGGGACAAAAACTGAGACACATTTGAACACGTTTCCCGATCACACGGTGGATCATACTCTGGGTTCCAAATGCATGTTTTAGCTGAAGGAAGAATCCCTTAAACCTGGAGAGTTGAGACCCATGGAATGGCTACCATGCAATATGACTTCAAAGGGTCTGCATTAGCTCATCAAACCTCACCAATCCTATCACTGCTGCGTTTATGCTGCTGTACACATGCTTGATTCTCTTTTGGAGACATATAAATCCATAGGTTTTAAGATTATTACTAGTCAGGTATATTCTTAGGCGATTAATATGGGGTGTAGAGTCCACTTCGTTGAGCAAGGAGTAGCTCTTGTCTATTACATATTTGGCTTATGGAATGGTATCTGTGCTAATTTCAATCTCTGGTTTTATGCAGAACCCCAACTCACCTTTCCCCTTAAGCAAGCATAAGTTGGTTTTCTACATTTGAGACCGTGTTCTGTTTTGTAATTCAGTTTCTGTGTAGCCAAGTTTACATTCCGTGTAGTAGTTATATCTTATGATGTTTCTTTTTCTGTGTGACTTATCTCACTTAGAATCATCGTACCTGAATCCACTCATTATGCTGCTACGGGCCTGATGATATAGATTTCATTGCTGAGTGATATTGCATTGTACGTAAGTACCACAAAATCTTTGTCCATTTTTCACTTTCTGTGATATTGAACTTGTACTGTAAACGAGGTTCTTGTAAACAGAGCCGTCCCAAACTTTGGGGTGGCTGTGTCTTTTTGATTTTAATTTCCCTAAGCTATAGGACCATAAGTGGAAGTGCCCTAGGCTCTGTTGCTTTGTTTTTTAGATGTTTCAGGAAACACCATACACTTCTCCAGAGTGGCTGTTGGCAATTTACATCCCGCCCATCAGCATAACAAGGCTCCCAGTTCTCCATGGCCTGTCCTGCCTTTCTGGATTTTACACTTTTTTCAGATGGCCCTATTGACCGGGGGGCAGTGAGACTTCATTGTAGTGCAGATTTCCTTTGCAAGCTTGCTTGGTTGGCCAAAAAGGGCGTATGCGTTTTTTCCTGAATATATTCAGGAAAAAACGCATACGTCCTTTTTGGCCAAGTGCATCATTGTGGACGTTCTGCCTCTTTTCCTATGCTTTACATGCAATTCCAGTCTACCTCCTGAAATCGGTTTCCTACAATTCTGCCCCGCTTTCAAGTCCTCTTGGCAGCCTTACTTCAATATATTTTTGGACGATAGCTGTCATTTTTAACTCTGCAGGTTTGTGAAATACAGGGCCCCTGAGCTCCTTTCTTCAACTCGCTTTCTTGTGAGCTGGCCGCAACACCGCAGGATTGCTTCAGGACATAGTGTGGTTCCGGAATGGCACGCTGAGCCTTTGTTTAATTCCTCTTCCTGGTGGGAAATGAGAGTTAAATTTGCCCGTCCAGACACCTCCAGCTAGTCTCTCATTGGTTCTCCCTATTCCTGTTCATCTTCCGCAGAAACTGCAAACTGGGCCAAACAGGAGGTTAAAGGCACTGACTCTCCAAGTGGGGAGAGTGTTAGTAAAGCATCTGGAATGTTGCACCCGAGTACCAGCGGACGAAAACTGACACATTTGAACACGTTTTCCGATCACACGGTGGATCATACTCTGGGTTCCACATGCATGTTTTAGCTGAAGGAAGAATCCCTTAAACCTGGAAAGTTGAGACCCAAGGAATAGGTACCACGCAACATGACTTCAAAGGGTCTGCATTTGCTCACCGAACGTCACCAATCCTATCACTGCTGCGCTTATGCCGCTGTACACACGCTTGATTCTCTTTCGGAGACAAATAAGTCCATAGGTTTTAAGATTATTACTAGTCAGGTATATTCTTAGGCGATTAATATGGGGTGTAGAGTCCACTTCGTTGAGCAAGGAGTAGCTCTTGTCTATTACATATTTGGCTTATGGAATGGTATCTGTGCTAATTTCAATCTCTGGTTTTATGCAGAACCCCAACTCACCTTTCCCCTTAAGCAAGCATAAGTTGGTTTTCTACATTTGAGACCGTGTTCTGTTTTGTAATTCAGTTTCTGTGTAGCCAAGTTTACATTCCGTGTAGTAGTGATATCTTATGATGTTTCCTTTTCTGTGTGACTTATCTCACTTAGAATCATCATACCTGAATCCACTCATTATGCTGCTACGGGCCTGATGATATAGATTTCATTGCTGAGTGATATTGCATTGTACGTAAGTACCACAAATTCTTTATCCATTTTTCACCTTCTGTGATATTGAATTTGTACTGTAAATGAGGTTCTTGTAAACAGAGCCATCCCAAACTTTGGGGTGGCTGTGTCTTTTTGATTTTAATTTCCCTAAGCTATAGGACCATAAGTGGAAGTGCCCTAGGCTCTGTTGCTTTGTTTTTTAGATGTTTCAGGAAACACCATACACTTCTCCAGAGTGGCTGTTGGCAATTTACATCCCGCCCATCAGCATAACAAGGCTCCCAGTTCTCCATGGCCTGTCCTGCCTCTCTGGATTTTATACTTTTTTCAGATGGCCCTTTTGACCGGGGGGCAGTGAGACTTCATTGTAGTGCAGATTTCCTTTGCAAGCTTGCTTGGTTGGCCAAAAAGGGCGTATGCGTTTTTTCCTGAATATATTCAGGAAAAAACGCATACGCCCTTTTTGGCCAAGTGCATCATTGTGGACGTTCTGCCTCTTTTCGTATGCTTTACATGCAATTCCAGTCTACCTCCTGAAATCGGTTTCCTGCAATTCTGCCCCGCTTTCAAGTCCTCTTGGCAGCCTTACTTCAATATATTTTTGGACGATAGCTGTCATTTATAACTCTGCAGGTTTGTGAATTACAGTGCCCCTGAGCTGCTTTCTTCAACTCGCTTTCTTGTGAGCTGGCCGCAACACCGCAGGATTGCTTCAGGCCCTAGTGTGGTTCCGGCATGGCACGCTGAGCCTTTGGTTAATTCCTCTTCCTGGTGGGAAATGAGAGTTAAATTTGCCCGTCCAGACACCTCCAGCTAGTCTCTCATTGGTTCTCCCTATTCCTGTTCATCTTCCGCAGAAATTGCAAACTGGGCCAAACAGGAGGTTAAAGGCACTGACTCTCCAAGTGGGGAGAGTGTTAGTAAAGCGTCTGGAATGTTGCACCCGAGTACGAGGAGACGAAACCTGAGACACATTTCAACACGTTTCCCGATCACACGGTGGATCATACTCTGGGTTCCACATGCATGTTTTAGGTGAAGGAAGAATCCCTTAAACCTGGAGAGTTGAGACCCATGGAATGGGTACCATGCAATATGACTTCAAAGGTTCTGCATTGGCTAACCGAACCTCACCAATCCTATCACTGCTGTGCTTATGCCACTGTACACACGCTTGATTCCCTTTCGGAGACATATAAATCCATAGGTTTTAAGATTCTTACTAGTCATGTATATTCCTAGACGTTTAATATGGGGTGTTGAGTCCTCTTCGTTGAGCAAGGAGTAGCTCTTGTCTATTACATATTTGGCTTATGGAATGGTATCTGTGCTAATTTCAATCTCTGGTTTTATGCAGCACCCCAATTCACCTTTCCCCTTAAGCAAGCATAAGTTGGTTTTCTACATTTGAGACCGTGTTCTGTTTTGTATTTCAGTTCCTGGGTAGCCAAGTTTACATTCCGTGTAGTAGGGATATCTTATGATGTTTCTATTTCTGTGTGACTTATTTCACTTAGAATCATCGTACCTGAATCCACTCATTATGCTACTACGGGCCTGATGATATACATTTCATTGCTGAGTGATATTGCATTGTACGTAAGTACCACAAATTCTTTATCCATTTTTCGCTTTCTGTGATATTGAACTTGTACCGTAAATGATCTTCTTGTAAACAGAGCCGTCCCAAACTTTGGGGTGGCTGTTTCTTTTTGATTTTAATTTCCCTAAGCTATAGGACCATAAGTGGAAGTGCCCTAGGCTCTGTTGCTTTGTTTTTTACATGTTTCAGGAAACACCATACACTTCTCCAGAGTGGCTGTTGGCAATTTACATCCCGCCCATCAGCATAACAAGGCTCCCAGTTCTCCATGGCCTGTCCTGCCTTTCTGGATGTTATACTTTTTTCAGATGACCCTTTTGACCGGGGGGCAGTGAGACTTCATTGTAGTGCAGATTTCCTTTGCAAGCTTGCTTGGTTGGCCAAAAAGGGCGTATGCGTTTTTTACTGAATATATTCAGGAAAAAACGCATACGCCCTTTTTGGCCAAGTGCATCATTGTGGACATTCTGTCTCTTTTCCTATGCTTTACATGCAATTCCAGTCTACCTCCTGAAATCGGATTCCTGCAATTCTGCCCCGCTTTCGAGTCCTCTTGGCAGCCTTACTTCAATATATTTTTGGACGATAGCTGTCATTTTTAACTCTGCAGGTTTGTGAATTACAGTGCCCCTGAGCTCCTTTCTTCAACTCGCTTTCTTGTGAGCTGGCCGCAACACCGCAGGATTGCTTCAGGCCCTAGTGTGGTTCCGGCATGGCACGCTGAGCCTTTGGTTAATTCCTCTTCCTGGTGGGAAATGAGAGTTAAATTTGCCCATCCAGACACCTCCAGGTAGTCTCTCATTGGTTCTCCCTATTCCTGTTCATTTTCCGCAGAAATTGCAAACTGGGCCAAACAGGAGGTTAAAGGCACTGACTCTCCAAGTGGGGAGAGTGTTAGTAAAGCGTCTGGAATGTTGCACCCGAGTACCAGGGGACGAAAACTGAGACACATTTGAACACGTTTCCCGATCACACGGTGGATCATACTCTGGGTTCCACATGCATGTTTTAGCTGAAGGAAGAATCCCTTAAACCTGGAGAGTTGAGACCCATGGAATGGGTACCATGCAATATGACTTCAAAGGGTCTGCATTTGCTCATCAAACCTCAGAAATCCTATCACTGCTGCGTTTATGCCGCTGTACACATGCTTGATTCTCTTTTGGAGACATATAAATCCATAGGTTTTAAGATTATTACTAGTCAGGTATATTCTTAGGCGATTAATATGGGGTGTAGAGTCCACTTCGTTGAGCAAGGAGTAGCTCTTGTCTATTACATATTTGGCTTATGGAATGGTATCTGTGCTAATTTCAATCTCTGGTTTTATGCAGAACCCCAACTCACCTTTCCCCTTAAGCAAGCATAAGTTGGTTTTCTACATTTGAGACCGTGTTCTGTTTTGTAATTCAGTTTCTGTGTAGCCAAGTTTACATTCCGTGTAGTAGTGATATCTTATGATGTTTCTTTTTCTGTGTGACTTATCTCACTTAGAATCATCGTACCTGAATCCACTCATTATGCTGCTACGGGCCTGATGATATAGATTTCATTGCTGAGTGATATTGAATTGTACGTAAGTACCACAAATTCTTTATCCATTTTTCACCTTCTGTGATATTGAATTTGTACTGTAAATGAGGTTCTTGTAAACAGAGCCATCCCAAACTTTGGGGTGGCTGTGTCTTTTTGATTTGAATTTCCCTAAGCTATAGGACCATAAGTGGAAGTGCCCTAGGCTCTGTTGCTTTGTTTTTTAGATGTTTCAGGAAACACCATACACTTCACCAGAGTGGCTGTTGGCAATTTACATCCCGCCCATCAGCATAACAAGGCTCCCAGTTCTCCATGGCCTGTCCTGCCTCTCTGGATTTTACACTTTTTTCAGATGGCCCTTTTGACCGGGGGGCAGTGAGACTTCATTGTAGTGCAGATTTCCTTTGCAAGCTTGCTTGGTTGGCCAAAAAGGGCGTATGCGTTTTTTCCTGAATATATTCAGGAAAAAACGCATACGCCCTTTTTGGCCAAGTGCATCATTGTGGACGTTCTGCCTCTTTTCCTATGCTTTACATGCAATTCCAGTCTACCTCCTGAAATCGGATTCCTGCAATTCTGCCCTGCTTTCAAGTCCTCTTGGCAGCCTTACTTCAATATATTTTTGGACGATAGCTGTCATTTATAACTCTGCAGGTTTGTGAATTACAGTGCCCCTGAGCTCCTTTCTTCAACTCGCTTTCTTGTGAGCTGGCCGCAACACCGCAGGATTGCTTCAGGCCCTAGTGTCGTTCCGGCATGGCACGCTGAGCCTTTGGTTAATTCCTCTTCCTGGTGGGAAATGAGAGTTAAATTTGTCCGTCCAGACACCTCCAGCTAGTCTCTCATTGGTTCTCCCTATTCCTGTTCATTTTCCGCAGAAATTGCAAACTGGGCCAAACAGGAGGTTAAAGGCACTGACTCTCCAAGTGGGGAGAGTGTTAGTAAAGCGTCTGGAATGTTGCACCCGAGTACCAGGGGACGAAATCTGACACATTTGAACACGTTTCCCGATCACACGGTGGATCATACTCTGGGTTCCACATGCATGTTTTAGCTGAAGGAAGAATCCCTTAAACCTGGAGAGTTGAGACCCATGGAATGGGTACCATGCAATATGACTTCAAAGGGTCTGCATTTGCTCACTGAACCTCACAAATCCTATCACTGCTGCATTTATGCCGCTGTAGACATGCTTGATTCTCTTTCGGAGACATATAAATCCATAGGTTTTAAGATTCTTACTAGTCAGGTATATTCTTAGGCATTTAATATGGGGTGTTGAGTCCACTTCGTTGAGCAAGGAGTAGCTCTTGTCTATTACCTATTTGGCTTATGGAATGGTATCTGTGCTAATTTCAATCTCTGGTTTTATGCAGCACCCCAACTCACCTTTCCCCTTAAGCAAGCATAAGTTGGTTTTCTACATTTGAGATCCTGTTCTGTTTTGTAATTCAGTTCCTGTGTAGCCAAGTTTACATTCCGTGTATTAGTGATATCTTATGATGTTTCTTTTTCTGTGTGACATATTTCACTTAGAAATATCGTACCTGAATCCACTCATTATGCTGCTACGGGCCTGATGACATAGATTTCATTCCTGAGTGATATTGCATTGTACGTAAGTACCACAACTTCTTTATCCATTTTTCACTTTCTGTGATATTGAACTTGTACCATAAACGAGATTCTTGTAAACAGAGCCGGCCCAAACTTTGGGGTGGCTGTGTCTTTTTGATTTTAATTTCCCTAAGCTATAGGACCATAAGTGGAAGTGCCCTAGGCTCTGTTGCTTTGTTTTTTAGATGTTTCAGGAAACACCATACACTTCTCCAGAGTGGCTGTTGGCAATTTACATCCCGCCCATCAGCATAACAAGGCTCCCAGTTCTCCATGGCCTGTCCTGCCTTTCTGGATTTTATACTTTTTTCAGATGGCCCTTTTGACCGGGGGGCAGTGAGACTTCATTGTAGTGCAGATTTCCTTTGCAAGCTTGCTTGTTTGGCCAAAATGGGTGTATGCGTTTTTTCCTGAATATATTCAAGAAAAAACGCATACGCCCTTTTTGGCCAAGTGCATCATTGTGGACGTTCTGCCTCTTTTCCTATGCTTTACATGCAATTCCAGTCTACCTCCTGAAATCGGTTTCCTGCAATTCTGCCCCGCTTTCAAGTCCTCTTGGCAGCCTTACTTCAATATATTTTTGGACGATAGCTGTCATTTATAACTCTGCAGGTTTGTGAATTACAGTGCCTCTGAGCTCCTTTCTTCAACTCGCTTTCTTGTGAGCTGGCCGCAACACCGCAGGATTGCTTCAGGCCCTAGTGTCGTTCCAGCATGGCACGCTGAGCCTTTGGTTAATTCCTCTTCCTGGTGGGAAATGAGAGTTAAATTTGCCCGTCCAGACACCTCCAGCTAGTCTCTCACTGGTTCTCCCTATTCCTGTTCATCTTCCGCAAAAATTGCAAACTGGGCCAAACAGGAGGTTAAAGGCACTGACTCTCCAAGTGGGGAGAGTGTTAGTAAAGCGTCTGGAATGTTGCACCCGAGTACCAGGGGACGAAACCTGAGACACATTTGAACACGTTTCCCGATCACACGGTGGATCATACTCTGGGTTCCACATGCATGTTTTAGCTGAAGGAAGAATCCCTTAAACCTGGAGAGTTGAGACCCATGGAATGGGTACCATGCAATATGACCTCAAAGGGTCTGCATTGGCTCACCGAACCTCACCAATCCTATCACTGCTGCACTTATGCCACTGTACACACGCTTGATTCTCTTTTGGAGACATATAAATCCATAGGTTTTAAGATTCTTACTAGTCAGGTATATTCTTAGACGTCTAATATGTGGTGTTGAGTCCTCTTCGTTGAGCAAGGAGTAGCTCTTGTCTATTACATATTTGGCTTATGGAACGGTATCTGTGCTAATTTCAATCTCTGGTTTTATGCAGCACCCCAACTCACCTTTCCCCTTAAGCAAGCATAAGTTGGTTTTCTACATTTGAGACCTTGTTCTCTTTTGTAATTCAGTTACTGTGTAGCCAAGTTTACATTCCGTGTATTAGTGATATCTTATGATGTTTCTTTTTCTGTGTGACTTATCTCACTTAGAATCATCGTACCTGAATCCACTCATTATGCTGCTATGGGCCTGATGACATAGATTTCATTGCTGAGTGATATTGCATTGTACGTAAGTACCACAACTTCTTTATCCATTTTTCACTTTCTGCGATATTGAACTTGTACCATAAACGAGATTCTTGTAAACAGAGCCGGCCCAAACTTTGGGGTGGCTGTGTCTTTTTGATTTTAATTTCCCTAAGCTATAGGACCATAAGTGGAAGTGCCCTAGGCTCTGTTGCTTTGTTTTTTAGATGTTTCAGGAAACACCATAAACTTCTCCAGAGTGGCTGTTGGCAATTTACATCCCGCCCATCAGCATAACAAGGCTCCCAGTTCTCCATGGCCTGTCCTGCCTTTCTGGATTTTATACTTTTTTCAGATGGCCCTTTTGACCGGGGGGCAGTGAGACTTCATTGTACTGCAGATTTCCTTTGCAAGCTTGCTTGGTTGGCCAAAAAGGGCGTATGCATTTTTTCCTGAATATATTCAGGAAAAAACGCATACGCCCTTTTTGGCCAAGTGCATCATTGTGGACGTTCTGCCTCTTTTCCTATGCTTTACATGCAATTCCAGTCTACCTCCTGAAATCGGTTTCCTGCAATTCTGCCCCGCTTTCAAGTCCTCTTGGCAGCCTTACTTCAATATATTTTTGGACGATAGCTGTCATTTATAACTCTGCAGGTTTGTGAATTACAGTGCCCCTGAGCTCCTTTCTTCAACTCGCTTTCTTGTGAGCTGGCCGCAACACCGCAGCATGGCTTCAGGCCCTAGTGTGGTTCCGGCATGGCACGCTGAGCCTTTGGTTAATTCCTCTTCCTGGTGGGAAATGAGAGTTAAATTTGCCCATCCAGACACCTCCAGCTAGTCTCTCATTGGTTCTCCCTATTCCTGTTCATTTTCCGCAGAAATTGCAAACTGGGCCAAACAGGAGGTTAAAGGCACTGACTCTCCAAGTGGGGAGAGTTTTAGTAAAGCGTCTGGAATGTTGCACCCGAGTACCAGGGGACGAAAACTGAGACACATTTGAACACGTTTCCCGATCACACGGTGGATCATACTCTGGGTTCCACATGCATGTTTTAGCTGAAGGAAGAATCCCTTAAACCTGGAGAGTTGAGACCCATGGAATGGCTACCATGCAATATGACTTCAAAGGGTCTGTATTTGCTCATCGAACCTCACCAATCCTATCACTGCTGCTTTTATGCTGCTGTACACATGCTTGATTCTCTTTTGGAGACATATAAATCCATAGGTTTTAAGATTATTACTAGTCAGGTATATTCTTAGGCGATTAATATGGGGTGTAGAGTCCACTTCGTTGAGCAAGGAGTAGCTCTTGTCTATTACCTATTTGGCTTATTGAATGGTATCTGTGCTA
This sequence comes from Pseudorca crassidens, assembly GCF_039906515.1. Classification (NCBI taxonomy): domain Eukaryota; kingdom Metazoa; phylum Chordata; class Mammalia; order Artiodactyla; family Delphinidae; genus Pseudorca; species Pseudorca crassidens. The sequence goes on from NC_090296.1 coordinate 164,922,205, forward strand.
ATTTCAATCTCTGGTTTTATGCAGAACACCAACTCACCTTTCCCCTTAAGCAAGCATAAGTTGGTTTTCTACATTTGAGACCGTGTTCTGTTTTGTAATTCAGTTTCTGTGTAGCCAAGTTTACATTCCGTGTAGTAGTGATATCTTATGATGTTTCTTTTTCTGTGTGACTTATCTCACTTAGAATCATCGTACCTGAATCCACTCATTATGCTGCTACGGGCCTGATGACATAGATTTCATTGCTGAGTGATATTGCATTGTACGTAAGTACCACAACTTCTTTATCCATTTTTCGCTTTCTGTGATATTGAACTTGTACCGTAAACGAGGTTCTTGTAAACAGAGCCGTCCCAAACTTTGGGGTGGCTGTGTCTTTTTGATTTTAATTTCCCTATGCTACAGGACCATAATTGGCAGTGCCCTAGGCTCTGTTGCTTTGTTTTGTAGATGTTTCAGGAAACACCATACACTTCTCCAGAGTGGCTGTTGGCAATTTACATCCCACCCATCAGCATAACAAGGCTCCCAGTTCTCCATGGCCTGTCCGGTCTTTCTGGATTTTACACTTTTTTCAGATGGCCCTTTTGACCGGGGGGCAGTGAGACTTCATTGTAGTGCAGATTTCCTTTGCAAGCTTGCTTGGTTGGCCAAAAAGGGCGTATGTGTTTTTTTCTGAATATATTCAGGAAAAAATTCATACGCCCTTTTTGGCCAAGTGCATCATTGTGGACGTTCTGCCTCTTTTCCTATGCTTTACATGCAATTCCAGTCTACCTCCTGAAATCGGTTTCCTGCAATTCTGCCCCGCTTTCAAGTCCTCTTGGCAGCCTTACTTCAATATATTTTTGGACGATAGCTGTCATTTTTAACTCTGCATGTTTGTGAATTACAGTGCCCCTGAGCTCCTTTCTTCAACTCGCTTTCTTGTGAGCTGGCCGCAACACCGCAGGATTGCTTCAGGCCCTAGTGTGGTTCCGGCATGGCATGCTGAGCCTTTGGTTAATTCCTCTTCCTGGTGGGAAATGAGAGTTAAATTTGCCCGTCCAGACACCTCCATCTAGTCTCTCATTGGTTCTCCCTATTCCTGTTCATTTTCCGCAGAAATTGCAAACTGGGCCAAACAGGAGGTTAAAGGCACTGACTCTCCAAGTGGGGAGAGTGTTAGTAAAGCGTCTGGAATGTTGCACCCGAGTACCAGGGGACGAAATCTGACACATTTGAACACGTTTCCCGATCACACGGTGGATCATACTCTGGGTTCCACATGCATGTTTTAGCTGAAGGAAGAATCCCTTAAACCTGGAGAGTTGAGACCCATGGAATGGCTACCATGCAATATGACTTCAAAGGGTCTGCATTTGCTCATCAAACCTCACCAATCCTATCACTGCTGCGTTTATGCCGCTGTACACATGCTTGATTCTCTTTTGGAGACATATAAATCCATAGGTTTTAAGATTCTTACTAGTCAGGTATATTCTTAGACGTTTAATATGGGGTGTTGAGTCCACTTCGTTGAGCAAGGAGTAGCTCTTGTCTATTACATATTTGGCTTATGGAACGGTATCTGTGCTAATTTCAATCTCTGGTTTTATGCAGCACCCCAACTCACCTTTCCCCTTAAGCAAGCATAAGTTGGTTTTCTACATTTGAGATCCTGTTCTGTTTTGTAATTCAGTTCCTGTGTAGCCAAGTTTACATTCCATGTATTAGTGATATCTTATGATGTTTCTTTTTCTGTGTGACTTATGTCACTTAGAATCATCGTACCTGAATCCACTCATTATGCTGCTACGGGCCTGATGACATAGATTTCATTCCTGAGTGATATTGCATTGTACGTAAGTACCACAACTTCTTTATCCATTTTTCGCTTTCTGTGATATTGAACTTGTACCATAAACGAGGTTCTTGTAAACAGAGCCGTCCCAAACTTTGGGGTGGCTGTGTCTTTTTGATTTTAATTTCCCTAAGCTATAGGACCATAAGTGGAAGTGCCCTAGGCTCTGTTGCTTTGTTTTTTAGATGTTTCAGGAAACACCATACACTTCTCCAGAGTGGCTGTTGGCAATTTACATCCCGCCCATCAGCATAACAAGGCTCCCAGTTCTCCATGGCCTGTCCTGCCTTTCTGGATTTTATACTTTTTTCAGATGGCCCTTTTGACCGGGGGGCAGTGAGACTTCATTGTACTGCAGATTTCCTTTGCAAACTTGCTTGGTTGGCCAAAAAGGGCGTATGCGTTTTTTCCTGAATATATTCAGGAAAAAACGCATACGCCCTTTTTGGCCAAGTGCATCATTGTGGACGTTCTGCCTCTTTTCCTATGCTTTACATGCAATTCCAGTCTACCTCCTGAAATCGGATTCCTGCAATTCTGCCCCGCTTTCGAGTCCTCTTGGCAGCCTTACTTCAATATATTATTGGACGATAGCTGTCATTTATAACTCTGCAGGTTTGTGAATTACAGTGCCCCTGAGCTCCTTTCTTCAACTCGCTTTCTTGTGAGCTGGCCGCAACACCGCAGGATTGCTTCAGGCCCTAGTGTGGTTCCGGCATGGCACGCTGAGCCTTTGGTTAATTCCTCTTCCTGGTGGGAAATGAGAGTTAAATTTGCCCGTCCAGACACCTCCAGCTAGTCTCTCATTGGTTCTCCCTATTCCTGTTCATTTTCCGCAGAAATTGCAAACTGGGCCAAACAGGAGGTTAAAGGCAGTGACTCTCCAAGTGGGGAGAGTTTTAGTAAAGCGTCTGGAATGTTGCACCCGAGTACCAGGGGACAAAAACGGAGACACATTTGAACACGTTTCCCGATCACACGGTGGATCATACTCTGGGTTCCACATGCATGTTTTAGCTGAAGGAAGAATCCCTTAAACCTGGAGAGTTGAGACCAATGGAATGGGTACCATTCAATATGACTTCAAAGGTTCTGCATTGGCTCACCGAACCTCACCAATCCTATCACTGCTGCGCTTATGCCACTGTACACACGTTTGATTCTCTTTCGGAGACATATAAATCCATAGATTTTAAGATTCTTACTAGTCAGGTATATTCTTAGACGTTTAATATGGGGTGTTGAGTCCTCTTCGTTGAGCAAGGAGTAGCTCTTGTCTATTACATATTTGGCTTATGGAACGGTATCTGTGCTAATTTCAATCTCTGGTTTTATGCAGCACCCCAACTCACCTTTCCCCTTAAGCAAGCATAAGTTGGTTTTCTACATTTGAGACCTTGTTCTGTTTTGTAATTCAGTTCCTGTGTAGCCAAGTTTACATTCCGTGTATTAGTGATATCTTATGATGTTTCTTTTTCTGTGTGACTTATCTCACTTAGAATCATCGTACCTGAATCCACTCATTATGCTGCTATGGGCCTGATGACATAGATTTCATTGCTGAGTGATATTGCATTGTACGTAAGTACCACAACTTCTTTATCCATTTTTCGCTTTCTGTGATATTGAACTTGTACCGTAAACGAGGTTCTTGTAAACAGAGCCGTCCCAAACTTTGGGGTGGCTGTGTCTTTTTGATTTTAATTTCCCTAAGCTATAGGACCATAAGTGGAAGTGCCCTAGGCTCTGTTGCTTTGTTTTTTAGATGTTTCAGGAAACACCATACACTTCTCCAGAGTGGCTGTTGGCAATTTACATCCCGCCCATCAGCATAACAAGGCTCCCAATTCTCCATGAGCTGTCCTGCCTTTCTGGATTTTACACTTTTTTCAGATGGCCCTTTTGACTGGGGGGCAGTGAGACTTCATTGTACTGCAGATTTCCTTTGCAAGCTTGCTTGGTTGGCCAAAAAGGGCGTATGCGTTTTTTCCTGAATATATTCAGGAAAAAACGCATACGCCCTTTTTGGCCAAGTGCATCATTGTGGACGTTCTGCCTCTTTTCCTATGCTTTACATGCAATTCCAGTCTACCTCCTGAAATCGGATTCCTGCAATTCTGCCCCGCTTTCGAGTCCTCTTGGCAGCCTTACTTCAATATATTTTTGGACGATAGCTGTCATTTATAACTCTGCAGGTTTGTGAATTACAGTGCCCCTGAGCTCCTTTCTTCAACTCGCTTTCTTGTGAGCTGGCCGCAACACCGCAGGATTGCTTCAGGCCCTAGTGTGGTTCCGGTATGGCACGCTGAGCCTTTGGTTAATTCCTCTTCCTGGTGGGAAATGAGAGTTAAATTTGCCCGTCCAGACACCTCCAGCTAGTCTCTCATTGGTTCTCCCTATTCCTGTTCATTTTCCGCAGAAATTGCAAACTGGGCCAAACAGGAGGTTAAAGGCACTGACTCTCCAAATGGGGAGAGTTTTAGTAAAGCGTCTGGAATGTTGCACCCGAGTACCAGGGGACAAAAACTGAGACACATTGGAACACGTTTCCCGATCACACGGTGGATCATACTCTGGGTTCCACATGCATGTTTTAGCTGAAGGAAGAATCCCTTAAACCTGGAGAGTTGAGACCCATGGAATGGGTACCATGCAATATGACTTCAAAGGGTCTGCATTTGCTCACCGAACCTCACCAATCCTATCACTGCTGCGTTTATGCCGCTGTACACACGCTTGATTCTCTTTCGGAGACATATAAATCCATAAGTTTTAAGATTATTACTAGTCAGGTATATTCTTAGACCTTTAATATGGGGTGTTGAGTCCTCTTCGTTGAGCAAGGAGTAGCTCTTGTCTATTACATATTTGGCTTATGGAATGGTATCTGTGCTAATTTCAATCTCTGGTTTTATGCAGCACCCCAACTAACCTTTCCCCTTAAGCAAGCATAAGTTGGTTTTCTACATTTGAGACCTTGTTCTGTTTTGTAATTCAGTTCCTGTGTAGCCAAGTTTACATTCCGTGTATTAGTGATATCTTATGATGTTTCTTTTTCTGTGTGACTTATCTCACTTAGAATCATCGTACCTGAATCCACTCATTATGCTGCTATGGGCCTGATGACATAGATTTCATTGCTGAGTGATAGTGCTTTGTACGTACCTACCACAACTTCTTTATCCATTTTTCACTTTCTGTGATATTGAACTCGAACTGTAAACGAGGTTCTTGTAAACAGAGCTGTCCCAAACTTTGGGGTGACTGTGTCTTTTTGATTTTAATTTCCCTAAGCTATAGGACCATAAGTGGAAGTGCCCTAGGCTCTGTTGCTTTGTTTTGTAGATGTTTCAGGAAACACCATACACTTCTCCAGAGTGGCTGTTGGCAATTTACATCCCGCCCATCAGCATAACAAGGTTCCCAGTTCTCCATGGCCTGTCCTGCCTTTCTGGATTTTACACTTTTTTCAGATGGCCCTTTTGACCGGGGGGCAGTGAGACTTCATTGTAGTGCAGATTTCCTTTGCAAGCTTGCTTGGTTGGCCAAAAAGGGCGTATGCGTTTTTTCCTGAATATATTCAGGAAAAAACGCATACGCCCTTTTTGGCCAAGTGCATCATTGTGGACGTTCTGCCTCTTTTCCTATGCTTTACATGCAATTCCAGTCTACCTCCTGAAATCGGTTTCCTGCAATTCTGCCCCGCATTCAAGTCCTCTTGGCAGCCTTACTTCAATATATTTTTGGACGATAGCTGTCATTTTTAACTCTGCAGGTTTGTGTATTACAGTGCCCCTGAGCTGCTTTCTTCAACTCGCTTTCTTGTGAGCTGGCCGCAACACCGCAGGATTGTTTCAGGCCCTAGTGTGGTTCCGGCATGGCACGCTGAGCCTTTGGTTAATTCCTCTTCCTGGTGGGAAATGAGAGTTAAATTTGCCCGTCCAGACACCTCCAGCTAGTCTCTCATTGGTTCTCCCTATTTCTGTTCATTTTCCGCAGAAATTGCAAACTGGGCCAAACAGGAGGTTAAAGGCACTGTCTCTCCAAGTGGGGAGAGTGTTAGTAAAGCGTCTGGAATGTTGCACCCGAGTACCAGGGGACAAAAACTGAGACACATTTGAACACGTTTCCCAATCACACGGTGGATCATACTCTGGGTTCCACATGCATGTTTTAGCTGAAGGAAGAATCCCTTAAACCTGGAGAGTTGAGACCCATGGAATGGCTACCATGCAATATGACTTCAAAGGGTCTGCATTTGCTCATCAAACCTCACCAATCCTATCACTGCTGCGTTTATGCCGCTGTACACATGCTTGATTCTCTTTTGGAGACATATAAATCCATAGGTTTTAAGATTATTACTAGTCAGGTATATTCTTAGGCGATTAATATGGGGTGTAGAGTCCACTTCGTTGAGCAAGGAGTAGCTCTTGTCTATTACATATTTGGCTTATGGAATGGTATCTGTGCTAATTTCAATCTCTGGTTTTATGCAGAAACCCAACTCACCTTTCCCCTTAAGCAAGCATAAGTTGGTTTTCTACATTTGAGACCGTGTTCTGTTTTGTAATTCAGTTTCTGTGTAGCCAAGTTTACATTCCGTGTAGTAGTGATATCTTATGATGTTTCTTTTTCTGTGTGACTTATCTCACTTAGAATCATCGTACCTGAATCCACTCATTATGCTGCTACGGGCCTGATGATATAGATTTCATTGCTGAGTGATATTGCATTGTACGTAAGTACCACAAAATCTTTGTCCATTTTTCACTTTCTGTGATATTGAACTTGTACTGTAAACGAGGTTCTTGTAAACAGAGCCATCCCAAACTTTGGGGTGGCTGTGTCTTTTTGATTTTAATTTCCCTAAGCTATAGGACCATAAGTGGAAGTGCCCTAGGCTCTGTTGCTTTGTTTTTTAGATGTTTCAGGAAACACCATACACTTCTCCAGAGTGGCTGTTGGCAATTTACATCCCGCCCATCAGCATAACAAGGCTCCCAATTCTCCATGGCCTGTCCTGCCTTTCTGGATTTTACACATTTTTCAGATGGCCCTTTTGACCGGGGGGCAGTGAGACTTCATTGTACTGCAGATTTCCTTTGCAAGCTTGCTTGGTTGGCCAAAAAGGGCGTATGCGTTTTTTCCTGAATATATTCAGGAAAAAACGCATACGCCCTTTTTGGCCAAGTGCATCATTGTGGACGTTCTGCCTCTTTTCCTATGCTTTACATGTAATTCCAGTCTACCTCCTGAAATCGGATTCCTGCAATTCTGCCCCGCTTTCGAGTCCTCTTGGCAGCCTTACTTCAATATATTTTTGGACGATAGCTGTCATTTATAACTCTGCAGGTTTGTGAATTACAGTGCCCCTGAGCTCCTTTCTTCAACTCGCTTTCTTGTGAGCTGGCCGCAACACCGCAGGATTGCTTCAGGCCCTAGTGTGGTTCCGGCATGGCACGCTGAGCCTTTGGTTAATTCCTCTTCCTGGTGGGAAATGAGAGTTAAATTTGCCCGTCCAGACACCTCCAGCTAGTCTCTCATTGGTTCTCCCTATTCCTGTTCATTTTCCACAGAAATTGCAAACTGGGCCAAACAGGAGGTTAAAGGCACTGACTCTCCAAGTGGAGAGAGTTTTAGTAAAGCGTCTGGAATGTTGCACCCGAGTACCAGGGGACAAAAACTGAGACACATTTGAACACGTTTCCCGATCACACGGTGGATCATACTCTGGGTTCCACATGCATGTTTTAGCTGAAGGAAGAATCCCTTAAACCTGGAGAGTTGAGACCCATGGAATGGGTACCATGCAATATGACTTCAAAGGTTCTGCATTGGCTCACCGAACCTCACCAATCCTATCACTGCTGCGCTTATGCCACTGTACACACGCTTGATTCTCTTTCGGAGACATATAAATCCATAGATTTTAAGATTCTTCCTAGTCAGGTATATTCTTAGACGTTTAATATGGGGTGTTGAGTCCTCTTCGTTGAGCAAGGAGTAGCTCTTGTCTATTACATATTTGGCTTATGGAACGGTATCTGTGCTAATTTCAATCTCTGGTTTTATGCAGCACCCCAACTCACCTTTCCCCTTAAGCAAGCATAAGTTGGTTTTCTACATTTGAGACCCTGTTCTGTTTTGTAATTCAGTTCCTGTGTAGCCAAGTTTACATTCCGTGTAGTAGTGATATCTTATGATGTTTCTTTTTCTGTGTGACTTATCTCACTTAGAATCATCGTACCTGAATCCACTCATTATGCTGCTATGGGCCTGATGACATAGATTTCATTGCTGAGTGATAATGCATTGTACGTAAGTACCACAACTTCTTTATCCATTTTTCGCTTAGTGATATTGAACTTGTACCGTAAACGAGGTTCTTGTAAACAGACCCGTCCCAAACTTTGGGGTGGCTGTGTCTTTTTGATTTTAATTTCCCTAAGCTACAGGACCATAAGTGGCAGTGCCCTAGGCTCTGTTGCTTTGTTTTTTAGATGTTTCAGGAAACACCATACACTTCTCCAGAGTGGCTGTTGGCAATTTACATCCCACCCATCAGCATAACAAGGCTCCCAGTTCTCCATGGCCTGTCCTGCCTTTCTGGATTTTACACTTTTTTCAGATGGCCCTTTTGACCGGGGGGCAGTGAGACTTCATTGTAGTGCAGATTTCCTTTGCAAGCTTGCTTGGTTGGCCAAAAAGGGCGTATGCGTTTTTTTCTGAATATAATCAGGAAAAAATGCATACGCCCTTTTTGGCCAAGTGCATCATTGTGGACGTTCTGCCTCTTTTCCTATGCTTTACATGCAATTCCAGTCTACCTCCTGAAATCGGTTTCCTGCAATTCTGCCCCGCTTTCAAGTCCTCTTGGCAGCCTTACTTCAATATATTTTTGGACGATAGCTGTCATTTTTAACTCTGCACGTTTGTGAATTACAGTGCCCCTGAGCTCCTTTCTTCAACTCGCTTTCTTGTGAGCTGGCCGCAACACCGCAGGATTGCTTCAGGCCCTAGTGTGGTTCCGGCATGGCATGCTGAGCCTTTGGTTAATTCCTCTTCCTGGTGGGAAATGAGAGTTAAATTTGCCCGTCCAGACACCTCCATCTAGTCTCTCATTGGTTCTCCCTATTCCTGTTCATTTTCCGCAGAAATGGCAAACTGGGCCAAACAGGAGGTTAAAGGCACTGACTCTCCAAGTTGAGAGAGTGTTAGTAAAGCGTCTGGAATGTTGCACCCGAATACCAGGGGACGAAATCTGACACATCTGAACACGTTTCCCGATCACACGGTGGATCATACTCTGGGTTCCACATGCATGTTTTAGCTGAAGGAAGATTCCCTTAAACCTGGAGAGTTGAGACCCATGGAATGGGTACCATGCAATATGACTTCAAAGGGTCTGCATTTGCTCACCGAACCTCACCAATCCTATTACTGCTGCATTTATGCCTCTGTAGACACGCTTGATTCTCTTTCGGAGACATATAAATCCATAGGTTTTAAGATTCTTACTAGTCAGGTATATTCTTAGACGTTTAATATGGGGTGTTGAGTCCACTTCGTTGAGCAAGGAGTAGCTCTTGTCTATTACATATTTGGCTTATGGAACGGTATCTGTGCTAATTTCAATCTCTGGTTTTATGCAGCACCCCAACTCACCTTTCCCCTTAAGCAAGCATAAGTTGGTTTTCTACATTTGAGATCCTGTTCTGTTTTGTAATTCAGTTCCTGTGTAGCCAAGTTTACATTCCATGTATTAGTGATATCTTATGATGTTTCTTTTTCTGTGTGACTTATGTCACTTAGAATCATCGTACCTGAATCCACTCATTATGCTGCTACGGGCCTGATGACATAGATTTCATTCCTGAGTGATATTGCATTGTACGTAAGTACCACAACTTCTTTATCCATTTTTCACTTTCTGCGATATTGAACTTGTACAATAAACGAGATTCTTGTAAACAGAGCCGGCCCAAACTTTGGGGTGCCTGTGTCTTTTTGATTTTAATTTCCCTAAGCTATAGGACCATAAGTGGAAGTGCCCTAGGCTCTGTTGCTTTGTTTTTTAGATGTTTCAGGAAACACCATACACTTCTCCAGAGTGGCTGTTGGCAATTTACATCCCGCCCATCAGCATAACAAGGCTCCCAATTCTCCATGGCCTGTCCTGCCTTTCTGGATTTTACACATTTTTCAGATGGCCCTTTTGACCGGGGGGCAGTGAGACTTCATTGTACTGCAGATTTCCTTTGCAAGCTTGCTTGGTTGGCCAAAAAGGGCGTTTGCGTTTTTTCCTGAATATATTCAGGAAAAAATGCATACGCCCTTTTTGGCCAAGTGCATCATTGTGGACGTTCTGCCTCTTTTCCTATGTTTTACATGTAATTCCAGTCTACCTCCTGAAATCGGATTCCTGCAATTCTGCCCCACTTTCGAGTCCTCTTGGCAGCCTTACTTCAATATATTTTTGGACGATAGCTGTCATTTATAACTCTGCAGGTTTGTGAATTACAGTGCCCCTGAGCTCCTTTCTTCAACTCGCTTTCTTGTGAGCTGGCCGCAACACCGCAGGATTGCTTCAGGCCCTAGTGTGGTTCCGGCATGGCACGCTGAGCCTTTGGTTAATTCCTCTTCCTGGTGGGAAATGAGAGTTAAATTTGCCCGTCCAGACACCTCCAGCTAGTCTCTCATTGGTTCTCCCTATTCCTGTTCATTTTCCGCAGAAATTGCAAACTGGGCCAAACAGGAGGTTAAAGGCACTGACTCTCCAAGTGGAGAGAGTTTTAGTAAAGCGTCTGGAATGTTGCACCCGAGTACCAGGGGACAAAAACTGAGACACATTTGAACACGTTTCCCGATCACACGGTGGATCATACTCTGGGTTCCACATGCATGTTTTAGCTGAAGGAAGAATCCCTTAAACCTGGAGAGTTGAGACCCATGGAATGGGTACCATGCAATATGACTTCAAAGGTTCTGCATTGACTCACTGAACCTCACCAATCCTATCACTGCTGCGCTTATGCCACTGTACACACGCTTGATTCCCTTTCGGAGACATATAAATCCATAGGTTTTAAGATTCTTCCTAGTCAGGTATATTCTTAGACGTTTAATATGGGGTGTTGAGTCCTCTTCGTTGAGCAAGGAGTAGCTCTTGTCTATTACATATTTGGCTTATGGAACGGTATCTGTGCTAATTTCAATCTCTGGTTTTATGCAGCACCCCAACTCACCTTTCCCCTTAAGCAAGCATAAGTTGGTTTTCTACATTTGAGACCCTGTTCTGTTTTGTAATTCAGTTCCTGTGTAGCCAAGTTTACATTCCGTGTAGTAGTGATATCTTATGATGTTTCTTTTTCTGTGTGACTTATCTCACTTAGAATCATCGTACCTGAATCCACTCATTATGCTGCTACGGGCCTGATGACATAGATTTCATTGCTGAGTGATATTGCATTGTACGTAAGTACCACAACTTCTTTATCCATTTTTCGCTTTCTGTGATATTGAACTTGTACCGTAAACGAGGTTCTTGTAAACAGAGCCATCCCAAACTTTGGGGTGGCTGTGTCTTTTTGATTTTAATTTCCCTAAGCTACAGGACCATAAGTGGCAGTGCCCTAGGCTCTGTTGCTTTGTTTTTTAGATGTTTCAGGAAACACCATACACTTCTCCAGAGTGGCTGTTGGCAATTTACATCCCGCCCATCAGCATAACAAGGCTCCCAATTCTCCATGGCCTGTAAGGCCTTTCTGGATTTTATACTTTTTTCAGTGGCCCTTTTGACCGGGGGGCAGTGAGACTTCATTGTAGTGCAGATTTCCTTTGTAAGCTTGCTTGGTTGGCCAAAAAGGGCGTATGCGTTTTTTCCTGAATATATTCAGGAAAAAACGCATACGCCCTTTTTGGCCAAGTGCATCATTGTGGACGTTCTGCCTCTTTTCCTATGCTTTACATGCAATTCCAGTCTACCTCCTGAAATCGGTTTCCTGCAATTCTGCCCCGCTTTCAAGTCCTCTTGGCAGCCTTACTTCAATATATTTTTGGACGATAGCTGTCATTTATAACTCTGCAGGTTTGTGAATTACAGTGCACCTGAGCTCCTTTCTTCAACTCGCTTTCTTGTGAGCTGGCCGCAACACCGCAGGATTGCTTCAGGCCCTAGTGTGGTTCCAGCATGGCACGCTGAGCCTTTGGTTAATTCCTCTTCCTGGTGGGAAATGAGAGTTAAATTTGCCCGTCCAGACACCTCCAGCTAGTCTCTCATTGGTTCTCCCTATTCCTGTTCATTTTCCGCAGAAATTGCAAACTGGGCCAAACAGGAGGTTAAAGGCACTGACTCTCCAAGTTGGGAGAGTGTTAGTAAAGCGTCTGGAATGTTGCCCCCGAGTACCAGGGGACAAAAACTGAGACACATTTGAACACGTTTCCCGATCACACGGTGGATCATACTCTGGGTTCCACATGCATGTTTTAGCTGAAGGAAGAATCCCTTAAACCTGGAGAGTTGAGACCCATGGAATGGCTACCATGCAATATGACTTCAAAGGGTCTGCATTTGCTCATCAAACCTCACCAATCCTATCACTGCTGCGTTTATGCCGCTGTACACATGCTTGATTCTCTTTTGGAGACATATAAATCCATAGGTTTTAAGATTCTTACTAGTCAGGTATATTCTTAGACGTTTAATATGGGGTGTTGAGTCCACTTCGTTGACCAAGGAGTAGCTCTTGTCTATTACATATTTGGCTTATGGAACGGTATCTGTGCTAATTTCAATCTCTGGTTTTATGCAGCACCCCAACTCACCTTTCCCCTTAAGCAAGCATAAGTTGGTTTTCTACATTTGAGATCCTGTTCTGTTTTGTAATTCAGTTCCTGTGTAGCCAAGTTTACATTCCATGTATTAGTGATATCTTATGATGTTTCTTTTTCTGTGTGACTTATGTCACTTAGAATCATCGTACCTGAATCCACTCATTATGCTGCTACGGGCCTGATGACATAGATTTCATTCCTGAGTGATATTGCATTGTACGTAAGTACCACAACTTCTTTATCCATTTTTCGCTTTCTGTGATATTGAACTTGTACCGTAAACGAGGTTCTTGTAAACAGAGCCGTCCCAAACTTTGGGGTGGCTGTGTCTTTTTGATTTTAATTTCCCTAAGCTATAGGACCATAAGTGGAAGTGCCCTAGGCTCTGTTGCTTTGTTTTTTAGATGTTTCAGGAAACACCATACACTTCTCCAGAGTGGCTGTTGGCAATTTACATCCCGCCCATCAGCATAACAAGGCTCCCAGTTCTCCATGGCCTGTCCTGCCTCTCTGGATTTTACACTTTTTTCAGATGGCCCTTTTGACCGGGGGGCAGTGAGACTTCATTGTACTGCAGATTTCCTTTGCAAGCTTGCTTGGTTGGCCAAAAAGGGCGTATGCGTTTTTTCCTGAATATATTCAGGAAAAAACGCATACGCCCTTTTTGGCCAAGTGCATCATTGTGGACGTTCTGCCTCTTTTCCTATGCTTTACATGCAATTCCAGTCTACCTCCTGAAATCGGATTCCTGCAATTCTGCCCCTCTTTCAAGTCCTCTTGGCAGCCTTACTTCAATATATTTTTGGACGATAGCTGTCATTTTTAACTCTGCAGGTTTGTGAATTACAGTGCCCCTGAGCTCCTTTCTTCAACTCGCTTTCTTGTGAGCTGGCCGCAACACCGCAGGATTGCTTCAGGCCCTAGTGTGGTTCCGGCATGGCACGCTGAGCCTTTGGTTAATTCCTCTTCCTGGTGGGAAATGAGAGTTAAATTTGCCCGTCCAGACACCTCCAGCTAGTCTCTCATTGGTTCTCCCTATTCCTGTTCATTTTTCGCAGAAATTGCAAACTGGGCCAAACAGGAGGTTAAAGGCAGTGACTCTCCAAGTGGGGAGAGTTTTAGTAAAGCGTCTGGAATGTTGCACCCGAGTACCAGGGGACAAAAACGGAGACACATTTGAACACGTTTCCCGATCACACGGTGGATCATACTCTGGGTTCCACATGCATGTTTTAGCTGAAGGAAGAATCCCTTAAACCTGGAGAGTTGAGACCCATGGAATGGGTACCATTCAATATGACTTCAAAAGTTCTGCATTGGCTCACCGAACCTCACCAATCCTATCACTGCTGCGCTTATGCCACTGTACACACGCTTGATTCTCTTTCGGAGACATATAAATACATAGATTTTAAGATTCTTACTAGTCAGGTATATTCTTAGACGTTTAATATGGGGTGTTGAGTCCTCTTCGTTGAGCAAGGAGTAGCTCTTGTCTATTACATATTTGGCTTATGGAACGGTATCTGTGCTAATTTCAATCTCTGGTTTTATGCAGCACCCCAACTCACCTTTTCCCTTAAGCAAGCGTAAGTTGGTTTTCTACATTTGAGACCTTGTTCTGTTTTGTAATTCAGTTCCTGTGTAGCCAAGTTTACATTCCGTGTATTAGTGATATCTTATGATGTTTCTTTTTCTGTGTGACTTATCTCACTTAGAATCATCGTACCTGAATCCACTCATTATGCTGCTATGGGCCTGATGACATAGATTTCATTGCTGAGTGATATTGCATTGTACGTAAGTACCACAACTTCTTTATCCATTTTTCGCTTTCTGTGATATTGAACTTGTACCGTAAATGAGGTTCTTGTAAACAGAGCCGTCCCAAACTTTGGGGTGGCTGTGTCTTTTTGATTTTAATTTCCCTAAGCTATAGGACCATAAGTGGAAGTGCCCTAGGCTCTGTTGCTTTGTTTTTTAGATGTTTCAGGAAACACCATACACTTCTCCAGAGTGGCTGTTGGCAATTTACATCCCGCCCATCAGCATAACAAGGCTCCCAATTCTCCATGAGCTGTCCTGCCTTTCTGGATTTTACACTTTTTTCAGATGGCCCTTTTGACTGGGGGGCAGTGAGACTTCATTGTACTGCAGATTTCCTTTGCAAGCTTGCTTGGTTGGCCAAAAAGGGCGTATGCGTTTTTTCCTGAATATATTCAGGAAAAAACGCATACGCCCTTTTTGGCCAAGTGCATCATTGTGGACGTTCTGCCTCTTTTCCTATGCTTTACATGCAATTCCAGTCTACCTCCTGAAATCGGATTCCTGCAATTCTGCCCCGCTTTCGAGTCCTCTTGGCAGCCTTACTTCAATATATTTTTGGACGATAGCTGTCATTTATAACTCTGCAGGTTTGTGAATTACAGTGCCCCTGAGCTCCTTTCTTCAACTCGCTTTCTTGTGAGCTGGCCGCAACACCGCAGGATTGCTTCAGGCCCTAGTGTGGTTCCGGTATGGCACGCTGAGCCTTTGGTTAATTCCTCTTCCTGGTGGGAAATGAGAGTTAAATTTGCCCGTCCAGACACCTCCAGCTAGTCTCTCATTGGTTCTCCCTATTCCTGTTCATTTTCCGCAGAAATTGCAAACTGGGCCAAACAGGAGGTTAAAGGCACTGACTCTCCAAGTGGGGAGAGTTTTAGTAAAGCGTCTGGAATGTTGCACCCGAGTACCAGGGGACAAAAACTTAGACACATTGGAACACGTTTCCCGATCACACGGTGGATCATACTCTGGGTTCCACATGCATGTTTTAGCTGAAGGAAGAATCCCTTAAACCTGGAGAGTTGAGACCCATGGAATGGGTACCATTCAATATGCCTTCAAAGGTTCTGCATTGGCTCACCGAACCTCACCAATCCTATCACTGCTGCGCTTATGCCACTGTACACACGCTTGATTCTCTTTCGGAGACATATAAATCCATAGATTTTAAGATTCTTCCTAGTCAGGTATATTCTTAGACGTTTAATATGGGGTGTTGAGTCCTCTTCGTTGAGCAAGGAGTAGCTCTTGTCTATTACATATTTGGCTTATGGAACGGTATCTGTGCTAATTTCAATCTCTGGTTTTATGCAGCACCCCAACTCACCTTTCCCCTTAAGCAAGCATAAGTTGGTTTTCTACATTTGAGACCTTGTTCTGTTTTGTAATTCAGTTCCTGTGTAGCCAAGTTTACATTCCGTGTATTAGTGATATCTTATGATGTTTCTTTTTCTGTGTGACTTATCTCACTTAGAATCATCGTACCTGAATCCACTCATTATGCTGCTATGGGCCTGATGACATAGATTTCATTGCTGAGTGATATTGCATTGTACGTAAGTACCACAACTTCTTTATCCATTTTTCGCTTTCTGTGATATTGAACTTGTACCGTAAACGAGGTTCTTGTAAACAGAGCCGTCCCAAACTTTGGGGTGGCTGTGTCTTTTTGATTTTAATTTCCCTAAGCTATAGGACCATAAGTGGAAGTGCCCTAGGCTCTGTTGCTTTGTTTTTTAGATGTTTCAGGAAACACCATACACTTCTCCAGAGTGGCTGTTGGCAATTTACATCCCGCCCATCAGCATAACAAGGCTCCCAATTCTCCATGAGCTGTCCTGCATTTCTGGATTTTACACTTTTTTCAGATGGCCCTTTTGACTGGGGGGCAGTGAGACTTCATTGTACTGCAGATTTCCTTTGCAAGCTTGCTTGGTTGGCCAAAAAGGGCGTATGCGTTTTTTCCTGAATATATTCAGGAAAAAACGCATACGCCCTTTTTGGCCAAGTGCATCATTGTGGACGTTCTGCCTCTTTTCCTATGCTTTACATGCAATTCCAGTCTACCTCCTGAAATCGGATTCCTGCAATTCTGCCCCGCTTTCGAGTCCTCTTGGCAGCCTTACTTCAATATATTTTTGGACGATAGCTGTCATTTATAACTCTGCAGGTTTGTGAATTACAGTGCCCCTGAGCTCCTTTCTTCAACTCGCTTTCTTGTGAGCTGGCCGCAACACCGCAGGATTGCTTCAGGCCCTAGTGTGGTTCCGGTATGGCACGCTGAGCCTTTGGTTAATTCCTCTTCCTGGTGGGAAATGAGAGTTAAATTTGCCCGTCCAGACACCTCCAGCTAGTCTCTCATTGGTTCTCCCTATTCCTGTTCATTTTCCGCAGAAATTGCAAACTGGGCCAAACAGGAGGTTAAAGGCACTGACTCTCCAAATGGGGAGAGTTTTAGTAAAGCGTCTGGAATGTTGCACCCGAGTACCAGGAGACAAAAACTGAGACACATTGGAACACGTTTCCCGATCACACGGTGGATCATACTCTGGGTTCCACATGCATGTTTTAGCTGAAGGAAGAATCCCTTAAACCTGGAGAGTTGAGACCCATGGAATGGGTACCATGCAATATGACTTCAAAGGGTCTGCATTTGCTCACCGAACCTCACCAATCCTATCACTGCTGCGTTTATGCCGCTGTACACACGCTTGATTCTCTTTCGGAGACATATAAATCCATAGGTTTTAAGATTATTACTAGTCAGGTATATTCTTAGACGTTTAATATGGGGTGTTGAGTCCTCTTCGTTGAGCAAGGAGTAGCTCTTGTCTATTACATATTTGGCTTATGGAACGGTATCTGTGCTAATTTCAATCTCTGGTTTTATGCAGCACCCCAACTAACCTTTCCCCTTAAGCAAGCATAAGTTGGTTTTCTACATTTGAGACCTTGTTCTGTTTTGTAATTCAGTTCCTGTGTAGCCAAGTTTACATTCCGTGTATTAGTGATATCTTATGATGTTTCTTTTTCTGTGTGACTTATCTCACTTAGAATCATCGTACCTGAATCCACTCATTATGCTGCTATGGGCCTGATGACATAGATTTCATTGCTGAGTGATATTGCTTTGTACGTACCTACCACAACTTCTTTATCCATTTTTCACTTTCTGTGATATTGAACTCGAACTGTAAACGAGGTTCTTGTAAACAGAGCTGTCCCAAACTTTGGGGTGACTGTGTCTTTTTGATTTTAATTTCCCTAAGCTATAGGACCATAAGTGGAAGTGCCCTAGGCTCTGTTGCTTTGTTTTGTAGATGTTTCAGGAAACACCATACACTTCTCCAGAGTGGCTGTTGGCAATTTACATCCCGCCCATCAGCATAACAAGGTTCCCAGTTCTCCATGGCCAGTCCTGCCTTTCTGGATTTTACACTTTTTTCAGATGGCCCTTTTGACCGGGGGGCAGTGAGACTTCATTGTAGTGCAGATTTCCTTTGCAAGCTTGCTTGGTTGGCCAAAAAGGGCGTATGCGTTTTTTCCTGAATATATTCAGGAAAAAACGCATACGCCCTTTTTGGCCAAGTGCATCATTGTGGACGTTCTGCCTCTTTTCCTATGCTTTACATGCAATTCCAGTCTACCTCCTGAAATCGGTTTCCTGCAATTCTGCCCCGCATTCAAGTTCTCTTGGCAGCCTTACTTCAATATATTTTTGGACGATAGCTGTCATTTTTAACTCTGCAGGTTTGTGTATTACAGTGCCCCTGAGCTGCTTTCTTCAACTCGCTTTCTTGTGAGCTGGCCGCAACACCGCAGGATTGTTTCAGGCCCTAGTGTGGTTCCGGCATGGCACGCTGAGCCTTTGGTTAATTCCTCTTCCTGGTGGGAAATGAGAGTTAAATTTGCCCATCCAGACACCTCCAGCTAGTCTCTCATTGGTTCTCCCTATTTCTGTTCATTTTCCGCAGAAATTGCAAACTGGGCCAAACAGGAGGTTAAAGGCACTGTCTCTCCAAGTGGGGAGAGTGTTAGTAAAGCGTCTGGAATGTTGCACCCGAGTACCAGGGGACAAAAACTGAGACACATTTGAACACGTTTCCCAATCACACGGTGGATCATACTCTGGGTTCCACATGCATGTTTTAGCTGAAGGAAGAATCCCTTAAACCTGGAGAGTTGAGACCCATGGAATGGCTACCATGCAATATGACTTCAAAGGGTCTGCATTTGCTCATCAAACCTCACCAATCCTATCACTGCTGCGTTTATGCCGCTGTACACATGCTTGATTCTCTTTTGGAGACATATAAATCCATAGGTTTTAAGATTATTACTAGTCAGGTATATTCTTAGGCGATTAATATGGGGTGTAGAGTCCACTTCGTTGAGCAAGGAGTAGCTCTTGTCTATTACATATTTGGCTTATGGAATGGTATCTGTGCTAATTTCAATCTCTGGTTTTATGCAGAAACCCAACTCACCTTTCCCCTTAAGCAAGCATAAGTTGGTTTTCTACATTTGAGACCCTGTTCTGTTTTGTAATTCAGTTTCTGTGTAGCCAAGTTTACATTCCGTGTAGTAGTGATATCTTATGATGTTTCTTTTTCTGTGTGACTTATCTCACTTAGAATCATCGTACCTGAATCCACTCATTATGCTGCTACGGGCCTGATGATATAGATTTCATTGCTGAGTGATATTGCATTGTACGTAAGTACCACAAAATCTTTGTCCATTTTTCACTTTCTGTGATATTGAACTTGTACTGTAAACGAGGTTCTTGTAAACAGAGCCATCCCAAACTTTTGGGTGGCTGTGTCTTTTTGATTTTAATTTCCCTAAGCTATAGGACCATAAGTGGAAGTGCCCTAGGCTCTGTTGCTTTGTTTTTTAGATGTTTCAGGAAACACCATACACTTCTCCAGAGTGGCTGTTGGCAATTTACATCCCGCCCATCAGCATAACAAGGCTCCCAATTCTCCATGGCCTGTCCTGCCTTTCTGGATTTTACACATTTTTCAGATGGCCCTTTTGACCGGGGGGCAGTGAGACTTCATTGTACTGCAGATTTCCTTTGCAAGCTTGCTTGGTTGGCCAAAAAGGGCGTATGCGTTTTTTCCTGAATATATTCAGGAAAAAACGCATACGCCCTTTTTGGCCAAGTGCATCATTGTGGACGTTCTGCCTCTTTTCCTATGCTTTACATGTAATTCCAGTCTACCTCCTGAAATCGGATTCCTGCAATTCTGCCCCGCTTTCGAGTCCTCTTGGCAGCCTTACTTCAATATATTTTTGGACGATAGCTGTCATTTATAACTCTGCAGGTTTGTGAATTACAGTGCCCCTGAGCTCCTTTCTTCAACTCGCTTTCTTGTGAGCTGGCCGCAACACCGCAGGATTGCTTCAGGCCCTAGTGTGGTTCCGGCATGGCACGCTGAGCCTTTGGTTAATTCCTCTTCCTGGTGGGAAATGAGAGTTAAATTTGCCCGTCCAGACACCTCCAGCTAGTCTCTCATTGGTTCTCCCTATTCCTGTTCATTTTCCGCAGAAATTGCAAACTGGGCCAAACAGGAGGTTAAAGGCACTGACTCTCCAAGTGGAGAGAGTTTTAGTAAAGCGTCTGGAATGTTGCACCCGAGTACCAGGGGACAAAAACTGAGACACATTTGAACACGTTTCCCGATCACACGGTGGATCATACTCTGGGTTCCACATGCATGTTTTAGCTGAAGGAAGAATCCCTTAAACCTGGAGAGTTGAGACCCATGGAATGGGTACCATGCAATATGACTTCAAAGGTTCTGCATTGGCTCACCGAACCTCACCAATCCTATCACTGCTGCGCTTATGCCACTGTACACACGCTTGATTCTCTTTCGGAGACATATAAATCCATAGATTTTAAGATTCTTCCTAGTCATGTATATTCTTAGACGTTTAATATGGGGTGTTGAGTCCTCTTCGTTGAGCAAGGAGTAGCTCTTGTCTATTACATATTTGGCTTATGGAACGGTATCTGTGCTAATTTCAATCTCTGGTTTTATGCAGCACCCCAACTCACCTTTCCCCTTAAGCAAGCATAAGTTGGTTTTCTACATTTGAGACCCTGTTCTGTTTTGTAATTCAGTTCCTGTGTAGCCAAGTTTACATTCCGTGTAGTAGTGATATCTTATGATGTTTCTTTTTCTGTGTGACTTATCTCACTTAGAATCATCGTACCTGAATCCACTCATTATGCTGCTATGGGCCTGATGACATAGATTTCATTGCTGAGTGATAATGCATTGTACGTAAGTACCACAACTTCTTTATCCATTTTTCGCTTTCTGTGATATTGAACTTGTACCGTAAACGAGGTTCTTGTAAACAGACCCGTCCCAAACTTTGGGGTGGCTGTGTCTTTTTGATTTTAATTTCCCTAAGCTACAGGACCATAAGTGGCAGTGCCCTAGGCTCTGTTGCTTTGTTTTTTAGATGTTTCAGGAAACACCATACACTTCTCCAGAGTGGCTGTTGGCAATTTACATCCCACCCATCAGCATAACAAGGCTCCCAGTTCTCCATGGCCTGTCCTGCCTTTCTGGATTTTACACTTTTTTCAGATGGCCCTTTTGACCGGGGGGCAGTGAGACTTCATTGTAGTGCAGATTTCCTTTGCAAGCTTGCTTGGTTGGCCAAAAAGGGCGTATGCGTTTTTTTCTGAATATAATCAGGAAAAAATGCATACGCCCTTTTTGGCCAAGTGCATCATTGTGGACGTTCTGCCTCTTTTCCTATGCTTTACATGCAATTCCAGTCTACCTCCTGAAATCGGTTTCCTGCAATTCTGCCCCGCTTTCAAGTCCTCTTGGCAGCCTTACTTCAATATATTTTTGGACGATAGCTGTCATTTTTAACTCTGCACGTTTGTGAATTACAGTGCCCCTGAGCTCCTTTCTTCAACTCGCTTTCTTGTGAGCTGGCCGCAACACCGCAGGATTGCTTCAGGCCCTAGTGTGGTTCCGGCATGGCATGCTGAGCCTTTGGTTAATTCCTCTTCCTGGTGGGAAATGAGAGTTAAATTTGCCCGTCCAGACACCTCCATCTAGTCTCTCATTGGTTCTCCCTATTCCTGTTCATTTTCCGCAGAAATGGCAAACTGGGCCAAACAGGAGGTTAAAGGCACTGACTCTCCAAGTTGAGAGAGTGTTAGTAAAGCGTCTGGAATGTTGCACCCGAATACCAGGGGACGAAATCTGACACATCTGAACACGTTTCCCGATCACACGGTGGATCATACTCTGGGTTCCACATGCATGTTTTAGCTGAAGGAAGATTCCCTTAAACCTGGAGAGTTGAGACCCATGGAATGGGTACCATGCAATATGACTTCAAAGGGTCTGCATTTGCTCACCGAACCTCACCAATCCTATTACTGCTGCATTTATGCCTCTGTAGACACGCTTGATTCTCTTTCGGAGACATATAAATCCATAGGTTTTAAGATTCTTACTAGTCAGGTATATTCTTAGACGTTTAATATGGGGTGTTGAGTCCACTTCGTTGAGCAAGGAGTAGCTCTTGTCTATTACATATTTGGCTTATGGAACGGTATCTGTGCTAATTTCAATCTCTGGTTTTATGCAGCACCCCAACTCACCTTTCCCCTTAAGCAAGCATAAGTTGGTTTTCTACATTTGAGATCCTGTTCTGTTTTGTAATTCAGTTCCTGTGTAGCCAAGTTTACATTCCATGTATTAGTGATATCTTATGATGTTTCTTTTTCTGTGTGACTTATGTCACTTAGAATCATCGTACCTGAATCCACTCATTATGCTGCTACGGGCCTGATGACATAGATTTCATTCCTGAGTGATATTGCATTGTACGTAAGTACCACAACTTCTTTATCCATTTTTCACTTTCTGCGATATTGAACTTGTACAATAAACGAGATTCTTGTAAACAGAGCCGGCCCAAACTTTGGGGTGCCTGTGTCTTTTTGATTTTAATTTCCCTAAGCTATAGGACCATAAGTGGAAGTGCCCTAGGCTCTGTTGCTTTGTTTTTTAGATGTTTCAGGAAACACCATACACTTCTCCAGAGTGGCTGTTGGCAATTTACATCCCGCCCATCAGCATAACAAGGCTCCCAATTCTCCATGGCCTGTCCTGCCTTTCTGGATTTTACACATTTTTCAGATGGCCCTTTTGACCGGGGGGCAGTGAGACTTCATTGTACTGCAGATTTCCTTTGCAAGCTTGCTTGGTTGGCCAAAAAGGGCGTTTGCGTTTTTTCCTGAATATATTCAGGAAAAAATGCATACGCCCTTTTTGGCCAAGGGCATCATTGTGGACGTTCTGCCTCTTTTCCTATGTTTTACATGTAATTCCAGTCTACCTCCTGAAATCGGATTCCTGCAATTCTGCCCCACTTTCGAGTCCTCTTGGCAGCCTTACTTCAATATATTTTTGGACGATAGCTGTCATTTATAACTCTGCAGGTTTGTGAATTACAGTGCCCCTGAGCTCCTTTCTTCAACTCGCTTTCTTGTGAGCTGGCCGCAACACCGCAGGATTGCTTCAGGCCCTAGTGTGGTTCCGGCATGGCACGCTGAGCCTTTGGTTAATTCCTCTTCCTGGTGGGAAATGAGAGTTAAATTTGCCCGTCCAGACACCTCCAGCTAGTCTCTCATTGGTTCTCCCTATTCCTGTTCATTTTCCGCAGAAATTGCAAACTGGGCCAAACAGGAGGTTAAATGCACTGACTCTCCAAGTGGAGAGAGTTTTAGTAAAGCGTCTGGAATGTTGCACCCGAGTACCAGGGGACAAAAACTGAGACACATTTGAACACGTTTCCCGATCACACGGTGGATCATACTCTGGGTTCCACATGCATGTTTTAGCTGAAGGAAGAATCCCTTAAACCTGGAGAGTTGAGACCCATGGAATGGGTACCATGCAATATGACTTCAAAGGTTCTGCATTGACTCACTGAACCTCACCAATCCTATCACTGCTGCGCTTATGCCACTGTACACACGCTTGATTCCCTTTCGGAGACATATAAATCCATAGGTTTTAAGATTCTTCCTAGTCAGGTATATTCTTAGACGTTTAATATGGGGTGTTGAGTCCTCTTCGTTGAGCAAGGAGTAGCTCTTGTCTATTACATATTTGGCTTATGGAACGGTATCTGTGCTAATTTCAATCTCTGGTTTTATGCAGCACCCCAACTCACCTTTCCCCTTAAGCAAGCATAAGTTGGTTTTCTACATTTGAGACCCTGTTCTGTTTTGTAATTCAGTTTCTGTGTAGCCAAGTTTACATTCCTTGTGGTAGTGATATCTTATGATGTTTCTTTTTCTGTGTGACTTATTTCACTTAGAATCATCGTACCTGAATCCACTCGTTATGCTGCTACGGGCCTGATGATATAGATTTCATTGCTGAGTGATATTGCATTGTACGTAAGTACCACAAATTCTTTATCCATTTTTCACTTTCTGTGTTATTGAACTTGTACCGTAAACGAGGATCTTGTAAACAGAGCCGTCCCAAACTTTGGGGTGGCTGTGTCTTTTTGATTTTAATTTCTCTAAGCTATACCACCATAAGTGGAAGTGCCCTAGGCTCTGTTGCTTTGTTTTGTAGATGTTTCAGGAAACACCATACACTTCTCCAGAGTGGCTGTTGGCAATTTACATCCCGCCCTTCAGCATAACAAGGCTCCCAGTTCTCCATGGCCTGTCCTGCCTTTCTGGATTTTATACATTCTTCCGATGGCCCTTTTAACCGGGGGGCAGTGAGACTTCATTGTAGTGCAGATTTCCTTTGCAAGCTTGCTTGGTTGGCCCAAAAGGGCCTATGCGTTTTTTCCTGAATATATTCAGGAAAAAACGCATACGCCCTTTTTGGCCAAGTGCATCATTGTGGACGTTCTGCCTCTTTTCCTATGCTTTACATGCAATTCCAGTCTACCTCCTGAAATCGGTTTCCTGCAATTATGCCCCGCTTTCGAGTCCTCTTGGCAGCCTTACTTCAATATATTTTTGGATGATAGCTGTCATTTATAACTCTGCAGGTTTGTGAATTACAGTGCCCCTGAGCTGCTTTCTTCAACTCGCTTTCTTGTGAGCTGGCCGCAACACCGCAGCATTGCTTCAGGCCCTAGTGTGGTTCCGGCATGGCACGCTGAGCCTTTGGTTAATTCCTCTTCCTGGTGGGAAATGAGAGTTAAATTTGCCAGTACAGGCACCTCCAGCTAGTCTCTCATTGGTTCTCCCTATTCCTGTTCATTTTCTGCAGAAATGGCAAACTGGGCCATACAGGAGGTTAAAGGCACTGACTCTCCAAGTGGGGAGAGTGTTAGTAAAGCTACTGGAATGTTGCACCCGAGTACCAGGGGACGAAACCTGAGACACATTTGAACACGTTTCCCGATCACACGGTGGATCATACTCTGGGTTCCACATGCATGTTTTAGCTGAAGGAAGAATCCCTTAAACCTGGAGAGTTGAGACCCATGGAATGGGTACCATGCAATATGACTTCAAAGGGTCTGCATTGGCTCACAGAACCTCACCAATCCTATCACTGCTACGTTTATGCCGCTGTACACACGCCTTATTCTCTTTCGGAGACATAGAAATCCATAGGTTTTAAGATTCTTACTAGTCAGGTATATTCTTAGGCGTTTAATATGGGGTGTAGTGTCCTCTTCGTTGAGCAAGGAGTAGCTCTTGTCTATTACATATTTGGCTTATGGAACGGTATCTGTGCTAATTTCAATCTCTGGTTTTATGGAGCACCCCAACTCACCTTTCCCCTTAAGCAAGCATAAGTTGGT
The DNA here is from genome assembly GCF_039906515.1 of Pseudorca crassidens. Classification (NCBI taxonomy): domain Eukaryota; kingdom Metazoa; phylum Chordata; class Mammalia; order Artiodactyla; family Delphinidae; genus Pseudorca; species Pseudorca crassidens. The sequence goes on from NC_090296.1 coordinate 164,947,541, forward strand.
TTTCTACATTTGAGACCCTGTTCTGTTTTGTAATTCAGTTCCTTTGTAGCTAAGTTTACATTCCGTGTAGTAGTGATATCTTATGATGTTTCTTTTTCTGTGTGATTTTTTTCACTTAGAATCATGGTACCTGAATCTACTCATTATGCTGCTACGGGCCTGATGACATAGATTTCATTGCTGAGTGATATTGCATTGTACATATGTACCACAACTTCTTTATCCATTTTTCGCTTTTTGCAATATTGAACTTGTACCATAAACGAGGTTCTTGTAAACAGAGTCGTTCCAAACTTTGGGGTGGCTGTGTCTTTTTGATTTTAATTTCCCTAAGCTATAGGACCATAAGTGGAAGTGCCCTAGGCTCTGTTGCTTTGTTTTTTAGATGTTTCAGGAAACACCATACACTTCTCCAGAGTGGCTGTTGGCAATTTACATCCCGCCCATCAGCATAACAAGGCTCCCAGTTCTCCATGGCCTGTCCTGCCTTTCTGGATTTTACACTTTTTTCAGATGCTCCTTTTGACAGGGAGGAAGTGAGACTTCATTGTAGTGCAGATTTCCTTTGCAAGCTTGCTTGGTTGGCCAAAAAGGGCGTATGCGTTTTTTCCTGAATATATTCAGGAAAAAACGCATACGCCCTTTTTGGCCAAGTGCATCATTGTCGACGTTCTGAGTGTTTTCATATGTTTTCAATGCAATTCCAGTCTACCTCCTGAAATCGGTTTCCTGCAATTCTGCCTTGCTGTCAGTGCCTCTTCATAGCCTTACCTCAATATACTTTTTGAAAATTGTTGGCCTTTTTAACTCTGCAGGTTTTTGAATTGCCGTGGCCCTTAGCTGCATTTTTCAGCTCTTATTTTTGTGATCTTGCCTCATATCCACAGGATTTCTTCAGGCCCTATTCTTCTTCTGGGTCGCCTTGCTCTGCCTTTGGTTAATTCTTCTTCCTGATGTGAATTAGAGTGACATGTTCCCATTGAAACCGCTACAGCTATTTTCTCACTGGTTCCCCCTATTCCCATTCATCCTCCGCACTAACTGCAGACTGTGCGATACCGGAACGTAAAGGCATTGACTCTCCATGTGGAGATGTTGTTAGTAAAGTGGCTGGAATGTTGATCCGGAGCCCCAGGAGAGGAAAATGAGGTGCGTTTTAGAAACCTTTCCCGATCATTTGGTATACCATCCGCTGGATTTCCCATGCATGGTTTAGCTGTAGGAAGATTCCCTTCAACCTGGAGTGTTGGGACCCTTGGAATGAGTAGCATGAAGTATTGCATTAAACTTTCAGCAGTTGCTCACCAAAGCTCACCAATCCTCTCAGCCCCAAGTGTCCAGCCTTATGTCTTATCCAGCTGTGGGTTTATATGTGGTCATTCCAGGTTGCATCACAGCCCCTGAGCGAATTTTGTAAGAATTTTTCTCTCTTTCATTGTTTCTGCGTTTTGGTTTTAAAATTTATTTCTATAATGGGGTTTAGCTCATTTTCACTGCTGTGTTTGGCCGCTCTGCACACACTTGATTCCCTTATGGAGATATATCAATACATGGGTTTTAAGATTCTTATTACTCAGATATATTTCTCTGCGGTGTATAGGGTGTGTTGAGGCCAGTTCATTGAGCAAGGTGTAGATCTTGTCTAATACCTATTTGGTTTATTGAACGGTATCTGTGCTAATTTCAAACTCTGGTTTTATGCATCACCCCACCTCTCCTTTCCCCTTAAGCTGACATAAGTGTGTTTTCTAAATGTGAGACACTGTTCTGTTTTGTAATTCATTTTTTGTGCAGCCATATTTATCCTCCCTCTATAAGTGATATCTTATGATATGTTTCTTTTTCTGTTTGACTTATTTCAAGTAGTATTATCGGACCTAAATCCACTCTTTATCCTTCTACTAGCCTTATTACATTGATTTCATGGTGAAGAGATATTCCATTGTACATAAGTACCACATTTTCTTTATCCATTGTTCTCTTTCCTGGGATATTTAAGGTGTACTGAAGTTGAGGTTCTTGTAAACAGAGTAGCCCTAAACTGTGGTGTGCTTGTGTCTTGTTGATTTTTAGACTTCCCTAGATATACTTCCGTGATTGGAAGTGCCCTATGCTCTGTAGCTCTGTTTTTTAGATGATTTAGGAACCACCATACACTTCTCCAGAGTGGCTCTCGGCAGTTCACACACTGTCCATCAGCGTATAAAGGCTCCCTGTTCTCCATGGCCTGTCCTGCATTTCTGGTTTTTACAATTTTTTCGGATGGCCCTTTTGACCGGTGGGAAATGAGACTTCTTTGTTGTGCACATTTGCATTGCTTGCTTGCTTGGTTGCCCATAAAGTGCGTATGCGTTTTTTCCTGGATATATTCAGGAAAAAACGCATACTCCCTTTTGGGCCAACTGCATCATTGTCGAAATTCTGCCGCTTTTCATGTGCTTTAAAGACGAGTCCAATCTATCTCTTGAAATCTGTTTCTTGCAATTCTGTCTTGCATTCAGATCCTCTTCTTTGCCTTACCTCAACATATTTTGGGACGTTAGTTTTCATTTATAACTCTGCAGGTTTGTGAATTGCAGTGACCCTGAGCTCCATTTTTTAAGTTGCTCTTTTGTGAGCTGGCCTCAAAGCCGCAGGATTGCTTCAGGCCCTATTTTGGCTCCGGCGAGGCGGGCTGAGCCTTTTTTTAATTCTTATTCTTAATGGGAAATTAGAGTGACATGTGCCCGTCCAAACCCCTACAACTATTCTCTCATTGGTTCCCCCTCTTCCCGTTCATCCTCCTCACAATTTGCAAAATGTGTGAAACAGAAGTTTAAATGTGCTGATTCTCTAAGTGGGGAGATTCTAAGTAACGTGGCTGGAATGATGAACAGGAGCACCAGGAGAGGATAAATGAGGTGCATTTTAGACACATCTCCCGATCACATGGTGTACAGTCCTCTGGGTTTTCCATGCATGTTTTCGCTGTAGGAAGATCCCTTGAACCTGCAGATTTGGGACCCATTGAATGGGTACCAGGTAGTATTACTTTAAAGGGTGTGCATTTCCTCACCCAACCTCACATTTCTCTTAGCACGAACAGTTTCCAGCCTTATGTCTCATCCTGCTGTGGGTCTAGATGTGTTCAATCCATGTTGCATCACCGTCCCTGAGGAAAAGTTGTAAGAGGTTTTCTCTGTCTCTCTGTCGTTTATTTTTTTCAATTTATTACTATATTGGTTACAGCTGATTTTCAAAGCTCTGTTTCTTGCTGCTGTACATCCACTTGATTCACATACAGAGAGACATCAATAAATTCTTTTTCAGATTCTTACCAGTCATATATATTCTTTTCCAGTGACTTGAGTGTGCTGAGTGCAGTTCTTTTAGCTACCGTGTAGGCCTTGTTGATTATCAGTTTGGTATTTGGAATGGTATCTTTGCTAATTTCAACCTCCTGGATGATGCCTCACCCCTCCCCACCTTTCCCGTTTAGCAGCCTTACGCGTGTTGTCTACATATTTGACTATGTTTTTGTTTTGTAATTTATTTCATGTGTAGCCATTTTGGATTCCACCTTTAAGTGATATCTTATGATATGTGTCTTTTTCTTTTTGAATTATGTCACTTAGAATGATCATACGTAACTCCTCCGGAGTTGTTACAACTGGCCATATTTCATTGACTTCCAGGCTGAGTAATATTCCACTCTACATAAGTACCACATCTCTATCCATTTTTTCCCTCCAGAGACATTTAAGTTATATCCTAGTCGAGAATCTTTTAAACAGAGAGGCAGTAAACATTGGGGTGCCTGTGTCCTCTCGATTTTTGTTTTTCCCAAGACATACGCCCATGAGTGCAAGTGCCCTATGCTCTGTAGCTCATTTTTTAGATGCTTTAGTAAACACAATACACTTCTCCAGAATGGCCATTGGCAATATACATTTCCACTATAAGCCTCACAGGGCTCCCTCTTCTCCTTGCCCTGTCCTGCATTTCTGGTGTTTACACTTTATGAGGATGGCTCTTCTGACTGATGCGAAGTGATATCTTTTGTAGTATTGATTTCCAGTGCCCACCTGTTTGGTTGGCTAAAAAAGTGTATGCCCTTTTCTTGAATATATACAGAAAAAAACGCATACAGCCTTTTTGGCCAACTGCAATGTTGGCAATGTTCAGCCCCTTTTCTTGTGCTTAATGGCGAGTCCTTTCTACCTCCTCAAATCCCTTTCCTGCCATTCTCCCTTGCTTACCAATCCTCTTCTCTGACTTTCCTCAAGACATTTTTCAGTGATAGATATTTTCAACTCTGCAGTTTCGTGAATTTTACTGCCCCTGAGTTCCATTGTTCAACTTGTGTTTATGGGAACTGGCCACAAAGCAGTGGGATTTCCTCAAGCCCTATACTGTTTCCATGGGCAACCCTAGCCTTTGGTCAATTCGTCTTCCTGATTGGAAATTAGAGTGACATGTGCCTGTCTGAACACCTAGGACTTGTCTCTCATTGTTCCTCATCCTTCCACTTCATCCTCTGGACAAATTCCAAACTGTATGCAACAGGATGTTGACAGTGCTGACATCTCCAAGTGGGGAGACTGTTAGTAAAGACGCTGGAGGGGTGAACCCGAGCACCAGGAGATGAGGAGATGAGATGCCTTTTCCAAACTCTTCCTGATCAGACGGTATACCATCCTCTGTGTGTGACAGACATGTTTTAGCAGTAGGAAGAGTCCCATTCATGTAAGGAGAACACCAGGGCTTTTTCAAAATCAGTGTCTCCCCGAAACCCAAACTGGGGAATTTTTTAAGCTACGGCTACACATATGTTCATTAAGGGCCTTGGGAAGTAGGCAGAGTCCAAACTTTAGATGATTGAAGTCTTCAGGGTCAGAAGCACTCACCACTGGCTTCCCTTAGGTTACACTTTAACTGTCATTGATAGATGATGTCAATAAAAATATCTATTCTTTTTCCGATTATTTCCCCTTATAGGTTATTGCAAAATATTGAGTGTAGTTCCCTGTGCTATACAGTGGTTCCTTGTTGATGATCTATTTTATACATAGCAGTGTGTATGTGTTAATTCCAAACTGTTAATTTATCCCTCCTCCCACCTTTCCCCTTTGGTAATAATAAATTATAAGATTTTATACTTCTCAGAAATGGGGGAGCTGAAAGAGAGGTATCATTTTCAATGGAAAAGCATTTAAAACAAGATTGAAGCTTTAACCAAGATTATTAGATGTACATCCTTGGAAAGAAATCACTTCATTTCTCTAATATTGACCTGACAAATAAGACAAACCTTTTCACTGAACTTGCTTATAATAAAGTGATGGAAATATCAAATGGAAGTGTTAGAAACATCTTATTTTACCCGAGCCTTATAAACTGTTCTATGTTAACTACAGTTTGGCTCACACATCTGTTCATTGAAGTTACAATAGTCTCAATTTCTGTTACTGATCCTCCAGAGTGGACCCCAACAAGTGTCCCCCTGCCCAGTGTCATTGGGGCCAACAGATCGAGACTGAGTTTGGTTCACAAGCAAAGGAAACTTTATATTTTGATCAGAGAATGGAGAGGTGAGAGCATGCACTACCCCGTGGGCTGTGGGCTGGGCTGCTGTGTAGAGATCCTGTCAGAGTCAGTGGGAGGGAGGGGGCGGAGCACTCAAGGGCCGGGTTGGCTGCAGCTCAGGCTCTATATCTTAGAGTCTGCACTGGGCCCCAGGAGCTGAGGTGTCGACCCAGCCATTCTGCACTAGGAAATCTGGTCTGAAGTGCCGGGTGTGGAACCTCTGCATGCGGGACCCTAGGAGCACGTGAAATTAGACAAAGCACAAAGGATAAAAAAGGTCAGACTTGACTTTATTGCCCAGATTCTATTTTTATCTCCCAGGGATTTTTAATGGGCTTTGCTGGGGACAAACCCCTCCTCTGCCTTTTGTCCCGTTCCTCATTCTTGGAGTGCTGAGGGTGCAGACCCTTCTTCTGTAACTGCTGAGTGCTGAGTTGGGAGCCCTCATACCAGGGGATGAGGGTCAGAACTTCTCCCCAGCAGCCTCCAGGTGACGTTGATTGGCCCCAGGACCCCTGCCTCCCTGCTCGTCCGCCTGAGCACCAGCATTGGAAGTGTTATAGATTCTAATGACCTTTAAGGGTTCAGGAAAGAGATGTGCAGAGACGCTGTGGGGGCCAGTTTCACCCCGCCCCACATTTGTTCGGCCACCTTAGGCTGACCGTTTCTGCCAGCCTAGATGCTCTGACCAGTAGTCTGCTCTTTCTTCAATTAGGCCCCTGAATTAACGTAAAAACAGCACCAGGTGTCAGAGCCCTGCCCGCTCAACTCCCAGACAGTCCAGGGTCAGTGGTGATCAAGGACCATGATGGCCACTGAGTCAACAGCCTTTTGAAGTAAACAGGAGTCCAGCCGGTCTTATTGGCCACCATCATCACGGTGTCTGTAGGCTTTTCTATGGTGACAGTGTGATATACGTTTCCCCCGCCAAGACTATTAGCTCCCCTCCGGGTGCAGTAAGTCCTGCAAGCAGTAGTCTACTCATTCGGGACACACTATTGTTGTTTTATGAGAGAAACTCCAGGTCAAGTGATGTTCACACGAGTCGTCATGGTGCCCTGTTGCCCCCGGTTATCTCTCTGGATGTTGGAGTTGGAGGGCCTCCTCACTCGAGGTCGGTGTGCCCACGGAGCGAACCCTGCAACTTCAGGGCATGGTTGGTGATTAGGATCACCACGTGGGGTCCTTTTCCCTTAGGAGGGAGGTGGCCTTTTGGGCTGCTGATTTCCAGGTTTTTAGATACCGCCAGTATCTTGGCCAGATGTGGCAGTGGGCCAAGCCCCTTGGTGACTCTATTTTATCCTACCTGGATGGCATTCTTGCGTTGTTCCATTTCAAGTGGTCCCAGTTTTTGCACTAATTCTCCAATGGCGACTCACCTTTCACCGGGAATGGAAAGGTCAAAGGGTTTAGCTCAATTAGGGAGTTCCAGGGCAAGGGTCTGAATTGACTGCTCTTTCCATTCTTGAAAGGCCACTTCTGGATTCTGTTCAAAAGGATCATCATCTTTTCCTTTCAGTGTTTCATATAGAGGCCCAGCTAGTAGACTGTAGTTAGGGATCCAGAAGCAGCAAACCCTGGCCTCCCCAGGAACCCCTAAGCTGTCTTCTAGTTTTAGAAAGGGGTAAGGCTGCAAATGGTTTCTTCCCTTTCCTGGGATGGGCTTCTCCGACCTTCTGTGAGAATGAAGCCCAGGCAGGTCACCGCAGTCTGTGATATTTGAGCTTTTTCTTGGACAACTTCTATCCTTTATTGGCTTGGTAGTTCAGAGGCCTCCTTAGTAGGGCTGGCGATCAGAATGTCGTCTGCATATTGAAGGAGGGTTTCCTTTTCTAGAGGTAGAACTTTTCGGTCTTTAGCTAAGCTTTCCCCAAAGATGGTGTGGGAATTTTTGAACCCTTGGGGCAAGACGGCCCGGAAGTATTGTTTTAGTTGTATGTTGAGTCCTGCCACTCACAAGCCAAAATTTCTTGTGACTCTGGGACTAATGGAATACAAAAGAAGGCATCATTGAAGACTAATACAGAATACCATGTCCTGGTGGTTGGTAGAATGACCAGCAGGGTGTAGGAAATGGAGCAACTGGAGGTATATCCTCGGTGGCTTCACTGACTGTCCTGACATCCTTTACCAGGTCCCCAGCAGCCCATGGGGCTCTCGTGGTCAGGCCAATCCCAGGATATGGAGCTCTCCTGGGCAGGTACCCCACCCCCAACCCAGCCCACGGGGCTCTCATGGTCAGGCCTCTCCCAGGATACAGAGCTACCCTTGCAGGTACCGTGGCAGGGCTGGGCACACAGGAACTGTGCACATAGCCCTCATTGAAGAGCACCCCCATCTCACCTGTCGCTCAGAGCTGACACAGAGCACCTCAGAGCAGGACTTGAACTAACAAACAGCAGCTCCGACAGGTCTGTGACCCTGGGCATCACTCTGTGTGGCCTCCCTCCACCTGGTCTTCCAGAGACTTCCACTGCACCCGGGGCACCAAGCCTCTGTCTCCAACCACCACCCACCCCTCCTCTCCCTGACTCCTGGGTTCCTCTCATTAGGAGAGGGTTTTCTTGAAGTTGTCTCCCACTCATGGGCCAGATAAAATGATTAGAAAACAAGCCAAAGCTGCAGCCCCTTGTCTATGCTGACTCTCAGGAGCCCACACCTGTTCCTTGGACCTGGCCGGTTCAGCAAGTTCCATTTTCTGCAACTGTGAGCCCCTGAGGGGTGATGATTGGCTGACCTGGGCAGCCTTACCATGCCGGCCAGCCCTCCCCAGGTGTGCCTGGGTTGAGATCAATATAAATACCACTCCAGGCAGCAAGAGCCCCTGCAGCTGTGCCTGACGCCATTTTCTCTGCCCTGTCAGCAGTCTCGGGGCTGGGCTGGTGGGAGGGAGTGAGAGGCCACGGCTTTGTGGGTGGCCCAGTGTGAGTGGGGCTCTGCTGGACTTTCTGCAGCAGTTGCCAGGCTGCCACCTGCTAAAGAAGAGGATGTGTCACCCATACCTGCTGCTGGAATTTCTCCCTGGGCAGAGGTGAGGAAGGAAAAAAGCAGTGGGGGCAGGGACAGGACGGGTATCTCAGGCAGGGAAATGGAAATCTTCCAGAAGAGCACCCAGGGACAGGACCATCCTGGCTGGCCTGCAGGCACCAAGTCAGCTGGCATGCTGTCACTCGTGTGGCTCCATGGCCCTTCCTCTAGGCTTTCAAGTCCTTGTATATATTCAGGTGTTTTACCTGGGAAGGGTGGGAACAGTTCAACAGCAACTGGCCTGGGGCTCAGCTCACGTTCACTCACAGATGCCTCGGCACAGTGCCCCAGCTTTGCAATGAGTACGCTTGTGTGGGGGCTGCTGGCTGAATGGGAGACGATTCCCCACCACTGACCAACTTCAGAATTGTTTACAACTGGAGCAAGTGCCCTGATACGGTTTTCCTCTGAGTAACTGGTGGGTTCTGTTTTTTTTTTTTCTCTTTTTCGTTTTTGGTTCAAGGTAGATTTTATTCCTCTTTTTTGTATTTACAGATATAAGCATGGAAATAATTTATTCATATAAATACATGTATGTGAAGGGAATAATTGTTTTTTCTGTTTTATTTTTTAAATTTTATTTCTTTTTAATTTTGAATTTTATTTTATATTTTTATACAGCAGGTTCTTATTGGTTATCTATTTTATACATATAAATGTTTACATGCCAATCCCAATCTCTCAGCTCCTCCCACCACCACCCCCCCAAGAGCTTTCCCCCCTTGTTGTCCATACGATTGTTGTCTACATCTGTTGCTCTATTTATGCCTTGCAAAACGGTTAATCTGTACAGTTTTTCTAGGTTCCACATATATGCATGAATATACAAGATTTGTTTTTCTCTTTCTGACTTACTTCACTCTGTATGACAGTCTCTAGATCCATCGACGTCTCTACAAATGACCCAATTTCATTCCTTTCATGGCTTAGTAATATTCCATTTTATATATGTACCACATCTTTATGCATTCGTCTGTCTGTGGGCATTTAGGTTGCTTCCATTACCTCGATATTGTAAATAGTGATGCAATGAACATTGCGGTGAATGTCTCTTTTTGATTTATGGTTTTGTCTGTGTATATGTCCAGTACTGGGATTGCTGTATCATATGGTAATTCTATTATTAGTTTCTTAAGACTCCATATTGTTCTCCATAGTGACTGTATCAATTTATATTCCCAACAATAGTGGAAGAGGCTTCCTTTTCCCCACACCCTTTCCAGCAATTGTTGTTTGTAGATTTTCAGATGATGCCCATTCTAACAGGTGTGAGGTGATACCTCATTGTTGAGTCCATTTCGTTGAGCAAGGGGTAGGTCTTGTCTATTACATATTTGGCTTATGGAACGGTATCTGTGCTAATTTCAAACTCTGGTTTTATGCAGCACCCCAACTCACCTTTCCCCTTAAGCAAGCATAAGTTGGTTTTCTAAACTTGAGACCCTGTTCTGTTTTGTAATTCAGTTCATGTGTAGCCAAGTTTACATTCCATGTATTAGTGATACCTTATGATGTTTCCTTATCTGTGTGACTTATTTCACTTAGAATCATCGTGCCTCAATCCACTCATTATGCGGGTACAGGCCTGGTGACACAGATTTCATTGCTGAGTGGTATTCTGTTGTACGTTAAGTACCGCAACTTCTTTATCAATTATTTGCTCTCTGGGATACTTAACTTGTACCATAGAAGAGGTTCCTGTAAACAGAGCCGTCCCAAATTTTGGGGTGGCTGTGTCTTTTTGATTTTAATTTCCCTAAGCTATAGGACCATAAGTGGAAGTGCCCTAGGCTCTGTTGCTTTGTTTTGTAGATGTTTCAGGAAACACCATACACTTCTCCAGAGTGGCTGTTGGCAACTTACATCCCGCCCATCAGCATAACAAGGTTCCTTTATCCCCATGGCCTGTCTTGCCTTTCTGCATTTTCCACTTTTTTCAGATGGCTCTTTAAACTGGGGGGAAGTGACACTTCATAGTAGTTCGGATTTCCATTGCAAGCTTGCTTGGTTTGCCAAAAAGGGCGTATGCGTTTTTTCCTGAATATATTCAGGAAAAAACGCATACGCCCTTTTTGGCCAAGTGCATCATTGTGGACGTTCTGCCTCTTTTCCTATGCTTTACATGCAATTCCAGTCTACCTCCTGAAATCGGTTTCCTGCAATTCTGCCCCGCTTTCAAGTCCTCTTGGCAGCCTTACTTCAATATATTTTTGGACGATAGCTGTCATTTATAACTCTGCAGGTTTGTGAATTACAGTGCCCCTAAGCTCCTTTCTTCAACTCGCTTTCTTGTGAGCTGGCCGCAACACCGCAGGATTGCTTCAGGCCCTAGTGTGGTTCCGGCATGGCACGCTGAGCCTTTGGTTAATTCCTCTTCCTGGTGGGAAATGAGAGTTAAATTTGCCCGTCCAGACACCTCCAGCTAGTCTCTCATTGGTTCTCCCTATTCCTGTTCATCTTTCAAAGAATTTGCAAACTGGGCCAAACAGGAGGTTAAAGGCACTGACTCTCCAAGTGGGGAGAGTGTTAGTAAAGCGTCTGGAATGTTGCACCCGAGTACCAGGGGACGAAACCTGAGACACATTTGAACACGTTTCCCGATCACACGGTGGATCATACTCTGGGTTCCACATGCATGTTTTAGCTGAAGGAAGAATCCCTTAAACCTGGAGAGTTGAGACCCTTGGCATGGGTAGCATGCAATATGACTTCAAAGGGTCTGCATTGGCTCACCGAACCTCACCAATCCTATCACTGCTGCGCTAATGCACTGTACACACGCTTGATTCTCTTTCAGAGACATATAAATCCATAGGTTTTAAGATTCTTACTAGTCAGGTATATTCTTAGGCGTTTAATATGGGGTGTAGAGTCCACTTCGTTGAGCAAGGAGTAGCTCTTGTCTATTACATATTTGGCTTATGGAACAGTATCTGTGCTAATTTCAATCTCTGGTTTTATGCAGCACCCCAACTCACCTTTGCCCTTAAGCAAGCATAAGTTGGTTTTCTACATTTGAGACCCTGTTCTGTTTTGTAATTCAGTTCCTGTGTACCCAAGTTTACATTCCGTGTATTAGTGATATCTTATGATGTTTCTTTTTCTGTGTGACTTATTTCACTTAGAATCATCGTACCTGAATCCACTCATTATGCTGCTACGGGCCTGATGATATACATTTCATTGCTGAGTGATATTGCATTGTACGTAAGTACCACAAATTCTTTATCCATTTTTCGCTTTCTGTGATATTGAACTTGTACCACAAACGAGGTTCTTGTAAACAGAGCCGTCCCAAACTTTGCGGTGGCTGTGTCTTTTTGATTTTAATTTCCCTAAGCTATACGACCATAAGTGGAAGTGCCCTAGGCTCTGTTGCTTTGTTTTTTAGATGTTTCAGGAAACACCATACACTTCTCCAGAGTGGCTGTTGGCAATTTACATCCCGCCCATCAGCATAACAAGGCTCCCAGTTCTCCATGGCCTGTCCTGCCTTTCTGGATTTTATACTTTTTTCAGATGGCCCTTTTGACCGGGGGGCAGTGAGACTTCATTGTAGTGCAGATTTCCTTTGCAAGCTTGCTTGGTTGGCCCAAAAGGGCGTATGCGTTTTTTCCTGAATATATTCAGGAAAAAACGCATACGCCCTTTTTAGCCAAGTGCATCATTGTGGACGTTCTGCCTCTTTTCCTATGCTTTACATGCAATTCCAGTCTACCTCCTGAAATCGGTTTCCTGCAATTCTGCCCCGCTTTCAAGTCCTCTTGGCAGCCTTACTTCAATATATTTTTGGACGATAGCTGTCATTTATAACTCTGCAGGTTTGTGAATTACAGTGCCCCTAAGCTCCTTTCTTCAACTCGCTTTCTTGTGAGCTGGCCGCAACGCCGCAGGATTGCTTCAGGCCCTAGTGTGGTTCCGGCATGGCACGCTGAGCCTTTGGTTAATTCCTCTTCCTGGTGGGAAATGAGAGTTAAATTTGCCCGTCCAGGCACCTCCAGCTAGTCTCTCATTGGTTCTCCCTATTCCTGTTCATTTTCCGCAGAAATGGCAAACTGGGCCAAACAGGAGGTTAAAGGCACTGACTCTCCAAGTGGGGAGAGTGTTAGTAAAGCGTCTGGAATGTTGCACCCGAGTACCAGGGGACGAAACCTGAGACACATTTGAACACCTTTCCCGATCACACGGTGGATCATACTCTGGGTTCCACATGCATGTTTTAGCTGAAGGAAGAATCCCTTAAACCTGGAGAGTTGAGACCCATGGAATGGGTACCATGCAATGTGACCTCAAAGGGTCTGCATTTGCTCACCGAACCTCACCAATCCTATCACTGCTGCGTTTATGCCGCTGTACACACGCTTGATTCTCTTTCGGAGACATAGAAATGTATAGGTTTTAAGATTCTTACTGGTCAGGTATATTCTTAGGCGTTTAATATGGGGTGTAGAGTCCACTTCGTTGAGCAAGGAGTAGCTCTTGTCTATTACATATTTGGCTTATGGAACGGTATCTGTGCTAATTTCAATCTCTGGTTTTATGCAGCACCCCAACTCACCTTTGCCCTTAAGCAAGCATAAGTTGGTTTTCTACATTTGAGACACTGTTCTGTTTTGTAATTCAGTTCCTGTGTAGCCAAGTTTACATTCCGTGTAGTAGTGATATCTTATGATGTTTCTTTTTCTGTGTGACTTATCTCACTTAGAATCATCGTACCTGAATCCACTCATTATGCTGCTACGGGCCTGATGATATACATTTCATTGCTGAGTGATATTGCATTGTACGTAAGTACCACAACTTCTTTATCCATTTTTCACTTTCTGTGATATTGAACTTGTACTGTAAATGAGGTTCTTGTAAACAGAGCCATCCCAAACTTTGGGGTGGCTGTGTCTTTTTGATTTTAATTTCCCTAAGCTATAGGACCATAAGTGGAAGTGCCCTAGGCTCTGTTGCTTTGTTTTGTAGATGTTTCAGGAAACACCATACACTTCTCCAGAGTGGCTGTTGGCAATTTACATCCCGCCCATCAGCATAACAAGGCTCCCAGTTCTCCATGGCCTGTCCTGCCTTTCTGGATTTTACACTTTTTTCAGATGGCCCTTTTGACCGGGGGGCAGTGAGACTTCATTGTAGTGCAGATTTCCTTTGCAAGCTTGCTTGGTTGGCCAAAAAGGGCGTATGCGTTTTTTCCTGAATATATTCAGGAAAAAACGCATACGCCCTTTTTGGCCAAGTGCATCATTGTGGACGTTCTGTCTCTTTTCCTATGCTTTACATGCAATTCCAGTCTACCTCCTGAAATCGGTTTCCTGCAATTCTGCCCCGCTTTCGAGTCCCCTTGGCAGCCTTACTTTAATATATTTTTGGACGATAGCTGTCATTTATAACTCTGCAGGTTTGTGAATTACAATGTCCCTGAGCTCCTTTCTTCAACTCGCTTTCTTGTGAGCTGGCCGCAACACCGCAGGATTGCTTCAGGCCCTAGTGTGGTTCCGGCATGGCACGCTGAGCCTTTGGTTAATTCCTCTTCCTGGTGGGAAATGAGAGTTAAATTTGCCCGTCCAGACACCTCCAGCTAGTCTCTCATTGGTTCTCCCTATTCCTTTTCATTTTCTGCAGAAATGGCAAACTGGGCCAAACAGGAGGTTAAAGGAACTGACTCTCCAAGTGGGGAGAGTTTTAGTAAAGCGTCTGGAATGTTGCACCCGAGTACCAGGGGACAAAAACTGAGACACATTTGAACACGTTTCCCAATCACACGGTGGATCATACTCTGGGTTCCACATGCATGTTTTAGCTGAAGGAAGAATCCCTTAAACCTGGAGAGTTGAGACCCATGGAATGGGTACCATGCAATATGACTTCAAAGGTTCTGCATTGGCTCACCGAACCTCACCAATCCTATCACTGCTGCGCTTATGCCACTGTACACACGCTTGATTCTCTTTCGGAGACATATAAATCCATAGATTTTAAGATTCTTACTGGTCAGGTATATTCTTAGACGTTTAATATGGGGTGTTGAGTCCTCTTCGTTGAGCAAGGAGTAGCTCTTGTCTATTACATATTTGGCTTATGGAACGGTATCTGTGCTAATTTCAATCTCTGGTTTTATGCAGCACCCCAACTCACCTTTCCCCTTAAGCAAGCATAAGTTGGTTTTCTACATTTGAGACCCTGTTCTGTTTTGTAATTCAGTTCCTGTGTAGCCAAGTTTACATTCCGTGTAGTAGTGATATCTTATGATGTTTCTTTTTCTGTGTGACTTATCTCACTTAGAATCATCGTACCTGAATCCACTCATTATGCTGCTACGGGCCTGATGACATAGATTTCATTGCTGAGTGATATTGCATTGTACGTAAGTACCACAACTTCTTTATCCATTTTTCGCTTTCTGTGATATTGAACTTGTACCGTAAACGAGGATCTTGTAAACAGAGCAGTCCCAAACTTTGAGGTGGCTGTGTCTTTTTGATTTTAATTTCCCTAAGCTATAGGACCATAAGTGGAAGTGCCGTAGGCTCTGTTGCTTTGTTTTTTAGATGTTTCAGGAAACACCATACACTTCTCCAGAGTGGCTGTTGGCAATTTACATCCCGCCCATCAGCATAACAAGGCTCCCATGTCTCCATGGCCTGTCCGGCCTTTTGGATTTTACACTTTTTTCAGATGGCCCTTTTGACTGGGGGGCAGTGAGACTTCATTGTAGTGCAGATTTCCTTTGCAAGCTTGCTTGGTTGGCCAAAAAGGGCGTATGCGTTTTTTCCTGAATATATTCAGGAAAAAACGCATACGCCCTTTTTGGCCAAGTGCATCATTGTGGACGTTCTGCCTCTTTTCCTATGCTTTACATGCAATTCCAGTCTACCTCCTGAAATCGGTTTCCTGCAATCCTGCCCCGCTTTCAAGTCCTCTTGGCAGCCTTACTTCAATATATTTTTGGACGATAGCTGTCATTTTTAACTCTGCAGGTTTGTGAATTACAGTGCCCCTGAGCTCCTTTCTTCAACTCAGTTTCTTGTGAGCTGGCCGCAACACCGCAGGATTGCTTCAGGCCCTAGTGTGGTTCCGGCATGGCACGCTGAGCCTTTGGTTAATTCCTCTTCCTGGTGGGAAATGAGAGTTAAATTTGCCCATCCAGACACCTCCAGCTAGTCTCTCATTGGTTCTCCCTATTCCTGTTCATTTTCCGCAGAAATTGCAAACTGGGCCAAACAGGAGGTTAAAGGCACTGACTCTCCAAGTGGGGAGAGTGTTAGTAAAGCATCTGGAATGTTGCACCCGAGTACCAGGGGACAAAAACTGAGACACATTTGAACACGTTTCCCGATCACACGGTGGATCATACTCTGGGTTCCAAATGCATGTTTTAGCTGAAGGAAGAATCCCTTAAACCTGGAGAGTTGAGACCCATGGAATGGCTACCATGCAATATGACTTCAAAGGGTCTGCATTTGCTCATCAAACCTCACCAATCCTATCACTGCTGCGTTTATGCTGCTGTAAACATGCTTGATTCTCTTTTGGAGACATATAAATCCATAGGTTTTAAGATTATTACTAGTCAGGTATATTCTTAGGCGATTAATATGGGGTGTAGAGTCCACTTCGTTGAGCAAGGAGTAGCTCTTGTCTATTACATATTTGGCTTATGGAATGGTATCTGTGCTAATTTCAATCTCTGGTTTTATGCAGAACCCCAACTCACCTTTCCCCTTAAGCAAGCATAAGTTGGTTTTCTACATTTGAGACCGTGTTCTGTTTTGTAATTCAGTTTCTGTGTAGCCAAGTTTACATTCCGTGTAGTAGTTATATCTTATGATGTTTCTTTTTCTGTGTGACTTATCTCACTTAGAATCATCGTACCTGAATCCACTCATTATGCTGCTACGGGCCTGATGATATAGATTTCATTGCTGAGTGATATTGCATTGTACGTAAGTACCACAAAATCTTTGTCCATTTTTCACTTTCTGTGATATTGAACTTGTACTGTAAACGAGGTTCTTGTAAACAGAGCCGTCCCAAACTTTGGGGTGGCTGTGTCTTTTTGATTTTAATTTCCCTAAGCTATAGGACCATAAGTGGAAGTGCCCTAGGCTCTGTTGCTTTGTTTTTTAGATGTTTCAGGAAACACCATACACTTCTCCAGAGTGGCTGTTGGCAATTTACATCCCGCCCATCAGCATAACAAGGCTCCCAGTTCTCCATGGCCTGTCCTGCCTTTCTGGATTTTTCACTTTTTTCAGATGGCCCTATTGACCGGGGGGCAGTGAGACTTCATTGTAGTGCAGATTTCCTTTGCAAGCTTGCTTGGTTGGCCAAAAAGGGCGTATGCGTTTTTTCCTGAATATATTCAGGAAAAAACGCATACGTCCTTTTTGGCCAAGTGCATCATTGTGGACGTTCTGCCTCTTTTCCTATGCTTTACATGCAATTCCAGTCTACCTCCTGAAATCGGTTTCCTACAATTCTGCCCCGCTTTCAAGTCCTCTTGGCAGCCTTACTTCAATATATTTTTGGACGATAGCTGTCATTTTTAACTCTGCAGGTTTGTGAAATACAGGGCCCCTGAGCTCCTTTCTTCAACTCGCTTTCTTGTGAGCTGGCCGCAACACCGCAGGATTGCTTCAGGACATAGTGTGGTTCCGGAATGGCACGCTGAGCCTTTGTTTAATTCCTCTTCCTGGTGGGAAATGAGAGTTAAATTTGCCCGTCCAGACACCTCCAGCTAGTCTCTCATTGGTTCTCCCTATTCCTGTTCATCTTCCGCAGAAACTGCAAACTGGGCCAAACAGGAGGTTAAAGGCACTGACTCTCCAAGTGGGGAGAGTGTTAGTAAAGCATCTGGAATGTTGCACCCGAGTACCAGCGGACGAAAACTGACACATTTGAACACGTTTTCCGATCACACGGTGGATCATACTCTGGGTTCCACATGCATGTTTTAGCTGAAGGAAGAATCCCTTAAACCTGGAAAGTTGAGACCCAAGGAATAGGTACCACGCAACATGACTTCAAAGGGTCTGCATTTGCTCACCGAACGTCACCAATCCTATCACTGCTGCGCTTATGCCGCTGTACACACGCTTGATTCTCTTTCGGAGACAAATAAGTCCATAGGTTTTAAGATTATTACTAGTCAGGTATATTCTTAGGCGATTAATATGGGGTGTAGAGTCCACTTCGTTGAGCAAGGAGTAGCTCTTGTCTATTACATATTTGGCTTATGGAATGGTATCTGTGCTAATTTCAATCTCTGGTTTTATGCAGAACCCCAACTCACCTTTCCCCTTAAGCAAGCATAAGTTGGTTTTCTACATTTGAGACCGTGTTCTGTTTTGTAATTCAGTTTCTGTGTAGCCAAGTTTACATTCCGTGTAGTAGTGATATCTTATGATGTTTCCTTTTCTGTGTGACTTATCTCACTTAGAATCATCATACCTGAATCCACTCATTATGCTGCTACGGGCCTGATGATATAGATTTCATTGCTGAGTGATATTGCATTGTACGTAAGTACCACAAATTCTTTATCCATTTTTCACCTTCTGTGATATTGAATTTGTACTGTAAATGAGGTTCTTGTAAACAGAGCCATCCCAAACTTTGGGGTGGCTGTGTCTTTTTGATTTTAATTTCCCTAAGCTATAGGACCATAAGTGGAAGTGCCCTAGGCTCTGTTGCTTTGTTTTTTAGATGTTTCAGGAAACACCATACACTTCTCCAGAGTGGCTGTTGGCAATTTACATCCCGCCCATCAGCATAACAAGGCTCCCAGTTCTCCATGGCCTGTCCTGCTTCTCTGGATTTTACACTTTTTTCAGATGGCCCTTTTGACCGGGGGGCAGTGAGACTTCATTGTAGTGCAGATTTCCTTTGCAAGCTTGCTTGGTTGGCCAAAAAGGGCGTATGCGTTTTTTCCTGAATATATTCAGGAAAAAACGCATACGCCCTTTTTGGCCAAGTGCATCATTGTGGACGTTCTGCCTCTTTTCGTATGCTTTACATGCAATTCCAGTCTACCTCCTGAAATCGGTTTCCTGCAATTCTGCCCCGCTTTCAAGTCCTCTTGGCAGCCTTACTTCAATATATTTTTGGACGATAGCTGTCATTTATAACTCTGCAGGTTTGTGAATTACAGTGCCCCTGAGCTGCTTTCTTCAACTCGCTTTCTTGTGAGCTGGCCGCAACACCGCAGGATTGCTTCAGGCCCTAGTGTGGTTCCGGCATGGCACGCTGAGCCTTTGGTTAATTCCTCTTCCTGGTGGGAAATGAGAGTTAAATTTGCCCGTCCAGACACCTCCAGCTAGTCTCTCATTGGTTCTCCCTATTCCTGTTCATCTTCCGCAGAAATTGCAAACTGGGCCAAACAGGAGGTTAAAGGCACTGACTCTCCAAGTGGGGAGAGTGTTAGTAAAGCGTCTGGAATGTTGCACCCGAGTACGAGGAGACGAAACCTGAGACACATTTCAACACGTTTCCCGATCACACGGTGGATCATACTCTGGGTTCCACATGCATGTTTTAGGTGAAGGAAGAATCCCTTAAACCTGGAGAGTTGAGACCCATGGAATGGGTACCATGCAATATGACTTCAAAGGTTCTGCATTGGCTCACCGAACCTCACCAATCCTATCACTGCTGTGCTTATGCCACTGTACACACGCTTGATTCCCTTTCGGAGACATATAAATCCATAGGTTTTAAGATTCTTACTAGTCATGTATATTCCTAGACGTTTAATATGGGGTGTTGAGTCCTCTTCGTTGAGCAAGGAGTAGCTCTTGTCTATTACATATTTGGCTTATGGAATGGTATCTGTGCTAATTTCAATCTCTGGTTTTATGCAGCACCCCAATTCACCTTTCCCCTTAAGCAAGCATAAGTTGGTTTTCTACATTTGAGACCCTGTTCTGTTTTGTATTTCAGTTCCTGGGTAGCCAAGTTTACATTCCGTGTAGTAGGGATATCTTATGATGTTTCTATTTCTGTGTGACTTATTTCACTTAGAATCATCGTACCTGAATCCACTCATTATGCTACTACGGGCCTGATGATATACATTTCATTGCTGAGTGATATTGCATTGTACGTAAGTACCACAAATTCTTTATCCATTTTTCGCTTTCTGTGATATTGAACTTGTACCGTAAATGATCTTCTTGTAAACAGAGCCGTCCCAAACTTTGGGGTGGCTGTTTCTTTTTGATTTTAATTTCCCTAAGCTATAGGACCATAAGTGGAAGTGCCCTAGGCTCTGTTGCTTTGTTTTTTACATGTTTCAGGAAACACCATACACTTCTCCAGAGTGGCTGTTGGCAATTTACATCCCGCCCATCAGCATAACAAGGCTCCCAGTTCTCCATGGCCTGTCCTGCCTTTCTGGATGTTATACTTTTTTCAGATGACCCTTTTGACCGGGGGGCAGTGAGACTTCATTGTAGTGCAGATTTCCTTTGCAAGCTTGCTTGGTTGGCCAAAAAGGGCGTATGCGTTTTTTACTGAATATATTCAGGAAAAAACGCATACGCCCTTTTTGGCCAAGTGCATCATTGTGGACATTCTGTCTCTTTTCCTATGCTTTACATGCAATTCCAGTCTACCTCCTGAAATCGGATTCCTGCAATTCTGCCCCGCTTTCGAGTCCTCTTGGCAGCCTTACTTCAATATATTTTTGGACGATAGCTGTCATTTTTAACTCTGCAGGTTTGTGAATTACAGTGCCCCTGAGCTCCTTTCTTCAACTCGCTTTCTTGTGAGCTGGCCGCAACACCGCAGGATTGCTTCAGGCCCTAGTGTGGTTCCGGCATGGCACGCTGAGCCTTTGGTTAATTCCTCTTCCTGGTGGGAAATGAGAGTTAAATTTGCCCATCCAGACACCTCCAGCTAGTCTCTCATTGGTTCTCCCTATTCCTGTTCATTTTCCGCAGAAATTGCAAACTGGGCCAAACAGGAGGTTAAAGGCACTGACTCTCCAAGTGGGGAGAGTGTTAGTAAAGCGTCTGGAATGTTGCACCCGAGTACCAGGGGACGAAAACTGAGACACATTTGAACACGTTTCCCGATCACACGGTGGATCATACTCTGGGTTCCACATGCATGTTTTAGCTGAAGGAAGAATCCCTTAAACCTGGAGAGTTGAGACCCATGGAATGGGTACCATGCAATATGACTTCAAAGGGTCTGCATTTGCTCATCAAACCTCAGAAATCCTATCACTGCTGCGTTTATGCCGCTGTACACATGCTTGATTCTCTTTTGGAGACATATAAATCCATAGGTTTTAAGATTATTACTAGTCAGGTATATTCTTAGGCGATTAATATGGGGTGTAGAGTCCACTTCGTTGAGCAAGGAGTAGCTCTTGTCTATTACATATTTGGCTTATGGAATGGTATCTGTGCTAATTTCAATCTCTGGTTTTATGCAGAACCCCAACTCACCTTTCCCCTTAAGCAAGCATAAGTTGGTTTTCTACATTTGAGACCGTGTTCTGTTTTGTAATTCAGTTTCTGTGTAGCCAAGTTTACATTCCGTGTAGTAGTGATATCTTATGATGTTTCCTTTTCTGTGTGACTTATCTCACTTAGAATCATCGTACCTGAATCCACTCATTATGCTGCTACGGGCCTGATGATATAGATTTCATTGCTGAGTGATATTGCATTGTACGTAAGTACCACAAATTCTTTATCCATTTTTCACCTTCTGTGATATTGAATTTGTACTGTAAATGAGGTTCTTGTAAACAGAGCCATCCCAAACTTTGGGGTGGCTGTGTCTTTTTGATTTTAATTTCCCTAAGCTATAGGACCATAAGTGGAAGTGCCCTAGGCTCTGTTGCTTTGTTTTTTAGATGTTTCAGGAAACACCATACACTTCACCAGAGTGGCTGTTGGCAATTTACATCCCGCCCATCAGCATAACAAGGCTCCCAGTTCTCCATGGCCTGTCCTGCCTCTCTGGATTTTACACTTTTTTCAGATGGCCCTTTTGACCGGGGGGCAGTGAGACTTCATTGTAGTGCAGATTTCCTTTGCAAGCTTGCTTGGTTGGCCAAAAAGGGCGTATGCGTTTTTTCCTGAATATATTCAGGAAAAAACGCATACGCCCTTTTTGGCCAAGTGCATCATTGTGGACGTTCTGCCTCTTTTCCTATGCTTTACATGCAATTCCAGTCTACCTCCTGAAATCGGTTTCCTGCAATTCTGCCCTGCTTTCAAGTCCTCTTGGCAGCCTTACTTCAATATATTTTTGGACGATAGCTGTCATTTATAACTCTGCAGGTTTGTGAATTACAGTGCCCCTGAGCTCCTTTCTTCAACTCGCTTTCTTGTGAGCTGGCCGCAACACCGCAGGATTGCTTCAGGCCCTAGTGTGGTTCCGGCATGGCACGCTGAGCCTTTGGTTAATTCCTCTTCCTGGTGGGAAATGAGAGTTAAATTTGTCCGTCCAGACACCTCCAGCTAGTCTCTCATTGGTTCTCCCTATTCCTGTTCATTTTCCGCAGAAATTGCAAACTGGGCCAAACAGGAGGTTAAAGGCACTGACTCTCCAAGTGGGGAGAGTGTTAGTAAAGCGTCTGGAATGTTGCACCCGAGTACCAGGGGTCGAAATCTGACACATTTGAACACGTTTCCCGATCACACGGTGGATCATACTCTGGGTTCCACATGCATGTTTTAGCTGAAGGAAGAATCCCTTAAACCTGGAGAGTTGAGACCCATGGAATGGGTACCATGCAATATGACTTCAAAGGGTCTGCATTTGCTCACTGAACCTCACAAATCCTATCACTGCTGCATTTATGCCGCTGTAGACATGCTTGATTCTCTTTCGGAGACATATAAATCCATAGGTTTTAAGATTATTACTAGTCAGGTATATTCTTAGGCATTTAATATGGGGTGTTGAGTCCACTTCGTTGAGCAAGGAGTAGCTCTTGTCTATTACCTATTTGGCTTATGGAATGGTATCTGTGCTAATTTCAATCTCTGGTTTTATGCAGCACCCCAACTCACCTTTCCCCTTAAGCAAGCATAAGTTGGTTTTCTACATTTGAGATCCTGTTCTGTTTTGTAATTCAGTTCCTGTGTAGCCAAGTTTACATTCCGTGTATTAGTGATATCTTATGATGTTTCTTTTTCTGTGTGACATATTTCACTTACAAATATCGTACCTGAATCCACTCATTATGCTGCTACGGGCCTGATGACATAGATTTCATTCCTGAGTGATATTGCATTGTACGTAAGTACCACAACTTCTTTATCCATTTTTCACTTTCTGTGATATTGAACTTGTACCATAAACGAGATTCTTGTAAACAGAGCCGGCCCAAACTTTGGGGTGGCTGTGTCTTTTTGATTTTAATTTCCCTAAGCTATAGGACCATAAGTGGAAGTGCCCTAGGCTCTGTTGCTTTGTTTTTTAGATGTTTCAGGAAACACCATACACTTCTCCAGAGTGGCTGTTGGCAATTTACATCCCGCCCATCAGCATAACAAGGCTCCCAGTTCTCCATGGCCTGTCCTGCCTTTCTGGATTTTATACTTTTTTCAGATGGCCCTTTTGACCGGGGGGCAGTGAGACTTCATTGTAGTGCAGATTTCCTTTGCAAGCTTGCTTGTTTGGCCAAAATGGGCGTATGCGTTTTTTCCTGAATATATTCAAGAAAAAACGCATACGCCCTTTTTGGCCAAGTGCATCATTGTGGACGTTCTGCCTCTTTTCCTATGCTTTACATGCAATTCCAGTCTACCTCCTGAAATCGGTTTCCTGCAATTCTGCCCCGCTTTCAAGTCCTCTTGGCAGCCTTACTTCAATATATTTTTGGACGATAGCTGTCATTTATAACTCTGCAGGTTTGTGAATTACAGTGCCTCTGAGCTCCTTTCTTCAACTCGCTTTCTTGTGAGCTGGCCGCAACACCGCAGGATTGCTTCAGGCCCTAGTGTCGTTCCACCATGGCACGCTGAGCCTTTGGTTAATTCCTCTTCCTGGTGGGAAATGAGAGTTAAATTTGCCCGTCCAGACACCTCCAGCTAGTCTCTCACTGGTTCTCCCTATTCCTGTTCATCTTCCGCAAAAATTGCAAACTGGGCCAAACAGGAGGTTAAAGGCACTGACTCTCCAAGTGGGGAGAGTGTTAGTAAAGCGTCTGGAATGTTGCACCCGAGTACCAGGGGACGAAACCTGAGACACATTTGAACACGTTTCCCGATCACACGGTGGATCATACTCTGGGTTCCACATGCATGTTTTAGCTGAAGGAAGAATCCCTTAAACCTGGAGAGTTGAGACCCATGGAATGGGTACCATGCAATATGACCTCAAAGGGTCTGCATTGGCTCACCGAACCTCACCAATCCTATCACTGCTGCACTTATGCCACTGTACACACGCTTGATTCTCTTTTGGAGACATATAAATCCATAGGTTTTAAGATTCTTACTAGTCACGTATATTCTTAGACGTCTAATATGTGGTGTTGAGTCCTCTTCGTTGAGCAAGGAGTAGCTCTTGTCTATTACATATTTGGCTTATGGAACGGAATCTGTGCTAATTTCAATCTCTGGTTTTATGCAGCACCCCAACTCACCTTTCCCCTTAAGCAAGCATAAGTTGGTTTTCTACATTTGAGACCTTGTTCTCTTTTGTAATTCAGTTACTGTGTAGCCAAGTTTACATTCCGTGTATTAGTGATATCTTATGATGTTTCTTTTTCTGTGTGACTTATCTCACTTAGAATCATCATACCTGAATCCACTCATTATGCTGCTATGGGCCTGATGACATAGATTTCATTGCTGAGTGATATTGCATTGTACGTAAGTACCACAACTTCTTTATCCATTTTTCACTTTCTGCGATATTGAACTTGTACCATAAACGAGATTCTTGTAAACAGAGCCGGCCCAAACTTTGGGGTGGCTGTGTCTTTTTGATTTTAATTTCCCTAAGCTATAGGACCATAAGTGGAAGTGCCCTAGGCTCTGTTGCTTTGTTTTTTAGATGTTTCAGGAAACACCATAAACTTCTCCAGAGTGGCTGTTGGCAATTTACATCCCGCCCATCAGCATAACAAGGCTCCCAGTTCTCCATGGCCTGTCCTGCCTTTCTGGATTTTATACTTTTTTCAGATGGCCCTTTTGACCGGGGGGCAGTGAGACTTCATTGTACTGCAGATTTCCTTTGCAAGCTTGCTTGGTTGGCCAAAAAGGGCGTATGCGTTTTTTCCTGAATATATTCAGGAAAAAACGCATACGCCCTTTTTGGCCAAGTGCATCATTGTGGACGTTCTGCCTCTTTTCCTATGCTTTACATGCAATTCCAGTCTACCTCCTGAAATCGGTTTCCTGCAATTCTGCCCCGCTTTCAAGTCCTCTTGGCAGCCTTACTTCAATATATTTTTGGACGATAGCTGTCATTTATAACTCTGCAGGTTTGTGAATTACAGTGCCCCTGAGCTCCTTTCTTCAACTCGCTTTCTTGTGAGCTGGCCGCAACACCGCAGCATGGCTTCAGGCCCTAGTGTGGTTCCGGCATGGCACGCTGAGCCTTTGGTTAATTCCTCTTCCTGGTGGGAAATGAGAGTTAAATTTGCCCATCCAGACACCTCCAGCTAGTCTCTCATTGGTTCTCCCTATTCCTGTTCATTTTCCGCAGAAATTGCAAACTGGGCCAAACAGGAGGTTAAAGGCACTGACTCTCCAAGTGGGGAGAGTTTTAGTAAAGCGTCTGGAATGTTGCACCCGAGTACCAGGGGACGAAAACTGAGACACATTTGAACACGTTTCCCGATCACACGGTGGATCATACTCTGGGTTCCACATGCATGTTTTAGCTGAAGGAAGAATCCCTTAAACCTGGAGAGTTGAGACCCATGGAATGGCTACCATGCAATATGACTTCAAAGGGTCTGTATTTGCTCATCGAACCTCACCAATCCTATCACTGCTGCTTTTATGCTGCTGTACACATGCTTGATTCTCTTTTGGAGACATATAAATCCATAGGTTTTAAGATTATTACTAGTCAGGTATATTCTTAGGCGATTAATATGGGGTGTAGAGTCCACTTCGTTGAGCAAGGAGTAGCTCTTGTCTATTACCTATTTGGCTTATGGAATGGTATCTGTGCTAATTTCAATCTCTGGTTTTATGCAGAACACCAACTCACCTTTCCCCTTAAGCAAGCATAAGTTGGTTTTCTACATTTGAGACCGTGTTCTGTTTTGTAATTCAGTTTCTGTGTAGCCAAGTTTACATTCCGTGTAGTAGTGATATCTTATGATGTTTCTTTTTCTGTGTGACTTATGTCACTTAGAATCATCGTACCTGAATCCACTCATTATGCTGCTACGGGCCTGATGACATAGATTTCATTGCTGAGTGATATTGCATTGTACGTAAGTACCACAACTTCTTTATCCATTTTTCGCTTTCTGTGATATTGAACTTGTACCGTAAACGAGGTTCTTGTAAACAGAGCCGTCCCAAACTTTGGGGTGGCTGTGTCTTTTTGATTTTAATTTCCCTATGCTACAGGACCATAATTGGCAGTGCCCTAGGCTCTGTTGCTTTGTTTTGTAGATGTTTCAGGAAACACCATACACTTCTCCAGAGTGGCTGTTGGCAATTTACATCCCACCCATCAGCATAACAAGGCTCCCAGTTCTCCATGGCCTGTCCGGTCTTTCTGGATTTTACACTTTTTTCAGATGGCCCTTTTGACCGGGGGGCAGTGAGACTTCATTGTAGTGCAGATTTCCTTTGCAAGCTTGCTTGGTTGGCCAAAAAGGGCGTATGCGTTTTTTTCTGAATATATTCAGGAAAAAATTCATACGCCCTTTTTGGCCAAGTGCATCATTGTGGACGTTCTGCCTCTTTTCCTATGCTTTACATGCAATTCCAGTCTACCTCCTGAAATCGGTTTCCTGCAATTCTGCCCCGCTTTCAAGTCCTCTTGGCAGCCTTACTTCAATATATTTTTGGACGATAGCTGTCATTTTTAACTCTGCAGGTTTGTGAATTACAGTGCCCCTGAGCTGCTTTCTTCAACTCGCTTTCTTGTGAGCTGGCCAAAACACCGCAGGATTGCTTCAGGCCCTAGTGTGGTTCCGGCATGGCATGCTGAGCCTTTGGTTAATTCCTCTTCCTGGTGGGAAATGAGATTTAAATTTGCCCGTCCAGACACCTCCATCTAGTCTCTCATTGGTTCTCCCTATTCCTGTTCATTTTCCGCAGAAATTGCAAACTGGGCCAAACAGGAGGTTAAAGGCACTGACTCTCCAAGTGGGGAGAGTGTTAGTAAAGCTTCTGGAATGTTGCACCCGAGTACCAGGGGACGAAATCTGACACATTTGAACACGTTTCCCGATCACGCGGTGGATCATACTCTGGGTTCCACATGCATGTTTTAGCTGAAGGAAGAATCCCTTAAATCTGGAAAGTTGAGACCCAAGGAATAGGTACCACGCAATATGACTTCAAAGGGTCTGCATTTGCTCACCGAACGTCACCAATCCTATCACTGCTGCGCTTATGCCGCTGTACACACGCTTGATTCTCTTTCGGAGACAAATAAGTCCATAGGTTTTAAGATTCTTACTAGTCAGGTATATTCTTAGGCGTTTAATATGGGGTGTTGTGTCCTCTTCGTTGAGCAAGGAGTAGATCTTGTCTATTACATATTTGGCTTGTGGAACGGTATCTGTGCTAATTTCAATCTCTGGTTTTATGCAGCACCCCAACTCACCTTTCCCCTTAAGCAAGCATAAGTTGGTTTTCTACATTTGACACCCTGTTCTGTTTTGTAATTCAGTTCCTGTGTAGCCAAGTTTACATTCCGTGTAGTAGTGATATCTTATGATGTTTCTTTTTCTGTGTGACTTATCTTACTTAGAATCATCGTACCTGAATCCACTCATTATGCTGTTACGGGCCTGATGACATACATTTCATTGCTGAGTGATATTGCATTGTACGTAAGTACCACAACTTCTTTATGCATTTTTCGCTTTCTGTGATATAGAACTTGTACCGTAAACGAGGTTCTTGTAAACAGAGCTGTCCCAAACTTTGGGGTGACTGTGTGTTTTTTATTTTAATTTCCCTAAGCTATAGGACCATAAGTGGAAATGTCCTAGGCTCTGTTGCTTTGTTTTTTAGATGTTTCAGGAAACACCATACACTTCTCCAGAGTGGCTGTTGGCAATTTACATCCCGCCCATCAGCATAACAAGGCTCCCAGTTCTCCATGGCCTGTCCTGCCTTTCTGGATTTTACACTTTTTTCAGATGGCCCTTTTGACCGGGGGGCAGTGAGACTTCATTGTACTGCAGATTTCCTTTGCAAGCTTGCTTGGTTGGCCAAAAAGGGCGTATGCGTTTTTTCCTGAATATATTCAGGAAAAAACGCATACGCCCTTTTTGGCAAAGTGCATCATTGTGGACGTTCTGCCTCTTTTCCTATGCTTTACATGCAATTCCAGTCTACCTCCTGAAACCGGTTTCCTGCAATTCTGCCCCGCTTTCAAGTCCTCTTGGCAGCCTTACTTCAATATATTTTTGGACGATAGCTGTCATTTATAACTCTGCAGGTTTGTGAATTACAGTGCCCCTGAGCTCCTTTCTTCAACTCGCTTTCTTGTGAGCTGGCCGCAACACCGCAGCATTGCTTCAGGCCCTAGTGTGGTTCCGGAATGGCATGCTGAGCCTTTGGTTAATTCCTCTTCCTGGTGGGAAATGAGAGTTAAATTTGCCCATCCAGACACCTCCAGCTAGTCTCTCATTGGTTCTCCCTATTCCTGTTCATTTTCCGCAGAAATTGCAAACTGGGCCAAACAGGAGGTTAAAGGCACTGACTCTCCAAGTGGGGAGAGTTTTAGTAAAGCGTCTGGAATGTTGCACCCGAGTACCAGGGGACGAAACCTGAGACACATTTGAACAAGTTTCCCGATCACACGGTGGATCATACTCTGGGTTCCAAATGCATGTTTTAGCTGAAGGAAGAATCCCTTAAACCTGGAGAGTTGAGACCCATGGAATGGGTACTATGCAATATGACTTCAAAGGGTCTGCATTTGCTCACCGAACCTCACCAATCCTATCACTGCTGCGTTTATGCCGCTGTACACACGCTTGATTCTCTTTCGGAGACATATAAATCCATAGGTTTTAAGATTCTTACTAGTCAGGTATATTCTTAGGCATTTAATATGGGGTGTTGAGTCCACTTGGTTGAGAAAGGAGTAGCTCTTGTCTATTACATATTTGGCTTATGGAACGGTATCTGTGCTAATTTCAATCTCTGGTTTTATGCAGCACCCCAACTCACCTTTCCCCTTAAGCAAGCATAAGTTGGTTTTCTACATTTGTGACCCTGTTCTGTTTTGTAATTCTGTTCCTGTGTAGCCAAGTTTACATTCCGTGTAGTAGTGATATCTTATGATGTTTCTTTTTCTGTGTGACTTATCTCACTTAGAATCATCGTACCTGAATCCACTCATTATGCTGCTATGGGCCTGATGACATAGATTTCATTGCTGAGTGATATTGAATTGTACGTACCTACCACAACTTCTTTATCCATTTTTCACTTTCTGTGATATTGAACTCGAACTGTAAACGAGGTTCTTGTAAACAGAGCTGTCCCAAACTTTGGGGTGACTGTGTCTTTTTGATTTTAATTTCCCTAAGCTATAGGACCATAAGTGGAAGTGCCCTAGGCTCTGTTGCTTTGTTTTGTAGATGTTTCAGGAAACACCATACACTTCTCCAGAGTGGCTGTTGGCAATTTACATCCCGCCCATCAGCATAACAAGGCTCCCAGTTCTCCATGGCCTGTCCTGACTTTCTGGATTTTACACTTTTTTCAGATGGCTCTTTTGACCGGGAGGCAGTGAGACTTCATTGTACTGCAGATTTCCTTTGCAAGCTTGCTTGGTTGGCCAAAAAGGGCGTATGCGTTTTTTCCTGAATATATTCAGGAAAAAACGCATACGCCCTTTTTGGCCAAGTGCATCATTGTGGACGTTCTGCCTCTTTTCCTATGCTTTACATGCAATTCCAGTCTACCTCCTGAAATCGGTTTCCTGCAATTCTGCCCCGCTTTCAAGTCCTCTTGGCAGCCTTACTTCAATATATTTTTGGACGATAGCTGTCATTTTTAACTCTGCAGGTTTGTGTATTACAGTGCCCCTGAGCTGCTTTCTTCAACTCGCTTTCTTGTGAGCTGGCCGCAACACCGCAGGATTGCTTCAGGCCCTAGTGTGGTTCCGGCATGGCACGCTGAGCCTTTGGTTAATTCCTCTTCCTGGTGGGAAATGAGAGTTAAATTTGCCCATCCAGACACCTCCAGCTAGTCTCTCATTGGTTCTCCCTATTCCTGTTCATCTTCCGCAGAAATTGCAAACTGGGCCAAACAGGAGGTTAAAGGCACTGACTCTCCAAGTGGGGAGAGTGTTAGTAAAGCGTCTGGAATGTTGCACCCGAGTACGAGGAGACGAAACCTGAGACACATTTCAACACGTTTCCCGATCACACGGTGGATCATACTCTGGGTTCCACATGCATGTTTTAGGTGAAGGAAGAATCCCTTAAACCTGGAGAGTTGAGACCCATGGAATGGGTACCATGCAATATGACTTCAAAGGTTCTGCATTGGCTCACCGAACCTCACCAATCCTATCACTGCTGTGCTTATTCCACTGTACACACGCTTGATTCCCTTTCGGAGACATATAAATCCATAGGTTTTAAGATTCTTACTAGTCAGGTATATTCCTAGACGTTTAATATGGGGTGTTGAGTCCTCTTCGTTGAGCAAGGAGTAGCTCTTGTCTATTACATATTTGGCTTATGGAACGGTATCTGTGCTAATTTCAATCTCTGGTTTTATGCAGAACCCCAACTCACCTTTCCCCTTAAGCAAGCATAAGTTGGTTTTCTACATTTGAGACCGTGTTCTGTTTTGTAATTCAGTTTCTGTGTAGCCAAGTTTACATTCCGTGTAGTAGTGATATCTTATGATGTTTCCTTTTCTGTGTGACTTATCTCACTTAGAATCATCGTACCTGAATCCACTCATTATGCTGCTACGGGCCTGATGATATAGATTTCATTGCTGAGTGATATTGCATTGTACGTAAGTACCACAATTCTTTATCCATTTTTCACCTTCTGTGATATTGAATTTGTACTGTAAATGAGGTTCTTGTAAACAGAGCCGTCCCAAACTTTGGGGTGGCTGTGTCTTTTTGATTTTAATTTCCCTAAGCTATAGGACCATAAGTGGAAGTGCCCTAGGCTCTGTTGCTTTGTTTTTTAGATGTTTCAGGAAACACCATACACTTCTCCAGAGTGGCTGTTGGCAATTTACATCCCGCCCATCAGCATAACAAGGCTCCCAGTTCTCCATGGCCTGTCCTGCCTTTCTGGATTTTACACTTTTTTCAGATGGCCCTTTTGACCGGGGGGCAGTGAGACTTCATTGTAGTGCAGATTTCCTTTGCAAGCTTGCTTGGTTGGCCAAAAAGGGCGTATGCGTTTTTTCCTGAATATATTCAGGAAAAAACGCATACGCCCTTTTTGGCCAAGTGCATCATTGTGGACGTTCTGCCTCTTTTCCTATGCTTTACATGCAATTCCAGTCTACCTCCTGAAATCGGTTTCCTGCAATTCTGCCCCGCTTTCAAGTCCTCTTGGCAGCCTTACTTCAATATATTTTTGGACGATAGCTGTCATTTTTAACTCTGCAGGTTTGTGAATTACAGTGCCCCTGAGCTCCTTTCTTCAACTCGCTTTCTTGTGAGCTGGCCGCAACACCGCAGGATTGCTTCAGGCCCTAGTGTGGTTCCGGCATGGCACGCTGAGCCTTTGGTTAATTCCTCTTCCTGGTGGGAAATGAGAGTTAAATTTGCCCGTCCAGACACCTCCAGCTAGTCTCTCATTGGTTCTCCCTATTCCTGTTCATTTTCTGCAGAAATTGCAAACTGGGCCAAACAGGAGGTTAAAGGCAGTGACTCTCCAAGTGGGGAGAGTTTTAGTAAAGCGTCTGGAATGTTGCACCCGAGTACCAGTGGACGAAAACTGAGACACATTTGAACACGTTTCCCGATCACACGGTGGATCATACTCTGGGTTCCACATGCATGTTTTAGCTGAAGGAAGATTCCCTTAAACCTGGAGAGTTGAGACCCATGGAATGGGTACCATTCAATATGACTTCAAAGGTTCTGCATTGGCTCACCGAACCTCACCAATCCTATCACTGCTGCGCTTATGCCACTGTACAGACGCTTGATTCTCTTTCGGAGACATATAAATCCATAGATTTTAAGATTCTTACTAGTCAGGTATATTCTTAGACGTTTAATATGGGGTGTTGAGTCCTCTTCGTTGAGCAAGGAGTAGCTCTTGTCTATTACATATTTGGCTTATGGAACGGTATCTGTGCTAATTTCAATCTCTGGTTTTATGCAGCACCCCAACTCACCTTTCCCCTTAAGCAAGCATAAGTTGGTTTTCTACATTTGAGACCTTGTTCTGTTTTGTAATTCAGTTCCTGTGTAGCCAAGTTTACATTCCGTGTATTAGTGATATCTTATGATGTTTCTTTTTCTGTGTGACTTATCTCACTTAGAATCATCGTACCTGAATCCACTCATTATGCTGCTATGGGCCTGATGACATAGATTTCATTGCTGAGTGATATTGCATTGTACGTAAGTACCACAACTTCTTTATCCATTTTTCGCTTTCTGTGATATTGAACTTGTACCGTAAACGAGGTTCTTGTATACAGAGCCGTCCCAAATTTTGGGGTGGCTGTGTCTTTTTGATTTTAATTTCCCTAAGCTATACGACCATAAGTGGAAGTGCCCTAGGCTCTGTTGCTTTGATTTTTAGATGTTTCAGGAAACACCATACACTTCTCCAGAGTGGCTGTTGGCAATTTACATCCCGCCCATCAGCATAACAAGGCTCCCAATTCTCCATGAGCTGTCCTGCCTTTCTGGATTTTACACTTTTTTCAGATGGCCCTTTTGACTGGGGGGCAGTGAGACTTCATTGTACTGCAGATTTCCTTTGCAAGCTTGCTTGGTTGGCCAAAAAGGGCGTATGCGTTTTTTCCTGAATATATTCAGGAAAAAACGCATACGCCCTTTTTGGCCAAGTGCATCATTGTGGACGTTCTGCCTCTTTTCCTATGCTTTACATGCAATTCCAGTCTACCTCCTGAAATCGGATTCCTGCAATTCTGCCCCGCTTTCGAGTCCTCTTGGCAGCCTTACTTCAATATATTTTTGGATGATAGCTGTCATTTATAACTCTGCAGGTTTGTGAATTACAGTGCCCCTGAGCTCCTTTCTTCAACTCGCTTTCTTGTGAGCTGGCCGCAACACCGCAGGATTGCTTCAGGCCCTAGTGTGGTTCCGGTATGGCACGCTGAGCCTTTGGTTAATTCCTCTTCCTGGTGGGAAATGAGAGTTAAATTTGCCCGTCCAGACACCTCCAGCTAGTCTCTCATTGGTTCTCCCTATTCCTGTTCATTTTCCGCAGAAATTGCAAACTGGGCCAAACAGGAGGTTAAAGGCACTGACTCTCCAAGTGGGGAGAGTTTTAGTAAAGCGTCTGGAATGTTGCACCCGAGTACCAGGGGACAAAAACTGAGACACATTTGAACACGTTTCCCGATCACACGGTGGATCATACTCTGGGTTCCACATGCATGTTTTAGCTGAAGGAAGAATCCCTTAAACCTGGAGAGTTGAGACCCATGGAATGGGTACCATTCAATATGACTTCAAAGGTTCTGCATTGGCTCACCGAACCTCACCAATCCTATCACTGCTGCGCTTATGCCACTGTACACAAACTTGATTCTCTTTCGGAGACATATAAATCCATAGATTTTAAGATTCTTACTAGTGAGGTATATTCTTAGACGTTTAATATGGGGTGTTGAGTCCTCTTCGTTGAGCAAGGAGTAGCTCTTGTCTATTACATATTTGGCTTATGGAACGGTATCTGTGCTAATTTCAATCTCTGGTTTTATGCAGCACCCCAACTCACCTTTCCCCTTAAGCAAGCATAAGTTGGTTTTCTACATTTGAGACCTTGTTCTGTTTTGTAATTCAGTTCCTGTGTAGCCAAGTTTACATTCCGTGTAGTAGTGATATCTTATGATGTTTCTTTTTCTGTGTGACTTATCTCACTTAGAATCATCGTACCTGAATCCACTCATTATGTTGCTATGGGCCTGATGACATAGATTTCATTGCTGAGTGATATTGCATTGTACGTAAGTACCACAACTTCTTTATCCATTTTTCGCTTTCTGTGATATTGAACTTGTACCGTAAACGAGGTTCTTGTAAACAGAGCCGTCCCAAACTTTGGGGTGGCTGTGTCTTTTTGATTTTAATTTCCCTAAGCTATACGACCATAAGTGGAAGTGCCCTAGGCTCTGTTGCTTTGATTTTTAGATGTTTCAGGAAACACCATACACTTCTCCAGAGTGGCTGTTGGCAATTTACATCCCGCCCATCAGCATAACAAGGCTCCCAATTCTCCATGAGCTGTCCTGCCTTTCTGGATTTTACACTTTTTTCAGATGGCCCTTTTGACTGGGGGGCAGTGAGACTTCATTGTACTGCAGATTTCCTTTGCAAGCTTGCTTGGTTGGCCAAAAAGGGCGTATGCGTTTTTTCCTGAATATATTCAGGAAAAAACGCATACGCCCTTTTTGGCCAAGTGCATCATTGTGGACGTTCTGCCTCTTTTCCTATGCTTTACATGCAATTCCAGTCTACCTCCTGAAATCGGATTCCTGCAATTCTGCCCCGCTTTCGAGTCCTCTTGGCAGCCTTACTTCAATATATTTTTGGATGATAGCTGTCATTTATAACTCTGCAGGTTTGTGAATTACAGTGCCCCTGAGCTCCTTTCTTCAACTCGCTTTCTTGTGAGCTGGCCGCAACACCGCAGGATTGCTTCAGGCCCTAGTGTGGTTCCGGTATGGCACGCTGAGCCTTTGGTTAATTCCTCTTCCTGGTGGGAAATGAGAGTTAAATTTGCCCGTCCAGACACCTCCAGCTAGTCTCTCATTGGTTCTCCCTATTCCTGTTCATTTTCCGCAGAAATTGCAAACTGGGCCAAACAGGAGGTTAAAGGCACTGACTCTCCAAGTGGGGAGAGTTTTAGTAAAGCGTCTGGAATGTTGCACCCGAGTACCAGGGGACAAAAACTGAGACACATTTGAACACGTTTCCCGATCACACGGTGGATCATACTCTGGGTTCCACATGCATGTTTTAGCTGAAGGAAGAATCCCTTAAACCTGGAGAGTTGAGACCCATGGAATGGGTACCATTCAATATGACTTCAAAGGTTCTGCATTGGCTCACCGAACCTCACCAATCCTATCACTGCTGCGCTTATGCCACTGTACACAAACTTGATTCTCTTTCGGAGACATATAAATCCATAGATTTTAAGATTCTTACTAGTGAGGTATATTCTTAGACGTTTAATATGGGGTGTTGAGTCCTCTTCGTTGAGCAAGGAGTAGCTCTTGTCTATTACATATTTGGCTTATGGAACGGTATCTGTGCTAATTTCAATCTCTGGTTTTATGCAGCACCCCAACTCACCTTTCCCCTTAAGCAAGCATAAGTTGGTTTTCTACATTTGAGACCTTGTTCTGTTTTGTAATTCAGTTCCTGTGTAGCCAAGTTTACATTCCGTGTAGTAGTGATATCTTATGATGTTTCTTTTTCTGTGTGACTTATCTCACTTAGAATCATCGTACCTGAATCCACTCATTATGTTGCTATGGGCCTGATGACATAGATTTCATTGCTGAGTGATATTGCATTGTACGTAAGTACCACAACTTCTTTATCCATTTTTCGCTTTCTGTGATATTGAACTTGTACCGTAAACGAGGTTCTTGTAAACAGAGCCGTCCCAAACTTTGGGGTGGCTGTGTCTTTTTGATTTTAATTTCCCTAAGCTATACGACCATAAGTGGAAGTGCCCTAGGCTCTGTTGCTTTGTTTTTTAGATGTTTCAGGAAACACCATACACTTCTCCAGAGTGGCTGTTGGCAATTTACATCCCGCCCATCAGCATAACAAGGCTCCCAATTCTCCATGAGCTGTCCTGCCTTTCTGGATTTTACACTTTTTTCAGATGGCCCTTTTGACTGGGGGGCAGTGAGACTTCATTGTAGTGCAGATTTCCTTTGCAAGCTTGCTTGGTTGGCCAAAAAGGGCGTATGCGTTTTTTCCTGAATATATTCAGGAAAAAACGCATACGCCCTTTTTGGCCAAGTGCATCATTGTGGACGTTCTGCCTCTTTTCCTATGCTTTACATGCAATTCCAGTCTACCTCCTGAAATCGGATTCCTGCAATTCTGCCCCGCTTTCGAGTCCTCTTGGCAGCCTTACTTCAATATATTTTTGGACGATAGCTGTCATTTATAACTCTGCAGGTTTGTGAATTACAGTGCCCCTGAGCTCCTTTCTTCAACTCGCTTTCTTGTGAGCTGGCCGCAACACCGCAGCATTGCTTCAGGCCCTAGTGTGGTTCCGGTATGGCACGCTGAGCCTTTGGTTAATTCCTCTTCCTGGTGGGAAATGAGAGTTAAATTTGCCCGTCCAGACACCTCCAGCTAGTCTCTCATTGGTTCTCCCTATTCCTGTTCATTTTCCGCAGAAATTGCAAACTGGGCCAAACAGGAGGTTAAAGGCACTGACTCTCCAAGTGGGGAGAGTTTTAGTAAAGCGTCTGGAATGTTGCACCCGAGTACCAGGGGACGAAAACTGAGACACATTTGAACACGTTTCCCGATCACACGGTGGATCATACTCTGGGTTCCACATGCATGTTTTAGCTGAAGGAAGAATCCCTTAAACCTGGAGAGTTGAGACCCATGGAATGGGTACCATGCAATATGACTTCAAAGGGTCTGCATTGGCTCACCGAACCTCACCAATCCTATCACTGCTGCATTTATGCCGCTGTAGACACGCTTGATTCTCTTTCGGAGACATATAAATCCATAGGTTTTAAGATTCTTACCAGTCAGGTATATTCTTAGGCATTTAATATGGGGTGTTGAGTCCACTTCGTTGAGCAAGGAGTAGCTCTTGTCTATTATCTATTTGGCTTATGGAATGGTATCTGTGCTAATTTCAATCTCTGGTTTTATGCAGCACCCCAACTCACCTTTCCCCTTAAGCAAGCATAAGTTGGTTTTCTACATTTGAGATCCTGTTCTGTTTTGTAATTCAGTTCCTGTGTAGCCAAGTTTACATTCCGTGTATTAGTGATATCTTATGATGTTTCTTTTTCTGTGTGACTTATCTCACTTAGAATCATCGTACCTGAATCCACTCATTATGCTGCTATGGGCCTGATGACATAGATTTCATTGCTGAGTGATATTGCATTGTACGTAAGTACCACAACTTGTTTATCCATTTTTCGCTTTCTGTGATATTGAACTTGTACCGTAAACGAGGATCTTGTAAACAGAGCTGTCCCAAACTTTGAGGTGGCTGTGTCTTTTTGATTTTAATTTCCCTAAGCTATAGGACCATAAGTGGAAGTGCCCTAGGCTCTGTTGCTTTGATTTTTAGATGTTTCAGGAAACACCATACACTTCTCCAGAGTGGCTGTTGGCAATTTACATCCCGCCCATCAGCATAACAAGGCTCCCATGTCTCCATGGCCTGTCCGGCCTTTCTGGATTTTACACTTTTTTCAGATGGCCCTTTTGACTGGGGGGCAGTGAGACTTCATTGTAGTGCAGATTTCCTTTGCAAGCTTGCTTGGTTGGCCAAAAAGGGCGTATGCGTTTTTTCCTGAATATATTCAGGAAAAAACGCATATGCCCTTTTTGGCCAAGTGCATCATTGTGGACGTTCTGCCTCTTTTCCTATGCTTTACATGCAATTCCAGTCTACCTCCTGAAATCGGTTTCCTGCAATTCTGCCCCGCTTTCAAGTCCTCTTGGCAGCCTTACTTCAATATATTTTTGGACGATAGCTGTCATTTTTAACTCTGCAGGTTTGTGAATTACAGTGCCCCTGAGCTCCTTTCTTCAACTCACTTTCTTGTGAGCTGGCCGCAACACCGCAGGATTGCTTCAGGCCCTAGTGTGGTTCCGGCATGGCACGCTGAGCCTTTGGTTAATTCCACTTCCTGGTGGGAAATGAGAGTTAAATTTGCCCATCCAGACACCTCCAGCTAGTCTCTCATTGGTTCTCCCTATTCCTGTTCATTTTCCACAGAAATTGCAAACTGGGCCAAACAGGAGGTTAAAGGCACTGACTCTCCAAGTGGGGAGAGTGTTAGTAAAGCGTCTGGAATGTTGCACCCGAGTACCAGGGGACGAAAACTGAGACACATTTGAACACGTTTCCCGATCACACGGTGGATCATACTCTGGGTTCCACATGCATGTTTTAGCTGAAGGAAGAATCCCTTAAACCTGGAGAGTTGAGACCCATGGAATGGCTACCATGCAATATGACTTCAAAGGGTCTGCATTTGCTCATCAAACCTCACCAATCCTATCACTGCTGCGTTTATGCCGCTGTACACATGCTTGATTCTCTTTTGGAGACATATAAATCCATAGGTTTTAAGATTCTTACTAGTCAGGTATATTCTTAGACGTTTAATATGGGGTGTTGAGTCCACTTCGTTGAGCAAGGAGTAGCTCTTGTCTATTACATATTTGGCTTATGGAACGGTATCTGTGCTAATTTCAATCTCTGGTTTTATGCAGCACCCCAACTCACCTTTCCCCTTAAGCAAGCATAAGTTGGTTTTCTACATTTGAGATCCTGTTCTGTTTTGTAATTCAGTTCCTGTGTAGCCAAGTTTACATTCCATGTATTAGTGATATCTTATGATGTTTCTTTTTCTGTGTGACTTATGTCACTTAGAATCATCGTACCTGAATCCACTCATTATGCTGCTACGGGCCTGATGACATAGATTTCATTCCTGAGTGATATTGCATTGTACGTAAGTACCACAACTTCTTTATCCATTTTTCGCTTTCTGTGATATTGAACTTGTACCATAAACGAGGTTCTTGTAAACAGAGCCGTCCCAAACTTTGGGGTGGCTGTGTCTTTTTGATTTTAATTTCCCTAAGCTATAGGACCATAAGTGGAAGTGCCCTAGGCTCTGTTGCTTTGTTTTTTAGATGTTTCAGGAAACACCATACACTTCTCCAGAGTGGCTGTTGGCAATTTACATCCCGCCCATCAGCATAACAAGGCTCCCAGTTCTCCATGGCCTGTCCTGCCTTTCTGGATTTTATACTTTTTTCAGATGGCCCTTTTGACCGGGGGGCAGTGAGACTTCATTGTACTGCAGATTTCCTTTGCAAACTTGCTTGGTTGGCCAAAAAGGGCGTATGCGTTTTTTCCTGAATATATTCAGGAAAAAACGCATACGCCCTTTTTGGCCAAGTGCATCATTGTGGACGTTCTGCCTCTTTTCCTATGCTTTACATGCAATTCCAGTCTACCTCCTGAAATCGGATTCCTGCAATTCTGCCCCGCTTTCAAGTCCTCTTGGCAGCCTTACTTCAATATATTTTTGGACGATAGCTGTCATTTTTAACTCTGCAGGTTTGTGAATTACAGTGCCCCTGAGCTCCTTTCTTCAACTCGCTTTCTTGTGAGCTGGCCGCAACACCGCAGGATTGCTTCAGGCCCTAGTGTGGTTCCGGCATGGCACGCTGAGCCTTTGGTTAATTCCTCTTCCTGGTTGGAAATGAGAGTTAAATTTGCCCGTCCAGACACCTCCAGCTAGTCTCTCATTGGTTCTCCCTATTCCTGTTCATTTTCCGCAGAAATTGCAAACTGGGCCAAACAGGAGGTTAAAGGCAGTGACTCTCCAAGTGGGGAGAGTTTTAGTAAAGCGTCTGGAATGTTGCACCCGAGTACCAGGGGACAAAAACGGAGACACATTTGAACACGTTTCCCGATCACACGGTGGATCATACTCTGGGTTCCACATGCATGTTTTAGCTGAAGGAAGAATCCCTTAAACCTGGAGAGTTGAGACCCATGGAATGGGTACCATTCAATATGACTTCAAAGGTTCTGCATTGGCTCACCGAACCTCACCAATCCTATCACTGCTGCGCTTATGCCACTGTACACACGCTTGATTCTCTTTCGGAGACATATAAATCCATAGATTTTAAGATTCTTACTAGTCAGGTATATTCTTAGACGTTTAATATGGGGTGTTGAGTCCTCTTCGTTGAGCAAGGAGTAGCTCTTGTCTATTACATATTTGGCTTATGGAACGGTATCTGTGCTAATTTCAATCTCTGGTTTTATGCAGCACCCCAACTCACCTTTTCCCTTAAGCAAGCGTAAGTTGGTTTTCTACATTTGAGACCTTGTTCTGTTTTGTAATTCAGTTCCTGTGTAGCCAAGTTTACATTCCGTGTAGTAGTGATATCTTATGATGTTTCTTTTTCTGTGTGACTTATCTCACTTAGAATCATCGTACCTGAATCCACTCATTATGCTGCTATGGGCCTGATGACATAGATTTCATTGCTGAGTGATATTGCATTGTACGTAAGTACCACAAATTCTTTATCCATTTTTCGCTTTCTGTGATATTGAACTTGTACCGTAAACGAGGTTCTTGTAAACAGAGCCGTCCCAAACTTTGGGGTGGCTGTGTCTTTTTGATTTTAATTTCCCTAAGCTATACGACCATAAGTGGAAGTGCCCTAGGCTCTGTTGCTTTGTTTTTTAGATGTTTCAGGAAACACCATACACTTCTCCAGAGTGGCTGTTGGCAATTTACATCCCGCCCATCAGCATAACAAGGCTCCCAATTCTCCATGAGCTGTCCTGCCTTTCTGGATTTTACACTTTTTTCAGATGGCCCTTTTGACTGGGGGGCAGTGAGACTTCATTGTACTGCAGATTTCCATTGCAAGCTTGCTTGGTTGGCCAAAAAGGGCGTATGCGTTTTTTCCTGAATATATTCAGGAAAAAACGCATACGCCCTTTTTGGCCAAGTGCATCATTGTGGACGTTCTGCCTCTTTTCCTATGCTTTACATGCAATTCCAGTCTACCTCCTGAAATCTGATTCCTGCAATTCTGCCCCGCTTTCGAGTCCTCTTGGCAGCCTTACTTCAATATATTTTTGGGCGATAGCTGTCATTTATAACTTTGCAGGTTTGTGAATTACAGTGCCCCTGAGCTCCTTTCTTCAACTCACTTTCTTGTGAGCTGGCCGCAACACCGCAGGATTGCTTCAGGCCCTAGTGTGGTTCCGGTATGGCACGCTGAGCCTTTGGTTAATTCCTCTTCCTGGTGGGAAATGAGAGTTAAATTTGCCCGTCCAGACACCTCCAGCTAGTCTCTCATTGGTTCTCCCTATTCCTGTTCATTTTCCGCAGAAATTGCAAACTGGGCCAAACAGGAGGTTAAAGGCACTGACTCTCCAAGTGGGGAGAGTTTTAGTAAAGCGTCTGGAATGTTGCACCCGAGTACCAGGGGACAAAAACTGAGACACATTGGAACACGTTTCCCGATCACACGGTGGATCATACTCTGGGTTCCACATGCATGTTTTAGCTGAAGGAAGAATCCCTTAAACCTGGAGAGTTGAGACCCATGGAATGGGTACCATGCAATATGACTTCAAAGGGTCTGCATTGGCTCACCGAACCTCACCAATCCTATCACTGCTGCATTTATGCCGCTGTAGACACGCTTGATTCTCTTTCGGAGACATATAAATCCATAGGTTTTAAGATTCTTACCAGTCAGGTATATTCTTAGGCATTTAATATGGGGTGTTGAGTCCACTTCGTTGAGCAAGGAGTAGCTCTTGTCTATTACCTATTTGGCTTATGGAATGGTATCTGTGCTAATTTCAATCTCTGGTTTTATGCAGCACCCCAACTCACCTTTCCCCTTAAGCAAGCATAAGTTGGTTTTCTACATTTGAGATCCTGTTCTGTTTTGTAATTCAGTTCCTGTGTAGCCAAGTTTACATTCCGTGTATTAGTGATATCTTATGATGTTTCTTTTTCTGTGTGACTTATCTCACTTAGAATCATCGTACCTGAATCCACTCATTATGCTGCTATGGGCCTGATGACATAGATTTCATTGCTGAGTGATATTGCATTGTACGTAAGTACCACAACTTGTTTATCCATTTTTCGCTTTCTGTGATATTGAACTTGTACCGTAAACGAGGATCTTGTAAACAGAGCTGTCCCAAACTTTGAGGTGGCTGTGTCTTTGTGATTTTAATTTCCCTAAGCTATAGGACCATAAGTGGAAGTGCCCTAGGCTCTGTTGCTTTGATTTTTAGATGTTTCAGGAAACACCATACACTTCTCCAGAGTGGCTGTTGGCAATTTACATCCCGCCCATCAGCATAACAAGGCTCCCATGTCTCCATGGCCTGTCCGGCCTTTCTGGATTTTACACTTTTTTCAGATGGCCCTTTTGACTGGGGGGCAGTGAGACTTCATTGTAGTGCAGA
Organism: Pseudorca crassidens; assembly: GCF_039906515.1. Lineage (NCBI taxonomy): Eukaryota > Metazoa > Chordata > Mammalia > Artiodactyla > Delphinidae > Pseudorca > Pseudorca crassidens. The sequence goes on from NC_090296.1 coordinate 164,989,710, forward strand.
TTTCCTTTGCAAGCTTGCTTGGTTGGCCAAAAAGGGCGTATGCGTTTTTTCCTGAATATATTCAGGAAAAAACGCATATGCCCTTTTTGGCCAAGTGCATCATTGTGGACGTTCTGCCTCTTTTCCTATGCTTTACATGCAATTCCAGTCTACCTCCTGAAATCGGTTTCCTGCAATTCTGCCCCGCTTTCAAGTCCTCTTGGCAGCCTTACTTCAATATATTTTTGGACGATAGCTGTCATTTTTTACTCTGCAGGTTTGTGAATTACAGTGCCCCTGAGCTCCTTTCTTCAACTCACTTTCTTGTGAGCTGGCCGCAACACCGCAGGATTGCTTCAGGCCCTAGTGTGGTTCCGGCATGGCACGCTGAGCCTTTGGTTAATTCCACTTCCTGGTGGGAAATGAGAGTTAAATTTGCCGATCCAGACACCTCCAGCTAGTCTCTCATTGGTTCTCCCTATTCCTGTTCATTTTCCACAGAAATTGCAAACTGGGCCAAACAGGAGGTTAAAGGCACTGACTCTCCAAGTGGGGAGAGTGTTAGTAAAGCGTCTGGAATGTTGCACCCGAGTACCAGGGGACAAAAACTGAGACACATTTGAACACGTTTCCCGATCACACGGTGGATCATACTCTGGGTTCCACATGCATGTTTTAGCTGAAGGAAGAATCCCTTAAACCTGGAGAGTTGAGACCCATGGAATGGCTACCATGCAATATGACTTCAAAGGGTCTGCATTTGCTCATCAAACCTCACCAATCCTATCACTGCTGCGTTTATGCCGCTGTACACATGCTTGATTCTCTTTTCGAGACATATAAATCCATAGGTTTTAAGATTCTTACTAGTCAGGTATATTCTTAGACGTTTAATATGGGGTGTTGAGTCCACTTCGTTGAGCAAGGAGTAGCTCTTGTCTATTACATATTTGGCTTATGGAACGGTATCTGTGCTAATTTCAATCTCTGGTTTTATGCAGCACCCCAACTCACCTTTCCCCTTAAGCAAGCATAAGTTGGTTTTCTACATTTGAGATCCTGTTCTGTTTTGTAATTCAGTTCCTGTGTAGCCAAGTTTACATTCCATGTATTAGTGATATCTTATGATGTTTCTTTTTCTGTGTGACTTATGTCACTTAGAATCATCGTACCTGAATCCACTCATTATGCTGCTATGGGCCTGATGACATAGATTTCATTCCTGAGTGATATTGCATTGTACGTAAGTACCACAACTTCTTTATCCATTTTTCGCTTTCTGTGATATTGAACTTGTACCGTAAACGAGGTTCTTGTAAACAGAGCCGTCCCAAACTTTGGGGTGGCTGTGTCTTTTTGATTTTAATTTCCCTAAGCTATAGGACCATAAGTGGAAGTGCCCTAGGCTCTGTTGCTTTGTTTTTTAGATGTTTCAGGAAACACCATACACTTCTCCAGAGTGGCTGTTGGCAATTTACATCCCGCCCATCAGCATAACAAGGCTCCCAGTTCTCCATGGCCTGTCCTGCCTCTCTGGATTTTACACTTTTTTCAGATGGCCCTTTTGACCGGGGGGCAGTGAGACTTCATTGTAGTGCAGATTTCCTTTGCAAGCTTGCTTGGTTGGCCAAAAAGGGCGTATGCGTTTTTTCCTGAATATATTCAGGAAAAAACGCATACGCCCTTTTTGGCCAAGTGCATCATTGTGGACGTTCTGCCTCTTTTCCTATGCTTTACATGCAATTCCAGTCTACCTCCTGAAATCGGATTCCTGCAATTCTGCCCCGCTTTCGAGTCCTCTTGGCAGCCTTACTTCAATATATTTTTGGACGATAGCTGTCATTTTTAACTCTGCAGGTTTGTGAATTACAGTGCCCCTGAGCTCCTTTCTTCAACTCGCTTTCTTGTGAGCTGGCCGCAACACCGCAGGATTGCTTCAGGCCCTAGTGTGGTTCCGGCATGGCACGCTGAGCCTTTGGTTAATTCCACTTCCTGGTGGGAAATGAGAGTTAAATTTGCCGATCCAGACACCTCCAGCTAGTCTCTCATTGGTTCTCCCTATTCCTGTTCATTTTCCACAGAAATTGCAAACTGGGCCAAACAGGAGGTTAAAGGCACTGACTCTCCAAGTGGGGAGAGTGTTAGTAAAGCGTCTGGAATGTTGCACCCGAATACCAGGGGACGAAATCTGACACATCTGAACACGTTTCCCGATCACACGGTGGATCATACTCTGGGTTCCACATGCATGTTTTAGCTGAAGGAAGAATCCCTTAAACCTGGAGAGTTGAGACCCATGGAATGGGTACCATGCAATATGACTTCAAAGGTTCTGCATTGGCTCACCGAACCTCACCAATCCTATCACTGCTGCGCTTATGCCACTGTACACACGCTTGATTCTCTTTCGGAGACATATAAATCCATAGATTTTAAGATTCTTCCTAGTCAGGTATATTCTTAGACGTTTAATATGGGGTGTTGAGTCCTCTTCGTTGAGCAAGGAGTAGCTCTTGTCTATTACATATTTGGCTTATGGAACGGTATCTGTGCTAATTTCAATCTCTGGTTTTATGCAGCACCCCAACTCACCTTTCCCCTTAAGCAAGCATAAGTTGGTTTTCTACATTTGAGATCCTGTTCTGTTTTGTAATTCAGTTCCTGTGTAGCCAAGTTTACATTCCATGTATTAGTGATATCTTATGATGTTTCTTTTTCTGTGTGACTTATGTCACTTAGAATCATCGTACCTGAATCCACTCATTATGCTGCTACGGGCCTGATGACATAGATTTCATTCCTGAGTGATATTGCATTGTACGTAAGTACCACAACTTCTTTATCCATTTTTCATTTTCTGCGATATTGAACTTGTACAATAAACGAGATTCTTGTAAACAGAGCCGGCCCAAACTTTGGGGTGCCTGTGTCTTTTTGATTTTAATTTCCCTAAGCTATAGGACCATAAGTGGAAGTGCCCTAGGCTCTGTTGCTTTGTTTTTTAGATGTTTCAGGAAACACCATACACTTTTCCAGAGTGGCTGTTAGCAATTTACATCCCGCCCATCAGCATAACAAGGCTCCCAGTTCTCCATGGCCTGTCCTGCCTCTCTGGATTTTACACTTCTTTCAGATGGCCCTTTTGACCGGGGGGCAGTGAGACTTCATTGTAGTGCAGATTTCCTTTGCAAGCTTGCTTGGTTGGCCAAAAAGGGCGTATACGTTTTTTCCTGAATATATTCAGGAAAAAACGCATACGCCCTTTTTGGCCAAGTGCATCATTGTGGACGTTCTGCCTCTTTTCCTATGCTTTACATGCAATTCCAGTCTACCTCCTGAAATCGGATTCCTGCAATTCTGCCCCGCTTTCAAGTCCTCTTGGCAGCCTTACTTCAATATATTTTTGGACGATAGCTGTCATTTTTAACTCTGCAGGTTTGTGAATTACAGTGCCCCTGAGCTCCTTTCTTCAACTCGCTTTCTTGTGAGCTGGCCGCAACACCGCAGCATTGCTTCAGGCCCTAGTGTGGTTCCGGCATGGCACGCTGAGCCTTTGGTTAATTCCTCTTCCTGGTGGGAAATGAGAGTTAAATTTGCCCGTCCAGACACCTCCAGCTAGTCTCTCATTGGTTCTCCCTATTCCTGTTCATTTTCCGCAGAAATTGCAAACTGGGCCAAACAGGAGGTTAAAGGCAGTGACTCTCCAAGTGGGGAGAGTTTTAGTAAAGCGTCTGGAATGTTGCACCCGAGTACCAGGGGACAAAAACGGAGACACATTTGAACACGTTTCCCGATCACACGGTGGATCATACTCTGGGTTCCACATGCATGTTTTAGCTGAAGGAAGAATCCCTTAAACCTGGAGAGTTGAGACCCATGGAATGGGTACCATTCAATATGACTTCAAAAGTTCTGCATTGGCTCACCGAACCTCACCAATCCTATCACTGCTGCGCTTATGCCACTGTACACACGCTTGATTCTCTTTCGGAGACATATAAATACATAGATTTTAAGATTCTTACTAGTCAGGTATATTCTTAGACGTTTAATATGGGGTGTTGAGTCCTCTTCGTTGAGCAAGGAGTAGCTCTTGTCTATTACATATTTGGCTTATGGAACGGTATCTGTGCTAATTTCAATCTCTGGTTTTATGCAGCACCCCAACTCACCTTTTCCCTTAAGCAAGCGTAAGTTGGTTTTCTACATTTGAGACCTTGTTCTGTTTTGTAATTCAGTTCCTGTGTAGCCAAGTTTACATTCCGTGTATTAGTGATATCTTATGATGTTTCTTTTTCTGTGTGACTTATCTCACTTAGAATCATCGTACCTGAATCCACTCATTATGCTGCTATGGGCCTGATGACATAGATTTCATTGCTGAGTGATATTGCATTGTACGTAAGTACCACAACTTCTTTATCCATTTTTCGCTTTCTGTGATATTGAACTTGTACCGTAAACGAGGTTCTTGTAAACAGAGCCGTCCCAAACTTTGGGGTGGCTGTGTCTTTTTGATTTTAATTTCCCTAAGCTATAGGACCATAAGTGGAAGTGCCCTAGGCTCTGTTGCTTTGTTTTTTAGATGTTTCAGGAAACACCATACACTTCTCCAGAGTGGCTGTTGGCAATTTACATCCCGCCCATCAGCATAACAAGGCTCCCAATTCTCCATGAGCTGTCCTGCCTTTCTGGATTTTACACTTTTTTCAGATGGCCCTTTTGACTGGGGGGCAGTGAGACTTCATTGTACTGCAGATTTCCTTTGCAAGCTTGCTTGGTTGGCCAAAAAGGGCGTATGCGTTTTTTCCTGAATATATTCAGGAAAAAACGCATACGCCCTTTTTGGCCAAGTGCATCATTGTGGACGTTCTGCCTCTTTTCCTATGCTTTACATGCAATTCCAGTCTACCTCCTGAAATCGGATTCCTGCAATTCTGCCCCGCTTTCGAGTCCTCTTGGCAGCCTTACTTCAATATATTTTTGGACGATAGCTGTCATTTATAACTCTGCAGGTTTGTGAATTACAGTGCCCCTGAGCTCCTTTCTTCAACTCGCTTTCTTGTGAGCTGGCCGCAACACCGCAGGATTGCTTCAGGCCCTAGTGTGGTTCCGGTATGGCACGCTGAGCCTTTGGTTAATTCCTCTTCCTGGTGGGAAATGAGAGTTAAATTTGCCCGTCCAGACACCTCCAGCTAGTCTCTCATTGGTTCTCCCTATTCCTGTTCATTTTCCGCAGAAATTGCAAACTGGGCCAAACAGGAGGTTAAAGGCACTGACTCTCCAAGTGGGGAGAGTTTTAGTAAAGCGTCTGGAATGTTGCACCCGAGTACCAGGGGACAAAAACTTAGACACATTGGAACACGTTTCCCGATCACACGGTGGATCATACTCTGGGTTCCACATGCATGTTTTAGCTGAAGGAAGAATCCCTTAAACCTGGAGAGTTGAGACCCATGGAATGGGTACCATTCAATATGCCTTCAAAGGTTCTGCATTGGCTCACCGAACCTCACCAATCCTATCACTGCTGCGCTTATGCCACTGTACACACGCTTGATTCTCTTTCGGAGACATATAAATCCATAGATTTTAAGATTCTTACTAGTCAGGTATATTCTTAGACGTTTAATATGGGGTGTTGAGTCCTCTTCGTTGAGCAAGGAGTAGCTCTTGTCTATTACATATTTGGCTTATGGAACGGTATCTGTGCTAATTTCAATCTCTGGTTTTATGCAGCACCCCAACTCACCTTTCCCCTTAAGCAAGCATAAGTTGGTTTTCTACATTTGAGACCTTGTTCTGTTTTGTAATTCAGTTCCTGTGTAGCCAAGTTTACATTCCGTGTATTAGTGATATCTTATGATGTTTCTTTTTCTGTGTGACTTATCTCACTTAGAATCATCGTACCTGAATCCACTCATTATGCTGCTATGGGCCTGATGACATAGATTTCATTGCTGAGTGATATTGCATTGTACGTAAGTACCACAACTTCTTTATCCATTTTTCGCTTTCTGTGATATTGAACTTGTACCGTAAACGAGGTTCTTGTAAACAGAGCCGTCCCAAACTTTGGGGTGGCTGTGTCTTTTTGATTTTAATTTCCCTAAGCTATAGGACCATAAGTGGAAGTGCCCTAGGCTCTGTTGCTTTGTTTTTTAGATGTTTCAGGAAACACCATACACTTCTCCAGAGTGGCTGTTGGCAATTTACATCCCACCCATCAGCATAACAAGGCTCCCAATTCTCCATGAGCTGTCCTGCCTTTCTGGATTTTACACTTTTTTCAGATGGCCCTTTTGACTGGGGGGCAGTGAGACTTCATTGTACTGCAGATTTCCTTTGCAAGCTTGCTTGGTTGGCCAAAAAGGGCGTATGCGTTTTTACCTGAATATATTCAGGAAAAAACGCATACGCCCTTTTTGGCCAAGTGCATCATTGTGGACGTTCTGCCTCTTTTCCTATGCTTTACATGCAATTCCAGTCTACCTCCTGAAATCGGATTCCTGCAATTCTGCCCCGCTTTCGAGTCCTCTTGGCAGCCTTACTTCAATATATTTTTGGACGATAGCTGTCATTTATAACTCTGCAGGTTTGTGAATTACAGTGCCCCTGAGCTCCTTTCTTCAACTCGCTTTCTTGTGAGCTGGCCGCAACACCGCAGGATTGCTTCAGGCCCTAGTGTGGTTCCGGTATGGCACGCTGAGCCTTTGGTTAATTCCTCTTCCTGGTGGGAAATGAGAGTTAAATTTGCCCGTCCAGACACCTCCAGCTAGTCTCTCATTGGTTCTCCCTATTCCTGTTCATTTTCCGCAGAAATTGCAAACTGGGCCAAACAGGAGGTTAAAGGCACTGACTCTCCAAATGGGGAGAGTTTTAGTAAAGCGTCTGGAATGTTGCACCCGAGTACCAGGGGACAAAAACTGAGACACATTGGAACACGTTTCCCGATCACACGGTGGATCATACTCTGGGTTCCACATGCATGTTTTAGCTGAAGGAAGAATCCCTTAAACCTGGAGAGTTGAGACCCATGGAATGGGTACCATGCAATATGACTTCAAAGGGTCTGCATTTGCTCACCGAACCTCACCAATCCTATCACTGCTGCGTTTATGCCGCTGTACACACGCTTGATTCTCTTTCGGAGACATATAAATCCATAGGTTTTAAGATTATTACTAGTCAGGTATATTCTTAGACGTTTAATATGGGGTGTTGAGTCCTCTTCGTTGAGCAAGGAGTAGCTCTTGTCTATTACATATTTGGCTTATGGAACGGTATCTGTGCTAATTTCAATCTCTGGTTTTATGCAGCACCCCAACTAACCTTTCCCCTTAAGCAAGCATAAGTTGGTTTTCTACATTTGAGACCTTGTTCTGTTTTGTAATTCAGTTCCTGTGTAGCCAAGTTTACATTCCGTGTATTAGTGATATCTTATGATGTTTCTTTTTCTGTGTGACTTATCTCACTTAGAATCATCGTACCTGAATCCACTCATTATGCTGCTATGGGCCTGATGACATAGATTTCATTGCTGAGTGATATTGCTTTGTACGTACCTACCACAACTTCTTTATCCATTTTTCACTTTCTGTGATATTGAACTCGAACTGTAAACGAGGTTCTTGTAAACAGAGCTGTCCCAAACTTTGGGGTGACTGTGTCTTTTTGATTTTAATTTCCCTAAGCTATAGGACCATAAGTGGAAGTGCCCTAGGCTCTGTTGCTTTGTTTTGTAGATGTTTCAGGAAACACCATACACTTCTCCAGAGTGGCTGTTGGCAATTTACATCCCGCCCATCAGCATAACAAGGTTCCCAGTTCTCCATGGCCTGTCCTGCCTTTCTGGATTTTACACTTTTTTCAGATGGCCCTTTTGACCGGGGGGCAGTGAGACTTCATTGTAGTGCAGATTTCCTTTGCAAGCTTGCTTGGTTGGCCAAAAAGGGCGTATGCGTTTTTTCCTGAATATATTCAGGAAAAAACGCATACGCCCTTTTTGGCCAAGTGCATCATTGTGGACGTTCTGCCTCTTTTCCTATGCTTTACATGCAATTCCAGTCTACCTCCTGAAATCGGTTTCCTGCAATTCTGCCCCGCATTCAAGTCCTCTTGGCAGCCTTACTTCAATATATTTTTGGACGATAGCTGTCATTTTTAACTCTGCAGGTTTGTGTATTGCAGTGCCCCTGAGCTGCTTTCTTCAACTCGCTTTCTTGTGAGCTGGCCGCAACACCCCAGGATTGTTTCAGGCCCTAGTGTGGTTCCGGCATGGCACGCTGAGCCTTTGGTTAATTCCTCTTCCTGGTGGGAAATGAGAGTTAAATTTGCCCGTCCAGACACCTCCAGCTAGTCTCTCATTGGTTCTCCCTATTTCTGTTCATTTTCCGCAGAAATTGCAAACTGGGCCAAACAGGAGGTTAAAGGCACTGTCTCTCCAAGTGGGGAGAGTGTTAGTAAAGCGTCTGGAATGTTGCACCCGAGTACCAGGGGACAAAAACTGAGACACATTTGAACACGTTTCCCAATCACACGGTGGATCATACTCTGGGTTCCACATGCATGTTTTAGCTGAAGGAAGAATCCCTTAAACCTGGAGAGTTGAGACCCATGGAATGGCTACCATGCAATATGACTTCAAAGGGTCTGCATTTGCTCATCAAACCTCACCAATCCTATCACTGCTGCGTTTATGCCGCTGTACACATGCTTGATTCTCTTTTGGAGACATATAAATCCATAGGTTTTAAGATTATTACTAGTCAGGTATATTCTTAGGCGATTAATATGGGGTGTAGAGTCCACTTCGTTGAGCAAGGAGTAGCTCTTGTCTATTACATATTTGGCTTATGGAATGGTATCTGTGCTAATTTCAATCTCTGGTTTTATGCAGAAACCCAACTCACCTTTCCCCTTAAGCAAGCATAAGTTGGTTTTCTACATTTGAGACCGTGTTCTGTTTTGTAATTCAGTTTCTGTGTAGCCAAGTTTACATTCCGTGTAGTAGTGATATCTTATGATGTTTCTTTTTCTGTGTGACTTATCTCACTTAGAATCATCGTAGCTGAATCCACTCATTATGCTGCTACGGGCCTGATGATATAGATTTCATTGCTGAGTGATATTGCATTGTACGTAAGTACCACAAAATCTTTGTCCATTTTTCACTTTCTGTGATATTGAACTTGTACTGTAAACGAGGTTCTTGTAAACAGAGCCATCCCAAACTTTGGGGTGGCTGTGTCTTTTTGATTTTAATTTCCCTAAGCTATAGGACCATAAGTGGAAGTGCCCTAGGCTCTGTTGCTTTGTTTTTTAGATGTTTCAGGAAACACCATACACTTCTCCAGAGTGGCTGTTGGCAATTTACATCCCGCCCATCAGCATAACAAGGCTCCCAATTCTCCATGGCCTGTCCTGCCTTTCTGGATTTTACACATTTTTCAGATGGCCCTTTTGACCGGGGGGCAGTGAGACTTCATTGTACTGCAGATTTCCTTTGCAAGCTTGCTTGGTTGGCCAAAAAGGGCGTATGCGTTTTTTCCTGAATATATTCAGGAAAAAACGCATACGCCCTTTTTGGCCAAGTGCATCATTGTGGACGTTCTGCCTCTTTTCCTATGCTTTACATGTAATTCCAGTCTACCTCCTGAAATCGGATTCCTGCAATTCTGCCCCGCTTTCGAGTCCTCTTGGCAGCCTTACTTCAATATATTTTTGGACGATAGCTGTCATTTATAACTCTGCAGGTTTGTGAATTACAGTGCCCCTGAGCTCCTTTCTTCAACTCGCTTTCTTGTGAGCTGGCCGCAACACCGCAGGATTGCTTCAGGCCCTAGTGTGGTTCCGGCATGGCACGCTGAGCCTTTGGTTAATTCCTCTTCCTGGTGGGAAATGAGAGTTAAATTTGCCCGTCCAGACACCTCCAGCTAGTCTCTCATTGGTTCTCCCTATTCCTGTTCATTTTCCGCAGAAATTGCAAACTGGGCCAAACAGGAGGTTAAAGGCACTGACTCTCCAAGTGGAGAGAGTTTTAGTAAAGCGTCTGGAATGTTGCACCCGAGTACCAGGGGACAAAAACTGAGACACATTTGAACACGTTTCCCGATCACACGGTGGATCATACTCTGGGTTCCACATGCATGTTTTAGCTGAAGGAAGAATCCCTTAAACCTGGAGAGTTGAGACCCATGGAATGGGTACCATGCAATATGACTTCACAGGTTCTGCATTGGCTCACCGAACCTCACCAATCCTATCACTGCTGCGCTTATGCCACTGTACACACGCTTGATTCTCTTTCGGAGACATATAAATCCATAGATTTTAAGATTCTTCCTAGTCAGGTATATTCTTAGACGTTTAATATGGGGTGTTGAGTCCTCTTCGTTGAGCAAGGAGTAGCTCTTGTCTATTACATATTTGGCTTATGGAACGGTATCTGTGCTAATTTCAATCTCTGGTTTTATGCAGCACCCCAACTCACCTTTCCCCTTAAGCAAGCATAAGTTGGTTTTCTACATTTGAGATCCTGTTCTGTTTTGTAATTCAGTTCCTGTGTAGCCAAGTTTACATTCCATGTATTAGTGATATCTTATGATGTTTCTTTTTCTGTGTGACTTATGTCACTTAGAATCATCGTACCTGAATCCACTCATTATGCTGCTACGGGCCTGATGACATAGATTTCATTCCTGAGTGATATTGCATTGTACGTAAGTACCACAACTTCTTTATCCATTTTTCGCTTTCTGTGATATTGAACTTGTACCGTAAACGAGGTTCTTGTAAACAGAGCCGTCCCAAACTTTGGGGTGGCTGTGTCTTTTTGATTTTAATTTCCCTAAGCTATAGGACCATAAGTGGAAGTGCCCTAGGCTCTGTTGCTTTGTTTTTTAGATGTTTCAGGAAACACCATACACTTCTCCAGAGTGGCTGTTGGCAATTTACATCCCGCCCATCAGCATAACAAGGCTCCCAGTTCTCCATGGCCTGTCCTGCCTCTCTGGATTTTACACTTTTTTCAGATGGCCCTTTTGACCGGGGGGCAGTGAGACTTCATTGTAGTGCAGATTTCCTTTGCAAGCTTGCTTGGTTGGCCAAAAAGGGCGTATGCGTTTTTTCCTGAATATATTCAGGAAAAAACGCATACGCCCTTTTTGGCCAAGTGCATCATTGTGGACGTTCTGCCTCTTTTCCTATGCTTTACATGCAATTCCAGTCTACCTCCTGAAATCGGATTCCTGCAATTCTGCCCCGCTTTCAAGTCCTCTTGGCAGCCTTACTTCAATATATTTTTGGACGATAGCTGTCATTTTTAACTCTGCAGGTTTGTGAATTACAGTGCCCCTGAGATCCTTTCTTCAACTCGCTTTCTTGTGAGCTGGCCGCAACACCGCAGCATTGCTTCAGGCCCTAGTGTGGTTCCGGCATGGCACGCTGAGCCTTTGGTTAATTCCTCTTCCTGGTGGGAAATGAGAGTTAAATTTGCCCGTCCAGACACCTCCAGCTAGTCTCTCATTGGTTCTCCCTATTCCTGTTCATTTTCCGCAGAAATTGCAAACTGGGCCAAACAGGAGGTTAAAGGCACTGACTCTCCAAGTGGAGAGAGTTTTAGTAAAGCGTCTGGAATGTTGCACCCGAGTACCAGGGGACAAAAACGGAGACACATTTGAACACGTTTCCCGATCACACGGTGGATCATACTCTGGGTTCCACATGCATGTTTTAGCTGAAGGAAGAATCCCTTAAACCTGGAGAGTTGAGACCCATGGAATGGGTACCATTCAATATGACTTCAAAAGTTCTGCATTGGCTCACCGAACCTCACCAATCCTATCACTGCTGCGCTTATGCCACTGTACACACGCTTGATTCTCTTTCGGAGACATATAAATACATAGATTTTAAGATTCTTACTAGTCAGGTATATTCTTAGACGTTTAATATGGGGTGTTGAGTCCTCTTCGTTGAGCAAGGAGTAGCTCTTGTCTATTACATATTTGGCTTATGGAACGGTATCTGTGCTAATTTCAATCTCTGGTTTTATGCAGCACCCCAACTCACCTTTTCCCTTAAGCAAGCGTAAGTTGGTTTTCTACATTTGAGACCTTGTTCTGTTTTGTAATTCAGTTCCTGTGTAGCCAAGTTTACATTCCGTGTATTAGTGATATCTTATGATGTTTCTTTTTCTGTGTGACTTATCTCACTTAGAATCATCGTACCTGAATCCACTCATTATGCTGCTATGGGCCTGATGACATAGATTTCATTGCTGAGTGATATTGCATTGTACGTAAGTACCACAACTTCTTTATCCATTTTTCGCTTTCTGTGATATTGAACTTGTACCGTAAACGAGGTTCTTGTAAACAGAGCCGTCCCAAACTTTGGGGTGGCTGTGTCTTTTTGATTTTAATTTCCCTAAGCTATAGGACCATAAGTGGAAGTGCCCTAGGCTCTGTTGCTTTGTTTTTTAGATGTTTCAGGAAACACCATACACTTCTCCAGAGTGGCTGTTGGCAATTTACATCCCGCCCATCAGCATAACAAGGCTCCCAATTCTCCATGAGCTGTCCTGCCTTTCTGGATTTTACACTTTTTTCAGATGGCCCTTTTGACTGGGGGGCAGTGAGACTTCATTGTACTGCAGATTTCCTTTGCAAGCTTGCTTGGTTGGCCAAAAAGGGCGTATGCGTTTTTTCCTGAATATATTCAGGAAAAAACGCATACGCCCTTTTTGGCCAAGTGCATCATTGTGGACGTTCTGCCTCTTTTCCTATGCTTTACATGCAATTCCAGTCTACCTCCTGAAATCGGATTCCTGCAATTCTGCCCCGCTTTCGAGTCCTCTTGGCAGCCTTACTTCAATATATTTTTGGACGATAGCTGTCATTTATAACTCTGCAGGTTTGTGAATTACAGTGCCCCTGAGCTCCTTTCTTCAACTCGCTTTCTTGTGAGCTGGCCGCAACACCGCAGGATTGCTTCAGGCCCTAGTGTGGTTCCGGTATGGCACGCTGAGCCTTTGGTTAATTCCTCTTCCTGGTGGGAAATGAGAGTTAAATTTGCCCGTCCAGACACCTCCAGCTAGTCTCTCATTGGTTCTCCCTATTCCTGTTCATTTTCCGCAGAAATTGCAAACTGGGCCAAACAGGAGGTTAAAGGCACTGACTCTCCAAGTGGGGAGAGTTTTAGTAAAGCGTCTGGAATGTTGCACCCGAGTACCAGAGGACAAAAACTTAGACACATTGGAACACGTTTCCCGATCACACGGTGGATCATACTCTGGGTTCCACATGCATGTTTTAGCTGAAGGAAGAATCCCTTAAACCTGGAGAGTTGAGACCCATGGAATGGGTACCATTCAATATGCCTTCAAAGGTTCTGCATTGGCTCACCGAACCTCACCAATCCCATCACTGCTGCGCTTATGCCACTGTACACACGCTTGATTCTCTTTCGGAGACATATAAATCCATAGATTTTAAGATTCTTACTAGTCAGGTATATTCTTAGACGTTTAATATGGGGTGTTGAGTCCTCTTCGTTGAGCAAGGAGTAGCTCTTGTCTATTACATATTTGGCTTATGGAACGGTATCTGTGCTAATTTCAATCTCTGGTTTTATGCAGCACCCCAACTCACCTTTCCCCTTAAGCAAGCATAAGTTGGTTTTCTACATTTGAGACCTTGTTCTGTTTTGTAATTCAGTTCCTGTGTAGCCAAGTTTACATTCCGTGTATTAGTGATATCTTATGATGTTTCTTTTTCTGTGTGACTTATCTCACTTAGAATCATCGTACCTGAATCCACTCATTATGCTGCTATGGGCCTGATGACATAGATTTCATTGCTGAGTGATATTGCATTGTACGTAAGTACCACAACTTCTTTATCCATTTTTCGCTTTCTGTGATATTGAACTTGTACCGTAAACGAGGTTCTTGTAAACAGAGCCGTCCCAAACTTTGGGGTGGCTGTGTCTTTTTGATTTTAATTTCCCTAAGCTATAGGACCATAAGTGGAAGTGCCCTAGGCTCTGTTGCTTTGTTTTTTAGATGTTTCAGGAAACACCATACACTTCTCCAGAGTGGCTGTTGGCAATTTACATCCCGCCCATCAGCATAACAAGGCTCCCAATTCTCCATGAGCTGTCCTGCCTTTCTGGATTTTACACTTTTTTCAGATGGCCCTTTTGACTGGGGGGCAGTGAGACTTCATTGTACTGCAGATTTCCTTTGCAAGCTTGCTTGGTTGGCCAAAAAGGGCGTATGCGTTTTTTCCTGAATATATTCAGGAAAAAACGCATACGCCCTTTTTGGCCAAGTGCATCATTGTGGACGTTCTGCCTCTTTTCCTATGCTTTACATGCAATTCCAGTCTACCTCCTGAAATCGGATTCCTGCAATTCTGCCCCGCTTTCGAGTCCTCTTGGCAGCCTTACTTCAATATATTTTTGGACGATAGCTGTCATTTATAACTCTGCAGGTTTGTGAATTACAGTGCCCCTGAGCTCCTTTCTTCAACTCGCTTTCTTGTGAGCTGGCCGCAACACCGCAGGATTGCTTCAGGCCCTAGTGTGGTTCCGGTATGGCACGCTGAGCCTTTGGTTAATTCCTCTTCCTGGTGGGAAATGAGAGTTAAATTTGCCCGTCCAGACACCTCCAGCTAGTCTCTCATTGGTTCTCCCTATTCCTGTTCATTTTCCGCAGAAATTGCAAACTGGGCCAAACAGGAGGTTAAAGGCACTGACTCTCCAAATGGGGAGAGTTTTAGTAAAGCGTCTGGAATGTTGCACCCGAGTACCAGGGGACAAAAACTGAGACACATTGGAACACGTTTCCCGATCACACGGTGGATCATACTCTGGGTTCCACATGCATGTTTTAGCTGAAGGAAGAATCCCTTAAACCTGGAGAGTTGAGACCCATGGAATGGGTACCATGCAATATGACTTCAAAGGGTCTGCATTTGCTCACCGAACCTCACCAATCCTATCACTGCTGCGTTTATGCCGCTGTACACACGCTTGATTCTCTTTCGGAGACATATAAATCCATAGGTTTTAAGATTATTACTAGTCAGGTATATTCTTAGACGTTTAATATGGGGTGTTGAGTCCTCTTCGTTGAGCAAGGAGTAGCTCTTGTCTATTACATATTTGGCTTATGGAACGGTATCTGTGCTAATTTCAATCTCTGGTTTTATGCAGCACCCCAACTAACCTTTCCCCTTAAGCAAGCATAAGTTGGTTTTCTACATTTGAGACCTTGTTCTGTTTTGTAATTCAGTTCCTGTGTAGCCAAGTTTACATTCCGTGTATTAGTGATATCTTATGATGTTTCTTTTTCTGTGTGACTTATCTCACTTAGAATCATCGTACCTGAATCCACTCATTATGCTGCTATGGGCCTGATGACATAGATTTCATTGCTGAGTGATATTGCTTTGTACGTACCTACCACAACTTCTTTATCCATTTTTCACTTTCTGTGATATTGAACTCGAACTGTAAACGAGGTTCTTGTAAACAGAGCTGTCCCAAACTTTGGGGTGACTGTGTCTTTTTGATTTTAATTTCCCTAAGCTATAGGACCATAAGTGGAAGTGCCCTAGGCTCTGTTGCTTTGTTTTGTAGATGTTTCAGGAAACACCATACACTTCTCCAGAGTGGCTGTTGGCAATTTACATCCCGCCCATCAGCATAACAAGGTTCCCAGTTCTCCATGGCCTGTCCTGCCTTTCTGGATTTTACACTTTTTTCAGATGGCCCTTTTGACCGGGGGGCAGTGAGACTTCATTGTAGTGCAGATTTCCTTTGCAAGCTTGCTTGGTTGGCCAAAAAGGGCGTATGCGTTTTTTCCTGAATATATTCAGGAAAAAACGCATACGCCCTTTTTGGCCAAGTGCATCATTGTGGACGTTCTGCCTCTTTTCCTATGCTTTACATGCAATTCCAGTCTACCTCCTGAAATCGGTTTCCTGCAATTCTGCCCCGCATTCAAGTCCTCTTGGCAGCCTTACTTCAATATATTTTTGGACGATAGCTGTCATTTTTAACTCTGCAGGTTTGTGTATTACAGTGCCCCTGAGCTGCTTTCTTCAACTCGCTTTCTTGTGAGCTGGCCGCAACACCCCAGGATTGTTTCAGGCCCTAGTGTGGTTCCGGCATGGCACGCTGAGCCTTTGGTTAATTCCTCTTCCTGGTGGGAAATGAGAGTTAAATTTGCCCGTCCAGACACCTCCAGCTAGTCTCTCATTGGTTCTCCCTATTTCTGTTCATTTTCCGCAGAAATTGCAAACTGGGCCAAACAGGAGGTTAAAGGCACTGTCTCTCCAAGTGGGGAGAGTGTTAGTAAAGCGTCTGGAATGTTGCACCCGAGTACCAGGGGACAAAAACTGAGACACATTTGAACACGTTTCCCAATCACACGGTGGATCATACTCTGGGTTCCACATGCATGTTTTAGCTGAAGGAAGAATCCCTTAAACCTGGAGAGTTGAGACCCATGGAATGGCTACCATGCAATATGACTTCAAAGGGTCTGCATTTGCTCATCAAACCTCACCAATCCTATCACTGCTGCATTTATGCCGCTGTACACATGCTTGATTCTCTTTTGGAGACATATAAATCCATAGGTTTTAAGATTATTACTAGTCAGGTATATTCTTAGGCGATTAATATGGGGTGTAGAGTCCACTTCGTTGAGCAAGGAGTAGCTCTTGTCTATTACATATTTGGCTTATGGAATGGTATCTGTGCTAATTTCAATCTCTGGTTTTATGCAGAAACCCAACTCACCTTTCCCCTTAAGCAAGCATAAGTTGGTTTTCTACATTTGAGACCGTGTTCTGTTTTGTAATTCAGTTTCTGTGTAGCCAAGTTTACATTCCGTGTAGTAGTGATATCTTATGATGTTTCTTTTTCTGTGTGACTTATCTCACTTAGAATCATCGTAGCTGAATCCACTCATTATGCTGCTACGGGCCTGATGATATAGATTTCATTGCTGAGTGATATTGCATTGTACGTAAGTACCACAAAATCTTTGTCCATTTTTCACTTTCTGTGATATTGAACTTGTACTGTAAACGAGGTTCTTGTAAACAGAGCCATCCCAAACTTTGGGGTGGCTGTGTCTTTTTGATTTTAATTTCCCTAAGCTATAGGACCATAAGTGGAAGTGCCCTAGGCTCTGTTGCTTTGTTTTTTAGATGTTTCAGGAAACACCATACACTTCTCCAGAGTGGCTGTTGGCAATTTACATCCCGCCCATCAGCATAACAAGGCTCCCAATTCTCCATGGCCTGTCCTGCCTTTCTGGATTTTACACATTTTTCAGATGGCCCTTTTGACCGGGGGGCAGTGAGACTTCATTGTACTGCAGATTTCCTTTGCAAGCTTGCTTGGTTGGCCAAAAAGGGCGTATGCGTTTTTTCCTGAATATATTCAGGAAAAAACGCATACGCCCTTTTTGGCCAAGTGCATCATTGTGGACGTTCTGCCTCTTTTCCTATGCTTTACATGTAATTCCAGTCTACCTCCTGAAATCGGATTCCTGCAATTCTGCCCCGCTTTCGAGTCCTCTTGGCAGCCTTACTTCAATATATTTTTGGACGATAGCTGTCATTTATAACTCTGCAGGTTTGTGAATTACAGTGCCCCTGAGCTCCTTTCTTCAACTCGCTTTCTTGTGAGCTGGCCGCAACACCGCAGGATTGCTTCAGGCCCTAGTGTGGTTCCGGCATGGCACGCTGAGCCTTTGGTTAATTCCTCTTCCTGGTGGGAAATGAGAGTTAAATTTGCCCGTCCAGACACCTCCAGCTAGTCTCTCATTGGTTCTCCCTATTCCTGTTCATTTTCCGCAGAAATTGCAAACTGGGCCAAACAGGAGGTTAAAGGCACTGACTCTCCAAGTGGAGAGAGTTTTAGTAAAGCGTCTGGAATGTTGCACCCGAGTACCAGGGGACAAAAACTGAGACACATTTGAACACGTTTCCCGATCACACGGTGGATCATACTCTGGGTTCCACATGCATGTTTTAGCTGAAGGAAGAATCCCTTAAACCTGGAGAGTTGAGACCCATGGAATGGGTACCATGCAATATGACTTCACAGGTTCTGCATTGGCTCACCGAACCTCACCAATCCTATCACTGCTGCGCTTATGCCACTGTACACACGCTTGATTCTCTTTCGGAGACATATAAATCCATAGATTTTAAGATTCTTCCTAGTCAGGTATATTCTTAGACGTTTAATATGGGGTGTTGAGTCCTCTTCGTTGAGCAAGGAGTAGCTCTTGTCTATTACATATTTGGCTTATGGAACGGTATCTGTGCTAATTTCAATCTCTGGTTTTATGCAGCACCCCAACTCACCTTTCCCCTTAAGCAAGCATAAGTTGGTTTTCTACATTTGAGATCCTGTTCTGTTTTGTAATTCAGTTCCTATGTAGCCAAGTTTACATTCCGTGTAGTAGTGATATTTTATGATGTTTCTTATTCTGTGTGACTTATTTCACTTAGAATCATCGTACCTGAATCCACTCATTATGCTGCTATGGGCCTGATGACATAGATTTCATTGCTGAGTGATATTGCATTGTACGTAAGTACCACAACTTCTTTATCCATTTTTCACTTTCTGTGATATTGAACTTGTACCGTAAACGAGGTTCTTGTAAACAGAGCCGTCCCAAACTTTCGGGTGGCTGTGTATTTTTGATTTTAATTTCCCTAAGCTATAGGACCATAAGTGGAAGTGCCCTAGGCTCTGTTGCTTTGTTTTTTAGATGTTTCAGGAAACACCATACACTTCTCCAGAGTGGCTGTTGGCAATTTACATCCCGCCCATCAGCATAACAAGGCTCCCAATTCTCCATGGCCTGTAAGGCCTTTCTGGATTTTATACTTTTTTCAGTGGCCCTTTTGACCGGGGGGCAGTGAGACTTCATTGTAGTGCAGATTTCCTTTGTAAGCTTGCTTGGTTGGCCAAAAAGGGCGTATGCGTTTTTTCCTGAATATATTCAGGAAAAAACGCATACGCCCTTTTTGGCCAAGTGCATCATTGTGGACGTTCTGCCTCTTTTCCTATGCTTTACATGCAATTCCAGTCTACCTCCTGAAATCGGTTTCCTGCAATTCTGCCCCGCTTTCAAGTCCTCTTGGCAGCCTTACTTCAATATATTTTTGGACGATAGCTGTCATTTATAACTCTGCAGGTTTGTGAATTACAGTGCCCCTGAGCTCCTTTCTTCAACTCGCTTTCTTGTGAGCTGGCCGCAACACCGCAGGATTGCTTCAGGCCCTAGTGTGGTTCCGGCATGGCACGCTGAGCCTTTGGTTAATTCCTCTTCCTGGTGGGAAATGAGAGTTAAATTTGCCCGTCCAGACACCTCCAGCTAGTCTCTCATTGGTTCTCCCTATTCCTGTTCATTTTCCGCAGAAATTGCAAACTGGGCCAAACAGGAGGTTAAAGGCACTGACTCTCCAAGTGGGGAGAGTGTTAGTAAAGCGTCTGGAATGTTGCCCCCGAGTACCAGGGGACAAAAACTGAGACACATTTGAACACGTTTCCCGATCACACGGTGGATCATACTCTGGGTTCCACATGCATGTTTTAGCTGAAGGAAGAATCCCTTAAACCTGGAGAGTTGAGACCCATGGAATGGCTACCATGCAATATGACTTCAAAGGGTCTGCATTTGCTCATCAAACCTCACCAATCCTATCACTGCTGCGTTTATGCCGCTGTACACATGCTTGATTCTCTTTTGGAGACATATAAATCCATAGGTTTTAAGATTCTTACTAGTCAGGTATATTCTTAGACGTTTAATATGGGGTGTTGAGTCCACTTCGTTGAGCAAGGAGTAGCTCTTGTCTATTACATATTTGGCTTATGGAACGGTATCTGTGCTAATTTCAATCTCTGGTTTTATGCAGCACCCCAACTCACCTTTCCCCTTAAGCAAGCATAAGTTGGTTTTCTACATTTGAGATCCTGTTCTGTTTTGTAATTCAGTTCCTGTGTAGCCAAGTTTACATTCCATGTATTAGTGATATCTTATGATGTTTCTTTTTCTGTGTGACTTATGTCACTTAGAATCATCGTACCTGAATCCACTCATTATGCTGCTACGGGCCTGATGACATAGATTTCATTCCTGAGTGATATTGCATTGTACGTAAGTACCACAACTTCTTTATCCATTTTTCGCTTTCTGTGATATTGAACTTGTACCGTAAACGAGGTTCTTGTAAACAGAGCCGTCCCAAACTTTGGGGTGGCTGTGTCTTTTTGATTTTAATTTCCCTAAACTATAGGACCATAAGTGGAAGTGCCCTAGGCTCTGTTGCTTTGTTTTTTAGATGTTTCAGGAAACACCATACACTTCTCCAGAGTGGCTGTTGGCAATTTACATCCCGCCCATCAGCATAACAAGGCTCCCAGTTCTCCATGGCCTGTCCTGCCTCTCTGGATTTTACACTTTTTTCAGATGGCCCTTTTGACCGGGGGGCAGTGAGACTTCATTGTAGTGCAGATTTCCTTTGCAAGCTTGCTTGGTTGGCCAAAAAGGGCGTATGCGTTTTTTCCTGAATATATTCAGGAAAAAACGCATACGCCCTTTTTGGCCAAGTGCATCATTGTGGACGTTCTGCCTCTTTTCCTATGCTTTACATGCAATTCCAGTCTACCTCCTGAAATCGGATTCCTGCAATTCTGCCCCGCTTTCAAGTCCTCTTGGCAGCCTTACTTCAATATATTTTTGGACGATAGCTGTCATTTTTAACTCTGCAGGTTTGTGAATTACAGTGCCCCTGAGATCCTTTCTTCAACTCGCTTTCTTGTGAGCTGGCCGCAACACCGCAGCATTGCTTCAGGCCCTAGTGTGGTTCCGGCATGGCACGCTGAGCCTTTGGTTAATTCCTCTTCCTGGTGGGAAATGAGAGTTAAATTTGCCCGTCCAGACACCTCCAGCTAGTCTCTCATTGGTTCTCCCTATTCCTGTTCATTTTCCGCAGAAATTGCAAACTGGGCCAAACAGGAGGTTAAAGGCAGTGACTCTCCAAGTGGGGAGAGTTTTAGTAAAGCGTCTGGAATGTTGCACCCGAGTACCAGGGGACAAAAACGGAGACACATTTGAACACGTTTCCCGATCACACGGTGGATCATACTCTGGGTTCCACATGCATGTTTTAGCTGAAGGAAGAATCCCTTAAACCTGGAGAGTTGAGACCCATGGAATGGGTACCATTCAATATGACTTCAAAAGTTCTGCATTGGCTCACCGAACCTCACCAATCCTATCACTGCTGCGCTTATGCCACTGTACACACGCTTGATTCTCTTTCGGAGACATATAAATACATAGATTTTAAGATTCTTACTAGTCAGGTATATTCTTAGACGTTTAATATGGGGTGTTGAGTCCTCTTCGTTGAGCAAGGAGTAGCTCTTGTCTATTACATATTTGGCTTATGGAACGGTATCTGTGCTAATTTCAATCTCTGGTTTTATGCAGCACCCCAACTCACCTTTTCCCTTAAGCAAGCGTAAGTTGGTTTTCTACATTTGAGACCTTGTTCTGTTTTGTAATTCAGTTCCTGTGTAGCCAAGTTTACATTCCGTGTATTAGTGATATCTTATGATGTTTCTTTTTCTGTGTGACTTATCTCACTTAGAATCATCGTACCTGAATCCACTCATTATGCTGCTATGGGCCTGATGACATAGATTTCATTGCTGAGTGATATTGCATTGTACGTAAGTACCACAACTTCTTTATCCATTTTTCGCTTTCTGTGATATTGAACTTGTACCGTAAACGAGGTTCTTGTAAACAGAGCCGTCCCAAACTTTGGGGTGGCTGTGTCTTTTTGATTTTAATTTCCCTAAGCTATAGGACCATAAGTGGAAGTGCCCTAGGCTCTGTTGCTTTGTTTTTTAGATGTTTCAGGAAACACCATACACTTCTCCAGAGTGGCTGTTGGCAATTTACATCCCGCCCATCAGCATAACAAGGCTCCCAATTCTCCATGAGCTGTCCTGCCTTTCTGGATTTTACACTTTTTTCAGATGGCCCTTTTGACTGGGGGGCAGTGAGACTTCATTGTACTGCAGATTTCCTTTGCAAGCTTGCTTGGTTGGCCAAAAAGGGCGTATGCGTTTTTTCCTGAATATATTCAGGAAAAAACGCATACGCCCTTTTTGGCCAAGTGCATCATTGTGGACGTTCTGCCTCTTTTCCTATGCTTTACATGCAATTCCAGTCTACCTCCTGAAATCGGATTCCTGCAATTCTGCCCCGCTTTCGAGTCCTCTTGGCAGCCTTACTTCAATATATTTTTGGACGATAGCTGTCATTTATAACTCTGCAGGTTTGTGAATTACAGTGCCCCTGAGCTCCTTTCTTCAACTCGCTTTCTTGTGAGCTGGCCGCAACACCGCAGGATTGCTTCAGGCCCTAGTGTGGTTCCGGTATGGCACGCTGAGCCTTTGGTTAATTCCTCTTCCTGGTGGGAAATGAGAGTTAAATTTGCCCGTCCAGACACCTCCAGCTAGTCTCTCATTGGTTCTCCCTATTCCTGTTCATTTTCCGCAGAAATTGCAAACTGGGCCAAACAGGAGGTTAAAGGCACTGACTCTCCAAATGGGGAGAGTTTTAGTAAAGCGTCTGGAATGTTGCACCCGAGTACCAGGGGACAAAAACTGAGACACATTGGAACACGTTTCCCGATCACACGGTGGATCATACTCTGGGTTCCACATGCATGTTTTAGCTGAAGGAAGAATCCCTTAAACCTGGAGAGTTGAGACCCATGGAATGGGTACCATGCAATATGACTTCAAAGGGTCTGCATTTGCTCACCGAACCTCACCAATCCTATCACTGCTGCGTTTATGCCGCTGTACACACGCTTGATTCTCTTTCGGAGACATATAAATCCATAGGTTTTAAGATTATTACTAGTCAGGTATATTCTTAGACGTTTAATATGGGGTGTTGAGTCCTCTTCGTTGAGCAAGGAGTAGCTCTTGTCTATTACATATTTGGCTTATGGAACGGTATCTGTGCTAATTTCAATCTCTGGTTTTATGCAGCACCCCAACTAACCTTTCCCCTTAAGCAAGCATAAGTTGGTTTTCTACATTTGAGACCTTGTTCTGTTTTGTAATTCAGTTCCTGTGTAGCCAAGTTTACATTCCGTGTATTAGTGATATCTTATGATGTTTCTTTTTCTGTGTGACTTATCTCACTTAGAATCATCGTACCTGAATCCACTCATTATGCTGCTATGGGCCTGATGACATAGATTTCATTGCTGAGTGATATTGCTTTGTACGTACCTACCACAACTTCTTTATCCATTTTTCACTTTCTGTGATATTGAACTCGAACTGTAAACGAGGTTCTTGTAAACAGAGCTGTCCCAAACTTTGGGGTGACTGTGTCTTTTTGATTTTAATTTCCCTAAACTATAGGACCATAAGTGGAAGTGCCCTAGGCTCTGTTGCTTTGTTTTGTAGATGTTTCAGGAAACACCATACACTTCTCCAGAGTGGCTGTTGGCAATTTACATCCCGCCCATCAGCATAACAAGGTTCCCAGTTCTCCATGGCCTGTCCTGCCTTTCTGGATTTTACACTTTTTTCAGATGGCCCTTTTGACCGGGGGGCAGTGAGACTTCATTGTAGTGCAGATTTCCTTTGCAAGCTTGCTTGGTTGGCCAAAAAGGGCGTATGCGTTTTTTCCTGAATATATTCAGGAAAAAACGCATACGCCCTTTTTGGCCAAGTGCATCATTGTGGACGTTCTGCCTCT
This sequence comes from Pseudorca crassidens, assembly GCF_039906515.1. Lineage (NCBI taxonomy): Eukaryota > Metazoa > Chordata > Mammalia > Artiodactyla > Delphinidae > Pseudorca > Pseudorca crassidens. The sequence goes on from NC_090296.1 coordinate 165,013,528, forward strand.
TTTCCTATGCTTTACATGCAATTCCAGTCTACCTCCTGAAATCGGTTTCCTGCAATTCTGCCCCGCATTCAAGTCCTCTTGGCAGCCTTACTTCAATATATTTTTGGACGATAGCTGTCATTTTTAACTCTGCAGGTTTGTGTATTACAGTGCCCCTGAGCTGCTTTCTTCAACTCGCTTTCTTGTGAGCTGGCCGCAACACCGCAGGATTGTTTCAGGCCCTAGTGTGGTTCCGGCATGGCACGCTGAGCCTTTGGTTAATTCCTCTTCCTGGTGGGAAATGAGAGTTAAATTTGCCCGTCCAGACACCTCCAGCTAGTCTCTCATTGGTTCTCCCTATTTCTGTTCATTTTCCGCAGAAATTGCAAACTGGGCCAAACAGGAGGTTAAAGGCACTGTCTCTCCAAGTGGGGAGAGTGTTAGTAAAGCGTCTGGAATGTTGCACCCGAGTACCAGGGGACAAAAACTGAGACACATTTGAACACGTTTCCCAATCACACGGTGGATCATACTCTGGGTTCCACATGCATGTTTTAGCTGAAGGAAGAATCCCTTAAACCTGGAGAGTTGAGACCCATGGAATGGCTACCATGCAATATGACTTCAAAGGGTCTGCATTTGCTCATCAAACCTCACCAATCCTATCACTGCTGCGTTTATGCCGCTGTACACATGCTTGATTCTCTTTTGGAGACATATAAATCCATAGGTTTTAAGATTATTACTAGTCAGGTATATTCTTAGGCGATTAATATGGGGTGTAGAGTCCACTTCGTTGAGCAAGGAGTAGCTCTTGTCTATTACATATTTGGCTTATGGAACGGTATCTGTGCTAATTTCAACTCTGGTTTTATGCAGCACCCCAACTCACCTTTCTCCTTAAGCAAGCATAAGTTGGTTTTCTACATTTCAGACCCTGTTCTGTTTTGTAATTCAGTTCCTGGGTAGCCAAGATTACATTCCATGTAGTAGTGATAACTTATGATGTTTCTTTTTCTGTGTGACTTATTTCACTTAGAATCATCGTACCTGAATCCACTCATTATGCTGCTACGGGCCTGATGACATAGATTTCATTGCTGAGTGATATTGCCTTGTACGTAAGTACCACAACTTCTTTATCCATTTTTCACTTTCTGCGATATTGAAATTGTACCGTAAACGAGGTTCTTGTAAACAGAGCTGTCCCAAACTTTGGGGCGGCAGTGTCTTTTTGATTTTAATTGCCCTAAGCTGTAGGACCATAAGTGGAAGTGCCCTAGGCTCTGTTGCTTTGTTTTTTAGATGTTTCAGGAAACACCATACTCTTCTCCAGAGTGGCTGTTGGCAATTTACATCCCGCCCTTCAGCATAACAAGGCTCCCACGTCTCCATGGCCTGTCCTGCCTTTCTGGATTTTACACTTTTTTCAGATGGCCCTTTTGACCGGGGTCAGTGAGACTTCATTGTAGTGCAGATTTCCTTTGTAAGCTTGCTTGGTTGGCCAAAAAGGGCGTATGCGTTTTTTCCTGAATATATTCAGGAAAAAACGCATACGCCCTTTTTGGCCAAGTGCATCATTGTGGACGTTCTGCGTCTTTTCCTATGCTTTACATGCAATTCCAGTCTACCTCCTGAAATCGGTTTCCTGCAATTCTGCCCCGCTTTCAAGTCCTCTTGGCAGCCTTACTTCAATATATTTTTGGACGATAGCTGTCATTTATAACTCTGCAGGTTTGTGAATTACAGTGCCTCTGAGCTCCTTTCTTCAACTCGCTTTCTTGTGAGCTGGCCGCAACACTGCAGGATTGCTTCAGGCCCTAGTGTGGTTCCGGCATGGCACGCTGAGCCTTTGGTTAATTCCTCTTCCTGGTGGGAAATGAGAGTTAAATTTGCCCATCCAGACACCTCCAGCTAGTCTCTCATTGGTTCTCCCTATTCCTGTTCATTTTCCGCAGAAATTGCAAACTGGGCCAAACAGGAGGTTAAAGGCACTGACTCTCCAAGTGGGGAGAGTGTTAGTAAAGCGTCTGGAATGTTGCCCCCGAGTACCAGGGGACGAAAACTGAGACACATTTGAACACGTTTCCCGATCACACGGTGGATCATACTCTGGGTTCCACATGCATGTTTTAGCTGAAGGAAGAATCCCTTAAACCTGGAGAGTTGAGACCCATGGAATGGGTACCATGCAATATGACTTCAAAGGGTCTGCATTGGCTCACCGAACCTCACCAATCCTATCACTGCTGCGTTTATGCCGCTGTACACACTCTTGATTCTCTTTTGGAGACATATAAATCCATAGGTTTTAAGATTCTTACTAGTCATGTATATTCTTAGACGTTTAATATCGGGTGTTGAGTCCACTTCGTTGAGCAAGGAGTAGCTCTTGTCTATTACATATTTGGCTTATGGAATGGTATCTGTGCTAATTTCAATCTCTGGTTTTATGCAGCACCCCAACTCACCTTTCCCCTTAAGCAAGCATAAGTTGGTTTTCTACATTTGAGACACTGTTCTGTTTTGTAATTCAGTTCTTGTGTAGCCAAGTTTACATTCCATGTAGTAGTGATATCTTATGATGTTTCTTTTTCTGTGTGACTTATTTCACTTAGAATCATAATACCTGAATCCACTCATTATGCTGCTATGGGCCTGATGACATAGATTTCATTGCTGAGTAATATTGCATTGTACGTAAGTACCACGAATTCTTTATCCATTTTTCGCATTCTGCGATATTGAAATTGTACCGTAAACGAGGTTCTTGTAAACAGAGCCGTCCCAAACTTTGGGGCGGCTGTGTCTTTTTGATTTTAATTGCCCTAAGCTGTAGGACCATAAGTGGAAGTGCCCTAGGCTCTGTTGCTTTGTTTTTTAGATGTTTCAGGAAACACCATACATTCTCCAGAGTGGCTGTTGGGAATTTACATCCCGCCCATCAGCATAACAAGGCTCCCACGTCTCCATGGCCTGTCAGGCCTTTCTGGATTTTACACTTTTTTCAGATGGCCCTTTTGACCGGGGGGCAGTGAGACTTCATTGTAGTGCACATTTCCTTTGCAAGCTTGCTTGGTTGGCCAAAAAGGGTGTATGAGTTTTTTCCTGAATATATTCAGAAAAAAACACATACGCCCTTTTTGGCCAAGTGCATCATTGTGGACGTTCTGCCTCTTTTCCTATGCTTTACGTGCAATTCCGGTCTACCTCCTGAAATCGGTTTCCTGCAATTCTGCCCCGCTTTCAAGTCCTCTTGGCAGCCTTACTTCAATATATTTTTGGATGATAGCTGTCATTTATAACTCTGCAGGTTTGTGAATTACAGTGCCCCTGAGCTCCTTTCTTCAACTCGCTTTCTTGTGAGCTGGCCACAACACCGCAGCCTTGCTTCAGGCCCTAGTGTGGTTCCGGCATGGCACGCTGAGCCTTTGGTTAATTCCTCTTCCTGGTGGGAAATGAGAGTTAAATTTGCCCGTCCAGACACCTCCAGCTAGTCTCTCATTGGTTCTCCCTATTCCTGTTCATTTTCCGCAGAAATTGCAAACTGGGCCAAACAGGAGGTTAAAGGCACTGACTCTCCAAGTGGGAAGAGTGTTAGTAAAGCGTCTGGAATGTTGCACACGAGTACCAGGGGACGAAACCTGAGACACATTTGAACACGTTTCCCGATCACACGGTGGATCATACTCTGGGTTCCACATGCATGTTTTAGCTGAAGGAAGAATCCCTTAAACCTGGAGAGTTGAGACCCATGGAATGGGTACCATGCAATATGACTTCAAAGGTTCTGCATTTGCTCACCGAACCTCACCAATCCTATCACTGCTGCGTTTATGCCGCTGTACACACGCTTGATTCTCTTTCGGAGACATAGAAATCCATAGGTTTTAAGATTTTTACTAGGCAGGTATATTCTAAGGCGTTTAATATGGGGTGTTGTGTCCTCTTCGTTGAGCAAGGAGTAGCTCTTGTCTATTACATATTTGGCTTATGGAACGGTATCTGTGCTAATTTCAATCTCTGGTTTTATGCAGCACCCCAACTCACCTTTATCCTTAAGCAAGCATAAGTTGGTTTTCTACATTTCAGACCCTGTTCTGTTTTGTAATTCAGTTCCTGGGTAGCCAAGATTACATTCCATGTAGTAGTGATAACTTATGATGTTTCTTTTTCTGTGTGACTTATTTCACTTAGAATCATCGTACCTGAATCCACTCATTATGCTGCTACGGGCCTGATGACATAGATTTCATTGCTGAGTGATATTGCCTTGTACGTAAGTACCACAACTTCTTTATCCATTTTTCACTTTCTGTGATATTGAATTTGTACTGTAAATGACGTTCTTGGAAACAGAGCCATCCCAAACTTTGAGGTGGCTGTGTCTTTTTGATTTTAATTTCCCTAAGCTATAGGACCATAAGTGGAAGTGCCCTAGGCTCTGTTGCTTTGTTTTGTAGATGTTTCAGGAAACACCATACACTTCTCCAGAGTGGCTGTTGGCAATTTACATCCCGCCCATCAGCATAACAAGGCTCCCAGGTCTCCATGGCCTGTCCTGCCTTTCTGGATTTTACACATTTTTCAGATGGCCCTTTTGACCAGGGGGCAGTGAGACTTCATTGTAGTGCAGATTTCCTTTGCAAGCATGCTTGGTTGGCCAAAAAGTGCGTATGCGTTTTTTCCTGAATATGTTCAGTAAAAAATGCATACGCCCTTTTTGGCCAAGTGCATCATTGTGGACGTTCTGCCTCTTTTCCTATGCTTTACATGCAATTCCAGTCTACCTCCTGAAACCGGTTTCCTGCAATTCTGCCCCGCTTTCAAGTCCTCTTGGCAGCCTTACTTCAATATATTTTTGGACGATAGCTGTCATTTTTAACTCTGCAGGTTTGTGAATTACAGTGCCCCTGAGCTCCTTTCTTCAACTCGCTTTCTTGTGAGCTGGCCGCAACACCGCAGGATTGCTTCAGGCCCTAGTGTGGTTCCGGCATGGCACGCTGAGCCTTTGGTTAATTCCTCTTCCTGGTGGGAAATGAGAGTTAAATTTGCCCGTCCAGACACCTCCAGCTAGTCTCTCATTGGTTCTCCCTATTCCTGTTCATTTTCCGCAGAAATTGCAAACTGGGCCAAACAGGAGGTTAAAGGCACTGACTCTCCAAGTGGGGAGAGTGTTAGTAAAGCGTCTGGAATGTTGCACCCGAGTACCAGAGGACGAAACCTGAGACACATTTGAACACGTTTCCCGATCACACGGTGGATCATACTCTGGGTTCCACATGCATGTTTTAGCTGAAGGAAGAATCCCTTAAACCTGGAGAGTTGAGACCCATGGAATGGGTACCATGCAATATGACTTCAAAGGGTCTGCATTGGCTCACCGAACCACACCAATCCTATCACTGCTGCGTTTATGCTGCTGTACACACGCTTGATTCTCTTTCGGAGACATAGAAATCCATAGGTTTTAAGATTTTTACTAGGCAGGTATATTCTAAGGCGTTTAATATGGGGTGTTGATTCCACTTGGTTGAGCAAGGAGTAGCTCTTGTCTATTACATATTTGGCTTATGGAACGGTATCTGTGCTAATTTCAATCTCTGGTTTTATGCAGCACCCCAACTCACCTTTCTCCTTAAGCAAGCATAAGTTGGTTTTCTACATTTGAGAACCTGTTCTGTTTTGTAATTCAGTTCCTGGGTAGCCAAGATTACATTCCGTGTAGTAGTGATAACTTATGATGTTTCTTATTCTATGTGACTTATTTCACTTAGAATCATCGTACCTGAATCCACTCATTATGCTGCTATGGGCCTGATGACATAGATTTCATTGCTGAGTGATATGGCATTGTACGTAAGTACCACAACTTCTTTATCCATTTTACACTTTCTGTGATATTGAACTTGTACCGTAAACGAGGTTCTTGTAAACAGAGCCGTCCCAAACTTTCGGGTGGCTGTGTATTTTTGATTTTAATTTCCCTAAGCTATAGGACCATAAGTGGAAGTGCCCTAGGCTCTGTTGCTTTGTTTTTTAGATGTTTCAGGAAACACCATACACTTCTCCAGAGTGGCTGTTGGCAATTTACATCCCGCCCATCAGCATAACAAGGCTCCCAGTTCTCCATGGGCTGTCCTGCCTTTCTGGATTTTACACTTTTTTCAGATGGCCCTTTTGACCGGGGGGGCAGTGAGACTTCATTGTAGTGCAGATTTCCTTTGCAAGCTTGCTTGGTTGGCCCAAAAGGGCGTATGCATTTTTTCCTGAGTATATTCAGGAAAAAACGCATACGCCCTTTTTGGCCAAGTGCATCATTGTGGACGTTCTGCCTCTTTTCCTATGCTTTACATGCAATTCCAGTCTACCTCCTGAAATCGGTTTCCTGCAATTCTGCCCCGCTTTCAAGTCCTCTTGGCAGCCATACTTCAATATATTTTTGGACTATAGCTGTCATTTATAACTCTGCAGGTTTGTGAATTACAGTGCCCCTGAGCTCCTTTCTTCAACTCGCTTTCTTGTGAGCTGGCAGCAACACCGCAGCATTGCTTCAGGCCCTAGTGTGGTTCCGGCATGGCACGCTGAGCCTTTGGTTAATTCCTCTTCCTGGTGGGAAATGAGAGTTAAATTTGCCCGTCCAGACACCTCCAGCTAGTCTCTCATTGGTTCACCCTATTCCTGTTCATTTTCCGCAGAAATTGCAAACTGGGCCAAACAGGAGATTAAAGGCACTGACTCTCCAAGTGGGAAGAGTGTTAGGAAAGCGTCTGGAATGTTGCACACGAGTACCAGGGGACGAAACCTGAGACACATTTGAACACGTTTCCCGATCACACGGTGGATCATACTCTGAGTTCCACATGCATGTTTTAGCTGAAGGAAGAATCCCTTAAACCTGGAGAGTTGAGACCCATGGAATGGGTACCATGCAATATGACTTCAAAGGTTCTGCATTGGCTCACCGAACCTCACCAATCCTATCACTGCTGCGTTTATGCCGCTGTACACACGCTTGATTCTCTTTCGGAGACATAGAAATCCATAGGTTTTAAGATTTTTACTAGGCAGGTATATTCTTAGGCGTTTAATATGGGGTGTTGTGTCCTCTTCGTTGAGCAAGGAGTAGCTCTTGTCTATTACATATTTGGCTTATGGAACGGTATCTGTGCTAATTTCAATCTCTGGTTTTATGCAGCACCCCAACTCACCTTTCTCCTTAAGCAAGCATAAGTTTGTTTTCTACATTTCAGACCCTGTTCTGTTTTGTAATTCAGTTCCTGGGTAGCCAAGATTACATTCCATGTAGTAGTGATAACTTATGATGTTTCTTTTTCTGTGTGACTTATTTCACTTAGAATCATCGTACCTGAATCCACTCATTATGCTGCTACGGGCCTGATGACATAGATTTCATTGCTGAGTGATATTGCCTTGTACGTAAGTACCACAACTTCTTTATCCATTTTTCACTTTCTGTGATATTGAATTTGTACTGTAAATGACGTTCTTGGAAACAGAGCCATCCCAAACTTTGAGGTGGCTGTGTCTTTTTGATTTTAATTTCCCTAAGCTATAGGACCATAAGTGGAAGTGCCCTAGGCTCTGTTGCTTTGTTTTGTAGATGTTTCAGGAAACACCATACACTTCTCCAGAGTGGCTGTTGGCAATTTACATCCCGCCCATCAGCATAACAAGGCTCCAAGTTCTCCATGGCCTGTCCTGCCTTTCTGGATTTTACACATTTTTCAGATGGCCCTTTTGACCGGGGGGCAGTGAGACTTCATTGTAGTGCAGATTTCCTTTGCAAGCATGCTTGGTTGGCCAAAAAGTGCGTATGCGTTTTTTCCTGAATATATTCAGTAAAAAATGCATACGCCCTTTTTGGCCAAGTGCATCATTGTGGACGTTCTGCCTCTTTTCCTATGCTTTACATGCAATTCCAGTCTACCTCCTGAAACCGGTTTCCTGCAATTCTGCCCCGCTTTCAAGTCCTCTTGGCAGCCTTACTTCAATATATTTTTGGACGATAGCTGTCATTTATAACTCTGCAGGTTTGTGAATTACAGTGTCCCTGAGCTCCTTTCTTCAACTCGCTTTCTTGTGAGCTGGCCGCAACACCGCAGGATTGCTTCAGGCCCTAGTGTGGTTCCGGCATGGCACGCTGAGCCTTTGGTTAATTCCTCTTCCTGGTGGGAAATGAGAGTTAAATTTGCCCGTCCAGACACCTCCAGCTAGTCTCTCATTGGTTCTCCCTATTCCTGTTCATTTTCCGCAGAAATTGCAAACTGGGCCAAACAGGAGGTTAAAGGCACTGACTCTCCAAGTGGGGAGAGTGTTAGTAAAGCGTCTGGAATGTTGCACCCGAGTACCAGGGGACGAAAAGTGAGACATTTGAACACGTTTCCCGATCACACGGTGGATCATACTCTGGGTTCCACATGCATGTTTTAGCTGAAGGAAGAATCCTTTAAACCTGGAGAGTTGAGACCCATGGAATTGGTACCATGCAATATGACTTCAAAGGGTCTGCATTTGCTCACCGAACCTCACCAATCCTATCACTGCTGTGCTTACGCCGCTGTTCACACGCTTGATTCTCTTTCAGAGACATAGAAATCCATAGGTTTTAAGATACTTAGTAGTCAGGTATATTCTTAGGCGTTTAATATGGGGTGTAGAGTCCACTTCGTTGAGCAAGGAGTAGCTCTTGTCTATTACGTATTTGGCTTATGGAACGGTATCTGTGCTAATTTCAATCTGTGGTTTTATGCAGCACCCCAACTCACCTTTCCCCCTAAGCAATCATAAGTTGGTTTTCTACATTTGAGACCCTGTTCTGTTTTGTAATTCAGTTTCTGTGTAGCCAAGTTTACATTCCGTGTAGTAATGATATCTTATGATGTTTCTTTTTCTGAGTGACTTATTTCACTTAGAATCATCGTACCTGAATCCACTCATTATGCTGCTACGGGCCTGATGACATAGATTTCATTGCTGAGTGATATTGCATTGTACGTAAGTACCACAATTTCTTTATCCATTTTTCACTTTCTGTGATATTGAATTTCTACAGTAAACGAGGTTCTTGTAAACAGAGCCGTCCCAAACTTTGGGGTGGCTGTGTCTTTTTGATTTTAGTTTCCCTAAGCTATAGGACCATAAGTGGAAGTGCCCTAGGCTCTGTTGCTTTGTTTTTTAGATGTTTCAGGAAACACCATACACTTCTCCAGAGTGGCTGTTGGCAATTTACATCCCGCCCATCAGCATAACAATGCTCCCACGTCTCCATGGCCTGTCCTGCCTTTCTGGATTTAACATTTTTTCACATGGCACTTTTGACCGGGGGGCAGTGAGACTTCATTGTAGTGCAGATTTCCTTTGCAAGCTTGCTTGGTTGGCCAAAAAGGGCGTATGCGTTTTTTCCTGAATATATTCAGGAAAAAACGCATACGCCCTTTTTGGCCAAGTGCATCATTGTGGACTTTCTGCCTCTTTTCCTATGCTTTACATGCAATTCCAGTCTACCTCCTGAAATCAGTTTCCTGCAATTCTGCCCCGCTTTCAAGTCCTCTTGGCAGCCTTACTTCAATATATTTTTGGACGATAGCTGTCATTTATAACTCTGCAGGTTTGTGTATTACAGTGCCCCCGAGCTCCTTTCTTCAACTTGCTTTCTTGTGAGCTGGCCGCAACACCGCAGCATTGCTTCAGGCCCTAGTGTGGTTCCGGCATGGCACGCTGAGCCTTTGGTTAATTCCTCTTCCTGGTGGGAAATGAGAGTTAAATTTGCCCGTCCAGACACCTCCAGCTAGTCTCTCATTGGTTCTCCCTATTCCTGTTCATTTTCCGCAGAAATTGCAAACTGGGCCAAACAGGAGGTTAAAGGCACTGACTCTCCAAGTGGGGAGAGTGTTAATAAAGCGTGTGGAATGTTGCACCCGAGTACCAGGGGACGAAACCTGACCCATTTGGACACGTTTCCCGATCACACGGTGGATCATACTATGGGTTCCACATGCATGTTTTAGCTGAAGGAAGAATCCCTTAAACCTGGAGAGTTGAGACCCATGGAATGGGTACCATGCAATATGACTTCAAAGGGTCTGTGTTTGTTCACCGAGCCTCACCAATCCTATCACTGCTGCGTTTATGCCGCTGTACACACGCTTGATTCTCTTTCGGAGACATAGAAATCCATAGGTTTTAAGATTCTTACTAGTCAGTTATATTCTTAGGCGTTTAATATGGGGTGTAGAGTCCACTTCGTTGAGCAAGGAGTAGCTCTTGTCTATTACATATTTGGCTTATGGAATGGTATCTGTGCTAATTTCAATCTCTGGTTTTATGCAGCACCCCAACTCACCTTTCCCCTTAAGCAAGCATAAGTTGGTTTTCTACATTTGAGACCCTGTTCTGTTTTGTAATTCAGTTCCTGGGTAGCCAAGTTTACATTCCGTGTAGTAGTGATATCTTATGATGTTTCTTTTTCTGTGTGACTTATTTCACTTAGAATCATCGTACCTGAATCCACTCATTATGCTGCTATGGGCCTGATGACATAGATTTCATTGCTGAGTAATTTTGCATTGTACGTAAGTACCACAACTTCTTTATCCATTTTTCACTTTCTGTGATATTGAACTTGTACCGTAAACGAGGTTCTTGTAAACAGAGCTGTCCCAAACTTTGGGGTGGCTGTGTCTTTTTGATTTTAATTTCCCTAAGCTATAGGACCATAAGTGGAAGTGCCCTAGGCTCTGTTGCTTTGTTTTTTAGATGTTTCAGGAAACACCATACACTTCTCCAGAGTGGCTGTTGGCAATTTACATCCCGCCCATCAGCATAACAAGGCTCCTAGTTCTCCATGGCCTTTCCTGCCTTTCTGGATTTTACACTTTTTTCAGATGGCCCTTTTGACCGGGGGTCAGTGAGACTTCATTGTAGTGCAGATTTCGTTTGCAAGCTTGCTTGGTTGGCCAAAAGGGGCGTATGCTTTTTTTCCTGAGGAAAAAACGCCTATGCCCTTTTTGGCCAAGTGCATCATTGTGGACGTTCTGCCTCTTTTCCTATGCTTTACATGCAATTCCAGTCTACCTCCTGAAATCGGTTTCCTGCAATTCTGCCCCGCTTTCAAGTCCTCTTGGCAGCCTTACTTCAATATATTTTTGGACGATAGCTGTCATTTATAACTCTGCAGGTTTGTGAATTACAGTGCCCTTGAGCTCCTTTCTTCAACTCGCTTTCTTGTGAGCTGGCCACAACACCGCAGCTTTGCTTCAGGCCCTAGTGTGGTTCCGGCATGACACGCTGAGCCTTTGGTTAATTCCTCTTCCTGGTGGGAAATGAGAGGAAAATTTGGCCGTCCAGACACCTCCATCTAGTCTCTCATTGGTTCTCCCTATTCCTGTTCATTTTCCAAAGAAATTTCAAACTGGGCCAAAGAGGAGCTTAAAGGCACTGACTCTCCAAGTGGGGAGAGTGTTAGTAAAGCGTCTGGAATGTTGCACCCGAGTACCAGGGGACAAAAACTGAGACACCTTTGAACACATTTCCCGATCACACGGTGGATCATACTCTGGGTTCCACATGCATGTTTTAGCTGAAGGAAGAATCCCTTAAACCTGGAGAGTTGAGACCCATGGAATGGGCCATGCAATATGATTTCAAAGTGTCTGCATTTGCTCACCGAACCTCACCAATCCTATCACTGCTGCGTTTATGCCGCTGTACACATGCTTGATTCTCTTTCGGAGACATATAAATCAATAGGTTTTAAGATACTTACTAGTCAGCTATATTCTTAGGCGTTTAATATGGGGTGTAGAGTCCACTTCGTTGAGCAAGGAGTAGCTCTTGTCTATTACATATTTGGCTTATGGAACGGTATCTGTGCTAATTTCAATCTCTGGTTTTATGCAGCACCCCAACTCACCTTTCCCCTTAAGCAAGCATAAGTTGGTTTTCTACATTTGAGACCCTGTTCTGTTTTGTAATTCAGTTCTTGTATAGCCAAGTTTACATTCCGTGTAGTAGTGATATCTTATGATGTTTCTTTTTCTGTGTGACTTATTTCACTTAGAATCATCGTACCTGAATCCACTCATTATGCTGCTACGGGCCTGATGACATAGATTTCATTGCTGAGTGATATTGCATTGTACGTAAGTACCACAACTTCTTTATCCATTTTTCACCTTCTGTGATATTGAACTTGTACCGTAAACGAGGTTCTTGTAAACAGAGCCGTCCCAAACTTTGGGGTGGCTGTGTCTTTTTGATTTTAATTTCCCTAAGCTATAGGACCATAAGTGGAAGTGCCCTAGGCTCTGTTGCTTTGGTTTTTAGATGTTTCAGGAAACACCATACACTTCTCCAGAGTGGCTGTTGGCAATTTACATCCCGCCCATCAGCATAACAAGGCTCCCAGTTCTCCATGGCCTGTCCTGCCTTTCTGGATTTTACACTTTTTTCAGATGGCCCTTTTGACCGGGGGGCAGTGAGACTTCATTGTAGTGCAGATTTCCTTTGCAAGCTTGCTTGGTTGGCCAAAAAGGGCGTATGCGTTTTTTCCTGAATATATTCAGGAAAAAACGCATACGCCCTTTTTGGCCAAGTGCATCATTGTGGACGTTCTGCCTCTTTTCCTATGCTTTACATGCAATTCCAGTCTACCTCCTGAAATCGGTTTCCTGCAATTCTGCCCCGCTTTCAAGTCCTCTTGGCAGCCTTACTTCAATATATTTTTGGACGATAGCTGTCATTTATAACTCTGCAGGTTTGTGAATTACAGTGCCCTTGAGCTCCTTTCTTCAACTCGCTTTCTTGTGAGCTGGCCGCAACACCGCAGCATTGCTTCAGGCCCTAGTGTGGTTCCGGAATGGCACGCTGAGCCTTTGGTTAATTCCTCTTCCTGGTGGGAAATGAGAGTTAAATTTGCCCGTCCAGACACCTCCAGCTAGTCTCTCATTGGTTCTCCCTATTCCTGTTCATTTTCCGCAGAAATTGCAAACTGGGCCAAACAGGAGGTTAAAGGCACTGTCTCTCCAAGTGGGGAGAGTGTTAGTAAAGCGTCTGGAATGTTGCACCCGAGTACCAGGGGACGAAAACTGACACATTTGAACACGTTTCCCGATCACACGGTGGATCATACTCTGGGTTCCACATTCATGTTTTAGCTGAAGGAAGAATCCCTTAAACCTGGAGAGTTGAGACCCATGGAATGGGTACCATGCAGTATGATTTCAAAGGGTCTGCATTTGTTCACCGAACCTCACCAATCCTATCACTGCTGTGTTTATGCCGCTGTACACATGCTTGATTCTCATTCGGAGACATATAAATCCATAGGTTTTAAGATTCTTACCTGTCAGGTATATTCTTAGGCGTTTAATATGGGGCGTTGAGTCCACTTCGTTGAGCTAGGAGTAGCTCATGTCTATTACATATTTGGCTTATGGAACGGTATCTGTGCTAATTTCAATCTCTGGTTTTATGCAGCACCCCAACTCACCTTTCCCCTTAAGCAAGCATAAGTTGGTTTTCTACATTTGAGACCCTGTTCTGTTTTGTAATTCAGTTCCTTTGTAGCCAAGTTTACATTCCGTGTAGTAGTGATATCTTATGATGTTTCTTTTTCTGTGTGACTTATTTCACTTAGAATCATCGTACCTGAATCCACTCATTATGCTGCTACGGGCCTGATGACATAGGTTTCATTGCTGAGTGATATTGCATTGTACGTAAGTACCACAACTTCTTTATCCATTTTTCACTTTCTGTGATATTGAATTTGTACCGTAAACGAGGTTCTTGTAAACAGAGCCGTCCCAAATTTTGGGGTGGCTGTGTCTTTTTGATTTTAATTTCCCTAAGCTATAGGACCATAAGTGGAAGCGCCCTAGGCTCTGTTGCTTTGTTTTTTATATGTTTCAGGAAACACCATACACTTCTCCAGAGTGGCTGTTGACAATTTACATCCCGCCCATCAGCATAACAAGGCTCCCTGTTCTCCATGGCCTGTCCTGCCTTTCTGGATTTTACACTTTTTTCAGATGGCCCTTTTGACCGGGGGGCAGTGAGACTTCATTGTAGTGCAGATTTCGTTTGCAAGCTTGCTTGGTTGGCCAAAAAGGGCGTATGCGTTTTTTCCTGAATATATTCAGGAAAAAACGCATACGCCCTTTTTGGCCAAGTGCATCATTGTGGACGTTCTGCCTCTTTTCCTATGCTTTACATGCAATTCCAGTCTACCTCCTGAAATCGGTTTCCTGCAATTCTGCCCCACTTTCAAGTCCTCTTGGCAGCCTTACTTCAATATATTTTTGGACGATAATTGTCATTTATAACTCTGCAGGTTTGTGAATTACAGTGCCCCTGAGCTCCTTTCTTCAACTCGCTTTCTTGTGAGCTGGCCGCAACACCGCAGGATTGCTTCAGGCCCTAGTGTGGTTCCGGCATGGCACGCTGAACCTTTGGTTAATTCCTCTTCCTGGTGGGAAATGAGAGTTAAATTTGCCCGTCCAGACACCTCCAGCTAGTCTCTCATTGGTTCTCCCTATTCCTGTTCATTTTCCGCAGAAATTGCAAACTGGGCCAAACAGGAGGTTAAAGACAATGACTCTCCAAGTGGGGAGAGTGTTAGTAAAGCGTGTGGAATGTTGCACCCGAGTACCAGGGGACGAAACCTGACCCATTTGGACACGTTTCCCGATCACACGGTGGATCATACTATGGGTTCCACATGCATGTTTTAGCTGAAGGAAGAATCCCTTAAACCTGGAGAGTTGAGACCCATGGAATGGGTACCATGCAATATGACTTCAAAGGGTCTGTGTTTGTTCACCGAGCCTCACCAATCCTATCACTGCTGCGTTTATGCCGCTGTACACACGCTTGATTCTCTTTCGGAGACATAGAAATCCATAGGTTTTAAGATTCTTACTAGTCAGGTATATTCTTAGGCGTTTAATATGGGGTGTAGAGTCCACTTCGTTGAGCAAGGAGTAGCTCTTGTCTATTACTTATTTGGCTTTTGGAATGGTATCTGTGCTAATTTCAATCTCTGGTTTTATGCAGCACCCCAACTCACCTTTCCCCTTAAGCAAGCATAAGTTGGTTTTCTACATTTGAGACCCTGTTCTGTTTTGTAATTCAGTTCCTGGGTAGCCAAGTTTACATTCCGTGTAGTAGTGATATCTTATGATGTTTCCTTTTCTGTGTGACTTATTTCACTTAGAATCATCGTACCTGAATCCACTCATTATGCTGCTATGGGCCTGATGACATAGATTTCATTGCTGAGTAATTTTGCATTGTACGTAAGTACCACAACTTCTTTATCCATTTTTCACTTTCTGTGATATTGAACTTGTACCGTAAATGAGGTTCTTGTAAACAGAGCTGTCCCAAACTTTGGGGTGGCTGTGTCTTTTTGATTTTAATTTCCCTAAGCTATAGGACCATAAGTGGAAGTGCCCTAGGCTCTGTTGCTTTGTTTTTTAGATGTTTCAGGAAACACCATACACTTCTCCAGAGTGGCTGTTGGCAATTTACATCCCGCCCATCAGCATAACAAGGCTCCTAGTTCTCCATGGCCTTTCCTGCCTTTCTGGATTTTACACTTTTTTCAGATGGCCCTTTTGACCGGGGGTCAGTGAGACTTCATTGTAGTGCAGATTTCCTTTGCAAGCTTGCTTGGTTGGCCAAAAAGGGCGTATGCTTTTTTTCCTGAGGAAAAAACGCCTATGCCCTTTTTGGCCAAGTGCATCATTGTGGACGTTCTGCCTCTTTTCCTATGCTTTACATGCAATTCCAGTCTACCTCCTGAAATCGGTTTCCTGCAATTCTGCCCCGCTTTCAAGTCCTCTTGGCAGCCTTACTTCAATATATTTTTGGACGATAGCTGTCATTTATAACTCTGCAGGTTTGTGAATTACAGTGCCCTTGAGCTCCTTTCTTCAACTCGCTTTTTTGTGAGCTGGCCACAACACCGCAGCTTTGCTTCAGGCCCTAGTGTGGTTCCGGCATGACACGCTGAGCCTTTGGTTAATTCCTCTTCCTGGTGGGAAATGAGAGTTAAATTTGCCCGTCCAGACACCTCCATCTAGTCTCTCATTGGTTCTCCCTATTCCTGTTCATTTTCCAAAGAAATTTCAAACTGGGCCAAAGAGGAGCTTAAAGGCACTGACTCTCCAAGTGGGGAGAGTGTTAGTAAAGCGTCTGGAATGTTGCACCCGAGTACCAGGGGACGAAACCTAGACACATTTGAACATGTTTCCCGATCACACGGTGGATCATACTCTGGGTTCCACATGCATGTTTTAGCTGAAGGCAGAATCCCTTAAACCTGGAGAGTTGAGACCCATGGAATGGGTACCATGCAATATGACTTCAGAGGTTCTGCATTTGCTCACCGAACCACACCAATCCTATCACTGCTGCGTTTATGCTGCTGTACACACGCTTGATTCTCTTTCGGAGACATAGAAATCCATAGGTTTTAAGATATTTACTATGCAGGTATATTCTTAGGCGTTTAATATGGGGTGTTGATTCCACTTGGTTGAGCAAGGAGTAGCTCTTGTCTATTACATATTTGGCTTATGGAACGGTATCTGTGCTAATTTCAATCTCTGGTTTTATGCAGCACCCCAACTCACCTTTCCCCTTAAGCAAGCATAAGTTGGTTTTCTACATTTGAGACCCTGTTCTGTTTTGTAATTCAGTTCCTGTGTAGCCAAGTTTACATTCCGTGTAGTAGTGATATTTTATGATGTTTCTTATTCTGTGTGACTTATTTCACTTAGAATCATCGTACCTGAATCCACTCATTATGCTGCTATGGGCCTGATGACATAGATTTCATTGCTGAGTGATATTGCATTGTACGTAAGTACCACAACTTCTTTATCCATTTTTCACTTTCTGTGATATTGAACTTGTACCGTAAACGAGGTTCTTGTAAACAGAGCCGTCCCAAACTTTCGGGTGGCTGTGTATTTTTGATTTTAATTTCCCTAAGCTATAGGACCATAAGTGGAAGTGCCCTAGGCTCTGTTGCTTTGTTTTTTAGATGTTTCAGGAAACACCATACACTTCTCCAGAGTGGCTGTTGGCAATTTACATCTCGCCCATCAGCATAACAAGGCTCCCAGTTCTCCATGGCCTGTCCTGGTTTTCTGGATTTTACACATTTTTCAGATGGCCCTTTTGACCGGGGGTGAGTGAGATTCATTGTAGTGCAGATTTCCTTTGCAAGCTTGCTTGGTTGGCCAAAAAGGGCGTATGCGTTTTTTCCTGAATATATTCAGGAAAAAGCGCATATGACCTTTTTGGCCAAGTGCATCATTGTGGACGTTCTGCCTCTTTTCCTATGCTTTACATGCAATTCCAGTCTACCTCCTGAAATCAGTTTCCTGCAATTCTGCCCCGCTTTCAATTCCTCTTGGCAGCCTTACTTCAATATATTTTTGGACGATAGCTGTCATTTATAACTCTGCAGGTTTGTGAATTACAGTGCCCCTGAGCTCCTTTCTTCAACTCGCTTTCTTGTTAGCTGGCCACAACACCGCAGCATTGCTTCAGGCCCTAGTGTGGTTCCGGCATGGCACACTGAGCCTTTGGTTAATTCCTCTTCCTGGTGGGAAATGAGAGTTAAATTTGCCCGTCCAGACACCTCCAGCTAGTCTCTCATTGGTTCTCCCTATTCCTGTTCATTTTCCGCAGAAATTGCAAACTGGGCCAAACAGGAGGTTAAAGGCACTGACTCTCCAAGTGGGAAGAGTGTTAGTAAAGCGTCTGGAATGTTGCACACGAGTACCAGGGGACGAAACCTGAGACACATTTGAACACGTTTCCCGATCACACGGTGGATCATACTCTGGGTTCCACATGCATGTTTTAGCTGAAGGAAGAATCCCTTAAACCTGGAGAGTTGAGACCCATGGAATGGCTACCATGCAATATGACTTCAAAGGGTCTGCATTTGCTCACCGAACCTCACCAATCCTATCACTGCTGCATTTATGCCGCTGTACACACGCTTGATTCTCTTTCGGAGACATAGAAATCCATAGGTTTTAAGATTTTTACTAGGCAGGTATATTCTTAGGCGTTTAATATGGGGTGTTGTGTCCTCTTCGTTGAGCAAGGAGTAGCTCTTGTCTATTACATATTTGGCTTATGGAACGGTATCCGTGCTAATTTCAATCTCTGGTTTTATGCAGCACCCCAACTCACCTTTCTCCTTAAGCAAGCATAAGTTGGTTTTCTACATTTCAGACCCTGTTCTGTTTTGTAATTCAGTTCCTGGGTAGCCAAGTTTACATTCCGTGTAGTAGTGATATCTTATGATGTTTCTTTTTCTGTGTGACTTATTTCACTTAGAATCATCGTACCTGAATCCACTCATTATGCTGCTATGGGCCTGATGACATAGATTTCATTGCTGAGTGATATTGCATTGTACGTAAGTACCACAACTTCTTTATCCATTTTTCACTTTCTGTGATATTGAACTTGTACCGTAAACGAGGTTCTTGTAAACAGAGCCGTCCCAAACTTTCGGGTGGCTGTGTATTTTTGATTTTAATTTCCCTAAGCTATAGGACCATAAGTGGAAGTGCCCTAGGCTCTGTTGCTTTGTTTTTTAGATGTTTCAGGAAACACCATACACTTCTCCAGAGTGGCTGTTGGCAATTTACATCTCGCCCATCAGCATAACAAGGCTCCCAGTTCTCCATGGCCTGTCCTGGTTTTCTGGATTTTACACATTTTTCAGATGGCCCTTTTGACCGGGGGTGAGTGAGATTCATTGTAGTGCAGATTTCCTTTGCAAGCTTGCTTGGTTGGCCAAAAAGGGCGTATGCGTTTTTTCCTGAATATATTCAGGAAAAAGCGCATATGACCTTTTTGGCCAAGTGCATCATTGTGGACGTTCTGCCTCTTTTCCTATGCTTTACATGCAATTCCAGTCTACCTCCTGAAATCAGTTTCCTGCAATTCTGCCCCGCTTTCAATTCCTCTTGGCAGCCTTACTTCAATATATTTTTGGACGATAGCTGTCATTTATAACTCTGCAGGTTTGTGAATTACAGTGCCCCTGAGCTCCTTTCTTCAACTCGCTTTCTTGTTAGCTGGCCACAACACCGCAGCATTGCTTCAGGCCCTAGTGTGGTTCCGGCATGGCACACTGAGCCTTTGGTTAATTCCTCTTCCTGGTGGGAAATGAGAGTTAAATTTGCCCGTCCAGACACCTCCAGCTAGTCTCTCATTGGTTCTCCCTATTCCTGTTCATTTTCCGCAGAAATTGCAAACTGGGCCAAACAGGAGGTTAAAGGCACTGACTCTCCAAGTGGGAAGAGTGTTAGTAAAGCGTCTGGAATGTTGCACACGAGTACCAGGGGACGAAACCTGAGACACATTTGAACACGTTTCCTGATCACACGGTGGATCATACTCTGGGTTCCACATGCATGTTTTAGCTGAAGGAAGAATCCCTTAAACCTGGAGAGTTGAGACCCATGGAATGGCTACCATGCAATATGACTTCAAAGGGTCTGCATTTGCTCACCGAACCTCACCAATCCTATCACTGCTGCATTTATGCCGCTGTACACACGCTTGATTCTCTTTCGGAGACATAGAAATCCATAGGTTTTAAGATTTTTACTAGGCAGGTATATTCTTAGGCGTTTAATATGGGGTGTTGTGTCCTCTTCGTTGAGCAAGGAGTAGCTCTTGTCTATTACATATTTGGCTTATGGAACGGTATCCGTGCTAATTTCAATCTCTGGTTTTATGCAGCACCCCAACTCACCTTTCTCCTTAAGCAAGCATAAGTTGGTTTTCTACATTTCAGACCCTGTTCTGTTTTGTAATTCAGTTCCTGGGTAGCCAAGATTACATTCCATGTAGTAGTGATAACTTATGATGTTTCTTTTTCTGTGTGACTTATTTCACTTAGAATCATCGTACCTGAATTCACTCATTATGCTGCTACGGGCCTGATGACATAGATTTCATTGCTGAGTGATATTGCCTTGTATGTAAGTACCACAACTTCTTTATCCATTTTTCACTTTCTGCGATATTGAACTTGTACCGTGAACGAGGTTCTTGTAAACAGAGCCGTCCCAAACTTTGAGGTGGCTGTGTCTTTTTTATTTTAATTTCCCTAAGCTATAGGACCATAAGTGGAAGTGCCCTAGGCTCTGTTGCTTTGTTTTTTAGATGTTTCAGGAAACACCATACACTTCTCCAGAGTGGCTGTTGGCAATTTACATCCCACCCTTCAGCATAACAAGGCTCCCAGTTCTCCATGGCCTGTCAGGCCTTTCTGGATTTTATACTTTTTTCAGTGGCCCTTTTGACCGGGGGGCAGTGAGACTTCATTGTAGTGCAGATTTCCTTTGTAAGCTTGCTTGGTTGGCCAAAAAGGGCATATGCGTTTTTTCCTGAATATATTCAGGAAAAAACGCATACGCCCTTTTTGGCCAAGTGCATCATTGTGGACGTTCTGCCTCTTTTCCTATGCTTTACATGCAATTCCAGTCTACCTCCTGAAATCGGTTTCCTGCAATTCTGCCCCGCTTTCAAGTCCTCTTGGCAGCCTTACTTCAATATATTTTTGGACGATAGCTGTCATTTATAACTCTGCAGGTTTGTGAATTACAGTGCCCCTGAGCTCCTTTCTTCAACTCGCTTTCTTGTGAGCTGGCCGCAACACTGCAGGATTGCTTCAGGCCCTAGTGTGGTTCCGGCATGGCACGCTGAGCCTTTGGTTAATTCCTCTTCCTGGTGGGAAATGAGAGTTAAATTTGCCCGTCCAGACACCTCCAGCTAGTCTCTCATTGGTTCTCCCTATTCCTGTTCATTTTCCGCAGAAATTGCAAACTGGGCCAAACAGGAGGTTAAAGGCACTGACTCTCCAAGTGGGGAGAGTGTTAGTAAAGCGTCTGGAATGTTGCCCCCGAGTACCAGGGGACGAAAACTGAGACACATTTGAACACGTTTCCCGATCACACGGTGGATCATACTCTGGGTTCCACATGCATGTTTTAGCTGAAGGAAGAATCCCTTAAACCTGGAGAGTTGAGACCCATGGAATGGGTACCATGCAATATGACTTCAAAGGGTCTGCATTGGCTCACCGAACCTCACCAATCCTATCACTGCTGCGTTTATGCCGCTGTACACACTCTTGATTCTCTTTTGGAGACATATAAATCCATAGGTTTTAAGATTCTTACTAGTCATGTATATTCTTAGACGTTTAATATCGGGTGTTGAGTCCACTTCGTTGAGCAAGGAGTAGCTCTTGTCTATTACATATTTGGCTTATGGAATGGTATCTGTGCTAATTTCAATCTCTGGTTTTATGCAGCACCCCAACTCACCTTTCCCCTTAAGCAAGCATAAGTTGGTTTTCTACATTTGAGACACTGTTCTGTTTTGTAATTCAGTTCTTGTGTAGCCAAGTTTACATTCCATGTAGTAGTGATATCTTATGATGTTTCTTTTTCTGTGTGACTTATTTCACTTAGAATCATCGTACCTGAATCCACTCATTATGCTCCTACGGGCCTGATGACATAGATTTCATTGCTGAGTGATATTGCCTTGTACGTAAGTACCACAACTTCTTTATCCATTTTTCACTTTCTGTGATATTGAATTTGTACTGTAAATGACGTTCTTGGAAACAGAGCCATCCCAAACTTTGAGGTGGCTGTGTCTTTTTGATTTTAATTTCCCTAAGCTATAGGACCATAAGTGGAAGTGCCCTAGGCTCTGTTGCTTTGTTTTGTAGATGTTTCAGGAAACACCATACACTTCTCCAGAGTGGCTGTTGGCAATTTACATCCCGCCCATCAGCATAACAAGGCTCCCAGTTCTCCATGGCCTGTCCTGCCTTTCTGGATTTTACACATTTTTCAGATGGCCCTTTTGACCGGGGGGCAGTGAGACTTCATTGTAGTGCAGATTTCCTTTGCAAGCATGCTTGGTTGGCCAAAAAGTGCGTATGCGTTTTTTCCTGAATATGTTCAGTAAAAAATGCATACGCCCTTTTTGGCCAAGTGCATCATTGTGGACGTTCTGCCTATTTTCCTATGCTTTACATGCAATTCCAGTCTACCTCCTGAAACCGGTTTCCTGCAATTCTGCCCCGCTTTCAAGTCCTCTTGGCAGCCTTACTTCAATATATTTTTGGACGATAGCTGTCATTTATAACTCTGCAGGTTTGTGAATTACAGTGCCCCTGAGCTCCTTTCTTCAACTCGCTTTCTTGTGAGCTGGCCGCAACACCGCAGGATTGCTTCAGGCCCTAGTGTGGTTCCGGCAAGGCACGCTGAGCCTTTGGTTAATTCCTCTTCCTGGTGGGAAATGAGAGTTAAATTTGCCCCTCCAGACCCCTCCAGCTAGTCTCTCATTGGTTCTCCCTATTCCTGTTCATTTTCCGCAGAAATTGCAAACTGGGCCAAACAGGAGGTTAAAGGCACTGACTCTCCAAGTGGGGAGAGTGTTAGTAAAGCGTCTGGAATGTTGCACCCGAGTACCAGGGGACGAAACCTGAGACACATTTGAACACGTTTCCCGATCACACGGTGGATCATACTCTGGGTTCCACATGCATGTTTTAGCTGAAGGAAGAATCCCTTAAACCTGGAGAGTTGAGACCCATGGAATGGGTACCATGCAATATGACTTCAAAGGGTCTGCATTTGCTCACCGAACCACACCAATCCTATCACTGCTGCGTTTATGCTGCTGTACACACGCTTGATTCTCTTTCAGAGACATAGAAATCCATAGGTTTTAAGATTTTTACTAGGCAGGTATATTCTTAGGCGTTTAATATGGGGTGTTGATTCCACTTGGTTGAGCAAGGAGTAGCTCTTGTCTATTACATATTTGGCTTATGGAACGGTATCTGTGCTAATTTCAATCTCTGGTTTTATGCAGCACCCCAACTCACCTTTCCCCTTAAGCAAGCATAAGTTGGTTTTCTACATTTGAGAACCTGTTCTGTTTTGTAATTCAGTTCCTGGGTAGCCAAGATTACATTCCGTGTAGTAGTGATAACTTATGATGTTTCTTATTCTGTGTGACTTATTTCACTTAGAATCATCGTACCTGAATCCACTCATTATGCTGCTATGGGCCTGATGACATAGATTTCATTGCTGAGTGATATTGCATTGTACGTAAGTACCACAACTTCTTTATCCATTTTACACTTTCTGTGATATTGAACTTGTACCGTAAACGAGGTTCTTGTAAACAGAGCCGTCCCAAACTTTCGGGTGGCTGTGTATTTTTGATTTTAATTTCCCTAAGCTATAGGACCATAAGTGGAAGTGCCCTAGGCTCTGTTGCTTTGGTTTTTAGATGTTTCAGGAAACACCATACACTTCTCCAGAGTGGCTGTTGGCAATTTACATCCCGCCCATCAGCATAACAAGGCTCCCAGTTCTCCATGGCCTGTCCTGCCTTTCTGGATTTAACATTTTTTCACATGGCACTTTTGACCGGGGGGCAGTGAGACTTCATTGTAGTGCAGATTTCCTTTGCAAGCTTGCTTGGTTGGTCCAAAAGGGCGTATGCGTTTTTTCCTGAATATATTCAGGAAAAAACGCATACACCCTTTTTGGCCAAGTGCATCATTGTGGACGTTCTGCCTCTTTTCCTATGCTTTACATGCAATTCCAGTCTACCTCCTGAAATCGGTTTCCTGCAATTCTGCCCCGCTTTCAAGTCCTCTTGGCAGCCTTACTTCAATATATTTTTGGACGATAGCTGTCATTTATAACTCTGCAGGTTTGTGAATTACAGTGCCCCTGAGCTCCTTTCTTCAACTCGCTTTCTGGTGAGCTGGTCGCAACACCGCAGCATTGCTTCAGGCCCTAGTGTGGTTCCGGCATGGCACGCTGAGCCTTTGGTTAATTCTTCTTCCTGGTGGGAAATGAGAGTTAAGTTTGCCCATACAGGCACCTCCAGCTAGTCTCTAATTGGTTCTCCCTATTCCTGTTCATTTTCCACAGAAATGGCAAACTGGGCCAAACAGGAGGTTAAAGACAATGACTCTCCAAGTGGGGAGAGTGTAGTAAAGCGACTGGAATATTGCACCCGAGTACCAGGGGACGAAAACTGAGACACATTTGAACACGTTTCCCGATCACACGGTGGATCATACTCTGGGTTCCACATGCATGTTTTAGCTGAAGGAAGAATCCCTTAAACCTGGAGAGTTGAGACCCATGGAATGGGTACCATGCAATATGACTTCAAAGGTCTACATTGGCTCACCGAACCTTACCAATCCTATCACTGCTGCGTTTATGCCGCTGTACACACGCTTGATTCTCTTTCGGAGACATAGAAATCCATAGGTTTTAAGATTCTTACTAGTCAGGTATATTCTTAGGCGTTTAATATGGGGTGTAGAGTCCACTTTGTTGAGCAAGGAGTAGCTCTTGTCTATTACATATTTGGCTTATGGAACGGTATCTGTGCTAATTTCAATCTCTGGTTTTATGCAGCACCCCAACTCACCTTTCCCCTTAAGCAAGCATAAGTTGGTTTTCTACATTTGAGACCCTGTTCTGTTTTGTAATTCAGTTCCTGTGTAGCCAAGTTTACATTCCGTGTAGTAGTGATATCTTATGATGTTTCTTTTTCTGTGTGACTTATTTCACTTAGAATCATCGTACCTGAATCCACTCATTATGCTGCTACGGGCCTGATGACATAGATTTCATTGCTGAGTGATATTGCATTGTACGTAAGTACCACAACTTCTTTATCCATTTTTCGCTTTCTGTGATATTGAACTTGTACCGTAAACGAGGTTCTTGTAAACACAGCTGTCCCAAACTTTGGGGTGGCTGTGTCTTTTTGATTTTAATTTCCCTAAGCTATAGGACCATAAGTGGAATTGCCCTAGGCTCTGTTGCTTTGTTTTTTAGATGTTTCAGGAAACACCATACACTTCTCCAGAGTGGCTGTTGGCAATTTACATCCCGCCCATCAGCATAACAAGGCTCCCAGTTCTCCATGGCCTGTCCTACCTTTCTGGATTTTACACTTTTTTCAGATGGCCCTTTTGACTGGGGGGCAGTGAGACTTCATTGTAGTGCAGATTTCCTTTGCAAGCTTGCTTGGTTGGCCCAAAAGGGCGTATGCGTTTTTTCCTGAATATATTCACGAAAAAACGCATACGCCCTTTTTGGCCAAGTGCATCATTGTGGACGTTCTGCCTCTTTTCCTATGCTTTACATGCAATTCCAGTCTACCTCCTGAAATCGGTTTCCTGCAATTCTGCCCCGCTTTCAAGTCCTCTTGGCAGCCTTACTTCAATATGTTTTTGGACGATAGCTGTCATTTATAACTCTGCAGGTTTGTGAATTACAGTGCCCCTGAGCTCCTTTCTTCAACTCGCTTTCTTGTGAGCTGGCCGCAACACCGCAGCATTGCTTCAGGCCCTAGTGTGGTTCCGGCATGGCACGCTGAGCCTTTGGTTAATTCCTCTTCCTGGTGGGAAATGAGAGTTAAATTTGCCCGTCCAGACACCTCCAGCTAGTCTCTCATTGGTTCTCCCTATTCCTGTTCATTTTCCGCAGAAATTGCAAACTGGGCCAAACAGGAGGTTAAAGGCACTGACTCTCCCAGTGGGGAGAGTGTTAGTAAAGCGTCTGGAATGTTGCACCCGAGTACCAGGGGACGAAACCTGAGACACATTTGAACACGTTTCCCGATCACACGTTGGATCATACTCTGGGTTCCACATGCATGTTTTAGCTGAAGGAAGAATCCCTTAAACCTGGAGAGTTGAGACCCATGGAATGGGTACCATGCAATATGACTTCAAAGGGTCTGCATTTGCTCACCGAACCTCACCAATCCTATCACTGCTGCGTTTATGCCGCTGTACACACACTTGATTCTCTTTCGGAGTCATAGAAATCCATAGGTTTTAAGATACTTACTAGTCAGCTATATTCTTAGGCGTTTAATATGGGGTGTAGAGTCCACTTCGTTGAGCAAGGAGTAACTATTGTCTATTACATATTTGGCTTATGGAACGGTATCTGTGCTAATTTCAATCTCTGGTTTTATGCAGCACCCCAACTCACCTTTCCCCTTAAGCAATCATAAGTTGGTTTTCTACATTTGAGACCCTGTTCTGTTTTGTAATTCAGTTCCTGTGTAGCCAAGTTTACATTCCGTGTAGTAGTGATATCTTATGATGTTTCTTTTTCTGTGTGACTTATTTCACTTAGAATCATCGTACCTGAATGCACTCATTATGCTGCTACGGGCCTGATGACATAGATTTCATTGCTGAGTGATATTGCATTGTACGTAAGTACCACAACTTCTTTATCCATTTTTCACTTTCTGTGATATTGAATTTCTACTGTAAACGAGGTTCTTGTAAACAGAGCCATCCCAAACTTTGGGGTGGCTGTGTCTTTTTGATTTTAATTTACCTATGCTATACGACTATAAGTGGAAGTGCCTTAGGCTCTGTTGCTTTGTTTTTTAGATGTTTCAGGAAACACCATACACTTCTCCAGAGTGGCTGTTGGCAATTTACATCCCGCCCATCAGCATAACAAGGCTCCCACGTCTCCATGGCCTGTCCTGCCTTTCTGGATTTTACACATTTTTCAGATGGCCCTTTTGACCGGGGGTGAGTGAGACTTCATTGTAGTGCAGATTTCCTTTGCAAGCTTGCTTGGTTGGCCAAAAAGTGCGTATGCGTTTTTTCCTGAATATATTCAGGAAAAAGCGCATACGCCCTTTTTGGCCAAGTGCATCATTGTGGACGTTCTGCCTCTTTTCCTATGCTTTACATGCAATTCCAGTCTACCTCCTGAAATCGGTTTCCTGCAATTCTGCCCCGCTTTCAAGTCCTCTTGGCAGCCTTACTTCAATATATTTTTGGACGATAGCTGTCATTTATAACTCTGCAGGTTTGTGAATTACAGTGCCCCTGAGCTCCTTTCTTCAACTCGCTTTCTTGTGAGCTGGCCGCAACTCCGCAGGATTGCTTCAGGCCCTAGTGTGGTTCCGGCATGGCACGCTGAGCCTTTGGTTAATTCCTCTTCCTGGTGGGAAATGAGAGTTAAATTTGCCCGTCCAGACACCTCCAGCTAGTCTCTCATTGTTTCTCCCTATTCCTGTTCATTTTCCACAGAAATGGCAAACTGGGCCAAACAGGAGGTTAAAGGCACTGACTCTCCAAGTGGGGAGAGTGTAGTAAAGCGACTGGAATGTTGCACCCGAGTACCAGGGGACGAAAACTGAGACACATTTGAACACGTTTCCCGATCACACGTTGGATCATACTCTGGGTTCCACATGCATATTTTAGCTGAAGGAAGAATCCCTTAAACCTGGAGAGTTGAGACCCATGGAATGGGTACCATGCAATATGACTTCAAAGGGTCTGCATTTGCTCACCGAACCTCACCAATCCTATCACTGCTGCGTTTATGCCGCTGTACACACGCTTGATTCTCTTTCGGAGACATAGAAATCCATAGGTTTTAAGATACTTACTAGTCAGCTATATTCTTAGGCGGTTAATATGTGGTGTAGAGTCCACTTCGTTGAGCAAGGAGTAACTCTTGTCTATTACATATTTGGCTTATGGAACGGTATCTGTGCTAATTTCAATCTCTGGTTTTATGCAGCACCCCAACTCACCTTTCCCCTTAAGCAAGCATAAGTTGGTTTTCTACATTTGAGACCCTGTTCTGTTTTGTAATTCAGTTCCTGTGTAGCCATGTTTACATTTCGTGTAGTAGTGATATCTTATGATGTTTCCTTTTTTGTGTGACTTATTTCACTTAGAATCATCGTACCTGAATGCACTCATTATGCTGCTACGGGCCTGATGACATAGATTTCATTGCTGAGTGATATTGCATTGCACGTAAGTACCATAACTTCTTTATCCATTTATCGCTTTCTGTGATATTGAACTTGTACCGTAAACGAGGTTCTTGTCAACACAGCTGTCCCAAACTTTGGGGTGGCTGTGTCTTTTTGATTTTAATTTCCCTAAGCTATAGGACCATAAGTGGAAGTGCCCTAGGCTCTGTTGCTTTGGTTTTTAGATGTTTCAGGAAACACCATACACTTCTCCAGAGTGGCTGTTGGCAATTTACATCCCGCCCATCAGCATAACAAGGCTCCCAGTTCTCCATGGCCTGTCCTGCCTTTCTGGATTTTATACTTTTTTCAGATGGCCCTTTTGACAGGGGGGCAGTGAGACTTCATTGTAGTGCAGATTTCCTTTGCAAGCTTGCTTGGTTGGCCAAAAAGAGCGTATATGTTTTTTCCTGAATATATTCAGGAAAAAATGCATACGCCCTTTTTCGCCAAGTGCATCATTGTGGACGTTCTGCCTCTTTTCCTATGCTTTACATGCAATTCCAGTCTACCTCCTGAAACCGGTTTCCTGCAATTCTGCCCCGCTTTCAAGTCCTCTTGGCAGCCTTACTTCAATATATTTTTGGACGATAGCTGTCATATTTAACTCTGCAGTTTTGTGAATTACAGTGCCCCTGAGCTCCTTTCTTCAACTCGCTTTCTTGTGAGCTGGCCGCAACACCGCAGGATTGCTTCAGGCCCTAGTGTGGTTCCGGCATGGCACGCTGAGCCTTTGGTTAATTCCTCTTCCTGGTGGGAAATGAGAGTTAAATTTTCCCGTCCAGACACCTCCAGATAGTCTCTCATTGGTTCTCCCTATTCCTGTTCATTTTCCGCAGAAATTGCAAACTGGGCCAAACAGGAGGTTAAAGGCACTGACTCTCCAAGTGGGGAGAGTGTTAGTAAAGCGTCTGGAATGTTGCACCCGAGTACCAGGGGACGAAACCTGAGACACATTTGAACACGTTTCCTGATCACACGGTGGATCATACTCTGGGTTCCACATGCATGTTTTAGCTGAAGGAAGAATCCCTTAAACCTGGAGAGTTGAGACCCATGGAATGGGTACCATGCAGTATGACTTCAAAGGTTCTGCATTGGCTCACCGAACCTCACCAATCCTATCACTGCTGCGCTTATGCCACTGTACACACACTTGATTCTCTTTCAGAGACATATAAATCCATAGGTTTTAAGATTCTTACTAGTCAGGTATATTCTTAGACTTTTAATATGGGGTGTTGAGTCCTCTTCGTTGAGCAAGGAGTAGCTCTTGTCTATTACATATTTGGCTTATGGAACGGTATCTGTGCTAATTTCAATCTCTGGTTTTATGCAGCACCCCAACTCACCTTTCCCCTTAAGCAAGCATAAGTTGGTTTTCTACATTTGAGACCCTGATCTGTTTTGTAATTCAGTTCCTGTGTAGCCAAGTTTACATTCCGTGTAGTAGTGATATCTTATGATGTTTCTTTTTCTGTGTGACTTATCTCACTTAGAATCATCGTACCTGAATCCACTCATTATGCTGCTATGGGCCTGATGACATAGATTTCATTGCTGAGTGATATTGCCTTGTACGTAAGTACCACAACTTCTTTATCCATTTTTTGCTTTCTGTGATATTGAACTTGTACCGTAAACGAGGTTCTTGTAAACAGAGCCGTCCCATACTTTGGGCTGGCTGTGTCTTTTTGATTTTAATTTCCCTAATCTATAGGACCATAAGTGGAACTGCCGTAGGCTCTGTTGCTTTGCTTTTTAGATGTTTCAGGAAACACCATACACTTCTCCAGAGTGGCTGTTGGCAATTTACATCCCGCCCATCAGCATAACAAGGCTCCCAGTTCTCCATGGCCTGTCCTGCCTTTCTGGATTTTATACTTTTTCAGAAGGCCCTTTTGACCGGGGGGCAGTGAGACTTCATTGTAGTGCAGATTTCCTTTGCAAGCTTGCTTGGTTGGCCAAAAAGGGCGTATGCGTTTTTTCCTGAATATATTCAGTAAAAAACGCATACGCCCTTTTTGGCCAAGTGCATCATTGTGGACGTTTTGTCTCTTTTCCTATGCTTTACATGCAATTCCAGTCTACCTCCTGAAATCGGTTTCCTGCAATTCTGCCCCGCTTTCAAGTCCTCTTGGCAGCCTTACTTCAATATATTTTTGGACGATAGCTGTCATTATTAACTCTGCAGGTTTGTGAATACAGTGCCCCTGAGCTCCTTTCTTCAACTCGCTTTCTTGTGAGCTGGCTGCAACACCGCAGGATTGCTTCAGGCCCTAGTGTGGTTCCGACATGGCACGCTGAGCCTTTGGTTAATTCCTCTTCCTGGTGGGAAATGAGAGTTAAATTTGCCCGTCCAGACACCTCCAGATAGTCTCTCATTGGTTCTCCCTATTCCTGTTCATTTTCCGCAGAAATTGCAAACTGGGCCAAACAGGAGGTTAAAGGCACTGACTCTCCAAGTGGGGAGAGTGTTAGTAAAGCGTCTGGAATGTTGCACCCGAGTACCAGGGGACGAAACCTGAGACACATTTGAACACGTTTCCCGATCACACGGTGGATCATACTCTGGGTTCCACATGCATGTTTTAGCTGAAGGAAGAATCCCTTAAACCTGGAGAGTTGAGACCCATGGAATGGGTACCATGCAATATGACTTCAAAGGTTCTGCATTTGCTCACCGATCCTCACCAATCCTATCACTGCTGCGATTATGCCACTGTACACACGCTTGATTCTCTTTCGGAGACATATAAATCCATATGTTTTAAGATTCTTACTAGTCAGGTATATTCTTAGACGTTTAATATGGGGTGTTGAGTCCTCTTCGTTGAACAAGGAGTAGCTCTTGTCTATTACATATTTGGCTTATGGAACTGTATCTGTGCTAATTTCAATCTCTGGTTTTATGCAGCACCCCAACTCACCTTTCCCCTTAAGCAAGCATAAGTTGGTTTTCTACATTTGAGACGCTGTTCTGTTTTGTAATTCAGTTCCTGTGTAGCCAAGTTTACATTCCGTGTAGTAGTGATATCTTATGATGTTTCTTTTTCTGTGTGACTTATTTCACTTAGAATCATCG
Source organism: Pseudorca crassidens (assembly GCF_039906515.1). Lineage (NCBI taxonomy): Eukaryota > Metazoa > Chordata > Mammalia > Artiodactyla > Delphinidae > Pseudorca > Pseudorca crassidens. Next base: position 165,044,534 of record NC_090296.1, read on the forward strand.
TACCTGAATCCACTCATTATGCTGCTTCGGGCCTGATGATATACATTTCATTGCTGAGTGATATTGCATTGTACGTAAGTAACAAAAATTCTTTATCCATTTTTCGCTTTCTGTGATATTGAACTTGTACCATAAACGAGGTTCTTGTAAACAGAGCCGTCCCAAAGTTTGGGGTGGCTGTGTCTTTTTGATTTTAATTTCCCTAAGCTATAGGACCATAAGTGGAAGTGCCCTAGGCTCTGTTGCTTTGTTTTTTAGATGTTTCAGGAAACACCATACACTTCTCCAGAGTGGCTGTTGGCAATTTACATCCTGCCCATCAGCATAACAAGGCTCCCACATCTCCATGGCCTGTCCTGCCTTTCTGGATTTTACAGTTTTTTCAGATGGCCCTATTGACCGGGGGGCAGTGAGACTTCATTGTAGTGCAGATTTCCTTTGCAAGCTTGCTTGGTTGGCCAAAAAGGGCGTATGCGTTTTTTCCTGAATATATTCAGGAAAAAACGTATACGCCCTTTTTGGCCAAGTGCATCATTGTGGACGTTCTGCCTCTTTTCCTATGCTTTGCATGCAATTCCAGTCTACCTCCTGAAATCGGTGTCCTGCAATTCTGCCCCGATTTCAAGTCCTCTTGGCAGCCTTACTTCAATATACTTTTGGACGATAGCTGTCATTTTTAACTCTGCAGGTTTGTGAATTACAGTGCCCCTGAGCTCCTTTCTTCAACTCGCTTTCTTGTGAGCTGGCCGCAACACCGCAGCATTGCTTCAGGCCCTAGTGTGGTTCCGGCATGGCACGCTGAGCCTTTGGTTAATTCCTCTTCCTGGTGGGAAATGAGAGTTAAATTTGCCCGTCCAGACACCTCCAGCTAGTCTCTCATTGGTTCTCCCTATTCCTGTTCATTTTCCGCAGAAATTGCAAACTGGGCCAAACAGGAGGTTAAAGGCACTGACTCTTCAAGTGGGGACAGTGTTAGTAAAGCATCTGGAATGTTGCACCCGAGTACCAGGGGACGAAACCTGAGACACATTTGAACACGTTTCCCGATCACACGGTGGATCATACTCTGGGTTCCACATGCATGTTTTAGGTGAAGGAAGAATCCCTTAAACCTGGAGAGTTGAGACCCATGGAATGGGTACCATGCAATATGACTTCAAAGGTTCTGCATTTGCTCACCGAACCTCACCAATCCTATCACTGCTGCGCTTATGCCACTGTACACACGCTTGATTCTCTTTCGGAGACATATAAATCCATAGGTTTTAAGATTCTTACTAGTCAGGTATATTCTTAGACGTTTAATATGGGGTGTTGAGTCCTCTTCGTTGGGCAAAGTCTAGCTCTTGTCTATTACATATTTGGCTTATGGAACGGTATCTGTGCTAATTTCAATTTCTGGTTTTATGCAGCACCCCAACTCGCCTTTCCCCTTAAGCAAGCATAAGTTGGTTTTCTACATTTGAGACCCTGTTCTGTTGTGTAATTCAGTTCCTGTGTAGCCAAGTTTACATTCCGTGTAGTAGTGATAACTTATGATGTTTCTTTTTCTGTGTGACTTATCTCACTTAGAATCATCGTACCTGAATCCACTCATTATGCTGCTACGGGCCTGATGACATAGATTTCATTGCTGAGTGATATTGCCTTGTACGTAAGTACCACAACTTCTTTATCCATTTTTCGCTTTCTGTGATATTGAACTTGTACCATAAACGAGGTTCTTGTAAACAGAGCCGTCCCAAACTTTGGGGTGGCTGTGTCTTTTTGATTTTAATTTCCGTAAGCTATAGGACCATAAGTGGAAGTGTCCTAGGCTCTGTTGCTTTGTTTTTTAGATGTTTCAGGAAACACCATACACTTCTCCAGAGTGGCTGTTGGCAATTTACATCCCGCCCATCAGCATAACAAGGCTCCTACGTCTCCATGGCCTGTCCTGCCTTTCAGGATTGTACACTTTTTTCAGATGGCCCTTTTGACCGGGGGGCAGTGAGACTTCATTGTAGTGCAGATTTCCTTTGCAAGCTTGCTTGGTTGGCCCAAAAGGGCGTATGCGTTTTTTCCTGAATATATTCAGGAAAAAACGCATACGCCCTTTTTGGCCAAGTGCATCATTGTGGACGTTCTGCCTCTTTTCCTATGCTTTACATGCAATTCCAGTCTACCTCCTGAAATCGGTGTCCTGCAATTCTGCCCCGCTTTCAAGTCCTCTTGGCAGCCTTACTTCAATATATTTTTGGACGATAGCTGTCATTTATAACTCTGCAGGTTCGTGAATTACAGTGCCTCTGAGCTCCTTTCTTCAACTCGCTTTCTTGTGAGCTGGCCGCAACACCGCAGGATTGCTTCAGGCCCTAGTGTGGTTCCGGCATGGCACGCTGAGCCTTTGGTTAATTCCTCTTCCTGGTGGGAAATGAGAGATAAATTTGCCCGTACAGGCACATCCAGCTAGTCTCTCATTGGTTCTCCCTATTCCTGTTTATTTTCCGCAGAAATGGCAAACTGGGCCAAACAGGAGGTTAAAGACACTGACTCTCCAAGTGGGGAGAGTGTTAGTAAAGTGACTGGAATGTTGCACCCGAGTACCAGGGGACGAAACCTGAGACACATTTGAACACGTTTCCCGATCACACGGTGGATCATACTCTGGGTTCCACATGCATGTTTTAGCTGAAGGAAGAATCCCTTAAACCTGGAGAGTTGAGACCCATGGAATGGGTACCATGCAATATGACTTCAAAGGGTCTGCATTTGCTCACCGAACCTCACCAATCCTATCACTGCTGCGTTTATGCCCCTGTACACACGCTTGATTCTCTTTCGGAGACATAGAAATCCATAGGTTTTAAGATTATTACTAGTCAGGTATATTCTTAGGCGTTTAATATGGGGTGTAGAGTCCACTTCGTTGAGCAAGGAGTAGCTCTTGTCTATTACATATTTGGCTTATGGAACGGTATCTGTGGTAATTTCAATCTCTGGTTTTATGCAGCACCCCAACTCACCTTTCCCCTTAAGCAAGCATAAGTTGGTTTTCTACATTTGAGACCCTGTTCTGTTTTGTAATTCAGTTCCTGTGTAGCCAAGTTTACATTCCGTGTAGTAGTGATATCTTATGATGTTTCTTTTTCTGTGTGACTTATTTCACTTAGAATCATCGTACCTGAATCCACTCATTATGCTGCTACGGGCCTGATGACATACATTTCATTGCTGAGTGATATTGCATTGTACGTAAGTACCACAAATTCTTTATCCATTTTTCGCTTTCTGTGATATTGAACTTGTACCGTAAACGAGGTTCTTGTAAACAGAGCCGTCCCAAACTTTGGGGTGGCTGTGTCTTTTTGATTTTAATTTCCCTAAGCTATAGGACCATAAGTGGAAGTGCCCTAGGCTCTGTTGCTTTGTTTTGTAGATGTATCAGGAAACACCATACACTTCTCCAGAGTGGCTGTTGGCAATTTACATCCCGCCCATCAGCATAACAAGGCTCCTTTATCCCCATGGCCTGTCTTGCCTTTCTGCATTTTACACTTTTTTCAGGTGGCCCTTTAGACCGTGGGGAAGTGACACTTCATAGTAGTTCGGATTTCCATTGCAAGCTTGCTTGGTTTGCCAAAAAGCGCATATGTGTCTTTTCCTGAATATATTCAGGAACAAACTCATACGCCCTTTTTTGCCAAGTGCATCATTGTCGATGTTCTGCCTCTTTTCCTATGCTTCAAATGCAAATCCAGTCTACCTCCTGAAATCGGTTTCCTGAAATTCTGCCCCGCTTTCAAGTCCTCTTCGCAGCCTTACTTCAATATATTTTTGGACGTTATCTGTCATTTATAACTCTGCAGGTTTGTGAATTACAGGGCCCCTGAGCTCCTTTCTTCAACTCGCTTTCTTGTGAGCTGGCCGCAAACCCGCAAGACTGCTTCAGGCCCTAATCTGCTTCTGGCAGGGCATGCTGAGCCTTTGGTTAATTCCTCTTCCTGGTGTGAAATGAGTGTTAAATATGCCCGTCCAGACACCTACCTCACTCTCAACCCCTTGGTGATGTGGGTCCTCTGGTTTGTGGCCACCTTTATGGGTTCCTCACCTTTCGATGATGTGGCCCCACTAGTGTGAGGACACTCCTGCCTGGTTTGGGCTATTCCTGCCTGCCTCACTCCCATTCCCTTTGTGATATGTGTCCTCTGATTTGAGGCCACATGTGCTGGGTTCCACACCTTTCGATGATGTGGCCCCACTGGAGGGAAGACAGTTCTGACTGGTTCCCATCCCCTTGCTGATGTGGGCCCTCAGGTGAGAGTCTGATCCTGGCTGGGTTCCTCACCCTTCTGTGAGGTGGGCCCTCTGCTGTGAGGTCAATCATGCCTGTCTGGCACACGTCACCTTGGCGACGTGGGCCCTCTGGTGGCAGTTGGAGTGTGCTGGGATCCTCCTCCCCTCGGTGATGAGGGCCCTCTTGCCTTAGGCCATAACTGCTGGGCTCCCCACATTTTCTGATGTGCGCCAAGTGAGTGAGGACACTCTTGCCAGGTTCCCATCCCCATGGGGATATGGGCCTTCTGCTCTGAGGTCAAAACGCCTGGCTTGCTCACAGTACCATGATGTGGGCCCTCTGCTGTGAGTTCACTCCGGCAAGGATCCCTTATCATCGGTGCTCTGAGCCGCCTGCTGGGAGGGTCCAACTGCTGGATTCCTCAACTTTTTTATTCTTTGGGCCCTCTGTTGTGAGGCTCCTCCTGCCTGCCTCACTGCCAGCCCCTTGGTGATGACTGTCCTATGGCTTGAGGCCACATGTGCTGCATTCCTCACCTTTCGATGATGTGGCCCCACTCGTGTGAGGACACTCCTGCCTGGTTCCCATCCCCTTGGTGAGGTGGGCCCTCTGGCGAGAGTCTAATCCTGGCTGGGTTCCTCAACGTTCTGTGAGGTAGGCCCTCTGCTGTGAGGTCACTCCTGCCTGGCTGGCACACGTCACCTTGGAGATGTGAGACATCTGGTGGCAGTTGGAGCGTGCAGGGTGCCTCCTCCTCTCGGTGATGACGGCCCTCTGGCGTCAGGCCCTAAATGGTGGGCTCCCCACATTTTCTGATGTGCGCCCAGTGGTGCGAGGACACTCCAGCCAGGTTCCCATTCCCATGGGGATGTGGGCCTTCTGCGCTGAGGTCCCAACGCCTGGGTTGCTCACAGTTTTATGATGTGGGCCCTCTGCTGTGAGTTCACTGCGGCCTGGATCCCATAGCCTCAGTGTTCTGAGCCACCTGCTGGAAGGTCTAAATGCTGGAATCCTCACGTTTTTTATATTATGTGCCCTGTGTTGTGAGTCTACTCCTGCCTGCCTCACTCCAAGGCCCTTGGTGATGTGGGTCCTCTGGTTTGAGGACACATGTGCTGGGTTCCTCACCTTAAGATGATGAGGCCCCACTGGTGTGAGGATAATCCTGACTGGTTCCCATCCCCTTTGTGATGTGGGACCTCTGGTGAGAGTCTGATCCTGGCTGGGTTCCTCACCCATCTGTGAGGTGGGCCCTCTATGATCAGGTAACTCTTGCATGGCTTGCTCACCTCGCCTTGTTGACATGAGCCCTCTGGTGGCACTTGGACCCTGCTGGGAGCCTCCTCACCTCTGTGATGAGGGCCCCCTGACGTCAGGCCCTAACTGCTGGGCTCCCCAACTTTTCTTAGTGAGCCCAGTGATGCTCGGGCACTCCTCTTAGGTTCCCATCTCCATAGGGATGTGGTCCTTCTGCTCTGAGATTAAAACGGCTAGGTTGATCACAATTTCATGATGTGGGCTCTCTGGTGTTAGTTCACTGTGGCCTGGATCCCATAGCCTCTGTGCTCTGGGCCGCCTGCTGGGAGGTTCCAAATGCTCGATTCCTCAACTTTTGTATTCTATGGGTCCTGTGTTGTGATGCTCCTCCTGCCTGCCTCACTCGCAACCCCTTCGTGATGTGGGTCCTCTGGTTTGAGGCCACATGTGCTGGGTTCCGCAACTTTCAATGATGTGACCCCACTGGTGTGAGGACACTCCTGCCTGGTTCCCATCCCCTTGGTGATGTGGGTCTTCTGGTGACAGTCTTATCCTGGCTGGGTTCCTCACTCTTCTGTGAGGTAGGCCCTCTGCTGTGAGGTCAATCTTGCCTGACTTGCACAAATCACCTTGGCGACGTGGGCCCTCTGTTGGCACATGGAACCTGCTGAGAACCTCCTGCTCTCGGTGATGACGGCCCTCTAGCATCAGACCCTAACTGCTGGGCTCCCCACGTTTTCTGATGTGAGCCCAGTGATGCCAGGACACTCCTGTCAGGTTCCCATCCCCATGGGGATGTGGGCTTTCTGCTCTGAGGTCCCAACGCCTGGGTTGCTCGCAGTTTCATGATGTGGGCTCTCTGGTGTTAGTTCACTCCTGCCTGCATCCCATAGCTTCTGTGCTCTCGGCCGCCTGCTGGGAGGTTCCAAATGCTGGATTCCTCACCTTTTTTATTCTTTGGGCCCTCTGTTTTTAGGCTACTCCTACCTGCCTCACTCCCATCCCCTTTGTGATGTATGTCCTCTGATATGAGGCCGCATGTGCTGGGTTCCTCACGTTTCGATGATGTGGCCCCACTGGTGGGAGGACAGTCCTGACTGGTTCTCATCCCCTTGGTGTTGTGGGCCCCCTGGCGAGAGTCTCATCCTGCCTCGGTTCCTCACCCTTCTGTGAGATAGGCCCTCTGCTGTGAGGTCACTACTGCCTTGCTGGCACATGCCACCTTGTAGACGTGGGCCCTCTGTTGGCAGTTGGAACCTGCTGGGAGTCTCCTCCCCTCAGTTATGAGGGCCCCCTGGTGTCAGGCCCTAACTGCTGGGCTCCTAACATTTTCTGATATGTGCTAAGTGGTGCAAAGCCACTCCTGCCAGGTTCCCATCCCAATGGGGATGTGGGCCTTCTGTTCTGAGGTCCCAACGGCTGGGCTGCTCACAGGTTCATGATGTGGGCCCTCTGCTGTGAGTTCACTGTGGCCTGGATCCCATAGCCTCGGTGCTCTGGGCTGCTTGCTGGGAGGTTCCAACTGCTGGATTCCTCAACTTTTATATTCTATGGACCCTGTGTTGTGAGGCCGGTCCTGCCAGCCTCATTCCGAACCCCTTGGTGATGTAGTTCCTCTGGTTTGAGGCTACATGTGCTGGGATCCTCACCTTTCGATGATGTTGTCTCACTGATGTGCGGACACTCCTGCCTGGTTCCCATCCCCTTGGTGATGTGGGCCCTCTGGTAAGAGTCTGATCCTGGCTGTGTTCCTCACCCTTCTGTGAGGTGGGCCCTCTGCTGTGAGGTCACTCCTGCCGGGCTGGCACACATCGCCTTGGCGACGTTGGCCCTCTGGTGGCAGCTGGAGCCTGCTGGGAGCCTCCTCCCCTCGGTGATCAGTGCCCTCTAGAGTCAGGCCCTAACTTCTGAGTACCCCACGTTTTCTGATGTGAGCCCAGTGATGCCAGGACACTCCTGTTATGTTCCCATCACCATGGGGATGTGGGCCTTCTGCTCTGAGGTCCCAATGTCTGGGTTGCTCACAGTTTCATGATGTGGGCTGTCTGGTGTTAGTTCACTCCGACCTGGATCCCCTAGCCTCTGTGCTCTGGGCCGCCTGCTGGGAGGTTCCAACTGCTGGATTCCTCACCTTTCTTATTTTTGGGCCCTCTGTTGTGAGGCTCCTCCTGCCTGCCTCACTCCCAGCCCCTTGGTGATGGGTGTCCTATGGTTTGAAGCCACATGTTCTGGGTTCCTCACCTTTAGATGATGTGGCCCTACTCATGTGAGGATACTCCTGCCTGGTTCCAATCCATTTGGTGATGTGGGCCCTCTGGTGTGAGTCTGATCCTGACTGGGTTCGTCACACTTCTCTGAGGTGGGCCCTCTGCTGTGAGATCATTCGTGCCTGGTTGGCACACATCGCCTTGGTGACGTCAGCCCTCTGGTGGCAGTTGGAGCCTGCTGGGAGCCTCCTTCCCTTGGTGATGAGGGTCCTCTGGCGTCAGGCCCTAACTGCTGGTCGGCCAAAATTTTCTGATATGTTCTCAGTGGTGCGAGGACACTCCTACCAGATTTCCATCCCCATGGGGATGTGGGCCTCCTGCTCTGAGGTCCCAATGGCTGGGTTGCTCAGTTTCATGACATGAGCCCTCTTCTGTGAGTTCACTGTGGCCTGGATCCCATAGCCTCGGTGATCTGGGCCGCCTGCTGGGAGGTTCCAACTGCTAGATTCCTCACTTTTTTATTCTATGGGCCCAGTGTTGTGAGGCTACTCCTGCCTGCCTCACTCCGAGGCCCTTGGTGATGTGGGTCCTCTGGTTTGAGGACACATGTGCTGAGTACCTCACCTTTCAATGATGTGGCCCCACTGGTGTGAAGACACTCCTGCCTGGTTCCCATCCCCTTGGTGATGTGGGCCCTCTGGTGAGAGTCTGATGTTGGCTGGGTTTCTCACCCTTCTGTGAGGTGGGACCTCTGCTGTGAGGTAACTCCTGCCTGGCTTGCTCACGTTGCCTTGGCAACGTGAGCCCTAGGTGGCAGTTGGAGCCTGCTGGGAATCTCCTCCCCTCAGTTATGAGAGCTCTGGATAAAACACATATGCCCTTTTTTGCCAAGTGCATTATTTTCCAAGTTCTGTCTCTTTTCCTATGTTTTAAGAGCGACTCCCGTGTACCTTCTGAAATCGGTTTCCAGCAATTCTACCCCACATTCAAGTCCTCTTCGCAGCCTTACTTCAGTATAATTTTGGATGATAGCTGTCATTTATAACTCTGCAGGTTTGTGAATTACAGTGCCCCTGAGCTCCATTCTTCAACTCGCATTCTTGTGAGCCTGCCGCAAAACCGCAAGATCTCTTCAGGTCCTAATCTAGTTCCAGCACGGCACGTGGAACCTTTGATTCATTCGTCTTCCTGGTGGGAAATGAGAGTTAAATTTGCCCGTCCAGAAACCTACAGATAGTCTCCCATTGCTTCTCCTTATTCCTGTTCATCTTCCGCAGAAATTGCAAACTGGGCCACACAGGAGGTTAAAGGCACTGACTCTCCAAGTGGGGAGAGTGTTGGTAAAGCTTCTGGAAAGTTGCACCGAGTACCAGGGGACAAAAAATGAGATACATTTAAAAAAGTTTCCCGATCACACGGTGGATCATACTCTGGGTTCCACACGCATGTTTTAGCTGAAGGAAGAATCCCTTACACCGGGAGAGTTGGGACCCATGGAATGGGTACCATGCAATATGACTTCAAAGGGTCTGCATTTGCTCAACGAACCTCAATAATCCTATCACTGCTGTGTTTATGCCGCTGTACACATGCTTAATTCACTTTCGGAGACATATAAATCCATAGGTTTATAATTCTTACTAGTCAGGTATATTCTTAGGCGTTTACTATGGGGTGTTGTGTCCACTTCGTTGAGCAAGGAGTAGCTCTTGTCTATTACATATTTGGCTTATGGAACGTTATCTGTGCTAATTTCAATCTTTGGTTTTATGCAGCACCCCAACTCACCTTTCCCCTTAAGCAACCATAAGTTGGTTTTCTACATTTGAGACCCTATTCTGTTTTGTAATTCAGTTCCTTTGTAGCTAAGTTTACATTCCGTGTAGTAGTGATATCTTATGATGTTTCTTTTTCTGTGTGATTTTTTTCACTTAGAATCATGGTACCTGAATCTACTCATTATGCTTCTACGGGCCTGATGACATAGATTTCATTGCTGAGTGATATTGCATTGTACGTAAGTACCACAACTTCTTTATCCATTTTTCCCTTTCTGCAATATTGAACTTGTACCATAAACGAGGTTCTTGTAAACAGAGCCGTCCCAAACTTTGGGGTGGCTGTGTCTTTTTGATTTTAATTTCCCTAAGCTATAGGACCATAAGTGGAACTGCCATAGGCTCTGTTGCTTTGTTTTTTAGATGTTTCAGGAAACACCATACACTTCTCCAGAGTGGCTGTTGGCAATTTACATCCCGCCCATCAGCATAACAAGGCTCCCAGTTCTCCATGGCCTGTCCTGCCTTTCTGGATTTTACACTTTTTCAGATGCTCCTTTTGACAGGGAGGAAGTGAGACTTCATTGTAGTGCAGATTTCCTTTGCAAGTTTGCTTCGTTGGTCAGAAAGTGCGTATGCGTTTCTTCCTGAATATATTCAGGAAAAAACGCATACGCCCTTTTTGGCCAAGTGCATCATTGTCGACGTTCTGAGTGTTTTCATATGTTTTCAATGCAATTCCATTCTACCTCCTGAAATCGGTTTCCTGCAATTCTGCCTTGCTGTCAGTGCCTCTTCATAGCCTTACCTCAATATACTTTTTGAAAATTGTTGGCCTTTATAGCTCTGCAGGTTTTTGAATTGCCGTGGCCCTTAGCTGCATTTTTCAGCTCTTATTTTTGTGATCTTGCCTCATATCCACAGGATTTCTTCAGGCTCTATTCTTCTTCTGGGGCGCCTTGCTCTGCCTTTGGTTAATTCTTCTTCCTGATGTGAATTAGAGTGACATGTTCCCATTGAAATCGCTACAGCTATTTTCTCACTGGTTCCCCCTATTCCCATTCATCCTCTGCACTAACTGCAGACTGTGCGATACCGGAACGTAAAGGCATTGACTCTCCATGTGGAGATCTTGTTAGTAAAGTGGCTGGAATGTTGATCCGGAGCCCCAGGAGAGGAAAATGAGGTGCGTTTTAGAAACCTTTCCCGATCATATGGTATACCATCCGTTGGATTTCCCATGCATGGTTTAGCTGTAGGAAGATTCCCTTCAACCTGGAGTGTTGGGACCCTTGGAATGAGTAGCATGAAGTATTGCATTAAACTTTCAGCAGTTGCTCACCAAAGCTCACCAATCCTCTCAGCCCCAAGTGTCCAGCCTTATGTGTTATCCAGCTGTGGGTTTATATGTGGTCATTCCAGGTTGCATCACAGCCCCTGAGCGAATTTTGTAAGAATTTTTCTCTCTTTCATTGTTTCTGCGTTTTGGTTTTAAAATTTATTTCTATAATGGGGTTTAGCTCATTTTCACTGCTGTGTTTGGCCGCTCTGCACACACTTGATTCCCTTATGGAGATATATCAATACATGGGTTTTAAGATTCTTATTACTCAGATATATTTCTCTGCAGTGTATAGGGTGTGTTGAGGCCAGTTCATTGAGCAAGGTGTAGATCTTGTCTAATACCTATTTGGTTTATTGAACGGTAGCTGTGCTAATTTCAAACTCTGGTTTTATGCATCACCCCACCTCTCCTTTCCCCTTAAGCTGACATAAGTGTGTTTTCTAAATGTGAGACACTGTTCTGTTTTGTAATTCATTTTTTGTGCAGCCATATTTATCCTCCCTCTATAAGTGATATCTTATGATATGTTTCTTTTTCTGTTTGACTTATTTCAAGTAGTATTATCGGACCTAAATCCACTCTTTATCCTTCTACTAGCCTTATTACATTGATTTCATGGTGAAGAGATATTCCATTGTACATAAGTACCACATTTTCTTTATCCATTGTTCTCTTTCCTGGGATATTTAAGGTGTACTGAAGTTGAGGTTCTTGTAAACAGAGTAGCCCTAAACTGTGGTGTGCTTGTGTCTTGTTGATTTTTAGACTTCCCTAGATATACTTCCGTGATTGGAAGTGCCCTATGCTCTGTAGCTCTGTTTTTTAGATGATTTAGGGACCACCATACACTTCTCCAGAGTGGCTCTCGGCAGTTCACACACTGTCCATCAGCGTATAAAGGCTCCCTGTTCTCCATGGCCTGTCCTGCATTTCTGGTTTTTACAATTTTTTCGGATGGCCCTTTTGACCGGTGGGAAATGAGACTTCTTTGTTGTGCACATTTGCATTGCTTGCTTGCTTGGTTGCCCATAAAGTGCGTATGCGTTTTTTCCTGGATATATTCAGGAAAAAACGCATACTCCCTTTTGGGCCAACTGCATCATTGTCGAAATTCTGCCGCTTTTCATGTGCTTTAAAGACGAGTCCAATCTATCTCTTGAAATCTGTTTCTTGCAATTCTGTCTTGCATTCAGATCCTCTTCTTTGCCTTACCTCAACATATTTTGGGACGTTAGTTTTCATTTATAACTCTGCAGGTTTGTGAATTGCAGTGACCCTGAGCTCCATTTTTTAAGTTGCTCTTTTGTGAGCTGGCCTCAAAGCCGCAGGATTGCTTCAGGCCCTATTTTGGCTCCGGCGAGGCGGGCTGAGCCTTTTTTTAATTCTTATTCTTAATGGGAAATTAGAGTGACATGTGCCCGTCCAAACCCCTACAACTATTCTCTCATTGGTTCCCCCTCTTCCCGTTCATCCTCCTCACAATTTGCAAAATGTGTGAAACAGAAGTTTAAATGTGCTGATTCTCTAAGTGGGGAGATTCTAAGTAACGTGGCTGGAATGATGAACAGGAGCACCAGGAGAGGATAAATGAGGTGCATTTTAGACACATCTCCCGATCACATGGTGTACAGTCCTCTGGGTTTTCCATGCATGTTTTCGCTGTAGGAAGATCCCTTGAACCTGCAGATTTGGGACCCATTGAATGGGTACCAGGTAGTATTACTTTAAAGGGTGTGCATTTCCTCACCCAACCTCACATTTCTCTTAGCACGAACAGTTTCCAGCCTTATGTCTCATCCTGCTGTGGGTCTAGATGTGTTCAATCCATGTTGCATCACCGTCCCTGAGGAAAAGTTGTAAGAGGTTTTCTCTGTCTCTCTGTCGTTTATTTTTTTCAATTTATTACTATATTGGTTACAGCTGATTTTCAAAGCTCTGTTTCTTGCTGCTGTACATCCACTTGATTCACATACAGAGAGACATCAATAAATTCTTTTTCAGATTCTTACCAGTCATATATATTCTTTTCCAGTGACTTGAGTGTGCTGAGTGCAGTTCTTTTAGCTACCGTGTAGGCCTTGTTGATTATCAGTTTGGTATTTGGAATGGTATCTTTGCTAATTTCAACCTCCTGGATGATGCCTCACCCCTCCCCACCTTTCCCGTTTAGCAGCCTTACGCGTGTTGTCTACATATTTGACTATGTTTTTGTTTTGTAATTTATTTCATGTGTAGCCATTTTGGATTCCACCTTTAAGTGATATCTTATGATATGTGTCTTTTTCTTTTTGAGTTATGTCACTTAGAATGATCATACGTAACTCCTCCGGAGTTGTTACAACTGGCCATATTTCATTGACTTCCAGGCTGAGTAATATTCCACTCTACATAAGTACCACATCTCTATCCATTTTTTCCCTCCAGAGACATTTAAGTTATATCCTAGTCGAGAATCTTTTAAACAGAGAGGCAGTAAACATTGGGGTGCCTGTGTCCTCTCGATTTTTGTTTTTCCCAAGACATACGCCCATGAGTGCAAGTGCCCTATGCTCTGTAGCTCATTTTTTAGATGCTTTAGTAAACACAATACACTTCTCCAGAATGGCCATTGGCAATATACATTTCCACTATAAGCCTCACAGGGCTCCCTCTTCTCCTTGCCCTGTCCTGCATTTCTGGTGTTTACACTTTATGAGGATGGCTCTTCTGACTGATGCGAAGTGATATCTTTTGTAGTATTGATTTCCAGTGCCCACCTGTTTGGTTGGCTAAAAAAGTGTATGCCCTTTTCTTGAATATATACAGAAAAAAACGCATACAGCCTTTTTGGCCAACTGCAATGTTGGCAATGTTCAGCCCCTTTTCTTGTGCTTAATGGCGAGTCCTTTCTACCTCCTCAAATCCCTTTCCTGCCATTCTCCCTTGCTTACCAATCCTTTTCTCTGACTTTCCTCAAGACATTTTTCAGTGATAGATATTTTCAACTCTGCAGTTTCATGAATTTTACTGCCCCTGAGTTCCATTTTTCAACTTGTGTTTATGGGAACTGGCCACAAAGCAGTGGGATTTCCTCAAGCCCTATACTGTTTCCATGGGCAACCCTAGCCTTTGGTCAATTCGTCTTCCTGATTGGAAATTAGAGTGACATGTGCCTGTCTGAACACCTAGGACTTGTCTCTCATTGTTCCTCATCCTTCCGCTTCATCCTCTGGACAAATTCCAAACTGTACGCAACAGGATGTTGACAGTGTTGACATCTCCAAGTGGGGAGACTGTTAGTAAAGACGCTGGAGGGGTGAACCCGAGCACCAGGAGATGAGGAGATGAGATGCCTTTTCCAAACTCTTCCCGATCAGACGGTATACCATCCTCTGGGTGTGACAGACATGTTTTAGCAGTAGGAAGAGTCCCATTCATGTAAGGAGAACACCAGGGCTTTTTCAAAATCAGTGTCTCCCCGAAACCCAAACTGGGGAATTTTTTAAGCTACGGCTACACATATGTTCATTAAGGGCCTTGGGAAGTAGGCAGAGTCCAAACTTTAGATGATTGAAGTCTTCAGGGTCAGAGGCACTCACCACCGGCTTCCCTTAGGTTACACTTTAACTGTCATTGATAGATGATGTCAATAAAAATATCTATTCTTTTTCCGATTATTTCCCCTTATAGGTTATTGCAAAATATTGAGTGTAGTTCCCTGTGCTATACAGTGGTTCCTTGTTGATGATCTATTTTATACATAGCAGTGTGTATGTGTTAATTCCAAACTGTTAATTTATCCCTCCTCCTACCTTTCCCCTTTGGTAATAATAAATTATAAGATTTTATACTTCTCAGAAATGGGGGAGCTGAAAGAGAGGTATCATTTTCAATGGAAAAGCATTTAAAACAAGATTGAAGCTTTAACCAAGATTATTAGATGTACATCCTTGGAAAGAAATCACTTCATTTCTCTAATATTGACCTGACAAATAAGACAAACCTTTTCACTGAACTTGCTTATAATAAAGTGATGGAAATATCAAATGGAAGTGTTAGAAACATCTTATTTTACCCGAGCCTTATAAACTGTTCTATGTTAACTACAGTTTGGCTCACACATCTGTTCATTGAAGTTACAATAGTCTCAATTTCTGTTACTGATCCTCCAGAGTGGACCCCAACAAGTGTCCCCCTGCCCAGTGTCATTGCGGCCAACAGATCGAGACTGAGTTTGGTTCACAAGCAAAGGAAACTTTATATTTTAAACAGAATGGAGAGGTGAGAGCATGCACTACCCCGTGGGCTGTGGGCTGGGCTGCTGTGTAGAGATCCTGTCAGAGTCAGTGGGAGGGAGGGGATGGAGCACTCGAGGGCCGGGTTGGCTGCAGCTCAGGCTCTATATCTCGGAGTCTGCACTGGGCCCCAGGAGTTGAGGTGTCGACCCAGCCATTCTGCACTAGGAAATCTGGTCTGAAGTGCCGGGTGTGGAACCTCTGCATGCGGGACCCTAGGAGCACGTGAAATTAGACAAAGCACAAAGGATAAAAAAGGTCAGACTTGACTTTATTGCCCAGATTCTATTTTTATCTCCCAGGGATTTTTAATGGGCTTTGCTGGGGACAAACCCCTCCTCTGCCTTTTGTCCCGTTCCTCATTCTTGGAGTGCTGAGGGTGCAGACCCTTCTTCTGTAACTGCTGAGTGCTGACTTGGGAGCCCTCATACCAGGGGACGAGGGTCAGAACTTCTCCCCAGCAGCCTCCAGGTGACGTTGATTGGCCCCAGGACCCCTGCCTCCCTGCTCGTCCGCCTGAGCACCAGCATTGGAAGTGTTATAGATTCTAATGACCTTTAAGGGCCCAGAAAAGAGATGTGCAGAGACGCTGTGGGGGCCGGTTTCACCCCGCCCCACATTTGTTCGGCCACCTTAGGCTGACCGTTTCTGCCAGCCTAGATGCTCTGACCAGTAGTCTGCTCTTTCTTCAATTAGGCCCCTGAATTAATGTAAAAACAGCACCAGGTGTCAGAGCCCTGCCCGCTCAACTCCCAGACAGTCCAGGGTCAGTGGTGATCAAGGACCATGATGGCCACTGAGTCAACAGCCTTTTGAAGTAAACAGGAGTCCAGCCGGTCTTATTGGCCACCATCATCACGGTGTCTGTAGGCTTTTCTATGGTGACAGTGTGATATACGTTTCCCCCGCCAAGATTATTAGCTCCCCTCCGGGTGCAGTAAGTCCTGCAAGCAGTAGTCTACTCCTTCGGGACACACTATTGTTGTTTTTATGAGAGAAACTCCAGGTCAAGTGATGTTCACACGAGTCGTCATGGTGCCCTGTTGCCCCCGGTTATCTCTCTGGATGTTGGAGTTGGAGGGCCTCCTCACTCGAGGTCGGTGTGCCCACGGAGCGAACCCTGCAACTTCAGGGCATGGTTGGTGATTAGGATCACCACGTGGGGTCCTTTTCCCTTAGGAGGGAGGTGGCCTTTTGGGCTGCTGATTTCCAGGTTTTTAGATACCGCCAGTATCTTGGCCAGATGTGGCAGTGGGCCAAGCCCCTTGGTGACTGTAGTTTATCCTACCTGGATGGCATTCTTGTGTTGTTCCATTTCAAGTGGTCCCAGTTTTTGCACTAATTCTCCAATGGCGACTCACCTTTCACCGGGAATGGAAAGGTCAAAGGGTTTAGCTCAATTAGGGAGTTCCAGGGCAAGGGTCTGAATTGACTGCTCTTTCCATTCTTGAAAGGCCACTTCTGGATTCTGTTCAAAAGGATCATCATCTTTTCCCTTCAGTGTTTCATATAGAGGCCCAGCTAGTAGACTGTAGTTAGGGATCCAGAAGCAGCAAACCCTGGCCTCCCCAGGAACCCCTAAGCTGTCTTCTAGTTTTAGAAAGGGGTAAGGCTGCAAATGGTTTCTTCCCTTTCCTGGGATGGGCTTCTCCGACCTTCTGTGAGAATGAAGCCCAGGCAGGTCACCGCAGTCTGTGATATTTGAGCTTTTTCTTGGACAACTTCTATCCTTTATTGGCTTGGTAGTTCAGAGGCCTCCTTAGTAGGGCTGGTGATCAGAATGTCGTCTGCATATTGAAGGAGGGTTTCCTTTTCCAGAGGTAGAACTTTTCGGTCTTTAGCTAAGCTTTCCCCAAAGATGGTGTGGGAATTTTTGAACCCTTGGGGCAAGACGGCCCGGAAGTATTGTTTTAGTTGTATGTTGAGTCCTGCCACTCACAAGCCAAAATTTCTTGTGACTCTGGGACTAATGGAATACAAAAGAAGGCATCATTGAAGACTAATACAGAATACCATGTCCTGGTGGTTGGTAGAATGACCAGCAGGGTGTAGGAAATGGAGCAACTGGAGGTATATCCTCGGTGGCTTCACTGACTGTCCTGACATCCTTTACCAGGTCCCCAGCAGCCCATGGGGCTCTCGTGGTCAGGCCAATCCCAGGATATGGAGCTCTCCTGGGCAGGTACCCCACCCCCAACCCAGCCCACGGGGCTCTCGTTGTCAGGCCTCTCCCAGGATACAGAGCTACCCTTGCAGGTACCGTGGCAGGGCTGGGCACACAAGAACCGTGCACATAGCCCTCATTGAAGAGCACCCCCATCTCACCTGTTGCTCAGAGCTGACACAGAGCACCTCAGAGCAGGACTTGAACTAACAAACAGCAGCTCCGACAGGTCTGTGACCCTGGGCATCACTCTGTGTGGCCTCCCTCCACCTGGTCTTCCAGAGACTTCCACTGCACCTGGGACACCAGGTCTCTGTCTCCAACCACCACCCACCCCTCCTCTCCCTGACTCCTGGGTTCCTCTCATTAGGAGAGGGTTTTCTTGAAGTTGTCTCCCACTCATGGGCCAGATAAAATGATTAGAAAACAAGCAAAGCTGCAGCCCCTTGTCTATCCTGACTCTCAGGAGCCCACACCTGTTCCTTGGACCTGGCCGGTTCAGCAAGTTCCATTTTCTGCAACTGTGAGCCCCTGAGGGGTGATGATTGGCTGACCTGGGCAGCCTTACCGTGCCGGCCAGCCCTCCCCAGGTGTGCCTGGGTTGAGATCAATATAAATACCACTCCAGGCAACAAGAGCCCCTGCAGCTGTGCCTGACGCCATTTTCTCTGCCCTGTCAGCAGTCTCGGGGCTGGGCTGGTGGGAAGGAGTGAGAGGCCACGGCTTTGTGGGTGGCCCAGTGTGAGTGGGGCTCTGCTGGACTTTCTGCAGCAGTTGCCAGGCTGCCACCTGCTAAAGAAGAGGATGTGTCACCCATACCTGCTGCTGGAATTTCTCCCTGGGCAGAGGTGAGGAAGGAAAAAAGCAGTGGGGGCAGGGACAGGACGGGTATCTCAGGCAGGGAAATGGAAATCTTCCAGAAGAGCACCCAGGGCCAGGACCATCCTGGCTGGCCTGCAGGCACCAAGTCAGCTGGCATGCTGTCACTCGTGTGGCTCCATGGCCCTTCCTCTAGGCTTTCAAGTCCTTGTATATATTCAGGTGTTTTACCTGGGAAGGGTGGGAACAGTTCAGCAGCAACTGGCCTGGGGCTCAGCTCACGTTCACTCACAGATGCCTCGGCACGGTGCCCCAGCTTTGCAATGAGGACGCTTGTTGTGTGGGGGCTGCTGGCTGAATGGGAGACGATTCCCCACCACTGACCAACTTCAGAATTATTTACAACTGGAGCAAGTGCCCTGCTACGGTTTTCCTCTGAGTAACTGGTGGGTTCTGTTTTTTTTTTCTCTTTTTCGTTTTTGGTTCAAGGTAGATTTTATTCCTCTTTTTTGTATTTACAGATATAAGCATGGAAATAATTTATTCATATAAATACATGTATGTGAAGGGAATAATTGTTTTTTCTGTTTTATTTTTTAAATTTTATTTCTTTTTAATTTTGAATTTTATTTTATATTTTTATACAGCAGGTTCTTATTGGTTATCTATTTTATACATATAAATGTTTACATGCCAATCCCAATCTCTCAACTCCTCCCACCACCACCCCCCCAAGAGCTTTCCCCCCTTGTTGTCCATACGATTGTTGTCTACATCTGTTGCTCTATTTATGCCTTGCAAAACGGTTAATCTGTACAGTTTTTCTAGGTTCCACATATATGCATGAATATACAAGATTTGTTTTTCTCTTTCTGACTTACTTCACTCTGTATGACAGTCTCTAGATCCATCGACGTCTCTACAAATGACCCAATTTCATTCCTTTCATGGCTTAGTAATATTCCATTTTATATATGTACCACATCTTTATGCATTCGTCTGTCTGTGGGCATTTAGGTTGCTTCCATTACCTCGATATTGTAAATATTGATGCAATGAACATTGCGGTGAATGTCTCTTTTTGATTTATGGTTTTGTCTGGGTATATGTCCAGTACTGGGATTGCTGTATCATATGGTAATTCTATTATTAGTTTCTTAAGAAACTCCATATTGTTCTCCATAGTGACTGTATCAATTTATATGCCCAACAATAGTGGAAGAGGCTTCCTTTTCCCCACACCCTTTCCAGCATTTGTTGTTTGTAGATTTTCAGATGATGCCCATTCTAACAGGTGTGAGGTGATACCTCATTGTTGAGTCCATTTCGTTGAGCAAGGGGTAGGTCCTGTCTATTACATATTTGGCTTATGGAACGGTATCTGTGCTAATTTCAGTCTCTGGTTTTATGCAGCACCCCAAATCACCTTTCCCCTTAAGCAAGCATAAGTTGGTTTTCTAAACTTGAGACCCTGTTCTGTTTTGTAATTCAGTTCATGTGTCGCCAAGTTTACATTCCGTGCATTAGTGATATCTTATGATGTTTCTTTTTCTGTGTGACTTATTTCACTTAGAATCATCGTGCCCCAATCCACTCATTATGCTGGTACAGGCCTGGTGACACAGATTTCATTGCTGAGTGGTATTCTGTTGTACGTTAAGTACCACAACTTCTTTATCAATTATTTGCTCTCTGGGATACTTAACTTGTACCGTAGAAGAGGTTCCTGTAAACAGAGCCGTCCCAAATTTTGGGGTGGCTGTGTCTTTTTGATTTTAATTTCCCTAAGCTATAGGACCATAAGTGGAAATGCCCTAGACTCTGTTGCTTTGTTTTTCAGATGTATCAGGAAACACCATACACTTCTCCAGAGTGGCTGTTGGCAATTTACATCCCGCCCATCAGCATAACAAGGCTCCTTTATCCCCATGGCCTGTCTTGCCTTTCTGCATTTTACACTTTTTTCAGATGGCCCTTTAGACCGGGGGGAAGTAACACTTCATAGTAGTTCGGATTTCCATTGCAAGCTTGCTTGGTTTGCCAAAAAGGGCATATGTGTCTTTTCCTGAATATATTCAGGAACAAACTCATACGCCCTTTTTTGCCAAGTGCAGCATTGTCGATGTTCTGCCTCTTTTCCTATGCTTCAAATGCAAATCCAGTCTACCTCCTGAAATCGGTTTCCTGAAATTCTGCCCCGCTTTCAAGTCCTCTTCGCAGCCTTACTTCAATATATTTTTGGACGTTATCTGTCATTTATAACTCTGCAGGTTTGTGAATTACAGGGCCCCTGAGCTCCTTTCTTCAACTCGCTTTCTTGTGAGCTGGCCGCAAACCCGCAAGACTGCTTCAGGCCCTAATCTGCTTCTGGCAGGGCATGCTGAGCCTTTGGTTAATTCCTCTTCCTGGTGGGAAATGAGTGTTAAATATGCCCGTCCAGACACCTACCTCACTCTCAACCCCTTGGTGATGTGGGTCCTCTGGTTTGTGGCCACCTTTATGGGTTCCTCACCTTTCGATGATGTGGCCCCACTAGTGTGAGGACACTCCTGCCTGGTTCTCATCCACGTGGTTATGTGGACCCCCTGGTGAGAGTCTGTTCCTGGCTGTGTTCCTCACCCTTCTGTGAGGGAGACCCTCTGCTGATAGGTCACTCCTGCATGGCTGGCACACATTGCCTTGCTGAAGTCAGCCGTGTGGTGGCAGTTGGAGCGTGCTGGGAATCTCCTCCCCCCGGTGATGAGGGCCCTCTTGCGTCAGGCCCTAACTGCTGGGCTCCCCACATTTTGTGATGTGCGCCCAGTGGTGCGAGGACACTCCAGCCAGGTTCACATCCCCATTGGGATATGGGCCTTCTGCTCTGAGGTCCCAACGCCTGGGTTGCTCACAGTTTCATGATGTGGGCTCTCTGCTGTTAGTTCACTCCTGCCTGCATCCCATAGCTTCTGTGTTCTTGGCCGCCTGCTGGGAGGTTCCAACTGCTGGATTCCTCACCTTTCTTATTCTTTGGGCCCTCTGTTTTTAGGCTATTCCTGCCTGCCTCACTCCCATTCCCTTTGTGATATGTGTCCTCTGATTTGAGGTCACATGTGCTGGGTTCCGCACCTTTCGATGATGTGGCCCCACTGGAGGGAAGACAGTCCTGACTTGTTCCCATCCCCTTGCTGATGTGGGCCCTCAGGTGAGAGTCTGATCCTGGCTGGGTTCCTCACCCATCTGTGAGGTGGGCCCTCTACGATCAGGTAACTCTTGCATGGCTTGCTCACCTCGCCTTGTTGACATGAGCCCTCTGGTGGCACTTGGACCCTGCTGGGAGCCTCCTCACCTCTGTGATGAGGGCCCCCTGACGTCAGGCCCTAACTGCTGGGCTCCCCAACTTTTCTTAGTGAGCCCAGTGATGCTCGGGCACTCCTCTTAGGTTCCCATCTCCATAGGGATGTGGTCCTTCTGCTCTGAGGTTAAAACGGCTAGGTTGATCACAATTTCATGATGTGGGCTCTCTGGTGTTAGTTCACTGTGGCCTGGATCCCATAGCCTCTGTGCTCTGGGCCGCCTGCTGGGAGGTTCCAACTGCTCGATTCCTCAACTTTTGTATTCTATGGGTCCTGTGTTGTGATGCTCCTCCTGCCTGCCTCACTCGCAACCCCTTCGTGATGTGGGTCCTCTGGTTTGAGGCCACATGTGCTGGGTTCCGCAACTTTCAGTGATGTGACCCCACTGGTGTGAGGACACTCCTGCCTGGTTCCCATCCCCTTGGTGATGTGGGTCTTCTGGTGACAGTCTTATCCTGGCTGGGTTCCTCACTCTTCTGTGAGGTAGGCCCTCTGCTGTGAGGTCAATCTTGCCTGACTTGCACAAATCACCTTGGCGACGTGGGCCCTCTGTTGGCACATGGAACCTGCTGAGAACCTCCTGCTCTCGGTGATGATGGCCCTCTAGCATCAGGCCCTAACTGCTGGGCTCCCCACGTTTTCTGATGTGAGCCCAGTGATGCCAGGACACTCCTGTTATGTTCCCATCCACATGGGGATGTGGGCTTTCTGCTCTGAGGTCCCAACGCCTGGGTTGCTCACAGTTTCATGATGTGGGCTCTCTGGTGTTAGTTCACTCCTGCCTGCATCCCATAGCTTCTGTGCTCTCGGCCGCCTGCTGGGAGGTTCCAAATGCTGGATTCCTCACCTTTTTTATTCTTTGGGCCCTCTGTTTTTAGGCTACTCCTACCTGCCTCACTCCCATCCCCTTTGTGATGTATGTCCTCTGATATGAGGCCGCATGTGCTGGGTTCCTCACGTTTCGATGATGTGGCCCCACTGGTGGGAGGACAGTCCTGACTGGTTCTCATCCCCTTGGTGTTGTGGGCCCCCTGGTGAGAGTCTCATCCTGCCTCGGTTCCTCACCCTTCTGTGAGATAGGCCCTCTGCTGTGAGGTCACTACTGCCTGGCTGGCACATGCCACCTTGTAGACGTGGGCCCTCTGTTGGCAGTTGGAACCTGCTGGGAGTCTCCTCCCCTCAGTTATGAGGGCCCCCTGGCGTCAGGCCCTAACTGCTGGGCTCCTAACATTTTCTGATATGTGCTAAGTGGTGCAAAGCCACTCCTGCCAGGTTCCCATCCCAATGGGGATGTGGGCCTTCTGTTCTGAGGTCCCAACGGCTGGGCTGCTCACAGGTTCATGATGTGGGCCCTCTGCTGTGAGTTCACTGCGGCCTGGATCCCATAGCCTCGGTGCTCTGGGCTGCTTGCTGGGAGGTTCCAACTGCTGGATTCCTCAACTTTTATATTCTATGGACCCTGTGTTGTGAGGCCGGTCCTGCCAGCCTCATTCCGAACCCCTTGGTGATGTGGTTCCTCTGGTTTGAGGCTACATGTGCTGGGATCCTCACCTTTCGATGATGTTGTCTCACTGGTGTGCGGACACTCCTGCCTGGTTCCCATCCCCTTGGTGATGTGGGCCCTCTGGTGAGAGTCTGATCCTGGCTGTGTTCCTCACCCTTCTGTGAGGTGGGCCCTCTGCTGTGAGGTCACCCCTGCCGGGCTGGCACACATCGCCTTGGCGACGTTGGCCCTCTGGTGGCAGCTGGAGCCTGCTGGGAGCCTCCTCCCCTCGGTGATGAGTGCCCTCTAGAGTCAGGCCCTAACTTCTGAGTACCCCACGTTTTCTGATGTGAGCCCAGTGATGCCAGGACACTCCTGTCATGTTCCCATCACCATGGGGATGTGGGCCTTCTGCTCTGAGGTCCCAATGTCTGGGTTGCTCACAGTTTCATGATGTGGGCTGTCTGGTGTTAGTTCACTCCGACCTGGATCCCCTAGCCTCTGTGCTCTGGGCCGCCTGCTGGGAGGTTCCAACTGCTGGATTCCTCACCTTTCTTATTTTTGGGCCCTCTGTTGTGAGGCTCCTCCTGCCTGCCTCACTCCCAGCCCCTTGGTGATGGGTGTCCTATGGTTTGAAGCCACATGTTCTGGGTTCCTCACCTTTAGATGATGTGGCCCTACTCATGTGAGGATACTCCTGCCTGGTTCCAATCCATTTGGTGATGTGGGCCCTCTGGTGTGAGTCTGATCCTGACTGGGTTCGTCACACTTCTCTGAGGTGGGCCCTCTGCTGTGAGATCATTCGTGCCTGGTTGGCACACATCGCCTTGGTGACGTCAGCCCTCTGGTGGCAGTTGGAGCCTGCTGGGAGCCTCCTTCCCTTGGTGATGAGGGTCCTCTGGCGTCAGGCCCTAACTGCTGGTCGGCCAAAATTTTCTGATATGTTCTCAGTGGTGCGAGGACACTCCTACCAGATTTCCATCCCCATGGGGATGTGGGCCTCCTGCTCTGAGGTCCCAATGGCTGGGTTGCTCAGTTTCATGACATGGGCCCTCTTCTGTGAGTTCACTGTGGCCTGGATCCCATAGCCTCGGTGCTCTGGGCCACCTGCTGGGAGGTTCCAACTGCTGGATTCCTCACTTTTTTATTCTATGGGCCCAGTGTTGTGAGGCTACTCCTGCCTGCCTCACTCCGAGGCCCTTGGTGATGTGGGTCCTCTGGTTTGAGGACACATGTGCTGAGTACCTCACCTTTCAATGATGTGGCCCCACTGGTGTGAAGACACTCCTGCCTGGTTCCCATCCCCTTGGTGATGTGGGCCCTCTGGTGAGAGTCTGATGTTGGCTGGGTTTCTCACCCTTCTGTGAGGTGGGACCTCTGCTGTGAGGTAACTCCTGCCTGGCTTGCTCACGTTGCCTTGGCAACGTGAGCCCTAGGTGGCAGTTGGAGCCTGCTGGGAATCTCCTCCCCTCAGTTATGAGAGCTCTGGATAAAACACATATGCCCTTTTTTGCCAAGTGCATTATTTTCCAAGTTCTGTCTCTTTTCCTATGTTTTAAGAGCGACTCCCGTGTACCTTCTGAAATCGGTTTCCAGCAATTCTACCCCACATTCAAGTCCTCTTCACAGCCTAACTTCAGTATAATTTTGGATGATAGCTGTCATTTATAACTCTGCAGGTTTGTGAATTACAGTGCCCCTGAGCTCCATTCTTCAACTCGCTTTCTTGTGAGCCTGCCACAAAACCGCAGGATCTCTTCAGGTCCTAATCTAGTTCCAGCACGGCACGTAGAACCTTTGATTCATTCGTCTTCCTGGTCGGAAATGAGAGTTAAATTTGCCCGTCCAGACACCTCCAGCTAGTCTCCCATTGCTTCTCCTTATTCCTGTTCATCTTCCGCAGAAATTGCAAACTGGGCCAAGCAGGAGGTTAAAGGCACTGACTCTCCAAGTGGGGAGAGTTTTAGTAAAGCGTCTGGTATGTTGCATCCGAGTACCAGGGGACGAAAACTGAGACACATTTGAACACGTTTCCCGATCACACGGTGGATCATACTCTGGGTTCCACATGCATGTTTTAGCTGAAGGAAGAATCCCTTAAACCTGGAGAGTTGAGACCCATGGAATGGGTACCATGCAATATGACTTCAAAGGGTCTGCATTTGCTCACCGATCCTCACCAATCCTATCAGTGCTGCATTTATGCCGCTGTACACACGCTTGATTCTCTTTCGGAGACATATAAATCCATAGGTTTTAAGATTCTTACTAGTCAGGTATATTCTTAGGTGTTTAATATGAGATGTAGAGTCCACTTCGTTGAGCAAGGAGTAGCTCTTGTCTATTACATGTTTGGCTTATGGAATGGTATCTGTGCTAATTTCAATCTCTGGTTTTATGCAGCACCCCAACTCACCTTTCCCCTTAAGCAAGCATAAGTTGGTTTTCTACATTTGAGACCCTGTTCTGTTTTGTAATTCAGTTCCTGTGTAGCCAAGTTTACATTCCGTGTAGTAGTGATATCTTATGATGTTTCTTTTTCTGTGTGACTTATTTCACTTAGAATCATCGTACCTGAATCCACTCATTATGCTGCTATGGGCCTGATGACATAGATTTCATTGCTGAGTGATATTGCATTGTACGTAAGTACCACAACTTCTTTATCCATTTTTCACTTTCTGTGATATTGAACTTGTACTGTAAACGAGGTTCTTGTAAACAGAGCCATCCCAAACTTTGGGGTGGCTGTGTCTTTTTGATTTTAATTTCCCTAAGCTATAGAACTGTAAGTGGAAGTGCCCTAGGCTCTGTTGCTTTGTTTTTTAGATGTTTCAGGAAACACCATACACTTCTCCAGAGTGGCTGTTGGCAATTTACATCCCGCCCATCAGCATAACAAGGCTCCCAATTCTCCATGGCCTGTCCTGCCTTTCTGGATTTTACACTTTTTTCAGATAGCCCTTTTGACCGGGGGCAGTGGGACTTCATTGTAATGCAGATTTCCTTTGCAAGCTTGCTTGGGTGGCCAAAAAGGGCGTATGCGTTTTTTCCTGAATATATTCAGGAAAAAACGCATACGCCCTTTTTGGCCAAGTGCATCATTGTGGACGTTCTGCCTCTTTTCCTATGCTTTACATGCAATTCCAGTCTACCTCCTGAAATCGGTTTCCTACAATTCTGCCCCGCTTTCAAGTCCTCTTGGCAGCCTTACTTCAATATATTTTTGGACGATAGCTGTCATTTATAACTCTGCAGGTTTGTGAATTACAGTGCCTCTGAGCTCCTTTCTTCAACTCGCTTTCTTGAGAGCTGGCTGCAACACCGCAGCATTGCTTCAGGCCCTAGTGTGGTTCCGGCATGGCACGCTGAGCCTTTGGTTAATTCCTATTCCTGGTGGGAAATGAGAGTTAAATTTGCCCGTACAGGCACCTCCAGCTAGTCTCTCATTGGTTCTCCCTATTCCTGTTCATTTTCCGCAGAAATGGCAAACTGGGCCAAACAGGAGGTTAAAGGCACTGACTCTCCAAGTGGGGAGAGTTTTAGTAAAGTGACTGGAATTTTGCACCCGAGTACCAGGGGATGAAAACTGAGACACATTTGAACACGTTTCCCGATCACATGGTAGATCATACTCTGGGTTCCACATGCATGTTTTAGCTGAAGGAAGAATCCCTTAAACCTGGAGAGTTGAGACCCATGGAATGGGTACCATGCAATATGACCTCAAGGGGTCTGCATTTGCTCACCGAACCTCACCAATCCTATCACTGCTGCGTTTATGCCACTGTACACATGCTTGATTCTCTTTCGGAGACATAGAAATCCATAGGTTTAAAGATTCTTACTAGTCAGGTATATTCTTAGGCGTTTAATATGGGGTGTAGAGTCCACTTCGTTGAGCAAGGAGTAGCTCTTGTCTATTACATATTTGGCTTATGGAATGGTATCTGTGCTAATTTCAATCTCTGGTTTTATGCAGCACCCCAACTCACCTTTCCCCTTGAGCAAGCATATGTTGGTTTTCTACATTTGAGACCCTGTTCTGTTTTGTAATTCAGTTCCTGTGTAGCCAAGTTTACATTCCGTATAGTAGTGATATCTTATGATGTTTCTTTTTCTGTGTGACTTATTTCACTTAGAATCATCGTACCTGAATCAACTCATTATGCTGCTACGGGCCTGATGACATAGATTTCATTGCTGAGTGATATTGCATTGTACGTAAGTACCACAACTTCTTTATCCATTTTTCGCTTTCTGTGATATTGAACTTGTACTGTAAACGAGGTTCTTGTAAACACAGCCGTCCCAAACTTTGGGGTGCCTATGTCTTTTTGATTTTAATTTCCCTAAGCTATAGGACCATAAGTGGAAGTGCCCTAGGCTCTGTTGCTTTGTTTTGTAGATGTTTCAGGAAACACCATACACTTCTCCAGAGTGGCTGTTGGCAATTTACATCCCGCCCATCAGCATAACAAGGCTCCCAATTCTCCATGGCCTGTCCTGCCTTTCTGGATTTTATACGTTTTTCAGATGGCCCTTTTGACCGGGGGGCAGTGAGACTTCATTGTAGTGCAGATTTCCTTTGCAAGCTTGCTTGGTTGGCCAAAAAGGGCGTATGCGTTTTTTCCTGAATATATTCAGGAAAAAACGCATACGCCCTTTTTGGCCAAGTGCATCATTGTGGACGTTCTGCCTCTTTTCCTATGCTTTACATGCAATTCCAGTCTACCTCCTGAAACCGGTTTCCTGCAATTCTGCCCCGCTTTCAAGTCCTCTTGGCAGCCTTACTTCAATATATTTTTGGACGATAGCTGTCATTTTTAACTCTGCAGGTTTGTGAATTACAGTGTCCCTGAGCTCCTTTCTTCAACTCGCTTTCTTGTGAGCTGGCCGCAACACCGCAGGATTGCTTCAGGCCCTAGTGTGGTTCCGGCATGGCACGCTGAGCCTTTGGTTAATTCCTCTTCCTGGTGGGAAATGAGAGTTAAATTTGCCCGTCCAGACACTTCCAGCTAGTCTCTCATTGGTTCTCCCTATTCCTGTTCATCTTCCACAGAAATTGCAAACTGGGCCAAACAGGAGGTTAAAGGCACTGACTCTCCAGTTGGGGAGAGTGCTACTAAAGCGTCTGGAATGTTGCACCCGAGTACCAGGGGACGAAACCTGAGACGCATTTGAACACGTTTCCCGATCACACGGTGGATCATACTCTGGGTTCCACATGCATGTTTTAGCTGAAGGAAGAATCCCTTAAACCTGGAGAGTTGAGACCCATGGAATGGGTACCATGCAATATGACCTCAAAGGGTCTGCATTTGCTCACCGAACCTCACCAATCCTATCACTGCTGAGTTTATGTCGCTGTACACACGCTTGATTCTCTTTCGGAGACATAGAAATCCATAGGTTTTAAGATTCTTACTAGTCAGGTATATTCTTAGGCGTTTAATATGGGGTGTAGAGTCCACTTCGTTGAGCAAGGAGTAGCTCTTGTCTATTACATATTTGGCTTATGGAACGGTATCTGTGCTAATTTCAATCTCTGGATATGCAGCACCCCAACTCACCTTTCCCCTTAAGCAAGCATAAGTTGGTTTTCTACATTTGAGACCCTGTTCTGTTTTGTAATTCAGTTCCTGTGTAGGAAAGTTTACATTCCGTGTAGTAGTGATATCTTATGATGTTTCTTTTTCTGTGTGACTTATTTCACTTAGAATCATCGTACCTGAATCCACTCATTATGCTGCTATGGGCCTGATGATATACATTTCATTGCTGAGTGATATTGCATTGTACGTAAGTACCACAACTTCTTTATCCATTTTTCACTTTCTGTGATATTGAACTTGTACTGTAAACGAGGTTCTTGTAAACAGAGCCATCCCAAACTTTGGGGTGGCTGTGTCTTTTTGATTTTAATTTCCCTAAGCTATAGAACCGTAAGTGGAAGTGCCCTAGGCTCTGTTGCTTTGTTTTTTAGATGTTTCAGGAAACACCATACACTTCTCCAGAGTGGCTGTTGGCAATTTACATCCCGCCCATCAGCATAACAAGGCTCCAATTCTCCATGGCCTGTCCTGCCTTTCTGGATTTTACACTTTTTTCAGATGGCCCTTTTGACTGGGGGGCAGTGAGACTTCATTGTAATGCAGATTTCCATTGCAAGCTTGCTTGGTTGGCCAAAAAGTGCGTATGCGTTTTTTCCTGAATATATTCAGGAAAAAACGCATATGCCCTTTTTGGCCAAGTGCATCATTGTGGACGTTCTGCCTCTTTTCCTATGCTTTACATGCAATTCCAGTCTACCTCCTGAAGTCGGTTTCCTGCAATTCTGCCCCGCTTTCAAGTCCTCTTGGCCGCCTTACTTCAATATATTTTTGGACGATAGCTGTCATTTATAACTCTGCAGGTTTGTGAATTACAGTGCCTCTGAGCTCCTTTCTTCAACTCGCTTTCTTGTGAGCTGGCCGCAACACCGCAGGATTGCTTCAGGCCCTAGTGTCGTTCTGGCATGGCACGCTGAGCCTTTGGTTAATTCCTCTTCCTGGTGGGAAATGAGAGTTAAATTTGCCCGTCCAGACTCCTCCAGCTAGTCTCTCATTGGTTCTCCCTATTCCTGTTCATCTTCCACAGAAATTGCAAACTGGGCCAAACAGGAGGTTAAAGGCACTGACTCTCCAAGTGGGAAGAGTGTTAGTCAAGGGACTGGAATGTTGCTCCCGAGTACCAGGAGACAAAAACTGAGACACATTTGAAAACGTTTCCCGATCACACGGTGGATCATACTCTGGGATCCACATGCATGTTTTAGCTGAAGGAAGAATCCCTTAAACCTGGAGAGTTGAGACCCATGGAATGGGTACCATGCAATATGACTTCAAAGGGTCTGCATTTGCTCATCGAACCTCACCAGTCCTATCACTGCTGCGTTTATGCCACTGTACACACGCTTGATTCTCTTTTGGAGACATAGAAATCCATAGGTTTTAAGATTCTTACTAGTCAGGTATATTATTAGGCGTTTAATATGGGGTGTAGAGTCCACTTCGTTGAGCAAGGAGTAGCTCTTGTCTATTACATATTTGGCTTATGGAACGGTATCTGTGCTAATTTCAATCTCTGGTTTTATGCAGCACCCCAACTCACCTTTCCCCTTAAGCAAGCATAAGTTGGTTTTCTACATTTGAGACCCTGTTCTGTTTTGTAATTCAGTTCCTGTGTAGCCAAGTTTACATTCCGTGTAGTAGTGATATCTTATGATGTTTCTTTTTCTGTGTGACTTATTTCACTTAGAATCATCGTACCTGAATCCACTCATTATGCTGCTACGGTCCTGATGATATAGATTTCATTGCTGAGTGATATTGCATTGTACGTAAGTACCACAACTTCTTTATCCATTTTTCACTTTCTGTGATATTGAACTTGTACTGTAAACGAGGTTCTTGTAAACAGAGCCATCCCAAACTTTGGGGTGGCTGTGTCTTTTTGATTTTAATTTCCCTAAGCTATAGAACTGTAAGTGGAAGTGCCCTAGGCTCTGTTGCTTTGTTTTTTAGATGTTTCAGGAAACACCATACACTTCTCCAGAGTGGCTGTTGGCAATTTACATCCCGCCCATCAGCATAACAAGGCTCCCAATTCTCCATGGCCTGTCCTGCCTTTCTGGATTTTACACTTTTTTCAGATGGCCCTTTTGACTGGGGGGCAGTGAGACTTCATTGTAGTGCAGATTTCCTTTGCAAGCTTGCTTGGTTGGCCCAAAAGTGCGTATGCGTTTTTTCCTGAATATATTCAGGAAAAAACGCATACGCCCTTTTTGGCCAAGTGCATCATTGTGGACGTTCTGCCTCTTTTCCTATGCTTTACATGCAATTCCATTCTACCTCCTGAAATCGGTTTCCTGCAATTCTGCCCCGCTTTCAAGTCCTCTTGGCAGCCTTACTTCAATATATTTTTGGACGATAGCTGTCATTTATAACTCTGCAGTTTTGTGAATTACAGTGCCTCTGAGCTCCTTTCTTCAACTCGCTTTCTTGTGAGCTGGCCGCAACACCGCAGCATTGCTTCAGGCGCTAGTGTGGTTCCGGCATGGCACGCTGAGCCTTTGGTTAATTCCTATTCCTGTTGGGAAATGAGAGTTAAATTTGCCCGTACAGGCACCTCTAGCTAGTCTCTCATTTGTTCTCCCTATTCCTGTTCATTTTCCGCAGAAATGGCAAACTGGGCCAAACAGGAGGTTAAAGGCACTGAATCTCCAAGTGGGGAGAGTTTTAGTAAAGTGACTGGAATGTTGCACCCGAGTACCAGGGGATGAAAAATGAGACACATTTCAACACGTTTCCCGATCACATGGTGGATCATACTCTGGGTTCCACATGCATGTTTTAGCTGAAGGAAGAATCCCTTAAACCTGGAGAGTTGAGACCCATGGAATGGGTACCATGCAATATGACCTCAAGGGGTCTGCATTTGCTCACCGAACCTCACCAATCCTATCACTGCTGCATTTATGCCGCTGTACACATGCTTGATTCTCTTTCGGAGACATAGAAATCCATAGGTTTTAAGATTCTTACTAGTCAGGTATATTATTAGGCGTTTAATATGGGGTGTAGAGTCCACTTCGTTGAGCAAGGAGTAGCTCTTGTCTATTACATATTTGGCTTATGGAACGGTATCTGTGCTAATTTCAATCTCTGGTTTTATGCAGCACCCCAACTCACCTTTCCCCTTAAGTAAGCATATGTTGGTTTTCTACATGTGAGACGCTGTTCTGTTTTGTAATTCAATTCCTCTGTAGCCAAGTTTACATTCCGTGTATTAGGGATATCTTATGATGTTTCTTTTTCTGTGTGACTTATCTTACTTAGAATCATCATACCTGAATCCACTCATTATGCTGCTATGGGCCTGATGACATAGATTTCATTGCTGAGTTATATTGCATTGTACGTAAGTACCACAACTTCTTTATCCATTTTTCGCTTTCTGTGATATTGAACTTGTACCGTAAACGAGGTTCTTGTAAACAGAGCTGTCCGAAATATTGGGGTGTCTGTGTCTTTTTGATTTTAATTTCCCTAAGCTATAGGATCATAAGTGGAAGTGCCCTAGGCTCTGTTGCTTTGTTTTTTAGATGTTTCAGGAAACACCATACACTTTTCCAGAGTGGCTGTTGGCAATTTACATCCCGCCCATCAGCATAACAAGGCTCCCAATTCTCCATGGCCTGTCCTGCCTTTCTGGATTTTACACTTTTTTCAGATGGCCCTATTGACCGGGTGGCAGTGAGACTTCATTTTAGTGCAGATTTCATTTGCAAGCTTGCTTTGTTGGCCCAAAAGTGCGTGTGCGTTTTTTCCTGAATATATTCAGGAAAAAACGCATACGCCCTTTTTGGCCAAGTGCATCATTGTGGACGTTCTGCCTCTTTTCCTATGCTTTACATGCAATTCAAGTCTACCTCCTGAAACCGGTTTCCTGCAATTCTGCCCCGCTTTCAAGTCCTCTTGGCAGCCTTACTTCAATATATTTTTGGACGATAGCTGTCATTTTTAACTCTGCAGGTTTGTGAATTACAGTGTCCCTGAGCTCCTTTCTGCAACTCGCTTTCTTGTGAGCTGGCCGCAACACCGCAGGATTGCTTCAGGCCCTAGTGTGGTTCCGGCATGGCACGCTGAGCCTTTGGTTAATTCCTCTTCCTGGTGGGAAATGAGAGTTAAATTTGCCCGTCCAGACACCTCCAGCTAGTCTCTCATTGGTTCTCCCTATTCCTGTTCATCTTCCACAGAAATTGCAAACTGGGCCAAACAGGAGGTTAAAGGCACTGACTCTCCAGTTGGGGAGAGTGCTAGTAAAGCGTCTGGAATGTTGCACCCGAGTACCAGGGGACGAAACCTGAGACACATTTGAACACGTTTCCCAATCACACGGTGGATCATACTCTGGGTTCCACATGCATGTTTTAGCTGAAGGAAGAATCCCTTAAACCTGGAGAGTTGAGACCCATGGAATGGGTACCATGCAATATGACCTCAAAGGGTCTGCATTTGCTCACCGAACCTCACCAATCCTATCACTGCTGCGTTTATGCCACTGTACACACGCTTGATTCTCTTTTGGAGACATAGAAATCCATAGGTTTTAAGATTCTTACTAGTCAGGTATATTCTTAGGCGTTTAAAATGGAGTGTAGAGTCCACTTCGTTGAGCAAGGAGTAGCTCTTGTCTATTACATATTTGGCTTATGGAACGGTATCTTTGCTAATTTCAATCTCTGGTTTTATGCAGCACCCCAACTCACCTTTCCCCTTAAGCAAGCATAAGTTGGTTTTCTACATTTGAGACCCTGTTCTGTTTTGTAATTCAGTTCCTGTGTAGCCAAGTTTACATTCCGTGTAGTAGTGATATCTTACGATGTTTCTTTTTCTGTGTGACTTATTTCACTTAGAATCATCGTACCTGAATCCACTCATTATGCTGCTACGGTCCTGATGATATACATTTCATTGCTGAGTGATATTGCATTGTACGTAAGTACCACAACTTCTTTATCCATTTTTCACTTTCTGTGATATTGAACTTGTACTGTAAACGAGGTTCTTGTAAACAGAGCCGTCCCAAACTTTGGGGTGGCTGTGTCTTTTTGATTTTAATTTCCCTAAGCTATAGAACTGTAAGTGGAAGTGCCCTAGGCTCTGTTGCTTTGTTTTTTAGATGTTTCAGGAAACACCATACACTTCTCCAGAGTGGCTGTTGGCAATTTACATCCCGCCCATCAGCATAACAAGGCTCCCAATTCTCCATGGCCTGTCCTGCCTTTCTGGATTTTACACTTTTTTCAGATGGCCCTATTGACCGGGGGGCAGTGAGACTTCATTGTAGTGCAGATTTCCTTTGCAAGCTTGCTTGGTTGGCCCAAAAGGGCGTATGCGTTTTTTCCTGAATATATTCAGGAAAAAATGCATACGCCATTTTTGGCCAAGTGCATCATTGTGGACGTTCTGCCTCTTTTCCTATGCTTTACATGCAATTCCAGTCTACCTCCTGAAATCGGTTTCCTGCAATTCTGTCCCGCTTTCAAGTCCTCTTGGCAGCCTTACTTCAATAGATTTTTGGACGATAGCTGTCATTTATAACTCTGCAGGTTTGTGAATTACAGTGCCCCTGAGCTCCTTTCTTCAACTCGCTTTCTTGTGAGCTGGCCGCAACACCGCAGCATTGCTTCAGGCCCTAGTGTGGTTCCAGCATGGCAGGCTGAGCCTTTGGTTAATTCCTCTTCCTGGTGGGAAATGAGAGATAAATTTGCCCGTCCAGACACCTCCAGCTAGTCTCTCATTGGTTCTCACTATTCCTGTTCACTTTCCGCAGAAATTGAAAACTGGGCCAAACAGGAGGTTAAAGGCACTGACTCTCCAAGTGGGGAGAGTGTTAGTCAAGCGTCTGGAATGTTGCACCCGAGTACCAGGGGACGAAACCTGAGACACATTTGAACACGTTTCCTGATCACACGGTGGATCATACTCTGGGTTCCACATGCATGTTTTAGCTGAAGGAAGAATCCCTTAAACCTGGAGAGTTGAGACCCATGGAATGGGTACCATGCAATATGACTTCAAAGGGTCTGCATTTGCTCACCGAACCTCACCCATCCTATCACTGCTGCGTTTATGCCACTGTACACACTTTTGTTTCTCTTTTGGAGACATATAAATCCATAGGTTTTAAGATTCTTACTAGTGAGGTATATTCTTTGACGTTTAATATCGGGTGTTGAGTCCACTTCGTTGAGTAAGGAGTAGCTCTTGTCTATTACATATTTGGCTTATGGAATGGTATCTGTGCTAAATTCAATCTCTGGTTTTATGCAGCACCACAACTCACCTTTCCCCTTAAGCAAGCATAAGTTGGTTTTCTACATTTGAGACCCTGTTCTGTTTTGTAATTCAGTTCCTGTGTAGCCAAGTTTACATTCCGTGTAGTAGTGATAACTTATGATGTTTCTTTTTCTGTGTGACTTATTTCACTTAGAATCATCGTACCTGAATCCACTCATTATGCTGCCATGGGCCTGATGACATAGATTTCATTGCTGAGTGATATTGCATTGTACGTAAGTACCACAACTTCTTTATCCATTTTTCACTTTCTGTGATATTGAACTTGTACCGTAAATGAGGTTCTTGTAAACAGAGCCGTCCCAAACTTTGGGGTGGCTGTGTCTTTTTGATTTTAATTTCCCTAAGCTATAGGACCATAAGTGGAAGTGCCTTAGGCTCTTTTGCTTTGTTTTTTAGATGTTTCAGGAAACACCATACACTTCTCCAGAGTGGCTGTTGGCAATTTACATCCCACCCATCAGCATAACAAGGCTCCCAAGTCTCCATGGCCTGTCCTGCCTTTCTGGATTTTATACTTTTTTCAGATGGCCCTTTTGACCGGGGGGCAGTGAGACTTCATTGTAGTGCAGATTTCCTTTGCAAGCTTGCTTGGTTGGCCAAAAAGGGCATATACGTTTCTTCCTGAACATATTCAGGAAAAAACGCATACGCCCTTTTTGGCCAAGTGCATCATTGTGGACGTTCTGTCTCTTTCCTATGCTCTACATGCAATTCCAGTCTACCTCCTGAAATCGATTTCCTGCAATTCTGCCCCGCTTTCAAGTCCTCTTGGCAGCCTTACTTCAATAGATTTTTGGACGATAGCTGTCATTTATAACTCTGCAGGTTTGTGAATTACAGTGCCCCTGAGCTCCTTTCTTCAACTCGCTTTCTTGTGAGCTGGCCGCAACACCGCAGCATTGCTTCAGGTCCTAGTGTGGTTCCGGCATGGCACGCTGAGCCTTTGGTTAATTCCTCTTCCTGGTGGGTAATGCGAGTTAAATTTGCCCGTACAGGCACCTCCAGCTAGTCTCTCATTGGTTCTCCCTATTCCTGTTCATTTTCCGCAGAAATGGCAAACTGGGCCAAATAGGAGGTTAAAGGCACTGACTCTCCAAGTGGGGAGAGTTTTAGTAAAGTGACTGGAATGTTGCACCCGAGTACCAGGGGATGAAAAATGAGAGACATTTCAACACGTTTCCCGATCACATGGTGGATCATACTCTGGGTTCCACATGCATGTTTTAGCTGAAGGAAGAATCCCTTAAACCTGGAGAGTTGAGACCCATGGAATGGGTACCATGCAATATGACCTCAAGGGGTCTGCATTTGCTCACCGAACCTCACCAATCCTATCACTGCTGCGTTTATGCCGCTGTACACATGCTTGATTCTCTTTCGGAGACATAGAAATCCATAGGATTTAAGATTCTTACTAGTCAGGTATATTATTAGGCGTTTAATATGGGGTGTAGAGTCCACTTCGTTGAGCAAGGAGTAGCTCTTGTCTATTACATATTTGGCTTATGGAACGGTATCTGTGCTAATTTCAATCTCTGGTTTTATGCAGCACCCCAACTCACCTTTCCCCTTAAGCAAGCATATGTTGGTTTTCTACATGTGAGACGCTGTTCTGTTTTGTAATTCAATTCCTCTGTAGCCAAGTTTACATTCCGTGTATTAGTGATATCGTATGATGTTTCTTTTTCTGTGTGACTTATCTTACTTAGAATCATCATACCTGAATCCACTCATTATGCTGCTATGTGCCTGATGACATAGATTTCATTGCTGAGTGATATTGCATTGTACG
This sequence comes from Pseudorca crassidens, assembly GCF_039906515.1. Taxonomy (NCBI): domain Eukaryota; kingdom Metazoa; phylum Chordata; class Mammalia; order Artiodactyla; family Delphinidae; genus Pseudorca; species Pseudorca crassidens. The sequence continues at coordinate 165,081,170 of NC_090296.1, forward strand.
TAAGTACCACAACTTCTTTATCCATTTTTTGCTTTCTGTGATATTGAACTTGTACCGTAAACGAGGTTCTTGTAAACAGAGCCGTCCGAAATTTTGGGGTGGCTGTGTCTTTTTGATTTTAATTTCCCTAAGCTATAGGATCATAAGTGGAAGTGCCCTAGGCTCTGTTGCTTTGTTTTTTAGATGTTTCAGGAAACACCATACACTTCTCCAGAGTGGCTGTTGGCAATTTATATCCCGCCCATCAGCATAACAAGGCTCCCAATTCTCCATGGCCTGTCCTGCCTTTCTGGATTTTACACTTTTTTCAGATGGCCCTATTGACCGGGGGGCAGTGAGACTTCATTGTAGTGCAGATTTCATTTGCAAGCTTGCTTGGTTGGCCAAAAAGGGCGTATGCGTTTTTTCCTGAATATATTCAGGAAAAAACGCATACGCCCTTTTTGGCCAAGTGCATCATTGTGGACGTTCTGCCTCTTTTCCTATGCTTTGCATGCAATTCCAGTCTACCTCCTGAAACCGGTTTCCTGCAATTCTGCCCCGCTTTCAAGTCCTCTTGGCAGCCTTACTTCAATATATTTTTGGACGATAGCTGTCATTTTTAACTCTGCAGGTTTGTGAATTACAGTGTCCCTGAGCTCCTTTCTTCAACTCGCTTTCTTGTGAGCTGGCCGCAACACCGCAGCATTGCTTCAGTTCCTAGTGTGGTTCCGCAATGGCACGCTGAGCCTTTGGTTAATTCCTCTTCCTGGTGGGAAATGAGAGTTAAATTTGCCCGTCCAGACACCTCCAGCTAGTCTCTCATTGGTTCTCCCTATTCCTGTTCATTTTCCGCAGAAATTGCAAACTGGGCCAAACAGGAGGTTAAAGGCACTGACTCTCCAGTTGGGGAGAGTGCTAGTAAAGCGTCTGGAATGTTGCACCCGAGTACCAGGGGACGAAACCTGAGACACATTTGAACACGTTTCCCGATCATACGGTAGATCATACTCTGGGTTCCACATGCATGTTTTAGCTGAAGGAAGAATCCCTTAAACCTGGAGAGTTGAGACCCATGGAATGGGTACCATGCAATATGACTTCAAAGGTTCTGCATTGGCTCACCGAACCTCACCAATCCTATCACTGCTGCGCTTATGCCACTGTACACACGCTTGATTCTCTTTCGGAGACATATAAATCCATAGGTTTTAAGATTCTTACTAGTCAGGTATATTCTTAGACGTTTAATATGGGATGTAGAGTCCACTTCGTTGAGCAAGGAGTAGCTCTTGTCTATTACATGTTTGGCTTATGGAATGGTATCTGTGCTAATTTCAATCTCTGGTTTTATACAGCACCCCAACTCACCTTTCCCCTTAAGCAAGCATAAGTTGGTTTTCTACATTTGAGACCCTGTTCTGTTTTGTAATTCAGTTCCTGTGTAGCCATGTTTACATTCCGTGTAGTAGTGATAACTTATGATGTTTCTTTTTCTGTGTGACTTATTTCACTTAGAATTATCGTACCTGAATCCACTCATTATGCTGCTATGGGCCTGATGACATACATTTCATTGCTGAGTGATATTGCATTGTACGTAAGTACCACAAATTCTTTATCCATTTTTTGCTTTCTGTAATATTGAACTTGTACCGTAAACGAGGTTCTTGTAAACAGAGCCGTCCCAAACTTTGTGGTGGCTGTGTCTTTTTGATTTTAATTTCCCTAAGCTATAGGACCATAAGTGGAAGTGCCCTAGGCTCTGTTGCTTTGTTTTTTAGATGTTTCATGAAACACCATACACTTCTCCAGAGTGGCTGTTGGCAATTTACATCCCGCCCATCAGCATAACAAGGCTCCCAGTTCTCCATGGCCTGTTCTGCCTTTCTTGATTTTATACATTTTTCAGATGGCCCTTTTGACCGGGGGGCAGTGAGACTTCATTGTAGTGCAGATTTCCTTTGCAAGCTTGCTTGGTTGGCCAAAAAGGGCGTATGCGTTTTTTCCTGAATATATTCAGGAAAAAACGCATACGCCCTTTTTGGCCAAGTGCATCATTGTGGACGTTCTGTCTCTTTTCCTATGCTTTACATGCAATTCCAGTCTACCTCCTGAAATCGGATTCCTGCAATTCTGCCCCGCTTTCGAGTCCTCTTGGCAGCCTTACTTCAATATATTTTTGGACGATAGCTGTCATTTATAACTCTGCAGGTTTGTGAATTACAGTGCCCCTGAGCTCCTTTCTTCAACTCGCTTTCTTGTGAGCTGGCCGTAACACCGCAGGATTGCTTCAGGCCCTAGTGTGGTTCCGGCATGGCACGCTGAGCCTTTGGTTAATTCCTCTTGCTGGTGGGAAATGAGAGTTAAATTTGCCCGTCCAGACACCTCCAGCTAGTCTCTCATTGGTTCTCCCTATTCCTGTTCATTTTCTGCAGAAATTGCAAACTGGGCCAAATAGGAGGTTAAAGGCACTGACTCTCCAAGTGGGGAGAGTTTTAGTAAAGCGTCTGGAATGTTGCACCTGAGTACCAGGGGACGAAAACTGAGACACATTTGAACATGTTTTCCGATCACACGGTGGATCATACTCTGGGTTCCACATGCATGTTTTAGCTGAAAGAAGAATCCGTTAAACCTGGAGAGTTGAGACCCATGGAATTGGTACCATGCAATATGACTTCAAACGGTCTGCATTTGCTCACCAAACCTCACCAATCCTATCACTGCTGCGTTTATGCCGCTGTACACACGCTTGATTCTCTTTCGGAGACATATAAATCCATAGGTTTTAAGATTCTTACTAGTCAGGTATATTCTTAGGCGTTTAATATGGGATGTAGAGTCCACTTCGTTGAGCAAGGAGTAGCTGTTGTCTATTACATATTTGGCTTATGGAACGGTATCTGTGCTAATTTCAATCTCTGGTTTTATACAGCACCCCAACTCACCTTTCCCCTTAAGCAAGCATAAATTGGTTTTCTACATTTGAGACCCTGTTCTGTTTTGTAATTCAGTTCCTGTGTAGCCAAGTTTACATTCCGTGTAGTAGTGATATCTTATGATGTTTCTTTTTCTGTGTGACTTATTTCACTTAGAATCATCGTACCTGAATCCACTCATTATGCTGCTACGGCCCTGATGATATAGGTTTCATTGCTGAGTGATATTGCATTGTACGTAAGTACCACAACTTCTTTATCCAATTTTCGCTTTCTGTGATATTGAACTTGTACCGTAAACGAGGTTCTTGTAAACAGAGCCGTCCCAAACTTTGGGGTGGCTGTGTCTTTTTGATTTTAATTTCCCTAAGCTATAGGACCATAAGTGGAAGTGCCCTAGGCTCTGTTGCTTTGTTTTGTAGATGTTTCAGGAAACACCATACACTTCTCCAGAGTGGCTGTTGGCAATTTACATCCCGCCCATCAGCATAACAAGGCTCCCAGTTCTCCATGGCCTGTCCTGCCTTTCTGGATTTTACACTTTTTTCCGATGGCCCTTTTGACCGGGGAGCAGTGAGACTTCATTGTAGTGCAGATTTCCTTTGCAAGCTTGCTTGGTTGGCCAAAAAGGGCGTAAGCTTTTTTTCCTGAGGAAAAAACGCATATGCCCTTTTTGGCCAAGTGCATCATTGTGGACGTTCTGCCTCTTTTCCTATGCTTTACATGCAATTCCAGTCTACCTTCTGAAATCGGTTTCCTGCAATTCTGCCCCGCTTTCAAGTCCTCTTGGCAGCCTTACTTCAATAGATTTTTGGACGATAGCTGTCATTTATAACTCTGCAGGTTTGTGAATTACAGTGCCCCTGAGCTCCTTTCTTCAACTCGCTTTCTTGTGAGCTGGGCGCAACACCGCAGCATTGCTTCAGGCCCTAGTGTGGTTCCAGCATGGCAGGCTGAGCCTTTGGTTAATTCCTCTTCCTGGTGGGAAATGAGAGATAAATTTGCCCGTCCAGACACCTCCAGCTAGTCTCTCATTGGTTCTCCCTATTCCTGTTCACTTTCCGCAGAAGTTGAAAACTGGGCCAAACAGGAGGTTAAAGGCACTGACTCTCCAAGTGGGGAGAGTGTTAGTAAAGCGTCTGGAATGTTGCACCTGAGGACCAGGGGACGAAATCTGACACATTTGAACACATTTCCCGATCACACGGTGGATCATACTCTGGGTTCCACATGCATGTTTTAGCTGAAGGAAGAATCCCTTAAACCTGGAGAGTTGAGACCCATGGAATGGGTACCATGCAATATGACTTCAAAGGGTCTCCATTTGCTCACCGATCCTCACCAATCCTATCACTGCTGCGCTTATGCCACTGTACACACGCTTGGTTCTCTTTCGGAGACATATAAATCCATAGGTTTTAAGATTCTTACTAGTCAGGTATATTCTTAGACGTTTAATATGGGGTGTTGAGTCCTCTTCGTTGAGCAAGGAGTAGCTCTTGTCTATTACATATTTGGCTTATGGAACGGTATCTGTGCTAATTTCAATCTCTGGTTTTATGCAGCACCCCAACTCACCTTTCCCCTTAAGCAAGCATAAGTTGGTTTTCTACATTTGAGACCCTGTTCTGTTTTGTAATTCTGTTCCTGTGTAGCCAAGTTTACATTCCGTGTAGTAGTGATATCTTATGATGTTTCTTTTTCTGTGTGACTTATTTCACTTAGAATCATCGTACCTGAATCCACTCATTATGCTGCTACGGGCCTGATGACATAGATTTCATTGCTGAGTGATATTGCATTGTATGTACCTACCACAACTTCTTTATCCATTTTTCGCTTTCTGTGATATTGAACTCGTACTGTAAACGAGGTTCTTGTAAACAGAGCCGTCCCAAACTTTGGGGTGGCTGTGCCTTTTTGATTCTAATTTCCCTAAGCTATAGGACCATAAGTGGAAGTGCCCTAGGCTCTGTTGCTTTGTTTTGTAGATGTTTCAGGAAACACCATACACTTCTCCAGAGTGGCTGTTGGCAATTTACGTCTCGCCCATCAGCATAATAAGGCTCCCAGTTCTCCATGGCCTGTCCTGCCTTTCTGGATTTTACACTATTTTCCGATGGCCCTTTTGACCGGGGGGCAGTGAGACTTCATTGTAGTGCAGATTTCCTTTGCAAGCTTGCTTGGTTGACCAAAAAGTGCGTATGCGTTTTTTCCTGAATATATTCAGGAAAAAACGCATACGCCCTTTTTGGCCAAGTGCATCATTGTGGACGTTCTGCCTCTTTTCCTATGCTTTACATGTAATTCCAGTCTACCTCCTGAAATCGGTTTCCTACAATTCTGCCCCACTTTCAAGTCCTCTTGGCAGCCTTACTTCAATAGATTTTTGGACGATAGCTGTCATTTATAACTCTGCAGGTTTGTGAATTACAGTGCCCCTGAGCTCCTTTCTTCAACTCGCTTTCTTGTGAGCTGGCCGCAACACCGCAGCCTTGCTTCAGGCCCTAGTGTGGTTCCGGCATGGCACGCTGAGCCTTTGGTTAATTCCTCTTCCTGGTGGGAAATGAGAGTTAAATTTGCCCGTCCAGACACCTCCAGCTAGTCTCTCATTGGTTCTCCCTATTCCTGTTCATTTTCCGCAGAAATTGCAAACTGGACCAAACAGGAGGTTAAAGGCACTGACTCTCCAAGTGGGGAGAGTGTTTGTAAAGCGTCTGGAATGTTGCACCCGAGTACCAGGGGACGAAAACTGACACATTTGAACACGTTTCCCAATCACACGGTGGATCATACTCTGGGTTCCACATGCATGTTTTAGCTGAAGGAAGAATCCCTTAAACCTGGAGAGTTGAGACCCATGGAATGGGTACCATGCAGTATGATTTCATAGGGTCTGCATGTGTTCACCGAACCTCACTAATCCTATCACTGCAGCATTTATGCCACTGTACACACGCTTGATTCTCTTTCGGAGACATATAAATCCATAGGTTTTAAGATTCTTACTAGTCAGGTATATTCTTAGACGTTTAATATGGGGTGTTGAGTCCTCTTCGTTGAGCAAGGAGTAGCTCTTGTCTATTACATATTTGGCTTATGGAACGGTATCTGTGCTAATTTCAATCTCTGGTTTTATGCAGCACCCCAACTCACCTTTCCCCTTAAGCAAGCATAAGTTGGTTTTCTACATTTGAGACCCTGTTCTGTTTTGTAATTCTGTTCCTGTGTAGCCAAGTTTACATTCCGTGTAGTAGTGATATCTTATGATGTTTCTTTTTCTGTGTGACTTATTTCACTTAGAATCATCGTACCTGAATCCACTCATTATGCTGCTATGGGCCTGATGACATAGATTTCATTGCTGAGTGATATTGCATTGTATGTTCCTACCACAACTTCTTTATCCATTTTTCACTTTCTGTGATATTGAACTCGTACTGTAAACGAGGTTCTTGTAAACAGAGCCGTCCCAAACTTTGGGGTGGCGGTGCCTTTTTGATTCTAATTTCCCTAAGCTATAGGACCATACGTGGAAGTGCCCTAGGCTCTGTTGCTTTGTTTTGTAGATGTGTCAGGAAACACCATACACTTCTCCAGAGTGGCTGTTGGCAATTTACATCTCGCCCATCAGCATAACAAGGCTCCCAGTTCTCCATGGCCTGTCCTGCCTTTCTGGATTTTACACTATTTTCCGATGGCCCTTTTGACCGGGGGGCAGTGAGACTTCATTGTAGTGCAGATTTCCTTTGCAAGCTTGCTTGGTTGACCAAAAAGTGCGTATGCGTTTTTTCCTGAATATATTCAGGAAAAAACGCATACGCCCTTTTTGGCCAAGTGCATCATTGTGGACGTTCTGCCTCTTTTCCTATGCTTTACATGTAATTCCAGTCTACCTCCTGAAATCGGTTTCCTACAATTCTGCCCCGCTTTCAAGTCCTCTTGGCAGCCTTACTTCAATAGATTTTTGGACGATAGCTGTCATTTATAACTCTGCAGGTTTGTGAATTACAGTGCCCCTGAGCTCCTTTCTTCAACTCGCTTTCTTGTGAGCTGGCCGCAACACCGCAGCCTTGCTTCAGGCCCTAGTGTGGTTCCACCATGGCACGCTGAGCCTTTGGTTAATTCCTCTTCCTGGTGGGAAATGAGAGTTAAATTTGCCCGTCCAGACACCTCCAGCTAGTCTCTCATTGGTTCTCCCTATTCCTGTTCATTTTCCGCAGAAATGGCAAACTGGGCCAAACAGGAGGTTAAAGGCACTGACTCTCCAAGTGGGGAGAGTGTTAGTAAAGCGACTGGAATGTTGCACCCGAGTACCAGGGGACGAAAGCTGAGACACATTTGAACACGTTTCCCGATCACATGGTGGATCATACTCTGGGTTCCACATGCATGTTTTAGCTGAAGGAAGAATCCCTTAAACCTGGAGAGTTGAGACCCATGGAATGGGTACCATGCAATATGACCTCAAAGGGTCTGCATTTGCTCACCGAACCTCACCAATCCTATCACTGCTGCGTTTATGCCACTGTACACACGCTTGATTCTCTTTTGGAGACATAGAAATCTATAGGTTTTAAGATTCTTACTGGTCAGGTATATTCTTAGGCGTTTAATATGGGGTGTAGAGTCCACTTCGTTGAGCAAGGAGTAGCTCTTGTCTATTACATATTTGGCTTATGGAACAGTATCTGTGCTAATTTAAATCTCTGGTTTTATGCAGCACCCCAACTCACCTTTCCCCTTAAGCAAGCATAAGTTGGTTTTCTACATTTGAGACCCTGTTCTGTTTTGTAATTCAGTTCCTGTGTAGCCAAGTTTACATTCCGTGTAGTAGTGATATCTTATGATGTTTCTTTTTCTGTGTGACTTATTTCACTTAGAATCATCGTACCTGAATCCACTCATTATGCTGCTACGGGTCTGATGATATACATTTCATTGCTGAGTGATATTGCATTGTACGTAAGTACCACAAATTCTTTATCCATTTTTCGCTTTCTGTGATATTGAACTTGTACCGTAAACGAGGTTCTTGTAAACAGAGCCGTCCCAAACTTTGGGGTGGCTGTGTCTTTTTGATTTTAATTTCCCTAAGCTATAGGACCGTAAGTGGAAGTGCCCTAGGCTCTGTTGCTTTGTTTTTTAGATGTTTCAGGAAACACCATACACTTCTCCAGAGTGGCTGTTGGCAATTTACATCCCGCCCATCAGCATAACAAGGCTCCCAATTCTCCATGGCCTGTCCTGCCTTTCTGGATTTTACACTTTTTTCCGATGGCCCTTTTGACCGGGGGGCAGTGAGACTTCATTGTAGTGCAGATTTCCTTTGCAAGCTTGCTTGGTTGGCCAAAAAGGGCGTATGCGTTTTTTCCTGAATATATTCAGGAAAAAACTCATACGCTCTTTTTGGCCAAGTGCATCATTGTGGACGTTCTGCCTCTTTTCCTATGCTTTACATGCAATTCCAGTCTACCTCCTGAAACCGGTTTCCTGCAATTCTGCCCCGCTTTCAAGTCCTCTTGGCAGCCTTACTTCAATATATTTTTGGACGATAGCTGTCATTTTTAACTCTGCAGGTTTGTGAATTACAGTGCCCCTGAGCTCCTTTCTTCAACTCGCTTTCTTGTGAGCTGGCCGCAAGACCGCAGGATTGCTTCAGGCCCTAGTGTGGTTCCGGCATGGCACGCTGAGCCTTTGGTTAATTCCTCTTCCTTGTGGGAAATGAGAGTTAAATTTGCCCGTCCAGACACCTCCAGCTAGTCTCTCATTGGTTCTCCCTATTCCTGTTCCTTTTCCGCAGAAATTGCAAACTGGGCCAAACAGGAGTTTAAAGGCACTGACTCTACAAGTGGGGAGAGTTTTAGTAAAGCGTCTGGAATGTTGCACCCGAGTACCAGGGGACGAAAACTGAGACATATTTGAACACGTTTCCCGATCACACGGTGTATCATACTCTGGGTTCCACATGCATGTTTTAGGTGAAGGAAGAATCCCTTAAACCTGGAGAGTTGAGACCAATGGAATGGGTACCATGAAATATGACTTCAAAGGGTCTGCATTTGCTCACCGAACCTCACCAATCCTATCACTGCTGCGTTTATGCCGCTGTACACACGCTTGATTCTCTTTTGGAGACATATAAATCCATAGGATTTAAGATTCTTACTAGTCAGGTGTATTCTTAGGCGTTTAATATGAGATGTAGAGTCCACTTCGTTGAGAAAGGAGTAGCTCTTGTCTATTACATATTTGGCTTATGGAACGGTATCTGTGCTAATTTCAATCTCTGGTTTTATGCAGCACCCCAACTCACCTTTCCCCTTAAGCAAGCATAAGTTGGTTTTCTACATTTGAGACCCTGTTCTGTTTTGTAATTCAGTTTCTGTGTAGGCAAGTTTACATTCCTTGTAGTAGTGATATCTTATGATGTTTCTTTTTCTGTGTGACTTATTTCACTTAGAATCATCGTACCTGAATCCACTCATTATGCTGCTACGGGCCTGATGATACAGATTTCATTGCTGAGTGATATTGCATTGTACGTAAGTACCACAAATTCTTTATCCATTTTTCACTTTCTGTGTTATTGAACTTGTACCATAAACGAGGTTCTTGTAAACAGAGCCGTCCCAAACTTTGGGGTGGCTGTGTCTTTTTGATTTTAATTTCCCTAAGCTATAGGACCATAAGTGGAAGTGCCCTAGGCTCTGTTGCTTTGTTTTTTAGATGTTTCAGGAAACACCATACACTTCTCCAGAGTGGCTGTTGGCAATTTACATCCCGCCCATCAGCATAACAAGGCTCCCAGTTCTCCATGGCCTGTCCTGCCTTTCTGGATTTTATACATTTTTCAGATGGCCCTTTTGACCGGGGAGCAGTGAGACTTCATTGTAGTGCAGATTTCCTTTGCAAGCTTGCTTGGTTGGCCAAAAAGGGCGTATGCGTTTTTTCCTGAATATATTCAGAAAAAAACGCATACGCCCTTTTTGGCCAAGTGCATCATTGTGGACGTTCTGCCTCTTTTCCTATGCTTTACATGCAATTCCAGTCTACCTCCTGAAATCGGTTTCCTGCAATTCTGCCCCGCTTTCAAGTCCTCTTGGCAGCCTTACTTCAATATATTTTTGGACGATAGCTGTCATTTATAACTCTGCAGGTTTGTGAATTATAGTGCCCCTGAGCTCCTTTCTTCAACTCGCTTTCTTGTGAGCTGGCCGCAACACCGCAGGATTGCTTCAGGCCCTAGTGTGTTTCCGGCATGGCACGTTGAGCCTTTGGTTAATTCCTCTTCCTGGTGGGAAATGAGAGTTAAATTTGCCCGTCCAGACACCTCCAGCTAGTCTCTCATTGGTTCTCCCTATTCCTGTTCATTTTCCGCAGAAATGGCAAACTGGGCCAAACAGGAGGTTAAAGGCACTGACTCTCCAAGTGGGGAGAGTGTTAGTAAAGCGACTGGAATGTTGCACCCGAGTACCAGGGGACGAAAGCTGAGACACATTTGAACACGTTTCCCGATCACATGGTGGATCATACTCTGGGTTCCACATGCATGTTTTAGCTGAAGGAAGAATCCCTTAAACCTGGAGAGTTGAGACCCATGGAATGGGTACCATGCAATATGACCTCAAAGGGTCTGCATTTGCTCACCGAACCTCAACAATCCTATCACTGCTGCGTTTATGCCGCTGTACACACGCTTGATTCTCTTTTGGAGACATAGAAATCTATAGGTTTTAAGATTCTTACTGGTCAGGTATATTCTTAGGCGTTTAATATGGGGTGTAGAGTCCACTTCGTTGAGCAAGGAGTAGCTCTTGTCTATTACATATTTGGCTTATGGAACGGTATCTGTGCTAATTTAAATCTCTGGTTTTATGCAGCACCCCAACTCACCTTTCCCCTTAAGCAAGCATAAGTTGGTTTTCTACATTTGAGACCCTGTTCTGTTTTGTAATTCAGTTCCTGTGTAGCCAAGTTTACATTCCGTGTAGTAGTGATATCTTATGATGTTTCTTTTTCTGTGTGACTTATTTCACTTAGAATCATCGTACCTGAATCCACTCATTATGCTGCTACGGGTCTGATGATATACATTTCATTGCTGAGTGATATTGCATTGTACGTAAGTACCACAAATTCTTTATCCATTTTTCGCTTTCTGTGATATTGAACTTGTACCGTAAACGAGGTTCTTGTAAACAGAGCCGTCCCAAACTTTGGGGTGGCTGTGTCTTTTTGATTTTAATTTCCCTAAGCTATAGGACCGTAAGTGGAAGTGCCCTAGGCTCTGTTGCTTTGTTTTTTAGATGTTTCAGGAAACACCATACACTTCTCCAGAGTGGCTGTTGTCAATTTACATCCCGCCCATCAGCATAACAAGGCTCCCAATTCTCCATGGCCTGTCCTGCCTTTCTGGATTTTACACTTTTTTCCGATGGCCCTTTTGACCGGGGGGCAGTGAGACTTCATTGTAGTGCAGATTTCCTTTGCAAGCTTGCTTGGTTGGCCAAAAAGGGCGTATGCGTTTTTTCCTGAATATATTCAGGAAAAAACGCATACGCCCTTTTTGGCCAAGTGCATCATTGTGGACGTTCTGCCTCTTTTCCTATGCTTTACATGCAATTCCAGTCTACCTCCTGAAACCGGTTTCCTGCAATTCTGCCCCGCTTTCAAGTCCTCTTGGCAGCCTTACTTCAATATATTTTTGGACGATAGCTGTCATTTTTAACTCTGCAGGTTTGTGAATTACAGTGCCCCTGAGCTCCTTTCTTCAACTCGCTTTCTTGTGAGCTGGCCGCAAGACCGCAGGATTGCTTCAGGCCCTAGTGTGGTTCCGGCATGGCACGCTGAGCCTTTGGTTAATTCCTCTTTCTGGTGGGAAATGAGAGTTAAATTTGCCCGTCCAGACACCTCCAGCTAGTCTCTCATTGGTTCTCCCTATTCCTGTTCATTTTCCGCAGAAATGGCAAACTGGGCCAAACAGGAGGTTAAAGGCACTGACTCTCCAAGTGGGGAGAGTGTTAGTAAAGCGACTGGAATGTTGCACCCGAGTACCAGGGGACGAAAACTGAGACACATTTGAACACATTTCCCGATCACATGGTGGATCATACTCTGGGTTCCACATGCATGTTTTAGCTGAAGGAAGAATCCCTTAAACCTGGAGAGTTGAGACCCATGGAATGGGTACCATGCAATATGACCTCAAAGGGTCTGCATTTGCTCACCGAACCTCACCAATCCTATCACTGCTGCGTTTATGCTGCTGTACACACGCTTGATTCTCTTTTGGAGACATATAAATCCATAGGTTTTGAGATTCTTACTAGTCAGGTATATTCTTAGGCGTTTAATATGTGGTGTAGAGTTCACTTCGTTGAGCAAGGAGTAGCTCTTGTCTATTTCATATTTGGCTTATGGAACATTATCTGTGCTAATTTCAATCTCTGGTTTTATGCAGCACCCCAACTCACCTTTCCCCTTAAGCAAGCATAAGTTGGTTTTCTACATTTGAGACCCTGTTCTGTTTTGTAATTCAGTTCCTGTGTAGCCAAGTTTACATTCCGTGTAGTAGTGATATCTTATGATGTTTCTTTTTCTGTGTGACTTATTTCACTTAGAATCATCGTACCTGAATCCACTCATTATGCTGCTATGGGCCTGATGACATAGATTTCATTGCTGAGTGATATTGCATTGTACGTAAGTACCACAACTTCTTTATCCATTTTTCACTTTCTGTGATATTGAACTTGTACTGTAAACGAGGTTCTTGTAAACAGAGCCATCCCAAACTTTGGGGTGGCTGTGTCTTTTTGATTTTAATTTCCCTAAACTATAGGACCATAAGTGGAAGTGCCCTAGGCTCTGTTGCTTTGTTTTTTAGATGTTTCAGGAAACACCATACACTTCTCCAGAGTGGCTGTTGGCAATTTACATCCCGCCCATCAGCATAACAAGGCTCCCAGTTCTCCATGGCCTGTCCTGCCTTTCTGGATTTTACACTTTTTTCAGATGGCCCTTTTGACCGGGGGGAAGTGAGACTTCATTGTAGTGAAGATTTCCTTTGCAAGCTTGCTTGGTTGGCCAAAAAGGGCGTAAGCTTTGTTTCCTGAATATATTCAGGAAAAAACGCATACGCCCTTTTTGGCCAAGTGCATCATTGTGGACGTTCTGCCTCTTTTCCTATGCTTTGCATGCAATTCCAGTATACCTCCTGAAATTGGTTTCCTGCAATTCTGCCCCGCTTTCAAGTCCTCTTGGCAGCCTTACTTCAATATATTTTTGGACGATAGCTGTCATTTATAACTCTGCAGGTTTGTGAATTACAGTGCCCCTGAGCTCCTTTCTTCAACTCGCTTTCTTGTGAGCTGGCCGCAACACTGCAGGATTGCTTCAGGCCCTAGTGTGGTTCCGGCATGGCACGCTGAGACTTTGGTTAATTCCTCTTCCTGGTGGGAAATGAGAGTTAAATTTGCCCGTCCAGACACCTCCAGCTAGTCTCTCATTGGTTCTCCCTATTCCTGTTCATCTTCCACAGAAATTGCAAACTGGGCCAAACAGGAGGTTAAAGGCACTGACTCTCCAAGTGGAGAGAGTGTTAGTAAAGCGTCTGGAATGCTGCACCCGAGTACCAGGGGACGAAAACTGAGACACATTTGAACACGTTTCCCGATCACATGGTGGATCATACTCTGGGTTTCACATGCATGTTTTAGCTGAAGGAAGAATCCTTTAAACCTGGAGAGTTGAGACCCATGGAATGGGTACCATGGAATATGACTTCAAAGGGTGTGCATTTGCTCACCGAACATCACCAATCCTATCACTGCTGCGCTTATGCCGCTGTACACACGCTTGATTCTCTTTCGGAGACATATAAATCCATAGGTTTTAAGATTCTTACTAGTCAGGTATATTCTTTGGCGTTTAATATGGGGTGTTGTGTCCACTTCGTTGAGCAAGGAGTAGCTCTGGTCTATTACATATTTGGCTTATGGAACGGTATCTGTGCTAATTTCAATCTCTGGTTTTATGCAGCACCCCAACTCACCTTTCCCCTTAAGCAAGCATAAGTTGGTTTTCTACATTTGAGACCCTGTTCTGTTTTGTAATTCAGTTCCTGTGTAGCCAAGTTTACATTCCGTGTAGTAGTGATATCTTATGATGTTTATTTTTCTGTGTGACTTATCTTACTTAGAATCATCGTACCTGAAACCACTCATTATGTTGCTACGGGCCTGATGACATAGATTTCATTGCTGAGTGATATTGCATTGTACGTAAGTACCACAACTTCTTTATCCATTTTTTGCTTTCTGTGATATTGAACTTGTACTGTAAATGAGGTTCTTGTAAACAGAGCTGTCCCAAACTTTGGGGTGGCTGTGTCTTTTTGATTTTAATTTCCCTAAGCTATAGGACCATAAGTGGAAGTGCCCTAGGCTCTGTTGCTTTGTTTTTTAGATGTTTCAGGAAACACCTTATACTTCTCCAGAGTGGCTGTTGGATATTTACATCCCGCCCATCAGCATAACAAGGCTCCCAGTACACCATGGCCTGTCCTGCCTTTCTGGATTTTACACTTTTTTCAGATGGCCCTTTTGACCGGGGGGCAGTGAGACTTCATTGTAGTGCAGATTTCCTTTGCAAGCTTGCTTGGTTGGCCAAAATGTGCGTATGCGTTTTTTCCTGAATATATTCAGGAAAAAACGCATACACCCTTTTTGGCCAAGTGCATCATTGTGGACGTTCTGCCCCTTTTCCTATGCTTTACATACAATTCCAGTCTACGTCCTGAAATCAGTTTCCTGCAATTCTGCCCCGCTTTCAAGTCCTCTTGGCAGCCTTACTTCAATATATTTTTGGACGATAGCTGTCATTTATAACTCTGCAGGTTTGTGAATTACAGTGCCCCTGAACTCCTTTCTTCAACTCGCTTTCTTGTGAGCTGGCCGCAACACCGCAGGATTGCTTCAGGCCCTAGTGTGGTTCTGGCGTGGCACGCTGAGCCTTTGGTTAATTCCTCTTCCTGGTGGGAAATGAGAGTTAAATTTGCCCGTCCAGACACCTCCAGCTAGTCTCTCATTGGTTCTCCCTATTCCTGTTCATTTTCTGCAGAAATTGCAAACTTGGCCAAACAGGAGGTTAAAGGCACTGACTTTCCAAGTGGGGAGAGTGTTAGTAAAGCGTCTGGAATGTTGCACCCGAGTACCAGGGGACGGAACCTGAGACACATTTGAACACGTTTCCCGATCACACGGTGGATCATACTCTGTGTTCCACATGCATGTTTTAGCTGAAGGAAGAATCCCTTAAACCTGGAGAGTTGAGACCCATGGAATGGGTACCATGCAATATGACTTCAAAGGTTCTGCATTGGCTCACCGAACCTCACCAATCCTATCACTGCTGCGCTTATGCCACTGTACACACGCTTGTTTCTCTTTCGGAGACATATAAATCCATAGGTTTTAAGATTCTTACTAGTCAGGTATATTCTTAGACGTTTAATATGGTGTGTTGAGTCCACTTCATTGAGCAAGGTGTAGCTGTTGTCTATTACATGTTTGGCTTATGGAATGGTATCTGTGCTAATTTCAGTCTCTGGTTTTATACAGCACCCCAACTCACCTTTCCCCTTAAGCAAGCATAAGTTGGTTTTCTACATTTGAGACCCTGTTCTGTTTTGTAATTCAGTTCCTGTGTAGCCATGTTTACATTCCGTGTAGTAGTGATATCTTATGATGTTTCTTTTTCTGTGTGACTTATTTCACTTAGAATCATCGTACCTGAATCCACTCATTATGCTGCTACGGGCCTGATGATATACATTTCATTGCTGAGTGATATTGCATTGTACGTAAGTACCACAAATTCTTTATCCATTTTTCGCTTTCTGTGATATTGAACTTGTACCGTAAACAAGGTTCTTGTAAACAGAGCGGTCCCAAACTTTGGGGTGGCTGTGTCTTTTTGATTTTAATTTCCCTAAGCTATAGGACCGTAAGTGGAAGTGCCCTAGGCTCTGTTGCTTTGTTTTTTAGATGTTTCAGGAAACACCATACACTTCTCCAGAGTGGCTGTTGGCAATTTACATCCCGCCCATCAGCATAACAAGGCTCCCAATTCTCCATGGCCTGTCCTGCCTTTCTGGATTTTACACTTTTTTCCGATGGCCCTTTTGACCGGGGGGCAGTGAGACTTCATTGTAGTGCAGATTTCCTTTGCAAGCTTGCTTGGCTGGCCAAAAATGCGTATGCGTTTTTTCCTGAATATATTCAGGAAAAAACGCATACGCCCTTTTTGGCCAAGTGCATCATTGTGGACGTTCTGCCTCTTTTCCTATGCTTTACATGCAATTCCAGTCTACCTCCTGAAACCGGTTTCCTGCAATTCTGCCCCACTTTCAAGTCCTCTTGGCAGCCTTACTTCAATATATTTTTGGACGATAGCTGTCATTTTTAACTCTGCAGGTTTGTGAATTACAGTGCCCCTGAGCTCCTTTCTTCAACTCGCTTTCTTGTGAGCTGGCCGCAACACCGCAGGATTGCTTCAGGACCTAGTGTCGTTCCGGCATGGCACGCTGAGCCTTTGGTTAATTCCTCTTCCTGGTGGGAAATGAGAGTTAAATTTGCCCGTCCAGACACCTCCAGCTAGTCTCTCATTGGTTCTCCCTATTCCTGTTCCTTTTCCGCAGAAATTGCAAACTGGGCCAAACAGGAGTTTAAAGGCACTGACTCTCCAAGTGGGGAGAGTTTTAGTAAAGCGTCTGGAATGTTGCACCCGAGTACCAGGGGACGAAAACTGAGACACATTTGAACACGTTTCCCGATCACACGGTGGATCATACTCTGGGTTCCACATGCATGTTTTAGCTGAAGGAAGAATCCCTTAAACCTGGAGAGTTGAGACCCATGGAATGGGTACCATGAAATATGACTTCAAAGGGTCTGCATTTGCTCACCGAACCTCACCAATCCTATCACTGCTGCGTTTATGCCGCTGTACACACGCTTGATTCTCTTTTGGAGACATATAAATCCATAGGATTTAAGATTCTTACTAGTCAGGTGTATTCTTAGGCGTTTAATATGAGATGTAGAGTCCACTTCGTTGAACAAGGAGTAGCTGTTGTCTATTACATATTTGGCTTATGGAACGGTATCTGTGCTAATTTCAATCTCTGGTTTTATGCAGCACCCCAACTCACCTTTCCCCTTAAGCAAGCATAAGTTGGTTTTCTACATTTGAGACCCTGTTCTGTTTTGTAATTCAGTTTCTGTGTAGGCAAGTTTACAGTCCTTGTAGTAGTGATATCTTATGATGTTTCTTTTTCTGTGTGAATTATTTCACTTAGAATCATCGTACCTGAATCCACTCATTATGCTGCTACGGGCCTGATGATATAGATTTCATTGCTGAGTGATATTGCATTGTACGTAAGTACCACAAATTCTTTATCCATTTTTCACTTTCTGTGTTATTGAACTTGTACCGTAAATGAGGTTCTTGTAAACAGAGCCGTCCCAACCTTTGGGGTGGCTGTGTCTTTTTGATTTTAATTTCCCTAAGCTATAGGACCATAAGTGGAAGTGCCCTAGGCTCTGTTGCTTTGTTTTTTAGATGTTTCAGGAAACACCATACACTTCTCCAGAGTGGCTGTTGGCAATTTACATCCTGCCCATCAGCATAACAAGGCTCCCAGTTCTCCATGGCCTGTCCTGCCTTTCTGGATTTTACACTTTTTTCAGATGGCCCTTTTGACCGGGGGGCAGTGAGACTTCATTGTAGTGCAGATTTCCTTTGCAAGCTTGCTTGGTTGGCCAAAAAGGGCGTATGCGTTTTTTCCTGAATATATTCAGGAAAAAACGCATACGCCCTTTTTGGCCAAGTGCATCATTGTGGACGTTCTGCCTCTTTTCCTATGCTTTACATGCAATTCCAGTCTACCTCCTGAAATCGGTTTCCTGCAATTCTGCCCCGCTTTCAAGTCCTCTTGGCAGCCTTACTTCAATATATTTTTGGACGATAGCTGTCATTTATAACTCTGCAGGTTTGTGAATTACAGTGCCCCTGAGCTCCTTTCTTCAACTCGCTTTCTTGTGAGCTGGCCGCAACACCGCAGGATTGCTTCAGGCCCTAGTGTGGTTCCGGCATGGCACGCTGAGCCTTTGGTTAATTCCTCTTCCTGGTGGGAAATGAGAGTTAAATTTGCCCGTCCAGACACCTCCAGCTAGTCTCTCATTGGTTCTCCGTATTCCTGTTCATTTTCCGCAGAAATGGCAAACTGGGCCAAACAGGAGTTTAAAGGCACTGACTCTCCAAGTGGGGAGAGTGTTAGTAAAGCGACTGGAATGTTGCACCCGAGTACCAGGTGACGAAAACTGAGACACATTTGAACACATTTCCCGATCACATGGTGGATCATACTCTGGGTTCCACATGCATGTTTTAGCTGAAGGAAGAATCCCTTAAACCTGGAGAGTTGAGACCCATGGAATGGGTACCATGCAATATGACCTCAAAGGGTCTGCATTTGCTCACCGAACCTCACCAATCCTATCACTGCTGCGTTTATGCCGCTGTACACACGCTTGATTCTCTTTTGGAGACATATAAATCCATAGGTTTTGAGATTCTTACTAGTCAGGTATATTCTTAGGCGTTTAATATGTGGTGTAGAGTTCACTTCGTTGAGCAAGGAGTAGCTCTTGTCTATTTCATATTTGGCTTATGGAACATTATCTGTGCTAATTTCAATCTCTGGTTTTATGCAGCACCCCAACTCACCTTTCCCCTTAAGCAAGCATAAGTTGGTTTTCTACATTTGAGACCCTGTTCTGTTTTGTAATTCAGTTCCTGTGTAGCCAAGTTTACATTCCGTGTAGTAGTGATATCTTATGATGTTTCTTTTTCTGTGTGACTTATTTCACTTAGAATCATCATACCTGAATCCACTCATTATGCTGCTACGGGCCTGATGATATAGATTTCATTGCTGAGTGATATTGCATTGTACGTAAGAACCACAACTTCTTTATCCATTTTTCACTTTCTGTGATATTGAACTTTTACTATAAACGAGGTTCTTGTAAACAGAGCCGTCCCAAATTTTGGGGTGGCTGTGTCTTTTTGATTCTAAATTCCCTAAGCTATAGGACCATAAGTGGAAGTGCCCTAGGCTCTGTTGCTTTGTTTCTTAGATGCTTCAGGAAACACCATACACTTCTCCAGAGTGGCTGTTGGCAATTTACATCCCGCCCATCAGCATAACAAGGCTCCCAGTTCTCCATGGCCTGTCCTGCCTTTCTGGATTTTATACATTTTTCAGATGGCCCTTTTGACCGGGGGGCAGTGAGACTTCATTGTAGTGCAGATTTCCTTTGCAAGCTTGCTTGGTTGGCCAAAAAGGGCGTATGCGTTTTTTCCTGAATATATTCAGGAAAAAACGCATACGCCCTTTTTGGCCAAGTGCATCATTGTGGACGTTCTGCCCCTTTTCCTATGCTTTACATACAATTCAAGTCTACGTCCTGAAATCAGTTTCCTGCAATTCTGCCCCGCTTTCAAGTCCTCTTGGCAGCCTTACTTCAATATATTTTTGGACGTTAGCTATCATTTATAACTCTGCAGGTTTGTGAATTACAGTGCCCCTGAACTCCTTTCTTCAACTCGCTTTCTTGTGAGCTGGCCGCAACACCGCAGGATTGCTTCAGGCCCTAGTGTGGTTCTGGCGTGGCACGCTGAGCCTTGGGTTAATTCCTCTTCCTGGTGGGAAATGAGAGTTAAATTTGCCCGTCCAGACACCTCCAGCTAGTCTCTCATTGGTTCTCCCTATTCCTGTTCATTTTCTGCAGAAATTGCAAACTTGGCCAAACAGGAGGTTAAAGGCACTGACTCTCCAAGTGGGGAGAGTGTTAGTAAAGCGTCTGGAATGTTGCACCCGAGTACCAGGGGACGGAACCTGAGACACATTTGAACACGTTTCCCGATCACACGGTGGATCATACTCTGTGTTCCACATGCATGTTTTAGCTGAAGGAAGAATCCCTTAAACCTGGAGAGTTGAGACCCATGGAATGGGTACCATGCAATATGACTTCAAAGGTTCTGCATTGGCTCACCGAACCTCACCAATCCTATCACTGCTGCGCTTATGGCACTGTACACACGCTTGATTCTCTTTCGGAGACATATAAATCCATAGGTTTTAAGATTCTTACTAGTCAGGTATATTCTTAGACGTTTAATATGGTGTGTTGAGTCCACTTCATTAAGCAAGGAGTAGCTGTTGTCTATTACATGTTTGGCTTATGGAATGGTATCTGTGCTAATTTCAGTCTCTGCTTTTATACAGCACCCCAACTCACCTTTCCCCTTAAGCAAGCATAAGTTGGTTTTCTACATTTGAGACCCTGTTCTGTTTTGTAATTCAGTTCCTGTGTAGCCATGTTTACATTCCGTGTAGTAGTGATATCTTATGATGTTTCTTTTTCTGTGTGAGTTATTTCACTTAGAATCATCGTACCTGAATCCACTCATTATGCTGCTACGGGCCTGATGATATACATTTCATTGCTGAGTGATATTGCATTGTACGTAAGTACCACAAATTCTTTATCCATTTTTCGCTTTCTGTGATATTGAACTTGTACCGTAAACGAGGTTCTTGTAAACAGAGCGGTCCCAAACTTTGGGGTGGCTGTGTCTTTTTGATTTTAATTTCCCTAAGCTATAGGACCATAAGTGGAAGTGCCCTAGGCTCTGTTGCTTTGTTTTTTAGATGTTTCAGGAAACACCATACACTTCTCCAGAGTGGCTGTTGGCAATTTACATCCCGCCCATCAGCATAACAAGGCTCCCAGTTCTCCATGGCCTGTCCTGCCTTTCTGGATTTTATACATTTTTCACATGGCCCTTTTGACAGGGGGGCAGTGAGACTTCATTGTAGTGCAGATTTCCTTTGCAAGCTTGCTTGGTTGGCCAAAAAGGGCGTATGCGTTTTTTCCTGAATATATTCAGGAAAAAACGCATACGCCCTTTTTGGCCAAGTGCATCATTGTGGACGTTCTGTCTCTTTTCCTATGCTTTACATGCAATTCCAGTCTACCTCCTGAAATCGGATACCTGCAATTCTGCCCCGCTTTCGAGTCCTCTTGGCAGCCTTACTTCAATATATTTTTGGACGATAGCTGTCATTTATAACTCTGCAGGTTTGTGAATTACAGTGCCCCTGAGCTCCTTTCTTCAACTCGCTTTCTTGTGAGCTGGCCACAACACCGCAGCATTGCTTCAGGCCCTAGTGTGGTTCCGGCATGGCACGCTGAGCCTTTGGTTACTTCCTCTTCCTTGTGGGAAATGAGAGTTAAATTTGCCCGTCCAGACACCTCCAGCTAGTCTCTCATTGGTTCTCCCTATTCCTGTTCATTTTCTGCAGAAATTGCAAACTGGGCCAAACAGGAGGTTAAAGGCACTGACTCTCCAAGTGGGGAGAGTTTTAGTAAAGCGTCTGGAATGTTGCACCCGAGTACCAGGGGACGAAAACTGAGACGCATTTGAACACGTTTCCCGATCACACGGTGGATCATACTCTGGGTTCCACATGCATGTTTTAGCTGAAGGAAGAATCCCTTAAACCTGGAGAGTTGAGACCCATGGAATGGGTACCATGCAATATGACTTCAAAGGGTCTGCATTTGCTCACCGAACCTCACCAATCCTATCACTGCTGCATTTATGCTGCTGTACACACGCTTGATTCTCTTTCGGAGACATATAAATCCATAGGTTTTAAGATTCTTACTAGTCAGGTATATTCTTAGGCGTTTAATATGGGATGTAGAGTCCAATTCGTTGAGCAAGGAGTAGCTCTTGTCTATTACATGTTTGACTTATGGAATGGTATCTGTGCTAATTTCAATCTCTGGTTTTATACAGCACCCCAACTCACCTTTCCCCTTAAGCAAGCATAAGTTGGTTTTCTACATTTGAGACCCTGTTCTGTTTTGTAATTCAGTTCCTGTGTAGCCAAGTTTACATTCCGTGTAGTAGTGATATCTTATGATGTTTCTTTTTCTGTGTGACTTATTTCACTTAGAATCATCGTACCTGAATCCACTCATTATGCTGCTATGGGCCTGATGACATAGATTTCATTGCTGAGTGATATTGCATTGTACGTAAGTACCACAACTTCTTTATCCATTTTTCACTTTCTGTGATATTGAACTTGTACTGTAAACGAGGTTCTTGTAAACAGAGCCGTCCCAAACTTTGGGGTGGCTGTGTCTTTTTGATTTTAATTTCCCTAAGCTATAGGACCATAAGTGGAAGTGCCCTAGGCTCTGTTGTTTTGTTTTTTAGATGTTTCAGGAAACACCATACACTTCTCCAGAGTGGCTGTTGGCAATTTACATCCCGCCCATCAGCATAACAAGGCTCCCAGTTCTCCATGGCCTTTCCTGCCTTTCTGGATTTTACACTTTTTTCAGATGGCCCTTTTGACCTGGGGGCAGTGAAACTTCATTGTAGTGCAGATTTCCTTTGCAAGCTTGCTTGGTTGGCCAAAAAGTGCGTAAGCTTTTTTTCCTGAGGAAAAAACGCATATGCCCTTTTTGGCCAAGTGCATCATTGTGGACGTTCTGCCTCTTTTCCTATGCTTTACATGCAATTCCAGTCTACCTCCTGAAATCGGTTTCCTGCAATTCTGCCCCGCTTTCAAGTCCTCTTGGCAGCCTTACTTCAATAGATTTTTGGACGATAGCTGTCATTTATAACTCTGCAGGTTTGTGAATTACAGTGCCCCTGAGCTCCTTTCTTCAACTCGCTTTCTTGTGAGCTGGCCGCAACACCGCAGCATTGCTTCAGGCCCTAGTGTGGTTCCAGCATGGCAGGCTGAGCCTTTGGTTAATTCCTCTTCCTGGTGGGAAATGAGAGATAAATTTGCCCGTCCAGACACCTCCAGCTAGTCTCTCATTGGTTCTCACTATTCCTGTTCACTTTCCGCAGAAATTGAAAACTGGGCCAAACAGGAGGTTAAAGGCACTGACTCTCCAAGTGGGGAGAGTGTTAGTAAAGCGTCTGGAATGTTGCACCCGAGTACCAGGGGACGAAACCTGAGACACATTTGAACACGTTTCCTGATCACATGGTGGATCATACTCTGGGTTCCACATGCATGTTTTAGCTGAAGGAAGAATCCCTTAAACCTGGAGAGTTGAGACCCATGGAATGGGTACCATGCAATATGACTTCAAAGGGTCTGCATTTGCTCACCGAACCTCACCAATCCTATCACTGCTGCGTTTATGCCGCTGTACACACTCTTGTTTCTCTTTTGGAGACATATAAATCCATAGGTTTTAAGATTCTTACTAGTGAGGTATATTCTTAGACGTTTAATATCGGGTGTTGAGTCCACTTCGTTGAGTAAGGAGTAGCTCTTGTCTATTACATATTTGGCTTATGGAATGGTATCTGTGCTAAATTAAATCTCTGGTTTTATGCAGCACCCCAACTCACCTTTCCCCTTAAGCAAGCATAAGTTGGTTTTCTACATTTGAGACCCTGTTCTGTTTTGTAATTCAGTTCCTGTGTAGCCAAGTTTACATTCCGTGTAGTAGTGATATCTTATGATGTTTCATTTTCTCTGTGACTTATTTCACTTAGAATCATCGTACCTGAATCCACTCATTATGCTGCTACGGGCCTGGTGATATAGATTTCATTGCTGAGTGATATTGCATTGTACGTAAGTACCACAACTTCTTTATCCATTTTTCGCTTTCTGTGATATTGAACTTGTACCGTAAACGAGGTTCTTGTAAACAGAGCCGTCCCAAACTTTGGGGTGGCTGTGTCTTTTTGATTTTAATTTCCCTAAGCTATAGGACCATAAGTGGAAGTGCCCTAGGCTCTGTTGCTTTGCTTTTTAGATGTTTCAGGAAACACCATACACTTCTCCAGAGTGGCTGTTGGCAATTTACATCCCGCCCATCAGCATAACAAGGCTCCCAGTTCTCCATGGCCTGTCCTGCCTTTCTGGATTTTATACTTTTTTCAGATGGCCTTTTTGACCGGGGGGCAGTGAGACTTCATTGTAGTGCAGATTTCCTTTGCAAGCTTGCTTGGTTGGCCAAAAAGGGCGTATGCGTTTTTTCCTGAATATATTCAGGAAAAAACGCATACGCCCTTTTTGGCCAAGTGCATCATTGTGGACGTTCTGCCTCTTTTCCTATGCTTTACATGCAATTCCAGTCTACCTCCTGAAATCGGTTTCCTGCAATTCTGCCCCACTTTCGAGTCCTCTTGGCAGCCTTACTTCAATATATTTTTGGACGATAGCTGTCATTTATAACTCTGCAGGTTTGTGAATTACAGTGCCCCTGAGCTCCTTTCTTCAACTCGCTTTCTTGTGAGCTGGCCGCAACCCCGCAGCATTGCTTCAGGCCCTAGTGTGGTTCCGGCATGGCACGCTGAGCATTTGGTTACTTCCTCTTCCTGGTGGGAAATGAGAGTTAAATTTGCCCGTCCAGACACCTGCAGCTAGTCTCTCATTGGTTCTCCCTATTCCTGTTCATTTTCCGCAGAAATTGCAAACTGGGCCAAACAGGAGGTTAAAGGCACTGA
Source organism: Pseudorca crassidens (assembly GCF_039906515.1). Classification (NCBI taxonomy): domain Eukaryota; kingdom Metazoa; phylum Chordata; class Mammalia; order Artiodactyla; family Delphinidae; genus Pseudorca; species Pseudorca crassidens. Next base: position 165,105,724 of record NC_090296.1, read on the forward strand.
CTCTCCAAGTGGGGAGAGTTTTAGTAAAGCGTCTGGAATGTTGCACCCGAGTACCAGGGGACGAAAACTGAGATGCATTTGAACACGTTTCCCGATCACATGGTGGATCATACTCTGGGTTCCACATGCATGTTTTAGCTGAAGGAAGAATCCCTTAAACCTGGAGAGTTGAGACCCATGGAATGGGTACCATGCAATATGACTTCAAAGGGTCTGCATTTGCTCACCGAACCTCACCAATCCTATCACTGCTGCATTTATGCCGCTGTACACACGCTTGATTCTCTTTCAGAGAAATATAAATCCATAGGTTTTAAGATTCTTACTAGTCAGGTGTATTCTTACGCGTTTAATATGGGATGTAGAGTCCACTTCGTTGAGCAAGGAGTAGCTGTTGTCTATTACATATTTGGCTTATGGAATGGTATCTGTGCTAATTTCAATCTCTGGTTTTATGCAGCACCCCAACTCACCTTTCCCCTTAAGCAAGCATAAGTTGGTTTTCTACATTTGAGACCCTGCTCTGTTTTGTAATTCAGTTCCTGTGTAGCCAAGTTTACATTCCGTGTAGTAGTGATATCTTATGATGTTTCTTTTTCTGTGTGACTTATTTCACTTAGAATCATCTTACCTGAATCCACTCATTATGCTGCTATGGGCCTGATGACATAGATTTCATTGCTGAGTGATATTGCATTGTACGTAAGTACCACAACTTCTTTATCCATTTTTCACTTTCTGTGATATTGAACTTGTACTGTAAACGAGGTTCTTGTAAACATAGCCGTCCCAAACTTTGGGGTGGCTGTGTCTTTTTGATTTTAATTTCCCTAAGCTATAGGACCATAAGTGGAAGTGCCCTAGGCTCTGTTGCTTTGTTTTTTAGATGTTTCAGGAAACACCATACACTTCTCCAGAGTGGCTGTTGGCAATTTACATCTCGCCCATCAGCATAATAAGGCTCCCAGTTCTCCATGGCCTGTCCTGCCTTTCTGGATTTTACACTTTTTTCAGATGGCCCTTTTGACCGGGGGGCAGTGAGACTTCATTGTAGTGCAGATTTCCTTTGCAAGCTTGCTTGGTTGGCCAAAAAGGGCGTATTCGTTTCTTCCTGAACATATTCAGGAAAAAACGCATACGCCCTTTTTGGCCAAGTGCATCATTGTGGACGTTCTGCCTCTTTTCCTATGCTCTACATGCAATTCCAGTCTACCTCCTGAAATCGATTTCCTGCAATTCTGCCCCGCTTTCAAGTCCTCTTGGCAGCCTTACTTCAATATATTTTTGGACGATAGCTGTCATTTATAACTCTGCAGGTTTGTGAATTAAAGTGCCCCTGAGCTCCTTTCTTCAACTTGCTTTCTTGTGAGCTGGCCGCAACACCGCAGCATTGCTTCAGGCCCTAGTGTGGTTCCGGCATGGCACGCTGAGCCTTTGGTTAATTCCTCTTCCTGGTGGGAAATGAGAGTTAAATTTGCCCGTCCAGACACCTCCAGCTATTCTCTCATTGGTTCTCCCTATTCCGGTTCATTTTCCGCAGAAATTGTAACCTGGGCCAAACAGGAGGTTAAAGGCACTGACTCTCCAAGTGGGGAGAGTGTTAGTAAAACATCTGGAATGTTGCACCCGAGGACCAGGGGAGAAAACTGAGACACATTTGAACATGTTACCCGATCACATGGTGGATCATACTCTGGGTTCCACATGCATGTTTTAGCTGAAGGAAGAATCCCTTGAACCTGGAGAGTTGAGACCCATGGAATGGGTACCATGCAATATGACTTCAAAGGGTCTGCATTTGCTCACCGAACCTCACCCATCCTATCACTGCTGCGTTTATGCCACTGTACACATGCTTGATTCTCTTTCGGAGAAATAAATATCCATAGGTTTTAAGATTCTTACTAGTCAGATATATTCTTAGGCGTTTAATATGGGGTGTTGAGTCCACTTCGTTGAGCAAGGAGTAGCTCTTGTCTATTACATATTTGGCTTATGGAACGGTATCTGTGCTAATTTCAATCTCTGGTTTTATGCAGCACCCCAACTCAGCTTTCCCCTTAAGCAAGCATAAGTTGGTTTTCTACATTTGAGACCCTGTTCTGTTTTGTAATTCAGTTCCTGTGTAGCCAAGTTTACATTCCGTGTAGTAGTGATATCTTATGATGTTTCTTTTTCTGTGTGACTTATTTCACTTAGAATCATCGTACCTGAATCCACTCATTATGCTACTATGGTCCTGATGACATAGATTTCATTGCTGAGTGATATTGCACTGCACATAAGTAGCACAACTTCTTTATCCATTTTTCACTTTCTGTGATAATGAACTTGTACCGTAAACGAGGTTCTTGTAAAAAGAACCGTCCCAAACTTTGGTGTGGCTGTGTCTTTTTGATTTTAATTTCCCTAAGCTATAGGACCATAAGTGGAAGTGCCCTAGGCTCTGTTGCTTTGTTTTTTAGATGTTTCAGGAAACACCATACACTTCTCCAGAGTGGCTGTTGGCAATTTACATCCCGCCCATCAGCATAACAAGGCTCCCAATTCTCCATGGCCTGTCCTGCCTTTCTGGATTTTACACTTTTTTCCGATGGCCCTTTTGACCGGGCGGCAGTGAGACTTCATTGTAGTGCAGATTTCCTTTGCAAGCTTGCTTGGTTGGCCAAAAAGGGCATATGCGTTTTTTCCTGAATATATTCAGGAAAAAACGCATATGCCCTTTTTGGCCAAGTGCATCATTGTGGACGTTCTGCCTCTTTTCCTATGCTTTACATGCAATTCCAGTCTACCTCCTGAAACCGGTTTCCTGCAATTCTGCCCCACTTTTAAGTCCTCTTGGCAGCCTTACTTCAATATATTTTTGGACGATAGCTGTCATTTTTAACTCTGCAGGTTTGTGAATTACAGTGCCCCTGAGCTCCTTTCTTCAACTCGCTTTCTTGTGAGCTGGCCGCAACACCGCAGCCTTGCTTCAGGCCCTAGTGTTGTTCTGGCATGGCACGCTGAGCCTTTGTTTAATTCCTCTTCCTGGTGGGAAATGAGAGTTAAATTTGCCCGTCCAGACACCTCCAGCTAGTCTCTCATTGGTTCTCCCTATTCCTGTTCCTTTTCCGCAGAAATTGCAAACCGGGCCAAACAGGAGTTTAAAGGCACTGACTCTCCAAGTGGGGAAAGTTTTAGTAAAGCGTCTGGAATGTTGCACCCGAGTACCAGGGGACGAAAACTGAGACACATTTGAACACGTTTCCCGATCACACGGTGGATCATACTCTGGGTTCCACATGCATGATTTAGGTGAAGGAAGAATCCCTTAAACCTGGAGAGTTGAGACCCATGGAATGGGTACCATGCAATATGACTTCAAAGGGTCTGCATTTGCTCACCGAACCTCACCAATCCTATCACTGCTGCATTTATGCCGCTGTACACACGCTTGATTCTCTTTCAGAGACATATAAATCCATAGGTTTTAAGATTCTTACTAGTCAGGTGTATTCTTAGGCGTTTAATATGGGATGTAGAGTCCACTTCGTTGAGCAAGGAGTAGCTGTTGTCTGTTACATGTTTGGCTTATGGAATGGTATCTGTGCTAATTTCAATCTCTGGTTTTATGCAGCACCCCAACTCACCTTTCCCCTTAAGCAAGCATAAGTTGGTTTTCTACATTTGAGACCCTGCTCTGTTTTGTAATTCAGTTCCTGTGTAGCCAAGTTTACATTCCGTGTAGTAGTGATATCTTATGATGTTTCTTTTTCTGTGTGACTTATTTCACTTAGAATCATCTTACCTGAATCCACTCATTATGCTGCTATGGGCCTGATGACATAGATTTCATTGCTGAGTGATATTGCATTGTACGTAAGTACCACAACTTCTTTATCCATTTTTAACTTTCTGTAATATTGAACTTGTACTGTAAACGAGGTTCTTGTAAACAGAGCCGTCCCAAACTTTGGGGTGGCTGTGTCTTTTTGATTTTAATTTCCCTAAGCTATAGGACCATAAGTGGAAGTGCCCTAGGCTCTGTTGCTTTGTTTTTTAGATGTTTCAGGAAACACCATACACTTCTCCAGAGTGGCTGTTGGCAATTTACATCTCGCCCATCAGCATAACAAGGCTCCCAGTTCTCCATGGCCTGTCCTGCCTTTCTGGATTTTACACTTTTTTCAGATGGCCCTTTTGACCGGGGGGCAGTGAGACTTCATTGTAGTGCAGATTTCCTTTGCAAGCTTGCTTGGTTGGCCAAAAAGGGCGTATACGTTTCTTCCTGAACATATTCAGGAAAAAACGCATACGCCCCTTTTGGCCAAGTGCATCATTGTGGACGTTCTGCCTCTTTTCCTATGCTCTACATGCAATTCCAGTCTACCTCCTGAAATCGATTTCCTGCAATTCTGCCCCGCTTTCAAGTCCTCTTGGCAGCCTTACTTCAATATATTTTTGGACGATAGCTGTCATTTATAACTCTGCAGGTTTGTGAATTAAAGTGCCCCTGAGCTCCTTTCTTCAACTCGCTTTCTTGTGAGCTGGCCGCAACACCGCAGGATTGCTTCAGGCCCTAGTGTGGTTCCGGCATGGCACGCTGAGCCTTTGGTTAATTCCTCTTCCTGGTGGGAAATGAGAGTTAAATTTGCCCGTCCAGACACCTCCAGCTAGTCTCTCATTGGTTCTCCTTATTCCTGTTCATTTTCCACAGAAATGGCAAACTGGGCCAAACAGGAGGTTAAAGGCACTGACTCTCCAAGTGGGGAGAGTGTTAGTAAAGCGACTGGAATGTTGCACCCGAGTACCAGGGGACGAAAACTGAGACGCATTTGAACACGTTTCCCGATCACATGGTGGATCATACTCTGGGTTCCACATGCATGTTTTAGCTGAAGGAAGAATCCCTTAAACCTGGAGAGTTGAGACCCATGGAATGGGTACCATGCAATATGACCTCAAAGGGTCTGCATTTGCTCACCGAACCTCACCAATCCTATCACTGCTGCGTTTATGCCGCTGTACACACGCTTGATTCTCTTTCGGAGACATAGAAATCTATAGGTTTTAAGATTCTTACTGGTCAGGTATATTCTTAGGCGTTTAATATGGGGTGTAGAGTCCACTTCGTTGAGCAAGGAGTAGCTCTTGTCTATTACATATTTGGCTTATGGAACGGTATCTGTGGTAATTTCAATCTCTGGTTTTATGCAGCACCCCAACTCACCTTTCCCCTTAAGCAAGCATAAGTTGGTTTTCTACATTTGAGACCCTGTTCTGTTTTGTAATTCAGTTCCTGTGTAGCCAAGTTTACATTCCGTGTAGTAGTGATATCTTATGATGTTTCTTTTTCTGTGTGACTTATTTCACTTAGAATCATCGTACCTGAATCCACTCATTATGCTGCTACGGGCCTGATGATATACATTTCATTGCTGAGTGATATTGCATTGTACGTAAGTACCACAACTTCTTTATCCATTTTTCACTTTCTGTGATATTGAACTTGTACTGTAAACGAGGTTCTTGTAAACAGAGCCGTCCCAAACTTTGGGGTGGCTGTGTCTTTTTGATTTTAATTTCCCTAAGCTATAGAACCGTAAGTGGAAGTGCCCTAGGCTCTGTTGCTTTGTTTTTTAGATGTTTCAGGAAACACCATACACTTCTCCAGAGTGGCTGTTGGCAATTTACATCCCGCCCATCAGCATAACAAGGCTCCCAATGCTCCATGGCCTGTCCTGCCTTTCTGGATTTTACACTTTTTTCAGATGGCCCTTTTGACTGGGGGGCAGTGAGACTTCATTGTAATGCAGATTTCATTTGCAAGCTTGCTTGGTTGGCCAAAAAGTGCGTATGCGTTTTTTCCTGAATATATTCAGGAAAAAACGCATACGCCCTTTTTGGCCAAGTGCATCATTGTGGACGTTCTGCCTCTTTTCCTATGCTTTACATGCAATTCCAGTCTACCTCCTGAAATCGGTTTCCTGCAATTCTGCCCCGCTTTCAAGTCCTCTTGGCAGCCTTACTTCAATATATTTTTGGACGATAGCTGTCATTTATAACTCTGCAGGTTTGTGAATTACAGTGCCTCTGAGCTCCTTTCTTCAACTCGCTTTCTTGTGAGCTGGCTGCAACACCGCAGCATTGCTTCAGGCCCTAGTGTGGTTCCGGCATGGCACGCTGAGCCTTTGGTTAATTCCTCTTCCTGGTGGGAAATGTGAGTTAAATTTGCCCGTCCAGGCACCTCCAGCTAGTCTCTCATTGGTTCTCCCTATTCCTGTTCATTTTCCGCAGAAATGGCAAACTGGGCCAAACAGGAGGTTAAAGGCACTGACTCTCCAAGTGGGGAGAGTGTTAGTAAAGCGTCTGGAATGTTGCACCCGAGTACCAGGGGATGAAACCTGAGACACATTTGAACACGTTTCCCAATCACACGGTGGATCATACTCTGGGTTTCACATGCATGTTTTAGCTGAAGGAAGAATCCCTTAAACCAGGAGAGTTGAGACCCATGGAATGGGTACCATGCAATATAAATTCAAAGGTTCTGCATTGGCTCACCAAACCTCACCAATCTTATCACTGCTGCGCTTTTGCCACTGTACACACGCTTGATTCTCTTTTGGAGACATATAAATCCATAGATTTTAAGATTCTTACTAGTCAGGTATATTCTTAGACGTTTAATATGGGGTATTCAGTCCTCTTCGTTGAGCAAAGACTAGCTCTTGTCTATTACATATTTGGCTTATGGAACGGTATCTGTGCTAATTTCAATCTCTGGTTTTATGCAGCACCCCAACTCACCTTTCCCCTTAAGCAAGCATAAGTTGGTTTTCTACATTTGAGACCCTGTTCTGTTTTGTAATTCTGTTCCTGTGTAGCCAAGTTTACATTCCGTGTAGTAGTGATATCTTATGATGTTTCTTTTTCTGTGTGACTTATTTCACTTAGAATCATCGTACCTGCATCCACTCATTATGCTGCTACGGGCCTGATGACATAGATTTCATTGCTGAGTGATATTGCATTGTATGTACCTACCACAACTTCTTTATCCATTTTTCACTTTCTGTGATATTGAACTCGTACTGTAAACGAGGTTCTTGTAAACAGAGCTGTCCCAAACTTTGGGGTGGCTGTGCCTTTTTGATTCTAATTTCCCTAAGCTATAGGACCATAAGTGGAAGTGCCCTAGGCTCTGTTGCTTTGTTTTGTAGATGTTTCAGGAAACACCATACACTTCTCCAGAGTGGCTGTTGGCAATTTACATCTCGCCCATCAGCATAATAAGGCTCCCAGTTCTCCATGGCCTGTCCTGCCTTTCTGGATTTTACACTATTTTCCGATGGCCCTTTTGACCGGGGGGCAGTGAGACTTCATTGTAGTGCAGATTTCCTTTGCAAGCTTGCTTGGTTGACCAAAAAGTGCGTATGCGTTTTTTCCTGAATATATTCAGGAAAAAACGCATACGCCCTTTTTGGCCAAGTGCATCATTGTGGACGTTCTGCCTCTTTTCCTATGCTTTACATGTAATTCCAGTCTACCTCCTGAAATCGGTTTCCTACAATTCTGGCCCGCTTTCAAGTCCTCTTGGCAGCCTTACTTCAATATATTTTTGGACGATAGCTGTCATTTATAACTCTGCAGGTTTGTGAATTACAGTGCCCCTGAGCTCCTTTCTTCAACTCACTTTCTTGTGAGCTGGCCGCAACACCGCAGCCTTGCTTCAGGCCCTAGTGTGGTTCCGGCATGGCACGCTGAGCCTTTGGTTAATTCCTCTTCCTGGTGGGAAATGAGAGTTAAATTTGCCCGTCCAGACACCTCCAGCTAGTCTCTCATTGGTTCTCCCTATTCCTGTTCCTTTTCCGCAGAAATTGCAAACCGGGCCAAACAGGAGTTTAAAGGCACTGACTCTCCAAGTGGGGAGAGTTTTAGTAAAGCGTCTGGAATGTTGCACCCGAGTACCAGGGGACGAAAACTGAGACACATTTGAACACGTTTCCCGATCACACGGTGGATCATACTCTGGGTTCCACATGCATGTTTTAGGTGAAGGAAGAATCCCTTAAACCTGGAGAGTTGAGACCCATGGAATGGGTACCATGAAATATGACTTCAAAGGGTCTGCATTTGCTCACCGAACCTCACCAATCCTATCACTGCTGCGTTTATGCCACTGTACACACGCTTGATTCTCTTTTGGAGACATATAAATCCATAGGATTTAAGATTCTTACTAGTCAGGTGTATTCTTAGGCGTTTAATATGAGATGTAGAGTCCACTTCGTTGAGCAAGGAGTAGCTCTTGTCTATTACATATTTGGCTTATGGAACGGTATCTGTGCTAATTTCAATCTCTGGTTTTATGCAGCACCCCAACTCACCTTTCCCCTTAAGCAAGCATAAGTTGGTTTTCTACATTTGAGACCCTGTTCTGTTTTGTAATTCAGTTCCTGTGTAGCCAAGTTTACATTCCGTGTAGTAGTGATATCTTATGATGTTTCTTTTTCTGTGTGACTTATTTCACTTAGAATCATCGTACCTGAATCCACTCATTATGCTGCTACGGGCCTGATGATATAGATTTCATTGCTGAGTGATATTGCATTGTACGTAAGTACCACAAATTCTTTATCCATTTTTCACTTTCTGTGTTATTGAACTTGTACCGTAAATGAAGTTCTTGTAAACAGAGCTGTCCCAAACTTTGGGGTGGCTGTGTCTTTTTGATTTTAATTTCCCTAAGCTATAGGACCATAAGTGGAAGTGCCCTAGGCTCTGTTGCTTTGTTTTTTAGATGTTTCAGGAAACACCTTATACTTCTCCAGAGTGGCTGTTGGATATTTACATCCCGCCCATCAGCATAACAAGGCTCCCAGTTCTCCATGGCCTGTCCTGCCTTTCTGGATTTTATACATTTTTCAGGTGGCCCTTTTGACCGGGGAGCAGTGAGACTTCATTGTAGTGCAGATTTCCTTTTCAAGCTTGCTTGGTTGGCCAAAAAGGGCGTATGCGTTTTTTCCTGAATATATTCAGGAAAAAACGCATACGCCCTTTTTGGCCAAGTGTATCATTGTGGACGTTCTGCCCCTTTTCCTATGCTTTACATACAATTCCAGTCTACGTCCTGAAATCAGTTTCCTGCAATTCTGCCCCGCTTTCAAGTCCTCTTGGCAGCCTTACTTCAATATATTTTTGGACGATAGCTATCATTTATAACTCTGCAGGTTTGTGAATTACAGTGCCCCTGAACTCCTTTCTTCAACTCGCTTTCTTGTGAGCTGGCCGCAACACCGCAGGATTGCTTCAGGCCCTAGTGTGGTTCTGGCGTGGCACGCTGAGCCTTGGGTTAATTCCTCTTCCTGGTGGGAAATGAGAGTTAAATTTGCCCGTCCAGACACCTCCAGCTAGTCTCTCATTGGTTCTCCCTATTCCTGTTCATTTTCTGCAGAAATTGCAAACTTGGCCAAACAGGAGGTTAAAGGCACTGACTCTCCAAGTGGGGAGAGTGTTAGTAAAGCGTCTGGAATGTTGCACCCGAGTACCAGGGGACGGAACCTGAGACACATTTGAACACGTTTCCCGATCACACGGTGGATCATACTCTGTGTTCCACATGCATGTTTTAGCTGAAGGAAGAATCCCTTAAACCTGGAGAGTTGAGACCCATGGAATGGGTACCATGCAATATGACTTCAAAGGTTCTGCATTGGCTCACCGAACCTCACCAATCCTATCACTGCTGCGCTTATGGCACTGTACACACGCTTGATTCTCTTTCAGAGACATATAAATCCATAGGTTTTAAGATTCTTACTAGTCAGGTATATTCTTAGACGTTTAATATGGTGTGTTGAGTCCACTTCATTGAGCAAGGAGTAGCTGTTGTCTATTACATGTTTGGCTTATGGAATGGTATCTGTGCTAATTTCAGTCTCTGGTTTTATACAGCACCCCAACTCACCTTTCCCCTTAAGCAAGCATAAGTTGGTTTTCTACATTTGAGACCCTGTTCTGTTTTGTAATTCAGTTCCTGTGTAGCCATGTTTACATTCCGTGTAGTAGTGATATCTTATGATGTTTCTTTTTCTGTGTGACTTATTTCACTTAGAATCATCGTACCTGAATCCACTCATTATGCTGCTACGGGCCTGATGATATACATTTCATTGCTGAGTGATATTGCATTGTACGTAAGTACCACAAATTCTTTATCCATTTTTCGCTTTCTGTGATATTGAACTTGTACCGTAAACGAGGTTCTTGTAAACAGAGCGGTCCCAAACTTTGGGGTGGCTGTGTCTTTTTGATTTTAATTTCCCTAAGCTATAGGACCATAAGTGGAAGTGCCCTAGGCTCTGTTGCTTTGTTTTTTAGATGTTTCAGGAAACACCATACACTTCTCCAGAGTGGCTGTTGGCAATTTACATCCTGCCCATCAGAATAACAAGGCTCCCAGTTCTCCATGGCCTGTCCTGCCTTTCTGGATTTTATACATTTTTCACATGGCCCTTTTGACAGGGGGGCAGTGAGACTTCATTGTAGTGCAGATTTCCTTTGCAAGCTTGCTTGGTTGGCAAGCTTTTTCCTGAATATATTCAGGAAAAAACGCATACGCCCTTTTTGGCCAAGTGCATCATTGTGGACGTTCTGTCTCTTTTCCTATGCTTTACATGCAATTCCAGTCTACCTCCTGAAATCGGATACCTGCAATTCTGCCCCGCTTTCGAGTCCTCTTGGCAGCCTTACTTCAATATATTTTTGGAAGATAGCTGTCATTTATAACTCTGCAGGTTTGTGAATTACAGTGCCCCTGAGCTCCTTTCTTCAACTCGCTTTCTTGTGAGCTGGCCACAACACCGCAGCATTGCTTCAGGCCCTAGTGTGGTTCCGGCATGGCACGCTGAGCCTTTGGTTACTTCCTCTTCCTGGTGGGAAATGAGAGTTAAATTTGCCCGTCCAGACACCTCCAGCTAGTCTCTCATTGGTTCTCCCTGTTCCTGTTCATTTTCCGCAGAAATTGCAAACTGGGCCAAACAGGAGGTTAAAGGCACTGACTCTCCAAGTGGGGAGAGTTTTAGTAAAGCGTCTGGAATGTTGCACCCGAGTACCAGGGGACGAAAACTGAGACGCATTTGAACACGTTTCCCGATCACACGGTGGATCATACTCTGGGTTCCACATGCATGTTTTAGCTGAAGGAAGAATCCCTTAAACCTGGAGAGTTGAGACCCATGGAATGGGTACCATGCAATATGACTTCAAAGGGTCTGCATTTGCTCGCCGAACCTCACCAATCCTATCACTGCTGCATTTATGCCGCTGTACACACGCTTGATTCTCTTTCGGAGACATATAAATCCATAGGTTTTAAGATTCTTACTAGTCAGGTATATTCTTAGGCGTTTAATATGGGATGTAGAGTCCAATTCGTTGAGCAAGGAGTAGCTGTTGTCTATTACATGTTTGACTTATGGAATGGTATCTGTGCTAATTTCAATCTCTGGTTTTATACAGCACCCCAACTCACCTTTCCCCTTAAGCAAGCATAAGTTGGTTTTCTACATTTGAGACCCTGTTCTGTTTTGTAATTCAGTTCCTGTGTAGCCAAGTTTACATTCCGTGTAGTAGTGATATCTTATGATGTTTCTTTTTCTGTGTGACTTATCTCACTTAGAATCATCGTACCTGAATCCACTCATTATGCTGCTATGGGCCTGATGACATAGATTTCATTGCTGAGTGATATTGCATTGTACGTAAGTACCACAACTTCTTTATCCATTTTTCACTTTCTGTGATATTGAACTTGTACTGTAAACGAGGTTCTTGTAAACAGAGCCGTCCCAAACTTTGGGGTGGCTGTGTCTTTTTGATTTTAATTTCCCTAAGCTATAGGACCATAAGTGGAAGTGCCCTAGGCTCTGTTGTTTTGTTTTTTAGATGTTTCAGGAAACACCATACACTTCTCCAGAGTGGCTGTTGGCAATTTACATCCCGCCCATCAGCATAACAAGGCTCCCAGTTCTCCATGGCCTGTCCTGCCTTTCTGGATTTTACACTTTTTTCAGATAGCCCTTTTGACCGGGGGGCAGTGAGACTTCATTGTAGTGCAGATTTCCTTTGCAAGCTTGCTTGGTTGGCCAAAAAGGGCGTATACGTTTCTTCCTGAACATATTCAGGAAAAAACGCATACGCCCTTTTTGGCCAAGTGCATCATTGTGGACGTTCTGCCTCTTTTCCTATGCTCTACATGCAATTCCAGTCTACCTCCTGAAATCGATTTCCTGCAATTCTGCCCCGCTTTCAAGTCCTCTTGGCAGCCTTACTTCAATATATTTTTGGACGATAGCTGTCATTTATAACTCTGCAGGTTTGTGAATTAAAGTGCCCCTGAGCTCCTTTCTTCAACTCGCTTTCTTGTGAGCTGGCCGCAACACCGCAGCATTGCTTCAGGCCCTAGTGTGTTTCCGGCATGGCACGCTGAGCCTTTGGTTAATTCCTATTCCTGGTGGGAAATGAGAGTTAAATTTGCCCGTCCAGACACCTCCAGCTATTCTCTCATTGGTTCTCCCTATTCCGGTTCATTTTCCGCAGAAATTGTAACCTGGGCCAAACAGTAGGTTAAAGGCACTGACTCTCCAAGTGGGGAGAGTGTTAGTAAAACATCTGGAATGTTGCACTCGAGGACCAGGGGAGGAAAACTGAGACACATTTGAACATGTTACCCGATCACACGGTGGATCATACTCTGGGTTCCACATGCATGTTTTAGCTGAAGGAAGAATCCCTTGAACCTGGAGAGTTGAGACCCATGGAATGGGTACCATGCAATATGACTTCAAAGGGTCTGCATTTGCTCACCGAACCTCACCCATCCTATCACTGCTGCGTTTATGCCACTGTACACATGCTTGATTCTCTTTCGGAGAAATAAATATCCATAGGTTTTAAGATTCTTACTAGTCAGATATATTCTTAGGCGTTTAATATGGGGTGTTGAGTCCACTTCGTTGAGCAAGGAGTAGCTCTTGTCTATTACATATTTGGCTTATGGAACGGTATCTGTGCTAATTTCAATCTCTGGTTTTATGCAGCACCCCAACTCAGCTTTCCCCTTAAGCAAGCATAAGTTGGTTTTCTACATTTGAGACTCTGTTCTGTTTTGTAATTCAGTTCCTGTGTAGCCAAGTTTACATTCCGTGTAGTAGTGATATCTTATGATGTTTCTTTTTCTGTGTGACTTATTTCACTTAGAATCATCGTACCTGAATCCACTCATTATGCTACTATGGTCCTGATGACATAGATTTCATTGCTGAGTGATATTGCACTGCACATAAGTAGCACAACTTCTTTATCCATTTTTCACTTTCTGTGATATTGAACTTGTACCGTAAACGAGGTTCTTGTAAAAAGACCCGTCCCAAACTTTGGTGTGGCTGTGTCTTTTTGATTTTAATTTCCCTAAGCTATAGGACCATAAGTGGAAGTGCCCTAGGCTCTGTTGCTTTGTTTTTTAGATGTTTCAGGAAACACCATACACTTCTCCAGAGTGGCTGTTGGCAATTTACATCCCACCCATCAGCATAACAAGGCTCCCAATTCTCCATGGCCTGTCCTGCCTTTCTGGATTTTACACTTTTTTCCGATGGCCCTTTTGACCGGGCGGCAGTGAGACTTCATTGTAGTGCAGATTTCCTTTGCAAGCTTGCTTGGTTGGCCAAAAAGGGCATATGCGTTTTTTCCTGAATATATTCAGGAAAAAACGCATATGCCCTTTTTGGCCAAGTGCATCATTGTGGACGTTCTGCCTCTTTTCCTATGCTTTACATGCAATTCCAGTCTACCTCCTGAAACCTGTTTCCTGCAATTCTGCCCCACTTTCAAGTCCTCTTGGCAGCCTCACTTCAATATATTTTTGGACGATAGCTGTCATTTTTAACTCTGCAGGTTTGTGAATTACAGTGCCCCTGAGCTCCTTTCTTCAACTCGCTTTCTTGTGAGCTGGCCGCAACACCGCAGCCTTGCTTCAGGCCCTAGTGTTGCTCCGGCATGGCACGCTGAGCCTTTGTTTAATTCCTCTTCCTGGTGGGAAATGAGAGTTAAATTTGCCCGTCCAGACACCTCCAGCTAGTCTCTCATTGGTTCTCCCTATTCCTGTTCCTTTTCCACAGAAATTGCAAACCGGGCCAAACAGGAGTTTAAAGGCACTGACTCTCCAAGTGGGGAGAGTTTTAGTAAAGCGTCTGGAATGTTGCACCCTAGTACCAGGGGACGAAAACTGAGACACATTTGAACACGTTTCCCGATCACACGGTGGAACATACTGTAGGTTCCACATGCATGTTTTAGGTGAAGGAAGAATCCCTTAAACCTGGAGAGTTGAGACCCATGGAATGGGTACCATGAAATATGACTTCAAAGGGTCTGCATTTGCTCACCGAACCTCACCAATCCTATCACTGCTGCGTTTATGCCGCTGTACACACGCTTGATTCTCTTTTGGAGACATATAAATCCATAGGATTTAAGATTCTTACTAGTCAGGTGTATTCTTAGGCGTTTAATATGAGATGTAGAGTCCACTTCGTTGAGCAAGGAGTAGCTCTTGTCTATTACATATTTGGCTTATGGAACGGTATCTGTGCTAATTTCAATCTCTGGTTTTATGCAGCACCCCAACTCACCTTTCCCCTTAAGCAAGCATAAGTTGGTTTTCTACTTTTGAGACCCTGTTCTGTTTTGTAATTCAGTTCCTGTGTAGCCAAGTTTACATTCCGTGTAGTAGTGATATCTTATGATGTTTCTTTTTCTGTGTGACTTATTTCACTTAGAATCATCGTACCTGAATCCACTCATTATGCTGCTACGGGCCTGATGATATACATTTCATTGCTGAGTGATATTGCATTTTACGTAAGTACCACAACTTCTTTATCCATTTTTCACTTTCTGTGTTATTGAACTTGTACCGTAAACGAGGTTCTTGTAAACAGAGCCGTCCCAAACTTTGGGGTGGCTGTGTCTTTTTGATTTTAATTTCCCTAAGCTATAGGACCATAAGTGGAAGTGCCCTAGGCTCTGTTGCTTTGTTTTTTAGATGTTTCAGGAAACACCATACACTTCTCCAGAGTGGCTGTTGGCAATTTACATCCCGCCCATCAGCATAACAAGGCTCCCAGTTCTCCATGGCCTGTCCTGCATTTCTGGATTTTATACATTTTTCAGATGGCCCTTTTGACTGGGGAGCAGTGAGACTTCATTGTAGTGCAGATTTCCTTTGCAAGCTTGCTTGGTTGGCCATAAAGGGCGTATGCGTTTTTTCTTGAATATATTCAGGAAAAAACGCATACGCCCTTTTTGGCCAAGTGCATCATTGTGGACGTTCTGCCTCTTTTCCTATGCTTTACATGCAATTCCAGTCTACCTCCTGAAATTGGTTTCCTGCAATTCTGCCCCGCTTTCAAGTCCTCTTGGCAGCCTTATTTCAATATATTTTTGGACGATAGCTGTCATTTATAACTCTGCAGGTTTGTGAATTACAGTGCCCCTGAGCTCCTTTCTTCAACTCGCTTTCTTGTGAGCTGGCCGCAACACCGCAGGATTGCTTCAGGCCCTAGTGTGGTTCCGGCATGGCACACTGAGCCTTTGGTTAATTCCTCTTCCTGGTGGGAAATGAGAGTTAAATTTGCCCGTCCAGACACCTCCAGCTAGTCTCTCATTGGTTCTCCTTATTCCTGTTCATTTTCCGCAGAAATGGCAAACTGGGCCAAACAGGAGGTTAAAGGCACTGACTCTCCAAGTGGGGAGAGTGTTAGTAAAGCGACTGGAATGTTGCACCCGAGTACCAGGGGACGAAAACTGAGACGCATTTGAACACGTTTCCCGATCACATGGTGGATCATACTCTGGGTTCCACATGCATGTTTTAGCTGAAGGAAGAATCCCTTAAACCTGGAGAGTTGAGACCCATGGAATGGGTACCATGCAATATGACCTCAAAGGGTCTGCATTTGCTCACCGAACCTCACCCATCCTATCACTGCTGCGTTTATGCCGCTGTACACACGCTTGATTCTCTTTCGGAGACATAGAAATCTATAGGTTTTAAGATTCTTACTGGTCAGGTATATTCTTAGGCGTTTAATATGGGGTGTAGAGTCCACTTCGTTGAGCAAGGAGTAGCTCTTGTCTATTACATATTTGGCTTATGGAACGGTATCTGTGCTAATTTCAATCTCTGGTTTTATGCAGCACCCCAACTCACCTTTCCCCTTAAGCAAGCATAAGTTGGTTTTCTACATTTGAGACCCTGTTCTGTTTTGTAATTCAGTTCCTGTGTAGCCAAGTTTACATTCCGTGTATTAGTGATATCTTATGATGTTTCTTTTTCTGTGTGACTTATCTCACTTAGAATCATCGTACCTGAATCCACTCATTATGCTGCTATGGGCCTGATGACATAGATTTCATTGCTGAGTGATATTGCATTGTACGTAAGTACCACAACTTCTTTATCCATTTTTCACTTTCTGTGATATTGAACTTGTACTGTAAACGAGGTTCTTGTAAACAGAGCCGTCCCAAACTTTGGGGTGGCTGTGTCTTTTTGATTTTAATTTCCCTAAGCTATAGAACCGTAAGTGGAAGTGCCCTAGGCTCTGTTGCTTTGTTTTTTAGATGTTTCAGGAAACACCATACACTTCTCCAGAGTGGCTGTTGGCAATTTACATCCCGCCCATCAGCATAACAAGGCTCCCAATGCTCCATGGCCTGTCCTGCCTTTCTGGATTTTACACTTTTTTCAGATGGCCCTTTTGACTGGGGGGCAGTGAGACTTCATTGTAATGCAGATTTCATTTGCAAGCTTGCTTGGTTGGCCAAAAAGGGCGTATGCGTTTTTTCCTGAATATATTCAGGAAAAAACGCATACGCCCTTTTTGGCCAAGTGCATCATTGTGGACGTTCTGCCTCTTTTCCTATGCTTTACATGCAATTCCAGTCTACCTCCTGAAATCGGTTTCCTGCAATTCTGCCCCGCTTTCAAGTCCTCTTGGCAGCCTTACTTCAATATATTTTTGGACGATAGCTGTCATTTATAACTCTGCAGGTTTGTGAATTACAGTGCCTCTGAGCTCCTTTCTTCAACTCGCTTTCTTGTGAGCTGGCTGCAACACCGCAGCATTGCTTCAGGCCCTAGTGTGGTTCCGGCATGGCACGCTGAGCCTTTGGTTAATTCCTCTTCCTGGTGGGAAATGAGAGTTAAATTTGCCCGTCCAGGCACCTCCAGCTAGTCTCTCATTGGTTCTCCCTATTCCTGTTCATTTTCCGCAGAAATGGCAAACTGGGCCAAACAGGAGGTTAAAGGCACTGACTCTCCAAGTGGGGAGAGTGTTAGTAAAGCGTCTGGAATGTTGCACCCGAGTACCAGGGGACGAAACCTGAGACACATTTGAACACGTTTCCCAATCACACGGTGGATCATACTCTGGGTTCCACATGCATGTTTTAGCTGAAGGAAGAATCCCTTAAACCTGGAGAGTTGAGACCCATGGAATGGGTACCATGCAATATAAATTCAAAGGTTCTGCATTGGCTCACCGAACCTCACCAATCTTATCACTGCTGCGCTTTTGCCACTGTACACACGCTTGATTCTCTTTTGGAGACATATAAATCCATAGATTTTAAGATTCTTACTAGTCAGGTATATTCTTAGACGTTTAATATGGGGTATTCAGTCCTCTTCGTTGAGCAAAGACTAGCTCTTGTCTATTACATATTTGGCTTATGGAACGGTATCTGTGCTAATTTCAATCTCTGGTTTTATGCAGCACCCCAACTCACCTTTCCCCTTAAGCAAGCATAAGTTGGTTTTCTACATTTGAGACCCTGTTCTGTTTTGTAATTCTGTTCCTGTGTAGCCAAGTTTACATTCCGTGTAGTAGTGATATCTTATGATGTTTCTTTTTCTGTGTGACTTATTTCACTTAGAATCATCGTACCTGAATCCACTCATTATGCTGCTACGGGCCTGATGACATAGATTTCATTGCTGAGTGATATTGCATTGTATGTACCTACCACAACTTCTTTATCCATTTTTCACTTTCTGTGATATTGAACTCGTACTGTAAACGAGGTTCTTGTAAACAGAGCTGTCCCAAACTTTGGGGTGGCTGTGCCTTTTTGATTCTAATTTGCCTAAGCTATAGGACCATAAGTGGAAGTGCCCTAGGCTGTGTTGCTTTGTTTTGTAGATGTTTCAGGAAACACCATACACTTCTCCAGAGTGGCTGTTGGCAATTTACATCTCGCCCATCAGCATAATAAGGCTCCCAGTTCTCCATGGCCTGTCCTGCCTTTCTGGATTTTACACTATTTTCCGATGGCCATTTTGACCGGGGGGCAGTGAGACTTCATTGTAGTGCAGATTTCCTTTGCAAGCTTGCTTGGTTGACCAAAAAGTGCGTATGCGTTTTTTCCTGAATATATTCAGGAAAAAACGCATACGCCCTTTTTGGCCAAGTGCATCATTGTGGACGTTCTGCCTCTTTTCCTATGCTTTACATGTAATTCCAGTCTACCTCCTGAAATCGGTTTCCTACAATTCTGCCCCGCTTTCAAGTCCTCTTGGCAGCCTTACTTCAATATATTTTTGGACGATAGCTGTCATTTATAACTCTGCAGGTTTGTGAATTACAGTGCCCCTGAGCTCCTTTCTTCAACTCACTTTCTTGTGAGCTGGCCGCAACACCGCAGCCTTGCTTCAGGCCCTAGTGTGGTTCCGGCATGGCACGCTGAGCCTTTGGTTAATTCCTCTTCCTGGTGGGAAATGAGAGTTAAATTTGCCCGTCCAGACACCTCCAGCTAGTCTCTCATTGGTTCTCCCTATTCCTGTTCCTTTTCCGCAGAAATTGCAAACCGGGCCAAACAGGAGTTTAAAGGCACTGACTCTCCAAGTGGGGAGAGTTTTAGTAAAGCGTCTGGAATGTTGCACCCGAGTACCAGGGGACGAAAACTGAGACACATTTGAACACGTTTCCCGATCACACGGTGGATCATACTCTGGGTTCCACATGCATGTTTTAGGTGAAGGAAGAATCCCTTAAACCTGGAGAGTTGAGACCCATGGAATGGGTACCATGAAATATGACTTCAAAGGGTCTGCATTTGCTCACCGAACCTCACCAATCCTATCACTGCTGCGTTTATGCCACTGTACACACGTTTGATTCTCTTTTGGAGACATATAAATCCATAGGATTTAAGATTCTTACTAGTCAGGTGTATTCTTAGGCGTTTAATATGAGATGTAGAGTCCACTTCGTTGAGCAAGGAGTAGCTCTTGTCTATTACATATTTGGCTTATGGAACGGTATCTGTGCTAATTTCAATCTCTGGTTTTATGCAGCACCCCAACTCACCTTTCCCCTTAAGCAAGCATAAGTTGGTTTTCTACATTTGAGACCCTGTTCTGTTTTGTAATTCAGTTCCTGTGTAGCCAAGTTTACATTCCGTGTAGTAGTGATATCTTATGATGTTTCTTTTTCTGTGTGACTTATTTCACTTAGAATCATCGTACCTGAATCCACTCATTATGCTGCTACTGGCCTGATGATATAGATTTCATTGCTGAGTGATATTGCATTGTACGTAGGTGCCACAAATTCTTTATCCATTTTTCGCTTTCTGTGATATTGAACTTGTACCGTAAACGAGGTTCTTGTAAACAGAGCCATCCCAAACTTTGGGGTGGCTGTGCCTTTTTGATTCTAATTTCCCTAAGCTATAGGACCATAAGTGGAAGTGCCCTAGGCTCTGTTGCTGTGTTTTGTAGATGTTTCAGGAAACACCATACACTTCTCCAGAGTGGCTGTTGGCAATTTACATCTCGCCCATCAGCATAATAAGGCTCCCAGTTCTCCATGGCCTGTCCTGCCTTTCTGGATTTTACACTTTTTTCAGATGGCCCTTTTGACCGGGGGGCAGTGAGACTT
Source organism: Pseudorca crassidens (assembly GCF_039906515.1). NCBI lineage: Eukaryota > Metazoa > Chordata > Mammalia > Artiodactyla > Delphinidae > Pseudorca > Pseudorca crassidens. The sequence continues at coordinate 165,125,715 of NC_090296.1, forward strand.
CATTGTAGTGCAGATTTCCTTTGCAAGCTTGCTTGGTTGGCCAAAAAGTGCGTATGCGTTTTTTCCTGAATATATTCAGGAAAAAACGCATACGCCCTTTTTGGCCAAGTGCATCATTGTGGACGTTCTGCCTCTTTTCCTATGCTTTACATGCAATTCCAGTCTACCTCCTGAAACCGGTTTCCTGCAATTCTGCCCCGCTTTCAAGTCCTCTTGGCAGCCTTACTTCAATATATTTTTGGACGATAGCTGTCATTTTTAACTCTGCAGGTTTGTGAATTACAGTGCCCCTGAGCTCCTTTTTTCAACTCGCTTTCTTGTGAGCTGGCCGCAAGACCGCAGGATTGCTTCAGGCCCTAGTGTGGTTCCGGCATGGCACGCTGAGCCTTTGGTTAATTCCTCTTCCTGGTGGGAAATGAGAGTTAAATTTGCCCGTCCAGACACCTCCAGCTAGTCTCTCATTGGTTCTCCCTATTTCTGTTCCTTTTCCGCAGAAATTGCAAACTGGGCCAAACAGGAGTTTAAAGGCACTGACTTTCCAAGTGGGGAGAGTTTTAGTAAAGCGTCTGGAATGTTGCACCCGAGTACCAGGGGACGAAAACTGAGACACATTTGAACACGTTTCCCGATCACACGGTGGATCATACTCTGGGTTCCACATGCATGTTTTAGCTGAAGGAAGAATCCCTTAAACCTGGAGAGTTGAGACCCATGGAATGGGTACCATGAAATATGACTTCAAAGGGTCTGATTTGCTCACCGAACCTCACCAATCCTATCACTGCTGCGTTTATGCCGCTGTACACACGCTTGATTCTCTTTTGGAGACATATAAATCCATAGGATTTAAGATTCTTACTAGTCAGGTGTATTCTTAGGCGTTTAATATGAGATGTAGAGTCCACTTCGTTGAGCAAGGAGTAGCTCTTGTCTATTACATATTTGGCTTATGGAACGGTATCTGTGCTAATTTAAATCTCTGGTTTTATGCAGCACCCCAACTCACCTTTCCCCTTAAGCAAGCATAAGTTGGTTTTCTACATTTGAGACCCTGTTCTGTTTTGTAATTCAGTTTCTGTGTAGGCAAGTTTACATTCCTTGTAGTAGTGATATCTTATGATGTTTCTTTTTCTGTGTGACTTATTTCACTTAGAATCATCGTACCTGAATCCACTCATTATGCTGCTACGGGCCTGATGATATAGATTTCATTGCTGAGTGATATTGCATTGTACGTAAGTACCACAACTTCTTTATCCATTTTTCACTTTCTGTGTTATTGAACTTGTACCGTAAACGAGGTTCTTGTAAACAGAGCCGTCCCAAACTTTGGGGTGGCTGTGTCTTTTTGATTTTAATTTCCCTAAGCTATAGGACCATAAGTGGAAGTGCCCTAGGCTCTGTTGCTTTGTTTTTTAGATGTTTCAGGAAACACCATACACTTCTCCAGAGTGGCTGTTGGCAATTTACATCCCGCCCATCAGCATAACAAGGCTCCCAGTTCTCCATGGCCTGTCCTGCCTTTCTGGATTTTATACATTTCTCAGATGGCCCTTTTGACCGGGGGGCAGTGACACTTCATTGTAGTGCAGATTTCCTTTGCAAGCTTGCTTGGTTGGCCAAAAAGGGCGTATGCGTTTTTTCCTGAATATATTCAGGAAAAAACGCATACGCCCTTTTTGGCCAAGTGCATCATTGTGGACGTTCTGCCTCTTTTCCTATGCTTTACATGCAATTCCAGTCTACCTCCTGAAACCGGTTTCCTGCAATTCTGCCCCGCTTTCAAGTCCTCTTGGCAGCCTTACTTCAATATATTTTTGGACGATAGCTGTCATTTTTAACTCTGCAGGTTTGTGAATTACAGTGCCCCTGAGCTCCTTTCTTCAACTCGCTTTCTTGTGAGCTGGCCGCAACACCGCAGGATTGCTTCAGGCCCTAGTGTGGTTCCGGCATGGCACGCTGAGCCTTTGGTTAATTCCTCTTCCTGGTGGGAAATGAGAGTTAAATTTGCCCGTCCAGACACCTCCAGCTAGTCTCTCATTGGTTCTCCCTATTTCTGTTCCTTTTCCGCAGAAATTGCAAACTGGGCCAAACAGCAGTTTAAAGGCACTGACTCTCCAAGTGGGGAGAGTTTTAGTAAAGCGTCTGGAATGTTGCACCCGAGTACCAGGGGACAAAAACTGAGACACATTTGAACACGTTTCCCGATCGCACGGTGGATCATACTCTGGGTTCCACATGCATGTTTTAGCTGAAGGAAGAATCCCTTAAACCTGGAGAGTTGAGACCCATGGAATGGGTACCATGAAATATGACTTCAAAGGGTCTGCATTTGCTCACCGAACCTCACCAGTCCTATCACTGCTGCGTTTATGCCGCTGTACACACGCTTGATTCTCTTTCGGAGACATATAAATCCATAGGATTTAAGATTCTTACTAGTCAGGTGTATTCTTAGGCGTTTAATATGAGATGTAGAGTCCACTTCGTTGAGCAAGGAGTAGCTCTTGTCTATTACATATTTGGCTTATGGAACGGTATCTGTGCTAATTTCAATCTCTGGTTTTATGCAGCACCCCAACTCACCTTTCCCCTTAAGCAAGCATAAGTTGGTTTTCTACATTTGAGACCCTGTTCTGTTTTGTAATTCAGTTTCTGTGTAGGCAAGTTTACATTCCTTGTAGTAGTGATATCTTATGATGTTTCTTTTTCTGTGTGACTTATTTCACTTAGAATCATCGTACCTGAATCCACTCATTATGCTGCTACGGGCCTGATGATATAGATTTCATTGCTGAGTGATATTGCATTGTACGTAAGTACCACAAATTCTTTATCCATTTTTCACTTTCTGTGTTATTGAACTTGTACCGTAAACGAGGTTCTTGTAAACAGAGCCGTCCCAAACTTTGGGGTGGCTGTGTCTTTTTGATTTTAATTTCCCTAAGCTATAGGACCATAAGTGGAAGTGCCCTAGGCTCTGTTGCTTTGTTTTTTAGATGTTTCAGGAAACACCATACACTTCTCCAGAGTGGCTGTTGGCAATTTACATCCCGCCCATCAGCATAACAAGGCTCCCAGTTCTCCATGGCCTGTCCTGCCTTTCTGGATTTTATACATTTTTCAGATGGCCCTTTTGACCAGGGGGCAGTGACACTTCATTGTAGTGCAGATTTCCTTTGCAAGCTTGCTTGGTTGGCCAAAAAGGGCGTATGCGTTTTTTCCTGAATATATTCAGGAAAAAACGCATACGCCCTTTTTGGCCAAGTGCATCATTTTGGACGTTCTGCCTCTTTTCCTATGCTTTACATGCAATTCCAGTCTACCTCCTGAAATCGGATTCCTGCAATTCTGCCCCGCTTTCAAGTCCTCTTGGCAGCCTTACTTCAATATATTTTTGGACGATAGCTGTCATTTATAACTCTGCAGGTTTGTGAATTACAGTGCCCCTGAGCTCCTTTCTTCAACTCGCTTTCTTGTGAGCTGGCCGCAACACCGCAGGATTGCTTCAGGCCCTAGTGTGGTTCCGGCATGGCACGCTGAGCCTTTGGTTAATTCCTCTTCCTGGTGGGAAATGAGAGTTAAATTTGCCCGTCCAGACACCTCCAGCTAGTCTCTCATTGGTTCTCCCTATTCCTGTTCATTTTCCGCAGAAATGGCAACCTGGGCCAAACAGGAGGTTAATGGCACTGACTCTCCAAGTGGGGAGAGTGTTAGTAAAGCGACTGGAATGTTGCACCCGAGTACCAGGGGACGAAAACTGAGACACATTTGAACACGTTTCCCGATCACATGGTGGATCATACTCTGGGTTCCACATGCATGTTTTAGCTGAAGGAAGAATCCCTTAAACCTGGAGAGTTGAGACCCATGGAATGGGTACCATGCAATATGACCTCAAAGGGTCTGCATTTGCTCACCGAACCTCACCAATCCTATCACTGCTGCGTTTATGCCGCTGTACACACGCTTGATTCTCTTTCAGAGACATAGAAATCTATAGGTTTTAAGATTCTTACTGGTCAGGTATATTCTTAGGCGTTTAATATGGGGTGTAGAGTCCACTTCGTTGAGCAAGGAGTAGCTCTAGTCTATTACATATTTGGCTTATGGAACGGTATCTGTGCTAATTTCAATCTCTGGTTTTATGCAGCACCCCAACTCACCTTTCCCCTTAAGCAAGCATAAGTTGGTTTTCTACATTTGAGACCCTGTTCTGTTTTGTAATTCAGTTTCTGTGTAGGCAAGTTTACATTCCTTGTAGTAGTGATATCTTATGATGTTTCTTTTTCTGTGTGACTTATTTCACTTAGAATCATCGTACCTGAATCCACTCATTATGCTGCTACGGGCCTGATGATATAGATTTCATTGCTGAGTGATATTGCATTGTACGTAAGTACCACAAATTCTTTATCCATTTTTCACTTTCTGTGTTATTGAACTTGTACCATAAACGAGGTTCTTGTAAACAGAGCCGTCCCAAACTTTGGGGTGGCTGTGTCTTTTTGATTTTAATTTCCCTAAGCTATAGGACCATAAGTGGAAGTGCCCTAGGCTCTGTTGCTTTGTTTTTTAGATGTTTCAGGAATCACCATACACTTCTCCAGAGTGGCTGTTGGCAATTTACATCCCGCCCATCAGCATAACAAGGCTCCCAGTTCTCCATGGCCTGTCCTGCCTTTCTGGTTTTTATACATTTTTCAGATGGCCCTTTTGACCAGGGGGCAGTGACACTTCATTGTAGTGCAGATTTCCTTTGCAAGCTTGCTTGGTTGGCCAAAAAGGGCGTATGCGTTTTTTCCTGAATATATTCAGGAAAAAACGCATACGCCCTTTTTGGCCAAGTGCATCATTGTGGACGTTCTGTCTCTTTTCCTATGCTTTACATGCAATTCCAGTCTACCTCCTGAAATCGGATTCCTGTAATTCTGCCCCGCTTTCGAGTCCTCTTGGCAGCCTTATTTCAATATATTTTTGGACGATAGCTGTCATTTATAACTCTGCATGTTTGTGAATTACAGTGCCCCTGAGCTCCTTTCTTCAACTCGCTTTCTTGTGAGCTGGCCGCAAGACCGCAGAATTGCTTCAGGCCCTAGTGTGGTTCCGGCATGGAACGCTGAGCCTTTGGTTAATTCCTCTTCCTGGTGGGAAATGAGCGTTAAATTTCCCGTCCAGACACCTCCAGCTAGTCTCTCATTGGTTCTCCCTATTTCTGTTCCTTTTCCGCAGAAATTGCAAACTGGGCCAAACAGGAGTTTAAAGGCACTGACTCTCCAAGTGGGGATAGTTTTAGTAAAGCGTCTGGAATGTTGCACCCGAGTACCAGGGGACGAAAACTGAGACACATTTGAACACGTTTCCCGATCACACGGTGGATCATACTCTGGGTTCCACATGCATGTTTTAGGTGAAGGAAGAATCCCTTAAACCTGGAGAGTTGAGACCCATGGAATGGGTACCATGAAATATGACTTCAAAGGGTCTGCATTTGCTCACCGAACCTCACCAATCCTATCACTGCTGCGTTTATGCCGCTGTACACACGCTTGATTCTCTTTTGGAGACATATAAATCCATAGGATTTAAGATTCTTACTAGTCAGGTGTATTCTTAGGCGTTTAATATGAGATGTAGAGTCCACTTCGTTGAGCAAGGAGTAGCTCTTGTCTATTACATATTTGGCTTATGGAACGGTATCTGTGCTAATTTCAATCTCTGGTTTTATGCAGCACCCCAACTCACCTTTCCCCTTAAGCAAGCATAAGTTGGTTTTCTACATTTGAGACCCTGTTCTGTTTTGTAATTCAGTTCCTGTGTAGCCAAGTTTACATTCCGTGTAGTAGTGATATCTTATGATGTTTCTTTTTCTGTGTGACTTATTTCACTTAGAATCATCGTACCTGAATCCACTTATTATGCTGCTACGGGCCTGATGATATACATTTCATTGCTGAGTGATATTGCATTGTACGTAAGTACCACAAATTCTTTATCCATTTTTCGTTTTCTGTGATATTGAACTTGTACCGTAAACGAGGTTCTTGTAAACAGAGCCGTCCCAAACTTTGGGTGGCTGTGTCTTTTTGATTTTAATTTCCCTAAGCTATAGGACCATAAGTGGAAGTGCCCTAGGCTCTGTTGCTTTGTTTTTTAGATGTTTCAGGAAACACCATACACTTCACCAGAGTGGCTGTTGGCAATTTACATCCCGCCCATCAGCATAACAAGGCTCCCAGTTCTCCATGGCCTGTCCGGCCTTTCTGGATTTTACACTTTTTTCAGATGGCCCTTTTGACTGGGGGGCAGTGAGACTTCATTGTAGTGCAGATTTCCATTTCAAGCTTGCTTGGTTGGCCAAAAAGTGGGTATGCGTTTTTTCCTGAATATATTCAGGAAAAAACCCATACTCCCTTTTTGGCCAAGTGCATCATTGTGGATGTTCGGCCTCTTTTCCTATGCTTTACATGCAATTCCAGTCTACCTCCTGAAATCGGATTCCTGCAATTCTACCCCGCTTTCGAGTCCTCTTGGCAGCCTTACTTCAATATATTTTTGGACGATAGCTGTCATTTATAACTCTGCAGGTTTTTGAATTACAGTGCCCCTGAGCTCCTTTCTTCAACTCGTTTTCTTGTGAGCTGGCCGCAACACCGCAGGATTGCTTCAGGCCCTAGTGTGGTTCCGGCATTGCACGCTGAGCCTTTGGTTAATTCCTCTTCCTGGTGGGAAATGAGAGTTAAATTTGCCCGTCCAGACACCTCCAGCTAGTCTCTCATTGGTTCTCCCTATTCCTGTTCATTTTCCGCAGAAATGGCAAACTGGGCCAAACAGGAGTTTAAAGGCACTGACTCTCCAATTGGGGAGAGTGTTTGTAAAGCGTCTGGAATGTTGCACCCAAGTACCAGGGGACGAAACCTGAGACACATTTGAACACGTTTCCCGATCATACGGTAGATCATACTCTGGGTTCCACATGCATGTTTTAGCTGAAGGAAGAATCCCTTAAACCTGGAGAGTTGAGACCCATGGAATGGGTACCATGCAGTATGACTTCAAAGGGTCTGCATTTGCTCACCGAACCTCACCAATCCTATCACTGCTGCGTTTATGCCGCTGTACACACGCTTGATTCTCTTTCGGAGACATATAAATCCATAGGTTTTAAGATTCTTACTAGTCAGGTATATTCTTAGGCGTTTAATATGGGGTGTTGAGTCCACTTCGTTGAGCAAGGAGTAGCTCTTGTCTATTACATATTTGGCTTATGGAACGGTATCTGTGCTAATTTCAATCTCTGGTTTTATGCAGCACCCCAACTCACCTTTCCCCTTAAGCAAGCATAAGTTGGTTTTCTACATTTGAGACCCTGTTCTGTTTTGTAATTCAGTTCCTGTGTAGCCATGTTTACATTCCGTGTAGTAGTGATAACTTATGATGTTTCTTTTTCTGTGTGACTTATTTCACTTAGAATCATCGTACCTGAATCCACTCATTATGCTGCTACGGACCTGATGATATACATTTCATTGCTGAGTGATATTGCATTGTACGTAAGTACCACAACTTCTTTATCCAATTTTCGCTTTCTGTGATATTGAACTTGTACCGTAAACGAGGTTCTTATAAACAGAGCCGTCCCAAACATTGGGGTGGCTGTGTCTTTTTGATTTTAATTTCCCTAAGCTATAGGACCATAAGTGGAAGTGCCCTAGGCTCTGTTGCTTTGTTTTTTAGATGTTTCAGGAAACACCATACACTTCTCCAGAGTGGCTGTTGGCAATTTACATCCCGCCCATCAGCATAACAAGGCTCCCAGTTCTCCATGGCCTGTTCGGCCTTTCTGGATTTTACACTTTTTTCAGATGGCCCTTTTGACTGGGGGGCAGTGAGACTTCATTGTAGTGCAGATTTCCTTTGCAAGCTTGCTTGGTTGGCCAAAAAGGGCGTATGCGTTTTTTCCTGAATATATTCAGGAAAAAACGCATACGCCCTTTTTGGCCAAGTGCATCATTGTGGACGTTCTGTCTCTTTTCCTATGCTTTACATGCAATTCCAGTCTACCTCCTGAAATCGGATTCCTGTAATTCTGCCCCGCTTTCGAGTCCTCTTGGCAGCCTTATTTCAATATATTTTTGGACGATAGCTGTCATTTATAACTCTGCATGTTTGTGAATTACAGTGCCCCTGAGCTCCTTTCTTCAACTCGCTTTCTTGTGAGCTGGCCGCAACACCGCAGCATTGCTTCAGGCCCTAGTGTGGTTCCGGCATGGCACGCTGAGCCTTTGGTTAATTCCTCTTCCTGGTGGGAAATGAGAGTTAAATTTGCCCGTCCAGACACCTCCAGCTATTCACTCATTGGTTCTCCCTATTCCTGTTCATTTTCTGCAGAAATTGCAAACTTGGCCAAACAGGAGGTTAAAGGCACTGACTCTCCAAGTGGGGAGAGTGTTAGTAAAGCGTCTGGAATGTTGCACCCGAGTACCAGGGGACGGAACCTGAGACACATTTGAACACGTTTCCCGATCACACGTTGGATCATACTCTGGGTTCCACATGCATGTTTTAGGTGAAGGAAGAATCCCTTAAACCTGGAGAGTTGAGACCCATGGAATGGGTACCATGAAATATGACTTCAAAGGGTCTGCATTTGCTCACCGAACCTCACCAATCCTATCACTGCTGCGTTTATGCCGCTGTACACACGCTTGATTCTCTTTTGGAGACATATAAATCCATAGGATTTAAGATTCTTACTAGTCAGGTGTATTCTTAGGCGTTTAATATGAGATGTAGAGTCCACTTCGTTGAGCAAGGAGTAGCTCTTGTCTATTACATATTTGGCTTATGGAACGGTATCTGTGCTAATTTAAATCTCTGGTTTTATGCAGCACCCCAACTCACCTTTCCCCTTAAGCAAGCATAAGTTGGTTTTCTACATTTGAGACCCTGTTCTGTTTTGTAATTCAGTTTCTGTGTAGGCAAGTTTACATTCCTTGTAGTAGTGATATCTTATGATGTTTCTTTTTCTGTGTGACTTATTTCACTTAGAATCATCGTACCTGAATCCACTCATTATGCTGCTACGGGCCTGATGATATAGATTTCATTGCTGAGTGATATTGCATTGTACGTAAGTACCACAAATTCTTTATCCATTTTTCGCTTTCTGTGATATTGAACTTGTACCGTAAACGATGTTCTTGTAAACAGAGCTGTCCCAAACTTTGGGGTGGCTGTGTCTTTTTGATTTTAATTTCCCTAAGCTATAGGACCATAAGTGGAAGTGCCCTAGGCTCTGTTGCTTTGTTTTGTAGATGTTTCAGGAAACACCATACACTTCTCCAGAGTGGCTGTTGGCAATTTACATCCCGCCCATCAGCATAACAAGGCTCCCAGTTCTCCATGGCCTGTCCTGCCTTTCTGGATTTTACACTTTTTTCAGATGGCCCTTTTGACCGGGGGGCAGTGAGACATCATTGTAGTGCACATTTCCTTTGCAAGCTTGCTTGGTTGGCCAAAATGGGCGTAAGCTTTTTTTCCTGAGGAAAAAACGCATATGCCCTTTTTGGCCAAGTGCATCATTGTGGACGTTCTGCCTCTTTTCCTATGCTTTACATGCAATTCCAGTCTACCTCCTGAAATCGGTTTCCTGCAATTCTGCCCCGCTTTCAAGTCCTCTTGGCAGCCTTACTTCAATAGATTTTTGGACGATAGCTGTCATTTATAACTCTGCAGTTTTGTGAATTACAGTGCCCCTGAGCTCCTTTCTTCAACTCGCTTTCTTGTGAGCTGGCCGCAACACCGCAGCATTGCTTCAGGCCCTAGTGTGGTTCCAGCATGGCAGGCTGAGCCTTTGGTTAATTCCTCTTCCTGGTGGGAAATGAGAGATAAATTTGCCCGTCCAGACACCTCCAGCTAGTCTCTCATTGGTTCTCACTATTCCTGTTCACTTTCCGGAGAAATTGAAAACTGGGCCAAACAGGAGGTTAAAGGCACTGACTCTCCAAGTGGGGAGAGTGTTAGTAAAGCGTCTGGAATGTTGCACCCGAGTACCAGGGGACGAAACCTGAGACACATTTGAACACGTTTCCCGATCACACGGTGGATCATACTCTGGGTTCCACATGCATGTTTTAGGTGAAGGAAGAATCCCTTAAACCTGGAGAGTTGAGACCCATGGAATGGGTACCATGCAATATGACTTCAAAGGTTCTGCATTTGCTCACCGAACCTCACCAATCCTATCACTGCTGCGTTTATGCCGCTGTACACACTCTTGTTTCTCTTTTGGAGACATATAAATCAATAGGTTTTAAGATTCTTACTAGTGAGGTATATTCTTAGACGTTTAATATCAGGTGTTGAGTCCACTTCGTTGAGTGATTTGATTTGGCTTATGGAATGGTATCTGTGCTAAATTCAATCTCTGGTTTTATGCAGCACCCCAACTCACCTTTCCCCTTAAGCAAGCATAAGTTGGTTTTCTACATTTGAGACCCTGTTCTGTTTTGTAATTCAGTTCCTGTGTAGCCAAGTTTACATTCCGTGTAGTAGTGATATCTTATGATGTTTCATTTTCTCTGTGACTTATTTCACTTAGAATCATCGTACCTGAATCCACTCATTATGCTGCTACGGGCCTGATGATATAGATTTCATTGCTGAGTGATATTGCATTGTACGTAAGTACCACAACTTCTTTATCCATTTTTCGCTTTCTGTGGTATTGAACTTGTACCGTAAACGAGGTTCTTGTAAACAGAGCCGTCCCAAACTTTGAGGTTGCTGTGTCTTTTTGATTTTTAATTTCCCTAAGCTATAGGACCATAAGTGGAAGTGCCCTAGGCTCTGTTGCTTTGTTTTTTAGATGTTTCAGGAAACACCATACACTTCTCCAGAGTGGCTGTTGGCAATTTACATCCGGCCCATCAGCATAACAAGGCTCCCAGTTCTCCATGGCCTGTCCTGCCTTTATGGATTTTATACTTTTTTCAGATGGCCCTTTTGACCGGGGGGCAGTGAGACTTCATTGTAGTGCAGATTTCCTTTGCAAGCTTGCTTGGTTGGCCAAAAAGGGCGTATACGTTTCTTCCTGAACATATTCAGGAAAAAACGCATACGCCCTTTTTGGCCAAGTGCATCATTGTGGACGTTCTGCCTCTTTTCCTATGCTTTACATGCAATTCCAGTCTACCTCCTGAAATCGGTTTCCTGCAATTCTGCCCCGCTTTCAAGTCCTCTTGGCAGCCTTACTTCAATAGATTTTTGGACGATAGCTGTCATTTATAACTCTGCAGGTTTGTGAATTACAGTGCCTCTGAGCTCCTTTCTTCAACTCGCTTTCTTGTGAGCTGGCCGCAACACCGCAGGATTGCTTCAGGCCCTAGTGTGGTTCCGGCATGGCACGTTGAGCCTTTGGTTAATTCCTCTTCCTGGTGGGAAATGAGAGTTAAATTTGCCCGTCCAGACACCTCCAGCTAGTCTCTCATTGGTTCTCCCTATTCCTGTTCATTTTCCGCAGAAATTGCAAACTGGGCCAAACAGGAGGTTAAAGGCACTGACTCTCCAATTGGGGAGAGTGTTTGTAAAGCGTCTGGAATGTTGCACCCGAGTACCAGGGGACGAAACCTGAGACACATTTGAACACGTTTCCCGATCATACGGTAGATCATACTCTGGGTTCCACATGCATGTTTTAGGTGAAGGAAGAATCCCTTAAACCTGGAGAGTTGAGACCCATGGAATGGGTACCATGAAATATGACTTCAAAGGGTCTGCATTTGCTCACCGAACCTCACCAATCCTATCACTGCTGCGTTTATGCCGCTGTACACACGCTTGATTCTCTTTTGGAGACACATAAATCCATAGGATTTAAGATTCTTACTAGTCAGGTGTATTCTTAGGCGTTTAATATGAGATGTAGAGTCCACTTCGTTGAGCAAGGAGTAGCTCTTGTCTATTACATATTTGGCTTATGGAACGGTATCTGTGCTAATTTAAATCTCTGGTTTTATGCAGCACCCCAACTCACCTTTCCCCTTAAGCAAGCATAAGTTGGTTTTCTACATTTGAGACCCTGTTCTGTTTTGTAATTCAGTTTCTGTGTAGGCAAGTTTACATTCCTTGTAGTAGTGATATCTTATGATGTTTCTTTTTCTGTGTGACTTATTTCACTTAGAATCATCGTACCTGAATCCACTCATTATGCTGCTACGGGCCTGTTGATATAGATTTCATTGCTGAGTGATATTCCATTGTACGTAAGTACCACAAATTCTGTATCCATTTTTCACTTTCTGTGTTATTGAACTTGTACCGTAAACGAGGTTCTTGTAAACAGAGCCGTCCCAAACTTTGGGGTGGCTGTGTCTTTTTGATTTTAATTTCCCTAAGCTATAGGACCATAAGTGGAAGTGCCCTAGGCTCTGTTGCTTTGTTTTTTAGATGTTTCAGGAAACACCATACACTTCTCCAGAGTGGCTGTTGGCAATTTACATCCTGCCCATCAGCATAACAAGGCTCCCAGTTCTCCATGGCCTGTCCTGCCTTTCTGGATTTTATACTTTTTTCAGATGGCCCTTTTGACCGGGGGAAAGTGAGACTTCATTGTAGTGCAGATTTCCTTTGCAAGCTTGCTTGGTTGGCCAAAAAGGGCGTATGCGTTTTTTCCTGAATATATTCAGGAAAAAACGCATACGCCCTTTTTGGCCAAGTGCATCATTGTGGACGTTCTGCCTCTTTTCCTATGCTTTACATGCAATTCCAGTCTACCTCCTGAAATCGGATTCCTGCAATTCTGCCCCGCTTTCAAGTCCTCTTGGCAGCCTTACTTCAATATATTTTTGGACAATAGCTGTCATTTATAACTCTGCAGGTTTGTGAATTACAGTGCCCCTGAGCTCCTTTCTTCAACTCGCTTTCTTGTGAGCTGGCCGCAACACCGCAGGATTGCTTCAGGCCCTAGTGTGGTTCCGGCATGGCACGCTGAGCCTTTGGTTAATTCCTCTTCCTGGTGGGAAATGAGAGTTAAATTTGCCCGTCCAGACACCTCCAGCTAGTCTCTCATTGGTTCTCCCTATTCCTGTTCATTTTCCGCAGAAATTGCAAACTGGGCCAAACAGGAGGTTAAAGGCACTGACTCTCCAAGTGGGGAGAGTTTTAGTAAAGCGTCTGGAATGTTGCATCCGAGTACCAGGGGACGAAAACTGAGACACATTTGAACACGTTTCCCGATCACACGGTGGATCATACTCTGGGTTCCACATGCATGTTTTAGCTGAAGGAAGAATCCCTTAAACCTGGAGAGTTGAGACCCATGGAATGGGTACCATGCAATATGACTTCAAAGGGTCTGCATTTGCTCACCGAACCTCACCAATCCTATCACTGCTGCATTTATGCCGCTGTACACACGCTTGATTCTCTTTCGGAGACATATAAATCCATAGGTGTTAAGATTCTTACTAGTCAGGTATATTCTTAGGCGTTTAATATGGGGTGTAGAGTCCACTTCGTTGAGCAAGGAGTAGCTCTTGTCTATTACATATTTGGCTTATGGAACGGTATCTGTGCTAATTTCAATCTCTGGTTTTATGCAGCACCCCAACTCACCTTTCCCCTTAAGCAAGCATAAGTTGGTTTTCTACATTTGAGACCCTGTTCTGTTTTGTAATTCAGTTCCTGGGTAGCCAAGTTTACATTCCATGTAGTAGTGATATCTTATGATGTTTCTTTTTCTGTGTGACTTATTTCACTTAGAATCATCGTACCTGAATCCACTCATTATGCTGCTACGGGCCTGATGATATACATTTCATTGCTGAGTGATATTGCATTGTACGTAAGTACCACAACTTCTTTATCCATTTTTCACTTTCTGTGATATTGAACTTGTACTGTAAACGAGGTTCTTGTAAACAGAGCCGTCCCAAACTTTGGGGTGGCTGTGTCTTTTTGATTTTAATTTCCCTAAGCTATAGAACCGTAAGTGGAAGTGCCCTAGGCTCTGTTGCTTTGTTTTTTAGATGTTTCAGGAAACACCATACACTTCTCCAGAGTGGCTGTTGGCAATTTACATCCCGCCCATCAGCATAACAAGGCTCCCAATTCTCCATGGCCTGTCCTGCCTTTCTGAATTTACACTTTTTTCAGATGGCCCTTTTGACTGGGGGGCAGTGAGACTTCATTGTAATGCAGATTTCCTTTGCAAGCTTGCTTGGTTGGCCAAAAAGGGCGTATGCGTTTTTTCCTGAATATATTCAGGAAAAAACGCATACGCCCTTTTTGGCCAAGTGCATCATTGTGGACGTTCTGCCTCTTTTCCTATGCTTTACATGCAATTCCAGTCTACCTCCTGAAATCGGTTTCCTGCAATTCTGCCCCGCTTTCAAGTCCTCTTGGCAGCCTTACTTCAATATATTTTTGGACGATAGCTGTCATTTATAACTCTGCATGTTTGTGAATTACAGTGCCCCTGAGCTCCTTTCTTCAACTCGCTTTCTTGTGAGCTGGCCGCAACACCGCAGGATTGCTTCAGGCCCTATTGTGGTTCCGGCATGGCACGCTGAGCCTTTGGTTAATTCCTCTTCCTGGTGGGAAATGAGAGTTAAATTTGCCCGTCCAGACACCTCCAGCTAGTCTCTCATTGGTTCTCCCTATTCCTGTTCATCTTCCGCAGAAATTGCAAACTGGGCCAAACAGGAGGTTAAAGGCACTGACTCTCCAAGTGGGGAGAGTGTTAGTAAAGCGTCTGGAATGTTGCACCCGAGTACCAGGGGACGAAACCTGAGACACATTTCAACACGTTTCCCGATCACACGGTGGATCATACTCTGGGTTCCACATGCATGTTTTAGCTGAAGGAAGAATCCCTTAAACCTGGAGAGTTGAGACCCATGGAATGGGTACCATGCAATATGACCTCAAAGGGTCTGCATGTGTTCACCGAACCTCACCAATCCTATCACTGCTGCGTTTATGCCACTGTACACACGCTTGATTCTCTTTCGGAGACATAGAAATCCATAGGTTTTAAGATTCTTACTAGTCAGGTATATTCTTAAGCGTTTAATATTGTGTGTAGAGTCCACTTCGTTGAGCAAGGAGTAGCTCTTGTCTATTACATATTTGGCTTATGGAACGGTATCTGTGTTAATTTCAATCTCTGGTTTTATGCAGCACCCCAACTCACCTTTCCCCTTAAGCAAGCATAAGTTGGTTTTCTACATTTGAGACCCTGTTCTGTTTTGTAATTCAGTTCCTTTGTAGCTAAGTTTACATTCCGTGTAGTAGTGATATCTTATGATGTTTCTTTTTCTGTGTGATTTTTTTCACTTAGAATCATGGTACCTGAATCTACTCATTATGCTGCTGCGGGCCTGATGACATAGATTTCATTGCTGAGTGATATTGCATTGTACATAAGTACCACAACTTCTTTATCCATTTTTCGCTTTCTGCAATATTGAACTTGTACCATAAACGAGGTTCTTGTAAACAGAGCCGTCCCAAACTTTGGGGTGGCTGTGTCTTTTTGATTTTAATTTCCCTAAGCTATAGGACCATAAGTGGAAGTGCCCTAGGCTCTGTTGCTTTGTTTTTTAGATGTTTCAGGAAACACCATACACTTCTCCAGAGTGGCTGTTGGCAATTTACATCCCGCCCATCAGCATAACAAGGCTCCCAGTTCTCCATGGCCTGTCCTGCCTTTCTGGATTTTACACTTTTTTCAGATGCTCCTTTTGACAGGGAGGAAGTGAGACTTCATTGTAGTGCAGATTTCCTTTGCAAGCTTGCTTGGTTGGCCAAAAAGGGCGTATGCGTTTTTTCCTGAATATATTCAGGAAAAAACGCATATGCCCTTTTTGGCCAAGTGCATCATTGTCGACGTTCTGAGTGTTTTCATATGTTTTCAATGCAATTCCAGTCTACCTCCTGAAATCGGTTTCCTGCAATTCTGCCTTGCTGTCAGTGCCTCTTCATAGCCTTACCTCAATATACTTTTTGAAAATTGTTGGCCTTTTTAACTCTGCAGGTTTTTGAATTGCCGTGGCCCTTAGCTGCATTTTTCAGCTCTTATTTTTGTGATCTTGCCTCATATCCACAGGATTTCTTCAGGCCCTATTCTTCTTCTCGGTCGCCTTGCTCTGCCTTTGGTTAATTCTTCTTCCTGATGTGAATTAGAGTGACATGTTCCCATTGAAACCGCTACAGCTATTTTCTCACTGGTTCCCCCTATTCCCATTCATCCTCCGCACTAACTGCAGACTGTGCGATACCGGAACGTAAAGGCATTGACTCTCCATGTGGAGATGTTGTTAGTAAAGTGGCTGGAATGTTGATCCGGAGCCCCAGGAGAGGAAAATGAGGTGCGTTTTAGAAACCTTTCCCGATCATATGGTATACCATCCGCTGGATTTCCCATGCATGGTTTAGCTGTAGGAAGATTCCCTTCAACCTGGAGTGTTGGGACCCTTGGAATGAGTAGCATGAAGTATTGCATTAAACTTTCAGCAGTTGCTCACCAAAGCTCACCAATCCTCTCAGCCCCAAGTGTCCAGCCTTATGTCTTATCCAGCTGTGGGTTTATATGTGGTCATTCCAGGTTGCATCACAGCCCCTGAGCGAATTTTGTAAGAATTTTTCTCTCTTTCATTGTTTCTGCGTTTTGGTTTTAAAATTTATTTCTATAATGGGGTTTAGCTCATTTTCACTGCTGTGTTTGGCCGCTCTGCACACACTTGATTCCCTTATGGAGATATATCAATACATGGGTTTTAAGATTCTTATTACTCAGATATATTTCTCTGCGGTGTATAGGGTGTGTTGAGGCCAGTTCATTGAGCAAGGTGTAGATCTTGTCTAATACCTATTTGGTTTATTGAACGGTAGCTGTGCTAATTTCAAACTCTGGTTTTATGCATCACCCCACCTCTCCTTTCCCCTTAAGCTGACATAAGTGTGTTTTCTAAATGTGAGACACTGTTCTGTTTTGTAATTCATTTTTTGTGCAGCCATATTTATCCTCCCTCTATAAGTGATATCTTATGATATGTTTCTTTTTCTGTTTGACTTATTTCAAGTAGTATTATCGGACCTAAATCCACTCTTTATCCTTCTACTAGCCTTATTACATTGATTTCATGGTGAAGAGATATTCCATTGTACATAAGTACCACATTTTCTTTATCCATTGTTCTCTTTCCTGGGATATTTAAGGTGTACTGAAGTTGAGGTTCTTGTAAACAGAGTAGCCCTAAACTGTGGTGTGCTTGTGTCTTGTTGATTTTTAGACTTCCCTAGATATACTTCCGTGATTGGAAGTGCCCTATGCTCTGTAGCTCTGTTTTTTAGATGATTTAGGGACCACCATACACTTCTCCAGAGTGGCTCTCGGCAGTTCACACACTGTCCATCAGCGTATAAAGGCTCCCTGTTCTCCATGGCCTGTCCTGCATTTCTGGTTTTTACAATTTTTTCGGATGGCCCTTTTGACCGGTGGGAAATGAGACTTCTTTGTTGTGCACATTTGCATTGCTTGCTTGCTTGGTTGCCCATAAAGTGCGTATGCGTTTTTTCCTGGATATATTCAGGAAAAAACGCATACTCCCTTTTGGGCCAACTGCATCATTGTCGAAATTCTGCCGCTTTTCATGTGCTTTAAAGACGAGTCCAATCTATCTCTTGAAATCTGTTTCTTGCAATTCTGTCTTGCATTCAGATCCTCTTCTTTGCCTTACCTCAACATATTTTGGGATGTTAGTTTTCATTTATAACTCTGCAGGTTTGTGAATTGCAGTGACCCTGAGCTCCATTTTTTAAGTTGCTCTTTTGTGAGCTGGCCTCAAAGCCGCAGGATTGCTTCAGGCCCTATTTTGGCTCCGGCGAGGCGGGCTGAGCCTTTTTTTAATTCTTATTCTTAATGGGAAATTAGAGTGACATGTGCCCGTCCAAACCCCTACAACTATTCTCTCATTGGTTCCCCCTCTTCCCGTTCATCCTCCTCACAATTTGCAAAATGTGTGAAACAGAAGTTTAAATGTGCTGATTCTCTAAGTGGGGAGATTCTAAGTAACGTGGCTGGAATGATGAACAGGAGCACCAGGAGAGGATAAATGAGGTGCATTTTAGACACATCTCCCAATCACATGGTGTACAGTCCTCTGGGTTTTCCATGCATGTTTTCGCTGTAGGAAGATCCCTTGAACCTGCAGATTTGGGACCCATTGAATGGGTACCAGGTAGTATTACTTTAAAAGGTGTGCATTTCCTCACCCAACCTCATATTTCTCTTAGCGCAAACAGTTTCCAGCCTTATGTCTCATCCTGCTGTGGGTCTAGATGTGTTCAATCCATGTTGCATCACCGTCCCTGAGGAAAAGTTGTAAGAGGTTTTCTCTGTCTCTCTGTCGTTTATTTTTTTCAATTTATTACTATATTGGTTACAGCTGATTTTCAAAGCTCTGTTTCTTGCTGCTGTACATCCACTTGATTCACATACAGAGAGACATCAATAAATTCTTTTTCAGATTCTTACCAGTCATATATATTCTTTTCCGGTGACTTGAGTGTGCTGAGTGCAGTTCTTTTAGCTACCGTGTAGGCCTTGTTGATTATCAGTTTGGTATTTGGAATGGTATCTTTGCTAATTTCAACCTCCTGGATGATGCCTCACCCCTCCCCACCTTTCCCGTTTAGCAGCCTTACGCGTGTTTTCTACATATTTGACTATGTTTTTGTTTTGTAATTTATTTCATGTGTAGCCATTTTGGATTCCACCTTTAAGTGATATCTTATGATATGTGTCTTTTTCTTTTTGAGTTATGTCACTTAGAATGATCATACGTAACTCCTCCGGAGTTGTTACAACTGGCCATATTTCATTGACTTCCAGGCTGAGTAATATTCCACTCTACATAAGTACCACATCTCTATCCATTTTTTCCCTCCAGAGACATTTAAGTTATATCCTAGTCGAGGATCTTTTAAACAGAGAGGCAGTAAACATTGGGGTGCCTGTGTCCTCTCGATTTTTGTTTTTCCCAAGACATACGCCCATGAGTGCAAGTGCCCTATGCTCTGTAGCTCATTTTTTAGATGCTTTAGTAAACATAATACACTTCTCCAGAATGGCCATTGGCAATATACATTTCCACTATAAGCCTCACAGGGCTCCCTCTTCTCCTTGCCCTGTCCTGCATTTCTGGTGTTTACACTTTATGAGGATGGCTCTTCTGACTGATGCGAAGTGATATCTTTTGTAGTATTGATTTCCAGTGCCCACCTGTTTGGTTGGCTAAAAAAGTGTATGCCCTTTTCTTGAATATATACAGAAAAAAACGCATACAGCCTTTTTGGCCAACTGCAATGTTGGCAATGTTCAGCCCCTTTTCTTGTGCTTAATGGTGAGTCCTTTCTACCTCCTCAAATCCCTTTCCTGCCATTCTCCCTTGCTTACCAATCCTTTTCTCTGACTTTCCTCAAGACATTTTTCAGTGATAGATATTTTCAACTCTGCAGTTTCGTGAATTTTACTGCCCCTGAGTTCCATTGTTCAACTTGTGTTTATGGGAACTGGCCACAAAGCAGTGGGATTTCCTCAAGCCCTATACTGTTTCCATGGGCAACCCTAGCCTTTGGTCAATTCGTCTTCCTGATTGGAAATTAGAGTGACATGTGCCTGTCTGAACACCTAGGACTTGTCTCTCATTGTTCCTCATCCTTCCGCTTCATCCTCTGGACAAATTCCAAACTGTATGCAACAGGATGTTGACAGTGCTGACATCTCCAAGTGGGGAGACTGTTAGTAAAGACGCTGGAGGGGTGAACCCGAGCACCAGGAGATGAGGAGATGAGATGTCTTTTCCAAACTCTTCCCGATCAGACGGTATACCATCCTCTGTGTGTGACAGACATGTTTTAGCAGTAGGAAGAGTCCCATTCATGTAAGGAGAACACCAGGGCTTTTTCAAAATCAGTGTCTCCCCGAAACCCAAACTGGGGAATTTTTTAAGCTACGGCTACACATATGTTCATTAAGGGCCTTGGGAAGTAGGCAGAGTCCAAACTTTAGATGATTGAAGTCTTCAGGGTCAGAAGCACTCACCACTGGCTTCCCTTAGGTTACACTTTAACTGTCATTGATAGATGATGTCAATAAAAATATCTATTCTTTTTCCGATTATTTCCCCTTATAGGTTATTGCAAAATATTGAGTGTAGTTCCCTGTGCTATACAGTGGTTCCTTGTTGATGATCTATTTTATACATAGCAGTGTGTATGTGTTAATTCCAAACTGTTAATTTATCCCTCCTCCCACCTTTCCCCTTTGGTAATAATAAATTATAAGATTTTATACTTCTCAGAAATGGGGGAGCTGAAAGAGAGGTATCATTTTCAATGGAAAAGCATTTAAAACAAGATTGAAGCTTTAACCAAGATTATTAGATGTACATCCTTGGAAAGAAATCACTTCATTTCTCTAATATTGACCTGACAAATAAGACAAACCTTTTCACTGAACTTGCTTATAATAAAGTGATGGAAATATCAAATGGAAGTGTTAGAAACATCTTATTTTACCCGAGCCTTATAAACTGTTCTATGTTAACTACAGTTTGGCTCACACATCTGTTCATTGAAGTTACAATAGTCTCAATTTCTGTTACTGATCCTCCAGAGTGGACCCCAACAAGTGTCCCCCTGCCCAGTGTCATTGGGGCCAACAGATCGAGACTGAGTTTGGTTCACAAGCAAAGGAAACTTTATATTTTGATCAGAGAATGGAGAGGTGAGAGCATGCACTACCCCGTGGGCTGTGGGCTGGGCTGCTGTGTAGAGATCCTGTCAGAGTCAGTGGGAGGGAGGGGGCGGAGCACTCGAGGGCCGGGTTGGCTGCAGCTCAGGCTCTATATCTCGGAGTCTGCACTGGGCCCCAGGAGCTGAGGTGTCGACCCAGCCATTCTGCACTAGGAAATCTGGTCTGAAGTGCCGGGTGTGGAACCTCTGCATGCGGGACCCTAGGAGTACGTGAAATTAGACAAAGCACAAAGGATAAAAAAGGTCAGACTTGACTTTATTGCCCAGATTCTATTTTTATCTCCCAGGGATTTTTAATGGGCTTTGCTGGGGACAAACCCCTCCTCTGCCTTTTGTCCCATTCCTCATTCTTGGAGTGCTGAGGGTGCAGACCCTTCTTCTGTAACTGCTGAGTGCTGAGTTGGGAGCCCTCATACCAGGGGATGAGGGTCAGAACTTCTCCCCAGCAGCCTCCAGGTGACGTTGATTGGCCCCAGGACCCCTGCCTCCCTGCTCGTCCGCCTGAGCACCAGCATTGGAAGTGTTATAGATTCTAATGACCTTTAAGGGTTCAGGAAAGAGATGTGCTGTGGGGACGCTGTGGGGGCCGGTTTCACCCCACCCCACATTTGTTTGGCCACCTTAGGCTGACCGTTTCTGCCAGCCTAGATGCTCTGACCAGTAGTCTGCTCTTTCTTCAATTAGGCCCCTGAATTAACGTAAAAACAGCACCAGGTGTCAGAGCCCTGCCCGCTCAACTCCCAGACAGTCCAGGGTCAGTGGTGATCAAGGACCATGATGGCCACTGAGTCAACAGCATTTTGAAGTAAACAGGAGTCCAGCCGGTCTTATTGGCCACCATCATCACGGTGTCTGTAGGCTTTTCTATGGTGACAGTGTGATATACGTTTCCCCCGCCAAGATTATTAGCTCCCCTCCGGGTGCAGTAAGTCCTGCAAGCAGTAGTCTACTCATTCGGGACACACTATTGTTGTTTTATGAGAGAAACTCCAGGTCAAGTGATGTTCACACGAGTCGTCATGGTGCCCTGTTGCCCCCGGTTATCTCTCTGGATGTTGGAGTTGGAGGGCCTCCTCACTCGAGGTCAGTGTGCCCACGGAGCGAACCCTGCAACTTCAGGGCATGGTTGGTGATTAGGATCACCACGTGGGGTCCTTTTCCCTTAGGAGGGAGGTGGCCTTTTGGGCTGCTGATTTCCAGGTTTTTAGATACCGCCAGTATCTTGGCCAGATGTGGCAGTGGGCCAAGCCCCTTGGTGACTCTATTTTATCCTACCTGGATGGCATTCTTGCATTGTTCCATTTCAAGTGGTCCCAGTTTTTGCACTAATTCTCCAATGGCGACTCACCTTTCACCGGGAATGGAAAGGTCAAAGGGTTTAGCTCAATTAGGGAGTTCCAGGGCAAGGGTCTGAATTGACTGCTCTTTCCATTCTTGAAAGGCCACTTCTGGATTCTGTTCAAAAGGATCATCATCTTTTCCTTTCAGTGTTTCATATAGAGGCCCAGCTAGTAGACTGTAGTTAGGGATCCAGAAGCAGCAAACCCTGGCCTCCCCAGGAACCCCTAAGCTGTCTTCTAGTTTTAGAAAGGGGTAAGGCTGCAAATGGTTTCTTCCCTTTCCTGGGATGGGCTTCTCCGACCTTGTGTGAGAATGAAGCCCAGGCAGGTCACCGCAGTCTGTGATATTTGAGCTTTTTCTTGGACAACTTCTATCCTTTATTGGCTTGGTAGTTCAGAGGCCTCCTTAGTAGGGCTGGCGATCAGAATGTCGTCTGCATATTGAAGGAGGGTTTCCTTTTCTAGAGGTAGAACTTTTCGGTCTTTAGCTAAGCTTTCCCCAAAGATGGTGTGGGAATTTTTGAACCCTTGGGGCAAGACGGCCTGGAAGTATTGTTTTAGTTGTATGTTGAGTCCTGCCACTCACAAGCCAAAATTTCTTGTGACTCTGGGACTAATGGAATACAAAAGAAGGCATCATTGAAGACTAATACAGAATACCATGTCCTGGTGGTTGGTAGAATGACCAGCAGGGTGTAGGAAATGGAGCAACTGGAGGTATATCCTCGGTGGCTTCACTGACTGTCCTGACATCCTTTACCAGGTCCCCAGCAGCCCATGGGGCTCTCGTGGTCAGGCCAATCCCAGGATATGGAGCTCTCCTGGGCAGGTACCCCACCCCCAACCCAGCCCACGGGGCTCTCATGGTCAGGCCTCTCCCAGGATACAGAGCTACCCTTGCAGGTACCGTGGCAGGGCTGGGCACACAGGAACTGTGCACATAGCCCTCATTGAAGAGCACCCCCATCTCACCTGTCGCTCAGAGCTGACACAGAGCACCTCAGAGCAGGACTTGAACTAACAAACAGCAGCTCCGACAGGTCTGTGACCCTGGGCATCACTCTGTGTGGCCTCCCTCCACCTGGTCTTCCAGAGACTTCCACTGCACCCGGGGCACCAAGCCTCTGTCTCCAACCACCACCCACCCCTCCTCTCCCTGACTCCTGGGTTCCTCTCATTAGGAGAGGGTTTTCTTGAAGTTGTCTCCCACTCATGGGCCAGATAAAATGATTAGAAAACAAGCCAAAGCTGCAGCCCCTTGTCTATCCTGACTCTCAGGAGCCCACACCTGTTCCTTGGACCTGGCCGGTTCAGCAAGTTCCATTTTCTGCAACTGTGAGCCCCTGAGGGGTGATGATTGGCTGACCTGGGCAGCCTTACCATGCCGGCCAGCCCTCCCCAGGTGTGCCTGGGTTGAGATCAATATAAATACCACTCCAGGCAGCAAGAGCCCCTGCAGCTGTGCCTGACGCCATTTTCTCTGCCCTGTCAGCAGTCTCGGGGCTGGGCTGGTGGGAGGGAGTGAGAGGCCACGGCTTTGTGGGTGGCCCAGTGTGAGTGGGGCTCTGCTGGACTTTCTGCAGCAGTTGCCAGGCTGCCACCTGCTAAAGAAGAGGATGTGTCACCCATACCTGCTGCTGGAATTTCTCCCTGGGCAGAGGTGAGGAAGGAAAAAAGCAGTGGGGGCAGGGACAGGACGGGTATCTCAGGCAGGGAAATGGAAATCTTCCAGAAGAGCACCCAGGGACAGGACCATCCTGGCTGGCCTGCAGGCACCAAGTCAGCTGGCATGCTGTCACTCGTGTGGCTCCATGGCCCTTCCTCTAGGCTTTCAAGTCCTTGTATATATTCAGGTGTTTTACCTGGGAAGGGTGGGAACAGTTCAGCAGCAACTGGCCTGGGGCTCAGCTCACGTTCACTCACAGATGCCTCGGCACAGTGCCCCAGCTTTGCAATGAGTACGCTTGTGTGGGGGCTGCTGGCTGAATGGGAGACGATTCCCCACCACTGACCAACTTCAGAATTGTTTACAACTGGAGCAAGTGCCCTGATACGGTTTTCCTCTGAGTAACTGGTGGGTTCTGTTTTTTTTTTTTTCTCTTTTTCGTTTTTGGTTCAAGGTAGATTTTATTCCTCTTTTTTGTATTTACAGATATAAGCATGGAAATAATTTATTCATATAAATACATGTATGTGAAGGGAATAATTGTTTTTTCTGTTTTATTTTTTAAATTTTATTTCTTTTTAATTTTGAATTTTATTTTATATTTTTATACAGCAGGTTCTTATTGGTTATCTATTTTATACATATAAATGTTTACATGCCAATCCCAATCTCTCAGCTCCTCCCACCACCACCCCCCCAAGAGCTTTCCCCCCTTGTTGTCCATACGATTGTTGTCTACATCTGTTGCTCTATTTATGCCTTGCAAAACGGTTAATCTGTACAGTTTTTCTAGGTTCCACATATATGCATGAATATACAAGATTTGTTTTTCTCTTTCTGACTTACTTCACTCTGTATGACAGTCTCTAGATCCATCGACGTCTCTACAAATGACCCAATTTCATTCCTTTCATGGCTTAGTAATATTCCATTTTATATATGTACCACATCTTTATGCATTCGTCTGTCTGTGGGCATTTAGGTTGCTTCCATTACCTCGATATTGTAAATAGTGATGCAATGAACATTGCGGTGAATGTCTCTTTTTGATTTCTGGTTTTGTCTGGGTATATGTCCAGTACTGGGATTGCTGTATCATATGGTAATTCTATTATTAGTTTCTTAAGACTCCATATTGTTCTCCATAGTGACTGTATCAATTTATATTCCCAACAATAGTGGAAGAGGCTTCCTTTTCCCCACACCCTTTCCAGCAATTGTTGTTTGTAGATTTTCAGATGATGCCCATTCTAACAGGTGTGAGGTGATACCTCATTGTTGAGTCCATTTCGTTGAGCAAGGGGTAGGTCTTGTCTATTACATATTTGGCTTATGGAACGGTATCTGTGCTAATTTCAAACTCTGGTTTTATGCAGCACCCCAACTCACCTTTCCCCTTAAGCAAGCATAAGTTGGTTTTCTAAACTTGAGACCCTGTTCTGTTTTGTAATTCAGTTCATGTGTAGCCAAGTTTACATTCCATGTATTAGTGATACCTTATGATGTTTCTTTATCTGTGTGACTTATTTCACTTAGAATCATCGTGCCTCAATCCACTCATTATGCGGGTACAGGCCTGGTGACACAGATTTCATTGCTGAGTGGTATTCTGTTGTACGTTAAGTACCGCAACTTCTTTATCAATTATTTGCTCTCTGGGATACTTAACTTGTACCATAGAAGAGGTTCCTGTAAACAGAGCCGTCCCAAATTTTGGGGTGGCTGTGTCTTTTTGATTTTAATTTCCCTAAGCTATAGGACCATAAGTGGAAATGCCCTAGACTCTGTTGCTTTGTTTTTCAGATGTATCAGGAAACACCATACACTTCTCCAGAGTGGCTGTTGGCAATTTACATCCCGCCCATCAGCATAACAAGGTTCCTTTATCCCCATGGCCTGTCTTGCCTTTCTGCATTTTCCACTTTTTTCAGATGGCTCTTTAAACCGGGGGGAAGTGACACTTCATAGTAGTTCGGATTTCCATTGCAAGCTTGCTTGGTTTGCCAAAAAGGGCGTATGCGTTTTTTCCTGAATATATTCAGGAAAAAACGCATACGCCCTTTTTGGCCAAGTGCATCATTGTGGACGTTCTGCCTCTTTTCCTATGCTTTACATGCAATTCCAGTCTACCTCCTGAAATCGGTTTCCTGCAATTCTGCCCCGCTTTCAAGTCCTCTTGGCAGCCTTACTTCAATATATTTTTGGATGATAGCTGTCATTTATAACTCTGCAGGTTTGTGAATTACAGTGCCCCTGAGCTCCTTTCTTCAACTCGCTTTCTGGTGAGCTGGCCGCAACACCGCAGGATTGCTTCAGGCCCTAGTGTGGTTCCGGCATGGCACGCTGAGCCTTTGGTTAATTCCCCTTCCTGGTGGGAAATGAGAGTTAAATTTGCCCGTCCAGACACCTCCAGCTAGTCTCTCATTGGTTCTCCCTATTCCTGTTCATTTTCCGCAGAAATTGCAAACTGGGCCAAACAGGAGGTTAAAGGCACTGACTCTCCAAGTGTGGAGAGTGTTAGTAAAGCGTCTGGAATGTTGCACCCGAGTACCAGGGGACGAAACCTGAGACACATTTGAACACGTTTCCCGATCACACGGTGGATCATACTCTGGGTTCCACATGCATGTTTTAGCTGAAGGAAGAATCCCTTAAACCTGGAGATTTGAGACCCATGGAATGGGTACCATGCAATATGATTTCATAGGGTCTGCATGTGTTCACCGAACCTCACCAATCCTATCACTGCAGCATTTATGCCACTGTACACACGCTTGATTCTCTTTCGGAGACATATAAATCCATAGGTTTTAAGATTCTTACTAGTCAGGTATATTCTTAGGCGTTTAATATGGGGTGTAGAGTCCACTTCGTTGAGCAAGGAGTAGCTCTTGTCTATTACATATTTGGCTTATGGAACGGTATCTGTGCTAATTTCAATCTCTGGTTTTATGCAGCACCCCAACTCACCTTTCCCCTTAAGCAAGCATAAGTTGGTTTTCTACATTTGAGACCCTGTTCTGTTTTTTAATTCTGTTCCTGTGTAGCCAAGTTTACATTCCGTGTAGTAGTGATATCTTATGATGTTTCTTTTTCTGTGTGACTTATTTCACTTAGAATCATCGTACCTGAATCCACTCATTATGCTGCTACGGGCCTGATGACATAGATTTCATTGCTGAGTGATATTGCATTGTATGTACCTACCACAACTTCTTTATCCATTTTTCACTTTCTGTGATATTGAACTCGTACTGTAAACGAGGTTCTTGTAAACAGAGCTGTCCCAAACTTTGGGGTGGCTGTGCCTTTTTGATTCTAATTTCCCTAAGCTATAGGACCATAAGTGGAAGTGCCCTAGGCTCTGTTGCTTTGTTTTGTAGATGTTTCAGGAAACACCATACACTTCTCCAGAGTGGCTGTTGGCAATTTACATCTCGCCCATCAGCATAATAAGGCTCCCAGTTCTCCATGGCCTGTCCTGCCTTTCTGGATTTTACACTATTTTCCGATGGCCCTTTTGACCGGGGGGCAGTGAGACTTCATTGTAGTGCAGATTTCGTTTGCAAGCTTGCTTGGTTGGCCAAAAAGGGCGTATGCGTTTTTTCCTGAATATATTCAAGAAAAAACGCATACGCCCTTTTTGGCCAAGTGCATCATTGTGGACGTTCTGCCTCTTTTCCTATGCTTTACATGCAATTCCAGTCTACCTCCTGAAATCGGTTTCCTTCAATTCTGCCCCGCTTTCAAGTCCTCTTGGCAGCCTTACTTCAATATATTTTTGGACGATAGCTGTCATTTATAACTCTGCAGGTTTGTGAATTACAGTGCCCCTGAGCTCCTTTCTTCAACTCGCTTTCTTGTGAGCTGGCCGCAACACCGCAGCATTGTTTCAGGCCCTAGTGTGGTTCCGGCATGGCACGCTGAGCCTTTGGTTAATTCCTCTTCCTGGTGGGAAATGAGAGTTAAATTTGCCCGTCCAGACACCTCCAGCTAGTCTCTCATTGGTTCTCCCTATTCCTGTTCATTTTCCGCAGAAATGGCAAACTGGGCCAAACAGGAGGTTAAAGGCACTGACTCTCCAAGTGGGGAGAGTGTTAGTAAAGCGACTGGAATGTTGCACCCGAGTACCAGGGGACGAAAACTGAGACACATTTGAACACGTTTCTCGATCACACGGTGGATCATACTCTGGGTTCCACATGCATGTTTTAGCTGAAGGAAGAATCCCTTAAACCTGGAGAGTTGAGACCCATGGAATGGGTACCATGCAATATGACTTCAAAGGGTCTGCATTGGCTCACCGAAACTCACCAATCCTATCACTGCTGCGCTAATGCACTGTACACACGCTTGATTCTCTTTCGGAGACATATAAATCCATAGGTTTTAAGATTCTTACTAGTCAGGTATATTCTTATGCGTTTAATATGGGGTGTAGAGTCCACTTCGTTGAGCAAGGAGTAGCTCTTGTCTATTACATATTTGGCTTATGGAACGGTATCTGTGCTAATTTC
This sequence comes from Pseudorca crassidens, assembly GCF_039906515.1. Taxonomy (NCBI): domain Eukaryota; kingdom Metazoa; phylum Chordata; class Mammalia; order Artiodactyla; family Delphinidae; genus Pseudorca; species Pseudorca crassidens. Next base: position 165,154,061 of record NC_090296.1, read on the forward strand.
AATCTCTGGTTTTATGCAGCACCCCAACTCACCTTTCCCCTTAAGCAAGCATAAGTTGGTTTTCTACATTTGAGACCCTGTTCTGTTTTGTAATTCAGTTCCTGTGTAGCCAAGGTTACATTCCGTGTAGTAGTTATATCTTATGATGTTTCTTTTTCTGTGTGACTTATCTCACTTAGAATCATCGTACCTGAATCCACTCATTATGCTGCTACGGGCCTGATGATATAGATTTCATTGCTGAGTGATATTGCCTTGTACGTAAGTACCACAAATTCTTTATACATTTTTCACCTTCTGTGATATTGAATTTGTAATGTAAATGAGGTTCTTGTAAACAGAGCCGTCCCAAATTTTGGGGTGGCTGTGTCTTTTTGATTTTAATTTCCCTAAGCTATAGGACCATAAGTGGAAGTGCCCTAGGCTCTGTTGCTTTGTTTTGTAGATGTTTCAGGAAACACCATACACTTCTCCAGAGTGGCTGTTGGCAATTTACATCCCGCCCATCAGCATAACAAGGCTCCCAGTTCTCCATGGCCTGTCCTGCCTTGCTGGATTTTATACTTTTATCAGATGGCCCTTTGACCGGGGGGCAGTGAGACTTCATTGTAGTGCAGATTTCCTTTGCAAGCTTGCTTGGTTGGCCAAAAAGGGCGTATGCGTTTTTTCCTGAATATATTCAGGAAAAAACGCATACGCCCTTTTTGGCCAAGTGCATCATTGTGGACGTTCTGCCTCTTTTCCTATGCTTTACATGCAATTCCAGTCTACCTCCTGAAATCGGTTTCCTGCAATTCTGCCCCGCTTTCAAGTCCTCTTGGCAGCCTTACTTCAATACATTTTTGGACGATAGCTGTCATTTATAACTCTGCATGTTTGTGAATTACAGTGCCCCTGAGCTCCTTTCTTCAACTCGCTTTCTTGTGAGCTGGCCGCAACACCGCAGCATTGCTTCAGTTCCTAGTGTGGTTCCGCAATGGCACGCTGAGCCTTTGGTTAATTCCTCTTCCTGGTGGGAAATGAGAGTTAAATTTGCCCGTACAGGCACTTCCAGCTAGTCTCTCATTGGTTCTCCCTATTCCTGTTCATTTTCCGCAGAAATGGCAAACTGGGCCAAACAGGAGGTTAAAGGCACTGACTCTCCAAGTGGGGAGAGTGTTAGTAAAGCGACTGGAATGTTGCACCCGAGTACCAGGGGACGAAAACTGAGACACATTTGAACACGTTTCCCGATCACATGGTGGATCATACTCTGGGTTCCACATGCATATTTTAGCTGAAGGAAGAATCCCTTAAACCTGGAGAGTTGAGACCCATGGAATGGGTACCATGCAATATGACCTCAAAGGGTCTGCATTTGCTCACCGAACCTCACCAATCCTATCACTGCTGCGTTTATGCCGCTGTACACACGCTTGATTCTCTTTTGGAGACATATAAATCCATAGGATTTAAGATTCTTACTAGTCAGGTGTATTCTTAGGCGTTTAATATGAGATGTAGAGTCCACTTCGTTGAGCAAGGAGTAGCTCTTGTCTATTACATATTTGGCTTATGGAATGGTATCTGTGCTAATTTCAATCTCTGGTTTTATGCAGCACCCCAACTCACCTTTCCCCTTAAGCAAGCATAAGTTGGTTTTCTACATTTGAGACCCTGTTCTGTTTTGTAATTCAGTTCCTGTGTAGCCAAGTTTACATTCCGTGTAGTAGTGATATCTTATGATGTTTCTTTTTCTGTGTGACTTATTTCACTTAGAATCATCGTACCTGAATCCACTCATTATGCTGCTACGGGCCTGATGATATACATTTCATTGCTGAGTGATATTGCATTGTACGTAAGTACCACAACTTCTTTATCCATTTTTCGCTTTCTGTGATATTGAACTTGTACCGTAAACGAGGTTCTTGTAAACAGAGCCGTCCCAAACTTTCGGGTGGCTGTGTCTTTTTGATTTTAATTTCCCTAAGCTATAGGACCATAAGTGGAAGTGCCCTAGGCTCTGTTGCTTTGTTTTGTAGATGTTTCAGGAAACACCATACACTTCTCCAGAGTGGCTGTTGGCAATTTACATCCCGCCCATCAGCATAACAAGGCTCCCAGTTCTCCATGGCCTGTCCTGCCTTGCTGGATTTTATACTTTTTTCAGATGGCCCTTTTGACTGGGGTGCAGTGAGACTTCATTGTAATGCAGATTTCCTTTGCAAGCTTGCTTGGTTGGCCAAAAAGGGCGTATGCGTTTTTTCCTGAATATATTCAGGAAAAAACGCATACGCCCTTTTTGGCCAAGTGCATCATTGTGGACGTTCTGCCTCTTTTCCTATGCTTTACATGCAATTCCAGTCTACCTCCTGAAATCGGTTTCCTGCAATTCTGCCCCACTTTCAAGTCCTCTTGGCAGCCTTACTTCAATATATTTTTGGACGATAGCTGTCATTTATAACTCTGCAGGTTTGTGAATTACAGTGCCTCTGAGCTCCTTTCTTCAACTCGCTTTCTTGTGAGCTGGCTGCAACACCGCAGCATTGCTTCAGGCCCTAGTGTGGTTCTGGCATGGCACGCTGAGCCTTTGGTTAATTCCTCTTCCTGGTGGGAAATGAGAGTTAAATTTGCCCGTCCAGGCACCTCCAGCTAGTCTCTCATTGGTTCTCCCTATTCCTGTTCATTTTCAGCAGAAATGGCAAACTGGGCCAAACAGGAGGTTAAAGGCACTGACTCTCCAAGTGGGGAGAGTGTTAGTAAAGCGTCTGGAATGTTGCACCCGAGTACCAGGGGACGAAACCTGAGACACATTTGAACACGTTTCCCGATCACACGGTGGATCATACTCTGGGTTACACATGCATGTTTTAGCTGAAGGAAGAATCCCGTAAACCTGGAGAGTTGAGACCCATGGAATGGGTACCATGCAATATGACTTCAAAGGGTCTGCATTTGCTCACTGAACCTCACCAATCCTATCACTGCTGCGTTTATGCCGCTGTACACACGCTTGATTCTCTTTCAGAGACATAGAAATCTATAGGTTTTAAGATTCTTACTGGTCAGGTATATTCTTAGGCGTTTAATATGGGGTGTAGAGTCCACTTCGTTGAGCAAGGAGTAGCTCTTGTCTATTACATATTTGGCTTATGGAACGGTATCTGTGCTAATTTCAATCTCTGGTTTTATGCAGCACCCCAACTCACCTTTCCCCTTAAGCAAGCATAAGTTGGTTTTCTACATTTGAGACCCTGTTCTGTTTTGTAATTCATTTCCTGTGTAGCCAAGTTTACATTCCGTGTAGTAGTTATATCTTATGATGTTTCTTTTTCTGTGTGACTTATTTCACTTAGAATCATCGTACCTGAATCCACTCATTATGCTGCTACGGGCCTGATGACATAGATTTCATTGCTGAGTGATATTGCATTGTACGTAAGTACCACAACTTCTTTATCCATTTTTTTCTTTCTGTGATATTGAACTTGTAGTGTAAACGAGGTTCTTGTAAACAGAGCCGTCCCAAACTTTGGGGTGGCTGTGTCTTTTTTATTTTAATTTCCCTAAGCTATAGAACCGTAAGTGGAAGTGCCCTAGGCTCTGTTGCTTTGTTTTTTAGATGATTCAGGAAACACCATACACTTCTCCAGAGTGGCTGTTGGCAATTTACATCCCGCCCATCAGCATAACAAGGCTCCCAGTTCTCCATGGCCTGTCCTGCCTTTCTGGATTTTATACTTATTTCCGATGGCCCTTTTGACCGGGGGGCAGTGAGACTTCATTGTAGTGCAGATTTCCTTTGCAAGCTTGCTTGGTTGGCCAAAAAGGGCGTATGCGTTTTTTCCTGAATATATTCAGGAAAAAACGCATACGCCCTTTTTGGCCAAGTGCATCATTGTGGACGTTCTGCCTCTTTTCCTATGCTTTACATGCAATTCCAGTCTACCTCCTGAAATCGGTTTCCTGTAATTCTGCCCCGCTTTCAAGTCCTCTTGGCAGCCTTACTTCAATATATTTTTGGACGATAGCTGTAATTTTTAACTCTGCAGGTTTGTGAATGACAGTGCCCGTGAGCTCCTTTCTTCAACTCGCTTTCTTCTGAGCTGGCCGCAACACCGCAGGATTGCTTCAGGCCCTAGTGTGGTTCCGGCATGGCACGCTGAGCCTTTGGTTAATTCCTCTTCCTGGTGGGAAATGAGAGTTAAATTTGCCCGTCCAGACACCTCCAGATAGTCTCTCATTGGTTCTCCCTATTCCTGTTCATTTTCCGCAGAAATTGCAAACTGGGCCAAACAGGAAGTTAAAGGCACTGACTCTCCAAGTGGGGAGAGTGTGAGTAAAGCGTCTGGAATGTTGCACCCGGGTACCAGGGGACGAAATCTGACACATTTGAACACATTTCCCGATCACACGGTGGATCATACTCTGGGTTCCACATGCATGTTTTAGCTAAAGGAAGAATCCCTTAAACCTGGAGAGTTGAGACCCATGGAATGGGTACCATGCAATATGACTTCAAAGGGTCTGCATTTGCTCACCGATCCTCACCAATCCTATCACTGCTGCGCTTATGCCACTGTACACACGCTTGGTTCTCTTTCGGAGACATATAAATCCATAGGTTTTAAGATTCTTACTAGTCAGGTATATTCTTAGACGTTTAATATGGGGTGTTGAGTCCTCTTCGTTGAGCAAGGAGTAGCTCTTGTCTATTACATATTTGGCTTATGGAACGGTATCTGTGCTAATTTCAATCTCTGGTTTTATGCAGCACCCCAACTCACCTTTCCCCTTAAGCAAGCATAAGTTGGTTTTCTACATTTGAGACCCTGTTCTGTTCTGTAATTCTGTTCCTGTGTAGCCAAGTTTACATTCCGTGTAGTAGTGATATCTTATGATGTTTCTTTTTCTGTGTGACTTATTTCACTTAGAATCATCGTACCTGAATCCACTCATTATGCAGCTACAGGCCTGATGACATAGATTTCATTGCTGAGTGATATTGCATTGTATGTACCTACCACAACTTCTTTATCCATTTTTCGCTTTCTGTGATATTGAACTCGTACCGTAAACGAGGTTCTTGTAAACAGAGCCGTCCCAAACTTTGGGGTGGCTGTGTCTTTTTGACTTTATTTTCCCTAAGCTATACGACCATAAGTGGAAGTGCCCTAGGCTCTGTTGCTTTGTTTTGTAGATGTTTCAGGAAACACCATACACTTCTCCAGAGTGGCTGTTGGCAATTTACATCTCGCCCATCAGCATAATAAGTTTCCCAGTTCTCAATGGCATGTCCTGCCTTTCTCGATTTTACACTATTTTCCGATGGCCCTTTTGACCGGGGGGCAGTGAGACTTCATTGTAGTGCAGATTTCCTTTGCAAGCTTGCTTGGTTGACCAAAAAGGGCGTATGCGTTTTTTCCTGAATATATTCAGGAAAAAACGCATACGCCCTTTTTGGCCAAGTGCATCATTGTGGACGTTCTGCCTCTTTTCCTATGCTTTACATGTAATTCCAGTCTACCTCCTGAAATCGGTTTCCTACAATTCTGCCCCGCTTTCAAGTCCTCTTGGCAGCCTTACTTCAATAGATTTTTGGACGATAGCTGTCATTTATAACTCTGCAGGTTTGTGAATTACAGTGCCCCTGAGCTCCTTTCTTCAACTCGCTTTCTTGTGAGCTGGCCGCAACACCGCAGGATTGCTTCAGGCCCTAGTGTGGTTCCGGCATGGCACACTGAGCCTTTGGTTAATTCCTCTTCCTGGTGGGAAATGAGAGTTAAATTTGCCCGTCCAGACACCTCCAGCTAGTCTCTCATTGGTTCTCCCTATTCCTGTTCATTTTCCGTAGAAATTGCAAACTGGGCCAAACAGAAGGTTAAGGGCACTGACTCTCCAAGTGGGGAGAGTGTTAGTAAAGCGTCTGGAATGTTGCACCCGAGTACCAGGGGACGAAAAGTGAGACATTTGAACACGTTTCCCGATCACACGGTGGATCATACTCTGGGTTCCACATGCATGTTTTAGCTGAAGGAAGAATCCCTTAAACCTGGAGAGTTGAGACCCATGGAATGGGTACCATGCAATATGACTTCAAAGGGTCTGCATTGGCTCACCGAACCTCACCAATCCTATCACTGCTGCGCTAATGCACTGTACACACGCTTGATTCTCTTTCGGAGACATATAAATCCATAGGTTTTAAGATTCTTACTAGTCAGGTATATTCTTATGCGTTTAATATGGGGTGTAGAGTCCACTTCGTTGAGCAAGGAGTAGCTCTTGTCTATTACATATTTGGCTTATGGAACGGTATCTGTGCTAATTTCAATCTCTGGTTTTATGCAGCACCCCAACTCACCTTTCCCCTTAAGCAAGCATAAGTTGGTTTTCTACATTTGAGACCCTGTTCTGTTTTGTAATTCAGTTCCTGTGTAGCCAAGGTTACATTCCGTGTAGTAGTTATATCTTATGATGTTTCTTTTTCTGTGTGACTTATCTCACTTAGAATCATCGTACCTGAATCCACTCATTATGCTGCTACGGGCCTGATGATATAGATTTCATTGCTGAGTGATATTGCCTTGTACGTAAGTACCACAAATTCTTTATACATTTTTCACCTTCTGTGATATTGAATTTGTAATGTAAATGAGGTTCTTGTAAACAGAGCCGTCCCAAATTTTGGGGTGGCTGTGTCTTTTTGATTTTAATTTCCCTAAGCTATAGGACCATAAGTGGAAGTGCCCTAGGCTCTGTTGCTTTGTTTTGTAGATGTTTCAGGAAACACCATACACTTCTCCAGAGTGGCTGTTGGCAATTTACATCCCGCCCATCAGCATAACAAGGCTCCCAGTTCTCCATGGCCTGTCCTGCCTTTCTGGATTTTATACTTTTATCAGATGGCCCTTTGACCGGGGGGCAGTGAGACTTCATTGTAGTGCAGATTTCCTTTGCAAGCTTGCTTGGTTGGCCAAAAAGGGCGTATGCGTTTTTTCCTGAATATATTCAGGAAAAAACGCATACGCCCTTTTTGGCCAAGTGCATCATTGTGGACGTTCTGCCTCTTTTCCTATGCTTTACATGCAATTCCAGTCTACCTCCTGAAATCGGTTTCCTGCATTTCTGCCCCGCTTTTGAGTCCTCTTGGCAGCCTTACTTCAATATATTTTTGGACGATAGCTGTTATTTTTAACTCTGCAGGTTTGTGAATGACAGTGCCCCTGAGCTCCTTTCTTCAACTCGCTTTCTTCTGAGCTGGCCGCAACACCGCAGGATTGCTTCAGGCCCTAGTGTGGTTCCGGCATGGCACGCTGAGCCTTTGGTTAATTCCTCTTCCTGGTGGGAAATGAGAGTTAAGTTTGCCCGTCCAGACACCTCCAGATAGTCTCTCATTGGTTCTCCCTATTCCTGTTCATTTTCCGCAGAAATGGCAAACTTGGCCAAATAGGAGGTTAAAGGCACTGACTCTCCAAGTGGGGAGAGTTTTAGTAAAGCGTCTGGAATGTTACACCCGAGTACCAGGGGACAAATCTGAGACACATTTGAACACGTTTCCCGATCACACGGTGGATCATACTCTGGATTCCACATGCATGTTTTAGCTGAAGGAAGAATCCCGTAAACCTGGAGAGTTGAGACCCATTAAATGGGTACCATGCAGTATGACTTCAAAGGGTCTGCGTTTGCTCACCGAACCTCACCAATCCTATCACTGCTGCGTTTATGCCCCTGTACACACGCTTGATTCTCTTTCGGAGACATATGAATCCATAGGTTTTAAGATTCTTACTAGTCAGGTATATTCTTAGGCGTTTAATATGGGGTGTAGAGTCCACTTCGCTGAGCAAGGAGTAGCTCTTGTCTATTACATATTTGGCTTATGGAATGGTATCTGTGCTAATTTCAATCTCTGGTTTTATGCAGCACCCCAACTCACCTTTCCCCTTAAGCAAGCATAAGTTGGTTTTCTACATTTGAGAACCTGTTCTGTTTTGTAATTCAGTTCCTGTGTAGCCAAGGTTACATTCCGTGTAGTAGTGATATCTTATGATGTTTCTTTTTCTGTGTGACTTATTTCACTTAGAATCATCGTACCTGAATCCACTCATTATGCTGCGATGGGCTTGATGATATACATTTCATTGCTGAGTGATATTGCATTGTACGTAAGTACCTCAAAGTCTTTATCCATTTTTCGCTTTCTGTGATATTGAACTTGTACCGTAAACGAGGTTCTTGTAAACAGAGCCGTCCCAAACTTTGGGGTGGCTGTGTCTTTTTGATTTTAATTTCCCTAAGCTATAGGACCATAAGTGGAAGTGCCCTAGGCTCTGTTGCTTTGTTTTGTAGATGTTTCAGGAAACACCATACACTTCTCCAGAGTGGCTGTTGACAATTTACATCCCGCCCATCAGCATAACAAGGCTCCCAGTTCTCCATGGCCTGTCCTGCCTTTCTGGATTTTATACATTTTTCAGATGGCCCTTTTGACCGGGGAGCAGTGAGACTTCATTGTAGTGCAGATTTCCTTTGCAAGCTTGCTTGTTTGGCCCAAAAGGGCGTATGCGTTTTTTCCTGAATATATTCAGGAAAAAACGCATACGCCCTTTTTGGCCAAGTGCATCATTTTGGACGTTCTGCCTCTTTTCCTATGCTTTATATGCAATTCCAGTCTACCTCCTGAAATCGGTTTCCTACAATTCTGCCCCGCTTTCAAGTCCTCTTGGCAGCCTTACTTCAATACATTTTTGGACGATAGCTGTCATTTATAACTCTGCAGGTTTGTGAATTACAGTGCCCCTGAGCTCCTTTCTTCAACTCGCTTTCTTGTGAGCTGGCCGCAACACCGCAGCATTGCTTCAGTTCCTAGTGTGGTTCCGCAATGGCACGCTGAGCCTTTGGTTAATTCCTCTTCCTGGTGGGAAATGAGAGTTAAATTTGCCCGTACAGGCACTTCCAGCTAGTCTCTCATTGGTTCTCCCTATTCCTGTTCATTTTCCGCAGAAATGGCAAACTGGGCCAAACAGGAGGTTAAAGGCACTGACTCTCCAAGTGGGGAGAGTGTTAGTAAAGCGACTGGAATGTTGCACCCGAGTACCAGGGGATGAAAACTGAGACACATTTGAACACGTTTCCCGATCACACGGTGGATCATACTCTGGGTTCCACATGCATGTTTTAGCTGAAGGAAGAATCCCTTAAACCTGGAGAGTTGAGACCCATGGAATGGGTACCATGCAATATGACTTCAAAGGGTCTGCATTTGCTCACCGAACCTCACCAATCCTATCACTGCTGCATTTATGCCGCTGTAGACACGCTTGATTCTCTTTCGGAGACATATAAATCCATAGGTTTTAAGATTCTTACTAGTCAGGTATATTCCTAGACGTTTAATATGGGGTGTTGAGTCCTCTTCGTTGAGCAAGGAGTAGCTCTTGTCTATTACATATTTGGCTTATGGAACGGTATCTGTGCTAATTTCAATCTCTGATTTTATGCAGCACCCCAACTCACCTTTCCCCTTAAGCAAGCATAAGTTGCTTTTCTACATTTGAGACCCTGTTCTGTTTTGTAATTCAGTTCCTGTGTAGCCAAGTTTACATTCTGTGTATTAGTGATATCTTATGATGTTTCTTTTTCTGTGTGACTTATCTCACTTAGAATCATCGTACCTGAATCCACTCATTATGTTGCTACGGGCCTGATGAGATAGATTTCATTGCTGAGTGATATTGCATTGTACGTAAGTACCACAACTTCTTTATCCATTTTTCGCTTTCTGTGAAATTGAACTTGTACCGTAAACGAGGTTCTTGTAAACAGAGCCGTCCCAAACTTTGGGGTGGCTGTGTCTTTTTGATTTTAATTTCCCTAATCTATAGGACCATAAGTGGAAGTGCCCTAGGCTCTGTTGCTTTGTTTTTTAGATGTTTCAGGAAACACCATACACTTCTCCAGAGTGGCTGTTGGCAATTTACATCCCGCCCATCAGCATAACAAGGCTCCCAGTTCTCCATGGCCTGTCCTGCCTTTCTGGATTTTACACTTTTTTAAGATGGCCCTTTTGACCGGCGGGCAGTGAGACTTCATTGTAGTGCAGATTTCCTTTGCAAGCTTGCTTGGTTGGCCAAAAAGGGCGTATGCGTTTTTTCCTGAATATATTCAGGAAAAAACGCATACGCCCTTTTTGGCCAAGTGCATCATTGTGGACGTTCTGCCTCTTTTCCTATGCTTTACATGCAATTCCAGTCTACCTCCTGAAATCGGTTTCCTGCAATTCTGCCACGCTTTCGAGTCCTCTTGGCAGCCTTACTTCAATATATTTTTGGACGATAGCTGTCATTTATAACTCTGCAGGTTTGTGAATTACAGTGCCCCTGAACTCCTTTCTTCAACTCGCTTTCTTGTGAGCTGGCCGCAACACCGCAGCATTGCTTCAGGTCCTAGTGTGGTTCCGGCATGGCACGCTGAGCCTTTGGTTAATTCCTCTTCCTGGTGGGAAATGAGAGTTAAATTTGCCCGTACAGGCACCTCCAGGTAGTCTCTCATTGGTTCTCCCTATTCCTGTTCATTTTCCGCAGAAATGGCAAACTGGGCCAAACAGGAGGTTAAAGGCACTGACTCTCCAAGTGGGGAGAGTGTTAGTAAAGCGACTGGAATGTTGCACCCGAGTACCAGGGGACGAAAACTGAGACACATTTGAACACGTTTCCCGATCACATGGTGGATCATACTCTGGGTTCCAGATGCATGTTTTAGCTGAAGGAAGAATCCCTTAAACCTGGAGAGTTGAGACCCATGGAATGGGTACCATGCAATATGACTTCAAAGGGTCTGCATTTGCTCACCGAACCTCACCAATCCTATCACTGCTGCATTTATCCCACTGTAGACACGCTTGATTCTCTTTCGGAGACATATAAATCCATAGGTTTTAAGATTCTTACTAGTAAGGTATATTCCTAGACCTTTAATATGGGGTGTAGAGTCCACTTCGTTGAGCAAGGAGTAGCTCTTGTCTATTACATATTTGGCTTATGGAACGGTATCTGTGCTAATTTCAATCTCTGGTTTTATGCAGCACCCCAACTCACCTTTCCCCTTAAGCAAGCATAAGTTGGTTTTCTACATTTGAGACCCTGTTCTGTTTTGTAATTCAGTTCCTGGGTAGCCAAGTTTACATTCCGTGTAGTAGTGATATCTTATGATGTTTCTTTTTCTGTGTGATTTATTTCACTTAGAATCATCGTACCTGAATCCACTCATTATGCTGCTACGGGCTGATGATATACATTTCATTGCTGAGTGATATTGCATTGTACGTAAGTACCACAAATTCTTTATCCATTTTTCGCTTTCTGTGATATTGAACTTGTACTGTAAACGAGGTTCTTGTAAACAGAGCCGTCCCAAACTTTCGGGTGGCTGTGTCTTTTTGATTTTAATTTCCCTAAGCTATAGGACCATAAGTGGAAGTGCCCTAGGCTCTGTTGCTTTGTTTTGTAGATGTTTCACGAAACACCATACACTTCTCCAGAGTGGCTGTTGGCAATTTACATCCCGCCCATCAGCATAACAAGGCTCCCAGTTCTCCATGGCCTGTCCTGCCTTTCTGGATTTTACACTTTTTTCAGATGGCCCTTTTGACCGGGGGGCAGTGAGACTTCATTGTAGTGCAGATTTCCTTTGCAAGCTTGCTTGGTTGGCCCAAAATGGCGTATGCGTTTTTTCCTGAATATATTCAGGAAAAAACGCATACGCCCTTTTTGCCCAAGTGCGTCATTGTGGACGTTCTGCCTCTTTTCCTATGCTTTACATGCAATTCCAGTCTACCTCCTGAAATCGGTTTCCTGCAATTCTGCCCCACTTTCAAGTCCTCTTGGCAGCCATACTTCAATATATTTTTGGACTATAGCTGTCATTTATAACTCTGCAGGTTTGTGAATTACAGTGCCCCTGAGCTCCTTTCTTCAACTCGCTTTCTTGTGAGCTGGCCGCAACACCGCAGCATTGCTTCAGGCCCTAGTGTGGTTCCGGCATGGCACCCTGAGCCTTTGGTTAATTCCTCTTCCTGGTGGGAAATGAGAGTTAAATTTGCCCGTCCAGACACCTCCAGCTAGTCTCTCATTGGTTCTCCCTATTCCTGTTCATCTTCCGCAGAATTTGCAAACTGGGCCAAACAGGAGGTTAAAGGCACTGACTCTCCAAGTGGGGAGAGTTTTAGTAAAGTGACTGGAATGTTTCACCCGAGTACCAGGGGACGAAGACTGAGACACATTTGAACACGTTTCCCGATCACACGGTGGATCATACTCTGGGTTCCACATGCATGTTTTAGCTGAAGGAAGAATCCCTTAAACCTGGAGAGTTGAGACCCATGGAATGGGTACCATGCAATATGACTTCAAAGGTTGTGCATTTGCTCACCGAACCTCACCAATCCTATCACTGCTGCGTTTATGCCGCTGTACACACGCTTGATTCTCTTTCGGAGACATAGAAATCCATAGGTTTTAAGATACTTACTAGTCAGCTATATACTTAGGCGTTTAATATGGGGTGTAGAGTCCACTTCGTTGAGCAAGGAGTAGCTCTTGTGTATTACGTATTTGGCTTATGGAACGGTATCTGTGCTAATTTCAATCTCTGGTTTTATGCAGCACCCCAACTCACCTTTCCCCTTAAGCAAGCATAAGTTGGTTTTCTACATTTCAGACCCTGTTCTGTTTTGTAATTCAGTTCCTGGGTAGCCAAGATTACATTCCATGTAGTAGTGATAACTTATGATGTTTCTTTTTCTGTGTGACTTATTTCACTTAGAATCATCGTACCTGAATCCACTCATTATGCTGCTAGGGGCCTGATGACATAGATTTCATTGCTGAGTGATATTGCCTTGTACGTAAGTACCACAACTTCTTTATCCATTTTTCACTTTCTGTGATACTGAATTTGTACTGTAAATGACGTTCTTGGAAACAGAGCCATCCCAAACTTTGAGGTGGCTGTGTCTTTTTGATTTTAATTTCCCTAAGCTATAGGACCATAAGTGGAAGTGCCCTAGGCTCTGTTGCTTTGTTTTGTAGATGTTTCAGGAAACACCATACACTTCTCCAGAGTGGCTGTTGGCAATTTACATCCCGCCCATCAGCATAACAAGGCTCCCAGTTCTCCATGGCCTGTCCTGCCTTTATGGATTTTACACATTTTTCAGATGGCCCTTTTGACCGGGGGGCAGTGAGACTTCATTGTAGTGCAGATTTCCTTTGCAAGCTTGCTTGGTTGGCCAAAAAGTGCGTATGCGTTTTGTCCTGAATATATTCAGTAAAAAATGCATACGCCCTTTTTGGACAAGTGCATCATTGTGGACGTTCTGCCTCTTTTCCTATGCTTTACATGCAATTCCAGTCTACCTCCTGAAATCGGTTTCCTGCAATTCTGCCCCGCTTTCAAGTCCTCTTGGCAGCCTTACTTCAATATATTTTTGGACGATAGCTGTCATTTTTAACTCTGCAGGTTTGTGAATTACAGTGCCCCTGAGCTCCTTTCTTCAACTCGCTTTCTTGTGAGCTGGCCGCAACACCGCAGGATTGCTTCAGGCCCTAGTGTGGTTCCGGCATGGCACGCTGAGCCTTTGGTTAATTCTTCTTCCTGGTGGCAAATGAGAGTTAAATTTGCCCGTCCAGACACCTCCAGCTAGTCTCTCATTGGTTCTCCCTATTCCTGTTCATTTTCCGCAGAAATTGCAAACTGGGCCAAACAGAAGGTTAAGGGCACTGACTCTCCAAGTGGGGAGAGTGTTAGTAAAGCGTCTGGAATGTTGCACCCGAGTACCAGGGGACGAAAAGTGAGACATTTGAACACGTTTCCCGATCACACGGTGGATCATACTCTGGGTTCCACATGCATGTTTTAGCTGAAGGAAGAATCCTTTAAACCTGGAGAGTTGAGACCCATGGAATGGGTACCATGAAATATGACTTCAAAGGGTCTGCATTGGCTCACCGATCCTCACCAATCCTATCACTGCTGCGCTTATGCCGCTGTACACACGCTTGATTCTCTTTCGGAGACATATAAATCCATAGGTTTTAAGATTCTTACTAGTCAGCTATATTTTTAGGCGTTTAATATGGTGTGTTGTGTCCTCTTCGTTGAGCAAGGAGTAGCTCTTCTCTATTACATATTTGGATTATGGAACGGTATCTGTTCTAATTTCAATCTCTGGTTTTATGTAGCACCCCAACTCACCTTTCCCCTTAAGCAAGCATAAGTTGGTTTTCTACATTTGAAACCCTGTTCTGTTTTGTAATTCTGTTCCTGTGTAGCCAAGTTTACATTCCGTGTATTAGTGATATCTTATGATGTTTCTTTTTCTGTGTGACTTATTTCACTTAGAGTCATCATACCTGAATCCACTCATTATGCTGCTATGGGTCTGATGACATAGATTTCATTGCTGAGTGATATTGCATTGTACGTAAGTACCAAAACTTCTTTATCCATTTTTCACTTTCTGTGATATTGAATTTGTACTGTAAACGAGGTTCTTGTAAACAGAGCCGTCCCAAATTTTGGGGTGGCTGTGTCTTTTTGATTTTAATTTCCCTAAGCTATAGGACCATAAGTGGAAGCGCCCTAGGCTCTGTTGCTTTGTTTTTTAGATGTTTCAGGAAACACCATACACTTCTCCAGAGTGGCTGTTGGCAATTTACATCCCGCCCATCAGCATAACAAGGCTCCCAGTTCTCCATGGCCTGTCCTGCCTTTCTGGATTTTACACTTTTTTCAGATGGCCCTTTTGACCGGGGGGCAGTGAGACTTCATTTTAGTGCAGATTTCGTTTGCAAACTTGCTTGGTTGGACAAAAAGGGCGTATGCGTTTTTTCCTGAATATATTCAGGAAAAAACGCATACGCACTTTTTGGCCAAGTGCATCATTGTGGACGTTCTGCCTCTTTTCCTATGCTTTACATGCAATTCCAGTCTACCTCCTGAAACCGGTTTCCTGCAATTCTGCCCCGCTTTCAAGTCCTCTTGGCAGCCTTACTTCAATATATTTTTGGACGATAGCTGTCATTTTTAACTCTGCAGGTTTGTGAATTACAGTGCCCCTGAGCTCCTTTCTTCAACTCGCTTTCTTGTGAGCTGGCCGCAACACCGCAGGATTGCTTCAGGCCCTAGTGTGGTTCCGGCATGGCACGCTGAGCCTTTGGTTAATTCCTCTTCCTGGTGGGAAATGAGAGTTAAATTTGCCCGTCCAGACACCTCCAGCTAGTCTCTCATTGGTTCTCCCTATTCCTGTTCCTTTTCCGCAGAAATTGCAAACTGGGCCAAACAGGAGTTTAAAGGCACTGACTCTCCAAGTGGGGAGAGTTTTAGTAAAGCGTCTGGAATGTTGCACCCGAGTACCAGGGCACAAAACCTGAGACACATTTGAACACGTTTCCCGATCACACGGTGGATCATACTCTGGGTTCCACATGCATGTTTTAGGTGAAGGAAGAATCCCTTAAACCTGGAGAGTTGAGACCCATGGAATGGGTACCATGAAATATGACTTCAAAGGGTCTGCATTTGCTCACCGAACCTCACCAATCCTATCACTGCTGCGTTTATGCCGCTGTACACACGCTTGATTCTCTTTTGGAGACATATAAATCCATAGGATTTAAGATTCTTACTAGTCAGGTGTATTCTTAGGCATTTAATATGAGATGTAGAGTCCACTTCGTTGAGCAAGGAGTAGCTCTTGTCTATTACATATTTGGCTTATGGAACGGTATCTGTGTTAATTTAAATCTCCGGTTTTATGCAGCACCCCAACTCACCTTTCCCCTTAAGCAAGCATAAGTTGGTTTTCTACATTTGAGACCCTGTTCTGTTTTGTAATTCAGTTTCTGTGTAGGCAAGTTTACATTCCTTGTAGTAGTGATATCTTATGATGTTTCTTTTTCTGTGTGACTTATTTCACTTAGAATCATCGTACCTGAATCCACTCATTATGCTGCTACGGGCCTGATGATATAGATTTCATTGCTGAGTGATATTGCATTATACGTAAGTACCACAAATTCTTTATCCATTTTTCACTTTCTGTGTTATTGAACTTGTACCGTAAACGAGGTTCTTGTAAACAGAGCCGTCCCAAACTTTGGGGTGGCTGTGTCTTTTTGATTTTAATTTCCCTAAGCTATAGGACCGTAAGTGGAAGTGCCCTAGGCTCTGTTGCTTTGTTTTTTAGATGTTTCAGGAAACACCATACACTTCTCCAGAGTGGCTGTTGGCAATTTACATCCCGCCCATCAGCATAACAAGGCTCCCAGTTCTCCATGGCCTGTCCTGCCTTTCTGGATTTTACACTATTTTCCGATGGCCCTTTTGACCAGGGGGGCAGTGAGACTTCATTGTAGTGCAGATTTCCTTTGCAAGCTTGCTTGGTTGACCAAAAAGTGCATATGCGTTTTTTCCTGAATATATTCAGGAAAAAACGCATACGCCCTTTTTGGCCAAGTGCATCATTGTGGACGTTCTGCCTCTTTTCCTATGCTTTACATGTAATTCCAGTCTACCTCCTGAAATCGGTTTCCTACAATTCTGCCCCGCTTTCAAGTCCTCTTGGCAGCCTTACTTCAATATATTTTTGGACGATAGCTGTCATTTATAACTCTGCAGGTTTGTGAATTACAGTGCCCCTGAGCTCCTTTCTTCAACTCGCTTTCTTGTGAGCTGGCCGCAACACCGCAGCCTTGCTTCAGGCCCTAGTGTGGTTCCGGCATGGCACGCTGAGCCTTTGGTTAATTCCTCTTCCTGGTGGGAAATGAGAGTTAAATTTGCCCGTCCAGACACCTCCAGCTAGTCTCTCATTGGTTCTCCCTATTCCTGTTCATTTTCCGCAGAAATTGCAAACTGGGCCAAACAGGAGGTTAAAGGCACTGAATCTCCAAGTGGGGAGAGTGTTAGTAAAGCGTCTGGAATGTTGCACCCGAGTACCAGGGGACGAAAACTGACACATTTGAACACGTTTCCCAATCACACGGTGGATCATACTCTGGGTTCCACATGCATGTTTTAGCTGAAGGAAGAATCCCTTAAACCTGGAGAGTTGAGACCCATGGAATGGGTACCATGCAATATGATTTCATAGGGTCTGCATGTGTTCACCGAACCTCACCAATCCTATCACTGCAGCATTTATGCCACTGTACACACGCTTGATTCTCTTTCGGAGACATATAAATCCATAGGTTTTAAGATTCTTACTAGTCAGGTATATTCTTAGGCGTTTAATATGGGGTGTAGAGTCCACTTCGTTGAGCAAGGAGTAGCTCTTGTCTATTACATATTTGGCTTATGGAACGGTATCTGTGCTAATTTCAATCTCTGGTTTTATGCAGCACCCCAACTCACCTTTCCCCTTAAGCAAGCATAAGTTGGTTTTCTACATTTGAGACCCTGTTCTGTTTTGTAATTCAGTTCCTGTGTAGCCAAGTTTACATTCTGTGTAGTAGTGATATCTTATGATGTTTCTTTTTCTGTGTGACTTATTTCACTTAGAATCATCGTACCTGAATCCACTCATTATGCTGCTATGGGCCTGATGACATACATTTCATTGCTGAGTGATATTGCATTGTACGTAAGTACCACAACTTCTTTATCCATTTTTCACTTTCTGTGATATTGAACTTGTACTGTAAACGAGGTTCTTGTAAACAGAGCTGTCCCAAACTTTGGGGTGGCTGTGTCTTTTTGATTTTAATTTCCCTATGCTATAGGACCATAAGTGGAATTGCCCTAGGCTCTGTTGCTTTGTTTTTTAGATGTTTCAGGAAACACCATACACTTCTCCAGAGTGGCTGTTGGCAATTTACATTCCGCCCATCAGCATAACAAGGCTCCCAATTCTCCATGGCCTGTCCTGCCTTTCTGGATTTTACACTTTTTTCAGATGGCCCTTTTGACCGGGGGCCAGTGAGACTTCATTGTAGTGCAGATTTCCTTTGCAAGCTTGCTTGGTTGGCCAAAAAGGGCGTATGCGTTTTTTCCTGAATATATTCAGGAAAAAACGCATACGCCCTTTTTGGCCAAGTGCATCATTGTGGACGTTCTGCCTCTTTTCCTATGCTTTACATGCAATTCCAGTCTACCTCCTGAAACCGGTTTCCTGCAATTCTGCCCCGCTTTCAAGACCTCTTGGCAGCCTTACTTCAATATATTTTTGGACGATAGCTGTCATTTTTAACTCTGCAGGTTTGTGAATTACAGTGCCCCTGAGCTCCTTTCTTCAACTCGCTTTCTTGTGAGCTGGCCGCAACACCGCAGGATTGCTTCAGGCCCTAGTGTGGTTCCGGCATGGCACGTTGAGCCTTTGGTTAATTCCTCTTCCTGGTGGGAAATGAGAGTTAAATTTGCCCGTCCAGACACCTCCAGCTAGTCTCTCATTGGTTCTCCCTATTCCTGTTCATTTTCCGCAGAAATGGCAAACTGGGCCAAACAGGAGGTTAAAGGCACTGACTCTCCAAGTGGGGAGAGTGTTAGTAAAGCGCCTGGAATGTTGCACCCGAGTACCATGGGACGAAAACTGAGACACATTTGAACACGTTTCCCGATCACATGGTGGATCATACTCTGGGTTCCACATGCATGTTTTAGCTGAAGGAAGAATCCCTTAAACCTGGAGAGTTGAGACCCATGGAATGGGTACCATGCAATATGACCTCAAAGGGTCTGCATTTGCTCACCGAACCTCACCAATCCTATCACTGCTGCGTTTATGCCGCTGTACACACGCTTGATTCTCTTTCGGAGACATAGAAATCTACAGGTTTTAAGATTCTTACTGGTCAGGTATATTCTTAGGCGTTTAATATGGGGTGTAGAGTCCACTTCGTTGAGCAAGGAGTAGCTCTTGTCTATTACATATTTGGCTTATGGAACGGTATCTGTGCTAATTTCAATCTCTGGTTTTATGCAGCACCCCAACTCACCTTTCCCCTTAAGCAAGCATAAGTTGGTTTTCTACATTTGAGACCCTGTTCTGTTTTGTAATTCAGTTCCTGTGTAGCCAAGTTTACATTCCGTGTAGTAGTGATATCTTATGATGTTTCTTTTTCTGTGTGACTTATTTCACTTAGAATCATCGTACCTGAATCCACTCATTATGCTGCTACGGGTCTGATGATATACATTTCATTGCTGAGTGATATTGCATTGTACGTAAGTACCACAAATTCTTTATCCATTTTTCGCTTTCTGTGATATTGAACTTGTACCGTAAACGAGGTTCTTGTAAACAGAGCCGTCCCAAACTTTGGGGTGGCTGTGTCTTTTTGATTTTAATTTCCCTATGCTATAGGACCGTAAGTGGATCTGCCCTAGGCTCTGTTGCTTTGTTTTTTAGATGTTTCAGGAAACACCATACACTTCTCCAGAGTGGCTGTTGGCAATTTACATCCCGCCCATCAGCATAACAAGGCTCCCAATTCTCCATGGCCTGTCCTGCCTTTCTGGATTTTACACTTTTTTCCGATGGCCCTTTTGACCGGGGGGCAGTGAGACTACATTGTAGTGCAGATTTCCTTTGCAAGCTTGCTTGGTTGGCCAAAAAGGGCGTATGCGTTTTTTCCTGAATATATTCAGGAAAAAACGCATACACCCTTTTTGGCAAAGTGCATCATTGTGGACGTTCTGCCTCTTTTCCTATGCTTTACATGCAATTCCAGTCTACCTCCTGAAATCGGATTCCTGCAATTCTGCCCCGCTTTCGAGTCCTCTTGGCAGCCTTACTTCAATATATTTTTGGACAATAGCTGTCATTTATAACTCTGCAGGTTTGTGAATTACAGTGCCCCTGAGCTCCTTTCTTCAACTCGTTTTCTTGTGAGCTGGCCGCAACACCGCAGGATTGCTTCAGGCCCTAGTGTGGTTCCGGCATGGCACGCTGAGCCTTTGGTTAATTCCTCTTCCTGGTGGGAAATGAGAGTTAAATTTGCCCGTCCAGACACCTCCAGCTAGTCTCTCATTGGTTCTCCCTATTCCTGTTCATTTTCCGCAGAAATTGCAAACTGGGCCAAGCAGGAGGTTAAAGGCACTGACTCTCCAAGTGGGGAGAGTTTTAGTAAAGCGACTGGAATGTTGCACCCGAGTACCAGGGGACGAAAACTGAGACACATTTGAACACGTTTCCCGATCACATGGTGGATCATACTCTGGGTTCCACATGCATGTTTTAGCTGAAGGAAGAATCCCTTAAACCTGGAGAGTTGAGACCCATGGAATGGGTACCATGCAATATGACCTCAAAGGGTCTGCATTTGCTCACCGAACCTCACCAATCCTATCACTGCTGCGTTTATGCCGCTGTACACACGCTTGATTCTCTTTCGGAGACATAGAAATCTATAGGTTTTAAGATTCTTACTGGTCAGGTATATTCTTAGGCGTTTAATATGGGGTGTAGAGTCCACTTCGTTGAGCAAGGAGTAGCTCTTGTCTATTACATGTTTGGCTTATGGAATGGTATCTGTGCTAATTTCAATCTCTGGTTTTATACAGCACCCCAACTCACCTTTCCCCTTAAGCAAGCATAAGTTGGTTTTCTACATTTGAGACCCTGTTCTGTTTTGTAATTCAGTTCCTGTGTAGCCAAGTTTACATTCCGTGTAGTAGTGATATCTTATGATGTTTCTTTTTCTGTGTGACTTATTTCACTTAGAATCATCGTACCTGAATCCACTCATTATGCTGCTATGGGCCTGATGACATAGATTTCATTGCTGAGTGATATTGCATTGTACGTAAGTACCACAACTTCTTTATCCATTTTTCACTTTCTGTGATATTGAACTTGTACTGTAAACGAGGTTCTTGTAAACAGAGCCGTCCCAAACTTTGGGGTGGCTGTGTCTTTTTGATTTTAATTTCCCTAAGCTATAGGACCATAAGTGGAAGTGCCCTAGGCTCTGTTGCTTTGTTTTTTAGATGTTTCAGGAAACACCATACACTTCTCCAGAGTGGCTGTTGGCAATTTACATCCCGCCCATCAGCATAACAAGGCTCCCAGTTCTCCATGGCCTGTCCTGCCTTTCTGGATTTTACACTTTTTTCAGATGGCCCTTTTAACCGGGGGGAAGTGAGACTTCATTGTAGTGCAGATTTCCTTTGCAAGCTTGCTTAGTTGGCCAAAAAGGGCATAAGCTTTGTTTCCTGAATATATTCAGGAAAAAACGCATACGCCCTTTTTGGCCAAGTGCATCATTGTGGACGTTCTGCCTCTTTTCCTATGCTTTGCATGCAATTCCAGTCTACCTCCTGAAATTGGTTTCCTGCAATTCTGCCCCGCTTTCAAGTCCTCTTGGCAGCCTTACTTCAATAGATTTTTGGACGATAGCTGTCATTTATAACTCTGCAGGTTTGTGAATTACAGTGCCCCTGAGCTCCTTTCTTCAACTCGCTTTCTTGTGAGCTGGCCGCAACACTGCAGGATTGCTTCAGGCCCTAGAGTGGTTCCGGCATGGCACGCTGAGCCTTTGGTTAATTCCTCTTCCTGGTGGGAAATGAGAGTTAAATTTGCCCGTCCAGACACCTCCAGCTAGTCTCTCATTGGTTCTCCCTATTCCTGTTCATCTTCCACAGAAATTGCAAACTGGGCCAAACAGGAGGTTAAAGGCACTGACTCTCCAAGTGGGGAGAGTGTTAGTAAAGCGTCTGGAATGCTGCACCCGAGTACCAGGGGACGAAAACTGAGACACATTTGAACACGTTTCCCGATCACACGGTGGATCATACTCTGTGTTCCACATGCATGTTTTAGCTGAAGGAAGAATCCCTTAAACCTGGAGAGTTGAGACCCATGGAATGGGTACCATGCAATATGACTTCAAAGGTTCTGCATTGGCTCACCGAACCTCACCAATCCTATCACTGCTGCGCTTATGCCACTGTACACACGCTTGATTCTCTTTCGGAGACATATAAATCCATAGGTTTTAAGATTCTTACTAGTCAGGTATATTCTTAGACATTTAATATGGTGTGTTGAGTCCACTTCATTGAGCAAGGAGTAGCTGTTGTCTATTACATGTTTGGCTTATGGAATGGTATCTGTGCTAATTTCAGTCTCTGGTTTTATACAGCACCCCAACTCACCTTTCCCCTTAAGCAAGCATAAGTTGGTTTTCTACATTTGAGACCCTGTTCTGTTTTGTAATTCAGTTCCTGTGTAGCCATGTTTACATTCCGTGTAGTAGTGATATCTTATGATGTTTCTTTTTCTGTGTGACTTATTTCACTTAGAATCATCGTACCTGAATCCACTCATTATGCTGCTACGGGCCTGATGATATACATTTCATTGCTGAGTGATATTGCATTGTACGTAAGTACCACAAATTCTTTATCCATTTTTCGCTTTCTGTGATATTGAACTTGTACCGTAAACGAGGTTCTTGTAAACAGAGCGGTCCCAAACTTTAGGGTGGCTGTGTCTTTTTGATTTTAATTTCCCTAAGCTATAGGACCATAAGTGGAAGTGCCCTAGGCTCTGTTGCTTTGTTTTTTAGATGTTTCAGGAAACACCATACACTTCTCCAGAGTGGCTGTTGGCAATTTACATCCCGCCCATCAGCATAACAAGGCTCCCAGTTCTCCATGGCCTGTCCTGCCTTTCTGGAGTTTATACATTTTTCACATGGCCCTTTTGACAGGGGGGCAGTGAGACTTCATTGTAGTGCAGATTTCCTTTGCAAGCTTGCTTGGTTGGCCAAAAAGGGCGTATGCGTTTTTTCCTGAATATATTCAGGAAAAAACGCATACACCCTTTTTGGCCAAGTGCATCATTGTGGACGTTCTGTCTCTTTTCCTATGCTTTACATGCAATTCCAGTCTACCTCCTGAAATCGCATACCTGCAATTCTGCCCCGCTTTCGAGTCCTCTTGGCAGCCTTACTTCAATATATTTTTGGACGATAGCTGTCATTTATAACTCTGCAGGTTTGTGAATTACAGTGCCCCTGAGCTCCTTTCTTCAACTCGCTTTCTTGTGAGCTGGCCACAACACCGCAGCATTGCTTCAGGCCCTAGTGTGGTTCCGGCATGGCACGCTGAGCCTTTGGTTACTTCCTCTTCCTGGTGGGAAATGAGAGTTAAATTTGCCCGTCCAGACACCTCCAGCTAGTCTCTCATTGGTTCTCCCTATTCCTGTTCATTTTCCGCAGAAATTGCAAACTGGGCCAAATAGGAGGTTAAAGGCACTGACTCTCCAAGTGGGGAGAGTTTTAGTAAAGCGTCTGGAATGTTGCACCCGAGTACCAGGGGACGAAAACTGAGACGCATTTGGACACGTTTCCCGATCACACGGTGGATCATACTCTGGGTTCCACATGCATGTTTTAGCTGAAGGAAGAATCCCTTAAACCTGGAGAGTTGAGACCCATGGAATGGGTACCATGCAATATGACTTCAAAGGGTCTGCATTTGCTCACCGAACCTCACCAATCCTATCACTGCTGCATTTATGCCGCTGTACACACGCTTGATTCTCTTTCGGAGACATATAAATCCATAGGTTTTAAGATTCTTACTAGTCAGGTATATTCTTAGGCGTTTAATATGGGATGTAGAGTCCACTTCGTTGAGCAAGGAGTAGCTGTGGTCTATTACATGTTTGGCTTATGGAATGGTATCTGTGCTAATTTCAATCTCTGGTTTTATGCAGCACCCCAACTCACCTTTCCCCTTAAGCAAGCATAAGTTGGTTTTCTACATTTGAGACCCTGTTCTGTTTTGTAATTCAGTTCCTGTGTAGCCAAGTTTACATTCCGTGTAGTAGTGATATCTTATGATGTTTCTTTTTCTGTGTGACTTATTTCACTTAGAATCATCGTACCTGAATCCACTCATTATGCTGCTATGGGCCTGATGACATAGATTTCATTGCTGAGTGATATTGCATTGTACGTAAGTACCACAACTTCTTTATCCATTTTTCACTTTCTGTGATATTGAACTTGTACTGTAAACGAGGTTCTTGTAAACAGAGCCGTCCCAAACTTTGGGGTGGCTGTGTCTTTTTGATTTTAATTTCCCTAAGCTATAGGACCATAAGTGGAAGTGCCCTAGGCTCTGTTGTTTTGTTTTTTAGATGTTTCAGGAAACACCATACACTTCTCCAGAGTGGCTGTTGGCAATTTACATCCCGCCCATCAGCATAACAAGGCTCCCAGTTCTCCATGGCCTGTCCTGCCTTTCTGGATTTTACACTTTTTTCAGATGGCCCTTTTGACCGGGGGGCAGTGAGACTTCATTGTAGTGCAGATTTCCTTTGCAAGCTTGCTTGGTTGGCCAAAAAGGGCGTAAGCTTTTTTTCCTGAGGAAAAAACGCATATGCCCTTTTTGGCCAAGTGCATCATTGTGGACGTTCTGCCTCTTTTCCTATGCTTTACATGCAATTCCAGTCTACCTCCTGAAATCGGATTCCTGCAATTCTGCCCCGCTTTCAAGTCCTCTTGGCAGCCTTACTTCAATAGATTTTTGGACGATAGCTGTCATTTATAACTCTGCAGGTTTGTGAATTACAGTGCCCCTGAGCTCCTTTCTTCAACTCGCTTTCTTGTGAGCTGGCCGCAACACCGCAGCATTGCTTCAGGCCCTAGTGTGGTTCCAGCATGGCAGGCTGAGCCTTTGGTTAATTCCTCTTCCTGGTGGGAAATGAGAGATAAATTTGCCCGTCCAGACACCTCCAGCTAGTCTCTCATTGTTTCTCACTATTCCTGTTCACTTTCCGGAGAAATTGAAAACTGGGCCAAACAGGAGGTTAAAGGCACTGACTCTCCAAGTGGGGAGAGTGTTAGTAAAGCGTCTGGAATGTTGCACCCGAGTACCAGGGGACGAAAAGTGAGACACATTAGAACATGTTTCCTGATCACACGGTGGATCATACTCTGGGTTCCACATGCATGTTTTAGCTGAAGGAAGAATCCCTTAAACCTGGAGAGTTGAGACCCATGGAATGGGTACCATGCAATATGACTTCAAAGGGTCTGCATTTGCTCACTGAACCTCACCAATCCTATCACTGCTGCGTTTATGCCGCTGTACACACTCTTGTTTCTCTTTTGGAGACATATAAATCCATAGGTTTTAAGATTCTTACTAGTGAGGTATATTCTTAGACGTTTAATATCGGGTGTTGAGTCCACTTCGTTGAGTAAGGAGTAGCTCTTGTCTATTACATATTTGGCTTATGGAATGGTATCTGTGCTAAATTAAATCTCTGGTTTTATGCAGCACCCCAACTCACCTTTCCCCTTAAGCAAGCATAAGTTGGTTTTCTACATTTGAGACCCTGTTCTGTTTTGTAATTCAGTTCCTGTGTAGCCAAGTTTACATTCCGTGTAGTAGTGATATCTTATGATGTTTCATTTTCTCTGTGACTTATTTCACTTAGAATCATCGTACCTGAATCCACTCATTATGCTGCTACGGGCCTGATGATATAGATTTCATTGCTGAGTGATATTGCATTGTACGTAAGTACCACAACTTCTTTATCCTTTTTTCACTTTCTGTGATATTGAACTTGTACTGTAAACGAGGTTCTTGTAAACAGAGCCGTCCCAAACTTTGGGGTGGCTGTGTCTTTTTGATTTTAATTTCCCTAAGCTATAGAACCGTATGTGGAAGTGCCCTAGGCTCTGTTGCTTTGTTTTTTAGATGTTTCAGGAAACACCATACACTTCTCCAGAGTGGCTGTTGGCAATTTACATCCCGCCCATCAGCATAACAAGGCTCCCAATGCTCCATGGCCTGTCCTGCCTTTCTGGATTTTACACTTTTTTCAGATGGCCCTTTTGACTGGGGGGCAGTGAGACTTCATTGTAATGCAGATTTCCTTTGCAAGCTTGCTTGGTTGGCCAAAAAGGGCGTATGCGTTTTTTCCTGAATATATTCAGGAAAAAACGCATACGCCCTTTTTGGCCAAGTGCATCATTGTGGACGTTCTGCCTCTTTTCCTATGCTTTACATGCAATTCCAGTCTACCTCCTGAAATCGGTTTCCTGCAATTCTGCCCCGCTTTCAAGTCCTCTTGGCAGCCTTACTTCAATATATTTTTGGACGATACCTGTCATTTATAACTCTGCAGGTTTGTGAATTACAGTGCCTCTGAGCTCCTTTCTTCAACTCGCTATCTTGTGAGCTGGCCGCAACACCGCAGCATTGCTTCAGGCCCTAGTGTGGTTCCGGCATGGCACGCTGAGCCTTTGGTTAATTCCTCTTCCTGGTGGGAAATGAGAGTTAAATTTGCCCGTCCAGACACCTCCAGCTAGTCTCTCATTGGTTCTCCCTATTCCTGTTCATTTTCCGCAGAAATGGCAAACTGGGCCAAACAGGAGGTTAAAGGCACTGACTCTCCAAGTGGGGAGAGTGTTAGTAAAGCGTCTGGAATGTTGCACCCGAGTACCAGGGGACGAAACCTGAGACACATTTGAACACGTTTCCCAATCACACGGTGGATCATACTCTGGGTTCCACATGCATGTTTTAGCTGAAGGAAGAATCCCTTAAACCAGGAGAGTTGAGACCCATGGAATGGGTACCATGCAATATAAATTCAAAGGTTCTGCATTGGCTCACCGAACCTCACCAATCTTATCACTGCTGCGCTTTTGCCACTGTACACACGCTTGATTCTCTTTCGGAGACATATAAATCCATAGATTTTAAGATTCTTACTAGTCAGGTATATTCTTAGACGTTTAATATGGGGTATTCAGTCCTCTTCGTTGAGCAAAGAGTAGCTCTTGTCTATTACATATTTGGCTTATGGAACGGTATCTGTGCTAATTTCAATCTCTGGTTTTATGCAGCACCCCAACTCACCTTTCCCCTTAAGCAAGCATAAGTTGGTTTTCTACATTTGAGACCCTGTTCTGTTTTGTAATTCAGTTTCTGTGTAGGCAAGTTTACATTCCGTGTAGTAGTGATATCTTATGATGTTTCTTTTTCTGTGTGACTTATTTCACTTAGAATCATCGTACCTGAATCCACTCATTATGCTGCTACGGGCCTGATGACATAGATTTCATTGCTGAGTGATATTGCATTGTATGTACCTACCACAACTTCTTTATCCATTTTTCACTTTCTGTGATATTGAACTCGTACTGTAAACGAGGTTCTTGTAAACAGAGCTGTCCCAAACTTTGGGGTGGCTGTGCCTTTTTGATTCTAATTTCCCTAAGCTATAGGACCATAAGTGGAAGTGCCCTAGGCTCTGTTGCTTTGTTTTGTAGATGTTTCAGGAAACACCATACACTTCTCCAGAGTGGCTGTTGGCAATTTACATCTCGCCCATCAGCATAATAAGGCTCCCAGTTCTCCATGGCCTGTCCTGCCTTTCTGGATTTTACACTATTTTCCGATGGCCCTTTTGACCGGGGGGCAGTGAGACTTCATTGTAGTGCAGATTTCCTTTGCAAGCTTGCTTGGTTGACCAAAAAGTGCGTATGCGTTTTTTCCTGAATATATTCAGGAAAAAACGCATACGCCCTTTTTGGCCAAGTGCATCATTGTGGACGTTCTGCCTCTTTTCCTATTTTT
Source organism: Pseudorca crassidens (assembly GCF_039906515.1). Lineage (NCBI taxonomy): Eukaryota > Metazoa > Chordata > Mammalia > Artiodactyla > Delphinidae > Pseudorca > Pseudorca crassidens. Next base: position 165,181,652 of record NC_090296.1, read on the forward strand.
TACATGTAATTCCAGTCTACCTCCTGAAATCGGTTTCCTACAATTCTGCCCCGCTTTCAAGTCCTCTTGGCAGCCTTACTTCAGTATATTTTTGGACGATAGCTGTCATTTATAACTCTGCAGGTTTGTGAATTACAGTGCCCCTGAGCTCCTTTCTTCAACTCACTTTCTTGTGAGCTGGCCGCAACACCGCAGGATTGCTTCAGGCCCTAGTGTGGTTCCGGCATGGCACGCTGAGCCTTTGGTTAATTCCTCTTCCTGGTGGGAAATGAGAGTTAAATTTGCCCGTCCAGACACCTCCAGCTACTCTCTCATTGGTTCTCCCTATTCCTGTTCATTTTCCGCAGAAATTGCAAACTGGGCCAAACAGGAGGTTAAAGGCACTGACTCTCCAAGTGGGGAGAGTGTTAGTAAAGCGTCTGGAATGTTGCACCCGAGTACCAGGGGACGAAAACTGACACATTTGAACACGTTTCCCAATCACACGGTGGATCATACTCTGGGTTCCACATGTATGTTTTAGCTGAAGGAAGAATCCCTTAAACCTGGAGAGTTGAGACCCATGGAATGGGTACCATGCAATATGATTTCATAGGGTCTGCATTGTTCACCGAACCTCACCAAACCTATCACTGCAGCATTTATGCCACTGTACACACGCTTGATTCTCTTTCGGAGACATATAAATCCATAGGTTTTAAGATTCTTACTAGTCAGGTATATTCTTAGGCATTTAATATGGGGTGTAGAGTCCACTTCGTTGAGCAAGGAGTAGCTCTTGTCTATTACATATTTGGCTTATGGAACGGTATCTGTACTAATTTCAATCTCTGGTTTTATGCAGCACCCCAACTCACCTTTCCCCTTAAGCAAGCATAAGTTGGTTTTCTACATTTGAGACCCTGTTCTGTTTTGTAATTCAGTTCCTGTGTAGCCAAGTTTACATTCCGTGTAGTAGTGATATCTTATGATGTTTCTTTTTCTGTGTGACTTATCTCACTTAGAATCATCGTACCTGAATCCACTCATTATGCTGCTATGGGCCTGATGACATAGATTTCATTGCTGAGTGATATTGCATTGTACGTAAGTACCACAAATTCTTTATCCATTTTTCACTTTCTGTGATATTGAACTTGTACTGTAAACGAGGTTCTTGTAAACAGAGCCGTCCCAAACTTTCGGGTGGCTGTGTCTTTTTGATTTTAATTTCCCTAAGCTATAGGACCGTAAGTGGAATTGCCCTAGGCTCTGTTGCTTTGTTTTGTAGATGTTTCAGGAAACACCATACACTTCTCCAGAGTGGCTGTTGACAATTTACATCCCGCCCATCAGCATAACGAGGCTCCCAATTCTCCATGGCCTGTCCTGCCTTTCTGGATTTTACACTTTTTTCAGATGGCCCTTTTGACTGGGGGGCAGTGAGACTTCATTGTAATGCAGATTTCCTTTGCAAGCTTGCTTGGTTGGCCAAAAAGGGCGTATGCGTTTTTTCCTGAATATATTCAGGAAAAAACGCATACGCCCTTTTTGGCCAAGTGCATCATTGTGGACGTTCTGCCTCTTTTCCTATGCTTTACATGCAATTCCAGTCTACCTCCTGAAACCGGTTTCCTGCAATTCTGCCCCGCTTTCAAGTCCTCTTGGCAGCCTTACTTCAATATATTTTTGGACGATAGCTGTCATTTTTAACTCTGCAGGTTTGTGAATTACAGTGCCCCTGAGCTCCTTTCTTCAACTCGCTTTCTTGTGAGCTGGCCGCAACACCGCAGCATTGCTTCAGGCCCTAGTGTGGTTCCGGCATGGCACGCTGAGCCTTTGGTTAATTCCTCTTCCTGGTGGGAAATGAGAGTTAAATTTGCCCGTCCAGACACCTCCAGCTAGTCTCTCATTGGTTCTCCCTATTCCTGTTCCTTTTCCGCAGAAATTGCAAACTGGGCCAAACAGGAGTTTAAAGGCACTGACTCTCCAAGTGGGGAGAGTTTTAGTAAAGCGTCTGGAATGTTGCACCCGAGTACCAGGGGACGAAAACTGAGACACATTTGAACACGTTTCCCGATCACACGGTGGATCATACTCTGGGTTCCACATGCATGTTTTAGGTGAAGGAAGAATCCCTTAAACCTGGAGAGTTGAGACCCATGGAATGGGTACCATGAAATATGACTTCAAAGGGTCTGCATTTGCTCACCGAACCTCACCAATCCTATCACTGCTGCGTTTATGCCGCTGTACACACGCTTGATTCTCTTTTGGAGACATATAAATCCATAGGATTTAAGATTCTTACTAGTCAGGTGTATTCTTAGGCGTTTAATATGAGATGTAGAGTCCACTTCGTTGAGCAAGGAGTAGCTCTTGTCTATTACATATTTGGCTTATGGAACGGTATCTGTGCTAATTTAAATCTCTGGTTTTATGCAGCACCCCAACTCACCTTTCCCCTTAAGCAAGCATAAGTTGGTTTTCTACATTTGAGACCCTGTTCTGTTTTGTAATTCAGTTTCTGTGTAGGCAAGTTTACATTCCGTGTAGTAGTGATATCTTATGATGTTTCTTTTTCTGTGTGACTTATTTCACTTAGAATCATCGTACCTGAATCCACTCATTATGCTGCTACGGGCCTGATGATATAGATTTCATTGCTGAGTGATATTGCATTGTACGTAAGTACCACAAATTCTTTATCCATTTTTCACTTTCTGTGTTATTGAACTTGTACCGTAAATGAGGTTCTGGTAAACAGAGCCGTCCCAAACTTTGGGGTGGCTGTGTCTTTTTGATTTTAATTTCCCTAAGCTATAGGACCATAAGTGGAAGTGCCCTAGGCTCTGTTGCTTTGTTTTTTAGATGTTTCAGGAAACACCATACACTTCTCCAGAGTGGCTGTTGGCAATTTACATCCCGCCCATCAGCATAACAAGGCTCCCAGTTCTCCATGGCCTGTCCTGCCTTTCTGGATTTTATACATTTTTCAGGTAGCCCTTTTGACCGGGGAGCAGTGAGACTTCATTGTAGTGCAGATTTCCTTTGCAAGCTTGCTTGGTTGGCCAAAAAGGGCATATGCGTTTTTTCCTGAATATATTCAGGAAAAAACGCATACGCCCTTTTTGGCCAAGTGCATCATTGTGGACGTTCTGCCTCTTTTCCTATGCTTTACATGCAATTCCAGTCTACCTCCTGAAATCGGTTTCCTGCAATTCTGCCCTGCTTTCAAGTCCTCTTGGCAGCCTTACTTCAATATATTTTTGGACGATAGCTGTCATTTATAACTCTGCAGGTTTGTGAATTACAGTGCCCCTGAGCTCCTTTCTTCAACTCGTTTTCTTGTGAGCTGGCCGCAACACCGCAGGATTGCTTCAGGCCCTAGTGTGGTTCCGGCATGGCACGCTGAGCCTTTGGTTAATTCCTCTTCCTGGTGGGAAATGAGAGTTAAATTTGCCCGTCCAGACACCTCCAGCTAGTCTCTCATTGGTTCTCCCTATTCCTGTTCATTTTCCGCAGAAATGGCAAACTGGGCCAAACAGGCGTTTAAAGGCACTGACTCTCCAAGTGGGGAGAGTGTTAGTAAAGCGACTGGAATGTTGCACCCGAGTACCAGGGGACGAAAACTGAGACACCTTTGAACACGTTTCTCGATCACATGGTGGATCATACTCTGGGTTCCACATGCATGTTTTAGCTGAAGGAAGAATCCCTTAAACCTGGAGAGTTGAGACCCATGGCATGGGTACCATGCAATATGACTTCAAAGGGTCTGCATTTGCTCACCGATCCTCACCAATCCTATCACTGCTGCGTTTATGCCGCTGTACACACGCTTGATTCTCTTTTGGAGACATATAAATCCATAGGATTTAAGATTCTTACTAGTCAGGTGTATTCTTAGGCGTTTAATATGAGATGTAGAGTCCACTTCGTTGAGCAAGGAGTAGCTCTTGTCTATTACATATTTGGCTTATGGAACGGTATCTGTGCTAATTTAAATCTCTGGTTTTATGCAGCACCCCAACTCACCTTTCCCCTTAAGCAAGCATAAGTTGGTTTTCTACATTTGAGACCCTGTTCTGTTTTGTAATTCAGTTTCTGTGTAGGCAAGTTTACATTCCTTGTAGTAGTGATATCTTATGATGTTTCTTTTTCTGTGTGACTTATTTCACTTAGAATCATCGTACCTGAATCCACTCATTATGCTGCTACGGGCCTGATGATATAGATTTCATTGCTGAGTGATATTGCATTGTACGTAAGTACCACAAATTCTTTATCCATTTTTCACTTTCTGTGTTATTGAACTTGTACCGTAAACGAGGTTCTTGTAAACAGAGCCGTCCCAAACTTTCGGGTGGCTGTGTCTTTTTGATTTTAATTTCCCTAAGCTATAGGACCATAAGTGGAAGTGCCCTAGGCTCTGTTGCTTTGTTTTTTAGATGTTTCAGGAAACACCATACACTTCTCCAGAGTGGCTGTTGGCAATTTACATCCCGCCCATCAGCATAACAAGGCTCCCAGTTCTCCATGGCCTGTCCTGCCTTTCTGGATTTTATACATTTTTCAGATGGCCCTTTTGACCGGGGGGCAGTGACACTTCATTGTAGTGCAGATTTCCTTTGCAAGCTTGCTTGGTTGGCCAAAAAGGGCGTATGCGTTTTTTCCTGAATATATTCAGGAAAAAACGCATACGCCCTTTTTGGCCAAGTGCATCATTGTGGACGTTCTGCCTCTTTTCCTATGCTTTACATGCAATTCCAGTCTACCTCCTGAAATCGGATTCCTGCAATTATGCCCCGCTTTCAAGTCCTCTTGGCAGCCTTACTTCAATATATTTTTGGACGATAGCTGTCATTTATAACTCTGCAGGTTTGTGAATTACAGTGCCCCTGAGCTCCTTTCTTCAACTCGCTTTCTTGTGAGCTGGCCGCAACACCGCAGGATTGCTTCAGGCCCTAGTGTGGTTCCGGCATGGCACGCTGAGCCTTTGGTTAATTCCTCTTCCTGGTGGGAAATGAGAGTTAAATTTGCCCGTCCAGACACCTCCAGCTAGTCTCTCATTGGTTCTCCCTATTCCTGTTCATTTTCCGCAGAAATGGCAAACTGGGCCAAACAGGAGGTTAAAGGCACTGACTCTCCAAGTGGGGAGAGTGTTAGTAAAGCGACTGGAATGTTGCACCCGAGTACCAGGGGACGAAAACTGAGACACATTTGAACACGTTTCCCGATCACATGGTGGATCATACTCTGGGTTCCACATGCATGTTTTAGCTGAAGGAAGAATCCCTTAAACCTGGAGAGTTGAGACCCATGGAATGGGTACCATGCAATATGACCTCAAAGGGTCTGCATTTGCTCACCGAACCTCACCAATCCTATCACTGCTGCGTTTATGCCGCTGTACACACGCTTGATTCTCTTTCGGAGACATAGAAATCTATAGGTTTTAAGATTCTTACTGGTCAGGTATATTCTTAGGCGTTTAATATGGGGTGTAGAGTCCACTTCATTGAGCAAGGAGTAGCTCTTGTCTATTACATATTTGGCTTATGGAACGGTATCTGTGCTAATTTCAATCTCTGCTTTTATGCAGCACCCCAACTCACCTTTCCCCTTAAGCAAGCATAAGTTGGTTTTCTACATTTGAGACCCTGTTCTGTTTTGTAATTCAGTTCCTGTGTAGCCAAGTTTACATTCCGTGTAGTAGTGATATCTTATGATGTTTCTTTTTCTGTGTGACTTATTTCACTTAGAATCATCGTACCTGAATCCACTCATTATGCTGCTACGGGCCTGATGATATACATTTCATTGCTGAGTGATATTGCATTGTACGTAAGTACCACAAATTCTTTATCCATTTTTCGCTTTCTGTGATATTGAACTTGTACCGTAAATGAGGTTCTTGTAAACAGAGCCGTCCCAAACTTTGGGTGGCTGTGTCTTTTTGATTTTAATTTCCCTAAGCTATAGGACCATAAGTGGAAGTGCCCTAGGCTCTGTTGCTTTGTTTTGTAGATGTTTCAGGAAACACCATACACTTCACCAGAGTGGCTGTTGGCAATTTACATCCCGCCCATCTGCATAACAAGGCTCCCAGTTCTCCATGGCCTGTCCGGCCTTTCTGGATTTTACACTTTTTTCAGATGGCCCTTTTGACTGGGGGGCAGTGAGACTTCATTGTAGTGCAGATTTCCTTTGCAAGCTTGCTTGGTTGGCCAAAAAGTGCGTATGCGTTTTTTCCTGAATATATTCAGGAGAAAACCCATACGCCCTTTTTGGCCAAGTGCATCATTGTGGACGTTCGGCCTCTTTTCCTATGCTTTACATGCAATTCCAGTCTACCTCCTGAAATCGGATTCCTGCAATTCTACCCCGCTTTCGAGTCCTCTTGGCAGCCTTACTTCAATATATTTTTGGACGATAGCTGTCATTTATAACTCTGCAGGTTTGTGAATTACAGTGCCCCTGAGCTCCTTTCTTCAACTCGTTTTCTTGTGAGCTGGCCGCAACACCGCAGGATTGCTTCAGGCCCTAGTGTGGTTCCGGCATGGCACGCTGAGCCTTTGGTTAATTCCTCTTCCTGGTGGGAAATGAGAGTTAAATTTGCCCGTCCAGACACCTCCAGCTAGTCTCTCATTGGTTCTCCCTATTCCTGTTCATTTTCCGCAGAAATGGCAAACTGGGCCAAACAGGAGTTTAAAGGCACTGACTCTCCAATTGGGGAGAGTGTTTGTAAAGCGTCTGGAATGTTGCACCCGAGTACCAGGGGACGAAACCTGAGACACATTTGAACACGTTTCCCGATCATACGGTAGATCATACTCTGGGTTCCACATGCATGTTTTAGCTGAAGGAAGAATCCCTTAAACCTGGAGAGTTGAGACCCATGGAATGGGTACCATGCAATATGACTTCAAAGGTTCTGCATTGGCTCACCGAACCTCACCAATCCTATCACTGCTGCGCTTATGCCACTGTACACACGCTTGATTCTCTTTCGGAGACATAGAAATCTATAGGTTTTAAGATTCTTACTGGTCAGGTATATTCTTAGGCGTTTAATATGGGGTGTAGAGTCCACTTCGTTAAGCAAGGAGTAGCTCTTGTCTATTACATATTTGGCTTATGGAACGGTATCTGTGCTAATTTCAATCTCTGGTTTTATACAGCACCCCAACTCACCTTTCCCCTTAAGCAAGCATAAGTTGCTTTTCTACATTTGAGACCCTGTTCTGTTTTGTAATTCAGTTCCTGTGTAGCCAAGTTTACATTCCGTGTAGTAGTGATATCTTATGATGTTTCTTTTTCTGTGTGACTTATTTCACTTAGAATCATCGTACCTGAATCCACTCATTATGCTGCTACGGGCCTGATGATATACATTTCATTGCTGAGTGATATTGCATTGTACGTAAGTACCACAAATTCTTTATCCATTTTTCGCTTTCTGTGATATTGAACTTGTACCGTAAACGAGGTTCTTGTAAACAGAGCCGTCCCAAACTTTGGGGTGGCTGTGTCTTTTTGATTTTAATTTCCCTAAGCTATAGGACCATAAGTGGAAGTGCCCTAGGCTCTGTTGCTTTGTTTTTTAGATGTTTCAGGAAACACCATACACTTCTCCAGAGTGGCTGTTGGCAATTTACATCCCGCCCATCAGCATAACAAGGCTCCCAGTTCTCCATGGCCTGTCCTGCCTTTCTGGATTTTATACATTTTTCAGGTGGCCCTTTTGACCGGGGAGCAGTGAGACTTCATTGTAGTGCAGATTTCCTTTGCAAGCTTGCTTGGTTGGCCAAAAAGGGCGTATGCGTTTTTTCCTGAATATATTCAGGAAAAAACGCATACGCCCTTTTTGGCCAAGTGCATCATTGTGGACGTTCTGCCTCTTTTCCTATGCTTTACATGCAATTCCAGTCTACCTCCTGAAATCGGATTCCTGCAATTCTGCCCCGCTTTCAAGTCCTCTTGGCAGCCTTACTTCAATAGATTTTTGGACGATAGCTGTCATTTATAACTCTGCAGGTTTGTGAATTACAGTGCCCCTGAGCTCCTTTCTTCAACTCGCTTTCTTGTGAGCTGGCCGCAACACCGCAGGATTGCTTCAGGCCCTAGTGTGGTTCCGGCATGGCACGCTGAGCCTTTGGTTAATTCCTCTTCCTGGTGGGAAATGAGAGTTAAATTTGCCCGTCCAGACACCTCCAGCTAGTCTCTCATTGGTTCTCCCTATTCCTGTTCATTTTCCGCAGAAATGGCAAACTGGGCCAAACAGGAGTTTAAAGGCACTGACTCTCCAATTGGGGAGAGTGTTTGTAAAGCGTCTGGAATGTTGCACCCAAGTACCAGGGGACGAAACCTGAGACACATTTGAACACGTTTCCTGATCATACGGTAGATCATACTCTGGGTTCCACATGCATGTTTTAGCTGAAGGAAGAATCCCTTAAACCTGGAGAGTTGAGACCCATGGAATGGGTACCATACAGTATGACTTCAAAGGGTCTGCATTTGCTCACCGAACCTCACCAATCCTATCACTGCTGCGTTTATGCTGCTGTGCACACGCTTGATTCTCTTTCGGAGACATATAAATCCATAGGTTTTAAGATTCTTACTAGTCAGGTATATTCTTAGGCGTTTAATATGGGGTGTTGAGTCCATTTCGTTGAGCAAGGAGTAGCTCTTGTCTATTACATATTTGGCTTATGGAACGGTATCTGTGCTAATTTCAATCTCTGGTTTTATGCAGCACCCCAACTCACCTTTCCCCTTAAGCAAGCATAAGTTGGTTTTCTACATTTGAGACCCTGTTCTGTTTTGTAATTCAGTTCCTGTGTAGCCAAGTTTACATTCCGTGTAGTAGTGATAACTTATGATGTTTCTTTTTCTGTGTGACTTATTTCACTTAGAGTCATCGTACCTGAATCCACTCATTATGCTGCTACGGACCTGATGATATACATTTCATTGCTGAGTGATATTGCATTGTACGTAAGTACCACAACTTCTTTATCCAATTTTCGCTTTCTGTGATATTGAACTTGTACCGTAAACGAGGTTCTTATAAACAGAGCCGTCCCAAACTTTGGGGTGGCTGTGTCTTTTAGATTTTAATTTCCCTAAGCTATAGTACCATAAGTGGAAGTGCCCTAGGCTCTGTTGCTTTGTTTTTTAGATGTTTCAGGAAACACCATACACTTCTCCAGAGTGGCTGTTGGCAATTTACATCCCACCCATCAGCATAACCAGGCTCCCAGTTTTCCATGGCCTGTCCGGCCTTTCTGGATTTTACACTTTTTTCAGATGGCCCTTTTGACTGGGGGGCAGTGAGACTTCATTGTAGTGCAGATTTCCTTTGCAAGCTTGCTTGGTTGGCCAAAAAGGGCGTATGCGTTTTTTCCTGAATATATTCAGGAAAAAACGCATACGCCCTTTTTGGCCAAGTGCATCATTGTGGACGTTCTGTCTCTTTTCCTATGCTTTACATGCAATTCCAGTCTACCTCCTGAAATCGGATTCCTGTAATTCTGCCCCACTTTCGAGTCCTCTTGGCAGCCTTATTTCAATATATGTTTGGACGATAGCTGTCATTTATAACTCTGCATGTTTGTGAATTACAGTGCCCCTGAGCTCCTTTCTTCAACTCGCTTTCTTGTGAGCTGGCCGCAACACCGCAGCATTGCTTCAGGCCCTAGTGTGGTTCCGGCATGGCACGCTGAGCCTTTGGTAAATTCCTCTTCCTGGTGGGAAATGAGAGTTAAATTTGCCCGTCCAGACACCTCCAGCTATTCACTCATTGGTTCTCCCTATTCCTGTTCATTTTCTGCAGAAATTGCAAACTTGGCCAAACAGGAGGTTAAAGGCACTGACTCTCCAAGTGGGGAGAGTGTTAGTAAAGCGTCTGGAATGTTGCACCCGAGTACCAGGGGACGGAACCTGAGACACATTTGAACACGTTTCCCGATCACACGGTGGATCATACTCTGTGTTCCACATGCATGTTTTAGCTGAAGGAAGAATCCCTTAAACCTGGAGAGTTGAGACCCATGGAATGGGTACCATGCAATATGACTTCAAAGGGTCTGCATTTGCTCACCGAACCTCACCAATCCTATCACTGCTGCATTTATGCTGCTGTACACACGCTTGATTCTCTTTCGGAGATATAGAAATCCATAGGTTTTAAGATTCTTACTAGTCAGGTATATTCTTAGGCGTTTAATATGGGATGTAGAGTCCACTTCGTTGAGCATGGAGTAGCTGTTGTCTATTACATGTTTGGCTTATGGAATGGTATCTGTGCTAATTTCAATCTCTGGTTTTATGCAGCACCCCAACTCACCTTTCCCCTTAAGCAAGCATAAGTTGGTTTTCTACATTTGAGACCCTGTTCTGTTTTGTAATTCAGTTCCTGTGTAGCCAAGTTTACATTCCGTGTAGTAGTGATATCTTATGATGTTTCTTTTTCTGTGTGACTTATTTCACTTAGAATCATCGTACCTGAATCCACTCATTATGCTGCTATGGGCCTGATGACATAGATTTCATTGCTGAGTGATATTGCATTGTACGTCAGTAGCACAATTTCTTTATCCGTTTTTCGCTTTCTGTGATATTGAACTTGTACCGTAAACGAGGTTCTTGTAAACAGAGCCGTCCCAAACTTTGGGGTGGCTGTGTCTTTTTGATTTTTATTTCCCTAAGCTATAGGACCATAAGTGGAAGTGCCCTAGGCTCTGTTGCTTTGTTTCTTAGATGTTTCAGGAAACACCATACACTTCTCCAGAGTGGCTGTTGGCAATTTACATCCCGCCCATCAGCATAACAAGGCTCCCAGTTCTCCATGGCCTGTCCTGCCTTTCTGGATTTTACACATTTTTCAGATGGCCCTTTTGACTGGGGGGCAGTGAGTCTTCATTGTAATGCAGATTTCCTTTGCAAGCTTGCTTGGTTGGCCAAAAAGGGCGTATGCGTTTTTTCCTGAATATATTCAGGAAAAAATGCATACGCCCTTTTTGGCCAAGTGCATCATTGTGGACGTTCTGTCTCTTTTCCTATGCTTTACATTCAATTCCTGTCTACCTCCTGAAATCGGATTCCTGCAATTCTGCCCCGCTTTCGAGTCCTCTTGGCAGCCTTACTTCAATATATTTTTGGACGATAGCTGTCATTTATAACTCTGCAGGTTTGTGAATTACAGTGCCCCTGAGCTCCTTTCTTCAACTCGCTTTCTGGTGAGCTGGCCGCAACACCGCAGCATTGCTTCAGGCCCTAGTGTGGTTCCGGCATGGCACGCTGAGCCTTTGGTAAATTCCTCTTCCTGGTGGGAAATGAGAGTTAAATTTGCCCGTCCAGACACCTGCAGCTAGTCTCTCATTGGTTCTCCCTATTCCTGTTCATTTTCCGCAGAAATGGCAAACTGGGCCAAACAGGAGGTTAAAGGCACTGACTCTCCAAGTGGGGAGAGTGTTAGTAAAGTGACTGGAATGTTGCACCCGAGTACGAGGGGACGAAAACTGAGACACATTTGAACACGTTTCCCGATCACACGGTGGATCATACTCTGGGTTCCACATGCATGTTTTAGCTAAAGGAAGAATCCCTTAAACCTGGGGAGTTGAGACCCATGGAATGGGTACCATGCAATATGACCTCAAAGGGTCTGCATTTGCTCACCGAACCTCACCAATCCTATCACTGCTGCGTTTATGCCGCTGTACACACGCTTGATTCTCTTTCGGAGACATAGAAATCCATAGGTTTTAAGATTCTTACTAGTCAGGTATATTCTTAGTCGTTTAATATGGGGTGTAGAGTCCACTTCGTTGAGCAAGGAGTAGCTCTTGTCTATTACATATTTGGCTTATGGAACGGTATCTGTGCTAATTTCAATCTCTGGTTTTATGCAGCACCCCAACTCACCTTTCCCCTTAAGCAAGCATAAGTTGGTTTTCTACATTTGAGACCCTGTTCTGTTTTGTAATTCAGTTCCTGTGTAGCCAAGTTTACATTCCGTGTAGTAGTGATATCTTATGATGTTTCTTTTTCTGTGTGACTTATTTCACTTAGAATCATCGTACCTGAATCCACTCATTATGCTGCTACGGGCCTGGTGACGTAGATTTCATTGCTGAGTGATATTGCATTGTACGTAAGTAGCACAATTTCTTTATCCATTTTTCGCTTTCTGTGATATTGAACTTGTACCGTAAATGAGGTTCTTGTAAACAGAGCCGTCCCAAACTTTGGGGTGGCTGTGTCTTTTTGATTTTTATTTCCCTAAGCTATAGGACCATAAGTGGAAGTGCCCTAGGCTCTGTTGCTTTGTTTCTTAGATGTTTCAGGAAACACCATACACTTCTCCAGAGTGGCTGTTGGCAATTTACATCCCGCCCATCAGCATAACAAGGCTCCCAGTTCTCCATGGCCTGTCCTGCCTTTCTGGATTTTACATATTTTTCAGATGGCCCTTTTGACTGGGGGGCAATGAGTCTTCATTGTAATGCAGATTTCCTTTGCAAGCTTGCTTGGTTGGCCAAAAAGGGCGTATGCGTTTCTTCCTGAATATATTCAGGAAAAAACGCATATGCCCTTTTTGGCCAAGTGCATCATTGTGGACGTTCTGCCTCTTTTCCTATGCTTTACATGCAATTCCAGTCTACCTCCTGAAATCGGTTTCCTGCAATTCTGCCCCACTTTCAAGTCCTCTTGGCAGCCTTACTTCAATATATTTTTGGACGATAGCTGTCATTTATAACTCTGCAGGTTTGTGAATTACAGTGCCTCTGAGCTCCTTTCTTCAACTCGCTTTTTTCTGAGCTGGCTGCAACACCGCAGCATTGCTTCAGGCCCTAGTGTGGTTCCGGCATGGCATGCTGTGCCTTTGGTTAATTCCTCTTCCTGGTGGGAAATGAGAGTTAAATTTGCCCGTCCAGACACCTCCAGCTAGTCTCTCATTGGTTCTCCCTATTCCTGTTCATTTTCCGCAGAAATTGCAAACTGGGCCAAACAGGAGGTTAAAGGCACTGACTCTCCAAGTGGGGAGAGTGTTAGTAAAGCGTCTGGAATGTTGCACCCGAGTACCACGGGACGAAACCTGAGACACATTTGAACACGTTTCCCGATCACATGGTGGATCATACTCTGGGTTCCACATGCATGTTTTAGCTGAAGGAAGAATCCCTTAAACCTGGAGAGTTGAGACCCATGGAATGGGTACCATGCAATATGACTTCAAAGGGTCTGCATTTGCTCACCGAACCTCACCAATCCTATCACTGCTACGTTTATGCCGCTGTACACACGCTTGATTCTCTTTCGGAGACATAGAAATCCATAGGTTTTAAGATTCTTACTAGTCAGGTATATTCTTAGTCGTTTAATATGGGGTGTAGAGTCCACTTCGTTGAGCAAGGAGTAGCTCTTGTCTATTACATATTTGGCTTATGGAACGGTATCTGTGCTAATTTCAATCTCTGGTTTTATGCAGCACCCCAACTCACCTTTCCCCTTAAGCAAGCATAAGTTGGTTTTCTACATTTGAGACCCTGTTCTGTTTTGTAATTCAGTTCCTTTGTAGCTAAGTTTACATTCCGTGTAGTAGTGATATCTTATGATGTTTCTTTTTCTGTGTGATTTTTTTCACTTAGAATCATGGTACCTGAATCTACTCATTATGCTGCTGCGGGCCTGATGACATAGATTTCATTGCTGAGTGATATTGCATTGTACATAAGTACCACAACTTCTTTATCCATTTTTCGCTTTCTGCAATATTGAACTTGTACCATAAACGAGGTTCTTGTAAACAGAGCCGTCCCAAACTTTGGGGTGGCTGTGTCTTTTTGATTTTAATTTCCCTAAGCTATAGGACCATAAGTGGAAGTGCCCTAGGCTCTGTTGCTTTGTTTTTTAGATGTTTCAGGAAACACCATACACTTCTCCAGAGTGGCTGTTGGCAATTTACATCCCGCCCATCAGCATAACAAGGCTCCCAGTTCTCCATGGCCTGTCCTGCCTTTCTGGATTTTACACTTTTTTCAGATGCTCCTTTTGACAGGGAGGAAGTGAGACTTCATTGTAGTGCAGATTTCCTTTGCAAGCTTGCTTGGTTGGCCAAAAAGGGCGTATGCGTTTTTTCCTGAATATATTCAGGAAAAAACACATATGCCCTTTTTGGCCAAGTGCATCATTGTCGACGTTCTGAGTGTTTTCATATGTTTTCAATGCAATTCCAGTCTACCTCCTGAAATCGGTTTCCTGCAATTCTGCCTTGCTGTCAGTGCCTCTTCATAGCCTTACCTCAATATACTTTTTGAAAATTGTTGGCCTTTTTAACTCTGCAGGTTTTTGAATTGCCGTGGCCCTTAGCTGCATTTTTCAGCTCTTATTTTTGTGATCTTGCCTCATATCCACAGGATTTCTTCAGGCCCTATTCTTCTTCTGGGGCGCCTTGCTCTGCCTTTGGTTAATTCTTCTTCCTGATGTGAATTAGAGTGACATGTTCCCATTGAAACCGCTACAGCTATTTTCTCACTGGTTCCCCCTATTCCCATTCATCCTCTGCACTAACTGCAGACTGTGCGATACCGGAACGTAAAGGCATTGACTCTCCATGTGGAGATGTTGTTAGTAAAGTGGCTGGAATGTTGATCCGGAGCCCCAGGAGAGGAAAATGAGGTGCGTTTTAGAAACCTTTCCCGATCATATGGTATACCATCCGCTGGATTTCCCATGCATGGTTTAGCTGTAGGAAGATTCCCTTCAACCTGGAGTGTTGGGACCCTTGGAATGAGTAGCATGAAGTATTGCATTAAACTTTCAGCAGTTGCTCACCAAAGCTCACCAATCCTCTCAGCCCCAAGTGTCCAGCCTTATGTCTTATCCAGCTGTGGGTTTATATGTGGTCATTCCAGGTGGCATCACAGCCCCTGAGCGAATTTTGTAAGAATTTTTCTCTCTTTCATTGTTTCTGCGTTTTGGTTTTAAAATTTATTTCTATAATGGGGTTTAGCTCATTTTCACTGCTGTGTTTGGCCGCTCTGCACACACTTGATTCCCTTATGGAGATATATCAATACATGGGTTTTAAGATTCTTATTACTCAGATATATTTCTCTGCGGTGTATAGGGTGTGTTGAGGCCAGTTCATTGAGCAAGGTGTAGATCTTGTCTAATACCTATTTGGTTTATTGAACGGTAGCTGTGCTAATTTCAAACTCTGGTTTTATGCATCACCCCACCTCTCCTTTCCCCTTAAGCTGACATAAGTGTGTTTTCTAAATGTGAGACACTGTTCTGTTTTGTAATTCATTTTTTGTGCAGCCATATTTATCCTCCCTCTATAAGTGATATCTTATGATATGTTTCTTTTTCTGTTTGACTTATTTCAAGTAGTATTATCGGACCTAAATCCACTCTTTATCCTTCTACTAGCCTTATTACATTGATTTCATGGTGAAGAGATATTCCATTGTACATAAGTACCACATTTTCTTTATCCATTGTTCTCTTTCCTGGGATATTTAAGGTGTACTGAAGTTGAGGTTCTTGTAAACAGAGTAGCCCTAAACTGTGGTGTGCTTGTGTCTTGTTGATTTTTAGACTTCCCTAGATATACTTCCGTGATTGGAAGTGCCCTATGCTCTGTAGCTCTGTTTTTTAGATGATTTAGGAACCACCATACACTTCTCCAGAGTGGCTCTCGGCAGTTCACACACTGTCCATCAGCGTATAAAGGCTCCCTGTTCTCCATGGCCTGTCCTGCATTTCTGGTTTTTACAATTTTTTCCGATGGCCCTTTTGACCGGTGGGAAATGAGACTTCTTTGTTGTGCACATTTGCATTGCTTGCTTGCTTGGTTGCCCATAAAGTGCGTATGCGTTTTTTCCTGGATATATTCAGGAAAAAACGCATACTCCCTTATGGGCCAACTGCATCATTGTCGAAATTCTGCCGCTTTTCATGTGCTTTAAAGACGAGTCCAATCTATCTCTTGAAATCTGTTTCTTGCAATTCTGTCTTGCATTCAGATCCTCTTCTTTGCCTTACCTCAACATATTTTGGGACGTTAGTTTTCATTTATAACTCTGCAGGTTTGTGAATTGCAGTGACCCTGAGCTCCATTTTTTAAGTTGCTCTTTTGTGAGCTGGCCTCAAAGCCGCAGGATTGCTTCAGGCCCTATTTTGGCTCCGGCGAGGCGGGCTGAGCCTTTTTTTAATTCTTATTCTTAATGGGAAATTAGAGTGACATGTGCCCGTCCAAACCCCTACAACTATTCTCTCATTGGTTCCCCCTCTTCCCGTTCATCCTCCTCACAATTTGCAAAATGTGTGAAACAGAAGTTTAAATGTGCTGATTCTCTAAGTGGGGAGATTCTAAGTAACGTGGCTGGAATGATGAACAGGAGCACCAGGAGAGGATAAATGAGGTGCATTTTAGACACATCTCCCAATCACATGGTGTACAGTCCTCTGGGTTTTCCATGCATGTTTTCGCTGTAGGAAGATCCCTTGAACCTGCAGATTTGGGACCCATTGAATGGGTACCAGGTAGTATTACTTTAAAGGGTGTGCATTTCCTCACCCAACCTCATATTTCTCTTAGCGCAAACAGTTTCCAGCCTTATGTCTCATCCTGCTGTGGGTCTAGATGTGTTCAATCCATGTTGCATCACCGTCCCTGAGGAAAAGTTGTAAGAGGTTTTCTCTGTCTCTCTGTCGTTTATTTTTTTCAATTTATTACTATATTGGTTACAGCTGATTTTCAAAGCTCTGTTTCTTGCTGCTGTACATCCACTTGATTCACATACAGAGAGACATCAATAAATTCTTTTTCAGATTCTTACCAGTCATATATATTCTTTTCCAGTGACTTGAGTGTGCTGAGTGCAGTTCTTTTAGCTACCGTGTAGGCCTTGTTGATTATCAGTTTGGTATTTGGAATGGTATCTTTGCTAATTTCAACCTCCTGGATGATGCCTCACCCCTCCCCACCTTTCCCGTTTAGCAGCCTTACGCGTGTTTTCTACATATTTGACTATGTTTTTGTTTTGTAATTTATTTCATGTGTAGCCATTTTGAATTCCACCTTTAAGTGATATCTTATGATATGTGTCTTTTTCTTTTTGAGTTATGTCACTTAGAATGATCATACGTAACTCCTCCGGAGTTGTTACAACTGGCCATATTTCATTGACTTCCAGGCTGAGTAATATTCCACTCTACATAAGTACCACATCTCTATCCATTTTTTCCCTCCAGAGACATTTAAGTTATATCCTAGTCGAGGATCTTTTAAACAGAGAGGCAGTAAACATTGGGGTGCCTGTGTCCTCTCGATTTTTGTTTTTCCCAAGACATACGCCCATGAGTGCAAGTGCCCTATGCTCTGTAGCTCATTTTTTAGATGCTTTAGTAAACATAATACACTTCTCCAGAATGGCCATTGGCAATATACATTTCCACTATAAGCCTCACAGGGCTCCCTCTTCTCCTTGCCCTGTCCTGCATTTCTGGTGTTTACACTTTATGAGGATGGCTCTTCTGACTGATGCGAAGTGATATCTTTTGTAGTATTGATTTCCAGTGCCCACCTGTTTGGTTGGCTAAAAAAGTGTATGCCCTTTTCTTGAATATATACAGAAAAAAACGCATACAGCCTTTTTGGCCAACTGCAATGTTGGCAATGTTCAGCCCCTTTTCTTGTGCTTAATGGTGAGTCCTTTCTACCTCCTCAAATCCCTTTCCTGCCATTCTCCCTTGCTTACCAATCCTTTTCTCTGACTTTCCTCAAGACATTTTTCAGTGATAGATATTTTCAACTCTGCAGTTTCGTGAATTTTACTGCCCCTGAGTTCCATTGTTCAACTTGTGTTTATGGGAACTGGCCACAAAGCAGTGGGATTTCCTCAAGCCCTATACTGTTTCCATGGGCAACCCTAGCCTTTGGTCAATTCGTCTTCCTGATTGGAAATTAGAGTGACATGTGCCTGTCTGAACACCTAGGACTTGTCTCTCATTGTTCCTCATCCTTCCGCTTCATCCTCTGGACAAATTCCAAACTGTATGCAACAGGATGTTGACAGTGCTGACATCTCCAAGTGGGGAGACTGTTAGTAAAGACGCTGGAGGGGTGAACCCGAGCACCAGGAGATGAGGAGATGAGATGCCTTTTCCAAACTCTTCCCGATCAGACGGTATACCATCCTCTGTGTGTGACAGACATGTTTTAGCAGTAGGAAGAGTCCCATTCATGTAAGGAGAACACCAGGGCTTTTTCAAAATCAGTGTCTCCCCAAAACCCAAACTGGGGAATTTTTTAAGCTACGGCTACACTTATGTTCATTAAGGGCCTTGGGAAGTAGGCAGAGTCCAAACTTTAGATGATTGAAGTCTTCAGGGTCAGAAGCACTCACCACTGGCTTCCCTTAGGTTACACTTTAACTGTCATTGATAGATGATGTCAATAAAAATATCTATTCTTTTTCCGATTATTTCCCCTTATAGGTTATTGCAAAATATTGAGTGTAGTTCCCTGTGCTATACAGTGGTTCCTTGTTGATGATCTATTTTATACATAGCAGTGTGTATGTGTTAATTCCAAACTGTTAATTTATCCCTCCTCCCACCTTTCCCCTTTGGTAATAATAAATTATAAGATTTTATACTTCTCAGAAATGGGGGAGCTGAAAGAGAGGTATCATTTTCAATGGAAAAGCATTTAAAACAAGATTGAAGCTTTAACCAAGATTATTAGATGTACATCCTTGGAAAGAAATCACTTCATTTCTCTAATATTGACCTGACAAATAAGACAAACCTTTTCACTGAACTTGCTTATAATAAAGTGATGGAAATATCAAATGGAAGTGTTAGAAACATCTTATTTTACCCGAGCCTTATAAACTGTTCTATGTTAACTACAGTTTGGCTCACACATCTGTTCATTGAAGTTACAATAGTCTCAATTTCTGTTACTGATCCTCCAGAGTGGACCCCAACAAGTGTCCCCCTGCCCAGTGTCATTGGGGCCAACAGATCGAGACTGAGTTTGGTTCACAAGCAAAGGAAACTTTATATTTTGATCAGAGAATGGAGAGGTGAGAGCATGCACTACCCCGTGGGCTGTGGGCTGGGCTGCTGTGTAGAGATCCTGTCAGAGTCAGTGGGAGGGAGGGGGCGGAGCACTCGAGGGCCGGGTTGGCTGCAGCTCAGGCTCTATATCTCGGAGTCTGCACTGGGCCCCAGGAGCTGAGGTGTCGACCCAGCCATTCTGCACTAGGAAATCTGGTCTGAAGTGCCGGGTGTGGAACCTCTGCATGCGGGACCCTAGGAGCACGTGAAATTAGACAAAGCACAAAGGATAAAAAAGGTCAGACTTGACTTTATTGCCCAGATTCTATTTTTATCTCCCAGGGATTTTTAATGGGCTTTGCTGGGGACAAACCCCTCCTCTGCCTTTTGTCCCATTCCTCATTCTTGGAGTGCTGAGGGTGCAGACCCTTCTTCTGTAACTGCTGAGTGCTGAGTTGGGAGCCCTCATACCAGGGGATGAGGGTCAGAACTTCTCCCCAGCAGCCTCCAGGTGACGTTGATTGGCCCCAGGACCCCTGCCTCCCTGCTCGTCCGCCTGAGCACCAGCATTGGAAGTGTTATAGATTCTAATGACCTTTAAGGGCCCAGGAAAGAGATGTGCAGAGACGCTGTGGGGGCCGGTTTCACCCCGCCCCACATTTGTTCGGCCACCTTAGGCTGACCGTTTCTGCCAGCCTAGATGCTCTGACCAGTAGTCTGCTCTTTCTTCAATTAGGCCCCTGAATTAACGTAAAAACAGCACCAGGTGTCAGAGCCCTGCCCGCTCAACTCCCAGACAGTCCAGGGTCAGTGGTGATCAAGGACCATGATGGCCACTGAGTCAACAGCATTTTGAAGTAAACAGGAGTCCAGCCGGTCTTATTGGCCACCATCATCACGGTGTCTGTAGGCTTTTCTATGGTGACAGTGTGATATACGTTTCCCCCGCCAAGATTATTAGCTCCCCTCCGGGTGCAGTAAGTCCTGCAAGCAGTAGTCTACTCATTCGGGACACACTATTGTTGTTTTATGAGAGAAACTCCAGGTCAAGTGATGTTCACACGAGTCGTCATGGTGCCCTGTTGCCCCCGGTTATCTCTCTGGATGTTGGAGTTGGAGGGCCTCCTCACTCGAGGTCGGTGTGCCCACGGAGCGAACCCTGCAACTTCAGGGCATGGTTGGTGATTAGGATCACCACGTGGGGTCCTTTTCCCTTAGGAGGGAGGTGGCCTTTTGGGCTGCTGATTTCCAGGTTTTTAGATACCGCCAGTATCTTGGCCAGATGTGGCAGTGGGCCAAGCCCCTTGGTGACTCTATTTTATCCTACCTGGATGGCATTCTTGCATTGTTCCATTTCAAGTGGTCCCAGTTTTTGCACTAATTCTCCAATGGCGACTCACCTTTCACCGGGAATGGAAAGGTCAAAGGGTTTAGCTCAATTAGGGAGTTCCAGGGCAAGGGTCTGAATTGACTGCTCTTTCCATTCTTGAAAGGCCACTTCTGGATTCTGTTCAAAAGGATCATCATCTTTTCCTTTCAGTGTTTCATATAGAGGCCCAGCTAGTAGACTGTAGTTAGGGATCCAGAAGCAGCAAACCCTGGCCTCCCCAGGAACCCCTAAGCTGTCTTCTAGTTTTAGAAAGGGGTAAGGCTGCAAATGGTTTCTTCCCTTTCCTGGGATGGGCTTCTCCGACCTTCTGTGAGAATGAAGCCCAGGCAGGTCACCGCAGTCTGTGATATTTGAGCTTTTTCTTGGACAACTTCTATCCTTTATTGGCTTGGTAGTTCAGAGGCCTCCTTAGTAGGGCTGGCGATCAGAATGTCGTCTGCATATTGAAGGAGGGTTTCCTTTTCTAGAGGTAGAACTTTTCGGTCTTTAGCTAAGCTTTCCCCAAAGATGGTGTGGGAATTTTTGAACCCTTGGGGCAAGACGGCCCGGAAGTATTGTTTTAGTTGTATGTTGAGTCCTGCCACTCACAAGCCAAAATTTCTTGTGACTCTGGGACTAATGGAATACAAAAGAAGGCATCATTGAAGACTAATACAGAATACCATGTCCTGGTGGTTGGTAGAATGACCAGCAGGGTGTAGGAAATGGAGCAACTGGAGGTATATCCTCGGTGGCTTCACTGACTGTCCTGACATCCTTTACCAGGTCCCCAGCAGCCCATGGGGCTCTCGTGGTCAGGCCAATCCCAGGATATGGAGCTCTCCTGGGCAGGTACCCCACCCCCAACCCAGCCCACGGGGCTCTCATGGTCAGGCCTCTCCCAGGATACAGAGCTACCCTTGCAGGTACCGTGGCAGGGCTGGGCACACAGGAACTGTGCACATAGCCCTCATTGAAGAGCACCCCCATCTCACCTGTCGCTCAGAGCTGACACAGAGCACCTCAGAGCAGGACTTGAACTAACAAACAGCAGCTCCGACAGGTCTGTGACCCTGGGCATCACTCTGTGTGGCCTCCCTCCACCTGGTCTTCCAGAGACTTCCACTGCACCCGGGGCACCAAGCCTCTGTCTCCAACCACCACCCACCCCTCCTCTCCCTGACTCCTGGGTTCCTCTCATTAGGAGAGGGTTTTCTTGAAGTTGTCTCCCACTCATGGGCCAGATAAAATGATTAGAAAACAAGCCAAAGCTGCAGCCCCTTGTCTATCCTGACTCTCAGGAGCCCACACCTGTTCCTTGGACCTGGCCGGTTCAGCAAGTTCCATTTTCTGCAACTGTGAGCCCCTGAGGGGTGATGATTGGCTGACCTGGGCAGCCTTACCATGCCGGCCAGCCCTCCCCAGGTGTGCCTGGGTTGAGATCAATATAAATACCACTCCAGGCAGCAAGAGCCCCTGCAGCTGTGCCTGACGCCATTTTCTCTGCCCTGTCAGCAGTCTCGGGGCTGGGCTGGTGGGAGGGAGTGAGAGGCCACGGCTTTGTGGGTGGCCCAGTGTGAGTGGGGCTCTGCTGGACTTTCTGCAGCAGTTGCCAGGCTGCCACCTGCTAAAGAAGAGGATGTGTCACCCATACCTGCTGCTGGAATTTCTCCCTGGGCAGAGGTGAGGAAGGAAAAAAGCAGTGGGGGCAGGGACAGGACGGGTATCTCAGGCAGGGAAATGGAAATCTTCCAGAAGAGCACCCAGGGACAGGACCATCCTGGCTGGCCTGCAGGCACCAAGTCAGCTGGCATGCTGTCACTCGTGTGGCTCCATGGCCCTTCCTCTAGGCTTTCAAGTCCTTGTATATATTCAGGTGTTTTACCTGGGAAGGGTGGGAACAGTTCAGCAGCAACTGGCCTGGGGCTCAGCTCACGTTCACTCACAGATGCCTCGGCACAGTGCCCCAGCTTTGCAATGAGTACGCTTGTGTGGGGGCTGCTGGCTGAATGGGAGACGATTCCCCACCACTGACCAACTTCAGAATTGTTTACAACTGGAGCAAGTGCCCTGATACGGTTTTCCTCTGAGTAACTGGTGGGTTCTGTTTTTTTTTTTTTCTCTTTTTCGTTTTTGGTTCAAGGTAGATTTTATTCCTCTTTTTTGTATTTACAGATATAAGCATGGAAATAATTTATTCATATAAATACATGTATGTGAAGGGAATAATTGTTTTTTCTGTTTTATTTTTTAAATTTTATTTCTTTTTAATTTTGAATTTTATTTTATATTTTTATACAGCAGGTTCTTATTGGTTATCTATTTTATACATATAAATGTTTACATGCCAATCCCAATCTCTCAGCTCCTCCCACCACCACCCCCCCAAGAGCTTTCCCCCCTTGTTGTCCATACGATTGTTGTCTACATCTGTTGCTCTATTTATGCCTTGCAAAACGGTTAATCTGTACAGTTTTTCTAGGTTCCACATATATGCATGAATATACAAGATTTGTTTTTCTCTTTCTGACTTACTTCACTCTGTATGACAGTCTCTAGATCCATCGACGTCTCTACAAATGACCCAATTTCATTCCTTTCATGGCTTAGTAATATTCCATTTTATATATGTACCACATCTTTATGCATTCGTCTGTCTGTGGGCATTTAGGTTGCTTCCATTACCTCGATATTGTAAATAGTGATGCAATGAACATTGCGGTGAATGTCTCTTTTTGATTTCTGGTTTTGTCTGGGTATATGTCCAGTACTGGGATTGCTGTATCATATGGTAATTCTATTATTAGTTTCTTAAGACTCCATATTGTTCTCCATAGTGACTGTATCAATTTATATTCCCAACAATAGTGGAAGAGGCTTCCTTTTCCCCACACCCTTTCCAGCAATTGTTGTTTGTAGATTTTCAGATGATGCCCATTCTAACAGGTGTGAGGTGATACCTCATTGTTGAGTCCATTTCGTTGAGCAAGGGGTAGGTCTTGTCTATTACATATTTGGCTTATGGAACGGTATCTGTGCTAATTTCAAACTCTGGTTTTATGCAGCACCCCAACTCACCTTTCCCCTTAAGCAAGCATAAGTTGGTTTTCTAAACTTGAGACCCTGTTCTGTTTTGTAATTCAGTTCATGTGTAGCCAAGTTTACATTCCATGTATTAGTGATACCTTATGATGTTTCTTTATCTGTGTGACTTATTTCACTTAGAATCATCGTGCCTCAATCCACTCATTATGCGGGTACAGGCCTGGTGACACAGATTTCATTGCTGAGTGGTATTCTGTTGTACGTTAAGTACCGCAACTTCTTTATCAATTATTTGCTCTCTGGGATACTTAACTTGTACCATAGAAGAGGTTCCTGTAAACAGAGCCGTCCCAAATTTTGGGGTGGCTGTGTCTTTTTGATTTTAATTTCCCTAAGCTATAGGACCATAAGTGGATATGCCCTAGACTCTGTTGCTTTGTTTTTCAGATGTATCAGGAAACACCATACACTTCTCCAGAGTGGCTGTTGGCAATTTACATCCCGCCCATCAGCATAACAAGGTTCCTTTATCCCCATGGCCTGTCTTGCCTTTCTGCATTTTCCACTTTTTTCAGATGGCTCTTTAAACCGGGGGGAAGTGACACTTCATAGTAGTTCGGATTTCCATTGCAAGCTTGCTTGGTTTGCCAAAAAGGGCGTATGCGTTTTTTCCTGAATATATTCAGGAAAAAACGCATACGCCCTTTTTGGCCAAGTGCATCATTGTGGACGTTCTGCCTCTTTTCCTATGCTTTACATGCAATTCCAGTCTACCTCCTGAAATCGGTTTCCTGCAATTCTGCCCCGCTTTCAAGTCCTCTTGGCAGCCTTACTTCAATATATTTTTGGATGATAGCTGTCATTTATAACTCTGCAGGTTTGTGAATTACAGTGCCCCTGAGCTCCTTTCTTCAACTCGCTTTCTGGTGAGCTGGCCGCAACACCGCAGGATTGCTTCAGGCCCTAGTGTGGTTCCGGCATGGCACGCTGAGCCTTTGGTTAATTCCCCTTCCTGGTGGGAAATGAGAGTTAAATTTGCCCGTCCAGACACCTCCAGCTAGTCTCTCATTGGTTCTCCCTATTCCTGTTCATTTTCCGCAGAAATTGCAAACTGGGCCAAACAGGAGGTTAAAGGCACTGACTCTCCAAGTGGGGAGAGTGTTAGTAAAGCGTCTGGAATGTTGCACCCGAGTACCAGGGGACGAAACCTGAGACACATTTGAACACGTTTCCCGATCACACGGTGGATCATACTCTGGGTTCCACATGCATGTTTTAGCTGAAGGAAGAATCCCGTAAACCTGGAGATTTGAGACCCATGGAATGGGTACCATGCAATATGATTTCATAGGGTCTGCATGTGTTCACCGAACCTCACCAATCCTATCACTGCAGCATTTATGCCGCTGTAGACACGCTTGATTCTCTTTCGGAGACATATAAATCCATAGGTTTTAAGATTCTTACTAGTCAGGTATATTCTTAGGCGTTTAATATGGTGTGTAGAGTCCACTTCGTTGAGCAAGGAGTAGCTCTTGTCTATTACATATTTGGCTTATGGAACGGTATCTGTGCTAATTTCAATCTCTGGTTTTATGCAGCACCCCAACTCACCTTTCCCCTTAAGCAAGCATAAGTTGGTTTTCTACATTTGAGACCCTGTTCTGTTTTGTAATTCTGTTCCTGTGTAGCCAAGTTTACATTCCGTGTAGTAGTGATATCTTATGATGTTTCTTTTTCTGTGTGACTTATTTCACTTAGAATCATCGTACCTGAATCCACTCATTATGCTGCTACGGGCCTGATGACATAGATTTCATTGCTGAGTGATATTGCATTGTATGTACCTACCACAACTTCTTTATCCATTTTTCACTTTCTGTGATATTGAACTCGTACTGTAAACGAGGTTCTTGTAAACAGAGCTGTCCCAAACTTTGGGGTGGCTGTGCCTTTTTGATTCTAATTTCCCTAAGCTATAGGACCATAAGTGGAAGTGCCCTAGGCTCTGTTGCTTTGTTTTGTAGATGTTTCAGGAAACACCATACACTTCTCCAGAGTGGCTGTTGGCAATTTACATCTCGCCCATCAGCATAATAAGGCTCCCAGTTCTCCATGGCCTGTCCTGCCTTTCTGGATTTTACACTATTTTCCGATGGCCCTTTTGACCGGGGGGCAGTGAGACTTCATTGTAGTGCAGATTTTCTTTGCAAGCTTGCTTGGTTGGCCAAAAAGGGCGTATGCGTTTTTTCCTGAATATATTCAAGAAAAAACGCATACGCCCTTTTTGGCCAAGTGCATCATTGTGGACGTTCTGCCTCTTTTCCTATGCTTTACATGCAATTCCAGTCTACCTCCTGAAATCGGTTTCCTTCAATTCTGCCCCGCTTTCAAGTCCTCTTGGCAGCCTTACTTCAATATATTTTTGGACGATAGCTGTCATTTATAACTCTGCAGGTTTGTGAATTACAGTGCCCCTGAGCTCCTTTCTTCAACTCGCTTTCTTGTGAGCTGGCCGCAACACCGCAGCATTGTTTCAGGCCCTAGTGTGGTTCCGGCATGGCACGCTGAGCCTTTGGTTAATTCCTCTTCCTGGTGGGAAATGAGAGTTAAATTTGCCCGTCCAGACACCTCCAGCTAGTCTCTCATTGGTTCTCCCTATTCCTGTTCATTTTCCGCAGAAATGGCAAACTGGGCCAAACAGGAGGTTAAAGGCACTGACTCTCCAAGTGGGGAGAGTGTTAGTAAAGCGACTGGAATGTTGCACCCGAGTACCAGGGGACGAAAACTGAGACACATTTGAACACGTTTCCCGATCACATGGTGGATCATACTCTGGGTTCCACATGCATGTTTTAGCTGAAGGAAGAATCCCTTAAACCTGGAGAGTTGAGACCCATGGAATGGGTACCATGCAATATGACCTCAAAGGGTCTGCATTTGCTCACCGAACCTCACCAATCCTATCACTGCTGCGTTTATGCCGCTGTACACACGCTTGATTCTCTTTCAGAGACATAGAAATCTATAGGTTTTAAGATTCTTACTGGTCAGGTATATTCTTAGGCGTTTAATATGGGGTGTAGAGTCCACTTCGTTGAGCAAGGAGTAACTCTTGTCTATTACATATTTGGCTTATGGAACGGTATCTGTGCTAATTTCAATCTCTGGTTTTATGCAGCACCCCAACTCACCTTTCCCCTTAAGCAAGCATAAGTTGGTTTTCTACATTTGAGACCCTGTTCTGTTTTGTAATTCAGTTCCTGTGTAGCCAAGTTTACATTCCATGTAGTAGTGATATCTTATGATGTTTCTTTTTCTGTGTGACTTATTTCACTTAGAATCATCGTACCTGAATCCACTCATTATGCTGCTACGGGCCTGATGATATAGATTTCATTGCTGAGTGATATTGCATTGTACGTAAGTACCACAACTTCTTTATCCATTTTTTACTTTCTGTGATATTGAACTTGTAGTGTAAACGAGGTTCTTGTAAACAGAGCCGTCCCAAACTTTGGGGTGGCTGTGTCTTTTTGATTTTAATTTCCCTAAGCTATAGAACCGTAAGTGGAAGTGCCCTAGGCTCTGTTGCTTTGTTTTTTAGATGTTTCAGGAAACACCATACACTTCTCCAGAGTGGCTGTTGGCAATTTACATCCCGCCCATCAGCATAACAAGGCTCCCAATTCTCCATGGCCTGTCCTGCCTTTCTGGATTTTACACTTTTTTCAGATGGCCCTTTTGACTGGGGTGCAGTGAGACTTCATTGTAATGCAGATTTCCTTTGCAAGCTTGCTTGGTTGGCCAAAAAGGGCGTATGCGTTTTTTCCTGAATATATTCAGGAAAAAACGCATACGCCCTTTTTGGCCAAGTGCATCATTGTGGACGTTCTGCCTCTTTTCCTATGCTTTACATGCAATTCCAGTCTACCTCCTGAAATCGGTTTCCTGCAATTCTGCCCCGCTTTCAAGTCCTCTTGGCAGCCTTACTTCAATATATTTTTGGACGATAGCTGTCATTTATAACTCTGCAGGTTTGTGAATTACAGTGCCTCTGAGCTCCTTTCTTCAACTCGCTTTCTTGTGAGCTGGCTGCAACACCGCAGCATTGCTTCAGGCCCTAGTGTGGTTCTGGCATGGCACGCTGAGCCTTTGGTTAATTCCTCTTCCTGGTGGGAAATGAGAGTTAAATTTGCCCGTCCAGGCACCTCCAGCTAGTCTCTCATTGGTTCTCCCTATTCCTGTTCATTTTCAGCAGAAATGGCAAACTGGGCCAAACAGGAGGTTAAAGGCACTGACTCTCCAAGTGGGGAGAGTGTTAGTAAAGCGTCTGGAATGTTGCACCCGAGTACCAGGGGACGATACCTGAGACACATTTGAACACGTTTCCCGATCACACGGTGGATCATACTCTGGGTTACACATGCATGTTTTAGCTGAAGGAAGAATCCCGTAAACCTGGAGAGTTGAGACCCATGGAATGGGTACCATGCAATATGACTTCAAAGGGTCTGGATTTGCTCACTGAACCTCACCAATCCTATCACTGCTGCGTTTATGCCGCTGTACACACGCTTGATTCTCTTTCAGAGACATAGAAATCTATAGGTTTTAAGATTCTTACTGGTCAGGTATATTCTTAGGCGTTTAATATGGGTTGTAGAGTCCACTTCGTTGAGCAAGGAGTAGCTCTTGTCTATTACATATTTGGCTTATGGAACGGTATCTGTGCTAATTTCAATCTCTGGTTTTATGCAGCACCCCAACTCACCTTTCCCCTTAAGCAAGCATAAGTTGGTTTTCTACATTTGAGACCCTGTTCTGTTTTGTAATTCATTTCCTGTGTAGCCAAGTTTACATTCCGTGTAGTAGTTATATCTTATGATGTTTCTTTTTCTGTGTGACTTATTTCACTTAGAATCATCGTACCTGAATCCACTCATTATGCTGCTACGGGCCTGATGACATAGATTTCATTGCTGAGTGATATTGCATTGTACGTAAGTACCACAACTTCTTTATCCATTTTTTTCTTTCTGTGATATTGAACTTGTAGTGTAAACGAGGTTCTTGTAAACAGAGCCGTCCCAAAATTTGGGGTGGCTGTGTCTTTTTGATTTTAATTTCCCTAAGCTATAGAACCGTAAGTGGAAGTGCCCTAGGCTCTGTTGCTTTGTTTTTTAGATGATTCAGGAAACACCATACACTTCTCCAGAGTGGCTGTTGGCAATTTACATCCCGCCCATCAGCATAACAAGGCTCCCAGTTCTCCATGGCCTGTCCTGCCTTTCTGGATTTTATACTTATTTCCGATGGCCCTTTTGACCGGGGGGCAGTGAGACTTCATTGTAGTGCAGATTTCCTTTGCAAGCTTGCTTGGTTGGCCAAAAAGGGCGTATGCGTTTTTTCCTGAATATATTCAGGAAAAAACGCATACGCCCTTTTTGGCCAAGTGCATCATTGTGGACGTTCTGCCTCTTTTCCTATGCTTTACATGCAATTCCAGTCTACCTCCTGAAATCGGTTTCCTGTAATTCTGCCCCGCTTTCAAGTCCTCTTGGCAGCCTTACTTCAATATATTTTTGGACGATAGCTGTAATTTTTAACTCTGCAGGTTTGTGAATGACAGTGCCCGTGAGCTCCTTTCTTCAACTCGCTTTCTTCTGAGCTGGCCGCAACACCGCAGGATTGCTTCAGGCCCTAGTGTGGTTCCGGCATGGCACGCTGAGCCTTTGGTTAATTCCTCTTCCTGGTGGGAAATGAGAGTTAAATTTGCCCGTCCAGACACCTCCAGATAGTCTCTCATTGGTTCTCCCTATTCCTGTTCATTTTCCGCAGAAATTGCAAACTGGGCCAAACAGGAAGTTAAAGGCACTGACTCTCCAAGTGGGGAGAGTGTGAGTAAAGCGTCTGGAATGTTGCACCCGGGTACCAGGGGACGAAATCTGACACATTTGAACACATTTCCCGATCACACGGTGGATCATACTCTGGGTTCCACATGCATGTTTTAGCTAAAGGAAGAATCCCTTAAACCTGGAGAGTTGAGACCCATGGAATGGGTACCATGCAATATGACTTCAAAGGGTCTGCATTTGCTCACCGATCCTCACCAATCCTATCACTGCTGCGCTTATGCCACTGTACACACGCTTGGTTCTCTTTCGGAGACATATAAATCCATAGGTTTTAAGATTCTTACTAGTCAGGTATATTCTTAGACGTTTAATATGGGGTGTTGAGTCCTCTTCGTTGAGCAAGGAGTAGCTCTTGTCTATTACATATTTGGCTTATGGAACGGTATCTGTGCTAATTTCAATCTCTGGTTTTATGCAGCACCCCAACTCACCTTTCCCCTTAAGCAAGCATAAGTTGGTTTTCTACATTTGAGACCCTGTTCTGTTCTGTAATTCTGTTCCTGTGTAGCCAAGTTTACATTCCGTGTAGTAGTGATATCTTATGATGTTTCTTTTTCTGTGTGACTTATTTCACTTAGAATCATCGTACCTGAATCCACTCATTATGCTGCTACAGGCCTGATGACATAGATTTCATTGCTGAGTGATATTGCATTGTATGTACCTACCACAACTTCTTTATCCATTTTTCGCTTTCTGTGATATTGAACTCGTACCGTAAACGAGGTTCTTGTAAACAGAGCCGTCCCAAACTTTGGGGTGGCTGTGTCTTTTTGACTTTATTTTCCCTAAGCTATACGACCATAAGTGGAAGTGCCCTAGGCTCTGTTGCTTTGTTTTGTAGATGTTTCAGGAAACACCATACACTTCTCCAGAGTGGCTGTTGGCAATTTAAATCTCGCCCATCAGCATAATAAGTTTCCCAGTTCTCAATGGCATGTCCTGCCTTTCTCGATTTTACACTATTTTCCGATGGCCCTTTTGACCGGGGGGCAGTGAGACTTCATTGTAGTGCAGATTTCCTTTGCAAGCTTGCTTGGTTGACCAAAAAGGGCGTATGCGTTTTTTCCTGAATATATTCAGGAAAAAACGCATACGCCCTTTTTGGCCAAGTGCATCATTGTGGACGTTCTGCCTCTTTTCCTATGCTTTACATGTAATTCCAGTCTACCTCCTGAAATCGGTTTCCTACAATTCTGCCCCGCTTTCAAGTCCTCTTGGCAGCCTTACTTCAATAGATTTTTGGACGATAGCTGTCATTTATAACTCTGCAGGTTTGTGAATTACAGTGCCCCTGAGCTCCTTTCTTCAACTCGCTTTCTTGTGAGCTGGCCGCAACACCGCAGGATTGCTTCAGGCCCTAGTGTGGTTCCGGCATGGCACACTGAGCCTTTGGTTAATTCCTCTTCCTGGTGGGAAATGAGAGTTAAATTTGCCCGTCCAGACACCTCCAGCTAGTCTCTCATTGGTTCTCCCTATTCCTGTTCATTTTCCGCAGAAATTGCAAACTGGGCCAAACAGGAGGTTAAAGGCACTGACTCTCCAAGTGGGGAGAGTGTTAGTAAAGCGTCTGGAATGTTGCACCCGAGTACCAGGGGACGAAACCTGAGACACATTTGAACACGTTTCCCGATCACACGGTGGATCATACTCTGGGTTCCACATGCATGTTTTAGCTGAAGGAAGAATCCCTTAAACCTGGAGAGTTGAGACCCATGGAATGGGTACCATGCAATATGACTTCAAAGGGTCTGCATTGGCTCACCGAACCTCACCAATCCTATCACTGCTGCGCTAATGCACTGTACACACGCTTGATTCTCTTTCGGAGACATATAAATCCATAGGTTTTAAGATTCTTACTAGTCAGGTATATTCTTATGCGTTTAATATGGGGTGTAGAGTCCACTTCGTTGAGCAAGGAGTAGCTCTTGTCTATTACATATTTGGCTTATGGAACGGTATCTGTGCTAATTTCAATCTCTGGTTTTATGCAGCACCCCAACTCACCTTTCCCCTTAAGCAAGCATAAGTTGGTTTTCTACATTTGAGACCCTGTTCTGTTTTGTAATTCAGTTCCTGTGTAGCCAAGGTTACATTCCGTGTAGTAGTTATATCTTATGATGTTTCTTTTTCTGTGTGACTTATCTCACTTAGAATCATCGTACCTGAATCCACTCATTATGCTGCTACGGGCCTGATGATATAGATTTCATTGCTGAGTGATATTGCCTTGTACGTAAGTACCACAAATTCTTTATACATTTTTCACCTTCTGTGATATTGAATTTGTAATGTAAATGAGGTTCTTGTAAACAGAGCCGTCCCAAATTTTGGGGTGGCTGTGTCTTTTTGATTTTAATTTCCCTAAGCTATAGGACCATAAGTGGAAGTGCCCTAGGCTCTGTTGCTTTGTTTTGTAGATGTTTCAGGAAACACCATACACTTCTCCAGAGTGGCTGTTGGCAATTTACATCCCGCCCATCAGCATAACAAGGCTCCCAGTTCTCCATGGCCTGTCCTGCCTTTCTGGATTTTATACTTTTATCAGATGGCCCTTTGACCGGGGGGCAGTGAGACTTCATTGTAGTGCAGATTTCCTTTGCAAGCTTGCTTGGTTGGCCAAAAAGGGCGTATGCGTTTTTTCCTGAATATATTCAGGAAAAAACGCATACGCCCTTTTTGGCCAAGTGCATCATTGTGGACGTTCTGCCTCTTTTCCTATGCTTTACATGCAATTCCAGTCTACCTCCTGAAATCGGTTTCCTGCAATTCTGCCCCGCTTTTGAGTCCTCTTGGCAGCCTTACTTCAATATATTTTTGGACGATAGCTGTTATTTTTAACTCTGCAGGTTTGTGAATGACAGTGCCCCTGAGCTCCTTTCTTCAACTCGCTTTCTTCTGAGCTGGCCGCAACACCGCAGGATTGCTTCAGGCCCTAGTGTGGTTCCGGCATGGCACGCTGAGCCTTTGGTTAATTCCTCTTCCTGGTGGGAAATGAGAGTTAAGTTTGCCCGTCCAGACACCTCCAGATAGTCTCTCATTGGTTCTCCCTATTCCTGTTCATTTTCCGCAGAAATGGCAAACTTGGCCAAATAGGAGGTTAAAGGCACTGACTCTCCAAGTGGGGAGAGTTTTAGTAAAGCGTCTGGAATGTTACACCGGAGTACCAGGGGACAAATCTGAGACACATTTGAACACGTTTCCCGATCACACGGTGGATCATACTCTGGGTTCCACATGCATGTTTTAGCTGAAGGAAGAATCCCGTAAACCTGGAGAGTTGAGACCCATTAAATGGGTACCATGCAGTATGACTTCAAAGGGTCTGCGTTTGCTCACCGAACCTCACCAATCCTATCACTGCTGCGTTTATGCCCCTGTACACACGCTTGATTCTCTTTCGGAGACATATGAATCCATAGGTTTTAAGATTCTTACTAGTCAGGTATATTCTTAGGCGTTTAATATGGGGTGTAGAGTCCACTTCGCTGAGCAAGGAGTAGCTCTTGTCTATTACATATTTGGCTTATGGAATGGTATCTGTGCTAATTTCAATCTCTGGTTTTATGCAGCACCCCAACTCACCTTTCCCCTTAAGCAAGCATAAGTTGGTTTTCTACATTTGAGAACCTGTTCTGTTTTGTAATTCAGTTCCTGTGTAGCCAAGGTTACATTCCGTGTAGTAGTGATATCTTATGATGTTTCTTTTTCTGTGTGACTTATTTCACTTAGAATCATCGTACCTGAATCCACTCATTATGCTGCGATGGGCTTGATGATATACATTTCATTGCTGAGTGATATTGCATTGTACGTAAGTACCTCAAAGTCTTTATCCATTTTTCGCTTTCTGTGATATTGAACTTGTACCGTAAACGAGGTTCTTGTAAACAGAGCCGTCCCAAACTTTGGGGTGGCTGTGTCTTTTTGATTTTAATTTCCCTAAGCTATAGGACCATAAGTGGAAGTGCCCTAGGCTCTGTTGCTTTGTTTTGTAGATGTTTCAGGAAACACCATACACTTCTCCAGAGTGGCTGTTGACAATTTACATCCCGCCCATCAGCATAACAAGGCTCCCAGTTCTCCATGGCCTGTCCTGCCTTTCTGGATTTTATACATTTTTCAGATGGCCCTTTTGACCGGGGAGCAGTGAGACTTCATTGTAGTGCAGATTTCCTTTGCAAGCTTGCTTGTTTGGCCCAAAAGGGCGTATGCGTTTTTTCCTGAATATATTCAGGAAAAAACGCATACGCCCTTTTTGGCCAAGTGCATCATTTTGGACGTTCTGCCTCTTTTCCTATGCTTTATATGCAATTCCAGTCTACCTCCTGAAATCGGTTTCCTACAATTCTGCCCCGCTTTCAAGTCCTCTTGGCAGCCTTACTTCAATACATTTTTGGACGATAGCTGTCATTTATAACTCTGCAGGTTTGTGAATTACAGTGCCCCTGAGCTCCTTTCTTCAACTCGCTTTCTTGTGAGCTGGCCGCAACACCGCAGCATTGCTTCAGTTCCTAGTGTGGTTCCGCAATGGCACGCTGAGCCTTTGGTTAATTCCTCTTCCTGGTGGGAAATGAGAGTTAAATTTGCCCGTACAGGCACTTCCAGCTAGTCTCTCATTGGTTCTCCCTATTCCTGTTCATTTTCCGCAGAAATGGCAAACTGGGCCAAACAGGAGGTTAAAGGCACTGACTGTCCAAGTGGGGAGAGTGTTAGTAAAGCGACTGGAATGTTGCACCCGAGTACCAGGGGATGAAAACTGAGACACATTTGAACACGTTTCCCGATCACATGGTGGATCATACTCTGGGTTCCACATGCATGTTTTAGCTGAAGGAAGAATCCCTTAAACCTGGAGAGTTGAGACCCATGGAATGGGTACCATGCAATATGACTTCAAAGGGTCTGCATTTGCTCACCGAACCTCACAAATCCTATCACTGCTGCATTTATGCCGCTGTAGACACGCTTGATTCTCTTTCGGAGACATATAAATCCATAGGTTTTAAGATTCTTACTAGTCAGGTATATTCCTAGACGTTTAATATGGGGTGTTGAGTCCTCTTCGTTGAGCAAGGAGTAGCTCTTGTCTATTACATATTTGGCTTATGGAACGGTATCTGTGCTAATTTCAATCTCTGATTTTATGCAGCACCCCAACTCACCTTTCCCCTTAAGCAAGCATAAGTTGCTTTTCTACATTTGAGACCCTGTTCTGTTTTGTAATTCAGTTCCTGTGTAGCCAAGTTTACATTCTGTGTATTAGTGATATCTTATGATGTTTCTTTTTCTGTGTGACTTATCTCACTTAGAATCATCGTACCTGAATCCACTCATTATGTTGCTACGGGCCTGATGAGATAGATTTCATTGCTGAGTGATATTGCATTGTACGTAAGTACCACAACTTCTTTATCCATTTTTCGCTTTCTGTGAAATTGAACTTGTACCGTAAACGAGGTTCTTGTAAACAGAGCCGTCCCAAACTTTGGGGTGGCTGTGTCTTTTTGATTTTAATTTCCCTAATCTATAGGACCATAAGTGGAAGTGCCCTAGGCTCTGTTGCTTTGTTTTTTAGATGTTTCAGGAAACACCATACACTTCTCCAGAGTGGCTGTTGGCAATTTACATCCCGCCCATCAGCATAACAAGGCTCCCAGTTCTCCATGGCCTGTCCTGCCTTTCTGGATTTTACACTTTTTTAAGATGGCCCTTTTGACCGGCGGGCAGTGAGACTTCATTGTAGTGCAGATTTCCTTTGCAAGCTTGCTTGGTTGGCCAAAAAGGGCGTATGCGTTTTTTCCTGAATATATTCAGGAAAAAACGCATACGCCCTTTTTGGCCAAGTGCATCATTGTGGACGTTCTGCCTCTTTTCCTATGCTTTACATGCAATTCCAGTCTACCTCCTGAAATCGGTTTCCTGCAATTCTGCCCCGCTTTCAAGTCCTCTTGGCAGCCTTACTTCAATATATTTTTGGACGATAGCTGTCATTTATAACTCTGCAGGTTTGTGAATTACAGTGCCCCTGAGCTCCTTTCTTCAACTCGCTTTCTTGTGAGCTGGCCGCAACACCGCAGGATTGCTTCAGGCCCTAGTGTGGTTCCGGCATGGCATGCTGTGCCTTTGGTTAATTCCTCTTCCTGGTGGGAAATGAGAGTTAAATTTGCCCGTCCAGACACCTCCAGCTAGTCTCTCATTGGTTCTCCCTATTCCTGTTCATCTTCCGCAGAAATTGCAAACTGGGCCAAACAGGAGGTTAAAGGCACTGACTCTCCAAGTGGGGAGAGTGTTAGTAAAGCGTCTGGAATGTTGCACCCGAGTACCAGGGGACGAAACCTGAGACACATTTCAACACGTTTCCCGATCACACGGTGGATCATACTCTGGGTTCCACATGCATGTTTTAGCTGAAGGAAGAATCCCTTAAACCTGGAGAGTTGAGACCCATGGAATGGGTACCATGCAATATGACTTCAAAGGGTCTGCATTTGCTCCCCGAACCTCACCAATCCTATCACTGCTGCGCTACTGCACTGTACACACGCTTGATTCTCTCTCGGAGACATATAAATCCATAGGTGTTAAGATTCTTACTAGTCAGGTATATTCTTAGGCGTTTAATATGGGGTGTAGAGTCCACTTCGTTGAGCAAGGAGTAGCTCTTGTCTATTACATATTTGGCTTATGGAACGGTATCTGTGCTAATTTCAATCTCTTGTTTTATGCAGCACCCCAACTCACCTTTCCCCTTAAGCAAGCATAAGTTGGTTTTCTACATTTGAGACCCTGTTCTGTTTTGTATTTCTGTTCCTGGGTAGCCAAGTTTACATTCCATGTAGTAGTGATATCTTATGATGTTTCTTTTTCTGTGTGACTTATTTCACTTAGAATCATCGTACCTGAATCCACTCATTATGGTGCTATGGGCCTGATGACATAGATTTCATTGCTGAGTGATATTGCATTGTACGTAAGTACCACAACTTCTTTATACATTTTTCGCTTTCTGTGATATTGAACTTGTACCGTAAACGAGGTTCTTGTAAACAGAGCCGTCCCAAACTTTGGGGAGGCTGTGTCTTTTTGATTTTAATTTCCCTAAGCTATAGAACCGTAAGTGGAAGTGCCCTAGGCTCTGTTGCTTTGTTTTTTAGATGTTTCAGGAAACACCATACACTTCTCCAGAGTGGCTGTTTGCAATTTACATCCCGCCCATCAGCATAACAAGGCTCCCAGTTCTCAATGGCCTGTCCGGCCTTTCTGGATTTTACACTTTTTTCAGATGGCCCTTTTGACCGGGGGGCAGTGAGACTTCATTGTAGTGCAGATTTCCTTTGCAAGCTTGCTTGGTTGGCCCAAAAGGGCGTATGCGTTTTTTCCTGAATATATTCAGGAAAAAACGCATACGCCCTTTTTGGCCAAGTGCATCATTGTGGACGTTCTGCCTCTTTTCCTATGCTTTACATGCAATTCCAGTCTAACTCCTGAAATCAGTTTCCTGCAATTCTGCCCCGCTTTCAAGTCCTCTTGGCAGCCTTACTTCAATATATTTTTGGACGATAGCTGTCATTTATAACTCTGCAGGTTTGTGAATTACAGTGCCCCTGAGCTCCTTTCTTCAACTCGCTTTCTTGTGAGCTGGCCGCAACACCGCAGGATTGCTTCAGGCCTTAATGTGGTTCCGGCATGGCACGCTGAGCCTTTGGTTAATTCCTCTTCCTGGTGGGAAACGAGAGTTAAATTTGCCTGTACAGGCACCTCCAGCTAGTCTCTCATTGGTTCTCCCTATTCCTGTTCACTTTCCGCAGAAATGGCAAACTGGGCCAAACAGGAGGTTAAAGGCACTGACTCTCCAAGTGGGGAGAGTGTTAGTAAAGCGACTGGAATGTTGCACCCGAGTACCAGGGGACGAAAACTGAGACACATTTGAACACGTTTCCCGATCACATGGTGGATCATACTCTGGGTTCCACATGTATGTTTTAGCTGAAGGAAGAATCTCTTAAACCTGGAGAGTTGAGACCCATGGAATGGGTACCATGCAATATGACCTCAAAGGGTCTGCATTTGCTCACCGAACCTCACCAATCCTATCACTGCTGCGTTTATGTCGCTGTACACACGCTTGATTCTCTTTCGGAGACATATAAATCCATAGGTGTTAAGATTCTTACTAGTCAGGTATATTCTTAGGCGTTTAATATGGGGTGTAGAGTCCACTTCGTTGAGCAAGGAGTAGCTCTTGTCTATTACATATTTGGCTTATGGAACGGTATCTGTGCTAATTTCAATCTCTGGTTTTATGCAGCACCCCAACTCACCTTTCCCCTTAAGCAAGCATAAGTTGGTTTTCTACATTTGAGACCCTGTTCTGTTTTGTATTTCAGTTCCTGGGTAGCCAAGTTTACATTCCGTGTAGTAGTGATATCTTATGATGTTTCTTTTTCTGTGTGACTTATTTCACTTAGAATCATCGTACCTGAATCCACTCATTATGCTGCTACGGGCCTGATGATATACATTTCATTGCTGAGTGATATTGCATTGTACGTAAGTACCACAAATTCTTTATCCATTTTTCGCTTTCTGTGTTATTGAACTTGTACCGTAAACGAGGTTCTTGTAAACAGAGCCGTCCCAAACTTTGGGGTGGCTGTGTCTTTTTGATTTTAATTTCCCTAAGCTATACGACCATAAGTGGAAGTGCCCTAGGCTCTGTTGCTTTGTTTTGTAGATGTTTCAGGAAACACCATACACTTCTCCAGAGTGGCTGTTGGCAATTTACATCCCGCCCATCAGCATAACAAGGCTCCCAGTTCTCCATGGCCTGTCCTGCCTTTCTGGATTTTATAGTTTTTTCAGATGGCCCTTTTGACCGGGTGGCAGTGAGACTTCATTGTAGTGCAGATTTCCTTTGCAAGCTTGCTTGGTTGGCCCAAAAGGGCGTATGCGTTTTTTCCTGAATATATTCAGGAAAAAACGCATACGCCCTTTTTGGCCAAGTGCATCATTGTGGACGTTCTGCCTCTTTTCCTATGCTTTACATGCAATTCCAGTCTACCTCCTGAAATCGGTTTCCTGCAATTCTGCCCCGCTTTCAAGTCCTCTTGGCAGCCTTACTTCAATATATTTTTGGACGATAGCTGTCATTTATAACTCTGCAGGTTTGTGAATTACAGTGCCCCTGAGCTCCTTTCTTCAACTCGCTTTCTTGTGAGCTGTCCGCAACACCGCAGCATTGCTTCAGGCCCTAGTGTGGTTCCGGCATGGCACGCTGAGCCTTTGGTTAATTCCTCTTCCTGGTGGGAAATTAGAGTTAAATTTGCCCGTCCAGGCACCTCCAGCTAGTCTCTCATTGGTTCTCCCTATTCCTGTTCATCTTCCGCAGAAATGGC
Organism: Pseudorca crassidens; assembly: GCF_039906515.1. Taxonomy (NCBI): domain Eukaryota; kingdom Metazoa; phylum Chordata; class Mammalia; order Artiodactyla; family Delphinidae; genus Pseudorca; species Pseudorca crassidens. The sequence continues at coordinate 165,220,456 of NC_090296.1, forward strand.
AAACTGGGCCAAACAGGAGGTTAAAGGCACTGACTCTCCAAGTGGGGAGAGTGTTAGTAAAGTGACTGGAATGTTGCACCCGAGTACCAGGGGACGAAAACTGAGACACATTTGAACACGTTTCCCGATCACATGGTGGATCATACTCTGGGTTCCAGATGCATGTTTTAGCTGAAGGAAGAATCCCTTAAACCTGGAGAGTTGAGACCCATGGAATGGGTACCATGCAATATGACTTCAAAGGGTCTGCATTTGCTCACCGAACCTCACCAATCCTACCACTGCTGCATTTATCCCACTGTAGACACGCTTGATTCTCTTTCGGAGACATATAAATCCATAGGTTTTAAGATTCTTACTAGTCAGGTATATTCCTAGACCTTTAATATGGGGTGTTGAGTCCTCTTCGTTGAGCAAGGAGTAGCTCTTGTCTATTACATATTTGGCTTATGGAACGGTATCTGTGCTAATTTCAATCTCTGATTTTATGCAGCACCCCAACTCACCTTTCCCCTTAAGCAAGCATAAGTTGCTTTTCTACATTTGAGACCCTGTTCTGTTTTGTAATTCAGTTCCTGTGTAGCCAATTTTACATTCCGTGTTTTAGTGATATCTTATGATGTTTCTTTTTCTGTGTGACTTATCTCACTTAGAATCATCGTACCTGAATCCACTCATTATGCTGCTACGGGCCTGATGACATAGATTTCATTGCTGAGTGATATTGCATTGTACGTAAGTACCACAACTTCTTTATCCATTTTTCGATTTCTGTGATATTGAACTTGTACCGTAAACGAGGTTCTTGTAAACAGAGCCGTCCCAAACTTTGGGGTGGCTGTGTCTTTTTGATTTTAATTTCCCTAAGCTATAGGACCATAAGTGGAAGTGCCCTAGGCTCTGTTGCTTTGTTTTGTAGATGTTTCAGGAAACACCATACACTTCTCCAGAGTGGCTGTTGGCAATTTACATCCCGCCCATCAGCATAACAAGGCTCCCAGTTCTCCATGGCCTGTCCTGCCTTTATGGATTTTACACATTTTTCAGATGGCCCTTTTGACCGGGGGGCAGTGAGACTTCATTGTAGTGCAGATTTCCTTTGCAAGCTTGCTTGGTTGGCCAAAAAGTGCGTATGCGTTTTGTCCTGAATATATTCAGTAAAAAATGCATACGCCCTTTTTGGACAAGTGCATCATTGTGGACGTTCTGCCTCTTTTCCTATGCTTTACATGCAATTCCAGTCTACCTCCTGAAATCGGTTTCCTGCAATTCTGCCCCGCTTTCAAGTCCTCTTGGCAGCCTTACTTCAATATATTTTTGGACGATAGCTGTCATTTTTAACTCTGCAGGTTTGTGAATTACAGTGCCCCTGAGCTCCTTTCTTCAACTCGCTTTCTTGTGAGCTGGCCGCAACACCGCAGGATTGCTTCAGGCCCTAGTGTGGTTCCGGCATGGCACGCTGAGCCTTTGGTTAATTCCTCTTCCTGGTGGGAAATGAGAGTTAAATTTGCCCGTCCAGACACCTCCAGCTAGTCTCTCATTGGTTCTCCCTATTCCTGTTCATTTTCCGTAGAAATTGCAAACTGGGCCAAACAGAAGGTTAAGGGCACTGACTCTCCAAGTGGGGAGAGTGTTAGTAAAGCGTCTGGAATGTTGCACCCGAGTACCAGGGGACGAAAAGTGAGACATTTGAACACGTTTCCCGATCACACGGTGGATCATACTCTGGGTTCCACATGCATGTTTTAGCTGAAGGAAGAATCCTTTAAACCTGGAGAGTTGAGACCCATGGAATGGGTACCATGCAATATGACTTCAAAGGGTCTGCATTGGCTCACCGATCCTCACCAATCCTATCACTGCTGCGCTTATGCCGCTGTACACACGCTTGATTCTCTTTCGGAGACATATAAATCCATAGGTTTTAAGATTCTTACTAGTCAGGTATATTCTTAGGCTTTTAATATGGGGTGTTGTGTCCTCTTCGTTGAGCAAGGAGTAGCTCTTCTCTATTACATATTTGGATTATGGAACGGTATCTGTGCTAATTTCAATCTCTGGTTTTATGTAGCACCCCAACTCACCTTTCCCCTTAAGCAAGCATAAGTTGGTTTTCTACATTTGAGACCCTGTTCTGTTTTGTAATTCTGTTCCTGTGTAGCCAAGTTTACATTCCGTGTATTAGTGATATCTTATGATGTTTCTTTTTCTGTGTGACTTATCTCACTTAGAATCATCATACCTGAATCCACTCATTATGCTGCTATGTGTCTGATGACATAGATTTCATTGCTGAGTGATATTGCATTGTACGTAAGTACCACAACTTCTTTATCCATTTTTCACTTTCTGTGATATTGAATTTGTACTGTAAACGAGGTTCTTGTAAACAGAGCCGTCCCAAATTTTGGGGTGGCTGTGTCTTTTTGATTTTAATTTCCCTAAGCTATAGGACCATAAGTGGAAGCGCCCTAGGCTCTGTTGCTTTGTTTTTTATATGTTTCAGGAAACACCATACACTTCTCCAGAGTGGCTGTTGGCAATTTACATCACGCCCATCAGCATAACAAGGCTCCCAGTTCTCCATGGCCTGTCCTGCCTTTCTGGATTTTACACTTTTTTCAGACGGCCCTTTTGACCGGGGGGCAGTGAGACTTCATTGTAGTGCAGATTTCGTTTGCAAGCTTGCTTGGTTGGCCAAAAAGGGCGTATGCGTTTTTTCCTGAATATATTCAGGAAAAAACGCATACGCACTTTTTGGCCAAGTGCATCATTGTGGACGTTCTGCCTCTTTTCCTATGCTTTACATGCAATTCCAGTCTACCTCCTGAAATCGGTTTCCTGCAATTCTGCCCCACTTTCAAGTCCTCTTGGCAGCCTTACTTCAATATATTTTTGGACGATAATTGTCATTTATAACTCTGCAGGTTTGTGAATTACAGTGCCCCTGAGCTCCTTTCTTCAACTCGCTTTCTTGTGAGCTGGCCGCAGCACCGCAGGATTGTTACAGGCCCTAGTGTGGTTTCGGCATGGCACGCTGAGCCTTTGGTTAATTCCTCTTACTGGTGGGAAATGAGAGTTAAATTTGCCCGTCCAGACACCTCCAGCTAGTCTCTCATTGGTTCTCCCTATTCCTGTTCATTTTCCGCAGAAATTGCAAACTGGGCCAAACAGGAGGTTAAAGGCACTGACTCTCCAAGTGGGGAGAGTGTTAGTAAATCGTCTGGAATGTTGCACCCGAGTACCAGGGGACGAAACCTGACCCATTTGGACACGTTTCCCTATCACACGGTGGATCATACTATGGGTTCCACATGCATGTTTTAGCTGAAGGAAGAATCCCTTAAACCTGGAGAGTTGAGACCCATGGAATGGGTACCATGCAATATGACTTCAAAGGGTCTGCATTTGCTCACCGAACCTCACCAATCCTATCACTGCTGCGTTTATGCCGCTGTACACACGCTTGATTCTCTTTCGGAGACATATAAATCCATAGGTTTTAAGATACTTACTAGTCAGCTATATTCTTAGGCGGTTAATATGTGGTGTAGAGTCCACTTCGTTGAGCAAGGAGTAACTCTTGTCTATTACATATTTGGCTTATGGAACGGTATCTGTGCTAATTTCAATCTCTGGTTTTATGCAGCACCCCAACTCACCTTTCCCCTTAAGCAAGCATAAGTTGGTTTTCTACATTTGAGACCCTGTTCTGTTTTGTAATTCAGTTCCTGTGTAGCCAAGATTACATTCCGTGTAGTAGTGATATCTTATGATGTTTCTTTTTCTGTGTGACTTATTTCACTTAGAATCATCGTACCTGAATCCACTCATTATGCTGCTACGGGCCTGATGACATAGATTTCATTGCTGAGTGATATTGCATTGTACGTAAGTACCATAACTTCTTTATCCATTTTTCGCTTTCTGTGATATTGAACTTGTACCATAAACGAGGTTCTTGTAAACACAGCTGTCCCAAACTTTCGGGTGGCTGTGTCTTTTTTATTTTAATTTCCCTAAGCTATAGGACCATAAGTGGAATTGCCCTAGGCTCTGTTGCTTTGTTTTTTAGATGTTTCAGGAAACACCATACACTTCTCCAGAGTGGCTGTTGGCAATTTACATCCCGCCCATCAGCATAACAAGGCTCCCAGTTCTCCATGGCCTGTCCTGCCTTTCTGGATTTTACACATTTTTCAGATGGCCCTTTTGACCGGGGGGCAGTGAGACTTCATTGTAGTGCAGATTTCCTTTGCAAGCTTGCTTGGTTGGCCAAAAAGGGCGTATGCGTTTTTTCCTGAATATACTCAGGAAAAAACGCATACACCCTTTTTGGCCAAGTGCATCATTGTGGACGTTCTGCCACTTTACCTATGCTTTACATGCAATTCCAGTCTACCTCCTGAAATCGGTTTCCTGCAATTCTGCCCCGCTTTCAAGTCCTCTTGGCAGCCTTACTTCAATATATTTTTGGACGATAGCTGTCATTTATTACTCTGCAGGTTTGTGAATTACAGTGCCCCTGAGCTCCTTTCTTCAACTCGCTTTCTTGTGAGCTGGCCGCAACACCGCAGCATTGCTTCAGGCCCTAGTGTGGTTCCGGCATGGCACGCTGAGCCTTTGGTTAATTCCTCTTCCTGGTGGGAAATGAGAGTTAAATTTGCCCGTCCAGACACCTCCAGCTAGTCTCTCATTGGTTCTCCCTATTCCTGTTCATTTTCCGCAGAAATTGCAAACTGGGCCAAGCAGGAGGTTAAAAGCACTGACTCTCCAAGTGGGGAGAGTGTTAGTAAAGCGTCTGGAATGTTGCACCTGAGTACCAGGGGACGAAACCTGAGACACATTTGAACACGTTTCCCAATCACACGGTGGATCATACTCTGGGTTCCACATGGATGTTTTAGCTGAAGGAAGAATCCCTTAAACCTGGAGAGTTGAGACCCATGGAATGGGTACCATGCAATATGACTTCAAAGGTTGTGCATTTGCTCACCGAAAATCACCAATCTTGTCACTGCTGCGTTTATGCCGCTGTACACACGCTTGATTCTCTTTCAGAGACATAGAAATCCATAGGTTTTAAGATACTTAGTAGTCAGGTATATTCTTAGGCGTTTAATATGGGGTGTAGAGTCCACTTCGTGGAGCAAGGAGTAGCTCTTGTCTAATACGTATTTGGCTTATTGAACGGTATCTGTGCTAATTTCAATCTGTGGTTTTATGCAGCACCCCAACTCACCTTTCCCCTTAAGCAAGCATAAGTTGGTTTTCTACATTTGAGACCCTGTTCTGTTTTGTAATTCAGTTTCTGTGTAGCCAAGTTTACATTCCGTGTAGTAGTGATATCTTATGATGTTTCTTTTTCTGAGTGACTTATTTCACTTAGAATCATCATACCTGAATCCACTCGTTATGCTGCTACGGGCCTGATGACATAGATTTCATTGCTGAGTGATATTGCATTGTACGTAAGTACCACAATTTCTTTATCCATTTTTCACTTTCTGTGATATTGAATTTCTACTGTAAACGAGGTTCTTGTAAACAGAGCCGTCCCAAACTTTGGGGTGGCTGTGTCTTTTTGATTTTAATTTCCCTAAGCTATAGGACCATAAGTGGAAGTGCCCTAGGCTCTGTTGTTTTCTTTTTTAGATGTTTCAGGAAACACCATACACTTCTCCAGAGTGGCTGTTGGCAATTTACATCCCGCCCATCAGCATAACAACGCTCCCAGTTCTCCATGGCCTGTCCTGCCTTTCTGGATTTTACACTTTTTTCAGATGGCCCTTTTGACCGGGGGGCAGTGAGACTTCATTGTAGTGCAGATTTCCTTTGCAAGCTTGCTTGGTTGGCCAAAAAGGGCGTATGCGTTTTTTCCTGAATATATTCAGGAAAAAACGCATACGCCCTTTTTGGCCAAGTGCATCATTGTGGACGTTCTGCCTCTTTTCCTATGCTTTACATGCAATTCCAGTCTACCTCCTGAAATCGGTTTCCTGCAATTCTGCCCCGCTTTCAAGTCCTCTTGGCAGCCTTACTTCAATATATTTTTGGACGATAGCTGTCATTTATAACTCTGCAGGTTTGTGAATTACAGTGCCCCTGAGCTCCTTTCTTCAACTCGCTTTCTTGTGAGCTGGCCGCAACACCGCAGCATTGCTTCAGGCCCTAGTGTGGTTCCGGCATGGCACGCTGAGCCTTTGGTTAATTCCTCTTCCTGGTGGGAAATGAGAGTTAAATTTGCCCGTCCAGACACCTCCAGCTAGTCTCTCATTGGTTCTCCCTATTCCTGTTCATTTTCCGCAGAAATTGCAAACTGGGCCAAACAGGAGGTTAAAGGCACTGACTCTCCAAGTGGGAAGAGTGTTAGTAAAGCGTCTGGAATGTTGCACACGAGTACCAGGGGACGAAACCTGAGACACATTTGAACACGTTTCCCGATCACACGGTGGATCATACTCTGGGTTCCACACGCATGTTTTAGCTGAAGGAAGAATCCCTTAAACCTGGAGAGTTGAGACCCATGGAATGGGTACCATGCAATATGACTTCAAAGGTTCTGCATTTGCTCACCGAACCTCACCAATCCTATCACTGCTGCATTTATGCCGCTGTACACATGCTTGATTCTCTTTCGGAGACATAGAAATCCATAGGTTTTAAGATTTTTACTAGGCAGGTATATTCTTAGGCGTTTAATATGGGGTGTTGATTCCACTTGGTTGAGCAAGGAGTAGCTCTTGTCTATTACATATTTGGCTTATGGAACGGTATCTGTGCTAATTTCAATCTCTGGTTTTATGCAGCACCCCAACTCACCTTTCTCCTTAAGCAAGCATAAGTTGGTTTTCTACATTTGAGACCCTGTTCTGTTTTGTAATTCAGTTCCTGGGTAGCCAAGATTACATTCCATGTAGTAGTGATAACTTATGATGTTTCTTTTTCTGTGTGACTTATTTCACTTAGAATCATCGTACCTGAATCCACTCATTATGCTGCTATGGGCCTGATGACATAGATTTCATTGCTGAGTGATATTGCCTTGTACGTAAGTACCACAACTTCTTTATCCTTTTTTCACTTTCTGTGATATTGAATTTGTACTGTAAATGAGGTTCTTGTAAACAGAGCCGTCCCAAACTTTGGGGTGGCTGTGTCTTGTTGATTTTAATTTCCCTAAGCTATAGGACCATAAGTGGAAGTGCCCTAGGCTCCGTTGCTTTGTTTTTTAGATGTTTCAGGAAACACCATACACTTCTCCAGAGTGGCTGTTGGCAATTTACATCCCGCCCATCAGCATAACAAGGCTCCCAGTTCTCCATGGCCTGTCCTGCCTTTCTGGATTTTACACATTTTTCAGATGGCCCTTTTGACCGGGGGGCAGTGAGACTTCATTGTAGTGCAGATTTCCTTTGCAAGCTTGCTTGGTTGGCCATAAAGGGCGTATGCGTTTTTTCCTGAATATACTCAGGAAAAAACGCATACGCCCTTTTTGGCCAAGTGCATCATTGTGGACGTTCTGCCTCTTTTCCTATGCTTTACATGCAATTCCAGTCTACCTGCTGAAATCGGTTTCCTGCAATTCTGCCCCGCTTTCAAGTCCTCTTGGCAGCCTTACTTCAATATATTTTTGGACGATAGCTGTCATTTATAACTCTGCAGGTTTGTGAATTACAGTGCCCCTGAGCTCCTTTCTTCAACTCGCTTTCTTGTGAGCTGGCCGCAACACCGCAGCATTGCTTCAGGCCCTAGTGTGGTTCCGGCATGGCACGCTGAGCCTTTGGTTAATTCCTCTTCCTGGTGGGAAATGAGAGTTAAATTTGCCCGTCCAGACACCTCCAGCTAGTCTCTCATTTGTTCTCCCTATTCCTGTTCATTTTCCGCAGAAATTGCAAACTGGGCCAAACAGGAAGTTAAAGGCACTGACTCTCCAAGTGGGGAGAGTGTTAGTAAAGCATCTGGAATGTTGCACCCGAGTACCAGGGGACGAAACCTGAGACACATTTGAACACGTTTCCCGATCACACGGTGGATCATACTCTGGGTTCCACATGCATGTTTTAGCTGAAGGAAGAATCCCTTAAACCTGGAGAGTTGAGACCCATGGAATGGGTACCATGCAATATGACTTCAAAGGGTCTGCATTTGCTCACGGAACCTCACCAATCCTATCACTGCTGCATTTATGCCGCTGTACACACGCTTGATTCTCTTTCGGAGACATAGAAATGCATAGGTTTTAAGATTTTTACTAGGCAGGTATATTCTTAGGCGTTTAATATGGGGTGTTGTGTCCTCTTCGTTGAGCAAGGAGTAGCTCTTGTCTATTACATATTTGGCTTATGGAACGGTATCTGTGCTAATTTCAATCTCTGGTTTTATGCAGCACCCCAACTCACCTTTCTCCTTAAGCTAGCATAAGTTGGTTTTCTACATTTCAGACCCTGTTCTGTTTTGTAATTCTGTTCCTGTGTAGCCAAGTTTACATTCCGTGTATTAGTGATATCTTATGATGTTTCTTTTTCTGTGTGACTTATCTCACTTAGAATCATCGTACCTGAATCCACTCATTATGCTGCTATGGGCCTGATGACATACATTTTATTGCTGAGTGATATTGCATTGTACGTAAGTACCACAACTTCTTTATCCATTTTTCACTTTCTGTGATATTGAACTTGTACCGTAAACGAGGTTCTTGTAAACTCAGCTGTCCCAAACTTTGGGGTGGCTGTGTCTTTTTTATTTTAATTTCCCTAAGCTATAGGACCATAAGTGGAATTGCCCTAGGCTCTGTTGCTTTGTTTTTTAGATGTTTCAGGAAACACCATACACTTCTCCAGAGTGGCTGTTGGCAATTTACATCCCGCCCATCAGCATAACAAGGCTCCCAGTTCTCCATGGCCTGTCCTGCCTTTCTGGATTTTACACTTTTTTCAGATGGCCCTTTTGACCGGGGGGCAGTGCGACTTCATTGTAGTGCAGATTTCCTTTGCAAGCTTGCTTGGTTGGCCAAAAAGGGCGTATGCGTTTTTTCCTGAATATACTCAGGAAAAAACGCATACGCCCTTTTTGGCCAAGTGCATCATTGTGGACGTTCTGCCTCTTTTCCTATGCTTTACATGCAATTCCAGTCTACCTCCTGAAATCGGTTTCCTGCAATTCTGCCCCACTTTCAAGTCCTCTTGGCAGCCTTACTTCAATATATTTTTGGACGATAGCTGTCATTTATAACTCTGCAGGTTTGTGAATTACAGTGCCCCTGAGCTCCTTTCTTCAACTCGCTTTCTTGTGAGCTGGCCGCAACACCACAGCATTGCTTCAGGCCCTAGTGTGGTTCCGGCATGGCACGCTGAGCCTTTGGTTAATTCCTCTTCCTGGTGGGAAATTAGAGTTAAATTTGCCCGTCCAGGCACCTCCAGCTAGTCTCTCATTGGTTCTCCCTATTCCTGTTCATTTTCCGCAGAAATTGCAAACTGGGCCAAACAGGAAGTTAAAGGCACTGACTCTCCAAGTGGGGAGAGTGTTAGTAAAGCGTCTGGAATGTTGCACCCGAGTACCAGGGGACGAAACCTGAGACACATTTGAACACGTTTCCCGATCACACGGTGGATCATACTCTGGGTTCCACATGCATGTTTTAGCTGAAGGAAGAATCCCTTAAACCTGGAGAGTTGAGACCCATGGAATGGGTACCATGCAATATGACTTCAAAGGGTCTGCATTTGCTCACCGAACCTCACCAATCCTATCACTGCTGCATTTATGCCGCTGTACACACGCTTGATTCTCTTTCGGAGACATAGAAATGCATAGGTTTTAAGATTTTTACTAGGCAGGTATATTCTTAGGCGTTTAATATGGGGTGTTGTGTCCTCTTCGTTGAGCAAGGAGTAGCTCTTGTCTATTACATATTTGGCTTATGGAACGGTATCTGTGCTAATTTCAATCTCTGGTTTTATGCAGCACCCCAACTCACCTTTCTCCTTAAGCTAGCATAAGTTGGTTTTCTACATTTCAGACCCTGTTCTGTTTTGTAATTCTGTTCCTGTGTAGCCAAGTTTACATTCCGTGTATTAGTGATATCTTATGATGTTTGTTTTTCTGTGTGACTTATCTCACTTAGAATCATCGTACCTGAATCCACTCATTATGCTGCTATGGGCCTGATGACATACATTTTATTGCTGAGTGATATTGCATTGTACGTAAGTACCACAACTTCTTTATCCATTTTTCACTTTCTGTGATATTGAACTTGTACCGTAAACGAGGTTCTTGTAAACTCAGCTGTCCCAAACTTTGGGGTGGCTGTGTCTTTTTTATTTTAATTTCCCTAAGTTATAGGACCATAAGTGGAATTGCCCTAGGCTCTGTTGCTTTGTTTTTTAGATGTTTCAGGAAACACCATACACTTCTCCAGAGTGGCTGTTGGCAATTTACATCCCGCCCATCAGCATAACAAGGCTCCCAGTTCTCCATGGCCTGTCCTGCCTTTCTGGATTTTACACTTTTTTCAGATGGCCCTTTTGACCGGGGGGCAGTGCGACTTCATTGTAGTGCAGATTTCCTTTGCAAGCTTGCTTGGTTGGCCAAAAAGGGCGTATGCGTTTTTTCCTGAATATACTCAGGAAAAAACGCATACGCCCTTTTTGGCCAAGTGCATCATTGTGGACGTTCTGCCTCTTTTCCTATGCTTTACATGCAATTCCAGTCTACCTCCTGAAATCGGTTTCCTGCAATTCTGCCCCACTTTCAAGTCCTCTTGGCAGCCTTACTTCAATATATTTTTGGACGATAGCTGTCATTTATAACTCTGCAGGTTTGTGAATTACAGTGCCCCTGAGCTCCTTTCTTCAACTCGCTTTCTTGTGAGCTGGCCGCAACACCGCAGCATTGCTTCAGGCCCTAGTGTGGTTCCGGCATGGCACGCTGAGCCTTTGGTTAATTCCTCTTCCTGGTGGGAAATGAGAGTTAAATTTGCCCGTCCAGGCACCTCCAGCTAGTCTCTCATTGGTTCTCCCTATTCCTGTTCATTTTCCGCAGAAATTGCAAACTGGGCCAAACAGGAAGTTAAAGGCACTGACTCTCCAAGTGGGGAGAGTGTTAGTAAAGCGTCTGGAATGTTGCACCCGAGTACCAGGGGACGAAACCTGAGACACATTTGAACACGTTTCCCGATCACACGGTGGATCATACTCTGGGTTCCACATGCATGTTTTAGCTGAAGGAAGAATCCCTTAAACCTGGAGAGTTGAGAACCATGGAATGGGTACCATGCAATATGACTTCAAAGGGTCTGCATTTGCTCACCGAACCTCACCAATCCTATCACTGCTGCATTTATGCCGCTGTACACACGCTTGATTCTCTTTCGGAGACATAGAAATCCATACGTTTTAAGATTTTTACTAGGCAGGTATATTCTTAGGCGTTTAATATGCGGTGTTGTGTCCTCTTCGTTGAGCAAGGAGTAGTTCTTGTCTATTACATATTTGGCTTATGGAACGGTATCTGTGCTAATTTCAATCTCTGGTTTTATGCAGCACCCCAACTCACCTTTCTCCTTAAGCAAGCATAAGTTGGTTTTCTACATTTCAGACCCTGTTCTGTTTTGTAATTCAGTTCCTGGGTAGCCAAGATTACATTCCATGTAGTAGTGATAACTTATGATGTTTCTTTTTTTGTGTGACTTATTTCACTTAGAATCATCGTACCTGAATCCACTCATTATGCTGCTACGGGCCTGATGACATAGATTTCATTGCTGAGTGATATTGCCTTGTACGTAAGTACCACAACTTCTTTATCCATTTTTCACTTTCTGTGATATTGAATTTGTACTGTAAATGACGTTCTTGGAAACAGAGCCATCCCAAACTTTGAGGTGGCTGTGTCTTTTTGATTTTAATTTCCCTAAGCTATAGGACCATAAGTGGAAGTGCCCTAGGCTCTGTTGCTTTGTTTTGTAGATGTTTCAGGAAACACCATACACTTCTCCAGAGTGGCTGTTGGCAATTTACATCCCGCCCATCAGCATAACAAAGCTCCCAGTTCTCCATGGCCTGTCCTGCCTTTCTGGATTTTACACATTTTTCAGATGGCCCTTTTGACCGGGGGCAGTGAGACTTCATTGTACTGCAGATTTCCTTTGCAAGCTTGCTTGGTTGGCCAAAAAGTGCGTATGCGTTTTGTCCTGAATATATTCAGTAAAAAATGCATACGCCCTTTTTGGACAAGTGCATCATTGTGGACGTTCTGCCTCTTTTCCTATGCTTTACATGCAATTCCAGTCTACCTCCTGAAACCGGTTTCCTGCAATTCTGCCCCGCTTTCAAGTCCTCTTGGCAGCCTTACTTCAATATATTTTTGGACGATAGCTGTCATTTTTAACAATGCAGGTTTGTGAATTACAGTGCCCCTGAGCTCCTTTCTTCAACTCGCTTTCTTGTGAGCTGGCCGCAACACCGCAGGATTGCTTCAGGCCCTAGTGTGGTTCTGGCATGGCACGCTGAGCCTTTGGTTAATTCCTCTTCCTGGTGGGAAATGAGAGTTAAATTTGCCCGTCCAGACACCTCCAGCTAGTCTCTCATTGGTTCTCCCTATTCCTGTTCATTTTCCGCAGAAATTGCAAACTGGGCCAAACAGGAGGTTAAGGGCACTGACTCTCCAAGTGGGGAGAGTGTTAGTAAAGCGTCTGGAATGTTGCACCCGAGTACCAGGGGACGAAAAGTGAGACATTTGAACACGTTTCCCGATCACACGGTGGATCATACTCTGGGTTCCACATGCATGTTTTAGCTGAAGGAAGAATCCTTTAAACCTGGAGAGTTGAGACCCATGGAATGGGTACCATGCAATATGACTTCAAAGGGTCTGCATTGGCTCACCAAACCTCACCAATCCTATCACTGCTGCGCTTATGCCGCTGTACACACGCTTGATTCTCTTTCGGAGACATATAAATCCATAGGTTTTAAGATTCTTACTAGTCAGGTATATTCTTAGGCGTTTAATATGGGGTGTTGTGTCCTCTTCGTTGAGCAAGGAGTAGCTCTTCTCTATTACATATTTGGATTATGGAACGGTATCTGTGCTAATTTCAATCTCTGGTTTTATGTAGCACCCCAACTCACCTTTCCCCTTAAGCAAGCATAAGTTGGTTTTCTACATTTGAGACCCTGTTCTGTTTTGTAATTCTGTTCCTGTGTAGCCAAGTTTACATTCCGTGTATTAGTGATATCTTATGATGTTTCTTTTTCTGTGTGACTTATCTCACTTAGAATCATCGTACCTGAATCCACTCATTATCCTGCTATGGGCCTGATGACATAGATTTCATTGCTGAGTGATATTGCATTGTACGTAAGTACCACAACTTCTTTATCCATTTTTCACTTTCTGTGATATTGAATTTGTACTGTAAACGAGGTTCTTGTAAACAGAGCCATCCCAAATTTTGGGGTGGCTGTGTCTTTTTGATTTTAATTTCCCTAAGCTATAGGACCATAAGTGGAAGCGCCCTAGGCTCTGTTGCTTTGTTTTTTATATGTTTCAGGAAACACCATACACTTCTCCAGAGTGGCTGTTGGCAATTTACATCCCGCCCATCAGCATAACAAGGCTCCCAGTTCTCCATGGCCTGTCCTGCCTTTCTGGATTTTACACTTTTTTCAGATGGCCCTTTTGACCGGGGGGCAGTGAGACTTCATTGTAGTGCAGATTTCCTTTGCAAGCTTGCTTGGTTGGCCAAAAAGGGCGTATGCGTTTTTTCCTGAATATATTCAGGAAAAAACGCATACGCCCTTTTTTGGCCAAGTGCATCATTGTGGACGTTCTGCCTCTTTTCCTATGCTGTACATGCAATTCCAGTCTACCTCCTGAAATCGGTTTCCTGCAATTCTGCCCCACTTTCAAGTCCTCTTGGCAGCCTTACTTCAATATATTTTTGGACGATAATTGTCATTTATAACTCTGCAGGTTTGTGAATTACAGTGCCCCTGAGCTCCTTTCTTCAACTCGCTTTCTTGTGAGCTGGCCGCAACACCGCAGGATTGCTACAGGCCCTAGTGTGGTTCCGGCATGGCACGCTGAGCCTTTGGTTAATTCCTCTTCCTGGTGGGAAATGAGAGTAAAATTTGCCCGTCCAGACACCTCCATCTAGTCTCTCATTGGTTCTCCCTATTCCTGTTCATTTTCCAAAGAAATTGCAAACTGGGCCAAAGAGGAGCTTAAAGGCACTGACTCTCCAAGTGGGGAGAGTGTTAGTAAAGCATCTGGAATGTTGCACCCGAGTACCAGGGGACGAAAACTGAGACACATTTGAACACGTTTCCCGATCACACGGTGGATCATACTCTGGGTTCCACATGCATGTTTTAGCTGAAGGAAGAATCCCTTAAACCTGGAGAGTTGAGACCCATGGAATGGGTACCATGCAATATGACTTCAAAGGGTCTGCATTTGCTCACCGAACCTCACCAATCCTATCACTGCTGTGTTTATGCCGCTGTACACATGCTTGATTCTCTTTTGGAGACATATAAATCCATAGGTTTTAAGATTCTTACTAGTCAGTTATATTCTTAGGCGTTTAATATTGGGCGTTGAGTCCACTTCGTTGAGCAAGGAGTAGCTCTTGTCTATTACATATTTGGCTTATGGAACGGTATCTGGCTAATTTCAATCTCTGGTTTTATGCAGCACCCCAACTCACCTTTCCCCTTAAGCAAGCATAAGTTGGTTTTCTACATTTGAGACCCTGTTCTGTTTTGTAATTCAGTTCCTGTGTAGCCAAGTTTACATTCCGTGTAGTAGTGATATCTTATGATGTTTCTTTTTCTGTGTGACTTATTTCACTTAGAATCATCGTACCTGAATCCACTCATTATGCTGCTATGGGCCTGATGACATAGATTTCATTGCTGAGTGATATTGCATTGTACGTAAGTACCACAACTTCTTTATCCTTTTTTCACTTTCTGTGATATTGAACTTGTACCGTAAAAGAGGTTCTTGTAAACAGAGCCGTCCGAAACTTTTGGGTGGCTGTGTATTTTTGATTTTAATTTCCCTAAGCTAAAGGACCATAAGTGGAAGTGCCCTAGGCTCTGTTGCTTTGGTTTTTAGATGTTTCAGGAAACACCATACACTTCTCCAGAGTGGCTGTTGGCAATTTACATCCCGCCCATCAGCATAACAAGGCTCCCAGTTCTCCATGGCCTGTCCTGCCTTTCTGGATTTTACACTTTTTTCAGATGGCCCTTTTGACCGGGGGGCAGTGCGACTTCATTGTAGTGCAGATTTCCTTTGCAAGCTTGCTTGGTTGGCCAAAAAGGGCGTATGCGTTTTTTCCTGAATATACTCAGGAAAAAACGCATACGCCCTTTTTGGCCAAGTGCATCATTGTGGACCTTCTGCCTCTTTTCCTATGCTTTACATGCAATTCCAGTCTACCTCCTGAAATCGGTTTCCTGCAATTCTGCCCCACTTTCAAGTCCTCTTGGCAGCCTTACTTCAATATATTTTTGGACGATAGCTGTCATTTATAACTCTGCAGGTTTGTGAATTACAGTGCCCCTGAGCTCCTTTCTTCAACTCGCTTTCTTGTGAGCTGGCCGCAACACCGCAGCATTGCTTCAGGCCCTAGTGTGGTTCCGGCATGGCACGCTGAGCCTTTGGTTAATTCCTCTTCCTGGTGGGAAATGAGAGTTAAATTTGCCCGTCCAGACACCTCCAGCTAGTCTCTCATTGGTTCTCCCTATTCCTGTTCATTTTCCGCAGAAATTGCAAACTGGGCCAAACAGGAAGTTAAAGGCACTGACTCTCCAAGTGGGGAGAGTGTTAGTAAAGCGTCTGGAATGTTGCACCCGAGTACCAGGGGACGAAACCTGAGACACATTTGAACACGTTTCCCGATCACATGGTGGATCATACTCTGGGTTCCACATGCATGTTTTAGCTGAAGGAAGAATCCCTTAAACCTGGAGAGTTGAGACCCATGGAATGGGTACCATGCAATATGACTTCAAAGGGTCTGCATTTGCTCACCGAACCTCACAAATCCTATCACTGCTGCATTTATGCCGCTGTACACACGCTTGATTCTCTTTCGGAGACATAGAAATCCATACGTTTTAAGATTTTTACTAGGCAGGTATATTCTTAGGCGTTTAATATGCGGTGTTGTGTCCTCTTCGTTGAGCAAGGAGTAGTTCTTGTCTATTACATATTTGGCTTATGGAACGGTATCTGTGCTAATTTCAATCTCTGGTTTTATGCAGCACCCCAACTCACCTTTCTCCTTAAGCAAGCATAAGTTGGTTTTCTACATTTCAGACCCTGTTCTGTTTTGTAATTCAGTTCCTGGGTAGCCAAGATTACATTCCATGTAGTAGTGATAACTTATGATGTTTCTTTTTCTGTGTGACTTATTTCACTTAGAATCATCGTACCTGAATCCACTCATTATGCTGCTACGGGCCTGATGACATAGATTTCATTGCTGAGTGATATTGCATTGTACGTAATTACCATAACTTCTTTATCCATTTTTCGCTTTCTGTGATATTGAACTTGTACCGTAAACGAGGTTCTTGTAAACACAGCTGTCCCAAACTTTGGGGTGGCTGTGTCTTTTTTATTTTAATTTCCCTAATCTATAGGACCATAAGTGGAATTGCCCTAGGCTCTGTTGCTTTGTTTTTTAGATGTTTCAGGAAACACCATACACTTCTCCAGAGTGGCTGTTGGCAATTTACATCCCGCCCTTCAGCATAACAAGGCTCCCAGTTCTCCATGGCCTGTCCTGCCTTTCTGGATTTTACACTTTTTTCAGATGGCCCTTTTGACCGGGGGGCAGTGAGACTTCATTGTAGTGCAGATTTCCTTTGCAAGCTTGCTTGGTTGGCCAAAAAGGGCGTATGCGTTTTTTCCTGAATATACTCAGGAAAAAACGCATACGCCCTTTTTGGCCAAGTGCATCATTGTGGACGTTCTGCCTCTTTTCCTATGCTTTACATGCAATTCCAGTCTACCTCCTGAAATCGGTTTCCTGCAATTCTGCCCCACTTTCAAGTCCTCTTGGCAGCCTTACTTCAATATATTTTTGGACGATAGCTGTCATTTATAACTCTGCAGGTTTGTGAATTACAGTGACCCTGAGCTCCTTTCTTCAACTCGCTTTCTTGTGAGCTGGCCGCAACACCGCAGCATTGCTTTAGGCCCTAGTGTGGTTCCGGCATGGCACGCTGAGCCTTTGGTTAATTCCTCTTCCTTGTGGGAAATGAGAGTTAAATTTGCCCGTCCAGACACCTCCAGCTAGTCTCTCATTGGTTCTCCCTATTCCTGTTCATTTTCCACAGAAATTGCAAACTGGGCCAAACAGGAGTTTAAAGGCAATGACTCTCCAAGTGGGGAGAGTGTTAGTAAAGCGTCTGGAATGTTGCACCCGAGTACCAGGGTACGAAACCTGAGACACATTTGAACACGTTTCCCGATCACACGGTGGATCATACTCTGGGTTCCACATGCATGTTTTAGCTGAAGGAAGAATCCCTTAAACCTGGAGAGTTGAGACCCATGGAATGGGTACCATGCAATATGACTTCAAAGGGTCTGCATTTGCTCACCGAACCTCACCAATCCTATCACTGCTGTGTTTATGCCGCTGTACACACGCTTGATTCTCTTTCGGAGTCATAGAAATCCATAGGTTTTAAAATACTTACTAGTCAGCTATATTCTTAGGCGTTTAATATGGGGTGTAGAGTCCACTTGGTTGAGCAAGGAGTAGCTATTGTCTATTACATATTTGGCTTATGGAACGGTATCTGTGCTAATTTCAATCTCTGGTTTTATGCAGCACCCCAACTCACCTTTCCCCTTAAGCAAGCATAAGTTGGTTTTCTACATTTGAGACCCTGTTCTGTTTTGTAATTCAGTTCCTGTGTAGCCAAGTTTACATTCCGTGTAGTAGTGATATCTTATGATGTTTCTTTTTCTGTGTGACTTATTTCACTTAGAATCATCGTACCTGTATCCACTCATTATGCTGCTACGGGCCTGATGACATAGATTTCATTGCTGAGTGATATTGCATTGTACGTAAGTACCACAAATTCTTTATCCATTTTTCGCTTTCTGTGATATTGAATTTCTACTGTAAACGAGGTTCTTGTAAACAGAGCCGTCCCAAACTTTGGGGTGGCTGTGTCTTTTTGATTTTAATTTCCCTAAGCTATAGGACCATAAGTGGAAGTGCCCTAGGCTCTGTTGCTTTGTTTTTTAGATGTTTCAGGAAACACCATACACTTCTCCAGAGTGGCTGTTGGCAATTTACATCCCGCCCATCAGCATAACAAGGCTCCCAGTTCTCCATGGCCTGTCCTGCCTTTCTGGATTTTACACTTTTTTCAGATGGCCCTTTTGACTGGGGGTGAGTGAGACTTCATTGTAGTGCAGATTTCCTTTGCAAGCTTGCTTGGTTGGCCAAAAAGGGCGTATGCGTTTTTTCTTGAATATATTCAGGAAAAAGCGCATACGCCCTTTTTGGCCAAGTGCATCATTGTGGACGTTCTGCCTCTTTTCCTATGCTTTACATGCAATTCCAGTCTACCTCCTGAAATCAGTTTCCTGCAATTCTGCCCCGCTTTCAATTCCTCTTGGCAGCCTTACTTCAATATATTTTTGGACGATAGCTGTCATTTATAACTCTGCAGGTTTGTGAATTACAGTGCCCCTGAGCTCCTTTCTTCAACTCGCTTTCTTGGGAGCTGGCCGCAACACCGCAGCATTGCTTCAGGCCCTAGTGTGGTTCTGGCATGGCACGCTGAGCCTTTGGTTAATTCCTCTTCCTGGTGGGAAATGAGAGTTAAATTTGCCCGTCCAGACACCTCCAGCTAGTCTCTCATTGGTTCTCCCTATTCCTGTTGATTTTCCGCAGAAATTGCAAACTGGGCCAAACAGGAGGTTAAAGGCACTGACTGTCTAAGTGGGGAGAGTGTTAGTAAAGCGTCTGGAATGTTGCACCCGAGTACCAGCGGACGAAACCTGAGACACATTTGAACACGTTTCCCGATCACACGGTGGATCATACTCTGGGTTCCACATGCATGTTTTAGCTGAAGGAAGAATCCCTTAAACCTGGAGAGTTGAGACCCATGGAATGGGTACCATGCAATATGACCTCCAAGGGTCTGCATTTGCTCACCGAACCTCACCAATCCTATCACTGCTGCGCTTATGCCACTGTACACACGCTTGATTCTCTTTCGGAGACATATAAATCCATAGGTTTTAAGATTCTTACTAGTCATGTATATTCTTAGGCGTTTAATATGGGGTGTTGTGTCCTCTTCGTTGAGCAAGGAGTAGCTCTTGTCTATTACATATTTGGCTTATGGAACGGTATCTGTGCTAATTTCAATCTCTGGTTTTATGCAGCACCCCAACTCACCTTTCCCCTTAAGCAAGCATAAGTTGGTTTTCTACATTTGAGACCCTGTTCTGTTTTGTATTTCAGTTCCTGTGTAGCCAAGTTTACATTCCGTGTAGTAGTGATATCTTATGATGTTTCTTTTTCTGTGTGACTTATCTCACTTAGAATCATCGTACCTGAATCCACTCATTATGCTGCTATGGGCCTGATGACATAGATTTCATTGCTGAGTGATATTGCATTGTACGTAAGTACCACAAATTCTTTATCCATTTTTCGCTTTCTGTGATATTGAACTTTTACCGTAAACGAGGTTCTTGTAAACAGAGCCGTCCCATACTTTGGGGTGGCTGTGTCTTTTTGATTTTAATTTCCCTAATCTATAGGACCATAAGTTGAAGTGCCCTAGGCTCTGTTGCTTTGTTTTTTAGATGTTTCAGGAAACACCATACACTTCTCCAGAGTGGCTGTTGGCAATTTACATCCCGCCCATCAGCATAACAAGGCTCCCAGTTCTCCATGACCTGTCCTGCCTTTCTGGATTTTATACTTTTTTCAGATGGCCCTTTTGACCGGGGGGCAGTGAGACTTCATTGTAGTGCAGATTTCCTTTGCAAGCTTGCTTGGTTGGCCAAAAAGGGCGTATGCGTTTTTTCCTGAATATATTCAGGAAAAAACGCATACGCCCTTTTTGGCCAAGTGCATCATTGTGGACGTTCTGCCTCTTTTCCTATGCTTTACATGCAATTCCAGTCTACCTCCTGAAATCGGTTTCCTGCAATTCTGCCCCGCTTTCAAGTCCTCTTGGCAGCCTTACTTCAATATATTTTTGGACGATAGCTGTCATTTATAACTCTGCAGGTTTGTGAATTACAGTGCCCCTGAGCTCCTTTCTTCAACTCGCTTTCTTGTGAGCTGGCCGCAACTCCGCAGCCTTGCTTCAGGCCCTAGTGTGGTTCCGGCATGGCACGCTGAGCCTTTGGTTAATTCCTCTTCCTGGTGGGAAATGAGAGTTAAATTTGCCCGTCCAGACACCTGCAGCTAGTCTCTCATTGGTTCTCCCTATTCCTGTTCATTTTCCGCAGAAATTGCAAACTTGGCCAAACAGGAGGTTAAAGGCACTGACTCTCCAAGTGGGGAGAGTGTTAGTAAAGCGTCTGGAATGTTGCACCCGAGTACCAGGGGACGAAACCTGAGACACATTTCAACACGTTTCCCTGTCAAACGGTGGATCATACTCTGGGTTCCACATGCATGTTTTAGCTGAAGGAAGAATCCCTTAAACCTGGAGAGTTGAGACCCATGGAATGGGTACCATGCAATATGACCTCAAAGGGTCTGCATTTGCTCACCGAACCTCACCAATCCTATCACTGCTGCGCTTATGCCACTGTACACACGCTTGATTCTCTTTCGGAGACATATAAATCCATAGGTTTTAAGATTCTTACTAGTCAGGTATATTCTTAGACGTTTAATATGGGATGTTGAGTCCTCTTCGTTGAGCAAGGAGTAGCTCTTGTCTATTACATATTTGGCTTATGGAATGGTATCTGTGCTAATTTCAATCTCTGGTTTTATGCAGAACCCCAACTCACCTTTCCCCTTAAGCAAGCATAAGTTGGTTTTCTACATTTGAGACCCTGTTCTGTTTTGTAATTCAGTTCCTGTGTAGCCAAGTTTACATTCCGTGTAGTAGTGATATCTTATGATGTTTCTTTTTCTGTGTGACTTATTTCACTTAGAATCATCGTACCTGAATCCACTCATTATGCTGCCACGGGCCTGATGATATAGATTTCATTGCTGAGTGATATTGCCTTGTACGTAAGTACCACAAATTCTTTATCCATTTTTCACTTTCTGTGTTATTGAACTTGTACCGTAAACGAGGATCTTGTAAACAGAGCCGTCCCAAAATTTGGGGTGGCTGTGTCTTTTTGATTTTAATTTCCCTAAGCTATAGGACCATAAGTGGAAGTGCCCTAGGCTCTGTTGCTTTGTTTTTTAGATGTTTCAGGAAACACCATACACTTCTCCAGAGTGGCTGTTGGCAATTTACATCCCGCCCATCAGCATAACAAGGCTCCCAGTTCTCCATGGCCTGTCCTGCCTTTCTGGATTTTATACTTTTTTCAGATGGCCCTTTTGACTGGGGAGCAGTGAGACTTCATTGTAGTGCAGATTTCCTTTGCAAGCTTGCTTGGTTGGCCAAAAAGGGCGTATGCGTTTTTTCCTGAATATATTCAGGAAAAAACGCATACGCCCTTTTTGGCCAAGTGCATCATTGTGGACGTTCTGCCTCTTTTCCTATGCTTTACATGCAATTCCAGTCTACCTCCTGAAACCGGTTTCCTGCAATTCTGCCCCGCTTTCAAGTCCTCTTGGCAGCCTTACTTCAATATATTTTTGGACGATAGCTGTCATTTATAACTCTGCAGGTTTGTGAATTACAGTGCCCCTGAGCTCCTTTCTTCAACTCGCTTTCTTGTGAGCAGGCCGCAACACCACAGCCTTGCTTCAGGCCCTAGTGTGGTTCCGGCATGGCACGCTGAGCCTTTGGTTAATTCCTCTTCCTGGTGGGAAATGAGAGTTAAATTTGCCGGTCCAGACACCTCCAGATAGTCTCTCATTGGTTCTCCCTATTCCTGTTCATTTTCTGCAGAAATTGCAAACTGGGCCAAACAGGAGGTTAAAGGCACTGACTCTCCAAGTGGGGAGAGTGTTAGTAGAGCGTCTGGAATGTTTCACCCGAGTACCAGGGGACGAAACCTGAGACACATTTGAACACGTTTCCCGATCACATGGTGGATCATACTCTGGGTTCCAGATGCATGTTTTAGCTGAAGGAAGAATCCCTTAAACCTGGAGAGTTGAGACCCATGGAATGGGTACCATGCAACATGACTTCAAAGGGTCTGCATTTGCTCACCGAACCTCACCAATCCTATCACTGCTGCGTTTATGCCCCTGTACACACGCTTGATTCTCTTTCGGAGACATAGAAATCCATAGGTTTTAAGATTCTTACTAGTCAGGTATATTCTTTGGCGTTTAATATGGGGTGTAGAGTCCACTTCGTTGAGCAAGGAGTAGCTCTTGTCTATTACATATTTGGCTTATGGAACGGTATCTGTGCTAATTTCAATCTCTGGTTTTATGCAGCACCCCAACCCACCTTTCCCCTTAAGCAAGCATAAGTTGGTTTTCTACATTTGAGACGCTGTTCTGTTTTGTAATTCAGTTCCTGTGTAGCCAAGTTTACATTCCGTGTAGTAGTGATATCTTATGATGTTTCTTTTTCTGTGTGACTTATTTCACTTAGAATCATCGTACCTGAATGCACTCATTATGCTGCTACGGGCCTGATGATATACATTTCATTGCTGAGTGATATTGCATTGTACGTAAGTACCACAAATTCTTTATCCATTTTTCGCTTTCTGTGATATTGAACTTGTACCATAAACGAGGTTCTTGTAAACAGAGCCGTCCCAAACTTTGGGGTGGCTGTGTCTTTTTGATTTTAAATTCCCTAAGCTATACGACCATAAGTGGAAGTGCCCTAGGCTCTGTTGCTTTGTTTTGTAGATGTTTCAGGAAACACCATACACTTCTCCAGAGTGGCTGTTGGCAATTTACATCCCGCCCATCAGCATAACAAGGCTCCCAGTTCTCCATGGCCTGTCCTGCCTTTCTGGATTTAACATTTTTTCACATGGCACTTTTGACCGGGGGGCAGTGAGACTTCATTGTAGTGCAGATTTCCTTTGCAAGCTTGCTTGGTTGGTCCAAAAGGGCGTATGCGTTTTTTCCTGAATATATTCAGGAAAAAACGCATACGCCCTTTTTGGCCAAGTGCATCATTGTGGACGTTCTGCCTCTTTTCCTATGCTTTACATGCAATTCCAGTCTACCTCCTGAAATCGGTTTCCTGCAATTCTGCCCCGCTTTCAAGTCCTCTTGGCAGCCTTACTTCAATATATTTTTGGACGATAGCTGTCATTTATAACTCTGCAGGTTTGTGAATTACAGTGCCCCTGAGCTCCTTTCTTCAACTCGCTTTCTGGTGAGCTGGTCGCAACACCGCAGCATTGCTTCAGGCCCTAGTGTGGTTCCGGCATGGCACGCTGAGCCTTTGGTTAATTCTTCTTCCTGGTGGGAAATGAGAGTTAAGTTTGCCCATACAGGCACCTCCAGCTAGTCTCTAATTGGTTCTCCCTATTCCTGTTCATTTTCCACAGAAATGGCAAACTGGGCCAAACAGGAGGTTAAAGACAATGACTCTCCAAGTGGGGAGAGTGTAGTAAAGCGACTGGAATGTTGCACCCGAGTACCAGGGGACGAAAACTGAGACACATTTGAACACGTTTCCCGATCACACGGTGGATCATACTCTGGGTTCCACATGCATGTTTTAGCTGAAGGAAGAATCCCTTAAACCTGGAGAGTTGAGACCCATGGAATGGGTACCATGCAATATGACTTCAAAGGTCTACATTGGCTCACCGAACCTTACCAATCCTATCACTGCTGCGTTTATGCCGCTGTACACACGCTTGATTCTCTTTCGGAGACATAGAAATCCATAGGTTTTAAGATTCTTACTAGTCAGGTATATTCTTAGGCGTTTAATATGGGGTGTAGAGTCCACTTTGTTGAGCAAGGGGTGGCTCTTGTCTATTACATATTTGGCTTATGGAACGGTATCTGTGCTAATTTCAATCTCTGGTTTTATGCAGCACCCCAACTCACCTTTCCCCTTAAGCAAGCATAAGTTGGTTTTCTACATTTGAGACCCTGTTCTGTTTTGTAATTCAGTTCCTGTGTAGCCAAGTTTACATTCCGTGTAGTAGTGATATCTTATGATGTTTCTTTTTCTGTGTGACTTATTTCACTTAGAATCATCGTACCTGAATCCACTCATTATGCTGCTACGGGCCTGATGACATAGATTTCATTGCTGAGTGATATTGCATTGTACGTAAGTACCACAACTTCTTTATCCATTTTTCGCTTTCTATGATATTGAACTTGTACCGTAAACGAGGTTCTTGTAAACACAGCTGTCCCAAACTTTGGGGTGGCTGTGTCTTTTTGATTTTAATTTCCCTAAGCTATAGGACCATAAGTGGAATTGCCCTAGGCTCTGTTGCTTTGTTTTTTAGATGTTTCAGGAAACACCATACACTTCTCCAGAGTGGCTGTTGGCAATTTACATCCCGCCCATCAGCATAACAAGGCTCCCAGTTCTCCATGACCTGTCCTACCTTTCTGGATTTTACACTTTTTTCAGATGGCCCTTTTGACCGGGGGGCAGTGAAACTTCATTGTAGTGCAGATTTCCTTTGCAAGCTTGCTTGGTTGGCCCAAAAGGGCGTATGCGTTTTTTCCTGAATATATTCACGAAAAAACGCATACGCCCTTTTTGGCCAAGTGCATCATTGTGGACGTTCTGCCTCTTTTCCTATGCTTTACATGCAATTCCAGTCTACCTCCTGAAATCAGTTTCCTGCAATTCTGCCCCTCTTTCGAGTCCTCTTGGCAGCCTTACTTCAATATATTTTTGGACGATAGCTGTCATTTATAACTCTGCAGGTTTGTGAATTACAGTGCCCCTGAGCTCCTTTCTTCAACTCGCTTTCTTGTGAGCTGGCCGCAACTCCGCAGGATTGCTTCAGGCCCTAGTGTGGTTCCGGCATGGCACACTGAGCCTTTGGTTAATTCCTCTTCCTGGTGGGAAATGAGAGTTAAATTTGCCCGTCCAGACACCTCCAGCTAGTCTCTCATTGGTTCTCCCTATTCCTGTTCATTTTCCACAGAAATGGCAAACTGGGCCAAACAGGAGGTTAAAGGCACTGACTCTCCAAGTGGGGAGAGTGTAGTAAAGCGACTGGAATGTTGCACCCGAGTACCAGGGGACGAAAACTGAGACACATTTGAACACGTTTCCCGATCACACGTTGGATCATACTCTGGGTTCCACATGCATGTTTTAGCTGAAGGAAGAATCCCTTAAACCTGGAGAGTTGAGACCCATGGAATGGGTACCATGCAATATGACTTCAAAGGTCTGCATTGGCTCACCGAACCTCACCAATCCTATCACTGCTGCGTTTATGCCGCTGTACACACGCTTGATTCTCTTTCGGAGACATAGAAATCCATAGGTTTTAAGATTCTTACTAGTCATGTATATTCTTAGGCGTTTCATATGGGGTGTAGAGTCCACTTTGTTGAGCAAGGAGTAGCTCTTGTCTATTACATATTTGGCTTATGGAACGGTATCTGTGCTAATTTCAATCTCTGGTTTTATGCAGCACCCCAACTCACCTTTCCCCTTAAGCAAGCATAAGTTGGTTTTCTACATTTGAGACCCTGTTCTGTTTTGTAATTCAGTTCCTGTGTAGCCAAGTTTACATTCCGTGTAGTAGTGATATCTTATGATGTTTCTTTTTCTGTGTGACTTATTTCACTTAGAATCATCGTACCTGAATCCACTCATTATGCTGCTACGGGCCTGATGGCATAGATTTCATTGCTGAGTGATATTGCATTGTACGTAAGTACCACAACTTCTTTATCCATTTTTCGCTTTCTGTGATATTGAACTTATACCGTAAACGAGGTTCTTGTAAACAGAGCCGTCCCAAACTTTGGGGTGGCTGTGTATTTTTGATTTTAATTTCCCTAAGCTATACGACCATAAGTGGAAGTGCCCGAGGCTCTGTTGCTTTGTTTTTTAGATGTTTCAGGAAACACCATACACTTCTCCAGAGTGGCTGTTGGCAATTTACATCTCGCCCATCAGCATAACAAGGCTCCCAGTTCTCCATGGCCTGTCCTGCCTTTCTGGATTTTACACATTTTTCAGATGGCCCTTTTGACCGGGGGGCAGTGAGACTTCATTGTAGTGCAGATTTCCTTTGCAAGCTTGCTTGGTTGGCCAAAAAGTGCGTATGCGTTTTTTCCTGAATATATTCAGGAAAAAGCGCATACGCCCTTTTTGGCCAAGTGCATCATTGTGGACGTTCTGCCTCTTTTCCTATGCTTTACATGCAATTCCAGTCTACCTCCTGAAATCGGTTTCCTGCAATTCTGCCCCGCTTTCAAGTCCTCTTGGCAGCCTTACTTCAATATATTTTTGGACGATAGCTGTCATTTATAACTCTGCAGGTTTGTGAATTACAGTGCCCCTGAGCTCCTTTCTTCAACTCGCTTTCTTGTGAGCTGGCCGCAACTCCGCAGGATTGCTTCAGGCCCTAGTGTGGTTCCGGCATGGCACACTGAGCCTTTGGTTAATTCCTCTTCCTGGTGGGAAATGAGAGTTAAATTTGCCCGTCCAGACACCTCCAGCTAGTCTCTCATTGGTTCTCCCTATTCCTGTTCATTTTCCACAGAAATGGCAAACTGGGCCAAACAGGAGGTTAAAGGCACTGACTCTCCAAGTGGGGAGAGTGTAGTAAAGCGACTGGAATGTTGCACCCGAGTACCAGGGGACGAAAACTGAGACACATTTGAACACGTTTCCCGATCACACGTTGGATCATACTCTGGGTTCCACATGCATGTTTTAGCTGAAGGAAGAATCCCTTAAACCTGGAGAGTTGAGACCCATGGAATGGGTACCATGCAATATGACTTCAAAGGTCTGCATTGGCTCACCGAACCTCACCAATCCTATCACTGCTGCGTTTGTGCCGCTGTACACACGCTTGATTCTCTTTCGGAGACATAGAAATCCATAGGTTTTAAGATTCTTACTAGTCATGTATATTCTTAGGCGTTTCATATGGGGTGTAGAGTCCACTTTGTTGAGCAAGGAGTAGCTCTTGTCTATTACATATTTGGCTTATGGAACGGTATCTGTGCTAATTTCAATCTCTGGTTTTATGCAGCACCCCAACTCACCTTTCCCCTTAAGCAAGCATAAGTTGGTTTTCTACATTTGAGACCCTGTTCTGTTTTGTAATTCAGTTCCTGTGTAGCCAAGTTTACATTACGTGTAGTAGTGATATCTTATGATGTTTCTTTTTCTGTGTGACTTATTTCACTTAGAATCATCGTACCTGAATCCACTCATTATGCTGCTACGGGCCTGATGACATAGATTTCATTGCTGAGTGATATTGCATTGTACGTAAGTACCACAACTTCTTTATCCATTTTTCGCTTTCTGTGATATTGAACTTATACCGTAAACGAGGTTCTTGTAAACAGAGCCGTCCCAAACTTTGGGGTGGCTGTGTATTTTTGATTTTAATTTCCCTAAGCTATACGACCATAAGTGGAAGTGCCCGAGGCTCTGTTGCTTTGTTTTTTAGATGTTTCAGGAAACACCATACACTTCTCCAGAGTGGCTGTTGGCAATTTACATCTCGCCCATCAGCATAACAAGGCTCCCAGTTCTCCATGGCCTGTCCTGCCTTTCTGGATTTTACACATTTTTCAGATGGCCCTTTTGACCGGGGGGCAGTGAGACTTCATTGTAGTGCAGATTTCCTTTGCAAGCTTGCTTGGTTGGCCAAAAAGTGCGTATGCGTTTTTTCCTGAATATATTCAGGAAAAAGCGCATACGCCCTTTTTGGCCAAGTGCATCATTGTGGACGTTCTTCCTCTTTTCCTATGCTTTACATGCAATTCCAGTCTACCTCCTGAAATCAGTTTCCTACAATTCTGCCCCGCTTTCAAGTCCTCTTGGCAGCCTTACTTCAATATATTTTTGGAAGATAGCTGTCATTTATAACTCTGCAGGTTTGTGAATTACAGTGCCCCTGAGCTCCTTTCTTCAACTCGCTTTCTTGTGAGCTGGCCGCAACTCCGCAGCCTTGCTTCAGGCCCTAGTGTGGTTCCGGCATGGCACGCTGAGCCTTTGGTTAATTCCTCTTCCTGGTGGGAAATGAGAGTTAAATTTGCCCGTCCAGACACCTCCAGCTAGTCTCTCATTGGTTCTCCCTATTCCTGTTCATTTTCCGGAGAAATTGCAAACTGGGCCAAACAGGAGGTTAAAGACAATGACTCTCCAAGTGGGGAGAGTGTAGTAAAGCGACTGGAATGTTGCACCCGAGTACCAGGGGACGAAACCTGAGACACATTTGAACACGTTTCCCGATCACACGGTGGATCATACTCTGGGTTCCACATGCATGTTTTAGCTGAAGGAAGAATCCCTTAAACCTGGAGAGTTGAGACCCATGGAATGGGTACCATGCAATATGACTTCAAAGGTTCTGCATTGGCTCATCGAACCTCACCAATCCTATCACTGCTGCGCTTATGCCACTGTACACACACTTGATTCTCTTTCAGAGACATATAAATCCATAGGTTTTAAGATTCTTACTAGTCAGGTATATTCTTAGACTTTTAATATGGGGTGTTGAGTCCTCTTCGTTGAGCAAGGAGTAGCTCTTGTCTATTACATATTTGGCTTATGGAACGGTATCTGTGCTAATTTCAATCTCTGGTTTTATGCAGCACCCCAACTCACCTTTCCCCTTAAGCAAGCATAAGTTGGTTTTCTACATTTGAGACCCTGATCTGTTTTGTAATTCATTTCCTGTGTAGCCAAGTTTACATTCCGTGTAGTAGTGATATCTTATGATGTTTCTTTTTCTGTGTGACTTATCTCACTTAGAATCATCGTACCTGAATCCACTCATTATGCTGCTATGGGCCTGATGACATAGATTTCATTGCTGAGTGATATTGCCTTGTACGTAAGTACCACAACTTCTTTATCCATTTTTTGCTTTCTGTGATATTGAACTTGTACCGTAAACGAGGTTCTTGTAAACAGAGCCGTCCCATACTTTGGGCTGGCTGTGTCTTTTTGATTTTAATTTCCCTAATCTATAGGACCATAAGTGGAACTGCCGTAGGCTCTGTTGCTTTGCTTTTTAGATGTTTCAGGAAACACCATACACTTCTCCAGAGTGGCTGTTGGCAATTTACATCCCGCCCATCAGCATAACAAGGCTCCCAGTTCTCCATGGCCTGTCCTGCCTTTCTGGATTTTATACTTTTTTCAGAAGGCCCTTTTGACCGGGGGGCAGTGAGACTTCATTGTAGTGCAGATTTCCTTTGCAAGCTTGCTTGGTTGGCCAAAAAGGGCGTATGCGTTTTTTCCTGAATATATTCAGTAAAAAACGCATACGCCCTTTTTGGCCAAGTGCATCATTGTGGACGTTTTGTCTCTTTTCCTATGCTTTACATGCAATTCCAGTCTACCTCCTGAAATCGGTTTCCTGCAATTCTGCCCCGCTTTCAAGTCCTCTTGGCAGCCTTACTTCAATATATTTTTGGACGATAGCTGTCATTTTTAACTCTGCAGGTTTGTGAATACAGTGCCCCTGAGCTCCTTTCTTCAACTCGCTTTCTTGTGAGCTGGCCGCAACACCGCAGGATTGCTTCAGCCCCTAGTGTGGTTCCGACATGGCACGCTGAGCCTTTGTTTAATTCCTCTTCCTGGTGGGAAATGAGAGTTAAATTTGCCCGTCCAGACACCTCCAGATAGTCTCTCATTGGTTCTCCCTATTCCTGTTCATTTTCCGCAGAAATTGCAAACTGGGCCAAACAGGAGGTTAAAGGCACTGACTCTCCAAGTGGGGAGAGTGTTAGTAAAGCGTCTGGAATGTTGCACCCGAGTACCAGGGCACAAAACCTGAGACACATTTGAACACGTTTCCCGATCACACGGTGGATCATACTCTGGGTTCCACATGCATGTTTTAGCTGAAGGAAGAATCCCTTAAACCTGGAGAGTTGAGACCCATGGAATGGGTACCATGCAATATGACTTCAAAGGTTCTGCATTTGCTCACCGATCCTCACCAATCCTATCACTGCTGCGCTTATGCCACTATACACACGCTTGATTCTCTTTCGGAGACATATAAATCCATATGTTTTAAGATTCTTACTAGTCAGGTATATTCTTAGACGTTTAATATGGGGTGTTGAGTCCTCTTCGTTGAACAAGGAGTAGCTCTTGTCTATTACATATTTGGCTTATGGAACGGTATCTGTGCTAATTTCAATCTCTGGTTTTATGCAGCACCCCAACTCACCTTTCCCCTTAAGCAAGCATAAGTTGGTTTTCTACATTTGAGACGCTGTTCTGTTTTGTAATTCAGTTCCTGTGTAGCCAAGTTTACATTCCGTGTAGTAGTGATATCTTATGATGTTTCTTTTTCTGTGTGACTTATTTCACTTAGAATCATCGTACCTGAATCCACTCATTATGCTGCTTCGGGCCTGATGATATACATTTCATTGCTGAGTGATATTGCATTGTACGTAAGTAACAAAAATTCTTTATCCATTTTTCGCTTTCTGTGATATTGAACTTGTACCATAAACGAGGTTCTTGTAAACAGAGCCGTCCCAAACTTTGGGGTGGCTGTGTCTTTTTGATTTTAATTTCCCTAAGTTATAGGACCATAAGTGGAAATGCCCTAGACTCTGTTGCTTTGTTTTTCAGATGTATCAGGAAACACCATACACTTCTCCAGAGTGGCTGTTGGCAATTTACATCCCGCCCATCAGCATAACAAGGCTCCTTTATCCCCATGGCCTGTCTTGCCTTTCTGCATTTTACACTTTTTTCAGGTGGCCCTTTAGACCGTGGGGAAGTGACACTTCATAGTAGTTCGGATTTCCATTGCAAGCTTGCTTGGTTTGCCAAAAAGCGCATATGTGTCTTTTCCTGAATATACTCAGGAACAAACTCATACGCCCTTTTTTGCCAAGTGCATCATTGTCGATGTTCTGCCTCTTTTCCTATGCTTCAAATGCAAATCCAGTCTACCTCCTGAAATCGGTTTCCTGAAATTCTGCCCCGCTTTCAAGTCCTCTTCGCAGCCTTACTTCAATATATTTTTGGACGTTATCTGTCATTTATAACTCTGCAGGTTTGTGAATTACAGGGCCCCTGAGCTCCTTTCTTCAACTCGCTTTCTTGTGAGCTGGCCGCAAACCCGCAAGACTGCTTCAGGCCCTAATCTGCTTCTGGCAGGGCATGCTGAGCCTTTGGTTAATTCCTCTTCCTGGTGGGAAATGAGTGTTAAATATGCCCGTCCAGACACCTACCTCACTCTCAACCCCTTGGTGATGTGGGTCCTCTGGTTTGTGGCCACCTTTATGGGTTCCTCACCTTTCGATGATGTGGCCCCACTAGTGTGAGGACACTCCTGCCTGGTTTGGGCTATTCCTGCCTGCCTCACTCCCATTCCCTTTGTGATATGTGTCCTCTGATTTGAGGCCACATGTGCTGGGTTCCACACCTTTCGATGATGTGGCCCCACTGGAGGGAAGACAGTTCTGACTGGTTCCCATCCCCTTGCTGATGTGGGCCCTCAGGTGAGAGTCTGATCCTGGCTGGGTTCCTCACCCTTCTGTGAGGTGGGCCCTCTGCTGTGAGGTCAATCATGCCTGTCTGGCACACGTCACCTTGGCGACGTGGGCCCTCTGGTGGCAGTTGGAGTGTGCTGGGATCCTCCTCCCCTCAGTGATGAGGGCCCTCTTGCCTTAGGCCATAACTGCTGGGCTCCCCACATTTTCTGATGTGCGCCAAGTGAGTGAGGACACTCTTGCCAGGTTCCCATCCCCATGGGGATATGGGCCTTCTGCTCTGAGGTCAAAACGCCTGGCTTGCTCACAGTACCATGATGTGGGCCCTCTGCTGTGAGTTCACTCCGGCAAGGATCCCTTATCATCGGTGCTCTGAGCCGCCTGCTGGGAGGGTCCAACTGCTGGATTCCTCAACTTTTTTATTCTTTGGGCCCTCTGTTGTGAGGCTCCTCCTGCCTGCCTCACTGCCAGCCCCTTGGTGATGACTGTCCTATGGCTTGAGGCCACATGTGCTGCATTCCTCACCTTTCGATGATGTGGCCCCACTCGTGTGAGGACACTCCTGCCTGGTTCCCATCCCCTTGGTGAGGTGGGCCCTCTGGCGAGAGTCTAATCCTGGCTGGGTTCCTCAACGTTCTGTGAGGTAGGCCCTCTGCTGTGAGGTCACTCCTGCCTGGCTGGCACACGTCACCTTGGAGATGTGAGACATCTGGTGGCAGTTGGAGCGTGCAGGGTGCCTCCTCCTCTCGGTGATGACGGCCCTCTGGCGTCAGGCCCTAAATGGTGGGCTCCCCACATTTTCTGATGTGCGCCCAGTGGTGCGAGGACACTCCAGCCAGGTTCCCATTCCCATGGGGATGTGGGCCTTCTGCGCTGAGGTCCCAACGCCTGGGTTGCTCACAGTTTTATGATGTGGGCCCTCTGCTGTGAGTTCACTGCGGCCTGGATCCCATAGCCTCAGTGTTCTGAGCCACCTGCTGGAAGGTCTAAATGCTGGAATCCTCACGTTTTTTATATTATGTGCCCTGTGTTGTGAGGCTACTCCTGCCTGCCTCACTCCAAGGCCCTTGGTGATGTGGGTCCTCTGGTTTGAGGACACATGTGCTGGGTTCCTCACCTTAAGATGATGAGGCCCCACTGGAGGGAAGACAGTCCTGACTGGTTCCCATCCCCTTTGTGATGTGGGACCTCTGGTGAGAGTCTGATCCTGGCTGGGTTCCTCACCCATCTGTGAGGTGGGCCCTCTATGATCAGGTAACTCTTGCATGGCTTGCTCACCTCGCCTTGTTGACATGAGCCCTCTGGTGGCACTTGGACCCTGCTGGGAGCCTCCTCACCTCTGTGATGAGGGCCCCCTGACGTCAGGCCCTAACTGCTGGGCTCCCCAACTTTTCTTAGTGAGCCCAGTGATGCTCGGGCACTCCTCTTAGGTTCCCATCTCCATAGGGATGTGGTCCTTCTGCTCTGAGGTTAAAACGGCTAGGTTGATCACAATTTCATGATGTGGGCTCTCTGGTGTTAGTTCACTGTGGCCTGGATCCCATAGCCTCTGTGCTCTGGGCCGCCTGCTGGGAGGTTCCAACTGCTCGATTCCTCAACTTTTGTATTCTATGGGTCCTGTGTTGTGATGCTCCTCCTGCCTGCCTCACTCGCAACCCCTTCGTGATGTGGGTCCTCTGGTTTGAGGCCACATGTGCTGGGTTCCGCAACTTTCAATGATGTGACCCCACTGGTGTGAGGACACTCCTGCCTGGTTCCCATCCCCTTGGTGATGTGGGTCTTCTGGTGACAGTCTTATCCTGGCTGGGTTCCTCACTCTTCTGTGAGGTAGGCCCTCTGCTGTGAGGTCAATCTTGCCTGACTTGCACAAATCACCTTGGCGACGTGGGCCCTCTGTTGGCACATGGAACCTGCTGAGAACCTCCTGCTCTCGGTGATGACGGCCCTCTAGCATCAGACCCTAACTGCTGGGCTCCCCACGTTTTCTGATGTGAGCCCAGTGATGCCAGGACACTCCTGTCAGGTTCCCATCCACATGGGGATGTGGGCTTTCTGCTCTGAGGTCCCAAAGCCTGGGTTGCTCGCAGTTTCATGATGTGGGCTCTCTGGTGTTAGTTCACTCCTGCCTGCATCCCATAGCTTCTGTGCTCTCGGCCGCCTGCTGGGAGGTTCCAAATGCTGGATTCCTCACCTTTTTTATTCTTTGGGCCCTCTGTTTTTAGGCTACTCCTACCTGCCTCACTCCCATCCCCTTTGTGATGTATGTCCTCTGATATGAGGCCGCATGTGCTGGGTTCCTCACGTTTCGATGATGTGGCCCCACTGGTGGGAGGACAGTCCTGACTGGTTCTCATCCCCTTGGTGTTGTGGGCCCCCTGGCGAGAGTCTCATCCTGCCTCGGTTCCTCACCCTTCTGTGAGATAGGCCCTCTGCTGTGAGGTCACTACTGCCTGGCTGGCACATGCCACCTTGTAGACGTGGGCCCTCTGTTGGCAGTTGGAACCTGCTGGGAGTCTCCTCCCCTCAGTTATGAGGGCCCCCTGGCGTCAGGCCCTAACTGCTGGGCTCCTAACATTTTCTGATATGTGCTAAGTGGTGCAAAGCCACTCCTGCCAGGTTCCCATCCCAATGGGGATGTGGGCCTTCTGTTCTGAGGTCCCAACGGCTGGGCTGCTCACAGGTTCATGATGTGGGCCCTCTGCTGTGAGTTCACTGCGGCCTGGATCCCATAGCCTCGGTGCTCTGGGCTGCTTGCTGGGAGGTTCCAACTGCTGGATTCCTCAACTTTTATATTCTATGGACCCTGTGTTGTGAGGCCGGTCCTGCCAGCCTCATTCCGAACCCCTTGGTGATGTAGTTCCTCTGGTTTGAGGCTACATGTGCTGGGATCCTCACCTTTCGATGATGTTGTCTCACTGATGTGCGGACACTCCTGCCTGGTTCCCATCCCCTTGGTGATGTGGGCCCTCTGGTAAGAGTCTGATCCTGGCTGTGTTCCTCACCCTTCTGTGAGGTGGGCCCTCTGCTGTGAGGTCACTCCTGCCAGGCTGGCACACATCGCCTTGGCGACGTTGGCCCTCTGGTGGCAGCTGGAGCCTGCTGGGAGCCTCCTCCCCTCGGTGATGAGTGCCCTCTAGAGTCAGGCCCTAACTTCTGAGTACCCCACGTTTTCTGATGTGAGCCCAGTGATGCCAGGACACTCCTGTTATGTTCCCATCACCATGGGGATGTGGGCCTTCTGCTCTGAGGTCCCAATGTCTGGGTTGCTCACAGTTTCATGATGTGGGCTGTCTGGTGTTAGTTCACTCCGACCTGGATCCCCTAGCCTCTGTGCTCTGGGCCGCCTGCTGGGAGGTTCCAACTGCTGGATTCCTCACCTTTCTTATTTTTGGGCCCTCTGTTGTGAGGCTCCTCCTGCCTGCCTCACTCCCAGCCCCTCGGTGATGGGTGTCCTATGGTTTGAAGCCACATGTTCTGGGTTCCTCACCTTTAGATGATGTGGCCCTACTCATGTGAGGATACTCCTGCCTGGTTCCAATCCATTTGGTGATGTGGGCCCTCTGGTGTGAGTCTGATCCTGACTGGGTTCGTCACACTTCTCTGAGGTGGGCCCTCTGCTGTGAGATCATTCGTGCCTGGTTGGCACACATCGCCTTGGTGACGTCAGCCCTCTGGTGGCAGTTGGAGCCTGCTGGGAGCCTCCTTCCCTTGGTGATGAGGGTCCTCTGGCGTCAGGCCCTAACTGCTGGTCGGCCAAAATTTTCTGATATGTTCTCAGTGGTGCGAGGACACTCCTACCAGATTTCCATCCCCATGGGGATGTGGGCCTCCTGCTCTGAGGTCCCAATGGCTGGGTTGCTCAGTTTCATGACATGAGCCCTCTTCTGTGAGTTCACTGTGGCCTGGATCCCATAGCCTCGGTGATCTGGGCCGCCTGCTGGGAGGTTCCAACTGCTGGATTCCTCACTTTTTTATTCTATGGGCCCAGTGTTGTGAGGCTACTCCTGCCTGCCTCACTCCGAGGCCCTTGGTGATGTGGGTCCTCTGGTTTGAGGACACATGTGCTGAGTACCTCACCTTTCAATGATGTGGCCCCACTGGTGTGAAGACACTCCTGCCTGGTTCCCATCCCCTTGGTGATGTGGGCCCTCTGGTGAGAGTCTGATGTTGGCTGGGTTTCTCACCCTTCTGTGAGGTGGGACCTCTGCTGTGAGGTAACTCCTGCCTGGCTTGCTCACGTTGCCTTGGCAACGTGAGCCCTAGGTGGCAGTTGGAGCCTGCTGGGAATCTCCTCCCCTCAGTTATGAGAGCTCTGGATAAAACACATATGCCCTTTTTTGCCAAGTGCATTATTTTCCAAGTTCTGTCTCTTTTCCTATGTTTTAAGAGCGACTCCCGTGTACCTTCTGAAATCGGTTTCCAGCAATTCTACCCCACATTCAAGTCCTCTTCGCAGCCTTACTTCAGTATAATTTTGGATGATAGCTGTCATTTATAACTCTGCAGGTTTGTGAATTACAGTGCCCCTGAGCTCCATTCTTCAACTCGCATTCTTGTGAGCCTGCCGCAAAACCGCAGGATCTCTTCAGGTCCTAATCTAGTTCCAGCACGGCACGTGGAACCTTTGATTCATTCGTCTTCCTGGTGGGAAATGAGAGTTAAATTTGCCCGTCCAGAAACCTACAGATAGTCTCCCATTGCTTCTCCTTATTCCTGTTCATCTTCCGCAGAAATTGCAAACTGGGCCACACAGGAGGTTAAAGGCACTGACTCTCCAAGTGGGGAGAGTGTTGGTAAAGCTTCTGGAAAGTTGCACTGAGTACCAGGGGACAAAAAATGAGATACATTTAAAAAAGTTTCCCGATCACACGGTGGATCATACTCTGGGTTCCACATGCATGTTTTAGCTGAAGGAAGAATCCCTTACACCGGGAGAGTTGGGACCCATGGAATGGGTACCATGCAATATGACTTCAAAGGGTCTGCATTTGCTCAACGAACCTCAATAATCCTATCACTGCTGTGTTTATGCCGCTGTACACATGCTTAATTCACTTTCGGAGACATATAAATCCATAGGTTTATAATTCTTACTAGTCAGGTATATTCTTAGGCGTTTACTATGGGGTGTTGTGTCCACTTCGTTGAGCAAGGAGTAGCTCTTGTCTATTACATATTTGGCTTATGGAACGTTATCTGTGCTAATTTCAATCTTTGGTTTTATGCAGCACCCCAACTCACCTTTCCCCTTAAGCAACCATAAGTTGGTTTTCTACATTTGAGACCCTATTCTGTTTTGTAATTCAGTTCCTTTGTAGCTAAGTTTACATTCCGTGTAGTAGTGATATCTTATGATGTTTCTTTTTCTGTGTGATTTTTTTCACTTAGAATCATGGTACCTGAATCTACTCATTATGCTTCTACGGGCCTGATGACATAGATTTCATTGCTGAGTGATATTGCATTGTACGTAAGTACCACAACTTCTTTATCCATTTTTCCCTTTCTGCAATATTGAACTTGTACCATAAACGAGGTTCTTGTAAACAGAGCCGTCCCAAACTTTGGGGTGGCTGTGTCTTTTTGATTTTAATTTCCCTAAGCTATAGGACCATAAGTGGAACTGCCATAGGCTCTGTTGCTTTGTTTTGTAGATGTTTCAGGAAACACCATACACTTCTCCAGAGTGGCTGTTGGCAATTTACATCCCGCCCATCAGCATAACAAGGCTCCCAGTTCTCCATGGCCTGTCCTGCCTTTCTGGATTTTACACTTTTTCAGATGCTCCTTTTGACAGGGAGGAAGTGAGACTTCATTGTAGTGCAGATTTCCTTTGCAAGTTTGCTTCGTTGGTCAGAAAGTGCGTATGCGTTTCTTCCTGAATATATTCAGGAAAAAACGCATACGCCCTTTTTGGCCAAGTGCATCATTGTCGACGTTCTGAGTGTTTTCATATGTTTTCAATGCATTTCCATTCTACCTCCTGAAATCGGTTTCCTGCAATTCTGCCTTGCTGTCAGTGCCTCTTCATAGCCTTACCTCAATATACTTTTTGAAAATTGTTGGCCTTTATAGCTCTGCAGGTTTTTGAATTGCCGTGGCCCTTAGCTGCATTTTTCAGCTCTTATTTTTGTGATCTTGCCTCATATCCACAGGATTTCTTCAGGCTCTATTCTTCTTCTGGGGCGCCTTGCTCTGCCTTTGGTTAATTCTTCTTCCTGATGTGAATTAGAGTGACATGTTCCCATTGAAATCGCTACAGCTATTTTCTCACTGGTTCCCCCTATTCCCATTCATCCTCTGCACTAACTGCAGACTGTGCGATACCGGAACGTAAAGGCATTGACTCTCCATGTGGAGATCTTGTTAGTAAAGTGGCTGGAATGTTGATCCGGAGCCCCAGGAGAGGAAAATGAGGTGCGTTTTAGAAACCTTTCCCGATCATATGGTATACCATCCGTTGGATTTCCCATGCATGGTTTAGCTGTAGGAAGATTCCCTTCAACCTGGAGTGTTGGGACCCTTGGAATGAGTAGCATGAAGTATTGCATTAAACTTTCAGCAGTTGCTCACCAAAGCTCACCAATCCTCTCAGCCCCAAGTGTCCAGCCTTATGTGTTATCCAGCTGTGGGTTTATATGTGGTCATTCCAGGTTGCATCACAGCCCCTGAGCGAATTTTGTAAGAATTTTTCTCTCTTTCATTGTTTCTGCGTTTTGGTTTTAAAATTTATTTCTATAATGGGGTTTAGCTCATTTTCACTGCTGTGTTTGGCCGCTCTGCACACACTTGATTCCCTTATGGAGATATATCAATACATGGGTTTTAAGATTCTTATTACTCAGATATATTTCTCTGCAGTGTATAGGGTGTGTTGAGGCCAGTTCATTGAGCAAGGTGTAGATCTTGTCTAATACCTATTTGGTTTATTGAACGGTAGCTGTGCTAATTTCAAACTCTGGTTTTATGCATCACCCCACCTCTCCTTTCCCCTTAAGCTGACATAAGTGTGTTTTCTAAATGTGAGACACTGTTCTGTTTTGTAATTCATTTTTTGTGCAGCCATATTTATCCTCCCTCTATAAGTGATATCTTATGATATGTTTCTTTTTCTGTTTGACTTATTTCAAGTAGTATTATCGGACCTAAATCCACTCTTTATCCTTCTACTAGCCTTATTACATTGATTTCATGGTGAAGAGATATTCCATTGTACATAAGTACCACATTTTCTTTATCCATTGTTCTCTTTCCTGGGATATTTAAGGTGTACTGAAGTTGAGGTTCTTGTAAACAGAGTAGCCCTAAACTGTGGTGTGCTTGTGTCTTGTTGATTTTTAGACTTCCCTAGATATACTTCCGTGATTGGAAGTGCCCTATGCTCTGTAGCTCTGTTTTTCAGATGATTTAGGGACCACCATACACTTCTCCAGAGTGGCTCTCGGCAGTTCACACACTGTCCATCAGCGTATAAAGGCTCCCTGTTCTCCATGGCCTGTCCTGCATTTCTGGTTTTTACAATTTTTTCGGATGGCCCTTTTGACCGGTGGGAAATGAGACTTCTTTGTTGTGCACATTTGCATTGCTTGCTTGCTTGGTTGCCCATAAAGTGCGTATGCGTTTTTTCCTGGATATATTCAGGAAAAAACGCATACTCCCTTTTGGGCCAACTGCATCATTGTCGAAATTCTGCCGCTTTTCATGTGCTTTAAAGACGAGTCCAATCTATCTCTTGAAATCTGTTTCTTGCAATTCTGTCTTGCATTCAGATCCTCTTCTTTGCCTTACCTCAACATATTTTGGGACGTTAGTTTTCATTTATAACTCTGCAGGTTTGTGAATTGCAGTGACCCTGAGCTCCATTTTTTAAGTTGCTCTTTTGTGAGCTGGCCTCAAAGCCGCAGGATTGCTTCAGGCCCTATTTTGGCTCCGGCGAGGCGGGCTGAGCCTTTTTTTAATTCTTATTCTTAATGGGAAATTAGAGTGACATGTGCCCGTCCAAACCCCTACAACTATTCTCTCATTGGTTCCCCCTCTTCCCGTTCATCCTCCTCACAATTTGCAAAATGTGTGAAACAGAAGTTTAAATGTGCTGATTCTCTAAGTGGGGAGATTCTAAGTAACGTGGCTGGAATGATGAACAGGAGCACGAGGAGAGGATAAATGAGGTGCATTTTAGACACATCTCCCGATCACATGGTGTACAGTCCTCTGGGTTTTCCATGCATGTTTTCGCTGTAGGAAGATCCCTTGAACCTGCAGATTTGGGACCCATTGAATGGGTACCAGGTAGTATTACTTTAAAGGGTGTGCATTTCCTCACCCAACCTCACATTTCTCTTAGCACGAACAGTTTCCAGCCTTATGTCTCATCCTGCTGTGGGTCTAGATGTGTTCAATCCATGTTGCATCACCGTCCCTGAGGAAAAGTTGTAAGAGGTTTTCTCTGTCTCTCTGTCGTTTATTTTTTTCAATTTATTACTATATTGGTTACAGCTGATTTTCAAAGCTCTGTTTCTTGCTGCTGTACATCCACTTGATTCACATACAGAGAGACATCAATAAATTCTTTTTCAGATTCTTACCAGTCATATATATTCTTTTCCAGTGACTTGAGTGTGCTGAGTGCAGTTCTTTTAGCTACCGTGTAGGCCTTGTTGATTATCAGTTTGGTATTTGGAATGGTATCTTTGCTAATTTCAACCTCCTGGATGATGCCTCACCCCTCCCCACCTTTCCCGTTTAGCAGCCTTACGCGTGTTGTCTACATATTTGACTATGTTTTTGTTTTGTAATTTATTTCATGTGTAGCCATTTTGGATTCCACCTTTAAGTGATATCTTATGATATGTGTCTTTTTCTTTTTGAGTTATGTCACTTAGAATGATCATACGTAACTCCTCCGGAGTTGTTACAACTGGCCATATTTCATTGATTTCCAGGCTGAGTAATATTCCACTCTACATAAGTACCACATCTCTATCCATTTTTTCCCTCCAGAGACATTTAAGTTATATCCTAGTCGAGGATCTTTTAAACAGAGAGGCAGTAAACAT
Source organism: Pseudorca crassidens (assembly GCF_039906515.1). Classification (NCBI taxonomy): domain Eukaryota; kingdom Metazoa; phylum Chordata; class Mammalia; order Artiodactyla; family Delphinidae; genus Pseudorca; species Pseudorca crassidens. The sequence goes on from NC_090296.1 coordinate 165,261,304, forward strand.
TGGGGTGCCTGTGTCCTCTCGATTTTTGTTTTTCCCAAGACATACGCCCATGAGTGCAAGTGCCCTATGCTCTGTAGCTCATTTTTTAGATGCTTTAGTAAACACAATACACTTCTCCAGAATGGCCATTGGCAATATACATTTCCACTATAAGCCTCACAGGGCTCCCTCTTCTCCTTGCCCTGTCCTGCATTTCTGGTGTTTACACTTTATGAGGATGGCTCTTCTGACTGATGCGAAGTGATATCTTTTGTAGTATTGATTTCCAGTGCCCACCTGTTTGGTTGGCTAAAAAAGTATATGCCCTTTTCTTGAATATATACAGAAAAAAACGCATACAGCCTTTTTGGCCAACTGCAATGTTGGCAATGTTCAGCCCCTTTTCTTGTGCTTAATGGCGAGTCCTTTCTACCTCCTCAAATCCCTTTCCTGCCATTCTCCCTTGCTTACCAATCCTTTTCTCTGACTTTCCTCAAGACATTTTTCAGTGATAGATATTTTCAACTCTGCAGTTTCGTGAATTTTACTGCCCCTGAGTTCCATTGTTCAACTTGTGTTTATGGGAACTGGCCACAAAGCAGTGGGATTTCCTCAAGCCCTATACTGTTTCCATGGGCAACCCTAGCCTTTGGTCAATTCGTCTTCCTGATTGGAAATTAGAGTGACATGTGCCTGTCTGAACACCTAGGACTTGTCTCTCATTGTTCCTCATCCTTCCGCTTCATCCTCTGGACAAATTCTAAACTGTACGCAACAGGATGTTGACAGTGTTGACATCTCCAAGTGGGGAGACTGTTAGTAAAGACGCTGGAGGGGTGAACCCGAGCACCAGGAGATGAGGAGATGAGATGCCTTTTCCAAACTCTTCCCGATCAGACGGTATACCATCCTCTGGGTGTGACAGACATGTTTTAGCAGTAGGAAGAGTCCCATTCATGTAAGGAGAACACCAGGGCTTTTTCAAAATCAGTGTCTCCCCGAAACCCAAACTGGGGAATTTTTTAAGCTACGGCTACACATATGTTCATTAAGGGCCTTGGGAAGTAGGCAGAGTCCAAACTTTAGATGATTGAAGTCTTCAGGGTCAGAAGCACTCACCACTGGCTTCCCTTAGGTTACACTTTAACTGTCATTGATAGATGATGTCAATAAAAATATCTATTCTTTTTCCGATTATTTCCCCTTATAGGTTATTGCAAAATATTGAGTGTAGTTCCCTGTGCTATACAGTGGTTCCTTGTTGATGATCTATTTTATACATAGCAGTGTGTATGTGTTAATTCCAAACTGTTAATTTATCCCTCCTCCCACCTTTCCCCTTTGGTAATAATAAATTATAAGATTTTATACTTCTCAGAAATGGGGGAGCTGAAAGAGAGGTATCATTTTCAATGGAAAAGCATTTAAAACAAGATTGAAGCTTTAACCAAGATTATTAGATGTACATCCTTGGAAAGAAATCACTTCATTTCTCTAATATTGACCTGACAAATAAGACAAACCTTTTCACTGAACTTGCTTATAATAAAGTGATGGAAATATCAAATGGAAGTGTTAGAAACATCTTATTTTACCCGAGCCTTATAAACTGTTCTATGTTAACTACAGTTTGGCTCACACATCTGTTCATTGAAGTTACAATAGTCTCAATTTCTGTTACTGATCCTCCAGAGTGGACCCCAACAAGTGTCCCCCTGCCCAGTGTCATTGCGGCCAACAGATCGAGACTGAGTTTGGTTCACAAGCAAAGGAAACTTTATATTTTAAACAGAATGGAGAGGTGAGAGCATGCACTACCCCGTGGGCTGTGGGCTGGGCTGCTGTGTAGAGATCCTGTCAGAGTCAGTGGGAGGGAGGGGATGGAGCACTCGAGGGCCGGGTTGGCTGCAGCTCAGGCTCTATATCTCGGAGTCTGCACTGGGCCCCAGGAGTTGAGGTGTCGACCCAGCCATTCTGCACTAGGAAATCTGGTCTGAAGTGCCGGGTGTGGAACCTCTGCATGCGGGACCCTAGGAGCACGTGAAATTAGACAAAGCACAAAGGATAAAAAAGGTCAGACTTGACTTTATTGCCCAGATTCTATTTTTATCTCCCAGGGATTTTTAATGGGCTTTGCTGGGGACAAACCCCTCCTCTGCCTTTTGTCCCGTTCCTCATTCTTGGAGTGCTGAGGGTGCAGACCCTTCTTCTGTAACTGCTGAGTGCTGAGTTGGGAGCCCTCATACCAGGGGACGAGGGTCAGAACTTCTCCCCAGCAGCCTCCAGGTGACGTTGATTGGCCCCAGGACCCCTGCCTCCCTGCTCGTCCGCCTGAGCACCAGCATTGGAAGTGTTATAGATTCTAATGACCTTTAAGGGCCCAGGAAAGAGATGTGCAGAGACGCTGTGGGGGCCGGTTTCACCCCGCCCCACATTTGTTCGGCCACCTTAGGCTGACCGTTTCTGCCAGCCTAGATGCTCTGACCAGTAGTCTGCTCTTTCTTCAATTAGGCCCCTGAATTAATGTAAAAACAGCACCAGGTGTCAGAGCCCTGCCCGCTCAACTCCCAGACAGTCCAGGGTCAGTGGTGATCAAGGACCATGATGGCCACTGAGTCAACAGCATTTTGAAGTAAACAGGAGTCCAGCCGGTCTTATTGGCCACCATCATCACGGTGTCTGTAGGCTTTTCTATGGTGACAGTGTGATATACGTTTCCCCCGCCAAGATTATTAGCTCCCCTCCGGGTGCAGTAAGTCCTGCAAGCAGTAGTCTACTCCTTCGGGACACACTATTGTTGTTTTTATGAGAGAAACTCCAGGTCAAGTGATGTTCACACGAGTCGTCATGGTGCCCTGTTGCCCCCGGTTACCTCTCTGGATGTTGGAGTTGGAGGGCCTCCTCACTCGAGGTCGGTGTGCCCACGGAGCGAACCCTGCAACTTCAGGGCATGGTTGGTGATTAGGATCACCACGTGGGGTCCTTTTCCCTTAGGAGGGAGGTGGCCTTTTGGGCTGCTGATTTCCAGGTTTTTAGATACCGCCAGTATCTTGGCCAGATGTGGCAGTGGGCCAAGCCCCTTGGTGACTGTAGTTTATCCTACCTGGATGGCATTCTTGTGTTGTTCCATTTCAAGTGGTCCCAGTTTTTGCACTAATTCTCCAATGGCGACTCACCTTTCACCGGGAATGGAAAGGTCAAAGGGTTTAGCTCAATTAGGGAGTTCCAGGGCAAGGGTCTGAATTGACTGCTCTTTCCATTCTTGAAAGGCCACTTCTGGATTCTGTTCAAAAGGATCATCATCTTTTCCCTTCAGTGTTTCATATAGAGGCCCAGCTAGTAGACTGTAGTTAGGGATCCAGAAGCAGCAAACCCTGGCCTCCCCAGGAACCCCTAAGCTGTCTTCTAGTTTTAGAAAGGGGTAAGGCTGCAAATGGTTTCTTCCCTTTCCTGGGATGGGCTTCTCCGACCTTCTGTGAGAATGAAGCCCAGGCAGGTCACCGCAGTCTGTGATATTTGAGCTTTTTCTTGGACAACTTCTATCCTTTATTGGCTTGGTAGTTCAGAGGCCTCCTTAGTAGGGCTGGTGATCAGAATGTCGTCTGCATATTGAAGGAGGGTTTCCTTTTCCAGAGGTAGAACTTTTCGGTCTTTAGCTAAGCTTTCCCCAAAGATGGTGTGGGAATTTTTGAACCCTTGGGGCAAGACGGCCCGGAAGTATTGTTTTAGTTGTATGTTGAGTCCTGCCACTCACAAGCCAAAATTTCTTGTGACTCTGGGACTAATGGAATACAAAAGAAGGCATCATTGAAGACTAATACAGAATACCATGTCCTGGTGGTTGGTAGAATGACCAGCAGGGTGTAGGAAATGGAGCAACTGGAGGTATATCCTCGGTGGCTTCACTGACTGTCCTGACATCCTTTACCAGGTCCCCAGCAGCCCATGGGGCTCTCGTGGTCAGGCCAATCCCAGGATATGGAGCTCTCCTGGGCAGGTACCCCACCCCCAACCCAGCCCACGGGGCTCTCGTTGTCAGGCCTCTCCCAGGATACAGAGCTACCCTTGCAGGTACCGTGGCAGGGCTGGGCACACAAGAACCGTGCACATAGCCCTCATTGAAGAGCACCCCCATCTCACCTGTTGCTCAGAGCTGACACAGAGCACCTCAGAGCAGGACTTGAACTAACAAACAGCAGCTCCGACAGGTCTGTGACCCTGGGCATCACTCTGTGTGGCCTCCCTCCACCTGGTCTTCCAGAGACTTCCACTGCACCCGGGACACCAGGTCTCTGTCTCCAACCACCACCCACCCCTCCTCTCCCTGACTCCTGGGTTCCTCTCATTAGGAGAGGGTTTTCTTGAAGTTGTCTCCCACTCATGGGCCAGATAAAATGATTAGAAAACAAGCAAAGCTGCAGCCCCTTGTCTATCCTGACTCTCAGGAGCCCACACCTGTTCCTTGGACCTGGCCGGTTCAGCAAGTTCCATTTTCTGCAACTGTGAGCCCCTGAGGGGTGATGATTGGCTGACCTGGGCAGCCTTACCGTGCCGGCCAGCCCTCCCCAGGTGTGCCTGGGTTGAGATCAATATAAATACCACTCCAGGCAACAAGAGCCCCTGCAGCTGTGCCTGACGCCATTTTCTCTGCCCTGTCAGCAGTCTCGGGGCTGGGCTGGTGGGAAGGAGTGAGAGGCCACGGCTTTGTGGGTGGCCCAGTGTGAGTGGGGCTCTGCTGGACTTTCTGCAGCAGTTGCCAGGCTGCCACCTGCTAAAGAAGAGGATGTGTCACCCATACCTGCTGCTGGAATTTCTCCCTGGGCAGAGGTGAGGAAGGAAAAAAGCAGTGGGGGCAGGGACAGGACGGGTATCTCAGGCAGGGAAATGGAAATCTTCCAGAAGAGCACCCAGGGCCAGGACCATCCTGGCTGGCCTGCAGGCACCAAGTCAGCTGGCATGCTGTCACTCGTGTGGCTCCATGGCCCTTCCTCTAGGCTTTCAAGTCCTTGTATATATTCAGGTGTTTTACCTGGGAAGGGTGGGAACAGTTCAGCAGCAACTGGCCTGGGGCTCAGCTCACGTTCACTCACAGATGCCTCGGCACGGTGCCCCAGCTTTGCAATGAGGACGCTTGTTGTGTGGGGGCTGCTGGCTGAATGGGAGACGATTCCCCACCACTGACCAACTTCAGAATTATTTACAACTGGAGCAAGTGCCCTGCTACGGTTTTCCTCTGAGTAACTGGTGGGTTCTGTTTTTTTTTTCTCTTTTTCGTTTTTGGTTCAAGGTAGATTTTATTCCTCTTTTTTGTATTTACAGATATAAGCATGGAAATAATTTATTCATATAAATACATGTATGTGAAGGGAATAATTGTTTTTTCTGTTTTATTTTTTAAATTTTATTTCTTTTTAATTTTGAATTTTATTTTATATTTTTATACAGCAGGTTCTTATTGGTTATCTATTTTATACATATAAATGTTTACATGCCAATCCCAATCTCTCAGCTCCTCCCACCACCACCCCCCCAAGAGCTTTCCCCCCTTGTTGTCCATACGATTGTTGTCTACATCTGTTGCTCTATTTATGCCTTGCAAAACGGTTAATCTGTACAGTTTTTCTAGGTTCCACATATATGCATGAATATACAAGATTTGTTTTTCTCTTTCTGACTTACTTCACTCTGTATGACAGTCTCTAGATCCATCGACGTCTCTACAAATGACCCAATTTCATTCCTTTCATGGCTTAGTAATATTCCATTTTATATATGTACCACATCTTTATGCATTCGTCTGTCTGTGGGCATTTAGGTTGCTTCCATTACCTCGATATTGTAAATAGTGATGCAATGAACATTGCGGTGAATGTCTCTTTTTGATTTATGGTTTTGTCTGGGTATATGTCCAGTACTGGGATTGCTGTATCATATGGTAATTCTATTATTAGTTTCTTAAGAAACTCCATATTGTTCTCCATAGTGACTGTATCAATTTATATGCCCAACAATAGTGGAAGAGGCTTCCTTTTCCCCACACCCTTTCCAGCATTTGTTGTTTGTAGATTTTCAGATGATGCCCATTCTAACAGGTGTGAGGTGATACCTCATTGTTGAGTCCATTTCGTTGAGCAAGGGGTAGGTCCTGTCTATTACATATTTGGCTTATGGAACGGTATCTGTGCTAATTTCAGTCTCTGGTTTTATGCAGCACCCCAAATCACCTTTCCCCTTAAGCAAGCATAAGTTGGTTTTCTAAACTTGAGACCCTGTTCTGTTTTGTAATTCAGTTCATGTGTCGCCAAGTTTACATTCCGTGCATTAGTGATATCTTATGATGTTTCTTTTTCTGTGTGACTTATTTCACTTAGAATCATCGTGCCCCAATCCACTCATTATGCTGGTACAGGCCTGGTGACACAGATTTCATTGCTGAGTGGTATTCTGTTGTACGTTAAGTACCACAACTTCTTTATCAATTATTTGCTCTCTGGGATACTTAACTTGTACCGTAGAAGAGGTTCCTGTAAACAGAGCCGTCCCAAATTTTGGGGTGGCTGTGTCTTTTTGATTTTAATTTCCCTAAGCTATAGGACCATAAGTGGAAATGCCCTAGACTCTGTTGCTTTGTTTTTCAGATGTATCAGGAAACACCATACACTTCTCCAGAGTGGCTGTTGGCAATTTACATCCCGCCCATCAGCATAACAAGGCTCCTTTATCCCCATGGCCTGTCTTGCCTTTCTGCATTTTACACTTTTTTCAGATGGCCCTTTAGACCGGGGGGAAGTAACACTTCATAGTAGTTCGGATTTCCATTGCAAGCTTGCTTGGTTTGCCAAAAAGGGCATATGTGTCTTTTCCTGAATATATTCAGGAACAAACTCATACGCCCTTTTTTGCCAAGTGCAGCATTGTCGATGTTCTGCCTCTTTTCCTATGCTTCAAATGCAAATCCAGTCTACCTCCTGAAATCGGTTTCCTGAAATTCTGCCCCGCTTTCAAGTCCTCTTCGCAGCCTTACTTCAATATATTTTTGGACGTTATCTGTCATTTATAACTCTGCAGGTTTGTGAATTACAGGGCCCCTGAGCTCCTTTCTTCAACTCGCTTTCTTGTGAGCTGGCCGCAAACCCGCAAGACTGCTTCAGGCCCTAATCTGCTTCTGGCAGGGCATGCTGAGCCTTTGGTTAATTCCTCTTCCTGGTGGGAAATGAGTGTTAAATATGCCCGTCCAGACACCTACCTCACTCTCAACCCCTTGGTGATGTGGGTCCTCTGGTTTGTGGCCACCTTTATGGGTTCCTCACCTTTCGATGATGTGGCCCCACTAGTGTGAGGACACTCCTGCCTGGTTCTCATCCACGTGGTTATGTGGACCCCCTGGTGAGAGTCTGTTCCTGGCTATGTTCCTCACCCTTCTGTGAGGGAGACCCTCTGCTGATAGGTCACTCCTGCATGGCTGGCACACATTGCCTTGCTGAAGTCAGCCGTGTGGTGGCAGTTGGAGCGTGCTGGGAATCTCCTCCCCCCGGTGATGAGGGCCCTCTTGCGTCAGGCCCTAACTGCTGGGCTCCCCACATTTTGTGATGTGCGCCCAGTGGTGCGAGGACACTCCAGCCAGGTTCACATCCCCATTGGGATATGGGCCTTCTGCTCTGAGGTCCCAACGCCTGGGTTGCTCACAGTTTCATGATGTGGGCTCTCTGCTGTTAGTTCACTCCTGCCTGCATCCCATAGCTTCTGTGTTCTTGGCCGCCTGCTGGGAGGTTCCAACTGCTGGATTCCTCACCTTTCTTATTCTTTGGGCCCTCTGTTTTTAGGCTATTCCTGCCTGCCTCACTCCCATTCCCTTTGTGATATGTGTCCTCTGATTTGAGGTCACATGTGCTGGGTTCCGCACCTTTCGATGATGTGGCCCCACTGGAGGGAAGACAGTCCTGACTTGTTCCCATCCCCTTGCTGATGTGGGCCCTCAGGTGAGAGTCTGATCCTGGCTGGGTTCCTCACCCATCTGTGAGGTGGGCCCTCTACGATCAGGTAACTCTTGCATGGCTTGCTCACCTCGCCTTGTTGACATGAGCCCTCTGGTGGCACTTGGACCCTGCTGGGAGCCTCCTCACCTCTGTGATGAGGGCCCCCTGACGTCAGGCCCTAACTGCTGGGCTCCCCAACTTTTCTTAGTGAGCCCAGTGATGCTCGGGCACTCCTCTTAGGTTCCCATCTCCATAGAGATGTGGTCCTTCTGCTCTGAGGTTAAAACGGCTAGGTTGATCACAATTTCATGATGTGGGCTCTCTGGTGTTAGTTCACTGTGGCCTGGATCCCATAGCCTCTGTGCTCTGGGCCGCCTGCTGGGAGGTTCCAACTGCTCGATTCCTCAACTTTTGTATTCTATGGGTCCTGTGTTGTGATGCTCCTCCTGCCTGCCTCACTCGCAACCCCTTCGTGATGTGGGTCCTCTGGTTTGAGGCCACATGTGCTGGGTTCCGCAACTTTCAATGATGTGACCCCACTGGTGTGAGGACACTCCTGCCTGGTTCCCATCCCCTTGGTGATGTGGGTCTTCTGGTGACAGTCTTATCCTGGCTGGGTTCCTCACTCTTCTGTGAGGTAGGCCCTCTGCTGTGAGGTCAATCTTGCCTGACTTGCACAAATCACCTTGGCGACGTGGGCCCTCTGTTGGCACATGGAACCTGCTGAGAACCTCCTGCTCTCGGTGATGATGGCCCTCTAGCATCAGGCCCTAACTGCTGGGCTCCCCACGTTTTCTGATGTGAGCCCAGTGATGCCAGGACACTCCTGTTATGTTCCCATCCACATGGGGATGTGGGCTTTCTGCTCTGAGGTCCCAACGCCTGGGTTGCTCACAGTTTCATGATGTGGGCTCTCTGGTGTTAGTTCACTCCTGCCTGCATCCCATAGCTTCTGTGCTCTCGGCCGCCTGCTGGGAGGTTCCAAATGCTGGATTCCTCACCTTTTTTATTCTTTGGGCCCTCTGTTTTTAGGCTACTCCTACCTGCCTCACTCCCATCCCCTTTGTGATGTATGTCCTCTGATATGAGGCCGCATGTGCTGGGTTCCTCACGTTTCGATGATGTGGCCCCACTGGTGGGAGGACAGTCCTGACTGGTTCTCATCCCCTTGGTGTTGTGGGCCCCTGGTGAGAGTCTCATCCTGCCTCGGTTCCTCACCCTTCTGTGAGATAGGCCCTCTGCTGTGAGGTCACTACTGCCTGGCTGGCACATGCCACCTTGTAGACGTGGGCCCTCTGTTGGCAGTTGGAACCTGCTGGGAGTCTCCTCCCCTCAGTTATGAGGGCCCCCTGGCGTCAGGCCCTAACTGCTGGGCTCCTAACATTTTCTGATATGTGCTAAGTGGTGCAAAGCCACTCCTGCCAGGTTCCCATCCCAATGGGGATGTGGGCCTTCTGTTCTGAGGTCCCAACGGCTGGGCTGCTCACAGGTTCATGATGTGGGCCCTCTGCTGTGAGTTCACTGCGGCCTGGATCCCATAGCCTCGGTGCTCTGGGCTGCTTGCTGGGAGGTTCCAACTGCTGGATTCCTCAACTTTTATATTCTATGGACCCTGTGTTGTGAGGCCGGTCCTGCCAGCCTCATTCCGAACCCCTTGGTGATGTGGTTCCTCTGGTTTGAGGCTACATGTGCTGGGATCCTCACCTTTCGATGATGTTGTCTCACTGGTGTGCGGACACTCCTGCCTGGTTCCCATCCCCTTGGTGATGTGGGCCCTCTGGTGAGAGTCTGATCCTGGCTGTGTTCCTCACCCTTCTGTGAGGTGGGCCCTCTGCTGTGAGGTCACCCCTGCCGGGCTGGCACACATCGCCTTGGCGACGTTGGCCCTCTGGTGGCAGCTGGAGCCTGCTGGGAGCCTCCTCCCCTCGGTGATGAGTGCCCTCTAGAGTCAGGCCCTAACTTCTGAGTACCCCACGTTTTCTGATGTGAGCCCAGTGATGCCAGGACACTCCTGTCATGTTCCCATCACCATGGGGATGTGGGCCTTCTGCTCTGAGGTCCCAATGTCTGGGTTGCTCACAGTTTCATGATGTGGGCTGTCTGGTGTTAGTTCACTCCGACCTGGATCCCCTAGCCTCTGTGCTCTGGGCCGCCTGCTGGGAGGTTCCAACTGCTGGATTCCTCACCTTTCTTATTTTTGGGCCCTCTGTTGTGAGGCTCCTCCTGCCTGCCTCACTCCCAGCCCCTTGGTGATGGGTGTCCTATGGTTTGAAGCCACATGTTCTGGGTTCCTCACCTTTAGATGATGTGGCCCTACTCATGTGAGGATACTCCTGCCTGGTTCCAATCCATTTGGTGATGTGGGCCCTCTGGTGTGAGTCTGATCCTGACTGGGTTCGTCACACTTCTCTGAGGTGGGCCCTCTGCTGTGAGATCATTCGTGCCTGGTTGGCACACATCGCCTTGGTGACGTCAGCCCTCTGGTGGCAGTTGGAGCCTGCTGGGAGCCTCCTTCCCTTGGTGATGAGGGTCCTCTGGCGTCAGGCCCTAACTGCTGGTCGGCCAAAATTTTCTGATATGTTCTCAGTGGTGCGAGGACACTCCTACCAGATTTCCATCCCCATGGGGATGTGGGCCTCCTGCTCTGAGGTCCCAATGGCTGGGTTGCTCAGTTTCATGACATGGGCCCTCTTCTGTGAGTTCACTGTGGCCTGGATCCCATAGCCTCGGTGCTCTGGGCCGCCTGCTGGGAGGTTCCAACTGCTGGATTCCTCACTTTTTTATTCTATGGGCCCAGTGTTGTGAGGCTACTCCTGCCTGCCTCACTCCGAGGCCCTTGGTGATGTGGGTCCTCTGGTTTGAGGACACATGTGCTGAGTACCTCACCTTTCAATGATGTGGCCCCACTGGTGTGAAGACACTCCTGCCTGGTTCCCATCCCCTTGGTGATGTGGGCCCTCTGGTGAGAGTCTGATGTTGGCTGGGTTTCTCACCCTTCTGTGAGGTGGGACCTCTGCTGTGAGGTAACTCCTGCCTGGCTTGCTCACGTTGCCTTGGCAACGTGAGCCCTAGGTGGCAGTTGGAGCCTGCTGGGAATCTCCTCCCCTCAGTTATGAGAGCTCTGGATAAAACACATATGCCCTTTTTTGCCAAGTGCATTATTTTCCAAGTTCTGTCTCTTTTCCTATGTTTTAAGAGCGACTCCCGTGTACCTTCTGAAATCGGTTTCCAGCAATTCTACCCCACATTCAAGTCCTCTTCACAGCCTAACTTCAGTATAATTTTGGATGATAGCTGTCATTTATAACTCTGCAGGTTTGTGAATTACAGTGCCCCTGAGCTCCATTCTTCAACTCGCTTTCTTGTGAGCCTGCCACAAAACCGCAGGATCTCTTCAGGTCCTAATCTAGTTCCAGCACGGCACGTAGAACCTTTGATTCATTCGTCTTCCTGGTCGGAAATGAGAGTTAAATTTGCCCGTCCAGAAACCTACAGATAGTCTCCCATTGCTTCTCCTTATTCCTGTTCATCTTCCGCAGAAATTGCAAACTGGGCCAAGCAGGAGGTTAAAGGCACTGACTCTCCAAGTGGGGAGAGTTTTAGTAAAGCGTCTGGTATGTTGCATCCGAGTACCAGGGGACGAAAACTGAGACACATTTGAACACGTTTCCCGATCACACGGTGGATCATACTCTGGGTTCCACATGCATGTTTTAGCTGAAGGAAGAATCCCTTAAACCTGGAGAGTTGAGACCCATGGAATGGGTACCATGCAATATGACTTCAAAGGGTCTGCATTTGCTCACCGAACCTCACCAATCCTATCACTGCTGCATTTATCCCACTGTAGACACGCTTGATTCTCTTTCGGAGACATATAAATCCATAGGTTTTAAGATTCTTACTAGTCAGGTATATTCTTAGGTGTTTAATATGAGATGTAGAGTCCACTTCGTTGAGCAAGGAGTAGCTCTTGTCTATTACATGTTTGGCTTATGGAATGGTATCTGTGCTAATTTCAATCTCTGGTTTTATACAGCACCCCAACTCACCTTTCCCCTTAAGCAAGCATAAGTTGGTTTTCTACATTTGAGACCCTGTTCTGTTTTGTAATTCAGTTCCTGTGTAGCCAAGTTTACATTCCGTGTAGTAGTGATATCTTATGATGTTTCTTTTTCTGTGTGACTTATTTCACTTAGAATCATCGTACCTGAATCCACTCATTATGCTGCTACGGGCCTGATGACATAGATTTCATTGCTGAGTGATATTGCATTGTACGTAAGTACCACAACTTCTTTATCCATTTTTCACTTTCTCTGATATTGAACTTGTACTGTAAACGAGGTTCTTGTAAACAGAGCCGTCCCAAACTTTGGGGTGGCTGTGTCTTTTTGATTTTAATTTCCCTAAGCTATAGAACTGTAAGTGGAAGTGCCCTAGGCTCTGTTGCTTTGTTTTTTAGATGTTTCAGGAAACACCATACACTTCTCCAGAGTGGCTGTTGGCAATTTACATCCCGCCCATCAGCATAACAAGGCTCCCAATTCTCCATGGCCTGTCCTGCCTTTCTGGATTTTACACTTTTTTCAGATGGCCCTTTTGACCGGGGGGCAGTGGGACTTCATTGTAATGCAGATTTCCTTTGCAAGCTTGCTTGGTTGGCCAAAAAGGGCGTATGCGTTTTTTCCTGAATATATTCAGGAAAAAACGCATATGCCCTTTTTGGCCAAGTGCATCATTGTGGACGTTCTGCCTCTTTTCCTATGCTTTACATGCAATTCCAGTCTACCTCCTGAAATCGGTTTCCTGCAATTCTGCCCCGCTTTCAAGTCCTCTTGGCAGCCTTACTTCAATATATTTTTGGACGATAGCTGTCATTTATAACTCTGCAGGTTTGTGAATTACAGTGCCTCTGAGCTCCTTTCTTCAACTCGCTTTCTTGTGAGCTGGCTGCAACACCGCAGCATTGCTTCAGGCCCTAGTGTGGTTCCGGCATGGCACGCTGAGCCTTTGGTTAATTCCTATTCCTGGTGGGAAATGAGAGTTAAATTTGCCCTTACAGGCACCTCCAGCTAGTCTCTCATTGGTTCTCCCTATTCCTGTTCATTTTCCGCAGAAATGGCAAACTGGGCCAAACAGGAGGTTAAAGGCACTGACTCTCCAAGTGGGGAGAGTTTTAGTAAAGTGACTGGAATTTTGCACCCGAGTACCAGGGGATGAAAACTGAGACACATTTGAACACGTTTCCCGATCACATGGTGGATCATACTCTGGGTTCCACATGCATGTTTTAGCTGAAGGAAGAATCCCTTAAACCTGGAGAGTTGAGACCCATGGAATGGGTACCATGCAATATGACCTCAAGGGGTCTGCATTTGCTCACCGAACCTCACCAATCCTATCACTGCTGCGTTTATGCCACTGTACACATGCTTGATTCTCTTTCGGAGACATAGAAATCCATAGGTTTAAAGATTCTTACTAGTCAGGTATATTCTTAGGCGTTTAATATGGGGTGTAGAGTCCACTTCGTTGAGCAAGGAGTAGCTCTTGTCTATTACATATTTGGCTTATGGAACGGTATCTGTGCTAATTTCAATCTCTGGTTTTATGCAGCACCCCAACTCACCTTTCCCCTTGAGCAAGCATATGTTGGTTTTCTACATTTGAGACCCTGTTCTGTTTTGTAATTCAGTTCCTGTGTAGCCAAGTTTACATTCCGTATAGTAGTGATATCTTATGATGTTTCTTTTTCTGTGTGACTTATTTCACTTAGAATCATCGTACCTGAGTCAACTCATTATGCTGCTACGGGCCTGATGACATAGATTTCATTGCTGAGTGATATTGCATTGTACGTAAGTACCACAACTTCTTTATCCATTTTTCGCTTTCTGTGATATTGAACTTGTACTGTAAACGAGGTTCTTGTAAACACAGCCGTCCCAAACTTTGGGGTGCCTATGTCTTTTTGATTTTAATTTCCCTAAGCTATAGGACCATAAGTGGAAATGCCCTAGGCTCTGTTGCTTTGTTTTGTAGATGTTTCAGGAAACACCATACACTTCTCCAGAGTGGCTGTTGGCAATTTACATCCCGCCCATCAGCATAACAATGCTCCCAGTTCTCCATGGCCTGTCCTGCCTTTCTGGATTTTACACTTTTTTCAGATGGCCCTTTTGACCGGGGGGCAGTGAGACTTCATTGTACTGCAGATTTCCTTTGCAAGCTTGCTTGGTTGGCCAAAAAGGGCGTATGCGTTTTTTCCTGAATATATTCAGGAAAAAACGCATACGCCCTTTTTGGCCAAGTGCATCATTGTGGACGTTCTGCCTCTTTTCCTATGCTTTACATGCAATTCCAGTCTACCTCCTGAAATCGGTTTCCTGCAATTCTGCCCCGCTTTCAAGTCCTCTTGGCAGCCTTACTTCAATATATTTTTGGACGATAGCTGTCATTTATAACTCTGCAGGTTTGTGAATGACAGTGCCCCTGAGCTCCTTTCTTCAACTCGCTTTCTTGTGAGCTGGCCGCAACACCGCAGCATTGCTTCAGGCCCTAGTGTGGTTCCGGCATGGCACGCTGAGCCTTTGGTTAATTCCTCTTCCTGGTGGGAAATGAGAGTTAAATTTGCCCGTCCAGACACCTCCAGCTAGTCTCTCATTGGTTCTCCCTATTCCTGTTCATCTTCCACAGAAATTGCAAACTGGGCCAAACAGGAGGTTAAAGGCACTGACTCTCCAGTTGGGGAGAGTGCTAGTAAAGCGTCTGGAATGTTGCACCCGAGTACCAGGGGACGAAACCTGAGACACATTTGAACACGTTTCCCAATCACACGGTGGATCATACTCTGGGTTCCACATGCATGTTTTAGCTGAAGGAAGAATCCCTTAAACCTGGAGAGTTGAGACCCATGGAATGGGTACCATGCAATATGACCTCAAAGGGTCTGCATTTGCTCACCGAACCTCACCAATCCTATCACTGCTGCGTTTATGCCGCTGTACACACGCTTGATTCTCTTTCGGAGACATAGAAATCCATAGGTTTTAAGATTCTTACTAGTCAGGTATATTCTTAGGCGTTTAATATGGGGTGTAGAGTCCACTTCGTTGAGCAAGGAGTAGCTCTTGTCTAT
Organism: Pseudorca crassidens; assembly: GCF_039906515.1. Classification (NCBI taxonomy): domain Eukaryota; kingdom Metazoa; phylum Chordata; class Mammalia; order Artiodactyla; family Delphinidae; genus Pseudorca; species Pseudorca crassidens. The sequence goes on from NC_090296.1 coordinate 165,276,400, forward strand.
TACATATTTGGCTTATGGAACGGTATCTGTGCTAATTTCAATCTCTGGTTTTATGCAGCACCCCAACTCAACTTTCCCCTTAAGCAAGCATAAGTTGGTTTTCTACATTTGAGACCCTGTTCTGTTTTGTAATTCAGTTCCTGTGTAGGAAAGTTTACATTCCGTGTAGTAGTGATATCTTATGATGTTTCTTTTTCTGTGTGACTTATTTCACTTAGAATCATCGTACCTGAATCCACTCATTATGCTGCTATGGGCCTGATGATATACATTTCATTGCTGAGTGATATTGCATTGTACGTAAGTACCACAACTTCTTTATCCATTTTTCACTTTCTGTGATATTGAACTTGTACTGTAAACGAGGTTCTTGTAAACAGAGCCGTCCCAAACTTTGGGGTGGCTGTGTCTTTTTGATTTTAATTTCCCTAAGCTATAGAACCATAAGTGGAAGTGCCCTAGGCTCTGTTGCTTTGTTTTTTAGATGTTTCAGGAAACACCATACACTTCTCCAGAGTGGCTGTTGGCAATTTACATCCCGCCCATCAGCATAACAAGGCTCCAATTCTCCATGGCCTGTCCTGCCTTTCTGGATTTTACACTTTTTTCAGATGGCCCTTTTGACTGGGGGGCAGTGAGACTTCATTGTAATGCAGATTTCCATTGCAAGCTTGCTTGGTTGGCCAAAAAGTGCGTATGCGTTTTTTCCTGAATATATTCAGGAAAAAACGCATATGCCCTTTTTGGCCAAGTGCATCATTGTGGACGTTCTGCCTCTTTTCCTATGCTTTACATGCAATTCCAGTCTACCTCCTGAAGTCGGATTCCTGCAATTCTGCCCCGCTTTCAAGTCCTCTTGGCCGCCTTACTTCAATATATCTTTGGACGATAGCTGTCATTTATAACTCTGCAGGTTTGTGAATTACAGTGCCTCTGAGCTCCTTTCTTCAACTCGCTTTCTTGTGAGCTGGCCGCAACACCGCAGCATTGCTTCAGGCCCTAGTGTCGTTCTGGCATGGCACGCTGAGCCTTTGGTTAATTCCTCTTCCTGGTGGGAAATGAGAGTTAAATTTGCGCGTCCAGACACCTCCAGCTAGTCTCTCATTGGTTCTCCCTATTCCTGTTCATCTTCCACAGAAATTGCAAACTGGGCCAAACAGGAGGTTAAAGGCACTGACTCTCCAAGTGGGGAGAGTGTTAGTCAAGCGACTGGAATGTTGCTCCCGAGTACCAGGAGACAAAAACTGAGACACATTTGAAAACGTTTCCCGATCACACGGTGGATCATACTCTGGGATCCACATGCATGTTTTAGCTGAAGGAAGAATCCCTTAAACCTGGAGAGTTGAGACCCATGGAATGGGTACCATGCAATATGACTTCAAAGGGTCTGCATTTGCTCATGGAACCTCACCAGTTCTATCACTGCTGCGTTTATGCCACTGTACACACGCTTGATTCTCTTTTGGAGACATAGAAATCCATAGGTTTTAAGATTCTTACTAGTCAGGTATATTCTTAGGCGTTTAAAATGGAGTTTAGAGTCCACTTCGTTGAGCAAGGAGTAGCTCTTGTCTATTACATATTTGGCTTATGGAACGGTATCTGTGCTAATTTCAATCTCTGGTTTTATACAGCACCCCAACTCACCTTTCCCCTTAAGCAAGCATATGTTGGTTTTCTACATGTGAGACGCTGTTCTGTTTTGTAATTCAATTCCTCTGTAGCCAAGTTTACCTTCCGTGTATTAGGGATATTTTATGATGTTTCTTTTTCTGTGTGACTTATTTCACTTAGAATCATCGTACCTGAATCCAGTCATTATGCTGCTACGGGCCTGATGACATAGATTTCATTGCTGAGTGATATTGCATTGTACGTAAGTACCACAACTTCTTTATCTATTTTTCGCTTTCTGTGATATTGAACTTGTACCGTAAACGAGGTTCTTGTAAACAGAGCCGTCCGAAATTTTGGGGTGGCTGTGTCTTTTTGATTTTAATTTCCCTAAGCTATAGGATCATAAGTGGAAGTGCCCTAGGCTCTGTTGCTTTGTTTTTTAGATGTTTCAGGAAACACCATACACTTCTCCAGAGTGGCTGTTGGCAATTTACATCCCGCCCTTCAGCATAACAAGGCTCCCAGTTCTCCATGGCCTGTCCTGCCTTTCTGGATTTTACACTTTTTTCCGATGGCCCTTTTGACCGGGGGGCAGTGAGACTTCATTGTAGTGCAGATTTCCTTTGCAAGCTTGCTTGGTTGGCCAAAAAGGGCGTAAGCTTTTTTTCCTGAGGAAAAAACGCATATGCCCTTTTTGGCCAAGTGCATCATTGTGGACGTTCTGCCTCTTTTCCTATGCTTTACATGCAATTCCAGTCTACCTCCTGAAATCGGTTTCCTACAATTCTGCCCCACTTTCAAGTCCTCTTGGCAGCCTTACTTCAATAGATTTTTGGACGATAGCTGTCATTTATAACTCTGCAGGTTTGTGAATTACAGTGCCCCTGAGCTCCTTTCTTCAACTCGCTTTCTTGTGAGCTGGCCGCAACACCGCAGGATTGCTTCAGGCCCTAGTGTGGTTCCGGCATGGCACGCTGAGCCTTTGGTTAATTCCTCTTCCTGGTGGGAAATGAGAGTTAAATTTGCCCGTCCAGACACCTCCAGCTAGTCTCTCATTGGTTCTCCCTATTCCTGTTCATTTTCCGCAGAAATTGCAAACTGGACCAAACAGGAGGTTAAAGGCACTGACTCTCCAAGTGGGGAGAGTGTTTGTAAAGCGTCTGGAATGTTGCACCCGAGTACCAGGGGACGAAAACTCACACATTTGAACACGTTTCCCAATCACACGGTGGATCATACTCTGGGTTCCACATGCATGTTTTAGCTGAAGGAAGAATCCCTTAAACCTGGAGAGTTGAGACCCATGGAATGGGTACCATGCAGTATGATTTCATAGGGTCTGCATGTGTTCACCGAACCTCACTAATCCTATCACTGCAGCATTTATGCCACTGTACACACGCTTGATTCTCTTTCGGAGACATATAAATCCATAGGTTTTAAGATTCTTACTAGTCAGGTATATTCTTAGACGTTTAATATGGGGTGTTGAGTCCTCTTCGTTGAGCAAGGAGTAGCTCTTGTCTATTACATATTTGGCTTATGGAACGGTATCTGTGCTAATTTCAATCTCTGGTTTTATGCAGCACCCCAACTCACCTTTCCCCTTAAGCAAGCATAAGTTGGTTTTCTACATTTGAGACCCTGTTCTGTTTTGTAATTCAGTTCCTGTGTAGCCAAGTTTACATTCCGTGTAGTAGTGATATCTTATGATGTTTCTTTTTCTGTGTGACTTATTTCACTTAGAATCATCGTACCTGAATCCACTCATTATGCTGCTACGGTCCTGATGATATAGATTTCATTGCTGAGTGATATTGCATTGTACGTAAGTACCACAACTTCTTTATCCATTTTTCACTTTCTGTGATATTGAACTTGTACTGTAAACGAGGTTCTTGTAAACAGAGCCGTCCCAAACTTTGGGGTGGCTGTGTCTTTTTCATTTTAATTTCCCTAAGCTATAGAACTGTAAGTGGAAGTGCCCTAGGCTCTGTTGCTTTGTTTTTTAGATGTTTCAGGAAACACCATACACTTCTCCAGAGTGGCTGTTGGCAATTTACATCCCGCCCATCAGCATAACAAGGCTCCCAGTTCTCCATGGCCTGTCCTGCCTTTCTGGATTTTATACATTTTTCAGATGGCCCTTTTGACTGGGGAGCAGTGAGACTTCATTGTAGTGCAGATTTCCTTTGCAAGCTTGCTTGGTTGGCCCAAAAGTGCGTATGCGTTTTTTCCTGAATATATTCAGGAAAAAACGCATACGCCCTTTTTGGCCAAGTGCATCATTGTGGACGTTCTGCCTCTTTTCCTATGCTTTACATGCAATTCCATTCTACCTCCTGAAATCGGTTTCCTGCAATTCTGCCCCGCTTTCAAGTCCTCTTGGCAGCCTTACTTCAATATATTTTTGGACGATAGCTGTCATTTATAACTCTGCAGTTTTGTGAATTACAGTGCCTCTGAGCTCCTTTCTTCAACTCGCTTTCTTGTGAGCTGGCCGCAACACCGCAGCATTGCTTCAGGCGCTAGTGTGGTTCCGGCATGGCACGCTGAGCCTTTGGTTAATTCCTATTCCTGTTGGGAAATGAGAGTTAAATTTGCCCGAACAGGCACCTCTAGCTAGTCTCTCATTGGTTCTCCCTATTCCTGTTCATTTTCCGCAGAAATGGCAAACTGGGCCAAACAGGAGGTTAAAGGCACTGACTCTCCAAGTGGGGAGAGTTTTAGTAAAGTGACTGGAATGTTGCACCCGAGTACCAGGGGATGAAAAATGAGACACATTTCAACACGTTTCCCGATCACATGGTGGATCATACTCTGGGTTCCACATGCATGTTTTAGCTGAAGGAAGAATCCCTTAAACCTGGAGAGTTGAGACCCATGGAATGGGTACCATGTAATATGACCTCAAGGGGTCTGCATTTGCTCACCGAACCTCACCAATCCTATCACTGCTGCGTTTATGCCGCTGTACACATGCTTGATTCTCTTTCGGAGACATAGAAATCCATAGGTTTTAAGATTCTTACTAGTCAGGTATATTATTAGGCGTTTAATATGGTGTGTAGAGTCCACTTCGTTGAGCAAGGAGTAGCTCTTGTCTATTACATATTTGGCTTATGGAACGGTATCTGTGCTAATTTCAATCTCTGGTTTGATGCAGCACCCCAACTCACCTTTCCCCTTAAGCAAGCATATGTTGGTTTTCTACATGTGAGACGCTGTTCTGTTTTGTAATTCAATTCCTCTGTAGCCAAGTTTACCTTCCGTGTATTAGGGATATCTTATGACGTTTCTTTTTCTGTGTGACTTATCTTACTTAGAATCATCATACCTGAATCCACTCATTATGCTGCTATGGGCCTGATGACATAGATTTCATTGCTGAGTGATATTGCATTGTACGTAAGTACCACAACTTCTTTATCTATTTTTCGCTTTCTGTGATATTGAACTTGTACCGTAAACGAGGTTCTTGTAAACAGAGCCGTCCGAAATTTTGGGGTGGCTGTGTCTTTTTGATTTTAATTTCCCTAAGCTATAGGATCATAAGTGGAAGTGCCCTAGGCTCTGTTGCTTTGTTTTTTAGATGTTTCAGGAAACACCATACACTTCTCCAGAGTGGCTGTTGGCAATTTACATCCCGCCCATCAGCATAACAAGGCTCCCAGTTCTCCATGGCCTGTCCTGCCTTTCTGGATTTTACACTTTTTTCCGATGGCCCTTTTCACCGGGGGGCAGTGAGACTTCATTGTAGTGCAGATTTCCTTTGCAAGCTTGCTTGGTTGGCCAAAAAGGGCGTAAGCTTTTTTTCCTGAGGAAAAAACGCATATGCCCTTTTTGGCCAAGTGCATCATTGTGGACGTTCTGCCTCTTTTCCTATGCTTTACATGTAATTCCAGTCTACCTCCTGAAATCGGTTTCCTACAATTCTGCCCCACTTTCAAGTCCTCTTGGCAGCCTTACTTCAATAGATTTTTGGACGATAGCTGTCATTTATAACTCTGCAGGTTTGTGAATTACAGTGCCCCTGAGCTCCTTTCTTCAACTCGCTTTCTTGTGAGCTGGCCGCAACACCGCAGGATTGCTTCAGGCCCTAGTGTGGTTCCGGCATGGCACGCTGAGCCTTTGGTTAATTCCTCTTCCTGGTGGGAAATGAGAGTTAAATTTGCCCGTCCAGACACCTCCAGCTAGTCTCTCATTGGTTCTCCCTATTCCTGTTCATTTTCCGCAGAAATTGCAAACTGGACCAAACAGGAGGTTAAAGGCACTGACTCTCCAAGTGGGGAGAGTGTTTGTAAAGCGTCTGGAATGTTGCACCCGAGTACCAGGGGACGAAAACTCACACATTTGAACACGTTTCCCAATCACACGGTGGATCATACTCTGGGTTCCACATGCATGTTTTAGCTGAAGGAAGAATCCCTTAAACCTGGAGAGTTGAGACCCATGGAATGGGTACCATGCAGTATGATTTCATAGGGTCTGCATGTGTTCACCGAACCTCACTAATCCTATCACTGCAGCATTTATGCCACTGTACACACGCTTGATTCTCTTTCGGAGACATATAAATCCATAGGTTTTAAGATTCTTACTAGTCAGGTATATTCTTAGACGTTTAATATGGGGTGTTGAGTCCTCTTCGTTGAGCAAGGAGTAGCTCTTGTCTATTACATATTTGGCTTATGGAACGGTATCTGTGCTAATTTCAATCTCTGGTTTTATGCAGCACCCCAACTCACCTTTCCCCTTAAGCAAGCATAAGTTGGTTTTCTACATTTGAGACCCTGTTCTGTTTTGTAATTCTGTTCCTGTGTAGCCAAGTTTACATTCCGTGTAGTAGTGATATCTTATGATGTTTCTTTTTCTGTGTGACTTATTTCACTTAGAATCATCGTACCTGAATCCACTCATTATGCTGCTATGGGCCTGATGACATAGATTTCATTGCTGAGTGATATTGCATTGTATGTACCTACCACAACTTCTTTATCCATTTTTCACTTTCTGTGATATTGAACTCGTACTGTAAACGAGGTTCTTGTAAACAGAGCCGTCCCAAACTTTGGGGTGGCGGTGCCTTTTTGATTCTAATTTCCCTAAGCTATAGGACCATAAGTGGAAGTGCCCTAGGCTCTGTTGCTTTGTTTTGTAGATGTGTCAGGAAACACCATACACTTCTCCAGAGTGGCTGTTGGCAATTTACATCTCGCCCATCAGCATAACAAGGCTCCCAGTTCTCCATGGCCTGTCCTGCCTTTCTGGATTTTACACTATTTTCCGATGGCCCTTTTGACCGGGGGGCAGTGAGACTTCATTGTAGTGCAGATTTCCTTTGCAAGCTTGCTTGGTTGACCAAAAAGTGCGTATGCATTTTTTCCTGAATATATTCAGGAAAAAACGCATACGCCCTTTTTGGCCAAGTGCATCATTGTGGACGTTCTGCCTCTTTTCCTATGCTTTACATGTAATTCCAGTCTACCTCCTGAAATCGGTTTCCTACAATTCTGCCCCGCTTTCAAGTCCTCTTGGCAGCCTTACTTCAATAGATTTTTGGACGATAGCTGTCATTTATAACTCTGCAGGTTTGTGAATTACAGTGCCCCTGAGCTCCTTTCTTCAACTCGCTTTCTTGTGAGCTGGCCGCCACACCGCAGCATTGCTTCAGGCCCTAGTGTGGTTCCGGCATGGCACGCTGAGCCTTTGGTTAATTCCTCTTCCTGGTGGGAAATGAGAGTTAAATTTGCCCGTCCAGACACCTCCAGCTAGTCTCTCATTGGTTCTCCCTATTCCTGTTCATTTTCCGCAGAAATTGCAAACTGGGCCAAACAGGAGGTTAAAGGCACTGACTCTCCAAGTGGGGAGAGTGTTAGTAAAGCGTCTGGAATGTTGCACCCGAGTACCAGGGGACGAAACCTGAGACACATTTGAACACGTTTCCCGATCACACGGTGGATCATACTCTGGGTTCCACATGCATGTTTTAGCTGAAGGAAGAATCCCTTAAACCTGGAGAGTTGAGACACATGGCATGGGTACCATGCAATATGACTTCAAAGGGTCTGCATTGGCTCACCGAACCTCACCAATCCTATCACTGCTGCGCTAATGCACTGTACACACGCTTGATTCTCTTTCGGAGACATATAAATCCATAGGTTTTAAGATTCTTACTAGTCAGGTATATTCTTAGGCGTTTAATATGGGATGTAGAGTCCACTTCGTTGAGCAAGGAGTAGCTCTTGTCTATTACATATTTGGCTTATGGAACGGTATCTGTGCTAATTTCAATCTCTGGTTTTATGCAGCACCCCAACTCACCATTCCCCTTAAGCAAGCATAAGTTGGTTTTCTACATTTGAGACCCTGTTCTGTTTTGTAATTCAGTTCCTGTGTAGCCAAGTTTACATTCCGTGTAGTAGTGATATCTTATGATGTTTCTTTTTCTGTGTGACTTATTTCACTTAGAATCATCGTACCTGAATCCACTCATTATGCTGCTATGGGCCTGATGACATACATTTCATTGCTGAGTGATATTACATTGTACGTAAGTACCACAACTTCTTTATCCATTTTTCACTTTCTGTGATATTGAACTTGTACTGTAAACGAGGTTCTTGTAAACAGAGCCGTCCCAAACTTTGGGGTGGCTGTGTCTTTTTGATTTTAATTTCCCTAAGCTATAGGACCATAAGTGGAAGTGCCCTAGGCTCTGTTGCTTTGTTTTTTAGATGTTTCAGGAAACACCATACACTTCTCCAGAGTGGCTGTTGACAATTTACATCCCGCCCATCAGCATAACAAGGCTCCCAATTCTCCATGGCCTGTCCTGCCTTTCTGGATTTTACACTTTTTTCCGATGGCCCTTTTGACCGGGGGGCAGTGAGACTTCATTGTAGTGCAGATTTCCTTTGCAAGCTTGCTTGGTTGGCCAAAAAGGGCATATGCGTTTTTTCCTGAATATATTCAGGAAAAAACACATATGCCCTTTTTGGCCAAGTGCATCATTGTGGACGTTCTCCCTCTTTTCCTATGCTTTACATGCAATTCCAGTCTACCTCCTGAAACCGGTTTCCTGCAATTCTGCCCCACTTTCAAGTCCTCTTGGCAGCCTTACTTCAATATATTTTTGGACGATAGCTGTCATTTTTAACTCTTCAGGTTTGTGAATTACAGTGCCCCTGAGCTCCTTTCTTCAACTCGCTTTCTTGTGAGCTGGCCGCAACACCGCAGGATTGCTTCAGGCCCTAGTGTGGTTCCGGCATGGCACGCTGAGCCTTTGGTTAATTCCTCTTCCTTGTGGGAAATGAGAGTTAAATTTGCCCGTCCAGACACCTCCAGCTAGTCTCTCATTGGTTCTCCCTATTCCTGTTCCTTGTCCGCAGAAATTGCAAACTGGGCCAAACAGGAGTTTAAAGGCACTGACTCTCCAAGTGGGGAGAGTTTTACTAAAGCGTCTGGAATGTTGCACCCAAGTACCAGGGGACGAAAACTGAGACACATTTGAACACGTTTCCCGATCACACGGTGGATCATACTCTGGGTTCCACATGCATGTTTTAGGTGAAGGAAGAATCCATTACAACTGGAGAGTTGAGACCCATGGAATGGGTACCATGAAATATGACTTCAAAGGGTCTGCATTTGCTCACCGAACCTCACCAATCCTATCACTGCTGCGCTTATGCCACTGTACACACGCTTGATTCTCTTTCGGAGACATATAAATCCATAGGTTTTAAGATTCTTACTAGTCAGGTATATTCTTAGACGTTTAATATGGTGTGTTGAGTCCACTTCATTGAGCAAGGAGTAGCTGTTGTCTATTACATGTTTGGCTTATGGAATGGTATCTGTGCTAATTTCAGTCTCTGGTTTTATACAGCACCCCAACTCACCTTTCCCCTTAAGCAAGCATAAGTTGGTTTTCTACATTTCAGACCCTGTTCTGTTTTGTAATTCAGTTCCTGTGTAGCCATGTTTACATTCCGTGTAGTAGTGATATCTTATGATGTTTCTTTTTCTGTGTGACTTATTTCACTTAGAATCATCGTACCTGAATCCACTCATTATGCTGCTACGGGCCTGATGATATACATTTCATTGCTGAGTGATATTGCATTGTACGTAAGTACCACAAATTCTTTATCCATTTTTCGCTTTCTGTGATATTGAACTTGTACCGTAAACGAGGTTCTTGTAAACAGAGCGGTCCCAAACTTTGGGGTGGCTGTGTCTTTTTGATTTTAATTTCCCTAAGCTATAGGACCATAAGTGGAAGTGCCCTAGGCTCTGTTGCTTTGTTTTTTAGATGTTTCAGGAAACACCATACACTTCTCCAGAGTGGCTGTTGGCAATTTACATCCCACCCATCAGCATAACAAGGCTCCCAGTTCTCCATGGCCTGTCCTGCCTTTCTGGATTTTATACATTTTTCACATGGCCCTTTTGACAGGGGGGCAGTGAGACTTCATTGTAGTGCAGATTTCCTTTGCAAGCTTGCTTGGTTGGCCAAAAAGGGCGTATGCGTTTTTTCCTGAATATATTCAGGAAAAAACGCATACGCCCTTTTTGGCCAAGTGCATCATTGTGGACGTTCTGTCTCTTTTCCTATGCTTTACATGCAATTCCAGTCTACCTCCTGAAATCGCATACCTGCAATTCTGCCCCGCTTTCGAGTCCTCTTGGCAGCCTTACTTCAATATATTTTTGGACGATAGCTGTCATTTATAACTCTGCAGGTTTGTGAATTACAGTGCCCCTGAGCTCCTTTCTTCAACTCGCTTTCTTGTGAGCTGGCCACAACACCGCAGCATTGCTTCAGGCCCTAGTGTGGTTCCGGCATGGCACGCTGAGCCTTTGGTTACTTCCTCTTCCTGGTGGGAAATGAGAGTTAAATTTGCCCGTCCAGACACCTCCAGCTAGTCTCTCATTGGTTCTCCCTATTCCTGTTCATTTTCCGCAGAAATTGCAAACTGGGCCAAACAGGAGGTTAAAGGCACTGACTCTCCAAGTGGGGAGAGTTTTAGTAAAGCGTCTGGAATGTTGCACCCGAGTACCAGGGGACGAAAACTGAGACGCATTTGAACACGTTTCCCGATCACACGGTGGATCATACTCTGGGTTCCACATGCATGTTTTAGCTGAAGGAAGAATCCCTTAAACCTGGAGAGTTGAGACCCATGGAATGGGTACCATGCAATATGACTTCAAAGGGTCTGCATTTGCTCACCGAACCTCACCAATCCTATCACTGCTGCATTTATGCCGCTGTTCACACGCTTGATTCTCTTTCGGAGACATATAAATCCATAGGTTTTAAGATTCTTACTAGTCAGGTATATTCTTAGGCGTTTAATATGGGATGTAGAGTCCACTTCGTTGAGCAAGGAGTAGCTCTTGTCTATTACATGTTTGACTTATAGAATGGTATCTGTGCTAATTTCAATCTCTGGTTTTATACAGCACCCCAACTCACCTTTCCCCTTAAGCAAGCATAAGTTGGTTTTCTACATTTGAGACCCTGTTCTGTTTTGTAATTCAGTTCCTGTGTAGCCAAGTTTACATTCCGTGTAGTAGTGATATCTTATGATGTTTCATTTTCTCTGTGACTTATTTCACTTAGAATCATCGTACCTGAATCCACTCATTATGCTGCTACGGGCCTGATGATATAGATTTCATTGCTGAGTGATATTGCATTGTACGTAAGTACCACAACTTCTTTATCCATTTTTCGCTTTCTGTGATATTGAACTTGTACCGTAAACGAGGTTCTTGTAAACAGAGCCGTCCCAAACTTTGAGGTGGCTGTGTCTTTTTGATTTTAATTTCCCTAAGCTATAGGACCATAAGTGGAAGTGCCCTAGGCTCTGTTGCTTTGTTTTTTAGATGTTTCAGGAAACACCATACACTTCTCCAGAGTGGCTGTTGGCAATTTACATCCCGCCCATCAGCATAACAAGGCTCCCAGTTCTCCATGGCCTGTCCTGCCTTTCTGGATTTTATACTTTTTTCAGATGGCCCTTTTGACCGGGGGGCAGTGAGACTTCATTGTAGTGCAGATTTCCTTTGCAAGCTTGCTTGGTTGGCCAAAAAGGGCGTAAGCTTTTTTTCCTGAGGAAAAAACGCATATGCCCTTTTTGGCCAAGTGCATCATTGTGGACGTTCTGCCTCTTTTCCTATGCTTTACATGCAATTCCAGTCTACCTCCTGAAATCGGATTCCTGCAATTCTGCCCCGCTTTCGAGTCCTCTTGGCAGCCTTACTTCAATAGATTTTTGGACGATAGCTGTCATTTATAACTCTGCAGGTTTGTGAATTACAGTGCCCCTGAGCTCCTTTCTTCAACTCGCTTTCTTGTGAGATGGCCGCAACACCGCAGCATTGCTTCAGGCCCTAGTGTGGTTCCAGCATGGCAGGCTGAGCCTTTGGTTAATTCCTCTTCCTGGTGGGAAATGAGAGATAAATTTGCCCGTCCAGACACCTCCAGCTAGTCTCTCATTGGTTCTCACTATTCCTGTTCACTTTCCGCAGAAATTGAAAACTGGGCCAAACAGGAGGTTAAAGGCACTGACTCTCCAAGTGGGGAGAGTGTTAGTAAAGCGTCTGGAATGTTGCACCCGAGTACCAGGGGACGAAACCTGAGACACATTAGAACATGTTTCCTGATCACACGGTGGATCATACTCTGGGTTCCACATGCATGTTTTAGCTGAAGGAAGAATCCCTTAAACCTGGAGAGTTGAGACCCATGGAATGGGTACCATGCAATATGACTTCAAAGGGTCTGCATTTGCTCACCGAACCTCACCAATCCTATCACTGCTGCGTTTACGCCGCTGTACACACTCTTGTTTCTCTTTTGGAGACATATAAATCCATAGGTTTTAAGATTCTTACTAGTGAGGTATATTCTTAGACGTTTAATATCGGGTGTTGAGTCCACTTCGTTGAGTAAGGAGTAGCTCTTGTCTATTACATATTTGGCTTATGGAATGGTATCTGTGCTAAATTAAATCTATGGTTTTATGCAGCACCCCAACTCACCTTTCCCCTTAAGCAAGCATAAGTTGGTTTTCTACATTTGAGACCCTGTTCTGTTTTGTAATTCAGTTCCTGTGTAGCCAAGTTTACATTCCATGTAGTAGTGATATCTTATGATGTTTCATTTTCTCTGTGACTTATTTCACTTAGAATCATCGTACCTGAATCCACTCATTATGCTGCTACGGGCCTGATGATATAGATTTCATTGCTGAGTGATATTGCATTGTACGTAAGTACCACAACTTCTTTATCCATTTTTCACTTTCTGTGATATTGAACTTGTACTGTAAACGAGGTTCTTGTAAACAGAGCCGTCCCAAACTTTGGGGTGGCTGTGTCTTTTTGATTTTAATTTCCCTAAGCTATAGAACCGTAAGTGGAAGTGCCCTAGGCTCTGTTGCTTTGTTTTTTAGATGTTTCAGGAAACACCATACACTTCTCCAGAGTGGCTGTTGGCAATTTACATCCCGCCCATCAGCATAACAAGGCTCCCAATGCTCCATGGCCTGTCCTGCCTTTCTTGATTTTACACTTTTTTCAGATGGCCCTTTTGACTGGGGGGCAGTGAGACTTCATTGTAATGCAGATTTCCTTTGCAAGCTTGCTTGGTTGGCCAAAAAGTGCGTATGCGTTTTTTCCTGAATATATTCAGGAAAAAACGCATACGCCCTTTTTGGCCAAGTGCATCATTGTGGACGTTCTGCCTCTTTTCCTATGCTTTACATGCAATTCCAGTCTACCTCCTGAAATCGGTTTCCTGCAATTCTGCCCCACTTTCAAGTCCTCTTGGCAGCCTTACTTCAATATATTTTTGGACGATAGCTGTCATTTATAACTCTGCATGTTTGTGAATTACAGTGCCCCTGAGCTCCTTTCTTCAACTCGCTTTCTTGTGAGCTGGCCGCAACACCGCAGGATTGCTTCAGGCCCTATTGTGGTTCCGGCATGGCACGCTGAGCCTTTGGTTAATTCCTCTTCCTGGTGGGAAATGAGAGTTAAATTTGCCCGTCCAGACACCTCCAGCTAGTCTCTCATTGGTTCTCCCTATTCCTGTTCATCTTCCGCAGAAATTGCAAACTGGGCCAAACAGGAGGTTAAAGGCACTGACTCTCCAAGTGGGGAGAGTGTTAGTAAAGCGTCTGGAATGTTGCACCCGAGTACCAGGGGACGAAACCTGAGACACATTTCAACACGTTTCCCGATCACACGGTGGATCATACTCTGGGTTCCACATGCATGTTTTAGCTGAAGGAAGAATCCCTTAAACCTGGAGAGTTGAGACCCATGGAATGGGTACCATGCAATATGACCTCAAAGGGTCTGCATGTGTTCACCGAACCTCACCAATCCTATCACTGCTGCGTTTATGCCACTGTACACACGCTTGATTCTCTTTCGGAGACATAGAAATCCATAGGTTTTAAGATTCTTACTAGTCAGGTATATTCTTAAGCGTTTAATATTGTGTGTAGAGTCCACTTCGTTGAGCAAGGAGTAGCTCTTGTCTATTACATATTTGGCTTATGGAACGGTATCTGTGTTAATTTCAATCTCTGGTTTTATGCAGCACCCCAACTCACCTTTCCCCTTAAGCAAGCATAAGTTGGTTTTCTACATTTGAGACCCTGTTCTGTTTTGTAATTCAGTTCCTTTGTAGCTAAGTTTACATTCCGTGTAGTAGTGATATCTTATGATGTTTCTTTTTCTGTGTGATTTTTTTCACTTAGAATCATGGTACCTGAATCTACTCATTATGCTGCTGCGGGCCTGATGACATAGATTTCATTGCTGAGTGATATTGCATTGTACATAAGTACCACAACTTCTTTATCCATTTTTCGCTTTCTGCAATATTGAACTTGTACCATAAACGAGGTTCTTGTAAACAGAGCCGTCCCAAACTTTGGGGTGGCTGTGTCTTTTTGATTTTAATTTCCCTAAGCTATAGGACCATAAGTGGAAGTGCCCTAGGCTCTGTTGCTTTGTTTTTTAGATGTTTCAGGAAACACCATACACTTCTCCAGAGTGGCTGTTGGCAATTTACATCCCGCCCATCAGCATAACAAGGCTCCCAGTTCTCCATGGCCTGTCCTGCCTTTCTGGATTTTACACTTTTTTCAGATGCTCCTTTTGACAGGGAGGAAGTGAGACTTCATTGTAGTGCAGATTTCCTTTGCAAGCTTGCTTGGTTGGCCAAAAAGGGCGTATGCGTTTTTTCCTGAATATATTCAGGAAAAAACGCATATGCCCTTTTTGGCCAAGTGCATCATTGTCGACGTTCTTAGTGTTTTCATATGTTTTCAATGCAATTCCAGTCTACCTCCTGAAATCGGTTTCCTGCAATTCTGCCTTGCTGTCAGTGCCTCTTCATAGCCTTACCTCAATATACTTTTTGAAAATTGTTGGCCTTTTTAACTCTGCAGGTTTTTGAATTGCCGTGGCCCTTAGCTGCATTTTTCAGCTCTTATTTTTGTGATCTTGCCTCATATCCACAGGATTTTTTCAGGCCCTATTCTTCTTCTCGGTCACCTTGCTCTGCCTTTGGTTAATTCTTCTTCCTGATGTGAATTAGAGTGACATGTTCCCATTGAAACCGCTACAGCTATTTTCTCACTGGTTCCCCCTATTCCCATTCATCCTCCGCACTAACTGCAGACTGTGCGATACCGGAACGTAAAGGCATTGACTCTCCATGTGGAGATGTTGTTAGTAAAGTGGCTGGAATGTTGATCCGGAGCCCCAGGAGAGGAAACTGAGGTGCGTTTTAGAAACCTTTCCCGATCATATGGTATACCATCCGCTGGATTTCCCATGCATGGTTTAGCTGTAGGAAGATTCCCTTCAACCTGGAGTGTTGGGACCCTTGGAATGAGTAGCATGAAGTATTGCATTAAACTTTCAGCAGTTGCTCACCAAAGCTCACCAATCCTCTCAGCCCCAAGTGTCCAGCCTTATGTGTTATCCAGCTGTGGGTTTATATGTGGTCATTCCAGGTTGCATCACAGCCCCTGAGCGAATTTTGTAAGAATTTTTCTCTCTTTCATTGTTTCTGCGTTTTGGTTTTAAAATTTATTTCTATAATGGGGTTTAGCTCATTTTCACTGCTGTGTTTGGCCGCTCTGCACACACTTGATTCCCTTATGGAGATATATCAATACATGGGTTTTAAGATTCTTATTACTCAGATATATTTCTCTGCGGTGTATAGGGTGTGTTGAGGCCAGTTCATTGAGCAAGGTGTAGATCTTGTCTAATACCTATTTGGTTTATTGAACGGTAGCTGTGCTAATTTCAAACTCTGGTTTTATGCATCACCCCACCTCTCCTTTCCCCTTAAGCTGACATAAGTGTGTTTTCTAAATGTGAGACACTGTTCTGTTTTGTAATTCATTTTTTGTGCAGCCATATTTATCCTCCCTCTATAAGTGATATCTTATGATATGTTTCTTTTTCTGTTTGACTTATTTCAAGTAGTATTATCGGACCTAAATCCACTCTTTATCCTTCTACTAGCCTTATTACATTGATTTCATGGTGAAGAGATATTCCATTGTACATAAGTACCACATTTTCTTTATCCATTGTTCTCTTTCCTGGGATATTTAAGGTGTACTGAAGTTGAGGTTCTTGTAAACAGAGTAGCCCTAAACTGTGGTGTGCTTGTGTCTTGTTGATTTTTAGACTTCCCTAGATATACTTCCGTGATTGGAAGTGCCCTATGCTCTGTAGCTCTGTTTTTTAGATGATTTAGGGACCACCATACACTTCTCCAGAGTGGCTCTCGGCAGTTCACACACTGTCCATCAGCGTATAAAGGCTCCCTGTTCTCCATGGCCTGTCCTGCATTTCTGGTTTTTACAATTTTTTCGGATGGCCCTTTTGACCGGTGGGAAATGAGACTTCTTTGTTGTGCACATTTGCATTGCTTGCTTGCTTGGTTGCCCATAAAGTGCGTATGCGTTTTTTCCTGGATATATTCAGGAAAAAACGCATACTCCCTTTTGGGCCAACTGCATCATTGTCGAAATTCTGCCGCTTTTCATGTGCTTTAAAGACGAGTCCAATCTATCTCTTGAAATCTGTTTCTTGCAATTCTGTCTTGCATTCAGATCCTCTTCTTTGCCTTACCTCAACATATTTTGGGACGTTAGTTTTCATTTATAACTCTGCAGGTTTGTGAATTGCAGTGACCCTGAGCTCCATTTTTTAAGTTGCTCTTTTGTGAGCTGGCCTCAAAGCCGCAGGATTGCTTCAGGCCCTATTTTGGCTCCGGCGAGGCGGGCTGAGCCTTTTTTTAATTCTTATTCTTAATGGGAAATTAGAGTGACATGTGCCCGTCCAAACCCCTACAACTATTCTCTCATTGGTTCCCCCTCTTCCCGTTCATCCTCCTCACAATTTGCAAAATGTGTGAAACAGAAGTTTAAATGTGCTGATTCTCTAAGTGGGGAGATTCTAAGTAACGTGGCTGGAATGATGAACAGGAGCACCAGGAGAGGATAAA
Source organism: Pseudorca crassidens (assembly GCF_039906515.1). Taxonomy (NCBI): domain Eukaryota; kingdom Metazoa; phylum Chordata; class Mammalia; order Artiodactyla; family Delphinidae; genus Pseudorca; species Pseudorca crassidens. The sequence continues at coordinate 165,293,582 of NC_090296.1, forward strand.
TGAGGTGCATTTTAGACACATCTCCCAATCACATGGTGTACAGTCCTCTGGGTTTTCCATGCATGTTTTCGCTGTAGGAAGATCCCTTGAACCTGCAGATTTGGGACCCATTGAATGGGTACCAGGTAGTATTACTTTAAAAGGTGTGCATTTCCTCACCCAACCTCATATTTCTCTTAGCGCAAACAGTTTCCAGCCTTATGTCTCATCCTGCTGTGGGTCTAGATGTGTTCAATCCATGTTGCATCACCGTCCCTGAGGAAAAGTTGTAAGAGGTTTTCTCTGTCTCTCTGTCGTTTATTTTTTTCAATTTATTACTATATTGGTTACAGCTGATTTTCAAAGCTCTGTTTCTTGCTGCTGTACATCCACTTGATTCACATACAGAGAGACATCAATAAATTCTTTTTCAGATTCTTACCAGTCATATATATTCTTTTCCAGTGACTTGAGTGTGCTGAGTGCAGTTCTTTTAGCTACCGTGTAGGCCTTGTTGATTATCAGTTTGGTATTTGGAATGGTATCTTTGCTAATTTCAACCTCCTGGATGATGCCTCACCCCTCCCCACCTTTCCCGTTTAGCAGCCTTACGCGTGTTTTCTACATATTTGACTATGTTTTTGTTTTGTAATTTATTTCATGTGTAGCCATTTTGGATTCCACCTTTAAGTGATATCTTATGATATGTGTCTTTTTCTTTTTGAGTTATGTCACTTAGAATGATCATACGTAACTCCTCCGGAGTTGTTACAACTGGCCATATTTCATTGACTTCCAGGCTGAGTAATATTCCACTCTACATAAGTACCACATCTCTATCCATTTTTTCCCTCCAGAGACATTTAAGTTATATCCTAGTCGAGGATCTTTTAAACAGAGAGGCAGTAAACATTGGGGTGCCTGTGTCCTCTCGATTTTTGTTTTTCCCAAGACATACGCCCATGAGTGCAAGTGCCCTATGCTCTGTAGCTCATTTTTTAGATGCTTTAGTAAACATAATACACTTCTCCAGAATGGCCATTGGCAATATACATTTCCACTATAAGCCTCACAGGGCTCCCTCTTCTCCTTGCCCTGTCCTGCATTTCTGGTGTTTACACTTTATGAGGATGGCTCTTCTGACTGATGCGAAGTGATATCTTTTGTAGTATTGATTTCCAGTGCCCACCTGTTTGGTTGGCTAAAAAAGTGTATGCCCTTTTCTTGAATATATACAGAAAAAAACGCATACAGCCTTTTTGGCCAACTGCAATGTTGGCAATGTTCAGCCCCTTTTCTTGTGCTTAATGGTGAGTCCTTTCTACCTCCTCAAATCCCTTTCCTGCCATTCTCCCTTGCTTACCAATCCTTTTCTCTGACTTTCCTCAAGACATTTTTCAGTGATAGATATTTTCAACTCTGCAGTTTCGTGAATTTTACTGCCCCTGAGTTCCATTGTTCAACTTGTGTTTATGGGAACTGGCCACAAAGCAGTGGGATTTCCTCAAGCCCTATACTGTTTCCATGGGCAACCCTAGCCTTTGGTCAATTCGTCTTCCTGATTGGAAATTAGAGTGACATGTGCCTGTCTGAACACCTAGGACTTGTCTCTCATTGTTCCTCATCCTTCCGCTTCATCCTCTGGACAAATTCCAAACTGTATGCAACAGGATGTTGACAGTGCTGACATCTCCAAGTGGGGAGACTGTTAGTAAAGACGCTGGAGGGGTGAACCCGAGCACCAGGAGATGAGGAGATGAGATGCCTTTTCCAAACTCTTCCCGATCAGACGGTATACCATCCTCTGGGTGTGACAGACATGTTTTAGCAGTAGGAAGAGTCCCATTCATGTAAGGAGAACACCAGGGCTTTTTCAAAATCAGTGTCTCCCCGAAACCCAAACTGGGGAATTTTTTAAGCTACGGCTACACATATGTTCATTAAGGGCCTTGGGAAGTAGGCAGAGTCCAAACTTTAGATGATTGAAGTCTTCAGGGTCAGAAGCACTCACCACTGGCTTCCCTTAGGTTACACTTTAACTGTCATTGATAGATGATGTCAATAAAAATATCTATTCTTTTTCCGATTATTTCCCCTTATAGGTTATTGCAAAATATTGAGTGTAGTTCCCTGTGCTATACAGTGGTTCCTTGTTGATGATCTATTTTATACATAGCAGTGTGTATGTGTTAATTCCAAACTGTTAATTTATCCCTCCTCCCACCTTTCCCCTTTGGTAATAATAAATTATAAGATTTTATACTTCTCAGAAATGGGGGAGCTGAAAGAGAGGTATCATTTTCAATGGAAAAGCATTTAAAACAAGATTGAAGCTTTAACCAAGATTATTAGATGTACATCCTTGGAAAGAAATCACTTCATTTCTCTAATATTGACCTGACAAATAAGACAAACCTTTTCACTGAACTTGCTTATGATAAAGTGATGGAAATATCAAATGGAAGTGTTAGAAACATCTTATTTTACCCGAGCCTTATAAACTGTTCTATGTTAACTACAGTTTGGCTCACACATCTGTTCATTGAAGTTACAATAGTCTCAATTTCTGTTACTGATCCTCCAGAGTGGACCCCAACAAGTGTCCCCCTGCCCAGTGTCATTGGGGCCAACAGATCGAGACTGAGTTTGGTTCACAAGCAAAGGAAACTTTATATTTTGATCAGAGAATGGAGAGGTGAGAGCATGCACTACCCCGTGGGCTGTGGGTTGGGCTGCTGTGTAGAGATCCTGTCAGAGTCAGTGGGAGGGAGGGGGCGGAGCACTCGAGGGCCGGGTTGGCTGCAGCTCAGGCTCTATATCTCGGAGTCTGCACTGGGCCCCAGGAGCTGAGGTGTCGACCCAGCCATTCTGCACTAGGAAATCTGGTCTGAAGTGCCGGGTGTGGAACCTCTGCATGCGGGACCCTAGGAGCACGTGAAATTAGACAAAGCACAAAGGATAAAAAAGGTCAGACTTGACTTTATTGCCCAGATTCTATTTTTATCTCCCAGGGATTTTTAATGGGCTTTGCTGGGGACAAACCCCTCCTCTGCCTTTTGTCCCATTCCTCATTCTTGGAGTGCTGAGGGTGCAGACCCTTCTTCTGTAACTGCTGAGTGCTGAGTTGGGAGCCCTCATACCAGGGGATGAGGGTCAGAACTTCTCCCCAGCAGCCTCCAGGTGACGTTGATTGGCCCCAGGACCCCTGCCTCCCTGCTCGTCCGCCTGAGCACCAGCATTGGAAGTGTTATAGATTCTAATGACCTTTAAGGGTTCAGGAAAGAGATGTGCTGTGGGGACGCTGTGGGGGCCGGTTTCACCCCACCCCACATTTGTTTGGCCACCTTAGGCTGACCGTTTCTGCCAGCCTAGATGCTCTGACCAGTAGTCTGCTCTTTCTTCAATTAGGCCCCTGAATTAACGTAAAAACAGCACCAGGTGTCAGAGCCCTGCCTGCTCAACTCCCAGACAGTCCAGGGTCAGTGGTGATCAAGGACCATGATGGCCACTGAGTCAACAGCCTTTTGAAGTAAACAGGAGTCCAGCCGGTCTTATTGGCCACCATCATCACGGGGTCTGTAGGCTTTTCTATGGTGACAGTGTGATATACGTTTCCCCCGCCAAGATTATTATCTCCCCTCCGGGTGCAGTAAGTCCTGCAAGCAGTAGTCTACTCATTCGGGACACACTATTGTTGTTTTATGAGAGAAACTCCAGGTCAAGTGATGTTCACACGAGTCGTCATGGTGCCCTGTTGCCCCCGGTTATCTCTCTGGATGTTGGAGTTGGAGGGCCTCCTCACTCGAGGTCGGTGTGCCCACGGAGCGAACCCTGCAACTTCAGGGCATGGTTGGTGATTAGGATCACCACGTGGGGTCCTTTTCCCTTAGGAGGGAGGTGGCCTTTTGGGCTGCTGATTTCCAGGTTTTTAGATACCGCCAGTATCTTGGCCAGATGTGGCAGTGGGCCAAGCCCCTTGGTGACTCTATTTTATCCTACCTGGATGGCATTCTTGCATTGTTCCATTTCAAGTGGTCCCAGTTTTTGCACTAATTCTCCAATGGCGACTCACCTTTCACCGGGAATGGAAAGGTCAAAGGGTTTAGCTCAATTAGGGAGTTCCAGGGCAAGGGTCTGAATTGACTGCTCTTTCCATTCTTGAAAGGCCACTTCTGGATTCTGTTCAAAAGGATCATCATCTTTTCCTTTCAGTGTTTCATATAGAGGCCCAGCTAGTAGACTGTAGTTAGGGATCCAGAAGCAGCAAACCCTGGCCTCCCCAGGAACCCCTAAGCTGTCTTCTAGTTTTAGAAAGGGGTAAGGCTGCAAATGGTTTCTTCCCTTTCCTGGGATGGGCTTCTCCGACCTTGTGTGAGAATGAAGCCCAGGCAGGTCACCGCAGTCTGTGATATTTGAGCTTTTTCTTGGACAACTTCTATCCTTTATTGGCTTGGTAGTTCAGAGGCCTCCTTAGTAGGGCTGGCGATCAGAATGTCGTCTGCATATTGAAGGAGGGTTTCCTTTTCTAGAGGTAGAACTTTTCGGTCTTTAGCTAAGCTTTCCCCAAAGATGGTGTGGGAATTTTTGAACCCTTGGGGCAAGACGGCCCGGAAGTATTGTTTTAGTTGTATGTTGAGTCCTGCCACTCACAAGCCAAAATTTCTTGTGACTCTGGGACTAATGGAATACAAAAGAAGGCATCATTGAAGACTAATACAGAATACCATGTCCTGGTGGTTGGTAGAATGACCAGCAGGGTGTAGGAAATGGAGCAACTGGAGGTATATCCTCGGTGGCTTCACTGACTGTCCTGACATCCTTTACCAGGTCCCCAGCAGCCCATGGGGCTCTCGTGGTCAGGCCAATCCCAGGATATGGAGCTCTCCTGGGCAGGTACCCCACCCCCAACCCAGCCCACGGGGCTCTCATGGTCAGGCCTCTCCCAGGATACAGAGCTACCCTTGCAGGTACCGTGGCAGGGCTGGGCACACAGGAACTGTGCACATAGCCCTCATTGAAGAGCACCCCCATCTCACCTGTCGCTCAGAGCTGACACAGAGCACCTCAGAGCAGGACTTGAACTAACAAACAGCAGCTCCGACAGGTCTGTGACCCTGGGCATCACTCTGTGTGGCCTCCCTCCACCTGGTCTTCCAGAGACTTCCACTGCACCCGGGGCACCAAGCCTCTGTCTCCAACCACCACCCACCCCTCCTCTCCCTGACTCCTGGGTTCCTCTCATTAGGAGAGGGTTTTCTTGAAGTTGTCTCCCACTCATGGGCCAGATAAAATGATTAGAAAACAAGCCAAAGCTGCAGCCCCTTGTCTATCCTGACTCTCAGGAGCCCACACCTGTTCCTTGGACCTGGCCGGTTCAGCAAGTTCCATTTTCTGCAACTGTGAGCCCCTGAGGGGTGATGATTGGCTGACCTGGGCAGCCTTACCATGCCGGCCAGCCCTCCCCAGGTGTGCCTGGGTTGAGATCAATATAAATACCACTCCAGGCAGCAAGAGCCCCTGCAGCTGTGCCTGACGCCATTTTCTCTGCCCTGTCAGCAGTCTCGGGGCTGGGCTGGTGGGAGGGAGTGAGAGGCCACGGCTTTGTGGGTGGCCCAGTGTGAGTGGGGCTCTGCTGGACTTTCTGCAGCAGTTGCCAGGCTGCCACCTGCTAAAGAAGAGGATGTGTCACCCATACCTGCTGCTGGAATTTCTCCCTGGGCAGAGGTGAGGAAGGAAAAAAGCAGTGGGGGCAGGGACAGGACGGGTATCTCAGGCAGGGAAATGGAAATCTTCCAGAAGAGCACCCAGGGACAGGACCATCCTGGCTGGCCTGCAGGCACCAAGTCAGCTGGCATGCTGTCACTCGTGTGGCTCCATGGCCCTTCCTCTAGGCTTTCAAGTCCTTGTATATATTCAGGTGTTTTACCTGGGAAGGGTGGGAACAGTTCAGCAGCAACTGGCCTGGGGCTCAGCTCACGTTCACTCACAGATGCCTCGGCACAGTGCCCCAGCTTTGCAATGAGTACGCTTGTGTGGGGGCTGCTGGCTGAATGGGAGACGATTCCCCACCACTGACCAACTTCAGAATTGTTTACAACTGGAGCAAGTGCCCTGATACGGTTTTCCTCTGAGTAACTGGTGGGTTCTGTTTTTTTTTTTCTCTTTTTCGTTTTTGGTTCAAGGTAGATTTTATTCCTCTTTTTTGTATTTACAGATATAAGCATGGAAATAATTTATTCATATAAATACATGTATGTGAAGGGAATAATTGTTTTTTCTGTTTTATTTTTTAAATTTTATTTCTTTTTAATTTTGAATTTTATTTTATATTTTTATACAGCAGGTTCTTATTGGTTATCTATTTTATACATATAAATGTTTACATGCCAATCCCAATCTCTCAGCTCCTCCCACCACCACCCCCCCAAGAGCTTTCCCCCCTTGTTGTCCATACGATTGTTGTCTACATCTGTTGCTCTATTTATGCCTTGCAAAACGGTTAATCTGTACAGTTTTTCTAGGTTCCACATATATGCATGAATATACAAGATTTGTTTTTCTCTTTCTGACTTACTTCACTCTGTATGACAGTCTCTAGATCCATCGACGTCTCTACAAATGACCCAATTTCATTCCTTTCATGGCTTAGTAATATTCCATTTTATATATGTACCACATCTTTATGCATTCGTCTGTCTGTGGGCATTTAGGTTGCTTCCATTACCTCGATATTGTAAATAGTGATGCAATGAACATTGCGGTGAATGTCTCTTTTTGATTTCTGGTTTTGTCTGGGTATATGTCCAGTACTGGGATTGCTGTATCATATGGTAATTCTATTATTAGTTTCTTAAGACTCCATATTGTTCTCCATAGTGACTGTATCAATTTATATTCCCAACAATAGTGGAAGAGGCTTCCTTTTCCCCACACCCTTTCCAGCAATTGTTGTTTGTAGATTTTCAGATGATGCCCATTCTAACAGGTGTGAGGTGATACCTCATTGTTGAGTCCATTTCGTTGAGCAAGGGGTAGGTCTTGTCTATTACATATTTGGCTTATGGAACGGTATCTGTGCTAATTTCAAACTCTGGTTTTATGCAGCACCCCAACTCACCTTTCCCCTTAAGCAAGCATAAGTTGGTTTTCTAAACTTGAGACCCTGTTCTGTTTTGTAATTCAGTTCATGTGTAGCCAAGTTTACATTCCATGTATTAGTGATACCTTATGATGTTTCTTTATCTGTGTGACTTATTTCACTTAGAATCATCGTGCCTCAATCCACTCATTATGCGGGTACAGGCCTGGTGACACAGATTTCATTGCTGAGTGGTATTCTGTTGTACGTTAAGTACCGCAACTTCTTTATCAATTATTTGCTCTCTGGGATACTTAACTTGTACCATAGAAGAGGTTCCTGTAAACAGAGCCGTCCCAAATTTTGGGGTGGCTGTGTCTTTTTGATTTTAATTTCCCTAAGCTATAGGACCATAAGTGGAAATGCCCTAGACTCTGTTGCTTTGTTTTTCAGATGTATCAGGAAACACCATACACTTCTCCAGAGTGGCTGTTGGCAATTTACATCCCGCCCATCAGCATAACAAGGTTCCTTTATCCCCATGGCCTGTCTTGACTTTCTGCATTTTCCACTTTTTTCAGATGGCTCTTTAAACCGGGGGGAAGTGACACTTCATAGTAGTTCGGATTTCCATTGCAAGCTTGCTTGGTTTGCCAAAAAGGGCGTATGCGTTTTTTCCTGAATATATTCAGGAAAAAACGCATACGCCCTTTTTGGCCAAGTGCATCATTGTGGACGTTCTGCCTCTTTTCCTATGCTTTACATGCAATTCCAGTCTACCTCCTGAAATCGGTTTCCTGCAATTCTGCCCCGCTTTCAAGTCCTCTTGGCAGCCTTACTTCAATATATTTTTGGACGATAGCTGTCATTTATAACTCTGCAGGTTTGTGAATTACAGTGCCCCTGAGCTCCTTTCTTCAACTCGCTTTCTTGTGAGCTGGCCGCAACACCACAGGATTGCTTCAGGCCCTAGTGTGGTTCCGGCATGGCACGCTGAGCCTTTGGTTAATTCCTCTTCCTGGTGGGAAATGAGAGTTAAATTTGCCCGTCCAGACACCTCCAGCTAGTCTCTCATTGGTTCTCCCTATTCCTGTTCATTTTCCGCAGAAATTGCAAACTGGGCCAAACAGGAGGTTAAAGGCACTGACTCTCCAAGTGGGGAGAGTGTTCGTAAAGCATCTGGAATGTTGCACCCGAGTACCAGGGGACGAAACATGAGACACATTTGAACACGTTTCCCGATCACACGGTGGATCATACTCTGGGTTCCACATGCATGTTTTAGCTGAAGGAAGAATCCCTTAAACCTGGAGATTTGAGACCCATGGAATGGGTACCATGCAATATGATTTCATAGGGTCTGCATGTGTTCACCGAACCTCACCAATCCTATCACTGCAGCATTTATGCCGCTGTACACACGCTTGATTCTCTTTCGGAGACATATAAATCCATAGGTTTTAAGATTCTTACTAGTCAGGTATATTCTTAGGCGTTTAATATGGGGTGTAGAGTCCACTTCGTTGAGCAAGGAGTAGCTCTTGTCTATTACATATTTGGCTTATGGAACGGTATCTGTGCTAATTTCAATCTCTGGTTTTATGCAGCACCCCAACTCACCTTTCCCCTTAAGCAAGCATAAGTTGGTTTTCTACATTTGAGACCCTGTTCTGTTTTGTAATTCTGTTCCTGTGTAGCCAAGTTTACATTCCGTGTAGTAGTGATATCTTATGATGTTTCTTTTTCTGTGTGACTTATTTCACTTAGAATCATCGTACCTGAATCCACTCATTATGCTGCTACGGGCCTGATGACATAGATTTCATTGCTGAGTGATATTGCATTGTATGTACCTACCACAACTTCTTTATCCATTTTTCACTTTCTGTGATATTGAACTTGTAGTGTAAACGAGGTTCTTGTAAACAGAGCCGTCCCAAACTTTGGGGTGGCTGTGTCTTTTTGATTTTAATTTCCCTAAGCTATAGGACCATAAGTGGAAGTGCCCTAGGCTCTGTTGCTTTGTTTTGTAGATGTTTCAGGAAACACCATACACTTCTCCAGAGTGGCTGTTTGCAATTTACATCCCGCCCATCAGCATAACAAGGCTCCCAATTCTCCATGGCCTGTCCTGCCTTTCTGGATTTTACACTTTTTTCAGATGGCCCTTTTGACTGGGGGGCAGTGAGACTTCATTGTAATGCAGATTTCCTTTGCAAGCTTGCTTGGTTGGCCAAAAAGGGCGTATGCGTTTTTTCCTGAATATATTCAAGAAAAAACGCATACGCCCTTTTTGGCCAAGTGCATCATTGTGGACGTTCTGCCTCTTTTCCTATGCTTTACATGTAATTCCAGTCTACCTCCTGAAATCGGTTTCCTACAATTCTGCCCCGCTTTCAAGTCCTCTTGGCAGCCTTACTTCAATAGATTTTTGGACGATAGCTGTCATTTATAACTCTGCAGGTTTGTGAATTACAGTGCCCCTGAGCTCCTTTCTTCAACTCGCTTTCTTGTGAGCTGGCCGCAACACCGCAGCATTGCTTCAGGCCCTAGTGTGGTTCCGGCATGGCACGCTGAGCCTTTGGTTAATTCCTCTTCCTGGTGGGAAATGAGAGTTAAATTTGCCCGTCCAGACACCTCCAGCTAGTCTCTCATTGGTTCTCCCTATTCCTGTTCATTTTCCGCAGAAATTGCAAACTGGGCCAAACAGGAGGTTAAAGGCACTGACTCTCCAAGTGGGGAGAGTGTTAGTAAAGCGTCTGGAATGTTGCACCCGAGTACCAGGGGACGAAACCTGAGACACATTTGAACACGTTTCCCGATCACACGGTGGATCATACTCTGGGTTCCACATGCATGTTTTAGCTGAAGGAAGAATCCCTTAAACCTGGAGAGTTGAGACCCATGGAATGGGTACCATGCAATATGATTTCAAAGGGTCTGCATTGGCTCACCGAACCTCACCAATCCTATCACTGCTGCGCTAATGCACTGTACACACGCTTGATTCTCTTTCGGAGACATATAAATCCATAGGTTTTAAGATTCTTACTAGTCAGGTATATTCTTATGCGTTTAATATGGGGTGTAGAGTCCACTTCGTTGAGCAAGGAGTAGCTCTTGTCTATTACATATTTGGCTTATGGAACGGTATCTGTGCTAATTTAAATCTCTGGTTTTATGCAGCACCCCAACTCACCTTTCCCCTTAAGCAAGCATAAGTTGGTTTTCTACATTTGAGACCCTGTTCTGTTTTGTAATTCAGTTCCTGTGTAGCCAAGGTTACATTCCGTGTAGTAGTTATATCTTATGATGTTTCTTTTTCTGTGTGACTTATCTCACTTAGAATCATCGTACCTGAATCCACTCATTATGCTGATACGGGCCTGATGATATAGATTTCATTGCTGAGTGATATTGCCTTGTACGTAAGTACCACAAATTCTTTATACATTTTTCACCTTCTGTGATATTGAATTTGTAATGTAAATGAGGTTCTTGTAAACAGAGCCGTCCCAAATTTTGGGGTGGCTGTGTCTTTTTGATTTTAATTTCCCTAAGCTATAGGACCATAAGTGGAAGTGCCCTAGGCTCTGTTGCTTTGTTTTGTAGATGTTTCAGGAAACACCATACACTTCTCCAGAGTGGCTGTTGGCAATTTACATCCCGGCCATCAGCATAACAAGGCTCCCAGTTCTCCATGGCCTGTCCTGCCTTTCTGGATTTTATACTTTTATCAGATGGCCCTTTGACCGGGGAGCAGTGAGACTTCATTGTAGTGCAGATTTCCTTTGCAAGCTTGCTTGGTTGGCCAAAAAGGGCGTATGCGTTTTTTCCTGAATATATTCAGGAAAAAACGCATACGCCCTTTTTGGCCAAGTGCATCATTGTGGACGTTCTGCCTCTTTTCCTATGCTTTACATGCAATTCCAGTCTACCTCCTGAAATCGGTTTCCTGCAATTCTGCCCCGCTTTCGAGTCCTCTTGGCAGCCTTACTTCAATATATTTTTGGACGATAGCTGTTATTTTTAACTCTGCAGGTTTGTGAATGACAGTGCCCCTGAGCTCCTTTCTTCAACTCGCTTTCTTCTGAGCTGGCCGCAACACCGCAGGATTGCTTCAGGCCCTAGTGTGGTTCCGGCATGGCACGCTGAGCCTTTGGTTAATTCCTCTTCCTGGTGGGAAATTAGAGTTAAGTTTGCCCGTCCAGACACCTCCAGCTAGTCTCTCATTGGTTCTCCCTATTCCTGTTCATCTTCCGCAGAAATTGCAAACTGGGCCAAACAAGAGGTTAAAGGCACTGACTCTCCAAGTGGGGAGAGTGTTAGTAAAGCGTCTGGAATGTTGCACCCGAGTACCAGGAGACGAAACCTGAGACACATTTCAACACGTTTCCCGATCACACGGTGGATCATACTCTGGGTTCCACATGCATGTTTTTGCTGAAGGAAGAATCCCTTAAACCTGGAGAGTTGAGACCCATGGAATGGGTACCATGCAATATGACTTCAAAGGGTCTGCATTTGCTCCCCGAACCTCACCAATCCTATCACTGCTGCGCTACTGCACTGTACACACGCTTGATTCTCTCTCGGAGACATATAAATCCATAGGTGTTAAGATTCTTACTAGTCAGGTATATTCTTAGGCGTTTAATATGGGGTGTAGAGTCCACTTCGTTGAGCAAGGAGTAGCTCTTGTCTATTACATATTTGGCTTATGGAACGGTATCTGTGCTAATTTCAATCTCTTGTTTTATGCAGCACCCCAACTCACCTTTCCCCTTAAGCAAGCATAAGTTGGTTTTCTACATTTGAGACCCTGTTCTGTTTTGTATTTCTGTTCCTGGGTAGCCAAGTTTACATTCCGTGTAGTAGTGATATCTTATGATGTTTCTTTTTCTGTGTGACTTATTTCACTTAGAATCATCGTACCTGAATCCACTCATTATGGTGCTATGGGCCTGATGACATAGATTTCATTGCTGAGTGATATTGCATTGTACGTAAGTACCACAACTTCTTTATACATTTTTCGCTTTCTGTGATATTGAACTTGTACCGTAAACGAGGTTCTTGTAAACAGAGCCATCCCAAACTTTGGGGAGGCTGTGTCTTTTTGATTTTAATTTCCCTAAGCTATAGAACCGTAAGTGGAAGTGCCCTAGGCTCTGTTGCTTTGTTTTTTAGATGTTTCAGGAAACACCATACACTTCTCCAGAGTGGCTGTTTGCAATTTACATCCCGCCCATCAGCATAACAAGGCTCCCAGTTCTCAATGGCCTGTCCGGCCTTTCTGGATTTTACACTTTTTTCAGATGGCCCTTTTGACTGGGGGGCAGTGAGACTTCATTGTAGTGCAGATTTCCTTTGCAAGCTTGCTTGGTTGGCCAAAAAGGGCGTATGCGTTTTTTCCTGAATATATTCAGGAAAAAACGCATACGCCCTTTTTGGCCAAGTGCATCATTGTGGACGTTCTGCCTCTTTTCCTATGCTTTACATGCAATTCCAGTCTACCTCCTGAAATCGGTTTCCTGCAATTCTGCCACGCTTTCGAGTCCTCTTGGCAGCCTTACTTCAATATATTTTTGGACGATAGCTGTCATTTATAACTCTGCAGGTTTGTGAGTTACAGTGCCCCTGAACTCCTTTCTTCAACTTGCTTTCTTGTGAGCTGGCCGCAACACCGCAGCATTGCTTCAGGTCCTAGTGTGGTTCCGGCATGGCACGCTGAGCCTTTGGTTAATTCCTCTTCCTGGTGCGAAATGAGAGTTAAATTTGCCCGTACAGGCACCTCCAGGTAGTCTCTCATTGGTTCTCCCTATTCCGGTTCATTTTCCGCAGAAATGGCAAACTGGGCCAAACAGGAGGTTAAAGGCACTGACTCTCCAAGTGGGGAGAGTGTTAGTAAAGCGACTGGAATGTTGCACCCGAGTACCAGGGGACGAAAACTGAGACACATTTGAACACGTTTCCCGATCACATGGTAGATCATACTCTGGGTTCCAGATGCATGTTTTAGCTGAAGGAAGAATCCCTTAAACCTGGAGAGTTGAGACCCATGGAATGGGTACCATGCAATATGACTTCAAAGGGTCTGCATTTGCTCACCGAACCTCACCAATCCTATCACTGCTGCATTTATCCCACTGTAGACACGCTTGATTCTCTTTCGGAGACATATAAATCCATAGGTTTTAAGATTCTTACTAGTCAGGTATATTCCTAGACCTTTAATATGGGGTGTTGAGTCCTCTTCGTTGAGCAAGGAGTAGCTCTTGTCTATTACATATTTGGCTTATGGAACGGTATCTGTGCTAATTTCAATCTCTGATTTTATGCAGCACCCCAACTCACCTTTCCCCTTAAGCAAGCATAAGTTGCTTTTCTACATTTGAGACCCTGTTCTGTTTTGTAATTCAGTTCCTGTGTAGCCAATTTTACATTCCGTGTATTAGTGATATCTTATGATGTTTCTTTTTCTGTGTGACTTATCTCACTTAGAATCATCGTACCTGAATCCACTCATTATGCTGCTACGGGCCTGATGACATAGATTTCATTGCTGAGTGATATTGCATTGTACGTAAGTACCACAACTTCTTTATCCATTTTTCGCTTTCTGTGATATTGAACTTGTACCGTAAACGAGGTTCTTGTAAACAGAGCCGTCCCAAACTTTGGGGTGGCTGTGTCTTTTTGATTTTAATTTCCCTAATCTATAGGACCGTAAGTGGAAGTGCCCTAGGCTCTATTGCTTTGGTTTTTAGATGTTTCAGGAAACACCATACACTTCTCCAGATTGGCTGTTGGCAATTTACATCCCGCCCATCAGCATAACAAGGCTCCCAGTTCTCCATGGCCTGTCCTGCCTTTCTGGATTTTACACTTTTTTCAGATGGCCCTTTTGACCGGGGGGCAGTGAGACTTCATTGTAGTGCAGATTTCCTTTGCAAGCTTGCTTGGTTGGCCAAAAAGGGCGTATGCGTTTTTTCCTGAATATATTCAGGAAAAAACGCATACGCCCTTTTTGGCCAAGTGCATCATTGTGGACGTTCTGCCTCTTTTCCTATGCTTTACATGCAATTCCAGTCTACCTCCTGAAATCGGTTTCCTGCAATTCTGCCCCGCTTTCAAGTCCTCTTGGCAGCCTTACTTCAATATATTTTTGGACGATAGCTGTCATTTATAACTCTGCAGGTTTGTGAATTACAGTGCCCCTGAGCTCCTTTCTTCAACTCGCTTTCTTGTGAGCTGGCCGCAACACCGTAGCATTGCTTCAGGCCCTAGTGTGGTTCCGGCATGGCACGCTGAGCCTTTGGTTAATTCCTCTTCCTGGTGGGAAATTAGAGTTAAATTTGCCCGTCCAGACACCTCCAGCTAGTCTCTCATTGGTTCTCCCTATTCCTGTTCATCTTCCGCAGAAATGGCAAACTGGGCCAAACAGGAGGTTAAAGGCACTGACTCTCCAAGTGGGGAGAGTGTTAGTAAAGCGTCTGGAATGTTGCACCCGAGTACCAGGGGACGAAAAGTGAGACACATTTGAACACGTTTCCCGATCACATGGTGGATCATACTCTGGGTTCCACATGTATGTTTTAGCTGAAGGAAGAATCTCTTAAACCTGGAGAGTTGAGACCCATGGAATGGGTACCATGCAATATGACCTCAAAGGGTCTGCATTTGCTCACCGAACCTCACCAATCCTATCACTGCTGCGTTTATGTCGCTGTACACACGCTTGATTCTCTTTCGGAGACATATAAATCCATAGGTGTTAAGATTCTTACTAGTCAGGTATATTCTTAGTCGTTTAATATGGGGTGTAGAGTCCACTTCGTTGAGCAAGGAGTAGCTCTTGTCTATTACATATTTGGCTTATGGAACGGTATCTGTGCTAATTTCAATCTCTGGTTTTATGCAGCACCCCAACTCACCTTTCCCCTTAAGCAAGCATAAGTTGGTTTTCTACATTTGAGACCCTGTTCTGTTTTGTATTTCATTTCCTGTGTAGCCAAGTTTACATTCCGTGTAGTAGTGATATCTTATGATGTTTCTTTTTCTGTGTGACTTATTTCACTTAGAATCATCGTACCTGAATCCACTCATTATGCTGCTACGGGCCTGATGATATACATTTCATTGCTGAGTGATATTGCATTGTACGTAAGTACCACAAATTCTTTATCCATTTTTCGCTTTCTGTGATATTGAACTTGTACCGTAAACGAGGTTCTTGTAAACAGAGCCGTCCCAAACTTTCGGGTGGCTGTGTCTTTTTGATTTTAATTTCCCTAAGCTATAGGACCATAAGAGGAAGTGCCCTAGGCTCTGTTGCTTTGTTTTGTAGATGTTTCAGGAAACACCATACACTTCTCCAGAGTGGCTGTTGGCAATTTACATCCCGCCCATCAGCATAACAAGGCTCCCAGTTCTCCATGGCCTGTCCTGCCTTGCTGGATTTTATACTTTTTTCAGATGGCCCTTTTGACCGGGGGGCAGTGAGACTTCATTGTAGTGCAGATTTCCTTTGCAAGCTTGCTTGGTTGGCCAAAAAGGGCGTATGCGTTTTTTCCTGAATATATTCAGGAAAAAACGCATACGCCCTTTTTGGCCAAGTGCATCATTGTGGACGTTCTGCCTCTTTTCCTATGCTTTACATGCAATTCCAGTCTACCTCCTGAAATCGGTTTCCTGCAATTCTGCCACGCTTTCGAGTCCTCTTGGCAGCCTTACTTCAATATATTTTTGGACGATAGCTGTTATTTTTAACTCTGCAGGTTTGTGAATGACAGTGCCCCTGAGCTCCTTTCTTCAACTCGCTTTCTTCTGAGCTGGCCGCAACACCGCAGCATTGCTTCAGGCCCTAGTGTGGTTCCGGCATGGCACGCTGAGCCTTTGGTTAATTCCTCTTCCTGGTGGGAAATTAGAGTTAAATTTGCCCGTCCAGACACCTCCAGCTAGTCTCTCATTGGTTCTCCCTATTCCTGTTCATCTTCCGCAGAAATGGCAAACTGGGCCAAACAGGAGGTTAAAGGCACTGACTCTCCAAGTGGGGAGAGTGTTAGTAAAGCGTCTGGAATGTTGCACCCGAGTACCAGGGGACGAAAAGTGAGACATTTGAACACGTTTCCCGATCACACGGTGGATCATACTCTGGGTTCCACATGCATGTTTTAGCTGAAGGAAGAATCCCTTAAACCTGGAGAGTTGAGACCCATGGAATGGGTACCATGCAATAAGACTTCATAGGGTCTGCATGTGTTCACCGAACCTCACCAATCCTATCACTGCAGCATTTATGCCGCTGTACACATGCTTGATTCTCTTTCGGAGACATAGAAATCCATAGGTGTTAAGATTCTTACTAGTCAGGTATATTCTTAGGCTTTTAATATGGGGTGTAGAGTCCACTTCGTTGAGCAAGGAGTAGCTCTTGTCTATTACATATTTGGCTTATGGAACAGTATCTGTGCTAATTTCAATCTCTGGTTTTATGCAGCACCCCAACTCACCTTTCCCCTTAAGCAAGCATAAGTTGGTTTTCTACATTTGAGACCCTGTTCTGTTTTGTAATTCAGTTCCTGGGTAGCCAAGTTTACATTCCGTGTAGTAGTGATATCTTATGATGTTTCTTTTTCTGTGTGATTTATTTCACTTAGAATCATCGTACCTGAATCCACTCATTATGCTGCTACGGGCCTGATGATATACATTTCATTGCTGAGTGATATTGCATTGTACGTAAGTACCACAAATTCTTTATCCATTTTTCGCTTTCTGTGATATTGAACTTGTACCGTAAACGAGGTTCTTGTAAACAGAGCCGTCCCAAACTTTTGGGTGGCTGTGTCTTTTTGATTTTAATTTCCCTAAGCTATAGGACCATAAGTGGAAGTGCCCTAGGCTCTGTTGCTTTGTTTTGTAGATGTTTCAGGAAACACCATACACTTCTCCAGAGTGGCTGTTGGCAATTTACATCCCGCCCATCAGCATAACAAGGCTCCCAGTTCTCCATGGCCTGTCCTGCCTTTATGGATTTTACACTTTTTTCAGATGGCCCTTTTGACCGGGGGGCAGTGAGACTTCATTGTAGTGCAGATTTCCTTTGCAAGCTTGCTTGGTTGGCCCAAAAGGGCGTATGCGTTTTTTCCTGAATATATTCAGGAAAAAACGCATACGCCCTTTTTGGCCAAGTGCGTCATTGTGGACGTTCTGCCTCTTTTCCTATGCTTTACATGCAATTCCAGTCTACCTCCTGAAATCGGTTTCCTGCAATTCTGCCCCACTTTCAAGTCCTCTTGGCAGCCTTACTTCAATATATTTTTGGACGATAGCTGTCATTTATAACTCTGCAGGTTTGTGAATTACAGTGCCCCTGAGCTCCTTTCTTCAACTCGCTTTCTTGTGAGCTGGCCGCAACACCGCAGCATTGCTTCAGGCCCTAGTGTGGTTCCGGCATGGCACGCTGAGCCTTTGGTTAATTCCTCTTCCTGGTGGCAAATGAGAGTTAAATTTGCCCGTCCAGACACCTCCAGCTAGTCTCTCATTGGTTCTCCCTATTCCTGTTCATTTTCCGCAGAAATGGCAAACTGGGCCAAACAGGAGGTTAAAGGCACTGACTCTCCACGTGGGGAGAGTGTTAGTAAAGCGACTGGAATGTTGCACCCGAGTACCAGGGGACGAAAACTGAGACACATTTGAACACGTTTCCCGATCACATGGTGGATCATACTCTGGGTTCCACATGCATGTTTTAGCTGAAGGAAGAATCCCTTAAACCTGGAGAGTTGAGACCCATGGAATGTGTACCATGCAATATGACCTCAAAGGGTCTGCATTTGCTCACCGAACCTCACCAATCCTATCACTGCTGCGTTTATGCCGCTGTACACACGCTTGATTCTCTTTCGGAGACATAGAAATCTATAGGTTTTAAGATTCTTACTGGTCAGGTATATTCTTAGGCGTTTAATATGGTGTGTAGAGTCCACTTCATTGAGCAAGGAGTAGCTCTTGTCTATTACATATTTGGCTTATGGAACGGTATCTGTGCTAATTTCAATCTCTGGTTTTATGCAGCACCCCAACTCACCTTTCCCCTTAAGCAAGCATAAGTTGGTTTTCTACATTTGAGACCCTGTTCTGTTTTGTAATTCAGTTCCTGTGTAGCCAAGTTTACATTCCGTGTAGTAGTGATATCTTATGATGTTTCTTTTTCTGTGTGACTTATTTCACTTAGAATCATCGTACCTGAATCCACTCATTATGCTGCTACGGGCCTGATGACATAGATTTCATTGCTGAGTGATATTGCATTGTATGTACCTACCACAACTTCTTTATCCATTTTTCACTTTCTGTGATATTGAACTCGTACTGTAAACGAGGTTCTTGTAAACAGAGCTGTCCCAAACTTTGGGGTGGCTGTGCCTTTTTGATTCTAATTTCCCTAAGCTATAGGACCATAAGTGGAAGTGCCCTAGGCTCTGTTGCTTTGTTTTGTAGATGTTTCAGGAAACACCATACACTTCTCCAGAGTGGCTGTTGGCAATTTACATCTCGCCCATCAGCATAATAAGGCTCCCAGTTCTCCATGGCCTGTCCTGCCTTTCTGGATTTTACACTATTTTCCGATGGCCCTTTTGACCGGGGGGCAGTGAGACTTCATTGTAGTGCAGATTTCCTTTGCAAGCTTGCTTGGTTGGCCAAAAAGGGCGTATGCGTTTTTTCCTGAATATATTCAAGAAAAAACGCATACGCCCTTTTTGGCCAAGTGCATCATTGTGGACGTTCTGCCTCTTTTCCTATGCTTTACATGCAATTCCAGTCTACCTCCTGAAATCGGTTTCCTTCAATTCTGCCCCGCTTTCAAGTCCTCTTGGCAGCCTTACTTCAATATATTTTTGGACGATAGCTGTCATTTATAACTCTGCAGGTTTGTGAATTACAGTGCCCCTGAGCTCCTTTCTTCAACTCGCTTTCTTGTGAGCTGGCCGCAACACCGCAGCATTGCTTCAGGCCCTAGTGTGGTTCCGGCATGGCACGCTGAGCCTTTGGTTAATTCCTCTTCCTGGTGGGAAATGAGAGTTAAATTTGCCCGTCCAGACACCTCCAGCTAGTCTCTCATTGGTTCTCCCTATTCCTGTTCATTTTCCGCAGAAATGGCAAACTGGGCCAAACAGGAGGTTAAAGGCACTGACTCTCCACGTGGGGAGAGTGTTAGTAAAGCGACTGGAATGTTGCACCCGAGTACCAGGGGACGAAAACTGAGACACATTTGAACACGTTTCCCGATCACATGGTGGATCATACTCTGGGTTCCACATGCATGTTTTAGCTGAAGGAAGAATCCCTTAAACCTGGAGAGTTGAGACCCATGGAATGGGTACCATGCAATATGACCTCAAAGGGTCTGCATTTGCTCACCGAACCTCACCAATCCTATCACTGCTGCGTTTATGCCGCTGTACACACGCTTGATTCTCTTTCAGAGACATAGAAATCTATAGGTTTTAAGATTCTTACTGGTCAGGTATATTCTTAGGCGTTTAATATGGGGTGTAGAGTCCACTTCGTTGAGCAAGGAGTAGCTCTTGTCTATTACATATTTGGCTTATGGAACGGTATCTGTGCTAATTTCAATCTCTGGTTTTATGCAGCACCCCAACTCACCTTTCCCCTTAAGCAAGCATAAGTTGGTTTTCTCCATTTGAGACCCTGTTCTGTTTTGTATTTCTGTTCCTGGGTAGCCAAGTTTACATTCCGTGTAGTAGTGATATCTTATGATGTTTCTTTTTCTGTGTGACTTATTTCACTTAGAATCATCGTACCTGAATCCACTCATTATGGTGCTATGGGCCTGATGACATAGATTTCATTGCTGAGTGATATTGCATTGTACGTAAGTACCACAACTTCTTTATACATTTTTCGCTTTCTGTGATATTGAACTTGTACCGTAAACGAGGTTCTTGTAAACAGAGCCATCCCAAACTTTGGGGAGGCTGTGTCTTTTTGATTTTAATTTCCCTAAGGTATAGAACCGTAAGTGGAAGTGCCCTAGGCTCTGTTGCTTTGTTTTTTAGATGTTTCAGGAAACACCATACACTTCTCCAGAGTGGCTGTTTGCAATTTACATCCCGCCCATCAGCATAACAAGGCTCCCAGTTCTCAATGGCCTGTCCGGCCTTTCTGGATTTTACACTTTTTTCAGATGGCCCTTTTGACTGGGGGGCAGTGAGACTTCATTGTAGTGCAGATTTCCTTTGCAAGCTTGCTTGGTTGGCCAAAAAGGGCGTATGCGTTTTTTCCTGAATATATTCAGGAAAAAACGCATACGCCCTTTTTGGCCAAGTGCATCATTGTGGACGTTCTGCCTCTTTTCCTATGCTTTACATGCAATTCCAGTCTAACTCCTGAAATCAGTTTCCTGCAATTCTGCCCCGCTTTCAAGTCCTCTTGGCAGCCTTACTTCAATATATTTTTGGACGATAGCTGTCATTTATAACTCTGCAGGTTTGTGAATTACAGTGCCCCTGAGCTCCTTTCTTCAACTCGCTTTCTTGTGAGCTGGCCGCAACACCGCAGGATTGCTTCAGGCCTTAGTGTGGTTCCGGCATGGCACGCTGAGCCTTTGGTTAATTCCTCTTCCTGGTGGGAAATGAGAGTTAAATTTGCCTGTACAGGCACCTCCAGCTAGTCTCTCATTGGTTCTCCCTATTCCTGTTCATTTTCCGCAGAAATTGCAAACTGGGCCAAACAGGAGGTTAAAGGCACTGACTCTCCAAGTGGGGAGAGTGTTACTAAAGCGACTGGAATGTTGCACCCGAATACCAGGGGACGAAAACTGAGACACATTTGAACACGTTTCCCGATCACACGGTGGATCATACTCTGGGTTCCACATGCATGTTTTAGCTGAAGGAAGAATCCCGTAAACCTGGAGAGTTGAGACCCATGGAATGGGTACCATGCAATATGACTTCAAAGGTTCTGCATTTGCTCACCGAACCTCACCAATCCTATCACTGCTGCGTTTATGCCGCTGTACACACGCTTGATTCTCTTTTGGAGACATATAAATCCATAGGATTTAAGATTCTTACTAGTCAGGTGTATTCTTAGGCGTTTAATATGAGATGTAGAGTCCACTTCGTTGAGCAAGGAGTAGCTCTTGTCTATTACATATTTGGCTTATGGAATGGTATCTGTGCTAATTTCAATCTCTGGTTTTATGCAGCACCCCAACTCACCTTTCCCCTTAAGCAAGCATAAGTTGGTTTTCTACATTTGAGACCCTGTTCTGTTTTGTAATTCAGTTCCTGTGTAGCCAAGGTTACATTCCGTGTAGTAGTGATATCTTATGATGTTTCTTTTTCTGTGTGACTTATTTCACTTAGAATCATCGTACCTGAATCCACTCATTATGCTGCTACGGGCCTGATGATATACATTTCATTGCTGAGTGATATTGCATTGTACGTAAGTACCACAAATTCTTTATCCATTTTTCGCTTTCTGTGATATTGAACTTGTACCGTAAACGAGGTTCTTGTAAACAGAGCCGTCCCAAACTTTGGGGTGGCTGTGTCTTTTTGATTTTAATTTCCCTAAGCTATAGGACCATAAGAGGAAGTGCCCTAGGCTCTGTTGCTTTGTTTTGTAGATGTTTCAGGAAACACCATACACTTCTCCAGAGTGGCTGTTGGCAATTTACATCCCGCCCATCAGCATAACAAGGCTCCCAGTTCTCCATGGCCTGTCCTGCCTTGCTGGATTTTATACTTTTTTCAGATGGCCCTTTTAACCGGGGGGCAGTGAGACTTCATTGTAGTGCAGATTTCCTTTGCAAGCTTGCTTGGTTGGCCAAAAAGGGCGTATGCGTTTTTTCCTGAATATATTCAGGAAAAAACGCATACGCCCTTTTTGGCCAAGTGCATCATTGTGGACGTTCTGCCTCTTTTCCTATGCTTTACATGCAATTCCAGTCTACCTCCTGAAATCGGTTTCCTGCAATTCTGCCACGCTTTCGAGTCCTCTTGGCAGCCTTACTTCAATAGATTTTTGGACGATAGCTGTCATTTATAACTCTGCAGGTTTGTGAATTACAGTGCCCCTGAGCTCCTTTCTTCAACTCGCTTTCTTGTGAGCTGGCCGCAACACCGCAGGATTGCTTCAGGCCCTAGTGTGGTTCCGGCATGGCACGCTGAGCCTTTGGTTAATTCCTCTTCCTGGTGGGAAATGAGAGTTAAATTTGCCCGTCCAGACACCTCCAGCTAGTCTCTCATTGGTTCTCCCTATTCCTGTTCATTTTCCGCAGAAATTGCAAACTGGGCCAAACAGGAGGTTAAAGGCACTGACTCTCCAAGTGGGGAGAGTGTTAGTAAAGCGTCTGGAATGTTGCACCCGAGTACCAGGGGACGAAACCTGAGACACATTTGAACACGTTTCCCGATCACACGGTGGATCATACTCTGGGTTCCACATGCATGTTTTAGCTGAAGGAAGAATCCCTTAAACCTGGAGAGTTGAGACCCATGGAATGGGTACCATGCAATATGACTTCAAAGGGTCTGCATTGGCTCACCGAACCTCACCAATCCTATCACTGCTGCGCTAATGCACTGTACACACGCTTGATTCTCTTTCGGAGACATATAAATCCATAGGTTTTAAGATTCTTACTAGTCAGGTATATTCTTATGCGTTTAATATGGGGTGTAGAGTCCACTTCGTTGAGCAAGGAGTAGCTCTTGTCTATTACATATTTGGCTTATGGAACGGTATCTGTGCTAATTTCAATCTCTGGTTTTATGCAGCACCCCAACTCACCTTTCCCCTTAAGCAAGCATAAGTTGGTTTTCTACATTTGAGACCCTGTTCTGTTTTGTAATTCAGTTCCTGTGTAGCCAAGGTTACATTCCGTGTAGTAGTTATATCTTATGATGTTTCTTTTTCTGTGTGACTTATCTCACTTAGAATCATCGTACCTGAATCCACTCATTATGCTGCTACGGGCCTGATGATATAGATTTCATTGCTGAGTGATATTGCCTTGTACGTAAGTACCACAAATTCTTTATACATTTTTCACCTTCTGTGATATTGAATTTGTAATGTAAATGAGGTTCTTGTAAACAGAGCCGTCCCAAATTTTGGGGTGGCTGTGTCTTTTTGATTTTAATTTCCCTAAGCTATAGGACCATAAGTGGAAGTGCCCTAGGCTCTGTTGCTTTGTTTTGTAGATGTTTCAGGAAACACCATACACTTCTCCAGAGTGGCTGTTGGCAATTTACATCCCGGCCATCAGCATAACAAGGCTCCCAGTTCTCCATGGCCTGTCCTGCCTTTCTGGATTTTATACTTTTATCAGATGGCCCTTTGACCGGGGAGCAGTGAGACTTCATTGTAGTGCAGATTTCCTTTGCAAGCTTGCTTGGTTGGCCAAAAAGGGCGTATGCGTTTTTTCCTGAATATATTCAGGAAAAAACGCATACGCCCTTTTTGGCCAAGTGCATCATTGTGGACGTTCTGCCTCTTTTCCTATGCTTTACATGCAATTCCAGTCTACCTCCTGAAATCGGTTTCCTGCAATTCTGCCCCGCTTTCGAGTCCTCTTGGCAGCCTTACTTCAATATATTTTTGGACGATAGCTGTTATTTTTAACTCTGCAGGTTTGTGAATGACAGTGCCCCTGAGCTCCTTTCTTCAACTCGCTTTCTTCTGAGCTGGCCGCAACACCGCAGGATTGCTTCAGGCCCTAGTGTGGTTCCGGCATGGCACGCTGAGCCTTTGGTTAATTCCTCTTCCTGGTGGGAAATGAGAGTTAAGTTTGCCCGTCCAGACACCTCCAGCTAGTCTCTCATTGGTTCTCCCTATTCCTGTTCATCTTCCGCAGAAATTGCAAACTGGGCCAAACAGGAGGTTAAAGGCACTGACTCTCCAAGTGGGGAGAGTGTTAGTAAAGCGTCTGGAATGTTGCACCCGAGTACCAGGAGACGAAAAGTGAGACACATTTCAACACGTTTCCCGATCACACGGTGGATCATACTCTGGGTTCCACATGCATGTTTTAGCTGAAGGAAGAATCCCTGAAACCTGGAGAGTTGAGACCCATGGAATGGGTACCATGCAATATGACTTCAAAGGGTCTGCATTTGCTCCCCGAACCTCACCAATCCTATCACTGCTGCGCTACTGCACTGTACACACGCTTGATTCTCTCTCGGAGACATATAAATCCATAGGTGTTAAGATTCTTACTAGTCAGGTATATTCTTAGGCGTTTAATATGGGGTGTAGAGTCCACTTCGTTGAGCAAGGAGTAGCTCTTGTCTATTACATATTTGGCTTATGGAACGGTATCTGTGCTAATTTCAATCTCTGGTTTTATGCAGCACCCCAACTCACCTTTCCCCTTAAGCAAGCATAAGTTGGTTTTCTACATTTGAGACCCTGTTCTGTTTTGTATTTCATTTCCTGTGTAGCCAAGTTTACATTCCGTGTAGTAGTGATATCTTATGATGTTTCTTTTTCTGTGTGACTTATTTCACTTAGAATCATCGTACCTGAATCCACTCATTATGCTGCTACGGGCCTGATGATATACATTTCATTGCTGAGTGATATTGCATTGTACGTAAGTACCACAAATTCTTTATCCATTTTTCGCTTTCTGTGATATTGAACTTGTACCGTAAACGAGGTTCTTGTAAACAGAGCCGTCCCAAACTTTCGGGTGGCTGTGTCTTTTTGATTTTAATTTCCCTAAGCTATAGGACCATAAGAGGAAGTGCCCTAGGCTCTGTTGCTTTGTTTTGTAGATGTTTCAGGAAACACCATACACTTCTCCAGAGTGGCTGTTGGCAATTTACATCCCGCCCATCAGCATAACAAGGCTCCCAGTTCTCCATGGCCTGTCCTGCCTTTATGGATTTTACACATTTTTCAGATGGCCCTTTTGACCGGGGGGCAGTGAGACTTCATTGTAGTGCAGATTTCCTTTGCAAGCTTGCTTGGTTGGCCAAAAAGGGCGTATGCGTTTTTTCCTGAATATATTCAGGAAAAAACGCATACGCCCTTTTTGGCCAAGTGCATCATTGTGGACGTTCTGCCTCTTTTCCTATGCTTTACATGCAATTCCAGTCTACCTCCTGAAACCGGTTTCCTGCAATTCTGCCCCGCTTTCAAGTCCTCTTGGCAGCCTTACTTCAATATATTTTTGGACGATAGCTGGAATTTTTAACTCTGCAGGTTTGTGAATTACAGTGCCCCTGAGCTCCTTTCTTCAACTCGCTTTCTTGTGAGCTGGCCGCAACACCGCAGGATTGCTTCAGGCCCTAGTGTGGTTCCGGCATGGCACGCTGAGCCTTTGGTTAATTCCTCTTCCTGGTGGGAAATGAGAGTTAAATTTGCCCGTCCAGACACCTCCAGCTAGTCTCTCATTGGTTCTCCCTATTCCTGTTCCTTTTCCGCAGAAATTGCAAACTGGGCCAAACAGGAGTTTAAAGGCACTGACTCTCCAAGTGGGGAGAGTTTTAGTAAAGCGTCTGGAATGTTGCACCCGAGTACCAGGGGACGAAAACTGAGACACATTTGAACACGTTTCCCGATCACACGGTGGATCATACTCTGGGTTCCACATGCATGTTTTAGGTGAAGGAAGAATCCCTTAAACCTGGAGAGTTGAGACCCATGGAATGGGTACCATGAAATATGACTTCAAAGGGTCTGCATTTGCTCACCGAACCTCACCAATCCTATCACTGCTGCGTTTATGCCGCTGTACACACGCTTGATTCTCTTTTGGAGACATATAAATCCATAGGATTTAAGATTCTTACTAGTCAGGTGTATTCTTAGGCGTTTAATATGAGATGTAGAGTCCACTTCGTTGAGCAAGGAGTAGCTCTTGTCTATTACATATTTGGCTTATGGAACGGTATCTGTGCTAATTTCAATCTCTGGTTTTATGCAGCACCCCAACTCACCTTTCCCCTTAAGCAAGCATAAGTTGCTTTTCTACATTTGAGACCCTGTTCTGTTTTGTAATTCAGTTTCTGTGTAGGCAAGTTTACATTCCGTGTAGTAGTGATATCTTATGATGTTTCTTTTTCTGTGTGACTTATTTCACTTAGAATCATCGTACCTGAATCCACTCATTATGCTGCTACGGGCCTGATGATATAGATTTCATTGCTGAGTGATATTGCATTGTACGTAAGTACCACAAATTCTTTATCCATTTTTCACTTTCTGTGTTATTGAACTTGTACCGTAAATGAGGTTCTGGTAAACAGAGCCGTCCCAAACTTTGGGGTGGCTGTGTCTTTTTGATTTTAATTTCCCTAAGCTATAGGACCATAAGTGGAAGTGCCCTAGGCTCTGTTGCTTTGTTTTTTAGATGTTTCAGGAAACACCATACACTTCTCCAGAGTGGCTGTTGGCAATTTACATCCCGCCCATCAGCATAACAAGGCTCCCAGTTCTCCATGGCCTGTCCTGCCTTTCTGGATTTTATACATTTTTCAGATGGCCCTTTTGACCGGGGGGAAGTGACACTTCATTGTAGTGCAGATTTCCTTTGCAAGCTTGCTTGGTTGGCCAAAAAGGGCGTATGCGTTTTTTCCTGAATATATTCAGGAAAAAACGCATACGCCCTTTTTGGCCAAGTGCATCATTGTGGACGTTCTGCCTCTTTTCCTATGCTTTACATGCAATTCCAGTCTACCTCCTGAAATCGGATTCCTGCAATTATGCCCCGCTTTCAAGTCCTCTTGGCAGCCTTACTTCAATATATTTTTGGACGATAGCTGTCATTTATAACTCTGCAGGTTTGTGAATTACAGTGCCCCTGAGCTCCTTTCTTCAACTCGCTTTCTTGTGAGCTGGCCGCAACACCGCAGGATTGCTTCAGGCCCTAGTGTGGTTCCGGCATGGCACGCTGAGCCTTTGGTTAATTCCTCTTCCTGGTGGGAAATGAGAGTTAAATTTGCCCGTCCAGACACCTCCAGCTAGTCTCTCATTGGTTCTCCCTATTCCTGTTCATTTTCCGCAGAAATGGCAAACTGGGCAAACAGGAGTTTAAAGGCACTGACTCTCCAATTGGGGAGAGTGTTTGTAAAGCGTCTGGAATGTTGCACCCGAGTACCAGGGGACGAAACCTGAGACACATTTGAACACGTTTCCCGATCATACGGTAGATCATACTCTGGGTTCCACATGCATGTTTTAGCTGAAGGAAGAATCCCTTAAACCTGGAGAGTTGAGACCCATGGAATGGGTACCATGCAATATGACTTCAAAGGGTCTGCATTTGCTCACCGAACCTCACCAATCCTATCACTGCTGCGTTTATGCCGCTGTGCACACGCTTGATTCTCTTTCGGAGACATATACATCCATAGGTTTTAAGATTCTTACTAGTCAGGTATATTCTTAGGCGTTTAATATGGGGTGTTGAGTCCACTTCGTTGAGCAAGGAGTAGCTCTTGTCTATTACATATTTGGCTTATGGAACGGTATCTGTGCTAATTTCAATCTCTGGTTTTATGCAGCACCCCAACTCACCTTTCCCCTTAAGCAAGCATAAGTTGGTTTTCTACATTTGAGACCCTGTTCTGTTTTGTAATTCAGTTCCTGTGTAGCCGTGTTTACATTCCGTGTAGTAGTGATAACTTATGATGTTTCTTTTTCTGTGTGACTTATTTCACTTAGAATCATCGTACCTGAATCCACTCATTATGCTGCTACGGACCTGATGATATACATTTCATTGCTGAGTGATATTGCATTGTACGTAAGTACCACAACTTCTTTATCCAATTTTCGCTTTCTGTGATATTGAACTTGTACCGTAAACGAGGTTCTTATAAACAGAGCCGTCCCAAACTTTGGGGTGGCTGTGTCTTTTTGATTTTAATTTCCCTAAGCTATAGGACCATAAGTGGAAGTGCCCTAGGCTCTGTTGCTTTGTTTTTTCGATGTTTCAGGAAACACCATACACTTCTCCAGAGTGGCTGTCGGCAATTTACATCCCGCCCATCAGCATAACCAGGCTCCCAGTTCTCCATGGCCTGTCCGGCCTTTCTGGATTTTACACTTTTTTCAGATGGCCCTTTTGACTGGGGGGCAGTGAGACTTCATTGTAGTGCAGATTTCCTTTGCAAGCTTGCTTGGTTGGCCAAAAAGGGCGTATGCGTTTTTTCCTGAATATATTCAGGAAAAAACGCATACGCCCTTTTTGGCCAAGTGCATCATTGTGGACGTTCTGTCTCTTTTCCTATGCTTTACATGCAATTCCAGTCTACCTCCTGAAATCGGATTCCTGTAATTCTGCCCCGCTTTCGAGTCCTCTTGGCAGCCTTACTTCAATATATTTTTGGACGATAGCTGTCATTTATAACTCTGCAGGTTTGTGAATTACAGTGCCCCTGAGCTCCTTTCTTCAACTCGCTTTCTTGTGAGCTGGCCGCAACACCGCAGCATTGCTTCAGGCCCTAGTGTGGTTCCGGCATGGCACGCTGAGCCTTTGGTTAATTCCTCTTCCTGGTGGGAAATGAGAGTTAAATTTGCCCGTCCAGACACCTCCAGCTATTCACTCATTGGTTCTCCCTATTCCTGTTCATTTTCTGCAGAAATTGAAAACTTGGCCAAACAGGAGGTTAAAGGCACTGAGTCTCCAAGTGGGGAGAGTGTTAGTAAAGCGTCTGGAATGTTGCACCCGAGTACCAGGGGACGGAACCTGAGACACATTTGAACACGTTTCCCGATCACACGGTGGATCATACTCTGTGTTCCACATGCATGTTTTAGCTGAAGGAAGAATTCCTTAAACCTGGAGAGTTGAGACCCATGGAATGGGTACCATGCAATATGACTTCAAAGGTTCTGCATTGGCTCACCGAACCTCACCAATCCTATCACTGCTGCGCTTATGCCACTGTACACACGCTTGATT
The DNA here is from genome assembly GCF_039906515.1 of Pseudorca crassidens. Classification (NCBI taxonomy): domain Eukaryota; kingdom Metazoa; phylum Chordata; class Mammalia; order Artiodactyla; family Delphinidae; genus Pseudorca; species Pseudorca crassidens. The sequence continues at coordinate 165,322,600 of NC_090296.1, forward strand.
CTCTTTCGGAGACATATAAATCCATAGGTTTTAAGATTCTTACTAGTCAGGTATATTCTTAGACTTTTAATATGGGGTGTTGAGTCCTCTTCGTTGAGCAAGGAGTAGCTCTTGTCTATTACATATTTGGCTTATGGAACGGTATCTGTGCTAATTTCAATCTCTGGTTTTATGCAGCACCCCAACTCACCTTTCCCCTTAAGCAAGCATAAGTTGGTTTTCTACATTTGAGACCCTGATCTGTTTTGTAATTCAGTTCCTGTGTAGCCAAGTTTACATTCCGTGTAGTAGTGATATCTTATGATGTTTCTTTTTCTGTGTGACTTATCTCACTTAGAATCATCGTACCTGAATCCACTCATTATGCTGCTATGGGCCTGATGACATAGATTTCATTGCTGAGTGATATTGCCTTGTACGTAAGTACCACAACTTCTTTATCCATTTTTTGCTTTCTGTGATATTGAACTTGTACCGTAAACGAGGTTCTTGTAAACAGAGCCGTCCCATACTTTGGGCTGGCTGTGTCTTTTTGATTTTAATTTCCCTAATCTATAGGACCATAAGTGGAACTGCCGTAGGCTCTGTTGCTTTGCTTTTTAGATGTTTCAGGAAACACCATACACTTCTCCAGAGTGGCTGTTGGCAATTTACATCCCGCCCATCAGCATAACAAGGCTCCCAGTTCTCCATGGCCTGTCCTGCCTTTCTGGATTTTATACTTTTTTCAGAAGGCCCTTTTGACCGGGGGGCAGTGAGACTTCATTGTAGTGCAGATTTCCTTTGCAAGCTTGCTTGGTTGGCCAAAAAGGGCGTATGCGTTTTTTCCTGAATATATTCAGTAAAAAACGCATACGCCCTTTTTGGCCAAGTGCATCATTGTGGACGTTTTGTCTCTTTTCCTATGCTTTACATGCAATTCCAGTCTACCTCCTGAAATCGGTTTCCTGCAATTCTGCCCCGCTTTCAAGTCCTCTTGGCAGCCTTACTTCAATATATTTTTGGACGATAGCTGTCATTTTTAACTCTGCAGGTTTGTGAATACAGTGCCCCTGAGCTCCTTTCTTCAACTCGCTTTCTTGTGAGCTGGCCGCAACACCGCAGGATTGCTTCAGCCCCTAGTGTGGTTCCGACATGGCACGCTGAGCCTTTGTTTAATTCCTCTTCCTGGTGGGAAATGAGAGTTAAATTTGCCCGTCCAGACACCTCCAGCTAGTCTCTCATTGGTTCTCCCTATTCTTGTTCATTTTCCGCAGAAATTGCAAACTGGGCCAAACAGGAGGTTAAAGGCACTGACTCTCCAAGTGGGGAGAGTGTTAGTAAAGCGTCTGGAATGTTGCACCCGAGTACCAGGGCACAAAACCTGAGACACATTTGAACACGTTTCCCGATCACACGGTGGATCATACTCTGGGTTCCACATGCATGTTTTAGCTGAAGGAAGAATCCCTTAAACCTGGAGAGTTGAGACCCATGGAATGGGTACCATGCAATATGACTTCAAAGGTTCTGCATTTGCTCACCGATCCTCACCAATCCTATCACTGCTGCGCTTATGCCACTATACACACGCTTGATTCTCTTTCGGAGACATATAAATCCATATGTTTTAAGATTCTTACTAGTCAGGTATATTCTTAGACGTTTAATATGGGGTGTTGAGTCCTCTTCGTTGAACAAGGAGTAGCTCTTGTCTATTACATATTTGGCTTATGGAACGGTATCTGTGCTAATTTCAATCTCTGGTTTTATGCAGCACCCCAACTCACCTTTCCCCTTAAGCAAGCATAAGTTGGTTTTCTACATTTGAGACGCTGTTCTGTTTTGTAATTCAGTTCCTGTGTAGCCAAGTTTACATTCCGTTTAGTAGTGATATCTTATGATGTTTGTTTTTCTGTGTGACTTATTTCACTTAGAATCATCGTACCTGAATCCACTCATTATGCTGCTTCGGGCCTGATGATATACATTTCATTGCTGAGTGATATTGCATTGTACGTAAGTAACAAAAATTCTTTATCCATTTTTCGCTTTCTGTGATATTGAACTTGTACCATAAACGAGGTTCTTGTAAACAGAGCCGTCCCAAACTTTGGGGTGGCTGTGTCTTTTTGATTTTAATTTCCCTAAGTTATAGGACCATAAGTGGAAATGCCCTAGACTCTGTTGCTTTGTTTTTCAGATGTATCAGGAAACACCATACACTTCTCCAGAGTGGCTGTTGGCAATTTACATCCCGCCCATCAGCATAACAAGGCTCCTTTATCCCCATGGCCTGTCTTGCCTTTCTGCATTTTACACTTTTTTCAGGTGGCCCTTTAGACCGTGGGGAAGTGACACTTCATAGTAGTTCGGATTTCCATTGCAAGCTTGCTTGGTTTGCCAAAAAGCGCATATGTGTCTTTTCCTGAATATATTCAGGAACAAACTCATACGCCCTTTTTTGCCAAGTGCATCATTGTCGATATTCTGCCTCTTTTCCTATGCTTCAAATGCAAATCCAGTCTACCTCCTGAAATCGGTTTCCTGAAATTCTGCCCCGCTTTCAAGTCCTCTTCGCAGCCTTACTTCAATATATTTTTGGACGTTATCTGTCATTTATAACTCTGCAGGTTTGTGAATTACAGGGTCCCTGAGCTCCTTTCTTCAACTCGCTTTCTTGTGAGCTGGCCGCAAACCCGCAAGACTGCTTCAGGCCCTAATCTGCTTCTGGCAGGGCATGCTGAGCCTTTGGTTAATTCCTCTTCCTGGTGGGAAATGAGTGTTAAATATGCCCGTCCAGACACCTACCTCACTCTCAACCCCTTGGTGATGTGGGTCCTCTGGTTTGTGGCCACCTTTATGGGTTCCTCACCTTTCGATGATGTGGCCCCACTAGTGTGAGGACACTCCTGCCTGGTTTGGGCTATTCCTGCCTGCCTCACTCCCATTCCCTTTGTGATATGTGTCCTCTGATTTGAGGCCACATGTGCTGTGTTCCACACCTTTCGATGATGTGGCCCCACTGGAGGGAAGACAGTTCTGACTGGTTCCCATCCCCTTGCTGATGTGGGCCCTCAGGTGAGAGTCTGATCCTGGCTGGGTTCCTCACCCTTCTGTGAGGTGGGCCCTCTGCTGTGAGGTCAATCATGCCTGTCTGGCACACGTCACCTTGGCGACGTGGGCCCTCTGGTGGCAGTTGGAGTGTGCTGGGATCCTCCTCCCCTCAGTGATGAGGGCCCTCTTGCCTTAGGCCATAACTGCTGGGCTCCCCACATTTTCTGATGTGCGCCAAGTGAGTGAGGACACTCTTGCCAGGTTCCCATCCCCATGGGGATATGGGCCTTCTGCTCTGAGGTCAAAACGCCTGGCTTGCTCACAGTACCATGATGTGGGCCCTCTGCTGTGAGTTCACTCCGGCAAGGATCCCTTATCATCGGTGCTCTGAGCCGCCTGCTGGGAGGGTCCAACTGCTGGATTCCTCAACTTTTTTATTCTTTGGGCCCTCTGTTGTGAGGCTCCTCCTGCCTGCCTCACTGCCAGCCCCTTGGTGATGACTGTCCTATGGCTTGAGGCCACATGTGCTGCATTCCTCACCTTTCGATGATGTGGCCCCACTCGTGTGAGGACACTCCTGCCTGGTTCCCATCCCCTTGGTGAGGTGGGCCCTCTGGCGAGAGTCTAATCCTGGCTGGGTTCCTCAACGTTCTGTGAGGTAGGCCCTCTGCTGTGAGGTCACTCCTGCCTGGCTGGCACACGTCACCTTGGAGATGTGAGACATCTGGTGGCAGTTGGAGCGTGCAGGGTGCCTCCTCCTCTCGGTGATGACGGCCCTCTGGCGTCAGGCCCTAAATGGTGGGCTCCCCACATTTTCTGATGTGCGCCCAGTGGTGCGAGGACACTCCAGCCAGGTTCCCATTCCCATGGGGATGTGGGCCTTCTGCGCTGAGGTCCCAACGCCTGGGTTGCTCACAGTTTTATGATGTGGGCCCTCTGCTGTGAGTTCACTGCGGCCTGGATCCCATAGCCTCAGTGTTCTGAGCCACCTGCTGGAAGGTCTAAATGCTGGAATCCTCACGTTTTTTATATTATGTGCCCTGTGTTGTGAGGCTACTCCTGCCTGCCTCACTCCAAGGCCCTTGGTGATGTGGGTCCTCTGGTTTGAGGACACATGTGCTGGGTTCCTCACCTTAAGATGATGAGGCCCCACTGGAGGGAAGACAGTCCTGACTGGTTCCCATCCCCTTTGTGATGTGGGACCTCTGGTGAGAGTCTGATCCTGGCTGGGTTCCTCACCCATCTGTGAGGTGGGCCCTCTATGATCAGGTAACTCTTGCATGGCTTGCTCACCTCGCCTTGTTGACATGAGCCCTCTGGTGGCACTTGGACCCTGCTGGGAGCCTCCTCACCTCTGTGATGAGGGCCCCCTGACGTCAGGCCCTAACTGCTGGGCTCCCCAACTTTTCTTAGTGAGCCCAGTGATGCTCGGGCACTCCTCTTAGGTTCCCATCTCCATAGGGATGTGGTCCTTCTGCTCTGAGGTTAAAACGGCTAGGTTGATCACAATTTCATGATGTGGGCTCTCTGGTGTTAGTTCACTGTGGCCTGGATCCCATAGCCTCTGTGCTCTGGGCCGCCTGCTGGGAGGTTCCAACTGCTCGATTCCTCAACTTTTGTATTCTATGGGTCCTGTGTTGTGATGCTCCTCCTGCCTGCCTCACTCGCAACCCCTTCGTGATGTGGGTCCTCTGGTTTGAGGCCACATGTGCTGGGTTCCGCAACTTTCAATGATGTGACCCCACTGGTGTGAGGACACTCCTGCCTGGTTCCCATCCCCTTGGTGATGTGGGTCTTCTGGTGACAGTCTTATCCTGGCTGGGTTCCTCACTCTTCTGTGAGGTAGGCCCTCTGCTGTGAGGTCAATCTTGCCTGACTTGCACAAATCACCTTGGCGACGTGGGCCCTCTGTTGGCACATGGAACCTGCTGAGAACCTCCTGCTCTCGGTGATGACGGCCCTCTAGCATCAGACCCTAACTGCTGGGCTCCCCACGTTTTCTGATGTGAGCCCAGTGATGCCAGGACACTCCTGTCAGGTTCCCATCCACATGGGGATGTGGGCTTTCTGCTCTGAGGTCCCAAAGCCTGGGTTGCTCGCAGTTTCATGATGTGGGCTCTCTGGTGTTAGTTCACTCCTGCCTGCATCCCATAGCTTCTGTGCTCTCGGCCGCCTGCTGGGAGGTTCCAAATGCTGGATTCCTCACCTTTTTTATTCTTTGGGCCCTCTGTTTTTAGGCTACTCCTACCTGCCTCACTCCCATCCCCTTTGTGATGTATGTCCTCTGATATGAGGCCGCATGTGCTGGGTTCCTCACGTTTCGATGATGTGGCCCCACTGGTGGGAGGACAGTCCTGACTGGTTCTCATCCCCTTGGTGTTGTGGGCCCCCTGGCGAGAGTCTCATCCTGCCTCGGTTCCTCACCCTTCTGTGAGATAGGCCCTCTGCTGTGAGGTCACTACTGCCTTGCTGGCACATGCCACCTTGTAGACGTGGGCCCTCTGTTGGCAGTTGGAACCTGCTGGGAGTCTCCTCCCCTCAGTTATGAGGGCCCCCTGGCATCAGGCCCTAACTGCTGGGCTCCTAACATTTTCTGATATGTGCTAAGTGGTGCAAAGCCACTCCTGCCAGGTTCCCATCCCAATGGGGATGTGGGCCTTCTGTTCTGAGGTCCCAACGGCTGGGCTGCTCACAGGTTCATGATGTGGGCCCTCTGCTGTGAGTTCACTGCGGCCTGGATCCCATAGCCTCGGTGCTCTGGGCTGCTTGCTGGGAGGTTCCAACTGCTGGATTCCTCAACTTTTATATTCTATGGACCCTGTGTTGTGAGGCCGGTCCTGCCAGCCTCATTCCGAACCCCTTGGTGATGTAGTTCCTCTGGTTTGAGGCTACATGTGCTGGGATCCTCACCTTTCGATGATGTTGTCTCACTGATGTGCGGACACTCCTGCCTGGTTCCCATCCCCTTGGTGATGTGGGCCCTCTGGTAAGAGTCTGATCCTGGCTGTGTTCCTCACCCTTCTGTGAGGTGGGCCCTCTGCTGTGAGGTCACTCCTGCCGGGCTGGCACACATCGCCTTGGCGACGTTGGCCCTCTGGTGGCAGCTGGAGCCTGCTGGGAGCCTCCTCCCCTCGGTGATGAGTGCCCTCTAGAGTCAGGCCCTAACTTCTGAGTACCCCACGTTTTCTGATGTGAGCCCAGTGATGCCAGGACACTCCTGTTATGTTCCCATCACCATGGGGATGTGGGCCTTCTGCTCTGAGGTCCCAATGTCTGGGTTGCTCACAGTTTCATGATGTGGGCTGTCTGGTGTTAGTTCACTCCGACCTGGATCCCCTAGCCTCTGTGCTCTGGGCCGCCTGCTGGGAGGTTCCAACTGCTGGATTCCTCACCTTTCTTATTTTTGGGCCCTCTGTTGTGAGGCTCCTCCTGCCTGCCTCACTCCCAGCCCCTCGGTGATGGGTGTCCTATGGTTTGAAGCCACATGTTCTGGGTTCCTCACCTTTAGATGATGTGGCCCTACTCATGTGAGGATACTCCTGCCTGGTTCCAATCCATTTGGTGATGTGGGCCCTCTGGTGTGAGTCTGATCCTGACTGGGTTCGTCACACTTCTCTGAGGTGGGCCCTCTGCTGTGAGATCATTCGTGCCTGGTTGGCACACATCGCCTTGGTGACGTCAGCCCTCTGGTGGCAGTTGGAGCCTGCTGGGAGCCTCCTTCCCTTGGTGATGAGGGTCCTCTGGCGTCAGGCCCTAACTGCTGGTCGGCCAAAATTTTCTGATATGTTCTCAGTGGTGCGAGGACACTCCTACCAGATTTCTATCCCCATGGGGATGTGGGCCTCCTGCTCTGAGGTCCCAATGGCTGGGTTGCTCAGTTTCATGACATGAGCCCTCTTCTGTGAGTTCACTGTGGCCTGGATCCCATAGCCTCGGTGATCTGGGCCGCCTGCTGGGAGGTTCCAACTGCTGGATTCCTCACTTTTTTATTCTATGGGCCCAGTGTTGTGAGGCTACTCCTGCCTGCCTCACTCCGAGGCCCTTGGTGATGTGGGTCCTCTGGTTTGAGGACACATGTGCTGAGTACCTCACCTTTCAATGATGTGGCCCCACTGGTGTGAAGACACTCCTGCCTGGTTCCCATCCCCTTGGTGATGTGGGCCCTCTGGTGAGAGTCTGATGTTGGCTGGGTTTCTCACCCTTCTGTGAGGTGGGACCTCTGCTGTGAGGTAACTCCTGCCTGGCTTGCTCACGTTGCCTTGGCAACGTGAGCCCTAGGTGGCAGTTGGAGCCTGCTGGGAATCTCCTCCCCTCAGTTATGAGAGCTCTGGATAAAACACATATGCCCTTTTTTGCCAAGTGCATTATTTTCCAAGTTCTGTCTCTTTTCCTATGTTTTAAGAGCGACTCCCGTGTACCTTCTGAAATCGGTTTCCAGCAATTCTACCCCACATTCAAGTCCTCTTCGCAGCCTTACTTCAGTATAATTTTGGATGATAGCTGTCATTTATAACTCTGCAGGTTTGTGAATTACAGTGCCCCTGAGCTCCATTCTTCAACTCGCATTCTTGTGAGCCTGCCGCAAAACCGCAGGATCTCTTCAGGTCCTAATCTAGTTCCAGCACGGCACGTGGAACCTTTGATTCATTCGTCTTCCTGGTGGGAAATGAGAGTTAAATTTGCCCGTCCAGAAACCTACAGATAGTCTCCCATTGCTTCTCCTTATTCCTGTTCATCTTCCGCAGAAATTGCAAACTGGGCCACACAGGAGGTTAAAGGCACTGACTCTCCAAGTGGGGAGAGTGTTGGTAAAGCTTCTGGAAAGTTGCACTGAGTACCAGGGGACAAAAAATGAGATACATTTAAAAAAGTTTCCCGATCACACGGTGGATCATACTCTGGGTTCCACATGCATGTTTTAGCTGAAGGAAGAATCCCTTACACCGGGAGAGTTGGGACCCATGGAATGGGTACCATGCAATATGACTTCAAAGGGTCTGCATTTGCTCAACGAACCTCAATAATCCTATCACTGCTGTGTTTATGCCGCTGTACACATGCTTAATTCACTTTCGGAGACATATAAATCCATAGGTTTATAATTCTTACTAGTCAGGTATATTCTTAGGCGTTTACTATGGGGTGTTGTGTCCACTTCGTTGAGCAAGGAGTAGCTCTTGTCTATTACATATTTGGCTTATGGAACGTTATCTGTGCTAATTTCAATCTTTGGTTTTATGCAGCACCCCAACTCACCTTTCCCCTTAAGCAACCATAAGTTGGTTTTCTACATTTGAGACCCTATTCTGTTTTGTAATTCAGTTCCTTTGTAGCTAAGTTTACATTCCGTGTAGTAGTGATATCTTATGATGTTTCTTTTTCTGTGTGATTTTTTTCACTTAGAATCATGGTACCTGAATCTACTCATTATGCTTCTACGGGCCTGATGACATAGATTTCATTGCTGAGTGATATTGCATTGTACGTAAGTACCACAACTTCTTTATCCATTTTTCCCTTTCTGCAATATTGAACTTGTACCATAAACGAGGTTCTTGTAAACAGAGCCGTCCCAAACTTTGGGGTGGCTGTGTCTTTTTGATTTTAATTTCCCTAAGCTATAGGACCATAAGTGGAACTGCCATAGGCTCTGTTGCTTTGTTTTGTAGATGTTTCAGGAAACACCATACACTTCTCCAGAGTGGCTGTTGGCAATTTACATCCCGCCCATCAGCATAACAAGGCTCCCAGTTCTCCATGGCCTGTCCTGCCTTTCTGGATTTTACACTTTTTCAGATGCTCCTTTTGACAGGGAGGAAGTGAGACTTCATTGTAGTGCAGATTTCCTTTGCAAGTTTGCTTCGTTGGTCAGAAAGTGCGTATGCGTTTCTTCCTGAATATATTCAGGAAAAAACGCATACGCCCTTTTTGGCCAAGTGCATCATTGTCGACGTTCTGAGTGTTTTCATATGTTTTCAATGCAATTCCATTCTACCTCCTGAAATCGGTTTCCTGCAATTCTGCCTTGCTGTCAGTGCCTCTTCATAGCCTTACCTCAATATACTTTTTGAAAATTGTTGGCCTTTATAGCTCTGCAGGTTTTTGAATTGCCGTGGCCCTTAGCTGCATTTTTCAGCTCTTATTTTTGTGATCTTGCCTCATATCCACAGGATTTCTTCAGGCTCTATTCTTCTTCTGGGGCGCCTTGCTCTGCCTTTGGTTAATTCTTCTTCCTGATGTGAATTAGAGTGACATGTTCCCATTGAAATCGCTACAGCTATTTTCTCGCTGGTTCCCCCTATTCCCATTCATCCTCTGCACTAACTGCAGACTGTGCGATACCGGAACGTAAAGGCATTGACTCTCCATGTGGAGATCTTGTTAGTAAAGTGGCTGGAATGTTGATCCGGAGCCCCAGGAGAGGAAAATGAGGTGCGTTTTAGAAACCTTTCCCGATCATATGGTATACCATCCGTTGGATTTCCCATGCATGGTTTAGCTGTAGGAAGATTCCCTTCAACCTGGAGTGTTGGGACCCTTGGAATGAGTAGCATGAAGTATTGCATTAAACTTTCAGCAGTTGCTCACCAAAGCTCACCAATCCTCTCAGCCCCAAGTGTCCAGCCTTATGTGTTATCCAGCTGTGGGTTTATATGTGGTCATTCCAGGTTGCATCACAGCCCCTGAGCGAATTTTGTAAGAATTTTTCTCTCTTTCATTGTTTCTGCGTTTTGGTTTTAAAATTTATTTCTATAATGGGGTTTAGCTCATTTTCACTGCTGTGTTTGGCCGCTCTGCACACACTTGATTCCCTTATGGAGATATATCAATACATGGGTTTTAAGATTCTTATTACTCAGATATATTTCTCTGCAGTGTATAGGGTGTGTTGAGGCCAGTTCATTGAGCAAGGTGTAGATCTTGTCTAATACCTATTTGGTTTATTGAACGGTAGCTGTGCTAATTTCAAACTCTGGTTTTATGCATCACCCCACCTCTCCTTTCCCCTTAAGCTGACATAAGTGTGTTTTCTAAATGTGAGACACTGTTCTGTTTTGTAATTCATTTTTTGTGCAGCCATATTTATCCTCCCTCTATAAGTGATATCTTATGATATGTTTCTTTTTCTGTTTGACTTATTTCAAGTAGTATTATCGGACCTAAATCCACTCTTTATCCTTCTACTAGCCTTATTACATTGATTTCATGGTGAAGAGATATTCCATTGTACATAAGTACCACATTTTCTTTATCCATTGTTCTCTTTCCTGGGATATTTAAGGTGTACTGAAGTTGAGGTTCTTGTAAACAGAGTAGCCCTAAACTGTGGTGTGCTTGTGTCTTGTTGATTTTTAGACTTCCCTAGATATACTTCCGTGATTGGAAGTGCCCTATGCTCTGTAGCTCTGTTTTTTAGATGATTTAGGGACCACCATACACTTCTCCAGAGTGGCTCTCGGCAGTTCACACACTGTCCATCAGCGTATAAAGGCTCCCTGTTCTCCATGGCCTGTCCTGCATTTCTGGTTTTTACAATTTTTTCGGATGGCCCTTTTGACCGGTGGGAAATGAGACTTCTTTGTTGTGCACATTTGCATTGCTTGCTTGCTTGGTTGCCCATAAAGTGCGTATGCGTTTTTTCCTGGATATATTCAGGAAAAAACGCATACTCCCTTTTGGGCCAACTGCATCATTGTCGAAATTCTGCCGCTTTTCATGTGCTTTAAAGACGAGTCCAATCTATCTCTTGAAATCTGTTTCTTGCAATTCTGTCTTGCATTCAGATCCTCTTCTTTGCCTTACCTCAACATATTTTGGGACGTTAGTTTTCATTTATAACTCTGCAGGTTTGTGAATTGCAGTGACCCTGAGCTCCATTTTTTAAGTTGCTCTTTTGTGAGCTGGCCTCAAAGCCGCAGGATTGCTTCAGGCCCTATTTTGGCTCCGGCGAGGCGGGCTGAGCCTTTTTTTAATTCTTATTCTTAATGGGAAATTAGAGTGACATGTGCCCGTCCAAACCCCTACAACTATTCTCTCATTGGTTCCCCCTCTTCCCGTTCATCCTCCTCACAATTTGCAAAATGTGTGAAACAGAAGTTTAAATGTGCTGATTCTCTAAGTGGGGAGATTCTAAGTAACGTGGCTGGAATGATGAACAGGAGCACCAGGAGAGGATAAATGAGGTGCATTTTAGACACATCTCCCGATCACATGGTGTACAGTCCTCTGGGTTTTCCATGCATGTTTTCGCTGTAGGAAGATCCCTTGAACCTGCAGATTTGGGACCCATTGAATGGGTACCAGGTAGTATTACTTTAAAGGGTGTGCATTTCCTCACCCAACCTCACATTTCTCTTAGCACGAACAGTTTCCAGCCTTATGTCTCATCCTGCTGTGGGTCTAGATGTGTTCAATCCATGTTGCATCACCGTCCCTGAGGAAAAGTTGTAAGAGGTTTTCTCTGTCTCTCTGTCGTTTATTTTTTTCAATTTATTACTATATTGGTTACAGCTGATTTTCAAAGCTCTGTTTCTTGCTGCTGTACATCCACTTGATTCACATACAGAGAGACATCAATAAATTCTTTTTCAGATTCTTACCAGTCATATATATTCTTTTCCAGTGACTTGAGTGTGCTGAGTGCAGTTCTTTTAGCTACCGTGTAGGCCTTGTTGATTATCAGTTTGGTATTTGGAATGGTATCTTTGCTAATTTCAACCTCCTGGATGATGCCTCACCCCTCCCCACCTTTCCCGTTTAGCAGCCTTACGCGTGTTGTCTACATATTTGACTATGTTTTTGTTTTGTAATTTATTTCATGTGTAGCCATTTTGGATTCCACCTTTAAGTGATATCTTATGATATGTGTCTTTTTCTTTTTGAGTTATGTCACTTAGAATGATCATACGTAACTCCTCCGGAGTTGTTACAACTGGCCATATTTCATTGATTTCCAGGCTGAGTAATATTCCACTCTACATAAGTACCACATCTCTATCCATTTTTTCCCTCCAGAGACATTTAAGTTATATCCTAGTCGAGGATCTTTTAAACAGAGAGGCAGTAAACATTGGGGTGCCTGTGTCCTCTCGATTTTTGTTTTTCCCAAGACATACGCCCATGAGTGCAAGTGCCCTATGCTCTGTAGCTCATTTTTTAGATGCTTTAGTAAACACAATACACTTCTCCAGAATGGCCATTGGCAATATACATTTCCACTATAAGCCTCACAGGGCTCCCTCTTCTCCTTGCCCTGTCCTGCATTTCTGGTGTTTACACTTTATGAGGATGGCTCTTCTGACTGATGCGAAGTGATATCTTTTGTAGTATTGATTTCCAGTGCCCACCTGTTTGGTTGGCTAAAAAAGTGTATGCCCTTTTCTTGAATATATACAGAAAAAAACGCATACAGCCTTTTTGGCCAACTGCAATGTTGGCAATGTTCAGCCCCTTTTCTTGTGCTTAATGGCGAGTCCTTTCTACCTCCTCAAATCCCTTTCCTGCCATTCTCCCTTGCTTACCAATCCTTTTCTCTGACTTTCCTCAAGACATTTTTCAGTGATAGATATTTTCAACTCTGCAGTTTCGTGAATTTTACTGCCCCTGAGTTCCATTGTTCAACTTGTGTTTATGGGAACTGGCCACAAAGCAGTGGGATTTCCTCAAGCCCTATACTGTTTCCATGGGCAACCCTAGCCTTTGGTCAATTCGTCTTCCTGATTGGAAATTAGAGTGACATGTGCCTGTCTGAACACCTAGGACTTGTCTCTCATTGTTCCTCATCCTTCCGCTTCATCCTCTGGACAAATTCTAAACTGTACGCAACAGGATGTTGACAGTGTTGACATCTCCAAGTGGGGAGACTGTTAATAAAGACGCTGGAGGGGTGAACCCGAGCACCAGGAGATGAGGAGATGAGATGCCTTTTCCAAACTCTTCCCGATCAGACGGTATACCATCCTCTGGGTGTGACAGACATGTTTTAGCAGTAGGAAGAGTCCCATTCATGTAAGGAGAACACCAGGGCTTTTTCAAAATCAGTGTCTCCCCGAAACCCAAACTGGGGAATTTTTTAAGCTACGGCTACACATATGTTCATTAAGGGCCTTGGGAAGTAGGCAGAGTCCAAACTTTAGATGATTGAAGTCTTCAGGGTCAGAAGCACTCACCACTGGCTTCCCTTAGGTTACACTTTAACTGTCATTGATAGATGATGTCAATAAAAATATCTATTCTTTTTCCGATTATTTCCCCTTATAGGTTATTGCAAAATATTGAGTGTAGTTCCCTGTGCTATACAGTGGTTCCTTGTTGATGATCTATTTTATACATAGCAGTGTGTATGTGTTAATTCCAAACTGTTAATTTATCCCTCCTCCCACCTTTCCCCTTTGGTAATAATAAATTATAAGATTTTATACTTCTCAGAAATGGGGGAGCTGAAAGAGAGGTATCATTTTCAATGGAAAAGCATTTAAAACAAGATTGAAGCTTTAACCAAGATTATTAGATGTACATCCTTGGAAAGAAATCACTTCATTTCTCTAATATTGACCTGACAAATAAGACAAACCTTTTCACTGAACTTGCTTATAATAAAGTGATGGAAATATCAAATGGAAGTGTTAGAAACATCTTATTTTACCCGAGCCTTATAAACTGTTCTATGTTAACTACAGTTTGGCTCACACATCTGTTCATTGAAGTTACAATAGTCTCAATTTCTGTTACTGATCCTCCAGAGTGGACCCCAACAAGTGTCCCCCTGCCCAGTGTCATTGCGGCCAACAGATCGAGACTGAGTTTGGTTCACAAGCAAAGGAAACTTTATATTTTAAACAGAATGGAGAGGTGAGAGCATGCACTACCCCGTGGGCTGTGGGCTGGGCTGCTGTGTAGAGATCCTGTCAGAGTCAGTGGGAGGGAGGGGATGGAGCACTCGAGGGCCGGGTTGGCTGCAGCTCAGGCTCTATATCTCGGAGTCTGCACTGGGCCCCAGGAGTTGAGGTGTCGACCCAGCCATTCTGCACTAGGAAATCTGGTCTGAAGTGCCGGGTGTGGAACCTCTGCATGCGGGACCCTAGGAGCACGTGAAATTAGACAAAGCACAAAGGATAAAAAAGGTCAGACTTGACTTTATTGCCCAGATTCTATTTTTATCTCCCAGGGATTTTTAATGGGCTTTGCTGGGGACAAACCCCTCCTCTGCCTTTTGTCCCGTTCCTCATTCTTGGAGTGCTGAGGGTGCAGACCCTTCTTCTGTAACTGCTGAGTGCTGAGTTGGGAGCCCTCATACCAGGGGACGAGGGTCAGAACTTCTCCCCAGCAGCCTCCAGGTGACGTTGATTGGCCCCAGGACCCCTGCCTCCCTGCTCGTCCGCCTGAGCACCAGCATTGGAAGTGTTATAGATTCTAATGACCTTTAAGGGCCCAGGAAAGAGATGTGCAGAGACGCTGTGGGGGCCGGTTTCACCCCGCCCCACATTTGTTCGGCCACCTTAGGCTGACCGTTTCTGCCAGCCTAGATGCTCTGACCAGTAGTCTGCTCTTTCTTCAATTAGGCCCCTGAATTAATGTAAAAACAGCACCAGGTGTCAGAGCCCTGCCCGCTCAACTCCCAGACAGTCCAGGGTCAGTGGTGATCAAGGACCATGATGGCCACTGAGTCAACAGCATTTTGAAGTAAACAGGAGTCCAGCCGGTCTTATTGGCCACCATCATCACGGTGTCTGTAGGCTTTTCTATGGTGACAGTGTGATATACGTTTCCCCCGCCAAGATTATTAGCTCCCCTCCGGGTGCAGTAAGTCCTGCAAGCAGTAGTCTACTCCTTCGGGACACACTATTGTTGTTTTTATGAGAGAAACTCCAGGTCAAGTGATGTTCACACGAGTCGTCATGGTGCCCTGTTGCCCCCGGTTACCTCTCTGGATGTTGGAGTTGGAGGGCCTCCTCACTCGAGGTCGGTGTGCCCACGGAGCGAACCCTGCAACTTCAGGGCATGGTTGGTGATTAGGATCACCACGTGGGGTCCTTTTCCCTTAGGAGGGAGGTGGCCTTTTGGGCTGCTGATTTCCAGGTTTTTAGATACCGCCAGTATCTTGGCCAGATGTGGCAGTGGGCCAAGCCCCTTGGTGACTGTAGTTTATCCTACCTGGATGGCATTCTTGTGTTGTTCCATTTCAAGTGGTCCCAGTTTTTGCACTAATTCTCCAATGGCGACTCACCTTTCACCGGGAATGGAAAGGTCAAAGGGTTTAGCTCAATTAGGGAGTTCCAGGGCAAGGGTCTGAATTGACTGCTCTTTCCATTCTTGAAAGGCCACTTCTGGATTCTGTTCAAAAGGATCATCATCTTTTCCCTTCAGTGTTTCATATAGAGGCCCAGCTAGTAGACTGTAGTTAGGGATCCAGAAGCAGCAAACCCTGGCCTCCCCAGGAACCCCTAAGCTGTCTTCTAGTTTTAGAAAGGGGTAAGGCTGCAAATGGTTTCTTCCCTTTCCTGGGATGGGCTTCTCCGACCTTCTGTGAGAATGAAGCCCAGGCAGGTCACCGCAGTCTGTGATATTTGAGCTTTTTCTTGGACAACTTCTATCCTTTATTGGCTTGGTAGTTCAGAGGCCTCCTTAGTAGGGCTGGTGATCAGAATGTCGTCTGCATATTGAAGGAGGGTTTCCTTTTCCAGAGGTAGAACTTTTCGGTCTTTAGCTAAGCTTTCCCCAAAGATGGTGTGGGAATTTTTGAACCCTTGGGGCAAGACGGCCCGGAAGTATTGTTTTAGTTGTATGTTGAGTCCTGCCACTCACAAGCCAAAATTTCTTGTGACTCTGGGACTAATGGAATACAAAAGAAGGCATCATTGAAGACTAATACAGAATACCATGTCCTGGTGGTTGGTAGAATGACCAGCAGGGTGTAGGAAATGGAGCAACTGGAGGTATATCCTCGGTGGCTTCACTGACTGTCCTGACATCCTTTACCAGGTCCCCAGCAGCCCATGGGGCTCTCGTGGTCAGGCCAATCCCAGGATATGGAGCTCTCCTGGGCAGGTACCCCACCCCCAACCCAGCCCACGGGGCTCTCGTTGTCAGGCCTCTCCCAGGATACAGAGCTACCCTTGCAGGTACCGTGGCAGGGCTGGGCACACAAGAACCGTGCACATAGCCCTCATTGAAGAGCACCCCCATCTCACCTGTTGCTCAGAGCTGACACAGAGCACCTCAGAGCAGGACTTGAACTAACAAACAGCAGCTCCGACAGGTCTGTGACCCTGGGCATCACTCTGTGTGGCCTCCCTCCACCTGGTCTTCCAGAGACTTCCACTGCACCCGGGACACCAGGTCTCTGTCTCCAACCACCACCCACCCCTCCTCTCCCTGACTCCTGGGTTCCTCTCATTAGGAGAGGGTTTTCTTGAAGTTGTCTCCCACTCATGGGCCAGATAAAATGATTAGAAAACAAGCAAAGCTGCAGCCCCTTGTCTATCCTGACTCTCAGGAGCCCACACCTGTTCCTTGGACCTGGCCGGTTCAGCAAGTTCCATTTTCTGCAACTGTGAGCCCCTGAGGGGTGATGATTGGCTGACCTGGGCAGCCTTACCGTGCCGGCCAGCCCTCCCCAGGTGTGCCTGGGTTGAGATCAATATAAATACCACTCCAGGCAACAAGAGCCCCTGCAGCTGTGCCTGACGCCATTTTCTCTGCCCTGTCAGCAGTCTCGGGGCTGGGCTGGTGGGAAGGAGTGAGAGGCCACGGCTTTGTGGGTGGCCCAGTGTGAGTGGGGCTCTGCTGGACTTTCTGCAGCAGTTGCCAGGCTGCCATCTGCTAAAGAAGAGGATGTGTCACCCATACCTGCTGCTGGAATTTCTCCCTGGGCAGAGGTGAGGAAGGAAAAAAGCAGTGGGGGCAGGGACAGGACGGGTATCTCAGGCAGGGAAATGGAAATCTTCCAGAAGAGCACCCAGGGCCAGGACCATCCTGGCTGGCCTGCAGGCACCAAGTCAGCTGGCATGCTGTCACTCGTGTGGCTCCATGGCCCTTCCTCTAGGCTTTCAAGTCCTTGTATATATTCAGGTGTTTTACCTGGGAAGGGTGGGAACAGTTCAGCAGCAACTGGCCTGGGGCTCAGCTCACGTTCACTCACAGATGCCTCGGCACGGTGCCCCAGCTTTGCAATGAGGACGCTTGTTGTGTGGGGGCTGCTGGCTGAATGGGAGACGATTCCCCACCACTGACCAACTTCAGAATTATTTACAACTGGAGCAAGTGCCCTGCTACGGTTTTCCTCTGAGTAACTGGTGGGTTCTGTTTTTTTTTTCTCTTTTTCGTTTTTGGTTCAAGGTAGATTTTATTCCTCTTTTTTGTATTTACAGATATAAGCATGGAAATAATTTATTCATATAAATACATGTATGTGAAGGGAATAATTGTTTTTTCTGTTTTATTTTTTAAATTTTATTTCTTTTTAATTTTGAATTTTATTTTATATTTTTATACAGCAGGTTCTTATTGGTTATCTATTTTATACATATAAATGTTTACATGCCAATCCCAATCTCTCAACTCCTCCCACCACCACCCCCCCAAGAGCTTTCCCCCCTTGTTGTCCATACGATTGTTGTCTACATCTGTTGCTCTATTTATGCCTTGCAAAACGGTTAATCTGTACAGTTTTTCTAGGTTCCACATATATGCATGAATATACAAGATTTGTTTTTCTCTTTCTGACTTACTTCACTCTGTATGACAGTCTCTAGATCCATCGACGTCTCTACAAATGACCCAATTTCATTCCTTTCATGGCTTAGTAATATTCCATTTTATATATGTACCACATCTTTATGCATTCGTCTGTCTGTGGGCATTTAGGTTGCTTCCATTACCTCGATATTGTAAATAGTGATGCAATGAACATTGCGGTGAATGTCTCTTTTTGATTTATGGTTTTGTCTGGGTATATGTCCAGTACTGGGATTGCTGTATCATATGGTAATTCTATTATTAGTTTCTTAAGAAACTCCATATTGTTCTCCATAGTGACTGTATCAATTTATATGCCCAACAATAGTGGAAGAGGCTTCCTTTTCCCCACACCCTTTCCAGCATTTGTTGTTTGTAGATTTTCAGATGATGCCCATTCTAACAGGTGTGAGGTGATACCTCATTGTTGAGTCCATTTCGTTGAGCAAGGGGTAGGTCCTGTCTATTACATATTTGGCTTATGGAACGGTATCTGTGCTAATTTCAGTCTCTGGTTTTATGCAGCACCCCAAATCACCTTTCCCCTTAAGCAAGCATAAGTTGGTTTTCTAAACTTGAGACCCTGTTCTGTTTTGTAATTCAGTTCATGTGTCGCCAAGTTTACATTCCGTGCATTAGTGATATCTTATGATGTTTCTTTTTCTGTGTGACTTATTTCACTTAGAATCATCGTGCCCCAATCCACTCATTATGCTGGTACAGGCCTGGTGACACAGATTTCATTGCTGAGTGGTATTCTGTTGTACGTTAAGTACCACAACTTCTTTATCAATTATTTGCTCTCTGGGATACTTAACTTGTACCGTAGAAGAGGTTCCTGTAAACAGAGCCGTCCCAAATTTTGGGGTGGCTGTGTCTTTTTGATTTTAATTTCCCTAAGCTATAGGACCATAAGTGGAAATGCCCTAGACTCTGTTGCTTTGTTTTTCAGATGTATCAGGAAACACCATACACTTCTCCAGAGTGGCTGTTGGCAATTTACATCCCGCCCATCAGCATAACAAGGCTCCTTTATCCCCATGGCCTGTCTTGCCTTTCTGCATTTTACACTTTTTTCAGATGGCCCTTTAGACCGGGGGGAAGTAACACTTCATAGTAGTTCGGATTTCCATTGCAAGCTTGCTTGGTTTGCCAAAAAGGGCATATGTGTCTTTTCCTGAATATATTCAGGAACAAACTCATACGCCCTTTTTTGCCAAGTGCAGCATTGTCGATGTTCTGCCTCTTTTCCTATGCTTCAAATGCAAATCCAGTCTACCTCCTGAAATCGGTTTCCTGAAATTCTGCCCCACTTTCAAGTCCTCTTCGCAGCCTTACTTCAATATATTTTTGGACGTTATCTGTCATTTATAACTCTGCAGGTTTGTGAATTACAGTGCCCCTGAGCTCCTTTCTTCAACTCGCTTTCTTGTGAGCTGGCCGCAAACCCGCAAGACTGCTTCAGGCCCTAATCTGCTTCTGGCAGGGCATGCTGAGCCTTTGGTTAATTCCTCTTCCTGGTGGGAAATGAGTGTTAAATATGCCCGTCCAGACACCTACCTCACTCTCAACCCCTTGGTGATGTGGGTCCTCTGGTTTGTGGCCACCTTTATGGGTTCCTCACCTTTCGATGATGTGGCCCCACTAGTGTGAGGACACTCCTGCCTGGTTCTCATCCACGTGGTTATGTGGACCCCCTGGTGAGAGTCTGTTCCTGGCTGTGTTCCTCACCCTTCTGTGAGGGAGACCCTCTGCTGATAGGTCACTCCTGCATGGCTGGCACACATTGCCTTGCTGAAGTCAGCCGTGTGGTGGCAGTTGGAGCGTGCTGGGAATCTCCTCCCCCCGGTGATGAGGGCCCTCTTGCGTCAGGCCCTAACTGCTGGGCTCCCCACATTTTGTGATGTGCGCCCAGTGGTGCGAGGACACTCCAGCCAGGTTCACATCCCCATTGGGATATGGGCCTTCTGCTCTGAGGTCCCAACGCCTGGGTTGCTCACAGTTTCATGATGTGGGCTCTCTGCTGTTAGTTCACTCCTGCCTGCATCCCATAGCTTCTGTGTTCTTGGCCGCCTGCTGGGAGGTTCCAACTGCTGGATTCCTCACCTTTCTTATTCTTTGGGCCCTCTGTTTTTAGGCTATTCCTGCCTGCCTCACTCCCATTCCCTTTGTGATATGTGTCCTCTGATTTGAGGTCACATGTGCTGGGTTCCGCACCTTTCGATGATGTGGCCCCACTGGAGGGAAGACAGTCCTGACTTGTTCCCATCCCCTTGCTGATGTGGGCCCTCAGGTGAGAGTCTGATCCTGGCTGGGTTCCTCACCCATCTGTGAGGTGGGCCCTCTACGATCAGGTAACTCTTGCATGGCTTGCTCACCTCGCCTTGTTGACATGAGCCCTCTGGTGGCACTTGGACCCTGCTGGGAGCCTCCTCACCTCTGTGATGAGGGCCCCCTGACGTCAGGCCCTAACTGCTGGGCTCCCCAACTTTTCTTAGTGAGCCCAGTGATGCTCGGGCACTCCTCTTAGGTTCCCATCTCCATAGAGATGTGGTCCTTCTGCTCTGAGGTTAAAACGGCTAGGTTGATCACAATTTCATGATGTGGGCTCTCTGGTGTTAGTTCACTGTGGCCTGGATCCCATAGCCTCTGTGCTCTGGGCCGCCTGCTGGGAGGTTCCAACTGCTCGATTCCTCAACTTTTGTATTCTATGGGTCCTGTGTTGTGATGCTCCTCCTGCCTGCCTCACTCGCAACCCCTTCGTGATGTGGGTCCTCTGGTTTGAGGCCACATGTGCTGGGTTCCGCAACTTTCAATGATGTGACCCCACTGGTGTGAGGACACTCCTGCCTGGTTCCCATCCCCTTGGTGATGTGGGTCTTCTGGTGACAGTCTTATCCTGGCTGGGTTCCTCACTCTTCTGTGAGGTAGGCCCTCTGCTGTGAGGTCAATCTTGCCTGACTTGCACAAATCACCTTGGCGACGTGGGCCCTCTGTTGGCACATGGAACCTGCTGAGAACCTCCTGCTCTCGGTGATGATGGCCCTCTAGCATCAGGCCCTAACTGCTGGGCTCCCCACGTTTTCTGATGTGAGCCCAGTGATGCCAGGACACTCCTGTTATGTTCCCATCCACATGGGGATGTGGGCTTTCTGCTCTGAGGTCCCAACGCCTGGGTTGCTCACAGTTTCATGATGTGGGCTCTCTGGTGTTAGTTCACTCCTGCCTGCATCCCATAGCTTCTGTGCTCTCGGCCGCCTGCTGGGAGGTTCCAAATGCTGGATTCCTCACCTTTTTTATTCTTTGGGCCCTCTGTTTTTAGGCTACTCCTACCTGCCTCACTCCCATCCCCTTTGTGATGTATGTCCTCTGATATGAGGCCGCATGTGCTGGGTTCCTCACGTTTCGATGATGTGGCCCCACTGGTGGGAGGACAGTCCTGACTGGTTCTCATCCCCTTGGTGTTGTGGGCCCCCTGGTGAGAGTCTCATCCTGCCTCGGTTCCTCACCCTTCTGTGAGATAGGCCCTCTGCTGTGAGGTCACTACTGCCTGGCTGGCACATGCCACCTTGTAGACGTGGGCCCTCTGTTGGCAGTTGGAACCTGCTGGGAGTCTCCTCCCCTCAGTTATGAGGGCCCCCTGGCGTCAGGCCCTAACTGCTGGGCTCCTAACATTTTCTGATATGTGCTAAGTGGTGCAAAGCCACTCCTGCCAGGTTCCCATCCCAATGGGGATGTGGGCCTTCTGTTCTGAGGTCCCAACGGCTGGGCTGCTCACAGGTTCATGATGTGGGCCCTCTGCTGTGAGTTCACTGTGGCCTGGATCCCATAGCCTCGGTGCTCTGGGCTGCTTGCTGGGAGGTTCCAACTGCTGGATTCCTCAACTTTTATATTCTATGGACCCTGTGTTGTGAGGCCGGTCCTGCCAGCCTCATTCCGAACCCCTTGGTGATGTGGTTCCTCTGGTTTGAGGCTACATGTGCTGGGATCCTCACCTTTCGATGATGTTGTCTCACTGGTGTGCGGACACTCCTGCCTGGTTCCCATCCCCTTGGTGATGTGGGCCCTCTGGTGAGAGTCTGATCCTGGCTGTGTTCCTCACCCTTCTGTGAGGTGGGCCCTCTGCTGTGAGGTCACCCCTGCCGGGCTGGCACACATCGCCTTGGCGACGTTGGCCCTCTGGTGGCAGCTGGAGCCTGCTGGGAGCCTCCTCCCCTCGGTGATGAGTGCCCTCTAGAGTCAGGCCCTAACTTCTGAGTACCCCACGTTTTCTGATGTGAGCCCAGTGATGCCAGGACACTCCTGTCATGTTCCCATCACCATGGGGATGTGGGCCTTCTGCTCTGAGGTCCCAATGTCTGGGTTGCTCACAGTTTCATGATGTGGGCTGTCTGGTGTTAGTTCACTCCGACCTGGATCCCCTAGCCTCTGTGCTCTGGGCCGCCTGCTGGGAGGTTCCAACTGCTGGATTCCTCACCTTTCTTATTTTTGGGCCCTCTGTTGTGAGGCTCCTCCTGCCTGCCTCACTCCCAGCCCCTTGGTGATGGGTGTCCTATGGTTTGAAGCCACATGTTCTGGGTTCCTCACCTTTAGATGATGTGGCCCTACTCATGTGAGGATACTCCTGCCCGGTTCCAATCCATTTGGTGATGTGGGCCCTCTGGTGTGAGTCTGATCCTGACTGGGTTCGTCACACTTCTCTGAGGTGGGCCCTCTGCTGTGAGATCATTTGTGCCTGGTTGGCACACATCGCCTTGGTGACGTCAGCCCTCTGGTGGCAGTTGGAGCCTGCTGGGAGCCTCCTTCCCTTGGTGATGAGGGTCCTCTGGCGTCAGGCCCTAACTGCTGGTCGGCCAAAATTTTCTGATATGTTCTCAGTGGTGCGAGGACACTCCTACCAGATTTCCATCCCCATGGGGATGTGGGCCTCCTGCTCTGAGGTCCCAATGGCTGGGTTGCTCAGTTTCATGACATGGGCCCTCTTCTGTGAGTTCACTGTGGCCTGGATCCCATAGCCTCGGTGCTCTGGGCCGCCTGCTGGGAGGTTCCAACTGCTGGATTCCTCACTTTTTTATTCTATGGGCCCAGTGTTGTGAGGCTACTCCTGCCTGCCTCACTCCGAGGCCCTTGGTGATGTGGGTCCTCTGGTTTGAGGACACATGTGCTGAGTACCTCACCTTTCAATGATGTGGCCCCACTGGTGTGAAGACACTCCTGCCTGGTTCCCATCCCCTTGGTGATGTGGGCCCTCTGGTGAGAGTCTGATGTTGGCTGGGTTTCTCACCCTTCTGTGAGGTGGGACCTCTGCTGTGAGGTAACTCCTGCCTGGCTTGCTCACGTTGCCTTGGCAACGTGAGCCCTAGGTGGCAGTTGGAGCCTGCTGGGAATCTCCTCCCCTCAGTTATGAGAGCTCTGGATAAAACACATATGCCCTTTTTTGCCAAGTGCATTATTTTCCAAGTTCTGTCTCTTTTCCTATGTTTTAAGAGCGACTCCCGTGTACCTTCTGAAATCGGTTTCCAGCAATTCTACCCCACATTCAAGTCCTCTTCACAGCCTAACTTCAGTATAATTTTGGATGATAGCTGTCATTTATAACTCTGCAGGTTTGTGAATTACAGTGCCCCTGAGCTCCATTCTTCAACTCGCTTTCTTGTGAGCCTGCCACAAAACCGCAGGATCTCTTCAGGTCCTAATCTAGTTCCAGCACGGCACGTAGAACCTTTGATTCATTCGTCTTCCTGGTCGGAAATGAGAGTTAAATTTGCCCGTCCAGAAACCTACAGATAGTCTCCCATTGCTTCTCCTTATTCCTGTTCATCTTCCGCAGAAATTGCAAACTGGGCCAAGCAGGAGGTTAAAGGCACTGACTCTCCAAGTGGGGAGAGTTTTAGTAAAGCGTCTGGTATGTTGCATCCGAGTACCAGGGGACGAAAACTGAGACACATTTGAACACGTTTCCCGATCACACGGTGGATCATACTCTGGGTTCCACATGCATGTTTTAGCTGAAGGAAGAATCCCTTAAACCTGGAGAGTTGAGACCCATGGAATGGGTACCATGCAATATGACTTCAAAGGGTCTGCATTTGCTCACCGAACCTCACCAATCCTATCACTGCTGCATTTATCCCACTGTAGACACGCTTGATTCTCTTTCGGAGACATATAAATCCATAGGTTTTAAGATTCTTACTAGTCAGGTATATTCTTAGGTGTTTAATATGAGATGTAGAGTCCACTTCGTTGAGCAAGGAGTAGCTCTTGTCTATTACATGTTTGGCTTATGGAATGGTATCTGTGCTAATTTCAATCTCTGGTTTTATACAGCACCCCAACTCACCTTTCCCCTTAAGCAAGCATAAGTTGGTTTTCTACATTTGAGACCCTGTTCTGTTTTGTAATTCAGTTCCTGTGTAGCCAAGTTTACATTCCGTGTAGTAGTGATATCTTATGATGTTTCTTTTTCTGTGTGACTTATTTCACTTAGAATCATCGTACCTGAATCCACTCATTATGCTGCTACGGGCCTGATGACATAGATTTCATTGCTGAGTGATATTGCATTGTACGTAAGTACCACAACTTCTTTATCCATTTTTCACTTTCTCTGATATTGAACTTGTACTGTAAACGAGGTTCTTGTAAACAGAGCCGTCCCAAACTTTGGGGTGGCTGTGTCTTTTTGATTTTAATTTCCCTAAGCTATAGAACTGTAAGTGGAAGTGCCCTAGGCTCT
The DNA here is from genome assembly GCF_039906515.1 of Pseudorca crassidens. Classification (NCBI taxonomy): domain Eukaryota; kingdom Metazoa; phylum Chordata; class Mammalia; order Artiodactyla; family Delphinidae; genus Pseudorca; species Pseudorca crassidens. The sequence goes on from NC_090296.1 coordinate 165,347,111, forward strand.
GTTGCTTTGTTTTTTAGATGTTTCAGGAAACACCATACACTTCTCCAGAGTGGCTGTTGGCAATTTACATCCCGCCCATCAGCATAACAAGGCTCCCAATTCTCCATGGCCTGTCCTGCCTTTCTGGATTTTACACTTTTTTCAGATGGCCCTTTTGACCGGGGGGCAGTGGGACTTCATTGTAATGCAGATTTCCTTTGCAAGCTTGCTTGGTTGGCCAAAAAGGGCGTATGCGTTTTTTCCTGAATATATTCAGGAAAAAACGCATATGCCCTTTTTGGCCAAGTGCATCATTGTGGACGTTCTGCCTCTTTTCCTATGCTTTACATGCAATTCCAGTCTACCTCCTGAAATCGGTTTCCTGCAATTCTGCCCCGCTTTCAAGTCCTCTTGGCAGCCTTACTTCAATATATTTTTGGACGATAGCTGTCATTTATAACTCTGCAGGTTTGTGAATTACAGTGCCTCTGAGCTCCTTTCTTCAACTCGCTTTCTTGTGAGCTGGCTGCAACACCGCAGCATTGCTTCAGGCCCTAGTGTGGTTCCGGCATGGCACGCTGAGCCTTTGGTTAATTCCTATTCCTGGTGGGAAATGAGAGTTAAATTTGCCCGTACAGGCACCTCCAGCTAGTCTCTCATTGGTTCTCCCTATTCCTGTTCATTTTCCGCAGAAATGGCAAACTGGGCCAAACAGGAGGTTAAAGGCACTGACTCTCCAAGTGGGGAGAGTTTTAGTAAAGTGACTGGAATTTTGCACCCGAGTACCAGGGGATGAAAACTGAGACACATTTGAACACGTTTCCCGATCACATGGTGGATCATACTCTGGGTTCCACATGCATGTTTTAGCTGAAGGAAGAATCCCTTAAACCTGGAGAGTTGAGACCCATGGAATGGGTACCATGCAATATGACCTCAAGGGGTCTGCATTTGCTCACCGAACCTCACCAATCCTATCACTGCTGCGTTTATGCCACTGTACACATGCTTGATTCTCTTTCGGAGACATAGAAATCCATAGGTTTAAAGATTCTTACTAGTCAGGTATATTCTTAGGCGTTTAATATGGGGTGTAGAGTCCACTTCGTTGAGCAAGGAGTAGCTCTTGTCTATTACATATTTGGCTTATGGAACGGTATCTGTGCTAATTTCAATCTCTGGTTTTATGCAGCACCCCAACTCACCTTTCCCCTTGAGCAAGCATATGTTGGTTTTCTACATTTGAGACCCTGTTCTGTTTTGTAATTCAGTTCCTGTGTAGCCAAGTTTACATTCCGTATAGTAGTGATATCTTATGATGTTTCTTTTTCTGTGTGACTTATTTCACTTAGAATCATCGTACCTGAGTCAACTCATTATGCTGCTACGGGCCTGATGACATAGATTTCATTGCTGAGTGATATTGCATTGTACGTAAGTACCACAACTTCTTTATCCATTTTTCGCTTTCTGTGATATTGAACTTGTACTGTAAACGAGGTTCTTGTAAACACAGCCGTCCCAAACTTTGGGGTGCCTATGTCTTTTTGATTTTAATTTCCCTAAGCTATAGGACCATAAGTGGAAATGCCCTAGGCTCTGTTGCTTTGTTTTGTAGATGTTTCAGGAAACACCATACACTTCTCCAGAGTGGCTGTTGGCAATTTACATCCCGCCCATCAGCATAACAATGCTCCCAGTTCTCCATGGCCTGTCCTCCCTTTCTGGATTTTACACTTTTTTCAGATGGCCCTTTTGACCGGGGGGCAGTGAGACTTCATTGTACTGCAGATTTCCTTTGCAAGCTTGCTTGGTTGGCCAAAAAGGGCGTATGCGTTTTTTCCTGAATATATTCAGGAAAAAACGCATACGCCCTTTTTGGCCAAGTGCATCATTGTGGACGTTCTGCCTCTTTTCCTATGCTTTACATGCAATTCCAGTCTACCTCCTGAAATCGGTTTCCTGCAATTCTGCCCCACTTTCAAGTCCTCTTGGCAGCCTTACTTCAATATATTTTTGGACGATAGCTGTCATTTATAACTCTGCAGGTTTGTGAATGACAGTGCCCCTGAGCTCCTTTCTTCAACTCGCTTTCTTGTGAGCTGGCCGCAACACCGCAGCATTGCTTCAGGCCCTAGTGTGGTTCCGGCATGGCACACTGAGCCTTTGGTTAATTCCTCTTCCTGGTGGGAAATGAGAGTTAAATTTGCCCGTCCAGACAACTCCAGCTAGTCACTCATTGGTTCTCCCTATTCCTGTTCATTTTCCGCAGAAATTGCAAACTTGGTCAAACAGGAGGTTAAAGCCACTGACTCTCCAAGTGGGGAGAGTGTTAGTAAAGCCTCTGGAATGTTGCACCCGAGTACCAGGGTTACGAAAACTGAGACACATTTGAACACGTTTCCCGATCACACGGTGGATCATACTCTGGGTTCCACATGCATGTTTTAGCTGAAGGAAGAATCCCTTAAACCTGGAGAGTTGAGACCCATGGAATGGGTACCATGCAATATGACCTCAAGGGGTCTGCATTTGCTCACCGAACCTCACCAATCCTATCACTGCTGCATTTATGCCGCTGTACACACGCTTGATTCTCTTTCGGAGACATATAAATCCATAGGTTTTAAGATTCTTACTTGTCAGGTATATTCTTAGGCGCTTAATATGGGGTGAAGAGTCCACTTCATTGAGCAAGGAGTAGCTCTTGTCTATTACATATTTGGCTTATGGAACGGTATCTGTGCTAATTTCAATCTCTGGTTTTATGCAGCACCCCAACTCACCTTTCCCCTTAAGCAAGCATAAGTTGGTTTTCTACATTTGAGACCCTGTTCTGTTTTGTAATTCAGTTTCTGTGTAGCCAAGTTTACATTCTGTGTAGTAGTGATATCTTATGATGTTTCTTTTTCTGTGTGACTTATTTCACTTAGAATCATCGTACCTGAATCCACTCATTATGCTGCTACGGGCCTGATGATATAGATTTCATTGCTGAGTGATATTGCATTGTACGTAAGTACCACAAATTCTTTATCCATTTTTCACTTTCTGTGTTATTGAACTTGTACCGTAAACAAGGTTCTTGTAAATAGAGCCGTCCCAAACTTTGGGGTGGCTGTGTCTTTTTTATTTTAATTTCCCTAAGCTATAGGACCATAAGTGGAAGTGCCCTAGGCTCTGTTGCTTTGTTTTTTAGATGTTTCAGGAAACACCATACACTTCTCCAGAGTGGCTGTTGGCAATTTACATCCCGCCCATCAGCATAACAAGGCTCCCAATTCTCCATGGCCTGTCCTGCCTTTCTGGATTTTACACTTTTTTCAGATGGCCCTTTTGACCGGGGGGCAGTGAGACTTCATTGTAGTGCAGATTTCCTTTGCAAGCTTGCTTGGTTGGCCAAAAAGTGCGTATGCGTTTTTTCCTGAATATATTCAGGAAAAAACGCATACGCCCTTTTTGGCCAAGTGCATCATTGTGGACGTTCTGCCTCTTTTCCTATGCTTTACATGCAATTCCAGTCTACCTCCTGAAACCGGTTTCCTGCAATTCTGCCCCGCTTTCAAGTCCTCTTGGCAGCCTTACTTCAATATATTTTTGGACGATAGCTGTCATTTTTAACTCTGCAGGTTTGTGAATTACAGTGTCCCTGAGCTCCTTTCTTCAACTCGCTTTCTTGTGAGCTGGCCGCAACACCGCAGGATTGCTTCAGGCCCTAGTGTGGTTCCGGCATGGCACGCTGAGCCTTTGGTTAATTCCTCTTCCTGGTGGGAAATGAGAGTTAAATTTGCCCGTCCAGACACCTCCAGCTAGTCTCTCATTGGTTCTCCCTATTCCTGTTCATCTTCCACAGAAATTGCAAACTGGGCCAAACAGGAGGTTAAAGGCACTGACTCTCCAGTTGGGGAGAGTGCTAGTAAAGCGTCTGGAATGTTGCACCCGAGTACCAGGGGACGAAACCTGAGACACATTTGAACACGTTTCCCAATCACACGGTGGATCATACTCTGGGTTCCACATGCATGTTTTAGCTGAAGGAAGAATCCCTTAAACCTGGAGAGTTGAGACCCATGGAATGGGTACCATGCAATATGACCTCAAAGGGTCTGCATTTGCTCACCGAACCTCACCAATCCTATCACTGCTGCGTTTATGCCGCTGTACACACGCTTGATTCTCTTTCGGAGACATAGAAATCCATAGGTTTTAAGATTCTTACTAGTCAGGTATATTCTTAGGCGTTTAATATGGGGTGTAGAGTCCACTTCGTTGAGCAAGGAGTAGCTCTTGTCTATTACATATTTGGCTTATGGAACGGTATCTGTGCTAATTTCAATCTCTGGTTTTATGCAGCACCCCAACTCAACTTTCCCCTTGAGCAAGCATAAGTTGGTTTTCTACATTTGAGACCCTGTTCTGTTTTGTAATTCAGTTCCTGTGTAGGAAAGTTTACATTCCGTGTAGTAGTGATATCTTATGATGTTTCTTTTTCTGTGTGACTTATTTCACTTAGAATCATCGTACCTGAATCCACTCATTATGCTGCTATGGGCCTGATGATATACATTTCATTGCTGAGTGATATTGCATTGTACGTAAGTACCACAACTTCTTTATCCATTTTTCACTTTCTGTGATATTGAACTTGTACTGTAAACGAGGTTCTTGTAAACAGAGCCGTCCCAAACTTTGGGGTGGCTGTGTCTTTTTGATTTTAATTTCCCTAAGCTATAGAACCATAAGTGGAAGTGCCCTAGGCTCTGTTGCTTTGTTTTTTAGATGTTTCAGGAAACACCATACACTTCTCCAGAGTGGCTGTTGGCAATTTACATCCCGCCCATCAGCATAACAAGGCTCCCAGTTCTCCATGGCCTGTCCTGCCTTTCTGGATTTTACACTTTTTTCAGATGGCCCTTTTGACTGGGGGGCAGTGAGACTTCATTGTAATGCAGATTTCCATTGCAAGCTTGCTTGGTTGGCCAAAAAGTGCGTATGCGTTTTTTCCTGAATATATTCAGGAAAAAACGCATATGCCCTTTTTGGCCAAGTGCATCATTGTGGACGTTCTGCCTCTTTTCTTATGCTTTACATGCAATTCCAGTCTACCTCCTGAAGTCGGTTTCCTGCAATTCTGCCCCGCTTTCAAGTCCTCTTGGCCGCCTTACTTCAATATATCTTTGGACGATAGCTGTCATTTATAACTCTGCAGGTTTGTGAATTACAGTGCCTCTGAGCTCCTTTCTTCAACTCGCTTTCTTGTGAGCTGGCCGCAACACCGCAGCATTGCTTCAGGCCCTAGTGTCGTTCTGGCATGGCACGCTGAGCCTTTGGTTAATTCCTCTTCCTGGTGGGAAATGAGAGTTAAATTTGCCCGTCCAGACACCTCCAGCTAGTCTCTCATTGGTTCTCCCTATTCCTGTTCATCTTCCACAGAAATTGCAAACTGGGCCAAACAGGAGGTTAAAGGCACTGACTCTCCAAGTGGGGAGAGTGTTAGTCAAGCGACTGGAATGTTGCTCCCGAGTACCAGGAGACAAAAACTGAGACACATTTGAAAACGTTTCCCGATCACACGGTGGATCATACTCTGGGATCCACATGCATGTTTTAGCTGAAGGAAGAATCCCTTAAACCTGGAGAGTTGAGACCCATGGAATGGGTACCATGCAATATGACTTCAAAGGGTCTGCATTTGCTCATGGAACCTCACCAGTTCTATCACTGCTGCGTTTATGCCACTGTACACACGCTTGATTCTCTTTTGGAGACATAGAAATCCATAGGTTTTAAGATTCTTACTAGTCAGGTATATTCTTAGGCGTTTAAAATGGAGTTTAGAGTCCACTTCGTTGAGCAAGGAGTAGCTCTTGTCTATTACATATTTGGCTTATGGAACGGTATCTGTGCTAATTTCAATCTCTGGTTTTATACAGCACCCCAACTCACCTTTCCCCTTAAGCAAGCATAAGTTGGTTTTCTACATTTGAGACCCTGTTCTGTTTTGTAATTCAGTTCCTGTGTAGCCAAGTTTACATTCCGTGTAGTAGTGATATCTTATGATGTTTCTTTTTCTGTGTGACTTATTTCACTTAGAATCATCGTACCTGAATCCACTCATTATGCTGCTACGGTCCTGATGATATAGATTTCATTGCTGAGTGATATTGCATTGTACGTAAGTACCACAAATTCTTTATCCATTTTTCACTTTCTGTGATATTGAACTTGTACTGTAAACGAGGTTCTTGTAAACAGAGCCGTCCCAAACTTTGGGGTGGCTGTGTCTTTTTGATTTTAATTTCCCTAAGCTATAGAACTGTAAGTGGAAGTGCCCTAGGCTCTGTTGCTTTGTTTTTTAGATGTTTCAGGAAACACCATACACTTCTCCAGAGTGGCTGTTGGCAATTTACATCCCGCCCATCAGCATAACAAGGCTCCCAATTCTCCATGGCCTGTCCTGCCTTTCTGGATTTTACACTTTTTTCAGATGGACCTATTGACCGGGGGGCAGTGAGACTTCATTGTAGTGCAGATTTCCTTTGCAAGCTTGCTTGGTTGGCCCAAAAGTGCGTATGCGTTTTTTCCTGAATATATTCAGGAAAAAACGCATACGCCCTTTTTGGCCAAGTGCATCATTGTGGACGTTCTGCCTCTTTTCCTATGCTTTACATGCAATTCCATTCTACCTCCTGAAATCGGTTTCCTGCAATTCTGCCCCGCTTTCAAGTCCTCTTGGCAGCCTTACTTCAATATATTTTTGGACGATAGCTGTCATTTATAACTCTGCAGTTTTGTGAATTACAGTGCCTCTGAGCTCCTTTCTTCAACTCGCTTTCTTGTGAGCTGGCCGCAACACCGCAGCATTGCTTCAGGCGCTAGTGTGGTTCCGGCATGGCACGCTGAGCCTTTGGTTAATTCCTATTCCTGTTGGGAAATGAGAGTTAAATTTGCCCGAACAGGCACCTCTAGCTAGTCTCTCATTGGTTCTCCCTATTCCTGTTCATTTTCCGCAGAAATGGCAAACTGGGCCAAACAGGAGGTTAAAGGCACTGACTCTCCAAGTGGGGAGAGTTTTAGTAAAGTGACTGGAATGTTGCACCTGAGTACCAGGGGATGAAAAATGAGACACATTTCAACACGTTTCCCGATCACATGGTGGATCATACTCTGGGTTCCACATGCATGTTTTAGCTGAAGGAAGAATCCCTTAAACCTGGAGAGTTGAGACCCATGGAATGGGTACCATGTAATATGACCTCAAGGGGTCTGCATTTGCTCACCGAACCTCACCAATCCTATCACTGCTGCGTTTATGCCGCTGTACACATGCTTGATTCTCTTTCGGAGACATAGAAATCCATAGGTTTTAAGATTCTTACTAGTCAGGTATATTATTAGGCGTTTAATATGGTGTGTAGAGTCCACTTCGTTGAGCAAGGAGTAGCTCTTGTCTATTACATATTTGGCTTATGGAACGGTATCTGTGCTAATTTCAATCTCTGGTTTTATGCAGCACCCCAACTCACCTTTCCCCTTAAGCAAGCATATGTTGGTTTTCTACATGTGAGACGCTGTTCTGTTTTGTAATTCAATTCCTCTGTAGCCAAGTTTACCTTCCGTGTATTAGGGATATCTTATGATGTTTCTTTTTCTGTGTGACTTATCTTACTTAGAATCATCATACCTGAATCCACTCATTATGCTGCTATGGGCCTGATGACATAGATTTCATTGCTGAGTGATATTGCATTGTACGTAAGTACCACAACTTCTTTATCTATTTTTCGCTTTCTGTGATATTGAACTTGTACCGTAAACGAGGTTCTTGTAAACAGAGCCGTCCGAAATTTTGGGGTGGCTGTGTCTTTTTGATTTTAATTTCCCTAAGCTATAGGATCATAAGTGGAAGTGCCCTAGGCTCTGTTGCTTTGTTTTTTAGATGTTTCAGGAAACACCATACACTTCTCCAGAGTGGCTGTTGGCAATTTACATCCCGCCCATCAGCATAACAAGGCTCCCAGTTCTCCATGGCCTGTCCTGCCTTTCTGGATTTTACACTTTTTTCCGATGGCCCTTTTCACCGGGGGGCAGTGAGACTTCATTGTAGTGCAGATTTCCTTTGCAAGCTTGCTTGGTTGGCCAAAAAGGGCGTAAGCTTTTTTTCCTGAGGAAAAAACGCATATGCCCTTTTTGGCCAAGTGCATCATTGTGGACGTTCTGCCTCTTTTCCTATGCTTTACATGTAATTCCAGTCTACCTCCTGAAATCGGTTTCCTACAATTCTGCCCCACTTTCAAGTCCTCTTGGCAGCCTTACTTCAATAGATTTTTGGACGATAGCTGTCATTTATAACTCTGCAGGTTTGTGAATTACAGTGCCCCTGAGCTCCTTTCTTCAACTCGCTTTCTTGTGAGCTGGCCGCAACACCGCAGGATTGCTTCAGGCCCTAGTGTGGTTCCGGCATGGCACGCTGAGCCTTTGGTTAATTCCTCTTCCTGGTGGGAAATGAGAGTTAAATTTGCCCGTCCAGACACCTCCAGCTAGTCTCTCATTGGTTCTCCCTATTCCTGTTCATTTTCCGCAGAAATTGCAAACTGGACCAAACAGGAGGTTAAAGGCACTGACTCTCCAAGTGGGGAGAGTGTTTGTAAAGCGTCTGGAATGTTGCACCCGAGTACCAGGGGACGAAAACTCACACATTTGAACACGTTTCCCAATCACACGGTGGATCATACTCTGGGTTCCACATGCATGTTTTAGCTGAAGGAAGAATCCCTTAAACCTGGAGAGTTGAGACCCATGGAATGGGTACCATGCAGTATGATTTCATAGGGTCTGCATGTGTTCACCGAACCTCACTAATCCTATCACTGCAGCATTTATGCCACTGTACACACGCTTGATTCTCTTTCGGAGACATATAAATCCATAGGTTTTAAGATTCTTACTAGTCAGGTATATTCTTAGACGTTTAATATGGGGTGTTGAGTCCTCTTCGTTGAGCAAGGAGTAGCTCTTGTCTATTACATATTTGGCTTATGGAACGGTATCTGTGCTAATTTCAATCTCTGGTTTTATGCAGCACCCCAACTCACCTTTCCCCTTAAGCAAGCATAAGTTGGTTTTCTACATTTGAGACCCTGTTCTGTTTTGTAATTCTGTTCCTGTGTAGCCAAGTTTACATTCCGTGTAGTAGTGATATCTTATGATGTTTCTTTTTCTGTGTGACTTATTTCACTTAGAATCATCGTACCTGAATCCACTCATTATGCTGCTATGGGCCTGATGACATAGATTTCATTGCTGAGTTATATTGCATTGTATGTACCTACCACAACTTCTTTATCCATTTTTCACTTTCTGTGATATTGAACTCGTACTGTAAACGAGGTTCTTGTAAACAGAGCCGTCCCAAACTTTGGGGTGGCGGTGCCTTTTTGATTCTAATTTCCCTAAGCTATAGGACCATAAGTGGAAGTGCCCTAGGCTCTGTTGCTTTGTTTTGTAGATGTGTCAGGAAACACCATACACTTCTCCAGAGTGGCTGTTGGCAATTTACATCTCGCCCATCAGCATAACAAGGCTCCCAGTTCTCCATGGCCTGTCCTGCCTTTCTGGATTTTACACTATTTTCCGATGGCCCTTTTGACCGGGGGGCAGTGAGACTTCATTGTAGTGCAGATTTCCTTTGCAAGCTTGCTTGGTTGACCAAAAAGTGCGTATGCGTTTTTTCCTGAATATATTCAGGAAAAAACGCATACGCCCTTTTTGGCCAAGTGCATCATTGTGGACGTTCTGCCTCTTTTCCTATGCTTTACATGTAATTCCAGTCTACCTCCTGAAATCGGTTTCCTACAATTCTGCCCCGCTTTCAAGTCCTCTTGGCAGCCTTACTTCAATAGATTTTTGGACGATAGCTGTCATTTATAACTCTGCAGGTTTGTGAATTACAGTGCCCCTGAGCTCCTTTCTTCAACTCGCTTTCTTGTGAGCTGGCCGCCACACCGCAGCATTGCTTCAGGCCCTAGTGTGGTTCCGGCATGGCACGCTGAGCCTTTGGTTAATTCCTCTTCCTGGTGGGAAATGAGAGTTAAATTTGCCCGTCCAGACACCTCCAGCTAGTCTCTCATTGGTTCTCCCTATTCCTGTTCATTTTCCGCAGAAATTGCAAACTGGGCCAAACAGGAGGTTAAAGGCACTGACTCTCCAAGTGGGGAGAGTGTTAGTAAAGCGTCTGGAATGTTGCACCCGAGTACCAGGGGATGAAACCTGAGACACATTTGAACACGTTTCCCGATCACACGGTGGATCATACTCTGGGTTCCACATGCATGTTTTAGCTGAAGGAAGAATCCCTTAAACCTGGAGAGTTGAGACACATGGCATGGGTACCATGCAATATGACTTCAAAGGGTCTGCATTGGCTCACCGAACCTCACCAATCCTATCACTGCTGCGCTAATGCAGTGTACACACGCTTGATTCTCTTTCGGAGACATATAAATCCATAGGTTTTAAGATTCTTACTAGTCAGGTATATTCTTAGGCGTTTAATATGGGATGTAGAGTCCACTTCGTTGAGCAAGGAGTAGCTCTTGTCTATTACATATTTGGCTTATGGAACGGTATCTGTGCTAATTTCAATCTCTGGTTTTATGCAGCACCCCAACTCACCATTCCCCTTAAGCAAGCATAAGTTGGTTTTCTACATTTGAGACCCTGTTCTGTTTTGTAATTCAGTTCCTGTGTAGCCAAGTTTACATTCCGTGTAGTAGTGATATCTTATGATGTTTCTTTTTCTGTGTGACTTATTTCACTTAGAATCATCGTACCTGAATCCACTCATTATGCTGCTATGGGCCTGATGACATACATTTCATTGCTGAGTGATATTGCATTGTACGTAAGTACCACAACTTCTTTATCCATTTTTCACTTTCTGTGATATTGAACTTGTACTGTAAACGAGGTTCTTGTAAACAGAGCCGTCCCAAACTTTGGGGTGGCTGTGTCTTTTTGATTTTAATTTCCCTAAGCTATAGGACCATAAGTGGAAGTGCCCTAGGCTCTGTTGCTTTGTTTTTTAGATGTTTCAGGAAACACCATACACTTCTCCAGAGTGGCTGTTGGCAATTTACATCCCGCCCATCAGCATAACAAGGCTCCCAATTCTCCATGGCCTGTCCTGCCTTTCTGGATTTTACACTTTTTTCCGATGGCCCTTTTGACCGGGGGGCAGTGAGACTTCATTGTAGTGCAGATTTCCTTTGCAAGCTTGCTTGGTTGGCCAAAAAGGGCATATGCGTTTTTTCCTGAATATATTCAGGAAAAAACGCATATGCCCTTTTTGGCCAAGTGCATCATTGTGGACGTTCTGCCTCTTTTCCTATGCTTTACATGCAATTCCAGTCTACCTCCTGAAACCGGTTTCCTGCAATTCTGCCCCACTTTCAAGTCCTCTTGGCAGCCTTACTTCAATATATTTTTGGACGATAGCTGTCATTTTTAACTCTTCAGGTTTGTGAATTACAGTGCCCCTGAGCTCCTTTCTTCAACTCGCTTTCTTGTGAGCTGGCCGCAACACCGCAGGATTGCTTCAGGCCCTAGTGTGGTTCCGGCATGGCACGCTGAGCCTTTGGTTAATTCCTCTTCCTTGTGGGAAATGAGAGTTAAATTTGCCCGTCCAGACACCTCCAGCTAGTCTCTCATTGGTTCTCCCTATTCCTGTTCCTTTTCCGCAGAAATTGCAAACTGGGCCAAACAGGAGTTTAAAGGCACTGACTCTCCAAGTGGGGAGAGTTTTACTAAAGCGTCTGGAATGTTGCACCCAAGTACCAGGGGACGAAAACTGAGACACATTTGAACACGTTTCCCGATCACACGGTGGATCATACTCTGGGTTCCACATGCATGTTTTAGGTGAAGGAAGAATCCATTACAACTGGAGAGTTGAGACCCATGGAATGGGTACCATGAAATATGACTTCAAAGGGTCTGCATTTGCTCACCGAACCTCACCAATCCTATCTTTGCTGCGTTTATGCCACTGTACACACGCTTGATTCTCTTTTGGAGACATATAAATCCATAGGATTTAAGATTCTTACTAGTCAGGTGTATTCTTAGGCGTTTAATATGAGATGTAGAGTCCACTTCGATGAGCAAGGAGTAGCTCTTGTCTATTACATATTTGGCTTATGGAACGGTATCTGTGCTAATTTCAATCTCTGGATTTATGCAGCACCCCAACTCACTTTTCCCCTTAAGCAAGCATAAGTTGGTTTTCTACATTTGAGACCCTGTTCTGTTTTGTAATTCAGTTCCTGTGTAGCCAAGTTTACATTCCGTGTAGTAGTGATATCTTATGATGTTTCTTTTTCTGTGTGACTTATCTCACTTAGAATCATCGTACCTGAATCCACTCATTATGCTGCTACGGGCCTGATGACATAGATTTCATTGCTGAGTGATATTGCATTGTACGTAAGTACCACAACTTCTTTATCCATTTTTCGCTTTCTGCGATATTGAACTTGTACCGTAAACGAGGTTCTTGTAAACAGAGCCGTCCCAAACTTTGGGGTGGCTGTGTCTTTTTGATTTTAATTTCCCTAAGCTATAGGACCATAAGTGGAAGTGCCCTAGGCTCTGTTGCTTTGTTTTGTAGATGTTTCAGGAAACACCATACACTTCTCCAGAGTGCCTGTTGGCAATTTACATCCCGCCCATCAGCATAACAAGGCTCCCATGTCTCCATGGCCTGTCCTGCCTTTCTGGATTTTACACTTTTTTCAGATGACCCTTTTGACCGGGGGGCAGTGAGACTTCATTGTAGTGCAGATTTCCTTTGCAAGCTTGCTTGGTTGGCCAAAAAGGGCGTATGCGTTTTTTCCTGAATATATTCAAGAAAAAACGCATACGCCCTTTTTGGCCAAGTGCATCATTGTGGACGTTCTATCTCTTTTCCTATGCTTTACATGCAATTCCAGTCTACCTCCTGAAATCGGATTCCTGCAATTCTGCCCCACTTTCGTGTCCTCTTGGCAGCCTTACTTCAATATATTTTTGGGCGATAGTTATAATTTTTAACTCTGCAGGTTTGTGAATGACAGTGCCCCTGAGCTCCTTTCTTCAACTCGCTTTCTTGTGAGCTGGCCGCAACACCGCAGGATTGCTTCAGGCCCTAGTGTGGTTCCGGCATGGCACGCTGAGCCTTTGGTTAACTCCTCTTCCTGGTGGGAAATGAGAGTTAAATTTGCCCGTCCAGACACCTCCAGCTAGTCTCTCATTGGTTCTCTCTATTCCTGTTCATTTTCCGCAGAAATTGCAAACTGGGCCAAACAGGAAGTTAAAGGCACTGACTCTCCAAGTGGGGAGAGTGTTAGTAAAGCGTCTGGAATGTTGCACCCGAGTACCAGGGGACGAAACCTGACACATTTGAACACATTTCCCGATCACACGGTGGATCATACTCTGGGTTCCACATGCATGTTTTAGCTGAAGGAAGAATCCCTTAAACCTGGAGAGTTGAGACCCATGGAATGGGTACCATGCAATATGACTTCAAAGGGTCTGCATTTGCTCACCGATCCTCACCAATCCTATCACTGCTGCGCTTATGCCACTGTACACACGCTTGGTTCTCTTTCGGAGACATATAAATCCATAGGTTTTAAGATTCTTACTAGTCAGGTATATTCTTAGACGTTTAATATGGGGTGTTGAGTCCTCTTCGTTGAGCAAGGAGTAGCTCTTGTCTATTACATATTTGGCTTATGGAACGGTATCTGTGCTAATTTCAATCTCTGGTTTTATGCAGCACCCCAACTCACCTTTCCCCTTAAGCAAGCATAAGTTTGTTTTCTACATTTGAGATCCTGTTCTGTTTTGTAATTCAGTTTCTGTGTAGGCAAGTTTACATTCCGTGTAGTAGTGATATCTTATGATGTTTCTTTTTCTGTGTGACTTATTTCACTTAGAATCATCGTACCTGAATCCACTCATTATGCTGCTACAGGCCTGATGATATAGATTTCATTGCTGAGTGATATTGCATTGTACGTAAGTACCACAAATTCTTTATCCATTTTTCACTTTCTGTGTTATTGAACTTGTACCGTAAACGAGGTTCTTGTAAACAGAGCCGTCCCAAACTTTGGGGTGGCTGTGTCTTTTTGATTTTAATTTCCCTAAGCTATAGGACCGTAAGTGGAAGTGCCCTAGGCTCTGTTGCTTTGTTTTTTAGATGTTTCAGGAAACACCATACACTTCTCCAGAGTGGCTGTTGGCAATTTACATCCCGCCCATCAGCATAACAAGGCTCCCAGTTCTCCATGGCCTGTCCTGCCTTTCTGGATTTTATACATTTTTCAGATGGCCCTTTTGACTGGGGAGCAGTGAGACTTCATTGTAGTGCAGATTTCCTTTGCAAGCTTGCTTGGTTGGCCAAAAAGGGCATATGCGTTTTTTCCTGAATATATTCAGGAAAAAACGCATACGCCCTTTTTGGCCAAGTGCATCATTGTGGACGTTCTGCCTCTTTTCCTATGCTTTACATGCAATTCCAGTCTACCTCCTGAAACCGGTTTCCTGCAATTCTGCCCCGCTTTCAAGTCCTCTTGGCAGCCTTACTTCAATATATTTTTGGACGATAGCTGTCATTTATAACTCTGCAGGTTTGTGAATTACAGTGCCCCTGAGCTCCTTTCTTCAACTCGCTTTCTTGTGAGCTGTCCGCAACACCGCAGGATTGCTTCAGGCCCTAGTGTGGTTCCGGCATGGCACGCTGAGCCTTTGGTTAATTCCTCTTCCTGGTGGGAAATGAGAGTTAAATTTGCCCGTCCAGACACCTCCAGATAGTCTCTCATTGGTTCTCCCTATTCCTGTTCATTTTCCGCAGAAATGGCAAACTGGGCCAAACAGGAGGTTAAAGGCACTGACTCTCCAAGTGGGGAGAGTGTTAGTAAAGCGACTGGAATGTTGCACCCGAGTACCAGGGGACGAAACCTGAGACACATTTGAACACGTTTCCCGATCACATGGTGGATCATACTCTGGGTTCCACATGCATGTTTTAGCTGAAGGAAGAATCCCTTAAACCTGGAGAGTTGAGACCCATGGAATGGGTACCATGCAATATGACCTCAAAGGGTCTGCATTTGCTCACCGAACCTCACCAATCCTATCACTGCTGCGTTTATGCCGCTGTACACACGCTTGATTCTCTTTTGGAGACATAGAAATCTATAGGTTTTAAGATTCTTACTGGTCAGGTATATTCTTAGGCGTTTAATATGGGGTGTAGAGTCCACTTCGTTGAGCAAGGAGTAGCTCTTGTCTATTACATATTTGGCTTATGGAACGGTATCTGTGCTAATTTCAATCTCTGGTTTTATGCAGCACCCCAACTCACCTTTCCCCTTAAGCAAGCATAAGTTGGTTTTCTACATTTGAGACCCTCTTCTGTTTTGTAATTCAGTTCCTGTGTAGCCAAGTTTACATTCCGTGTAGTAGTGATATCTTATGATGTTTCTTTTTCTGTGTGACTTATTTCACTTAGAATCATCGTACCTGAATCCACTCATTATGCTGCTACGGGCCTGATGATATACATTTCATTGCTGAGTGATATTGCATTGTACGTAAGTACCACAACTTCTTTATACATTTTTTACTTTCTGTGATATTGAACTTGTACTGTAAACGAGGTTCTTGTAAACAGAGCCGTCCCAAACTTTGGGGTGGCTGTGTCTTTTTGATTTTAATTTCCCTAAGCTATAGAACCGTAAGTGGAAGTGCCCTAGGCTCTGTTGCTTTGTTTTGTAGATGTTTCAGGAAACACCATACACTTCTCCAGAGTGGCTGTTGGCAATTTACATCCCGCCCATCAGCATAACAAGGCTCCCAATTCTCCATGGCCTGTCCTGCCTTTCTGGAATTTACACTTTTTTCAGATGGCCCTTTTGACTGGGGGGCAGTGAGACTTCATTGTAATGCAGATTTCCTTTGCAAGCTTGCTTGGTTGGCCAAAAAGGGCGTATGCGTTTTTTCCTGAATATATTCAGGAAAAAACGCATACGCCCTTTTTGGCCAAGTGCATCATTGTGGACGTTCTGCCTCTTTTCCTATGCTTTACATGCAATTCCAGTCTACCTCCTGAAATCGGTTTCCTGCAATTCTGCCCCGCTTTCAAGTCCTCTTGGCAGCCTTACTTCAATATATTTTTGGACGATAGCTGTCATTTATAACTCTGCATGTTTGTGAATTACAGTGCCCCTGAGCTCCTTTCTTCAACTCGCTTTCTTGTGAGCTGGCCGCAACACCGCAGGATTGCTTCAGGCCCTATTGTGGTTCCGGCATGGCACGCTGAGCCTTTGGTTAATTCCTCTTCCTGGTGGGAAATGAGAGTTAAATTTGCCCGTCCAGACACCTCCAGCTAGTCTCTCATTGGTTCTCCCTATTCCTGTTCATCTTCCGCAGAAATTGCAAACTGGGCCAAACAGGAGGTTAAAGGCACTGACTCTCCAAGTGGGGAGAGTGTTAGTAAAGCGTCTGGAATGTTGCACCCGAGTACCAGGGGACGAAACCTGAGACACATTTCAACACGTTTCCCGATCACACGGTGGATCATACTCTGGGTTCCACATGCATGTTTTAGCTGAAGGAAGAATCCCTTAAACCTGGAGAGTTGAGACCCATGGAATGGGTACCATGCAATATGACCTCAAAGGGTCTGCATGTGTTCACCGAACCTCACCAATCCTATCACTGCTGCGTTTATGCCACTGTACACACGCTTGATTCTCTTTCGGAGACATAGAAATCCATAGGTTTTAAGATTCTTACTAGTCAGGTATATTCTTAAGCGTTTAATATTGTGTGTAGAGTCCACTTCGTTGAGCAAGGAGTAGCTCTTGTCTATTACATATTTGGCTTATGGAACGGTATCTGTGTTAATTTCAATCTCTGGTTTTATGCAGCACCCCAACTCACCTTTCCCCTTAAGCAAGCATAAGTTGGTTTTCTACATTTGAGACCCTGTTCTGTTTTGTAATTCAGTTCCTTTGTAGCTAAGTTTACATTCCGTGTAGTAGTGATATCTTATGATGTTTCTTTTTCTGTGTGATTTTTTTCACTTAGAATCATGGTACCTGAATCTACTCATTATGCTGCTGCGGGCCTGATGACATAGATTTCATTGCTGAGTGATATTGCATTGTACATAAGTACCACAACTTCTTTATCCATTTTTCGCTTTCTGCAATATTGAACTTGTACCATAAACGAGGTTCTTGTAAACAGAGCCGTCCCAAACTTTGGGGTGGCTGTGTCTTTTTGATTTTAATTTCCCTAAGCTATAGGACCATAAGTGGAAGTGCCCTAGGCTCTGTTGCTTTGTTTTTTAGATGTTTCAGGAAACACCATACACTTCTCCAGAGTGGCTGTTGGCAATTTACATCCCGCCCATCAGCATAACAAGGCTCCCAGTTCTCCATGGCCTGTCCTGCCTTTCTGGATTTTACACTTTTTTCAGATGCTCCTTTTGACAGGGAGGAAGTGAGACTTCATTGTAGTGCAGATTTCCTTTGCAAGCTTGCTTGGTTGGCCAAAAAGGGCGTATGCGTTTTTTCCTGAATATATTCAGGAAAAAACGCATATGCCCTTTTTGGCCAAGTGCATCATTGTCGACGTTCTGAGTGTTTTCATATGTTTTCAATGCAATTCCAGTCTACCTCCTGAAATCGGTTTCCTGCAATTCTGCCTTGCTGTCAGTGCCTCTTCATAGCCTTACCTCAATATACTTTTTGAAAATTGTTGGCCTTTTTAACTCTGCAGGTTTTTGAATTGCCATGGCCCTTAGCTGCATTTTTCAGCTCTTATTTTTGTGATCTTGCCTCATATCCACAGGATTTCTTCAGGCCCTATTCTTCTTCTCGGTCGCCTTGCTCTGCCTTTGGTTAATTCTTCTTCCTGATGTGAATTAGAGTGACATGTTCCCATTGAAACCGCTACAGCTATTTTCTCACTGGTTCCCCCTATTCCCATTCATCCTCCGCACTAACTGCAGACTGTGCGATACCGGAACGTAAAGGCATTGACTCTCCATGTGGAGATGTTGTTAGTAAAGTGGCTGGAATGTTGATCCGGAGCCCCAGGAGAGGAAAATGAGGTGCGTTTTAGAAACCTTTCCCGATCATATGGTATACCATCCGCTGGATTTCCCATGCATGGTTTAGCTGTAGGAAGATTCCCTTCAACCTGGAGTGTTGGGACCCTTGGAATGAGTAGCATGAAGTATTGCATTAAACTTTCAGCAGTTGCTCACCAAAGCTCACCAATCCTCTCAGCCCCAAGTGTCCAGCCTTATGTCTTATCCAGCTGTGGGTTTATATGTGGTCATTCCAGGTTGCATCACAGCCCCTGAGCGAATTTTGTAAGAATTTTTCTCTCTTTCATTGTTTCTGCGTTTTGGTTTTAAAATTTATTTCTATAATGGGGTTTAGCTCATTTTCACTGCTGTGTTTGGCCGCTCTGCACACACTTGATTCCCTTATGGAGATATATCAATACATGGGTTTTAAGATTCTTATTACTCAGATATATTTCTCTGCGGTGTATAGGGTGTGTTGAGGCCAGTTCATTGAGCAAGGTGTAGATCTTGTCTAATACCTATTTGGTTTATTGAACGGTAGCTGTGCTAATTTCAAACTCTGGTTTTATGCATCACCCCACCTCTCCTTTCCCCTTAAGCTGACATAAGTGTGTTTTCTAAATGTGAGACACTGTTCTGTTTTGTAATTCATTTTTTGTGCAGCCATATTTATCCTCCCTCTATAAGTGATATCTTATGATATGTTTCTTTTTCTGTTTGACTTATTTCAAGTAGTATTATCGGACCTAAATCCACTCTTTATCCTTCTACTAGCATTATTACATTGATTTCATGGTGAAGAGATATTCCATTGTACATAAGTACCACATTTTCTTTATCCATTGTTCTCTTTCCTGGGATATT
The DNA here is from genome assembly GCF_039906515.1 of Pseudorca crassidens. Lineage (NCBI taxonomy): Eukaryota > Metazoa > Chordata > Mammalia > Artiodactyla > Delphinidae > Pseudorca > Pseudorca crassidens. Next base: position 165,366,105 of record NC_090296.1, read on the forward strand.
TAAGGTGTACTGAAGTTGAGGTTCTTGTAAACAGAGTAGCCCTAAACTGTGGTGTGCTTGTGTCTTGTTGATTTTTAGACTTCCCTAGATATACTTCCGTGATTGGAAGTGCCCTATGCTCTGTAGCTCTGTTTTTTAGATGATTTAGGGACCACCATACACTTCTCCAGAGTGGCTCTCGGCAGTTCACACACTGTCCATCAGCGTATAAAGGCTCCCTGTTCTCCATGGCCTGTCCTGCATTTCTGGTTTTTACAATTTTTTCGGATGGCCCTTTTGACCGGTGGGAAATGAGACTTCTTTGTTGTGCACATTTGCATTGCTTGCTTGCTTGGTTGCCCATAAAGTGCGTATGCGTTTTTTCCTGGATATATTCAGGAAAAAACGCATACTCCCTTTTGGGCCAACTGCATCATTGTCGAAATTCTGCCGCTTTTCATGTGCTTTAAAGACGAGTCCAATCTATCTCTTGAAATCTGTTTCTTGCAATTCTGTCTTGCATTCAGATCCTCTTCTTTGCCTTACCTCAACATATTTTGGGACGTTAGTTTTCATTTATAACTCTGCAGGTTTGTGAATTGCAGTGACCCTGAGCTCCATTTTTTAAGTTGCTCTTTTGTGAGCTGGCCTCAAAGCCGCAGGATTGCTTCAGGCCCTATTTTGGCTCCGGCGAGGCGGGCTGAGCCTTTTTTTAATTCTTATTCTTAATGGGAAATTAGAGTGACATGTGCCCGTCCAAACCCCTACAACTATTCTCTCATTGGTTCCCCCTCTTCCCGTTCATCCTCCTCACAATTTGCAAAATGTGTGAAACAGAAGTTTAAATGTGCTGATTCTCTAAGTGGGGAGATTCTAAGTAACGTGGCTGGAATGATGAACAGGAGCACCAGGAGAGGATAAATGAGGTGCATTTTAGACACATCTCCCAATCACATGGTGTACAGTCCTCTGGGTTTTCCATGCATGTTTTCGCTGTAGGAAGATCCCTTGAACCTGCAGATTTGGGACCCATTGAATGGGTACCAGGTAGTATTACTTTAAAAGGTGTGCATTTCCTCACCCAACCTCATATTTCTCTTAGCGCAAACAGTTTCCAGCCTTATGTCTCATCCTGCTGTGGGTCTAGATGTGTTCAATCCATGTTGCATCACCGTCCCTGAGGAAAAGTTGTAAGAGGTTTTCTCTGTCTCTCTGTCGTTTATTTTTTTCAATTTATTACTATATTGGTTACAGCTGATTTTCAAAGCTCTGTTTCTTGCTGCTGTACATCCACTTGATTCACATACAGAGAGACATCAATAAATTCTTTTTCAGATTCTTACCAGTCATATATATTCTTTTCCAGTGACTTGAGTGTGCTGAGTGCAGTTCTTTTAGCTACCGTGTAGGCCTTGTTGATTATCAGTTTGGTATTTGGAATGGTATCTTTGCTAATTTCAACCTCCTGGATGATGCCTCACCCCTCCCCACCTTTCCCGTTTAGCAGCCTTACGCGTGTTTTCTACATATTTGACTATGTTTTTGTTTTGTAATTTATTTCATGTGTAGCCATTTTGGATTCCACCTTTAAGTGATATCTTATGATATGTGTCTTTTTCTTTTTGAGTTATGTCACTTAGAATGATCATACGTAACTCCTCCGGAGTTGTTACAACTGGCCATATTTCATTGACTTCCAGGCTGAGTAATATTCCACTCTACATAAGTACCACATCTCTATCCATTTTTTCCCTCCAGAGACATTTAAGTTATATCCTAGTCGAGGATCTTTTAAACAGAGAGGCAGTAAACATTGGGGTGCCTGTGTCCTCTCGATTTTTGTTTTTCCCAAGACATACGCCCATGAGTGCAAGTGCCCTATGCTCTGTAGCTCATTTTTTAGATGCTTTAGTAAACATAATACACTTCTCCAGAATGGCCATTGGCAATATACATTTCCACTATAAGCCTCACAGGGCTCCCTCTTCTCCTTGCCCTGTCCTGCATTTCTGGTGTTTACACTTTATGAGGATGGCTCTTCTGACTGATGCGAAGTGATATCTTTTGTAGTATTGATTTCCAGTGCCCACCTGTTTGGTTGGCTAAAAAAGTGTATGCCCTTTTCTTGAATATATACAGAAAAAAACGCATACAGCCTTTTTGGCCAACTGCAATGTTGGCAATGTTCAGCCCCTTTTCTTGTGCTTAATGGTGAGTCCTTTCTACCTCCTCAAATCCCTTTCCTGCCATTCTCCCTTGCTTACCAATCCTTTTCTCTGACTTTCCTCAAGACATTTTTCAGTGATAGATATTTTCAACTCTGCAGTTTCGTGAATTTTACTGCCCCTGAGTTCCATTGTTCAACTTGTGTTTATGGGAACTGGCCACAAAGCAGTGGGATTTCCTCAAGCCCTATACTGTTTCCATGGGCAACCCTAGCCTTTGGTCAATTCGTCTTCCTGATTGGAAATTAGAGTGACATGTGCCTGTCTGAACACCTAGGACTTGTCTCTCATTGTTCCTCATCCTTCCGCTTCATCCTCTGGACAAATTCCAAACTGTATGCAACAGGATGTTGACAGTGCTGACATCTCCAAGTGGGGAGACTGTTAGTAAAGACGCTGTAGGGGTGAACCCGAGCACCAGGAGATGAGGAGATGAGATGCCTTTTCCAAACTCTTCCCGATCAGACGGTATACCATCCTCTGTGTGTGACAGACATGTTTTAGCAGTAGGAAGAGTCCCATTCATGTAAGGAGAACACCAGGGCTTTTTCAAAATCAGTGTCTCCCCGAAACCCAAACTGGGGAATTTTTTAAGCTACGGCTACACATATGTTCATTAAGGGCCTTGGGAAGTAGGCAGAGTCCAAACTTTAGATGATTGAAGTCTTCAGGGTCAGAAGCACTCACCACTGGCTTCCCTTAGGTTACACTTTAACTGTCATTGATAGATGATGTCAATAAAAATATCTATTCTTTTTCCGATTATTTCCCCTTATAGGTTATTGCAAAATATTGAGTGTAGTTCCCTGTGCTATACAGTGGTTCCTTGTTGATGATCTATTTTACACATAGCAGTGTGTATGTGTTAATTCCAAACTGTTAATTTATCCCTCCTCCCACCTTTCCCCTTTGGTAATAATAAATTATAAGATTTTATACTTCTCAGAAATGGGGGAGCTGAAAGAGAGGTATCATTTTCAATGGAAAAGCATTTAAAACAAGATTGAAGCTTTAACCAAGATTATTAGATGTACATCCTTGGAAAGAAATCACTTCATTTCTCTAATATTGACCTGACAAATAAGACAAACCTTTTCACTGAACTTGCTTATGATAAAGTGATGGAAATATCAAATGGAAGTGTTAGAAACATCTTATTTTACCCGAGCCTTATAAACTGTTCTATGTTAACTACAGTTTGGCTCACACATCTGTTCATTGAAGTTACAATAGTCTCAATTTCTGTTACTGATCCTCCAGAGTGGACCCCAACAAGTGTCCCCCTGCCCAGTGTCATTGGGGCCAACAGATCGAGACTGAGTTTGGTTCACAAGCAAAGGAAACTTTATATTTTGATCAGAGAATGGAGAGGTGAGAGCATGCACTACCCCGTGGGCTGTGGGCTGGGCTGCTGTGTAGAGATCCTGTCAGAGTCAGTGGGAGGGAGGGGGCGGAGCACTCGAGGGCCGGGTTGGCTGCAGCTCAGGCTCTATATCTCGGAGTCTGCACTGGGCCCCAGGAGCTGAGGTGTCGACCCAGCCATTCTGCACTAGGAAATCTGGTCTGAAGTGCCGGGTGTGGAACCTCTGCATGCGGGACCCTAGGAGCACGTGAAATTAGACAAAGCACAAAGGATAAAAAAGGTCAGACTTGACTTTATTGCCCAGATTCTATTTTTATCTCCCAGGGATTTTTAATGGGCTTTGCTGGGGACAAACCCCTCCTCTGCCTTTTGTCCCATTCCTCATTCTTGGAGTGCTGAGGGTGCAGACCCTTCTTCTGTAACTGCTGAGTGCTGAGTTGGGAGCCCTCATACCAGGGGATGAGGGTCAGAACTTCTCCCCAGCAGCCTCCAGGTGACGTTGATTGGCCCCAGGACCCCTGCCTCCCTGCTCGTCCGCCTGAGCACCAGCATTGGAAGTGTTATAGATTCTAATGACCTTTAAGGGTTCAGGAAAGAGATGTGCTGTGGGGATGCTGTGGGGGCCGGTTTCACCCCACCCCACATTTGTTTGGCCACCTTAGGCTGACCGTTTCTGCCAGCCTAGATGCTCTGACCAGTAGTCTGCTCTTTCTTCAATTAGGCCCCTGAATTAACGTAAAAACAGCACCAGGTGTCAGAGCCCTGCCCGCTCAACTCCCAGACAGTCCAGGGTCAGTGGTGATCAAGGACCATGATGGCCACTGAGTCAACAGCCTTTTGAAGTAAACAGGAGTCCAGCCGGTCTTATTGGCCACCATCATCACGGTGTCTGTAGGCTTTTCTATGGTGACAGTGTGATATACGTTTCCCCCGCCAAGATTATTATCTCCCCTCCGGGTGCAGTAAGTCCTGCAAGCAGTAGTCTACTCATTCGGGACACACTATTGTTGTTTTATGAGAGAAACTCCAGGTCAAGTGATGTTCACACGAGTCGTCATGGTGCCCTGTTGCCCCCGGTTATCTCTCTGGATGTTGGAGTTGGAGGGCCTCCTCACTCGAGGTCGGTGTGCCCACGGAGCGAACCCTGCAACTTCAGGGCATGGTTGGTGATTAGGATCACCACGTGGGGTCCTTTTCCCTTAGGAGGGAGGTGGCCTTTTGGGCTGCTGATTTCCAGGTTTTTAGATACCGCCAGTATCTTGGCCAGATGTGGCAGTGGGCCAAGCCCCTTGGTGACTCTATTTTATCCTACCTGGATGGCATTCTTGCATTGTTCCATTTCAAGTGGTCCCAGTTTTTGCACTAATTCTCCAATGGCGACTCACCTTTCACCGGGAATGGAAAGGTCAAAGGGTTTAGCTCAATTAGGGAGTTCCAGGGCAAGGGTCTGAATTGACTGCTCTTTCCATTCTTGAAAGGCCACTTCTGGATTCTGTTCAAAAGGATCATCATCTTTTCCTTTCAGTGTTTCATATAGAGGCCCAGCTAGTAGACTGTAGTTAGGGATCCAGAAGCAGCAAACCCTGGCCTCCCCAGGAACCCCTAAGCTGTCTTCTAGTTTTAGAAAGGGGTAAGGCTGCAAATGGTTTCTTCCCTTTCCTGGGATGGGCTTCTCCGACCTTGTGTGAGAATGAAGCCCAGGCAGGTCACCGCAGTCTGTGATATTTGAGCTTTTTCTTGGACAACTTCTATCCTTTATTGGCTTGGTAGTTCAGAGGCCTCCTTAGTAGGGCTGGCGATCAGAATGTCGTCTGCATATTGAAGGAGGGTTTCCTTTTCTAGAGGTAGAACTTTTCGGTCTTTAGCTAAGCTTTCCCCAAAGATGGTGTGGGAATTTTTGAACCCTTGGGGCAAGACGGCCCGGAAGTATTGTTTTAGTTGTATGTTGAGTCCTGCCACTCACAAGCCAAAATTTCTTGTGACTCTGGGACTAATGGAATACAAAAGAAGGCATCATTGAAGACTAATACAGAATACCATGTCCTGGTGGTTGGTAGAATGACCAGCAGGGTGTAGGAAATGGAGCAACTGGAGGTATATCCTCGGTGGCTTCACTGACTGTCCTGACATCCTTTACCAGGTCCCCAGCAGCCCATGGGGCTCTCGTGGTCAGGCCAATCCCAGGATATGGAGCTCTCCTGGGCAGGTACCCCACCCCCAACCCAGCCCACGGGGCTCTCATGGTCAGGCCTCTCCCAGGATACAGAGCTACCCTTGCAGGTACCGTGGCAGGGCTGGGCACACAGGAACTGTGCACATAGCCCTCATTGAAGAGCACCCCCATCTCACCTGTCGCTCAGAGCTGACACAGAGCACCTCAGAGCAGGACTTGAACTAACAAACAGCAGCTCCGACAGGTCTGTGACCCTGGGCATCACTCTGTGTGGCCTCCCTCCACCTGGTCTTCCAGAGACTTCCACTGCACCCGGGGCACCAAGCCTCTGTCTCCAACCACCACCCACCCCTCCTCTCCCTGACTCCTGGGTTCCTCTCATTAGGAGAGGGTTTTCTTGAAGTTGTCTCCCACTCATGGGCCAGATAAAATGATTAGAAAACAAGCCAAAGCTGCAGCCCCTTGTCTATCCTGACTCTCAGGAGCCCACACCTGTTCCTTGGACCTGGCCGGTTCAGCAAGTTCCATTTTCTGCAACTGTGAGCCCCTGAGGGGTGATGATTGGCTGACCTGGGCAGCCTTACCATGCCGGCCAGCCCTCCCCAGGTGTGCCTGGGTTGAGATCAATATAAATACCACTCCAGGCAGCAAGAGCCCCTGCAGCTGTGCCTGACGCCATTTTCTCTGCCCTGTCAGCAGTCTCGGGGCTGGGCTGGTGGGAGGGAGTGAGAGGCCACGGCTTTGTGGGTGGCCCAGTGTGAGTGGGGCTCTGCTGGACTTTCTGCAGCAGTTGCCAGGCTGCCACCTGCTAAAGAAGAGGATGTGTCACCCATACCTGCTGCTGGAATTTCTCCCTGGGCAGAGGTGAGGAAGGAAAAAAGCAGTGGGGGCAGGGACAGGACGGGTATCTCAGGCAGGGAAATGGAAATCTTCCAGAAGAGCACCCAGGGCCAGGACCATCCTGGCTGGCCTGCAGGCACCAAGTCAGCTGGCATGCTGTCACTCGTGTGGCTCCATGGCCCTTCCTCTAGGCTTTCAAGTCCTTGTATATATTCAGGTGTTTTACCTGGGAAGGGTGGGAACAGTTCAGCAGCAACTGGCCTGGGGCTCAGCTCACGTTCACTCACAGATGCCTCGGCACAGTGCCCCAGCTTTGCAATGAGTACGCTTGTGTGGGGGCTGCTGGCTGAATGGGAGACGATTCCCCACCACTGACCAACTTCAGAATTGTTTACAACTGGAGCAAGTGCCCTGATACGGTTTTCCTCTGAGTAACTGGTGGGTTCTGTTTTTTTTTTTCTCTTTTTCGTTTTTGGTTCAAGGTAGATTTTATTCCTCTTTTTTGTATTTACAGATATAAGCATGGAAATAATTTATTCATATAAATACATGTATGTGAAGGGAATAATTGTTTTTTCTGTTTTATTTTTTAAATTTTATTTCTTTTTAATTTTGAATTTTATTTTATATTTTTATACAGCAGGTTCTTATTGGTTATCTATTTTATACATATAAATGTTTACATGCCAATCCCAATCTCTCAGCTCCTCCCACCACCACCCCCCCAAGAGCTTTCCCCCCTTGTTGTCCATACGATTGTTGTCTACATCTGTTGCTCTATTTATGCCTTGCAAAACGGTTAATCTGTACAGTTTTTCTAGGTTCCACATATATGCATGAATATACAAGATTTGTTTTTCTCTTTCTGACTTACTTCACTCTGTATGACAGTCTCTAGATCCATCGACGTCTCTACAAATGACCCAATTTCATTCCTTTCATGGCTTAGTAATATTCCATTTTATATATGTACCACATCTTTATGCATTCGTCTGTCTGTGGGCATTTAGGTTGCTTCCATTACCTCGATATTGTAAATAGTGATGCAATGAACATTGCGGTGAATGTCTCTTTTTGATTTCTGGTTTTGTCTGGGTATATGTCCAGTACTGGGATTGCTGTATCATATGGTAATTCTATTATTAGTTTCTTAAGACTCCATATTGTTCTCCATAGTGACTGTATCAATTTATATTCCCAACAATAGTGGAAGAGGCTTCCTTTTCCCCACACCCTTTCCAGCAATTGTTGTTTGTAGATTTTCAGATGATGCCCATTCTAACAGGTGTGAGGTGATACCTCATTGTTGAGTCCATTTCGTTGAGCAAGGGGTAGGTCTTGTCTATTACATATTTGGCTTATGGAACGGTATCTGTGCTAATTTCAAACTCTGGTTTTATGCAGCACCCCAACTCACCTTTCCCCTTAAGCAAGCATAAGTTGGTTTTCTAAACTTGAGACCCTGTTCTGTTTTGTAATTCAGTTCATGTGTAGCCAAGTTTACATTCCATGTATTAGTGATACCTTATGATGTTTCTTTATCTGTGTGACTTATTTCACTTAGAATCATCGTGCCTCAATCCACTCATTATGCGGGTACAGGCCTGGTGACACAGATTTCATTGCTGAGTGGTATTCTGTTGTACGTTAAGTACCGCAACTTCTTTATCAATTATTTGCTCTCTGGGATACTTAACTTGTACCATAGAAGAGGTTCCTGTAAACAGAGCCGTCCCAAATTTTGGGGTGGCTGTGTCTTTTTGATTTTAATTTCCCTAAGCTATAGGACCATAAGTGGAAATGCCCTAGACTCTGTTGCTTTGTTTTTCAGATGTATCAGGAAACACCATACACTTCTCCAGAGTGGCTGTTGGCAATTTACATCCCGCCCATCAGCATAACAAGGTTCCTTTATCCCCATGGCCTGTCTTGCCTTTCTGCATTTTCCACTTTTTTCAGATGGCTCTTTAAACCGGGGGGAAGTGACACTTCATAGTAGTTCGGATTTCCATTGCAAGCTTGCTTGGTTTGCCAAAAAGGGCGTATGCGTTTTTTCCTGAATATATTCAGGAAAAAACGCATACGCCCTTTTTGGCCAAGTGCATCATTGTGGACGTTCTGCCTCTTTTCCTATGCTTTACATGCAATTCCAGTCTACCTCCTGAAATCGGATTCCTGCAATTCTACCCCGCTTTCGAGTCCTCTTGGCAGCCTTACTTCAATATATTTTTGGATGATAGCTGTCATTTATAACTCTGCAGGTTTGTGAATTACAGTGCCCCTGAGCTCCTTTCTTCAACTCGCTTTCTGGTGAGCTGGCCGCAACACCGCAGGATTGCTTCAGGCCCTAGTGTGGTTCCGGCATGGCACGCTGAGCCTTTGGTTAATTCCCCTTCCTGGTGGGAAATGAGAGTTAAATTTGCCCGTCCAGACACCTCCAGCTAGTCTCTCATTGGTTCTCCCTATTCCTGTTCATTTTCCGCAGAAATTGCAAACTGGGCCAAACAGGAGGTTAAAGGCACTGACTCTCCAAGTGGGGAGAGTGTTAGTAAAGCGTCTGAAATGTTGCACCCGAGTACCAGGGGACGAAACCTGAGACACATTTGAACACGTTTCCCGATCACACGGTGGATCATACTCTGGGTTCCACATGCATGTTTTAGCTGAAGGAAGAATCCCTTAAACCTGGAGAGTTGAGACCCATGGAATGGGTACCATGCAATATGATTTCATAGGGTCTGCATGTGTTCACCGAACCTCACCAATCCTATCACTGCAGCATTTATGCCGCTGTACACACGCTTGATTCTCTTTCGGAGACATATAAATCCATAGGTTTTAAGATTCTTACTAGTCAGGTATATTCTTAGGCGTTTAATATGGGGTGTAGAGTCCACTTCGTTGAGCAAGGAGTAGCTCTTGTCTATTACATATTTGGCTTATGGAACGGTATCTGTGCTAATTTCAATCTCTGGTTTTATGCAGCACCCCAACTCACCTTTCCCCTTAAGCAAGCATAAGTTGGTTTTCTACATTTGAGACCCTGTTCTGTTTTGTAATTCTGTTCCTGTGTAGCCAAGTTTACATTCCGTGTAGTAGTGATATCTTATGATGTTTCTTTTTCTGTGTGACTTATTTCACTTAGAATCATCGTACCTGAATCCACTCATTATGCTGCTACGGGCCTGATGACATAGATTTCATTGCTGAGTGATATTGCATTGTATGTACCTACCACAACTTCTTTATCCATTTTTCACTTTCTGTGATATTGAACTCGTACTGTAAACGAGGTTCTTGTAAACAGAGCTGTCCCAAACTTTGGGGTGGCTGTGCCTTTTTGATTCTAATTTCCCTAAGCTATAGGACCATAAGTGGAAGTGCCCTAGGCTCTGTTGCTTTGTTTTGTAGATGTTTCAGGAAACACCATACACTTCTCCAGAGTGGCTGTTGGCAATTTACATCTCGCCCATCAGCATAATAAGGCTCCCAGTTCTCCATGGCCTGTCCTGCCTTTCTGGATTTTACACTATTTTCCGATGGCCCTTTTGACCGGGGGGCAGTGAGACTTCATTGTAGTGCAGATTTCCTTTGCAAGCTTGCTTGGTTGGCCAAAAAGGGCGTATGCGTTTTTTCCTGAATATATTCAAGAAAAAACGCATACGCCCTTTTTGGCCAAGTGCATCATTGTGGACGTTCTGCCTCTTTTCCTATGCTTTACATGCAATTCCAGTCTACCTCCTGAAATCGGTTTCCTTCAATTCTGCCCCGCTTTCAAGTCCTCTTGGCAGCCTTACTTCAATATATTTTTGGACGATAGCTGTCATTTATAACTCTGCAGGTTTGTGAATTACAGTGCCCCTGAGCTCCTTTCTTCAACTCGCTTTCTTGTGAGCTGGCCGCAACACCGCAGCATTGCTTCAGGCCCTAGTGTGGTTCCGGCATGGCACGCTGAGCCTTTGTTTAATTCCTCTTCCTGGTGGGAAATGAGAGTTAAATTTGCCCGTCCAGACACCTCCAGCTAGTCTCTCATTGGTTCTCCCTATTCCTGTTCATTTTCCGCAGAAATGGCAAACTGGGCCAAACAGGAGGTTAAAGGCACTGACTCTCCAAGTGGGGAGAGTGTTAGTAAAGCGACTGGAATGTTGCACCCGAGTACCAGGGGACGAAAACTGAGACACATTTGAACACGTTTCCCGATCACATGGTGGATCATACTCTGGGTTCCACATGCATGTTTTAGCTGAAGGAAGAATCCCTTAAACCTGGAGAGTTGAGACCCATGGAATGGGTACCATGCAATATGACCTCAAAGGGTCTGCATTTGCTCACCGAACCTCACCAATCCTATCACTGCTGCGTTTATGCCGCTGTACACACGCTTGATTCTCTTTCAGAGACATAGAAATCTATAGGTTTTAAGATTCTTACTGGTCAGGTATATTCTTAGGCGTTTAATATGGGGTGTAGAGTCCACTTCGTTGAGCAAGGAGTAGCTCTTGTCTATTACATATTTGGCTTACGGAACGGTATCTGTGCTAATTTCAATCTCTGGTTTTATGCAGCACCCCAACTCACCTTTCCCCTTAAGCAAGCATAAGTTGGTTTTCTACATTTGAGACCCTGTTCTGTTTTGTAATTCAGTTCCTGTGTAGCCAAGTTTACATTCCGTGTAGTAGTGATATCTTATGATGTTTCTTTTTCTGTGTGACTTATTTCACTTAGAATCATCGTACCTGAATCCACTCATTATGCTGCTACGGGCCTGATGATATAGATTTCATTGCTGAGTGATATTGCATTGTACGTAAGTACCACAACTTCTTTATCCATTTTTTATTTTCTGTGATATTGAACTTGTAGTGTAAACGAGGTTCTTGTAAACAGAGCCGTCCCAAACTTTGGGGTGGCTGTGTCTTTTTGATTTTAATTTCCCTAAGCTATAGAACCGTAAGTGGAAGTGCCCTAGGCTCTGTTGCTTTGTTTTTTAGATGTTTCAGGAAACACCATACACTTCTCCAGAGTGGCTGTTGGCAATTTACATCCCGCCCATCAGCATAACAAGGCTCCCAATTCTCCATGGCCTGTCCTGCCTTTCTGGATTTTACACTTTTTTCAGATGGCCCTTTTGACTGGGGGGCAGTGAGACTTCATTGTAATGCAGATTTCCTTTGCAAGCTTGCTTGGTTGGCCAAAAAGGGCGTATGCGTTTTTTCCTGAATATATTCAGGAAAAAACGCATACGCCCTTTTTGGCCAAGTGCATCATTGTGGACGTTCTGCCTCTTTTCCTATGCTTTACATGCAATTCCAGTCTACCTCCTGAAATCGGTTTCCTGCAATTCTGCCCCGCTTTCAAGTCCTCTTGGCAGCCTTACTTCAATATATTTTTGGACGATAGCTGTCATTTATAACTCTGCAGGTTTGTGAATTACAGTGCCTCTGAGCTCCTTTCTTCAACTCGCTTTCTTGTGAGCTGGCTGCAACACCGCAGCATTGCTTCAGGCCCTAGTGTGGTTCTGGCATGGCACGCTGAGCCTTTGGTTAATTCCTCTTCCTGGTGGGAAATGAGAGTTAAATTTGCCCGTCCAGACACCTCCAGCTAGTCTCTCATTGGTTCTCCCTATTCCTGTTCATTTTCCGCAGAAATGGCAAACTGGGCCAAACAGGAGGTTAAAGGCACTGACTCTCCAAGTGGGGAGAGTGTTAGTAAAGCGTCTGGAATGTTGCACCCGAGTACCAGGGGACGAAACCTGAGACACATTTGAACACGTTTCCCGATCACACGGTGGATCATACTCTGGGTTCCACATGCATGTTTTAGCTGAAGGAAGAATCCCGTAAACCTGGAGAGTTGAGACCCATGGAATGGGTACCATGCAATATGACTTCAAAGGGTCTGCATTTGCTCACTGAACCTCACCAATCCTATCACTGCTGCGTTTATGCCGCTGTACACACGCTTGATTCTCTTTCAGAGACATAGAAATCTATAGGTTTTAAGATTCTTACTGGTCAGGTATATTCTTAGGCGTTTAATATGGGGTGTAGAATCCACTTCGTTGAGCAAGGAGTAGCTCTTGTCTATTACATATTTGGCTTATGGAACGGTATCTGTGCTAATTTCAATCTCTCGTTTTATGCAGCACCCCAACTCACCTTTCCCCTTAAGCAAGCATAAGTTGGTTTTCTACATTTGAGACCCTGTTCTGTTTTGTAATTCATTTCCTGTGTAGCCAAGTTTACATTCCGTGTAGTAGTTATATCTTATGATGTTTCTTTTTCTGTGTGACTTATTTCACTTAGAATCATCGTACCTGAATCCACTCATTATGCTGCTACGGGCCTGATGACATAGATTTCATTGCTGAGTGATATTGCATTGTACGTAAGTACCACAACTTCTTTATCCATTTTTTTCTTTCTGTGATATTGAACTTGTAGTGTAAACGAGGTTCTTGTAAACAGAGCCGTCCCAAACTTTGGGGTGGCTGTGTCTTTTTGATTTTAATTTCCCTAAGCTATAGAACCGTAAGTGGAAGTGCCCTAGGCTCTGTTGCTTTGTTTTTTAGATGTTTCAGGAAACACCATACACTTCTCCAGAGTGGCTGTTGGCAATTTACATCCCGCCCATCAGCATAACAAGGCTCCCAGTTCTCCATGGCCTGTCCTGCCTGTCTGGATTTTATACTTTTTTCAGATGGCCCTTTTGACCGGGGGGCAGTGAGACTTCATTGTAGTGCAGATTTCCTTTGCAAGCTTGCTTGGTTGGCCAAAAAGGGCGTATGCGTTTTTTCCTGAATATATTCAGGAAAAAACGCATACGCCCTTTTTGGCCAAGTGCATCATTGTGGACGTTCTGCCTCTTTTCCTATGCTTTACATGCAATTCCAGTCTACCTCCTGAAATCGGTTTCCTGCAATTCTGCCCCGCTTTCTAGTCCTCTTGGCAGCCTTACTTCAATATATTTTTGGACGATAGCTGTAATTTTTAACTCTGCAGGTTTGTGAATGACAGTGCCCGTGAGCTCCTTTCTTCAACTCGCTTTCTTCTGAGCTGGCCGCAACACCGCAGGATTGCTTCAGGCCCTAGTGTGGTTCCGGCATGGCACGCTGAGCCTTTGGTTAATTCCTCTTCCTGGTGGGAAATGAGAGTTAAATTTGCCCGTCCAGACACCTCCAGATAGTCTCTCATTGGTTCTCCCTATTCCTGTTCATTTTCCGCAGAAATTGCAAACTGGGCCAAACAGGAAGTTAAAGGCACTGACTCTCCAAGTGGGGAGAGTGTTAGTAAAGCGTCTGGAATGTTGCACCCGGGTACCAGGGGACGAAATCTGACACATTTGAACACATTTCCCAATCACACGGTGGATCATACTCTGGGTTCCACATGCATGTTTTAGCTAAAGGAAGAATCCCTTAAACCTGGAGAGTTGAGACCCATGGAATGGGTACCATGCAATATGACTTCAAAGGGTCTGCATTTGCTCACCGATCCTCACCAATCCTATCACTGCTGCGCTTATGCCACTGTACACACGCTTGGTTCTCTTTCGGAGACATATAAATCCATAGGTTTTAAGATTCTTACTAGTCAGGTATATTCTTAGACGTTTAATATGGGGTGTTGAGTCCTCTTCGTTGAGCAAGGAGTAGCTCTTGTCTATTACATATTTGGCTTATGGAACGGTATCTGTGCTAATTTCAATCTCTGGTTTTATGCAGCACCCCAACTCACCTTTCCCCTTAAGCAAGCATAAGTTGGTTTTCTCCATTTGAGACCCTGTTCTGTTTTGTAATTCTGTTCCTGTGTAGCCAAGTTTACATTCCGTGTAGTAGTGATATCTTATGATGTTTCTTTTTCTGTGTGACTTATTTCACTTAGAATCATCGTACCTGAATCCACTCATTATGCTGCTACAGGCCTGATGACATAGATTTCATTGCTGAGTGATATTGCATTGTATGTACCTACCACAACTTCTTTATCCATTTTTCGCTTTCTGTGATATTGAACTCGTACCGTAAATGAGGTTCTTGTAAACAGAGCCGTCCCAAACTTTGGGGTGGCTGTGTCTTTTTGATTTTAATTTCCCTAAGCTATACGACCATAAGTGGAAGTGCCCTAGGCTCTGTTGCTTTGTTTTGTAGATGTTTCAGGAAACACCATACACTTCTCCAGAGTGGCTGTTGGCAATTTACATCTCGCCCATCAGCATAATAAGTTTCCCAGTTCTCAATGGCATGTCCTGCCTTTCTCGATTTTACACTATTTTCCGATGGCCCTTTTGACCGGGGGGCAGTGAGACTTCATTGTAGTGCAGATTTCTTTTGCAAGCTTGCTTGGTTGACCAAAAAGGGCGTATGCGTTTTTTCCTGAATATATTCAGGAAAAAACGCATACGCCCTTTTTGGCCAAGTGCATCATTGTGGACGTTCTGCCTCTTTTCCTATGCTTTACATGTAATTCCAGTCTACCTCCTGAAATCGGTTTCCTACAATTCTGCCCCGCTTTCAAGTCCTCTTGGCAGCCTTACTTCAATAGATTTTTGGACGATAGCTGTCATTTATAACTCTGCAGGTTTGTGAATTACAGTGCCCCTGAGCTCCTTTCTTCAACTCGCTTTCTTGTGAGCTGGCCGCAACACCGCAGGATTGCTTCAGGCCCTAGTGTGGTTCCGGCATGGCACGCTGAGCCTTTGGTTAATTCCTCTTCCTGGTGGGAAATGAGAGTTAAATTTGCCCGTCCAGACACCTCCAGCTAGTCTCTCATTGGTTCTCCCTATTCCTGTTCATTTTCCGCAGAAATTGCAAACTGGGCCAAACAGGAGGTTAAAAGCACTGACTCTCCAAGTGGGGAGAGTGTTAGTAAAGCGTCTGGAATGTTGCACCCGAGTACCAGGGGACTAAACCTGAGACACATTTGAACACGTTTCCCGATCACACGGTGGATCATACTCTGGGTTCCACATGCATGTTTTAGCTGAAGGAAGAATCCCTTAAACCTGGAGAGTTGAGACCCATGGAATGGGTACCATGCAATATGACTTCAAAGGGTCTGCATTGTCTCACCGAACCTCACCAATCCTATCACTGCTGCGCTAATGCACTGTACACACGCTTGATTCTCTTTCGGAGATATATAAATCCATAGGTTTTAAGATTCTTACTAGTCAGGTATATTCTTATGCGTTTAATATGGGGTGTAGAGTCCACTTCGTTGAGCAAGGAGTAGCTCTTGTCTATTACATATTTGGCTTATGGAACGGTATCTGTGCTAATTTCAATCTCTGGTTTTATGCAGCACCCCAACTCACCTTTCCCCTTAAGCAAGCATAAGTTGGTTTTCTACATTTGAGACCCTGTTCTGTTTTGTAATTCAGTTCCTGTGTAGCCAAGGTTACATTCCGTGTAGTAGTTATATCTTATGATGTTTCTTTTTCTGTGTGACTTATCTCACTTAGACTCATCGTACCTGAATCCACTCATTATGCTGCTACGGGCCTGATGATATAGATTTCATTGCTGAGTGATATTGCCTTGTACGTAAGTACCACAAATTCTTTATACATTTTTCACCTTCTGTGATATTGAATTTGTAATGTAAATGAGGTTCTTGTAAACAGAGCCATCCCAAATTTTGGGGTGGCTGTGTCTTTTTGATTTTAATTTCCCTAAGCTATAGGACCATAAGTGGAAGTGCCCTAGGCTCTGTTGCTTTGTTTTGTAGATGTTTCAGGAAACACCATACACTTCTCCAGAGTGGCTGTTGGCAATTTACATCCCGCCCATCAGCATAACAAGGCTCCCAGTTCTCAATGGCCTGTCCGGCCTTTCTGGATTTTACACTTTTTTCAGATGGCCCTTTTGACCGGGGGGCAGTGAGACTTCATTGTAGTGCAGATTTCCTTTGCAAGCTTGCTTGGTTGGCCAAAAAGGGCGTATGCGTTTTTTCCTGAATATATTCAGGAAAAAACGCATATGCCCTTTTTGGCCAAGTGCATCATTGTGGACGTTCTGCCTCTTTTCCTATGCTTTACATGCAATTCCAGTCTACCTCCTGAAACCGGTTTCCTGCAATTCTGCCCCGCTTTCAAGTCCTCTTGGCAGCCTTACTTCAATATATTTTTGGACGATAGCTGTCATTTATAACTCTGCAGGTTTGTGAATTACAGTGCCCCTGAGCTCCTTTCTTCAACTCGCTTTCTTGTGAGCTGGCCGCAACACCGCAGGATTGCTTCAGGCCTTAGTGTGGTTCCGGCATGGCACGCTGAGCCTTTGGTTAATTCCTCTTCCTGGTGGGAAATGAGAGTTAAATTTGCCTGTACAGGCACCTCCAGCTAGTCTCTCATTGGTTCTCCCTATTCCTGTTCACTTTCCGCAGAAATGGCAAACTGGGCCAAACAGGAGGTTAAAGGCACTGACTCTCCAAGTGGGGAGATTGTTAGTAAAGCGACTGGAATGTTGCACCCGAGTACCAGGGGACGAAAACTGAGACACATTTGAACACGTTTCCCGATCACATGGTGGATCATACTCTGGGTTCCACATGTATGTTTTAGCTGAAGGAAGAATCTCTTAAACCTGGAGAGTTGAGACCCATGGAATGGGTACCATGCAATATGACCTCAAAGGGTCTGCATTTGCTCACCGAACCTCACCAATCCTATCACTGCTGCGTTTATGTCGCTGTACACACGCTTGATTCTCTTTCGGAGACATATAAATCCATAGGTGTTAAGATTCTTACTAGTCAGGTATATTCTTAGTCGTTTAATATGGGGTGTAGAGTCCACTTCGTTGAGCAAGGAGTAGCTCTTGTCTATTACATATTTGGCTTATGGAACGGTATCTGTGCTAATTTCAATCTCTGGTTTTATGCAGCACCCCAACTCACCTTTCCCCTTAAGCAAGCATAAGTTGGTTTTCTACATTTGAGACCCTGTTCTGTTTTGTATTTCAGTTCCTGGGTAGCCAAGTTTACATTCCGTGTAGTAGTGATATCTTATGATGTTTCTTTTTCTGTGTGACTTATTTCACTTAGAATCATCGTACCTGAATCCACTCATTATGCTGCTACGGGCCTGATGATATACATTTCATTGCTGAGTGATATTGCATTGTACGTAAGTACCACAAATTCTTTATCCATTTTTCGCTTTCTGTGTTATTGAACTTGTACCGTAAACGAGGTTCTTGTAAACAGAGCCGTCCCAAACTTTGGGGTGGCTGTGTCTTTTTGATTTTAATTTCCCTAAGCTATACGACCATAAGTGGAAGTGCCCTAGGCTCTGTTGCTTTGTTTTGTAGATGTTTCAGGAAACACCATACACTTCTCCAGAGTGGCTGTTGGCAATTTACATCCCGCCCATCAGCATAACAAGGCTCCCAGTTCTCCATGGCCTGTCCTGCCTTTCTGGATTTTATAGTTTTTTCAGATGGCCCTTTTGACCGGGTGGCAGTGAGACTTCATTGTAGTGCAGATTTCCTTTGCAAGCTTGCTTGGTTGGCCCAAAAGGGCGTATGCGTTTTTTCCTGAATATATTCAGGAAAAAACGCATACGCCCTTTTTGGCCAAGTGCATCATTGTGGACGTTCTGCCTCTTTTCCTATGCTTTACATGCAATTCCAGTCTACCTCCTGAAATCGGTTTCCTGCAATTCTGCCCCGCTTTCAAGTCCTCTTGGCAGCCTTACTTCAATATATTTTTGGACGATAGCTGTCATTTATAACTCTGCAGGTTTGTGAATTACAGTGCCCCTGAGCTCCTTTCTTCAACTCGCTTTCTTGTGAGCTGTCCGCAACACCGCAGCATTGCTTCAGGCCCTAGTGTGGTTCCGGCATGGCACGCTGAGCCTTTGGTTAATTCCTCTTCCTGGTGGGAAATTAGAGTTAAATTTGCCCGTCCAGGCACCTCCAGCTAGTCTCTCATTGGTTCTCCCTATTCCTGTTCATTTTCCGCAGAAATGGCAAACTGGGCCAAACAGGAGGTTAAAGGCACTGACTCTCCAAGTGGGGAGAGTGTTACTAAAGCGACTGGAATGTTGCACCCGAATACCAGGGGACAAAAACTGAGACACATTTGAACACGTTTCCCGATCACACGGTGGATCATACTCTGGGTTCCACATGCATGTTTTAGCTGAAGGAAGAATTCCGTAAACCTGGAGAGTTGAGACCCATGGAATGGGTACCATGCAATATGACTTCAAAGGTTCTGCATTTGCTCACCGAACCTCACCAATCCTATCACTGCTGCGTTTATGCCGCTGTACACACGCTTGATTCTCTTTTGGAGACATATAAATCCATAGGATTTAAGATTCTTACTAGTCAGGTGTATTCTTAGGCGTTTAATATGAGATGTAGAGTCCACTTCGTTGAGCAAGGAGTAGCTCTTGTCTATTACATATTTGGCTTATGGAACGGTATCTGTGCTAATTTCAATCTCTGGTTTTATGCAGCACCCCAACTCACCTTTCTCCTTAAGCAAGCATAAGTTGGTTTTCTACATTTGAGACCCTGTTCTGTTTTGTATTTCATTTCCTGTGTAGCCAAGTTTACATTCCGTGTAGTAGTGATATCTTATGATGTTTCTTTTTCTGTGTGACTTATTTCACTTAGAATCATCGTACCTGAATCCACTCATTATGCTGCTACGGGCCTGAGGATATACATTTCATTGCTGAGTGATATTGCATTGTATGTAAGTATCACAAATTCTTTATCCATTTTTCGCTTTCTGTGATATTGAACTTGTACCGTAAACGAGGTTCTTGTAAACAGAGCCGTCCCAAACTTTCGGGTGGCTGTGTCTTTTTGATTTTAATTTCCCTAAGCTATAGGACCATAAGAGGAAGTGCCCTAGGCTCTGTTGCTTTGTTTTGTAGATGTTTCAGGAAACACCATACACTTCTCCAGAGTGGCTGTTGGCAATTTACATCCCGCCCATCAGCATAACAAGGCTCCCAGTTCTCCATGGCCTGTCCTGCCTTGCTGGATTTTATACTTTTTTCAGATGGCCCTTTTGACCGGGGGGCAGTGAGACTTCATTGTAGTGCAGATTTCCTTTGCAAGCTTGCTTGATTGGCCAAAAAGGGCGTATGCGTTTTTTCCTGAATATATTCAGGAAAAAACGCATACGCCCTTTTTGGCCAAGTGCATCATTGTGGACGTTCTGCCTCTTTTCCTATGCTTTACATGCAATTCCAGTCTACCTCCTGAAATCGGTTTCCTGCAATTCTGCCACGCTTTCGAGTCCTCTTGGCAGCCTTACTTCAATATATTTTTGGACGATAGCTGTCATTTATAACTCTGCAGGTTTGTGAATTACAGTGCCCCTGAGCTCCTTTCTTCAACTCGCTTTCTTGTGAGATGGCCGCAACACCGCAGGATTGCTTCAGGCCCTAGTGTGGTTCCGGCATGGCACGCTGAGCCTTTGGTTAATTCCTCTTCCTGGTGGGAAATGAGAGTTAAATTTGCCCGTCCAGACACCTCCAGCTAGTCTCTCATTGGTTCTCCCTATTGCTGTTCATCTTCCGCAGAAATTGCAAACTGGGCCAAACAGGAGGTTAAAGGCACTGACTCTCCAAGTGGGGAGAGTGTTAGTAAAGCGTCTGGAATGTTGCACCCGAGTACCAGGGGACGAAAAGTGAGACATTTGAACACGTTTCCCGATCACACGGTGGATCATACTCTGGGTTCCACATGCATGTTTTAGCTGAAGGAAGAATCCCTTAAACCTGGAGAGTTGAGACCCATGGAATGGGTACCATGCAATAAGACTTCATAGGGTCTGCATGTGTTCACCGAACCTCACCAATCCTATCACTGCAGCATTTATGCCGCTGTACACATGCTTGATTCTCTTTCGGAGACATAGAAATCCATAGGTGTTAAGATTCTTACTAGTCAGTTATATTCTTAGGCTTTTAATATGGGGTGTAGAGTCCACTTCGTTGAGCAAGGAGTAGCTCTTGTCTATTACATATTTGGCTTATGGAACGGTATCTGTGCTAATTTCAATCTCTGGTTTTATGCAGCACCCCAACTCACCTTTCCCCTTAAGCAAGCATAAGTTGGTTTTCTACATTTGAGACCCTGTTCTGTTTTGTAATTCAGTTCCTGGGTAGCCAAGTTTACATTCCGTGTAGTAGTGATATCTTATGATGTTTCTTTTTCTGTGTGATTTATTTCACTTAGAATCATCGTACCTGAATCCACTCATTATGCTGCTACGGGCCTGATGATATACATTTCATTGCTGAGTGATATTGCATTGTACGTAAGTACCACAAATTCTTTATCCATTTTTCGCTTTCTGTGATATTGAACTTGTACCGTAAACGAGGTTCTTGTAAACAGAGCCGTCCCAAACTTTCGGGTGGCTGTGTCTTTTTGATTTTAATTTCCCTAAGCTATAGGACCATAAGTGGAAGTGCCCTAGGCTCTGTTGCTTTGTTTTGTAGATGTTTCAGGAAACACCATACACTTCTCCAGAGTGGCTGTTGGCAATTTACATCCCGCCCATCAGCATAACAAGGCTCCCAGTTCTCCATGGCCTGTCCTGCCTTTCTGGATTTTACACTTTTTTCAGATGGCCCTTTTGACCGGGGGGCAGTGAGACTTCATTGTAGTGCAGATTTCCTTTGCAAGCTTGCTTGGTTGGCCAAAAAGGGCGTATGCGTTTTTTCCTGAATATACTCAGGAAAAAATACATACGCCCTTTTTGGCCAAGTGCATCATTGTGGACGTTCTGCCTCTTTTCCTATGCTTTACATGCAATTCCAGTCTACCTCCTGAAATCGGTTTCCTGCAATTCTGCCCCACTTTCAAGTCCTCTTGGCAGCCTTACTTCAATATATTTTTGGACGATAGCTGTCATTTATAACTCTACAGGTTTGTGAATTACAGTGCCCCTGAGCTCCTTTCTTCAACTCGCTTTCTTGTGAGCTGGCCGCAACACCGCAGCATTGCTTCAGGCCCTAGTGTGGTTCCGGCATGGCACGCTGAGCCTTTGGTTAATTCCTCTTCCTGGTGGCAAATGAGAGTTAAATTTGCCCGTCCAGACACCTCCAGCTAGTCTCTCATTGGTCCTCCCTATTCCTGTTCATTTTCCGCAGAAATTGCCAACTGGGCCAAACAGGAAGTTAAAGGCACTGACTCTCCAAGTTTGGAGAGTGTTAGTAAAGCGTCTGGAATGTTGCACCCGAGTACCAGGGGACGAAACCTGAGACACATTTGAACACGTTTCCCGATCACACGGTGGATCATACTCTGGGTTCCACATGCATGTTTTAGCTGAAGGAAGAATCCCTTAAACCTGGAGAGTTGAGACCCATGGAATGGGTACCATGCAATATGACTTCAAAGGGTCTGCATTTGCTCACCGAACCTCACCAATCCTATCACTGCTGCATTTATGCCGCTGTACACACGCTTGATTCTCTTTCGGAGACATAGAAATCCATACGTTTTAAGATTTTTACTAGGCAGGTATATTCTTAGGCGTTTAATATGCGGTGTTGTGTCCTCTTCGTTGAGCAAGGAGTAGCTCTTGTCTATTACATATTTGGCTTATGGAACGGTATCTGTGCTAATTTCAATCTCTCGTTTTATGCAGCACCCCAACTCACCTTTCTCCTTAAGCAAGCATAAGTTGGTTTTCTACATTTCAGACCCTGTTCTGTTTTGTAATTCAGTTCCTGGGTAGCCAAGATTACATTCCATGTAGTAGTGATAACTTATGATGTTTCTTTTTCTGTGTGACTTATTTCACTTAGAATCATCGTACCTGAATCCACTCATTATGCTGCTAGGGGCCTGATGACATAGATTTCATTGCTGAGTGATATTGCCTTGTACGTAAGTACCACAACTTCTTTATCCATTTTTCACTTTCTGTGATATTGAATTTGTACTGTAAATGACGTTCTTGGAAACAGAGCCATCCCAAACTTTGAGGTGGCTGTGTCTTTTTTATTTTAATTTCCCTAAGCTATAGGACCATAAGTGGAAGTGCCCTAGGCTCTGTTGCTTTGTTTTGTAGATGTTTCAGGAAACACCATACACTTCTCCAGAGTGGCTGTTGGCAATTTACATCCCGCCCATCAGCATAACAAGGCTCCCAGTTCTCCATGGCCTGTCCTGCCTTTCTGGATTTTACACATTTTTCAGATGGCCCTTTTGACTGGGGGGCAGTGAGACTTCATTGTAGTGCAGATTTCCTTTGCAAGCTTGCTTGGTTGGCCAAAAAGTACGTATGCGTTTTGTCCTGAATATATTCAGTAAAAAATGCATACGCCCTTTTTGGACAAGTGCATCATTGTGGACGTTCTGCCTCTTTTCCTATGCTTTACATGCAATTCCAGTCTACCTCCTGAAATCGGTTTCCTGCAATTCTGCCCCGCTTTCAAGTCCTCTTGGCAGCCTTACTTCAATATATTTTTGGACGATAGCTGTCATTTTTAACTCTGCAGGTTTGTGAATTACAGTGCCCCTGAGCTCCTTTCTTCAACTCGCTTTCTTGTGATCTGGCCGCAACACCGCAGGATTGCTTCAGGCCCTAGTGTGGTTCCGGCATGGCACGCTGAGCCTTTGGTTAATTCCTCTTCCTGGTGGCAAATGAGAGTTAAATTTGCCCGTCCAGACACCTCCAGCTAGTCTCTCATTGGTTCTCCCTATTCCTGTTCATTTTCCGCAGAAATTGCAAACTGGGCCAAACAGAAGGTTAAGGGCACTGACTCTCCAAGTTTGGAGAGTGTTAGTAAAGCGTCTGGAATGTTGCACCCGAGTACCAGGGGACGAAAAGTGAGACATTTGAACACGTTTCCCGATCACACGGTGGATCATAATCTGGGTTCCACATGCATGTTTTAGCTGAAGGAAGAATCCTTTAAACCTGGAGAGTTGAGACCCATGGAATGGGTACCATGCAATATGACTTCAAAGGGTCTGCATTGGCTCACCGATCCTCACCAATCCTATCACTGCTGCGTTTATGCCGCTGTACACACGCTTGATTCTCTTTCGGAGACATAGAAATCTATAGGTTTTAAGATTCTTACTGGTCAGGTATATTCTTAGGCGTTTAATATGGGGTGTAGAGTCCACTTCGTTGAGCAAGGAGTAGCTCTTGTCTATTACATATTTGGCTTATGGAACGGTATCTGTGCTAATTTAAATCTCTGGTTTTATGCAGCACCCCAACTCACCATTCCCCTTAAGCAAGCATAAGTTGGTTTTCTACATTTGAGACCCTGTTCTGTTTTGTAATTCAGTTTCTGTGTAGGCAAGTTTACATTCCTTGTAGTAGTGATATCTTATGATGTTTCTTTTTCTGAGTGACTTATTTCACTTAGAATCATCGTACCTGAATCCACTCATTATGCTGCTACGGGCCTGATGATATAGATTTCATTGCTGAGTGATATTGCATTGTACGTAAGTACCACAAATTCTTTATCCATTTTTCACTTTCTGTGTTATTGAACTTGTACCGTAAACGAGGTTCTTGTAAACAGAGCCGTCCCAAACTTTGGGGTGGCTGTGTCTTTTTGATTTTAATTTCCCTAAGCTATAGGACCATAAGTGGAATTGCCCTAGGCTCTGTTGCTTTGTTTTTTAGATGTTTCAGGAAACACCATACACTTCTCCAGAGTGGCTGTTGGCAATTTACATCCCGCCCATCAGCATAACAAGGCTCCCAGTTCTCCATGGCCTGTCCTGCCTTTCTGGATTTTATACATTTTTCAGATGGCCCTTTTGACCGGGGAGCAGTGAGACTTCATTGTAGTGCAGATTTCCTTTGCAAGCTTGCTTGGTTGGCCAAAAAGTGCGTATGCGTTTTTTCCTGAATATATTCAGGAAAAAACGCATACGCCCTTTTTGGCCAAGTGCATCATTGTGGACGTTCTGCCTCTTTTCCTATGCTTTACATGCAATTCCAGTCTACCTCCTGAAATCGGTTTCCTGCAATTCTGCCCCGCTTTCAAGTCCTCTTGGCAGCCTTACTTCAATATATTTTTGGACGATAGCTGTCATTTATAACTCTGCAGGTTTGTGAATTACAGTGCCCCTGAGCTCCTTTCTTCAACTCGCTTTCTTGTGAGCTGGCCGCAACACCGCAGGATTGCTTCAGGCCCTAGTGTGGTTCCGGCATGGCACGTTGAGCCTTTGGTTAATTCCTCTTCCTGGTGGGAAATGAGAGTTAAATTTGCCCGTCCAGACACCTCCAGCTAGTCTCTCATTGGTTCTCCCTATTCCTGTTTATTTTCCGCAGAAATGGCAAACTGGGCCAAAAAGGAGGTTAAAGGCACTGACTCTCCAAGTGGGGAGAGTGTTAGTAAAGCGACTGGAATGTTGCACCCGAGTACCAGGGGACGAAAACTGAGACACATTTGAACACGTTTCCCGATCACATGGTGGATCATACTCTGGGTTCCACATGCATGTTTTAGCTGAAGGAAGAATCCCTTAAACCTGGAGAGTTGAGACCCATGGAATGGGTACCATGCAATATGACCTCAAAGGGTCTGCATTTGCTCACCGAACCTCACCAATCCTATCACTGCTGCATTTATGCCGCTGTACACACGCTTGATTCTCTTTCGGAGACATAGAAATCTATAGGTTTTAAGATTCTTACTGGTCAGGTATATTCTTAGGCGTTTAATATGGGGTGTAGAGTCCACTTCGTTGAGCAAGGAGTAGCTCTTGTCTATTACATATTTGGCTTATGGAACGGTATCTGTGCTAATTTCAATCTCTGGTTTTATGCAGCACCCCAACTCACCTTTCCCCTTAAGCAAGCATAAGTTGGTTTTCTACATTTGAGACCCTGTTCTGTTTTGTAATTCAGTTCCTGTGTAGCCAAGTTTACATTCCGTGTAGTAGTGATATCTTATGATGTTTCTTTTTCTGTGTGACTTATTTCACTTAGAATCATCGTACCTGAATCCACTCATTATGCTGCTACGGGTCTGATGATATACATTTCATTGCTGAGTGATATTGCATTGTACGTAAGTACCACAAATTCTTTATCCATTTTTCGCTTTCTGTGATATTGAACTTGTACCGTAAACGAGGTTCTTGTAAACAGAGCCGTCCCAAACTTTGGGGTGGCTGTGTCTTTTTGATTTTAATTTCCCTAAGCTATAGGACCGTAAGTGGAAGTGCCCTAGGCTCTGTTGCTTTGTTTTTTAGATGTTTCAGGAAACACCATACACTTCTCCAGAGTGGCTGTTGGCAATTTACATCCCGCCCATCAGCATAACAAGGCTCCCAATTCTCCATGACCTGTCCTGCCTTTCTGGATTTTACACTTTTTTCCGATGGCCCTTTTGACCGGGGGCAGTGAGACTTCATTGTAGTGCAGATTTCCTTTGCAAGCTTGCTTGGTTGGCCAAAAAGGGCGTAAGCTTTTTTTCCTGAATATATTCAGGAAAAAACCCATACGCCCTTTTTGGCCAAGTGCATCATTGTGGACGTTCTGCCTCTTTTCCTATGCTTTACATGCAATTCCAGTCTACCTCCTGAAATCGGATTCCTGCAATTCTACCCCGCTTTCGAGTCCTCTTGGCAGCCATACTTCAATATATTTTTGGACGATAGCTGTCATTTATAACTCTGCAGGTTTGTGAATTACTGTGCCCCTGAGCTCCTTTCTTCAACTCGTTTTCTTGTGAGCTGGCCGCAACACCGCAGGATTGCTTCAGGCCCTAGTGTGGTTCCGGCATGGCACGCTGAGCCTTTGGTTAATTCCTCTTCCTGGTGGGAAATGAGAGTTAAATTTGCCCGTCCAGACACCTCCAGCTAGTCTCTCATTGGTTCTCCCTATTCCTGTTCATTTTCCGCAGAAATTGCAAACTGGGCCAAACAGGAGGTTAAAGGCACTGACTCTCCAATTGGGGAGAATGTTTGTAAAGCGTCTGGAATGTTGCACCCGAGTACCAGGGGACGAAACCTGAGACACATTTGAACACGTTTCCCGATCATACGGTAGATCATACTCTGGGTTCCACATGCATGTTTTAGGTGAAGGAAGAATCCCTTAAACCTGGAGAGTTGAGACCCATGGAATGGGTACCATGAAATATGACTTCAAAGGGTCTGCATTTGCTCACCGAACCTCACCAATCCTATCACTGCTGCGTTTATGCCGCTGTACACACGCTTGATTCTCTTTTGGAGACACATAAATCCATAGGATTTAAGATTCTTACTAGTCAGGTGTATTCTTAGCCGTTTAATATGAGATGTAGAGTCCACTTCGTTGAGCAAGGAGTAGCTCTTGTCTATTACATATTTGGCTTATGGAACGGTATCTGTGCTAATTTCAATCTCTGGTTTTATACAGCACCCCAACTCACCTTTCCCCTTAAGCAAGCATAAGTTGGTTTTCTACATTTGAGACCCTGTTCTGTTTTGTAATTCAGTTCCTGTGTAGCCAAGTTTACATTCCGTGTAGTAGTGATATCTTATGATGTTTCATTTTCTCTGTGACTTATTTCACTTAGAATCATCGTACCTGAATCCACTCATTATGCTGCTACGGGCCTGATGATATAGATTTCATTGCTGAGTGATATTGCATTGTACGTAAGTACCACAACTTCTTTATCCATTTTTCGCTTTCTGTGATATTGAACTTGTACCGTAAACGAGGTTCTTGTAAACAGAGCCGTCCCAAACTTTGAGGTGGCTGTGTCTTTTTGATTTTAATTTCCCTAAGCTATAGGACCATAAGTGGAAGTGCCCTAGGCTCTGTTGCTTTGTTTTTTAGATGTTTCAGGAAACACCATACACTTCTCCAGAGTGGCTGTTGGCAATTTACATCCCGCCCATCAGCATAACAAGGCTCCCAGTTCTCCATGGCCTGTCCTGCCTTTCTGGATTTTATACTTTTTTCAGATGGCCCTTTTGACCGGGGGGCAGTGAGACTTCATTGTAGTGCAGATTTCCTTTGCAAGCTTGCTTGGTTGGCCAAAAAGGGCGTATGCGTTTTTTCCTGAATATATTCAGGAAAAAACGCATACGCCCTTTTTGGCCAAGTGCATCATTGTGGATGTTCTGTCTCTTTTCCTATGCTTTACATGCAATTCCAGTCTACCTCCTGAAATCGGATTCCTGCAATTCTGCCCCACTTTCGAGTCCTCTTGGCAGCCTTACTTCAATATATTTTTGGACAATAGCTGTCATTTATAACTCTGCAGGTTTGTGAATTACAGTGCCCCTGAGCTCCTTTCTTCAACTCGCTTTCTTGTGAGCTGGCCGCAACCCCGCAGCATTGCTTCAGGCCCTAGTGTGGTTCCAGCATGGCATGCTGAGCCTTTGGTTAATTCCTCTTCCTGGTGGGAAATGAGAGTTAAATTTGCCCGTCCAGATACCTGCAGCTAGTCTCTCATTGGTTCTCCCTATTCCTGTTCATTTTCCGCAGAAATTGCAAACTTGGCCAAACAGGAGGTTAAAGGCAGTGACTCTCCAAGTGGGGAGAGTTTTAGTAAAGCGTCTGGAATGTTGCACCCGAGTACCAGGGGACGAAAACTGAGATGCATTTGAACACGTTTCCCCATCACATGGTGGATCATACTCTGGGTTCCACATGCATGTTTTAGCTGAAGGAAGAATCCCTTAAACCTGGAGAGTTGAGACCCATGGAATGGGTACCATGCAATATGACTTCAAAGGGTCTGCATTTGCTCACCGAACCTCACCAATCCTATCACTGCTGCATTTATGCCGCTGTACACACGCTTGATTCTCTTTCGGAGACATATAAATCCATAGGTTTTAAGATTCTTACTAGTCAGGTATATTCTTAGGCGTTTAATATGGGATGTAGAGTCCACTTCGTTGAGCAAGGAGTAGCTGTTGTCTATTACCTATTTGGCTTATGGAATGGTATCTGTGCTAATTTCAATCTCTGGTTTTATGCAGCACCCCAACTCACCTTTCCCCTTAAGCAAGCATAAGTTGGTTTTCTACATTTGAGACCCTGTTCTGTTTTGTAATTCAGTTCCTGTGTAGCCAAGTTTACATTCCGTGTAGTAGTGATATCTTATGATGTTTCTTTTTCTGTGTGACTTATTTCACTTAGAATCATCGTACCTGAATCCACTCATTATGCTGCTATGGGCCTGATGACATACATTTCATTGCTGAGTGATATTGCATTGTACGTAAGTACCACAACTTCTTTATCCATTTTTCACTTTCTGTGATATTGAACTTGTACTGTAAACGAGGTTCTTGTAAACAGAGCCGTCCCAAACTTTGGGGTGGCTGTGTCTTTTTGATTTTAATTTCCCTAAGCTATAGGACCATAAGTGGAAGTGCCCTAGGCTCTGTTGTTTTGTTTTTTAGATGTTTCAGGAAACACCATACACTTCTCCAGAGTGGCTGTTGGCAATTTACATCCCGCCCATCAGCATAACAAGGCTCCCAGTTCTCCATGGCCTGTCCTGCCTTTCTGGATTTTACACTTTTTTCAGATGGCCCTTTTGACCGGGGGGCAGTGAGACTTCATTGTAGTGCAGATTTCCTTTGCAAGCTTGCTTGGTTGGCCAAAAAGGGCGTAAGTTTTTTTTCCTGAGGAAAAAACGCATATGCCCTTTTTGGCCAAGTGCATCATTGTGGACGTTCTGCCTCTTTTCCTATGCTTTACATGCAATTCCAGTCTACCTCCTGAAATCGGATTCCTGCAATTCTGCCCCGCTTTCAAGTCCTCTTGGCAGCCTTACTTCAATAGATTTTTGGACGATAGCTGTCATTTATAACTCTGCAGGTTTGTGAATTACAGTGCCCCTGAGCTCCTTTCTTCAACTCGCTTTCTTGTGAGCTGGCCGCAACACCGCAGCATTGCTTCAGGCCCTAGTGTGGTTCCAGCATGGCAGGCTGAGCCTTTGGTTAATTCCTCTTCCTGGTGGGAAATGAGAGATAAATTTGCCCGTCCAGACACCTCCAGCTAGTCTCTCATTGGTTCTCACTATTCCTGTTCACTTTCCGCAGAAATTGAAAACTGGGCCAAACAGGAGGTTAAAGGCACTGACTCTCCAAGTGGGGAGAGTGTTAGTAAAGCGTCTGGAATGTTGCACCCGAGTACCAGGGGACGAAACCTGAGACACATTAGAACATGTTTCCTGATCACACGGTGGATCATACTCTGGGTTCCACATGCATGTTTTAGCTGAAGGAAGAATCCCTTAAACCTGGAGAGTTGAGACCCATGGAATGGGTACCATGCAATATGACTTCAAAGGGTCTGCATTTGCTCACCGAACCTCACCAATCCTATCACTGCTGCGTTTATGCCGCTGTACACACTCTTGTTTCTCTTTTGGAGACATATAAATCCATAGGTTTTAAGATTCTTACTAGTGAGGTATATTCTTAGACGTTTAATATCGGGTGTTGAGTCCACTTCGTTGAGTAAGGAGTAGCTCTTGTCTATTACATATTTGGCTTATGGAATGGTATCTGTGCTAAATTAAATCTCTGGTTTTATGCAGCACCCCAACTCACCTTTCCCCTTAAGCAAGCATAAGTTGGTTTTCTACATTTGAGACCCTGTTCTGTTTTGTAATTCAGTTCCTTTGTAGCTAAGTTTACATTCCGTGTAGTAGTGATATCTTATGATGTTTCTTTTTCTGTGTGATTTTTTTCACTTAGAATCATGGTACCTGAATCTACTCATTATGCTGCTGCGGGCCTGATGACATAGATTTCATTGCTGAGTGATATTGCATTGTACATAAGTACCACAACTTCTTTATCCATTTTTCGCTTTCTGCAATATTGAACTTGTACCATAAACGAGGTTCTTGTAAACAGAGCCGTCCCAAACTTTGGGGTGGCTGTGTCTTTTTGATTTTAATTTCCCTAAGCTATAGGACCATAAGTGGAAGTGCCCTAGGCTCTGTTGCTTTGTTTTTTAGATGTTTCAGGAAACACCATACACTTCTCCAGAGTGGCTGTTGGCAATTTACATCCCGCCCATCAGCATAACAAGGCTCCCAGTTCTCCATGGCCTGTCCTGCCTTTCTGGATTTTACACTTTTTTCAGATGCTCCTTTTGACAGGGAGGAAGTGAGACTTCATTGTAGTGCAGATTTCCTTTGCAAGCTTGCTTGGTTGGCCAAAAAGGGCGTATGCGTTTTTTCCTGAATATATTCAGGAAAAAACGCATATGCCCTTTTTGGCCAAGTGCATCATTGTCGACGTTCTGAGTGTTTTCATATGTTTTCAATGCAATTCCAGTCTACCTCCTGAAATCGGTTTCCTGCAATTCTGCCTTGCTGTCAGTGCCTCTTCATAGCCTTACCTCAATATACTTTTTGAAAATTGTTGGCCTTTTTAACTCTGCAGGTTTTTGAATTGCCGTGGCCCTTAGCTGCATTTTTCAGCTCTTATTTTTGTGATCTTGCCTCATATCCACAGGATTTCTTCAGGCCCTATTCTTCTTCTGGGTCGCCTTGCTCTGCCTTTGGTTAATTCTTCTTCCTGATGTGAATTAGAGTGACATGTTCCCATTGAAACCGCTACAGCTATTTTCTCACTGGTTCCCCCTATTCCCATTCATCCTCCGCACTAACTGCAGACTGTGCGATACCGGAACGTAAAGGCATTGACTCTCCATGTGGAGATGTTGTTAGTAAAGTGGCTGGAATGTTGATCCGGAGCCCCAGGAGAGGAAAATGAGGTGCGTTTTAGAAACCTTTCCCGATCATATGGTATACCATCCGCTGGATTTCCCATGCATGGTTTAGCTGTAGGAAGATTCCCTTCAACCTGGAGTGTTGGGACCCTTGGAATGAGTAGCATGAAGTATTGCATTAAACTTTCAGCAGTTGCTCACCAAAGCTCACCAATCCTCTCAGCCCCAAGTGTCCAGCCTTATGTCTTATCCAGCTGTGGGTTTATATGTGGTCATTCCAGGTTGCATCACAGCCCCTGAGCGAATTTTGTAAGAATTTTTCTCTCTTTCATTGTTTCTGCGTTTTGGTTTTAAAATTTATTTCTATAATGGGGTTTAGCTCATTTTCACTGCTGTGTTTGGCCGCTCTGCACACACTTGATTCCCTTATGGAGATATATCAATACATGGGTTTTAAGATTCTTATTACTCAGATATATTTCTCTGCGGTGTATAGGGTGTGTTGAGGCCAGTTCATTGAGCAAGGTGTAGATCTTGTCTAATACCTATTTGGTTTATTGAACGGTAGCTGTGCTAATTTCAAACTCTGGTTTTATGCATCACCCCACCTCTCCTTTCCCCTTAAGCTGACATAAGTGTGTTTTCTAAATGTGAGACACTGTTCTGTTTTGTAATTCATTTTTTGTGCAGCCATATTTATCCTCCCTCTATAAGTGATATCTTATGATATGTTTCTTTTTCTGTTTGACTTATTTCAAGTAGTATTATCGGACCTAAATCCACTCTTTATCCTTCTACTAGCCTTATTACATTGATTTCATGGTGAAGAGATATTCCATTGTACATAAGTACCACATTTTCTTTATCCATTGTTCTCTTTCCTGGGATATTTAAGGTGTACTGAAGTTGAGGTTCTTGTAAACAGAGTAGCCCTAAACTGTGGTGTGCTTGTGTCTTGTTGATTTTTAGACTTCCCTAGATATACTTCCGTGATTGGAAGTGCCCTATGCTCTGTAGCTCTGTTTTTTAGATGATTTAGGGACCACCATACACTTCTCCAGAGTGGCTCTCGGCAGTTCACACACTGTCCATCAGCGTATAAAGGCTCCCTGTTCTCCATGGCCTGTCCTGCATTTCTGGTTTTTACAATTTTTTCGGATGGCCCTTTTGACCGGTGGGAAATGAGACTTCTTTGTTGTGCACATTTGCATTGCTTGCTTGCTTGGTTGCCCATAAAGTGCGTATGCGTTTTTTCCTGGATATATTCAGGAAAAAACGCATACTCCCTTTTGGGCCAACTGCATCATTGTCGAAATTCTGCCGCTTTTCATGTGCTTTAAAGACGAGTCCAATCTATCTCTTGAAATCTGTTTCTTGCAATTCTGTCTTGCATTCAGATCCTCTTCTTTGCCTTACCTCAACATATTTTGGGACGTTAGTTTTCATTTATAACTCTGCAGGTTTGTGAATTGCAGTGACCCTGAGCTCCATTTTTTAAGTTGCTCTTTTGTGAGCTGGCCTCAAAGCCGCAGGATTGCTTCAGGCCCTATTTTGGCTCCGGCGAGGCGGGCTGAGCCTTTTTTTAATTCTTATTCTTAATGGGAAATTAGAGTGACATGTGCCCGTCCAAACCCCTACAACTATTCTCTCATTGGTTCCCCCTCTTCCCGTTCATCCTCCTCACAATTTGCAAAATGTGTGAAACAGAAGTTTAAATGTGCTGATTCTCTAAGTGGGGAGATTCTAAGTAACGTGGCTGGAATGATGAACAGGAGCACCAGGAGAGGATAAATGAGGTGCATTTTAGACACATCTCCCAATCACATGGTGTACAGTCCTCTGGGTTTTCCATGCATGTTTTCGCTGTAGGAAGATCCCTTGAACCTGCAGATTTGGGACCCATTGAATGGGTACCAGGTAGTATTACTTTAAAAGGTGTGCATTTCCTCACCCAACCTCATATTTCTCTTAGCGCAAACAGTTTCCAGCCTTATGTCTCATCCTGCTGTGGGTCTAGATGTGTTCAATCCATGTTGCATCACCGTCCCTGAGGAAAAGTTGTAAGAGGTTTTCTCTGTCTCTCTGTCGTTTATTTTTTTCAATTTATTACTATATTGGTTACAGCTGATTTTCAAAGCTCTGTTTCTTGCTGCTGTACATCCACTTGATTCACATACAGAGAGACATCAATAAATTCTTTTTCAGATTCTTACCAGTCATATATATTCTTTTCCAGTGACTTGAGTGTGCTGAGTGCAGTTCTTTTAGCTACCGTGTAGGCCTTGTTGATTATCAGTTTGGTATTTGGAATGGTATCTTTGCTAATTTCAACCTCCTGGATGATGCCTCACCCCTCCCCACCTTTCCCGTTTAGCAGCCTTACGCGTGTTTTCTACATATTTGACTATGTTTTTGTTTTGTAATTTATTTCATGTGTAGCCATTTTGGATTCCACCTTTAAGTGATATCTTATGATATGTGTCTTTTTCTTTTTGAGTTATGTCACTTAGAATGATCATACGTAACTCCTCCGGAGTTGTTACAACTGGCCATATTTCATTGACTTCCAGGCTGAGTAATATTCCACTCTACATAAGTACCACATCTCTATCCATTTTTTCCCTCCAGAGACATTTAAGTTATATCCTAGTCGAGGATCTTTTAAACAGAGAGGCAGTAAACATTGGGGTGCCTGTGTCCTCTCGATTTTTGTTTTTCCCAAGACATACGCCCATGAGTGCAAGTGCCCTATGCTCTGTAGCTCATTTTTTAGATGCTTTAGTAAACATAATACACTTCTCCAGAATGGCCATTGGCAATATACATTTCCACTATAAGCCTCACAGGGCTCCCTCTTCTCCTTGCCCTGTCCTGCATTTCTGGTGTTTACACTTTATGAGGATGGCTCTTCTGACTGATGCGAAGTGATATCTTTTGTAGTATTGATTTCCAGTGCCCACCTGTTTGGTTGGCTAAAAAAGTGTATGCCCTTTTCTTGAATATATACAGAAAAAAACGCATACAGCCTTTTTGGCCAACTGCAATGTTGGCAATGTTCAGCCCCTTTTCTTGTGCTTAATGGTGAGTCCTTTCTACCTCCTCAAATCCCTTTCCTGCCATTCTCCCTTGCTTACCAATCCTTTTCTCTGACTTTCCTCAAGACATTTTTCAGTGATAGATATTTTCAACTCTGCAGTTTCGTGAATTTTACTGCCCCTGAGTTCCATTGTTCAACTTGTGTTTATGGGAACTGGCCACAAAGCAGTGGGATTTCCTCAAGCCCTATACTGTTTCCATGGGCAACCCTAGCCTTTGGTCAATTCGTCTTCCTGATTGGAAATTAGAGTGACATGTGCCTGTCTGAACACCTAGGACTTGTCTCTCATTGTTCCTCATCCTTCCGCTTCATCCTCTGGACAAATTCCAAACTGTATGCAACAGGATGTTGACAGTGCTGACATCTCCAAGTGGGGAGACTGTTAGTAAAGACGCTGGAGGGGTGAACCCGAGCACCAGGAGATGAGGAGATGAGATGCCTTTTCCAAACTCTTCCCGATCAGACGGTATACCATCCTCTGGGTGTGACAGACATGTTTTAGCAGTAGGAAGAGTCCCATTCATGTAAGGAGAACACCAGGGCTTTTTCAAAATCAGTGTCTCCCCGAAACCCAAACTGGGGAATTTTTTAAGCTACGGCTACACATATGTTCATTAAGGGCCTTGGGAAGTAGGCAGAGTCCAAACTTTAGATGATTGAAGTCTTCAGGGTCAGAAGCACTCACCACTGGCTTCCCTTAGGTTACACTTTAACTGTCATTGATAGATGATGTCAATAAAAATATCTATTCTTTTTCCGATTATTTCCCCTTATAGGTTATTGCAAAATATTGAGTGTAGTTCCCTGTGCTATACAGTGGTTCCTTGTTGATGATCTATTTTATACATAGCAGTGTGTATGTGTTAATTCCAAACTGTTAATTTATCCCTCCTCCCACCTTTCCCCTTTGGTAATAATAAATTATAAGATTTTATACTTCTCAGAAATGGGGGAGCTGAAAGAGAGGTATCATTTTCAATGGAAAAGCATTTAAAACAAGATTGAAGCTTTAACCAAGATTATTAGATGTACATCCTTGGAAAGAAATCACTTCATTTCTCTAATATTGACCTGACAAATAAGACAAACCTTTTCACTGAACTTGCTTATAATAAAGTGATGGAAATATCAAATGGAAGTGTTAGAAACATCTTATTTTACCCGAGCCTTATAAACTGTTCTATGTTAACTACAGTTTGGCTCACACATCTGTTCATTGAAGTTACAATAGTCTCAATTTCTGTTACTGATCCTCCAGAGTGGACCCCAACAAGTGTCCCCCTGCCCAGTGTCATTGGGGCCAACAGATCGAGACTGAGTTTGGTTCACAAGCAAAGGAAACTTTATATTTTGATCAGAGAATGGAGAGGTGAGAGCATGCACTACCCCGTGGGCTGTGGGCTGGGCTGCTGTGTAGAGATCCTGTCAGAGTCAGTGGGAGGGAGGGGGCGGAGCACTCGAGGGCCGGGTTGGCTGCAGCTCAGGCTCTATATCTCGGAGTCTGCACTGGGCCCCAGGAGCTGAGGTGTCGACCCAGCCATTCTGCACTAGGAAATCTGGTCTGAAGTGCCGGGTGTGGAACCTCTGCATGCGGGACCCTAGGAGCACGTGAAATTAGACAAAGCACAAAGGATAAAAAAGGTCAGACTTGACTTTATTGCCCAGATTCTATTTTTATCTCCCAGGGATTTTTAATGGGCTTTGCTGGGGACAAACCCCTCCTCTGCCTTTTGTCCCGTTCCTCATTCTTGGAGTGCTGAGGGTGCAGACCCTTCTTCTGTAACTGCTGAGTGCTGAGTTGGGAGCCCTCATACCAGGGGACGAGGGTCAGAACTTCTCCCCAGCAGCCTCCAGGTGACGTTGATTGGCCCCAGGACCCCTGCCTCCCTGCTCGTCCGCCTGAGCACCAGCATTGGAAGTGTTATAGATTCTAATGACCTTTAAGGGTTCAGGAAAGAGATGTGCTGTGGGGACGCTGTGGGGGCCGGTTTCACCCCACCCCACATTTGTTTGGCCACCTTAGGCTGACCGTTTCTGCCAGCCTAGATGCTCTGACCAGTAGTCTGCTCTTTCTTCAATTAGGCCCCTGAATTAACGTAAAAACAGCACCAGGTGTCAGAGCCCTGCCCGCTCAACTCCCAGACAGTCCAGGGTCAGTGGTGATCAAGGACCATGATGGCCACTGAGTCAACAGCCTTTTGAAGTAAACAGGAGTCCAGCCGGTCTTATTGGCCACCATCATCACGGGGTCTGTAGGCTTTTCTATGGTGACAGTGTGATATACGTTTCCCCCGCCAAGATTATTATCTCCCCTCCGGGTGCAGTAAGTCCTGCAAGCAGTAGTCTACTCATTCGGGACACACTATTGTTGTTTTATGAGAGAAACTCCAGGTCAAGTGATGTTCACACGAGTCGTCATGGTGCCCTGTTGCCCCCGGTTATCTCTCTGGATGTTGGAGTTGGAGGGCCTCCTCACTCGAGGTCGGTGTGCCCACGGAGC
Organism: Pseudorca crassidens; assembly: GCF_039906515.1. Classification (NCBI taxonomy): domain Eukaryota; kingdom Metazoa; phylum Chordata; class Mammalia; order Artiodactyla; family Delphinidae; genus Pseudorca; species Pseudorca crassidens. The sequence continues at coordinate 165,402,935 of NC_090296.1, forward strand.
GAACCCTGCAACTTCAGGGCATGGTTGGTGATTAGGATCACCACGTGGGGTCCTTTTCCCTTAGGAGGGAGGTGGCCTTTTGGGCTGCTGATTTCCAGGTTTTTAGATACCGCCAGTATCTTGGCCAGATGTGGCAGTGGGCCAAGCCCCTTGGTGACTCTATTTTATCCTACCTGGATGGCATTCTTGCATTGTTCCATTTCAAGTGGTCCCAGTTTTTGCACTAATTCTCCAATGGCGACTCACCCTTCACCGGGAATGGAAAGGTCAAAGGGTTTAGCTCAATTAGGGAGTTCCAGGGCAAGGGTCTGAATTGACTGCTCTTTCCATTCTTGAAAGGCCACTTCTGGATTCTGTTCAAAAGGATCATCATCTTTTCCTTTCAGTGTTTCATATAGAGGCCCAGCTAGTAGACTGTAGTTAGGGATCCAGAAGCAGCAAACCCTGGCCTCCCCAGGAACCCCTAAGCTGTCTTCTAGTTTTAGAAAGGGGTAAGGCTGCAAATGGTTTCTTCCCTTTCCTGGGATGGGCTTCTCCGACCTTGTGTGAGAATGAAGCCCAGGCAGGTCACCGCAGTCTGTGATATTTGAGCTTTTTCTTGGACAACTTCTATCCTTTATTGGCTTGGTAGTTCAGAGGCCTCCTTAGTAGGGCTGGCGATCAGAATGTCGTCTGCATATTGAAGGAGGGTTTCCTTTTCTAGAGGTAGAACTTTTCGGTCTTTAGCTAAGCTTTCCCCAAAGATGGTGTGGGAATTTTTGAACCCTTGGGGCAAGACGGCCCGGAAGTATTGTTTTAGTTGTATGTTGAGTCCTGCCACTCACAAGCCAAAATTTCTTGTGACTCTGGGACTAATGGAATACAAAAGAAGGCATCATTGAAGACTAATACAGAATACCATGTCCTGGTGGTTGGTAGAATGACCAGCAGGGTGTAGGAAATGGAGCAACTGGAGGTATATCCTCGGTGGCTTCACTGACTGTCCTGACATCCTTTACCAGGTCCCCAGCAGCCCATGGGGCTCTCGTGGTCAGGCCAATCCCAGGATATGGAGCTCTCCTGGGCAGGTACCCCACCCCCAACCCAGCCCACGGGGCTCTCATGGTCAGGCCTCTCCCAGGATACAGAGCTACCCTTGCAGGTACCGTGGCAGGGCTGGGCACACAGGAACTGTGCACATAGCCCTCATTGAAGAGCACCCCCATCTCACCTGTCGCTCAGAGCTGACACAGAGCACCTCAGAGCAGGACTTGAACTAACAAACAGCAGCTCCGACAGGTCTGTGACCCTGGGCATCACTCTGTGTGGCCTCCCTCCACCTGGTCTTCCAGAGACTTCCACTGCACCCGGGGCACCAAGCCTCTGTCTCCAACCACCACCCACCCCTCCTCTCCCTGACTCCTGGGTTCCTCTCATTAGGAGAGGGTTTTCTTGAAGTTGTCTCCCACTCATGGGCCAGATAAAATGATTAGAAAACAAGCCAAAGCTGCAGCCCCTTGTCTATCCTGACTCTCAGGAGCCCACACCTGTTCCTTGGACCTGGCCGGTTCAGCAAGTTCCATTTTCTGCAACTGTGAGCCCCTGAGGGGTGATGATTGGCTGACCTGGGCAGCCTTACCATGCCGGCCAGCCCTCCCCAGGTGTGCCTGGGTTGAGATCAATATAAATACCACTCCAGGCAGCAAGAGCCCCTGCAGCTGTGTCTGACGCCATTTTCTCTGCCCTGTCAGCAGTCTCGGGGCTGGGCTGGTGGGAGGGAGTGAGAGGCCACGGCTTTGTGGGTGGCCCAGTGTGAGTGGGGCTCTGCTGGACTTTCTGCAGCAGTTGCCAGGCTGCCACCTGCTAAAGAAGAGGATGTGTCACCCATACCTGCTGCTGGAATTTCTCCCTGGGCAGAGGTGAGGAAGGAAAAAAGCAGTGGGGGCAGGGACAGGACGGGTATCTCAGGCAGGGAAATGGAAATCTTCCAGAAGAGCACCCAGGGACAGGACCATCCTGGCTGGCCTGCAGGCACCAAGTCAGCTGGCATGCTGTCACTCGTGTGGCTCCATGGCCCTTCCTCTAGGCTTTCAAGTCCTTGTATATATTCAGGTGTTTTACCTGGGAAGGGTGGGAACAGTTCAGCAGCAACTGGCCTGGGGCTCAGCTCACGTTCACTCACAGATGCCTCGGCACAGTGCCCCAGCTTTGCAATGAGTACGCTTGTGTGGGGGCTGCTGGCTGAATGGGAGACGATTCCCCACCACTGACCAACTTCAGAATTGTTTACAACTGGAGCAAGTGCCCTGATACGGTTTTCCTCTGAGTAACTGGTGGGTTCTGTTTTTTTTTTTTCTCTTTTTCGTTTTTGGTTCAAGGTAGATTTTATTCCTCTTTTTTGTATTTACAGATATAAGCATGGAAATAATTTATTCATATAAATACATGTATGTGAAGGGAATAATTGTTTTTTCTGTTTTATTTTTTAAATTTTATTTCTTTTTAATTTTGAATTTTATTTTATATTTTTATACAGCAGGTTCTTATTGGTTATCTATTTTATACATATAAATGTTTACATGCCAATCCCAATCTCTCAGCTCCTCCCACCACCACCCCCCCAAGAGCTTTCCCCCCTTGTTGTCCATACGATTGTTGTCTACATCTGTTGCTCTATTTATGCCTTGCAAAACGGTTAATCTGTACAGTTTTTCTAGGTTCCACATATATGCATGAATATACAAGATTTGTTTTTCTCTTTCTGACTTACTTCACTCTGTATGACAGTCTCTAGATCCATCGACGTCTCTACAAATGACCCAATTTCATTCCTTTCATGGCTTAGTAATATTCCATTTTATATATGTACCACATCTTTATGCATTCGTCTGTCTGTGGGCATTTAGGTTGCTTCCATTACATCGATATTGTAAATAGTGATGCAATGAACATTGCGGTGAATGTCTCTTTTTGATTTCTGGTTTTGTCTGGGTATATGTCCAGTACTGGGATTGCTGTATCATATGGTAATTCTATTATTAGTTTCTTAAGACTCCATATTGTTCTCCATAGTGACTGTATCAATTTATATTCCCAACAATAGTGGAAGAGGCTTCCTTTTCCCCACACCCTTTCCAGCAATTGTTGTTTGTAGATTTTCAGATGATGCCCATTCTAACAGGTGTGAGGTGATACCTCATTGTTGAGTCCATTTCGTTGAGCAAGGGGTAGGTCTTGTCTATTACATATTTGGCTTATGGAACGGTATCTGTGCTAATTTCAAACTCTGGTTTTATGCAGCACCCCAACTCACCTTTCCCCTTAAGCAAGCATAAGTTGGTTTTCTAAACTTGAGACCCTGTTCTGTTTTGTAATTCAGTTCATGTGTAGCCAAGTTTACATTCCATGTATTAGTGATACCTTATGATGTTTCTTTATCTGTGTGACTTATTTCACTTAGAATCATCGTGCCTCAATCCACTCATTATGCGGGTACAGGCCTGGTGACACAGATTTCATTGCTGAGTGGTATTCTGTTGTACGTTAAGTACCGCAACTTCTTTATCAATTATTTGCTCTCTGGGATACTTAACTTGTACCATAGAAGAGGTTCCTGTAAACAGAGCCGTCCCAAATTTTGGGGTGGCTGTGTCTTTTTGATTTTAATTTCCCTAAGCTATAGGACCATAAGTGGAAATGCCCTAGACTCTGTTGCTTTGTTTTTCAGATGTATCAGGAAACACCATACACTTCTCCAGAGTGGCTGTTGGCAATTTACATCCCGCCCATCAGCATAACAAGGTTCCTTTATCCCCATGGCCTGTCTTGCCTTTCTGCATTTTCCACTTTTTTCAGATGGCTCTTTAAACCGGGGGGAAGTGACACTTCATAGTAGTTCGGATTTCCATTGCAAGCTTGCTTGGTTTGCCAAAAAGGGCGTATGCGTTTTTTCCTGAATATATTCAGGAAAAAACGCATACGCCCTTTTTGGCCAAGTGCATCATTGTGGACGTTCTGCCTCTTTTCCTATGCTTTACATGCAATTCCAGTCTACCTCCTGAAATCGGTTTCCTGCAATTCTGCCCCGCTTTCAAGTCCTCTTGGCAGCCTTACTTCAATATATTTTTGGACGATAGCTGTCATTTATAACTCTGCAGGTTTGTGAATGACAGTGCCCCTGAGCTCCTTTCTTCAACTCGCTTTCTGGTGAGCTGGCCGCAACACCGCAGGATTGCTTCAGGCCCTAGTGTGGTTCCGGCATGGCACGCTGAGCCTTTGGTTAATTCCCCTTCCTGGTGGGAAATGAGAGTTAAATTTGCCCGTCCAGACACCTCCAGCTAGTCTCTCATTGGTTCTCCCTATTCCTGTTCATTTTCCGCAGAAATGGCAAACTGGGCCAAACAGGAGGTTAAAGGCACTGACTCTCCAAGTGGGGAGAGTGTTAGTAAAGCGTCTGGAATGTTGCACCCGAGTACCAGGGGACGAAACCTGAGACACATTTGAACACGTTTCCCGATCACACGGTGGATCATACTCTGGGTTCCACATGCATGTTTTAGCTGAAGGAAGAATCCCTTAAACCTGGAGAGTTGAGACCCATGGAATGGGTACCATGCAATATGATTTCATAGGGTCTGCATGTGTTCACCGAACCTCACCAATCCTATCACTGCAGCATTTATGCCGCTGTACACACGCTTGATTCTCTTTCGGAGACATATAAATCCATAGGTTTTAAGATTCTTACTAGTCAGGTATATTCTTAGGCGTTTAATATGGGGTGTAGAGTCCACTTCGTTGAGCAAGGAGTAGCTCTTGTCTATTACATATTTGGCTTATGGAACGGTATCTGTGCTAATTTCAATCTCTGGTTTTATGCAGCACCCCAACTCACCTTTCCCCTTAAGCAAGCATAAGTTGGTTTTCTACATTTGAGACCCTGTTCTGTTTTGTAATTCTGTTCCTGTGTAGCCAAGTTTACATTCCGTGTAGTAGTGATATCTTATGATGTTTCTTTTTCTGTGTGACTTATTTCACTTAGAATCATCGTACCTGAATCCACTCATTATGCTGCTATGGGCCTGATGACATAGATTTCATTGCTGAGTGATATTGCATTGTATGTACCTACCACAACTTCTTTATCCATTTTTCACTTTCTGTGATATTGAACTCGTACTGTAAACGAGGTTCTTGTAAACAGAGCTGTCCCAAACTTTGGGGTGGCTGTGCCTTTTTGATTCTAATTTCCCTAAGCTATAGGACCATAAGTGGAAGTGCCCTAGGCTCTGTTGCTTTGTTTTGTAGATGTTTCAGGAAACACCATACACTTCTCCAGAGTGGCTGTTGGCAATTTACATCTCGCCCATCAGCATAATAAGGCTCCCAGTTCTCCATGGCCTGTCCTGCCTTTCTGGATTTTACACTATTTTCCGATGGCCCTTTTGACCGGGGGGCAGTGAGACTTCATTGTAGTGCAGATTTCCTTTGCAAGCTTGCTTGGTTGGCCAAAAAGGGCGTATGCGTTTTTTCCTGAATATATTCAAGAAAAAACGCATACGCCCTTTTTGGCCAAGTGCATCATTGTGGACGTTCTGCCTCTTTTCCTATGCTTTACATGCAATTCCAGTCTACCTCCTGAAATCGGTTTCCTTCAATTCTGCCCCGCTTTCAAGTCCTCTTGGCAGCCTTACTTCAATATATTTTTGGACAATAGCTGTCATTTATAACTCTGCAGGTTTGTGAATTACAGTGCCCCTGAGCTCCTTTCTTCAACTCGCTTTCTTGTGAGCTGGCCGCAACACCGCAGCATTGCTTCAGGCCCTAGTGTGGTTCCGGCATGGCACGCTGAGCCTTTGGTTAATTCCTCTTCCTGGTGGGAAATGAGAGTTAAATTTGCCCGTCCAGACACCTCCAGCTAGTCTCTCATTGGTTCTCCCTATTCCTGTTCATTTTCCGCAGAAATGGCAAACTGGGCCAAACAGGAGGTTAAAGGCACTGACTCTCCACGTGGGGAGAGTGTTAGTAAAGCGACTGGAATGTTGCACCCGAGTACCAGGGGACGAAAACTGAGACACATTTGAACACGTTTCCCGATCACATGGTGGATCATACTCTGGGTTCCACATGCATGTTTTAGCTGAAGGAAGAATCCCTTAAACCTGGAGAGTTGAGACCCATGGAATGGGTACCATGCAATATGACTTCAAAGGGTCTGCATTTGCTCACCGAACCTCACCAATCCTATCACTGCTGCGTTTACGCCGCTGTACACACTCTTGTTTCTCTTTTGGAGACATATAAATCCATAGGTTTTAAGATTCTTACTAGTGAGGTATATTCTTAGACGTTTAATATCGGGTGTTGAGTCCACTTCGTTGAGTAAGGAGTAGCTCTTGTCTATTACATATTTGGCTTATGGAATGGTATCTGTGCTAAATTAAATCTATGGTTTTATGCAGCACCCCAACTCACCTTTCCCCTTAAGCAAGCATAAGTTGGTTTTCTACATTTGAGACCCTGTTCTGTTTTGTAATTCAGTTCCTGTGTAGCCAAGTTTACATTCCATGTAGTAGTGATATCTTATGATGTTTCATTTTCTCTGTGACTTATTTCACTTAGAATCATCGTACCTGAATCCACTCATTATGCTGCTACGGGCCTGATGATATAGATTTCATTGCTGAGTGATATTGCATTGTACGTAAGTACCACAACTTCTTTATCCATTTTTCACTTTCTGTGATATTGAACTTGTACTGTAAACGAGGTTCTTGTAAACAGAGCCGTCCCAAACTTTGGGGTGGCTGTGTCTTTTTGATTTTAATTTCCCTAAGCTATAGAACCGTAAGTGGAAGTGCCCTAGGCTCTGTTGCTTTGTTTTTTAGATGTTTCAGGAAACACCATACACTTCTCCAGAGTGGCTGTTGGCAATTTACATCCCGCCCATCAGCATAACAAGGCTCCCAATGCTCCATGGCCTGTCCTGCCTTTCTTGATTTTACACTTTTTTCAGATGGCCCTTTTGACTGGGGGGCAGTGAGACTTCATTGTAATGCAGATTTCCTTTGCAAGCTTGCTTGGTTGGCCAAAAAGTGCGTATGCGTTTTTTCCTGAATATATTCAGGAAAAAACGCATACGCCCTTTTTGGCCAAGTGCATCATTGTGGACGTTCTGCCTCTTTTCCTATGCTTTACATGCAATTCCAGTCTACCTCCTGAAATCGGTTTCCTGCAATTCTGCCCCACTTTCAAGTCCTCTTGGCAGCCTTACTTCAATATATTTTTGGACGATAGCTGTCATTTATAACTCTGCATGTTTGTGAATTACAGTGCCCCTGAGCTCCTTTCTTCAACTCGCTTTCTTGTGAGCTGGCCGCAACACCGCAGGATTGCTTCAGGCCCTATTGTGGTTCCGGCATGGCACGCTGAGCCTTTGGTTAATTCCTCTTCCTGGTGGGAAATGAGAGTTAAATTTGCCCGTCCAGACACCTCCAGCTAGTCTCTCATTGGTTCTCCCTATTCCTGTTCATCTTCCGCAGAAATTGCAAACTGGGCCAAACAGGAGGTTAAAGGCACTGACTCTCCAAGTGGGGAGAGTGTTAGTAAAGCGTCTGGAATGTTGCACCCGAGTACCAGGGGACGAAACCTGAGACACATTTCAACACGTTTCCCGATCACACGGTGGATCATACTCTGGGTTCCACATGCATGTTTTAGCTGAAGGAAGAATCCCTTAAACCTGGAGAGTTGAGACCCATGGAATGGGTACCATGCAATATGACCTCAAAGGGTCTGCATGTGTTCACCGAACCTCACCAATCCTATCACTGCTGCGTTTATGCCACTGTACACACGCTTGATTCTCTTTCGGAGACATAGAAATCCATAGGTTTTAAGATTCTTACTAGTCAGGTATATTCTTAAGCGTTTAATATTGTGTGTAGAGTCCACTTCGTTGAGCAAGGAGTAGCTCTTGTCTATTACATATTTGGCTTATGGAACGGTATCTGTGTTAATTTCAATCTCTGGTTTTATGCAGCACCCCAACTCACCTTTCCCCTTAAGCAAGCATAAGTTGGTTTTCTACATTTGAGACCCTGTTCTGTTTTGTAATTCAGTTCCTTTGTAGCTAAGTTTACATTCCGTGTAGTAGTGATATCTTATGATGTTTCTTTTTCTGTGTGATTTTTTTCACTTAGAATCATGGTACCTGAATCTACTCATTATGCTGCTGCGGGCCTGATGACATAGATTTCATTGCTGAGTGATATTGCATTGTACATAAGTACCACAACTTCTTTATCCATTTTTCGCTTTCTGCAATATTGAACTTGTACCATAAACGAGGTTCTTGTAAACAGAGCCGTCCCAAACTTTGGGGTGGCTGTGTCTTTTTGATTTTAATTTCCCTAAGCTATAGGACCATAAGTGGAAGTGCCCTAGGCTCTGTTGCTTTGTTTTTTAGATGTTTCAGGAAACACCATACACTTCTCCAGAGTGGCTGTTGGCAATTTACATCCCGCCCATCAGCATAACAAGGCTCCCAGTTCTCCATGGCCTGTCCTGCCTTTCTGGATTTTACACTTTTTTCAGATGCTCCTTTTGACAGGGAGGAAGTGAGACTTCATTGTAGTGCAGATTTCCTTTGCAAGCTTGCTTGGTTGGCCAAAAAGGGCGTATGCGTTTTTTCCTGAATATATTCAGGAAAAAACGCATATGCCCTTTTTGGCCAAGTGCATCATTGTCGACGTTCTTAGTGTTTTCATATGTTTTCAATGCAATTCCAGTCTACCTCCTGAAATCGGTTTCCTGCAATTCTGCCTTGCTGTCAGTGCCTCTTCATAGCCTTACCTCAATATACTTTTTGAAAATTGTTGGCCTTTTTAACTCTGCAGGTTTTTGAATTGCCGTGGCCCTTAGCTGCATTTTTCAGCTCTTATTTTTGTGATCTTGCCTCATATCCACAGGATTTTTTCAGGCCCTATTCTTCTTCTCGGTCACCTTGCTCTGCCTTTGGTTAATTCTTCTTCCTGATGTGAATTAGAGTGACATGTTCCCATTGAAACCGCTACAGCTATTTTCTCACTGGTTCCCCCTATTCCCATTCATCCTCCGCACTAACTGCAGACTGTGCGATACCGGAACGTAAAGGCATTGACTCTCCATGTGGAGATGTTGTTAGTAAAGTGGCTGGAATGTTGATCCGGAGCCCCAGGAGAGGAAACTGAGGTGCGTTTTAGAAACCTTTCCCGATCATATGGTATACCATCCGCTGGATTTCCCATGCATGGTTTAGCTGTAGGAAGATTCCCTTCAACCTGGAGTGTTGGGACCCTTGGAATGAGTAGCATGAAGTATTGCATTAAACTTTCAGCAGTTGCTCACCAAAGCTCACCAATCCTCTCAGCCCCAAGTGTCCAGCCTTATGTGTTATCCAGCTGTGGGTTTATATGTGGTCATTCCAGGTTGCATCACAGCCCCTGAGCGAATTTTGTAAGAATTTTTCTCTCTTTCATTGTTTCTGCGTTTTGGTTTTAAAATTTATTTCTATAATGGGGTTTAGCTCATTTTCACTGCTGTGTTTGGCCGCTCTGCACACACTTGATTCCCTTATGGAGATATATCAATACATGGGTTTTAAGATTCTTATTACTCAGATATATTTCTCTGCGGTGTATAGGGTGTGTTGAGGCCAGTTCATTGAGCAAGGTGTAGATCTTGTCTAATACCTATTTGGTTTATTGAACGGTAGCTGTGCTAATTTCAAACTCTGGTTTTATGCATCACCCCACCTCTCCTTTCCCCTTAAGCTGACATAAGTGTGTTTTCTAAATGTGAGACACTGTTCTGTTTTGTAATTCATTTTTTGTGCAGCCATATTTATCCTCCCTCTATAAGTGATATCTTATGATATGTTTCTTTTTCTGTTTGACTTATTTCAAGTAGTATTATCGGACCTAAATCCACTCTTTATCCTTCTACTAGCCTTATTACATTGATTTCATGGTGAAGAGATATTCCATTGTACATAAGTACCACATTTTCTTTATCCATTGTTCTCTTTCCTGGGATATTTAAGGTGTACTGAAGTTGAGGTTCTTGTAAACAGAGTAGCCCTAAACTGTGGTGTGCTTGTGTCTTGTTGATTTTTAGACTTCCCTAGATATACTTCCGTGATTGGAAGTGCCCTATGCTCTGTAGCTCTGTTTTTTAGATGATTTAGGGACCACCATACACTTCTCCAGAGTGGCTCTCGGCAGTTCACACACTGTCCATCAGCGTATAAAGGCTCCCTGTTCTCCATGGCCTGTCCTGCATTTCTGGTTTTTACAATTTTTTCGGATGGCCCTTTTGACCGGTGGGAAATGAGACTTCTTTGTTGTGCACATTTGCATTGCTTGCTTGCTTGGTTGCCCATAAAGTGCGTATGCGTTTTTTCCTGGATATATTCAGGAAAAAACGCATACTCCCTTTTGGGCCAACTGCATCATTGTCGAAATTCTGCCGCTTTTCATGTGCTTTAAAGACGAGTCCAATCTATCTCTTGAAATCTGTTTCTTGCAATTCTGTCTTGCATTCAGATCCTCTTCTTTGCCTTACCTCAACATATTTTGGGACGTTAGTTTTCATTTATAACTCTGCAGGTTTGTGAATTGCAGTGACCCTGAGCTCCATTTTTTAAGTTGCTCTTTTGTGAGCTGGCCTCAAAGCCGCAGGATTGCTTCAGGCCCTATTTTGGCTCCGGCGAGGCGGGCTGAGCCTTTTTTTAATTCTTATTCTTAATGGGAAATTAGAGTGACATGTGCCCGTCCAAACCCCTACAACTATTCTCTCATTGGTTCCCCCTCTTCCCGTTCATCCTCCTCACAATTTGCAAAATGTGTGAAACAGAAGTTTAAATGTGCTGATTCTCTAAGTGGGGAGATTCTAAGTAACGTGGCTGGAATGATGAACAGGAGCACCAGGAGAGGATAAATGAGGTGCATTTTAGACACATCTCCCAATCACATGGTGTACAGTCCTCTGGGTTTTCCATGCATGTTTTCGCTGTAGGAAGATCCCTTGAACCTGCAGATTTGGGACCCATTGAATGGGTACCAGGTAGTATTACTTTAAAAGGTGTGCATTTCCTCACCCAACCTCATATTTCTCTTAGCGCAAACAGTTTCCAGCCTTATGTCTCATCCTGCTGTGGGTCTAGATGTGTTCAATCCATGTTGCATCACCGTCCCTGAGGAAAAGTTGTAAGAGGTTTTCTCTGTCTCTCTGTCGTTTATTTTTTTCAATTTATTACTATATTGGTTACAGCTGATTTTCAAAGCTCTGTTTCTTGCTGCTGTACATCCACTTGATTCACATACAGAGAGACATCAATAAATTCTTTTTCAGATTCTTACCAGTCATATATATTCTTTTCCAGTGACTTGAGTGTGCTGAGTGCAGTTCTTTTAGCTACCGTGTAGGCCTTGTTGATTATCAGTTTGGTATTTGGAATGGTATCTTTGCTAATTTCAACCTCCTGGATGATGCCTCACCCCTCCCCACCTTTCCCGTTTAGCAGCCTTACGCGTGTTTTCTACATATTTGACTATGTTTTTGTTTTGTAATTTATTTCATGTGTAGCCATTTTGGATTCCACCTTTAAGTGATATCTTATGATATGTGTCTTTTTCTTTTTGAGTTATGTCACTTAGAATGATCATACGTAACTCCTCCGGAGTTGTTACAACTGGCCATATTTCATTGACTTCCAGGCTGAGTAATATTCCACTCTACATAAGTACCACATCTCTATCCATTTTTTCCCTCCAGAGACATTTAAGTTATATCCTAGTCGAGGATCTTTTAAACAGAGAGGCAGTAAACATTGGGGTGCCTGTGTCCTCTCGATTTTTGTTTTTCCCAAGACATACGCCCATGAGTGCAAGTGCCCTATGCTCTGTAGCTCATTTTTTAGATGCTTTAGTAAACATAATACACTTCTCCAGAATGGCCATTGGCAATATACATTTCCACTATAAGCCTCACAGGGCTCCCTCTTCTCCTTGTCCTGTCCTGCATTTCTGGTGTTTACACTTTATGAGGATGGCTCTTCTGACTGATGCGAAGTGATATCTTTTGTAGTATTGATTTCCAGTGCCCACCTGTTTGGTTGGCTAAAAAAGTGTATGCCCTTTTCTTGAATATATACAGAAAAAAACGCATACAGCCTTTTTGGCCAACTGCAATGTTGGCAATGTTCAGCCCCTTTTCTTGTGCTTAATGGTGAGTCCTTTCTACCTCCTCAAATCCCTTTCCTGCCATTCTCCCTTGCTTACCAATCCTTTTCTCTGACTTTCCTCAAGACATTTTTCAGTGATAGATATTTTCAACTCTGCAGTTTCGTGAATTTTACTGCCCCTGAGTTCCATTGTTCAACTTGTGTTTATGGGAACTGGCCACAAAGCAGTGGGATTTCCTCAAGCCCTATACTGTTTCCATGGGCAACCCTAGCCTTTGGTCAATTCGTCTTCCTGATTGGAAATTAGAGTGACATGTGCCTGTCTGAACACCTAGGACTTGTCTCTCATTGTTCCTCATCCTTCCGCTTCATCCTCTGGACAAATTCCAAACTGTATGCAACAGGATGTTGACAGTGCTGACATCTCCAAGTGGGGAGACTGTTAGTAAAGACGCTGGAGGGGTGAACCCGAGCACCAGGAGATGAGGAGATGAGATGCCTTTTCCAAACTCTTCCCGATCAGACGGTATACCATCCTCTGTGTGTGACAGACATGTTTTAGCAGTAGGAAGAGTCCCATTCATGTAAGGAGAACACCAGGGCTTTTTCAAAATCAGTGTCTCCCCGAAACCCAAACTGGGGAATTTTTTAAGCTACGGCTACACATATGTTCATTAAGGGCCTTGGGAAGTAGGCAGAGTCCAAACTTTAGATGATTGAAGTCTTCAGGGTCAGAAGCACTCACCACTGGCTTCCCTTAGGTTACACTTTAACTGTCATTGATAGATGATGTCAATAAAAATATCTATTCTTTTTCCGATTATTTCCCCTTATAGGTTATTGCAAAATATTGAGTGTAGTTCCCTGTGCTATACAGTGGTTCCTTGTTGATGATCTATTTTATACATAGCAGTGTGTATGTGTTAATTCCAAACTGTTAATTTATCCCTCCTCCCACCTTTCCCCTTTGGTAATAATAAATTATAAGATTTTATACTTCTCAGAAATGGGGGAGCTGAAAGAGAGGTATCATTTTCAATGGAAAAGCATTTAAAACAAGATTGAAGCTTTAACCAAGATTATTAGATGTACATCCTTGGAAAGAAATCACTTCATTTCTCTAATATTGACCTGACAAATAAGACAAACCTTTTCACTGAACTTGCTTATGATAAAGTGATGGAAATATCAAATGGAAGTGTTAGAAACATCTTATTTTACCCGAGCCTTATAAACTGTTCTATGTTAACTACAGTTTGGCTCACACATCTGTTCATTGAAGTTACAATAGTCTCAATTTCTGTTACTGATCCTCCAGAGTGGACCCCAACAAGTGTCCCCCTGCCCAGTGTCATTGGGGCCAACAGATCGAGACTGAGTTTGGTTCACAAGCAAAGGAAACTTTATATTTTGATCAGAGAATGGAGAGGTGAGAGCATGCACTACCCCGTGGGCTGTGGGCTGGGCTGCTGTGTAGAGATCCTGTCAGAGTCAGTGGGAGGGAGGGGGCGGAGCACTCGAGGGCCGGGTTGGCTGCAGCTCAGGCTCTATATCTCGGAGTCTGCACTGGGCCCCAGGAGCTGAGGTGTCGACCCAGCCATTCTGCACTAGGAAATCTGGTCTGAAGTGCCGGGTGTGGAACCTCTGCATGCGGGACCCTAGGAGCACGTGAAATTAGACAAAGCACAAAGGATAAAAAAGGTCAGACTTGACTTTATTGCCCAGATTCTATTTTTATCTCCCAGGGATTTTTAATGGGCTTTGCTGGGGACAAACCCCTCCTCTGCCTTTTGTCCCATTCCTCATTCTTGGAGTGCTGAGGGTGCAGACCCTTCTTCTGTAACTGCTGAGTGCTGAGTTGGGAGCCCTCATACCAGGGGATGAGGGTCAGAACTTCTCCCCAGCAGCCTCCAGGTGACGTTGATTGGCCCCAGGACCCCTGCCTCCCTGCTCGTCCGCCTGAGCACCAGCATTGGAAGTGTTATAGATTCTAATGACCTTTAAGGGTTCAGGAAAGAGATGTGCTGTGGGGACGCTGTGGGGGCCGGTTTCACCCCACCCCACATTTGTTTGGCCACCTTAGGCTGACCGTTTCTGCCAGCCTAGATGCTCTGACCAGTAGTCTGCTCTTTCTTCAATTAGGCCCCTGAATTAACGTAAAAACAGCACCAGGTGTCAGAGCCCTGCCCGCTCAACTCCCAGACAGTCCAGGGTCAGTGGTGATCAAGGACCATGATGGCCACTGAGTCAACAGCCTTTTGAAGTAAACAGGAGTCCAGCCGGTCTTATTGGCCACCATCATCACGGTGTCTGTAGGCTTTTCTATGGTGACAGTGTGATATACGTTTCCCCCGCCAAGATTATTATCTCCCCTCCGGGTGCAGTAAGTCCTGCAAGCAGTAGTCTACTCATTCGGGACACACTATTGTTGTTTTATGAGAGAAACTCCAGGTCAAGTGATGTTCACACGAGTCGTCATGGTGCCCTGTTGCCCCCGGTTATCTCTCTGGATGTTGGAGTTGGAGGGCCTCCTCACTCGAGGTCGGTGTGCCCACGGAGCGAACCCTGCAACTTCAGGGCATGGTTGGTGATTAGGATCACCACGTGGGGTCCTTTTCCCTTAGGAGGGAGGTGGCCTTTTGGGCTGCTGATTTCCAGGTTTTTAGATACCGCCAGTATCTTGGCCAGATGTGGCAGTGGGCCAAGCCCCTTGGTGACTCTATTTTATCCTACCTGGATGGCATTCTTGCATTGTTCCATTTCAAGTGGTCCCAGTTTTTGCACTAATTCTCCAATGGCGACTCACCTTTCACCGGGAATGGAAAGGTCAAAGGGTTTAGCTCAATTAGGGAGTTCCAGGGCAAGGGTCTGAATTGACTGCTCTTTCCATTCTTGAAAGGCCACTTCTGGATTCTGTTCAAAAGGATCATCATCTTTTCCTTTCAGTGTTTCATATAGAGGCCCAGCTAGTAGACTGTAGTTAGGGATCCAGAAGCAGCAAACCCTGGCCTCCCCAGGAACCCCTAAGCTGTCTTCTAGTTTTAGAAAGGGGTAAGGCTGCAAATGGTTTCTTCCCTTTCCTGGGATGGGCTTCTCCGACCTTCTGTGAGAATGAAGCCCAGGCAGGTCACCGCAGTCTGTGATATTTGAGCTTTTTCTTGGACAACTTCTATCCTTTATTGGCTTGGTAGTTCAGAGGCCTCCTTAGTAGGGCTGGCGATCAGAATGTCGTCTGCATATTGAAGGAGGGTTTCCTTTTCTAGAGGTAGAACTTTTCGGTCTTTAGCTAAGCTTTCCCCAAAGATGGTGTGGGAATTTTTGAACCCTTGGGGCAAGACGGCCCGGAAGTATTGTTTTAGTTGTATGTTGAGTCCTGCCACTCACAAGCCAAAATTTCTTGTGACTCTGGGACTAATGGAATACAAAAGAAGGCATCATTGAAGACTAATACAGAATACCATGTCCTGGTGGTTGGTAGAATGACCAGCAGGGTGTAGGAAATGGAGCAACTGGAGGTATATCCTCGGTGGCTTCACTGACTGTCCTGACATCCTTTACCAGGTCCCCAGCAGCCCATGGGGCTCTCGTGGTCAGGCCAATCCCAGGATATGGAGCTCTCCTGGGCAGGTACCCCACCCCCAACCCAGCCCACGGGGCTCTCATGGTCAGGCCTCTCCCAGGATACAGAGCTACCCTTGCAGGTACCGTGGCAGGGCTGGGCACACAGGAACTGTGCACATAGCCCTCATTGAAGAGCACCCCCATCTCACCTGTCGCTCAGAGCTGACACAGAGCACCTCAGAGCAGGACTTGAACTAACAAACAGCAGCTCCGACAGGTCTGTGACCCTGGGCATCACTCTGTGTGGCCTCCCTCCACCTGGTCTTCCAGAGACTTCCACTGCACCCGGGGCACCAAGCCTCTGTCTCCAACCACCACCCACCCCTCCTCTCCCTGACTCCTGGGTTCCTCTCATTAGGAGAGGGTTTTCTTGAAGTTGTCTCCCACTCATGGGCCAGATAAAATGATTAGAAAACAAGCCAAAGCTGCAGCCCCTTGTCTATCCTGACTCTCAGGAGCCCACACCTGTTCCTTGGACCTGGCCGGTTCAGCAAGTTCCATTTTCTGCAACTGTGAGCCCCTGAGGGGTGATGATTGGCTGACCTGGGCAGCCTTACCATGCCGGCCAGCCCTCCCCAGGTGTGCCTGGGTTGAGATCAATATAAATACCACTCCAGGCAGCAAGAGCCCCTGCAGCTGTGCCTGACGCCATTTTCTCTGCCCTGTCAGCAGTCTCGGGGCTGGGCTGGTGGGAGGGAGTGAGAGGCCACGGCTTTGTGGGTGGCCCAGTGTGAGTGGGGCTCTGCTGGACTTTCTGCAGCAGTTGCCAGGCTGCCACCTGCTAAAGAAGAGGATGTGTCACCCATACCTGCTGCTGGAATTTCTCCCTGGGCAGAGGTGAGGAAGGAAAAAAGCAGTGGGGGCAGGGACAGGACGGGTATCTCAGGCAGGGAAATGGAAATCTTCCAGAAGAGCACCCAGGGACAGGACCATCCTGGCTGGCCTGCAGGCACCAAGTCAGCTGGCATGCTGTCACTCGTGTGGCTCCATGGCCCTTCCTCTAGGCTTTCAAGTCCTTGTATATATTCAGGTGTTTTACCTGGGAAGGGTGGGAACAGTTCAGCAGCAACTGGCCTGGGGCTCAGCTCACGTTCACTCACAGATGCCTCGGCACAGTGCCCCAGCTTTGCAATGAGTACGCTTGTGTGGGGGCTGCTGGCTGAATGGGAGACGATTCCCCACCACTGACCAACTTCAGAATTGTTTACAACTGGAGCAAGTGCCCTGATACGGTTTTCCTCTGAGTAACTGGTGGGTTCTGTTTTTTTTTTTCTCTTTTTCGTTTTTGGTTCAAGGTAGATTTTATTCCTCTTTTTTGTATTTACAGATATAAGCATGGAAATAATTTATTCATATAAATACATGTATGTGAAGGGAATAATTGTTTTTTCTGTTTTATTTTTTAAATTTTATTTCTTTTTAATTTTGAATTTTATTTTATATTTTTATACAGCAGGTTCTTATTGGTTATCTATTTTATACATATAAATGTTTACATGCCAATCCCAATCTCTCAGCTCCTCCCACCACCACCCCCCCAAGAGCTTTCCCCCCTTGTTGTCCATACGATTGTTGTCTACATCTGTTGCTCTATTTATGCCTTGCAAAACGGTTAATCTGTACAGTTTTTCTAGGTTCCACATATATGCATGAATATACAAGATTTGTTTTTCTCTTTCTGACTTACTTCACTCTGTATGACAGTCTCTAGATCCATCGACGTCTCTACAAATGACCCAATTTCATTCCTTTCATGGCTTAGTAATATTCCATTTTATATATGTACCACATCTTTATGCATTCGTCTGTCTGTGGGCATTTAGGTTGCTTCCATTACCTCGATATTGTAAATAGTGATGCAATGAACATTGCGGTGAATGTCTCTTTTTGATTTCTGGTTTTGTCTGGGTATATGTCCAGTACTGGGATTGCTGTATCATATGGTAATTCTATTATTAGTTTCTTAAGACTCCATATTGTTCTCCATAGTGACTGTATCAATTTATATTCCCAACAATAGTGGAAGAGGTTTCCTTTTCCCCACACCCTTTCCAGCAATTGTTGTTTGTAGATTTTCAGATGATGCCCATTCTAACAGGTGTGAGGTGATACCTCATTGTTGAGTCCATTTCGTTGAGCAAGGGGTAGGTCTTGTCTATTACATATTTGGCTTATGGAACGGTATCTGTGCTAATTTCAAACTTTGGTTTTATGCAGCACCCCAACTCACCTTTCCCCTTAAGCAAGCATAAGTTGGTTTTCTAAACTTGAGACCCTGTTCTGTTTTGTAATTCAGTTCATGTGTAGCCAAGTTTACATTCCATGTATTAGTGATACCTTATGATGTTTCTTTATCTGTGTGACTTATTTCACTTAGAATCATCGTGCCTCAATCCACTCATTATGCGGGTACAGGCCTGGTGACACAGATTTCATTGCTGAGTGGTATTCTGTTGTACGTTAAGTACCGCAACTTCTTTATCAATTATTTGCTCTCTGGGATACTTAACTTGTACCATAGAAGAGGTTCCTGTAAACAGAGCCGTCCCAAATTTTGGGGTGGCTGTGTCTTTTTGATTTTAATTTCCCTAAGCTATAGGACCATAAGTGGAAATGCCCTAGACTCTGTTGCTTTGTTTTTCAGATGTATCAGGAAACACCATACACTTCTCCAGAGTGGCTGTTGGCAATTTACATCCCGCCCATCAGCATAACAAGGTTCCTTTATCCCCATGGCCTGTCTTGCCTTTCTGCATTTTCCACTTTTTTCAGATGGCTCTTTAAACCGGGGGGAAGTGACACTTCATAGTAGTTCGGATTTCCATTGCAAGCTTGCTTGGTTTGCCAAAAAGGGCGTATGCGTTTTTTCCTGAATATATTCAGGAAAAAACGCATACGCCCTTTTTGGCCAAGTGCATCATTGTGGACGTTCTGCCTCTTTTCCTATGCTTTACATGCAATTCCAGTCTACCTCCTGAAATCGGTTTCCTGCAATTCTGCCCCGCTTTCAAGTCCTCTTGGCAGCCTTACTTCAATATATTTTTGGATGATAGCTGTCATTTATAACTCTGCAGGTTTGTGAATTACAGTGCCCCTGAGCTCCTTTCTTCAACTCGCTTTCTGGTGAGCTGGCCGCAACACCGCAGGATTGCTTCAGGCCCTAGTGTGGTTCCGGCATGGCACGCTGAGCCTTTGGTTAATTCCCCTTCCTGGTGGGAAATGAGAGTTAAATTTGCCCGTCCAGACACCTCCAGCTAGTCTCTCATTGGTTCTCCCTATTCCTGTTCATTTTCCGCAGAAATTGCAAACTGGGCCAAACAGGAGGTTAAAGGCACTGACTCTCCAAGTGGGGAGAGTGTTAGTAAAGCGTCTGGAATGTTGCACCTGAGTACCAGGGGACGAAACCTGAGACACATTTGAACACGTTTCCCGATCACACGGTGGATCATACTCTGGGTTCCACATGCATGTTTTAGCTGAAGGAAGAATCCCTTAAACCTGGAGATTTGAGACCCATGGAATGGGTACCATGCAATATGATTTCATAGGGTCTGCATGTGTTCACCGAACCTCACCAATCCTATCACTGCAGCATTTATGCCGCTGTACACACGCTTGATTCTCTTTCGGAGACATATAAATCCATAGGTGTTAAGATTCTTACTAGTCAGGTATATTCTTAGGCGTTTAATATGGGGTGTAGAGTCCACTTCGTTGAGCAAGGAGTAGCTCTTGTCTATTACATATTTGGCTTATGGAACGGTATCTGTGCTAATTTCAATCTCTGGTTTTATGCAGCACCCCAACTCACCTTTCCCCTTAAGCAAGCATAAGTTGGTTTTCTACATTTGAGACCCTGTTCTGTTTTGTAATTCTGTTCCTGTGTAGCCAAGTTTACATTCCGTGTAGTAGTGATATCTTATGATGTTTCTTTTTCTGTGTGACTTATTTCACTTAGAATCATCGTACCTGAATCCACTCATTATGCTGCTACGGGCCTGATGACATAGATTTCATTGCTGAGTGATATTGCATTGTATGTACCTACCACAACTTCTTTATCCATTTTTCACTTTCTGTGATATTGAACTCGTACTGTAAACGAGGTTCTTGTAAACAGAGCTGTCCCAAACTTTGGGGTGGCTGTGCCTTTTTGATTCTAATTTCCCTAAGCTATAGGACCATAAGTGGAAGTGCCCTAGGCTCTGTTGCTTTGTTTTGTAGATGTTTCAGGAAACACCATACACTTCTCCAGAGTGGCTGTTGGCAATTTACATCTCGCCCATCAGCATAATAAGGCTCCCAGTTCTCCATGGCCTGTCCTGCCTTTCTGGATTTTACACTATTTTCCGATGGCCCTTTTGAGAGGGGGGCAGTGAGACTTCATTGTAGTGCAGATTTCCTTTGCAAGCTTGCTTGGTTGGCCAAAAAGGGCGTATGCGTTTTTTCCTGAATATATTCAAGAAAAAACGCATAGGCCCTTTTTGGCCAAGTGCATCATTGTGGACGTTCTGCCTCTTTTCCTATGCTTTACATGCAATTCCAGTCTACCTCCTGAAATCGGTTTCCTTCAATTCTGCCCCGCTTTCAAGTCCTCTTGGCAGCCTTACTTCAATATATTTTTGGACGATAGCTGTCATTTATAACTCTGCAGGTTTGTGAATTACAGTGCCCCTGAGCTCCTTTCTTCAACTCGCTTTCTTGTGAGCTGGCCGCAACACCGCAGCATTGCTTCAGGCCCTAGTGTGGTTCCGGCATGGCACGCTGAGCCTTTGGTTAATTCCTCTTCCTGGTGGGAAATGAGAGTTAAATTTGCCCGTCCAGACACCTCCAGCTAGTCTCTCATTGGTTCTCCCTATTCCTGTTCATTTTCCGCAGAAATGGCAAACTGGGCCAAACAGGAGGTTAAAGGCACTGACTCTCCAAGTGGGGAGAGTGTTAGTAAAGCGACTGGAATGTTGCACCCGAGTACCAGGGGACGAAAACTGAGACACATTTGAACACGTTTCTCGATCACATGGTGGATCATACTCTGGGTTCCACATGCATGTTTTAGCTGAAGGAAGAATCCCTTAAACCTGGAGAGTTGAGACCCATGGAATGGGTACCATGCAATATGACCTCAAAGGGTCTGCATTTGCTCACCGAACCTCACCAATCCTATCACTGCTGCGTTTATGCCGCTGTACACACGCTTGATTCTCTTTCAGAGACATAGAAATCTATAGGTTTTAAGATTCTTACTGGTCAGGTATATTCTTAGGCGTTTAATATGGGGTGTAGAGTCCACTTCGTTGAGCAAGGAGTAACTCTTGTCTATTACATATTTGGCTTATGGAACGGTATCTGTGCTAATTTCAATCTCTGGTTTTATGCAGCACCCCAACTCACCTTTCCCCTTAAGCAAGCATAAGTTGGTTTTCTACATTTGAGACCCTGTTCTGTTTTGTAATTCAGTTCCTGTGTAGCCAAGTTTACATTCCGTGTAGTAGTGATATCTTATGATGTTTCTTTTTCTGTGTGACTTATTTCACTTAGAATCATCGTACCTGAATCCACTCATTATGCTGCTACGGGCCTGATGATATAGATTTCATTGCTGAGTGATATTGCATTGTACGTAAGTACCACAACTTCTTTATCCATTTTTTACTTTCTGTGATATTGAACTTGTAGTGTAAACGAGGTTCTTGTAAACAGAGTCGTCCCAAACTTTGGGGTGGCTGTGTCTTTTTGATTTTAATTTCCCTAAGCTATAGAACCGTAAGTGGAAGTGCCCTAGGCTCTGTTGCTTTGTTTTTTAGATGTTTCAGGAAACACCATACACTTCTCCAGAGTGGCTGTTGGCAATTTACATCCCGCCCATCAGCATAACAAGGCTCCCAATTCTCCATGGCCTGTCCTGCCTTTCTGGATTTTACACTTTTTTCAGATGGCCCTTTTGACTGGGGGGCAGTGAGACTTCATTGTAATGCAGATTTCCTTTGCAAGCTTGCTTGGTTGGCCAAAAAGGGCGTATGCGTTTTTTCCTGAATATATTCAGGAAAAAACGCATACGCCCTTTTTGGCCAAGTGCATCATTGTGGACGTTCTGCCTCTTTTCCTATGCTTTACATGCAATTCCAGTCTACCTCTTGAAATCGGTTTCCTGCAATTCTGCCCCGCTTTCAAGTCCTCTTGGCAGCCTTACTTCAATATATTTTTGGACGATAGCTGTCATTTATAACTCTGCAGGTTTGTGAATTACAGTGCCTCTGAGCTCCTTTCTTCAACTCGCTTTCTTGTGAGCTGGCTGCAACACCGCAGCATTGCTTCAGGCCCTAGTGTGGTTCTGGCATGGCACGCTGAGCCTTTGGTTAATTCCTCTTCCTGGTGGGAAATGAGAGTTAAATTTGCCCGTCCAGGCACCTCCAGCTAGTCTCTCATTGGTTCTCCCTATTCCTGTTCATTTTCCGCAGAAATGGCAAACTGGGCCAAACAGGAGGTTAAAGGCACTGACTCTCCAAGTGGGGAGAGTGTTAGTAAAGCGTCTGGAATGTTGCACCCGAGTACCAGGGGACGAAACCTGAGACACATTTGAACACGTTTCCCGATCACACGGTGGATCATACTCTGGGTTCCACATGCATGTTTTAGCTGAAGGAAGAATCCCGTAAACCTGGAGAGTTGAGACCCATTAAATGGGTACCATGCAGTATGACTTCAAAGGGTCTGCGTTTGCTCACCGAACCTCACCAATCCTATCACTGCTGCATTTATGCCCCTGTACACACGCTTGATTCTCTTTCGGAGACATATGAATCCATAGGTTTTAAGATTCTTACTAGTCAGGTATATTCTTAGGCGTTTAATATGGGGTGTAGAGTCCACTTCGTTGAGCAAGGAGTAGCTCTTGTCTATTACATATTTGGCTTATGGAATGGTATCTGTGCTAATTTCAATCTCTTGTTTTATGCAGCACCCCAACTCACCTTTCCCCTTAAGCAAGCATAAGTTGGTTTTCTACATTTGAGACCCTGTTCTGTTTTGTAATTCAGTTCCTGTGTAGCCAAGGTTACATTCCGTGTAGTAGTGATATCTTATGATGTTTCTTTTTCTGTGTGACTTATTTCACTTAGAATCATCGTACCTGAATCCACTCATTATGCTGCTACGGGCCTGATGATATACATTTCATTGCTGAGTGATATTGCATTGTACGTAAGTACCACAAATTCTTTATCCATTTTTCGATTTGTGTGATATTGAACTTGTACCGTAAACGAGGTTCTTGTAAACAGAGCCGTCCCAAACTTTGGGGTGGCTCTGTCTTTTTGATTTTAATTTCCCTAAGCTATAGGACCATAAGTGGAAGTGCCCTAGGCTCTGTTGCTTTGTTTTGTAGATGTTTCAGGAAACACCATACACTTCTCCAGAGTGGCTGTTGACAATTTACATCCCGCCCATCAGCATAACAAGGCTCCCAGTTCTCCATGGCCTGTCCTGCCTTTCTGGATTTTATACATTTTTCAGATGGCCCTTTTGACCGGGGAGCAGTGAGACTTCATTGTAGTGCAGATTTCCTTTGCAAGCTTGCTTGTTTGGCCCAAAAGGGCGTATGCGTTTTTTCCTGAATATATTCAGGAAAAAACGCATACGCCCTTTTTGGCCAAGTGCATCATTTTGGACGTTCTGCCTCTTTTCCTATGCTTTATATGCAATTCCAGTCTACCTCCTGAAATCGGTTTCCTACAATTCTGCCCCGCTTTCAAGTCCTCTTGGCAGGCTTACTTCAATACATTTTTGGACGATAGCTGTCATTTATAACTCTGCAGGTTTGTGAATTACAGTGCCCCTGAGCTCCTTTCTTCAACTCGCTTTCTTGTGAGCTGGCCGCAACACCGCAGCATTGCTTCAGTTCCTAGTGTGGTTCCGCAATGGCACGCTGAGCCTTTGGTTAATTCCTCTTCCTGGTGGGAAATGAGAGTTAAATTTGCCCGTACAGGCACTTCCAGCTAGTCTCTCATTGGTTCTCCCTATTCCTGTTCATTTTCCGCAGAAATGGCAAACTGGGCCAAACAGGAGGTTAAAGGCACTGACTCTCCAAGTGGGGAGAGTGTTAGTAAAGCGACTGGAATGTTGCACCCGAGTACCAGGGGACGAAAACTGAGACACATTTGAACACGTTTCCCGATCACATGGTGGATCATACTCTGGGTTCCACATGCATGTTTTAGCTGAAGGAAGAATCCCTTAAACCTGG
The DNA here is from genome assembly GCF_039906515.1 of Pseudorca crassidens. NCBI lineage: Eukaryota > Metazoa > Chordata > Mammalia > Artiodactyla > Delphinidae > Pseudorca > Pseudorca crassidens. The sequence continues at coordinate 165,427,000 of NC_090296.1, forward strand.
AGAGTTGAGACCCATGGAATGGGTACCATGCAATATGACCTCAAAGGGTCTGCATTTGCTCACCGAACCTCACCAATCCTATCACTGCTGCGTTTATGCCGCTGTACACACGCTTGATTCTCTTTTGGAGACATATAAATCCATAGGTTTTAAGATTCTTACTAGTCAGGTATATTCCTAGACCTTTAATATGGGGTGTTGAGTCCTCTTCGTTGAGCAAGGAGTAGCTCTTGTCTATTACATATTTGGCTTATGGAACGGTATCTGTGCTAATTTCAATCTCTGATTTTATGCAGCACCCCAACTCACCTTTCCCCTTAAGCAAGCATAAGTTGGTTTTCTACATTTGAGACCCTGTTCTGTTTTGTAATTCAGTTCCTGTGTAGCCAATTTTACATTCCGTGTATTAGTGATATCTTATGATGTTTCTTTTTCTGTGTGACTTATCTCACTTAGAATCATCGTACCTGAATCCACTCATTATGCTGCTACGGGCCTGATGACATAGATTTCATTGCTGAGTGATATTGCATTGTACGTAAGTACCACAACTTCTTTATCCATTTTTCGCTTTCTGTGATATTGAACTTGTACCGTAAACGAGGTTCTTGTAAACAGAGCCGTCCCAAACTTTGGGGTGGCTGTGTCTTTTTGATTTTAATTTCCCTAATCTATAGGACCGTAAGTGGAAGTGCCCTAGGCTCTGTTGCTTTGGTTTTTAGATGTTTCAGGAAACACCATACACTTCTCCAGAGTGGCTGTTGGCAATTTACATCCCGCCCATCAGCATAACAAGGCTCCCAGTTCTCCATGGCCTGTCCTGCCTTTCTGGATTTTACACTTTTTTCAGATGGCCCTTTTGACCGGGGGGCAGTGAGACTTCATTGTAGTGCAGATTTCCTTTGCAAGCTTGCTTGGTTGGCCAAAAAGGGCGTATGCGTTTTTTCCTGAATATATTCAGGAAAAAACGCATACGCCCTTTTTGGCCAAGTGCATCATTGTGGACGTTCTGCCTCTTTTCCTATGCTTTACATGCAATTCCAGTCTACCTCCTGAAATCGGTTTCCTGCAATTCTGCCCCGCTTTCAAGTCCTCTTGGCAGCCTTACTTCAATATATTTTTGGATGATAGCTGTCATTTATAACTCTGCAGGTTTGTGAATTACAGTGCCCCTGAGCTCCTTTCTTCAACTCGCTTTCTTGTGAGCTGGCCGCAACACCGCAGCATTGCTTCAGGCCCTAGTGTGGTTCCGGCATGGCACGCTGAGCCTTTGGTTAATTCCTCTTCCTGGTGGGAAATTAGAGTTAAATTTGCCCGTCCAGACACCTCCAGCTAGTCTCTCATTGGTTCTCCCTATTCCTGTTCATCTTCCGCAGAAATGGCAAACTGGGCCAAACAGGAGGTTAAAGGCACTGACTCTCCAAGTGGGGAGAGTGTTAGTAAAGCGACTGGAATGTTGCACCCGAGTACCAGGGGACGAAAACTGAGACACATTTGAACACGTTTCCCGATCACATGGTGGATCATACTCTGGGTTCCACATGTATGTTTTAGCTGAAGGAAGAATCTCTTAAACCTGGAGAGTTGAGACCCATGGAATGGGTACCATGCAATATGACCTCAAAGGGTCTGCATTTGCTCACCGAACCTCACCAATCCTATCACTGCTGCGTTTATGTCGCTGTACACACGCTTGATTCTCTTTCGGAGACATATAAATCCATAGGTGTTAAGATTCTTACTAGTCAGGTATATTCTTAGTCGTTTAATATGGGGTGTAGAGTCCACTTCGTTGAGCAAGGAGTAGCTCTTGTCTATTACATATTTGGCTTATGGAACGGTATCTGTGCTAATTTCAATCTCTGGTTTTATGCAGCACCCCAACTCACCTTTCCCCTTAAGCAAGCATAAGTTGGTTTTCTACATTTGAGACCCTGTTCTGTTTTGTATTTCAGTTCCTGGGTAGCCAAGTTTACATTCCGTGTAGTAGTGATATCTTATGATGTTTCTTTTTCTGTGTGACTTATTTCACTTAGAATCATCGTACCTGAATCCACTCATTATGCTGCTACGGGCCTGATGATATACATTTCATTGCTGAGTGATATTGCATTGTACGTAAGTACCACAAATTCTTTATCCATTTTTCGCTTTCTGTGATATTGAACTTGTACCGTAAACGAGGTTCTTGTAAACAGAGCCGTCCCAAACTTTCGGGTGGCTGTGTCTTTTTGATTTTAATTTCCCTAAGCTATAGGACCATAAGAGGAAGTGCTCTAGGCTCTGTTGCTTTGTTTTGTAGATGTTTCAGGAAACACCATACACTTCTCCAGAGTGGCTGTTGGCAATTTACATCCCGCCCATCAGCATAACAAGGCTCCCAGTTCTCCATGGCCTGTCCTGCCTTGCTGGATTTTATACTTTTTTCAGATGGCCCTTTTGACCGGGGGGCAGTGAGACTTCATTGTAGTGCAGATTTCCTTTGCAAGCTTGCTTGGTTGGCCAAAAAGGGCGTATGCGTTTTTTCCTGAATATATTCAGGAAAAAACGCATACGCCCTTTTTGGCCAAGTGCATCATTGTGGACGTTCTGCCTCTTTTCCTATGCTTTACATGCAATTCCAGTCTACCTCCTGAAATCGGTTTCCTGCAATTCTGCCACGCTTTCGAGTCCTCTTGGCAGCCTTACTTCAATATATTTTTGGACGATAGCTGTCATTTATAACTCTGCCGGTTTGTGAATTACAGTGCCCCTGAGCTCCTTTCTTCAACTCGCTTTCTTGTGAGATGGCCGCAACACCGCAGGATTGCTTCAGGCCCTAGTGTGGTTCCGGCATGGCACGCTGAGCCTTTGGTTAATTCCTCTTCCTGGTGGGAAATGAGAGTTAAATTTGCCCGTCCAGACACCTCCAGCTAGTCTCTCATTGGTTCTCCCTATTCCTGTTCATCTTCCGCAGAAATTGCAAACTGGGCCAAACAGGAGGTTAAAGGCACTGACTCTCCAAGTGGGGAGAGTGTTAGTAAAGCGTCTGGAATGTTGCACCCGAGTACCAGGGGACGAAAAGTGAGACACATTTGAACACGTTTCCCGATCACACGGTGGATCATACTCTGGGTTCCACATGCATGTTTTAGCTGAAGGAAGAATCCCTTAAACCTGGAGAGTTGAGACCCATGGAATGGGTACCATGCAATAAGACTTCATAGGGTCTGCATGTGTTCACCGAACCTCACCAATCCTATCACTGCAGCATTTATGCCGCTGTACACATGCTTGATTCTCTTTCGGAGACATAGAAATCCATAGGTGTTAAGATTCTTACTAGTCAGGTATATTCTTAGGCTTTTAATATGGGGTGTAGAGTCCACTTCATTGAGCAAGGAGTAGCTCTTGTCTATTACATATTTGGCTTATGGAACGGTATCTGTGCTAATTTCAATCTCTGGTTTTATGCAGCACCCCAACTCACCTTTCCCCTTAAGCAAGCATAAGTTGGTTTTCTACATTTGAGACCCTGTTCTGTTTTGTAATTCAGTTCCTGGGTAGCCAAGTTTACATTCCGTGTAGTAGTGATATCTTATGATGTTTCTTTTTCTGTGTGATTTATTTCACTTAGAATCATCGTACCTGAATCCACTCATTATGCTGCTACGGGCCTGATGATATACATTTCATTGCTGAGTGATATTGCATTGTACGTAAGTACCACAAATTCTTTATCCATTTTTCGCTTTCTGTGATATTGAACTTGTACCGTAAACGAGGTTCTTGTAAACAGAGCCGTCCCAAACTTTCGGGTGGCTGTGTCTTTTTGATTTTAATTTCCCTAAGCTATAGGACCATAAGTGGAAGTGCCCTAGGCTCTGTTGCTTTGTTTTGTAGATGTTTCAGGAAACACCATACACTTCTCCAGAGTGGCTGTTGGCAATTTACATCCCGCCCATCAGCATAACAAGGCTCCCAGTTCTCCATGGCCTGTCCTGCCTTTCTGGATTTTACACTTTTTTCAGATGGCCCTTTTGACCGGGGGGCAGTGAGACTTCATTGTAGTGCAGATTTCCTTTGCAAGCTTGCTTGGTTGGCCAAAAAGGGCGTATGCGTTTTTTCCTGAATATATTCAGGAAAAAACGCATACGCCCTTTTTGGCCAAGTGCGTCATTGTGGACGTTCTGCCTCTTTTCCTATGCTTTACATGCAATTCCAGTCTACCTCCTGAAATCGGTTTCCTGCAATTCTGCCCCACTTTCAAGTCCTCTTGGCAGCCATACTTCAATATATTTTTGGACTATAGCTGTCATTTATAACTCTGCAGGTTTGTGAATTACAGTGCCCCTGAGTTCCTTTCTTCAACTCGCTTTCTTGTGAGCTGGCCGCAACACCGCAGGATTGCTTCAGGCCCTAGTGTGGTTCCGGCATGGCACGCTGAGCCTTTGGTTAATTCCTCTTCCTGGTGGGAAATGAGAGTTAAATTTGCCCGTCCAGACACCTCCAGCTAGTCTCTCATTGGTTCTCCCTATTCCTGTTCATCTTCCGCAGAAGTTGCTAACTGGGCCAAACAGGAGGTTAAAGGCACTGACTCTCCAAGTGGGGAGAGTTTTAGTAAAGTGACTGGAATGTTTCACCCGAGTACCAGGGGACGAAGACTGAGACACATTTGAACACGTTTCCCGATCACACGGTGGATCATACTCTGGGTTCCACATGCATGTTTTAGCTGAAGGAAGAATCCCTTAAACCTGGAGAGTTGAGACCCATGGAATGGGTACCATGCAATATGACTTCAAAGGTTGTGCATTTGCTCACCGAACCTCACCAATCCTATCACTGCTGCGTTTATGCCGCTGTACACACGCTTGATTCTCTTTCGGAGACATAGAAATCCATAGGTTTTAAGATACTTACTAGTCAGCTATATACTTAGGCGTTTAATATGGGGTGTAGAGTCCACTTCGTTGAGCAAGGAGTAGCTCTTGTGTATTACGTATTTGGCTTATGGAACGGTATCTGTGCTAATTTCAATCTCTGGTTTTATGCAGCACCCCAACTCACCTTTCCCCTTAAGCAAGCATAAGTTGGTTTTCTACATTTGAGACCCTGTTCTGTTTTGTAATTCAGTTCCTGGGTAGCCAATTTTACATTCCGTGTATTAGTGATATCTTATGATGTTTCTTTTTCTGTGTGACTTATCTCACTTAGAATCATCGTACCTGAATCCACTCATTATGCTGCTACGGGCCTGATGACATAGATTTCATTGCTGAGTGATATTGCATTGTACGTAAGTACCACAACTTCTTTATCCATTTTTCGCTTTCTCTGATATTGAACTTGTACCGTAAACGAGGTTCTTGTAAACAGAGCCGTCCCAAACTTTGGGTTGGCTGTGTCTTTTTGATTTTAATTTCCCTAATCTATAGGACCGTAAGTGGAAGTGCCCTAGGCTCTGTTGCTTTGGTTTTTAGATGTTTCAGGAAACACCATACACTTCTCCAGAGTGGCTGTTGGCAATTTACATCCCGCCCATCAGCATAACAAGGCTCCCAGTTCTCCATGGCCTGTCCTGCCTTTCTGGATTTTACACTTTTTTCAGATGGCCCTTTTGACCGGGGGGCAGTGAGACTTCATTGTAGTGCAGATTTCCTTTGCAAGCTTGCTTGGTTGGCCAAAAAGGGCGTATGCGTTTTTTCCTGAATATATTCAGGAAAAAAAGAATACGCCCTTTTTGGCCAAGTGCATCATTGTGGACGTTCTGCCTCTTTTCCTATGCTTTACATGCAATTCCAGTCTACCTCCTGAAATCGGTTTCCTGCAATTCTGCCCCGCTTTCAAGTCCTCTTGGCAGCCTTACTTCAATATATTTTTGGACGATAGCTGTCATTTATAACTCTGCAGGTTTGTGAATTACAGTGCCCCTGAGCTCCTTTCTTCAACTCGCTTTCTTGTGAGCTGGCCGCAACACCGCAGCATTGCTTCAGGCCCTAGTGTGGTTCCGGCATGGCACGCTGAGCCTTTGGTTAATTCCTCTTCCTGGTGGGAAATGAGAGTTAAATTTGCCCGTCCAGACACCTCCAGCTAGTCTCTCATTGGTTCTCCCTATTCCTGTTCATCTTCCGCAGAAATGGCAAACTGGGCCAAACAGGAGGTTAAAGGCACTGACTCTCCAAGTGGGGAGAGTGTTAGTAAAGCGACTGGAATGTTGCACCCGAGTACCAGGGGACGAAAACTGAGACACATTTGAACACGTTTCCCGATCACATGGTGGATCATACTCTGGGTTCCACATGTATGTTTTAGCTGAAGGAAGAATCTCTTAAACCTGGAGAGTTGAGACCCATGGAATGGGTACCATGCAATATGACCTCAAAGGGTCTGCATTTGCTCACCGAACCTCACCAATCCTATCACTGCTGCGTTTATGTCGCTGTACACACGCTTGATTCTCTTTCGGAGACATATAAATCCATAGGTGTTAAGATTCTTACTAGTCAGGTATATTCTTAGTCGTTTAATATGGGGTGTAGAGTCCACTTCGTTGAGCAAGGAGTAGCTCTTGTCTATTACATATTTGGCTTATGGAACGGTATCTGTGCTAATTTCAATCTCTGGTTTTATGCAGCACCCCAACTCACCTTTCCCCTTAAGCAAGCATAAGTTGGTTTTCTACATTTGAGACCCTGTTCTGTTTTGTATTTCAGTTCCTGGGTAGCCAAGTTTACATTCCGTGTAGTAGTGATATCTTATGATGTTTCTTTTTCTGTGTGACTTATTTCACTTAGAATCATCGTACCTGAATCCACTCATTATGCTGCTACGGGCCTGATGATATACATTTCATTGCTGAGTGATATTGCATTGTACGTAAGTACCACAAATTCTTTATCCATTTTTCGCTTTCTGTGATATTGAACTTGTACCGTAAACGAGGTTCTTGTAAACAGAGCCGTCCCAAACTTTCGGGTGGCTGTGTCTTTTTGATTTTAATTTCCCTAAGCTATAGGACCATAAGAGGAAGTGCCCTAGGCTCTGTTGCTTTGTTTTGTAGATGTTTCAGGAAACACCATACACTTCTCCAGAGTGGCTGTTGGCAATTTACATCCCGCCCATCAGCATAACAAGGCTCCCAGTTCTCCATGGCCTGTCCTGCCTTGCTGGATTTTATACTTTTTTCAGATGGCCCTTTTGACCGGGGGGCAGTGAGACTTCATTGTAGTGCAGATTTCCTTTGCAAGCTTGCTTGGTTGGCCAAAAAGGGCGTATGCGTTTTTTCCTGAATATATTCAGGAAAAAACGCATACGCCCTTTTTGGCCAAGTGCATCATTGTGGACGTTCTGCCTCTTTTCCTATGCTTTACATGCAATTCCAGTCTACCTCCTGAAATCGGTTTCCTGCAATTCTGCCACGCTTTCGAGTCCTCTTGGCAGCCTTACTTCAATATATTTTTGGACGATAGCTGTCATTTATAACTCTGCAGGTTTGTGAATTACAGTGCCCCTGAGCTCCTTTCTTCAACTCGCTTTCTTGTGAGATGGCCGCAACACCGCAGGATTGCTTCAGGCCATAGTGTGTTTCCGGCATGGCACGCTGAGCCTTTGGTTAATTCCTCTTCCTGGTGGGAAATGAGAGTTAAATTTGCCCGTCCAGACACCTCCAGCTAGTCTCTCATTGGTTCTCCCTATTCCTGTTCATCTTCCGCAGAAATTGCAAACTGGGCCAAACAGGAGGTTAAAGGCACTGACTCTCCAAGTGGGGAGAGTGTTAGTAAAGCGTCTGGAATGTTGCACCCGAGTACCAGGGGACGAAAAGTGAGACACATTTGAACACGTTTCCCGATCACACGGTGGATCATACTCTGGGTTCCACATGCATGTTTTAGCTGAAGGAAGAATCCCTTAAACCTGGAGAGTTGAGACCCATGGAATGGGTACCATGCAATAAGACTTCATAGGGTCTGCATGTGTTCACCGAACCTCACCAATCCTATCACTGCAGAATTTATGCCGCTGTACACATGCTTGATTCTCTTTCGGAGACATAGAAATCCATAGGTGTTAAGATTCTTACTAGTCAGGTATATTCTTAGGCTTTTAATATGGGGTGTAGAGTCCACTTCGTTGAGCAAGGAGTAGCTCTTGTCTATTACATATTTGGCTTATGGAACGGTATCTGTGCTAATTTCAATCTCTGGTTTTATGCAGCACCCCAACTCACCTTTCCCCTTAAGCAAGCATAAGTTGGTTTTCTACATTTGAGACCCTGTTCTGTTTTGTAATTCAGTTCCTGGGTAGCCAAGTTTACATTCCGTGTAGTAGTGATATCTTATGATGTTTCTTTTTCTGTGTGATTTATTTCACTTAGAATCATCGTACCTGAATCCACTCATTATGCTGCTACGGGCCTGATGATATACATTTCATTGCTGAGTGATATTGCATTGTACGTAAGTACCACAAATTCTTTATCCATTTTTCGCTTTCTGTGATATTGAACTTGTACCGTAAACGAGGTTCTTGTAAACAGAGCCGTCCCAAACTTTCGGGTGGCTGTGTCTTTTTGATTTTAATTTCCCTAAGCTATAGGACCATAAGTGGAAGTGCCCTAGGCTCTGCTGCTTTGTTTTGTAGATGTTTCAGGAAACACCATACACTTCTCCAGAGTGGCTGTTGGCAATTTACATCCCGCCCATCAGCATAACAAGGCTCCCAGTTCTCCATGGCCTGTCCTGCCTTTCTGGATTTTACACTTTTTTCAGATGGCCCTTTTGACCGGGGGGCAGTGAGACTTCATTGTAGTGCAGATTTCCTTTGCAAGCTTGCTTGGTTGGCCCAAAAGGGCGTATGCGTTTTTTCCTGAATATATTCAGGAAAAAACGCATACGCCCTTTTTGGCCAAGTGCGTCATTGTGGACGTTCTGCCTCTTTTCCTATGCTTTACATGCAATTCCAGTCTACCTCCTGAAATCGGTTTCCTGCAATTCTGCCCCACTTTCAAGTCCTCTTGGCAGCCATACTTCAATATATTTTTGGACTATAGCTGTCATTTATAACTCTGCAGGTTTGTGAATTACAGTGCCCCTGAGCTCCTTTCTTCAACTCGCTTTCTTGTGAGCTGGCCGCAACACCGCCGGATTGCTTCAGGCCCTAGTGTGGTTCCGGCATGGCACGCTGAGCCTTTGGTTAATTCCTCTTCCTGGTGGGAAATGAGAGTTAAATTTGCCCGTCCAGACACCTCCAGCTAGTCTCTCATTGGTTCTCCCTATTCCTGTTCATCTTCCGCAGAAGTTGCAAACTGGGCCAAACAGGAGGTTAAAGGCACTGACTCTCCAAGTGGGGAGAGTTTTAGTAAAGTGACTGGAATGTTTCACCCGAGTACCAGGGGACGAAGACTGAGACACATTTGAACACGTTTCCCGATCACACGGTGGATCATACTCTGGGTTCCACATGCATGTTTTAGCTGAAGGAAGAATCCCTTAAACCTGGAGAGTTGAGACCCATGGAATGGGTACCATGCAATATGACTTCAAAGGTTGTGCATTTGCTCACCGAACCTCACCAATCCTATCACTGCTGCGTTTATGCCGCTGTACACACGCTTGATTCTCTTTCGGAGACATAGAAATCCATAGGTTTTAAGATACTTACTAGTCAGCTATATACTTAGGCGTTTAATATGGGGTGTAGAGTCCACTTCGTTGAGCAAGGAGTAGCTCTTGTGTATTACGTATTTGGCTTATGGAACGGTATCTGTGCTAATTTCAATCTCTGGTTTTATGCAGCACCCCAACTCACCTTTCCCCTTAAGCAAGCATAAGTTGGTTTTCTACATTTGAGACCCTGTTCTGTTTTGTAATTCAGTTTCTGTGTAGCCAAGTTTACATTCCGTGTAGTAGTGATATCTTATGATGTTTCTTTTCCTGAGTGACTTATTTCACTTAGAATCATCGTACCTGAATCCACTCATTATGCTGCTATGGGCCTGATGACATAGATTTCATTGCTGAGTGATATTGCATTGTACGTAAGTACCACAACTTCTTTATCCATTTTTCACTTTCTGTGATATTGAATTTCTACTGTAAACGAGGTTCTTGTAAACAGAGCCGTCCCAAACTTTGGGGTGGCTCTGTCTTTTTGATTTTAATTTCCCTAAGCTATAGGACCATAAGTGGAAGTGCCCTAGGCTCTGTTGCTTTCTTTTTTAGATATTTCAGGAAACACCATACACTTCTCCAGAGTGGCTGTTGGCAATTTACATCCCGCCCATCAGAATAACAAGGCTCCCACGTCTCCATGGCCTGTCCTGCCTTTCTGGATTTAACATTTTTTCACATGGCACTTTTGACCGGGGGGCAGTGAGACTTCATTGTAGTGCAGATTTCCTTTGCAAGCTTGCTTGGTTGGCCAAAAAGGGCGTATGCGTTTTTTCCTGAATATATTCAGGAAAAAACGCATACGCCCTTTTTGGCCAAGTGCGTCATTGTGGACGTTCTGCCTCTTTTCCTATGCTTTACATGCAATTCCAGTCTACCTCCTGAAATCGGTTTCCTGCAATTCTGCCCCGCTTTCAAGTCCTCTTGGCAGCCATACTTCAATATATTTTTGGACGATAGCTGTCATTTATAACTCTGCAGGTTTGTGAATTACAGTGCCCCTGAGCTCCTTTCTTCAACTCGCTTTTTTGTGAGCTGGCCGCAACACCGCAGCATTGCTTCAGGCCCTAGTGTGGTTCCGGCATGGCACGTTGAGCCTTTGGTTAATTCCTCTTCCTGGTGGGAAATGAGAGTTAAATTTGCCCGTCCAGACACCTCCAGCTAGTCTCTCATTGGTTCTCCCTATTCCTGTTCATTTTCCGCAGAAATTGCAAACTGGGCCAAACAGGAGGTTAAAGGCACTGACTCTCCAAGTGGGAAGAGTGTTAGTAAAGCGTCTGGAATGTTGCACACGAGTACCAGGGGACGAAACCTGAGACACATTTGAACACGTTTCCCGATCACACGGTGGATCATACTCTGGGTTCCACATGCATGTTTTAGCTGAAGGAAGAATCCCTTAAACCTGGAGAGTTGAGACCCATGGAATGGGTACCATGCAATATGACTTCAAAGGGTCTGCATTTGCTCACCGAACCTCACCAATCCTATCACTGCTGCGTTTATGCCGCTGTACACACGCTTGATTCTCTTTCGGAGACATAGAAATCCATAGGTTTTAAGATACTTACTAGTCATCTATATTCTTAGGCGGTTAATATGTGGTGTAGAGTCCACTTCATTGAGCAAGGAGTAACTCTTGTCTATTACATATTTGGCTTATGGAACGGTATCTGTGCTAATTTCAATCTCTGGTTTTATGCAGCACCCCAACTCACCTTTCCCCTTAAGCAAGCATAAGTTGGTTTTCTACATTTGAGACCCTGTTCTGTTTTGTAATTCAGTTCCTGTGTAGCCAAGTTTACATTCCGTGTAGTAGTGATATCTTATGATGTTTATTTTTCTGTGTGACTTATTTCACTTAGAATCATCGTACCTAAATCCACTCATTATGCTGCTACGGGCCTGATGACATAGATTTCATTGCTGAGTGATATTGAATTGTACGTAAGTACCATAACTTCTTTATCCATTTTTCGCTTTCTGTGATATTGAACTTGTACCGTAAACGAGGTTCTTGTAAACAGAGCTGTCCCAAACTTTGGGGTGGCTGTGTCTTTTTTATTTTAATTTCCCTAAGCTATAGGACCATAAGTGGAATTGCCCTAGGCTCTGTTGCTTTGTTTTTTAGATGTTTCAGGAAACACCATACACTTCTCCAGAGTGGCTGTTGGCAATTTACATCCCGCCCATCAGCATAACAAGGCTCCCAGTTCTCCATGGCCTGTCCTGCCTTTCTGGATTTTACACTTTTTTCAGATGGCCCTTTTGACCGGGGGGCAGTGAGACTTCATTGTAGTGCAGATTTCCTTTGCAAGCTTGCTTGGTTGGCCAAAAAGGGCGTATGCGTTTTTTCCTGAATATACTCAGGAAAAAACGCATACGCCCTTTTTGGCCAAGTGCATCATTGTGGACGTTCTGCCTCTTTTCCTATGCTTTACATGCAATTCCAGTCTACCTCCTGAAATCGGTTTCCTGCAATTCTGCCCCACTTTCAAGTCCTCTTGGCAGCCTTACTTCAATATATTTTTGGACGATAGCTGTCATTTATAACTCTGCAGGTTTGTGAATTACAGTGCCCCTGAGCTCCTTTCTTCAACTCGCTTTCTTGTGAGCTGGCCGCAACACCGCAGCATTGCTTCAGGCCCTAGTGTGGTTCCGGCATGGCACGCTGAGCCTTTGGTTAATTCCTCTTCCTGGTGGCAAATGAGAGTTAAATTTGCCCGTCCAGACACCTCCAGCTAGTCTCTCATTGGTTCTCCCTATTCCTGTTCATTTTCCGCAGAAATTGCCAACTGGGCCAAACAGGAAGTTAAAGGCACTGACTCTCCAAGTGGGGAGAGTGTTAGTAAAGCGTCTGGAATGTTGCACCCGAGTACCAGGGGACGAAACCTGAGACACATTTGAACACGTTTCCCGATCACACGGTGGATCATACTCTGGGTTCCACATGCATGTTTTAGCTGAAGGAAGAATCCCTTAAACCTGGAGAGTTGAGACCCATGGAATGGGTACCATGCAATATGACTTCAAAGGGTCTGCATTTGCTCACCGAACCTCACCAATCCTATCACTGCTGCATTTATGCCGCTGTACACACGCTTGATTCTCTTTCGGAGACATAGAAATCCATACGTTTTAAGATTTTTACTAGGCAGGTATATTCTTAGGCGTTTAATATGCGGTGTTGTGTCCTCTTCGTTGAGCAAGGAGTAGCTCTTGTCTATTACATATTTGGCTTATGGAACGGTATCTGTGCTAATTTCAATCTCTCGTTTTATGCAGCACCCCAACTCACCTTTCTCCTTAAGCAAGCATAGGTTGGTTTTCTACATTTCAGACCCTGTTCTGTTTTGTAATTCATTTCCTGGGTAGCCAAGATTACATTCCATGTAGTAGTGATAACTTATGATGTTTCTTTTTCTGTGTGACTTATTTCACTTAGAATCATCGTACCTGAATCCACTCATTATGCTGCTAGGGGCCTGATGACATAGATTTCATTGCTGAGTGATATGGCCTTGTACGTAAGTACCACAACTTCTTTATCCATTTTTCACTTTCTGTGATATTGAATTTGTACTGTAAATGACGTTCTTGGAAACAGAGCCATCCCAAACTTTGAGGTGGCTGTGTCTTTTTGATTTTAATTTCCGTAAGCTATAGGACCATAAGTGGAAGTGCCCTAGGCTCTGTTGCTTTGTTTTGTAGATGTTTCAGGAAACACCATACACTTCTCCAGAGTGGCTGTTGGCAATTTACATCCCGCCCATCAGCATAACAAGGCTCCCAGTTCTCCATGGCCTGTCCTGCCTTTATGGATTTTACACATTTTTCAGATGGCCCTTTTGACCGGGGGGCAGTGAGACTTCATTGTAGTGCAGATTTCCTTTGCAAGCTTGCTTGGTTGGCCAAAAAGTGCGTATGCGTTTTGTCCTGAATATATTCAGTAAAAAATGCATACGCCCTTTTTGGACAAGTGCATCATTGTGGACGTTCTGCCTCTTTTCCTATGCTTTACATGCAATTCCAGTCTACCTCCTGAAATCGGTTTCCTGCAATTCTGCCCCGCTTTCAAGTCCTCTTGGCAGCCTTACTTCAATATATTTTTGGACGATAGCTGTCATTTTTAACTCTGCAGGTTTGTGAATTACAGTGCCCCTGAGCTCCTTTCTTCAACTCGCTTTCTTGTGAGCTGACCGCAACACCGCAGGATTGCTTCAGGCCCTAGTGTGGTTCCGGCATGGCACGCTGAGCCTTTGGTTAATTCCTCTTCCTGGTGGCAAATGAGAGTTAAATTTGCCCGTCCAGACACCTCCAGCTAGTCTCTCATTGGTTCTCCCTATTCCTGTTCATTTTCCGCAGAAATTGCAAACTGGGCCAAACAGAAGGTTAAGGGCACTGACTCTCCAAGTGGGGAGAGTGTTAGTAAAGCGTCTGGAATGTTGCACCCGAGTACCAGGGGACGAAAAGTGAGACATTTGAACACGTTTCCCGATCACACGGTGGATCATACTCTGGGTTCCACATGCATGTTTTAGCTGAAGGAAGAATCCTTTAAACCTGGAGAGTTGAGACCCATGGAATGGGTACCATGCAATATGACTTCAAAGGGTCTGCATTGGCTCACCGATCCTCACCAATCCTATCACTGCTGCGCTTATGCCGCTGTACACACGCTTGATTCTCTTTCGGAGACATATAAATCCATAGGTTTTAAGATTCTTACTAGTCAGGTATATTCTTAGGCGTTTAATATGTTGTGTTGTGTCCTCTTCGTTGAGCAAGGAGTAGCTCTTCTCTATTACATATTTGGATTATGGAACGGTATCTGTGCTAATTTCAATCTCTGGTTTTATGTAGCACCCCAACTCACCTTTCCCCTTAAGCAAGCATAAGTTGGTTTTCTACATTTGAGACCCTGTTCTGTTTTGTAATTCTGTTCCTGTGTAGCCAAGTTTACATTCCGTGTATTAGTGATATCTTATGATGTTTCTTTTTCTGTGTGACTTATTTCACTTAGAATCATCATACCTGAATCCACTCATTATGCTGCTATGGGTCTGATGACATAGATTTCATTGCTGAGTGATATTGCATTGTACGTAAGTACCACAACTTCTTTATCCATTTTTCACTTTCTGTGATATTGAATTTGTACTGTAAACGAGGTTCTTGTAAACAGAGCCGTCCCAAATTTTGGGGTGGCTGTGTCTTTTTGATTTTAATTTCCCTAAGCTATAGGACCATAAGTGGAAGCGCCCTAGGCTCTGTTGCTTTGTTTTTTATATGTTTCAGGAAACACCATACACTTCTCCAGAGTGGCTGTTGGCAATTTACATCCCGCCCATCAGCATAACAAGGCTCCCAGTTCTCCATGGCCTGTCCTGCCTTTCTGGATTTTACACTTTTTTCAGACGGCCCTTTTGACCGGGGGGCAGTGAGACTTCATTGTAGTGCAGATTTCGTTTGCAAGCTTGCTTGGTTGGCCAAAAAGGGCGTATGCGTTTTTTCCTGAATATATTCAGGAAAAAACGCATACGCCCTTTTTGGCCAAGTGCATCATTGTGGACGTTCTGCCTCTTTTCCTATGCTTTACATGCAATTCCAGTCTACCTCCTGAAACCGGTTTCCTGCAATTCTGCCCCGCTTTCAAGTCCTCTTGGCAGCCTTACTTCAATATATTTTTGGACGATAGCTGTCATTTTTAACTCTGCAGGTTTGTGAATTACAGTGCCCCTGAGCTCCTTTCTTCAACTCGCTTTCTTGTGAGCTGGCCGCAACACCGCAGGATTGCTTCAGGCCCTAGTGTGGTTCCGGCATGGCACGCTGAGCCTTTGGTTAATTCCTCTTCCTGGTGGGAAATGAGAGTTAAATTTGCCCGTCCAGACACCTCCAGCTAGTCTCTCATTGGTTCTCCCTATTCCTGTTCCTTTTCCGCAGAAATTGCAAACTGGGCCAAACAGGAGTTTAAAGGCACTGACTCTCCAAGTGGGGAGAGTTTTAGTAAAGCGTCTGGAATGTTGCACCCGAGTACCAGGGGACGAAAACTGAGACACATTTGAACACGTTTCCCGATCACACGGTGGATCATACTCTGGGTTCCACATGCATGTTTTAGGTGAAGGAAGAATCCCTTAAACCTGGAGAGTTGAGACCCATGGAATGGGTACCATGAAATATGACTTCAAAGGGTCTGCATTTGCTCACCGAACCTCACCAATCCTATCACTGCTGCGTTTATGCCGCTGTACACACGCTTGATTCTCTTTTGGAGACATATAAATCCATAGGATTTAAGATTCTTACTAGTCAGGTGTATTCTTAGGCGTTTAATATGAGATGTAGAGTCCACTTCGTTGAGCAAGGAGTAGCTCTTGTCTATTACATATTTGGCTTATGGAACGGTATCTGTGCTAATTTAAATCTCTGGTTTTATGCAGCACCCCAACTCACCTTTCCCCTTAAGCAAGCATAAGTTGGTTTTCTACATTTGAGACCCTGTTCTGTTTTGTAATTCAGTTTCTGTGTAGGCAAGTTTACATTCCTTGTAGTAGTGATATCTTATGATGTTTCTTTTTCTGTGTGACTTATTTCACTTAGAATCATCGTACCTGAATCCACTCATTATGCTGCTACGGGCCTGATGATATAGATTTCATTGCTGAGTGATATTGCATTGTACGTAAGTACCACAAATTCTTTATCCATTTTTCACTTTCTGTGTTATTGAACTTGTACCGTAAACGAGGTTCTTGTAAACAGAGCCGTCCCAAACTTTGGGGTGGCTGTGTCTTTTTGATTTTAATTTCCCTAAGCTATAGGACCGTAAGTGGAAGTGCCCTAGGCTCTGTTGCTTTGTTTTTTAGATGTTTCAGGAAACACCATACACTTCTCCAGAGTGGCTGTTGGCAATTTACATCCCGCCCATCAGCATAACAAGGCTCCCAGTTCTCCATGGCCTGTCCTGCCTTTCTGGATTTTATACATTTTTCAGATGGCCCTTTTGACCGGGGAGCAGTGAGACTTCATTGTAGTGCAGATTTCCTTTGCAAGCTTGCTTGGTTGGCCAAAAAGGGCGTATGCGTTTTTTCCTGAATATATTCAGGAAAAAACGCATACGCCCTTTTTGGCCAAGTGCATCATTGTGGACGTTCTGCCTCTTTTCCTATGCTTTACATGCAATTCCAGTCTACCTCCTGAAATCGGTTTCCTGCAATTCTGCCCCGCTTTCAAGTCCTCTTGGCAGCCTTACTTCAATAGATTTTTGGACGATAGCTGTCATTTATAACTCTGCAGGTTTGTGAATTACAGTGCCCCTGAGCTCCTTTCTTCAACTCGCTTTCTTGTGAGCTGGCCGCAACACCGCAGGATTGCTTCAGGCCCTAGTGTGGTTCCGGCATGGCACGCTGAGCCTTTGGTTAATTCCTCTTCCTGGTGGGAAATGAGAGTTAAATTTGCCCGTCCAGACACCTCCAGCTAGTCTCTCATTGGTTCTCCCTATTCCTGTTCATTTTCCACAGAAATTGCAAACTGGGCCAAACAGGAAGTTAAAGGCACTGACTCTCCAAGTGGGGAGAGTGTTAGTAAAGCGTCTGGAATGTTGCACCCGAGTACCAGGGGACGAAAACTGACACATTTGAACACGTTTCCCAATCACACGGTGGATCATACTCTGGGTTCCACATGCATGTTTTAGCTGAAGGAAGAATCCCTTAAACCTGGAGAGTTGAGACCCATGGAATGGGTACCATGCAGTATGATTTCATAGGGTCTGCATGTGTTCACCGAACCTCACTAATCCTATCACTGCAGCATTTATGCCACTGTACACACGCTTGATTCTCTTTCGGAGACATATAAATCCATAGGTTTTAAGATTCTTACTAGTCAGGTATATTCTTAGACGTTTAATATGGGGTGTTGAGTCCTCTTCGTTGAGCAAGGAGTAGCTCTTGTCTATTACATATTTGGCTTATGGAACGGTATCTGTGCTAATTTCAATCTCTGGTTTTATGCAGCACCCCAACTCACCTTTCCCCTTAAGCAAGCATAAGTTGGTTTTCTACATTTGAGAACCTGTTCTGTTTTGTAATTCTGTTCCTGTGTAGCCAAGTTTACATTCCGTGTAGTAGTGATATCTTATGATGTTTCTTTTTCTGTGTGACTTATTTCACTTAGAATCATCGTACCTGAATCCACTCATTATGCTGCTACGGGCCTGATGACATAGATTTCATTGCTGAGTGATATTGCATTGTATGTACCTACCACAACTTCTTTATCCATTTTTCACTTTCTGTGATATTGAACTCGTACTGTAAATGAGGTTCTTGTAAACAGAGCCGTCCCAAACTTTGGGGTGGCGGTGCCTTTTTGATTCTAATTTCCCTAAGCTATAGGACCATAAGTGGAAGTGCCCTAGGCTCTGTTGCTTTGTTTTGTAGATGTGTCAGGAAACACCATACACTTCTCCAGAGTGGCTGTTGGCAATTTACATCTCGCCCATCAGCATAACAAGGCTCCCCGTTCTCCATGGCCTGTCCTGCCTTTCTGGATTTTACACTATTTTCCGATGGCCCTTTTGACCAGGGGGGCAGTGAGACTTCATTGTAGTGCAGATTTCCTTTGCAAGCTTGCTTGGTTGACCAAAAAGTGCATATGCGTTTTTTCCTGAATATATTCAGGAAAAAACGCATACGCCCTTTTTGGCCAAGTGCATCATTGTGGACGTTCTGCCTCTTTTCCTATGCTTTACATGTAGTTCCAGTCTACCTCCTGAAACCGGTTTCCTGCAATTCTGCCCCGCTTTCAAGACCTCTTGGCAGCCTTACTTCAATATATTTTTGGACGATAGCTGTCATTTTTAACTCTGCAGGTTTGTGAATTACAGTGCCCCTGAGCTCCTTTCTTCAACTCGCTTTCTTGTGAGCTGGCCGCAACACCGCAGGATTGCTTCAGGCCCTAGTGTGGTTCCGGCATGGCACATTGAGCCTTTGGTTAATTCCTCTTCCTGGTGGGAAATGAGAGTTAAATTTGCCCGTCCAGACACCTCCAGCTAGTCTCTCATTGGTTCTCCCTATTCCTGTTCATTTTCCGCAGAAATGGCAAACTGGGCCAAACAGGAGGTTAAAGGCACTGACTCTCCAAGTGGGGAGAGTGTTAGTAAAGCGCCTGGAATGTTGCACCCGAGTACCAGGGGATGAAAACTGAGACACATTTGAACACGTTTCCCGATCACATGGTGGATCATACTCTGGGTTCCACATGCATGTTTTAGCTAAAGGAAGAATCCCTTAAACCTGGAGAGTTGAGACCCATGGAATGGGTACCATGCAATATGACCTCAAAGGGTCTGCATTTGCTCACCGAACCTCACCAATCCTATCACTGCTGCGTTTATGCCGCTGTACACACGCTTGATTCTCTTTCGGAGACATAGAAATCTACAGGTTTTAAGATTCTTACTGGTCAGGTATATTCTTAGGCGTTTAATATGGGGTGTAGAGTCCACTTCGTTGAGCAAGGAGTAGCTCTTGTCTATTACATATTTGGCTTATGGAACGGTATCTGTGCTAATTTCAATCTCTGGTTTTATGCAGCACCCCAACTCACCTTTCCCCTTAAGCAAGCATAAGTTGGTTTTCTACATTTGAGACCCTCTTCTGTTTTGTAATTCAGTTCCTGTGTAGCCAAGTTTACATTCCGTGTAGTAGTGATATCTTATGATGTTTCTTTTTCTGTGTGACTTATTTCACTTAGAATCATCGTACCTGAATCCACTCATTATGCTGCTACGGGTCTGATGATATACATTTCATTGCTGAGTGATATTGCATTGTACGTAAGTACCACAAATTCTTTATCCATTTTTCGCTTTCTGTGATATTGAACTTGTACCGTAAACGAGGTTCTTGTAAACAGAGCCGTCCCAAACTTTGGGGTGGCTGTGTCTTTTTGATTTTAATTTCCCTATGCTATAGGACCGTAAGTGGAACTGCCCTAGGCTCTGTTGCTTTGTTTTTTAGATGTTTCAGGAAACACCATACACTTCTCCAGAGTGGCTGTTGGCAATTTACATCCCGCCCATCAGCATAACAAGGCTCCCAGTTCTCCATGGCCTGTCCTGCCTTTCTGGATTTTATACTTTTTTCAGACAGCCCTTTTGACCGGGGTACAGTGAGACTACATTGTAGTGCAGATTTCCTTTGCAAGCTTGCTTGGTTGGCCAAAAAGGGCGTATGCGTTTTTTCCTGAATATATTCAGGAAAAAACGCATACACCCTTTTTGGCAAAGTGCATCATTGTGGACGTTCTGCCTCTTTTCCTATGCTTTACATGCAATTCCAGTCTACCTCCTGAAATCGGATTCCTGCAATTCTGCCCCGCTTTCGAGTACTCTTGGCAGCCTTACTTCAATATATTTTTGGACAATAGCTGTCATTTATAACTCTGCAGGTTTGTGAATTACAGTGCCCCTGAGCTCCTTTCTTCAACTCGTTTTCTTGTGAGCTGGCCGCAACACCGCAGGATTGCTTCAGGCCCTAGTGTGGTTCCGGCATGGCACGCTGAGCCTTTGGTTAATTCCTCTTCCTGGTGGGAAATGAGAGTTAAATTTGCCCGTCCAGACACCTCCAGCTAGTCTCTCATTGGTTCTCCCTATTCCTGTTCATTTTCCGCAGAAATTGCAAACTGGGCCAAGCAGGAGGTTAAAGGCAATGACTCTCCAAGTGGGGAGAGTTTTAGTAAAGCGACTGGAATGTTGCACCCGAGTACCAGGGGACGAAAACTGAGACACATTTGAACACGTTTCCCGATCACATGGTGGATCATACTCTGGGTTCCACATGCATGTTTTAGCTGAAGGAAGAATCCCTTAAACCTGGAGAGTTGAGACCCATGGAATGGGTACCATGCAATATGACCTCAAAGGGTCTGCATTTGCTCACCGAACCTCACCAATCCTATCACTGCTGCGTTTATGCCGCTGTACACACGCTTGATTCTGTTTCGGAGACATAGAAATCTATAGGTTTTAAGATTCTTACTGGTCAGGTATATTCTTAGGCGTTTAATATGGGGTGTAGAGTCCACTTCGTTGAGCAAGGAGTAGCTCTTGTCTATTACATATTTGGCTTATGGAACGGTATCTGTGCTAATTTCAATCTCTGGTTTTATGCAGCACCCCAACTCACCTTTCCCCTTAAGCAAGCATAAGTTGGTTTTCTACATTTGAGACCCTGTTCTGTTTTGTAATTCAGTTCCTGTGTAGCCAAGTTTACATTCCGTGTAGTAGTGATATCTTATGATGTTTCTTTTTCTGTGTGACTTATTTCACTTAGAATCATCGTACCTGAATCCACTCATTATGCTGCTACGGGTCTGATGATATACATTTCATTGCTGAGTGATATTGCATTGTACATAAGTACCACAAATTCTTTATCCATTTTTCGCTTTCTGTGATATTGAACTTGTACCGTAAACGAGGTTCTTGTAAACAGAGCCGTCCCAAACTTTGGGGTGGCTGTGTCATTTTGATTTTAATTTCCCTAAGCTATAGGACCGTAAGTGGAAGTGCCCTAGGCTCTGTTGCTTTGTTTTTTAGATGTTTCAGGAAACACCATACACTTCTCCAGAGTGGCTGTTGGCAATTTACATCCCGCCCATCAGCATAACAAGGCTCCCAATTCTCCATGGCCTGTCCTGCCTTTCTGGATTTTACACTTTTTTCCGATGGCCCTTTTGACCGGGGGCAGTGAGACTTCATTGTAGTGCAGATTTCCTTTGCAAGCTTGCTTGGTTGGCCAAAAAGTGCGTAAGCTTTTTTTCCTGAATATATTCAGGAAAAAACCCATACGCCCTTTTTGGCCAAGTGCATCATTGTGGACGTTCTGCCTCTTTTCCTATGCTTTACATGCAATTCCAGTCTACCTTCTGAAATCGGATTCCTGCAATTCTACCCCGCTTTCGAGTCCTCTTGGCAGCCATACTTCAATATATTTTTGGACGATAGCTGTCATTTATAACTCTGCAGGTTTGTGAATTACAGTGCCCCTGAGCTCCTTTCTTCAACTCGTTTTCTTGTGAGCTGGCCGCAACACCGCAGGATTGCTTCAGGCCCTAGTGTGGTTCCGGCATGGCACGCTGAGCCTTTGGTTAATTCCTCTTCCTGGTGGGAAATGAGAGTTAAATTTGCCCGTCCAGACACCTCCAGCTAGTCTCTCATTGGTTCTCCCTATTCCTGTTCATTTTCCGCAGAAATGGCAAACTGGGCCAAACAGGAGGTTAAAGGCACTGACTCTCCAATTGGGGAGAATGTTTGTAAAGCGTCTGGAATGTTGCACCCGAGTACCAGGGGACGAAACCTGAGACACATTTGAACACGTTTCCCGATCATACGGTAGATCATACTCTGGGTTCCACATGCATGTTTTAGGTGAAGGAAGAATCCCTTAAACCTGGAGAGTTGAGACCCATGGAATGGGTACCATGAAATATGACTTCAAAGGGTCTGCATTTGCTCACCGAACCTCACCAATCCTATCACTGCTGCGTTTATGCCGCTGTACACACGCTTGATTCTCTTTTGGAGACACATAAATCCATAGGATTTAAGATTCTTATTAGTCAGGTGTATTCTTAGGCGTTTAATATGAGATGTAGAGTCCACTTCGTTGAGCAAGGAGTAGCTGTTGTCTATTACATATTTGGCTTATGGAACGGTATCTGTGCTAATTTAAATCTCTGGTTTTATGCAGCACCCCAACTCACCTTTCCCCTTAAGCAAGCATAAGTTGGTTTTCTACATTTGAGACCCTGTTCTGTTTTGTAATTCAGTTTCTGTGTAGGCAAGTTTACATTCCTTGTAGTAGTGATATCTTATGATGTTTCTTTTTCTGTGTGACTTATCTCACTTAGAATCATCGTACCTGAATCCACTCATTATGCTGCTACGGGCCTGTTGATATAGATTTCATTGCTGAGTGATATTGCATTGTACGTAAGTACCACAAATTCTGTATCCATTTTTCACTTTCTGTGTTATTGAACTTGTACCGTAAACGAGGTTCTTGTAAACAGAGCCGTCCCAAACTTTGGGGTGGCTGTGTCTTTTTGATTTTAATTTCCCTAAGCTATAGGACCATAAGTGGAAGTGCCCTAGGCTCTGTTGCTTTGTTTTTTAGATGTTTCAGGAAACACCATACACTTCTCCAGAGTGGCTGTTGGCAATTTACATCCTGCCCATCAGCATAACAAGGCTCCCAGTTCTCCATGGCCTGTCCTGCCTTTCTGGATTTTATACTTTTTTCAGATGGCCCTTTTGACCGGGGGACAGTGAGACTTCATTGTAGTGCAGATTTCCTTTGCAAGCTTGCTTGGTTGGCCAAAAAGGGCGTATGCGTTTTTTCTTGAATATATTCAGGAAAAAACGCATACGCCCTTTTTGGCCAAGTGCATCATTGTGGACGTTCTGCCTCTTTTCCTATGCTTTACATGCAATTCCAGTCTACCTCCTGAAATCGGTTTCCTGCAATTCTGCCCCGCTTTCAAGTCCTCTTGGCAGCCTTACTTCAATAGATTTTTGGACGATAGCTGTCATTTATAACTCTGCAGGTTTGTGAATTACAGTGCCCCTGAGCTCCTTTCTTCAACTCGCTTTCTTGTGAGCTGGCCGCAACACTGCAGGATTGCTTCAGGCCCTAGAGTGGTTCCGGCATGGCACGCTGAGCCTTTGGTTAATTCCTCTTCCTGGTGGGAAATGAGAGTTAAATTTGCCCGTCCAGACACCTCCAGCTAGTCTCTCATTGGTTCTCCCTATTCCTGTTCATCTTCCACAGAAATTGCAAACTGGGCCAAACAAGAGGTTAAAGGCACTGACTCTCCAAGTGGGGAGAGTGTTAGTAAAGCGTCTGGAATGCTGCACCCGAGTACCAGGGGACGAAAACTGAGACACATTTGAACACGTTTCCCGATCACACGGTGGATCATACTCTGTGTTCCACATGCATGTTTTAGCTGAAGGAAGAATCCCTTAAACCTGGAGAGTTGAGACCCATGGAATGGGTACCATGCAATATGACTTCAAAGGTTCTGCATTGGCTCACCGAACCTCACCAATCCTATCACTGCTGCGCTTATGCCACTGTACACACGCTTGATTCTCTTTCGGAGACATATAAATCCATAGGTTTTAAGATTCTTACTAGTCAGGTATATTCTTAGACATTTAATATGGTGTGTTGAGTCCACTTCATTGAGCAAGGAGTAGCTGTTGTCTATTACATGTTTGGCTTATGGAATGGTATCTGTGCTAATTTCAGTCTCTGGTTTTATACAGCACCCCAACTCACCTTTCCCCTTAAGCAAGCATAAGTTGGTTTTCTACATTTGAGACCCTGTTCTGTTTTGTAATTCAGTTCCTGTGTAGCCAAGTTTACATTCCGTGTAGTAGTGATATCTTATGATGTTTCTTTTTCTGTGTGACTTATTTCACTTAGAATCATCGTACCTGAATCCACTCATTATGCTGCTACGGGCCTGATGATATACATTTCATTGCTGAGTGATATTGCATTGTACGTAAGTACCACAAATTCTTTATCCATTTTTCGCTTTCTGTGATATTGAACTTGTACCGTAAACGAGGTTCTTGTAAACAGAGCGGTCCCAAACTTTGGGGTGGCTGTGTCTTTTTGATTTTAATTTCCCTAAGCTATAGGACCATAAGTGGAAGTGCCCTAGGCTCTGTTGCTTTGTTTTTTAGATGTTTCAGGAAACACCATACACTTCTCCAGAGTGGCTGTTGGCAATTTACATCCCGCCCATCAGCATAACAAGGCTCCCAGTTCTCCATGGCCTGTCCTGCCTTTCTGGATTTTATACATTTTTCACATGGCCCTTTTGACAGGGGGGCAGTGAGACTTCATTGTAGTGCAGATTTCCTTTGCAAGCTTGCTTGGTTGGCCAAAAAGGACGTATGCGTTTTTTCCTGAATATATTCAGGAAAAAACGCATACGCCCTTTTTGGCCAAGTGCATCATTGTGGACGTTCTGTCTCTTTTCCTATGCTTTACATGCAATTCCAGTCTACCTCCTGAAATCGCATACCTGCAATTCTGCCCCGCTTTCGAGTCCTCTTGGCAGCCTTACTTCAATATATTTTTGGACGATAGCTGTCATTTATAACTCTGCAGGTTTGTGAATTACAGTGCCCCTGAGCTCCTTTCTTCAACTCGCTTTCTTGTGAGCTGGCCACAACACCGCAGCATTGCTTCAGGCCCTAGTGTGGTTCCGGCATGGCACGTTGAGCCTTTGGTTAATTCCTCTTCCTGGTGGGAAATGAGAGTTAAATTTGCCCGTCCAGACACCTCCAGCTAGTCTCTCATTGGTTCTCCCTATTCCTGTTCATTTTCCGCAGAAATTGCAAACTGGGCCAAACAGGAGGTTAAAGGCACTGACTCTCCAAGTGGGGAGAGTTTTAGTAAAGCGTCTGGAATGTTGCACCCGAGTACCAGGGGACGAAAACTGAGACGCATTTGAACACGTTTCCCGATCACACGGTGGATCATACTCTGGGTTCCACATGCATGTTTTAGCTGAAGGAAGAATCCCTTAAACCTGGAGAGTTGAGACCCATGGAATGGGTACCATGCAATATGACTTCAAAGGGTCTGCATTTGCTCACCGAACCTCACCAATCCTATCACTGCTGCATTTATGCCGCTGTACACACGTTTGATTCTCTTTCGGAGACATATAAATCCATAGGTTTTAAGATTCTTACTAGTCAGGTATATTCTTAGGCGTTTAATATGGGGTGTAGAGTCCACTTCGTTGAGCAAGGAGTAGCTGTTGTCTATTACATGTTTGGCTTATGGAATGGTATCTGTGCTAATTTCAATCTCTGGTTTTATGCAGCACCCCAACTCACCTTTCCCCTTAAGCAAGCATAAGTTGGTTTTCTACATTTGAGACCCTGTTCTGTTTTGTAATTCAGTTCCTGTGTAGCCAAGTTTACATTCCGTGTAGTAGTGATATCTTATGATGTTTCTTTTTCTGTGTGACTTATTTCACTTAGAATCATCGTACCTGAATCCACTCATTATGCTGCTATGGGCCTGATGACATAGATTTCATTGCTGAGTGATATTGCATTGTACGTAAGTACCACAACTTCTTTATCCATTTTTCACTTTCTGTGATATTGAACTTGTACTGTAAACGAGGTTCTTGTAAACAGAGCCGTCCCAAACTTTGGGGTGGCTGTGTCTTTTTGATTTTAATTTCCCTAAGCTATAGGACCATAAGTGGAAGTGCCCTAGGCTCTGTTGTTTTGTTTTTTAGATGTTTCAGGAAACACCATACACTTCTCCAGAGTGGCTGTTGGCAATTTACATCCCGCCCATCAGCATAACAAGGCTCCCAGTTCTCCATGGCCTGTCCTGCCTTTCTGGATTTTACACTTTTTTCCGATGGCCCTTTTGACCGGGGGGCAGTGAGACTTCATTGTAGTGCAGATTTCCTTTGCAAGCTTGCTTGGTTGGCCAAAAAGGGCGTAAGCTTTTTTTCCTGAGGAAAAAACGCATATGCTCTTTTTGGCCAAGTGCATCATTGTGGACGTTCTGCCTCTTTTCCTATGCTTTACATGCAATTCCAGTCTACCTCCTGAAATCGGATTCCTGCAATTCTGCCCCGCTTTCAAGTCCTCTTGGCAGCCTTACTTCAATAGATTTTTGGACGATAGCTGTCATTTATAACTCTGCAGGTTTGTGAATTACAGTGCCCCTGAGCTCCTTTCTTCAACTCGCTTTCTTGTGAGCTGGCCGCAACACCGCAGCATTGCTTCAGGCCCTAGTGTGGTTCCAGCATGGCAGGCTGAGCCTTTGGTTAATTCCTCTTCCTGGTGGGAAATGAGAGATAAATTTGCCCGTCCAGACACCTCCAGCTAGTCTCTCATTGGTTCTCACTATTCCTGTTCACTTTCCGCAGAAATTGAAAACTGGACCAAACAGGAGGTTAAAGGCACTGACTCTCCAAGTGGGGAGAGTGTTAGTAAAGCGTCTGGAATGTTGCACCCGAGTACCAGGGGACGAAACCTGAGACACATTAGAACATGTTTCCTGATCACACGGTGGATCATACTCTGGGTTCCACATGCATGTTTTAGCTGAAGGAAGAATCCCTTAAACCTGGAGAGTTGAGACCCATGGAATGGGTACCATGCAATATGACTTCAAAGGGTCTGCATTTGCTCACCGAACCTCACCAATCCTATCACTGCTGCGTTTATGCCGCTGTACACACTCTTGTTTCTCTTTTGGAGACATATAAATCCATAGGTTTTAAGATTCTTACTAGTGAGGTATATTCTTAGACGTTTAATATGGGGTGTTGAGTCCACTTCGTTGAGTAAGGAGTAGCTCTTGTCTATTACATATTTGGCTTATGGAATGGTATCTGTGCTAAATTAAATCTCTGGTTTTATGCAGCACCCCAACTCACCTTTCCCCTTAAGCAAGCATAAGTTGGTTTTCTACATTTGAGACCCTGTTCTGTTTTGTAATTCAGTTCCTGTGTAGCCAAGTTTACATTCCGTGTAGTAGTGATATCTTATGATGTTTCATTTTCTCTGTGACTTATTTCACTTAGAATCATCGTACCTGAATCCACTCATTATGCTGCTACGGGCCTGATGATATAGATTTCATTGCTGAGTGATATTGCATTGTACGTAAGTACCACAACTTCTTTATCCTTTTTTCACTTTCTGTGATATTGAACTTGTACTGTAAACGAGGTTCTTGTAAACAGAGCCGTCCCAAACTTTGGGGTGGCTGTGTCTTTTTGATTTTAATTTCCCTAAGCTATAGAACCGTAAGTGGAAGTGCCCTAGGCTCTGTTGCTTTGTTTTTTAGATGTTTCAGGAAACACCATACACTTCTCCAGAGTGGCTGTTGGCAATTTACATCCCGCCCATCAGCATAACAAGGCTCCCAATGCTCCATGGCCTGTCCTGCCTTTCTGGATTTTACACTTTTTTCAGATGGCCCTTTTGACTGGGGGGCAGTGAGACTTCTTTGTAATGCAGATTTCCTTTGCAAGCTTGCTTGGTTGGCCAAAAAGGGCGTATGCGTTTTTTCCTGAATATATTCAGGAAAAAACGCATACGCCCTTTTTGGCCAAGTGCATCATTGTGGACGTTCTGCCTCTTTTCCTATGCTTTACATGCAATTCCAGTCTACCTCCTGAAATCGGTTTCCTGCAATTCTGCCCCGCTTTCAAGTCCTCTTGGCAGCCTTACTTCAATATATTTTTGGACGATAGCTGTCATTTATAACTCTGCAGGTTTGTGAATTACAGTGCCTCTGAGCTCCTTTCTTCAACTCGCTATCTTGTGAGCTGGCCGCAACACCGCAGCATTGCTTCAGGCCCTAGTGTGGTTCCGGCATGGCACGCTGAGCCTTTGGTTAATTCCTCTTCCTGGTGGGAAATGAGAGTTAAATTTGCCCGTCCACGCACCTCCAGCTAGTCTCTCATTGGTTCTCCCTATTCCTGTTCATTTTCCGCAGAAATGGCAAACTGGGCCAAACAGGAGGTTAAAGGCACTGACTCTCCAAGTGGGGAGAGTGTTAGTAAAGCGTCTGGAATGTTGCACCCGAGTACCAGGGGACGAAACCTGAGACACATTTGAACACGTTTCCCAATCACACGGTGGATCATACTCTGGGTTCCACATGCATGTTTTAGCTGAAGGAAGAATCCCTTAAACCAGGAGAGTTGAGACCCATGGAATGGGTACCATGCAATATAAATTCAAAGGTTCTGCATTGGCTCACCGAACCTCAACAATCTTATCACTGCTGCGCTTTTGCCACTGTACACACGCTTGATTCTCTTTCGGAGACATATAAATCCATAGATTTTAAGATTCTTACTAGTCAGGTATATTCTTAGACGTTTAATATGGGGTATTCAGTCCTCTTCGTTGAGCAAAGACTAGCTCTTGTCTATTACATATTTGGCTTATGGAACGGTATCTGTGCTAATTTCAATCTCTGGTTTTATGCAGCACCCCAACTCACCTTTCCCCTTAAGCAAGCATAAGTTGGTTTTCTACATTTGAGACCCTGTTCTGTTTTGTAATTCTGTTCCTGTGTAGCCAAGTTTACATTCCGTGTAGTAGTGATATCTTATGATGTTTCTTTTTCTGTGTGACTTATTTCACTTAGAATCATCGTACCTGAATCCACTCATTATGCTGCTATGGGCCTGATGACATAGATTTCATTGCTGAGTGATATTGCATTGTATGTACCTACCACAACTTCTTTATCCATTTTTCACTTTCTGTGATATTGAACTCGTACTGTAAACGAGGTTCTTGTAAACAGAGCTGTCCCAATCTTTGGGGTGGCTGTGCCTTTTTGATTCTAATTTCCCTAAGCTATAGGACCATAAGTGGAAGTGCCCTAGGCTCTGTTGCTTTGTTTTGTAGATGTTTCAGGAAACACCATACACTTCTCCAGAGTGGCTGTTGGCAATTTACATCTCGCCCATCAGCATAATAAGGCTCCCAGTTCTCCATGGCCTGTCCTGCCTTTCTGGATTTTACACTATTTTCCGATGGCCCTTTTGACCGGGGGGCAGTGAGACTTCATTGTAGTGCAGATTTCCTTTGCAAGCTTGCTTGGTTGGCCAAAAAGGGCGTAAGCTTTTTTTCCTGAGGAAAAAACGCATATGCCCTTTTTGGCCAAGTGCATCATTGTGGACGTTCTGCCTCTTTTCCTATGCTTTACATGCAATTCCAGTCTACCTCCTGAAATCGGATTCCTGCAATTCTGCCCCGCTTTCAAGTCCTCTTGGCAGCCTTACTTCAATAGATTTTTGGACGATAGCTGTCATTTATAACTCTGCAGGTTTGTGAATTACAGTGCCCCTGAGCTCCTTTCTTCAACTCGCTTTCTTGTGAGCTGGCCGCAACACCGCAGCATTGCTTCAGGCCCTAGTGTGGTTCCAGCATGGCAGGCTGAGCCTTTGGTTAATTCCTCTTCCTGGTGGGAAATGAGAGATAAATTTGCCCGTCCAGACACCTCCAGCTAGTCTCTCATTGGTTCTCACTATTCCTGTTCACTTTCCGCAGAAATTGAAAACTGGACCAAACAGGAGGTTAAAGGCACTGACTCTCCAAGTGGGGAGAGTGTTAGTAAAGCGTCTGGAATGTTGCACCTGAGTACCAGGGGACGAAACCTGAGACACATTAGAACATGTTTCCTGATCACACGGTGGATCATACTCTGGGTTCCACATGCATGTTTTAGCTGAAGGAAGAATCCCTTAAACCTGGAGAGTTGAGACCCATGGAATGGGTACCATGCAATATGACTTCAAAGGGTCTGCATTTGCTCACCGAACCTCACCAATCCTATCACTGCTGCGTTTATGCCGCTGTACACACTCTTGTTTCTCTTTTGGAGACATATAAATCCATAGGTTTTAAGATTCTTACTAGTGAGGTATATTCTTAGACGTTTAATATCGGGTGTTGAGTCCACTTCGTTGAGTAAGGAGTAGCTCTTGTCTATTACATATTTGGCTTATGGAATGGTATCTGTGCTAAATTAAATCTCTGGTTTTATGCAGCACCCCAACTCACCTTTCCCCTTAAGCAAGCATAAGTTGGTTTTCTACATTTGAGACCCTGTTCTGTTTTGTAATTCAGTTCCTGTGTAGCCAAGTTTACATTCCGTGTAGTAGTGATATCTTATGATGTTTCATTTTCTCTGTGACTTATTTCACTTAGAATCATCGTACCTGAATCCACTCATTATGCTGCTACGGGCCTGATGATATAGATTTCATTGCTGAGTGATATTGCATTGTACGTAAGTACCACAACTTCTTTATCCTTTTTTCACTTTCTGTGATATTGAACTTGTACTGTAAACGAGGTTCTTGTAAACAGAGCCGTCCCAAACTTTGGGGTGGCTGTGTCTTTTTGATTTTAATTTCCCTAAGCTATAGAACCGTAAGTGGAAGTGCCCTAGGCTCTGTTGCTTTGTTTTTTAGATGTTTCAGGAAACACCATACACTTCTCCAGAGTGGCTGTTGGCAATTTACATCCCGCCCATCAGCATAACAAGGCTCCCAATGCTCCAGGGCCTGTCCTGCCTTTCTGGATTTTACACTTTTTTCAGATGGCCCTTTTGACTGGGGGGCAGTGAGACTTCATTGTAATGCAGATTTCCTTTGCAAGCTTGCTTGGTTGGCCAAAAAGGGCGTATGCGTTTTTTCCTGAATATATTCAGGAAAAAACGCATACGCCCTTTTTGGCCAAGTGCATCATTGTGGACGTTCTGCCTCTTTTCCTATGCTTTACATGCAATTCCAGTCTACCTCCTGAAATCGGTTTCCTGCAATTCTGCCCCGCTTTCAAGTCCTCTTGGCAGCCTTACTTCAATAGATTTTTGGACGATAGCTGTCATTTATAACTCTGCAGGTTTGTGAATTACAGTGCCCCTGAGCTCCTTTCTTCAACTCGCTTTCTTGTGAGCTGGCCGCAACACTGCAGGATTGCTTCAGGCCCTAGAGTGGTTCCGGCATGGCACGCTGAGCCTTTGGTTAATTCCTCTTCCTGGTGGGAAATGAGAGTTAAATTTGCCCGTCCAGACACCTCCAGCTAGTCTCTCATTGGTTCTCCCTATTCCTGTTCATCTTCCACAGAAATTGCAAACTGGGCCAAACAGGAGGTTAAAGGCACTGACTCTCCAAGTGGGGAGAGTGTTAGTAAAGCGTCTGGAATGCTGCACCCGAGTACCAGGGGACGAAAACTGAGACACATTTGAACACGTTTCCCGATCACACGGTGGATCATACTCTGTGTTCCACATGCATGTTTTAGCTGAAGGAAGAATCCCTTAAACCTGGAGAGTTGAGACCCATGGAATGGGTACCATGCAATATGACTTCAAAGGTTCTGCATTGGCTCACCGAACCTCACCAATCCTATCACTGCTGCGCTTATGCCACTGTACACACGCTTGATTCTCTTTCGGAGACATATAAATCCATAGGTTTTAAGATTCTTACTAGTCAGGTATATTCTTAGACATTTAATATGGTGTGTTGAGTCCACTTCATTGAGCAAGGAGTAGCTGTTGTCTATTACATGTTTGGCTTATGGAATGGTATCTGTGCTAATTTCAGTCTCTGGTTTTATATAGCACCCCAACTCACCTTTCCCCTTAAGCAAGCATAAGTTGGTTTTCTACATTTGAGACCCTGTTCTGTTTTGTAATTCAGTTCCTGTGTAGCCATGTTTACATTCCGTGTAGTAGTGATATCTTATGATGTTTCTTTTTCTGTGTGACTTATTTCACTTAGAATCATCGTACCTGAATCCACTCATTATGCTGCTACGGGCCTGATGATATACATTTCATTGCTGAGTGATATTGCATTGTACGTAAGTACCACAAATTCTTTATCCATTTTTCGCTTTCTGTGATATTGAACTTGTACCGTAAACGAGGTTCTTGTAAACAGAGCGGTCCCAAACTTTGGGGTGGCTGTGTCTTTTTGATTTTAATTTCCCTAAGCTATAGGACCATAAGTGGAAGTGCCCTAGGCTCTGTTGTTTTGTTTTTTAGATGTTTCAGGAAACACCATACACTTCTCCAGAGTGGCTGTTGGCAATTTACATCCCGCCCATCAGCATAACAAGGCTCCCAGTTCTCCATGGCCTGTCCTGCCTTTCTGGATTTTATACATTTTTCACATGGCCCTTTTGACAGGGGGGCAGTGAGACTTCATTGTAGTGCAGATTTCCTTTGCAAGCTTGCTTGGTTGGCCAAAAAGGGCGTATGCGTTTTTTCCTGAATATATTCAGGAAAAAACGCATACGCCCTTTTTGGCCAAGTGCATCATTGTGGACGTTCTGTCTCTTTTCCTATGCTTTACATGCAATTCCAGTCTACCTCCTGAAATCGCATACCTGCAATTCTGCCCCGCTTTCGAGTCCTCTTGGCAGCCTTACTTCAATATATTTTTGGACGATAGCTGTCATTTATAACTCTGCAGGTTTGTGAATTACAGTGCCCCTGAGCTCCTTTCTTCAACTCGCTTTCTTGTGAGCTGGCCACAACACCGCAGCATTGCTTCAGGCCCTAGTGTGGTTCCGGCATGGCACGCTGAGACTTTGGTTACTTCCTCTTCCTGGTGGGAAATGAGAGTTAAATTTGCCCGTCCAGACACCTCCAGCTAGTCTCTCATTGGTTCTCCCTATTCCTGTTCATTTTCCGCAGAAATTGCAAACTGGGCCAAACAGGAGTTTAAAGGCACTGACTCTCCAAGTGGGGAGAGTTTTAGTAAAGCGTCTGGAATGTTGCACCCGAGTACCAGGGGACGAAAACTGAGACGCATTTGAACACGTTTCCCGATCACACGGTGGATCATACTCTGGGTTCCACATGCATGTTTTAGCTGAAGGAAGAATCCCTTAAACCTGGAGAGTTGAGACCCATGGAATGGGTACCATGCAATATGACTTCAAAGGGTCTGCAGTTGCTCACCGAACCTCACCAATCCTATCACTGCTGCATTTATGCCGCTGTACACACGCTTGATTCTCTTTCGGAGACATATAAATCCATAGGTTTTAAGATTCTTACTAGTCAGGTATATTCTTAGGCGTTTAATATGGGATGTAGAGTCCACTTCGTTGAGCAAGGAGTAGCTGTTGTCTATTACATGTTTGGCTTATGGAATGGTATCTGTGCTAATTTCAATCTCTGGTTTTATGCAGCACCCCAACTCACCTTTCCCCTTAAGCAAGCATAAGTTGGTTTTCTACATTTGAGACCCTGTTCTGTTTTGTAATTCAGTTCCTGTGTAGCCAAGTTTACATTCCGTGTAGTAGTGATATCTTATGATGTTTCTTTTTCTGTGTGACTTATTTCACTTAGAATCATCGTACCTGAATCCACTCATTATGCTGCTATGGGCCTGATGACATAGATTTCATTGCTGAGTGATATTGCATTGTACGTAAGTACCACAACTTCTTTATCCATTTTTCACTTTCTGTGATATTGAACTTGTACTGTAAACGAGGTTCTTGTAAACAGAGCCGTCCCAAACTTTGGGGTGTCTGTGTCTTTTTGATTTTAATTTCCCTAAGCTATAGGACCATAAGTGGAAGTGCCCTAGGCTCTGTTGTTTTGTTTTTTAGATGTTTCAGGAAACACCATACACTTCTCCAGAGTGGCTGTTGGCAATTTACATCCCGCCCATCAGCATAACAAGGCTCCCAGTTCTCCATGGCCTGTCCTGCCTTTCTGGATTTTACACTTTTTTCAGATGGCCCTTTTGACCGGGGGGCAGTGAGACTTCATTGTAGTGCAGATTTCCTTTGCAAGCTTGCTTGGTTGGCCAAAAAGGGCGTAAGCTTTTTTTCCTGAGGAAAAAACGCATATGCCCTTTTTGGCCAAGTGCATCATTGTGGACGTTCTGCCTCTTTTCCTATGCTTTACATGCAATTCCAGTCTACCTCCTGAAATCGGATTCCTGCAATTCTGCCCCGCTTTCAAGTCCTCTTGGCAGCCTTACTTCAATAGATTTTTGGACGATAGCTGTCATTTATAACTCTGCAGGTTTGTGAATTACAGTGCCCCTGAGCTCCTTTCTTCAACTCGCTTTCTTGTGAGCTGGCCGCAACACCGCAGCATTGCTTCAGGCCCTAGTGTGGTTCCAGCATGGCAGGCTGAGCCTTTGGTTAATTCCTCTTCCTGGTGGGAAATGAGAGATAAATTTGCCCGTCCAGACACCTCCAGCTAGTCTCTCATTGGTTCTCACTATTCCTGTTCACTTTCCGCAGAAATTGAAAACTGGACCAAACAGGAGGTTAAAGGCACTGACTCTCCAAGTGGGGAGAGTGTTAGTAAAGCGTCTGGAATGTTGCACCCGAGTACCAGGGGACGAAACCTGAGACACATTAGAACATGTTTCCTGATCACACGGTGGATCATACTCTGGGTTCCACATGCATGTTTTAGCTGAAGGAAGAATCCCTTAAACCTGGAGAGTTGAGACCCATGGAATGGGTACCATGCAATATGACTTCAAAGGGTCTGCATTTGCTCACCGAACCTCACCAATCCTATCACTGCTGCGTTTATGCCGCTGTACACACTCTTGTTTCTCTTTTGGAGACATATAAATCCATAGGTTTTAAGATTCTTACTAGTGAGGTATATTCTTAGACGTTTAATATCGGGTGTTGAGTCCACTTCGTTGAGTAAGGAGTAGCTCTTGTCTATTACATATTTGGCTTATGGAATGGTATCTGTGCTAAATTAAATCTCTGGTTTTATGCAGCACCCCAACTCACCTTTCCCCTTAAGCAAGCATAAGTTGGTTTTCTACATTTGAGACCCTGTTCTGTTTTGTAATTCAGTTCCTGTGTAGCCAAGTTTACATTCCGTGTAGTAGTGATATCTTATGATGTTTCATTTTCTCTGTGACTTATTTCACTTAGAATCATCGTACCTGAATCCACTCATTATGCTGCTACGGGCCTGATGATATAGATTTCATTGCTGAGTGATATTGCATTGTACGTAAGTACCACAACTTCTTTATCCTTTTTTCACTTTCTGTGATATTGAACTTGTACTGTAAACGAGGTTCTTGTAAACAGAGCCGTCCCAAACTTTGGGGTGGCTGTGTCTTTTTGATTTTAATTTCCCTAAGCTATAGAACCGTAAGTGGAAGTGCCCTAGGCTCTGTTGCTTTGTTTTTTAGATGTTTCAGGAAACACCATACACTTCTCCAGAGTGGCTGTTGGCAATTTACATCCCGCCCATCAGCATAACAAGGCTCCCAATGCTCCATGGCCTGTCCTGCCTTTCTGGATTTTACACTTTTTTCAGATGGCCCTTTTGACTGGGGGGCAGTGAGACTTCATTGTAATGCAGATTTCCTTTGCAAGCTTGCTTGGTTGGCCAAAAAGGGCGTATGCGTTTTTTCCTGAATATATTCAGGAAAAAACGCATACGCCCTTTTTGGCCAAGTGCATCATTGTGGACGTTCTGCCTCTTTTCCTATGCTTTACATGCAATTCCAGTCTACCTCCTGAAATCGGTTTCCTGCAATTCTGCCCCGCTTTCAAGTCCTCTTGGCAGCCTTACTTCAATAGATTTTTGGACGATAGCTGTCATTTATAACTCTGCAGGTTTGTGAATTACAGTGCCTCTGAGCTCCTTTCTTCAACTCGCTATCTTGTGAGCTGGCCGCAACACCGCAGCATTGCTTCAGGCCCTAGTGTGGTTCCGGCATGGCACGCTGAGCCTTTGGTTAATTCCTCTTCCTGGTGGGAAATGAGAGTTAAATTTGCCCGTCCACGCACCTCCAGCTAGTCTCTCATTGGTTCTCCCTATTCCTGTTCATTTTCCGCAGAAATGGCAAACTGGGCCAAACAGGAGGTTAAAGGCACTGACTCTCCAAGTGGGGAGAGTGTTAGTAAAGCGTCTGGAATGTTGCACCCGAGTACCAGGGGACGAAACTGAGACACATTTGAACACGTTTCCCAATCACACGGTGGATCATACTCTGGGTTCCACATGCATGTTTTAGCTGAAGGAAGAATCCCTTAAACCAGGAGAGTTGAGACCCATGGAATGGGTACCATGCAATATAAATTCAAAGGTTCTGCATTGGCTCACCGAACCTCACCAATCTTATCACTGCTGCGCTTTTGCCACTGTACACACGCTTGATTCTCTTTCGGAGACATATAAATCCATAGATTTTAAGATTCTTACTAGTCAGGTATATTCTTAGACGTTTAATATGGGGTATTCAGTCCTCTTCGTTGAGCAAAGACTAGCTCTTGTCTATTACATATTTGGCTTATGGAACGGTATCTGTGCTAATTTCAATCTCTGGTTTTATGCAGCACCCCAACTCACCTTTCCCCTTAAGCAAGCATAAGTTGGTTTTCTACATTTGAGACCCTGTTCTGTTTTGTAATTCTGTTCCTGTGTAGCCAAGTTTACATTCCGTGTAGTAGTGATATCTTATGATGTTTCTTTTTCTGTGTGACTTATTTCACTTAGAATCATCGTACCTGAATCCACTCATTATGCTGCTACGGGCCTGATGACATAGATTTCATTGCTGAGTGATATTGCATTGTATGTACCTACCACAACTTCTTTATCCATTTTTCACTTTCTGTGATATTGAACTCGTACTGTAAACGAGGTTCTTGTAAACAGAGCTGTCCCAAACTTTGGGGTGGCTGTGCCTTTTTGATTCTAATTTCCCTAAGCTATAGGACCATAAGTGGAAGTGCCCTAGGCTCTGTTGCTTTGTTTTGTAGATGTTTCAGGAAACACCATACACTTCTCCAGAGTGGCTGTTGGCAATTTACATCTCGCCCATCAGCATAATAAGGCTCCCAGTTCTCCATGGCCTGTCCTGCCTTTCTGGATTTTACACTATTTTCCGATGGCCCTTTTGACCGGGGGGCAGTGAGACTTCATTGTAGTGCAGATTTCCTTTGCAAGCTTGCTTGGTTGACCAAAAAGTGCGTATGCGTTTTTTCCTGAATATATTCAGGAAAAAACGCATACGCCCTTTTTGGCCAAGTGCATCATTGTGGACGTTCTGCCTCTTTTCCTATTTTTTACATGTAATTCCAGTCTACCTCCTGAAATCGGTTTCCTACAATTCTGCCCCGCTTTCAAGTCCTCTTGGCAGCCTTACTTCAGTATATTTTTGGACGATAGCTGTCATTTATAACTCTGCAGGTTTGTGAATTACAGTGCCCCTGAGCTCCTTTCTTCAACTCACTTTCTTGTGAGCTGGCCGCAACACCGCAGGATTGCTTGAGGCCCTAGTGTGGTTCCGGCATGGCACGCTGAGCCTTTGGTTAATTCCTCTTCCTGGTGGGAAATGAGAGTTAAATTTGCCCGTCTAGACACCTCCAGCTAGTCTCTCATTGGTTCTCCCTATTCCTGTTCATTTTCCGCAGAAATTGCAAACTGGGCCAAACAGGAGGTTAAAGGCACTGACTCTCCAAGTGGGGAGAGTGTTAGTAAAGCGTCTGGAATGTTGCACCCGAGTACCAGGGGACGAAAACTGACACATTTGAACACGTTTCCCAATCACACGGTGGATCATACTCTGGGTTCCACATGTATGTTTTAGCTGAAGGAAGAATCCCTTAAACCTGGAGAGTTGAGACCCATGGAATGGGTACCATGCAATATGATTTCATAGGGTCTGCATTGTTCACCGAACCTCACCAAACCTATCACTGCAGCATTTATGCCACTGTACACACGCTTGATTCTCTTTCGGAGACGTATAAATCCATAGGTTTTAAGATTCTTACTAGTCAGGTATATTCTTAGGCGTTTAATATGGGGTGTAGAGTCCACTTCGTTGAGCAAGGAGTAGCTCTTGTCTATTACATATTTGGCTTATGGAACGGTATCTGTACTAATTTCAATCTCTGGTTTTATGCAGCACCCCAACTCACCTTTCCCCTTAAGCAAGCATAAGTTGGTTTTCTACATTTGAGACCCTGTTCTGTTTTGTAATTCAGTTCCTGTGTAGCCAAGTTTACATTCGGTGTAGTAGTGATATCTTATGATGTTTCTTTTTCTGTGTGACTTATCTCACTTAGAATCATCGTACCTGAATCCACTCATTATGCTGCTATGGGCCTGATGACATAGATTTCATTGCTGAGTGATATTGCATTGTACGTAAGTACCACAACTTCTTTATCCATTTTTCACTTTCTGTGATATTGAACTTGTACTGTAAACGAGGTTCTTGTAAACAGAGCCGTCCCAAACTTTCGGGTGGCTGTGTCTTTTTGATTTTAATTTCCCTAAGCTATAGGACCGTAAGTGGAAGTGCCCTAGGCTCTGTTGCTTTGTTTTGTAGATGTTTCAGGAAACACCATACACTTCTCCAGAGTGGCTGTTGGCAATTTACATCCCGCCCATCAGCATAACAAGGTTCCCAATTCTCCATGGCCTGTCCTGCCTTTTTGGATTTTACACTTTTTTCAGATGGCCCTTTTGACTGGGGGGCAGTGAGACTTCATTGTAATGCAGATTTCTTTGCAAGCTTGCTTGGTTGGCCAAAAAGGGCGTATGCGTTTTTTCCTGAATATATTCAAGAAAAAACGCATACGCCCTTTTTGGCCAAGTGCATCATTGTGGACGTTCTGCCTCTTTTCCTATGCTTTACATGCAATTCCAGTCTACCTCCTGAAACCGGTTTCCTGCAATTCTGCCCCGCTTTCAAGTCCTCTTGGCAGCCTTACTTCAATATATTTTTGGACGATAGCTGTCATTTTTAACTCTGCAGGTTTGTGAATTACAGTGCCCCTGAGCTCCTTTCTTCAACTCGCTTTCTTGTGAGCTGGCCGCAACACCGCAGGATTGCTTCAGGCCCTAGTGTGGTTCCGGCATGGCACGCTGAGCCTTTGGTTAATTCCTCTTCCTGGTGGGAAATGAGAGTTAAATTTGCCCGTCCAGACACCTCCAGCTAGTCTCTCATTGGTTCTCCCTATTCCTGTTCCTTTTCCGCAGAAATTGCAAACTGGGCCAAACAGGAGTTTAAAGGCACTGACTCTCCAAGTGGGGAGAGTTCTAGTAAAGCGTCTGGAATGTTGCACCCGAGTACCAGGGGACGAAAACTGAGACACATTTGAACACGTTTCCCGATCACACGGTGGATCATACTCTGGGTTCCACATGCATGTTTTAGGTGAAGGAAGAATCCCTTAAACCTGGAGAGTTGAGACCCATGGAATGGGTACCATGAAATATGACTTCAAAGGGTCTGCATTTGCTCACCGAACCTCACCAATCCTATCACTGCTGCGTTTATGCCGCTGTACACACGCTTGATTCTCTTTTGGAGACATATAAATCCATAGGATTTAAGATTCTTACTAGTCAGGTGTATTCTTAGGCGTTTAATATGAGATGTAGAGTCCACTTCATTGAGCAAGGAGTAGCTCTTGTCTATTACATATTTGGCTTATGGAACGGTATCTGTGCTAATTTAAATCTCTGGTTTTATGCAGCACCCCAACTCACCTTTCCCCTTAAGCAAGCATAAGTTGGTTTTCTACATTTGAGACCCTGTTCTGTTTTGTAATTCAGTTTCTGTGTAGGCAAGTTTACATTCCGTGTAGTAGTGATATCTTATGATGTTTCTTTTTCTGTGTGACTTATTTCACTTAGAATCATCGTACCTGAATCCACTCATTATGCTGCTACGGGCCTGATGATATAGATTTCATTGCTGAGTGATATTGCATTGTACGTAAGTACCACAAATTCTTTATCCATTTTTCACTTTCTGTGTTATTGAACTTGTACCGTAAATGAGGTTCTGGTAAACAGAGCCGTCCCAAACTTTGGGGTGGCTGTGTCTTTTTGATTTTAATTTCCCTAAGCTATAGGACCATAAGTGGAAGTGCCCTAGGCTCTGTTGCTTTGTTTTTTAGATGTTTCAGGAAACACCATACACTTCTCCAGAGTGGCTGTTGGCAATTTACATCCCGCCCATCAGCATAACAAGGCTCCCAGTTCTCCATGGCCTGTCCTGCCTTTCTGGATTTTATACATTTTTCAGGTGGCCCTTTTGACCGGGGAGCAGTGAGACTTCATTGTAGTGCAGATTTCCTTTGCAAGCTTGCTTGGTTGGCCAAAAAGGGCGTATGCGTTTTTTCCTGAATATATTCAGGAAAAAACGCATACGCCCTTTTTGGCCAAGTGCATCATTGTGGACGTTCTGCCTCTTTTCCTATGCTTTACATGCAATTCCAGTCTACCTCCTGAAATCGGTTTCCTGCAATTCTGCCCCGCTTTCAAGTCCTCTTGGCAGCCTTACTTCAATATATTTTTGGACGATAGCTGTCATTTATAACTCTGCAGGTTTGTGAATTACAGTGCCCCTGAGCTCCTTTCTTCAACTCGTTTTCTTGTGAGCTGGCCGCAACACCGCAGGATTGCTTCAGGCCCTAGTGTGGTTCCGGCATGGCACGCTGAGCCTTTGGTTAATTCCTCTTCCTGGTGGGAAATGAGAGTTAAATTTGCCCGTCCAGACACCTCCAGCTAGTCTCTCATTGGTTCTCCGTATTCCTGTTCATTTTCCGCAGAAATGGCAAACTGGGCCAAACAGGAGTTTAAAGGCACTGACTCTCCAATTGGGGAGAGTGTTTGTAAAGCGTCTGGAATGTTGCACCCGAGTACCAGGGGACGAAACCTGAGACACATTTGAACACGTTTCCTGATCACACGGTGGATCATACGCTGGGTTCCACATGCATGTTTTAGCTGAAGGAAGAATCCCTTAAACCTGGAGAGTTGAGACCCATGGAATGGGTACCATGCAATATGACTTCAAAGGTTCTGCATTTGCTCACCGAACCTCACCAATCCTATCACTGCTGCGTTTATGCCGCTGTACACACTCTTGTTTCTCTTTTGGAGACATATAAATCCATAGGTTTTAAGATTCTTACTAGTCAGGTATATTCTTAGGCGTTTAATATGGTGTGTAGAGTCCACTTCGTTGAGCAAGGAGTAAATCTTGTCTATTACATATTTGGCTTATGGAACGGTATCTGTGTTAATTTCAATCTCTGGTTTTATGCAGCACCCCAACTCACCTTTCCCCTTAAGCAAGCATAAGTTGGTTTTCTACATTTGAGACCCTGTTCTGTTTTGTAATTCATTTCCTGTGTAGCCAAGTTTACATTCCGTGTAGTAGTGATATCTTATGATGTTTCTTTTTCTGTGTGACTTATTTCACTTAGAATCATCATACCTGAATCCACTCATTATGCTGCTATGGGCCTGATGACATAGATTTCATTGCTGAGTGATATTGCATTGTACGTAAGTAGCACAATTTCTTTATCCATTTTTCGCTTTCTGTGATATTGAACTTGTACCATAAACGAGTTTCTTGTAAACAGAGCCGTCCCAAACTTTGGGTGGCTGTGTCTTTTTGATTTTAATTTCCCTAAGCTATAGGACCATAAGTGGAAGTGCCCTAGGCTCTGTTGCTTGGTTTTGTAGATGTTTCAGGAAACACCATACACTTCACCAGAGTGGCTGTTGGCAATTTACATCCCGCCCATCAGCATAACAAGGCTCCCAGTTCTCCATGGCCTGTCCGGCCTTTCTGGATTTTACACTTTTTTCAGATGGCCCTTTTGACTGGGGGGCAGTGAGACTTAATTGTAGTGCAGATTTCCTTTTCAAGCTTGCTTGGTTGGCCAAAAAGTGCGTATGCGTTTTTTCCTGAATATATTCAGGAAAAAACCCATACGCCCTTTTTGGCCAAGTGCATCATTGTGGACGTTCTGCCTCTTTTCCTATGCTTTACATGCAATTCCAGTCTACCTCCTGAAATCGGATTCCTGCAATTCTACCCCGCTTTCGAGTCCTCTTGGCAGCCTTACTTCAATATATTTTTGGACGATAGCTGTCATTTATAACTCTGCAGGTTTGTGAATTACAGTGCCCCTGAGCTCCTTTCTTCAACTCGTTTTCTTGTGAGCTGGCCGCAACACCGCAGGATTGCTTCAGGCCCTAGTGTGGTTCCGGCATGGCACGCTGAGCCTTTGGTTAATTCCTCTTCCTGGTGGGAAATGAGAGTTAAATTTGCCCGTCCAGACACCTCCAGCTAGTCTCTCAT
The DNA here is from genome assembly GCF_039906515.1 of Pseudorca crassidens. Classification (NCBI taxonomy): domain Eukaryota; kingdom Metazoa; phylum Chordata; class Mammalia; order Artiodactyla; family Delphinidae; genus Pseudorca; species Pseudorca crassidens. The sequence goes on from NC_090296.1 coordinate 165,469,386, forward strand.
TGGTTCTCCCTATTCCTGTTCATTTTCCGCAGAAATGGCAAACTGGGCCAAACAGGAGTTTAAAGGCACTGACTCTCCAATTGGGGAGAGTGTTTGTAAAGCGTCTGGAATGTTGCACCCAAGTACCAGGGGACGAAACCTGAGAAACATTTGAACACGTTTCCTGATCATACGGTAGATCATACTCTGGGTTCCACATGCATGTTTTAGCTGAAGGAAGAATCCCTTAAACCTGGAGAGTTGAGACCCATGGAATGGGTACCATGCAGTATGACTTCAAAGGGTCTGCATTTGCTCACCGAACCTCACCAATCCTATCACTGCTGCGTTTATGCCGCTGTGCACACGCTTGATTCTCTTTCGGAGACATATAAATCCATAGGTTTTAAGATTCTTACTAGTCAGGTATATTCTTAGGCGTTTAATATGGGGTGTTGAGTCCACTTCGTTGAGCAAGGAGTAGCTCTTGTCTATTACATATTTGGCTTATGGAACGGTATCTGTGCTAATTTCAATCTCTGGTTTTATGCAGCACCCCAACTCACCTTTCCCCTTAAGCAAGCATAAGTTGGTTTTCTACATTTGAGACCCTGTTCTGTTTTGTAATTCAGTTCCTGTGTAGCCATGTTTACATTCCGTGTAGTAGTGATAACTTATGATGTTTCTTTTTCTGTGTGACTTATTTCACTTAGAGTCATCGTACCTGAATCCACTCATTATGCTGCTACGGACCTGATGATATACATTTCATTGCTGAGTGATATTGCATTGTACGTAAGTACCACAACTTCTTTATCCAATTTTCGCTTTCTGTGATATTGAACTTGTACCGTAAACGAGGTTCTTATAAACAGAGCCGTCCCAAACTTTGGGGTGGCTGTGTCTTTTTGATTTTAATTTCCCTAAGCTATAGGACCATAAGTGGAAGTGCCCTAGGCTCTGTTGCTTTGTTTTTTAGATGTTTCAGGAAACACCATACACTTCTCCAGAGTGGCTGTTGGCAATTTACATCCCACCCATCAGCATAACCAGGCTCCCAGTTTTCCATGGCCTGTCCGGCCTTTCTGGATTTTACACTTTTTTCAGATGGCCCTTTTGACTGGGGGGCAGTGAGACTTCATTGTAGTGCAGATTTCCTTTGCAAGCTTGCTTGGTTGGCCAAAAAGGGCGTATGCGTTTTTTCCTGAATATATTCAGGAAAAAACGCATACGCCCTTTTTGGCCAAGTGCATCATTGTGGACGTTCTGTCTCTTTTCCTATGCTTTACATGCAATTCCAGTCTACCTCCTGAAATCGGATTCCTGTAATTCTGCCCCACTTTCGAGTCCTCTTGGCAGCCTTATTTCAATATATTTTTGGACGATAGCTGTCATTTATAACTCTGCATGTTTGTGAATTACAGTGCCCCTGAGCTCCTTTCTTCAACTCGCTTTCTTGTGAGCTGGCCGCAACACCGCAGCATTGCTTCAGGCCCTAGTGTGGTTCCGGCATGGCACGCTGAGCCTTTGGTAAATTCCTCTTCCTGGTGGGAAATGAGAGTTAAATTTGCCCGTCCAGACACCTCCAGCTATTCACTCATTGGTTCTCCCTATTCCTGTTCATTTTCTGCAGAAATTGCAAACTTGGCCAAACAGGAGGTTAAAGGCACTGACTCTCCAAGTGGGGAGAGTGTTAGTAAAGCGTCTGGAATGTTGCACCCGAGTACCAGGGGACGGAACCTGAGACACATTTGAACACGTTTCCCGATCACACGGTGGATCATACTCTGTGTTCCACATGCATGTTTTAGCTGAAGGAAGAATCCCTTAAACCTGGAGAGTTGAGACCCATGGAATGGGTACCATGCAATATGACTTCAAAGGTTATGCATTGGCTCACCGAACCTCACCAATCCTATCACTGCTGCGCTTATGCCACTGTACACACGCTTGATTCTCTTTCGGAGACATATAAATCCATAGGTTTTAAGATTCTTACTAGTCAGGTATATTCTTAGACGTTTAATATGGTGTGTTGAGTCCACTTCATTGAGCAAGGAGTAGCTGTTGTCTATTACATGTTTGGCTTATGGAATGGTATCTGTGCTAATTTCAGTCTCTGGTTTTATACAGCACCCCAACTCACCTTTCCCCTTAAGCAAGCATAAGTTGGTTTTCTACATTTGAGACCCTGTTCTGTTTTGTAATTCAGTTCCTGTGTAGCCATGTTTACATTCCGTGTAGTAGTGATATCTTATGATGTTTCTTTTTCTGTGTGACTTATTTCACTTAGAATCATCGTACCTGTATCCACTCATTATGCTGCTACGGGCCTGATGATATAGATTTCATTGCTGAGTGATATTGCATTGTACGTAAGTACCACAAATTCTTTATCCATTTTTCGCTTTCTGTGATATTGAACTTGTACCGTAAACGAGGTTCTTGTAAACAGAGCGGTCCCAAACTTTGGGGTGGCTGTGTCTTTTTGATTTTAATTTCCCTAAGCTATAGGACCATAAGTGGAAGTGCCCTAGGCTCTGTTGCTTTGTTTTGTAGATATTTCAGGAAACACCATACACTTCTCCAGAGTGGCTGTTGGCAATTTACATCCCGCCCATCAGCATAACAAGGCTCCCAGTTCTCCATGGCCTGTCCTGCCTTTCTGGATTTTATACATTTTTCACATGGCCCTTTTGACAGGGGGGCAGTGAGACTTCATTGTAGTGCAGATTTCCTTTGCAAGCTTGCTTGGTTGGCCAAAAAGGGCGTATGCGTTTTTTCCTGAATATATTCAAGAAAAAACGCATACGCCCTTTTTGGCCAAGTGCATCATTGTGGACGTTCTGCCTCTTTTCCTATGCTTTACATGCAATTCCAGTCTACCTCCTGAAATCGGTTTCCTTCAATTCTGCCCCGCTTTCAAGTCCTCTTGGCAGCCTTACTTCAATATATTTTTGGACGATAGCTGTCATTTATAACTCTGCAGGTTTGTGAATTACAGTGCCCCTGAGCTCCTTTCTTCAACTCGCTTTCTTGTGAGCTGGCCGCAACACCGCAGCATTGCTTCAGGCCCTAGTGTGGTTCCGGCATGGCACGCTGAGCCTTTGGTTAATTCCTCTTCCTGGTGGGAAATGAGAGTTAAATTTGCCCGTCCAGACACCTCCAGCTAGTCTCTCATTGGTTCTCCCTATTCCTGTTCATTTTCAGCAGAAATGGCAAACTGGGCCAAACAGGAGGTTAAAGGCACTGACTCTCCAAGTGGGGAGAGTGTTAGTAAAGCGTCTGGAATGTTGCACCCGAGTACCAGGGGACGAAACCTGAGACACATTTGAACACGTTTCCCGATCACACGGTGGATCATACTCTGGGTTCCACATGCATGTTTTAGCTGAAGGAAGAATCCCGTAAACCTGGAGAGTTGAGACCCATGGAATGGGTACCATGCAATATGACTTCAAAGGGTCTGCATTTGCTCACTGAACCTCACCAATCCTATCACTGCTGCGTTTATGCCGCTGTACACACGCTTGATTCTCTTTCAGAGACATAGAAATCTATAGGTTTTAAGATTCTTACTGGTCAGGTATATTCTTAGGCGTTTAATATGGGGTGTAGAGTCCACTTCGTTGAGCAAGGAGTAGCTCTTGTCTATTACATATTTGGCTTATGGAACGGTATCTGTGCTAATTTCAATCTCTGGTTTTATGCAGCACCCCAACTCACCTTTCCCCTTAAGCAAGCATAAGTTGGTTTTCTACATTTGAGACCCTGTTCTGTTTTGTAATTCATTTCCTGTGTAGCCAAGTTTACATTCCGTGTAGTAGTTATATCTTATGATGTTTCTTTTTCTGTGTGACTTATTTCACTTAGAATCATCGTACCTGAATCCACTCATTATGCTGCTACGGGCCTGATGACATAGATTTCATTGCTGAGTGATATTGCATTGTACTTAAGTACCACAACTTCTTTATCCATTTTTTTCTTTCTGTGATATTGAACTTGTAGTGTAAACGAGGTTCTTGTAAACAGAGCCGTCCCAAACTTTGGGGTGGCTGTGTCTTTTTGATTTTAATTTCCCTAAGCTATAGAACCGTAAGTGGAAGTGCCCTAGGCTCTGTTGCTTTGTTTTTTAGATGTTTCAGGAAACACCATACACTTCTCCAGAGTGGCTGTTGGCAATTTACATCCCGCCCATCAGCATAACAAGGCTCCCAGTTCTCCATGGCCTGTCCTGCCTGTCTGGATTTTATACTTTTTTCAGATGGCCCTTTTGACCGGGGGGCAGTGAGACTTCATTGTAGTGCAGATTTCCTTTGCAAGCTTGCTTGGTTGGCCAAAAAGTGCGTATGCGTTTTTTCCTGAATATATTCAGGAAAAAACGCATACGCCCTTTTTGGCCAAGTGCATCATTGTGGACGTTCTGCCTCTTTTCCTATGCTTTACATGCAATTCCAGTCTACCTCCTGAAATCGGTTTCCTGCAATTCTGCCCCGCTTTCAAGTCCTCTTGGCAGCCTTACTTCAATATATTTTTGGACGATAGCTGTAATTTTTAACTCTGCAGGTTTGTGAATGACAGTGCCCGTGAGCTCCTTTCTTCAACTCGCTTTCTTCTGAGCTGGCCGCAACACCGCAGGATTGCTTCAGGCCCTAGTGTGGTTCCGGCATGGCACGCTGAGCCTTTGGTTAATTCCTCTTCCTGGTGGGAAATGAGAGTTAAATTTGCCCGTCCAGACACCTCCAGATAGTCTCTCATTGGTTCTCCCTATTCCTGTTCATTTTCCGCAGAAATTGCAAACTGGGCCAAACAGGAAGTTAAAGGCACTGACTCTCCAAGTGGGGAGAGTGTTAGTAAAGCGTCTGGAATGTTGCACCCGGGTACCAGGGGACAAAATCTGACACATTTGAACACATTTCCCGATCACACGGTGGATCATACTCTGGGTTCCACATGCATGTATTAGCTAAAGGAAGAATCCCTTAAACCTGGAGAGTTGAGACCCATGGAATGGGTACCATGCAATATGACTTCAAAGGGTCTGCATTTGCTCACCGATCCTCACCAATCCTATCACTGCTGCGCTTATGCCACTGTACACACGCTTGGTTCTCTTTCGGAGACATATAAATCCATAGGTTTTAAGATTCTTACTAGTCAGGTATATTCTTAGACGTTTAATATGGGGTGTTGAGTCCTCTTCGTTGAGCAAGGAGTAGCTCTTGTCTATTACATATTTGGCTTATGGAACGGTATCTGTGCTAATTTCAATCTCTGGTTTTATGCAGCACCCCAACTCACCTTTCCCCTTAAGCAAGCATAAGTTGGTTTTCTACATTTGAGACCCTGTTCTGTTCTGTAATTCTGTTCCTGTGTAGCCAAGTTTACATTCCGTGTAGTAGTGATATCTTATGATGTTTCTTTTTCTGTGTGACTTATTTCACTTAGAATCATCGTACCTTAATCCACTCATTATGCTGCTACAGGCCTGATGACATAGATTTCATTGCTGAGTGATATTGCATTGTATGTACCTACCACAACTTCTTTATCCATTTTTCGCTTTCTGTGATATTGAACTCGTACCGTAAACGAGGTTCTTGTAAACAGAGCCGTCCCAAACTTTGGGGTGGCTGTCTCTTTTTGACTTTATTTTCCCTAAGCTATAGGACCATAAGTGGAAGTGCCCTAGGCTCTGTTGCTTTGTTTTGTAGATGTTTCAGGAAACACCATACACTTCTCCAGAGTGGCTGTTGGCAATTTACATCTCGCCCATCAGCATAATAAGTTTCCCAGTTCTCAATGGCATGTCCTGCCTTTCTCGATTTTACACTATTTTCCGATGGCCCTTTTGACCGGGGGGCAGTGAGACTTCATTGTAGTGCAGATTTCCTTTGCAAGCTTGCTTGGTTGACCAAAAAGGGCGTATGCGTTTTTTCCTGAATATATTCAGGAAAAAACGCATACGCCCTTTTTGGCCAAGTGCATCATTGTGGACGTTCTGCCTCTTTTCCTATGCTTTACATGTAATTCCAGTCTACCTCCTGAAATCGGTTTCCTACAATTCTGCCCCGCTTTCAAGTCCTCTTGGCAGCCTTACTTCAATAGATTTTTGGACGATAGCTGTCATTTATAACTCTGCAGGTTTGTGAATTACAGTGCCCCTGAGCTCCTTTCTTCAACTCGCTTTCTTGTGAGCTGGCCGCAACACCGCAGGATTGCTTCAGGCCCTAGTGTGGTTCCGGCATGGCACGCTGAGCCTTTGGTTAATTCCTCTTCCTGGTGGGAAATGAGAGTTAAATTTGCCCGTCCAGACACCTCCAGCTAGTCTCTCATTGGTTCTCCCTATTCCTGTTCATTTTCCGCAGAAATTGCAAACTGGGCCAAACAGGAGGTTAAAGGCACTGACTCTCCAACTGGGGAGAGTGTTAGTAAAGGGTCTGGAATGTTGCACCCGAGTACCAGGGGACGAAACCTGAGACACATTTGAACACGTTTCCCGATCACACGGTGGATCATACTCTGGGTTCCACATGCATGTTTTAGCTGAAGGAAGAATCCCTTAAACCTGGAGAGTTGAGACCCATGGAATGGGTACCATGCAATATGACTTCAAAGGGTCTGCATTGGCTCACCGAACCTCACCAATCCTATCACTGCTGCGCTAATGCACTGTACACACGCTTGATTCTCTTTCGGAGACATATAAATCCATAGGTTTTAAGATTCTTACTAGTCAGGTATATTCTTATGCGTTTAATATGGGGTGTAGAGTCCACTTCGTTGAGCAAGGAGTAGCTCTTGTCTATTACATATTTGGCTTATGGAACGGTATCTGTGCTAATTTCAATCTCTGGTTTTATGCAGCACCCCAACTCACCTTTCCCCTTAAGCAAGCATAAGTTGGTTTTCTACATTTGAGACCCTGTTCTGTTTTGTAATTCAGTTCCTGGGTAGCCAAGTTTACATTCCGTGTAGTAGTGATATCTTATGATGTTTCTTTTTCTGTGTGACTTATCTCACTTAGAATCATCGTACCTGAATCCACTCATTATGCTGCTACGGGCCTGATGATATAGATTTCATTGCTGAGTGATATTGCCTTGTACGTAAGTACCACAAATTCTTTATACATTTTTCACCTTCTGTGATATTGAATTTGTAATGTAAATGAGGTTCTTGTAAACAGAGCCGTCCCAAATTTTGGGGTGGCTGTGTCTTTTTGATTTTAATTTCCCTAAGCTATAGGACCATAAGTGGAAGTGCCCTAGGCTCTGTTGCTTTGTTTTGTAGATGTTTCAGGAAACACCATACACTTCTCCAGAGTGGCTGTTGGCAATTTACATCCCGCCCATCAGCATAACAAGGCTCCCAGTTCTCCATGGCCTGTCCTGCCTTTCTGGATTTTATACTTTTCTCAGATGGCCCTTTGACCGGGGGGCAGTGAGACTTCATTGTAGTGCAGATTTCCTTTGCAAGCTTGCTTGGTTGGCCAAAAAGGGCGTATGCGTTTTTTCCTGAATATATTCAGGAAAAAACGCATACGCCCTTTTTGGCCAAGTGCATCATTGTGGACGTTCTGCCTCTTTTCCTATGCTTTACATGCAATTCCAGTCTACCTCCTGAAATCGGTTTCCTGCAATTCTGCCCCGCTTTCGAGTCCTCTTGGCAGCCTTACTTCAATATATTTTTGGACGATAGCTGTCATTTATAACTCTGCAGGTTTGTGAATTACAGTGCCCCTGAGCTCCTTTCTTCAACTCGTTTTCTTGTGACCTGGCCGCAACACCGCAGGATTGCTTCAGGCCCTAGTGTGGTTCCGGCATGGCACGCTGAGCCTTTGGTTAATTCCTCTTCCTGGTGGGAAATGAGAGTTAAGTTTGCCCGTCCAGACACCTCCAGATAGTCTCTCATTGGTTCTCCCTATTCCTGTTCATTTTCCGCAGAAATGGCAAACTTGGCCAAATAGGAGTTTAAAGGCACTGACTCTCCAAGTGGGGAGAGTTTTAGTAAAGCGTCTGGAATGTTACACCCGAGTACCAGGGGACAAATCTGAGACACATTTGAACACGTTTCCCGATCACACGGTGGATCATACTCTGGGTTCCACATGCATGTTTTAGCTGAAGGAAGAATCCCGTAAACCTGGAGAGTTGAGACCCATTAAATGGGTACCATGCAGTATGACTTCAAAGGGTCTGCGTTTGCTCACCGAACCTCACCAATCCTATCACTGCTGCATTTATGCCCCTGTACACACGCTTGATTCTCTTTCGGAGACATATGAATCCATAGGTTTTAAGATTCTTACTAGTCAGGTATATTCTTAGGCGTTTAATATGGGGTGTAGAGTCCACTTCGTTGAGCAAGGAGTAGCTCTTGTCTATTACATATTTGGCTTATGGAATGGTATCTGTGCTAATTTCAATCTCTTGTTTTATGCAGCACCCCAACTCACCTTTCCCCTTAAGCAAGCATAAGTTGGTTTTCTACATTTGAGACCCTGTTCTGTTTTGTAATTCAGTTCCTGTGTAGCCAAGGTTACATTCCGTGTAGTAGTGATATCTTATGATGTTTCTTTTTCTGTGTGACTTATTTCACTTAGAATCATCGTACCTGAATCCACTCATTATGCTGCTACGGGCCTGATGATATACATTTCATTGCTGAGTGATATTGCATTGTACGTAAGTACCACAAATTCTTTATCCATTTTTCGATTTGTGTGATATTGAACTTGTACCGTAAACGAGGTTCTTGTAAACAGAGCCGTCCCAAACTTTCGGGTGGCTGTGTCTTTTTGATTTTAATTTCCCTAAGCTATAGGACCATAAGTGGAAGTGCCCTAGGCTCTGTTGCTTTGTTTTGTAGATGTTTCAGGAAACACCATACACTTCTCCAGAGTGGCTGTTGGCAATTTACATCCCGCCCATCAGCATAACAAGGCTCCCAGTTCTCCATGGCCTGTCCTGCCTTGCTGGATTTTATATTTTTTTCAGATGGCCCTTTTGACCGGGGGGCAGTGAGACTTCATTGTAGTGCAGATTTCCTTTGCAAGCTTGCTTGGTTGGCCAAAAAGGGCGTATGCGTTTTTTCCTGAATATATTCAGGAAAAAACGCATACGCCCTTTTTGGCCAAGTGCATCATTGTGGACGTTCTGCCTCTTTTCCTATGCTTTACATGCAATTCCAGTCTACCTCCTGAAATCGGTTTCCTGCAATTCTGCCACGCTTTCGAGTCCTCTTGGCAGCCTTACTTCAATATATTTTTGGACGATAGCTGTCATTTATAACTCTGCAGGTTTGTGAATTACAGTGCCCCTGAACTCCTTTCTTCAACTCGCTTTCTTGTGAGCTGGCCGCAACACCGCAGCATTGCTTCAGGTCCTAGTGTGGTTCCGGCATGGCACGCTGAGCCTTTGGTTAATTCCTCTTCCTGGTGGGAAATGAGAGTTAAATTTGCCCGTACAGGCACCTCCAGGTAGTCTCTCATTGGTTCTCCCTATTCCTGTTCATTTTCCGCAGAAATGGCAAACTGGGCCAAACAGGAGGTTAAAGGCACTGACTCTCCAAGTGGGGAGAGTGTTAGTAAAGCGACTGGAATGTTGCACCCGAGTACCAGGGGACGAAAACTGAGACACATTTGAACACGTTTCCCGATCACATGGTGGATCATACTCTGGGTTCCAGATGCATGTTTTAGCTGAAGGAAGAATCCCTTAAACCTGGAGAGTTGAGACCCATGGAATGGGTACCATGCAATATGACTTCAAAGGGTCTGCATTTGCTCACCGAACCTCACCAATCCTATCACTGCTGCATTTATCCCACTGTAGACACGCTTGATTCTCTTTCGGAGACATATAAATCCATAGGTTTTAAGATTCTTACTAGTCAGGTATATTCCTAGACCTTTAATATGGGGTGTTGAGTCCTCTTCGTTGAGCAAGGAGTAGCTCTTGTCTATTACATATTTGGCTTATGGAACGGTATCTGTGCTAATTTCAATCTCTGATTTTATGCAGCACCCCAACTCACCTTTCCCCTTAAGCAAGCATAAGTTGCTTTTCTACATTTGAGACCCTGTTCTGTTTTGTAATTCAGTTCCTGTGTAGCCAATTTTACATTCCGTGTATTAGTGATATCTTATGATGTTTCTTTTTCTGTGTGACTTATCTCACTTAGAATCATCGTACCTGAATCCACTCATTATGCTGCTACGGGCCTGATGACATAGATTTCATTGCTGAGTGATATTGCATTGTACGTAAGTACCACAACTTCTTTATCCATTTTTCGCTTTCTGTGATATTGAACTTGTACCGTAAACGAGGTTCTTGTAAACAGAGCCGTCCCAAACTTTGGGGTGGCTGTGTCTTTTTGATTTTAATTTCCCTAATCTATAGGACCGTAAGTGGAAGTGCCCTAGGCTCTGTTGCTTTGGTTTTTAGATGTTTCAGGAAACACCATACACTTCTCCAGAGTGGCTGTTGGCAATTTACATCCCGCCCATCAGCATAACAAGGCTCCCAGTTCTCCATGGCCTGTCCTGCCTTTCTGGATTTTACACTTTTTTCAGATGGCCCTTTTGACCGGGGGGCAGTGCGACTTCATTGTAGTGCAGATTTCCTTTGCAAGCTTGCTTGGTTGGCCAAAAAGGGCGTATGCGTTTTTTCCTGAATATATTCAGGAAAAAACGCATACGCCCTTTTTGGCCAAGTGCATCATTGTGGACGTTCTGCCTCTTTTCCTATGCTTTACATGCAATTCCAGTCTACCTCCTGAAATCGGTTTCCTGCAATTCTGCCCCGCTTTCAAGTCCTCTTGGCAGCCATACTTCAATATATTTTTGGACTATAGCTGTCATTTATAACTCTGCAGGTTTGTGAATTACAGTGCCCCTGAGCTCCTTTCTTCAACTCGCTTTCTTGTGAGCTGGCCGCAACACCGCAGCATTGCTTCAGGCCCTAGTGTGGTTCCGGCATGGCACGCTGAGCCTTTGGTTAATTCCTCTTCCTGGTGGGAAATGAGAGTTAAATTTGCCCGTCCAGACACCTCCAGCTAGTCTCTCATTGGTTCTCCCTATTCCTGTTCATCTTCCGCAGAAGTTGCAAACTGGGCCAAACAGGAGGTTAAAGGCACTGACTCTCCAAGTGGGGAGAGTTTTAGTAAAGTGACTGGAATGTTTCACCCGAGTACCAGGGGACGAAGACTGAGACACATTTGAACACGTTTCCCGATCACACGGTGGATCATACTCTGGGTTCCACATGCATGTTTTAGCTGAAGGAAGAATCCCTTAAACCTGGAGAGTTGAGACCCATGGAATGGGTACCATGCAATATGACTTCAAAGGTTGTGCATTTGCTCACCGAACCTCACCAATCCTATCACTGCTGCGTTTATGCCGCTGTACACACGCTTGATTCTCTTTCGGAGACATAGAAATCCATAGGTTTTAAGATAATTACTAGTCAGCTATATACTTAGGCGTTTAATATGGGGTGTAGAGTCCACTTCGTTGAGCAAGGAGTAGCTCTTGTGTATTACATATTTGGCTTATGGAACGGTATCTGTGCTAATTTCAATCTCTGGTTTTATGCAGCACCCCAACTCACCTTTCCCCTTAAGCAAGCATAAGTTGGTTTTCTACATTTGAGACCCTGTTCTGTTTTGTAATTCAGTTTCTGTGTAGCCAAGTTTACATTCCGTGTAGTAGTGATATCTTATGATGTTTCTTTTTCTGAGTGACTTATTTCACTTAGAATCATCGTACCTGAATCCACTCATTATGCTGCTATGGGCCTGATGACATAGATTTCATTGCTGAGTGATATTGCATTGTACGTAAGTACCACAACTTCTTTATCCATTTTTCACTTTCTGTGATATTGAATTTCTACTGTAAACGAGGTTCTTCTAAACAGTGCCGTCCCAAACTTTGGGGTGGCTGTGTCTTTTTGATTTTAATTTCCCTAAGCTATAGGACCATAAGTGGAAGTGCCCTAGGCTCTGTTGCTTTCTTTTTTAGATATTTCAGGAAACACCATACACTTCTCCAGAGTGGCTGTTGGCAATTTACATCCCGCCCATCAGAATAACAAGGCTCCCACGTCTCCATGGCCTGTCCTGCCTTTCTGGATTTAACATTTTTTCACATGGCACTTTTGACTGGGGGGCAGTGAGACTTCATTGTAGTGCAGATTTCCTTTGCAAGCTTGCTTGGTTGGCCAAAAAGGGCGTATGCGTTTTTTCCTGAATATATTCAGGAAAAAACGCATACGCCCTTTTTGGCCAAGTGCGTCATTGTGGACGTTCTGCCTCTTTTCCTATGCTTTACATGCAATTCCAGTCTACCTCCTGAAATCGGTTTCCTGCAATTCTGCCCCGCTTTCAAGTCCTCTTGGCAGCCATACTTCAATATATTTTTGGACGATAGCTGTCATTTATAACTCTGCAGGTTTGTGAATTACAGTGCCCCTGAGCTCCTTTCTTAAACTCGCTTTCTTGTGAGCTGGCCGCAACACCGCAGCATTGCTTCAGGCCCTAGTGTGGTTCCGGCATGGCACGTTGAGCCTTTGGTTAATTCCTCTTCCTGGTGGGAAATGAGAGTTAAATTTGCCCGTCCAGACACCTCCAGCTAGTCTCTCATTGGTTCGCCCTATTCCTGTTCATTTTCCGCAGAAATTGCAAACTGGGCCAAACAGGAGGTTAAAGGCACTGACTCTCCAAGTGGGAAGAGTGTTAGTAAAGCGTCTGGAATGTTGCACACGAGTACCAGGGGATGAAACCTGAGACACATTTGAACACGTTTCCCGATCACACGGTGGATCATACTCTGGGTTCCACATGCATGTTTTAGCTGAAGGAAGAATCCCTTAAACCTGGAGAGTTGAGACCCATGGAATGGGTACCATGCAATATGACTTCAAAGGGTCTGCATTTGCTCACCGAACCTCACCAATCCTATCACTGCTGCGTTTATGCCGCTGTACACACGCTTGATTCTCTTTCGGAGACATAGAAATCCATAGGTTTTAAGATACTTACTAGTCATCTATATTCTTAGGCGGTTAATATGTGGTGTAGAGTCCACTTCATTGAGCAAGGAGTAACTCTTGTCTATTACATATTTGGCTTATGGAACGGTATCTGTGCTAATTTCAATCTCTGGTTTTATGCAGCACCCCAACTCACCTTTCCCCTTAAGCAAGCATAAGTTGGTTTTCTACATTTGAGACCCTGTTCTGTTTTGTAATTCAGTTCCTGTGTAGCCAAGTTTACATTCCGTGTAGTAGTGATATCTTATGATGTTTCTTTTTCTGAGTGACTTATTTCACTTAGAATCATCATACCTGAATCCACTCATTATGCTGCTACGGGCCTGATGACATAGATTTCATTGCTGAGTGATATTGCATTGTACGTAAGTACCACAATTTCTTTATCCATTTTTCACTTTCTGTGATATTGAATTTCTACTGTAAACGAGGTTCTTGTAAACAGAGCCGTCCCAAACTTTGGGGTGGCTGTGTCTTTTTGATTTTAATTTCCCTAAGCTATAGGACCATAAGTGGAAGTGCCCTAGGCTCTGTTGTTTTCTTTTTTAGATGTTTCAGGAAACACCATACACTTCTCCAGAGTGGCTGTTGGCAATTTACATCCCGCCCATCAGCATAACAAGGCTCCCAGTTCTCCATGGCCTGTCCTGCCTTTCTGGATTTTACACTTTTTTCAGATGGCCCTTTTGACCGGGGGGCAGTGAGACTTCATTGTAGTGCAGATTTCCTTTGCAAGCTTGCTTGGTTGGCCAAAAAGGGCGTATGCGTTTTTTCCTGAATATATTCAGGAAAAAACGCATACGCCCTTTTTGGCCAAGTGCATCATTGTGGACGTTCTGCCTCTTTTCCTATGCTTTACATGCAATTCCAGTCTACCTCCTGAAATCGGTTTCCTGCAATTCTGCCCCGCTTTCAAGTCCTCTTGGCAGCCTTACTTCAATATATTTTTGGACGATAGCTGTCATTTATAACTCTGCAGGTTTGTGAATTACAGTGCCCCTGAGCTCCTTTCTTCAACTCGCTTTCTTGTGAGCTGGCCGCAACACCGCAGCATTGCTTCAGGCCCTAGTGTGGTTCCGGCATGGCACGCTGAGCCTTTGGTTAATTCCTCTTCCTGGTGGGAAATGAGAGTTAAATTTGCCCGTCCAGACACCTCCAGCTAGTCTCTCATTGGTTCTCCCTATTCCTGTTCATTTTCCGCAGAAATTGTAAACTGGGCCAAACAGGAGGTTAAAGGCACTGACTCTCCAAGTGGGAAGAGTGTTAGTAAAGCGTCTGGAATGTTGCACACGAGTACCAGGGGACGAAACCTGAGACACATTTGAACACGTTTCCCGATCACACGGTGGATCATACTCTGGGTTCCACATGCATGTTTTAGCTGAAGGAAGAATCCCTTAAACCTGGAGAGTTGAGACCCATGGAATGGGTACCATGCAATATGACTTCAAAGGTTCTGCATTTGCTCACCGAACCTCACCAATCCTATCACTGCTGCATTTATGCCGCTATACACATGCTTGATTCTCTTTCGGAGACATAGAAATCCATAGGTTTTAAGATTTTTACTAGGCAGGTATATTCTTAGGCGTTTAATATGGGGTGTTGATTCCACTTGGTTGAGCAAGGAGTAGCTCTTGTCTATTACATATTTGGCTTATGGAACGGTATCTGTGCTAATTTCAATCTCTGGTTTTATGCAGCACCCCAACTCACCTTTCTCCTTAAGCAAGCATAAGTTGGTTTTCTACATTTCAGACCCTGTTCTGTTTTGTAATTCAGTTCCTGGGTAGCCAAGATTACATTCCATGTAGTAGTGATAACTTATGATGTTTCTTTTTCTGTGTGACTTATTTCACTTAGAATCATCGTACCTGAATCCACTCATTATGCTGCTACGGGCCTGATGACATAGATTTCATTGCTGAGTGATATTGCCTTGTACGTAAGTACCACAACTTCTTTATCCTTTTTTCACTTTCTGTGATATTGAATTTGTACTGTAAATGAGGTTCTTGTAAACAGAGCCGTCCCAAACTTTGGGGTGGCTGTGTCTTGTTGATTTTAATTTCCCTAAGCTATAGGACCATAAGTGGAAGTGCCCTAGGCTCCGTTGCTTTGTTTTTTAGATGTTTCAGGAAACACCATACACTTCTCCAGAGTGGCTGTTGGCAATTTACATCCCGCCCATCAGCATAACAAGGCTCCCAGTTCTCCATGGCCTGTCCTGCCTTTCTGGATTTTACACATTTTTCAGATGGCCCTTTTGACCGGGGGGCAGTGAGACTTCATTGTAGTGCAGATTTCCTTTGCAAGCTTGCTTGGTTGGCCAAAAAGGGCGTATGCGTTTTTTCCTGAATATACTCAGGAAAAAACGCATACGCCCTTTTTGGCCAAGTGCATCATTGTGGACGTTCTGCCTCTTTTCCTATGCTTTACATGCAATTCCAGTCTACCTGCTGAAATCGGTTTCCTGCAATTCTGCCCCGCTTTCAAGTCCTCTTGGCAGCCTTACTTCAATATATTTTTGGACGATAGCTGTCATTTATAACTCTGCAGGTTTGTGAATTACAGTGCCCCTGAGCTCCTTTCTTCAACTCGCTTTCTTGTGAGCTAGCCGCAACACCGCAGCATTGCTTCAGGCCCTAGTGTGGTTCCGGCATGGCACGCTGAGCCTTTGGTTAATTCCTCTGCCTGGTGGGAAATGAGAGTTAAATTTGCCCGTCCAGACACCTCCAGCTAGTCTCTCATTTGTTCTCCCTATTCCTGTTCATTTTCCGCAGAAATTGCAAACTGGGCCAAACAGGAAGTTAAAGGCACTGACTCTCCAAGTGGGGAGAGTGTTAGTAAAGCATCTGGAATGTTGCACCCGAGTACCAGGGGACGAAACCTGAGACACATTTGAACACGTTTCCCGATCACACGGTGGATCATACTCTGGGTTCCACATGCATGTTTTAGCTGAAGGAAGAATCCCTTAAACCTGGAGAGTTGAGACCCATGGAATGGGTACCATGCAATATGACTTCAAAGGGTCTGCATTTGCTCACCGAACCTCACCAATCCTATCACTGCTGCATTTATGCCGCTGTACACACGCTTGATTGTCTTTCGGAGACATAGAAATCCATAGGTTTTAAGATTTTTACTAGGCAGGTATATTCTTAGGCGTTTAATATGGGGTGTTGTGTCCTCTTCGTTGAGCAAGGAGTAGCTCTTGTCTATTACATATTTGGCTTATGGAACGGTATCTGTGCTAATTTCAATCTCTGGTTTTATGCAGCACCCCAACTCACCTTTCTCCTTAAGCTAGCATAAGTTGGTTTTCTACATTTCAGACCCTGTTCTGTTTTGTAATTCTGTTCCTGTGTAGCCAAGTTTACATTCCGTGTATTAGTGATATCTTATGATGTTTCTTTTTCTGTGTGACTTATCTCACTTAGAATCATCGTACCTGAATCCACTCATTATGCTGCTATGGGCCTGATGACATAGATTTTATTGCTGAGTGATATTGCATTGTACGTAAGTACCACAACTTCTTTATCCATTTTTCACTTTCTGTGATATTGAACTTGTACCGTAAACGAGGTTCTTGTAAACTCAGCTGTCCCAAACTTTGGGGTGGCTGTGTCTTTTTTATTTTAATTTCCCTAAGCTATAGGACCATAAGTGGAATTGCCCTAGGCTCTGTTGCTTTGTTTTTTAGATGTTTCAGGAAACACCATACACTTCTCCAGAGTGGCTGTTGGCAATTTATATCCCGCCCATCAGCATAACAAGGCTCCCAGTTCTCCATGGCCTGTCCTGCCTTTCTGGATTTTACACTATTTTCAGATGGCCCTTTTGACCGGGGGGCAGTGCGACTTCATTGTAGTGCAGATTTCCTTTTCAAGCTTGCTTGGTTGGCCAAAAAGGGCGTATGCGTTTTTTCCTGAATATACTCAGGAAAAAACGCATACGCCCTTTTTGGCCAAGTGCATCATTGTGGACGTTCTGCCTCTTTTCCTATGCTTTACATGCAATTCCAGTCTACCTCCTGAAATCGGTTTCCTGCAATTCTGCCCCACTTTCAAGTCCTCTTGGCAGCCTTACTTCAATATATTTTTGGACGATAGCTGTCATTTATAACTCTGCAGGTTTGTGAATTACAGTGCCCCTGAGCTCCTTTCTTCAACTCGCTTTCTTGTGAGCTGGCCGCAACACCGCAGCATTGCTTCAAGCCCTAGTGTGGTTCCGGCATGGCACGCTGAGCCTTTGGTTAATTCCTCTTCCTGGTGGGAAATGAGAGTTAAATTTGCCCGTCCAGACACCTCCAGCTAGTCTCTCATTGGTTCTCCCTATTCCTGTTCATTTTCCGCAGAAATTGCAAACTGGGCCAAACAGGAAGTTAAAGGCACTGACTCTCCAAGTGGGGAGAGTGTTAGTAAAGCGTCTGGAATGTTGCACCCGAGTACCAGGGGACGAAACCTGAGACACATTTGAACACGTTTCCCGATCACACGGTGGATCATACTCTGGGTTCCACATGCATGTTTTAGCTGAAGGAAGAATCCCTTAAACCTGGAGAGTTGAGACCCATGGAATGGGTACCATGCAATATGACTTCAAAGGGTCTGCATTTGCTCACCGAACCTCACCAATCCTATCACTGCTGCATTTATGCCGCTGTACACACGCTTGATTCTCTTTCGGAGACATAGAAATCCATACGTTTTAAGATTTTTACTAGGCAGGTATATTCTTAGGCGTTTAATATGCGGTGTTGTGTCCTCTTCGTTGAGCAAGGAGTAGTTCTTGTCTATTACATATTTGGCTTATGGAACGGTATCTGTGCTAATTTCAATCTCTGGTTTTATGCAGCACCCCAACTCACCTTTCTCCTTAAGCAAGCATAAGTTGGTTTTCTACATTTCAGACCCTGTTCTGTTTTGTAATTCAGTTCCTGGGTAGCCAAGATTACATTCCATGTAGTAGTGATAACTTATGATGTTTCTTTTTCTGTGTGACTTATTTCACTTAGAATCATCGTACCTGAATCCACTCATTATGCTGCTACGGGCCTGATGACATAGATTTCATTGCTGAGTGATATTGCCTTGTACGTAAGTACCACAACTTCTTTATCCATTTTTCACTTTCTGTGATATTGAATTTGTACTGTAAATGACGTTCTTGGAAACAGAGCCATCCCAAACTTTGAGGTGGCTGTGTCTTTTTGATTTTAATTTCCCTAAGCTATAGGACCATAAGTGGAAGTGCCCTAGGCTCTGTTTCTTTGTTTTGTAGATGTTTCAGGAAACACCATACACTTCTCCAGAGTGGCTGTTGGCAATTTACATCCCGCCCATCAGCATAACAAGGCTCCCAGTTCTCCATGGCCTGTCCTGCCTTTCTGGATTTTACACATTTTTCAGATGGCCCTTTTGACCGGGGGGCAGTGAGACTTCATTGTACTGCAGATTTCCTTTGCAAGCTTGCTTGGTTGGCCAAAAAGTGCGTATGCGTTTTGTCCTGAATATATTCAGTAAAAAATGCATACGCCCTTTTTGGACAAGTGCATCATTGTGGACGTTCTGCCTCTTTTCCTATGCTTTACATGCAATTCCAGTCTACCTCCTGAAACCGGTTTCCTGCAATTCTGCCCCGCTTTCAAGTCCTCTTGGCAGCCTTACTTCAATATATTTTTGGACGATAGCTGTCATTTTTAACAATGCAGGTTTGTGAATTACAGTGCCCCTGAGCTCCTTTCTTCAACTCGCTTTCTTGTGAGCTGGCCGCAACACCGCAGGATTGCTTCAGGCCCTAGTGTGGTTCTGGCATGGCACGCTGAGCCTTTGGTTAATTCCTCTTCCTGGTGGGAAATGAGAGTTAAATTTGCCCGTCCAGACACCTCCAGCTAGTCTCTCATTGGTTCTCCCTATTCCTGTTCATTTTCCGCAGAAATTGCAAACTGGGCCAAACAGGAGGTTAAGGGCACTGACTCTCCAAGTGGGGAGAGTGTTAGTAAAGCGTCTGGAATGTTGCACCCGAGTACCAGGGGACGAAAAGTGAGACATTTGAACACGTTTCCCGATCACACGGTGGATCATACTCTGGGTTCCACATGCATGTTTTAGCTGAAGGAAGAATCCTTTAAACCTGGAGAGTTGAGACCCATGGAATGGGTACCATGCAATATGACTTCAAAGGGTCTGCATTGGCTCACCGAACCTCACCAATCCTATCACTGCTGCGCTTATGCCGCTGTACACACGCTTGATTCTCTTTCGGAGACATATAAATCCATAGGTTTTAAGATTCTTACTAGTCAGGTATATTCTTAGGCGTTTAATATGGGGTGTTGTGTCCTCTTCGTTGAGCAAGGAGTAGCTCTTCTCTATTACATATTTGGCTTATGGAACGGTATCTGTGCTAATTTCAATCTCTGGTTTTATGTAGCACCCCAACTCACCTTTCCCCTTAAGCAAGCATAAGTTGGTTTTCTACATTTGAGACCCTGTTCTGTTTTGTAATTCTGTTCCTGTGTAGCCAAGTTTACATTCCGTGTATTAGTGATATCTTATGATGTTTCTTTTTCTGTGTGACTTATCTCACTTAGAATCATCGTACCTGAATCCACTCATTATCCTGCTATGGGCCTGATGACATAGATTTCATTGCTGAGTGATATTGCATTGTACGTAAGTACCACAACTTCTTTATCCATTTTTCACTTTCTGTGATATTGAATTTGTACTGTAAACGAGGTTCTTGTAAACAGAGCCGTCCCAAATTTTGGGGTGGCTGTGTCTTTTTGATTTTAATTTCCCTAAGCTATAGGACCATAAGTGGAAGCGCCCTAGGCTCTGTTGCTTTGTTTTTATTATGTTTCAGGAAACACCATACACTTCTCCAGAGTGGCTGTTGGCAATTTACATCCCGCCCATCAGCATAACAAGGCTCCCAGTTCTCCATGGCCTGTCCTGCCTTTCTGGATTTTACACTTTTTTCAGATGGCCCTTTTGACCGGGGGGCAGTGAGACTTCATTGTAGTGCAGATTTCCTTTGCAAGCTTGCTTGGTTGGCCAAAAAGGGCGTATGCGTTTTTTCCTGAATATATTCAGGAAAAAACGCATACGCCCTTTTTGGCCAAGTGCATCATTGTGGACGTTCTGCCTCTTTTCCTATGCTTTACATGCAATTCCAGTCTACCTCCTGAAATCGGTTTCCTGCAATTCTGCCCCACTTTCAAGTCCTCTTGGCAGCCTTACTTCAATATATTTTTGGACGATAATTGTCATTTATAACTCTGCAGGTTTGTGAATTACAGTGCCCCTGAGCTCCTTTCTTCAACTCGCTTTCTTGTGAGCTGGCCGCAACACCGCAGGATTGCTACAGGCCCTAGTGTGGTTCTGGCATGGCACGCTGAGCCTTTGGTTAATTCCTCTTCCTGGTGGGAAATGAGAGTAAAATTTGCCCGTCCAGACACCTCCATCTAGTCTCTCATTGGTTCTCCCTATTCCTGTTCATTTTCCAAAGAAATTGCAAACTGGGCCAAAGAGGAGCTTAAAGGCACTGACTCTCCAAGTGGGGAGAGTGTTAGTAAAGCATCTGGAATGTTGCACCCGAGTACCAGGGGACGAAAACTGAGACACATTTGAACACGTTTCCCGATCACACGGTGGATCATACTCTGGGTTCCACATGCATGTTTTAGCTGAAGGAAGAATCCCTTAAACCTGGAGAGTTGAGACCCATGGAATGGGTACCATGCAATATGACTTCAAAGGGTCTGCATTTGCTCACCGAACCTCACCAATCCTATCACTGCTGCGTTTATGCCGCTGTACACATGCTTGATTCTCTTTTGGAGACATATAAATCCATAGATTTTAAGATTCTTACTAGTCAGTTATATTCTTAGGCGTTTAATATTGGGCGTTGAGTCCACTTCGTTGAGCAAGGAGTAGCTCTTGTCTATTACATATTTGGCTTATGGAACGGTATCTGGCTAATTTCAATCTCTGGTTTTATGCAGCACCCCAACTCACCTTTCCCCTTAAGCAAGCATAAGTTGGTTTTCTACATTTGAGACCCTGTTCTGTTTTGTAATTCAGTTCCTGTGTAGCCAAGTTTACATTCCGTGTAGTAGTGATATCTTATGATGTTTCTTTTTCTGTGTGACTTATTTCACTTAGAATCATCGTACCTGAATCCACTCATTATGCTGCTATGGGCCTGATGACATAGATTTCATTGCTGAGTGATATTGCATTGTACGTAAGTACCACAACTTCTTTATCCTTTTTTCACTTTCTGTGATATTGAACTTGTACCGTAAAAGAGGTTCTTGTAAACAGAGCCGTCCGAAACTTTCGGGTGGCTGTGTATTTTTGATTTTAATTTCCCTAAGCTAAAGGACCATAAGTGGAAGTGCCCTAGGCTCTGTTGCTTTGGTTTTTAGATGTTTCAGGAAACACCATACACTTCTCCAGAGTGGCTGTTGGCAATTTACATCCCGCCCATCAGCATAACAAGGCTCCCAGTTCTCCATGGCCTGTCCTGCCTTTCTGGATTTTACACTTTTTTCAGATGGCCCTTTTGACCGGGGGGCAGTGAGACTTCATTGTAGTGCAGATTTCCTTTGCAAGCTTGCTTGGTTGGCCAAAAAGGGCGTATGCGTTTTTTCCTGAATATATTCAGGAAAAAACGCATACGCCCTTTTTGGCCAAGTGCGTCATTGTGGACGTTCTGCCTCTTTTCCTATGCTTTACATGCAATTCCAGTCTACCTCCTGAAATCGGTTTCCTGCAATTCTGCCCCGCTTTCAAGTCCTCTTGGCAGCCATACTTCAATATATTTTTGGACTATAGCTGTCATTTATAACTCTGCAGGTTTGTGAATTACAGTGCCCCTGAGCTCCTTTCTTCAACTCGCTTTCTTGTGAGCTGGCCGCAACACCGCAGCATTGCTTCAGGCCCTAGTGTGGTTCCGGCATGGCACGCTGAGCCTTTGGTTAATTCCTCTTCCTGGTGGGAAATGAGAGTTAAATTTGCCTGTCCAGACACCTCCAGCTAGTCTCTCATTGGTTCTCCCTATTCCTGTTCATTTTCCGCAGAAATTGCAAACTGGGCCAAACAGGAGGTTAAAGGCACTGACTCTCCAAGTGGGAAGAGTGTTAGTAAAGCGTCTGGAATGTTGCACCCGAGTACCAGGGGACGAAACCTGAGACACATTTGAACACGTTTCCCGATCACACGGTGGATCATACTCTGGGTTCCACATGCATGTTTTAGCTGAAGGAAGAATCCCTTAAACCTGGAGAGTTGAGACCCATGGAATGGGTACCATGCAATATGACTTCAAAGGGTCTGCATTTGCTCACCAAACCTCACCAATCCTATCACTGCTGCGTTTATGCCGCTGTACACACGCTTGATTCTCTTTCGGAGACATAGAAATCCATAGGTTTTAAGATACTTACTAGTCAGCTATATTCTTAGGCGGTTAATATGTGGTGTAGAGTCCACTTCATTGAGCAAGGAGTAACTCTTGTCTATTACATATTTGGCTTATGGAACGGTATCTGTGCTAATTTCAATCTCTGGTTTTATGCAGCACCCCAACTCACCTTTCCCCTTAAGCAAGCATAAGTTGGTTTTCTACATTTGAGACCCTGTTCTGTTTTGTAATTCAGTTCCTGTGTAGCCAAGTTTACATTCCGTGTAGTAGTGATATCTTATGATGTTTCCTTTTCTGTGTGACTTATTTCACTTAGAATCATCGTACCTGAATGCACTCATTATGCTGCTACGGGCCTGATGACATAGATTTCATTGCTGAGTGATATTGCATTGTACGTAATTACCATAACTTCTTTATCCATTTTTCGCTTTCTGTGATATTGAACTTGTACCGTAAACGAGGTTCTTGTAAACACAGCTGTCCCAAACTTTGGGGTGGCTGTGTCTTTTTTATTTTAATTTCCCTAATCTATAGGACCATAAGTGGAATTGCCCTAGGCTCTGTTGCTTTGTTTTTTAGATGTTTCAGGAAACACCATACACTTCTCCAGAGTGGCTGTTGGCAATTTACATCCCGCCCATCAGCATAACAAGGCTCCCAGTTCTCCATGGCCTGTCCTGCCTTTCTGGATTTTACACTTTTTTCAGATGGCCCTTTTGACCGGGGGGCAGTGAGACTTCATTGTAGTGCAGATTTCCTTTGCAAGCTTGCTTGGTTGGCCAAAAAGGGCGTATGCGTTTTTTCCTGAATATACTCAGGAAAAAACGCATACGCCCTTTTTGGCCAAGTGCATCATTGTGGACGTTCTGCCTCTTTTCCTATGCTTTACATGCAATGCCAGTCTACCTCCTGAAATCGGTTTCCTGCAATTCTGCCCCACTTTCAAGTCCTCTTGGCAGCCTTACTTCAATATATTTTTGGACGATAGCTGTCATTTATAACTCTGGAGGTTTGTGAATTACAGTGACCCTGAGCTCCTTTCTTCAACTCGCTTTCTTGTGAGCTGGCCGCAACACCGCAGCATTGCTTTAGGCCCTAGTGTGGTTCCGGCATGGCACGCTGAGCCTTTGGTTAATTCCTCTTCCTGGTGGGAAATGAGAGTTAAATTTGCCCGTCCAGACACCTCCAGCTAGTCTCTCATTGGTTCTCCCTATTCCTGTTCATTTTCCGCAGAAATTGCAAACTGGGCCAAACAGGAGGTTAAGGGCACTGACTCTCCAAGTGGGGAGAGTGTTAGTAAAGCGTCTGGAATGTTGCACCCGAGTACCAGGGGACGAAAAGTGAGACATTTGAACACGTTTCCCGATCACACGGTGGATCATACTCTGGGTTCCACATGCATGTTTTAGCTGAAGGAAGAATCCTTTAAACCTGGAGAGTTGAGACCCATGGAATGGGTACCATGCAATATGACTTCAAAGGGTCTGCATTGGCTCACCGAACCTCACCAATCCTATCACTGCTGCGCTTATGCCGCTGTACACACGCTTGATTCTCTTTCGGAGACATATAAATCCATAGGTTTTAAGATTCTTACTAGTCAGGTATATTCTTAGGCGTTTAATATGGGGTGTTGTGTCCTCTTCGTTGAGCAAGGAGTAGCTCTTCTCTATTACATATTTGGCTTATGGAACGGTATCTGTGCTAATTTCAATCTCTGGTTTTATGTAGCACCCCAACTCACCTTTCCCCTTAAGCAAGCATAAGTTGGTTTTCTACATTTGAGACCCTGTTCTGTTTTGTAATTCTGTTCCTGTGTAGCCAAGTTTACATTCCGTGTATTAGTGATATCTTATGATGTTTCTTTTTCTGTGTGACTTATCTCACTTAGAATCATCGTACCTGAATCCACTCATTATCCTGCTATGGGCCTGATGACATAGATTTCATTGCTGAGTGATATTGCATTGTACGTAAGTACCACAACTTCTTTATCCATTTTTCACTTTCTGTGATATTGAATTTGTACTGTAAACGAGGTTCTTGTAAACAGAGCCGTCCCAAATTTTGGGGTGGCTGTGTCTTTTTGATTTTAATTTCCCTAAGCTATAGGACCATAAGTGGAAGCGCCCTAGGCTCTGTTGCTTTGTTTTTATTATGTTTCAGGAAACACCATACACTTCTCCAGAGTGGCTGTTGGCAATTTACATCCCGCCCATCAGCATAACAAGGCTCCCAGTTCTCCATGGCCTGTCCTGCCTTTCTGGATTTTACACTTTTTTCAGATGGCCCTTTTGACCGGGGGGCAGTGAGACTTCATTGTAGTGCAGATTTCCTTTGCAAGCTTGCTTGGTTGGCCAAAAAGGGCGTATGCGTTTTTTCCTGAATATATTCAGGAAAAAACGCATACGCCCTTTTTGGCCAAGTGCATCATTGTGGACGTTCTGCCTCTTTTCCTATGCTTTACATGCAATTCCAGTCTACCTCCTGAAATCGGTTTCCTGCAATTCTGCCCCACTTTCAAGTCCTCTTGGCAGCCTTACTTCAATATATTTTTGGACGATAATTGTCATTTATAACTCTGCAGGTTTGTGAATTACAGTGCCCCTGAGCTCCTTTCTTCAACTCGCTTTCTTGTGAGCTGGCCGCAACACCGCAGGATTGCTACAGGCCCTAGTGTGGTTCTGGCATGGCACGCTGAGCCTTTGGTTAATTCCTCTTCCTGGTGGGAAATGAGAGTAAAATTTGCCCGTCCAGACACCTCCATCTAGTCTCTCATTGGTTCTCCCTATTCCTGTTCATTTTCCAAAGAAATTGCAAACTGGGCCAAAGAGGAGCTTAAAGGCACTGACTCTCCAAGTGGGGAGAGTGTTAGTAAAGCATCTGGAATGTTGCACCCGAGTACCAGGGGACGAAAACTGAGACACATTTGAACACGTTTCCCGATCACACGGTGGATCATACTCTGGGTTCCACATGCATGTTTTAGCTGAAGGAAGAATCCCTTAAACCTGGAGAGTTGAGACCCATGGAATGGGTACCATGCAATATGACTTCAAAGGGTCTGCATTTGCTCACCGAACCTCACCAATCCTATCACTGCTGCGTTTATGCCGCTGTACACATGCTTGATTCTCTTTTGGAGACATATAAATCCATAGATTTTAAGATTCTTACTAGTCAGTTATATTCTTAGGCGTTTAATATTGGGCGTTGAGTCCACTTCGTTGAGCAAGGAGTAGCTCTTGTCTATTACATATTTGGCTTATGGAACGGTATCTGGCTAATTTCAATCTCTGGTTTTATGCAGCACCCCAACTCACCTTTCCCCTTAAGCAAGCATAAGTTGGTTTTCTACATTTGAGACCCTGTTCTGTTTTGTAATTCAGTTCCTGTGTAGCCAAGTTTACATTCCGTGTAGTAGTGATATCTTATGATGTTTCTTTTTCTGTGTGACTTATTTCACTTAGAATCATCGTACCTGAATCCACTCATTATGCTGCTATGGGCCTGATGACATAGATTTCATTGCTGAGTGATATTGCATTGTACGTAAGTACCACAACTTCTTTATCCTTTTTTCACTTTCTGTGATATTGAACTTGTACCGTAAAAGAGGTTCTTGTAAACAGAGCCGTCCGAAACTTTCGGGTGGCTGTGTATTTTTGATTTTAATTTCCCTAAGCTAAAGGACCATAAGTGGAAGTGCCCTAGGCTCTGTTGCTTTGGTTTTTAGATGTTTCAGGAAACACCATACACTTCTCCAGAGTGGCTGTTGGCAATTTACATCCCGCCCATCAGCATAACAAGGCTCCCAGTTCTCCATGGCCTGTCCTGCCTTTCTGGATTTTACACTTTTTTCAGATGGCCCTTTTGACCGGGGGGCAGTGAGACTTCATTGTAGTGCAGATTTCCTTTGCAAGCTTGCTTGGTTGGCCAAAAAGGGCGTATGCGTTTTTTCCTGAATATATTCAGGAAAAAACGCATACGCCCTTTTTGGCCAAGTGCGTCATTGTGGACGTTCTGCCTCTTTTCCTATGCTTTACATGCAATTCCAGTCTACCTCCTGAAATCGGTTTCCTGCAATTCTGCCCCGCTTTCAAGTCCTCTTGGCAGCCATACTTCAATATATTTTTGGACTATAGCTGTCATTTATAACTCTGCAGGTTTGTGAATTACAGTGCCCCTGAGCTCCTTTCTTCAACTCGCTTTCTTGTGAGCTGGCCGCAACACCGCAGCATTGCTTCAGGCCCTAGTGTGGTTCCGGCATGGCACGCTGAGCCTTTGGTTAATTCCTCTTCCTGGTGGGAAATGAGAGTTAAATTTGCCTGTCCAGACACCTCCAGCTAGTCTCTCATTGGTTCTCCCTATTCCTGTTCATTTTCCGCAGAAATTGCAAACTGGGCCAAACAGGAGGTTAAAGGCACTGACTCTCCAAGTGGGAAGAGTGTTAGTAAAGCGTCTGGAATGTTGCACCCGAGTACCAGGGGACGAAACCTGAGACACATTTGAACACGTTTCCCGATCACACGGTGGATCATACTCTGGGTTCCACATGCATGTTTTAGCTGAAGGAAGAATCCCTTAAACCTGGAGAGTTGAGACCCATGGAATGGGTACCATGCAATATGACTTCAAAGGGTCTGCATTTGCTCACCAAACCTCACCAATCCTATCACTGCTGCGTTTATGCCGCTGTACACACGCTTGATTCTCTTTCGGAGACATAGAAATCCATAGGTTTTAAGATACTTACTAGTCAGCTATATTCTTAGGCGGTTAATATGTGGTGTAGAGTCCACTTCATTGAGCAAGGAGTAACTCTTGTCTATTACATATTTGGCTTATGGAACGGTATCTGTGCTAATTTCAATCTCTGGTTTTATGCAGCACCCCAACTCACCTTTCCCCTTAAGCAAGCATAAGTTGGTTTTCTACATTTGAGACCCTGTTCTGTTTTGTAATTCAGTTCCTGTGTAGCCAAGTTTACATTCCGTGTAGTAGTGATATCTTATGATGTTTCCTTTTCTGTGTGACTTATTTCACTTAGAATCATCGTACCTGAATGCACTCATTATGCTGCTACGGGCCTGATGACATAGATTTCATTGCTGAGTGATATTGCATTGTACGTAATTACCATAACTTCTTTATCCATTTTTCGCTTTCTGTGATATTGAACTTGTACCGTAAACGAGGTTCTTGTAAACACAGCTGTCCCAAACTTTGGGGTGGCTGTGTCTTTTTTATTTTAATTTCCCTAATCTATAGGACCATAAGTGGAATTGCCCTAGGCTCTGTTGCTTTGTTTTTTAGATGTTTCAGGAAACACCATACACTTCTCCAGAGTGGCTGTTGGCAATTTACATCCCGCCCATCAGCATAACAAGGCTCCCAGTTCTCCATGGCCTGTCCTGCCTTTCTGGATTTTACACTTTTTTCAGATGGCCCTTTTGACCGGGGGGCAGTGAGACTTCATTGTAGTGCAGATTTCCTTTGCAAGCTTGCTTGGTTGGCCAAAAAGGGCGTATGCGTTTTTTCCTGAATATACTCAGGAAAAAACGCATACGCCCTTTTTGGCCAAGTGCATCATTGTGGACGTTCTGCCTCTTTTCCTATGCTTTACATGCAATGCCAGTCTACCTCCTGAAATCGGTTTCCTGCAATTCTGCCCCACTTTCAAGTCCTCTTGGCAGCCTTACTTCAATATATTTTTGGACGATAGCTGTCATTTATAACTCTGGAGGTTTGTGAATTACAGTGACCCTGAGCTCCTTTCTTCAACTCGCTTTCTTGTGAGCTGGCCGCAACACCGCAGCATTGCTTTAGGCCCTAGTGTGGTTCCGGCATGGCACGCTGAGCCTTTGGTTAATTCCTCTTCCTGGTGGGAAATGAGAGTTAAATTTGCCCGTCCAGACACCTCCAGCTAGTCTCTCATTGGTTCTCCCTATTCCTGTTCATTTTCCACAGAAATTGCAAACTGGGCCAAACTGGAGTTTAAAGGCAATGACTCTCCAAGTGGGGAGAGTGTTAGTAAAGCGTCTGGAATGTTGCACCCGAGTACCAGGGTACGAAACCTGAGACACATTTGAACACGTTTCCCGATCACACGGTGGATCATACTCTGGGTTCCACATGCATGTTTTAGCTGAAGGAAGAATCCCTTAAACCTGGAGAGTTGAGACCCATGGAATGGGTACCATGCAATATGACTTCAAAGGGTCTGCATTTGCTCACCGAACCTCACCAATCCTATCACTGCTGTGTTTATGCCGCTGTACACACGCTTGATTCTCTTTCGGAGTCATAGAAATCCATAGGTTTTAAAATACTTACTAGTCAGCTATATTCTTAGGCGTTTAATATGGGGTGTAGAGTCCACTTGGTTGAGCAAGGAGTAGCTCTTGTCTATTACATATTTGGCTTATGGAACGGTATCTGTGCTAATTTCAATCTCTGGTTTTATGCAGCACCCCAACTCACCTTTCCCCTTAAGCAAGCATAAGTTGGTTTTCTACATTTGAGACCCTGTTCTGTTTTGTAATTCAGTTCCTGTGTAGGAAAGTTTACATTCCGTGTAGTAGTGATATCTTATGATGTTTCTTTTTCTGTGTGACTTATTTCACTTAGAATCATCGTACCTGTATCCACTCATTATGCTGCTACGGGCCTGATGACATAGATTTCATTGCTGAGTGATATTGCATTGTACGTAAGTACCACAAATTCTTTATCCATTTTTCGCTTTCTGTGATATTGAATTTCTACTGTAAACGAGGTTCTTGTAAACAGAGCCGTCCCAAACTTTGGGGTGGCTGTGTCTTTTTGATTTTAATTTCCCTAAGCTATAGGACCATAAGTGGAAGTGCCCTAGGCTCTGTTGCTTTGTTTTTTAGATGTTTCAGGAAACACCATACACTTCTCCAGAGTGGCTGTTGGCAATTTACATCCCGCCCATCAGCATAACAAGGCTCCCAGTTCTCCATGGCCTGTCCTGCCTTTCTGGATTTTACACTTTTTTCAGATGGCCCTTTTGACTGGGTGTGAGTGAGACTTCATTGTAGTGCAGATTTCCTTTGCAAGCTTGTTTGGTTGGCCAAAAAGGGCGTATGCTTTTTTTCTTGAATATATTCAGGAAAAAGCGCATACGCCCTTTTTGGCCAAGTGCATCATTGTGGACGTTCTGCCTCTTTTCCTATGCTTTACATGCAATTCCAGTCTAACTCCTGAAATCAGTTTCCTGCAATTCTGCCCCGCTTTCAAGTCCTCTTGGCAGCCTTACTTCAATATATTTTTGGACGATAGCTGTCATTTATAACTCTGCAGGTTTGTGAATTACAGTGCCCCTGAGCTCCTTTCTTCAACTCGCTTTCTTGTGAGCTGGCCGCAACACCGCAGCATTGCTTCAGGCCCTAGTGTGGTTCCGGCATGGTACGCTGAGCCTTTGGTTAATTCCTCTTCCTGGTGGGAAATGAGAGTTAAATTTGCCCGTCCAGACATCTCCAGCTAGTCTCTCATTGGTTCTCCCTATTCCTGTTCATTTTCCGCAGAAATTGCAAACTGGGCTAAACAGGAGGTTAAAGGCACTGACTCTCCAAGTGGGAAGAGTGTTAGTAAAGCGTCTGGAATGTTGCACACGAGTACCAGGGAACGAAACCTGAGACACATTTGAACACGTTTCCCGATCACACGGTGGATCATACTCTGGGTTCCACATGCATGTTTTAGCTGAAGGAAGAATCCCTTAAACCTGGAGAGTTGAGACCCATGGAATGGGTACCATGCAATATGACTTCAAAGGGTCTGCATTTGCTCACCGAACCTCACCAATCCTATCACTGCTGCGTTTATGCCGCTGTACACACGCTTGATTCTCTTTCGGAGACATAGAAATCCATAGGTTTTAAGATACTTACTAGTCAGCTATATTCTTAGGCGTTTAATATGTGGTGTAGAGTCCACTTCGTTGAGCAAGGAGTAACACTTGTCTATTACATATTTGGCTTATGGAACGGTATCTGTGCTAATTTCAATCTCTGGTTTTATGCAGCACCCCAACTCACCTTTCCCCTTAAGCAAGCATAAGTTGGTTTTCTACATTTGAGACCCTGTTCTGTTTTGTAATTCAGTTCCTGTGTAGCCAAGTTTACATTCCGTGTAGTAGTGATATCTTATGATGTTTCTTTTTCTGTGTGACTTATTTCACTTAGAATCATCGTACCTGAATCCACTCATTATGCTGCTACGGGCCTGATGACATAGATTTCATTGCTGAGTGATATTGCATTGTACGTAATTACCATAACTTCTTTATCCATTTTTCGCTTTCTGTGATATTGAACTTGTACCGTAAATGAGGTTCTTGTAAACACAGCTGTCCCAAACTTTGGGGTGGCTGTGTCTTTTTTATTTTAATTTCCCTAAGCTATAGGACCATAAGTGGAATTGCCCTAGGCTCTGTTGCTTTGTTTTTTAGATGTTTCAGGAAACACCATACACTTCTCCAGAGTGGCTGTTGGCAATTTACATCCCGCCCATCAGCATAACAAGGCTCCCAGTTCTCCATGGCCTGTCCTGCCTTTCTGGATTTTACACTTTTTTCAGATGGCCCTTTTGACCGGGGGGCAGTGAGACTTCATTGTAGTGCAGATTTCCTTTGCAAGCTTGCTTAGTTGGCCAAAAAGGGCGTATGCGTTTTTTCCTGAATATATTCAGGAAAAAACGCATACGCCCTTTTTGGCCAAGTGCATCATTGTGGACGTTCTGCCTCTTTTCCTATGCTTTACATGCAATTCCAGTCTACCTCCTGAAATCGGTTTCCTGCAATTCTGCCCCACTTTCAAGTCCTCTTGGCAGCCTTACTTCAATATATTTTTGGACGATAGCTGTCATTTATAACTCTGCAGGTTTGTGAATTACAGTGACCCTGAGCTCCTTTCTTCAACTCGCTTTCTTGTGAGCTGGCCGCAACACCGCAGCATTGCTTCAGGCCCTAGTGTGATTCCGGCATGGCACGCTGAGCCTTTGGTTAATTCCTCTTCCTGGTGGGAAATGAGAGTTAAATTTGCCCGTCCAGACACCTCCAGCTAGTCTCTCATTGGTTCTCCCTATTCCTGTTCATTTTCCGCAGAAATTGCAAACTGGGCCAAACAGGAGGTTAAAGGCACTGACTGTCTAAGTGGGGAGAGTGTTAGTAAAGCGTCTGGAATGTTGCAACCGAGTACCAGCGGACGAAACCTGAGACACATTTGAACACGTTTCCCGATCACACGGTGGATCATACTCTGGGTTCCACATGCATGTTTTAGCTGAAGGAAGAATCCCTTAAACCTGGAGAGTTGAGACCCATGGAATGGGTACCATGCAATATGACCTCCAAGGGTCTGCATTTGCTCACCGAACCTCACCAATCCTATCACTGCTGCGCTTATGCCACTGTACACATGCTTGATTCTCTTTCGGAGACATATAAATCCATAGGTTTTAAGATTCTTACTAGTCATGTATATTCTTAGGCGTTTAATATGGGGTGTTGTGTCCTCTTCGTTGAGCAAGGAGTAGCTCTTGTCTATTACATATTTGGCTTATGGAACGGTATCTGTGCTAATTTCAATCTCTGGTTTTATGCAGCACCCCAACTCACCTTTCCCCTTAAGCAAGCATAAGTTGGTTTTCTACATTTGAGACCCTGTTCTGTTTTGTAATTCAGTTCCTGTGTAGCCAAGTTTACATTCCGTGTAGTAGTGATATCTTATGATGTTTCTTTTTCTGTGTGACTTATTTCACTTAGAATCATCGTACCTGAATCCACTCATTATGCTGCCACGGGCCTGATGATATAGATTTCATTGCTGAGTGATATTGCCTTGTACGTAAGTACCACAAATTCTTTATCCATTTTTCACTTTCTGTGTTATTGAACTTGTACCGTAAACGAGGATCTTGTAAACAGAGCCGTCCCAAAATTTGGGGTGGCTGTGTCTTTTTGATTTTAATTTCCCTAAGCTATAGGACCATAAGTGGAAGTGCCCTAGGCTCTGTTGCTTTGTTTTTTAGATGTTTCAGGAAACACCATACACTTCTCCAGAGTGGCTGTTGGCAATTTACATCCCGCCCATCAGCATAACAAGGCTCCCAGTTCTCCATGGCCTGTCCTGCCTTTCTGGATTTTATACTTTTTTCAGATGGCCCTTTTGACTGGGGAGCAGTGAGACTTCATTGTAGTGCAGATTTCCTTTGCAAGCTTGCTTGGTTGGCCAAAAAGGGCGTATGCGTTTTTTCCTGAATATATTCAGGAAAAAACGCATACGCCCTTTTTGGCCAAGTGCATCATTGTGGACGTTCTGCCTCTTTTCCTATGCTTTACATGCAATTCCAGTCTACCTCCTGAAACCGGTTTCCTGCAATTCTGCCCCGCTTTCAAGTCCTCTTGGCAGCCTTACTTCAATATATTTTTGGACGATAGCTGTCATTTATAACTCTGCAGGTTTGTGAATTACAGTGCCCCTGAGCTCCTTTCTTCAACTCGCTTTCTTGTGAGCAGGCCGCAACACCGCAGCCTTGCTTCAGGCCCTAGTGTGGTTCCGGCATGGCACGCTGAGCCTTTGGTTAATTCTTCTTCCTGGTGGGAAATGAGAGTTAAGTTTGCCCATACAGGCACCTCCAGCTAGTCTCTAATTGGTTCTCCCTATTCCTGTTCATTTTCCACAGAAATGGCAAACTGGGCCAAAAAGGAGTTTAAAGACAATGACTCTCCAAGTGGGGAGAGTGTAGTAAAGCGACTGGAATGTTGCACCCGAGTACCAGGGGACGAAAACTGAGACACATTTGAACACGTTTCCCGATCACACGGTGGATCATACTCTGGGTTCTACATGCATGTTTTAGCTGAAGGAAGAATCCCTTAAACCTGGAGAGTTGAGACCCATGGAATGGGTACCATGCAATATGACTTCAAAGGTCTACATTGGCTCACCGAACCTTACCAATCCTATCACTGCTGCGTTTATGCCGCTGTACACACGCTTGATTCTCTTTCGGAGACATAGAAATCCATAGGTTTTAAGATTCTTACTAGTCAGGTATATTCTTAGGCGTTTAATATGGGGTGTAGAGTCCACTTTGTTGAGCAAGGAGTGGCTCTTGTCTATTACATATTTGGCTTATGGAACGGTATCTGTGCTAATTTCAATCTCTGGTTTTATGCAGCACCCCAACTCACCTTTCCCCTTAAGCAAGCATAAGTTGGTTTTCTACATTTGAGACCCTGTTCTGTTTTGTAATTCAGTTCCTGTGTAGCCAAGTTTACATTCCGTGTAGTAGTGATATCTTATGATGTTTCTTTTTCTGTGTGACTTATTTCACTTAGAATCATCGTACCTGAATCCACTCATTATGCTGCTACGGGCCTGATGACATAGATTTCATTGCTGAGTGATATTGCATTGTACGTAAGTACCACAACTTCTTTATCCATTTTTCGCTTTCTGTGATATTGAACTTGTACCGTAAACGAGGTTCTTGTAAACACAGCTGTCCCAAACTTTGGGGTGGCTGTGTCTTTTTGATTTTAATTTCCCTAAGCTATAGGACCATAAGTGGAATTGCCCTAGGCTCTGTTGCTTTGTTTTTTAGATGTTTCAGGAAACACCATACACTTCTCCAGAGTGGCTGTTGGCAATTTACATCCCGCCCATCAGCATAACAAGGCTCCCAGTTCTCCATGGCCTGTCCTACCTTTCTGGATTTTACACTTATTTCAGATGGCCCTTTTGACCGGGGGGCAGTGAGACTTCATTGTAGTGCAGATTTCCTTTGCAAGCTTGCTTGGTTGGCCCAAAAGGGCGTATGCGTTTTTTCCTGAATATATTCACGAAAAAACGCATACGCCCTTTTTGGCCAAGTGCATCATTGTGGACGTTCTGCCTCTTTTCCTATGCTTTACATGCAATTCCAGTCTACCTCCTGAAATCAGTTTCCTGCAATTCTGCCCCGCTTTCAATTCCTCTTGGCAGCCTTACTTCAATATATTTTTGGACGATAGCTGTCATTTATAACTCTGCAGGTTTGTGAATTACAGTGCCCCTGAGGTCCTTTCTTCAACTCGCTTTCTGGTGAGCTGGTCGCAACACCGCAGCATTGCTTCAGGCCCTAGTGTGGTTCCGGCATGGCACGCTGAGCCTTTGGTTAATTCTTCTTCCTGGTGGGAAATGAGAGTTAAGTTTGCCCATACAGGCACCTCCAACTAGTCTCTCATTGGTTCTCCCTATTCCTGTTCATTTTCCACAGAAATGGCAAACTGGGCCAAACAGGAGGTTAAAGGCACTGACTCTCCAAGTGGGGAGAGTGTAGTAAAGCGACTGGAATGTTGCACCCGAGTACCAGGGGACGAAACCTGAGACACATTTGAACACGTTTCCCGATCACACAGTGGATCATACTCTGGGTTCCACATGCATGTTTTAGCTGAAGGAAGAATCCCTTAAACCTGGAGAGTTGAGACCCATGGAATGGGTACCATGCAATATGACTTCAAAGGTCTGCATTGGCTCACCGAACCTCACCAATCCTATCACTGCTGCGTTTATGCCGCTGTACACACGCTTGATTCTCTTTTGGAGACATAGAAATCCATAGGTTTTAAGATTCTTACTAGTCAGGTATATTCTTAGGCGTTTAATATGGGGTGTAGAGTCCACTTTGTTGAGCAAGGAGTAGCTCTTGTCTATTACATATTTGGCTTATGGAACGGTATCTGTGCTAATTTCAATCTCTGGTTTTATGCAGCACCCCAACTCACCTTTCCCCTTAAGCAAGCATAAGTTGGTTTTCTACATTTGAGACCCTGTTCTGTTTTGTAATTCAGTTCCTGTGTAGCCAAGTTTACATTCCGTGTAGTAGTGATATCTTATGATGTTTCTTTTTCTGTGTGACTTATTTCACTTAGAATCATCGTACCTGAATCCACTCATTATGCTGCTACGGGCCTGATGACATAGATTTCATTGCTGAGTGATATTGCATTGTACGTAAGTACCACAAATTCTTTATCCATTTTTCACTTTCTGTGATATTGAATTTCTACTGTAAACGAGGTTCTTGTAAACAGAGCCTTCCCAAACTTTGGGGTGGCTGTGTCTTTTTGATTTTAATTTCCCTAAGCTATAGGACCATAAGTGGAAGTGCCCTAGGCTCTGTTGCTTTGTTTTTTAGATGTTTCAGGAAACAACATACACTTCTCCAGAGTGGCTGTTGGCAATTTACATCTCGCCCATCAGCATAACAAGACTCCCAGTTCTCCATGGCCTGTCCTGCCTTTCTGGATTTTACACATTTTTCAGATGGCCCTTTTGACAGGGGGTGAGTGAGACTTCATTGTAGTGCAGATTTCCTTTGCAAGCTTGCTTGGTTGGCCAAAAAGGGCGTATGCGTTTTTTCCTGAATATATTCAGGAAAAAGCGCATATGACCTTTTTGGCCAAGTGCATCATTGTGGACGTTCTGCCTCTTTTCCTATGCTTTACATGCAATTCCAGTCTACCTCCTGAAATCAGTTTCCTGCAATTCTGCCCCGCTTTCAATTCCTCTTGGCAGCCTTACTTCAATATATTTTTGGACGATAGCTGTCATTTATAACTCTGCAGGTTTGTGAATTACAGTGCCCCTGAGCTCCTTTCTTCAACTCGCTTTCTGGTGAGCTGGCCGCAACACCGCAGCATTGCTTCAGGCCCTAGTGTGGTTCCGGCATGGCACGCTGAGCCTTTGGTTAATTCCTCTTCCTGGTGGGAAATGAGAGTTAAATTTGCCCGTCCAGACACCTCCAGCTAGTCTCTCATTGGTTCTCCCTATTCCTGTTCATTTTCCGCAGAAATTGCAAACTGGGCCAAACAGGAGGTTAAAGGCACTGACTCTACCAGTGGGGAGAGTGTTAGTAAAGCGTCTGGAATGTTGCACCCGAGTACCAGGGTACGAAACCTGAGACACATTTGAACACGTTTCCCGATCACACGTTGGATCATACTCTGGGTTCCACATGCATGTTTTAGCTGAAGGAAGAATCCCTTAAACCTGGAGAGTTGAGACCCATGGAATGGGTACCATGCAATATGACTTCAAAGGGTCTGCATTTGCTCACCGAACCTCACCAATCCTATCACTGCTGCGTTTATGCCACTGTACACACGCTTGATTCTCTTTCGGAGTCATAGAAATCCATAGGTTTTAAGATACTTACTAGTCAGCTATATTCTTAGGCGTTTAATATGGGGTGTAGAGTCCACTTCATTGAGCAAGGAGTAGCTCTTGTCTATTACATATTTGGCTTATGGAACGGTATCTGTGCTAATTTCAATCTCTGGTTTTATGCAGCACCCCAACTCACCTTTCCCCTTAAGCAAGCATAAGTTGGTTTTCTACATTTGAGACCCTGTTCTGTTTTGTAATTCAGTTCCTGTGTAGCCAAGTTTACATTCCGTGTAGTAGTGATATCTTATGATGTTTCTTTTTCTGTGTGACTTATTTCACTTAGAATCATCGTACCTGAATCCACTCATTATGCTGCTACGGGCCTGATGACATAGATTTCATTGCTGAGTGATATTGCATTGTACGTAAGTACCACAACTTCTTTATCCATTTTTCGCTTTCTGTGATATTGAACTTATACCGTAAACGAGGTTCTTGTAAACAGAGCCGTCCCAAACTTTGGGGTGGCTGTGTATTTTTGATTTTAATTTCCCTAAACTATACGACCATAAGTGGAAGTGCCCGAGGCTCTGTTGCTTTGTTTTTTAGATGTTTCAGGAAACACCATACACTTCTCCAGAGTGGCTGTTGGCAATTTACATCTCGCCCATCAGCATAACAAGGCTCCCAGTTCTCCATGGCCTGTCCTGCCTTTCTGGATTTTACACATTTTTCAGATGGCCCTTTTGACCGGGGGGCAGTGAGACTTCATTGTAGTGCAGATTTCCTTTGCAAGCTTGCTTGGTTGGCCAAAAAGTGCGTATGCGTTTTTTCCTGAATATATTCAGGAAAAAGCGCATACGCCCTTTTTGGCCAAGTGCATCATTGTGGACGTTCTTCCTCTTTTCCTATGCTTTACATGCAATTCCAGTCTACCTCCTGAAATCAGTTTCCTGCAATTCTGCCCCGCTTTCAAGTCCTCTTGGCAGCCTTACTTCAATATATTTTTGGAAGATAGCTGTCATTTATAACTCTGCAGGTTTGTGAATTACAGTGCCCCTGAGCTCCTTTCTTCAACTCGCTTTCTTGTGAGCTGGCCGCAACTCCGCAGCCTTGCTTCAGGCCCTAGTGTGGTTCCGGCATGGCACGCTGAGCCTTTGGTTAATTCCTCTTCCTGGTGGGAAATGAGAGTTAAATTTGCCCGTCCAGACACCTCCAGCTAGTCTCTCATTGGTTCTCCCTATTCCTGTTCATTTTCCGCAGAAATTGAAAACTGGGCCAAACAGGAGGTTAAAGACAATGACTCTCCAAGTGGGGAGAGTGTAGTAAAGCGACTGGAATTTTGCACCCGAGTACCAGGGGACGAAACCTGAGACACATTTGAACACGTTTCCCGATCACACGGTGGATCATACTCTGGGTTCCACATGCATGTTTTAGCTGAAGGAAGAATCCCTTAAACCTGGAGAGTTGAGACCCATGGAATGGGTACCATGCAATATGACTTCAAAGGTTCTGCATTGGCTCACCGAACCTCACCAATCCTATCACTGCTGCGCTTATGCCACTGTACACACACTTGATTCTCTTTCAGAGATATATAAATCCATAGGTTTTAAGATTCTTACTAGTCAGGTATATTCTTAGACTTTTAATATGGGGTGTTGAGTCCTCTTCGTTGAGCAAGGAGTAGCTCTTGTCTATTACATATTTGGCTAATGGAACGGTATCTGTGCTAATTTCAATCTCTGGTTTTATGCAGCACCCCAATTCACCTTTCCCCTTAAGCAAGCATAAGTTGGTTTTCTACATTTGAGACCCTGATCTGTTTTGTAATTCAGTTCCTGTGTAGCCAAGTTTACATTCCGTGTAGTAGTGATATCTTATGATGTTTCTTTTTCTGTGTGACTTATCTCACTTAGAATCATCGTACCTGAATCCACTCATTATGCTGCTATGGGCCTGATGACATAGATTTCATTGCTGAGTGATATTGCCTTGTACGTAAGTACCACAACTTCTTTATCCATTTTTTGCTTTCTGTGATATTGAACTTGTACCGTAAACGAGGTTCTTGTAAACAGAGCCGTCCCATACTTTGGGCTGGCTGTGTCTTTTTGATTTTAATTTCCCTAATCTATAGGACCATAAGTGGAACTGCCGTAGGCTCTGTTGCTTTGCTTTTTAGATGTTTCAGGAAACACCATACACTTCTCCAGAGTGGCTGTTGGCAATTTACATCCCGCCCATCAGCATAACAAGGCTCCCAGTTCTCCATGGCCTGTCCTGCCTTTCTGGATTTTATACTTTTTTCAGAAGGCCCTTTTGACCGGGGGGCAGTGAGACTTCATTGTAGTGCAGATTTCCTTTGCAAGCTTGCTTGGTTGGCCAAAAAGGGCGTATGCGTTTTTTCCTGAATATATTCAGTAAAAAACGCATACGCCCTTTTTGGCCAAGTGCATCATTGTGGACGTTTTGTCTCTTTTCCTATGCTTTACATGCAATTCCAGTCTACCTCCTGAAATCGGTTTCCTGCAATTCTGCCCCGCTTTCAAGTCCTCTTGGCAGCCTTACTTCAATATATTTTTGGACGATAGCTGTCATTATTAACTCTGCAGGTTTGTGAATACAGTGCCCCTGAGCTCCTTTCTTCAACTCGCTTTCTTGTGAGCTGGCCGCAACACCGCAGGATTGCTTCAGCCCCTAGTGTGGTTCCGACATGGCACGCTGAGCCTTTGGTTAATTCCTCTTCCTGGTGGGAAATGAGAGTTAAATTTGCCCGTCCAGACACCTCCAGATAGTCTCTCATTGGTTCTCCCTATTCCTGTTCATTTTCCGCAGAAATTGCAAACTGGGCCAAACAGGAGGTTAAAGGCACTGACTCTCCAAGTGGGGAGAGTGTTAGTAAAGCGTCTGGAATGTTGCACCCGAGTACCAGGGGACAAAACCTGAGACACATTTGAACACGTTTCCCGATCACACGGTGGATCATACTCTGGGTTCCACATGCATGTTTTAGCTGAAGGAAGAATCCCTTAAACCTGGGGAGTTGAGACCCATGGAATGGGTACCATGCAATATGACTTCAAAGGTTCTGCATTTGCTCACCGATCCTCACCAATCCTATCACTGCTGCGCTTATGCCACTGTACACACGCTTGATTCTCTTTCGGAGACATATAAATCCATATGTTTTAAGATTCTTACTAGTCAGGTATATTCTTAGACGTTTAATATGGGGTGTTGAGTCCTCTTCGTTGAACAAGGAGTAGCTCTTGTCTATTACATATTTGGCTTATGGAACGGTATCTGTGCTAATTTCAATCTCTGGTTTTATGCAGCACCCCAACTCACCTTTCCCCTTAAGCAAGCATAAGTTGGTTTTCTACATTTGAGACGCTGTTCTGTTTTGTAATTCAGTTCCTGTGTAGCCAAGTTTACATTCCGTGTAGTAGTGATATCTTATGATGTTTCTTTTTCTGTGTGACTTATTTCACTTAGAATCATCGTACCTGAATCCACTCATTATGCTGCTTCGGGCCTGATGATATACATTTCATTGCTGAGTGATATTGCATTGTACGTAAGTAACAAAAATTCTTTATCCATTTTTCGCTTTCTGTGATATTGAACTTGTACCATAAACGAGGTTCTTGTAAACAGAGCCGTCCCAAAGTTTGGGGTGGCTGTGTCTTTTTGATTTTAATTTCCCTAAGCTATAGGACCATAAGTGGAAGTGCCCTAGGCTCTGTTGCTTTGTTTTTTAGATGTTTCAGGAAACACCATACACTTCTCCAGAGTGGCTGTTGGCAATTTACATCCTGCCCATCAGCATAACAAGGCTCCCACATCTCCATCGCCTGTCCTGCCTTTCTGGATTTTACAGTTTTTTCAGATGGCCCTATTGACCTGGCGGCAGTGAGACATCATTGTAGTGCAGATTTCCTTTGCAAGCTTGCTTGGTTGGCCAAAAAGGGCGTATGCGTTTTTTCCTGAATATATTCAGGAAAAAACGTATACGCACTTTTTGGCCAAGTGCATCATTGTGGACGTTCTGCCTCTTTTCCTATGCTTTGCATGCAATTCCAGTCTACCTCCTGAAATCGGTGTCCTGCAATTCTGCCCCGATTTCAAGTCCTCTTGGCAGCCTTACTTCAATATATTTTTGGACGATAGCTGTCATTTTTAACTCTGCAGGTTTGTGAATTACAGTGCCCCTGAGCTCCTTTCTTCAACTCGCTTTCTTGTGAGCTGGCCGCAACACCGCAGCATTGCTTCAGGCCCTAGTGTGGTTCCGGCATGGCACGCTGAGCCTTTGGTTAATTCCTCTTCCTGGTGGGAAATGAGAGTTAAATTTGCCCGTCCAGACACCTCCAGATAGTCTCTCATTGGTTCTCCCTATTCCTGTTCATTTTCCGCAGAAATTGCAAACTGGGCCAAACAGGAGGTTTAAGGCACTGACTCTCCAAGTGGGGAGAGTGTTAGTAAAGCGTCTGGAATGTTGCACCCGAGTACCAGGGGACGAAACCTGAGACACATTTGAACACGTTTCCCGATCACACGGTGGATCATACTCTGGGTTCCACATGCATGTTTTAGCTGAAGGAAGAATCCCTTAAACCTGGAGAGTTGAGACCCATGGAATGGGTACCATGCAATATGACTTCAAAGGTTCTGCATTTGCTCACCGAACCTCACCAATCCTATCACTGCTGCGCTTATGCCACTGTACACACACTTGATTCTCTTTCAGAGACATATAAATCCATAGGTTTTAAGATTCTTACTAGTCAGGTATATTCTTAGACTTTTAATATGGGGTGTTGAGTCCTCTTCATTGAGCAAGGAGTAGCTCTTGTCTATTACATATTTGGCTTATGGAACGGTATCTGTGCTAATTTCAATCTCTGGTTTTATGCAGCACCCCAACTCACCTTTCCCCTTAAGCAAGCATAAGTTGGTTTTCTACATTTGAGACCCTGTTCTGTTTTGTAATTCATTTCCTGTGTAGCCAAGTTTACATTCCGTGTA
The DNA here is from genome assembly GCF_039906515.1 of Pseudorca crassidens. Classification (NCBI taxonomy): domain Eukaryota; kingdom Metazoa; phylum Chordata; class Mammalia; order Artiodactyla; family Delphinidae; genus Pseudorca; species Pseudorca crassidens. The sequence continues at coordinate 165,511,090 of NC_090296.1, forward strand.
GTAGTGATATCTTATGATGTTTCTTTTTCTGTGTGACTTATCTCACTTAGAATCATCGTACCTGAATCCACTCATTATGCTGCTATGGGCCTGATGACATAGATTTCATTGCTGAGTGATATTGCCTTGTACGTAAGTACCACAACTTCTTTATCCATTTTTTGCTTTCTGTGATATTGAACTTGTACCGTAAACGAGGTTCTTGTAAACAGAGCCATCCCATACTTTGGGGTGGCTGTGTCTTTTTGATTTTAATTTCCCTAATCTATAGGACCATAAGTGGAACTGCCGTAGGCTCTGTTGCTTTGCTTTTTAGATGTTTCAGGAAACACCATACACTTCTCCAGAGTGGCTGTTGGCAATTTACATCCCGCCCATCAGCATAACAAGGCTCCCAGTTCTCCATGGCCTGTCCTGCCTTTCTGGATTTTATACTTTTTTCAGAAGGCCCTTTTGACCGGGGGGCAGTGAGACTTCATTGTAGTGCAGATTTCCTTTGCAAGCTTGCTTGGTTGGCCAAAAAGGGCGTATGCGTTTTTTCCTGAATATATTCAGTAAAAAACGCATACGCCCTTTTTGGCCAAGTGCATCATTGTGGACGTTTTGTCTCTTTTCCTATGCTTTACATGCAATTCCAGTCTACCTCCTGAAATCGGTTTCCTGCAATTCTGCCCCGCTTTCAAGTCCTCTTGGCAGCCTTACTTCAATATATTTTTGGACGATAGCTGTCATTTTTAACTCTGCAGGTTTGTGAATACAGTGCCCCTGAGCTCCTTTCTTCAACTCGCTTTCTTGTGAGCTGGCCGCAACACCGCAGGATTGCTTCAGCCCCTAGTGTGGTTCCGACATGGCACGCTGAGCCTTTGGTTAATTCCTCTTCCTGGTGGGAAATGAGAGTTAAATTTGCCCGTCCAGACACCTCCAGATAGTCTCTCATTGGTTCTCCCTATTCCTGTTCATTTTCCGCAGAAATTGCAAACTGGGCCAAACAGGAGGTTAAAGGCACTGACTCTCCAAGTGGGGAGAGTGTTAGTAAAGCGTCTGGAATGTTGCACCCGAGTACCAGGGCACAAAACCTGAGACACATTTGAACACGTTTCCCGATCACACGGTGGATCATACTCTGGGTTCCACATGCATGTTTTAGCTGAAGGAAGAATCCCTTAAACCTGGAGAGTTGAGACCCATGGAATGGGTACCATGCAATATGACTTCAAAGGTTCTGCATTTGCTCACCGATCCTCACCAATCCTATCACTGCTGCGCTTATGCCACTGTACACACGCTTGATTCTCTTTCGGAGACATATAAATCCATATGTTTTAAGATTCTTACTAGTCAGGTATATTCTTAGACGTTTAATATGGGGTGTTGAGTCCTCTTCGTTGAACAAGGAGTAGCTCTTGTCTATTACATATTTGGCTTATGGAACGGTATCTGTGCTAATTTCAATCTCTGGTTTTATGCAGCACCCCAACTCACCTTTCCCCTTAAGCAAGCATAAGTTGGTTTTCTACATTTGAGACGCTGTTCTGTTTTGTAATTCAGTTCCTGTGTAGCCAAGTTTACATTCCGTGTAGTAGTGATATCTTATGATGTTTCTTTTTCTGTGTGACTTATTTCACTTAGAATCATCGTACCTGAATCCACTCATTATGCTGCTTCGGGCCTGATGATATACATTTCATTGCTGAGTGATATTGCATTGTACGTAAGTAACAAAAATTCTTTATCCATTTTTCGCTTTCTGTGATATTGAACTTGTACCATAAACGAGGTTCTTGTAAACAGAGCCGTCCCAAAGTTTGGGGTGGCTGTGTCTTTTTGATTTTAATTTCCCTAAGCTATAGGACCATAAGTGGAAGTGCCCTAGGCTCTGTTGCTTTGTTTTTTAGATGTTTCAGGAAACACCATACACTTCTCCAGAGTGTCTGTTGGCAATTTACATCCTGCCCATCAGCATAACAAGGCTCCCACATCTCCATGGCCTGTCCTGCCTTTCTGGATTTTACAGTTTTTTCAGATGGCCCTATTGACCGGGGGGCAGTGAGACTTCATTGTAGTGCAGATTTCCTTTGCAAGCTTGCTTGGTTGGCCAAAAAGGGCGTATGCGTTTTTTCCTGAATATATTCAGGAAAAAACGTATACGCCCTTTTTGGCCAAGTGCATCATTGTGGACGTTCTGCCTCTTTTCCTATGCTTTGCATGCAATTCCAGTCTACCTCCTGAAATCGGTTTCCTGCAATTCTGCCTTGCTGTCAGTGCCTCTTCATAGCCTTACCTCAATATACTTTTTGAAAATTGTTGGCCTTTATAGCTCTGCAGGTTTTTGAATTGCCGTGGCCCTTAGCTGCATTTTTCAGCTCTTATTTTTGTGATCTTGTCTCATATCCACAGGATTTCTTCAGGCTCTATTCTTCTTCTGGGGCGCCTTGCTCTGCCTTTGGTTAATTCTTCTTCCTGATGTGAATTAGAGTGACATGTTCCCATTGAAATCGCTACAGCTATTTTCTCACTGGTTCCCCCTATTCCCATTCATCCTCTGCACTAACTGCAGACTGTGCGATACCGGAACGTAAAGGCATTGACTCTCCATGTGGAGATCTTGTTAGTAAAGTGGCTGGAATGTTGATCCGGAGCCCCAGGAGAGGAAAATGAGGTGCGTTTTAGAAACCTTTCCCGATCATATGGTATACCATCCGTTGGATTTCCCATGCATGGTTTAGCTGTAGGAAGATTCCCTTCAACCTGGAGTGTTGGGACCCTTGGAATGAGTAGCATGAAGTATTGCATTAAACTTTCAGCAGTTGCTCACCAAAGCTCACCAATCCTCTCAGCCCCAAGTGTCCAGCCTTATGTGTTATCCAGCTGTGGGTTTATATGTGGTCATTCCAGGTTGCATCACAGCCCCTGAGCGAATTTTGTAAGAATTTTTCTCTCTTTCATTGTTTCTGCGTTTTGGTTTTAAAATTTATTTCTATAATGGGGTTTAGCTCATTTTCACTGCTGTGTTTGGCCGCTCTGCACACACTTGATTCCCTTATGGAGATATATCAATACATGGGTTTTAAGATTCTTATTACTCAGATATATTTCTCTGCAGTGTATAGGGTGTGTTGAGGCCAGTTCATTGAGCAAGGTGTAGATCTTGTCTAATACCTATTTGGTTTATTGAACGGTAGCTGTGCTAATTTCAAACTCTGGTTTTATGCATCACCCCACCTCTCCTTTCCCCTTAAGCTGACATAAGTGTGTTTTCTAAATGTGAGACACTGTTCTGTTTTGTAATTCATTTTTTGTGCAGCCATATTTATCCTCCCTCTATAAGTGATATCTTATGATATGTTTCTTTTTCTGTTTGACTTATTTCAAGTAGTATTATCGGACCTAAATCCACTCTTTATCCTTCTACTAGCCTTATTACATTGATTTCATGGTGAAGAGATATTCCATTGTACATAAGTACCACATTTTCTTTATCCATTGTTCTCTTTCCTGGGATATTTAAGGTGTACTGAAGTTGAGGTTCTTGTAAACAGAGTAGCCCTAAACTGTGGTGTGCTTGTGTCTTGTTGATTTTTAGACTTCCCTAGATATACTTCCGTGATTGGAAGTGCCCTATGCTCTGTAGCTCTGTTTTTTAGATGATTTAGGGACCACCATACACTTCTCCAGAGTGGCTCTCGGCAGTTCACACACTGTCCATCAGCGTATAAAGGCTCCCTGTTCTCCATGGCCTGTCCTGCATTTCTGGTTTTTACAATTTTTTCGGATGGCCCTTTTGACCGGTGGGAAATGAGACTTCTTTGTTGTGCACATTTGCATTGCTTGCTTGCTTGGTTGCCCATAAAGTGCGTATGCGTTTTTTCCTGGATATATTCAGGAAAAAACGCATACTCCCTTTTGGGCCAACTGCATCATTGTCGAAATTCTGCCGCTTTTCATGTGCTTTAAAGACGAGTCCAATCTATCTCTTGAAATCTGTTTCTTGCAATTCTGTCTTGCATTCAGATCCTCTTCTTTGCCTTACCTCAACATATTTTGGGACGTTAGTTTTCATTTATAACTCTGCAGGTTTGTGAATTGCAGTGACCCTGAGCTCCATTTTTTAAGTTGCTCTTTTGTGAGCTGGCCTCAAAGCCGCAGGATTGCTTCAGGCCCTATTTTGGCTCCGGCGAGGCGGGCTGAGCCTTTTTTTAATTCTTATTCTTAATGGGAAATTAGAGTGACATGTGCCCGTCCAAACCCCTACAACTATTCTCTCATTGGTTCCCCCTCTTCCCGTTCATCCTCCTCACAATTTGCAAAATGTGTGAAACAGAAGTTTAAATGTGCTGATTCTCTAAGTGGGGAGATTCTAAGTAACGTGGCTGGAATGATGAACAGGAGCACCAGGAGAGGATAAATGAGGTGCATTTTAGACACATCTCCCGATCACATGGTGTACAGTCCTCTGGGTTTTCCATGCATGTTTTCGCTGTAGGAAGATCCCTTGAACCTGCAGATTTGGGACCCATTGAATGGGTACCAGGTAGTATTACTTTAAAGGGTGTGCATTTCCTCACCCAACCTCACATTTCTCTTAGCACGAACAGTTTCCAGCCTTATGTCTCATCCTGCTGTGGGTCTAGATGTGTTCAATCCATGTTGCATCACCGTCCCTGAGGAAAAGTTGTAAGAGGTTTTCTCTGTCTCTCTGTCGTTTATTTTTTTCAATTTATTACTATATTGGTTACAGCTGATTTTCAAAGCTCTGTTTCTTGCTGCTGTACATCCACTTGATTCACATACAGAGAGACATCAATAAATTCTTTTTCAGATTCTTACCAGTCATATATATTCTTTTCCAGTGACTTGAGTGTGCTGAGTGCAGTTCTTTTAGCTACCGTGTAGGCCTTGTTGATTATCAGTTTGGTATTTGGAATGGTATCTTTGCTAATTTCAACCTCCTGGATGATGCCTCACCCCTCCCCACCTTTCCCGTTTAGCAGCCTTACGCGTGTTGTCTACATATTTGACTATGTTTTTGTTTTGTAATTTATTTCATGTGTAGCCATTTTGGATTCCACCTTTAAGTGATATCTTATGATATGTGTCTTTTTCTTTTTGAGTTATGTCACTTAGAATGATCATACGTAACTCCTCCGGAGTTGTTACAACTGGCCATATTTCATTGATTTCCAGGCTGAGTAATATTCCACTCTACATAAGTACCACATCTCTATCCATTTTTTCCCTCCAGAGACATTTAAGTTATATCCTAGTCGAGGATCTTTTAAACAGAGAGGCAGTAAACATTGGGGTGCCTGTGTCCTCTCGATTTTTGTTTTTCCCAAGACATACGCCCATGAGTGCAAGTGCCCTATGCTCTGTAGCTCATTTTTTAGATGCTTTAGTAAACACAATACACTTCTCCAGAATGGCCATTGGCAATATACATTTCCACTATAAGCCTCACAGGGCTCCCTCTTCTCCTTGCCCTGTCCTGCATTTCTGGTGTTTACACTTTATGAGGATGGCTCTTCTGACTGATGCGAAGTGATATCTTTTGTAGTATTGATTTCCAGTGCCCACCTGTTTGGTTGGCTAAAAAAGTGTATGCCCTTTTCTTGAATATATACAGAAAAAAACGCATACAGCCTTTTTGGCCAACTGCAATGTTGGCAATGTTCAGCCCCTTTTCTTGTGCTTAATGGCGAGTCCTTTCTACCTCCTCAAATCCCTTTCCTGCCATTCTCCCTTGCTTACCAATCCTTTTCTCTGACTTTCCTCAAGACATTTTTCAGTGATAGATATTTTCAACTCTGCAGTTTCGTGAATTTTACTGCCCCTGAGTTCCATTGTTCAACTTGTGTTTATGGGAACTGGCCACAAAGCAGTGGGATTTCCTCAAGCCCTATACTGTTTCCATGGGCAACCCTAGCCTTTGGTCAATTCGTCTTCCTGATTGGAAATTAGAGTGACATGTGCCTGTCTGAACACCTAGGACTTGTCTCTCATTGTTCCTCATCCTTCCGCTTCATCCTCTGGACAAATTCTAAACTGTACGCAACAGGATGTTGACAGTGTTGACATCTCCAAGTGGGGAGACTGTTAGTAAAGACGCTGGAGGGGTGAACCCGAGCACCAGGAGATGAGGAGATGAGATGCCTTTTCCAAACTCTTCCCGATCAGACGGTATACCATCCTCTGGGTGTGACAGACATGTTTTAGCAGTAGGAAGAGTCCCATTCATGTAAGGAGAACACCAGGGCTTTTTCAAAATCAGTGTCTCCCCGAAACCCAAACTGGGGAATTTTTTAAGCTACGGCTACACATATGTTCATTAAGGGCCTTGGGAAGTAGGCAGAGTCCAAACTTTAGATGATTGAAGTCTTCAGGGTCAGAGGCACTCACCACCGGCTTCCCTTAGGTTACACTTTAACTGTCATTGATAGATGATGTCAATAAAAATATCTATTCTTTTTCCGATTATTTCCCCTTATAGGTTATTGCAAAATATTGAGTGTAGTTCCCTGTGCTATACAGTGGTTCCTTGTTGATGATCTATTTTATACATAGCAGTGTGTATGTGTTAATTCCAAACTGTTAATTTATCCCTCCTCCTACCTTTCCCCTTTGGTAATAATAAATTATAAGATTTTATACTTCTCAGAAATGGGGGAGCTGAAAGAGAGGTATCATTTTCAATGGAAAAGCATTTAAAACAAGATTGAAGCTTTAACCAAGATTATTAGATGTACATCCTTGGAAAGAAATCACTTCATTTCTCTAATATTGACCTGACAAATAAGACAAACCTTTTCACTGAACTTGCTTATAATAAAGTGATGGAAATATCAAATGGAAGTGTTAGAAACATCTTATTTTACCCGAGCCTTATAAACTGTTCTATGTTAACTACAGTTTGGCTCACACATCTGTTCATTGAAGTTACAATAGTCTCAATTTCTGTTACTGATCCTCCAGAGTGGACCCCAACAAGTGTCCCCCTGCCCAGTGTCATTGCGGCCAACAGATCGAGACTGAGTTTGGTTCACAAGCAAAGGAAACTTTATATTTTAAACAGAATGGAGAGGTGAGAGCATGCACTACCCCGTGGGCTGTGGGCTGGGCTGCTGTGTAGAGATCCTGTCAGAGTCAGTGGGAGGGAGGGGATGGAGCACTCGAGGGTCGGGTTGGCTGCAGCTCAGGCTCTATATCTCGGAGTCTGCACTGGGCCCCAGGAGTTGAGGTGTCGACCCAGCCATTCTGCACTAGGAAATCTGGTCTGAAGTGCCGGGTGTGGAACCTCTGCATGCGGGACCCTAGGAGCACGTGAAATTAGACAAAGCACAAAGGATAAAAAAGGTCAGACTTGACTTTATTGCCCAGATTCTATTTTTATCTCCCAGGGATTTTTAATGGGCTTTGCTGGGGACAAACCCCTCCTCTGCCTTTTGTCCCGTTCCTCATTCTTGGAGTGCTGAGGGTGCAGACCCTTCTTCTGTAACTGCTGAGTGCTGAGTTGGGAGCCCTCATACCAGGGGACGAGGGTCAGAACTTCTCCCCAGCAGCCTCCAGGTGACGTTGATTGGCCCCAGGACCCCTGCCTCCCTGCTCGTCCGCCTGAGCACCAGCATTGGAAGTGTTATAGATTCTAATGACCTTTAAGGGCCCAGGAAAGAGATGTGCAGAGACGCTGTGGGGGCCGGTTTCACCCCGCCCCACATTTGTTCGGCCACCTTAGGCTGACCGTTTCTGCCAGCCTAGATGCTCTGACCAGTAGTCTGCTCTTTCTTCAATTAGGCCCCTGAATTAATGTAAAAACAGCACCAGGTGTCAGAGCCCTGCCCGCTCAACTCCCAGACAGTCCAGGGTCAGTGGTGATCAAGGACCATGATGGCCACTGAGTCAACAGCCTTTTGAAGTAAACAGGAGTCCAGCCGGTCTTATTGGCCACCATCATCACGGTGTCTGTAGGCTTTTCTATGGTGACAGTGTGATATACGTTTCCCCCGCCAAGATTATTAGCTCCCCTCCGGGTGCAGTAAGTCCTGCAAGCAGTAGTCTACTCCTTCGGGACACACTATTGTTGTTTTTATGAGAGAAACTCCAGGTCAAGTGATGTTCACACGAGTCGTCATGGTGCCCTGTTGCCCCCGGTTACCTCTCTGGATGTTGGAGTTGGAGGGCCTCCTCACTCGAGGTCGGTGTGCCCACGGAGCGAACCCTGCAACTTCAGGGCATGGTTGGTGATTAGGATCACCACGTGGGGTCCTTTTCCCTTAGGAGGGAGGTGGCCTTTTGGGCTGCTGATTTCCAGGTTTTTAGATACCGCCAGTATCTTGGCCAGATGTGGCAGTGGGCCAAGCCCCTTGGTGACTGTAGTTTATCCTACCTGGATGGCATTCTTGTGTTGTTCCATTTCAAGTGGTCCCAGTTTTTGCACTAATTCTCCAATGGCGACTCACCTTTCACCGGGAATGGAAAGGTCAAAGGGTTTAGCTCAATTAGGGAGTTCCAGGGCAAGGGTCTGAATTGACTGCTCTTTCCATTCTTGAAAGGCCACTTCTGGATTCTGTTCAAAAGGATCATCATCTTTTCCCTTCAGTGTTTCATATAGAGGCCCAGCTAGTAGACTGTAGTTAGGGATCCAGAAGCAGCAAACCCTGGCCTCCCCAGGAACCCCTAAGCTGTCTTCTAGTTTTAGAAAGGGGTAAGGCTGCAAATGGTTTCTTCCCTTTCCTGGGATGGGCTTCTCCGACCTTGTGTGAGAATGAAGCCCAGGCAGGTCACCGCAGTCTGTGATATTTGAGCTTTTTCTTGGACAACTTCTATCCTTTATTGGCTTGGTAGTTCAGAGGCCTCCTTAGTAGGGCTGGTGATCAGAATGTCGTCTGCATATTGAAGGAGGGTTTCCTTTTCCAGAGGTAGAACTTTTCGTTCTTTAGCTAAGCTTTCCCCAAAGATGGTGTGGGAATTTTTGAACCCTTGGGGCAAGACGGCCCGGAAGTATTGTTTTAGTTGTATGTTGAGTCCTGCCACTCACAAGCCAAAATTTCTTGTGACTCTGGGACTAATGGAATACAAAAGAAGGCATCATTGAAGACTAATACAGAATACCATGTCCTGGTGGTTGGTAGAATGACCAGCAGGGTGTAGGAAATGGAGCAACTGGAGGTATATCCTCGGTGGCTTCACTGACTGTCCTGACATCCTTTACCAGGTCCCCAGCAGCCCATGGGGCTCTCGTGGTCAGGCCAATCCCAGGATATGGAGCTCTCCTGGGCAGGTACCCCACCCCCAACCCAGCCCACGGGGCTCTCGTTGTCAGGCCTCTCCCAGGATACAGAGCTACCCTTGCAGGTACCGTGGCAGGGCTGGGCACACAAGAACCGTGCACATAGCCCTCATTGAAGAGCACCCCCATCTCACCTGTTGCTCAGAGCTGACACAGAGCACCTCAGAGCAGGACTTGAACTAACAAACAGCAGCTCCGACAGGTCTGTGACCCTGGGCATCACTCTGTGTGGCCTCCCTCCACCTGGTCTTCCAGAGACTTCCACTGCACCCGGGACACCAGGTCTCTGTCTCCAACCACCACCCACCCCTCCTCTCCCTGACTCCTGGGTTCCTCTCATTAGGAGAGGGTTTTCTTGAAGTTGTCTCCCACTCATGGGCCAGATAAAATGATTAGAAAACAAGCAAAGCTGCAGCCCCTTGTCTATCCTGACTCTCAGGAGCCCACACCTGTTCCTTGGACCTGGCCGGTTCAGCAAGTTCCATTTTCTGCAACTGTGAGCCCCTGAGGGGTGATGATTGGCTGACCTGGGCAGCCTTACCGTGCCGGCCAGCCCTCCCCAGGTGTGCCTGGGTTGAGATCAATATAAATACCACTCCAGGCAACAAGAGCCCCTGCAGCTGTGCCTGACGCCATTTTCTCTGCCCTGTCAGCAGTCTCGGGGCTGGGCTGGTGGGAAGGAGTGAGAGGCCACGGCTTTGTGGGTGGCCCAGTGTGAGTGGGGCTCTGCTGGACTTTCTGCAGCAGTTGCCAGGCTGCCACCTGCTAAAGAAGAGGATGTGTCACCCATACCTGCTGCTGGAATTTCTCCCTGGGCAGAGGTGAGGAAGGAAAAAAGCAGTGGGGGCAGGGACAGGACGGGTATCTCAGGCAGGGAAATGGAAATCTTCCAGAAGAGCACCCAGGGCCAGGACCATCCTGGCTGGCCTGCAGGCACCAAGTCAGCTGGCATGCTGTCACTCGTGTGGCTCCATGGCCCTTCCTCTAGGCTTTCAAGTCCTTGTATATATTCAGGTGTTTTACCTGGGAAGGGTGGGAACAGTTCAGCAGCAACTGGCCTGGGGCTCAGCTCACGTTCACTCACAGATGCCTCGGCACGGTGCCCCAGCTTTGCAATGAGGACGCTTGTTGTGTGGGGGCTGCTGGCTGAATGGGAGACGATTCCCCACCACTGACCAACTTCAGAATTATTTACAACTGGAGCAAGTGCCCTGCTACGGTTTTCCTCTGAGTAACTGGTGGGTTCTGTTTTTTTTTTTCTCTTTTTCGTTTTTGGTTCAAGGTAGATTTTATTCCTCTTTTTTGTATTTACAGATATAAGCATGGAAATAATTTATTCATATAAATACATGTATGTGAAGGGAATAATTGTTTTTTCTGTTTTATTTTTTAAATTTTATTTCTTTTTAATTTTGAATTTTATTTTATATTTTTATACAGCAGGTTCTTATTGGTTATCTATTTTATACATATAAATGTTTACATGCCAATCCCAATCTCTCAACTCCTCCCACCACCACCCCCCCAAGAGCTTTCCCCCCTTGTTGTCCATACGATTGTTGTCTACATCTGTTGCTCTATTTATGCCTTGCAAAACGGTTAATCTGTACAGTTTTTCTAGGTTCCACATATATGCATGAATATACAAGATTTGTTTTTCTCTTTCTGACTTACTTCACTCTGTATGACAGTCTCTAGATCCATCGACGTCTCTACAAATGACCCAATTTCATTCCTTTCATGGCTTAGTAATATTCCATTTTATATATGTACCACATCTTTATGCATTCGTCTGTCTGTGGGCATTTAGGTTGCTTCCATTACCTCGATATTGTAAATAGTGATGCAATGAACATTGCGGTGAATGTCTCTTTTTGATTTATGGTTTTGTCTGGGTATATGTCCAGTACTGGGATTGCTGTATCATATGGTAATTCTATTATTAGTTTCTTAAGAAACTCCATATTGTTCTCCATAGTGACTGTATCAATTTATATGCCCAACAATAGTGGAAGAGGCTTCCTTTTCCCCACACCCTTTCCAGCATTTGTTGTTTGTAGATTTTCAGATGATGCCCATTCTAACAGGTGTGAGGTGATACCTCATTGTTGAGTCCATTTCGTTGAGCAAGGGGTAGGTCCTGTCTATTACATATTTGGCTTATGGAACGGTATCTGTGCTAATTTCAGTCTCTGGTTTTATGCAGCACCCCAAATCACCTTTCCCCTTAAGCAAGCATAAGTTGGTTTTCTAAACTTGAGACCCTGTTCTGTTTTGTAATTCAGTTCATGTGTCGCCAAGTTTACATTCCGTGCATTAGTGATATCTTATGATGTTTCTTTTTCTGTGTGACTTATTTCACTTAGAATCATCGTGCCCCAATCCACTCATTATGCTGGTACAGGCCTGGTGACACAGATTTCATTGCTGAGTGGTATTCTGTTGTACGTTAAGTACCACAACTTCTTTATCAATTATTTGCTCTCTGGGATACTTAACTTGTACCGTAGAAGAGGTTCCTGTAAACAGAGCCGTCCCAAATTTTGGGGTGGCTGTGTCTTTTTGATTTTAATTTCCCTAAGCTATAGGACCATAAGTGGAAATGCCCTAGACTCTGTTGCTTTGTTTTTCAGATGTATCAGGAAACACCATACACTTCTCCAGAGTGGCTGTTGGCAATTTACATCCCGCCCATCAGCATAACAAGGCTCCTTTATCCCCATGGCCTGTCTTGCCTTTCTGCATTTTACACTTTTTTCAGATGGCCCTTTAGACCGGGGGGAAGTAACACTTCATAGTAGTTCGGATTTCCATTGCAAGCTTGCTTGGTTTGCCAAAAAGGGCATATGTGTCTTTTCCTGAATATATTCAGGAACAAACTCATACGCCCTTTTTTGCCAAGTGCAGCATTGTCGATGTTCTGCCTCTTTTCCTATGCTTCAAATGCAAATCCAGTCTACCTCCTGAAATCGGTTTCCTGAAATTCTGCCCCGCTTTCAAGTCCTCTTCGCAGCCTTACTTCAATATATTTTTGGACGTTATCTGTCATTTATAACTCTGCAGGTTTGTGAATTACAGGGCCCCTGAGCTCCTTTCTTCAACTCGCTTTCTTGTGAGCTGGCCGCAAACCCGCAAGACTGCTTCAGGCCCTAATCTGCTTCTGGCAGGGCATGCTGAGCCTTTGGTTAATTCCTCTTCCTGGTGGGAAATGAGTGTTAAATATGCCCGTCCAGACACCTACCTCACTCTCAACCCCTTGGTGATGTGGGTCCTCTGGTTTGTGGCCACCTTTATGGGTTCCTCACCTTTCGATGATGTGGCCCCACTAGTGTGAGGACACTCCTGCCTGGTTCTCATCCACGTGGTTATGTGGACCCCCTGGTGAGAGTCTGTTCCTGGCTGTGTTCCTCACCCTTCTGTGAGGGAGACCCTCTGCTGATAGGTCACTCCTGCATGGCTGGCACACATTGCCTTGCTGAAGTCAGCCGTGTGGTGGCAGTTGGAGCGTGCTGGGAATCTCCTCCCCCCGGTGATGAGGGCCCTCTTGCGTCAGGCCCTAACTGCTGGGCTCCCCACATTTTGTGATGTGCGCCCAGTGGTGCGAGGACACTCCAGCCAGGTTCACATCCCCATTGGGATATGGGCCTTCTGCTCTGAGGTCCCAACGCCTGGGTTGCTCACAGTTTCATGATGTGGGCTCTCTGCTGTTAGTTCACTCCTGCCTGCATCCCATAGCTTCTGTGTTCTTGGCCGCCTGCTGGGAGGTTCCAACTGCTGGATTCCTCACCTTTCTTATTCTTTGGGCCCTCTGTTTTTAGGCTATTCCTGCCTGCCTCACTCCCATTCCCTTTGTGATATGTGTCCTCTGATTTGAGGTCACATGTGCTGGGTTCCGCACCTTTCGATGATGTGGCCCCACTGGAGGGAAGACAGTCCTGACTTGTTCCCATCCCCTTGCTGATGTGGGCCCTCAGGTGAGAGTCTGATCCTGGCTGGGTTCCTCACCCATCTGTGAGGTGGGCCCTCTACGATCAGGTAACTCTTGCATGGCTTGCTCACCTCGCCTTGTTGACATGAGCCCTCTGGTGGCACTTGGACCCTGCTGGGAGCCTCCTCACCTCTGTGATGAGGGCCCCCTGACGTCAGGCCCTAACTGCTGGGCTCCCCAACTTTTCTTAGTGAGCCCAGTGATGCTCGGGCACTCCTCTTAGGTTCCCATCTCCATAGAGATGTGGTCCTTCTGCTCTGAGGTTAAAACGGCTAGGTTGATCACAATTTCATGATGTGGGCTCTCTGGTGTTAGTTCACTGTGGCCTGGATCCCATAGCCTCTGTGCTCTGGGCCGCCTGCTGGGAGGTTCCAACTGCTCGATTCCTCAACTTTTGTATTCTATGGGTCCTGTGTTGTGATGCTCCTCCTGCCTGCCTCACTCGCAACCCCTTCGTGATGTGGGTCCTCTGGTTTGAGGCCACATGTGCTGGGTTCCGCAACTTTCAATGATGTGACCCCACTGGTGTGAGGACACTCCTGCCTGGTTCCCATCCCCTTGGTGATGTGGGTCTTCTGGTGACAGTCTTATCCTGGCTGGGTTCCTCACTCTTCTGTGAGGTAGGCCCTCTGCTGTGAGGTCAATCTTGCCTGACTTGCACAAATCACCTTGGCGACGTGGGCCCTCTGTTGGCACATGGAACCTGCTGAGAACCTCCTGCTCTCGGTGATGATGGCCCTCTAGCATCAGGCCCTAACTGCTGGGCTCCCCACGTTTTCTGATGTGAGCCCAGTGATGCCAGGACACTCCTGTTATGTTCCCATCCACATGGGGATGTGGGCTTTCTGCTCTGAGGTCCCAACGCCTGGGTTGCTCACAGTTTCATGATGTGGGCTCTCTGGTGTTAGTTCACTCCTGCCTGCATCCCATAGCTTCTGTGCTCTCGGCCGCCTGCTGGGAGGTTCCAAATGCTGGATTCCTCACCTTTTTTATTCTTTGGGCCCTCTGTTTTTAGGCTACTCCTACCTGCCTCACTCCCATCCCCTTTGTGATGTATGTCCTCTGATATGAGGCCGCATGTGCTGGGTTCCTCACCTTTCGATGATGTGGCCCCACTGGTGGGAGGACAGTCCTGACTGGTTCTCATCCCCTTGGTGTTGTGGGCCCCTGGTGAGAGTCTCATCCTGCCTCGGTTCCTCACCCTTCTGTGAGATAGGCCCTCTGCTGTGAGGTCACTACTGCCTGGCTGGCACATGCCACCTTGTAGACGTGGGCCCTCTGTTGGCAGTTGGAACCTGCTGGGAGTCTCCTCCCCTCAGTTATGAGGGCCCCCTGGCGTCAGGCCCTAACTGCTGGGCTCCTAACATTTTCTGATATGTGCTAAGTGGTGCAAAGCCACTCCTGCCAGGTTCCCATCCCAATGGGGATGTGGGCCTTCTGTTCTGAGGTCCCAACGGCTGGGCTGCTCACAGGTTCATGATGTGGGCCCTCTGCTGTGAGTTCACTGCGGCCTGGATCCCATAGCCTCGGTGCTCTGGGCTGCTTGCTGGGAGGTTCCAACTGCTGGATTCCTCAACTTTTATATTCTATGGACCCTGTGTTGTGAGGCCGGTCCTGCCAGCCTCATTCCGAACCCCTTGGTGATGTGGTTCCTCTGGTTTGAGGCTACATGTGCTGGGATCCTCACCTTTCGATGATGTTGTCTCACTGGTGTGCGGACACTCCTGCCTGGTTCCCATCCCCTTGGTGATGTGGGCCCTCTGGTGAGAGTCTGATCCTGGCTGTGTTCCTCACCCTTCTGTGAGGTGGGCCCTCTGCTGTGAGGTCACTCCTGCCGGCCTGGCACACATCGCCTTGGCGACGTTGGCCCTCTGGTGGCAGCTGGAGCCTGCTGGGAGCCTCCTCCCCTCGGTGATGAGTGCCCTCTAGAGTCAGGCCCTAACTTCTGAGTACCCCACGTTTTCTGATGTGAGCCCAGTGATGCCAGGACACTCCTGTCATGTTCCCATCACCATGGGGATGTGGGCCTTCTGCTCTGAGGTCCCAATGTCTGGGTTGCTCACAGGTTCATGATGTGGGCTGTCTGGTGTTAGTTCACTCCGACCTGGATCCCCTAGCCTCTGTGCTCTGGGCCGCCTGCTGGGAGGTTCCAACTGCTGGATTCCTCACCTTTCTTATTTTTGGGCCCTCTGTTGTGAGGCTCCTCCTGCCTGCCTCACTCCCAGCCCCTTGGTGATGGGTGTCCTATGGTTTGAAGCCACATGTTCTGGGTTCCTCACCTTTAGATGATGTGGCCCTACTCATGTGAGGATACTCCTGCCTGGTTCCAATCCATTTGGTGATGTGGGCCCTCTGGTGTGAGTCTGATCCTGACTGGGTTCGTCACACTTCTCTGAGGTGGGCCCTCTGCTGTGAGATCATTCGTGCCTGGTTGGCACACATCGCCTTGGTGACGTCAGCCCTCTGGTGGCAGTTGGAGCCTGCTGGGAGCCTCCTTCCCTTGGTGATGAGGGTCCTCTGGCGTCAGGCCCTAACTGCTGGTCGGCCAAAATTTTCTGATATGTTCTCAGTGGTGCGAGGACACTCCTACCAGATTTCCATCCCCATGGGGATGTGGGCCTCCTGCTCTGAGGTCCCAATGGCTGGGTTGCTCAGTTTCATGACATGGGCCCTCTTCTGTGAGTTCACTGTGGCCTGGATCCCATAGCCTCGGTGCTCTGGGCCGCCTGCTGGGAGGTTCCAACTGCTGGATTCCTCACTTTTTTATTCTATGGGCCCAGTGTTGTGAGGCTACTCCTGCCTGCCTCACTCCGAGGCCCTTGGTGATGTGGGTCCTCTGGTTTGAGGACACATGTGCTGAGTACCTCACCTTTCAATGATGTGGCCCCACTGGTGTGAAGACACTCCTGCCTGGTTCCCATCCCCTTGGTGATGTGGGCCCTCTGGTGAGAGTCTGATGTTGGCTGGGTTTCTCACCCTTCTGTGAGGTGGGACCTCTGCTGTGAGGTAACTCCTGCCTGGCTTGCTCACGTTGCCTTGGCAACGTGAGCCCTAGGTGGCAGTTGGAGCCTGCTGGGAATCTCCTCCCCTCAGTTATGAGAGCTCTGGATAAAACACATATGCCCTTTTTTGCCAAGTGCATTATTTTCCAAGTTCTGTCTCTTTTCCTATGTTTTAAGAGCGACTCCCGTGTACCTTCTGAAATCGGTTTCCAGCAATTCTACCCCACATTCAAGTCCTCTTCACAGCCTAACTTCAGTATAATTTTGGATGATAGCTGTCATTTATAACTCTGCAGGTTTGTGAATTACAGTGCCCCTGAGCTCCATTCTTCAACTCGCTTTCTTGTGAGCCTGCCACAAAACCGCAGGATCTCTTCAGGTCCTAATCTAGTTCCAGCACGGCACGTAGAAACTTTGATTCATTCGTCTTCCTGGTGGGAAATGAGAGTTAAATTTGCCCGTCCAGAAACCTACAGATAGTCTCCCATTGCTTCTCCTTATTCCTGTTCATCTTCCGCAGAAATTGCAAACTGGGCCAAGCAGGAGGTTAAAGGCACTGACTCTCCAAGTGGGGAGAGTTTTAGTAAAGCGTCTGGTATGTTGCATCCGAGTACCAGGGGACGAAAACTGAGACACATTTGAACACGTTTCCCGATCACACGGTGGATCATACTCTGGGTTCCACATGCATGTTTTAGCTGAAGGAAGAATCCCTTAAACCTGGAGAGTTGAGACCCATGGAATGGGTACCATGCAATATGACCTCAAGGGGTCTGCATTTGCTCACCGAACCTCACCAATCCTATCACTGCTGCGTTTATGCCACTGTACACATGCTTGATTCTCTTTCGGAGACATAGAAATCCATAGGTTTAAAGATTCTTACTAGTCAGGTATATTCTTAGGCGTTTAATATGGGGTGTAGAGTCCACTTCGTTGAACAAGGAGTAGCTCTTGTCTATTACATATTTGGCTTATGGAACGGTATCTGTGCTAATTTCAATCTCTGGTTTTATGCAGCACCCCAACTCACCTTTCCCCTTGAGCAAGCATAAGTTGGTTTTCTACATTTGAGACCCTGTTCTGTTTTGTAATTCAGTTCCTGTGTAGCCAAGTTTACATTCCGTATAGTAGTGATATCTTATGATGTTTCTTTTTCTGTGTGACTTATTTCACTTAGAATCATCGTACCTGAATCAACTCATTATGCTGCTACGGGCCTGATGACATAGATTTCATTGCTGAGTGATATTGCATTGTACGTAAGTACCACAACTTCTTTATCCATTTTTCGCTTTCTGTGATATTGAACTTGTACTGTAAACGAGGTTCTTGTAAACACAGCCGTCCCAAACTTTGGGGTGCCTATGTCTTTTTGATTTTAATTTCCCTAAGCTATAGGACCATAAGTGGAAGTGCCCTAGGCTCTGTTGCTTTGTTTTGTAGATGTTTCAGGAAACACCATACACTTCTCCAGAGTGGCTGTTGGCAATTTACATCCCGCCCATCAGCATAACAATGCTCCCAGTTCTCCATGGCCTGTCCTGCCTTTCTGGATTTTACACTTTTTTCAGATGGCCCTTTTGACCGGGGGGCAGTGAGACTTCATTGTACTGCAGATTTCCTTTGCAAGCTTGCTTGGTTGGCCAAAAAGGGCGTATGCGTTTTTTCCTGAATATATTCAGGAAAAAACGCATACGCCCTTTTTGGCCAAGTGCATCATTGTGGACGTTCTGCCTCTTTTCCTATGCTTTACATGCAATTCCACTCTACCTCCTGAAATCGGTTTCCTGCAATTCTGCCCCGCTTTCAAGTCCTCTTGGCAGCCTTACTTCAATATATTTTTGGATGATAGCTGTCATTTATAACTCTGCAGGTTTGTGAATGACAGTGCCCCTGAGCTCCTTTCTTCAACTCGCTTTCTTGTGAGCTGGCCGCAACACCGCAGCATTGCTTCAGGCCCTAGTGTGGTTCCGGCATGGCACACTGAGCCTTTGGTTAATTCCTCTTCCTGGTGGGAAATGAGAGTTAAATTTGCCCGTCCAGACACCTCCAGCTAGTCAATCATTGGTTCTCCCTATTCCTGTTCATTTTCCGCAGAAATTGCAAACTTGGCCAAACAGGAGGTTAAAGCCACTGACTCTCCAAGTGGGGAGAGTGTTAGTAAAGCCTCTGGAATGTTGCACCCGAGTACCAGGGGACGAAAACTGAGACACATTTGAACACGTTTCCCGATCACACGGTGGATCATACTCTGGGTTCCACATGCATGTTTTAGCTGAAGGAAGAATCCCTTAAACCTGGAGAGTTGAGACCCATGGAATGGGTACCATGCAATATGACCTCAAAGGGTCTGCATTTGCTCACCGAACCTCACCAATCCTATCACTGCTGCATTTATGCCGCTGTACACACGCTTGATTCTCTTTCGGAGACATATAAATCCATAGGTTTTAAGATTCTTACTTGTCAGGTATATTCTTAGGCGCTTAATATGGGGTGAAGAGTCCACTTCATTGAGCAAGGAGTAGCTCTTGTCTATTACATATTTGGCTTATGGAACGGTATCTGTGCTAATTTCAATCTCTGGTTTTATGCAGCACCCCAACTCACCTTTCCCCTTAAGCAAGCATAAGTTGGTTTTCTACATTTGAGACCCTGTTCTGTTTTGTAATTCAGTTTCTGTGTAGCCAAGTTTACATTCTGTGTAGTAGTGATATCTTATGATGTTTCTTTTTCTGTGTGACTTATTTCACTTAGAATCATCGTACCTGAATCCACTCATTATGCTGCTACGGGCCTGATGATATAGATTTCATTGCTGAGTGATATTGCATTGTACGTAAGTACCACAAATTCTTTATCCATTTTTCACTTTCTGTGTTATTGAACTTGTACCGTAAACGAGGTTCTTGTAAATAGAGCCGTCCCAAACTTTGGGGTGGCTGTGTCTTTTTGATTTTAATTTCCCTAAGCTATAGGACCATAAGTGGAAGTGCCCTAGGCTCTGTTGCTTTGTTTTTTAGATGTTTCAGGAAACACCATACACTTCTCCAGAGTGGCTGTTGGCAATTTACATCCCGCCCATCAGCATAACAAGGCTCCCAATTCTCCATGGCCTGTCCTGCCTTTCTGGATTTTACACTTTTTTCAGATGGCCCTTTTGACCGGGGGGCAGTGAGACTTCATTGTAGTGCAGATTTCCTTTGCAAGCTTGCTTGGTTGGCCAAAAAGGGCGTATGCGTTTTTTCCTGAATATATTCAGGAAAAAACGCATACGCCCTTTTTGGCCAAGTGCATCATTGTGGACGTTCTGCCTCTTTTCCTATGCTTTACATGCAATTCCAGTCTACCTCCTGAAACCGGTTTCCTGCAATTCTGCCCCGCTTTCAAGTCCTCTTGGCAGCCTTACTTCAATATATTTTTGGACGATAGCTGTCATTTTTAACTCTGCAGGTTTGTGAATTACAGTGTCCCTGAGCTCCTTTCTTCAACTCGCTTTCTTGTGAGCTGGCCGCAACACCGCAGGATTGCTTCAGGCCCTAGTGTGGTTCCGGCATGGCACGCTGAGCCTTTGGTTAATTCCTCTTCCTGGTGGGAAATGAGAGTTAAATTTGCCCGTCCAGACACCTCCAGCTAGTCTCTCATTGGTTCTCCCTATTCCTGTTCATCTTCCACAGAAATTGCAAACTGGGCCAAACAGGAGGTTAAAGGCCCTGACTCTCCAGTTGGGGAGAGTGCTAGTAAAGCGTCTGGAATGTTGCACCCGAGTACCAGGGGACGAAACCTGAGACACATTTGAACACGTTTCCCAATCACACGGTGGATCATACTCTGGGTTCCACATGCATGTTTTAGCTGAAGGAAGAATCCCTTAAACCTGGAGAGTTGAGACCAATGGAATGGGTACCATGCAATATGACCTCAAAGGGTCTGCATTTGCTCACCGAACCTCACCAATCCTATCACTGCTGCGTTTATGCCGCTGTACACACGCTTGATTCTCTTTCGGAGACATAGAAATCCATAGGTTTTAAGATTCTTACTAGTCAGGTATATTCTTAGGCGTTTAATATGGGGTGTAGAGTCCACTTCGTTGAGCAAGGAGTAGCTCTTGTCTATTACATATTTGGCTTATGGAACGGTATGTGTGCTAATTTCAATCTCTGGTTTTATGCAGCACCCCAACTCAACTTTCCCCTTAAGCAAGCATAAGTTGGTTTTCTACATTTGAGACCCTGTTCTGTTTTGTAATTCAGTTCCTGTGTAGGAAAGTTTACATTCCGTGTAGTAGTGATATCTTATGATGTTTCTTTTTCTGTGTGACTTATTTCACTTAGAATCATCGTACCTGAATCCACTCATTATGCTGCTATGGGCCTGATGATATACATTTCATTGCTGAGTGATATTGCATTGTACGTAAGTACCACAACTTCTTTATCCATTTTTCACTTTCTGTGATATTGAACTTGTACTGTAAACGAGGTTCTTGTAAACAGAGCCGTCCCAAACTTTGGGGTGGCTGTGTCTTTTTGATTTTAATTTCCCTAAGCTATAGAACCGTAAGTGGAAGTGCCCTAGGCTCTGTTGCTTTGTTTTTTAGATGTTTCAGGAAACACCATACACTTCTCCAGAGTGGCTGTTGGCAATTTACATCCCGCCCATCAGCATAACAAGGCTCCAATTCTCCATGGCCTGTCCTGCCTTTCTGGATTTTACACTTTTTTCAGATGGCCCTTTTGACTGGGGGGCAGTGAGACTTCATTGTAATGCAGATTTCCATTGCAAGCTTGCTTGGTTGGCCAAAAAGGGCGTATGCGTTTTTTCCTGAATATATTCAGGAAAAAACGCATATGCCCTTTTTGGCCAAGTGCATCATTGTGGACGTTCTGCCTCTTTTCCTATGCTTTACATGCAATTCCAGTCTACCTCCTGAAGTCGGTTTCCTGCAATTCTGCCCCGCTTTCAAGTCCTCTTGGCCGCCTTACTTCAATATATTTTTGGACGATAGCTGTCATTTATAACTCTGCAGGTTTGTGAATTACAGTGCCTCTGAGCTCCTTTCTTCAACTCGCTTTCTTGTGAGCTGGCCGCAACACCGCAGCATTGCTTCAGGCCCTAGTGTCGTTCTGACATGGCACGCTGAGCCTTTGGTTAATTCCTCTTCCTGGTGGGAAATGAGAGTTAAATTTGCCCGTCCAGACACCTCCAGCTAGTCTCTCATTGGTTCTCCCTATTCCTGTTCATCTTCCACAGAAATTGCAAACTGGGCCAAACAGGAGGTTAAAGGCACTGACTCTCCAAGTGGGGAGAGTGTTAGTCAAGCGACTGGAATGTTGCTCCCGAGTACCAGGAGACAAAAACTGAGACACATTTGAAAACGTTTCCCGATCACACGGTGGATCATACTCTGGGATCCACATGCATGTTTTAGCTGAAGGAAGAATCCCTTAAACCTGGAGAGTTGAGACCCATGGAATAGGTACCATGCAATATGACTTCAAAGGGTCTGCATTTGCTCATCGAACCTCACCAGTTCTATCACTGCTGCGTTTATGCCACTGTACACACGCTTGATTCTCTTTTGGAGACATAGAAATCCATAGGTTTTAAGATTCTTACTAGTCAGGTATATTCTTAGGCGTTTAAAATGGAGTGTAGAGTCCACTTCGTTGAGCAAGGAGTAGCTCTTGTCTATTACATATTTGGCTTATGGAACGGTATCTGTGCTAATTTCAATCTCTGGTTTTATACAGCACCCCAACTCACCTTTCCCCTTAAGCAAGCATAAGTTGGTTTTCTACATTTGAGACCCTGTTCTGTTTTGTAATTCAGTTCCTGTGTAGCCAAGTTTACATTCCGTGTAGTAGTGATATCTTATGATGTTTCTTTTTCTGTGTGACTTATTTCACTTAGAATCATCGTACCTGAATCCACTCATTATGCTGCTACGGTCCTGATGATATAGATTTCATTGCTGAGTGATATTGCATTGTACGTAAGTACCACAACTTCTTTATCCATTTTTCACTTTCTGTGATATTGAACTTGTACTGTAAACGAGGTTCTTGTAAACAGAGCCGTCCCAAACTTTGGGGTGGCTGTGTCTTTTTGATTTTAATTTCCCTAAGCTATAGAACTGTAAGTGGAAGTGCCCTAGGCTCTGTTGCTTTGTTTTTTAGATGTTTCAGGAAACACCATACACTTCTCCAGAGTGGCTGTTGGCAATTTACATCCCGCCCATCAGCATAACAAGGCTCCCAATTCTCCATGGCCTGTCCTGCCTTTCTGGATTTTACACTTTTTTCAGATGGACCTATTGACCGGGGGGCAGTGAGACTTCATTGTAGTGCAGATTTCCTTTGCAAGCTTGCTTGGTTGGCCCAAAAGTGCGTATGCGTTTTTTCCTGAATATATTCAGGAAAAAACGCATACGCCCTTTTTGGCCAAGTGCATCATTGTGGACGTTCTGCCTCTTTTCCTATGCTTTACATGCAATTCCATTCTACCTCCTGAAATCGGTTTCCTGCAATTCTGCCCCGCTTTCAAGTCCTCTTGGCAGCCTTACTTCAATATATTTTTGGACGATAGCTGTCATTTATAACTCTGCAGTTTTGTGAATTACAGTGCCTCTGAGCTCCTTTCTTCAACTCGCTTTCTTGTGAGCTGGCCGCAACACCGCAGCATTGCTTCAGGCGCTAGTGTGGTTCCGGCATGGCACGCTGAGCCTTTGGTTAATTCCTATTCCTGTTGGGAAATGAGAGTTAAATTTGCCCGAACAGGCACCTCTAGCTAGTCTCTCATTGGTTCTCCCTATTCCTGTTCATTTTCCGCAGAAATGGCAAACTGGTCCAAACAGGAGGTTAAAGGCACTGACTCTCCAAGTGGGGAGAGTTTTAGTAAAGTGACTGGAATGTTGCACCCGAGTACCAGGGGATGAAAAATGAGACACATTTCAACACGTTTCCCGATCACATGGTGGATCATACTCTGGGTTCCACATGCATGTTTTAGCTGAAGGAAGAATCCCTTAAACCTGGAGAGTTGAGACCCATGGAATGGGTACCATGCAATATGACCTCAAGGGGTCTGAATTTGCTCACCGAACCTCACCAATCCTATCACTGCTGCGTTTATGCCGCTGTACACATGCTTGATTCTCTTTCGGAGACATAGAAATCCATATGTTTTAAGATTCTTACTAGTCAGGTATATTATTAGGCGTTTAATATGGTGTGTAGAGTCCACTTCGTTGAGCAAGGAGTAGCTCTTGTCTATTACATATTTGGCTTATGGAACGGTATCTGTGCTAATTTCAATCTCTGGTTTTATGCAGCACCCCAACTCACCTTTCCCCTTAAGCAAGCATATGTTGGTTTTCTACATGTGAGACGCTGTTCTGTTTTGTAATTCAATTCCTCTGTAGCCAAGTTTACCTTCCGTGTATTAGGGATATCTTATGATGTTTCTTTTTCTGTGTGACTTATCTTACTTAGAATCATCATACCTGAATCCACTCATTATGCTGCTATGGGCCTGATGACATAGATTTCATTGCTGAGTGATATTGCATTGTACGTAAGTACCACAACTTCTTTATCTATTTTTCGCTTTCTGTGATATTGAACTTGTACCGTAAACGAGGTTCTTGTAAACAGAGCCGTCCGAAATTTTGGGGTCGCTGTGTCTTTTTGATTTTAATTTCCCTAAGCTATAGGATCATAAGTGGAAGTGCCCTAGGCTCTGTTGCTTTGTTTTTTAGATGTTTCAGGAAACACCATACACTTCTCCAGAGTGGCTGTTGGCAATTTACATCCCGCACATCAGCATAACAAGGCTCCCAATTCTCCATGGCCTGTCCTGCCTTTCTGGATTTTACACTTTTTTCAGATGGCCCTATTGACCGGGGGGCAGTGAGACTTCATTGTAGTGCTGATTTCATTTGCAAGCTTGCTTGGTTGGCCCAAAAGTGCGTGTGCGTTTTTTCCTGAATATATTCAGGAAAAAACGCATACGCCCTTTTTGGCCAAGTGCATCATTGTGGACGTTCTGCCTCTTTTCCTATGCTTTGCATGCAATCCCAGTCTACCTCCTGAAATTGGTTTCCTGCAATTCTGCCCCGCTTTCAAGTCCTCTTGGCAGACTTACTTCAATATATTTTTGGACGATACCTGTCATTTATAACTCTGCAGGTTTGTGAATTAGAGTGCCCCTGAGCTCCTTTCTTCAACTCGCTTTCTTGTGAGCTGGCCGCAACACCGCAGCATTGCTTCAGGCCCTAGTGTGGTTCCAGCATGGCACGCTGAGCCTTTGGTTAATTCCTCTTCCTGGTGGGAAATGAGAGTTAAATTTGCCCGTCCAGACACCTCCAGCTAGTCACTCATTGGTTCTCCCTATTCCTGTTCATTTTCCGCAGAAATTGCAAACTTGGCCAAACAGGAGGTTAAAGCCACTGACTCTCCAAGTGGGGAGAGTGTTAGTAAAGCCTCTGGAATGTTGCACCCGAGTACCAGGGGACGAAAACTGAGACACATTTGAACACGTTTCCCGATCACACGGTGGATCATACTCTGGGTTCCACATGCATGTTTTAGCTGAAGGAAGAATCCCTTAAACCTGGAGAGTTGAGACCCATGGAATGGGTACCATGCAATATGACCTCAAAGGGTCTGCATTTGCTCACTGAACCTCACCAATCCTATCACTGCTGCGTTTATGCCACTGTACACACGCTTGATTCTCTTTTGGAGACATAGAAATCCATAGGTTTTAAGATTCTTACTAGTCAGGTATATTCTTAGGCGTTTAAAATGGAGTGTAGAGTCCACTTCGTTGAGCAAGGAGTAGCTCTTGTCTATTACATATTTGGCTTATGGAACGGTATCTGTGCTAATTTCAATCTCTGGTTTTATGCAGCACCCCAACTCACCTTTCCCCTTAAGCAAGCATAAGTTGGTTTTCTACATTTGAGACCCTGTTCTGTTTTGTAATTCAGTTCCTGTGTAGCCAAGTTTACATTCCGTGTAGTAGTGATATCTTATGATGTTTCTTTTTCTGTGTGACTTATTTCACTTAGAATCATCGTACCTGAATCCACTCATTATGCTGCTACGGTCCTGATGATATACATTTCATTGCTGAGTGATATTGCATTGTACGTAAGTACCACAACTTCTTTATCCATTTTTCACTTTCTGTGATATTGAACTTGTACTGTAAACGAGGTTCTTGTAAACAGAGCCGTCCCAAACTTTGGGGTGGCTGTGTCTTTTTGATTTTAATTTCCCTAAGCTATAGAACTGTAAGTGGAAGTGCCCTAGGCTCTGTTGCTTTGTTTTTTAGATGTTTCAGGAAACACCATACACTTCTCCAGAGTGGCTGTTGGCAATTTACATCCCGCCCATCAGCATAACAAGGCTCCCAATTCTCCATGGCCTGTCCTGCCTTTCTGGATTTTACACTTTTTTCAGATGGCCCTATTGACCGGGGGGCAGTGAGACTTCATTGTAGTGCAGATTTCCTTTGCAAGCTTGCTTGGTTGGCCCAAAAGGGCGTATGCGTTTTTTCCTGAATATATTCAGGAAAAAATGCATACGGCCTTTTTGGCCAAGTGCATCATTGTGGACGTTCTGCCTCTTTTCCTATGCTTTACATGCAATTCCAGTCTACCTCCTGAAATCGGTTTCCTGCAATTCTGTCCCGCTTTCAAGTCCTCTTGGCAGCCTTACTTCAATAGATTTTTGGACGATAGCTGTCATTTATAACTCTGCAGGTTTGTGAATTACAGTGCCCCTGAGCTCCTTTCTTCAACTCGCTTTCTTGTGAGCTGGCCGCAACACCGCAGCATTGCTTCAGGCCCTAGTGTGGTTCCAGCATGGCAGGCTGAGCCTTTGGTTAATTCCTCTTCCTGGTGGGAAATGAGAGATAAATTTGCCCGTCCAGACACCTCCAGCTAGTCTCTCATTGGTTCTCACTATTCCTGTTCACTTTCCGCAGAAATTGAAAACTGGGCCAAACAGGAGGTTAAAGGCACTGACTCTCCAAGTGGGGAGAGTGTTAGTAAAGCGTCTGGAATGTTGCACCCGAGTACCAGGGGACGAAACCTGAGACACATTTGAACACGTTTCCAGATCACACGGTGGATCATACTCTGGGTTCCACATGCATGTTTTAGCTGAAGGAAGAATCCCTTAAACCTGGAGAGTTGAGACCCATGGAATGGGTACCATGCAATATGACTTCAAAGGGTCTGCATTTGCTCACCGAACCTCACCAATCCTATCACTGCTGCGTTTATGCCACTGTACACACTCTTGTTTCTCTTTTGGAGACATATAAATCCATAGGTTTTAAGATTCTTACTAGTGAGGTATATTCTTAGACGTTTAATATCGGGTGTTGAGTCCACTTCGTTGAGTAAGGAGTAGCTCTTGTCTATTACATATTTGGCTTATGGAATGGTATCTGTGCTAAATTCAATCTCTGGTTTTATGCAGCACCCCAACTCACCTTTCCCCTTAAGCAAGCATAAGTTGGTTTTCTACATTTGAGACCCTGTTCTGTTTTGTAATTCAGTTCCTGTGTAGCCAAGTTTACATTCCGTGTAGTAGTGATAACTTATGATGTTTCTTTTTCTGTGTGACTTATTTCACTTAGAATCATCGTACCTGAATCCACTCATTATGCTGCCATGGGCCTGATGACATAGATTTCATTGCTGAGTGATATTGCATTGTACGTAAGTACCACAACTTCTTTATCCATTTTTCACTTTCTGTGATATTGAACTTGTACCGTAAATGAGGTTCTTGTAAACAGAGCCGTCCCAAACTTTGGGGTGGCTGTGTCTTTTTGATTTTAATTTCCCTAAGCTATAGGACCATAAGTGGAAGTGCCTTAGGCTCTTTTGCTTTGTTTTTTAGATGTTTCAGGAAACACCATACACTTCTCCAGAGTGGCTGTTGGCAATTTACATCCCACCCATCA
The DNA here is from genome assembly GCF_039906515.1 of Pseudorca crassidens. Taxonomy (NCBI): domain Eukaryota; kingdom Metazoa; phylum Chordata; class Mammalia; order Artiodactyla; family Delphinidae; genus Pseudorca; species Pseudorca crassidens. Next base: position 165,538,352 of record NC_090296.1, read on the forward strand.
GCATAACAAGGCTCCCAAGTCTCCATGGCCTGTCCTGCCTTTCTGGATTTTATACTTTTTTCAGATGGCCCTTTTGACCGGGGGGCAGTGAGACTTCATTGTAGTGCAGATTTCCTTTGCAAGCTTGCTTGGTTGGCCAAAAAGGGCGTATGCGTTTTTTCCTGAATATATTCAGGAAAAAACGCATACGCCCTTTTTGGCCAAGTGCATCATTGTGGACGTTCTGTCTCTTTCCTATGCTCTACATGCAATTCCAGTCTACCTCCTGAAATCGATTTCCTGCAATTCTGCCCCGCTTTCAAGTCCTCTTGGCAGCCTTACTTCAATATATTTTTGGACGATAGCTGTCATTTATAACTCTGCAGGTTTGTGAATTACAGTGCCCCTGAGCTCCTTTCTTCAACTCGCTTTCTTGTGAGCTGGCCGCAACACCGCAGCATTGCTTCAGGTCCTAGTGTGGTTCCGGCATGGCACGCTGAGCCTTTGGTTAATTCCTCTTCCTGGTGGGTAATGCGAGTTAAATTTGCCCGTACAGGCACCTCCAGCTAGTCTCTCATTGGTTCTCCCTATTCCTGTTCATTTTCCGCAGAAATGGCAAACTGGGCCAAACAGGAGGTTAAAGGCACTGACTCTCCAAGTGGGGAGAGTTTTAGTAAAGTGACTGGAATGTTGCACCCGAGTACCAGGGGATGAAAAATGAGAGACATTTCAACACGTTTCCCGATCACATGGTGGATCATACTCTGGGTTCCACATGCATGTTTTAGCTGAAGGAAGAATCCCTTAAACCTGGAGAGTTGAGACCCATGGAATGGGTACCATGCAATATGACCTCAAGGGGTCTGCATTTGCTCACCGAACCTCACCAATCCTATCACTGCTGCGTTTATGCCGCTGTACACATGCTTGATTCTCTTTCGGAGACATAGAAATCCATAGGTTTTAAGATTCTTACTAGTCAGGTATATTATTAGGCGTTTAATATGGGGTGTAGAGTCCACTTCGTTGAGCAAGGAGTAGCTCTTGTCTATTACATATTTGGCTTATGGAACGGTATCTGTGCTAATTTCAATCTCTGGTTTTATGCAGCACCCCAACTCACCTTTCCCCTTAAGCAAGCATATGTTGGTTTTCTACATGTGAGACGCTGTTCTGTTTTGTAATTCAATTCCTCTGTAGCCAAGTTTACATTCCGTGTATTAGTGATATCTTATGATGTTTCTTTTTCTGTGTGACTTATCTTACTTAGAATCATCATACCTGAATCCACTCATTATGCTGCTATGTGCCTGATGACATAGATTTCATTGCTGAGTGATATTGCATTGTACGTAAGTACCACAACTTCTTTATCCATTTTTTGCTTTCTGTGATATTGAACTTGTACCGTAAACGAGGTTCTTGTAAACAGAGCCATCCGAAATTTTGGGGTGGCTGTGTCTTTTTGATTTTAATTTCCCTAAGCTATAGGATCATAAGTGGAAGTGCCCTAGGCTCTGTTGCTTTGTTTTTTAGATGTTTCAGGAAACACCATACACTTCTCCAGAGTGGCTGTTGGCAATTTACATCCCGCCCATCAGCATAACAAGGCTCCCAATTCTCCATGGCCTGTCCTGCCTTTCTGGATTTTACACTTTTTTCAGATGGCCCTATTGACCGGGGGGCAGTGAGACTTCATTGTAGTGCAGATTTCATTTGCAAGCTTGCTTGGTTGGCCAAAAAGGGCGTATGCGTTTTTTCCTGAATATATTCAGGAAAAAACGCATACGCCCTTTTTGGCCAAGTGCATCATTGTGGACGTTCTGCCTCTTTTCCTATGCTTTACATGCAATTCCAGTCTACCTCCTGAAATCGGTTTCCTGCAATTCTGCCCCGCATTCAAGTCCTCTTGGCAGACTTACTTCAATATATTTTTGGACGATACCTGTCATTTATAACTCTGCAGGTTTGTGAATTAGAGTGCCCCTGAGCCCCTTTCTTCAACTCGCTTTCTTGTGAGCTGGCCGCAACACCGCAACATTGCTTCAGGCCCTAGTGTGGTTCCGGCATGGCACGCTGAGACTTTGGTTAATTCCTCTTCCTCGTGGGAAATGAGAGTTAAATTTGCCCGTCCAGACACCTCCAGCTAGTCTCTCATTGGTTCTCCCTATTCCTGTTCATTTTCCGCAGAAATGGCAAACTGGGCCAAACAGTAGTTTAAAGGCACTGACTCTCCAATTGGGGAGAGTGTTTGTAAAGCGTCTGGAATGTTGCACCCGAGTACCAGGGGACGAAACCTGAGACACATTTGAACACGTTTCCCGATCATACGGTAGATCATACTCTGGGTTCCACATGCATGTTTTAGCTGAAGGAAGAATCCCTTAAACCTGGAGAGTTGAGACCCATGGAATGGGTACCATGCAATATGACTTCAAAGGTTCTGCATTGGCTCACCGAACCTCACCAATCCTATCACTGCTGCGCTTATGTCACTGTACACACGCTTGATTCTCTTTCGGAGACATATAAATCCATAGGTTTTAAGATTCTTACTAGTCAGGTATATTCCTAGACGTTTAATATGGGATGTAGAGTCCACTTCGTTGAGCAAGGAGTAGCTCTTGTCTATTACATGTTTGGCTTATGGAATGGTATCTGTGCTAATTTCAATCTCTGGTTTTATACAGCACCCCAACTCACCTTTCCCCTTAAGCAAGCATAAGTTGGTTTTCTACATTTGAGACCCTGTTCTGTTTTGTAATTCAGTTCCTGTGTAGCCACGTTTACATTCCGTGTAGTAGTGATAACTTATGATGTTTCTTTTTCTGTGTGACTTATTTCACTTAGAATTATCGTACCTGAATCCACTCATTATGCTGCTACGGGCCTGATGATATAGGTTTCATTGCTGAGTGATATTGCATTGTACGTAAGTACCACAACTTCTTTATCCAATTTTCGCTTTCTGTGATATTGAACTTGTACCGTAAACGAGGTTCTTGTAAACAGAGCCGTCCCAAACTTTGGGGTGGCTGTGTCTTTTTGATTTTAATTTCCCTAAGCTATAGGACCATAAGTGGAAGTGCCCTAGGCTCTGTTGCTTTCTTTTGTAGATGTTTCAGGAAACACCATACACTTCTCCAGAGTGGCTGTTGGCAATTTACATCCCGCCCATCAGCATAACAAGGCTCCCAGTTCTCCATGGCCTGTCCTGCCTTTCTGGATTTTACACTTTTTTCCGATGGCCCTTTTGACCGGGGGGCAGTGAGACTTCATTGTAGTGCAGATTTCCTTTGCAAGCTTGCTTGGTTGGCCAAAAAGGGCGTAAGCTTTTTTTCCTGAGGAAAAAACGCATATGCCCTTTTAGGCCAAGTGCATCATTGTGGACGTTCTGCCTCTTTTCCTATGCTTTACATGTAATTCCAGTCTACCTCCTGAAATCGGTTTCCTACAATTCTGCCCCACTTTCAAGTCCTCTTGGCAGCCTTACTTCAATAGATTTTTGGACGATAGCTGTCATTTATAACTCTGCAGGTTTGTGAATTACAGTGCCCCTGAGCTCCTTTCTTCAACTCGCTTTCTTGTGAGCTGGCCGCAACACCGCAGCCTTGCTTCAGGCCCTAGTGTGGTTCCGGCATGGCACGCTGAGCCTTTGGTTAATTCCTCTTCCTGGTGGGAAATGAGAGTTAAATTTGCCCGTCCAGACACCTCCAGCTAGTCTCTCATTGGTTCTCCCTATTCCTGTTCATTTTCCGCAGAAATTGCAAACTTGGCCAAACAGGAGGTTAAAGGCACTGACTCTCCAAGTGGGGAGAGTGTTTGTAAAGCGTCTGGAATGTTGCACCCGAGTACCAGGGGACGAAAACTCACACATTTGAACACGTTTCCCAATCACACGGTGGATCATACTCTGGGTTCCACATGCATGTTTTAGCTGAAGGAAGAATCCCTTAAACCTGGAGAGTTGAGACCCATGGAATGGGTACCATGCAGTATGATTTCATAGGGTCTGCATGTGTTCACCGAACCTCACTAATCCTATCACTGCAGCATTTATGCCACTGTACACACGCTTGATTCTCTTTCGGAGACATATAAATCCATAGGTTTTAAGATTCTTACTAGTCAGGTATATTCTTAGACGTTTAATATGGGGTGTTGAGTCCTCTTCGTTGAGCAAGGAGTAGCTCTTGTCTATTACATGTTTGGCTTATGGAACGGTATCTGTGCTAATTTCAATCTCTGGTTTTATGCAGCACCCCAACTCACCTTTCCCCTTAAGCAAGCATAAGTTGGTTTTCTACATTTGAGACCCTGTTCTGTTTTGTAATTCTGTTCCTGTGTAGCCAAGTTTACATTCCGTGTAGTAGTGATATCTTATGATGTTTCTTTTTCTGTGTGACTTATTTCACTTAGAATCATCGTACCTGAATCCACTCATTATGCTGCTATGGGCCTGATGACATAGATTTCATTGCTGAGTGATATTGCATTGTATGTACCTACCACAACTTCTTTATCCATTTTTCACTTTCTGTGATATTGAACTCGTACTGTAAACGAGGTTCTTGTAAACAGAGCCGTCCCAAACTTTGGGGTGGCGGTGCCTTTTTGATTCTAATTTCCCTAAGCTATAGGACCATAAGTGGAAGTGCCCTAGGCTCTGTTGCTTTGTTTTGTAGATGTGTCAGGAAACATCATACACTTCTCCAGAGTGGCTGTTGGCAATTTACATCTCGCCCATCAGCATAACAAGGCTCCCAGTTCTCCATGGCCTGTCCTGCCTTTCTGGATTTTACACTATTTTCCGATGGCCCTTTTGACCGGGGGGCAGTGAGACTTCATTGTAGTGCAGATTTCCTTTGCAAGCTTGCTTGGTTGACCAAAAAGTGCGTATGCGTTTTTTCCTGAATATATTCAGGAAAAAACGCATACGCCCTTTTTGGCCAAGTGCATCATTGTGGACGTTCTGCCTCTTTTCCTATGCTTTACATGTAATTCCAGTCTACCTCCTGAAATCGGTTTCCTACAATTCTGCCCCGCTTTCAAGTCCTCTTGGCAGCCTTACTTCAATAGATTTTTGGACGATAGCTGTCATTTATAACTCTGCAGGTTTGTGAATTACAGTGCCCCTGAGCTCCTTTCTTCAACTCGCTTTCTTGTGAGCTGGCCGCAACACCGCACCCTTGCTTCAGGCCCTAGTGTGGTTCCAGCATGGCACGCTGAGCCTTTGGTTAATTCCTCTTCCTGGTGGGAAATGAGAGTTAAATTTGCCCGTCCAGACACCTCCAGCTAGTCTCTCATTGGTTCTCCCTATTCCTGTTCATTTTCCGCAGAAATTGCAAACTGGGCCAAACAGGAGGTTAAAGGCACTGAATCTCCAAGTGGGGAGAGTGTTAGTAAAGCGTCTGGAATGTTGCACCCGAATACCAGGGGACGAAAACTGACACATTTGAACACGTTTCCCAATCACACGGTGGATCATACTCTGGGTTCCACATGCATGTTTTAGCTGAAGGAAGAATCCCTTAAACCTGGAGAGTTGAGACCCATGGAATGGGTACCATGCAATATGATTTCATAGGGTCTGCAGTGTTCACCGAACCTCACCAATCCTATCACTGCAGCATTTATGCCACTGTTCACACGCTTGATTCTCTTTCGGAGACATATAAATCCATAGGTTTTAAGATTCTTACTAGTCAGGTATATTCTTAGGCGTTTAATATGGGGTGTAGAGTCCACTTCGTTGAGCAAGGAGTAGCTCTTGTTTATTACATATTTGGCTTATGGAACGGTATCTGTGCTAATTTCAATCTCTGGTTTTATGCAGCACCCCAACTCACCTTTCCCCTTAAGCAAGCATAAGTTGGTTTTCTACATTTGAGACCCTGTTCTGTTTTGTAATTCAGTTCCTGTGTAGCCAAGTTTACATTCCGTGTAGTAGTGATATCTTATGATGTTTCTTTTTCTGTGTGACTTATTTCACTTAGAATCATCGTACCTGAATCCACTCATTATGCTGCTATGGGCCTGATGACATACATTTCATTGCTGAGTGATATTGCATTGTACGTAAGTACCACAACTTCTTTATCCATTTTTCACTTTCTGTGATATTGAACTTGTACTGTAAACGAGGTTCTTGTAAACAGAGCCGTCCCAAACTTTGGGGTGGCTGTGTCTTTTTGATTTTAATTTCCCTAAGCTATAGGACCGTAAGTGGAAGTGCCCTAGGCTCTGTTGCTTTGTTTTTTAGATGTTTCAGGAAACACCATACACTTCTCCAGAGTGGCTGTTGGCAATTTACATCCCGCCCATCAGCATAACAAGGCTCCCAATTCTCCATGGCCTGTCCTGCCTTTCTGGATTTTACACTTTTTTCCGATGGCCCTTTTGACCGGGGGGGCAGTGAGACTTCATTGTAGTGCAGATTTCCTTTGCAAGCTTGCTTGGTTGGCCAAAAAGGGCGTATGCGTTTTTTCCTGAATATATTCAGGAAAAAACGCATACGCCCTTTTTGGCCAAGTGCATCATTGTGGACGTTCTGCCTCTTTTCCTATGCTTTACATGCAATTCCAGTCTACCTCCTGAAACCGGTTTCCTGCAATTCTGCCCCGCTTTCAAGAGCTCTTGGCAGCCTTACTTCAATATATTTTTGGACGATAGCTGTCATTTTTAACTCTGCAGGTTTGTGAATTACAGTGCCCCTGAGCTCCTTTCTTCAACTCGCTTTCTTGTGAGCTGGCCGCAACACCGCAGGATTGCTTCAGGCCCTAGTGTGGTTCCGGCATGGCACGCTGAGCCTTTGGTTAATTCCTCTTCCTGGTGGGAAATGAGAGTTAAATTTGCCCGTCCAGACACCTCCAGCTAGTCTCTCATTGGTTCTCCCTATTCCTGTTCCTTTTCCGCAGAAATTGCAAACTGGGCCAAACAGGAGTTTAAAGGCACTGACTCTCCAAGTGGGGAGAGTTTTAGTAAAGCGTCTGGAATGTTGCACCCGAGTACCAGGGTACGAAAACTGAGACATATTTGAACACGTTTCCCAATCACATGGTGGATCATACTCTGGGTTCCACATGCATGTTTTAGGTGAAGGAAGAATCCCTTAAACCTGGAGAGTTGAGACCCATGGAATGGGTACCATGCAATATGACCTCAAAGGGTCTGCATTTGCTCACCGAACCTCACCAATCCTATCACTGCTGCGTTTATGCCGCTGTACACACGCTTGATTCTCTTTTGGAGACATAGAAATCTATAGGTTTTAAGATTCTTACTGGTCAGGTATATTCTTAGGCGTTTAATATGGGGTGTAGAGTCCACTTCGTTGAGCAAGGAGTAGCTCTTGTCTATTACATATTTGGCTTATGGAACGGTATCTGTGCTAATTTCAATCTCTGGTTTTATGCAGCACCCCAACTCACCTTTCCCCTTAAGCAAGCATAAGTTGGTTTTCTACATTTGAGACCCTGTTCTGTTTTGTAATTCAGTTCCTGTGTAGCCAAGTTTACATTCCGTGTAGTAGTGATATCTTATGATGTTTATTTTTCTGTGTGACTTATTTCACTTAGAATCATCGTACCTGAATCCACTCATTATGCTGCTACGGGTCTGATGATATACATTTCATTGCTGAGTGATATTGCATTGTACGTAAGTACCACAAATTCTTTATCCATTTTTCGCTTTCTGTGATATTGAACTTGTACCGTAAACGAGGTTCTTGTAAACAGAGCCGTCCCAAACTTTGGGGTGGCTGTGTCTTTTTGATTTTAATTTCCCTAAGCTATAGGACCGTAAGTGGAAGTGCCCTAGGCTCTGTTGCTTTGTTTTTTAGATGTTTCAGGAAACACCATACACTTCTCCAGAGTGGCTGTTGGCAATTTACATCCCGCCCATCAGCATAACAAGGCTCCCAATTCTCCATGGCCTGTCCTGCCTTTCTGGATTTTACACTTTTTTCCGATGGCCCTTTTGACCGGGGGGCAGTGAGACTTCATTGTAGTGCAGATTTCCTTTGCAAGCTTGCTTGGTTGGCCAAAAAGGGCGTATGCGTTTTTTCCTGAATATATTCAGGAAAAAACGCATACGCCCTTTTTGGCCAAGTGCATCATTGTGGACGTTCTGCCTCTTTTCCTATGCTTTACATGCAATTCCAGTCTACCTCCTGAAACCGGTTTCCAGCAATTCTGCCCCGCTTTCAAGTCCTCTTGGCAGCCTTACTTCAATATATTTTTGGACGATAGCTGTCATTTTTAACTCTGCAGGTTTGTGAATTACAGTGCCCCTGAGCTCCTTTCTTCAACTCGCTTTCTTGTGAGCTGGCCGCAACACCGCAGGATTGCTTCAGGCCCTAGTGTGGTTCCGGCATGGCACGCTGAGCCTTTGGTTAATTCCTCTTCCTGGTGGGAAATGAGAGTTAAATTTGCCCGTCCAGACACCTCCAGCTAGTCTCTCATTGGTTCTCCCTATTCCTGTTCCTTTTCCGCAGAAATTGCAAACTGGGCCAAACAGGAGTTTAAAGGCACTGACTCTCCAAGTGGGGAGAGTTTTAGTAAAGCGTCTGGAATGTTGCACCCGAGTACCAGGGGACGAAAACTGAGACACATTTGAACACGTTTCCCGATCACACGGTGGATCATACTCTGGGTTCCACATGCATGTTTTAGGTGAAGGAAGAATCCCTTAAACCTGGAGAGTTGAGACCCATGGAATGGGTACCATGCAATATGACTTCAAAGGTTCTGCATTTGCTCACCGAACCTCACCAATCCTATCACTGCTGCGTTTATGCCACTGTACACACGCTTGATTCTCTTTCGGAGACATAGAAATCTATAGGTTTTAAGATTCTTACTGGTCAGGTATATTCTTAGGCGTTTAATATGGGGTGTAGAGTCCACTTCGTTGAGCAAGGAGTAGCTCTTGTCTATTACATATTTGGCTTATGGAACGGTATCTGTGCTAATTTCAATCTCTGGTTTTATGCAGCACCCCAACTCACCTTTCCCCTTAAGCAAGCATAAGTTGGTTTTCTACATTTGAGACCCTGTTCTGTTTTGTAATTCTGTTCCTGTGTAGCCAAGTTTACATTCCGTGTAGTAGTGATATCTTATGATGTTTCTTTTTCTGTGTGACTTATTTCACTTAGAATCATCGTACCTGAATCCACTCATTATGCTGCTACGGGCCTGATGACATAGATTTCATCGCTGAGTGATATTGCATTGTATGTACCTACCACAACTTCTTTATCCATTTTTCACTTTCTGTGATATTGAACTCGTACTGTAAACGAGGTTCTTGTAAACAGAGCCGTCCCAAACTTTGGGGTGGCGGTGCCTTTTTGATTCTAATTTCCCTAAGCTATAGGACCATAAGTGGAAGTGCCCTAGGCTCTATTGCTTTGTTTTGTAGATGTGTCAGGAAACACCATACACTTCTCCAGAGTGGCTGTTGGCAATTTACATCCCGCCCATCAGCATAACAAGGCTCCCAGTTCTCCATGGCCTGTCCTGCCTTTCTGGATTTTATACATTTTTCAGATGGCCCTTTTGACCGGGGAGCAGTGAGACTTCATTGTAGTGCAGATTTCCTTTGCAAGCTTGCTTGGTTGGCCAAAAATGGCGTATGCGTTTTTTCCTGAATATATTCAGGAAAAAACGCATACGCCCTTTTTGGCCAAGTGCATCATTGTGGACGTTCTGCCTCTTTTCCTATGCTTTACATGCAATTCCAGTCTACCTCCTGAAACCGGTTTCCTGCAATTCTGCCCCGCTTTCAAGAGCTCTTGGCAGCCTTACTTCAATATATTTTTGGACGATAGCTGTCATTTTTAACTCTGCAGGTTTGTGAATTACAGTGTCCCTGAGCTCCTTCCTTCAACTCGCTTTCTTGTGAGCTGGCCGCAACACCGCAGGATTGCTTCAGGCCCTAGTGTGTTTCCGGCATGGCACGTTGAGCCTTTGGTTAATTCCTCTTCCTGGTGGGAAATGAGAGTTAAATTTGCCCGTCCAGACACCTCCAGCTAGTCTCTCATTGGTTCTCCCTATTCCTGTTCATTTTCCGCAGAAATGGCAAACTGGGCCAAACAGGAGGTTAAAGGCACTGACTCTCCAAGTGGGGAGAGTGTTAGTAAAGCGACTGGAATGTTGCACCCGAGTACCAGGGGACGAAAGCTGAGACACATTTGAACACGTTTCCCGATCACATGGTGGATCATACTCTGGGTTCCACATGCATGTTTTAGCTGAAGGAAGAATCCCTTAAACCTGGAGAGTTGAGACCCATGGAATGGGTACCATGCAATATGACCTCAAAGGGTCTGCATTTGCTCACCGAACCTCACCAATCCTATCACTGCTGCGTTTATGCCGCTGTACACACGCTTGATTCTCTTTTGGAGACATAGAAATCTATAGGTTTTAAGATTCTTACTGGTCAGGTATATTCTTAGGCGTTTAATATGGGGTGTAGAGTCCACTTCGTTGAGCAAGGAGTAGCTCTTGTCTATTACATATTTGGCTTATGGAATGGTATCTGTGCTAATTTCAATCTCTGGTTTTATGCAGCACCCCAACTCACCTTTCCCCTTAAGCAAGCATAAGTTGGTTTTCTACATTTGAGACCCTGTTCTGTTTTGTAATTCAGTTCCTGTGTAGCCAAGTTTACATTCCGTGTAGTAGTGATATCTTATGATGTTTCTTTTTCTGTGTGACTTATTTCACTTAGAATCATCGTACCTGAATCCACTCATTATGCTGCTACGGGTCTGATGATATACATTTCATTGCTGAGTGATATTGCATTGTACGTAAGTACCACAAATTCTTTATCCATTTTTCGCTTTCTGTGATATTGAACTTGTACCGTAAACGAGGTTCTTGTAAACAAAGCCGTCCCAAACTTTGGGGTGGCTGTGTCTTTTTGATTTTAATTTCCCTAAGCTATAGGACCGTAAGTGGAAGTGCCCTAGGCTCTGTTGCTTTGTTTTTTAGATGTTTCAGGAAACACCATACACTTCTCCAGAGTGGCTGTTGGCAATTTACATCCCGCCCATCAGCATAACAAGGCTCCCAATTCTCCATGGCCTGTCCTGCCTTTCTGGATTTTACACTTTTTTCCGATGGCCCTTTTGACCGGGGCGAAGTCAGACTTCATTGTAGTGCAGATTTCCTTTGCAAGCTTGCTTGGTTGGCCAAAAAGGGCGTATGCGTTTTTTCCTGAATATATTCAGGAAAAAACGCATACGCCCTTTTTGGCCAAGTGCATCATTGTGGACGTTCTGCCTCTTTTCCTATGCTTTACATGCAATTCCAGTCTACCTCCTGAAACCGGTTTCCAGCAATTCTGCCCCGCTTTCAAGTCCTCTTGGCAGCCTTACTTCAATATATTTTTGGACGATAGCTGTCATTTTTAACTCTGCAGGTTTGTGAATTACAGTGCCCCTGAGCTCCTTTCTTCAACTCGCTTTCTTGTGAGCTGGCCGCAACACCGCAGGATTGCTTCAGGCCCTAGTGTGGTTCCGGCATGGCACGCTGAGCCTTTGGTTAATTCCTCTTCCTGGTGGGAAATGAGAGTTAAATTTGCCCGTCCAGACACCTCCAGCTAGTCTCTCATTGGTTCTCCCTATTCCTGTTCCTTTTCCGCAGAAATTGCAAACTGGGCCAAACAGGAGTTTAAAGGCACTGACTCTCCAAGTGGGGAGAGTTTTAGTAAAGCGTCTGGAATGTTGCACCCGAGTACCAGGGGACGAAAACTGAGACACATTTGAACACGTTTCCCGATCACACGGTGGATCATACTCTGGGTTCCACATGCATGTTTTAGGTGAAGGAAGAATCCCTTAAACCTGGAGAGTTGAGACCCATGGCATGGGTACCATGAAATATGACTTCAAAGGGTCTGCATTTGCTCACCGAACCTCACCAATCCTATCACTGCTGCGTTTATGCCGCTGTACACACGCTTGATTCTCTTTTGGAGACATATAAATCCATAGGATTTAAGATTCTTACTAGTCAGGTGTATTCTTAGGCATTTAATATGAGATGTAGAGTCCACTTCGTTGAGCAAGGAGTAGCTCTTGTCTATTACATATTTGGCTTATGGAACGGTATCTGTGCTAATTTCAATCTCTGGTTTTATGCAGCACCCCAACTCACCTTTCCCCTTAAGCAAGCATAAGTTGGTTTTCTACATTTGAGACCCTGTTCTGTTTTGTAATTCAGTTCCTGTGTAGCCAAGTTTACATTCCGTGTAGTAGTGATATCTTATGATGTTTCTTTTTCTGTGTGACTTATCTCACTTAGAATCATCGTACCTGAATCCACTCATTATGCTGCTACGGGTCTGATGATATACATTTCATTGCTGAGTGATATTGCATTGTACGTAAGTACCACAAATTCTTTATCCATTTTTCGCTTTCTGTGATATTGAACTTGTACCGTAAACGAGGTTCTTGTAAACAGAGACGTCCCAAACTTTGGGGTGGCTGTGTCTTTTTGATTTTAATTTCCCTAAGCTATAGGACCGTAAGTGGAAGTGCCCTAGGCTCTGTTGCTTTGTTTTTTAGATGTTTCAGGAAACACCATACACTTCTCCAGAGTGGCTGTTGGCAATTTACATCCCGCCCATCAGCATAACAAGGCTCCCAATTCTCCATGGCCTGTCCTGCCTTTCTGGATTTTACACTTTTTTCCGATGGCCCTTTTGACCGGGGGCCAGTGAGACTTCATTGTAGTGCAGATTTCCTTTGCAAGCTTGCTTGGTTGGCCAAAAAGGGCGTATGCGTTTTTTCCTGAATATATTCAGGAAAAAACGCATACGCCCTTTTTGGCCAAGTGCATCATTGTGGACGTTCTGCCTCTTTTCCTACGCTTTACATGCAATTCCAGTCTACCTCCTGAAACCGGTTTCCTGCAATTCTGTCCCGCTTTCAAGTCCTCTTGGCAGCCTTACTTCAATATATTTTTGGACGATAGCTGTCATTTTTAACTCTGCAGGTTTGTGAATTACAGTGCCCCTGAGCTCCTTTCTTCAACTCGCTTTCTTGTGAGCTGGCCGCAACACCGCAGGATTGCTTCAGGCCCTAGTGTGGTTCCGGCATGGCACGCTGAGCCTTTGGTTAATTCCTCTTCCTGGTGGGAAATGAGAGTTAAATTTGCCCGTCCAGACACCTCCAGCTAGTCTCTCATTGGTTCTCCCTATTCCTATTCATTTTCCGCAGAAATGGCAAACTGGGCCAAACAGAAGGTTAAAGGCACTGACTCTCCAAGTGGGGAGAGTGTTAGTAAAGCGACTGGAATGTTGCACCCGAGTACCAGGGGACGAAAACTGAGACACATTTGAACACATTTCCCGATCACATGGTGGATCATACTCTGGGTTCCACATGCATGTTTTAGCTGAAGGAAGAATCCCTTAAACCTGGAGAGTTGAGACCCATGGAATGGGTACCATGCAATATGATCTCAAAGGGTCTGCATTTGCTCACCGAACCTCACCAATCCTATCACTGCTGCGTTTATGCCGCTGTACACACGCTTGATTCTCTTTCGGAGACATAGAAATCTATAGGTTTTAAGATTCTTACTGGTCAGGTATATTCTTAGGCGTTTAATATGGGGTGTAGAGTCCACTTCGTTGAGCAAGGAGTAGCTGTTGTCTATTACATATTTGGCTTATGGAACGGTATCTGTGCTAATTTCAATCTCTGGTTTTATGCAGCACCCCAACTCACCTTTCCCCTTAAGCAAGCATAAGTTGGTTTTCTACATTTGAGACCCTGTTCTGTTTTGTAATTCAGTTCCTGTGTAGCCAAGTTTACATTCCGTGTAGTAGTGATATCTTATGATGTTTCTTTTTCTGTGTGACTTATTTCACTTAGAATCATCATACCTGAATCCACTCATTATGCTGCTACGGGTCTGATGATATACATTTCATTGCTGAGTGATATTGCATTGTACGTAAGTACCACAAATTCTTTATCCATTTTTCGCTTTCTGTGATATTGAACTTGTACCGTAAACAAGGTTCTTGTAAACAGAGCCGTCCCACACTTTGGGGTGGCTGTGTCTTTTTGATTTTAATTTCCCTAAGCTATAGGACCGTAAGTGGAAGTGCCCTAGGCTCTGTTGCTTTGTTTTTTAGATGTTTCAGGAAACACCATACACTTCTCCAGAGTGGCTGTTGGCAATTTACATCCCGCCCATCAGCATAACAAGGCTCCCAATTCTCCATGGCCTGTCCTGCCTTTCTGGATTTTACACTTTTTTCCGATGGCCCTTTTGACCGGGGGGCAGTGAGACTTCATTGTAGTGCAGATTTCCTTTGCAAGCTTGCTTGGTTGGCCAAAAAGGGCGTATGCGTTTTTTCCTGAATATATTCAGGAAAAAACGCATACGCCCTTTTTGGCCAAGTGCGTCATTGTGGACGTTCTGCCTCTTTTCCTATGCTTTACATGCAATTCCAGTCTACCTCCTGAAACCGGTTTCCTGCAATTCTGCCCCACTTTCAAGTCCTCTTGGCAGCCTTACTTCAATATATTTTTGGACGATAGCTGTCATTTTTAACTCTGCAGGTTTGTGAATTACAGTGCCCCTGAGCTCCTTTCTTCAACTCGCTTTCTTGTGAGCTGGCCGCAACACCGCAGGATTGCTTCAGGCCCTAGTGTGGTTCCGGCATGGCACGCTGAGCCTTTGGTTAATTCCTCTTCCTGGTGGGAAATGAGAGTTAAATTTGCCCGTCCAGACACCTCCAGCTAGTCTCTCATTGGTTCTCCCTATTCCTGTTCCTTTTCCGCAGAAATTGCAAACTGGGCCAAACAGGAGTTTAAAGGCACTGACTCTCCAAGTGGGGAGAGTTTTAGTAAAGCGTCTGGAATGTTGCACCCGAGTACCAGGGGACGAAAACTGAGACACATTTGAACACGTTTCCCGATCACACGGTGGATCATACTCTGGGTTCCACATGCATGTTTTAGGTGAAGGAAGAATCCCTTAAACCTGGAGAGTTGAGACCCATGGAATGGGTACCATGAAATATGACTTCAAAGGGTCTGCATTTGCTCACCGAACCTCACCAATCCTATCACTGCTGCGTTTATGCCGCTGTACACACGCTTGATTCTCTTTTGGAGACATATAAATCCATAGGTTTTGAGATTCTTACTAGTCAGGTATATTATTAGGCGTTTAATATGTGGTGTAGAGTTCACTTCGTTGAGCAAGGAGTAGCTCTTGTCTATTTCATATTTGGCTTATGGAACATTATCTGTGCTAATTTCAATCTCTAGTTTTATGCAGCACCCCAACTCACCTTTCCCCTTAAGCAAGCATAAGTTGGTTTTCTACATTTGAGACCCTGTTCTGTTTTGTAATTCAGTTCCTGTGTATCCAAGTTTACATTCCGTGTAGTAGTGATATCTTATGATGTTTCTTTTTCTGTGTGACTTATTTCACTTAGAATCATCATACCTGAATCCACTCATTATGCTGCTACGGGCCTGATGATATAGATTTCATTGCTGAGTGATATTGCATTGTACGTAAGAACCACAACTTCTTTATCCATTTTTCACTTTCTGTGATATTGAACTTTTACTATAAACGAGGTTCTTGTAAACAGAGCCGTCCCAAATTTTGGGGTGGCTGTGTCTTTTTGATTCTAAATTCCCTAAGCTATAGGACCATAAGTGGAACTGCCCTAGGCTCTGTTGCTTTGTTTTTTAGATGTTTCAGGAAACACCATACACTTCACCAGAGTGGCTGTTGGCAATTTACATCCCGCCCATCAGCATAACAAGGCTCCCAGTTCTCCATGGCCTGTCCGGCCTTTCTGGATTTTACACTTTTTTCAGATGGCCCTTTTGACTGGGGAGCAGTGAGACTTCATTGTAGTGCAGATTTCGTTTGCAAGCTTGCTTGGTTGGCCAAAAAGTGCGTATGCGTTTTTTCCTGAATATATTCAGGAAAAAACGCATACGCCCTTTTTGGCCAAGTGCATCATTGTGGACGTTCTGCCTCTTTTCCTATGCTTTACATGCAATTCCAGTCTACCTCCTGAAATCGGATTCCTGCAATTCTACCCCGCTTTCGAGTCCTCTTGGCAGCCATACTTCAATATATTTTTGGACGATAGCTGTCATTTATAACTCTGCAGGTTTGTGAATTACAGCACCCCTGAGCTCCTTTCTTCAACTCGTTTTCTTGTGAGCTGGCCGCAACACCGCAGGATTGCTTCAGGCCCTAGTGTGGTTCCGGCATGGCACGCTGAGCCTTTGGTTAATTCCTCTTCCTGGTGGGAAATGAGAGTTAAATTTGCCCGTCCAGACACCTCCAGCTAGTCTCTCATTGGTTCTCCCTATTCCTGTTCATTTTCCGCAGAAATTGCAAACTGGGCCAAACAGGAGGTTAAAGGCACTGACTCTCCAAATGGGGAGAGTGTTTGTAAAGCGTCTGGAATGTTGCACCCGAGTACCAGGGGACGAAACCTGAGACACATTTGAACACGTTTCCCGATCATACGGTAGATCATACTCTGGGTTCCACATGCATGTTTTAGGTGAAGGAAGAATCCCTTAAACCTGGAGAGTTGAGACCCATGTAATGGGTACCATGAAATATGACTTCAAAGGGTCTGCATTTGCTCACCAAACCTCACCAATCCTATCACTGCTGCGTTTATGCCACTGTACACACGCTTGATTCTCTTTTGGAGACATATAAATCCATAGGATTTAAGATTCTTACTAGTCAGGTGTATTCTTAGGCGTTTAATATGAGATGTAGAGTCCACTTCGTTGAGCAAGGAGTAGCTCTTGTCTATTACATATTTGGCTTATGGAACGGTATCTGTGCTAATTTAAATCTCTGGTTTTATGCAGCATCCCAACTCACCTTTCCCCTTAAGCAAGCATAAGTTGGTTTTCTATATTTGAGACCCTGTTCTGTTTTGTAATTCAGTTTCTGTGTAGGCAAGTTTACATTCCTTGTAGTA
Organism: Pseudorca crassidens; assembly: GCF_039906515.1. Taxonomy (NCBI): domain Eukaryota; kingdom Metazoa; phylum Chordata; class Mammalia; order Artiodactyla; family Delphinidae; genus Pseudorca; species Pseudorca crassidens. The sequence goes on from NC_090296.1 coordinate 165,555,341, forward strand.
GTGATATCTTATGATGTTTCTTTTTCTGTGTGACTTATTTCACTTAGAATCATCGTACCTGAATCCACTCATTATGCTGCTACGGGCCTGTTGATATAGATTTCATTGCTGAGTGATATTGCATTGTACGTAAGTACCACAAATTCTGTATCCATTTTTCACTTTCTGTGTTATTGAACTTGAACCGTAAAAGAGGTTCTTGTAAACAGAGCGGTCCCAAACTTTGGGGTGGCTGTGTCTTTTTGATTTTAATTTCCCTAAGCTATAGGACCATAAGTGGAAGTGCCCTAGGCTCTGTTGCTTTGTTTTTTAGATGTTTCAGGAAACACCATACACTTCTCCAGAGTGGCTGTTGGCAATTTACATCCCGCCCATCAGCATAACAAGGCTCCCAGTTCTCCATGGCCTGTCCTGCCTTTCTGGATTTTATACTTTTTTCAGATGGCCCTTTTGACCGGGGGACAGTGAGACTTCATTTTAGTGCAGATTTCCTTTGCAAGCTTGCTTGGTTGGCCAAAAAGGGCGTATGCGTTTTTTCCTGAATATATTCAGGAAAAAACGCATACGCCCTTTTTGGCCAAGTGCATCATTGTGGACGTTCTGCCTCTTTTCCTATGCTTTACATGCAATTCCAGTCTACCTCCTGAAATCGGATTCCTGCAATTCTACCCCGCTTTCGAGTCCTCTTGGCAGCCATACTTCAATATATTTTTGGACGATAGCTGTCATTTATAACTCTGCAGGTTTGTGAATTACAGCGCCCCTGAGTTCCTTTCTTCAACTCGCTTTCTTGTGAGCTGGCCGCAACACCGCAGGATTGCTTCAGGCCCTAGTGTGGTTCCGGCATGGCACGCTGAGCCTTTGGTTAATTCCTCTTCCTGGTGGGAAATGAGAGTTAAATTTGCCCGTCCAGACACCTCCAGCTAGTCTCTCATTGGTTCTCCCTATTCCTGTTCATTTTCCGCAGAAATTGCAAACTGGGCCAAACAGGAGGTTAAAGGCACTGACTCTCCAAGTGGGGAGAGTTTTAGTAAAGCATCTGGAATGTTGCATCCGAGTACCAGGGGACGAAAACTGAGACACATTTGAACACGTTTCCCGATCACACGGTGGATCATACTCTGGGTTCCACATGCATGTTTTAGGTGAAGGAAGAATCCTTTAAACCTGGAGAGTTGAGACCCATGGAATGGGTACCATGCAATATGACTTCAAAGGGTGTGCATTTGCTCACCGAACATCAACAATCCTATCACTGCTGCGCTTATGCCGCTGTACACACGCTTGATTCTCTTTCGGAGACATATAAATCCATAGGTTTTAAGATTCTTACTAGTCAGGTATATTCTTAGACGTTTAATATGGTGTGTTGAGTCCACTTCATTAAGCAAGGAGTAGCTGTTGTCTATTACATGTTTGGCTTATGGAATGGTATCTGTGCTAATTTCAGTCTCTGGTTTTATACAGCACCCCAACTCACCTTTCCCCTTAAGCAAGCATAAGTTGGTTTTCTACATTTGAGACCCTGTTCTGTTTTGTAATTCAGTTCCTGTGTAACCATGTTTACATTCCGTGTAGTAGTGATATCTTATGATGTTTCTTTTTCTGTGTGAGTTATTTCACTTAGAATCATCGTACCTGAATCCACTCATTATGCTGCTACGGGCCTGATGATATACATTTCATTGCTGAGTGATATTGCATTGTACGTAAGTACCACAAATTCTTTATCCATTTTTCGCTTTCTGTGATATTGAACTTGTACCGTAAACGAGGTTCTTGTAAACAGAGCGGTCCCAAACTTTGGGGTGGCTGTGTCTTTTTGATTTTAATTTCCCTAAGCTATAGGACCATAAGTGGAAGTGCCCTAGGCTCTGTTGCTTTGTTTTTTAGATGTTTCAGGAAACACCATACACTTCTCCAGAGTGGCTGTTGGCAATTTACATCCCGCCCATCAGCATAACAAGGCTCCCAGTTCTCCATGGCCTGTCCTGCCTTTCTGGATTTTATACATTTTTCACATGGCCCTTTTGACAGGGGGGCAGTGAGACTTCATTGTAGTGCAGATTTCCTTTGCAAGCTTGCTTGGTTGGCCAAAAAGGGCGTATGCGTTTTTTCCTGAATATATTCAGGAAAAAACGCATACGCACTTTTTGGCCAAGTGCATCATTGTGGACGTTCTGTCTCTTTTCCTATGCTTTACATGCAATTCCAGTCTACCTCCTGAAATCGGATACCTGCAATTCTGCCCCGCTTTCGAGTCCTCTTGGCAGCCTTACTTCAATATATTTTTGGAAGATAGCTGTCATTTATAACTCTGCAGGTTTGTGAATTACAGTGCCCCTGAGCTCCTTTCTTCAACTCGCTTTCTTGTGAGCTGGCCACAACACCGCAGCATTGCTTCAGGCCCTAGTGTGGTTCCGGCATGGCCCGCTGAGCCTTTGGTTACTTCCTCTTCCTGGTGGGAAATGAGAGTTAAATTTGCCCGTCCAGACACCTCCAGCTAGTCTCTCATTGGTTCTCCCTATTCCTGTTCATTTTCCGCAGAAATTGCAAACTGGGCCAAACAGGAGGTTAAAGGCACTGACTCTCCAAGTGGGGAGAGTTTTAGTAAAGCGTCTGGAATGTTGCACCCGAGTACCAGGGGACGAAAACTGAGACGCATTTGAACACGTTTCCCGATCACACGGTGGATCATACTCTGTGTTCCACATGCATGTTTTAGCTGAAGGAAGAATCCCTTAAACCTGGAGAGTTGAGACCCATGGAATGGGTACCATGCAATATGACTTCAAAGGGTCTGCATTTGCTCACCGAACCTCACCAATCCTATCACTGCTGCATTTATGCCGCTGTACACACGCTTGATTCTCTTTCGGAGACATATAAATCCATAGGTTTTAAGATTCTTACTAGTCAGGTATATTCTTAGGCGTTTAATATGGGATGTAGAGTCCAATTCGTTGAGCAAGGAGTAGCTCTTGTCTATTACATGTTTGACTTATGGAATGGTATCTGTGCTAATTTCAATCTCTGGTTTTATACAGCACCCCAACTCACCTTTCCCCTTAAGCAAGCATAAGTTGGTTTTCTACATTTGAGACCCTGTTCTGTTTTGTAATTCAGTTCCTGTGTAGCCAAGTTTACATTCCGTGTAGTAGTGATATCTTATGATGTTTATTTTTCTGTGTGACTTATTTCACTTAGAATCATCGTACCTGAATCCACTCATTATGCTGCTATGGGCCTGATGACATAGATTTCATTGCTGAGTGATATTGCATTGTACGTAAGTACCACAACTTCTTTATCCATTTTTCACTTTCTGTGATATTGAACTTGTACTGTAAACGAGGTTCTTGTAAACAGAGCCGTCCCAAACTTTGGGGTGGCTGTGTCTTTTTGATTTTAATTTCCCTAAGCTATAGGACCATAAGTGGAAGTGCCCTAGGCTCTGTTGTTTTGTTTTTTAGATGTTTCAGGAAACACCATACACTTCTCCAGAGTGGCTGTTGGCAATTTACATCCCGCCCATCAGCATAACAAGGCTCCCAGTTCTCCATGGCCTGTCCTGCCTTTCTGGATTTTACACTTTTTTCAGATGGCCCTTTTGACCTGGGGGCAGTGAGACTTCATTGTAGTGCAGATTTCCTTTGCAAGCTTGCTTGGTTGGCCAAAAAGTGCGTAAGCTTTTTTTCCTGAGGAAAAAACGCATATGCCCTTTTTGGCCAAGTGCATCATTGTGGACGTTCTGCCTCTTTTCCTATGCTTTACATGCAATTCCAGTCTACCTCCTGAAATCGGATTCCTGCAATTCTGCCCCGCTTTCAAGTCCTCTTGGCAGCCTTACTTCAATAGATTTTTGGACGATAGCTGTCATTTATAACTCTGCAGGTTTGTGAATTACAGTGCCCCTGAGCTCCTTTCTTCAACTCGCTTTCTTGTGAGCTGGCCGCAACACCGCAGCATTGCTTCAGGCCCTAGTGTGGTTCCAGCATGGCAGGCTGAGCCTTTGGTTAATTCCTCTTCCTGGTGGGAAATGAGAGATAAATTTGCCCGTCCAGACACCTCCAGCTAGTCTCTCATTGGTTCTCACTATTCCTGTTCACTTTCCGCAGAAATTGAAAACTGGGCCAAACAGGAGGTTAAAGGCACTGACTCTCCAAGTGGGGAGAGTGTTAGTAAAGCGTCTGGAATGTTGCACCCGAGTACCAGGGGACGAAACCTGAGACACATTTGAACACGTTTCCTGATCACACGGTGGATCATACTCTGGGTTCCACATGCATGTTTTAGCTGAAGGAAGAATCCCTTAAACCTGGAGAGTTGAGACCCATGGAATGGGTACAATGCAATATGACTTCAAAGGGTCTGCATTTGCTCACCGAACCTCACCAATCCTATCACTGCTGCGTTTATGCCGCTGTACACACTCTTGTTTCTCTTTTGGAGACATATAAATCCATAGGTTTTAAGATTCTTACTAGTGAGGTATATTCTTAGACGTTTAATATCGGGTGTTGAGTCCACTTCGTTGAGTAAGGAGTAGCTCTTGTCTATTACATATTTGGCTTATGGAATGGTATCTGTGCTAAATTAAATCTCTGGTTTTATGCAGCACCCCAACTCAACTTTCCCCTTAAGCAAGCATAAGTTGGTTTTCTACATTTGAGACCCTGTTCTGTTTTGTAATTCAGTTCCTGTGTAGCCAAGTTTACATTCCGTGTAGTAGTGATATCTTATGATGTTTCATTTTCTCTGTGACTTATTTCACTTAGAATCATCGTACCTGAATCCACTCATTATGCTGCTACGGGCCTGATGATATAGATTTCATTGCTGAGTGATATTGCATTGTACGTAAGTACCACAACTTCTTTATCCATTTTTCGCTTTCTGTGATATTGAACTTGTACCGTAAACGAGGTTCTTGTAAACAGAGCCGTCCCAAACTTTGGGGTGGCTGTGTCTTTTTGATTTTAATTTCCCTAAGCTATAGGACCATAAGTGGAAGTGCCCTAGGCTCTGTTGCTTTGCTTTTTAGATGTTTCAGGAAACACCATACACTTCTCCAGAGTGGCTGTTGGCAATTTACATCCCGCCCATCAGCATAACAAGGCTCCCAGTTCTCCATGGCCTGTCCTGCCTTTCTGGATTTTATACTTTTTTCAGATGGCCCTTTTGACCGGGGGGCAGTGAGACTTCATTGTAGTGCAGATTTCCTTTGCAAGCTTGCTTGGTTGGCCAAAAAGGGCGTATGCGTTTTTTCCTGAATATATTCAGGAAAAAACGCATACGCCCTTTTTGGCCAAGTGCATCATTGTGGACGTTCTGTCACTTTTCCTATGCTTTACATGCAATTGCAGTCTACCTCCTGAAATCGGATTCCTGCAATTCTGCCCCACTTTCGAGTCCTCTTGGCAGCCTTACTTCAATATATTTTTGGACGATAGCTGTCATTTATAACTCTGCAGGTTTGTGAATTACAGTGCCCCTGAGCTCCTTTCTTCAACTCGCTTTCTTGTGAGCTGGCCGCAACCCCGCAGCATTGCTTCAGGCCCTAGTGTGGTTCCGGCATGGCACGCTGAGCATTTGGTTACTTCCTCTTCCTGGTGGGAAATGAGAGTTAAATTTGCCCGTCCAGACACCTGCAGCTAGTCTCTCATTGGTTCTCCCTATTCCTGTTCATTTTCCGCAGAAATTGCAAACTGGGCCAAACAGGAGGTTAAAGGCACTGACTCTCCAAGTGGGGAGAGTTTTAGTAAAGCGTCTGGAATGTTGCACCCGAGTACCAGGGGACGAAAACTGAGATGCATTTGAACACGTTTCCCGATCACATGGTGGATCATACTCTGTGTTCCACATGCATGTTTTAGCTGAAGGAAGAATCCCTTAAACCTGGAGAGTTGAGACCCATGGAATGGGTACCATGAAATATGACTTCAAAGGGTCTGCATTTGCTCACCGAACCTCACCAATCCTATCACTGCTGCATTTATGCCGCTGTACACACGCTTGATTCTCTTTCAGAGACATATAAATCCATAGGTTTTAAGATTCTTACTAGTCAGGTGTATTCTTAGGTGTTTAATATGGGATGTAGAGTCCACTTCGTTGAGCAAGGAGTAGCTGTTGTCTATTACATGTTTGGCTTATGGAATGGTATCTGTGCTAATTTCAATCTCTGGTTTTATACAGCACCCCAACTCACCTTTCCCCTTAAGCAAGCATAAGTTGGTTTTCTACATTTGAGACCCTGCTCTGTTTTGTAATTCAGTTCCTGTGTAGCCAAGTTTACATTCTGTGTAGTAGTGATATCTTATGATGTTTCTTTTTCTGTGTGACTTATTTCACTTAGAATCATCTTACCTGAATCCACTCATTATGCTGCTATGGGCCTGATGACATAGATTTCATTGCTGAGTGATATTGCATTGTACGTAAGTACCACAACTTCTTTATCCATTTTTCACTTTCTGTGATATTGAACTTGTACTGTAAACGAGGTTCTTGTAAACAGAGCCGTCCCAAACTTTGGGGTGGCTGTGTCTTTTTGATTTTAATTTCCCTAAGCTATAGGACCATAAGTGGAAGTGCCCTAGGCTCTGTTGCTTTGTTTTTTAGATGTTTCAGGAAACACCATACACTTCTCCAGAGTGGCTGTTGGCAATTTACATCTCGCCCATCAGCATAATAAGGCTCCCAGTTCTCCATGGCCTGTCCTGCCTTTCTGGATTTTACACTTTTCTCAAATGGCCCTTTTGACCGGGGGGCAGTGAGACTTCATTGTAGTGCAGATTTCCTTTGCAAGCTTGCTTGGTTGGCCAAAAAGTGCGTATACGTTTCTTCCTGAACATATTCAGGAAAAAACGCATATGCCCTTTTTGGCCAAGTGCATCATTGTGGACGTTCTGCCTCTTTTCCTATGCTCTACATGCAATTCCAGTCTACCTCCTGAAATCGATTTCCTGCAATTCTGCCCCGCTTTCAAGTCCTCTTGGCAGCCTTACTTCAATATATTTTTGGACGATAGCTGTCATTTATAACTCTGCAGGTTTGTGAATTAAAGTGCCCCTGAGCTCCTTTCTTCAACTTGCTTTCTTGTGAGCTGGCCGCAACACCGCAGCATTGCTTCAGGCCCTAGTGTGTTTCCGGCATGGCACGCTGAGCCTTTGGTTAATTCCTCTTCCTGGTGGGAAATGAGAGTTAAATTTGCCCGTCCAGACACCTCCAGCTAGTCTCTCATTGGTTCTCCCTATTCCTGTTCATTTTCCGCAGAAATGGCAAACTGGGCCAAACAGGAGGTTAAAGGCACTGACTCTCCAAGTGGGGAGAGTGTTAGTAAAACATCTGGAATGTTGCACCCGAGGACCAGGGGAGAAAACTGAGACACATTTGAACATGTTACCCGATCACACGGTGGATCATACTCTGGGTTCCACATGCATGTTTTAGGTGAAGGAAGAATCCCTTAAACCTGGAGAGTTGAGACCCATGGAATGGGTACCATGCAATATGACTTCAAAGGGTCTGCATTTGCTCACCGAACCTCACCAATCCTATCACTGCTGCGTTTATGCCACTGTACACATGCTTGATTCTCTTTCGGAGAAATAAATATCCATAGGTTTTAAGATTCTTACTAGTCAGATATATTCTTAGGCGTTTAATATGGGGTGTTGAGTCCACTTCGTTGAGCAAGGAGTAGCTCTTGTCTATTACATATTTGGCTTATGGAACGGTATCTGTGCTAATTTCAATCTCTGGTTTTATGCAGCACCCCAACTCAGCTTTCCCCTTAAGCAAGCATAAGTTGGTTTTCTACATTTGAGACCCTGTTCTGTTTTGTAATTCAGTTCCTGTGTAGCCAAGTTTACATTCCGTGTAGTAGTGATATCTTATGATGTTTCTTTTTCTGTGTGACTTATTTCACTTAGAATCATCGTACCTGAATCCACTCATTATGCTGCTACGGGCCTGATGATATAGATTTCATTGCTGAGTGATATTGCATTGTACGTAAGTACCACAACTTCTTTATCCATTTTTCGCTTTCTGTGATATTGAACTTGTACCGTAAACGAGGTTCTTGTAAACAGAGCCGTCCCAAACTTTGGGGTGGCTGTGTCTTTTTGATTTTAATTTCCCTAAGCTATAGGACCATAAGTGGAAGTGCCCTAGGCTCTGTTGCTTTGCTTTTTAGATGTTTCAGGAAACACCATACACTTCTCCAGAGTGGCTGTTGGCAATTTACATCCCGCCCATCAGCATAACAAGGCTCCCAGTTCTCCATGGCCTGTCCTGCCTTTCTGGATTTTATACTTTTTTCAGATGGCCCTTTTGACCGGGGGGCAGTGAGACTTCATTGTAGTGCAGATTTCCTTTGCAAGCTTGCTTGGTTGGCCAAAAAGGGCGTATGCGTTTTTTCCTGAATATATTCAGGAAAAAACGCATACGCCCTTTTTGGCCAAGTGCATCATTGTGGACGTTCTGTCACTTTTCCTATGCTTTACATGCAATTGCAGTCTACCTCCTGAAATCGGATTCCTGCAATTCTGCCCCACTTTCGAGTCCTCTTGGCAGACTTACTTCAATATATTTTTGGACGATAGCTGTCATTTATAACTCTGCAGGTTTGTGAATTACAGTGCCCCTGAGCTCCTTTCTTCAACTCGCTTTCTTGTGAGCTGGCCGCAACCCCGCAGCATTGCTTCAGGCCCTAGTGTGGTTCCGGCATGGCACGCTGAGCATTTGGTTACTTCCTCTTCCTGGTGGGAAATGAGAGTTAAATTTGCCCGTCCAGACACCTGCAGCTAGTCTCTCATTTGTTCTCCCTATTCCTGTTCATTTTCCGCAGAAATTGCAAACTGGGCCAAACAGGAGGTTAAAGGCACTGACTCTCCAAGTGGGGAGAGTTTTAGTAAAGCGTCTGGAATGTTGCACCCGAGTACCAGGGGACGAAAACTGAGATGCATTTGAACACGTTTCCCGATCACATGGTGGATCATACTCTGTGTTCCACATGCATGTTTTAGCTGAAGGAAGAATCCCTTAAACCTGGAGAGTTGAGACCCATGGAATGGGTACCATGAAATATGACTTCAAAGGGTCTGCATTTGCTCACCGAACCTCACCAATCCTATCACTGCTGCATTTATGCCGCTGTACACACGCTTGATTCTCTTTCAGAGACATATAAATCCATAGGTTTTAAGATTCTTACTAGTCAGGTGTATTCTTAGGTGTTTAATATGGGATGTAGAGTCCACTTCGTTGAGCAAGGAGTAGCTGTTGTCTATTACATGTTTGGCTTATGGAATGGTATCTGTGCTAATTTCAATCTCTGGTTTTATGCAGCACCCCAACTCACCTTTCCCCTTAAGCAAGCATAAGTTGGTTTTCTACATTTGAGACCCTGCTCTGTTTTGTAATTCAGTTCCTGTGTAGCCAAGTTTACATTCTGTGTAGTAGTGATATCTTATGATGTTTCTTTTTCTGTGTGACTTATTTCACTTAGAATCATCTTACCTGAATCCACTCATTATGCTGCTATGGGCCTGATGACATAGATTTCATTGCTGAGTGATATTGCATTGTACGTAAGTACCACAACTTCTTTATCCATTTTTCACTTTCTGTGATATTGAACTTGTACTGTAAACGAGGTTCTTGTAAACAGAGCCGTCCCAAACTTTGGGGTGGCTGTGTCTTTTTGATTTTAATTTCCCTAAGCTATAGGACCATAAGTGGAAGTGCCCTAGGCTCTGTTGCTTTGTTTTTTAGATGTTTCAGGAAACACCATACACTTCTCCAGAGTGGCTGTTGGCAATTTACATCTCGCCCATCAGCATAATAAGGCTCCCAGTTCTCCATGGCCTGTCCTGCCTTTCTGGATTTTACACTTTTCTCAAATGGCCCTTTTGACAGGGGGGCAGTGAGACTTCATTGTAGTGCAGATTTCCTTTGCAAGCTTGGTTGGTTGGCCAAAAAGTGCGTATACGTTTCTTCCTGAACATATTCAGGAAAAAACGCATATGCCCTTTTTGGCCAAGTGCATCATTGTGGACGTTCTGCCTCTTTTCCTATGCTCTACATGCAATTCCAGTCTACCTCCTGAAATCGATTTCCTGCAATTCTGCCCCGCTTTCAAGTCCTCTTGGCAGCCTTACTTCAATATATTTTTGGACGATAGCTGTCATTTATAACTCTGCAGGTTTGTGAATTAAAGTGCCCCTGAGCTCCTTTCTTCAACTTGCTTTCTTGTGAGCTGGCCGCAACACCGCAGCATTGCTTCAGGCCCTAGTGTGTTTCCGGCATGGCACGCTGAGCCTTTGGTTAATTCCTCTTCCTGGTGGGAAATGAGAGTTAAATTTGCCCGTCCAGACACCTCCAGCTATTCTCTCATTGGTTCTCCCTATTCCGGTTCATTTTCCGCAGAAATTGTAACCTGGGCCAAACAGGAGGTTAAAGGCACTGACTCTCCAAGTGGGGAGAGTGTTAGTAAAACATCTGGAATGTTGCACCCGAGGACCAGGGGAGAAAACTGAGACACATTTGAACATGTTACCCGATCACACGGTGGATCATACTCTGGGTTCCACATGCATGTTTTAGCTGAAGGAAGAATCCCTTGAACCTGGAGAGTTGAGACCCATGGAATGGGTACCATGCAATATGACTTCAAAGGGTCTGCATTTGCTCACCGAACCTCACCCATCCTATCACTGCTGCGTTTATGCCACTGTACACATGCTTGATTCTCTTTCGGAGAAATAAATATCCATAGGTTTTAAGATTCTTACTAGTCAGATATATTCTTAGGCGTTTAATATGGGGTGTTGAGTCCACTTCGTTGAGCAAGGAGTAGCTCTTGTCTATTACATATTTGGCTTATGGAACGGTATCTGTGCTAATTTCAATCTCTGGTTTTATGCAGCACCCCAACTCAGCTTTCCCCTTAAGCAAGCATAAGTTGGTTTTCTACATTTGAGACCCTGTTCTGTTTTGTAATTCAGTTCCTGTGTAGCCAAGTTTACATTCCGTGTAGTAGTGATATCTTATGATGTTTCTTTTTCTGTGTGACTTATTTCACTTAGAATCATCGTACCTGAATCCACTCATTATGCTACTATGGTCCTGATGACATAGATTTCATTGCTGAGTGATATTGCACTGCACCTAAGTAGCACAACTTCTTTATCCATTTTTCACTTTCTGTGATATTGAACTTGTACCGTAAACGAGGTTCTTGTAAAAAGAACCGTCCCAAAGTTTGGTGTGGCTGTGTCTTTTTGATTTTAATTTCCCTAAACTATAGGACCATAAGTGGAAGTGCCCTAGGCTCTGTTGCTTTGTTTTTTAGATGTTTCAGGAAACACCATACACTTCTCCAGAGTGGCTGTTGGCAATTTACATCCCGCCCATCAGCATAACAAGGCTCCCAATTCTCCATGGCCTGTCCTGCCTTTCTGGATTTTACACTTTTTTCCGATGGCCCTTTTGACCGGGCGGCAGTGAGACTTCATTGTAGTGCAGATTTCCTTTGCAAGCTTGCTTGGTTGGCCAAAAAGTGCATATGCGTTTTTTCCTGAATATATTCAGGAAAAAACGCATATGCCCTTTTTGGCCAAGTGCATCATTGTGGACGTTCTGCCTCTTTTCCTATGCTTTACATGCAATTCCAGTCTACCTCCTGAAACCGGTTTCCTGCAATTCTGCCCCACTTTCAAGTCCTCTTGGCAGCCTTACTTCAATATATTTTTGGACGATAGCTGTCATTTTTAACTCTGCAGGTTTGTGAATTACAGTGCCCCTGAGCTCCTTTCTTCAACTCGCTTTCTTGTGAGCTGGCCGCAACACCGCAGCCTTGCTTCAGGCTCTAGTGTTGTTCTGGCATGGCACGCTGAGCCTTTGTTTAATTCCTCTTCCTGGTGGGAAATGAGAGTTAAATTTGCCCGTCCAGACACCTCCAGCTAGTCTCTCATTGGTTCTCCCTATTCCTGTTCCTTTTCCGCAGAAATTGCAAACCGGGCCAAACAGGAGTTTAAAGGCACTGACTCTCCAAGTGGGGAGAGTTTTAGTAAAGCGTCTGGAATGTTGCACCCGAGTACCAGGGGACGAAAACTGAGACACATTTGAACACGTTTCCCGATCACACGGTGGATCATACTCTGGGTTCCACATGCATGATTTAGGTGAAGGAAGAATCCCTTAAACCTGGAGAGTTGAGACCCATGGAATGGGTACCATGCAATATGACTTCAAAGGGTCTGCATTTGCTCACCGAACCTCACCAATCCTATCACTGCTGCATTTATGCCGCTGTACACACGCTTGATTCTCTTTCAGAGACATATAAATCCATAGGTTTTAAGATTCTTACTAGTCAGGTGTATTCTTAGGCGTTTAATATGGGATGTAGAGTCCACTTCGTTGAGCAAGGAGTAGCTGTTGTCTATTACATGTTTGGCTTATGGAATGGTATCTGTGCTAATTTCAATCTCTGGTTTTATGCAGCACCCCAACTCACCTTTCCCCTTAAGCAAGCATAAGTTGGTTTTCTACATTTGAGACCCTGCTCTGTTTTGTAATTCAGTTCCTGTGTAGCCAAGTTTACATTCCGTGTAGTAGTGATATCTTATGATGTTTCTTTTTCTGTGTGACTTATTTCACTTAGAATCATCTTACCTGAATCCACTCATTATGCTGCTATGGGCCTGATGACATAGATTTCATTGCTGAGTGATATTGCATTGTACGTAAGTACCACAACTTCTTTATCCATTTTTCACTTTCTGTGATATTGAACTTGTACTGTAAACGAGGTTCTTGTAAACAGAGCCGTCCCAAACTTTGGGGTGGCTGTGTCTTTTTGATTTTAATTTCCCTAAGCTATAGGACCATAAGTGGAAGTGCCCTAGGCTCTGTTGCTTTGTTTTTTAGATGTTTCAGGAAACACCATACACTTCTCCAGAGTGGCTGTTGGCAATTTACATCTCGCCCATCAGCATAACAAGGCTCCCAGTTCTCCATGGCCTGTCCTGCCTTTCTGGATTTTACACTTTTTTCAGATGGCCCTTTTGACCGGGGGGCAGTGAGACTTCATTGTAGTGCAGATTTCCTTTGCAAGCTTGCTTGGTTGGCCAAAAAGTGCGTATACATTTCTTCCTGAACATATTCAGGAGAAAACGCATACGCCCCTTTTGGCCAAGTGCATCATTGTGGACGTTCTGCCTCTTTTCCTATGCTCTACATGCAATTCCAGTCTACCTCCTGAAATCGATTTCCTGCAATTCTGCCCCGCTTTCAAGTCCTCTTGGCAGCCTTACTTCAATATATTTTTGGACGATAGCTGTCATTTATAACTCTGCAGGTTTGTGAATTACAGTGCCCCTGAGCTCCTTTCTTCAACTCGCTTTCTTGTGAGCTGGCCGCAACACCGCAGGATTGCTTCAGGCCCTAGTGTGGTTCCGGCATGGCACGCTGAGCCTTTGGTTAATTCCTCTTCCTGGTGGGAAATGAGAGTTAAATTTCCCCGTCCAGACACCTCCAGCTAGTCTCTCATTGGTTCTCCTTATTCCTGTTCATTTTCTGCAGAAATGGCAAACTGGGCCAAACAGGAGGTTAAAGGCACTGACTCTCCAAGTGGGGAGAGTGTTAGTAAAGCGACTGGAATGTTGCACCCGAGTACCAGGGGACGAAAACTGAGACGCATTTGAACACGTTTCCCGATCACATGGTGGATCATACTCTGGGTTCCACATGCATGTTTTAGCTGAAGGAAGAATCCCTTAAACCTGGAGAGTTGAGACCCATGGAATGGGTACCATGCAATATGACTTCAAAGGGTCTGCATTTGCTCACCGATCCTCACCAATCCTATCAGTGCTGCATTTATGCCGCTGTACACACGCTTGATTCTCTTTCGGAGACATATAAATCCATAGGTTTTAAGATTCTTACTAGTCAGGTATATTCTTAGGTGTTTAATATGAGATGTAGAGTCCACTTCGTTGAGCAAGGAGTAGCTCTTGTCTATTACATGTTTGGCTTATGGAATGGTATCTGTGCTAATTTCAATCTCTGGTTTTATACAGCACCCCAACTCACCTTTCCCCTTAAGCAAGCATAAGTTGGTTTTCTACATTTGAGACCCTGTTCTGTTTTGTAATTCAGTTCCTGTGTAGCCAAGTTTACATTCCGTGTAGTAGTGATATCTTATGATGTTTCTTTTTCTGTGTGACTTATTTCACTTAGAATCATCGTACCTGAATCCACTCATTATGCTGCTATGGGCCTGATGACATAGATTTCATTGCTGAGTGATATTGCATTGTACGTAAGTACCACAACTTCTTTATCCATTTTTCACTTTCTCTGATATTGAACTTGTACTGTAAACGAGGTTCTTGTAAACAGAGCCGTCCCAAACTTTGGGGTGGCTGTGTCTTTTTTATTTTAATTTCCCTAAGCTATAGAACTGTAAGTGGAAGTGCCCTAGGCTCTGTTGCTTTGTTTTTTAGATGTTTCAGGAAACACCATACACTTCTCCAGAGTGGCTGTTGGCAATTTACATCCCGCCCATCAGCATAACAAGGCTCCCAATTCTCCATGGCCTGTCCTGCCTTTCTGGATTTTACACTTTTTTCAGATGGCCCTTTTGACCGGGGGGCAGTGGGACTTCATTGTAATGCAGATTTCCTTTGCAAGCTTGCTTGGTTGGCCAAAAAGGGCGTATGCGTTTTTTCCTGAATATATTCAGGTAAAAACGCATATGCCCTTTTTGGCCAAGTGCATCATTGTGGACGTTCTGCCTCTTTTCCTATGCTTTACATGCAATTCCAGTCTACCTCCTGAAATCGGTTTCCTGCAATTCTGCCCCGCTTTCAAGTCCTCTTGGCAGCCTTACTTCAATATATTTTTGGACGATAGCTGTCATTTATAACTCTGCAGGTTTGTGAATTATAGTGCCTCTGAGCTCCTTTCTTCAACTCGCTTTCTTGTGAGCTGGCTGCAACACCGCAGCATTGCTTCAGGCCCTAGTGTGGTTCCGGCATGGCACGCTGAGCCTTTGGTTAATTCCTATTCCTGGTGGGAAATGAGAGTTAAATTTGCCCGTACAGGCACCTCCAGCTAGTCTCTCATTGGTTCTCCCTATTCCTGTTCATTTTCCGCAGAAATGGCAAACTGGGCCAAACAGGAGGTTAAAGGCACTGACTCTCCAAGTGGGGAGAGTTTTAGTAAAGTGACTGGAATTTTGCACCCGAGTACCAGGGGATGAAAACTGAGACACATTTGAACACGTTTCCCGATCACATGGTGGATCATACTCTGGGTTCCACATGCATGTTTTAGCTGAAGGAAGAATCCCTTAAACCTGGAGAGTTGAGACCCATGGAATGGGTACCATGCAATATGACCTCAAGGGGTCTGCATTTGCTCACCGAACCTCACCAATCCTATCACTGCTGCGTTTATGCCACTGTACACATGCTTGATTCTCTTTCGGAGACATAGAAATCCATAGGTTTAAAGATTCTTACTAGTCAGGTATATTCTTAGGCGTTTAATATGGGGTGTAGAGTCCACTTCGTTGAGCAAGGAGTAGCTCTTGTCTATTACATATTTGGCTTATGGAACGGTATCTGTGCTAATTTCAATCTCTGGTTTTATGCAGCACCCCAACTCACCTTTCCCCTTGAGCAAGCATATGTTGGTTTTCTACATTTGAGACCCTGTTCTGTTTTGTAATTCAGTTCCTGTGTAGCCAAGTTTACATTCCGTATAGTAGTGATATCTTATGATGTTTCTTTTTCTGTGTGACTTATTTCACTTAGAATCATCGTACCTGAATCAACTCATTATGCTGCTACGGGCCTGATGACATAGATTTCATTGCTGAGTGATATTGCATTGTACATAAGTACCACAACATCTTTATCCATTTTTCGCTTTCTGTGATATTGAACTTGTACTGTAAACGAGGTTCTTGTAAACACAGCCGTCCCAAACTTTGGGGTGCCTATGTCTTTTTGATTTTAATTTCCCTAAGCTATAGGACCATAAGTGGAAGTGCCCTAGGCTCTGTTGCTTTGTTTTGTAGATGTTTCAGGAAACACCATACACTTCTCCAGAGTGGCTGTTGGCAATTTACATCCCGCCCATCAGCATAACAATGCTCCCAGTTCTCCATGGCCTGTCCTGCCTTTCTGGATTTTACACTTTTTTCCGATGGCCCTTTTGACCGGGGGGCAGTGAGCCTTCATTGTAGTGCAGATTTCCTTTGCAAGCTTGCTTGGTTGGCCAAAAAGGGCGTATGCGTTTTTTCCTGAATATATTCAGGAAAAAACGCATACGCCCTTTTTGGCCAAGTGCATCATTGTGGACGTTCTGCCTCTTTTCCTATGCTTTACATGCAATTCCAGTCTACCTCCTGAAATCGGATTCCTGCAATTCTGCCCCGCTTTCAAGTCCTCTTGGCAGCCTTACTTCAATATATTTTTGGATGATAGCTGTCATTTATAACTCTGCAGGTTTGTGAATGACAGTGCCCCTGAGCTCCTTTCTTCAACTCGCTTTCTTGTGAGCTGGCCGCAACACCGCAGGATTGCTTCAGGCCCTAGTGTGGTTCCGGCATGGCACGCTGAGCCTTTGGTTAATTCCTCTTCCTGGTGGGAAATGAGAGTTAAATTTGCCCGTCCAGACACCTCCAGCTAGTCTCTCATTGGTTCTCCCTATTCCTGTTCATTTTCCGCAGAAATTGCAAACTGGGCCAAACAGGAGGTTAAAGGCACTGACTCTCCAAGTGGGGAGAGTGTTAGTAAAGCGTCTGGAATGTTGCACCCGAGTACCAGGGGACGAACACTGAGACACCTTTGAACACGTTTCCCAATCACACGGTGTATCATACTCTGGGTTCCACATGCATGTTTTAGCTGAAGGAAGAATCCCTTAAACCTGGAGAGTTGAGACCCATGGAATGGGTACCATGCAATATGACTTCAAAGGGTCTGCATTTGCTCACCGATCCTCACCAATCCTATCACTGCTGCATTTATGCCGCTGTACACACGCTTGATTCTCTTTCGGAGACATATAAATCCATAGGTTTTAAGATTCTTACTTGTCAGGTATATTCTTAGGCGTTTAATATGGGGTGAAGAGTCCACTTCATTGAGCAAGGAGTAGCTCTTTTCTATTACATATTTGGCTTATGGAACGGTATCTGTGCTAATTTCAATCTCTGGTTTTATGCAGCACCCCAACTCACCTTTCCCCTTAAGCAAGCATAAGTTGGTTTTCTACATTTGAGACCCTGTTCTGTTTTGTAATTCAGTTCCTGTGTAGGAAAGTTTACATTCCGTGTAGTAGTGATATCTTATGATGTTTCTTTTTCTGTGTGACTTATTTCACTTAGAATCATCGTACCTGAATCCACTCATTATGCTGCTATGGGCCTGATGATATACATTTCATTGCTGAGTGATATTGCATTGTACGTAAGTACCACAACTTCTTTATCCATTTTTCACTTTCTGTGATATTGAACTTGTACTGTAAACGAGGTTCTTGTAAACAGAGCCGTCCCAAACTTTGGGGTGGTTGTGTCTTTTTGATTTTAATTTCCCTAAGCTATAGAACCGTAAGTGGAAGTGCCCTAGGCTCTGTTGCTTTGTTTTTTAGATGTTTCAGGAAACACCATACACTTCTCCAGAGTGGCTGTTGGCAATTTACATCCCGCCCATCAGCATAACAAGGCTCCAATTCTCCATGGTCTGTCCTGCCTTTCTGGATTTTACACTTTTTTCAGATGGCCCTTTTGACTGGGGGGCAGTGAGACTTCATTGTAATGCAGATTTCCATTGCAAGCTTGCTTGGTTGGCCAAAAAGTGCGTATGCGTTTTTTCCTGAATATATTCAGAAAAAAACGCATATGCCCTTTTTGGCCAAGTGTATCATTGTGGACGTTCTGCCTCTTTTCCTATGCTTTACATGCAATTCCAGTCTACCTCCTGAAGTCGGTTTCCTGCAATTCTGCCCCGCTTTCAAGTCCTCTTGGCCGCCTTACTTCAATATATTTTTGGACGATACCTGTCATTTATAACTCTGCAGGTTTGTGAATTACAGTGCCTCTGAGCTCCTTTCTTCAACTCGCTTTCTTGTGAGCTGGCCGCAACACCGCAGCATTGCTTCAGGCCCTAGTGTCGTTCTGGCATGGCACGCTGAGCCTTTGGTTAATTCCTCTTCCTGGTGGGAAATGAGAGTTAAATTTGCCCGTCCAGACACCTCCAGCTAGTCTCTCATTGGTTCTCCCTATTCCTGTTCATCTTCCACAGAAATTGCAAACTGGGCCAAACAGGAGGTTAAAGGCACTGACTCTCCAAGTGGGGAGAGTGTTAGTCAAGCGACTGGAATGTTGCTCCCGAGTACCAGGAGACAAAAACTGAGACACATTTGAAAACGTTTCCCGATCACACGGTGGATCATACTCTGGGATCCACATGCATGTTTTAGCTGAAGGAAGAATCCCTTAAACCTGGAGAGTTGAGACCCATGGAATGGGTACCATGCAATATGACTTCAAAGGGTCTGCATTTGCTCATCGAACCTCACCAGTCCTATCACTGCTGCGTTTATGCCACTGTACACACGCTTGATTCTCTTTTGGAGACATAGAAATCCATAGGTTTTAAGATTCTTACTAGTCAGGTATATTATTAGGCGTTTAATATGGGGTGTAGAGTCCACTTCGTTGAGCAAGGAGTAGCTCTTGTCTATTACATATTTGGCTTATGGAACGGTATCTGTGCTAATTTCAATCTCTGGTTTTATGCAGCACCCCAACTCACCTTTCCCCTTAAGCAAGCATAAGTTGGTTTTCTACATTTGAGACCCTGTTCTGTTTTGTAATTCAGTTCCTGTGTAGCCAAGTTTACATTCCGTGTAGTAGTGATATCTTATGATGTTTCTTTTTCTGTGTGACTTATTTCACTTAGAATCATCGTACCTGAATCCACTCATTATGCTGCTACGGTCCTGATGATATACATTTCATTGCTGAGTGATATTGCATTGTACGTAAGTACCACAACTTCTTTATCCATTTTTCACTTTCTGTGATATTGAACTTGTACTGTAAACGAGGTTCTTGTAAACAGAGCCGTCCCAAACTTTGGGGTGGCTGTGTCTTTTTGATTTTAATTTCCCTAAGCTATAGAACTGTAAGTGGAAGTGCCCTAGGCTCTGTTGCTTTGTTTTTTAGATGTTTCAGGAAACACCATACACTTCTCCAGAGTGGCTGTTGGCAATTTACATCCCGCCCATCAGCATAACAAGGCTCCCAATTCTCCATGGCCTGTCCTGCCTTTCTGGATTTTATACTTTTTTCAGATGGCCCTTTTGACTGGGGGGCAGTGAGACTTCATTGTAGTGCAGATTTCCTTTGCAAGCTTGCTTGGTTGGCCCAAAAGTGCGTATGCGTTTTTTCCTGAATATATTCAGGAAAAAACGCATACGCCCTTTTTGGCCAAGTGCATCATTGTGGACGTTCTGCCTCTTTTCCTATGCTTTACATGCAATTCCAGTCTACCTCCTGAAATCGGTTTCCTGCAATTCTGCCCCGCTTTCAAGTCCTCTTGGCAGCCTTACTTCAATATATTTTTGGACGATAGCTGTCATTTATAACTCTGCAGTTTTGTGAATTACAGTGCCTCTGAGCTCCTTTCTTCAACTCGCTTTCTTGTGAGCTGGCCGCAACACCGCAGCATTGCTTCAGGCGCTAGTGTGGTTCCGGCATGGCACGCTGAGCCTTTGGTTAATTCCTATTCCTGTTGGGAAATGAGAGTTAAATTTGCCCGTACAGGCACCTTTAGCTAGTCTCTCATTTGTTCTCCCTATTCCTGTTCATTTTCCGCAGAAATGGCAAACTGGGCCAAACAGGAGGTTAAAGGCACTGACTCTCCAATTGGGGAGAGTTTTAGTAAAGTGACTGGAATGTTGCACCCGAGTACCAGGGGATGAAAAATGAGACACATTTCAACACGTTTCCCGATCACATGGTGGATCATACTCTGGGTTCCACATGCATGTTTTAGCTGAAGGAAGAATCCCTTAAACCTGGAGAGTTGAGACCCATGGAATGGGTACCATGCAATATGACCTCAAGGGGTCTGCATTTGCTCACCGAACCTCACCAATCCTATCACTGCTGCGTTTATGCCGCTGTACACATGCTTGATTCTCTTTCGGAGACATAGAAATCCATAGGTTTTAAGATTCTTACTAGTCAGGTATATTATTAGGCGTTTAATATGGGGTGTAGAGTCCACTTCGTTGAGCAAGGAGTAGCTCTTGTCTATTACATATTTGGCTTATGGAACGGTATCTGTGCTAATTTCAATCTCTGGTTTTATGCAGCACCCCAACTCACCTTTCCCCTTAAGTAAGCATATGTTGGTTTTCTACATGTGAGACGCTGTTCTGTTTTGTAATTCAATTCCTCTGTAGCCAAGTTTACATTCCGTGTATTAGGGATATCTTATGATGTTTCTTTTTCTGTGTGACTTATCTTACTTAGAATCATCATACCTGAATCCACTCATCATGCTGCTATGGGCCTGATGACATAGATTTCATTGCTGAGTGATATTGCATTGTACGTAAGTACCACAACTTCTTTATCCATTTTTCGCTTTCTGTGATATTGAACTTGTACCGTAAACGAGGTTCTTGTAAACAGAGCCGTCCGAAATTTTGGGGTGTCTGGGTCTTTTTGATTTTAATTTCCCTAAGCTATAGGATCATAAGTGGAAGTGCCCTAGGCTCTGTTGCTTTGTTTTTTAGATGTTTCAGGAAACACCATACACTTCTCCAGAGTGGCTGTTGGCAATTTACATCCCGCCCATCAGCATAACAAGGCTCCCAATTCTCCATGGCCTGTCCTGCCTTTCTGGATTTTACACTTTTTTCAGATGGCCCTATTGACCGGGTGGCAGTGAGACTTCATTGTAGTGCAGATTTCATTTGCAAGCTTGCTTTGTTGGCCCAAAAGTGCGTGTGCGTTTTTTCCTGAATATATTCAGGAAAAAACGCATACGCCCTTTTTGGCCAAGTGCATCATTGTGGACGTTCTGCCTCTTTTCCTATGCTTTACATGCAATTCCAGTCTACCTCCTGAAATTGGTTTCCTGCAATTCTGCCCCGCTTTCAAGTCCTCTTGGCAGACTTACTTCAATATATTTTTGGACAATAGCTGTCATTTATAACTCTGCAGGTTTGTGAATTAGAGTGCCCCTGAGCTCCTTTCTTCAACTCGCTTTCTTGTGAGCTGGCCGCAACACCGCAGCATTGCTTCAGGCCCTAGTGTGGTTCCGGCATGGCACACTGAGCCTTTGGTTAATTCCTCTTCCTGGTGGGAAATGAGAGTTAAATTTGCCCGTCCAGACACCTCCAGCTAGTCACTCATTGGTTCTCCCTATTCCTGTTCATTTTCCGCAGAAATTGCAAACTTGGCCAAACAGGAGGTTAAAGCCACTGACTCTCCAAGTGGGGAGAGTGTTAGTAAAGCCTCTGGAATGTTGCACCCGAGTACCAGGGGACGAAAACTGAGACACATTTGAACACGTTTCCCGATCACACGGTGGATCATACTCTGGGTTCCACATGCATGTTTTAGCTGAAGGAAGATTCCCTTAAACCTGGAGAGTTGAGACCCATGGAATGGGTACCATGCAATATGACCTCAAAGGGTCTGCATTTGCTCACCGAACCTCACCAATCCTATCACTGCTGCATTTATGCCGCTGTACACACGCTTGATTCTCTTTCGGAGACATATAAATCCATAGGTTTTAAGATTCTTACTTGTCAGGTATATTCTTAGGCGCTTAATATGGGGTGAAGAGTCCACTTCATTGAGCAAGGAGTAGCTCTTGTCTATTACATATTTGGCTTATGGAACGGTATCTGTGCTAATTTCAATCTCTGGTTTTATGCAGCACCCCAACTCACCTTTCCCCTTAAGCAAGCATAAGTTGGTTTTCTACATTTGAGACCCTGTTCTGTTTTGTAATTCAGTTTCTGTGTAGCCAAGTTTACATTCTGTGTAGTAGTGATATCTTATGATGTTTCTTTTTCTGTGTGACTTATTTCACTTAGAATCATCGTACCTGAATCCACTCATTATGCTGCTACGGGCCTGATGATATAGATTTCATTGCTGAGTGATATTGCATTGTACGTAAGTACCACAAATTCTTTATCCATTTTTCACTTTCTGTGTTATTGAATTTCTACTGTAAACGAGGTTCTTGTAAATAGAGCCGTCCCAAACTTTGGGGTGGCTGTGTCTTTTTGATTTTAATTTCCCTAAGCTATAGGACCATAAGTGGAAGTGCCCTAGGCTCTGTTGCTTTGTTTTTTAGATGTTTCAGGAAACACCATACACTTCTCCAGAGTGGCTGTTGGCAATTTACATCCCCCCCATCAGCATAACAAGGCTCCCAGTTCTCCATGGCCTGTCCTGCCTTTCTGGATTTTACAGTTTTTTCAGATGGCCCTTTTGACCGGGGGGCAGTGAGACTTCATTGTAGTGCAGATTTCCTTTGCAAGCTTGCTTGGTTGGCCAAAAAGGGCGTATGCGTTTTTTCCTGAATATATTCAGGAAAAAACGCATACGCCCTTTTTGGCCAAGTGCATCATTGTGGACGTTCTGCCTCTTTTCCTATGCTTTACATGCAATTCCAGTCTACGTCCTGAAACCGGTTTCCTGCAATTCTGTCCCGCTTTCAAGTCCTCTTGGCAGCCTTACTTCAATATATTTTTGGACGATAGCTGTCATTTTTAACTCTGCAGGTTTGTGAATTACAGTGTCCCTGAGCTCCTTTCTTCAACTCGCTTTCTTGTGAGCTGGCCGCAACACCGCAGGATTGCTTCAGGCCCTAGTGTGGTTCCGGCATGGCACGCTGAGCCTTTGGTTAATTCCTCTTCCTGGTGGGAAATGAGAGTTAAATTTGCCCGTCCAGACACCTCCAGCTAGTCTCTCATTGGTTCTCCCTATTCCTGTTCATCTTCCACAGAAATTGCAAACTGGGCCAAACAGGAGGTTAAAGGCACTGACTCTCCAGTTGGGGAGAGTGCTAGTAAAGCGTCTGGAATGTTGCACCCGAGTACCAGGGGACGAAACCTGAGACACATTTGAACACGTTTCCCAATCACACGGTGGATCATACTCTGGGTTCCACATGCATGTTTTAGCTGAAGGAAGAATCCCTTAAACCTGGAGAGTTGAGACCCATGGAATGGGTACCATGCAATATGACCTCAAAGGGTCTGCATTTGCTCACCGAACCTCACCAATCCTATCACTGCTGCGTTTATGCCGCTGTACACACGCTTGATTCTCTTTCGGAGACATAGAAATCCATAGGTTTTAAGATTCTTACTAGTCAGGTATATTCTTAGGCGTTTAATATGGGGTGTAGAGTCCACTTCGTTGAGCAAGGAGTAGCTCTTGTCTATTACATATTTGTCTTATGGAACGGTATCTGTGCTAATTTCAATCTCTGGTTTTATGCAGCACCCCAACTCAACTTTCCCCTTAAGCAAGCATAAGTTGGTTTTCTACATTTGAGACCCTGTTCTGTTTTGTAATTCAGTTCCTGTGTAGGAAAGTTTACATTCCGTGTAGTAGTGATATCTTATGATGTTTCTTTTTCTGTGTGACTTATTTCACTTAGAATCATCGTACCTGAATCCACTCATTATGCTGCTATGGGCCTGATGATATACATTTCATTGCTGAGTGATATTGCATTGTACGTAAGTACCACAACTTCTTTATCCATTTTTCACTTTCTGTGATATTGAACTTGTACTGTAAACGAGGTTCTTGTAAACAGAGCCGTCCCAAACTTTGGGGTGGCTGTGTCTTTTTGATTTTAATTTCCCTAAGCTATAGAACCGTAAGTGGAAGTGCCCTAGGCTCTGTTGCTTTGTTTTTTAGATGTTTCAGGAAACACCATACACTTCTCCAGAGTGGCTGTTGGCAATTTACATCCCGCCCATCAGCATAACAAGGCTCCAATTCTCCATGGCCTGTCCTGCCTTTCTGGATTTTACACTTTTTTCAGATGGCCCTTTTGACTGGGGGGCAGTGAGACTTCATTGTAATGCAGATTTCCATTGCAAGCTTGCTTGGTTGGCCAAAAAGTGCGTATGCGTTTTTTCCTGAATATATTCAGGAAAAAACGCATATGCCCTTTTTGGCCAAGTGCATCATTGTGGACGTTCTGCCTCTTTTCCTATGCTTTACATGCAATTCCAGTCTACCTCCTGAAGTCGGTTTCCTGCAATTCTGCCCTGCTTTCAAGTCCTCTTGGCCGCCTTACTTCAATATATTTTTGGACGATACCTGTCATTTATAACTCTGCAGGTTTGTGAATTACAGTGCCTCTGAGCTCCTTTCTTCAACTCGCTTTCTTGTGAGCTGGCCGCAACACCGCAGCATTGCTTCAGGCCCTAGTGTCGTTCTGGCATGGCACGCTGAGCCTTTGGTTAATTCCTCTTCCTGGTGGGAAATGAGAGTTAAATTTGCCCGTCCAGACACCTCCAGCTAGTCTCTCATTGGTTCTCCCTATTCCTGTTCATCTTCCACAGAAATTGCAAACTGGGCCAAACAGGAGGTTAAAGGCACTGACTCTCCAAGTGGGGAGAGTGTTAGTCAAGCGACTGGAATGTTGCTCCCGAGTACCAGGAGACAAAAACTGAGACACATTTGAAAACGTTTCCCGATCACACGGTGGATCATACTCTGGGATCCACATGCATGTTTTAGCTGAAGGAAGAATCCCTTAAACCTGGAGAGTTGAGACCCATGGAATGGGTACCATGCAATATGACTTCAAAGGGTCTGCATTTGCTCATCGAACCTCACCAGTTCTATCACTGCTGCGTTTATGCCACTGTACACACGCTTGATTCTCTTTTGGAGACATAGAAATCCATAGGTTTTAAGATTCTTACTAGTCAGGTATATTCTTAGGCGTTTAAAATGGAGTGTAGAGTCCACTTCGTTGAGCAAGGAGTAGCTCTTGTCTATTACATATTTGGCTTATGGAACGGTATCTGTGCTAATTTCAATCTCTGGTTTTATACAGCACCCCAACTCACCTTTCCCCTTAAGCAAGCATAAGTTGGTTTTCTACATTTGAGACCCTGTTCTGTTTTGTAATTCAGTTCCTGTGTAGCCAAGTTTACATTCCGTGTAGTAGTGATATCTTATGATGTTTCTTTTTCTGTGTGACTTATTTCACTTAGAATCATCGTACCTGAATCCACTCATTATGCTGCTACGGTCCTGATGATATAGATTTCATTGCTGAGTGATATTGCATTGTACGTAAGTACCACAACTTCTTTATCCATTTTTCACTTTCTGTGATGTTGAACTTGTACTGTAAACGAGGTTCTTGTAAACAGAGCCGTCCCAAACTTTGGAGTGGCTGTGTCTTTTTGATTTTAATTTCCCTAAGCTATAGAACTGTAAGTGGAAGTGCCCTAGGCTCTGTTGCTTTGTTTTTTAGATGTTTCAGGAAACACCATACACTTCTCCAGAGTGGCTGTTGGCAATTTACATCCCGCCCATCAGCATAACAAGGCTCCCAATTCTCCATGGCCTGTCCTGCCTTTCTGGATTTTACACTTTTTTCAGATGGACCTATTGACCAGGGGGCAGTGAGACTTCATTGTAGTGCAGATTTCCTTTGCAAGCTTGCTTGGTTGGCCCAAAAGTGCGTATGCGTTTTTTCCTGAATATATTCAGGAAAAAACGCATACGCCCTTTTTGGCCAAGTGCATCATTGTGGACGTTCTGCCTCTTTTCCTATGCTTTACATGCAATTCCATTCTACCTCCTGAAATCGGTTTCCTGCAATTCTGCCCCGCTTTCAAGTCCTCTTGGCAGCCTTACTTCAATATATTTTTGGACGATAGCTGTCATTTATAACTCTGCAGTTTTGTGAATTACAGTGCCTCTGAGCTCCTTTCTTCAACTCGCTTTCTTGTGAGCTGGCCGCAACACCGCAGCATTGCTTCAGGCGCTAGTGTGGTTCCGGCATGGCACGCTGAGCCTTTGGTTAATTCCTATTCCTGTTGGGAAATGAGAGTTAAATTTGCCCGAACAGGCACCTCTAGCTAGTCTCTCATTGGTTCTCCCTATTCCTGTTCATTTTCCGCAGAAATGGCAAACTGGGCCAAACAGGAGGTTAAAGGCACTGACTCTCCAAGTGGGGAGAGTTTTAGTAAAGTGACTGGAATGTTGCACCCGAGTACCAGGGGATGAAAAATGAGACACATTTCAACACGTTTCCCGATCACATGGTGGATCATACTCTGGGTTCCACATGCATGTTTTAGCTGAAGGAAGAATCCCTTAAACCTGGAGAGTTGAGACCCATGGAATGGGTACCATGCAATATGACCTCAAGGGGTCTGCATTTGCTCACCGAACCTCACCAATCCTATCACTGCTGCGTTTATGCCGCTGTACACATGCTTGATTCTCTTTCGGAGACATAGAAATCCATAGGTTTTAAGATTCTTACTAGTCAGGTATATTATTAGG
Organism: Pseudorca crassidens; assembly: GCF_039906515.1. Lineage (NCBI taxonomy): Eukaryota > Metazoa > Chordata > Mammalia > Artiodactyla > Delphinidae > Pseudorca > Pseudorca crassidens. Next base: position 165,581,961 of record NC_090296.1, read on the forward strand.
CGTTTAATATGGTGTGTAGAGTCCACTTCGTTGAGCAAGGAGTAGCTCTTGTCTATTACATATTTGGCTTATGGAACGGTATCTGTGCTAATTTCAATCTCTGGTTTTATGCAGCACCCCAACTCACCTTTCCCCTTAAGCAAGCATATGTTGGTTTTCTACATGTGAGACGCTGTTCTGTTTTGTAATTCAATTCCTCTGTAGCCAAGTTTACCTTCCGTGTATTAGGGATATCTTATGATGTTTCTTTTTCTGTGTGACTTATCTTACTTAGAATCATCATACCTGAATCCACTCATTATGCTGCTATGGGCCTGATGACATAGATTTCATTGCTGAGTGATATTGCATTGTACGTAAGTACCACAACTTCTTTATCTATTTTTCGCTTTCTGTGATATTGAACTTGTACCGTAAACGAGGTTCTTGTAAACAGAGCCGTCCGAAATTTTGGGGTGGCTGTGTCTTTTTGATTTTAATTTCCCTAAGCTATAGGATCATAAGTGGAAGTGCCCTAGGCTCTGTTGCTTTGTTTTTTAGATGTTTCAGGAAACACCATACACTTCTCCAGAGTGGCTGTTGGCAATTTACATCCCGCACATCAGCATAACAAGGCTCCCAATTCTCCATGGCCTGTCCTGCCTTTCTGGATTTTACACTTTTTTCAGATGGCCCTATTGACCGGGGGGCAGTGAGACTTCATTGTAGTGCTGATTTCATTTGCAAGCTTGCTTGGTTGGCCCAAAAGTGCGTGTGCGTTTTTTCCTGAATATATTCAGGAAAAAACGCATACGCCCTTTTTGGCCAAGTGCATCATTGTGGACGTTCTGCCTCTTTTCCTATGCTTTGCATGCAATCCCAGTCTACCTCCTGAAATTGGTTTCCTGCAATTCTGCCCCGCTTTCAAGTCCCTTTGGCAGACTTACTTCAATATATTTTTGGACGATACCTGTCATTTATAACTCTGCAGGTTTGTGAATTAGAGTGCCCCTGAGCTCCTTTCTTCAACTCGCTTTCTTGTGAGCTGGCCGCAACACCGCAGCATTGCTTCAGGCCCTAGTGTGGTTCCGGCATGGCACGCTGAGCCTTTGGTTAATTCCTCTTCCTGGTGGGAAATGAGAGTTAAATTTGCCCGTCCAGACACCTCCAGCTAGTCACTCATTGGTTCTCCCTATTCCTGTTCATTTTCCGCAGAAATTGCAAACTTGGCCAAACAGGAGGTTAAAGCCACTGACTCTCCAAGTGGGGAGAGTGTTAGTAAAGCCTCTGGAATGTTGCACCCGAGTACCAGGGGACGAAAACTGAGACACATTTGAACACGTTTCCCGATCACACGGTGGATCATACTCTGGGTTCCACATGCATGTTTTAGCTGAAGGAAGAATCCCTTAAACCTGGAGAGTTGAGACCCATGGAATGGGTACCATGCAATATGACCTCAAAGGGTCTGCATTTGCTCACCGAACCTCACCAATCCTATCACTGCTGCGTTTATGCCACTGTACACACGCTTGATTCTCTTTTGGAGACATAGAAATCCATAGGTTTTAAGATTCTTACTAGTCAGGTATATTCTTAGGCGTTTAAAATGGAGTGTAGAGTCCACTTCGTTGAGCAAGGAGTAGCTCTTGTCTATTACATATTTGGCTTATGGAACGGTATCTGTGCTAATTTCAATCTCTGGTTTTATGCAGCACCCCAACTCACCTTTCCCCTTAAGCAAGCATAAGTTGGTTTTCTACATTTGAGACCCTGTTCTGTTTTGTAATTCAGTTCCTGTGTAGCCAAGTTTACATTCCGTGTAGTAGTGATATCTTATGATGTTTCTTTTTCTGTGTGACTTATTTCACTTAGAATCATCGTACCTGAATCCACTCATTATGCTGCTACGGTCCTGATGATATACATTTCATTGCTGAGTGATATTGCATTGTACGTAAGTACCACAACTTCTTTATCCATTTTTCACTTTCTGTGATATTGAACTTGTACTGTAAACGAGGTTCTTGTAAACAGAGCCGTCCCAAACTTTGGGGTGGCTGTGTCTTTTTGATTTTAATTTCCCTAAGCTATAGAACTGTAAGTGGAAGTGCCCTAGGCTCTGTTGCTTTGTTTTTTAGATGTTTCAGGAAACACCATACACTTCTCCAGAGTGGCTGTTGGCAATTTACATCCCGCCCATCAGCATAACAAGGCTCCCAATTCTCCATGGCCTGTCCTGCCTTTCTGGATTTTACACTTTTTTCAGATGGCCCTATTGACCTGGGGGCAGTGAGACTTCATTGTAGTGCAGATTTCCTTTGCAAGCTTGCTTGGTTGGCCCAAAAGGGCGTATGCGTTTTTTCCTGAATATATTCAGGAAAAAATGCATACGCACTTTTTAGCCAAGTGCATCATTGTGGACGTTCTGCCTCTTTTCCTATGCTTTACATGCAATTCCAGTCTACCTCCTGAAATCGGTTTCCTGCAATTCTGTCCCGCTTTCAAGTCCTCTTGGCAGCCTTACTTCAATAGATTTTTGGACGATAGCTGTCATTTATAACTCTGCAGGTTTGTGAATTACAGTGCCCCTGAGCTCCTTTCTTCAACTCGCTTTCTTGTGAGCTGGCCGCAACACCGCAGCATTGCTTCAGGCCCTAGTGTGGTTCCAGCATGGCAGGCTGAGCCTTTGGTTAATTCCTCTTCCTGGTGGGAAATGAGAGATAAATTTGCCCGTCCAGACACCTCCAGCTAGTCTCTCATTGGTTCTCACTATTCCTGTTCACTTTCCGCAGAAATTGAAAACTGGGCCAAACAGGAGGTTAAAGGCACTGACTCTCCAAGTGGGGAGAGTGTTAGTAAAGCGTCTGGAATGTTGCACCCGAGTACCAGGGGACGAAACCTGAGACACATTTGAACACGTTTCCTGATCACACGGTGGATCATACTCTGGGTTCCACATGCATGTTTTAGCTGAAGGAAGAATCCCTTAAACCTGGAGAGTTGAGACCCATGGAATGGGTACCATGCAATATGACTTCAAAGGGTCTGCATTTGCTCACCGAACCTCACCAATCCTATCACTGCTGCGTTTATGCCACTGTACACACTCTTGTTTCTCTTTTGGAGACATATAAATCCATAGGTTTTAAGATTCTTACTAGTGAGGTATATTCTTAGACGTTTAATATCGGGTGTTGAGTCCACTTCGTTGAGTAAGGAGTAGCTCTTGTCTATTACATATTTGGCTTATGGAATGGTATCTGTGCTAAATTCAATCTCTGGTTTTATGCAGCACCCCAACTCACCTTTCCCCTTAAGCAAGCATAAGTTGGTTTTCTACATTTGAGACCCTGTTCTGTTTTGTAATTCAGTTCCTGTGTAGCCAAGTTTACATTCCGTGTAGTAGTGATAACTTATGATGTTTCTTTTTCTGTGTGACTTATTTCACTTAGAATCATCGTACCTGAATCCACTCATTATGCTGCCATGGGCCTGATGACATAGATTTCATTGCTGAGTGATATTGCATTGTACGTAAGTACCACAACTTCTTTATCCATTTTTCACTTTCTGTGATATTGAACTTGTACCGTAAATGAGGTTCTTGTAAACAGAGCCGTCCCAAACTTTGGGGTGGCTGTGTCTTTTTGATTTTAATTTCCCTAAGCTATAGGACCATAAGTGGAAGTGCCTTAGGCTCTTTTGCTTTGTTTTTTAGATGTTTCAGGAAACACCATACACTTCTCCAGAGTGGCTGTTGGCAATTTACATCCCGCCCACCAGCATAACAAGGCTCCCAGTTCTCCATGGCCTGTCCTGCCTTTCTGGATTTTACACATTTTTTAGATAGCCCTTTTGACCGGGGGGCAGTGAGCCTTCATTGTTGTGTAGATTTCCTTTGCAAGCTTGCTTGGTTGGCCAAAAAGGGCATATGCGTTTTTTCCTGAATATACTCAGGAAAAAACGCATACGCCCTTTTTGGCCAAGTGCATCATTGTGGACGTTCTGCCTCTTTTCCTATGCTTTACATGCAATTCCAGTCTACCTCCTGAAATCGGTTTCCTGCAATTCTGCCCCACTTTCAAGTCCTCTTGGCAGCCTTACTTCAATATATTTTTGGACGATAGCTGTCATTTATTACTCTGCAGGTTTGTGTATTACAGTGCCCCTGAGCTCCTTTCTTCAACTCGCTTTCTTGTGAGCTGGCCGCAACACCGCAGCATTGCTTCAGGCCCTAGTGTGGTTCCGGCATGGCACGCAGAGCCTTTGGTTAATTCCTCTTCCTGGTGGGAAATGAGAGTTAAATTTGCCCGTCCAGACACCTCCAGCTAGTCTCTCATTGGTTCTCCCTATTCCTGTTCCTTTTCCGCAGAAATTGCAAACTGGGCCAAACAGGAGGTTAAAGGCACTGACTCTCCAAGTGGGGAGAGTGTTAGTAAAGCGTCTGGAATGTTGCACCCGAGTACCACGGGATGAAACCTGAGACACATTTGAACACGTTTCCCGATCACACGGTGGTTCATACTCTGGGTTCCACATGCATGTTTTAGCTGAAGGAAGAATCCCTTAAACCTGGAGAGTTGAGACCCATGGAATGGGTACCATGCAATATGACTTCAAAGGGTCTGCATTTGCTCACCGAACCTCACCAATCCTATCACTGCTGCGTTTATGCCGCTGTACACATGCTTGATTCTCTTTCGGAGACATATAAATCCATAGGTTTTAAGATTCTTACTAGGCAGGTATATTCTTAGGCGATTAATATGGGGTGTTGAGTCCACTTGGTTTAGCAAGGAGTAGCTCTTGTCTATTACATATTTGGCTTATGGAACGGTATCTGTGCTAATTTCAATCTCTGGTTTTATGCAGCACCCCAACTCACCTTTCCCCTTAAGCAAGCATAAGTTGGTTTTCTACATTTGAGACCCTGTTCTGTTTTGTAATTCAGTTCCTGTGTAGCCAAGTTTACATTCCGTGTAGCAGTGACAACTTATGATGTTTCTTTTTCTGTGTGACTTATTTCACTTAGAATCATCGTACCTGAATCCACTCATTATGCTGCTATGGGCCTGATGACATAGATTTCATTGCTGAGTGATATTGCATTGTACGTAAGTACCACAACTTCTTTATCTATTTTTCACTTTCTGTGATATTGAACTTGTACTGTAAACGAGGTTCTTGTAAACAGAGCCGTCCCAAACTTTGGGGTGGCTGTGTCTTTTTGATTTTAATTTCCCTAAGCTATAGGACCATAAGTGGAAGTGCCCTAGGCTCTGTTGCTTTGTTTTTTAGATGTTTCAGGAAACACCATACACTTCTCCAGAGTGGCTGTTGGCAATTTACATCCCGCCCATCAGCATGACAAGGCTCCCAGTTCTCCATGGACTGTCCTGCCTTTCTGGATTTTATACTTTTTTCAGATGGCCCTTTTGACCGGGGGGGCAGTGAGACTTCATTGTAGTGCAGATTTCCTTTGCAAGCTTGCTTGGTTGGCCAAAAAGGGCGTATGCGTTTTTTCCTGAATATATTCAGGAAAAAACGCATACGCCCTTTTTGGCCAAGTGCATCATTGTGGACGTTCTGCCTCTTTTCCTATGCTTTACATGCAATTCCAGTCTACCTCCTGAAATTGGGTTCCTGCAATTCTGCCCCGCTTTCAAGTCCTCTTGGCAGCCTTATTTCAATATATTTTTGGACGATAGCTGTCATTTATAACTCTGCAGGTTTGTGAATTACAGTGCCCCTGAGATCCTTTCTTCAACTCGCTTTCTTGTGAGCTGGCCGCAACACCGCAGCCTTGCTTCAGGCCCTAGTGTGGTTCTGGCATGGCACGCTGAGCCTTTGGTTAATTCCTCTTCCTGGTGGGAAATGAGAGTTAAATTTGCCCGTCCAGACACCTCCAGCTAGTCTCTCATTGGTTCTCCCTATTCCTGTTCATTTTCCGCAGAAATTGCAAACTGGGCCAAACAGGAGGTTAAAGGCATTGACTCTCCAAGTGGGGAGAGTGTTAGTAAAGCGTCTGGAATGTTGCACCCGAGTACCAGGGCACAAAAACTGACACATTTGAACACGTTGCCCGATCACACGGTGGATCATACTCTGGGTTCCACATGCATGTTTTAGCTGAAGGAAGAATCCCTTAAACCTGGAGAGTTGAGACCCATGGAATGGGTACCATGCAATATGACTTCAAAGGGTCTGCATTTGCTCACCGAACCTCACCAATCCTATCACTGCTGCATTTATGCCGCTGTACACACACTGGATTCTCTTTCGGAGACATATGAATCCATAGGTTTTAAGATTCTTACTAGTCAGGTATATTCTTAGGCGTTTAATATGGGGCGTTGCGTCCACTTCGTTGAGCAAGTAGTAGCTCTTGTCTATTACATATTTGGCTTATGGAACGGTATCTGTGCTAATTTCAATCTCTGGTTTTATGCAGCACCCCAACTCACCTTTCCTCTTAAGCAAGCATAAGTTGGTTTTCTACATTTGAGACCCTGTTCTGTTTTGTAATTCAGTTCCTGTGTAGCCAAGTTTACATTCCGTGTAGTAGTGATAACTTATGATGTTTCTTTTTCTGTGTGACTTATTTCACATAGAATCATCGTACCTGAATCCACTCATTATGCTGCTATGGGCCTGATGACATAGATTTCATTGCTGAGTGATATTGCATTGTACGTAAGTACCACAACTTCTTTATGCATTTTTCACTTTCTGTGATATTGAACTTGTACCGTAAACGAGGTTCTTGTAAACAGAGCCATCCCAAACTTTGGGGTGGCTGTGTCTTTTTGATTTTAATTTCCCTAAGCTATAGGACCATAAGTGGAAGTGCCCTAGGCTCTGTTTTTTAGATGTTTCAGGAAACACCATACACTTCTCCAGAGTGGCTGTTGGCAATTTACATCCCGCCCATCAGCATAACAAGGCTCCCAGTTCTCCATGGCCTGTCCTGCCTTTCTGGATTTTACACTTTTTTCAGATGGCCCTTTTGACTGGGGGGCAGTGAGACTTCATTGTAGTGCAGATTTCCTTTGCAAGCTTGCTTGGTTCGCCAAAAAGTGCGTATGCGCTTTTTCCTGAATATATTCAGGAAAAAACGCATACGCCCTTTTTGGCCAAGTGCATCATTGTGGACGTTCTGCCTCTTTTCCTATGCTTTACATGCAATTCCAGTCTACCTTCTGAAATTGGTTTCCTGCAATTCTGCCCCACTTTCAAGTCCTCTTGGCAGCCTTACTTCAATATATTTTTGGACGATAGCTGTCATTTATAGCTCTGCAGGTTTGTGAATTACAGTGCCCCTGAGCTCCTTTCTTCAACTCGCTTTCTTGTGAGCTGGCCACAATACCGCAGCATCGCTTCAGGCCCTAGTGTTGTTCCGGCATGGCATGCTGACCCTTTGGTTAATTCCTCTTCCTGGTGGGAAATGAGAGTTAAATTTGCCCGTCCAGACACCTCCAGCTAGTCTCTCATTGGTTCTCCCTATTCCTGTTCATTTTCCGCAGAAATTGCAAAGTGGGCCAAACAGGAAGTTAAAGGCACTGACTCTCCAAGTGGGGAGAGTGTTAGTAAAGCATCTGGAATGTTGCACCCGAGTACCAGGGGACGAAATCTGAGACACATTTGAACACGTTTCCCAATCACACGGTGGATCATACTCTGGGTTCCACATGCATGTTTTAGCTGAAGGAAGAATCCCTTAAACCTGGAGAGTTGAGACCCATGGAATGGGTACCATGCAATATGACTTCAAAGGGTCTGCATTTGCTCACCGAACCTCACCAATCCTATCACTGCTGCGTTTATGCCGCTGTACACACGCTTGATTCTCTTTCGGAGACATATAAATCCATAGGTTTTAAGATACTTACTAGTCAGCTATATTCTTAGGCGTTTAATATGGGGTGTAGAGTCCACTTCGTTGAGCAAGGAGTAGCTCTTGTCTATTACATATTTGGCTTATGGAACGGTATCTGTGCTAATTTCAATCTCTGGTTTTATGCAGCACCCCAACTCACCTTTCCCCTTAAGCAAGCATAAGTTGGTTTTCTACATTTGAGACCCTGTTCTGTTTTGTAATTCAGTTCCTGTGTAGCCAAGTTTACATTCCGTGTAGTAGTGATATCTTATGATGTTTCTTTTTCTGTGTGACTTATTTCACTTAGAATCATCGTACCTGAATCCACTCATTATGCTGCTACGGGCCTGATGACATAGATTTCATTGCTGAGTGATATTGCATTGTACGTAAGAACCACAACTTCTTTATCCATTTTTCGCTTTCTGTGATATTGAACTTGTACTGTAAACGAGGTTCTTGTAAACAGAGCCGTCCCAAACTTTGGGGTGGCTGTGTCTTTTTGATTTTAATTTCCCTAAGCTATAGGACCATAAGTGAAAGTGCCCTAGGCTCTGTTGCTTTGTTTTTTAGATGTTTCAGGAAACACCATACACTTCTCCAGAGTGGCTGTTGGCAATTTACATCCCGCCCATCAGCATGAAAAGGCTCCCAGTTCTCCATGGTCTGTCCTGCCTTTCTGGATTTTATACTTTTTTCAGATGGCCCTTTTGACCGGGGGGCAGTGAGACTTCATTGTAGTGCAGATTTCCTTTGCAAGCTTGCTTGGTTGGCCAAAAAGGGCGTATGCGTTTTTTCCTGAATATACTCAGGAAAAAACGCATACGCCCTTTTTGGCCAAGTGCATCATTGTGGACGTTCTGCCTCTTTCCTATACTTTACATGCAATTCCAGTCTACCTCCTGAAATCGGTTTCCTGCAATTCTGCCCCACTTTCAAGTCCTCTTGGCAGCCTTACCTCAATATATTTTTGGACAATAGCTGTCATTTATAACTCTGCAGGTTTGTGAATTACAGTGCCCCTGAGCTCCTTTCTTCAACTCGCTTTCTTGTGAGCTGGCCGCAACACCGCAGCATTGCTTCAGGCCCTAGTGTGGTTCCGGCATGGCACGCTGAGCCTTTCGTTAATTCCTCATCCTGGTGGGAAATGAGAGTTAAATTTGCCCGTCCAGACACCTCCAGCTAGTCTCTCATTGGTTCTCCCTATTCCTGTACATTTTCCGCCGAAATTGCAAACTGGGCCAAACAGGAAGTTAAAGGCACTGACTCTCCAAGTTGGGAGAGTGTTAGTAAAGCGTCTGGAATGTTGCACCCGAGTACCAGGGGACGAAATCTGAGACACATTTAAACACGTTTCAAAATCACATGGTGGATCATACTCTGGGTTCCACATGCATGTTTTAGCTGAAGGAAGAATCCCTTAAACCTGGAGAGTTGAGACCCATGGAATGGGTACCATGCAATATGACTTCAAAGGGTCTGCATTTGTTCACCGAACCTCAAAAATCCTATCACTGCTGCGTTTATGCCGCTGTACACACGCTTGATTCTCTTTCGGAGACATATAAATCCATAGGTTTTAAGATACTTACTAGTCAGCTATATTCTTAGGCGTTTAATATGGGGTTTAGAGTCCACTTCGTTGAGCAAGGAGTAGCTCTTGTCTATTACATATTTGGCTTATGGAACGGTATCTGTGCTAATTTCAATCTCTGGTTTTATGCAGCATCCCAACTCACCTTTCCCCTTAAGCAAGCATAAGTTGGTTTTCTACATTTGAGACCCTGTTCTGTTTTGTAATTCTGTTCCTGTGTAGCCAAGTTTACATTCCGTGTAGTAGTGATAACTTATGATGTTTCTTTTTCTGTGTGACTTATTTCACATAGAATCATCGTACCTGAATCCACTCATCATGCTGCTATGGGCCTGATGACATAGATTTCATTGCTGAGTGATATTGCATTGTACGTAAGTACCACAACTTCTTTATCCATTCTTCACTTTCTGTGATATTGAACTTGTACCGTAAACGAGGTTCTTGTAAACAGAGCCGTCCCAAACTTTGGGGTGGCTGTGTCTTTTTCATTTTAATTTCCCTAAGCTATAGGACCATAAGTGGAAGTGCCCTAGGCTCTGTTGGTTTGTTTTTTAGATGTTTCAGGAAACACCATACACTTCTCCAGAGTGGCTGTTGGCAATTTACATCCCGTCCATCAGCATAACAAGGCTCCCAGTTCTCCATGGCCTTTCCTGCCTTTCTGGATTTTATAATTTTTTCAGATGGCCCTATTGACCGGGGGTCAGTGAGACGTCATTGTAGTGCAGATTTCTTTTGCAAGCTTGCTTGGTTGGCCAAAAAGGGCGTATGCGTTTTCTCCTGAATATATTCAGGATAAAACGCATACGCACTTTTTGGCCAAGTGCATCATTGTGGACGTTCTGCCTCTTTTCCTATGCTTTACATGCAATTCCAGTCTACCTCCTGAAACCGGTTTCCTGCAATTCTGCCCCGCTTTCAAGTCCTCTTGGCAGCCTTACTTCAATATATTTTTGGACGATAGCTGTCATTTATAACTCTGCAGGTTTGTGAATTACAGTGCCCCTGAGATCCTTTCTTCAACTCGCTTTCTTGTGAGCTGGTCGCAACACCGCAGGATTGCTTCAGGCCCTAGTGTGGTTCCGGCATGGCATGCTGAGCCTTTGGTTAATTCCTCTTCCTGGTGGGAAATGAGAGTTAAATTTGCCCGTCCAGACACCTCCATCTAGTCTCTCATTGGTTCTCCCTATTCCTGTTCATTTTCCGCAGAAATTGCAAACTGGGCCAAACAGGAGGTTAAAGGCACTGACTCTCCAAGTGGGGAGAGTGTTAGTAAAGCATCTGGAATGTTGCACCCGAGTACCAGGGGACGAAAACTGACACATTTGAACACGATTCCTGATCACACGGTGGATAATACTCTGGGTTCCACATGCATGTTTTAGCTGAAGGAAGAATCCCTTAAACCTGGAGAGTTGAGACCCATGGAATGTGTACCATGCAATATGACTTCAAAGGGTCTGGATTTGCTCACTGAATCTCACCAATCCTATCACTGCTGCGTTTATGCCGCTGTACACACGTTTGATTCTCTTTCGGAGACATAGAAATCCATAGGTTTTAAGATTCTTACTAGTCAGGTATATTCTTAGGCGTTTAATATGTGGTGTAGAGTCCACTTCGTTGAGCAAGGAGTAGCTCTTGTCTATTACATATTTGGCTTATGGAACGGTATCTGTGCTAATTTCAATCTCTGGTTTTATGCTGCACCCCAACTCACCTTTCCTCTTAAGCAAGCATAAGTTGGTTTTCTACATTTGAGACCCTCTTCTGTTTTGTAATTCAGTTCCTGTGTAGCCCAGTTTACATTCCGTGTAGTAGTGATAACTTATGATGTTTCTTTTTCTGTGTGATTTATTTCACTTAGAATCATCGTACCTGAATCCACTCATTATGCTGCTATGGGCCTGATGACAGAGATTTCATTGCTGAGTGATATTGCATTGTACGTAAGTACCACAACTTCTTTATCCATTTTTCACTTTCTGTGATATTGAATTTGTACTGTAAACGAGGTTCTTGTAAACAGAGCCGTCCCAAACTTTGGGGTGGCTGTGTCTTTTTGAATTTAATTTCCCTAAGCTATAGGACCATAAGTGGAAGTGCCCTAGGCTCTGTTGCTTTGTTTTTTAGATGTTTCAGGAAACACCATACACTTCTCCAGAGTGGCTGTGGGCAATTTACATCCGGCCCATCAGCATAACAAGGCTCCCAGTTCTCCATGGCCTGTCCTGCCTTTCTGGATTTTACACTTTTTTCAGATGTCCCTTTTGACCGGGGGGCAGTGAGCCTTCATTGTAGTGCAGATTTCCTTTGCAAGCTTGCTTGGTTGGCCAAAAAGGGTGTATGCGTTTTTTTCTGGATATATTCCAGAAAAAACGCATACACCCTTTTTGGCCAAGTGCATCATTGTGGACGTTCTGCCTCTTTTCCTATGCTTTACATGCAATTCCAGTCTACCTCCTGAAATCGGTTTCCTGCAATTCTGCCCCACATTCAAGTCCTCTTGGCAGACTTACTTCAATATATTATTGGATGATAGCTGTCATTTATAACTCTGCAGGTTTGTGAATTACAGTGCCCCTGAGCTCCTTTCTTCAACTCACTTTCTTGTGAGCTGGCCGCAACACCGCAGCATTGCTTCAGGCCCTAGTGTGGTTCCGGCATGGCACACTGAGCCTTTGGTTAATTCCTCTTCCTGGTGGGAAATGAGAGTTAAATTTGCACGTCCAGACACCTCCAGCTAGTCTCTCATTGGTTCTCCCTATTCCTGTTCATTTTCCGCGGAAATTGCAAACTGGGCCAAACAGGAGGTTAAAGGCACTGACTCTCCAAGTGGGGAGAGTGTTAGTAAAGCGTCTGGAATGTTGCACCCGAGTACCAGGGGACGAAAACTGACACATTTGAACACGATTCCCGATCACACGGTGGATAATACTCTGGGTTCCACATGCATGTTTTAGCTGAAGGAAGAATCCCTTAAACCTGGAGAGTTGAGACCCATGGAATGGGTACCATGCAATATGACTTCAAAGGGTCTGCATTTGCTCACCGAACCTCACCAATCCTATCACTGCTGCGTTTATGCCGCTGTACACATGCTTGATTCTCTTTCGGAGACATATAAATCCATAGGTTTTAAGATTCTTACTAGTCAGGTATATTCTTAGGCGTTTAATATGGCATGTTGAGTCCACTTCGTTGAGCAAGGAGTAGCTCTTGTCTATTACATATTTGTCTTATGGAACGGTATCTGTGCTAATTTCAATCTCTGGTTTTAAGCAGCACCCCAACTCAACTTTCCCCTTAAGCAAGCATAAGTTGGTTTTCTACATTTGAGAACCTGTTCTGTTTTGTAATTCTCTTCCTGTGTAGCCAAGTTTACATTCCGTGTAGTAGTGATAACTTATCATGTTACTTTTTCTGTTTGACTTATTTCACATAGAATCATCGTACCTGAATCCACTCATTATGCTGCTATGGGCCTGATGACATAGATTTCATTGCTGAGTGATATTGCATTGTACGTAAGTACCACAACTTCTTTATCCATTCTTCACTTTCTGTGATATTGAACTTGTACCGTAAATAAGGTTCTTGTAAACAGAGCCGTCCCAAACTTTGGGGTGGCTGTGTCTTTTTGATTTTAATTTCCCTAATCTATAGGAGCATAAGTGGAATTACCCTAGGCTGTGTTGGTTTGTTTTTTAGATGTTTCAGGAAACACCATACACTTCTCCAGAGTGGCTGTTGGCAATTTACATCCCGTCCATCAGCATAACAAGGCTCCCAGTTCTCCATGGCCTTTCCTGCCTTTCTGGATTTTATAATTCTTTCAGATGGCCCTATTGACCGGGGGTCAGTGAGACTTCATTGTAGTGCAGATTTCTTTTGCAAGCTTGCTTGGTTGGCCAAAAAGGGCGTATGCGTTTTCTCCTGAATATATTCAGGAAAAAACGCATACGCACTTTTTGGCCAAGTGCATCATTGTGGACGTTCTGCTTCTTTTCCTATGCTTTACATGCAATTCCAGTCTACCTCCTGAAACCGGTTTCCTGCAATTCTGCCCCGCTTTCAAGTCCTCTTGGCAGCCTTACTTCAATATATTTTTGGACGATAGCTGTCATTTATAACTCTGCAGGTATGTGAATTGCAGTGCCCCTGAGATCCTTTCTTCAACTCGCTTTCTTGTGAGCTGGCCGCAACACCGCAGCCTTGTTTCAGGCACTAGTGTGGTTCCGGCATGGCACGCTGAGCCTTTGGTTAATTCCTCTTCCTGGTGGGAAATGAGAGTTAAATTTGCCCGTCCAGACACCTCCAGCTAGTCTCTCATTGGTTCTCCCTATTCCTGTTCATTTTCCGCAGAAATTGCAAACTGGGCCAAACAGGAGGTTAAAGGCACTGACTCTCCAAGTGGGGAGAGTGTTAGTAAAGCATCTGGAATGTTGCACCCGAGTACCAGGGGACGAAAACTGAGACACATTTGAACACGTTTCCCGATCACACGGTTGATCATACTCTGGGTTCCACATGCATGTTTTAGCTGAAGGAAGAATCCCTTAAACCTGGAGAGTTGAGACCCATGGAATGGGTACCATGCAATATGACTTCAAAGGGTCTGCATTTGTTCACCGAACCTCAACAATCCTATCACTGCTGCATTTATGCTGCTGTACACACGCTTGATTCTCTTTCGGAGACATAGAAATCCATAGGTTTTAAGATACTTTCTAGTCAGCTATATTCTTAGGCGTTTAATATGGGGTGTAGAGTCCACTTCGTTGAGCAAGGAGTAGCTCTTGTCTATTACATATTTGGCTTATGGAACGGTATCTGTGCTAATTTCAATCTCTGGTTTTATGCAGCACCCCAACTCACCTTTCCCCTTAAGCAAGCATAAGTTGGTTTTCTACATTTGAGACCCTGTTCTGTTTTGTAATTCAGTTCCTGTGTAGCCAAGTTTACATTCCGTGTAGTAGTGATAACTTATGATGTTTCTTTTTCTGTGTGACTTATTTCACTTAGCATCATCGTACCTCAATCCACTCATTATGCTGCTATGGGCCTGATGACATAGATTCCATTGCTGAGTGATATTGCATTGTATGTAAGTACCACAACATCTTTATCCATATTTCGCTTTCTGTGATATTGAACTTGTACCGTAAACGAGGTTCTTGTAAACAGTGCCGTCCCAAACTTTGGGGTGGCTGTGTCTTTTTGATTTTAATTTCCCTAAGCTATAGGACCATAAGTGGAAGTGCCCTAGGCTCTGTTGCTTTGTTTTTTAGATGTTTCAGGAAACACCATACACTTCTCCAGAGTGGCTGTTGGCAATTTACATCCCGCCCATCAGCATGAAAAGGCTCCCAGTTCTCCATGGTCTGTCCTGCCTTTCTGGATTTTATACTTTTTTCAGATGGCCCTTTTGACCGGGGGGCAGTGAGACTTCATTGTAGTGCAGATTTCCTTTGCAAGCTTGCCTGGTTGGCCAAAAAGGGCGTATGCGTTTTTTCCTGAATATACTCAGGAAAAAACGCATACGCCCTTTTTGGCCAAGTGCATCATTGTGGACGTTCTGCCTCTTTCCTATACTTTACATGCAATTCCAGTCTACCTCCTGAAATCGGTTTCCTGCAATTCTGCCCCACTTTCAAGTCCTCTTGGCAGCCTTACCTCAATATATTTTTGGACAATAGCTGTCATTTATAACTCTGCAGGTTTGTGAATTACAGTGCCCCTGAGCTCCTTTCTTCAACTCGCTTTCTTGTGAGCTGGCCGCAACACCGCAGCATTGCTTCAGGCCCTAGTGTGGTTCCGGCATGGCACGCTGAGCCTTTCGTTAATTCCTCATCCTGGTGGGAAATGAGAGTTAAATTTGCCCGTCCAGACACCTCCAGCTAGTCTCTCATTGGTTCTCCCTATTCCTGTACATTTTCCGCCGAAATTGCAAACTGGGCCAAACAGGAAGTTAAAGGCACTGACTCTCCAAGTGGGGAGAGTGTTAGTAAAGCGTCTGGAATGTTGCACCCGAGTACCAGGGGACGAAATCTGAGACACATTTAAACACGTTTCAAAATCACATGGTGGATCATACTCTGGGTTCCACATGCATGTTTTAGCTGAAGGAAGAATCCCTTAAACCTGGAGAGTTGAGACCCATGGAATGGGTACCATGCAATATGACTTCAAAGGGTCTGCATTTGTTCACCGAACCTCAAAAATCCTATCACTGCTGCGTTTATGCCGCTGTACACACGTTTGATTCTCTTTCGGAGACATATAAATCCATAGGTTTTAAGATACTTACTAGTCAGCTATATTCTTAGGCGTTTAATATGGGGTTTAGAGTCCACTTCGTTGAGCAAGGAGTAGCTCTTGTCTATTACATATTTGGCTTATGGAACGGTATCTGTGCTAATTTCAATCTCTGGTTTTATGCAGCACCCCAACTCACCTTTCCCCTTAAGCAAGCATAAGTTGGTTTTCTACATTTGAGACCCTGTTCTGTTTTGTAATTCTGTTCCTGTGTAGCCAAGTTTACATTCCGTGTAGTAGTGATAACTTATGATGTTTCTTTTTCTGTGTGACTTATTTCACATAGAATCATCGTACCTGAATCCACTCATCATGCTGCTATGGGCCTGATGACATAGATTTCATTGCTGAGTGATATTGCATTGTACGTAAGTACCACAACTTCTTTATCCATTCTTCACTTTCTGTGATATTGAACTTGTACCGTAAACGAGGTTCTTGTAAACAGAGCCGTCCCAAACTTTGGGGTGGCTGTGTCTTTTTGATTTTAATTTCCCTAAGCTATAGGACCATAAGTGGAAGTGCCCTAGGCTCTGTTGGTTTGTTTTTTAGATGTTTCAGGAAACACCATACACTTCTCCAGAGTGGCTGTTGGCAATTTACATCCCGTCCATCAGCATAACAAGGCTCCCAGTTCTCCATGGCCTTTCCTGCCTTTCTGGATTTTATAATTTTTTCAGATGGCCCTATTGACCGGGGGTCAGTGAGACGTCATTGTAGTGCAGATTTCTTTTGCAAGCTTGCTTGGTTGGCCAAAAAGGGCGTATGCGTTTTCTCCTGAATATATTCAGGATAAAACGCATACGCAATTTTTGGCCAAGTGCATCATTGTGGACGTTCTGCCTCTTTTCCTATGCTTTACATGCAATTCCAGTCTACCTCCTGAAACCGGTTTCCTGCAATTCTGCCCCGCTTTCAAGTCCTCTTGGCAGCCTTACTTCAATATATTTTTGGACGATAGCTGTCATTTATAACTCTGCAGGTTTGTGAATTACAGTGCCCCTGAGATCCTTTCTTCAACTCGCTTTCTTGTGAGCTGGCCGCAACACCGCAGGATTGCTTCAGGCCCTAGTGTGGTTCCGGCATGGCACGCTGAGCCTTTGGTTAATTCCTCTTCCTGGTGGGAAATGAGAGTTAAATTTGCCTGTCCAGACACCTCCATCTAGTCTCTCATTGGTTCTCCCTATTCCTGTTCATTTTCCGCAGAAATTGCAAACTGGGCCAAACAGGAGGTTAAAGGCACTGACTCTCCAAGTGGGGAGAGTGTTAGTAAAGCGTCTGGAATGTTGCACCCGAGTTCCAGGGTTCGAAAACTGAGACACATATGAACACGTTTCCCTATCACACGGTGGATCATACTCTGGGTTACACATGCATGTTTTAGCTGAAGGAAGAATCCCTTAAACCTGGACAGTTGAGACCCATGGAATGGGTACCATGCAATATGACTTTAAAGGGTCTGCATTTGCTCACTGAACCTCACCAATCCTATCACTGCTGCGTTTATGCCGCTGTACACATGCTTGATTCTCTTTCGGAGACATAGAAATCCATAGGTTTTAAGATTCTTCCTAATCAGGTATATTCTTAGGCGTTTAATATGGGGCGTTGAGTCCACTTCGTTGAGCAAGGAGTAGCTCTTGTCTATTACATATTTGGCTTATGGAACGGTATCTGTGCTAATTTCAATCTCTGGTTTTATGAGCACCCCAACTCACCTTTCCTCTTAAGCAAGCATAAGTTGGTTTTCTACATTTGAGACCCTCTTCTGTTTTGTAATTCAGTTCCTGTGTAGCCAAGTTTACATTCCGTGTAGTAGTGATAACTTATGATGTTTCTTTTTCTGTGTGATTTATTTCACTTAGAATCATCGTACCTGAATCCACTCATTATGCTGCTATGGGCCTGATGACATAGATTTCATTGCTGAGTGATATTGCATTGTACGTAAGTACCACAACTTCTTTATCTGTTTTTCACTTTCTGTGATATTGAACTTGTACCGTAAACGAGGTTCTTGTAAACAGAGCCGTCCCAAACTTTGGGGTGGCTGTGTCTTTTTGATTTTAATTTCCCTAAGCTATAGGACCATAAGTGGAAGTGCCCTAGGCTCTGTTGCTTTGTTGTTTAGATGTTTCAGGAAACACCATACCCTTCTCCAGAGTGGCTGTTGGCAATTTACATCCCGCCCACCAGCATGAAAAGGCTCCCAGTTCTCCATGGTCTGTCCTGCCTTTCTGGAGTTTATACGTTTTTCAGATGGCCCTTTTGACCGGGGGGCAGTGAGACTTCATTGTAGTGCAGATTTCCTTTGCAAGCTTGCTTGGTTGGCCAAAAAGTGCGTATGCGTTTTCTCCTGAATATATTCAGGAAAAAACGCATACGCACTTTTTGGCCAAGTGCATCATTGTGGACGTTCTGCTTCTTTTCCTATGCTTTACATGCAATTCCAGTCTACCTCCTGAAACCGGTTTCCTGCAATTCTGCCCCGCTTTCAAGTCCTCTTGGCAGCCTTACTTCAATATATTTTTGGACGATAGCTGTCATTTATAACTCTGCAGGTTTGTGAATTACAGTGCCCCTGAGCTCCTTTCTTCAACTCGCTTTCTTGTGAGCTGGCCGCAACGCAGCAGCATTGCTTCAGGCCCTAGTGTGGTTCCGGCATGGCACGCTGAGCCTTTGTTTAATTCCTCATCCTGGTGGGAAATGAGAGTTAAATTTGCCCGTCCAGACACCTCCAGCTAGTCTCTCATTGGTTCTCCCTATTCCTGTTCATTTTCCGCAGAAATTGCAAACTGGGCCAAACAGGAGGTTAAAGGCACTGACTCTCCAAGTGGGGAGAGTGTTAGTAAAGCATCTGGAATGTTGCACCCGAGTACCAGGGGACGAAAACTGAGACACATTTGAACACGTTTCCCGATCACACGGTTAATCATACTCTGGGTTCCACATGCATGTTTTAGCTGAAGGAAGAATCCCTTAAACCTGGAGAGTTGAGACCCATGGAATGGGTACCATGCAATATGACTTCAAAGGGTCTGCATTTGTTCACCGAACCTCAACAATCCTATCACTGCTGCATTTATGCTGCTGTACACACGCTTGATTCTCTTTCGGAGACATAGAAATCCATAGGTTTTAAGATACTTACTAGTCAGCTATATTCTTAGGCGTTTAATATGGGGTGTAGAGTCCACTTCGTTGAGCAAGGAGTAGCTCTTGTCTATTACATATTTGGCTTATGGAACGGTATCTGTGCTAATTTCAATCTCTGGTTTTATACAGCACCCCAACTCACCTTTCCCCTTAAGCAAGCATAAGTTGGTTTTCTACATTTGAGACCCTGTTCTGTTTTGTAATTCAGTTCCTGTGTAGCCAAGTTTACATTCCGTGTAGTAGTGATATCTTATGATGTTTCTTTTTCTGTGTGACTTATTTCACTTAGCATCATCGTACCTCAATCCACTCATTATGCTGCTATGGGCCTGATGACATAGATTCCATTGCTGAGTGATATTGCATTGTATGTAAGTACCACAACATCTTTATCCATATTTCGCTTTCTGTGATATTGAACTTGTACCGTAAACGAGGTTCTTGTAAACAGTGCCGTCCCAAACTTTGGGGTGGCTGTGTCTTTTTGATTTTAATTTCCCTAAGCTATAGGACCATAAGTGGAAGTGCCCTAGGCTCTGTTGCTTTGTTGTTTAGATGTTTCAGGAAACACCATAAACTTCTCCAGAGTGGCTGTTGGCAATTTACATCCCACCCATCAGCATAACAAGGCTCCCAGTTCTCCATGGCCTGTCCTGCCTTTCTGGATTTTACACTTTTTTCAGATGGCCCTTTTGACCGGAGCGAAGTCAGACTTCATTGTAGTGCAGATTTCCTTTGCAAGCTTGCTTGGTTGGCCAAAAAGGGCGTATGCGTTTTTTCCTGAATATATTCAGGAAAAAACGCACACGCCCTTTTTGGCCAAGTGCATCATTGTGGACGTTCTGCCTCTTTTCCTATGCTTTACATGCAATTCCAGTCTACCTCCTGAAATCGGTTTCCTGCAATTCTGCCCCACATTCAAGTCCTCTTGGCAGACTTACTTCAATATATTATTGGACGATAGCTGTCATTTATAACTCTGCAGGTTTGTGAATTACAGTGCCCCTGAGCTCCTTTCTTCAACTCGTTTTCTTGTGAGCTGGCCGCAACACCGCAGCATTGCTTCAGGCCCTAGTGTGGTTCCGGAATGGCACGCTGAGCCTTTGGTTAATTCCTCTTCCTGGTGGGAAATGAGAGTTAAATTTGCACGTCCTGACACCTCCAGCTAGTCTCTCATTGGTTCTCCCTATTCCTGTTCATTTTCCGCAGAAATTGAAAACTGGGCCAAGCAGGAGGTTAAAGGCACTGACTCTCCAAGTGGGGAGAGTGTTAGTAAAGCGTCTGGAATGTTGCACCCGAGTACCAGGGGACGAAAACTGACACATTTGAACATGATTCCCGATCACACGGTGGATAATACTCTGGGTTCCACATGCATGTTTTAGCTGAAGGAAGAATCCCTTAAACCTGGAGAGTTGAGACCCATGGAATGGGTACCATGCAATATGACTTCAAAGGGTCTGCATTTGCTCACCGAACCTCACCAATCCTATCACTGCTGTGTTTATGCCGCTGTACACATGCTTGATTCTCTTTCGGAGACATATAAATCCATAGGTTTTAAGATTCTTACTAGTCAGGTATATTCTTAGGCGTTTAATATGGCGTGTTGAGTCCACTTCGTTGAGCAAGGAGTAGCTCTTGTCTATTACATATTTGGCTTATGGAACGGTATCTGTGCTAATTTCAATCTCTGGTTTTAAGCAGCACCCCAACTCAACTTTCCCCTTAAGCAAGCATAAGTTGGTTTTCTACATTTGAGAACCTGTTCTGTTTTGTAATTCTCTTCCTGTGTAGCCAAGTTTACATTCCGTGTAGTAGTGATAACTTATCATGTTACTTTTTCTGTTTGACTTATTTCACATAGAATCATCGTACCTGAATCCACTCATTATGCTGCTATGGGCCTGATGACATAGATTTCATTGCTGAGTGATATTGCATTGTACGTAAGTACCACAACTTCTTTATCCATTCTTCACTTTCTGTGATATTGAACTTGTACTGTAAATGAGGTTCTTGTAAACAGAGCCGTCCCAAACTTTGGGGTGGCTGTGTCTTTTTGATTTTAATTTCCCTAATCTATAGGAGCATAAGTGGAATTACCCTAGGCTGTGTTGGTTTGTTTTTTAGATGTTTCAGGAAACACCATACACTTCTCCAGAGTGGCTGTTGGCAATTTACATCCCGTCCATCAGCATAACAAGGCTCCCAGTTCTCCATGGCCTTTCCTGCCTTTCTGGATTTTATAATTCTTTCAGATGGCCCTATTGACCGGGGGTCAGTGAGACTTCATTGTAGTGCAGATTTCTTTTGCAAGCTTGCTTGGTTGGCCAAAAAGGGCGTATGCGTTTTCTCCTGAATATATTCAGGAGAAAACGCATACGCACTTTTTGGCCAAGTGCATCATTGTGGACGTTCTGCTTCTTTTCCTATGCTTTACATGCAATTCCAGTCTACCTCCTGAAACCGGTTTCCTGCAATTCTGCCCCGCTTTCAAGTCCTCTTGGCAGCCTTACTTCAATATATTTTTGGACGATAGCTGTCATTTATAACTCTGCAGGTATGTGAATTGCAGTGCCCCTGAGATCCTTTCTTCAACTCGCTTTCTTGTGAGCTGGCCGCAACACCGCAGCCTTGTTTCAGGCACTAGTGTGGTTCCGGCATGGCACGCTGAGCCTTTGGTTAATTCCTTTTCCTGGTGTGAAATGAGAGTTAAATTTGCCCGTCCAGACACCTCCAGCTAGTCTCTCATTGGTTCTCCATATTCCTGTTTATTTTCCGCAAAAATTGCAAACTGGGCCAAACAGGAGGTTAAAGGCACTGACTCTCCAAGTGGGGAGAGTGTTAGTAAAGCGTCTGGAATGTTGCACCCGAGTTCCAGGGTTCGAAAACTGAGACACATATGAACACGTTTCCCTATCACACGGTGGATCATACTCTGGGTTACACATGCATGTTTTAGCTGAAGGAAGAATCCCTTAAACCTGGACAGTTGAGACCCATGGAATGGGTACCATGCAATATGACTTTAAAGGGTCTGCATTTGCTCACTGAACCTCACCAATCCTATCACTGCTGCGTTTATGCCGCTGTACACACGTTTGATTCTCTTTCGGAGACATAGAAATCCATAGGTTTTAAGATTCTTCCTAATCAGGTATATTCTTAGGCGTTTAATATGGGGCGTTGAGTCCACTTCGTTGAGCAAGGAGTAGCTCTTGTCTATTACATATTTGGCTTATGGAACGGTATCTGTGCTAATTTCAATCTCTGGTTTTATGAGCACCCCAACTCACCTTTCCTCTTAAGCAAGCATAAGTTGGTTTTCTACATTTGAGACCCTCTTCTGTTTTGTAATTCAGTTCCTGTGTAGCCAAGTTTACATTCCGTGTAGTAGTGATAACTTATGATGTTTCTTTTTCTGTGTGATTTATTTCACTTAGAATCATCGTACCTGAATCCACTCATTATGCTGCTATGGGCCTGATGACATAGATTTCATTGCTGAGTGATATTGCATTGTACGTAAGTACCACAACTTCTTTATCTGTTTTTCACTTTCTGTGATATTGAACTTGTACCGTAAACGAGGTTCTTGTAAACAGAGCCGTCCCAAACTTTGGGGTGGCTGTGTCTTTTTGATTTTAATTTCCCTAAGCTATAGGACCATAAGTGGAAGTGCCCTAGGCTCTGTTGCTTTGTTGTTTAGATGTTTCAGGAAACACCATACACTTCTCCAGAGTGGCTGTTGGCAATTTACATCCCGCCCACCAGCATGAAAAGGCTCCCAGTTCTCCATGGTGTGTCCTGCCTTTCTGGAGTTTATACGTTTTTCAGATGGCCCTTTTGACCGGGGGGCAGTGAGACTTCATTGTAGTGCAGATTTCCTTTGCAAGCTTGCTTGGTTGGCCAAAAAGTTCGTATGCGTTTTCTCCTGAATATATTGAGGAAAAAACGCATACGCACTTTTTGGCCAAGTGCATCATTGTGGACGTTCTGCTTCTTTTCCTATGCTTTACATGCAATTCCAGTCTACCTCCTGAAACCGGTTTCCTGCAATTCTGCCCCGCTTTCAAGTCCTCTTGGCAGCCTTACTTCAATATATTTTTGGACGATAGCTGTCATTTATAACTCTGCAGGTTTGTGAATTACAGTGCCCCTGAGCTCCTTTCTTCAACTCGCTTTCTTGTGAGCTGGCCGCAACACAGCAGCATTGCTTCAGGCCCTAGTGTGGTTCCGGCATGGCCCGCTGAGCCTTTGTTTAATTCCTCATCCTGGTGGGAAATGAGAGTTAAATTTGCCCGTCCAGACACCTCCAGCTAGTCTCTCATTGGTTCTCCCTATTCCTGTTCATTTTCCGCAGAAATTGCAAACTGGGCCAAACAGGAGGTTAAAGGCACTGACTCTCCAAGTGGGGAGAGTGTTAGTAAAGCATCTGGAATGTTGCACCCGAGTACCAGGGGACGAAAACTGAGACACATTTGAACACGTTTCCCGATCACACGGTTAATCATACTCTGGGTTCCACATGCATGTTTTAGCTGAAGGAAGAATCCCTTAAACCTGGAGAGTTGAGACCCATGGAATGGGTACCATGCAATATGACTTCAAAGGGTCTGCATTTGTTCACCGAACCTCAACAATCCTATCACTGCTGCATTTATGCTGCTGTACACACGCTTGATTCTCTTTCGGAGACATAGAAATCCATAGGTTTTAAGATACTTACTAGTCAGCTATATTCTTAGGCGTTTAATATGGGGTGTAGAGTCCACTTCGTTGAGCAAGGAGTAGCTCTTGTCTATTACATATTTGGCTTATGGAACGGTATCTGTGCTAATTTCAATCTCTGGTTTTATGCAGCACCCCAACTCACCTTTCCCCTTAAGCAAGCATAAGTTGGTTTTCTACATTTGAGACCCTGTTCTGTTTTGTAATTCAGTTCCTGTGTAGCCAAGTTTACATTCCGTGTAGTAGTGATAACTTATGATGTTTCTTTTTCTGTGTGACTTATTTCACTTAGCATCATCGTACCTCAATCCACTCATTATGCTGCTATGGGCCTGATGACATGGATTTCATTGCTGAGTGATATTGCATTGTATGTAAGTATCACAACATCTTTATCCATATTTCGCTTTCTGTGATATTGAACTTGTACCGTAAACGAGGTTCTTGTAAACAGTGCCGTCCCAAACTTTGGGGTGGCTGTGTCTTTTTGATTTTAATTTCCCTAAGCTATAGGACCATAAGTGGAAGTGCCCTAGGCTCTGTTGCTTTGTTGTTTAGATGTTTCAGGAAACACCATACACTTCTCCAGAGTGGCTGTTGGCAATTTACATCCCACCCATCAGCATAACAAGGCTCCCAGTTCTCCATGGCCTGTCCTGCCTTTCTGGATTTTACACTTTTTTCAGATGGCCCTTTTGACTTGTGGGCAGTGAGACTTCATTGTAGTGCAGATTTCCTTTGCAAACTTGCTTGGTTGGCCAAAAAGGGCGTATGCGTTTTCTCCTGAATATATTCAGGAAAAAATACATACGCCCTTTTTGGCCAAGTGCATCATTGTGGACGTTCTGCCTCTTTTCCTATGCTTTACATGCAAATCCAGTCTACCTCCTGAAACCTGTTTCCTGCAATTCTGCCCCGCTTTCAAGTCCTCTTGGCAGCCTTACTTCAATATATTTTTGGACGATAATTGTCATTTATAACTCTGCAGGTTTGTGAATTACAGTGCCCCTGAGCTCCTTTCTTCAACTCGCTTTCTTGTGAGCTGGCCGCAACACCGCAGCATTGCTTCAGGCCCTAGTGTGGTTCCGGCATGGCACGCTGAGCCTTTGGTTAATTCCTCTTCCTGGTGGGAAATGAGAGTTAAATTTGCCCGTCCAGACACCTCCAGCTAGTCTCTCATTGGTTCTCCCTATTCCTGTTCATTTTCCGCAGAAATTGCAAACTGGGCCAAACAGGAGGTTAAAGGCACTGACTCCCCAAGTGGGGAGAGTGTTAGTAAAGCGACTGGAATGTTGCACCCGAGTACCAGGGGATGAAAACTGACCCATTAAACACGTTTCCTGATCACACGGTGGATCATACTCTGGGTTCCACATGCATGTTTTAGCTGAAGGAAGAATCCCTTAAACCTGGAGAGTTGAGACCCATGGAATGGGTACCATGCAATATGACCTCAAAGGGTCTGTATTTGTTCACCGAACCTCACCAATCCTATCACTGCTGCGTTTATGCCGCTGTACACACGCTTGATTCTCTTTTGGAGACATAGAAATCCATAGGTTTTAAGATTCTTACTAGTCAGGTATATTCTTAGGCGTTTAATATGGGGTGTAGAGTCCACTTCGTTGAGCAACGAGCAGCTCTTGTCTATTACATATTTGGCTTATGGAACGGTATCTGTGCTAATTTCAATCTCTGGCTTTATGCAGCACCCCAACTCACCTTTCCCCTTAAGCAAGCATAAGTTGGTTTTCTACATTTGAGACCCTCTTCTGTTTTGTAATTCAGTTCCTGTGTAGCCAAGTTTACATTCCGTGTAGTAGTGATATCTTACGATGTTTCTTTTTCTGTGTGACTTATTTCACTTAGAATCATCGTACCTGAATCCACTCATTATGCTGCTATGGGCCTGATGACATAGATTTCATTGCTGAGTGATATTGCATTGTATGTAACTACCACAACTTCTTTATCCATTTTTCACTTTCAGTGATATTGAACTTGTACTGTAAACGAGGTTCTTGTAAACAGAGCCGTCCCAAACTTTGAGGTGGCTGTGTCTTTTTGATTTTAATTTCCCTAAGCTATAGGACCATAAGTGGAAGTGCCCTAGGCTCTGTTGCTTTGTTTTTTAGATGTTTCAGGAAACACCATACACTTCTCCAGAGTGGCTGTTGGCAATTTACATCTCGCCAAACAGCATAACAAGGCTCCCAGTTCTCCATGGCCTGTCCTGCCTTTCTGGATTTTACACTTTTTTCAGATGGCCCTTTTGACTGGGGGGCAGTGAGACTTCATTGTAGTGCAGATTTCCTTTGCAAGCTTGCTTGGTTGGCCAAAAAGGGCGTATGCGTTTTTTCCTGAATATATTCAGGAAAAAACGTATACGCCCTTTTTGGCCAAGTGCATCATTGTGGACGTTCTGCCTCTTTTCCTATGCTTTACATGCAATTCCAGTCTACCTCCTGAAATCGGTTTCCTGGAATTCTGCCCCACTTTCAAGTCCTCTTGGCAGCCTTACTTCAATATATTTTTGGACGATAGCTGTCATTTATAACTCTGCAGGTTTGTGAATTACAGTGCCCCTGAGCTCCTTTCTTCAACTCGCTTTCTTGTGAGCTGGCCGCAACACCGCTGCATCGTTTCAGGCCCTAGTGTGGTTCCGGCATGGCACGCTGAGCCTTTGGTTAATTCCTCTTCCTGGTGGGAAATGAGAGTTAAATTTGCCCGTCCAGACACCTCCATCTAGTCTCTCATTGGTTCTCACTATTCCTGTTCATTTTCCGCAGAAATTGCAAACTGGGCCAAACAGGAGGTTAAATGCACTGACTCTCCAAGTGGGGAGAGTGTTAGTAAAGCGTCCGGAATGTTGCACCCGAGTACCAGGGGACGAAAACTGACACATTTGAACACGTTGCCCGATCACACGGTGGATCATACTCTGGGTTCCACATGCATGTTTTAGCTGAAGGAAGAATCCCTTAAACCTGGAGAGTTGAGGCCCATGGAATGGGTACCATGCAATATGACTTCAAAGGGTCTGCATTTGCTCACCGAACCTCACCAATCCTATCACTGCTGCGTTTATGCCGCTGTACACATGCTTGATTCTCTTTCGGAGACATAGAAATCCATAGGTTTTAAAATTCTTACTAGTCAGGTATATTCTTAGGCGTTTAATATGGCGTGTTGAGTCCACTTCGTTGAGCAAGGAGTAGCTCTTGTCTATTACATATTTGGCTTATGGAACGGTATCTGTGCTAATTTCAATCTCTGGTTTCATGCAGAACCCCAACTCACCTTTCCCCTTAAGCAAGCATAAGTTGGTTTTCTACATTTGAGACCCTGTTCTGTTTTGTAATTCAGTTCCTGTGTAGCCAAGTTTACATTCCGTGTAGTAGTGATATCTTATGTTGTTTCTCTTTCTGTGTGACTTATTTCACTTAGAATCATCGTACCTGAATCCACTCATTATGCTGCTGTGGGCCTGATGACATAGATTTCATTGCTGAGTGATATTGCATTGTACGTAAGTACCACAACTTCTTTATCCATTTTACACTTTCTGTGATATTGAACTTGTACCGTAAATGAGGTTCTTGTAAACAGAGCCGTACCAAACTTTGGGGTGGCTGTGTCTTTTTGATTTTAATTTCCCTAAGCTATAGGACCATAAGTGGAAGTGCCCTAGGCTCTGTTGCTTTGTTTTTTAGATGTTTCAGGAAACACCATACACATCTCCAGAGTGGCTGTGGGCAATTTACATCCTGCCCATCAGCATAACAAGGCTCCCAGTTCTCCATGGCCTGTCCTGCCTTTCTGGATTTTACACTTTTTTCAGATGGCCCTTTTGACCGCGGGGCAGTGAGACTTCATTGTAGTGCAGATTTCCTTTGCAAGCTTGCTTGGTTGGCCAAAAAGGGCGTATGCGTTTTTTCCTGGATATATTCCGGAAAAAACGCATACGACCTTTTTGTCCAAGTGCATCATTGTGGACGTTCTGCCTCTTTTCCTATGCTTTACATGCAATTCCAGTCTACCTCCTGAAATCGGTTTCCTGCCATTCTGCCCCGCTTTCAAGTCCTCTTGGCAGCCTTACTTCAATATATTATTGGACGATAGCTGTCATTTATAACTCTGCAGGTTTGTGAATTACAGTGCCCCTGAGCTCCTTTCTTCAACTCGCTTTCTTGTGAGCTGGCCGCAACACCGCAGCATTGCTTCAGGCCCTAGTGTGGTTCCGGCATGGCACGCTGAGACTTTGGTTAATTCCTCTTCCTGGTGGGAAATGAGAGTTAAATTTGCCCGTCCAGACACCTCCAGCTAGTCTCTCATTGGTTCTCCCTATTCCTGTTCATTTTCCACAGAAATTGCAAACTGGGCCAAACAGGAGGTTAAAGGCACTGACTCTCCAAGTGGGGAGAGTGTTAGTAAAGCGTCTGGAATGTTGCACCCGAGTACCAGGGGACGAAAACTGAGACACATTTGAACACGATTCCCCATCACACGGTGGAACATATTGTGGGTTCCACATTTTTGTTTTAGCTGAAGGAAGAATCCCTTAAACCTGGAGAGTTGAGACCCATGGAATGGGTACCATGCAATATGACTACAAAGGGTCTGCATTTGTTCACCGAACCTCACCAATCCTATCACTGCTGCGCTTATGCCACTGTACACACGCTTGATTCTCTTTCGGAGACATATAAATCCACAGGTTTTAAGATTCTTACTAGTCAGCTATATTCTTAGGCGTTTAATATGGGGTGTTGATTCCACTTGGTTGAGCAAGGAGTAGCTCTTGTCTATTACATATTTGGCTTATGGAACGGTATGTGTGCTAATTTCAATCTCTGGTTTTATGCAACACCCCAACTCACCTTTCCCCTTGAGCAAGCATAAGTTGGTTTTCTACATTTGAGACCCTGTTCTGTTTTGTATTTCAGTTCCTGGGTAGCCAAGTTTACATTCCGTGTAGTAGTGATATCTTATGATGTTTCTTTTTCTGTGTGACTTATTTCACTTAGAATCATCGTACCTGAATCCACTCATTATGCTGCTGTGGGCCTGATGACATAGATTTCATTGCTGAGTGATATTGCATTGTACGTAAGTACCACAATTTCTTTATCCATTTTTCGCTTTCTGTGATATTGAACTTGTACCGTAAACGAGGTTCTTGTAAACAGAGCCGTCCCAAATTTTGGGGTGGCTGTGTCTTTTTGATTTTTATTTCCCTAAGCTATAGGACCATAAGTGGAAGTGCCCTAGGCTCTGTTGCTTTGTTTTTTAGATGTTTCAGGAAACACCATACACATCTCCAGAGTGGCTGTGGGCAATTTACATCCTGCCCATCAGCATAACAAGGCTCCCAGTTCTCCATGGCCTGTCCTGCCTTTCTGGATTTTACACATTTTTCAGATGGCCCTTTTGACCGCGGGGCAGTGAGACTTCATTGTAGTGCAGATTTCCTTTGCAAGCTTGCTTGGTTGGCCAAAAAGGGCGTATGCGTTTTTTCCTGGATATATTCCAGAAAAAACGCATACGACCTTTTTGTCCAAGTGCATCATTGTGGACGTTCTGCCTCTTTTCCTATGCTTTACATGCAATTCCAGTCTACCTCCTGAAATCGGTTTCCTGCAATTCTGCCCCGCTTTCAAGTCCTCTTGGCAGCCTTACTTCAATATATTTTTGGACGATAGCTGTCATTTATAACTCTGCAGGTTTGTGAATTACAGTGCCCCTGAGCTCCTTTCTTCAACTCGCTTTCTTGTGAGCTGGCCGCAACACCGCAGCATTGCTTCAGGCCCTAGTGTGGTTCCGGCATGGCACACTGAGACTTTGGTTAATTCCTCTTCCTGGTGGGAAATGAGAGTTAAATTTGCCCGTCCAGACACCTCCAGCTAGTCTCTCATTGGTTCTCCCTATTCCTGTTCATTTTCCACAGAAATGGCAAACTGGGCCAAACAGGAGGTTAAAGGCACTGACTCTCCAAGTGGGGAGAGTGTTAGTAAAGCGTCTGGAATGTTGCACCCGAGTACCAGGGGACGAAAACTGAGACACATTTGAACACGATTCCCCATCACACGGTGGAACATATTGTGGGTTCCACATTTTTGTTTTAGCTGAAGGAAGAATCCCTTAAACCTGGAGAGTTGAGACCCATGGAATGGGTACCATGCAATATGACTACAAAGGGTCTGCATTTGTTCACCGAACCTCACCAATCCTATCACTGCTGCGCTTATGCCACTGTACACACGCTTGATTCTCTTTCGGAGACATATAAATCCACAGGTTTTAAGATTCTTACTAGTCAGCTATATTCTTAGGCGTTTAATATGGGGTGTTGATTCCACTTGGTTGAGCAAGGAGTAGCTCTTGTCTATTACATATTTGGCTTATGGAACGGTATCTGTGCTAATTTCAATCTCTGGTTTTATGCAACACCCCAACTCACCTTTCCCCTTGAGCAAGCATAAGTTGGTTTTCTACATTTGAGACCCTGTTCTGTTTTGTATTTCAGTTCCTGGGTAGCCAAGTTTACATTCCGTGTAGTAGTGATATCTTATGATGTTTCTTTTTCTGTGTGACTTATTTCACTTAGAATCATCGTACCTGAATCCACTCATTATGCTGCTGTGGGCCTGATGACATAGATTTCATTGCTGAGTGATATTGCATTGTACGTAAGTACCACAATTTCTTTATCCATTTTTCGCTTTCTGTGATATTGAACTTGTACCGTAAACGAGGTTCTTGTAAACAGAGCCGTCCCAAATTTTGGGGTGGCTGTGTCTTTTTGATTTTTATTTCCCTAAGCTATAGGACCATAAGTAGAAGTGCCCTAGGCTCTGTTGCTTTGTTTTTCAGATGTTTCAGGAAACACCATACACTTCTCCAGAGTGGCTGTTGGCAATTTACATCCCGCCCATCAGCATAACAAGGCTCCCAGTTCTCCATGGCCTGTCCTGCCTTTCTGGATTTTACACATTTTTCAGATGGCCCTTTTGACCGGGGGGCAGTGAGACTTCATTGTAGTGCAGATTTCCTTTGCAAGCTTGCTTGGTTTGCCAAAAAGGGCGTATGCGTTTTCCTGAATATATTCAGGAAAAAACGCATACGCCCTTTTTGACCAAGTGCATCATTGTGGACGTTCTGCCTCTTTTCCTATGCTTTACATGCAATTCCAGTCTACCTCCTGAAATCGGTTTCCTGCAATTCTGCCCCGCTTTCAAGTCCTCTTGGCAGCCTTACTTCAATATATTTTTGGACGATAGCTGTCATTTATAACTCTGCAGGTTTGTGAATTACAGTGCCCCTGAGCTCCTTTCTTCAACTCGCTTTCTTGTGAGCTGGCCGCAACACCGCAGCATTGCTTCAGGCCCTAGTGTGGTTCCGGCATGGCACGCTGAGACTTTGGTTAATTCCTCTTCCTGGTGGGAAATGAGAGTTAAATTTGCCAGTCCAGACACCTCCAGCTAGTCTCTCATTGGTTCTCCCTATTCCTGTTCATTTTCCACAGAAATGGCAAACTGGGCCAAACAGGAGGTTAAAGGCACTGACTCTCCAAGTGGGGAGAGTGTTAGTAAAGCGACTGGAATGTTGCACCCGAGTACCAGGGGACGAAAACTGAGACACATTTGAACACGTTTCCCGATCACACGGTGGATCATACTCTGGGTTCCACATGCATGCTTTAGCTGAAGGAAGAATCCCTTAAACCTGGAGAGTTGAGACCCATGGAATGGGTACCATGCAATATGACCTCAAAGGGTCTGCATTTGCTCACCAAACCTCACCAATCCTATCACTGCTGCGTTTATGCCGCTGTACACACGCTTGATTCTCTTTTGGAGACATATAAATCCATAGGTTTTAAGATTCTTACTAGTCAGGTATATTCTTAAGCGTTTAATATGGGGTGTAGAGTCCACTTCGTTGAGCAAGGAGTAGCTCTTGTCTATTACATATTTGGCTTATGGAATGGTATCTGTGCTAATTTCAATCTCTGGTTTTATGCAGCACCCCAACTCACCTTTCCCCTTAAGCAAGCATAAGTTGGTTTTCTACATTTGAGACCCTGTTCTGTTTTGTAATTCAGTTCCTGTGTAGCCAAGTTTACATTCCGTGTAGTAGTCATATCTTATGATGTTTCTTTTTCTGTGTGACTTATTTCACTTAGAATCATCGTACCTGA
Source organism: Pseudorca crassidens (assembly GCF_039906515.1). Taxonomy (NCBI): domain Eukaryota; kingdom Metazoa; phylum Chordata; class Mammalia; order Artiodactyla; family Delphinidae; genus Pseudorca; species Pseudorca crassidens. The sequence continues at coordinate 165,613,824 of NC_090296.1, forward strand.
ATCCACTCATTATGCTGCTACGGGCCTAATGACATAGATTTCATTGCTGAGTGATATTGCATTGTACGTAAGTACCACAAATTCTTTATCCATTTTTCGCTTTCTGTGATATTGAACTTGTACCGTAAACGAGGTTCTTGTAAACAGAGCCGTCCCAAACTTTGGGGTGGCTGTGTCTTTTAGATTTTAATTTCCCTAAACTATACAACCATAAGTGGAAGTGCCCTAGTCTCTGTTGCTTTGTTTTGTAGATGTTTCAGGAAACACCATACACTTCTCCAGAGTGGCTGTTGGCAATTTACATCCCGCCCATCAGCATAACAAGGCTCCCAGTTCTCCATGGCCTGTCCTGCCTTTCTGGATTTTATACTTTTTTCAGATGGCCCTTTTGACTGGGAGGCAGTGAGACTTCATTGTAGTGCAGATTTCCTTTGCAAGCTTGCTTGGTTGGCCAAAAAGGGCGTATGCGTTTTTTCCTGAATATAGTCAGGAAAAAACTCATACGCCATTTTTGTCCAAGTGCATCATTGTGGACGTTCTGCCTCTTTTCCTATGCTTTACATGCAATTCCAGTCTACCTCCTGAAATCGGTTTCCTGCAATTCTGCCCCGCTTTCAAGTCCTCTTGGCAGCCTTACTTCAATATATTTTTGGACGATAGCTGTCATTTATAACTCTGCAGGTTTGTGAATTACAGTGCCCCTGAGCTCCTTTCTTCAACTCGCTTTCTTGTGAGCTGGCCGCAACACCGCAGCATCGTTTCAGGCCCTAGTGTGGTTCCGGCATGGCACGCTGAGCCTTTGGTTAATTCCTCTTCCTGGTGAGAAATGAGAGTTAAATTTGCCCGTACAGGCACTTCCATCTAGTCTCTCATTGGTTCTCCCTATTCCTGTTCATTTTCCGCAGAAATGGCAAACTGGGCCAAACAGGAGGTTAAAGGCAGTGACTCTCCAAGTGGGGAGAGTGTTAGTAAAGCGTCTGGAATGTTGCACCCGAGTACCAGGGGACGTAAACTGAAACGCATTTGAACACGTTTCCCGATCACACGGTGGATCATACTCTGGGGTCCACATGCATGTTTTAGCTGAAGGAAGAATCCCTTAAACCTGGAGAGTTGAGACCCATGGAATGGGTACCATGCAATATGACTTCAAACGGTCTGCATTTGTTCACCGAACCTCACCAATCCTATCACTGCTGCATTTATGCCACTGTACACACGCTTGATTCTCTTTCGGAGACATAGAAATCCATAGGTTTTAAGATTCTTACTACTCAGGTATATTCTTAGACGTTTAATATGGGGTGTTGAGTCCTCTTCGTTGAGCAAGGAGTAGCTCTTGTCTATTACATATTTGGCTTATGGAACGGTATTTGTGCTAATTTCAATCTCTGGTTTTATGCAGCACCCCAACTCACCTTTCCCCTTAAGCAAGCATAAGTTGGTTTTCTACATTTGAGACCTTGTTCTGTTTTGTAATTCAGTTCCTGTGTAGCCAAGTTTACATTCCGTGTATTAGTGATATCTTATGATGTTTCTTTTTCTGTGTGACTTATCTCACTTAGAATCATCGTACCTGAACCACTCATTATGGTGCTACGGGCCTGATGACATAGATTTCATTGCTGAGTGATATTGCATTGTATGTAAGTACCACAACATCTTTATCCATATTTCGCTTTCTGTGATATTGAACTTGTACCGTAAACGAGGTTCTTGTAAACAGTGCCGTCCCAAACTTTGGGGTGGCTGTGTCTTTTTGATTTTAATTTCCCTAAGCTATAGGACCATAAGTGGAAGTGTCCTAGGCTCTGTTGCTTTGTTTTTTAGATGTCTCAGGAAACACCATACACTTCTGCAGAGTGGCTGTTGGCAATTTACATCCCGCCCATCAGCATAACAATGCTCCCACGTCTCCATGGCCTGTCCTGCCTTTCTGGATTTTACACTTTTTTCAGATGGCCATTTTGACCGGGGGACAGTGAGACTTCATTGTAGTGCAGATTTCCTTTGCAAACTTGCTTGGTTGGCCAAAAAGGGCGTATGCGTTTTTTCCTGAATATATTCAGGAAAAAACGTATACGCCCTTTTTGGCCAAGTGCATCATTGTGGACGTTCTGCCTCTTTTCCTATGCTTTACATGCAATTCCAGTCTACCTCCTGAAATCGGTTTCCTGCAGTTCTGCCCCACTTTCAAGTCCTCTTGGCAGCCTTACTTCAATATATTTTTGGACGATAGCTGTCATTTATAACTCTGCAGGTTTGTGAATTACAGTGCCCCTGAGCTCCTTTCTTCAACTCGCTTTCTTGTGATCTGGCCGCAACACAGCAGCATTGCTTCAGGCCCTAGTGTGGTTCCGGCATGGCACGCTGAGCCTTTGTTTAATTCCTCATCGTGGTGGGAAATGAGAGTTAAATTTGCCCGTCCAGACACCTCCAGCTAGTCTCTCATTGATTCTCCCTATTCCTGTTCATTTTCCGCAGAAATTGCAAACTGGGCCAAACAGGAGGTTAAAGGCACTGACTCTCCAAGTGGGGAGAGTGTTAGTAAAGCATCTGGAATGTTGCACCCGAGTACCAGGGGACGAAAACTGAGACACATTTGAACACGTTTCCCGATCACACGGTTAATCATACTCTGGGTTCCACATGCATGTTTTAGCTGAAGGAAGAATCCCTTAAACCTGGAGAGTTGAGACCCATGGATGGGTACCATGCAATATGACTTCAAAGGGTCTGCATTTGTTCACCGAACCTCACCAATCCTATCACTGCTGCATTTATGCTGCTGTACACACGCTTGATTCTCTTTCGGAGACATAGAAATCCATAGGTTTTAAGATACTTACTAGTCAGCTATATTCTTAGGCGTTTAATATGGGGTGTAGAGTCCACTTCGTTGAGCAACGAGCAGCTCTTGTCTATTACATATTTGGCTTATGAAACGGTATCTGTGCTAATTTCAATCTCTGGTTTTATGCAGCACCCCAACTCACCTTTCCCCTTAAGCAAGCATAAGTTGGTTTTCTACATTTGAGACCCTGTTCTGTTTTGTAATTCAGTTCCTGTGTAGCCAAGTTTACATTCCGTGCAGTAGTGATAACTTATGATGTTTCTTTTTCTGTGTGACTTATTTCACTTAGAATCATCGTACCTGAATCCACTCATTATGCTGCTATGGGCCTGATGACATAGATTTCATTGCTGAGTGATATTGCATTGTATGTAAGTACCACAACATCTTTATCCATATTTCGCTTGCTGTGATATTGAACTTGTACCGTAAACGAGGTTCTTGTAAACAGTGCCGTCCCAAACTTTGGGGTGGCTGTGTCTTTTTGATTTTAATTTCCCTAAGCTATAGGACCATAAGTGGAAGTGCCCTAGGCTCTGTTGCTTTGTTTTTTAGATGTCTCAGGAAACACCATACACTTCTCCAGAGTGGCTGTTGGCAATTTACATCCCGCCCATCAGCATAACAAGGCTCCCAGTTCTCCATGGCCTGTCCTGCCTTTCTGGATTTTACACTTTTTTCAGATGGCCCTTTTGACCGGGGCGAAGTCAGACTTCATTGTAGTGCAGATTTCCTTTGCAAGCTTGCTTGGTTGGCCAAAAAGGGCGTATGCGTTTTTTCCTGAATATACTCAGGAAAAAACGCATACGCCCTTTTTGGCCAAGTGCATCATTGTGGACGTTCTGCCTCTTTTCCTATGCTTTACATGCAATTCCAGTCTACCTCCTGAAATCGGTTTCCTGCAATTCTGCCCCACATTCAAGTCCTCTAGGCAGACTTACTTCAATATATTATTGGACGATAGCTGTCATTTATAACTCTGCAGGTTTGTGAATTACAGTGCCCCTGAGCTCCTTTCTTCAACTCGCTTTCTTGTGAGCTGGCCGCAACACCGCAGCATTGCTTCAGGCCCTAGTGTGGTTCCGGAATGGCACGCTGAGCCTTTGGTTAATTCCTCTTCCTGGTGGGAAATGAGAGTTAAATTTGCACGTCCAGACACCTCCAGCTAGTCTCTCATTGGTTCTCCCTATTCCTGTTCATTTTCCGCGGAAATTGCAAACTGGGCCAAACAGGAGGTTAAAGGCACTGACTCTCCAAGTGGGGAGAGTGTTAGTAAAGCGTCTGGAATGTTGCACCCGAGTACCAGGGGACGAAAACTGACACATTTGAACACGATTCCCGATCACACGGTGGATAATACTCTGGGTTCCACATGCATGTTTTAGCTGAAGGAAGAATCCCTTAAACCTGGAGAGTTGAGACCCATGGAATGGGTACCATGCAATATGACTTCAAAGGGTCTGCATTTGCTCACCGAACCTCACCAATCCTATCACTGCTGTGTTTATGCCGCTGTACACATGCTTGATTCTCTTTCGGAGACATATAAATCCATAGGTTTTAAGATTCTTACTAGTCAGGTATATTCTTAGGCGTTTAATATGGCGTGTTGAGTCCACTTCGTTGAGCAAGGAGTAGCTCTTGTCTATTACATATTTGGCTTATGGAACGGTATCTGTGCTAATTTCAATCTCTGGTTTTAAGCAGCACCCCAACTCAACTTTCCCCTTAAGCAAGCATAAGTTGGTTTTCTACATTTGAGAACCTGTTCTGTTTTGTAATTCTCTTCCTGTGTAGCCAAGTTTACATTCCGTGTAGTAGTGATAACTTATCATGTTTCTTTTTCTGTTTGACTTATTTCACATAGAATCATCGTACCTGAATCCACTCATTATGCTGCTATGGGCCTGATGACATAGATTTCATTGCTGAGTGATATTGCATTGTACGTAAGTACCACAACTTCTTTATCCATTCTTCACTTTCTGTGATATTGAACTTGTACCGTAAATGAGGTTCTTGTAAACAGAGCCGTCCCAAACTTTGGGGTGGCTGTGTCTTTTTGATTTTAATTTCCCTAAGCTATAGGAACATAAGTGGAATTACCCTAGGCTGTGTTGGTTTGTTTTTTAGATGTTTCAGGAAACACCATACACTTCTCCAGAGTGGCTGTTGGCAATTTACATCCCGTCCATCAGCATAACAAGGCTCCCAGTTCTCCATGGCCTTTCCTGCCTTTCTGGATTTTATAATTCTTTCAGATGGCCCTATTGACCGGGGGTCAGTGAGACTTCATTGTAGTGCAGATTTCTTTTGCAAGCTTGCTTGGTTGGCCAAAAAGTGCGTATGCGTTTTCTCCTGAATATATTCAGCAAAAAACGCATACGCACTTTTTGGACAAGTGCATCATTGTGGACGTTCTGCTTCTTTTCCTATGCTTTACATGCAATTCCAGTCTACCTCCTGAAATCGGTTTCCTGCAATTCTGCCCCACATTCAAGTCCTCTTGGCAGACTTACTTCAATATATTATTGGAAGATAGCTGTCATTTATAACTCTGCAGGTTTGTGAATTACAGTGCCCCTGAGCTCCTTTCTTCAACTCGCTTTCTTGTGAGCTGGCCGCAACACCGCAGCATTGCTTCAGGCCCTAGTGTGGTTCCGGAATGGCACGCTGAGCCTTTGGTTAATTCCTCTTCGTGGTGGGAAATGAGAGTTAAATTTGCACGTCCAGACACCTCCAGCTAGTCTCTCATTGGTTCTCCCTATTCCTGTTCATCTTCCGCAAAAATTGCAAACTGGGCCAAACAGGAGGTTAAAGGAACTGACTCTCCAAGTGGGGAGAGTGTTAGTAAAGCGTCTGGAATGTTGCACCCGAGTACCAAGGGACGAAACCTGAGACACATTTGAACACGTTTCCCGATCACATGGTGGATCATACTCTGGGTTCCACATGCATGTTTTAGCTGAAGGAAGAATCCCTTAAACCTGGAGAGTTGAGACCCATGGAATGGGTACCATGCAATATGACTTCAAAGGTTCTGCATTGGCTCACCGAACCTCACCAATCCTATCACTGCTGCGCTTATGCCACTGTACACACGCTTGATTCTCTTTCGGAGACATATAAATCCATAGGTTTTAAGATTCTTCCTACTCAGGTATATTCTTAGACGTTTAATATGGGGTGTTGAGTCCTCTTCGTTGAGCAAGGAGTAGCTCTTGTCTATTACATATTTGGCTTATGGAACGGTATTTGTGCTAATTTCAATCTCTGGTTTTATGCAGCACCCCAACTCACCTTTCCCCTTAAGCAAGCATAAGTTGGTTTTCTACATTTGAGACCTTGTTCTGTTTTGTAATTCAGTTCCTGTGTAGCCAAGTTTACATTCTGTGTATTAGTGATATCTTATGATGTTTCTTTTTCTGTGTGACTTATCTCACTTAGAAACATCGTACCTGAACCACTCATTATGGTGCTATGGGCCTGATGACATAGATTTCATTGCTGAGTGATATTGCATTGTACGTAAGTACCACAACTTCTTTATCCATTTTTCGCTTTCTGTGATATTGAACTTGTACCGTAAACGAGGTTCTTGTAAACAGAGCCGTCCCAATCTTTGGGGTGGCTGTGTCTTTTTGATTTTAATTTCCCTAAGCTATAGGACCATAAGTGGAAGTGCCCTAGGCTCTGTTGCTTTGTTTTTTAGATGTTTCAGGAAACACCATACACTTCTCCAGAGTGGCTGTTGGCAATTTACATCCCGCCCATCAGCATAACAAGGCTCCCAAGTCTCCATGGCCTGTCCTGCTTTTCTGGATTTTACACTTTTTTCAGATGGCCCTTTTGACCGGGGGGCAGTGAGACTTCATTGTAGTGCAGATTTCCTTTGCAAGCTTGCTTGGTTGGCCAAAAAGGGCGTATGCGTTTTTTCCTGAATATATTCAGGAAAAAACGCATACGCCCTTTTTGGCCAAGTGCATCATTGTGGACGTTCTGCCTCTTTTCCTATGCTTTACATGCAATTCCAGTCTACCTCCTGAAATCGGTTTCCTGCAATTCTGCCCCGCTTTCAAGTCCTCTTGGCAGCCTTACTTCAATATATTTTTGGACGATAGCTGTCATTTATAACTCTGCAGGTTTGTGAATTACAGTGCCTCTGAGCTCCTTTCTTCAACTCGCTTTCTTGTGAGCTGGCCGCAACACCGCAGCATTGCTTCAGGCCCTAGTGTGGTTTCGGCATGGCACGCTGAGCCTTTGGTTAATTCCTCTTCCTGGTGGGAAATGAGAGTTAAATTTGCCCGTCCAGACACCTCCAGCTAGTCTCTCATTGGTTCTCCCTATTCCTGTTCATTTTCCGCAGAAATTGCAAACTGGGCCAAACAGGAGGTTAAAGGCACTGACTCTCCAAGTGGGGAGAGTGTTAGTGAAGCGTCTGGAATGTTGCACCCGAGTATCAAGGAACGAAACCTGAGACATATTTGAACACGTTTCCCGATCACACGGTGGATCATACTCTGGGTTCCGCATGCATGTTTTAGCTGAAGGAAGAATCCCTTAAACCTGGAGAGTTGAGACCCATGGAATGGGTACCATGCAATATAACTTCAAAGGGTCTGCATTTGCTCATCGAACCTCACCAATCCTATCACTGCTGCTTTTATGCCGCTGTACACACGCTTGATTCTCTTTCGGAGACATATGAATCCATAGGTTTTAAGATTCTTACTAGTCAGGTATATTCTTAGACGTTTAATATGGGGTGTTGAGTCCTCTTCGTTGAGCAAAGAGTAGCTCTTGTCTATTACATATTTGGCTTATGGAATGGTATCTGTGCTCATTTCAATCTCTGGTTTTATGCAGCACCCCAACTCACCTTTCCCCTTAAGCAAGCATAAGTTGGTTTTCTACATTTGAGACCCTGTTCTGTTTTGTAATTCAGTTCCTGTGTAGCCAAGTTTACATTCCGTGTATTAACGATATCTTATGATGTTTCTTTTTCTGTGTGACTTATTTCACTTAGAATCATCGTACCTGAATCCACTCATTATGCTGCTATGGGCCTGATGACATAGATTTCATTGCTGAGTGATATTGCATTGTACGTAAGTACCACAACTTCTTTATCCATTTTTCACTTTCTGTGATATTGAACTTGTACCGTAAACGAGGTTCTTGTAAATAGAGCCGTCCCAAACGTTGGGGTGGCTGTGTCTTTTTGATTTTAATTTCCCTAAGCTATAGGACCATACGTGGAAGTGCCCTAGGCTCTGTTGCTTTGTTTTTTAGATGTTTCAGGAAACACCATACACTTCTGCAGAGTGGCTGTTGGCAATTTACATCCCGCCCATCAGCATAACAATGCTCCCACGTCTCCATGGCCTGTCCTGCCTTTCTGGATTTTACACTTTTTTCAGATGGCCATTTTGACCGGGGGACAGTGAGACTTCATTGTAGTGCAGATTTCCTTTGCAAGCTTGCTTGGTTGTCCAAAAAGTGCGTATGCGTTTTTTCCTGAATATATTCAGGAAAAAACGCATACGCACTTTTTGGCCAAGTGCATCATTGTGGACGTTCTGCCTCTTTTCCTATGCTTTACATGCAATTCCAGTCTACCTCCTGAAATCGGTTTCCTGCAATTCTGCCCCACTTTCAAGTCCTCTTGGCAGCCTTACTTCAATATACTTTTGGACGATAGCTGTCATTTATAACTCTGCAGGTTTGTGAATTACAGTGCCCCTGAGCTACTTTCTTCAACTCGCTTTCTTGTGAGCTGGCCGCAACACCGCAGGATTGCTTCAGGCCCTAGTGTGGTTCCGGCATGGCACGCTGAGCCTTTGGTTAATTCCTCTTCCTGGTGGGAAATGAGAGTTAAATTTGCCCGTCCAGACACCTCCAGCTAGTCTCTCATTGGTTCTCCCTATTCCTGTTCATTTTCCGCAGAAATTGCAAACTGGGCCAAACAGGAGGTTAAAGGCACTGACTCTCCAAGTTGGGAGAGTGTTAGTAAAGCGTCTGGAATGTTGCACCCGAGTACCAGGGGACGAAAACTGAGACACATTTGAACACGTTTCCCGATCACACGGTGGATCATACTCTGGGTTCCACATGCATGTTTTAGCTGAAGGAAGAATCCCTTAAACCTGGAGAGTTGAGACCCATGGAATGGGTACCATGCAATATGACTTCAAAGGGTCTGCATTTGCTCACCGAACCTCACCAATCCTATCACTGCTGCGTTTATGCCGCTGTACACACGCTTGATTCTCTTTCGGAGACATAGAAATCCATAGGTTTTAAGATTCTTACTAGTCAGGTATATTCTTAGGCGTTTAATATGGGGTGTTGATTCCACTTGGTTGAGCAAGGAGTAGCTCTTGTCTATTACATATTTGGCTTATGGAACGGTATCTGTGCTAATTTCAATCTCTGGTTTTATGCAGCACCCCAACTCACCTTTCCCCTTAAGCAAGCATAAGTTGGTTTTCTACATTTGAGACCCTGTTCTGTTTTGTAATTCAGTTCCTGTGTAGCCAAGTTTACATTCCATGTAGTAGTGATATCTTATGATGTTACTTTTTCTGTGTGACTTATTTCACTTAGAATCATCGTACCTGAATCCACTCATTATGCTGCTATGGGCCTGATGGCATAGATTTCATTGCTGAGTGATATTGCATTGTACGTAAGTACCACAACTTCTTTATCCATTTTTCGCTTTCTGTGATATTGAACTTGTACCGTAAACGAGGTTCTTGTAAACAGACCCGTCCCAAACTTTGGGGTGGCTGTGTCTTTTTGATTTTAATTTCCCTAAGCTATAGGACCATAAGTGGAAGTGCCCTAGGCTCTGTTGCTTTGTTTTTTAGATGTTTCAGGAAACACCATACACTTCTCCAGAGTGGCTCTTGGCAATTTACATCCCGCCCATCAGCATAAAAATGCTCCCAGTTCTCCATGGCATGTCCTGCCTTTCTGGATTTTACACTTTTTTCAGATGGCCCTTTTGAACTGGGGGCAGTGAGACTTCATTGTAGTGCAGATTTCCTTTGCAAGCTTGCTTGGTTGGCCAAAAAGGGCGTATGCGTTTTTTCCTGAATATATTCAGGAAAAAACGCATACGCCCTTTTTGGCCAAGTGCATCATTGTGGACGTTCTGCCTCTTTTCCTATGCTTTATGCAATTCCAGTCTACCTCCTGAAATCGGTTTCCTGCAATTCTGGCCCGCTTTCAAGTTCTCTTGGCAGACTTACTTCAATATATTATTGGACGATAGCTGTCATTTTAACTCTGCAGGTTTGTGAATTACAGTGCCCCTGAGCTCCTTTCTTCAACTCGCTTTCTTGTGAGCTGGCCGCAACACCGCAGCATTGCTTCAGGCCCTAGTGTGGTTCCGGCATGGCACGCTGAGACTTTGGTTAATTCCTCTTCCTGGTGGGAAATGAGAGTTAAATTTGCACGTCCAGACACCTCCATGTACTCTCTCATTGGTTCTCCCTATTCCTGTTTATTTTTTGAAGAAATTGCAAACTGGGCCAAACAGGAGTTTAAAGGCACTGACTCTCCAAGTGGGGAGAGTGTTAATAAAGCGTCTGGAATGTTGCACCCGAGTACCAGGGGACGAAAACTGACACATTTGAACACGTTTCCCGATCACACGGTGGATCATACTCTGGGTTCCACATGCATGTTTTAGCTGAAGGAAGAATCCCTTAAACCTGGAGAGTTGAGACCCATGGAATGGGTACCATGCAATATGACTTCAAAGGGTCTGCATTTGCTCACCGAACCTCACCAATCCTATCACTGCTACGTTTATGCCGCTGTACACACGCTTGATTCTCTTTCGGAGACAAATAAATCCATAGGTTTTGAGATAATTACTAGTCAGCTATATTGTTAGGCGTTTAATATGGTGTGTAGAGTCCACTTCATTGAGCAAGGAGTAGCTTTGTCTATTACATATTTGGCTTATGGAACGGTATCTGTGCTAATTTCAATCTCTGGTTTTATGCAGCACCCCAACTCACCTTTCCCCTTAAGCAAGCATAAGTTGGTTTTCTACATTTGAGACCCTGTTCTGTTTTGTAATTCTGTTCCTGTGTAGCCAAGTTTACATTCCGTGTAGTAGTGATAGCTTATGATGTTTCTTTTTCTGTGTGACTTATTTCACTTAGAATCATCGTACCTGAATCCACTCATTATTGCTGCTACGGGCCTGATGACATAGATTTCATTGCTGAGTGATATTGCATTGTACGTAAGTACCACAACTTCTTTATCCATTTTTCACTTTCTGTGATATTGAACTTGTACCGTAAACAAGGTTCTTGTAAACAGAGCCGTCCCAATCTTTGGGGTGGCTGTGTCTTTTTGATTTTAATTTCCCTAAGCTATAGGACCGTAAGTGGAAGTGCCCTAGGCTCTATTGCTTTGCTTCTTAGATGTTTCAGGAAACACCATACACTTCTCCAGAGTGGCTGTTGGCAATTTACATCCCGCACATCAGCATAACAAGGTTCCCAGTTCTCCATGGCCTGTCCTGCCTTTCTGGATTTTACACTTTTTTCCGATGGCCCTTTTGACCGGGGGGCAGTGAGACTTCATTGTAGTGCAGATTTCCTTTGCAAGCTTGCTTGGTTGGCCAAAAAGGGCGTATGCGTTTTTTCCTGAATATATTCAGGAAAAAACGCATACGCCCTTTTTGGCCAAGTGCATCATTGTGGACGTTCTGCCTCTTTTCCTATGCTTTACATGCAATTCCAGTCTACCTCCTGAAATCGGTTTCCTGCAATTCTGCCCCGCTTTCAAGTCCTCTTGGCAGCCTTACTTCAATAAATTTTTTGACGATAGCTGTCATTTATAACCCTGCAGGGTTGTGAATTACAGTGCCCCTGAGCTCCTTTCTTCAACTCGCTTTCTTGTGAGCTGGCTGCAACACCGCAGCATTGCTTCAGGCCCTAGTGTGGTTCTGGCGTGGTACGCTGAGCCTTTGGTTAATTCCTCTTCCTGGTGGGAAATGAGAGTTAAATTTGCCCGTCCAGACACCTCCAGCTAGTCTCTCATTGGTTCTCCCTATTCCTGTTCATTTTCCGCAGAAATTGCAAACTGGGCCAAACAGGAGGTTAAAGGCACTGACTCTCCAAGTGGGGAGAGTGTTAGTAAAGCGTCTGGAATGTTGCACCCGAGTACCAGGGGACGAAAACTGAGACACATTTGAACACGTTTCCCGATCACACGGTGGATCATACTCTGGGTTCCACATGCATGTTTTAGCTGAAGGAAGAATCCCTTAAACCTGGAGAGTTGAGACCCATGGAATGGGTACCATGAAATATGACTTCAAAGGGTCTGCATTTGCTCACCGAACCTCACCAATCCTATCACTGCTGCGTTTATGCCGCTGTAAACACGCTTGATTCTCTTTCGGAGACATATGAATCCATAGGTTTTAAGATTCTTACTAGTCAGGTATATTCTTAGGCGTTTAATATGGGGTGTTGAGTCCACTTCGTTGAGCAAGGAGTAGCTCTTGTCTATTACATATTTGGCTTATGGAACGGTATCTGTGCTAATTTCAATCTCTGGTTTTATGCAGCACCCCAACTCACCTTTCCCCTTAAGCAAGCGTAAGTTGGTTTTCTACATTTGAGACCCTGTTCTGTTTTGTAATTCAGTTCCTGTGTAGCCAAGTTTACATTCCGTGTAGTAGTGATATCTTATGATGTTTCTTTTTCTGTGTGACTTATTTCACTTAGAATCATCGTACCTGAATCCACTCATCATGCTGCTATGGGCCTGATGACATAGATTTCATTGCTGAGTGATATTGCATTGTACGTAAGTACCATAACTTCTTTATCCATTTTTCACTTTCTGTTATACTGAACTTGTACCGTAAACGAGGTTCTTGTAAACAGAGCCGTCCCAAACTTTGGGGTGGCTGTGTCTTTTTGATTTTAATTTCCCTAAGCTATAGGACCATAAGTGGAAGTGCCCTAGGCTCTGTTGCTTTGTTTTTTAGATGTTTCAGGAAACACCATACACTTCTCCAGAGTGGCTCTTGGCAATTTACATCCCGCCCATCATCATAACAAGGCTCCCAGTTCTCCATGGCCTGTCCTGCCTTTCTGGATTTTACACTTTTTTCAGATGGCCCTTTTGACCGGGGGGCAGTGAGACTTCATTGTAGTGCAGATTTCCTTTGCAAGCTTGCTTGGTTGGCCAAAAAGGGCGTATGCGTTTTTTCCTGAATATATTCAGGAAAAAACGCATACGCACTTTTTCGCCAAGTGCATCATTGTGGACGTTCTGCCTCTTTTCCTATGCTTTACATGCAATTCCAGTCTACCTCCTGAAATCGGTTTCCTGCAATTCTGCCCCGCTTTCAAGTCCTCTTGGCAGACTTACTTCAATATATTTTTGGACGATAGCTGTCATTTTAAATCTGCAGGTATGTGAATTACAGTGCCCCTGAGCTCCTTTCTTCAACTCGCTTTCTTGTGAGCTGGCCGCAACACCGCAGCATTGCTTCAGGCCCTAGTGTGGTTCCGGCATGGCACGCTGAGACTTTGGTTAATTCCTCTTCCTGGTGGGAAATGAGAGTTAAATTTGCACGTCCAGACACCTACAGCTAGTCTCTCATTGGTTCTCCCTATTCCTGTTCATTTTCCACAGAATTTGCAAACTGGGCCAAACAGGAGGTTAAAGGCACTGACTCTCCAAGTGCGGAGAGTGTTAGTAAAGCGTCTGGAATGTTGCACCCGAGTACCAGGGGACGAAACCTGAGACACATTAGAACACGTTTCCCGATCACACGGTGGATCATACTCTGGGTTCCACATGCATGTTTTAGCTGAAGGAAGAATCCCTTAAACCTGGAGAGTTGAGACCCATGGAATGGGTACCATGCAATATGACTTCAAAGGGTCTGCATTTGCTCACTGAACCTCACCAATCCTATCACTGCTGCCCTTATGCTGCTGTACGCATGCTTGATTCTCTTTCGGAGACATATAAATCCATAGGTTTTAAGATTCTTACTAGTCAGGTATATAGTTAGACGTTTAATATGGGGTGTTGTGTCCTCTTCGTTGAGCAAGGAGTAGCTCTTGTCTATTACATATTTGGCTTATGGAACGGTATCTGTGCTAATTTCAATCTCTGGTTTTATGCAGCACCCCAACTCACCTTTCCCCTTAAGCAATCATAAGTTGGTTTTCTACATTTGAGACCCTGTTCTGTTTTGTAATTCAGTTCCTGTGTAGCCAAGTTTACATTCCGTGTTGTAGTGATATCTTATGATGTTTCTTTTTCTGTGTGACTTATTTCACTTAGAATCATCGTACCTGAATCCACTCATTATGCTGTTACGGGCCTGATGACATAGATATCATTGCTGAGTGATATTGCATTGTACGTAAGTACCACAACTTCTTTATCCATTTTTCGCTTTCTGTGATATTGAACTTGTACCGTAAACGAGGTTCTTGTAAACAGAGCCGTCCCAAACTTTGGGGTGGCTGTGTCTTTTTGATTTTAATTTCCCTAAGCTATAGGACCATAAGTGGAAGTGCCCTAGGCTCTGTTGCTTTGTTTTTTAGATGTTTCAGGAAACACCATACACTTCTCCAGAGTGGCTGTTGGCAATTTACATCCCGCCCATCAGCATAACAAGGCTCCCAGTTCTCCATGGCCTGTCCTGCCTTTTTGGATTTTACACTTTTTTCAGATGGCCCTTTTGACCGGGGGGCAGTGAGACTTCATTGTAGTGCAGATTTCCTTTGCAAGCTTGCTTGGTTGGCCAAAAAGGGCGTATGCGTTTTTTCCTGAATATATTCAGGAAAAAACGCATACGCCCTTTTTGGCCAAGTCCATCATTGTGGACGTTCTGCCTCTTTTCCTATGCTTTACATGCAATTCCAGTCTACCTCCTGAAATCGGTTTCCTGCAATTCTGCCCCGCTTTCAAGTCCTCTTGGCAGCCTTACTTCAATATATTTTTGGACGGTAGCTGTGTTTTATAACTCTGCCGGTTTGTGAATTACAGTGCCCCTGAGCTTCTTTCTTCAACTCGCTTTCTTGTGAGCTGCCTGCAACACCGCAGGATTGCTTCAGACCCTAATGTTGTTCCGGCATGGCACGCTGAGCCTTTGGTTAATTCCTCTTCCTGGTGGGAAATGAGAGTTGAATTTGCCCGTCCAGACACCTCCAGCTAGTCTCTCATTGGTTCTCCCTATTCCTGTTCATTTTCCGCAGAAATTGCAAACTGGGCCAAACAGGAGCTTAAAGGCACTGACTCTCCAAGTGGGGAGAGTGTTTGTAAAGCGTCTGGAATGCTGCACCCGAGTACCAGGGTACGAAAACTGACACAATTGAACACGTTTCCCGATCACACGGTAGATCATACTCAGGGTTCCACATGCATGTCTTAGCTGAAGGAAGAATCCCTTAAACCTGGAGAGTTGAGACCCATGGAATGGGTACCATGCAATATGACTTCAAAGGGTCTGCATTTGCTCACCGAACCTCACCAATCCTATCACTGCTGCATTTATGCCGCTGTACACACGCTTGATTCTCTTTCGGAGACATAGAAATCCATAGGTTTTGAGATACTTACTAGTCAGCTATATACTTAGGCGTTTAATACGTGGTGTAGAGACCAGTTCGTTGAGCAAGGAGTAGCTCTTGTCTATTACATATTTGGCTTATGGAACGGTATCTGTGCTAATTTCAATCTCTGGTTTTATGCAGCACCCCAACTCACCTTTCCCCTTAAGCAAGCATAAGTTGGTTTTCTACATTTGAGACCCTGTTCTGTTTTGTAATTCAGTTCCTGTGTAGCCAAGTTTACATTCCGTGTATTAGTGATATCTTATGATGTTTCTTTTTCTGTGTGACTTATTTCACTTAGAATCATCGTACGTGAATCCACTCATTATGCTGTTACGGGCCTGATGACATAGATATCATTGCTGAGTGATATTGCATTGTACGTAAGTACCACAACTTCTTTATCCATTTTTCACTTTCTGTGATATTGAACTTGTACCGTAAATGAGGTTCTTGTAAACAGAGCCGTCCCAAACTTTGGGGTGGCTGTGTCTTTTTGAATTTAATTTCCCTAAGCTATAGGACCATAAGTGGAAGTGCCCTAGGCTCTGTTGCTTTGCTTTTTAGATGTTTCAGGAAACACCATACACTTCTCCAGAGTGGCTGTTGGCAATTTACATCCCGCCCATCAGCATAACAAGGCTCCCAGTTCTCCATGGCCTGTCCTGCCTTTCTCGATTTTACACTATTTTCAGATGTCCCTTTTGACTGAGGGGCAGTGAGACTTCATTGTAGTGCAGATTTCCTTTGCAAGCTTGCTTGGTTGGCCAAAGAGGGCGTATACGTTTTTTCCTGAATATATTCAGGAAAAAACGCATACGCACTTTTTGGCCAAGTGCATCATTGTGGACGTTCTGTCTCTTTTCCAATGCTTTACATGCAATTCCAGTCTACCTCCTGAAATCGGATTCCTGCAATTCTGCCCCGCGTTCGAATGCTCTTGGCAGCCTTACTTCAATAAATTTTTGGACGATAGCTGTCATTTATAACCCTGCAGGTTTGTGAATTACAGTGCCCCTGAGCTCCTTTCTTCAACTCGCTTTCTTGTGAGCTGGCCGCAACACCGCAGCATTGCTTCAGGCCCTAGTGTGGTTCTGGCGTGGCACGCTGAGCCTTTGGTTAATTCCTCTTCCTGGTGGGAAATGAGAGTTAAATTTACCTGTCCAGACACCTCCAGCTAGTCTCTCATTGGTTCTCCCTATTCCTGTTCATTTTCCGCAGAAATAGCAAACTGGGCCAAACAGGAGGTTAAAGGCACTGACTCTCCAAGTGGGGAGAGTGTTAGTAAAGCATCTGGAATGTTGCACCCGAGTACCAGGGGACGAAAACTGACACATTTGAACACGTTTCCCAATCACACGGTGGATCATACTCTGGGTTCCACATGCATGTTTTAGCTGAAGGAAGAATCCCTTAAACCTGGAGAGTTGAGACCCATGGAATGGGTACCATGCAATATGACTTCAAAGGTTCTGCATTGGCTCACCGAACCTCACCAATCCTATCACTGCTGCGCTTATGCCACTGTACACACGCTTGATTCTCTTTCAGAGACATATAAAATCATAGGTTTTAAGATTCTTACTAGTCAGGTATATTCTTAGACGTTTAATATGGGGTGTTTAGTCCTCTTCGTTGAGCAAGGAGTAGCTCTTGTCTATTACATATTTGGCTTATGGAACGGTATCTGTGCTAATTTCAATCTCTGGTTTTATGCAGCACCCCAACTCACCTTTCCCCTTAAGCAAGCATAAGTTGGTTTTCTACATTTGAGACCCTGTTCTGTTTTGTAATTCAGTTCCTGTGTAGCCAAGTTTACATTCCGTGTATTAGTGATATCTTATGATGTTTCTTTTTCTGTGTGACTTATCTCACTTAGAATCATCGTACCTGAATCCACTCATTATGCTGCTATGGGCCTGATGACATAGATTTCATTGCTGAGTGATATTGCATTGTACGTAAGTACCACAATTTCTTTATCCATTTTTCACTTTCTGTGATATTGAACTTGTACCGTAAACGAGGTTCTTGTAAACAGAGCCATCCCAAACTTTGGGGTGGCTGTGTCTTTTTGATTTTTATTTCCCTAAGCTATAGGACCATAAGTGGAAGTGCCCTAGGCTCTGTTGCTTTGTTCTTTAGATGTTTCAGGAAACACCATACACCTCTCCAGAGTGGCTGTTGGCAATTTACATCCCACCCATCAGCATAACAAGGCTCCCAGTTCTCCATGGCCTGTCCTGCCTTTCTGGATTTTACACTTTTTTCAGATGGCCCTTTTGACCGAGGGGCAGTGAGACTTCATTGTGGTGCAGATTTCCTTTGCAAGCTTGCTTGGTTGGCCAAAAAGTGCGTATGCGTTTTTTCCTGAATATATTCAGGAAAAAACACATACGCCCTTTTTTTCCAAGTGCATCATTATGGACATTCTGCCTCTTTTCGTATGCTTTACATGCAATTCCAGTCTGCCTCCTGAAATCGGTTTCCTGCAATTCTGCCCCGCTTTCAAGTCCTCTTGGCAGCCTTACTTCAATATATTTTTGGACGATAGCTGTCATTTATAACTCGGCAGGTTTGTGAATTACAGTGCCCCTGAGCTCCTTTCTTCAACTCGCTTTCTTGTGAGCTGGCCGCAACACCGCAGCATTGCTTCAGGCCCTAGTGTGGTTCTCGCATTGCACGCTGAGCCTTTGGTTAATTCCTCTTCCTGGTGGGAAATGAGAGTTAAATTTGCCCGTACAGACACCTCCAGTTAGTCTCTCATTGGTTCTCCCTATTCCTGTTGATTTTCCGCAGAAATTGCAAACTGGGCCAAACAGGAGGTTAAAGGCACTGACTCTCCAAGTGGGGAGAGTGTTAGTAAAGCATCTGGAATGTTGCACCCGAGTACCAGGGGACGAAAACTGACACATTGAACACGTTTCCCGATCACACGGTGGATCATACTCTGGGTTCCACATGCATGTTTTAGCTGAAGGAAGAATCCCTTAAACCTGGAGAGTTGAGACCCATGGAATGGGTACCATGAAATATGACTTCAAAGGGTCTGCATTTGCTCACCGAACCTCACCAATCCTATCACTGCTGCGTTTATGCCGCTGTACACACGCTTGATTCTCTTTCGGAGACATATAAATCCATAGGTTTTAAGATTCTTACTAGTCAGGTATATTCTTAGGCGTTTAATATGGCGTGTTAAGTCCACTTCGTTGAGCAAGGAGTAGCTCCTGTTTATTACATATTTGGCTTATGGAACGGTATCTGTGCTAATTTCAATCTTTGGTTTTATGCAGCACCCCAACTCACCTTTCCTCTTAAGCAAGCATAAGTTGGTTTTCTACATTTGAGACCCTGTTCTGTTTTGTAATTCAGTTCCTGTGTAGCCAAGTTTACATTCCGTGTAGTAGTGATATCTTATGATGTTTCTTTTTCTGTGTGACTTATTTCACTTAGAATCATCGTACCTGAATCCACTCATTATGCTGCTACGGGACTGATGACATAGATTTCATTGCTGAGTGATATTGCATTGTACGTAAGTACCACAACTTCTTTATCCATTTTTCGCTTTCTGCGATATTGAACTTGTACCGTAAACGAGGTTCTTGTAAACAGAGCCGTCCCAAACTTTGGGGTGGCTGTGTCTTTTTGATTTTAATTTCCCTAAGCTATAGAACCATAAGTGGAAGTGCCCTAGGCTCTGTTGCTTTGTTTTTTAGATGTTTCAGGAAACACCATACACTTCTCCAGAGTGGCTGTTGGCAATTTACATCCCGCCCATCAGCATAACAAGGCTCCCAGTTCCTCCATGGCCTGTGGTGCCTTTCTGGATTTTACACTTTTTTCAGATGGCCCTTTTGACCAGGGGCCAGTGAGACTTCATTGTAGTGCAGATTTCCTTTGCAAGCTTGCTTGGTTGGCCAAAAAGGGTGTATACGTTTTTTCCTGAATATATTCAGGAAAAAACGCATACGCCCTTTTTGGCCAAGTGCATCATTGTGGACGTTCTGCCTCTTTTCCTATGCTTTACATGCAATTCCAGTCTACCTCCTGAAATCGGTTTCCTGCAATTCTGCCCCGCTTTCAAGTCCTCTTGGCAGCCTTACTTCAATATATTTTTGGACGATAATTGTCATTTATAACTCTGCAGGTTTGTGAATTACAGTGCCCCTGAGCTGCTTTCTTCAACTCGTTTTCTTGTGAGCTGGCCGCAACACCACAGGATTGCTTCAGGCCCTAGTGTGGTTCCGACATGGCACGCTGAGCCTTTGGTTAATTCCTCTTCCTGGTGGGAAATGAGAGTTAAATTTGCCCGTCCAGACACCTCCAGCTAGTCTCTCATTGGTTCTCCCTATTCCTGTTCATTTTCCGCAAAAATTGCAAACTGGGCCAAACAGGAGGTTAAAGGCACTGACTCTCCAAGCGGGGAGAGTGTTAGTAAAGCGTCTGGAATGTTGCACCCGAGTACCAGGGGACGAAACCTGAGACACATTTGAACACGTTTCCCGATCACACGGTGGATCATACTCTGGGTTCCACATGCATGTTTTAGCTGAAGGAAGAATCCCTTAAACCTGGAGAGTTGAGACCCGTGGAATGGGTACCATGCAATATGACTTCAAAAGGTCTGCATTTGCTCAGCGAACCTCACCAATCCTATCACTGCTTCGTTTATGCCGCTGTACACACGCTTGATTCTCTTTCAGAGACATAGAAATCCATAGGTTTTAAGATTCTTACTTGTCAGGTATAATCTTAGCCGTTTAATATGGGTTGTAGAGTCCACTTCATTGAGCAAGGAGTAGCTCTTGTCTGTTACATATTTGGCTTATGGAATGGTATCTGTGCTAATTTCAATCTCTGGTTTTATGCAGCACCCCAACTCTCCTTTCCCCTTAAGCAAGCATAAGTTGGTTTTCTACATTTGAGACCCTGTTCTGTTTTGTAATTCTATTCATGTGTAGCCAAGTTTACATTCCGTGTAGTCGTGATATCTTATGATGTTTCTTTTTCTGTGTGACTTATTTCACTTAGAATCATCGTACCTGAATCCACTCATTATGCTGCTATGGGCCTGATGATATAGATTTCATTGCTGAGTGATATTGCATTGTACGTAAGTACCACAAATTCTTTATCCATTTTTCCCTTTCTGTGATATTGAACTTGTACCGTAAACGAGGTTCTTGTAAACAGAGCCGTCCCAAACTTTGGGGTGGCTGTGTCTTTTTGATTTTAATTTCCCTAAGCTATAGAACCATAAGTGGAAGTGCCCTAGGCTCTGTTGCTTTGTTTTTTAGATGTTTCAGGAAACACCATACACTTCTCCAGAGTGGCTGTTGGCAATTTACATCCCGCCCATCAGCATAACAAGGCTCCCAGTTCTCCATGGCCTTTCCTGCCTTTCTGGATTTTACACTTTTTTCAGATGGCCCTTTTGACCGGGGGGGCAGTGAGATTTCATTGTAGTGCAGATTTCCTTTGCAAGCTTGCTTGGTTGGCCAAAAAGGGCGTATGCGTTTTTTCCTGAATATATTCAGGAAAAAACGCATACGCCCTTTTTGGCCAAGTGCATCATTGTGGACGTTCTGCCTCTTTTCCTATGCTTTACATGCAATTCCAGTCTACCTCCTGAAATCGGTTTCCTGCAATTCTGCCCCACTTTCAAGTCCTCTTGGCAGCCTTACTTCAATATATTTTTGGACGATAGCTGTCATTTATAACTCTGCAGGTTTGTGAATTACAGTGCCCCTGAGCTCCTTTCTTCAACTCGCTTTCTTGTGAGCTGGCCACAACAACGCAGCATTGCTTCAGGCCCTAGTGTGGTTCCGGCATGGCACGCTGAGCCTTTGGTTAATTCCTCTTCCTGGTAGGAAATGAGAGTTAAATTTGCCCGTACAGGCACCTCCAGCTAGTCTCTCATTGGTTCTCCCTATTCCTGTTCATTTTCCGCAGAAATGGCAAACTGGGCCAAACAAGAGGTTAAAGGCACTGACTCTCCAAGTGGGGAGAGTTTTAGTAAAGCGTCTGGAATGTTGCACCCGAGTACCAGGGGACGAAAACTGAGACACATTTGAACACGTTTCCCGATCACACGGTGGATCATACTCTGGGTTCCACATGCATGTTTTAGCTGAAGGAAGAATCCCGTAAACCTGGAGAGTTGAGACCCATGGAATGAGTACCATGCAATATGACTTCAAAGGGTCTCCATTTGCTCACCGAACCTCACCAATCCTATCACTGCTGCATTTATGCCGCTGTACACACGCTTGATTCCCTTTCAGAGACATATAAATCCATAGGTTTTAAGATTCTTACTAGTCAGGTATATTTTTAGGCGTTTAATAGGGGGTGTAGAGTCCACTTCGTTGAGCAAGGAGTAGCTCTTGTCTATTACATATTTGGCTTATGGAATGGTATCTGTGCTAATTTCAATCTCTAGTTTTATGCAGAACCCCAACTCACCTTTCCCCTTAAGCAAGCATAAGTTGGTTTTCTACATTTGAGACCCTGTTCTGTTTTGTAATTCAGTTTCTGTGTAGCCAAGTGTACATTCCGTGTAGTAGTGATATCTTATGATGTTTCTTTTTCTGTGTGACTTATTTCACTTAGAATCATCGTACCTGAATCCACTCATTATGCTGCTACGGGCCTGATGACATAGATTTCATTGCTGAGTGATATTGCATTGTACGTAAGTACCACAAATTCTTTATCCATTTTTCGCTTTCTGTGATGTTGAACTTGTACCGTAAACGGGGTTCTTGTAAACAGAGCCGTCCCAAACTTTGGGGTGGCTGTGTGTTTTTGATTTTAATTTCCCTAAGCTATAGGACCATAAGTGGAAGTGCCCTAGGCTCTGTTGCTTTGTTTTTTAGATGTTTCAGGAAACACCATACACTTCTCCAGAGTGGCTGTTGGCAATTTACATCCCGCCCATCAGCATAACAAGGCTCCCAGTTTTCCATGGCCTGTCCTGCCTTTCTGGATTTTATACTTTTTTCAGATGACCATTTTGACCGGGGGGCAGTGAGACTTCATTGTAGTGCAGATTTCCTTTGCAAGCTTGCTTGGTTGGCCAGAAAGTGCGTATGCGTTTTTTCCTGAATATATTCAGGAAAAAACGCATACGCCCTTTTTGGCCAAGTGCATCATTGTGGACGTTCTGCCTCTTTTCCTATGCTTTACTTGCAATTCCAGTCTACCTCCTGAAATCGGTTTCCTGCAATTCTGCCCCGCTTTCAAGTCCTCTTGGCAGCCTTACTTCAATAGATTTTTGGACGATAGCTGTCATTTATAACTCTGCAGGTTTGTGAATTACAGTGCCCCTGAGCTCCTTTCTTCAACTCGCTTTCCTTTGAGCTGGCCGCAGCACCGCAGCATTGCTTCAGGCCCTAGTGTGGTTCCGGCATGGCACGCTGAGCCTTTGGTTAATTCCTCTTCCTGGTGGGAAATGAGCGTTAAATTTGCCCGTACAAGCACTTCCAGCTAGTCTCTCATTGGTTCTCACTATTCCAGTTCATTTTCCGCAGAAATGGCAAACTGGGCCAAACAGGAGGTTAAAGGCACTGACTCTCCAAGTGGGGAGAGTGTTAGTAAAGCGACTGGAATGTTGCACCCAAGTACCAGGGGACGAAAACTGAGACACATTTGAACACGTTTCCCGATCACACGGTGGATCATACTCTGGGTTCCACATGCATGTTTTAGCTGAAGGAAGAATCCCTTAAACCTGGAGAGTTGAGACCCGTGGAATGGGTACCATGCAATATGACCTCAAAGGGTCTGCATTTGCTCACCGAACCTCACCAATCCTATCGCTGCGGCGTTTATGCCGCTGTACACACGCTTGATTCTCTTTTGGAGACATATAAATCCATAGGTTTTAAGATTATTACTAGTCAGGTATATTCTTAGGCGTTTAATATGGGGTGTAGAGTCCACTTCGTTGAGCAAGGAGTAGCTCTTGTCTATTTCATATTTGGCTTATGGAACGGTATCTGTGCTAATTTCAATCTCTGGTTTTATGCAGCACCGCAACTGACCTTTCCCCTTAAGCAAGCATAAGTTGGTTTTCTACATTTGAGACCCTGTTCTGTTTTGTAATTCAGTTCCTGTGTAGCCAAGTTTACATTCCGTGTAGTAGTGATATCTTATGATGTTTCTTTTTCTCTGTGACTTATCTCACTTAGAATCATCGTACCTGAATCCACTCTTTATGCTGCTACGGGCCTGATGACATAGATTTCATTGCTGAGTGATATTGCATTGTACGTAAGTACCACAAATTCTTTATCCATTTTTCGCTTTCTGTGATATTGAACTTGTACCGTAAACGAGGTTATTGTAAACAGAGCCGTCCCAAACTTTGGGGTGGCTGTGTCTTTTTGATTTTAATTTCCCTAAGCTATAGGACCATAAGTGGAAGTGCCCTAGGCTCTGTTGCTTTGTTTTTTAGATGTTTCAGGAAACACCATACACTTCTCCAGAGTGGCTGTTGGCAATTTACATCCCGCCCATCAGCATAACAAGTCTCCCACATCTCCATGGCCTGTCCTGCCTTTCTGGATTTTACACTTTTTTCAGATGGCCCTTTTGACCGGGGGGCAGTGAGACTTCATTGTAGTGCAGATTTCCTTTGCAAGCTTGCTTGGTTGGCCCAAAAGGGCGTATGCATTTTTTCCTGAATATATTCAGGAAAAAACGCATACGACCTTTTTGGCCAGTGCATCATTGTGGACGTTCTGCTTCTTTTCCTATGCTTTAAAGGCAATTGCTATCTACCTCCTGTAGTCGGTTTCCTGCAATTCTGCCCCGCTTTCGAGTCCTCTTGGCGGCCTTACTTCAATATATTTTTGGACGATAGCTGTCATTTATAACTCTGCATGTTTGTGAATGACAGTGCCCTTGAGCTCCTTTCTTCAACTCGCTTTCTTGTGAGCTGGCCACAACACCCCAGGAATGCTTCAGGCCCTAGTGTGGTTCTGGAGTGGCACGCTGAGCCTTTGGTTAATTCCTCTTACTGGTGGGAAATGAGAGTTGAATTTGCCCGTCCAGACACCTCCAGCTAGTCTCTCATTGGTTCTCCCTATTCCTGTTCATTTTCCGCAGAAATTGCAAACTGGGCCAAACAGGAGGTTAAAGGCACTGACTCTCCAAGTGGGGAGAGTGTTAGTAAAGCGTCTGGAATGTTGCACCCGAGTACCAGGGGACGAAACCTGAGACACATTTGAACACGTTTCCCGATCACACGGTGGATCATACTCTGGGTTCCACATGCATGTTTTAGCTGAAGGAAGAATCCCTTAAACCTGGAGAGTTGAGACCCATGGAATGGGTACCATGCAATATGACTTCAAAGGTTCTGCATTGGCTCACCGAACCTCACCAATCCTATCACTGCTGCGCTTATGCCACTGTACACACGCTTGATTCTCTTTCAGAGACATATAAAATCATAGGTTTTAAGATTCTTACTAGTCAGGTATATTCTTAGACGTTTAATATGGGGTGTTTAGTCCTCTTCGTTGAGCAAGGAGTAGCTCTTGTCTATTACATATTTGGCTTATGGAACGGTATCTGTGCTAATTTCAATCTCTGGTTTTATGCAGCACCCCAACTCACCTTTCCCCTTAAGCAAGCATAAGTTGGTTTTCTACATTTGAGACCCTGTTCTGTTTTGTAATTCAGTTCCTGTGTAGCCAAGTTTACATTCCGTGTATTAGTGATATCTTATGATGTTTCTTTTTCTGTGTGACTTATCTCACTTAGAATCATCGTACCTGAATCCACTCATTATGCTGCTATGGGCCTGATGACATAGATTTCATTGCTGAGTGATATTGCATTGTACGTAAGTACCACAATTTCTTTATCCATTTTTCACTTTCTGTGATATTGAACTTGTACCGTAAACGAGGTTCTTGTAAACAGAGCCATCCCAAACTTTGGGGTGGCTGTGTCTTTTTGATTTTTATTTCCCTAAGCTATAGGACCATAAGTGGAAGTGCCCTAGGCTCTGTTGCTTTGTTCTTTAGATGTTTCAGGAAACACCATACACCTCTCCAGAGTGGCTGTTGGCAATTTACATCCCACCCATCAGCATAACAAGGCTCCCAGTTCTCCATGGCCTGTCCTGCCTTTCTGGATTTTACACTTTTTTCAGATGGCCCTTTTGACCGAGGGGCAGTGAGACTTCATTGTGGTGCAGATTTCCTTTGCAAGCTTGCTTGGTTGGCCAAAAAGTGCGTATGCGTTTTTTCCTGAATATATTCAGGAAAAAACACATACGCCCTTTTTTTCCAAGTGCATCATTATGGACATTCTGCCTCTTTTCGTATGCTTTACATGCAATTCCAGTCTGCCTCCTGAAATCGGTTTCCTGCAATTCTGCCCCGCTTTCAAGTCCTCTTGGCAGCCTTACTTCAATATATTTTTGGACGATAGCTGTCATTTATAACTCGGCAGGTTTGTGAATTACAGTGCCCCTGAGCTCCTTTCTTCAACTCGCTTTCTTGTGAGCTGGCCGCAACACCGCAGCATTGCTTCAGGCCCTAGTGTGGTTCTCGCATTGCACGCTGAGCCTTTGGTTAATTCCTCTTCCTGGTGGGAAATGAGAGTTAAATTTGCCCGTACAGACACCTCCAGTTAGTCTCTCATTGGTTCTCCCTATTCCTGTTGATTTTCCGCAGAAATTGCAAACTGGGCCAAACAGGAGGTTAAAGGCACTGACTCTCCAAGTGGGGAGAGTGTTAGTAAAGCATCTGGAATGTTGCACCCGAGTACCAGGGGACGAAAACTGACACATTGAACACGTTTCCCGATCACACGGTGGATCATACTCTGGGTTCCACATGCATGTTTTAGCTGAAGGAAGAATCCCTTAAACCTGGAGAGTTGAGACCCATGGAATGGGTACCATGAAATATGACTTCAAAGGGTCTGCATTTGCTCACCGAACCTCACCAATCCTATCACTGCTGCGTTTATGCCGCTGTACACACGCTTGATTCTCTTTCGGAGACATATAAATCCATAGGTTTTAAGATTCTTACTAGTCAGGTATATTCTTAGGCGTTTAATATGGCGTGTTAAGTCCACTTCGTTGAGCAAGGAGTAGCTCCTGTTTATTACATATTTGGCTTATGGAACGGTATCTGTGCTAATTTCAATCTTTGGTTTTATGCAGCACCCCAACTCACCTTTCCTCTTAAGCAAGCATAAGTTGGTTTTCTACATTTGAGACCCTGTTCTGTTTTGTAATTCAGTTCCTGTGTAGCCAAGTTTACATTCCGTGTAGTAGTGATATCTTATGATGTTTCTTTTTCTGTGTGACTTATTTCACTTAGAATCATCGTACCTGAATCCACTCATTATGCTGCTACGGGACTGATGACATAGATTTCATGTCTGAGTGATATTGCATTGTACGTAAGTACCACAACTTCTTTATCCATTTTTCGCTTTCTGCGATATTGAACTTGTACCGTAAACGAGGTTCTTGTAAACAGAGCCGTCCCAAACTTTGGGGTGGCTGTGTCTTTTTGATTTTAATTTCCCTAAGCTATAGGACCATAAGTGGAAGTGCCCTAGGCTCTGTTGCTTTGTTTTTTAGATGTTTCAGGAAACACCATACACTTCTCCAGAGTGGCTGTTGGCAATTTACATCCCGCCCATCAGCATAACAAGGCTCCCAGTTCTCCATGGCCTGTCCTGCCTTTCTGGATTTTACACTTTTTTCAGATGGCCCTTTTGACCGGGGGGCAGTGAGACTTCGTTGTAGTGCAGATTTCCTTTGCAAGCTTGCTTGGTTGGCCAAAAAGGGCGTATGCGTTTTTTCCTGAATATATTCAGGAAAAAATGCATACGCCCTTTTTGGCCAAGTGCATCATTGTGGACGTTCTGCCTCTTTTCCTATGCTTTACATGCAATTCCAGTCTACCTCCTGAAATCGGTTTCCTGCAATTCTGCCCCGCTTTCAAGTCCTCTTGGCAGCCTTACTTCAATAGATTTTTGGACGATAGCTGTCATTTATAACTCTGCAGGTTTGTGAATTACAGTGCCCCTGAGCTCCTTTCTTCAACTCGCTTTCTTGTGAGCTGGCCGCAACACCGCAGCATTGCTTCAGGCCCTAGTGTGGTTCCGGCATGGCACGCTGAGCCTTTGGTTAATTCCTCTTCCTGGTGGGAAATGAGAGTTAAATTTGCCCGTCCAGACACCTCCAGCTAGTCTCTCATTGGTTCTCCCTATTCCTGTTCATTTTCCGCAGAAATTGCAAACTGGGCCAAACAGGAGGTTAAAGGCACTGACTCTCGATGTGGGGGAGTGTTAGTAAAGCGTCTGGAATGTTGCACCCGAGTACCAGAGCACGAAAACTGACACATTTGAACACATTTCCCGATCACACGGTGGATCATACTCTGGGTTCCACATGCATGTTTTAGCTGAAGGAAGAATCCCTTAAACCTGGAGAGTTGAGACCCATGGAATGGGTACCATGCAATATGACTTCAAAGGGTCTGCATTTGCTCACCGAACCTCACCCATCCTATCACTGCTGCGTTTACGCCGCTGTACACACGCTTGATTCTGTTTCGGAGACATATAAATCCATAGGTTTTAAGATTCTTACTAGTCAGGTATATTCTTAGGCGTTTAATATGGAGTGTTGAGTCCACTTCGTTGAGCAAGGAGTAGCTCTTGTCTATTACATATTTGGCTTATGGAACGGTATCTGTGCTAATTTCAATCTCTGGTTTTATGCAGCACCCCAACTCACCTTTCCCCTTAAGCAAGCATAAGTTGATTTTCTACATTTGAGACCCTGTTCTGTTTTGTAATTCAGTTCCTGTGTAGCCAAGTTTACATTCCGTGTAGTAGTGATATCTTATGATGTTTCTTTTTCTGTGTGTCTTATTTCACTTAGAATCATCATACCTGAATCCACTCATTATGCTGCTATGGGCCTGATGGCATAGATTTCATTGCTGAGTGATATTGCATTGTATGTAAGTACCACAACTTCTTTATCCATTTTTCGCTTTCTGTGATATTGAACTTGTACCGTAAACGAGGTTCTTGTAAGCAGAGCCGTCCCAAACTTTGGGGTGGCTGTGTCTTTTTGATTTTAATTTCCCTAAGCTATAGAACCATAAGTGGAAGTGCCCTAGGCTCTGTTGCTTTGTTTTTTAGATGTTTCAGGAAACACCATACACTTCTCCAGAGTGGCTGTTGGCAATTTACATCCCGCCCATCAGCATAACAAGGCTCCCAGTTCCTCCATGGCCTGTGGTGCCTTTCTGGATTTTACACTTTTTTCAGATGGCCCTTTTGACCAGGGGCCAGTGAGACTTCATTGTAGTGCAGATTTCCTTTGCAAGCTTGCTTGGTTGGCCAAAAAGGGCGTATGCGTTTTTTCCTGAATATATTCAGGAAAAAACGCATACGCCCTTTTTGGCCAAGTGCATCATTGTGGACGTTCTGCCTCTTTTCCTATGCTTTACATGCAATTCCAGTCTACCTCCTGAAATCGGTTTCCTGCAATTCTGCCCCGCTTTCAAGTCCTCTTGGCAGCCTTACTTCAATATATTTTTGGACGATAATTGTCATTTATAACTCTGCAGGTTTGTGAATTACAGTGCCCCTGAGCTGCTTTCTTCAACTCGTTTTCTTGTGAGCTGGCCGCAACACCACAGGATTGCTTCAGGCCCTAGTGTGGTTCCGACATGGCACGCTGAGCCTTTGGTTAATTCCTCTTCCTGGTGGGAAATGAGAGTTAAATTTGCCCGTCCAGACACCTCCAGCTAGTCTCTCATTGGTTCTCCCTATTCCTGTTCATTTTCCGCAAAAATTGCAAACTGGGCCAAACAGGAGGTTAAAGGCACTGACTCTCCAAGCGGGGAGAGTGTTAGTAAAGCGTCTGGAATGTTGCACCCGAGTACCAGGGGACGAAACCTGAGACACATTTGAACACGTTTCCCGATCACACGGTGGATCATACTCTGGGTTCCACATGCATGTTTTAGCTGAAGGAAGAATCCCTTAAACCTGGAGAGTTGAGACCCGTGGAATGGGTACCATGCAATATGACTTCAAAAGGTCTGCATTTGCTCAGCGAACCTCACCAATCCTATCACTGCTTCGTTTATGCCGCTGTACACACGCTTGATTCTCTTTCAGAGACATAGAAATCCATAGGTTTTAAGATTCTTACTTGTCAGGTATAATCTTAGCCGTTTAATATGGGTTGTAGAGTCCACTTCATTGAGCAAGGAGTAGCTCTTGTCTGTTACATATTTGGCTTATGGAATGGTATCTGTGCTAATTTCAATCTCTGGTTTTATGCAGCACCCCAACTCTCCTTTCCCCTTAAGCAAGCATAAGTTGGTTTTCTACATTTGAGACCCTGTTCTGTTTTGTAATTCTATTCATGTGTAGCCAAGTTTACATTCCGTGTAGTCGTGATATCTTATGATGTTTCTTTTTCTGTGTGACTTATTTCACTTAGAATCATCGTACCTGAATCCACTCATTATGCTGCTATGGGCCTGATGATATAGATTTCATTGCTGAGTGATATTGCATTGTACGTAAGTACCACAAATTCTTTATCCATTTTTCCCTTTCTGTGATATTGAACTTGTACCGTAAACGAGGTTCTTGTAAACAGAGCCGTCCCAAAATTTGGGGTGGCTGTGTCTTTTTGATTTTAATTTCCCTAAGCTATAGGACCATAAGTGGAAGTGCCCTAGGCTCTGTTGCTTTGTTTTTTAGATGTTTCAGGAAACACCATACACTTCTCCAGAGTGGCTGTTGGCAATTTACATCCCGCCCATCAGCATAACAAGGCTCCCAGTTCTCCATGGCCTTTCCTGCCTTTCTGGATTTTACACTTTTTTCAGATGGCCCTTTTGACCGGGGGGGCAGTGAGATTTCATTGTAGTGCAGATTTCCTTTGCAAGCTTGCTTGGTTGGCCAAAAAGGGCGTATGCGTTTTTTCCTGAATATATTCAGGAAAAAACGCATACGCCCTTTTTGGCCAAGTGCATCATTGTGGACGTTCTGCCTCTTTTCCTATGCTTTACATGCAATTCCAGTCTACCTCCTGAAATCGGTTTCCTGCAATTCTGCCCCGCTTTCAAGTCCTCTTGGCAGCCTTACTTCAATATATTTTTGGATGATAGCTGTCATTTATAACTCTGCAGGTTTGTGAATTACAGTGCCCCTGAGCTTCTTTCTTCAACTCGCTCTCTTGTGAGCTGGCCGCAACGCCGCAGCATTGCTTCAGGACCTAGTGTGGTTCCGGCGTGGCACGCTGAGCCTTTGGTTAATTCCTCTTCCTGGTGGGAAATGAGAGTTAAATTTGCCCGTCCAGACACCTCCAGTTAGTCTCTCATTGGTTCTCCCTATTCCTGTTGATTTTCCGCAGAAATTGCAAACTGGGCCAAACAGGAGGTTAAAGGCACTGACTCTCCAAGTGGGGAGAGTGTTAGTAAAGCATCTGGAATGTTGCACCCGAGTACCAGGGGACGAAAACTGACACATTGAACACGTTTCCCGATCACACGGTGGATCATACTCTGGGTTCCACATGCATGTTTTAGCTGAAGGAAGAATCCCTTAAACCTGGAGAGTTGAGACCCATGGAATGGGTACCATGAAATATGACTTCAAAGGGTCTGCATTTGCTCACCGAACCTCACCAATCCTATCACTGCTGCGTTTATGCCGCTGTACACACGCTTGATTCTCTTTCGGAGACATATAAATCCATAGGTTTTAAGATTCTTACTAGTCAGGTATATTCTTAGGCGTTTAATATGGCGTGTTAAGTCCACTTCGTTGAGCAAGGAGTAGCTCCTGTTTATTACATATTTGGCTTATGGAACGGTATCTGTGCTAATTTCAATCTTTGATTTTATGCAGCACCCCAACTCACCTTTCCTCTTAAGCAAGCATAAGTTGGTTTTCTACATTTGAGACCCTGTTCTGTTTTGTAATTCAGTTCCTGTGTAGCCAAGTTTACATTCCGTGTAGTAGTGATATCTTATGATGTTTCTTTTTCTGTGTGACTTATTTCACTTAGAATCATCGTACCTGAATCCACTCATTATGCTGCTACGGGACTGATGACATAGATTTCATTGCTGAGTGATATTGCATTGTACGTAAGTACCACAACTTCTTTATCCATTTTTCGCTTTCTGCGATATTGAACTTGTACCGTAAACGAGGTTCTTGTAAACAGAGCCGTCCCAAACTTTGGGGTGGCTGTGTCTTTTTGATTTTAATTTCCCTAAGCTATAGGACCATAAGTGGAAGTGCCCTAGGCTCTGTTGCTTTGTTTTTTAGATGTTTCAGGAAACACCATACACTTCTCCAGAGTGGCTGTTGGCAATTTACATCCCGCCCATCAGCATAACAAGGCTCCCAGTTCTCCATGGCCTGTCCTGCCTTTCTGGATTTTACACTTTTTTCAGATGGCCCTTTTGACTGGGGGGCAGTGAGACTTCATTGTAGTGCAGATTTCCTTTGCAAGCTTGCTTGGTTGGCCAAAAAGGGCGTATGCGTTTTTTCCTGAATATATTCAGGAAAAAATGCATACGCCCTTTTTGGCCAAGTGCATCATTGTGGACGTTCTGCCTCTTTTCCTATGCTTTACATGCAATTCCAGTCTACCTCCTGAAATCGGTTTCCTGCAATTCTGCCCCGCTTTCAAGTCCTCTTGGCAGCCTTACTTCAATAGATTTTTGGACGATAGCTGTCATTTATAACTCTGCAGGTTTGTGAATTACAGTGCCCCTGAGCTCCTTTCTTCAACTCGCTTTCTTGTGAGCTGGCCGCAACACCGCAGCATTGCTTCAGGCCCTAGTGTGGTTCCGGCATGGCACGCTGAGCCTTTGGTTAATTCCTCTTCCTGGTGGGAAATGAGAGTTAAATTTGCCCGTCCAGACACCTCCAGCTAGTCTCTCATTGGTTCTCCCTATTCCTGTTCATTTTCCGCAGAAATTGCAAACTGGGCCAAACAGGAGGTTAAAGGCACTGACTCTCGATGTGGGGGAGTGTTAGTAAAGCGTCTGGAATGTTGCACCCGAGTACCAGAGCACGAAAACTGACACATTTGAACACATTTCCCGATCACACGGTGGATCATACTCTGGGTTCCACATGCATGTTTTAGCTGAAGGAAGAATCCCTTAAACCTGGAGAGTTGAGACCCATGGAATGGGTACCATGAAATATGACTTCAAAGGGTCTGCATTTGCTCACCGAACCTCACCAATCCTATCACTGCTGCATTTGTGCCGCTGTACACACACTTGATTCTCTTTCGGAGACATATAAATCCATAGGTTTTAAGATTCTTACTAGTCAGGTATATTCTTAGGCGTTTAATATGGGGTGTTGAGTCCACTTCGTTGAGCAAGGAGTAGCTCCTGTTTATTACATATTTGGCTTATGGAACGGTATCTGTGCTAATTTCAATCTCTGGTTTTATGCAGCACCCCAACTCACCTTTCCTCTTAAGCAAGCATAAGTTGGTTTTCTACATTTGAGACCCTGTTCTGTTTTGTAATTCAGTTCCTGTGTAGCCAAGTTTACATTCCGTGTAGTCGTGATATCTTATGATGTTTCTTTTTCTGTGTGACTTATTTCACTTAGAATCATCGTACCTGAATCCACTCATTATGCTGCTATGGGCCTGATGACATAGATTTCATTGCTGAGTGATATTGCATTGTACGTAAGTACCACAAATTCTTTATCCATTTTTCCCTTTCTGTGATATTGAACTTGTACCGTAAACGAGGTTCTTGTAAACAGAGCCGTCCCAAACTTTGGGGTGGCTGTGTCTTTTTGATTTTAATTTCCCTAAGCTATAGGACCATAAGTGGAAGTGCCCTAGGCTCTGTTGCTTTGTTTTTTAGATGTTTCAGGAAACACCATACATTTCTCCAGAGTGGCTGTTGGCAATTTACATCCCGCCCATCAGCATAACAAGGCTCCCAGTTCTCCATGGCCTTTCCTGCCTTTCTGGATTTTACACTTTTTGCAGATGGCCCTTTTGACCCGGGGGGCAGTGAGATTTCATTGTAGTGCAGATTTCCTTTGCAAGCTTGCTTGGTTGGCCAAAAAGGGCGTATGCGTTTTTTCCTGAATATATTCAGGAAAAAACGCATACACCCTTTTTGGCCAAGTGCATCATTGTGGACGTTCTGCCTCTTTTCCTATGCTTTACATGCAATTCCAGTCTACCTCCTGAAATCGGTTTCCTGCAATTCTGCCCCGCTTTCAAGTCCTCTTGGCAGGGTTACTTCAATAAATTTTTGGACGATAGCTGTCATTTATAACACTGCAGATT
The DNA here is from genome assembly GCF_039906515.1 of Pseudorca crassidens. Lineage (NCBI taxonomy): Eukaryota > Metazoa > Chordata > Mammalia > Artiodactyla > Delphinidae > Pseudorca > Pseudorca crassidens. Next base: position 165,647,662 of record NC_090296.1, read on the forward strand.
TGTGAATTACAGTGCCCCTGAGCTCCTTTCTTCAACTCGCTTTCTTGTGAGCTGGCCGCAACACCGCAGCATTGCTTCAGGCCCTAGTGTGGTTCTCGCATTGCACGCTGAGCCTTTGGTTAATTCCTCTTCCTGGTGGGAAATGAGAGTTAAATTTGCCCGTACAGACACCTCCAGTTAGTCTCTCATTGGTTCTCCCTATTCCTGTTGATTTTCCGCAGAAATTGCAAACTGGGCCAAACAGGAGGTTAAAGGCACTGACTCTCCAAGTGGGGAGAGTGTTAGTAAAGCATCTGGAATGTTGCACCCGAGTACCAGGGGACGAAAACTGACACATTGAACACGTTTCCCGATCACACGGTGGATCATACTCTGGGTTCCACATGCATGTTTTAGCTGAAGGAAGAATCCCTTAAACCTGGAGAGTTGAGACCCATGGAATGGGTACCATGAAATATGACTTCAAAGGGTCTGCATTTGCTCACCGAACCTCACCAATCCTATCACTGCTGCGTTTATGCCGCTGTACACACGCTTGATTCTCTTTCGGAGACATATAAATCCATAGGTTTTAAGATTCTTACTAGTCAGGTATATTCTTAGGCGTTTAATATGGCGTGTTAAGTCCACTTCGTTGAGCAAGGAGTAGCTCTTGTCTATTACATATTTGGCTTATGGAACGGTATCTGTGCTAATTTCAATCTTTGGTTTTATGCAGCACCCCAACTCACCTTTCCTCTTAAGCAAGCATAAGTTGGTTTTCTACATTTGAGACCCTGTTCTGTTTTGTAATTCAGTTCCTGGGTAGCCAAGTTTACATTCCGTGTAGTAGTGATATCTTATGATGTTTCTTTTTCTGTGTGACTTATTTCACTTAGAATCATCGTACCTGAATCCACTCATTATGCTGCTACGGGACTGATGACATAGATTTCATTGCTGAGTGATATTGCATTGTACGTAAGTACCACAACTTCTTTATCCATTTTTCGCTTTCTGCGATATTGAACTTGTACCGTAAACGAGGTTCTTGTAAACAGAGCCGTCCCAAACTTTGGGGTGGCTGTGTCTTTTTGATTTTAATTTCCCTAAGCTATAGGACCATAAGTGGAAGTGCCCTAGGCTCTGTTGCTTTGTTTTTTAGATGTTTCAGGAAACACCATACACTTCTCCAGAGTGGCTGTTGGCAATTTACATCCCGCCCATCAGCATAACAAGGCTCCCAGTTCTCCATGGCCTGTCCTGCCTTTCTGGATTTTACACTTTTTTCAGATGGCCCTTTTGACCGGGGGGCAGTGAGACTTCATTGTAGTGCAGATTTCCTTTGCAAGCTTGCTTGGTTGGCCAAAAAGGGCGTATGCGTTTTTTCCTGAATATATTCAGGAAAAAATGCATACGCCCTTTTTGGCCAAGTGCATCATTGTGGACGTTCTGCCTCTTTTCCTATGCTTTACATGCAATTCCAGTCTACCTCCTGAAATCGGTTTCCTGCAATTCTGCCCCGCTTTCAAGTCCTCTTGGCAGCCTTACTTCAATAGATTTTTGGACGATAGCTGTTTTTATAACTCTGCAGGTTTGTGAATTACAGTGCCCCTGAGCTCCTTTCTTCAACTCGCTTTCTTGTGAGCTGGCCGCAACACCGCAGCATTGCTTCAGGCCCTAGTGTGGTTCCGGCATGGCACGCTGAGCCTTTGGTTAATTCCTCTTCCTGGTGGGAAATGAGAGTTAAATTTGCCCGTCCAGACACCTCCAGCTAGTCTCTCATTGGTTCTCCCTATTCCTGTTCATTTTCCGCAGAAATTGCAAACTGGGCCAAACAGGAGGTTAAAGGCACTGACTCTCCAAGTGGGGAGAGTTTTAGTAAAGCATCTGGAATGTTGCACCCGAGTATCAGGGGACGAAATCTGACACATTGAACACGTTTCCCGATCACACGGTGGATCATACTCTGGGTTCCACATGCATGTTTTAGCTGAAGGAAGAATCCCTTAAACCTGGAGAGTTGAGACCCATGGAATGGGTACCATGAAATATGACTTCAAAGGGTCTGCATTTGCTCACCGAACCTCACCAATCCTATCACTGCTGCGTTTATGCCGCTGTACACACGCTTGATTCTCTTTCGGAGACATATAAATCCATAGGTTTTAAGATTCTTACTAGTCAGGTATATTCTTAGGCGTTTAATATGGGGTGTTGTGTCCTCTTCGTTGAGCAAGGAGTAGCTCTTGTCTATTACATATTTGGCTTATGGAACGGTATCTGTGCTAATTTCAATCTTTGGTTTTATGCAGCACCCCAACTCACCTTTCCTCTTAAGCAAGCATAAGTTGGTTTTCTACATTTGAGACCCTGTTCTGTTTTGTAATTCAGTTCCTGTGTAGCCAAGTTTACATTCCGTGTAGTAGTGATATCTTATGATGTTTCTTTTTCTGTGTGACTTATTTCACTTAGAATCATCGTACCTGAATCCACTCATTATGCTGCTACGGGACTGATGACATAGATTTCATTGCTGAGTGATATTGCATTGTACGTAAGTACCACAACTTCTTTATCCATTTTTCGCTTTCTGCGATATTGAACTTGTACCGTAAACGAGGTTCTTGTAAACAGAGCCGTCCCAAACTTTGGGGTGGCTGTGTCTTTTTGATTTTAATTTCCCTAAGCTATAGGACCATAAGTGGAAGTGCCCTAGGCTCTGTTGCTTTGTTTTTTAGATGTTTCAGGAAACACCATACACTTCTCCAGAGTGGCTGTTGGCAATTTACATCCCGCCCATCAGCATAACAAGGCTCCCAGTTCTCCATGGCCTGTCCTGCCTTTCTGGATTTTACACTTTTTTCAGATGGCCCTTTTGACCGGGGGGCAGTGAGACTTCATTGTAGTGCAGATTTCCTTTGCAAGCTTGCTTGGTTGGCCAAAAAGGGCGTATGCGTTTTTTCCTGAATATATTCAGGAAAAAACGCATACGCCCTTTTTGGCCAAGTGCATCATTGTGGACGTTCTGCCTCTTTTCCTATGCTTTACATGCAATTCCAGTCTACCTCCTGAAATCGGTTTCCTGCAATTCTGCCCCGCTTTCAAGTCCTCTTGGCAGCCTTACTTCAATAGATTTTTGGACGATAGCTGTTTTTATAACTCTGCAGGTTTGTGAATTACAGTGCCCCTGAGCTCCTTTCTTCAACTCGCTTTCTTGTGAGCTGGCCGCAACACCGCAGCATTGCTTCAGGCCCTAGTGTGGTTCTGGCATGGCACGCTGAGCCTTTGGTTAATTCCTCTTCCTGGTGGGAAATGAGAGTTAAATTTGCCCGTCCAGACACCTCCAGCTAGTCTCTCATTGGTTCTCCCTATTCCTGTTCATTTTCCGCAGAAATTGCAAACTGGGCCAAACAGGAGGTTAAAGGCACTGACTCTCCAAGTGGGGAGAGTTTTAGTAAAGCATCTGGAATGTTGCACCCGAGTATCAGGGGACGAAATCTGACACATTGAACACGTTTCCCGATCACACGGTGGATCATACTCTGGGTTCCACATGCATGTTTTAGCTGAAGGAAGAATCCCTTAAACCTGGAGAGTTGAGACCCATGGAATGGGTACCATGAAATATGACTTCAAAGGGTCTGCATTTGCTCACCGAACCTCACCAATCCTATCACTGCTGCGTTTATGCCGCTGTACACACGCTTGATTCTCTTTCGGAGACATATAAATCCATAGGTTTTAAGATTCTTACTAGTCAGGTATATTCTTAGGCGTTTAATATGGGGTGTTGTGTCCTCTTCGTTGAGCAAGGAGTAGCTCTTGTCTATTACATATTTGGCTTATGGAACGGTATCTGTGCTAATTTCAATCTTTGGTTTTATGCAGCACCCCAACTCACCTTTCCTCTTAAGCAAGCATAAGTTGGTTTTCTACATTTGAGACCCTGTTCTGTTTTGTAATTCAGTTCCTGTGTAGCCAAGTTTACATTCCGTGTAGTAGTGATATCTTATGATGTTTCTTTTTCTGTGTGACTTATTTCACTTAGAATCATCGTACCTGAATCCACTCATTATGCTGCTACGGGACTGATGACATAGATTTCATTGCTGAGTGATATTGCATTGTACGTAAGTACCACAACTTCTTTATCCATTTTTCGCTTTCTGCGATATTGAACTTGTACCGTAAACGAGGTTCTTGTAAACAGAGCCGTCCCAAACTTTGGGGTGGCTGTGTCTTTTTGATTTTAATTTCCCTAAGCTATAGGACCATAAGTGGAAGTGCCCTAGGCTCTGTTGCTTTGTTTTTTAGATGTTTCAGGAAACACCATACACTTCTCCAGAGTGGCTGTTGGCAATTTACATCCCGCCCATCAGCATAACAAGGCTCCCAGTTCTCCATGGCCTGTCCTGCCTTTCTGGATTTTACACTTTTTTCAGATGGCCCTTTTGACCGGGGGGCAGTGAGACTTCATTGTAGTGCAGATTTCCTTTGCAAGCTTGCTTGGTTGGCCAAAAAGGGCGTATGCGTTTTTTCCTGAATATATTCAGGAAAAAACGCATACGCCCTTTTTGGCCAAGTGCATCATTGTGGACGTTCTGCCTCTTTTCCTATGCTTTACATGCAATTCCAGTCTACCTCCTGAAATCGGTTTCCTGCAATTCTGCCCCGCTTTCAAGTCCTCTTGGCAGCCTTACTTCAATAGATTTTTGGACGATAGCTGTCATTTATAACTCTGCAGGTTTGTGAATTACAGTGCCCCTGAGCTCCTTTCTTCAACTCGCTTTCTTGTGAGCTGGCCGCAACACCGCAGCATTGCTTCAGGCCCTAGTGTGGTTCTGGCATGGCACGCTGAGCCTTTGGTTAATTCCTCTTCCTCGTGGGAAATGAGAGTTAAATTTGCCCGTCCAGACACCTCCAGCTAGTCTCTCATTGGTTCTCCCTATTCCTGTTCATTTTCCGCAGAAATTGCAAACTGGGCCAAACAGGAGGTTAAAGGCACTGACTCTCGATGTGGGGGAGTGTTAGTAAAGCGTCTGGAATGTTGCACCCGAGTACCAGAGCACGAAAACTGACACATTTGAACACATTTCCCGATCACACGGTGGATCATACTCTGGGTTCCACATGCATGTTTTAGCTGAAGGAAGAATCCCTTAAACCTGGAGAGTTGAGACCCATGGAATGGGTACCATGAAATATGACTTCAAAGGGTCTGCATTTGCTCACCGAACCTCACCAATCCTATCACTGCTGCATTTATGCCGCTGTACACACACTTGATTCTCTTTCGGAGACATATAAATCCATAGGTTTTAAGATTCTTACTAGTCAGGTATATTCTTAGGCGTTTAATATGGGGTGTTGAGTCCACTTCGTTGAGCAAGGAGTAGCTCCTGTTTATTACATATTTGGCTTATGGAACGGTATCTGTGCTAATTTCAATCTCTGGTTTTATGCAGCACCCCAACTCACCTTTCCTCTTAAGCAAGCATAAGTTGGTTTTCTACATTTGAGACCCTGTTCTGTTTTGTAATTCAGTTCCTGTGTAGCCAAGTTTACATTCCGTGTAGTCGTGATATCTTATGATGTTTCTTTTTCTGTGTGACTTATTTCACTTAGAATCATCGTACCTGAATCCACTCATTATGCTGCTACGGGACTGATGACATAGATTTCATGTCTGAGTGATATTGCATTGTACGTAAGTACCACAACTTCTTTATCCATTTTTCGCTTTCTGCGATATTGAACTTGTACCGTAAACGAGGTTCTTGTAAACAGAGCCGTCCCAAACTTTGGGGTGGCTGTGTCTTTTTGATTTTAATTTCCCTAAGCTATAGGACCATAAGTGGAAGTGCCCTAGGCTCTGTTGCTTTGTTTTTTAGATGTTTCAGGAAACACCATACACTTCTCCAGAGTGGCTGTTGGCAATTTACATCCCGCCCATCAGCATAACAAGGCTCCCAGTTCTCCATGGCCTTTCCTGCCTTTCTGGATTTTACACTTTTTGCAGATGGCCCTTTTGACCCGGGGGGCAGTGAGATTTCATTGTAGTGCAGATTTCCTTTGCAAGCTTGCTTGGTTGGCCAAAAAGGGCGTATGCGTTTTTTCCTGAATATATTCAGGAAAAAACGCATACGCCCTTTTTGGCCAAGTGCATCATTGTGGACGTTCTGCCTCTTTTCCTATGCTTTACATGCAATTCCAGTCTACCTCCTGAAATCGGTTTCCTGCAATTCTGCCCCGCTTTCAAATGCTCTTGGCAGCCCTACTTCAATATATTTTTGGACGATAGCTGTCATTTATAACTCTGCAGGTTTGTGAATTACAGTGCCACTGAGCTTCTTTCTTCAACTCGCTTTCTTGTGAGCTGGCCGCAACGCCGCAGGATTGCTTCAGGACCTAGTGTGGTTCCGGCATGGCACGCTGAGCCTTTGGTTAATTCCTCTTCCTGGTGGGAAATGAGAGTTAAATTTGCCCGTCCAGACACCTCCAGCTAGTCTCTCATTGGTTCTCCCTATTCCTGTTCATTTTACGCAGAAATTGCAAACTGGGCTAAACAGGAGCTTAAAGGCACTGACTCTCCAAGTGGGGAGAGTGTTAGTAAAGCGTCTGGAATGTTGCACCCGAGTACCAGGGGACGAAAACTGACACATTTGAACACGTTTCCCGATCACACGGTGGATCATACTCTGGGTTCCACATGCATGTTTTAGCTGAAGGAAGAATCCCTTAAACCTGGAGAGTTGAGACCCATGGAATGGGTACCATGCAATATGACTTCAAAGGGTCTGCATTTGCTCACCGAACCTCACCCATCCTATCACTGCTGCATTTACGCCGCTGTACACACGCTTGATTCTGTTTCGGAGACATATAAATCCATAGGTTTTAAGATTCTTACTAGTCAGGTATATTCTTAGGCGTTTAATATGGAGTGTTGAGTCCACTTCGTTGAGCAAGGAGTAGCTCTTGTCTATTACATATTTGGCTTATGGAACGGTATCTGTGCTAATTTCAATCTCTGGTTTTATGCAGCACCCCAACTCACCTTTCCCCTTAAGCAAGCATAAGTTGATTTTCTACATTTGAGACCCTGTTCTGTTTTGTAATTCAGTTCCTGTGTAGCCAAGTTTACATTCCGTGTAGTAGTGATATCTTATGATGTTTCTTTTTCTGTGTGTCTTATTTCACTTAGAATCATCATACCTGAATCCACTCATTATGCTGCTATGGGCCTGATGGCATAGATTTCATTGCTGAGTGATATTGCATTGTATGTAAGTACCACAACTTCTTTATCCATTTTTCGCTTTCTGTGATATTGAACTTGTACCGTAAACGAGGTTCTTGTAAGCAGAGCCGTCCCAAACTTTGGGGTGGCTGTGTCTTTTTGATTTTAATTTCCCTAAGCTATAGGACCATAAGTGGAAGTGCCCTAGGCTCTGTTGCTTTGTTTTTTAGATGTTTCAGGAAACACCATACACTTCTCCAGAGTGGCTGTTGGCAATTTACATCCCGCCCATCAGCATAACAAGGCTCCCAGTTCCTCCATGGCCTGTGGTGCCTTTCTGGATTTTACACTTTTTTCAGATGGCCCTTTTGACCAGGGGCCAGTGAGACTTCATTGTAGTGCAGATTTCCTTTGCAAGCTTGCTTGGTTGGCCAAAAAGGGCGTATGCGTTTTTTCCTGAATATATTCAGGAAAAAACGCATACGCCCTTTTTGGCCAAGTGCATCATTGTGGACGTTCTGCCTCTTTTCCTATGCTTTACATGCAATTCCAGTCTACCTCCTGAAATCGGTTTCCTGCAATTCTGCCCCGCTTTCAAGTCCTCTTGGCAGCCTTACTTCAATATATTTTTGGACGATAATTGTCATTTATAACTCTGCAGGTTTGTGAATTACAGTGCCCCTGAGCTGCTTTCTTCAACTCGTTTTCTTGTGAGCTGGCCGCAACACCACAGGATTGCTTCAGGCCCTAGTGTGGTTCCGACATGGCACGCTGAGCCTTTGGTTAATTCCTCTTCCTGGTGGGAAATGAGAGTTAAATTTGCCCGTCCAGACACCTCCAGCTAGTCTCTCATTGGTTCTCCCTATTCCTGTTCATTTTCCGCAAAAATTGCAAACTGGGCCAAACAGGAGGTTAAAGGCACTGACTCTCCAAGCGGGGAGAGTGTTAGTAAAGCGTCTGGAATGTTGCACCCGAGTACCAGGGGACGAAACCTGAGACACATTTGAACACGTTTCCCGATCACACGGTGGATCATACTCTGGGTTCCACATGCATGTTTTAGCTGAAGGAAGAATCCCTTAAACCTGGAGAGTTGAGACCCGTGGAATGGGTACCATGCAATATGACTTCAAAAGGTCTGCATTTGCTCAGCGAACCTCACCAATCCTATCACTGCTTCGTTTATGCCGCTGTACACACGCTTGATTCTCTTTCAGAGACATAGAAATCCATAGGTTTTAAGATTCTTACTTGTCAGGTATAATCTTAGCCGTTTAATATGGGTTGTAGAGTCCACTTCATTGAGCAAGGAGTAGCTCTTGTCTGTTACATATTTGGCTTATGGAATGGTATCTGTGCTAATTTCAATCTCTGGTTTTATGCAGCACCCCAACTCTCCTTTCCCCTTAAGCAAGCATAAGTTGGTTTTCTACATTTGAGACCCTGTTCTGTTTTGTAATTCTATTCATGTGTAGCCAAGTTTACATTCCGTGTAGTCGTGATATCTTATGATGTTTCTTTTTCTGTGTGACTTATTTCACTTAGAATCATCGTACCTGAATCCACTCATTATGCTGCTATGGGCCTGATGATATAGATTTCATTGCTGAGTGATATTGCATTGTACGTAAGTACCACAAATTCTTTATCCATTTTTCCCTTTCTGTGATATTGAACTTGTACCGTAAACGAGGTTCTTGTAAACAGAGCCGTCCCAAAATTTGGGGTGGCTGTGTCTTTTTGATTTTAATTTCCCTAAGCTATAGGACCATAAGTGGAAGTGCCCTAGGCTCTGTTGCTTTGTTTTTTAGATGTTTCAGGAAACACCATACACTTCTCCAGAGTGGCTGTTGGCAATTTACATCCCGCCCATCAGCATAACAAGGCTCCCAGTTCTCCATGGCCTTTCCTGCCTTTCTGGATTTTACACTTTTTTCAGATGGCCCTTTTGACCGGGGGGGCAGTGAGATTTCATTGTAGTGCAGATTTCCTTTGCAAGCTTGCTTGGTTGGCCAAAAAGGGCGTATGCGTTTTTTCCTGAATATATTCAGGAAAAAACGCATACGCCCTTTTTGGCCAAGTGCATCATTGTGGACGTTCTGCCTCTTTTCCTATGCTTTACATGCAATTCCAGTCTACCTCCTGAAATCGGTTTCCTGCAATTCTGCCCCGCTTTCAAGTCCTCTTGGCAGCCTTACTTCAATATATTTTTGGATGATAGCTGTCATTTATAACTCTGCAGGTTTGTGAATTACAGTGCCCCTGAGCTTCTTTCTTCAACTCGCTTTCTTGTGAGCTGGCCGCAACGCCGCAGCATTGCTTCAGGACCTAGTGTGGTTCCGGCGTGGCACGCTGAGCCTTTGGTTAATTCCTCTTCCTGGTGGGAAATGAGAGTTAAATTTGCCCGTCCAGACACCTCCAGTTAGTCTCTCATTGGTTCTCCCTATTCCTGTTGATTTTCCGCAGAAATTGCAAACTGGGCCAAACAGGAGGTTAAAGGCACTGACTCTCCAAGTGGGGAGAGTGTTAGTAAAGCATCTGGAATGTTGCACCCGAGTACCAGGGGACGAAAACTGACACATTGAACACGTTTCCCGATCACACGGTGGATCATACTCTGGGTTCCACATGCATGTTTTAGCTGAAGGAAGAATCCCTTAAACCTGGAGAGTTGAGAGCCATGGAATGGGTACCATGAAATATGACTTCAAAGGGTCTGCATTTGCTCACCGAACCTCACCAATCCTATCACTGCTGCGTTTATGCCGCTGTACACACGCTTGATTCTCTTTCGGAGACATATAAATCCATAGGTTTTAAGATTCATACTAGTCAGGTATATTCTTAGGCGTTTAATATGGCGTGTTAAGTCCACTTCGTTGAGCAAGGAGTAGCTCCTGTTTATTACATATTTGGCTTATGGAACGGTATCTGTGCTAATTTCAATCTTTGGTTTTATGCAGCACCCCAACTCACCTTTCCTCTTAAGCAAGCATAAGTTGGTTTTCTACATTTGAGACCCTGTTCTGTTTTGTAATTCAGTTCCTGTGTAGCCAAGTTTACATTCCGTGTAGTAGTGATATCTTATGATGTTTCTTTTTCTGTGTGACTTATTTCACTTAGAATCATCGTACCTGAATCCACTCATTATGCTGCTACGGGACTGATGACATAGATTTCATTGCTGAGTGATATTGCATTGTACGTAAGTACCACAACTTCTTTATCCATTTTTCGCTTTCTGCGATATTGAACTTGTACCGTAAACGAGGTTCTTGTAAACAGAGCCGTCCCAAACTTTGGGGTGGCTGTGTCTTTTTGATTTTAATTTCCCTAAGCTATAGGACCATAAGTGGAAGTGCCCTAGGCTCTGTTGCTTTGTTTTTTAGATGTTTCAGGAAACACCATACACTTCTCCAGAGTGGCTGTTGGCAATTTACATCCCGCCCATCAGCATAACAAGGCTCCCAGTTCTCCATGGCCTGTCCTGCCTTTCTGGATTTTACACTTTTTTCAGATGGCCCTTTTGACCGGGGGGCAGTGAGACTTCATTGTAGTGCAGATTTCCTTTGCAAGCTTGCTTGGTTGGCCAAAAAGGGCGTATGCGTTTTTTCCTGAATATATTCAGGAAAAAACGCATACGCCCTTTTTGGCCAAGTGCATCATTGTGGACGTTCTGCCTCTTTTCCTATGCTTTACATGCAATTCCAGTCTACCTCCTGAAATCGGTTTCCTGCAATTCTGCCCCGCTTTCAAGTCCTCTTGGCAGCCTTACTTCAATAGATTTTTGGACGATAATTGTCATTTATAACTCTGCAGGTTTGTGAATTACAGTGCCCCTGAGCTGCTTTCTTCAACTCGTTTTCTTGTGAGCTGGCCGCAACACCGCAGCATTGCTTCAGGCCCTAGTGTGGTTCCGGCATGGCACGCTGAGCCTTTGGTTAATTCCTCTTCCTGGTGGGAAATGAGAGTTAAATTTGCCCGTCCAGACACCTCCAGCTAGTCTCTCATTGGTTCTCCCTATTCCTGTTCATTTTCCGCAGAAATTGCAAACTGGGCCAAACAGGAGGTTAAAGGCACTGACTCTCGATGTGGGGGAGTGTTAGTAAAGCGTCTGGAATGTTGCACCCGAGTACCAGAGCACGAAAACTGACACATTTGAACACATTTCCCGATCACACGGTGGATCATACTCTGGGTTCCACATGCATGTTTTAGCTGAAGGAAGAATCCCTTAAACCTGGAGAGTTGAGACCCATGGAATGGGTACCATGAAATATGACTTCAAAGGGTCTGCATTTGCTCACCGAACCTCACCAATCCTATCACTGCTGCATTTGTGCCGCTGTACACACACTTGATTCTCTTTCAGAGACATATAAATCCATAGGTTTTAAGATTCTTACTAGTCAGGTATATTCTTAGGCGTTTAATATGGGGTGTTGAGTCCACTTCGTTGAGCAAGGAGTAGCTCCTGTTTATTACATATTTGGCTTATGGAACGGTATCTGTGCTAATTTCAATCTCTGGTTTTATGCAGCACCCCAACTCACCTTTCCTCTTAAGCAAGCATAAGTTGGTTTTCTACATTTGAGACCCTGTTCTGTTTTGTAATTCAGTTCCTGTGTAGCCAAGTTTACATTCCGTGTAGTCGTGATATCTTATGATGTTTCTTTTTCTGTGTGACTTATTTCACTTAGAATCATCGTACCTGAATCCACTCATTATGCTGCTATGGGCCTGATGACATAGATTTCATTGCTGAGTGATATTGCATTGTACGTAAGTACCACAAATTCTTTATCCATTTTTCACTTTCTGTGATATTGAACTTGTACCGTAAACGAGGTTCTTGTAAACAGAGCCGTCCCAAACTTTGGGGTGGCTGTGTCTTTTTGATTTTAATTTCCCTAAGCTATAGGACCATAAGTGGAAGTGCCCTAGGCTCTGTTGCTTTGTTTTTTAGATGTTTCAGGAAACACCATACACTTCTCCAGAGTGGCTGTTGGCAATTTACATCCCGCCCATCAGCATAACAAGGCTCCCAGTTCTCCATGGCCTTTCCTGCCTTTCTGGATTTTACACTTTTTGCAGATGGCCCTTTTGACCCGGGGGGCAGTGAGATTTCATTGTAGTGCAGATTTCCTTTGCAAGCTTGCTTGGTTGGCCAAAAAGGGCGTATGCGTTTTTTCCTGAATATATTCAGGAAAAAACGCATACGCCCTTTTTGGCCAAGTGCATCATTGTGGACGTTCTGCCTCTTTTCCTATGCTTTACATGCAATTCCAGTCTACCTCCTGAAATCGGTTTCCTGCAATTCTGCCCCGCTTTCAAATCCTCTTGGCAGCCCTACTTCAATATATTTTTGGATGATAGCTGTCATTTATAACTCTGCAGGTTTGTGAATTACAGTGCCACTGAGCTTCTTTCTTCAACTCGCTTTCTTGTGAGCTGGCCGCAACGCCGCAGCATTGCTTCAGGACCTAGTGTGGTTCCGGCATGGCACGCTGAGCCTTTGGTTAATTCCTCTTCCTGGTGGGAAATGAGAGTTAAATTTGCCCGTCCAGACACCTCCAGCTAGTCTCTCATTGGTTCTCCCTATTCCTGTTCATTTTACGCAGAAATTGCAAACTGGGCTAAACAGGAGCTTAAAGGCACTGACTCTCCAAGTGGGGAGAGTGTTAGTAAAGCGTCTGGAATGTTGCACCCGAGTACCAGGGGATGAAAACTGACACATTTGAACACGTTTCCCGATCACACGGTGGATCATACTCTGGGTTCCACATGCATGTTTTAGCTGAAGGAAGAATCCCTTAAACCTGGAGAGTTGAGACCCATGGAATGGGTACCATGCAATATGACTTCAAAGGGTCTGCATTTGCTCACCGAACCTCACCCATCCTATCACTGCTGCGTTTACGCTGCTGTACACACGCTTGATTCTGTTTCGGAGACATATAAATCCATAGGTTTTAAGATTCTTACTAGTCAGGTATATTCTTAGGCGTTTAATATGGAGTGTTGAGTCCACTTCGTTGAGCAAGGAGTAGCTCTTGTCTATTACATATTTGGCTTATGGAACGGTATCTGTGCTAATTTCAATCTCTGGTTTTATGCAGCACCCCAACTCACCTTTCCCCTTAAGCAAGCATAAGTTGATTTTCTACATTTGAGACCCTGTTCTGTTTTGTAATTCAGTTCCTGTGTAGCCAAGTTTACATTCCGTGTAGTAGTGATATCTTATGATGTTTCTTTTTCTGTGTGTCTTATTTCACTTAGAATCATCATACCTGAATCCACTCATTATGCTGCTATGGGCCTGATGGCATAGATTTCATTGCTGAGTGATATTGCATTGTATGTAAGTACCACAACTTCTTTATCCATTTTTCGCTTTCTGTGATATTGAACTTGTACCGTAAACGAGGTTCTTGTAAGCAGAGCCGTCCCAAACTTTGGGGTGGCTGTGTCTTTTTGATTTTAATTTCCCTAAGCTATAGGACCATAAGTGGAAGTGCCCTAGGCTCTGTTGCTTTGTTTTTTAGATGTTTCAGGAAACACCATACACTTCTCCAGAGTGGCTGTTGGCAATTTACATCCCGCCCATCAGCATAACAAGGCTCCCAGTTCCTCCATGGCCTGTGGTGACTTTCTGGATTTTACACTTTTTTCAGATGGCCCTTTTGACCAGGGGCCAGTGAGACTTCATTGTAGTGCAGATTTCCTTTGCAAGCTTGCTTGGTTGGCCAAAAAGGGCGTATGCGTTTTTTCCTGAATATATTCAGGAAAAAACGCATATGCCCTTTTTGGCCAAGTGCATCATTGTGGACGTTCTGCCTCTTTTCCTATGCTTTACATGCAATTCCAGTCTACCTCCTGAAATCGGTTTCCTGCAATTCTGCCCCGCTTTCAAGTCCTCTTGGCAGCCTTACTTCAATATATTTTTGGACGATAATTGTCATTTATAACTCTGCAGGTTTGTGAATTACAGTGCCCCTGAGCTGCTTTCTTCAACTCGTTTTCTTGTGAGCTGGCCGCAACACCACAGGATTGCTTCAGGCCCTAGTGTGGTTCCGACATGGCACGCTGAGCCTTTGGTTAATTCCTCTTCCTGGTGGGAAATGAGAGTTAAATTTGCCCGTCCAGACACCTCCAGCTAGTCTCTCATTGGTTCTCCCTATTCCTGTTCATTTTCCGCAAAAATTGCAAACTGGGCCAAACAGGAGGTTAAAGGCACTGACTCTCCAAGCGGGGAGAGTGTTAGTAAAGCGTCTGGAATGTTGCACCCGAGTACCAGGGGACGAAACCTGAGACACATTTGAACACGTTTCCCGATCACACGGTGGATCATACTCTGGGTTCCACATGCATGTTTTAGCTGAAGGAAGAATCCCTTAAACCTGGAGAGTTGAGACCCGTGGAATGGGTACCATGCAATATGACTTCAAAAGGTCTGCATTTGCTCAGCGAACCTCACCAATCCTATCACTGCTTCGTTTATGCCGCTGTACACACGCTTGATTCTCTTTCAGAGACATAGAAATCCATAGGTTTTAAGATTTTTACTTGTCAGGTATAATCTTAGCCGTTTAATATGGGTTGTAGAGTCCACTTCGTTGAGCAAGGAGTAGCTCTTGTCTGTTACATATTTGGCTTATGGAATGGTATCTGTGCTAATTTCAATCTCTGGTTTTATGCAGCACCCCAACTCTCCTTTCCCCTTAAGCAAGCATAAGTTGGTTTTCTACATTTGAGACCCTGTTCTGTTTTGTAATTCTATTCATGTGTAGCCAAGTTTACATTCCGTGTAGTCGTGATATCTTATGATGTTTCTTTTTCTGTGTGACTTATTTCACTTAGAATCATCGTACCTGAATCCACTCATTATGCTGCTATGGGCCTGATGACATAGATTTCATTGCTGAGTGATATTGCGTTGTACGTAAGTACCACAAATTCTTTATCCATTTTTCCCTTTCTGTGATATTGAACTTGTACCGTAAACGAGGTTCTTGTAAACAGAGCCGTCCCAAAATTTGGGGTGGCTGTGTCTTTTTGATTTTAATTTCCCTAAGCTATAGGACCATAAGTGGAAGTGCCCTAGGCTCTGTTGCTTTGTTTTTTAGATGTTTCAGGAAACACCATACACTTCTCCAGAGTGGCTGTTGGCAATTTACATCCCGCCCATCAGCATAACAAGGCTCCCAGTTCTCCATGGCCTTTCCTGCCTTTCTGGATTTTACACTTTTTTCAGATGGCCCTTTTGACCGGGGGGGGCAGTGAGATTTCATTGTAGTGCAGATTTCCTTTGCAAGCTTGCTTGGTTGGCCAAAAAGGGCGTATGCGTTTTTTCCTGAATATATTCAGGAAAAAACGCATACGCCCTTTTTGGCCAAGTGCATCATTGTGGACGTTCTGCCTCTTTTCCTATGCTTTACATGCAATTCCAGTCTACCTCCTGAAATCGGTTTCCTGCAATTCTGCCCCGCTTTCAAGTCCTCTTGGCAGCCTTACTTCAATATATTTTTGGATGATAGCTGTCATTTATAACTCTGCAGGTTTGTGAATTACAGTGCCCCTGAGGTTCTTTCTTCAACTCGCTTTCTTGTGAGCTGGCCGCAACGCCGCAGCATTGCTTCAGGACCTAGTGTGGTTCCGGCGTGGCACGCTGAGCCTTTGGTTAATTCCTCTTCCTGGTGGGAAATGAGAGTTAAATTTGCCCGTCCAGACACCTCCAGCTAGTCTCTCATTGGTTCTCCCTATTCCTGTTCATTTTCCGCAGAAATTGCAAACTGGGCTAAACAGGAGCTTAAAGGCAATGACTCTCCAAGTGGGGAGAGTGTTAGTAAAGCGTCTGGAATGTTGCACCCGAGTACCAGGGGACGAAATCTGACACATTTGAACACGTTTCCCGATCACACGGTGGATCATACTCTGGGTTCCACATGCATGTTTTAGCTGAAGGAAGAATCCCTTAAACCTGGAGAGTTGAGACCCATGGAATGGGTACCATGCAATATGACTTCAAAGGGTCTGCATTTGCTCACCGAACCTCACCCATCCTATCACTGCTGCGTTTACGCCGCTGTACACACGCTTGATACTCTTTCGGAGACATATAAATCCATAGGTTTTAAGATTCTTACTAGTCAGGTATATTCTTAGGCGTTTAATATGGAGTGTTGAGTCCACTTCGTTGAGCAAGGAGTAGCTCTTGTCTATTACATATTTGGCTTATGGAATGGTATCTGTGCTAATTTCAATCTCTGGTTTTATGCAGCACCCCAACTCACCTTTCCCCTTAAGCAAGCATAAGTTGATTTTCTACATTTGAGACCCTGTTCTGTTTTGTAATTCAGTTCCTGTGTAGCCAAGTGTACATTCCGTGTAGTAGTGATATCTTATGATGTTTCTTTTTCTGTGTGTCTTATTTCACTTAGAATCATCATACCTGAATCCACTCATTATGCTGCTATGGGCCTGATGGCATAGATTTCATTGCTGAGTGATATTGCATTGTATGTAAGTACCACAACTTCTTTATCCATTTTTCACTTTCTGTGATATTGAACTTGTACCGTAAACGAGGTTCTTGTAAGCAGAGCCGTCCCAAACTTTGGGGTGGCTGTGTCTTTTTGATTTTAATTTCCCTACGCTATAGGACCATAAGTGGAAGTGCCCTAGGCTCTGTTGCTTTGTTTTTTAGATGTTTCAGGAAACACCATACACTTCTCCAGAGTGGCTGTTGGCAATTTACATCCCGCCCATCAGCATAACAAGGCTCCCAGTTCCTCCATGGCCTGTAGTGCCTTTCTGGATTTTACACTTTTTTCAGATGGCCCTTTTGACCAGGGGCCAGTGAGACTTCATTGTAGTGCAGATTTCCTTTGCAAGCTTGCTTGGTTGGCCAAAAAGTGCGTATGCGTTTTTTCCTGAATATATTCAGGAAAAAACGCATACGCCCTTTTTGGCCAAGTGCATCATTGTGGACGTTCTGCCTCTTTTCCTATGCTTTACATGCAATTCCAGTCTACCTCCTGAAATCGGTTTCCTGCAATTCTGCCCCGCTTTCAAGTCCTCTTGGCAGCCTTACTTCAATATATTTTTGGACGATAATTGTCATTTATAACTCTGCAGGTTTGTGAATTACAGTGCCCCTGAGCTGCTTTCTTCAACTCGTTTTCTTGTGAGCTGGCCGCAACACCGCAGGATTGCTTCAGGCCCTAGTGTGGTTCCGACATGGCACGCTGAGCCTTTGGTTAATTCCTCTTCCTGGTGGGAAATGAGAGTTAAATTTGCCCGTCCAGACACCTCCAGCTAGTCTCTCATTGGTTCTCCCTATTCCTGTTCATTTTCTGCAGAAATTGCAAACAGGCCCAAACAGGAGGTTAAAGGCACTGACTCTCCAAGTGGGGAGAGATTTAGTAAGGCGTCTGCAATGTTGCACCTGAGTAACAGGGGACGAAAACTGAGACACATTTGAACACGTTTCCTGATCACATGGTGGATCATCCTCTGGGTTCCACATGCATGTTTTAGCTGAAGGAAGAATCCCTTAAACCTGGAGAGTTGAGACCCATGGAATGGGTACCATGCAATATGACTTCAAAGGGTCTGCATTTGCTCACCGAACATCACCAATCCTATCACTGCTGCTTTTATGCCACTGTACACACGCTTGATTCTCTTTCAGAGACATAGAAATCCATAGGTTTTAAGATTCTTACTAGTCAGGTATATTCTTAGGCGTTTAATATGGGGTGTTGAGTCCACTTCGCTGAGCACGGAGTAGCTCTTGTCTATTACATATTTGGCTTATGGTACGGTATCTGTGCTAATTTCAATCTCTGGTTTTATGCCGCACCCCAACTCACCTTTCCCCTTAAGCAAGCATAAGTTGGTTTTCTACATTTGAGACCCTGTTCTGTTTTGTAGTTCAGTTCCTGTGTAGCCAAGTTTACATTCCGTGTAGTAGTGATATCTTATGATGTTTCTTTTTCTGTGTGACTTATTTCACTTAGAATCATCGCACCTGAATCCACTCATTATGCTGCTACGGGCCTGATGACATAGATTTCATTGCTGAGTGATATTGCATTGTACGTAAGTACCACAACTTCTTTATCCATTTTTCACTTTCTGTGATAATGAACTTGTACCGTAAATGAGGTTCTTGTAAAGAGAGCCATCCCAAACTTTGGGTGGCTGTGTCTTTTTGATTTTAATTTCCCTAAGCTATAGGACCATAAGTGGAAGTGCCCTAGACTCTGTTGCTTTGTTTTTCAGATGTATCAGGAAACACCATACACTTCTCCAGAGTGGCTGTTGGCAATTTACATCCCGCCCATCAGCATAACAAGTCTCCTTTATCCCCATGGCCTGTCTTGCCTTTCTGCATTTTACACTTTTTTCAGATGGCCCTTTAGACCGGGGGGAAGTGACACTTCATAGTAGTTCGGATTTCCATTGCAAGCTTGCTTGGTTTGCCAAAAAGTGTTTATGCGTTTTTTCCTGAATATATTCAGGAACAAACTCATACGCCCTTTTTTGCCAAGTGCATCATTGTCGATGTTCTGCCTCTTTTCCTATGCTTCAAATGCAAATCCAGTCTACCTCCTGAAATCGGTTTCCTGAAATTCTGCCCCGCTTTCAAATCCTCTTCGCAGCCTTACTTCAATATATTTTTGGATGTTATCTGTCATTTATAACTCTGCAGGTTTGTGAATTACAGGGCCGCTGAGCTCCTTTCTTCAACTCGCTTTCTTGTGAGCTGGCCGCAAACCCGCAAGACTGCTTCAGGCCCTAATCTGCTTCTGGCAGGGCATGCTGAGCCTTTGGTTAATTCCTCTTCCTGGTGGGCAGTGAGTGTTAAATATGCCCGTCCAGACACCTACCTCACTCTCAACCCCTTGGTGATGTGGGTCCTCTGGTTTGTGGCCACCTTTATGGGTTCCCCACCTTTCGATGATGTGGCCCCACTAGTGTGAGGACACTCCTGCCTGGTTCTCATCCACATGGTTATGTGGACCCCCTGGTGAGAGTCTGTTCCTGGCTGTGTTCCTCACCCTTCTGTGAGGGAGACCCTCTGCTGATAGGTCACTCCTGCATGGCTGGCACACATTGCCTTGGTGAAATCAGCCGTGTGGTGGCAGTTGGAGCGTGCTGGGAATCTCCTCCCCCCTGTGATGAGGGCTCTCTTGCATCAGGCCCTAACTGCTGGGTTCCCCAACTTTTCTTAGTGAGCCCAGTGATGCTCGGGCACTCCTCTTAGGTTTCCATCTCCATGGGGATGTGGTCCTTCTGCTCTGAGGTTCCAACGGCTGGGTTGATCACAGTTTCATGATGTGGGCTCTCTGGTGTTAGTTCACTGTGACCTGGATCCCATAGCCTCTGTGCTCTTGGCCACCTGCTGGGAGGTTCCAACTGCTGGATTCCTCACTTTTTTAATTTTTTAGGCCCTCTGTTGTGAGGATCCTCCTGCCTGCCTCACTCCCAGCCCCTTCGTGATGTGTGTCCTCTGGTTTGAGGCCACATGTGCTGGGTTCCTCACCTTTCGATGATGTGGGACCAATGGTCTTAGGAGACTCCTGCCTAGTTCACATCCCCTTGGTGATGTGGGCCCTCTGTTGAGAGTCTGATCCTGGCAGGGTTCCTCACCCTTCTGTGAGGTGGGCCGTCTGCTGTGAGGTCACTCCTGCCTGGCTTGCTCACCTCGCCTTGTGGACGTGAGCCCTCTGGTGGCACTTGGAGCCTGCTGGGAGCCTCCTCCCCTCGGTGATGAGGGCCCTCTGGCATCAGGCCCTAACGGCTGGGCTCCCCACATTTTGTGATGTGCGCCCAGTGGTTCGAAGACACTCCATCCAGGTTCACATCCCCATTGGGATGTGGGACTTCTGCTCTGAGGTCCCAACGGCTGGGTTGTTCACAGTTTCATGATGTGGGCTCTCTGCTGTTAGTTCACTCTGGCCTGGATGCCATAGCCTCTGTGCTCTGGGCCGCCTGCTGGGAGGTTCCAACTGCTCGATTCCTCAACTTTTGTATTCTATGGGTCCTGTGTTGCGATACTCCTCCTGCCTGCCTCACTCACAACCCCTTCGTGATGTGGGTCCTCTGGTTTGAACCACATGTGCTGGGTTCCGCAACTTTCAGTGATGTGGCCCCACTGGTGTGAGGACACTCCTGCCTGGTTCCCATCCCCTTGGTGATGTGGGCCTTCTGGTGACAGTCTTATCCTGGCTGCGTTCCTCACTCTTCTGTGACGTAGGCCCTCTGCTGTGAGGTCAATCCTGCCTGACTTGCACACATCACCTTGGTGACGTGGGCCCTCTGTTGACACATGGAACCTGCTGGGAGCCTCCTGCCCTCGGTGATGATGGCCCTCTAGCATCAGGCCCTAACGGCTGGGCTCCCCACGTTTTCTGATGTGAGCCCAGTGATGCCAGGACACTCCTGTCAGGTTGCCATCCCCATGGGGATGTGGGCTTTCTGCTCTGAGGTCCCAATGCCTGGGTTGCTCACAGTTTCATGATGTGGGCTCTCTGCTGTTAGTTCACTCCTGCCTGCATTCCATAGCTTCTGTGCTCTCGGCCGCCTGCTGGGAGGTTCCAAATGCTGGATTCCTCACCTTTTTTATTCTTTGGGCCCTCTGTTTTTAGGCTACTCCTACCTGCCTCACTCCCATCCCCTTTGTGATGTATGTCCTCTGATATGAGGCCGCATGTGCTGGGTTCCTCACCTTTCGATGATGTGGCCCCACTGGTGGGAGGACAGTCCTGACTGGTTCCCATCCCCTTGGTGTTGTGGGCCCTCTGGCGAGAGTCTCATCCTACCTCGGTTCCTCACCCTTCTGTGAGATAGGCCCTCTGCTGTGTGGTCACTACTGCCTGGCTGGCGCATGCCACCTTGTAGACGTGGGCCCTCTGTTGGCAGTTGGAACCTGCTGGGAGTCTCCTCCCCTCAGTTATGAGGGCCCCCTGGCGTCAGGCCCTAACTGCTGGGCTCCTAACATTTTCTGATATGTGCTAAGTGGTGTGAAGCCACTCCTGCCAGGTTCCCATCCCAATGGTTGTGGGCCTTCTGTTCTGAGGTCCCAAAGGCTGGGCTGCTCACAGGTTCATGATGTGGGCCCTCTGCTGTGAGTTCACTGCGGCCTGGATCCCATAGTCTCGGTGCTCTGGACCGCTTGCTGGGAGGTTCCAACTGCTGGATTCCTCAACTTTTATATTCTATGGACCCTGTGTTGTGAGGCTGGTCCTGCCAGCCTCATTCCGAACCCCTTGGTGATGTGGTTCCTCTGGTTTGAGGCTACATGTGCTGGGATCCTCACCTTTCGATGATGTTGTCCCACTGGTGTGGGGACACTCCTGCCTGGTTCCCATCCCCTTTGTGATGTGGGCCCTCTGGTGAGAGTCTGATCCTGGCTGTGTTCCTCACCCTTCTGTGAGGTGGGCCCTCTGCTGTGAGGTCACTCCTGCCGGCCTGGCACACATCGCCTTGGTGACGTTGGCCCTCTGGTGGCAGCTGGAGCCTGCTGGGAGCCTCCTCCCCTTGGTGATGAGTGCCCTCTAGCGTCAGGCCCTAACTTCTGAGCACCTCACGTTTTCTGATGTGAGCCCAGTGATGCCAGGACACTCCTGTCATGTTCCCATCACCATGAGGATGTGGGCCTTCTGCTCTGAGGTCCCAATGTCTGGGTTGCTCACAGTTTCATGATGTGGGCTGTCTGGTGTTAGTTCACTCTGGCTTGGATCCCCTAGCCTCTGTGCTCTGGGCCGCCTGCTGGGAGGTTCCAACTGCTGGATTCCTCACTTTTCTTATTTTGGGGCCCTCTGTTGTGAGGCTCCTCCTGCCTGCCTCACTCCCAGCCCCTCGGTGATGGGTGTCCTATGGTTTGAAACCACATGTTCTGGGTTCCTCACCTTTAGATGATGTGGCCCTACTCATGTGAGGACACTCCTGCCTGGTTCCAATCCATTTGGTGATGTGGGCCCTCTGGTGCGAGTCTGATGCTGACTGGGTTCGTCACACTTCTCTGAGGTGGGCCCTCTGCTGTGAGGTCATTCGTGCCTGGTTGACACACATCGCCTTGGCGACGTCACCCTCTGGTGGCAGTTGGAGGCTGCTGGGAGCCTCCTTCCCTTGGTGATGAGGGTCTTCTGGCCTCAGGCCATAACTGCTGGTCACCCAAAATTTTCTGATACGTTCTCAGTGGTACGAGGACACTCCTACCAGATTTATATCCCCATGGGAATGTGGGCCTCCTGCTCTGAGGTCCCAATGGCTGGGTGGCTCAATTTCATGACATGGGCCCTCTTCTGTGAGTTCACTGTGGCCTGGAACCCATAGCCTCGGTGCTCTGGGCCACCTGCTGGGAGGTTCCAACTGCTGGATTCCTCACTTTTTTATTCTATGGGCCCAGTGTTGTGAGGCTACTCCTGCCTGCCTCACTCCGAGGCCCTTGGTGATGTGGGTCCTCTGGTTTGAGGACACATGTGCTGAGTACCTCACCTTTTGATGATGTGGCCCCACTGGTGTGAAGACACTCCTGCCTGGTGGCAGTTGGAGCCTGCTGGGAATCTCCTCCCCTCGGTTATGAGAGCTCTGGATAAAACACATATGCCCTTTTTTGCCAAGTGCATTATTTTCCAAGTTCTGTCTCTTTTCCTATGCTTTAAGAGCGACTCCCGTGTACCTTCTGAATTCGGTTTCCAGCAATTGTGTCCCGCATTCAAGTCCTCTTGGCAGCCTTACTTCAATATATTTTTGGACGATAGCTGTCATTTATAACTCTGCAGGTTTGTGAATTACAGTGCCCCTGAGCTCCTTTCTTCAACTCGCTTTCTTGTGAGCTGGCCGCAACACCGCAGCATTGCTTCAGGCCCTAGTGTGGTTCCGGCATGGCTCGCTGAGCCTTTGGTTAATTCCTCTTCCTGGTGGGAAATGAGAGTTAAATTTGCCCGTCCAGACACCTCCAGCTAGTCTCTCATTGGTTCTCCCTATTCCTGTTCATTTTCCGCAGAAATTGCAAACTGGGCCAAACAGGAAGTTAAAGGCACTGACTCTCCAAGTGGGGAGAGTGTTAGTAAAGCGTCTGGAATGTTGCACCCGAGTACCAGGGGACGAAAACTGACACATTTGAACACGTTTCCCGATCGCACGGTGGATCATACTCTGGGTTCCACATGCATGTTTTAGCTGAAGGAAGAATCCCTTAAACCTGGAGAGTTGAGACCCATGGAATGGGTACCATGCAATATGACTTCAAAGGGTCTGCATTTGCTGACCGAACCTCACCAATCCTATCACTGCTGCATTTATGCCGCTGTACACATGCTTGATTCTCTTTCAGAGACATATAAATCCATAGGTTTTACGATTCTTGCTAGTCAGGTTTAATCTTAGGCGTTTAATATGGGGTGTAGAGTCCACTTCGTTGAGCAAGGAGTAGCTCTTGTCTATTACATATTTGGCTTATGGAACGGTATCTGTGCTAATTTCAATCTCTGGTTTTATGCAGCACCCCAACTCACCTTTCCCCTTAAGCAAGCATAAGTTGGTTTTCTACATTTGAGACCCTGTTCTGTTTTGTAATTCTGTTCCTGTGTAGACAAGTTTACATTCGGTGTAGTAGTGATATCTTATCATGTTTCTTTTTCTGTGTGACTTATTTCACTTAGAATCATCGTACCTGAATCCACTCATTATGCTGCTATGGGCCTGATGACATAGATTTCATTGCTGAGTGACATTGCATTGTACGTAAGTACAACAACTTCTTTATCCATTTTTCGCTTTCTGTGATATTGAACTTGTACCGTAAACGAGGTTCTTGTAAACAGAGCCATCCCAAACTTTGGGGTGGCTGTGTCTTTTTGATTTTAATTTCCCTAAGCTATAGGACCATAAGTGGAAGTGCCCTAGGCTCTGTTGCTTTGTTTTTTAGATGTTTCAGGAAACACCATACACTTCTCCAGAGTGGCTGTTGGCAATTTACATCCCGCCCATCAGCATAACAAGGCTCCCAGTTGTCCATGGCCTGTCCTGCCTTTCTGGATTTTACACTTTTTTCAGATGGCCCTTTTGACCGGGGGGCAGTGAGACTTCATTGTAGTGCAGATTTCCTTTGCAAGCTTGCTTGGTTGGCCAAAGAGGGCGTATGCGTTTTTTCCTGAATATATTCAGGAAAAAACGCATACGCCCTTTTTGGCCAAGTGCATCATTGTGGACATTCTGCCT
The DNA here is from genome assembly GCF_039906515.1 of Pseudorca crassidens. NCBI lineage: Eukaryota > Metazoa > Chordata > Mammalia > Artiodactyla > Delphinidae > Pseudorca > Pseudorca crassidens. The sequence continues at coordinate 165,672,119 of NC_090296.1, forward strand.
CTTTTCCTATGCCTTACATGCAATTCCAGTCTCCCTCCTGAAATCGGTTTCCTGCAATTCTGCCCCGCTTTCAAGTCCTCTTGGCAGCCTTACTTCAATATATTTTTGGACGATAGCTGTCATTTATAACTCTGCAGGGTTGTGAATTACAGTGTCCCTGAGCTCCTTTCTTCAACTCGTTTTCTTGTGAGCTGGCCTCAATACCGCAGCATTGCTTCAGGCCCTAGTGTGGTTCCGGCATGGCACGCTGAGCCTTTGGTTAATTCCTCTTCCTGGTGGGAAATGAGAGTTAAATTTGCCCGTCCAGACACCTCCAGCTAGTCTCTCATTGGTTCTCCCTATTCCTGTTCATTTTCCGCAGAAATTGCAAACTGGGCCAAACAGGAGGTTAAAGGCACTGACTCTCCAAGTGGGGAGAGTGTTAGTAAAGCGTCTGGAATGTTGCACCCGAGTACCAGGGGACGAAAACTGAGACACATTTGAACACGTTTCCCGATCACACGGTGGATCATACTCTGGGTTCCACATGCATGTTTTAGCTGAAGGAAGAATCCCTTAAACCTGGAGAGTTGAGACCCATGGAATGGGTACCATGCAATATGACTTCAAAGGGTCTGCATTTGTTCACCGAACCTCACCAATCCTATCACTGCTGCGTTTACGCCGCTGTACACACGCTTGATTCTCTTTCGGAGACATAGAAATCCATAGGTTTTAAGATACTTACTAGTCAGATATATTCTTAGGCGTTTAATATGGGGTGTAGAGTCCACTTCTTTGGGCAAGGAGTAGCTCTTGTCTATTACATATTTGGCTTATGGAACGGTATCTGTGCTAATTTCAATCTCTGGTTTTATACAGCACCCCAACTCACCTTTCCCCTTAAGCAAGCATAAGTTGGTTTTCTACATTTGAGACCCTGTTCTGTTTTGTAATTCAGTTCCTGGGTAGCCAAGATTACATTCCGTGTAGTAGTGATAACTTATGATGTTTGTTTTTCTGTGTGACTTATTTCACTTAGAATCATCGTACCTGAATCCACTCAATATGCTGCTATGGGCCTGATGACATAGATTTCATTGCTGAGTGACATTGCATGGTACGTAAGTACCACAACTTCTTTATCCATTTTTCACTTTCTGTGATATTGAACTTGTACCGTAAACGAGGTTCTTGTAAACAGAGCCATCCCAAACTTTGGGGTGGCTGTGTCTTTTTGATTTTAATTTCCCTAAGCTATAGGACCATAAGTGGAAGTGCCCTAGGCTCTGTTGCTTTGTTTTTTAGATGTTTCAGGAAACACCATACACTTCTCCAGAGTGGCTGTTGGCAATATACATCCCGCCCATCAGCATAACAAGGCTCCCAGTTCTCCATGGCCTGTCCTGCCTTTCTGGATTTTACACTTTTTTCAGATGGCCCTTTTGACCGGGGGGCAGTGAGACTTCATTGTAGTGCAGATTTCCTTTGCAAGCTTTCTTGGTTGGCCAAAAAGTGCGTATGCGTTTTTTCCTGAATATATTCAGGAAAAAACGCATACGCCCTTTTTGGCCAAGTGCATCATTGTGGACGTTCTGCCTCTTTTCCTATGCTTTACATGCAATTCCAGTCTACCTCCTGAAATCGGTTTCCTGCAATTCTGCCCCGCTTTCAAGTCCTCTTGGCAGCCATACTTCAATATATTTTTGGACGATAGCTGTCATTTATAACTCTGCAGGTTTGTGAATTACAGTGCCCCTGAGCTCCTTTCTTCAACTCGCTTTCTTGTGAGCTGGCCGCAACACCGCAGCATTGCTTCAGGCCCTAGTGTGGTTCTGGCGTGGCACGCTGAGCCTTTGGTTAATTCCTCTTCCTGGTGGGAAATGAGAGTTAAATTTGCCCGTCCAGACACCTCCAGCTAGTCTCTCATTGGTTCTCCCTATTCCTGTTCATTTTCCGCAGAAATTGCAAACTGGGCCAAACAGGAGCTTAAAGGCACTGACTCTCCAAGTGGGGAGAGTGTTAGTAAAGCGTCTGGAATGTTGCACCCGAGTACCAGGGGACGAAACCTAGACACATTTGAACACGTTTCCCGATCACACGGTGGATCATACTCTGGGTTCCACATGCATGTTTTAGCTGAAGGAAGAATCCCTTAAACCTGGAGAGTTGAGACCCATGGAATGGTTACCATGCAATATGACTTCAAAGGGTCTGCATTTGCTCACCGAACCTCACCAATCCTATCACTGCTGCGTTTATGCCGCTGTACACACGCTTGATTCTCTTTCGGAGACATAGAAATCCATAGGTTTTAAGATTCTTACTAGTCAGGTATATTCTTAGGCGTTTAATATGGGGTGTAGAGTCCACTTCGTTGAGCAAGGAGTAGCTCTTGTCTATTACATATTTGGCTTATGGAAGGGTATCTGTGCTAATTTCAATCTCTGGTTTTATGCAGCACCCCAACTCAACTTTCCCCTTAAGCAAGCATAAGTTGGTTTTCTACATTTGAGACCCTGTTCTGTTTTGTAATTCAGTTCCTGTGTAGCCAAGTTTACATTCCGTGTAGTAGTGATATCTTATGATGTTTCTTTTTCTGTGTGACTTATTTCACTTAGAATCATCGTACCTGAATCCACTCATTATGCTGCTACGGGCCTGATGACATAGATTTCATTGCTGAGTGATATTGCATTGTACGTAAGTACCACAACTTCTTTATCTAATTTTCACTTTCTGTGATATTGAACTTGTACCACAAACGAGGTTCTTGTAAACAGAGCCGTCCCAAACTTTGGGGTGGCTGTGTCTTTTGGATTTTAATTTCCCTAAGCTATAGGACCATAAGTGGAAGTGCCCTAGGCTCTGTTGCTTTGTTTTTTAGATGTTTCAGGAAACACCATACACTTCTCCAGAGTGGCTGTTGGCAATTTACATCCCGCTCATCAGCAAAACGAGGCTCCCAGTTCTCCATGGCCTGTCCTGCCTTTCTGTATTTTACACTTTTTTCAGATGGCCCTTTTGACCGGGGGGCAGTGAGACTTCATTGTAGTGCAGATTTCCTTTGCAAGCTTGCTTGGTTGGCCAAAAAGGGAGTATGCCTTTTTTCCTCAATATATTCAGGAAAAAACACATACGCCCTTTTTGGCCAAGTGCATCATTGTGGACGTTCTGCCTCTTTTCCTATGCTTTACATGCAATTCCAGTCTACCTCCTGAAATCGGTTTCCTGCAATTCTGCCCCGCTTTCAAGTCCTCTTGGCAGCCTTACTTCAATATATTTTTGGACGATAGCTGTCATTTTTAACTCTGCAGGTTTGTGAATTACAGTGCCCCTGAGCTCCTTTCTTCAACTCGCTTTCTTGTGAGCTGGCCGCAACACCGCAGCATTGCTTCAGGCCCTAGTGTGGTTCCGGCATGGCTCGCTGAGCCTTTGGTTAATTCCTTTTCCTGGTGGGAAATGAGAGTTAAATTTGCCCGTCCAGACACCTCCAGCTAGTCTCTCATTGGTTCTCCCTATTCCTGTTCATCTTCCGCAGAAATTGCAAACTGGGCCAAACAGGAGGTTAAAGGCACTGACTCTCCAAGTGGGGAGAGTGTTAGTAAAGCGTCTGGAATGTTGCACCCGAGTACCAGGGGACGAAACCTGAGACACATTTGAACACGTATTCCGATCACACGGTGGATCATACTCTGGGTTCCACATGCATGTTTTAGCTGAAGGAAGAATCCCTTAAACCTGGAGAGTTGAGACCCATGGAATGGGTACCATGCAATATGACTTCAAAGGGTCTGTATTTGTTCACCGAACCTCACCAATCCTATCACTGCTGCGTTTATGCCGCTGTACACACGCTTGATTCTCTTTCGGAGACATAGAAATCCATAGATTTTAAGATTCTTCCTAGTCAGGTATATTCTTAGACGTTTAATATGGGGTGTTGAGTCCTCTTCGTTGAGCAAAGACTAGCTCTTGTCTATTACATATTTGGCTTATGGAACGGTATCTGTGCTAATTTCAATCTTTGGTTTTATGCAGCACCCCAACTCACCTTTCCCCTTAAGCAAGCATAAGTTGGTTTTCTACATTTGAGACCCTGTTCTGTTTTGTAATTCAGATCCTGGGTAGCCAAGATTACATTCCGTGTAGTAGTGATAACTTATGATGTTTGTTTTTCTGTGTGACTTATTTCACTTAGAATCATCGTACCTGAATCCACTCAATATGCTGCTATGGGCCTGATGACATAGATTTCATTGCTGAGTGATATTGCATTGTACGTAAGTACCACAACTTCTTTATCCATTTTTCACTTTCTGTGATATTGAACTTGTACCGTAAACGAGGTTCTTGTAAACAGAGCCGTCCCAAACTTTGGGGTGGCTGTGTCTTTTTGATTTTAATTTCCCTAAGCTATAGGACCATAAGTGGAAGTGCCCTAGGCTCTGTTGCTTTGTTTTTTAGATGTTTCAGGAAACACCATACACTTCTCCAGAGTGGCTGTTGGCAATATACATCCCGCCCATCAGCATAACAAGGCTCCCAGTTCTCCATGGCCTGTCCTGCCTTTCTGGATTTTACACTTTTTTCAGATGGCCCTTTTGACCGGGGGGCAGTGAGACTTCATTGTAGTGCAGATTTCCTTTGCAAGCTTTCTTGGTTGGCCAAAAAGTGCGTATGCGTTTTTTCCTGAATATATTCAGGAAAAAACGAATACGCCCTTTTTGGCCAAGTGCATCATTGTGGACGTTCTGCCTCTTTTCCTATGCTTTACATGCAATTCCAGTCTACCTCCTGAAATCGGTTTCCTGCAATTCTGCCCCGCTTTCAAGTCCTCTTGGCAGCCATACTTCAATATATTTTTGGACGATAGCTGTCATTTATAACTCTGCAGGTTTGTGAATTACAGTGCCCCTGAGCTCCTTTCTTCAACTCGCTTTCTTGTGAGCTGGCCGCAACACCGCAGCATTGCTTCAGGCCCTAGTGTGGTTCTGGCGTGGCACGCTGAGCCTTTGGTTAATTCCTCTTCCTGGTGGGAAATGAGAGTTAAATTTGCCCGTCCAGACACCTCCAGCTAGTCTCTCATTGGTTCTCCCTATTCCTGTTCATTTTCCGCAGAAATTGCAAACTGGGCCAAACAGGAGCTTAAAGGCACTGACTCTCCAAGTGGGGAGAGTGTTAGTAAAGCGTCTGGAATGTTGCACCCGAGTACCAGGGGACGAAACCTAGACACATTTGAACACGTTTCCCGATCACACGGTGGATCATACTCTGGGTTCCACATGCATGTTTTAGCTGAAGGAAGAATCCCTTAAACCTGGAGAGTTGAGACCCATGGAATGGGTACCATGCAATATGATTTCAAAGGGTCTGCATTTGCTCACCGAACCACACCAATCCTATCACTGCTGCGTTTATGCTGCTGTACACACGCTTGATTCTCTTTCGGAGACATAGAAATCCATAGGTTTTAAGATATTTACTATGCAGGTATATTCTTAGGCGTTTAATATGGGGTGTTGATTCCACTTGGTTGAGCAAGGAGTAGCTCTTGTCTATTACATATTTGGCTTATGGAACGGTATCTGTGCTAATTTCAATCTCTGGTTTTATGCAGCACCCCAACTCACCTTTCCCCTTAAGCAAGCATAAGTTGGTTTTCTACATTTGAGACCCTGTTCTGTTTTGTAATTCAGTTCCTGTGTAGCCAAGTTTACATTCCGTGTAGTAGTGATATTTTATGATGTTTCTTATTCTGTGTGACTTATTTCACTTAGAATCATCGTACCTGAATCCACTCATTATGCTGCTATGGGCCTGATGACATAGATTTCATTGCTGAGTGATATTGCATTGTACGTAAGTACCACAACTTCTTTATCCATTTTTCACTTTCTGTGATATTGAACTTGTACCGTAAACGAGGTTCTTGTAAAGAGAGCCGTCCCAAACTTTCGGGTGGCTGTGTATTTTTGATTTTAATTTCCCTAAGCTATAGGACCATAAGTGGAAGTGCCCTAGGCTCTGTTGCTTTGTTTTTTAGATGTTTCAGGAAACACCATACACTTCTCCAGAGTGGCTGTTGGCAATTTACATCTCGCCCATCAGCATAACAAGGCTCCCAGTTCTCCATGGCCTGTCCTGGCTTTCTGGATTTTACACATTTTTCAGATGGCCCTTTTGACCGGGGGTGAGTGAGACTTCATTGTAGTGCAGATTTCCTTTGCAAGCTTGCTTGGTTGGCCAAAAAGGGCGTATGCGTTTTTTCCTGAATATATTCAGGAAAAAGCGCATATGACCTTTTTGGCCAAGTGCATCATTGTGGACGTTCTGCCTCTTTTCCTATGCTTTACATGCAATTCCAGTCTACCTCCTGAAATCAGTTTCCTGCAATTCTGCCCCGCTTTCAATTCCTCTTGGCAGCCTTACTTCAATATATTTTTGGACGATAGCTGTCATTTATAACTCTGCAGGTTTGTGAATTACAGTGCCCCTGAGCTCCTTTCTTCAACTCGCTTTCTTGTGAGCTTGCCGCAACACCGCCGCATTGCTTCAGGCCCTAGTGTGGTTCCGGCATGGCACGCTGAGCCTTTCGTTAATTCCTCTTCCTGGTGGGAAATGAGAGTTAAATTTGCCCGTCCAGACACCTCCAGCTAGTCTCTCATTGGTTCTCCCTATTCCTGTTCATTTTCCGCAGAAATTGCAAACTGGGCCAAACAGGAGGTTAAAGGCACTGACTCTCCAAGTGGGAAGAGTGTTAGTAAAGCGTCTGGAATGTTGCACACGAGTACCAGGGGACGAAACCTGAGACACATTTGAACACGTTTCCCGATCACACGGTGGATCATACTCTGGGTTCCACATGCATGTTTTAGCTGAAGGAAGAATCCCTTAAACCTGGAGAGTTGAGACCCATGGAATGGGTACCATGCAATATGACTTCAAAGGTTCTGCATTTGCTCACCGAACCTCACCAATCCTATCACTGCTGCGTTTATGCCGCTGTACACACGCTTGATTCTCTTTCGGAGACATAGAAATCCATAGGTTTTAAGATACATAGTAGTCAGCTATATTCTTAGGTGGTTAATATGTGGTGTAGAGTCCACTTCGTTGAGCAAGGAGTAGCTCTTGTCTATTATATATTTGGCTTATGGAACGGTATCTGTGCTAATTTCAATCTCTGGTTTTATGCAGCACGCCAACTCACCTTTCCCCTTAAGCAAGCATAAGTTGGTTTTCTACATTTGAGACCCTGTTCTGTTTTGTAATTCAGTTCCTGTGTAGCCAAGTTTACATTCCGTGTAGTAGTGATATCTTATGATGTTTCTTTTTCTGTGTGACTTATTTCACTTAGAATCATCGTACCTGAATGCACTCATTATGCTGCTACAGGCCTGATGACATAGATTTCATTGCTGAGTGATATTGCATTGTACGTAAGTACCATAACTTCTTTATCCATTTTTCGCTTTCTGTGATATTGAACTTGTACCGTAAACGAGGTTCTTGTAAACACAGCTGTCCCAAACTTTGGGGTGGCTGTGTCTTTTTTATTTTAATTTCCCTAAGCTATAGGACCATAAGTGGAATTGCCCTAGGCTCTGTTGCTTTGTTTTTTAGATGTTTCAGGAAACACCATACACTTCTCCAGAGTGGCTGTTGGCAATTTACATCCCGCCCATCAGCATAACAAGGCTCCCAGTTGTCCATGGCCTGTCCTGCCTTTCTGGATTTTACACTTTTTTCAGATGGCCCTTTTGACCGGGGGGCAGTGAGACTTCATTGTAGTGCAGATTTCCTTTGCAAGCTTTCTTGGTTGGCCAAAAAGTGCGTATGCGTTTTTTCCTGAATATACTCAGGAAAAAACGCATACGCCCTTTTTGGCCAAGTGCATCATTGTGGACGTTCTGCCTCTTTTCCTATGCTTTACATGCAATTCCAGTCTACCTCCTGAAATCGGTTTCCTGCAATTCTGCCCCACTTTCAAGTCCTCTTGGCAGCCTTACTTCAATATATTTTTGGACGATAGCTGTTATGTATAACTCTGCAGGTTTGTGAATTACAGTGCCCCTGAGCTCCTTTCTTCAACTCGCTTTCTTGTGAGCTGGCCGCAACACCGCAGCATTGCTTCAGGCCCTAGTGTGGTTCCGGCATGGCACGCTGAGCCTTTGGTTAATTCCTCTTCCTGGTGGGAAATGAGAGTTAAATTTGCCCGTCCAGACACCTCCAGCTAGTCTCTCATTGGTTCTCCCTATTACTGTTCATTTTCCGCAGAAATTGCAAACTGGGCCAAACAGGAGGTTAAAGGCACTGACTCTCCAAGTGGGGAGAGTGTTAGTAAAGTGTCTGGAATGTTGCACCCGAGTACCAGGGGACGAAACCTGAGACACATTTGAACACGTTTCCCGATCACACGGTGGATCATACTCTGGGTTCCACATGCATGTTTTAGCTGAAGGAAGAATCCCTTAAACCTGGAGAGTTGAGACCCATGGAATGGGTACCATGCAATATGACTTCAAAAGGTCTGCATTGGCTCACCGAACCTCACCAATCCTATCACTGCTGCGTTTATGCCGCTGTACACACGCTTGATTCTCTTTCGGAGACATAGAAATCCATAGGTTTTAAGATTTTTACTAGGCAGGTATATTCTTAGGCGTTTAATATGGGGTGTTGATTCCACTTGGTTGAGCAAGGAGTAGCTCTTGTGTATTACATATTTGGCTTATGGAACGGTATCTGTGCTAATTTCAATCTCTGGTTTTATGCAGCACCCCAACTCACCTTTCTCCTTAAGCAAGCATAAGTTGGTTTTCTACATTTGAGACCCTGTTCTGTTTTGTAATTCAGTTCCTGGGTAGCCAAGATTACATTCTATGTAGTAGTGATAACTTATGATGTTTCTTTTTCTGTGTGACTTATTTCACTTAGAATCATCGTACCTGAATCCACTCATTATGCTGCTACGGGCCTGATGACATAGATTTCATTGCTGAGTGATATTGCCTTGTACGTAAGTACCACAACTTCTTTATCCATTTTTCACTTTCTGCGATATTGAACTTGTACCGTGAACGAGGTTCTTGTAAACAGAGCCGTCCCAAACTTTGGGGTGGCTGTGTCTTTTTTATTTTAATTTCCCTAAGCTATAGGACCATAAGTGGAAGTGCCCTAGGCTCTGTTGCTTTGTTTTTTAGATGTTTCAGGAAACACCATACACTTCTCCAGAGTGGCTGTTGGCAATTTACATCCCGCCCATCAGCATAACAAGGCTCCCAGTTCTCCATGGCCTGTCCGGCCTTTCTGGATTTTATACTTTTTTCAGTGGCCCTTTTGACCGGGGGGCAGTGAGACTTCATTGTAGTGCAGATTTCCTTTGTAAGCTTGCTTGGTTGGCCAAAAAGGGCGTATGCGTTTTTTCCTGAATATATTCAGGAAAAAACGCATACGCCCTTTTTGGCCAAGTGCATCATTGTGGACGTTCTGCCTCTTTTCCTATGCTTTGCATGCAATTCCAGTCTACCTCCTGAAATCGGTTTCCTGCAATTCTGCCCCGCTTTCGAGTCCTCTTGGCAGCCTTACTTCAATATATTTTTGGACGATAGCTGTCATTTATAACTCTGCAGGTTTGTGAATTACAGTGCCCCTGAGCTCCTTTCTTCAACTCGCTTTCTTGTGAACTGGCCGCAACACCGCAGGATTGCTTCAGGCCCTAGTGTGGTTCCGGCATGGCACGCTGAGCCTTTGGTTAATTCCTCTTCCTGGTGGGAAATGAGAGTTAAATTTGCCCGTCCAGACTCCTCCAGCTAGTCTCTCATTGGTTCTCCCTATTCCTGTTCATTTTCCGCAGAAATTGCAAACTGGGCCAAACAGGAGGTTAAAGGCACTGACTCTCCAAGTGGGGAGAGTGTTAGTAAAGCGTCTGGAATGTTGCACCCGAGTACCAGGGGACGAAACCTGAGACACATTTGCACACGTTTCCTGATCACATGGTGGATCATACTCTGGGTTCCACATGCATGTTTTAGCTGAAGGAAGAATCCCTTAAACCTGGAGAGTTGAGACCCATGGAATGGGTACCATGCAATATGACTTCAAAGGGTCTGCATTTGCTCACCGAACATCACCAATCCTATCACTGCTGCTTTTATGCCACTGTACACACGCTTGATTCTCTTTCGGAGACATAGAAATCCATAGGTTTTAAGATTCTTACTAGTCAGGTATATTCTTAGACGTTTAATATCGGGTGTTGAGTCCACCTCGTTGAGCAAGGAGTAGCTCTTGTCTATTACATATTTGGCTTATGGAACGGTATCTGTGCTAATTTCAATCTCTGGTTTTATGCAGCACCCCAACTCACCTTTCCCCTTATGCAAGCATAAGTTGGTTTTCTACATTTCAGACCCTGTTCTGTTTTGTAATTCAGTTCCTGTGTAGCCAAGTTTACATTCCGTGTAGTAGTGATATCTTATGATGTTTCTTTTTCTCTGTGACTTATTTCACTTAGAATCATCGTACCTGAATCCACTCGTTATGCTGCTACGGGCCTGATGACATAGATTTCATTGCTGAGTGATATTGCATTGTACGTAAGTACCACAACTTCTTTATCCATTTTTCACTTTCTGTGATATTGAACTTGTATCGGAAACGAGGTTCTTGTAAACAGAGCCGTCCCAAACTTTGGGGTGGCTGTGTCTTCTTGATTTTAATTTCCCTAAGCTATAGGACCATAATTGGAAGTGCCCTGGGCTCTTGCTTTGTTTTTTAGATGTTTCAGGAAACACCATACACTTCTCCAGAGTGGCTGTTGGCAATTTATATCCCGCCCATCAGCATAACAAGGCTCCCAATTCTCCATGGCATGTCCTGCCTTTCTGGATTTTACACTTTTTTCCGATGGCCCTTTTGACTAGGTGGCAGTGAGACTTCATTGCAGTGCAGATTTCCTTTGCAAGCTTGCTTGGTTGGCCAAAAAGGGCGTATGCGTTTTTTCCTGAATATATTCAGGAAAAAACGCATACGCCCTTTTTGGCCAAGTGCATCATTGTGGACGTTCTGCCTCTTTTCCTATGCTTTACATGCAATTCCAGTCTACCTCCTGAAATCGGATTCCTGCAATTCTGCCCCCCTTTCGAGTCCTCTTGGCAGCCTTACTTCAATATATTTTTGGACGATAGCTGTCATTTATAACTCTGCAGGTTTGTGAATTACAGTGCCCCTGAGCTCCTTTCTTCAACTCGCTTTCTTGTGAGCTGGCCGCAACACCGCAGCATTGCTTCAGGCCCTAGTGTGGTTCCGGCATGGCACGCTGAGCCTCTGGTTAATTCCTCCTCCTGGTGGGAAATGAGAGTTAAATTTGCCCGTCCAGACACCTCCAGCTAGTCTCTCATTGGTTCTCCCTATTCCTGTTCATTTTCCGCAGAAATTGCAAACTGGGCCAAACACGAGGTTAAAGGCACTGACTCTCCAAGTAGGGAGAGTGTTAGTAAAGCGTCTGGAATGTTGCCCCCGAGTGCCAGGGGACGAAAACTGAGACACATTTGAACACGTTTCCCGATCACACGGTGGATCATACTCTGGGTTCCACATGCATGTTTTAGCTGAAGGAAGAATCCCTTAAACCTGGAGAGTTGAGACCCATGGAATGGGTACCATGCAATATGACTTCAAAGGGTCTGCATTGGCTCACCGAACCTCACCAATCCTATCACTGCTGCGTTTATGCCGCTGTACACACTCTTGATTCTCTTTTGGAGACATATAAATCCATATGTTTTAAGATTCTTACTAGTCATGTATATTCTTAGACGTTTAATATCGGGTGTTGAGTCCACTTCGTTGAGCAAGGAGTAGCTCTTGTCTATTACATATTTGGCTTATGGAATTGTATCTGTGCTAAATTCAATCTCTGGTTTTATGCAGCACCCCAACTCACCTTTCCCCTTAAGCAAGCATAAGTTGGTTTTCTACATTTGAGACCCTGTTCTGTTTTGTAATTCAGTTCCTGTGTAGCCAAGATTACATTCCGTGTAGTAGTGATAACTTATGATGTTTCTTTTTCTGTGTGACTTATTTCACTTAGAATCATCGTACCTGAATCCACTCATTATGCTGCTACGGGCCTGATGACATAGATTTCATTGCTGAGTGATATTGCCTTGTACGTAAGTACCACAACTTCTTTATCCATTTTTCACTTTCTGCGATATTGAACTTGTACCGTGAACGAGGTTCTTGTAAACAGAGCCGTCCCAAACTTTGGGGTGGCTGTGTCTTTTTTATTTTAATTTCCCTAAGCTATAGGACCATAAGTGGAAGTGCCCTAGGCTCTGTTGCTTTGTTTTTTAGATGTTTCAGGAAACACCATACACTTCTCCAGAGTGGCTGTTGGCAATTTACATCCCGCCCATCAGCATAACAAGGCTCCCAGTTCTCCATGGCCTGTCCGGCCTTTCTGGATTTTATACTTTTTTCAGTGGCCCTTTTGACCGGGGGGCAGTGAGACTTCATTGTAGTGCAGATTTCCTTTGTAAGCTTGCTTGGTTGGCCAAAAAGGGCGTATGCGTTTTTTCCTGAATATATTCAGGAAAAAACGCATACGCCCTTTTTGGCCAAGTGCATCATTGTGGACGTTCTGCCTCTTTTCCTATGCTTTACATGCAATTCCAGTCTACCTCCTGAAATCGGTTTCCTGCAATTCTGCCCCACTTTCAAGTCCTCTTGGCAGCCTTACTTCAATATATTTTTGGACGATAGCTGTCATTTATAACTCTGCAGGTTTGTGAATTACAGTGCCCCTGAGCTCCTTTCTTCAACTCGCTTTCTTGTGAGCTGGCCACAACACCGCATCATTGCTTCAGGCCCTAGTGTGGTTCCGGCATGGTACGCTGAGCCTTTGGTTAATTCCTCTTCCTGGTGGGAAATGAGAGTTAAATTTGCCCGTCCAGACACCTCCAGCTAGTCTCTCATTGGTTCTCCCTATTCCTGTTCATTTTCCGCAGAAATTGCAAACTGGGCCAAACAGGAGGTTAAAGGCACTGACTCTCCAAGTGGGGAGAGTGTTAGTAAAGCGTCTGGAATGTTGCACCCGAGTACCAGGGGACGAAACCTGAGACACATTTGCACACGTTTCCCGATCACATGGTGGATCATACTCTGGGTTCCACATGCATGTTTTAGCTGAAGGAAGAATCCCTTAAACCTGGAGAGTTGAGACCCATGGAATGGGTACCATGCAATATGACTTCAAAGGGTCTGCATTTGCTCACCGAACCACACCAATCCTATCACTGCTGCGTTTATGCTGCTGTACACACGCTTGATTCTCTTTCGGAGACATAGAAATCCATAGGTTTTAAGATACATAGTAGTCAGCTATATTCTTAGGTGGTTAATATGTGGTGTAGAGTCCACTTCGTTGAGCAAGGAGTAACTCTTGTCTATTACATATTTGGCTTATGGAACGGTATCTGTGCTAATTTCAATCTCTGGTTTTATGCAGCACGCCAACTCACCTTTCCCCTTAAGCAAGCATAAGTTGGTTTTCTACATTTGAGACCCTGTTCTGTTTTGTAATTCAGTTCCTGTGTAGCCAAGTTTACATTCCGTGTAGTAGTGATATCTTATGATGTTTCTTTTTCTGTGTGACTTATTTCACTTAGAATCATCGTACCTGAATGCACTCATTATGCTGCTACTGGCCTGATGACATAGATTTCATTGCTGAGTGATATTGCATTGTACGTAAGTACCATAACTTCTTTATCCATTTTTCGCTTTCTGTGATATTGAACTTGTACCGTAAACGAGGTTCTTGTAAACTCAGCTGTCCCAAACTTTGGGGTGGCTGTGTCTTTTTTATTTTAATTTCCCTAAGCTATAGGACCATAAGTGGAATTGCCCTAGGCTCTGTTGCTTTGTTTTTTAGATGTTTCAGGAAACACCATACACTTCTCCAGAGTGGCTGTTGGCAATTTACATCCCGCCCATTAGCATAACAAGGCTCCCAGTTGTCCATGGCCTGTCCTGCCTTTCTGGATTTTACACTTTTTTCAGATGGCCCTTTTGACCGGGGGGCAGTGAGACTTCATTGTAGTGCAGATTTCCTTTGCAAGCTTGCTTGGTTGGCCAAAAAGGGCGTATGCGTTTTTTCCTCAATATACTCAGGAAAAAACGCATACGCCCTTTTTGGCCAAGTGCATCATTGTGGACGTTCTGCCTCTTTTCCTATGCTTTACATGCAATTCCAGTCTACCTCCTGAAATCGGTTTCCTGCAATTCTGCCCCACTTTCAAGTCCTCTTGGCAGCCTTACTTCAATATATTTTTGGAGGATAGCTGTTATTTATAACTCTGCAGGTTTGTGAATTACAGTGCCCCTGAGCTCCTTTCTTCAACTCGCTTTCTTGTGAGCTGGCCGCAACCCCGCAGCATTGCTTCAGGCCCTAGTGTGGTTCCGGCATGGCACGCTGAGCCTTTGGTTAATTCCTCTTCCTGGTGGGAAATGAGAGTTAAATTTGCCCGTCCAGACACCTCCAGCTAGTCTCTCATTGGTTCTCCCTATTCCTGTTCATTTTCCGCAGAAATTGCAAACTGGGCCAAACAGGAAGTTAAAGGCACTGACTCTCCAAGTGGGGAGAGTGTTAGTAAAGCGTCTGGAATGTTGCACCCGAGTACCAGGGGACGAAACCTGAGACACATTTGAACACGTTTCCCGATCACACGGTGGATCATACTCTGGGTTCCACATGCATGTTTTAGCTGAAGGAAGAATCCCTTAAACCTGGAGAGTTGAGACCCATGGAATGGGTACCATGCAATATGACTTCAAAGGGTCTGCATTTGCTCACCGAACCTCACCAATCCTATCACTGCTGCGTTTATGCCATTGTACACACGCTTGATTCTCTTTCGGAGACATTGAAATCCATAGGTTTTAAGATTTTTACTAGGCAGGTATATTCTTAGGCGTTTAATATGGGGTGTTGTGTCCTCTTCGTTGAGCAAGGAGTAGCTCTTGTCTATTACATATTTGGCTTATGGAACGGTATCCGTGCTAATTTCAATCTCTGGTTTTATGCAGCACCCCAACTCACCTTTCTCCTTAAGCAAGCATAAGTTGGTTTTCTACATTTCAGACCCTGTTCTGTTTTGTAATTCAGTTCCTGGGTAGCCAAGATTACATTCCATGTAGTAGTGATAACTTATGATGTTTCTTTTTCTGTGTGACTTATTTCACTTAGAATCATCGTACCTGAATCCACTCATTATGATCCTACGGGCCTGATGACATAGATTTCATTGCTGAGTGATATTGCCTTGTACGTAAGTACCACAACTTCTTTATCCATTTTTCACTTTCTGCGATATTGAACTTGTACCGTGAACGAGGTTCTTGTAAACAGAGCCGTCCCAAACTTTGGGGTGCCTGTGTCTTTTTGATTTTAATTTCCCTAAGCTATAGGACCATAAGTGGAAGTGCCCTAGGCTCTGTTGCTTTGTTTTTTAGATGTTTCAGGAAACACCATACACTTCTCCAGAGTGGCTGTTGGCAATTTACATCCCGCCCATCAGCATAACAAGGCTCCCAGTTCTCCATGGCCTGTCCGGCCTTTCTGGATTTTATACTTTTTTCAGTGGCCCTTTTGACCGGGGGGCAGTGAGACTTCATTGTAGTGCAGATTTCCTTTGTAAGCATGCTTGGTTGGCCAAAAATTATGTATGCGTTTTTTCCTGAATATATTCAGGAAAAAACGCATACGCCCTTTTTGGCCAAGTGCATCATTGTGGACGTTCTGCCTCTTTTCCTATGCTTTACATGCAATTCCAGTCTACCTCCTGAAATCGGTTTCCTGCAATTCTGCCCCGCTTTCAAGTCCTCTTGGCAGCCTTACTTCAATATATTTTTGGACGATAGCTGTCATTTATAACTCTGCAGGTTTGTGAATTACAGTGCCCCTGAGCTCCTTTCTTCAACTCGCTTTCTTGTGAGCTGGCCGCAACACCGCAGGATTGCTTCAGGCCCTAGTGTGGTTCCGGCATGGCACGCTGAGCCTTTGGTTAATTCCCCTTCCTGGTGGGAAATGAGAGTTAAATTTGCCCGTCCAGACACCTCCAGCTAGTCTCTCATTGGTTCTCCCTATTCCTGTTCATTTTCCGCAGAAATTGCAAACTGGGCCAAACAGGAGGTTAAAGGCACTGACTCTCCAAGTGGGGAGAGTGTTAGTAAAGCGTCTGGAATGTTGCACCCGAGTACCAGGGGACGAAACCTGAGACACATTTGCACACGTTTCCTGATCACATGGTGGATCATACTCTGGGTTCCACATGCATGTTTTAGCTGAAGGAAGAATCCCTTAAACCTGGAGAGTTGAGACCCATGGAATGGGTACCATGCAATATGACTTCAAAGGGTCTGCATTTGCTCACCGAACCTCACCAATCCTATCACTGCTGCATTTATGCCGCTGTACACACTCTTGATTCTCTTTTGGAGACATATAAATCCATAGGTTTTAAGATTCTTACTAGTCAGGTATATTCATAGACGTTTAATATCGGGTGTTGAGTCCACCTCGTTGAGCAAGGAGTAGCTCTTGTCTATTACATATTTGGCTTATGGAACGGTATCTGTGCTAATTTCAATCTCTGGTTTTATGCAGCACCCCAACTCACCTTTCCCCTTAAGCAAGCATAAGTTGGTTTTCTACATTTGAGACCCTGTTCTGTTTTGTAATTCAGTTCCTGTGTAGCCAAGTTTACATTCCGTGTAGTAGTGATATTTTATGATGTTTCTTTTTCTCTGTGAATTATTTCACTTAGAATCATCGTACCTGAATCCACTCGTTATGCTGCTATGGGCCTGATGACATAGATTTCATTGCTGAGTGATATTGCATTGTACGTAAGTACCACAACTTCTTTATCCATTTTTCGCTTTCTGTGATATTGAACTTGTACCGTAAACGAGGTTCTTGTAAACAGAGCCGTCCCAAACTTTGGGGTGGCTGTGTCTTTTTGATTTTAATTTCCCTAAGCTATAGGACCATAATTGGAAGTGCCCTAGGCTCTGTTGCTTTGTTTTTTAGATGTTTCAGGAAACACCATACACTTCTCCAGAGTGGCTGTTGGCAATTTACATCCCGCTCATCAGCATAACAAGGCTCCCATGTCTCCATGGCCTGTCCTGCCTTTCTGGATTTTACACTTTTTTCAGATGGCCCTTTTGACCGGGGGGCAGTGAGACTTCATTGTAGTGCACATTTCTTTTGCAAGCTTGCTTGGTTGGCCAAAAAGGGTGTATGCGTTTTTTCCTGAATATATTCAGGAAAAAACACATACGCCCTTTTTGGCCAAGTGCATCATTGTGGACGTTCTGCCTCTTTTCCTATGCTTTACATGCAATTCCGGTCTACCTCCTGAAATCGGTTTCCTGCAATTCTGCCCCGCTTTCAAGTCCTCTTGGCAGCCTTACTTCAATATATTTTTGGACGATAGCTGTCATTTATAACTCTGCAGGTTTGTGAATTACAGTGCCCCTGAGCTCCTTTCTTCAACTCGCTTTCTTGTGAGCTGGCCACAACACCGCAGCCTGGCTTCAGGCCCTAGTGTGGTTCCGGCATGACACGCTGAAACTTTGGTTAATTCCTCTTCCTGGTGGGAAATGAGAGTTAAATTTGCCCCTCCAGACACCTCCAGCTAGTCTCTCATTGGTTCTCCCTATTCCTGTTCATTTTCCGCAGAAATTGCAAACTGGGCCAAACAGGAAGTTAAAGGCACTGACTCTCCAAGTGGGGAGAGTGTTAGTAAAGCGTCTGGAATGTTGCACCCGAGTACCAGGGGACGAAACCTGAGACACATTTGAACACGTTTCCCGATCACACGGTGGATCATACTCTGGGTTCCACATGCATGTTTTAGCTGAAGGAAGAATCCCTTAAACCTGGAGAGTTGAGACCCATGGAATGGGTACCATGCAATATGACTTCAAAGGGTCTGTATTTGCTCACCGAACCACACCAATCCTATCACTGCTGCGTTTATGCTGCTGTACACACGCTTGATTCTCTTTCGGAGACATAGAAATCCATAGGTTTTAAGATTTTTACTAGGCAGGTATATTCTTAGGCGTTTAATATGGGGTGTTGATTCCACTTGGTTGAGCAAGGAGTAGCTCTTGTCTATTACATATTTGGCTTATGGAACGGTATCTGTGCTAATTTCAATCTCTGGTTTTATGCAGCACCCCAACTCACCTTTCTCCTTAAGCAAGCATAAGTTGGTTTTCTACATTTGAGAACATGTTCTGTTTTGTAATTCAGTTCCTGGGTAGCCAAGATTACATTCCGTGTAGTAGTGATATCTTATGATGTTTCTTATTCTGTGTGACTTATTTCACTTAGAATCATCGTACCTGAATCCACTCATTATGCTGCTATGGGCCTGATGACATAGATTTCATTGCTGAGTGATATTGCATTGTACGTAAGTACCACAACTTCTTTATCCATTTTTCACTTTCTGTGATATTGAACTTGTACCGTAAACGAGGTTCTTGTAAACAGAGCCGTCCCAAACTTTCGGGTGGCTGTGTAATTTTGATTATAATTTCCGTAAGCTATAGGACCATAAGTGGAAGTGCCCTAGGCTCTGTTGCTTTGGTTTTTAGATGTTTCAGGAAACACCATACACTTCTCCAGAGTGGCTGTTGGCAATTTACATCCCGCCCATCAGCATAACAAGGCTCCCAGTTCTCCATGGCCTGTCCTGCCTTTCTGGATTTTAGTTTTTTCAGATGGCCCTTTTGACCGGGGGGGCAGTGAGACTTCATTGTAGTGCAGATTTCCTTTGCAAGCTTGCTTGGTTGGCCCAAAAGGGCGTATGCATTTTTTCCTGAATATATTCAGGAAAAAACGCATACGCCCTTTTTGGCCAAGTGCATCATTGTGGACGTTCTGCCTCTTTTCCTATGCTTTACATGCAATTCCAGTCTACCTCCTGAAATCGGTTTCCTGCAATTCTGCCCCACTTTCAAGTCCTCTTGGCAGCCATACTTCAATATATTTTTGGACTATAGCTGTCATTTATAACTCTGCAGGTTTGTGAATTACAGTGCCCCTGAGCTCCTTTCTTCAACTCGCTTTCTTGTGAGCTGGCCGCAACACCGCAGCATTGCTTCAGGCCCTAGTGTGGTTCCGGCATGGCACGCTGAGCCTTTGGTTAATTCCTCTTCCTGGTGGGAAATGAGAGTTAAATTTGCCCGTCCAGACACCTCCAGCTAGTCTCTCATTGGTTCTCCCTATTCCTGTTCATTTTCCGCAGAAATGGCAAACTGGGCCAAACAGGAGGTTAAAGGCACTGACTCTCCAAGTGGGAAGAGTGTTAGTAAAGCGTCTGGAATGTTGCACACGAGTACCAGGGGACGAAACCTGAGACACATTTGAACACGTTTCCCGATCACACGGTGGATCATACTCTGGGTTCCACATGCATGTTTTAGCTGAAGGAAGAATCCCTTAAACCTGGAGAGTTGAGACCCATGGAATGGGTACCATGCAATATGACTTCAAAGGTTCTGCATTTGCTCACCGAACCTCACCAATCCTATCACTGCTGCGTTTATGCCGCTGTACACACGCTTGTTTCTCTTTCGGAGACATAGAAATCCATAGGTTTTAAGATTTTTACTAGGCAGGTATATTCTTAGGCGTTTAATATGGGGTGTTGTGTCCTCTTCGTTGAGCAAGGAGTAGCTCTTGTCTATTACATATTTGGCTTATGGAACGGTATCTGTGCTAATTTCAATCTCTGGTTTTATGCAGCACCCCAACTCACCTTTCTCCTTAAGCAAGCATAAGTTGGTTTTCTACATTTCAGACCCTGTTCTGTTTTGTAATTCAGTTCCTGGGTAGCCAAGATTACATTCCATGTGGTAGTGATAACTTATGATGTTTCTTTTTCTGTGTGACTTATTTCACTTAGAATCATCGTACCTGAATCCACTCATTATGCTGCTACGGGCCTGATGACATAGATTTCATTGCTGAGTGATATTGCCTTGTACGTAAGTACCACAACTTCTTTATCCATTTTTCACTTTCTGTGATATTGAATTTGTACTGTAAATGACGTTCTTGGAAACAGAGCCATCCCAAACTTTGAGGTGGCTGTGTCTTTTTGATTTTAATTTCCCTAAGCTATAGGACCATAAGTGGAAGTGCCCTAGGCTCTGTTGCTTTGTTTTGTAGATGTTTCAGGAAACACCATACACTTCTCCAGAGTGGCTGTTGGCAATTTACATCCCGCACATCAGCATAACAAGGCTCCCAGTTCTCCATGGCCTGTCCTGCCTTTCTGGATTTTACACATTTTTCAGATGGCCCTTTTGACCGGGGGGCAGTGAGACTTCATTGTAGTGCAGATTTCCTTTGCAAGCTTGCTTGGTTGGCCAAAAAGTGCATATGCGTTTTTTCCTGAATATATTCAGTAAAAAATGCATACGCCCTTTTTGGACAAGTGCATCATTGTGGACGTTCTGCCTCTTTTCCTATGCTTTACATGCAATTCCAGTCTACCTCCTGAAACCGGTTTCCTGCAATTCTGCCCCGCTTTCAAGTCCTCTTGGCAGCCTTACTTCAATATATTTTTGGACGATAGCTGTCATTTTTAACTCTGCAGGTTTGTGAATTACAGTGCCCCTGAGCTCCTTTCTTCAACTCGCTTTCTTGTGAGCTGGCCGCAACACCGCAGGATTGCTTCAGGCCCTAGTGTGGTTCCGGCATGGCACGCTGAGCCTTTGGTTAGTTCCTCTTCCTGGTGGGAAATGAGAGTTAAATTTGCCCCTCCAGACACCTCCAGCTAGTCTCTCATTGGTTCTCCCTATTCCTGTTCATTTTCCGCAGAAATTGCAAACTGGGCCAAACAGGAGGTTAAAGGCACTGACTCTCCAAGTGGGGAGAGTGTTAGTAAAGCGTCTGGAATGTTGCACCCGAGTACCAGGGGACGAAAAGTGAGACATTTGAACACGTTTCCCGATCACACGGTGGATCATACTCTGGGTTCCACATGCATGTTTTAGCTGAAGGAAGAATCCCTTAAACCTGGAGAGTTGAGACCCATGGAATGGGTACCATGCAATATGACTTCAAAGGGTCTGTATTTGCTCACCGAACCACACCAATCCTATCACTGCTGCGTTTATGCTGCTGTACACACGCTTGATTCTCTTTCGGAGACATAGAAATCCATAGGTTTTAAGATTTTTACTAGGCAGGTATATTCTTAGGCGTTTAATATGGGGTGTTGATTCCACTTGGTTGAGCAAGGAGTAGCTGTTGTCTATTACATATTTGGCTTATGGAACGGTATCTGTGCTAATTTCAATCTCTGGTTTTATGCAGCACCCCAACTCACCTTTCTCCTTAAGCAAGCATAAGTTGGTTTTCTACATTTGAGAACCTGTTCTGTTTTGTAATTCAGTTCCTGGGTAGCCAAGATTACATTCCGTGTAGTAGTGATATCTTATGATGTTTCTTATTCTGTGTGACTTATTTCACTTAGAATCATCGTACCTGAATCCACTCATTATGCTGCTATGGGCCTGATGACATAGATTTCATTGCTGAGTGATATTGCATTGTACGTAAGTACCACAACTTCTTTATCCATTTTTCACTTTCTGTGATATTGAACTTGTACCGTAAACGAGGTTCTTGTAAACAGAGCCGTCCCAAACTTTCGGGTGGCTGTGTAATTTTGATTATAATTTCCGTAAGCTATAGGACCATAAGTGGAAGTGCCCTAGGCTCTGTTGCTTTGGTTTTTAGATGTTTCAGGAAACACCATACACTTCTCCAGAGTGGCTGTTGGCAATTTACATCCCGCCCATCAGCATAACAAGGCTCCCAGTTCTCCATGGCCTGTCCTGCCTTTCTGGATTTTAGTTTTTTCAGATGGCCCTTTTGACCGGGGGGCAGTGAGACTTCATTGTAGTGCAGATTTCCTTTGCAAGCTTGCTTGGTTGGCCCAAAAGTGCGTATGCATTTTTTCCTGAATATATTCAGGAAAAAACGCATACGCCCTTTTTGGCCAAGTGCATCATTGTGGACGTTCTGCCTCTTTTCCTATGCTTTACATGCAATTCCAGTCTACCTCCTGAAATTGGTTTCCTGCAATTCTGCCCCACTTTCAAGTCCTCTTGGCAGCCATACTTCAATATATTTTTGGACTATAGCTGTCATTTATAACTCTGCAGGTTTGTGAATTACAGTGCCCCTGAGCTCCTTTCTTCAACTCGCTTTCTTGTGAGCTGGCCGCAACACCGCAGCATTGCTTCAGGCCCTAGTGTGGTTCCGGCATGGCACGCTGAGCCTTTGGTTAATTCCTCTTCCTGGTGGGAAATGAGAGTTAAATTTGCCCGTCCAGACACCTCCAGCTAGTCTCTCATTGGTTCTCCCTATTCCTGTTCATTTTCCGCAGAAATGGCAAACAGGGCCAAACAGGAGGTTAAAGGCACTGACTCTCCAAGTGGGAAGAGTGTTAGTAAAGCGTCTGGAATGTTGCACACGAGTACCAGGGGACGAAACCTGAGACACATTTGAACACGTTTCCCGATCACACGGTGGATCATACTCTGGGTTCCACATGCATGTTTTAGCTGAAGGAAGAATCCCTTAAACCTGGAGAGTTGAGACCCATGGAATGGGTACCATGCAATATGACTTCAAAGGTTCTGCATTTGCTCACCGAACCTCACCAATCCTATCACTGCTGCGTTTATGCCGCTGTACACACGCTTGTTTCTCTTTCGGAGACATAGAAATCCATAGGTTTTAAGATTTTTACTAGGCAGGTATATTCATAGGCGTTTAATATGGGGTGTTGTGTCCTCTTCGTTGAGCAAGGAGTAGCTCTTGTCTATTACATATTTGGCTTATGGAACGGTATCTGTGCTAATTTCAATCTCTGGTTTTATGCAGCACCCCAACTCACCTTTCTCCTTAAGCAAGCATAAGTTGGTTTTCTACATTTCAGACCCTGTTCTGTTTTGTAATTCAGTTCCTGGGTAGCCAAGATTACATTCCATGTGGTAGTGATAACTTATGATGTTTGTTTTTCTGTGTGACTTATTTCACTTAGAATCATCGTACCTGAATCCACTCATTATGCTGCTACGGGCCTGATGACATAGATTTCATTGCTGAGTGATATTGCCTTGTACGTAAGTACCACAACTTCTTTATCCATTTTTCACTTTCTGTGATATTGAATTTGTACTGTAAATGACGTTCTTGGAAACAGAGCCATCCCAAACTTTGAGGTGGCTGTGTCTTTTTGATTTTAATTTCCCTAAGCTATAGGACCATAAGTGGAAGTGCCCTAGGCTCTGTTGCTTTGTTTTGTAGATGTTTCAGGAAACACCATACACTTCTCCAGAGTGGCTGTTGGCAATTTACATCCCGCACATCAGCATAACAAGGCTCCCAGTTCTCCATGGCCTGTCCTGCCTTTCTGGATTTTACACATTTTTCAGATGGCCCTTTTGACCGGGGGGCAGTGAGACTTCATTGTAGTGCAGATTTCCTTTGCAAGCTTGCTTGGTTGGCCAAAAAGTGCGTATGCGTTTTTTCCTGAATATATTCAGTAAAAAATGCATACGCCCTTTTTGGACAAGTGCATCATTGTGGACGTTCTGCCTCTTTTCCTATGCTTTACATGCAATTCCAGTCTACCTCCTGAAACCGGTTTCCTGCAATTCTGCCCCGCTTTCAAGTCCTCTTGGCAGCCTTACTTCAATATATTTTTGGACGATAGCTGTCATTTTTAACTCTGCAGGTTTGTGAATTACAGTGCCCCTGAGCTCCTTTCTTCAACTCGCTTTCTTGTGAGCTGGCCGCAACACCGCAGGATTGCTTCAGGCCCTAGTGTGGTTCCGGCATGGCACGCTGAGCCTTTGGTTAGTTCCTCTTCCTGGTGGGAAATGAGAGTTAAATTTGCCCCTCCAGACACCTCCAGCTAGTCTCTCATTGGTTCTCCCTATTCCTGTTCATTTTCCGCAGAAATTGCAAACTGGGCCAAACAGGAGGTTAAAGGCACTGACTCTCCAAGTGGGGAGAGTGTTAGTAAAGCGTCTGGAATGTTGCACCCGAGTACCAGGGGACGAAAAGTGAGACATTTGAACACGTTTCCCGATCACACGGTGGATCATACTCTGGGTTCCACATGCATGTTTTAGCTGAAGGAAGAATCCCTTAAACCTGGAGAGTTGAGACCCATGGAATGGGTACCATGCAATATGACTTCAAAGGGTCTGCATTGGCTCACCGAACCTCACCAATCCTATCACTGCTGCGCTTATGCCGCTGTACACACGCTTGATTCTCTTTCGGAGACATATAAATCCATAGGTTTTAAGATTCTTACTAGTCAGGTATATTCTTAGGCGTTTAATATGGGGTGTTGTGTCCTCTTCGTTGAGCAAGGAGTAGCTCTTGTCTATTACATATTTGGATTATGGAACGGTATCTGTGCTAATTTCAATCTCTGGTTTTATGTAGCACCCCAACTCACCTTTCCCCTTAAGCAAGCATAAGTTGGTTTTCTACATTTGAGACCCTGTTCTGTTTTGTAATTCTGTTCCTGTGTAGCCAAGTTTACATTCCGTGTATTAGTGATATCTTATGATGTTTCTTTTTCTGTGTGACTTATCTCACTTAGAATCATGGTACCTGAATCCACTCATTATGCTGCTATGGGCCTGATGACATAGATTTCATTGCTGAGTGATATTGCATTGTACGTAAGTACCACAACTTCTTTATCCATTTTTCACTTACTGTGATATTGAACTTGTACCGTAAACGAGGTTCTTGTAAACAGAGCCGTCCCATACTTTGGGGTGGCTGTGTCTTTTTGATTTTAATTTCCCTAATCTATAGGACCATAAGTGGAAGTGCCCTAGGCTCTGTTGCTTTGTTTTTTAGATGTTTCAGGAAACACCATACACTTCTCCAGAGTGGCTGTTGGCAATTTACATCCCGCCCATCAGCATAACAAGGCTCCCAGTTCTCCATGGCCTGTCCTGCCTTTCTGGATTTTACACTTTTTTCAGATGTTCCTTTTGACCGGGGGGCAGTGAGACTTCATTGTAGTGCAGATTTCCTTTGCAAGCTTGCTTGGTTGGCCAAAAAGGGCGTATGCGTTTTTTCCTGAATATATTCAGGAAAAAACGCATACGCCCTTTTTGGCCAAGTGCATCATTGTGGACGTTCTGCCTCTTTTCCTATGCTTTACATGCAATTCCAGTCTACCTCCTGAAATCGGTTTCCTGCAATTCTGCCCCGCTTTCAAGTCCACTTGGCAGCCTTACTTCAATATATTTTTGGACGATAGCTGTCATTTATAACTCTGCAGGTTTGTGAATTACAGTGCCCCTGAGCTCCTTTCTTCAACTCGCTTTCTTGTGAGCTGGCCGCAACACCGCAGCATTGTTTCAGGCCCTAGTGTGGTTCCGGCATGGCACGCTGAGCCTTTGGTTAATTCCCCTTCCTGGTGGGAAATGAGAGTTAAATTTGCCCGTCCAGACACCTCCAGCTAGTCTCTCATTGGTTCTCCCTATTCCTGTTCCTTTTCCGCAGAAATTGCAAACTGGGCCAAACAGGAAGTTAAAGGCACTGACTCTCCAAGTGGGGAGAGTGTTAGTAAAGCGTCTGGAATGTTGCACCCGAGTACCAGGGGACGAAACCTGAGACACATTTGAACACGTTTCCCGATCACACGGTGGATCATACTCTGGGTTCCACATGCATGTTTTAGCTGAAGGAAGAATCCCTTAAACCTGGAGAGTTGAGACCCATGGAATGGGTACCATGCAATATGACTTCAAAGGGTCTGCATTTGCTCACCGAACCTCACCAATCCTATCACTGCTGCATTTATGCCGCTGTACACACGCTTGATTCTCTTTCGAGACATAGAAATCCATAGGTTTTAAGATTTTTACTAGGCAGGTATATTCTTAGGCGTTTAATATGGGGTGTTGTGTCCTCTTCGTTGAGCAAGGAGTAGCTCTTGTCTATTACATATTTGGCTTATGGAACGGTATCTGTGCTAATTTCAATCTCTGGTTTTATGCAGCACCCCAACTCACCTTTCTCCTTAAGCAAGCATAAGTTGGTTTTCCACATTTGAGACCCTGTTCTGTTTTGTAATTCAGTTCCTGGGTAGCCAAGATTACATTCCATGTAGTAGTGATAACTTATGATGTTTCTTTTTCTGTGTGACTTATTTCACTTAGAATCATCGTACCTGAATCCACTCATTATGCTGCTATGGGCCTGATGACATAGATTTCATTGCTGAGTGATATTGCCTTGTACGTAAGTACCACAACTTCTTTATCCTTTTTTCACTTTCTGTGATATTGAATTTGTACTGTAAATGAGGTTCTTGTAAACAGAGCCGTCCCAAACTTTGGGGTGGCTGTGTCTTGTTGATTTTAATTTCCCTAAGCTATAGGACCATAAGTGGAAGTGCCCTAGGCTCCGTTGCTTTGTTTTTTAGATGTTTCAGGAAACACCATACACTTCTCCAGAGTGGCTGTTGGCAATTTACATCCCGCCCATCAGCATAACAAGGCTCCCAGTTCTCCATGGCCTGTCCTGCCTTTCTGGATTTTACACTTTTTTCAGATGGCCCTTTTGACCGGGGGGCAGTGAGACTTCATTGTAGTGCAGATTTCCTTTGCAAGCTTGCTTGGTTGGCCAAAAAGGGCGTATGCGTTTTTTCCTGAATATACTCAGGAAAAAACGCATACGCCCTTTTTGGCCAAGTGCATCATTGTGGACGTTCTGCCTCTTTTCCTATGCTTTACATGCAATTCCAGTCTACCTGCTGAAATCGGTTTCCTGCAATTCTGCCCCGCTTTCAAGTCCTCTTGGCAGCCTTACTTCAATAGATTTTTGGACGATAGCTGTCATTTATAACTCTGCAGGTTTGTGAATTACAGTGCCCCTGAGCTCCTTTCTTCAACTCGCTTTCTTGTGAGCTGGCCGCAACACCGCAGCATTGCTTCAGGCCCTAGTGTGGTTCCGGCATGGCACGCTGAGCCTTTGGTTAATTCCTCTTCCTGGTGGGAAATGAGAGTTAAATTTGCCCGTCCAGACACCTCCAGCTAGTCTCTCATTGGTTCTCCCTATTCCTGTTCATTTTCCGCAGAAATTGCAAACTGGGCCAAACAGGAGGTTAAAGGCACTGACTCTCCAAGTGGGGAGAGTGTTAGTAAAGCGTCTGGAATGTTGCACCCGAGTACCAGGGGACGAAAAGTGAGACATTTGAACACGTTTCCCGATCACACGGTGGATCATACTCTGGGTTCCACATGCATGTTTTAGCTGAAGGAAGAATCCTTTAAACCTGGAGAGTTGAGACCCATGGAATTGGTACCATGCAATATGACTTCAAAGGGTCTGCATTGGCTCACCGAACCTCACCAATCCTATCACTGCTGCGCTTATGCCACTGTACACACGCTTGATTCTCTTTCGGAGACATATAAATCCATAGGTTTTAAGATTCTTACTAGTCAGGTATATTCTTAGGCGTTTAATATGGGGTGTTGTGTCCTCTTCGTTGAGCAAGGAGTAGCTCTTGTCTATTACATATTTGGATTATGGAACGGTATCTGTGCTAATTTCAATCTCTGGTTTTATGTAGCACCCCAACTCACCTTTCCCCTTAAGCAAGCATAAGTTGGTTTTCTACATTTGAGACCCTGTTCTGTTTTGTAATTCTGTTCCTGTGTAGCCAAGTTTACATTCCGTGTATTAGTGATATCTTATGATGTTTGTTTTTCTGTGTGACTTATCTCACTTAGAATCATCGTACCTGAATCCACTCATTATGCTGCTATGGGCCTGATGACATAGATTTTATTGCTGAGTGATATTGCATTGTACGTAAGTACCACAACTTCTTTATCCATTTTTCACTTTCTGTGATATTGAATTTGTACTGTAAATGACGTTCTTGGAAACAGAGCCATCCCAAACTTTGAGGTGGCTGTGTCTTTTTGATTTTAATTTCCCTAAGCTATAGGACCATAAGTGGAAGTGCCCTAGGCTCTGTTGCTTTGTTTTGTAGATGTTTCAGGAAACACCATACACTTCTCCAGAGTGGCTGTTGGCAATTTACATCCCGCCCATCAGCATAACAAGGCTCCCAGTTCTCCATGGCCTGTCCTGCCTTTCTGGATTTTACACATTTTTCAGATGGCCCTTTTGACCGGGGGGCAGTGAGACTTCATTGTAGTGCAGATTTCCTTTGCAAGCTTGCTTGGTTGGCCAAAAAGGGCGTATGCGTTTTTTCCTGAATATATTCAGGAAAAAGCGCATACGCCCTTTTTGGCCAAGTGCATCATTGTGGACGTTCTGCCTCTTTTCCTATGCTTTACATGCAATTCCAGTCTACCTGCTGAAATCGGTTTCCTGCAATTCTGCCCCGCTTTCAAGTCCTCTTGGCAGCCTTACTTCAATATATTTTTGGACGATAGCTGTCATTTATAACTCTGCAGGTTTGTGAATTACAGTGCCCCTGAGCTCCTTTCTTCAACTCGCTTTCTTGTGAGCTGGCCGCAACACCGCAGCATTGCTTCAGGCCCTAGTGTGGTTCTGGCATGGCACGCTGAGCCTTTGGTTAATTCCCCTTCCTGGTGGGAAATGAGAGTTAAATTTGCCCGTCCAGACACCTCCAGCTAGTCTCTCATTGGTTCTCCCTATTCCTGTTCATTTTCCGCAGAAATTGCAAACTGGGCCAAACAGGAAGTTAAAGGCACTGACTCTCCAAGTGGGGAGAGTGTTAGTAAAGCGTCTGGAATGTTGCACCCGAGTACCAGGGTACGAAACCTGAGACACATTTGAACACGTTTCCCGATCACACGGTGGATCATACTCTGGGTTCCACATGCATGTTTTAGCTGAAGGAAGAATCCCTTAAACCTGGAGAGTTGAGACCCATGGAATGGGTACCATGCAATATGACCTCAAAGGGTCTGCATTTGCTCACTGAACCTCACCAATCCTATCACTGCTGCATTTATGCCGCTGTACACACGCTTGATTCTCTTTCGGAGACATAGAAATCCATAGGTTTTAAGATTTTTACTAGGCAGGTATATTCTTAGGCGTTTAATATGGGGTGTTGTGTCCTCTTCGTTGAGCAAGGAGTAGCTCTTGTCTATTACATATTTGGCTTATGGAACGGTATCTGTGCTAATTTCAATCTCTGGTTTTATGCAGCACCCCAACTCACCTTTCTCCTTAAGCAAGCATAAGTTGGTTTTCTACATGTGAGACCCTGTTCTGTTTTGTAATTCAGTTCCTGGGTAGCCAAGATTACATTCCATGTAGTAGTGATAACTTATGATGTTTCTTTTTCTGTGTGACTTATTTCACTTAGAATCATCGTACCTGAATCCACTCATTATGCTGCTACGGGCCTGATGACATAGATTTCATTGCTGAGTGATATTGCCTTGTACGTAAGTACCACAACTTCTTTATCCATTTTTCACTTTCTGTGATATTGAATTTGTACTGTAAATGACGTTCTTGGAAACAGAGCCATCCCAAACTTTGAGGTGGCTGTGTCTTTTTGATTTTAATTTCCCTAAGCTATAGGACCATAAGTGGAAGTGCCCTAGGCTCTGTTGCTTTGTTTTGTAGATGTTTCAGGAAACACCATACACTTCTCCAGAGTGGCTGTTGGCAATTTACATCCCGCCCATCAGCATAACAAGGCTCCCAGTTCTCCATGGCCTGTCCTGCCTTTCTGGATTTTACACATTTTTCAGATGGCCCTTTTGACCGGGGGGCAGTGAGACTTCATTGTAGTGCAGATTTCCTTTGCAAGCTTGCTTGGTTGGCCAAAAAGTGCGTATGCGTTTTTTCCTGAATATATTCAGGAAAAAGCGCATACGCCCTTTTTGGCCAAGTGCATCATTGTGGACGTTCTGCCTCTTTTCCTATGCTTTACATGCAATTCCAGTCTACCTCCTGAAACCGGTTCCCTGCAATTCTGCCCCACTTTCAAGTCCTCTTGGCAGCCTTACTTCAATATATTTTTGGACGATAATTGTCATTTATAACTCTGCAGGTTTGTGAATTACAGTGCCCCTGAGCTCCTTTCTTCAACTCGCTTTCTTGTGAGCTGGCCGCAACCCCGCAGGATTGCTTCAGGCCCTAGTGTGGTTCCGGCATGGCACGCTGAGCCTTTGGTTAATTCATCTTCCTGGTGGGAAATGAGAGTTAAATTTGCCCGTCCAGACACCTCCAGCTAGTCTCTCATTGGTTCTCCCTATTCCTGTTCATTTTCTGCAGAAATTGCAAACTGGGCCAAACAGGAGGTTAAAGGCACTGACTCTCCAAGTGGGGAGAGTGTTAGTAAAGCGTCTGGAATGTTGCACCCGAGTACCAGGGGACGAAACCTGACCCATTTGGACACGTTTCCCGATCACACGGTGGATCATACTCTGGGTTCCACATGCATGTTTTAGCTGAAGGAAGAATCCCTTAAACCTGGAGAGTTGAGACCCATGGAATGGGTACCATGCAATATGACTTCAAAGGGTCTGTGTTTGTTCACCGAACCTCACCAATCCTATCACTGCTGCGTTTATGCCGCTGTACACACGCTTGATTCTCTTTCGGAGACATAGAAATCCATAGGTTTTAAGATTCTTACTAGTCAGGTATATTCTTAGGCGTTTAATATGGGGTGTAGAGTCCAATTCGTTCAGCAAGTAGTAGCTCTTGTCTATTACATATTTGGCTTATGGAAAGGTATCTGTGCTAATTTCAATCTCTGGTTTTATGCAGCACCCCAACTCACCTTTCCCCTTAAGCAAGCATAAGTTGGTTTTCTACATTTGAGACCCTGTTCTGTTTTGTAATTCAGTTCCTGGGTAGCCAAGTTTACATTCCGTGTAGTAGTGATATCTTATGATGTTTCTTTTTCTGTGTGACTTATTTCACTTAGAATCATCGTACCTGAATCCACTCATTATGCTGTTATGGGCCTGATGACATAGATTTCATTGCTGAGTGATATTGCACTGTACGTAAGTACCACAACTTCTTTATCCATTTTTCACTTTCTGTGATATTGAACTTGTACCGGAAACGAGGTTCTTGTAAACAGAGCTGTCCCAAACTTTGGGGTGGCTGTGTCTTTTTGATTTTAATTTCCCTAAGCTATAGGACCATAAGTGGAAGTGCCCTAGGCTCTGTTGCTTTGTTTTGTAGATGTTTCAGGAAACACCATACACTTCTCCAGAGTGGCTGTTGGCAATTTACATCCCGCCCATCAGCATAACAAGGCTACTAGTTCTCCATGGCCTTTCCTGCCTTTCTGGATTTTACACTTTTTTCAGATGGCCCTTTTGAACGGGGGGCAGTGAGACTTCATTGTAGTGCAGATTTCGTTTGCAAGCTTGCTTGGTTGGCCAAAAAGGGCGTATGCGTTTTTTCCTGAATATATTCAGGAAAAAACGCATACGCACTTTTTGGCCAAGTGCATCATTGTGGACGTTCTGCCTCTTTTCCTATGCTTTACATGCAATTCCAGTCTACCTCCTGAAATCGGTTTCCTGCAATTCTGCCCCGCTTTCAAGTCCTCTTGGCAGCCTTACTTCAATATATTTTTGGACGATAGCTGTCATTTATAACTCTGCAGGTTTGTGAATTACAGTGCCCTTGAGCTCCTTTCTTCAACTCGCTTTCTTGTGAGCTGGCCACAACACCGCAGCTTTGCTTCAGGCCCTAGTGTGGTTCTGGCATGACACGCTGAGCGTTTGGTTAATTCCTCTTCCTGGTGGGAAATGAGAGGAAAATTTGCCCGTCCAGACACCTCCATTTAGTCTCTCATTGGTTCTCCCTATTCCTGTTCATTTTCCAAAGAAATTTCAAAGTGGGCCAAAGAGGAGCTTAAAGGCACTGACTCTCCAAGTGGGGAGAGTGTTAGTAAAGCGTCTGGAATGTTGCACCCGAGTACCAGGGGACAAAAACTGAGACACATTTGAACACATTTCCCGATCACACGGTGGATCATACTCTGGGTTCCACATGCATGTTTTAGCTGAAGGAAGAATCCCTTAAACCTGGAGAGTTGAGACCCATGGAATGGGCCATGCAATATGATTTCAAAGTGTCTGCATTTGCTCACCGAACCTCACCAATCCTATCACTGCTGCGTTTATGCCGCTGTACACATGCTTGATTCTCTTTCGGAGACATATAAATCCATAGGTTTTAAGATACTTACTAGTCAGCTATATTCTTAGGCGTTTAATATGGGGTGTAGAGTCCACTTCGTTGAGCAAGGAGTAGCTCTTGTCTATTACATATTTGGCTTATGGAACGGTATCTGTGCTAATTTCAATCTCTGGTTTTATTCAGCACCCCAACTCACCTTTCCCCTTAAGCAAGCATAAGTTGGTTTTCTACATTTGAGACCCTGTTCTGTTTTGTAATTCAGTTCTTGTGTAGCCAAGTTTACATTCCGTGTAGTAGTGATATCTTATGATGTTTCTTT
Organism: Pseudorca crassidens; assembly: GCF_039906515.1. NCBI lineage: Eukaryota > Metazoa > Chordata > Mammalia > Artiodactyla > Delphinidae > Pseudorca > Pseudorca crassidens. Next base: position 165,704,695 of record NC_090296.1, read on the forward strand.
TTCTGTGTGACTTATTTCAATTAGAATCATCGTACCTGAATCCACTCATTATGCTGCTACGGGCCTGATGACATAGATTTCATTGCTGAGTGATATTGCATTGTACGTAAGTACCACAACTTCTTTATCCATTTTTCACCTTCTGTGATATTGAACTTATACCGTAAACGAGGTTCTTGTAAACAGAGCCGTCCCAAACTTTGGGGTGGCTGTGTCTTTTTGATTTTAATTTCCCTAAGCTATAGGACCATAAGTGGAAGTGCCCTAGGCTCTGTTGCTTTGTTTTTTAGATGTTTCAGGAAACACCATACACTTCTCCAGAGTGGCTGTTGGCAATTTACATCCCGCCCATCAGCATAACAAGGCTCCCAGTTCTCCATGGCCTCTCCTGCCTTTCTGGATTTTACACTTTTTTCAGATGGCCCTTTTGACCGGGGGGCAGTGAGACTTCATTGTAGTGCAGATTTCCTTTGCAAGCTTGCTTGGTTGGCCAAAAAGGGCGTATGCGTTTTTTCCTGAATATATTCAGGAAAAAACGCATACGCCCTTTTTGGCCAAGTGCATCATTGTGGACGTTCTGCCTCTTTTCCTATGCTTTACATGCAATTCCAGTCTACCTCCTGAAATCGGTTTCCTGCAATTCTGCCCCGCTTTCATGTCCTCTTGGCAGCCTTACTTCAATATATTTTTGGACGATAGCTGTCATTTATAACTCTGCAGGTTTGTGAATTACAGTGCCCCTGAGCTCCTTTCTTCAACTCGCTTTCTTGTGAGCTGGCCGCAACACCGCAGCATTGCTTCAGGCCCTAGTGTGGTTCCGGCATGGCACGCTGAGCCTTTGGTTAATTCCTCTTCCTGGTGGGAAATGAGAGTTAAATTTGCCCGTCCAGACACCTCCAGCTAGTCTCTCATTGGTTCTCCCTATTCCTGTTCATTTTCCGCAGAAATTGCAAACTGGGCCAAACAGGAGGTTAAAGGCACTGACTCTCCAAGTGGGGAGAGTGTTAGTAAAGCGTCTGGAATGTTGCACCCGAGTACCAGGGGACGAAAAGTGAGACATTTGAACACGTTTCCCGATCACACGGTGGATCATACTCTGGGTTCCACATGCATGTTTTCGCTGAAGGAAGAATCCTTTAAACCTGGAGAGTTGAGACCCATGGAATGGGTACCATGCAATATGACTTCAAAGGGTCTGCATTGGCTCACCGAACCTCACCAATCCTATCACTGCTGCGCTTATGCCGCTGTACACACGCTTGATTCTCTTTCGGAGACATATAAATCCATAGGTTTTAAGATTCTTACTAGTCAGGTATATTCTTATGCGTTTAATATGGGGTGTTGTGTCCTCTTCGTTGAGCAAGGAGTAGCTCTTGTCTATTACATATTTGGATTATGGAACGGTATCTGTGCTAATTTCAATCTCTGGTTTTATGTAGCACCCCAACTCACCTTTCCCCTTAAACAAGCATAAGTTGGTTTTCTACATTTGAGACCCTGTTCTGTTTTGTAATTCTGTTCCTGTTTAGCCAAGTTTACATTCCGTGTATTAGTGATATCTTATGATGTTTCTTTTTCTGTGTGACTTATCTCACTTAGAATCATCGTGCCTGAATCCACTCATTATGCTGCTATGGGCCTGATGACATAGATTTTATTGCTGAGTGATATTGCATTGTACGTAAGTACCACAACTTCTTTATCCATTTTTCACTTTCTGTGATATTGAACTTGTACCATAAACGAGGTTCTTGTAAACAGAGCCGTCCCATACGGTGGGGTGGCTGTGTCTTTTTGATTTTAATTTCCCTAATCTATAGGACCATAAGTGGAAGTGCCCTAGGCTCTGTTGCTTTGTTTTGTAGATGTTTCAGGAAACACCATACACTTCTCCAGAGTGGCTGTTGGCAATTTACATACCGCCCATCAGCATAACAAGGCTCCCAGTTCTCCATGGCCTGTCCTGCCTTTCTGGATTTTACACTTTTTTCAGATGTTCCTTTTGACCGGGGGGCAGTGAGACTTCATTGTAGTGCAGATTTCCTTTGCAAGCTTGCTTGGTTGGCCAAAAAGTGCGTATGCCTTTTTTCCTGAATATATTCAAGAAAAAACGCATATGCCCTTTTTGGCCAAGTGCATCATTGTGGACGTTCTGCCTCTTTTCCTATGCTTTACATGCAATTCCAGTCTACCTCCTGAAATCGGTTTCCTGCAATTCTGCCCCGCTTTCAAGTCCTCTTGGCAGCCTTACTTCAATATATTTTTGGACGATAGCTGTCATTTATAACTCTGCAGGTTTGTGAATTACAGTGCCCTTGAGCTCCTTTCTTCAACTCGCTTTCTTGTGAGCTGGCCACAACACCGCAGCTTTGCTTCAGGCCCTAGTGTGGTTCCGGCATGACACGCTGAGCCTTTGGTTAATTCCTCTTCCTGGTGGGAAATGAGAGGAAAATTTGCCCGTCCAGACACCTCCAGATAGTCTCTCATTGGTTCTCCCTATTCCTGTTCATTTTCCAAAGAAATTTCAAACTGGGCCAAAGAGGAGCTTAAAGGCACTGACTCTCCAAGTGGGGAGAGTGTTAGTAAAGCGTCTGGAATGTTGCACCCGAGTACCAGGGGACAAAAACTGAGACACATTTGAACACATTTCCCGATCACACGGTGGATCATACTCTGGGTTCCACATGCATGTTTTAGCTGAAGGAAGAATCCCTTAAACCTGGAGAGTTGAGACCCATGGAATGGGCCATGCAATATGATTTCAAAGTGTCTGCATTTGCTCACCGAACCTCACCAATCCTATCACTGCTGCGTTTAGGCCGCTGTACACACGCTTGATTCTCTTTCGGAGACATAGAAATCTATAGGTTTTAAGATTCTTACTGGTCAGGTATATTCTTAGGCGTTTAATATGGGGTGTAGAGTCCACTTCGTTGAGCAAGGAGTAGCTCTTGTCTATTACATATTTGGCTTATGGAACGGTATCTGTGCTAATTTCAATCTCTGGTTTTATGCAGCACCCCAACTCACCTTTCCCCTTAAGCAAGCATAAGTTGGTTTTCTACATTTGAGACCCTGTTCTGTTTTGTAATTCTGTTCCTGTGTAGCCAAGTTTACATTCCGTGTAGTAGTGATATCTTATGATGTTTCTTTTTCTGTGTGACTTATTTCACTTAGAATCATCGTACCTGAATCCACTCATTATGCTGCTACGGGCCTGGTGACATAGATTTCATTGCTGAGTGATATTGCATTGTACGTGAGTACCACAACTTCTTTATCCATTTTTCACTTTCTGTGATATTGAACTCGTACTGTAAACGAGGTTCTTGTAAACAGAGCTGTCCCAAACTTTGGGGTGGCTGTGCCTTTTTGATTCTAATTTCCCTAAGCTATAGGACCATAAGTGGAAGTGCCCTAGGCTCTGTTGCTTTGTTTTGTAGATGTTTCAGGAAACACCATACACTTCTCCAGAGTGGCTGTTGGCAATTTACATCTCGCTCATCAGCATAATAAGGCTCCCAGTTCTCCATGGCCTGTCCTGCCTTTCTGGGTTTTACACTATTATCTGATGGCCCTTTTGACCGGGGGGCAGTGAGACTTCATTGTAGTGCAGATTTCCTTTGCAAGCTTGCTTGGTTGACCAAAAAGTGCGTATGCGTTTTTTCCTGAATATATTCAGGAAAAAACGCATACGCCCTTTTTGGCCAAGTGCATCATTGTGGACGTTCTGCCTCTTTTCCTATGCTTTACATGTAATTCCAGTCTACCTCCTGAAATCGGTTTCCTACAATTCTGCCCCGCTTTCAAGTCCTCTTGGCAGCCTTACTTCAATAGATTTTTTGACGATAGCTGTCATTTATAATTCTGCAGGTTTGTGAATTACAGTGCCCCTGAGCTCCTTTCTTCAACTCGCTTTCTTGTGAGCTGGCCGCAACACCGCATCCTTGCTTCAGGCCCTAGTGTGGTTCCGGCATGGCACGCTGAGCCTTTGGTTAATTCCTCTTCCTGGTGGGAAATGAGAGTTAAATTTGCCCGTCCAGACACCTCCAGCTAGTCTCTCATTGGTTCTCCCTATTCCTGTTCATTTTCTGCAGAAATTGCAAACTGGGCCAAACAGGAGGTTAAAGGCACTGACTCTCCAAGTGGGGAGAGTGTTAGTAAAGCGTCTGGAATGTTGCACCCGAGTACCAGGGGACGAAAACTGACACATTTGAACACGTTTCCCAATCACACGGTGGATCATACTCTGGGTTCCACATGCATGTTTTAGCTGAAGGAAGAATCCCTTAAACCTGGAGAGTTGAGACCCATGGAATGGGTACCATGCAATATGATTTCATAAGGTCTGCATGTGTTCACCGAACCTCACTAATCCTATCACTGCAGCATTTATGCCACTGTACACACGCTTGATTCTCTTTCAGAGACATATAAATCCATAGGTTTTAAGATTCTTACTAGTCAGGTATATTCTTAGACGTTTAATATGGGGTGTTGAGTCCTCTTCGTTGAGCAAGGAGTAGCTCTTGTCTATTACATATTTGGCTTATGGAATGGTATCTGTGCTAATTTCAATCTCTGGTTTTATGCAGCACCCCAACTCACCTTTCCCCTTAAGCAAGCATAAGTTGGTTTTCTACATTTGGGACCCTGTTCTGTTTTGTAATTCTGTTCCTGTGTAGCCAAGTTTACATTCCGTGTAGTAGTGATATCTTATGATGTTTCTTTTTCTGTGTGACTTATTTCACTTAGAATCATCGTACCTGAATCCACTCATTATGCTGCTACGGGCCTGATGACATAGATTTCATTGCTGAGTGATATTGCATTGTATGTACCTACCACAACTTCTTTATCCATTTTTCACTTTCTGTGATATTGAACTCGTACTGTAAACGAGGTTCTTGTAAACAGAGCCGTCCCAAACTTTGGGGTGGCTGTGCCTTTTTGATTCTAATTTCCCTAAGCTATAGGACCATAAGTGGAAGTGCCCTAGGCTCTGTTGCTTTGTTTTGTAGATGTGTCAGGAAACACCATACACTTCTCCAGAGTGGCTGTTGGCAATTTACATCTCGCCCATCAGCATAACAAGGCTCCGAGTTCTCCATGGCCTGTCCTGCCTTTCTGGATTTTACACTATTTTCCGATGGCCCTTTTGACCGGGGGGCAGTGAGACTTCATTGTAGTGCAGATTTCCTTTGCAAGCTTGCTTGGTTGACCAAAAAGTGCGTATGCATTTTTTCCTGAATATATTCAGGAAAAAACGCATACGCCCTTTTTGGCCAAGTGCATCATTGTGGACGTTCTGCCTCTTTTCCTATGCTTTACATGTAATTCCAGTCTACCTCCTGAAATCGGTTTCCTACAATTCTGCCCCGCTTTCAAGTCCTCTTGGCAGCCTTACTTCAATAGATTTTTGGACGATAGCTGTCATTTATAACTCTGCAGGTTTGTGAATTACAGTGCCCCTGAGCTCCTTTCTTCAACTCGCTTTCTTGTGAGCTGGCCGCAACACCACAGCCTTGCTTCAGGCCCTAGTGTGGTTCCGGCATGGCACGCTGAGCCTTTGGTTAATTCCTCTTCCTGGTGGGAAATGAGAGTTAAATTTGCCCGTCCAGACACCTTGAGCTAGTCTCTCATTGGTTCTCCCTATTCCTGTTCATTTTCCGCAGAAATTGCAAACTGGGCCAAACAGGAGGTTAAAGGCACTGACTCTCCAAGTGGGCAGAGTGTTAGTAAAGCGTCTGGAATGTTGCACCCGAGTACCAGGGGACGAAAACTGACACATTTGAACACGTTTCCCAATCACACGGTGGATCATACTCTGGGTTCCACATGCATGTTTTAGCTGAAGGAAGAATCCCTTAAACCTGGAGAGTTGAGACCCATGGAATGGGTACCATGCAATATGATTTCATAGGGTCTGCATGTGTTCACCGAACCTCACTAATCCTATCACTGCAGCATTTATGCCACTGTACACACGCTTGATTCTCTTTCGGAGACATATAAATCCATAGGTTTTAAGATTCTTACTAGTCAGGTATATTCTTAGACGTTTAATATGGGGTGTTGAGTCCTCTTCGTTGAGCAAAGACTAGCTCTTGTCTATTACATATTTGGCTTATGGAACGGTATCTGTGCTAATTTCAATCTCTGGTTTTATGCAGCACCCCAACTCACCTTTCCCCTTAAGCAAGCATAAGTTGGTTTTCTACATTTGAGACCCTGTTCTGTTTTGTAATTCAGTTCCTGTGTAGCCAAGTTTACATTCCGTGTAGTAGTGATATCTTATGATGTTTCTTTTTCTGTGTGACTTATTTCACTTAGAATCATCGTACCTGAATCCACTCATTATGCTGCTACGGGCCTGATGATATACATTTCATTGTTGAGTGATATTGCATTGTACGTAAGTACCACAACTTCTTTATCCATTTTTTACTTTCTGTGATATTGAACTTGTAGTGTAAATGAGGTTCTTGTAAACAGAGCCGTCCCAAACTTTGGGGTGGCTGTGTCTTTTTGATTTTAATTTCCCTAAGCTATAGAACCGTAAGTGGAAGTGCCTTAGGCTCTGTTGCTTTGTTTTTTAGATGTTTCAGGAAACACCATACACTTCTCCAGAGTGGCTGTTGGCAATTTACATCTCGCCCATCAGCATAACAAGGCTCCCAATTCTCCATGGCCTGTCCTGCCTTTCTGGATTTTACACTTTTTTCAGATGGCCCTTTTGACTGGGGGGCAGTGAGACTTCATTGTAATGCAGAATTCCTTTGCAAGCTTGCTTGGTTGGCCAAAAAGGGCGTATGCGTTTTTTCCTGAATATATTCAGGAAAAAACGCATACGCCCTTTTTGGCCAAGTGCATCATTGTGGACGTTCTGCCTCTTTTCCTATGCTTTACATGCAATTCCAGTCTACCTCCTGAAATCGGTTTCCTGCAATTCTGCCCCGCTTTCAAGTCCTCTTGGCAGCCTTACTTCAATATATTTTTGGACGATAGCTGTCATTTATAACTCTGCAGGTTTGTGAATTACAGTGCCTCTGAGCTCCTTTCTTCAACTCGCTTTCTTGTGAGCTGGCTGCAACACCGCAGCATTGCTTCAGGCCCTAGTGTGGTTCCGGCATGGCACGCTGAGCCTTTGGTTAATTCCTCTTCCTGGTGGGAAATGAGAGTTAAATTTGCCCGTCCAGGCACCTCCAGCTAGTCTCTCATTGGTTCTCCCTATTCCTGTTCATTTTCCGCAGAAATGGCAAACTGGGCCAAACAGGAGGTTAAAGGCACTGACTCTCCAAGTGGGGAGAGTGTTAGTAAAGCGTCTGGAATGTTGCACCCGAGTACCAGGGGACAAAACCTGAGACACATTTGAACACGTTCCCCAATCACACGGTGGATCATACTCTGGGTTCCACATGCATGTTTTAGCTGAAGGAAGAATCCCTTAAACCTGGAGAGTTGAGACCCATGGAATGGGTACCATGCAATATAAATTCAAAGGTTCTGCATTGGCTCACCGAACCTCACCAATCTTATCACTGCTGCGCTTTTGCCACTGTACACACGCTTGATTCTCTTTCGGAGACATATAAATCCATAGGTTTTAAGATTCTTACTAGTCAGGTATATTCTTAGACGTTTAATATGGGGTGTTGAGTCCTCTTCGTTGAGCAAAGACTAGCTCTTGTCTATTACATATTTGGCTTATGGAACGGTATCTGTGCTAATTTCAATCTCTGGTTTTATGCAGCACCCCAACTCACCTTTCCCCTTAAGCAAGCATAAGTTGGTTTTCTACATTTGAGACCCTGTTCTGTTTTGTAATTCAGTTCCTGTGTAGCCAAGTTTACATTCCGTGTAGTAGTGATATTTTATGATGTTTCTTTTTCTGTGTGACTTATTTCACTTAGAATCATCGTACCTGAATCCACTCATTATGCTGCTACGGGCCTGATGATATACATTTCATTGTTGAGTGATATTGCATTGTACGTAAGTACCACAACTTCTTTATCCATTTTTTACTTTCTGTGATATTGAACTTGTAGTGTAAATGAGGTTCTTGTAAACAGAGCCGTCCCAAACTTTGGGGTGGCTGTGTCTTTTTGATTTTAATTTCCCTAAGCTATAGAACCGTAAGTGGAAGTGCCTTAGGCTCTGTTGCTTTGTTTTTTAGATGTTTCAGGAAACACCATACACTTCTCCAGAGTGGCTGTTGGCAATTTACATCTCGCCCATCAGCATAACAAGGCTCCCAATTCTCCATGGCCTGTCCTGCCTTTCTGGATTTTACACTTTTTTCAGATGGCCCTTTTGACTGGGGGGCAGTGAGACTTCATTGTAATGCAGATTTCCTTTGCAAGCTTGCTTGGTTGGCCAAAAAGGGCGTATGCGTTTTTTCCTGAATATATTCAGGAAAAAACGCATACGCCCTTTTTGGCCAAGTGCATCATTGTGGACGTTCTGCCTCTTTTCCTATGCTTTACATGCAATTCCAGTCTACCTCCTGAAATCGGTTTCCTGCAATTCTGCCCCGCTTTCAAGTCCTCTTGGCAGCCTTACTTCAATATATTTTTGGACGATAGCTGTCATTTATAACTCTGCAGGTTTGTGAATTACAGTGCCTCTGAGCTCCTTTCTTCAACTCGCTTTCTTGTGAGCTGGCTGCAACACCGCAGCATTGCTTCAGGCCCTAGTGTGGTTCCGGCATGGCACGCTGAGCCTTTGGTTAATTCCTCTTCCTGGTGGGAAATGAGAGTTAAATTTGCCCGTCCAGGCACCTCCAGCTAGTCTCTCATTGGTTCTCCCTATTCCTGTTCATTTTCCGCAGAAATGGCAAACTGGGCCAAACAGGAGGTTAAAGGCACTGACTCTCCAAGTGGGGAGAGTGTTAGTAAAGCGTCTGGAATGTTGCACCCGAGTACCAGGGGACAAAACCTGAGACACATTTGAACACGTTCCCCAATCACACGGTGGATCATACTCTGGGTTCCACATGCATGTTTTAGCTGAAGGAAGAATCCCTTAAACCTGGAGAGTTGAGACCCATGGAATGGGTACCATGCAATATGATTTCATAGGGTCTGCATGTGTTCACCGAACCTCACTAATCCTATCACTGCAGCATTTATGCCACTGTACACACGCTTGATTCTCTTTCAGAGACATATAAATCCATAGGTTTTAAGATTCTTACTAGTCAGGTATATTCTTAGACGTTTAATATGGGGTGTTGAGTCCTCTTCGTTGAGCAAGGAGTAGCTCTTGTCTATTACATATTTGGCTTATGGAACGGTATCTGTGCTAATTTCAATCTCTGGTTTTATGCAGCACCCCAACTCACCTTTCCCCTTAAGCAAGAATAAGTTGGTTTTCTACATTTGAGACCCTGTTCTGTTTTGTAATTCTGTTCCTGTGTAGCCAAGTTTACATTCCGTGTAGTAGTGATATCTTATGATGTTTCTTTTTCTGTGTGACTTATTTCACTTAGAATCATCGTACCTGAATCCACTCATTATGCTGCTACGGGCCTGATGACATAGATTTCATTGCTGAGTGATATTGCATTGTATGTACCTACCACAACTTCTTTATCCATTTTTCACTTTCTGTGATATTGAACTCGTACTGTAAACGAGGTTCTTGTAAACAGAGCCGTCCCAAACTTTGGGGTGGCTGTGCCTTTTTGATTCTAATTTCCCTAAGCTATAGGACCATAAGTGGAAGTGCCCTAGGCTCTGTTGCTTTGTTTTGTAGATGTGTCAGGAAACACCATACACTTCTCCAGAGTGGCTGTTGGCAATTTACATCTCGCCCATCAGCATAACAAGGCTCCGAGTTCTCCATGGCCTGTCCTGCCTTTCTGGATTTTACACTATTTTCCGATGGCCCTTTTGACCGGGGGGCAGTGAGACTTCATTGTAGTGCAGATTTCCTTTGCAAGCTTGCTTGGTTGACCAAAAAGTGCGTATGCGTTTTTTCCTGAATATATTCAGGAAAAAACGCATACGCCCTTTTTGGCCAAGTGCATCATTGTGGACGTTCTGCCTCTTTTCCTATGCTTTACATGTAATTCCAGTCTACCTCCTGAAATCGGTTTCCTACAATTCTGCCCCGCTTTCAAGTCCTCTTGGCAGCCTTACTTCAATAGATTTTTGGACGATAGCTGTCATTTATTACTCTGCAGGTTTGTGAATTACAGTGCCCCTGAGCTCCTTTCTTCAACTCGCTTTCTTGTGAGCTGGCCGCAACACCGCAGCATTGCTTCAGGCCCTAGTGTGGTTCCGGCATGGCACGCTGAGCCTTTGGTTAATTCCTCTTCCTGGTGGGAAATGAGAGTTAAATTTGCCCGTCCAGACACCTCCAGCTAGTCTCTCATTGGTTCTCCCTATTCCTGTTCATTTTCCGCAGAAATTGCAAACTGGGCCAAACAGGAGGTTAAAGGCACTGACTCTCCAAGTGGGGAGAGTGTTAGTAAAGCGTCTGGAATGTTGCACCCGAGTACCAGGGGACGAAAACTGAGACAAATTTGAACACGTTTCCCAATCACACGGTGGATCATACTCTGGGTTCCACATGCATGTTTTAGCTGAAGGAAGAATCCCTTAAACCTGGAGAGTTGAGACCCATGGAATGGGTACCATGCAATATGATTTCATAGGGTCTGCATGTTTTCACCGAACCTCACTAATCCTATCACTGCAGCATTTATGCCACTGTACACACGCTTGATTCTCTTTCGGAGACATATAAATCCATAGGTTTTAAGATTCTTACTAGTCAGGTATATTCTTAGGCGTTTAATATGGGGTGTAGAGTCCACTTCTTTGAGCAAGGAGTAGCTCTTGTCTATTACATATTTGGCTTATGGAATGGTATCTGTGCTAATTTCAATCTCTGGTTTTATGCAGCACGCCAACTCACCTTTCCCCTTAAGCAAGCATAAGTTGGTTTTGTACATTTGAGACCCTGTTCTGTTTTGTAATTCAGTTCCTGTGTAGCCAAGTTTACATTCCTTGTAGTAGTGATAACTTATGATGTTTCTTTTTCTGTGTGACTTATTTCACTTAGAATCATCGTACCTGAATCCACTCATTATGCTGCTATGGGCCTGATGACATAGATTTCATTGCTGAGTGATATTGCATTGTACGTAAGTACCACAACTTCTTTATCTATTTTTCACTTTCTGTGATATTGAACTTGTACCACAAACGAGGTTCTTGTAAACAGAGCCGTCCCAAACTTTGGGGTGGCTGTGTGTTTTTGATTTTAATTTCCCTAAGCTATAGGACCATAAGTGGAAGTGCCCTAGGCTCTGTTGCTTTGTTTTTTAGATGTTTCAGGAAACACCATACACTTCTCCAGAGTGGCTGTTGGCAATTTACATCCCGCCCATCAGCATAACAAGGCTCCCAGTTCTCCATGGCCTGTCCTGCCTTTCTGGATTTTACACTTTTTTCAGATGGCCCTTTTGACCGGGGGCAATGAGAGTTCATTGTAGTGCAGATTTCCTTTGCAAGCTTGCTTGGTTGGCCAAAAAGGTCGTATGGGTTTTTTCCTGAATATATTCAGGAAAAAACCCATACGCCCTTTTTGGCCAAGTGCATCATTGTGGACGTTCTGCCTCTTTTCCTATGCTTTACATGCAATTCCAGTCTACCTCTTGAAATCGGTTTCCTGCAATTCTGCCCCGCTTTCAAGTCCTCTTGGCAGCCTTACTTCAATATATTTTTGGACGATAGCTGTCATTTATAACTCTGCAGGTTTGTGAATTACAGTGCCCCTGAGCTCCTTTATTCAACTCGCTTTCTTGTGAGCTGGCCGCAACACCGCAGCATTGATTCAGGCCCTAGTGTGGTTCCGGCATGGCACGCTGAGCCTTTGGTTAATTCCTCTTCCTGGTGGGAAATGAGAGTTAAATTTGCCCGTCCAGACACCTCCAGCTAGTCTCTCATTGGTTCTCCCTATTCCTGTTCATCTTCCGCAGAAGTTGCAAACTGGGCCAAACAGGAGGTTAAAGGCACTGACTGTCCAAGTGGGGAGAGTGTTACTAAAGCGTCCGGAATGTTGCACCCGAGTACCAGGGGACGAAAACTGAGGCCCATTTGAACACGTTTCCCGATCACACGGTGGATCATACTCTGGGTTCTACATGCATGTTTTAGCTGAAGGAAGAATCCCTTAAACCTGGAGAGTTGGGACCCATGGAATGGGTACCATGCAATATGACTTTAAAGGGTCTGCATTTGTTCACTGAACATCACCAATCCTATCAATGCTGCGTTTATGCCGCTGTACACACGCTTGATTCTCTTTTGGAGTCATATAAATCCATAGGTTTTAAGATTCTTACTAGTCAGGTATAATCTTAGGCATTTAATATGGGGTATGGAGTCCACTTCGTTGAGCAAGGAGTAGCTCTTGTCTGTTATATATTTGGCTTATGGAAGAGTATCTGTGCTAATTTCAATCTCTGGTTTTATGCAGCACCCCAACTCACCTTTCCCCTTAAGCAAGCATAAGTTGGTTTTCTACATTTGAGACCCTGTTCTGTTTTGTAATTCTGTTCCTGTGTAGCCAAGTTTACATTCCGTGTAGTAGTGATATCTTATGATGTTTCTTTTTCTGTGTGACTTATTTCACTTAGAATCATCGTACCTGAATCCACTCATTATGCTGCTATGGGCCTGATGACATACATTTCATTGCTGAGTGATATTGCATTGTACGTAAGTACCACAACTTCTTTATCCATTTTTCACTTTCTGTGATATTGAACTTGTACTGTAAACGAGGTTCTTGTAAACAGAGCCGTCCCAAACTTTGGGGTGGCTGTGCCTTTTTGATTCTAATTTCCCTAAGCTATAGGACCATAAGTGGAAGTGCCCTAGGCTCTGTTGCTTTGTTTTGTAGATGTGTCAGGAAACACCATACACTTCTCCAGAGTGGCTGTTGGCAATTTACATCTCGCCCATCAGCATAACAAGGCTCCGAGTTCTCCATGGCCTGTCCTGCCTTTCTGGATTTTACACTATTTTCCGATGGCCCTTTTGACCGGGGGGCAGTGAGACTTCATTGTAGTGCAGATTTCCTTTGCAAGCTTGCTTGGTTGACCAAAAAGTGCGTATGCGTTTTTTCCTGAATATATTCAGGAAAAAACGCATACGCCCTTTTTGGCCAAGTGCATCATTGTGGACGTTCTGCCTCTTTTCCTATGCTTTACATGTAATTCCAGTCTACCTCCTGAAATCGGTTTCCTACAATTCTGCCCCGCTTTCAAGTCCTCTTGGCAGCCTTACTTCAATAGATTTTTGGACGATAGCTGTCATTTATAACTCTGCAGGTTTGTGAATTACAGTGCCCCTGAGCTCCTTTCTTCAACTCGCTTTCTTGTGAGCTGGCCGCAACACCACAGCCTTGCTTCAGGCCCTAGTGTGGTTCCGGCATGGCACGCTGAGCCTTTGGTTAATTCCTCTTCCTGGTGGGAAATGAGAGTTAAATTTGCCCGTCCAGACACCTCCAGCTAGTCTCTCATTGGTTCTCCCTATTCCTGTTCATTTTCCGCAGAAATTGCAAACTGGGCCAAACAGGAGGTTAAAGGCACTGACTCTCCAAGTGGGGAGAGTGTTAGTAAAGCGTCTGGAATGTTGCACCCGAGTACCAGGGGACGAAAACTGAGACAAATTTGAACACGTTTCCCAATCACACGGTGGATCATACTCTGGGTTCCACATGCATGTTTTAGCTGAAGGAAGAATCCCTTAAACCTGGAGAGTTGAGACCCATGGAATGGGTACCATGCAATATGATTTCATAGGGTCTGCATGTTTTCACCGAACCTCACTAATCCTATCACTGCAGCATTTATGCCACTGTACACACGCTTGATTCTCTTTCGGAGACATATAAATCCATAGGTTTTAAGATTCTTACTAGTCAGGTATATTCTTAGGCGTTTAATATGGGGTGTAGAGTCCACTTCTTTGAGCAAGGAGTAGCTCTTGTCTATTACATATTTGGCTTATGGAATGGTATCTGTGCTAATTTCAATCTCTGGTTTTATGCAGCACGCCAACTCACCTTTCCCCTTAAGCAAGCATAAGTTGGTTTTGTACATTTGAGACCCTGTTCTGTTTTGTAATTCAGTTCCTGTGTAGCCAAGTTTACATTCCTTGTAGTAGTGATAACTTATGATGTTTCTTTTTCTGTGTGACTTATTTCACTTAGAATCATCGTACCTGAATCCACTCATTATGCTGCTATGGGCCTGATGACATAGATTTCATTGCTGAGTGATATTGCATTGTACGTAAGTACCACAACTTCTTTATCTATTTTTCACTTTCTGTGATATTGAACTTGTACCACAAACGAGGTTCTTGTAAACAGAGCCGTCCCAAACTTTGGGGTGGCTGTGTGTTTTTGATTTTAATTTCCCTAAGCTATAGGACCATAAGTGGAAGTGCCCTAGGCTCTGTTGCTTTGTTTTTTAGATGTTTCAGGAAACACCATACACTTCTCCAGAGTGGCTGTTGGCAATTTACATCCCGCCCATCAGCATAACAAGGCTCCCAGTTCTCCATGGCCTGTCCTGCCTTTCTGGATTTTACACTTTTTTCAGATGGCCCTTTTGACCGGGGGCAATGAGAGTTCATTGTAGTGCAGATTTCCTTTGCAAGCTTGCTTGGTTGGCCAAAAAGGTCGTATGGGTTTTTTCCTGAATATATTCAGGAAAAAACCCATACGCCCTTTTTGGCCAAGTGCATCATTGTGGACGTTCTGCCTCTTTTCCTATGCTTTACATGCAATTCCAGTCTACCTCTTGAAATCGGTTTCCTGCAATTCTGCCCCGCTTTCAAGTCCTCTTGGCAGCCTTACTTCAATATATTTTTGGACGATAGCTGTCATTTATAACTCTGCAGGTTTGTGAATTACAGTGCCCCTGAGCTCCTTTCTTCAACTCGCTTTCTTGTGAGCTGGCCGCAACACCGCAGCATTGATTCAGGCCCTAGTGTGGTTCCGGCATGGCACGCTGAGCCTTTGGTTAATTCCTCTTCCTGGTGGGAAATGAGAGTTAAATTTGCCCGTCCAGACACCTCCAGCTAGTCTCTCATTGGTTCTCCCTATTCCTGTTCATCTTCCGCAGAAGTTGCAAACTGGGCCAAACAGGAGGTTAAAGGCACTGACTGTCCAAGTGGGGAGAGTGTTACTAAAGCGTCCGGAATGTTGCACCCGAGTACCAGGGGACGAAAACTGAGACCCATTTGAACACGTTTCCCGATCACACGGTGGATCATACTCTGGGTTCTACATGCATGTTTTAGCTGAAGGAAGAATCCCTTAAACCTGGAGAGTTGGGACCCATGGAATGGGTACCATGCAATATGACTTTAAAGGGTCTGCATTTGTTCACTGAACCTCACCAATCCTATCAATGCTGCGTTTATGCCGCTGTACACACGCTTGATTCTCTTTCGGAGTCATATAAATCCATAGGTTTTAAGATTCTTACTAGTCAGGTATAATCTTAGGCATTTAATATGGGGTATAGAGTCCACTTCGTTGAGCAAGGAGTAGCTCTTGTCTGTTATATATTTGGCTTATGGAACAGTATCTGTGCTAATTTCAATCTCTGGTTTTATGCAGCACCCCAACTCACCTTTCCCCTTAAGCAAGCATAAGTTGGTTTTCTACATTTGAGACCCTGTTCTGTTTTGTAATTCTGTTCATGTGTAGCCAAGTTTACATTCCTTTAGTCGTGATATCTTACGATGTTTCTTTTTCTGTGTGACTTATTTCACTTAGAGTCATCGTACCTGAATCCACTCATGCTGCTATGGGCCTGATGACATAGATTTCATTGCTGAGTGATATTGCATTTTATGTAAGCACCACAACTTCTTTATCCATTTTTCGCTTTCTGTGATATTGAACTTGTACCGTAAACGAGGTTCTTGTAAACAGAGCCGTCCCAAACTTTGGGGTGGCTGTGTCTTTTTGATTTTAATTTCCCTAAGCTATAGGACCATAAGTGGAAGTGCCCTAGGCTCTGTTGCTTTGTTTTTTAGATGTTTCAGGAAACACCATACACTTCTCCAGAGTGGCTGTTGGCAATTTACATCCCGCTCATCAGCATAACAAGGCTCCCAGTTCTCCATGGCCTGTCCTGCCTTTCTGTATTTTACACTTTTTTCAGATGGCCCTTTTGACCAGGGGGCAGTGAGACTTCATTGTAGTGCAGATTTCCTTTGCAAGCTTGCTTGGTTGGCCAAAAAGGGCGTATGCGTTTTTTCCTGAATATATTAAGGAAAAAATGCATACGCCCTTTTTGGTCAAGTGCATCATTGTGGACCTTCTGCCTCTTTTCCTATGCTTTACATGCAATTCCAGTCTACCTCCTGAAATCAGTTTCCTGCAATTCTGCCCCACTTTCAAGTCGTCTTGGCAACCTTACTTCAATATATTGTTAGATGATAGATGTCATTTATAACTCTGCCGGTTTGTGAATTACAGTGCCCCTGAGCTCCTTTCTTCAACTCGCTTTCTTGTGAGCTGGCCGCAACACCGCAGCATTGATTCAGGCCCTAGTGTGGTTCCAGCATGGCACGCTGAGCCTTTGGTTAATTCCTCTTCCTGGTGGGAAATGAGAGTTAAATTTGCCCGTCCAGACACCTCCAGCTAGTCTCTCAATGGTTCTCCCTATTCCTGTTCATTTTCCGCAGAAATTGCAATCTGGGCCATACAGGAGGTTAAAGGCACTGACTCTCCAAGTGGGGAGAGTGTTAGTAAAGTGTCTGGAATGTTGCACCCGAGTACCAGGGGATGAAAACTGAGACACATTTGAACACGTTTCCCGATCACACGGTGGATCATACTCTGGGTTCCACATGCATGTTTTAGCTGAAGGAAGAATCCCTTAAACTTGGAGAGTTGAGACCCATGGAATGGTTACCATGCAATATGACTTCAAAGGGTCTGCATTTGCTCACCGCACCTCACCAATCCTATCACTGCTGCGTTTATGCCGCTGTACACACGCTTGATTCTCTTTCGGAGACATAGAAATCCATAGGTTTTAAGATTCTTACTAGTCAGGTATATTCTTAGGCGTTTAATATGGGGTGTAGAGTCCACTTCGTTGAGCAAGGAGTAGCTCTTGTCTATTACATATTTGGCTTATGGAATGGTATCTGTGCTAATTTCAATCTCTGGTTTTATGCAGCACCCCAACTCACCTTTCCCCTTAAGCAAGCATAAGTTGGTTTTCTACATTTGAGACCCTGTTCTGTTTTGTAATTCAGTTCCTGTGTAGCCAAGTTTACATTCCGTGTAGTAGTGATATCTTATGATGTTTCTTTTTCTGTGTGACTTATTTCACTTAGAATCATCGTACCTGAATCCACTCATTATGCTGCTACGGGCCTGATGACATAGATTTCATTGCTGAGTGATATTGCATTGTACGTAAGTACCACAACTTCTTTATCTATTTTTCACTTTCTGTGATATTGAACTTGTACCACAAACGAGGTTCTTGTAAACAGAGCCGTCCCAAACTTTGGGGTGGCTGTGTCTTTTTGATTTTAATTTCCCTAAGCTATAGGACCATAAGTGGAAGTGCCCTAGGCTCTGTTGCTTTGTTTTTTAGATGTTTCAGGAAACACCATACACTTCTCCAGAGTGGCTCTTGGCAATTGACATCCCGCCCATCAGCATAACAAGGCTCCCAGTTCTCCATGGCCTGTCCTGCCTTTCTGGATTTTACACTTTTTTCAGATGGCCCTTTTGACCAGGGGGCAGTGAGACTTCATTGTTGTGCAGATTTCCTTTGCAAGCTTGCTTGGTTGGCCAAAAAGTGCGTATGCGTTTTTTCCTGAATATATTCAAGAAAAAACACATATGCCCTTTTTGGCCAAGTGCATCATTGTGGACGTTCTGCCTCTTTTCCTATGCTTTACATGCAATTCCAGTCTACCTCCTGAAATTGGTTTCCTGCAATTCTGCCCCGCTTTCAAGTCCTCTTGGCAGCCTTACTTCAATATATTTTTGGACGATAGCTGTCATTTATAACTCTGCAGGTTTGTGAATTACAGTGCCCCTGAGCTCCTTTCTTCAACTCGCTTTCTTGTGAGCTGGCCGCAACACCGCAGCATTGCTTCAGGCCCTAGTGTGGTTCCGGCATGGCTCGCTGAGCCTTTGTTTAATTCCTCTTCCTGGTGGGAAATGAGAGTTAAATTTGCCCGTCCAGACACCTCCAGCTAGTCTCTCATTGGTTCTCCCTATTCCTGTTCATTTTCCGCAGAAATTGCAAACTGGGCCAAACAGGAGGTTAAAGGCACTGACTCTCCAAGTGGGGAGAGTGTTAGTAAAGCGTCTGGAATGTTGCACCCGAGTACCAGGGGACGAAAACTGAGACAAATTTGAACACGTTTCCCAATCACACGGTGGATCATACTCTGGGTTCCACATGCATGTTTTAGCTGAAGGAAGAATCCCTTAAACCTGGAGAGTTGAGACCCATGGAATGGGTACCATGCAATATGATTTCATAGGGTCTGCATGTTTTCACCGAACCTCACTAATCCTATCACTGCAGCATTTATGCCACTGTACACACGCTTGATTCTCTTTCGGAGACATATAAATCCATAGGTTTTAAGATTCTTACTAGTCAGGTATATTCTTAGGCGTTTAATATGGGGTGTAGAGTCCACTTCTTTGAGCAAGGAGTAGCTCTTGTCTATTACATATTTGGCTTATGGAATGGTATCTGTGCTAATTTCAATCTCTGGTTTTATGCAGCACGCCAACTCACCTTTCCCCTTAAGCAAGCATAAGTTGGTTTTGTACATTTGAGACCCTGTTCTGTTTTGTAATTCAGTTCCTGTGTAGCCAAGTTTACATTCCTTGTAGTAGTGATAACTTATGATGTTTCTTTTTCTGTGTGACTTATTTCACTTAGAATCATCGTACCTGAATCCACTCATTATGCTGCTATGGGCCTGATGACATAGATTTCATTGCTGAGTGATATTGCATTGTACGTAAGTACCACAACTTCTTTATCTATTTTTCACTTTCTGTGATATTGAACTTGTACCACAAACGAGGTTCTTGTAAACAGAGCCGTCCCAAACTTTGGGGTGGCTGTGTGTTTTTGATTTTAATTTCCCTAAGCTATAGGACCATAAGTGGAAGTGCCCTAGGCTCTGTTGCTTTGTTTTTTAGATGTTTCAGGAAACACCATACACTTCTCCAGAGTGGCTGTTGGCAATTTACATCCCGCCCATCAGCATAACAAGGCTCCCAGTTCTCCATGGCCTGTCCTGCCTTTCTGGATTTTACACTTTTTTCAGATGGCCCTTTTGACCGGGGGCAATGAGAGTTCATTGTAGTGCAGATTTCCTTTGCAAGCTTGCTTGGTTGGCCAAAAAGGTCGTATGGGTTTTTTCCTGAATATATTCAGGAAAAAACCCATACGCCCTTTTTGGCCAAGTGCATCATTGTGGACGTTCTGCCTCTTTTCCTATGCTTTACATGCAATTCCAGTCTACCTCTTGAAATCGGTTTCCTGCAATTCTGCCCCGCTTTCAAGTCCTCTTGGCAGCCTTACTTCAATATATTTTTGGACGATAGCTGTCATTTATAACTCTGCAGGTTTGTGAATTACAGTGCCCCTGAGCTCCTTTATTCAACTCGCTTTCTTGTGAGCTGGCCGCAACACCGCAGCATTGATTCAGGCCCTAGTGTGGTTCCGGCATGGCACGCTGAGCCTTTGGTTAATTCCTCTTCCTGGTGGGAAATGAGAGTTAAATTTGCCCGTCCAGACACCTCCAGCTAGTCTCTCATTGGTTCTCCCTATTCCTGTTCATCTTCCGCAGAAGTTGCAAACTGGGCCAAACAGGAGGTTAAAGGCACTGACTGTCCAAGTGGGGAGAGTGTTACTAAAGCGTCCGGAATGTTGCACCCGAGTACCAGGGGACGAAAACTGAGACCCATTTGAACACGTTTCCCGATCACACGGTGGATCATACTCTGGGTTCTACATGCATGTTTTAGCTGAAGGAAGTATCCCTTAAACCTGGAGAGTTGGGACCCATGGAATGGGTACCATGCAATATGACTTTAAAGGGTCTGCATTTGTTCACTGAACCTCACCAATCCTATCAATGCTGCGTTTATGCCGCTGTACACACGCTTGATTCTCTTTCGGAGTCATATAAATCCATAGGTTTTAAGATTCTTACTAGTCAGGTATAATCTTAGGCATTTAATATGGGGTATAGAGTCCACTTCGTTGAGCAAGGAGTAGCTCTTGTCTGTTATATATTTGGCTTATGGAACAGTATCTGTGCTAATTTCAATCTCTGGTTTTATGCAGCACCCCAACTCACCTTTCCCCTTAAGCAAGCATAAGTTGGTTTTCTACATTTGAGACCCTGTTCTGTTTTGTAATTCTGTTCATGTGTAGCCAAGTTTACATTCCGTGTAGTCGTGATATCTTACGATGTTTCTTTTTCTGTGTGACTTATTTCACTTAGAATCATCGTACCTGAATCCACTCATGCTGCTATGGGCCTGATGACATAGATTTCATTGCTGAGTGATATTGCATTTTATGTAAGCACCACAACTTCTTTATCCATTTTTCGCTTTCTGTGATATTGAACTTGTACCGTAAACGAGGTTCTTGTAAACAGAGCCGTCCCAAACTTTGGGGTGGCTGTGTCTTTTTGATTTTAATTTCCCTAAGCTATAGGACCATAAGTGGAAGTGCCCTAGGCTCTGTTGCTTTGTTTTGTAGATGTGTCAGGAAACACCATACACTTCTCCAGAGTGGCTGTTGGCAATTTACATCCCGCTCATCAGCATAACAAGGCTCCCAGTTCTCCATGGCCTGTCCTGCCTTTCTGTATTTTACACTTTTTTCAGATGGCCCTTTTGACCAGGGGGCAGTGAGACTTCATTGTAGTGCAGATTTCCTTTGCAAGCTTGCTTGGTTGGCCAAAAAGGGCGTATGCGTTTTTTCCTGAATATATTAAGGAAAAAATGCATACGCCCTTTTTGGTCAAGTGCATCATTGTGGACCTTCTGCCTCTTTTCCTATGCTTTACATGCAATTCCAGTCTACCTCCTGAAATCAGTTTCCTGCAATTCTGCCCCACTTTCAAGTCGTCTTGGCAACCTTACTTCAATATATTGTTAGATGATAGATGTCATTTATAACTCTGCAGGTTTGTGAATTACAGTGCCCCTGAGCTCCTTTCTTCAACTCGCTTTCTTGTGAGCTGGCCGCAACACCGCAGGATTGCTTCAGGCCCTAGTGTGGTTCCAGCATGGCACGCTGAGCCTTTGGTTAATTCCTCTTCCTGGTGGGAAATGAGAGTTAAATTTGCCCGTCCAGACACCTCCAGCTAGTCTCTCAATGGTTCTCCCTATTCCTGTTCATTTTCCGCAGAAATTGCAATCTGGGCCATACAGGAGGTTAAAGGCACTGACTCTCCAAGTGGGGAGAGTGTTAGTAAAGTGTCTGGAATGTTGCACCCGAGTACCAGGGGATGAAAACTGAGACACATTTGAACACGTTTCCCGATCACACGGTGGATCATACTCTGGGTTCCACATGCATGTTTTAGCTGAAGGAAGAATCCCTTAAACCTGGAGAGTTGAGACCCATGGAATGGTTACCATGCAATATGACTTCAAAGGGTCTGCATTTGCTCACCGAACCTCACCAATCCTATCACTGCTGCGTTTATGCCGCTGTACACACGCTTGATTCTCTTTCGGAGACATAGAAATCCATAGGTTTTAAGATTCTTACTAGTCAGGTATATTCTTAGGCGTTTAATATGGGGTGTAGAGTCCACTTCGTTGAGCAAGGAGTAGCTCTTGTCTATTACATATTTGGCTTATGGAAGGGTATCTGTGCTAATTTCAATCTCTGGTTTTATGCAGCACCCCAACTCACCTTTCCCCTTAAGCAAGCATAAGTTGGTTTTCTACATTTGAGACCCTGTTCTGTTTTGTAATTCAGTTCCTGTGTAGCCAAGTTTACATTCCGTGTAGTAGTGATATCTTATGATGTTTCTTTTTCTGTGTGACTTATTTCACTTAGAATCATCGTACCTGAATCCACTCATTATGCTGCTACGGGCCTGATGACATAGATTTCATTGCTGAGTGATATTGCATTGTACGTAAGTACCACAACTTCTTTATCTATTTTTCACTTTCTGTGATATTGAACTTGTACCACAAACGAGGTTCTTGTAAACAGAGCCGTCCCAAACTTTGGGGTGGCTGTGTCTTTTTGATTTTAATTTCCCTAAGCTATAGGACCATAAGTGGAAGTGCCCTAGGCTCTGTTGCTTTGTTTTTTAGATGTTTCAGGAAACACCATACACTTCTCCAGAGTGGCTCTTGGCAATTTACATCCCGCCCATCAGCATAACAAGGCTCCCAGTTCTCCATGGCCTGTCCTGCCTTTCTGGATTTTACACTTTTTTCAGATGGCCCTTTTGACCAGGGGGCAGTGAGACTTCATTGTTGTGCAGATTTCCTTTGCAAGCTTGCTTTGTTGGCCAAAAAGTGCGTATGCGTTTTTTCCTGAATATATTCAAGAAAAAACACATATGCCCTTTTTGGCCAAGTGCATCATTGTGGACGTTCTGCCTCTTTTCCTATGCTTTACATGCAATTCCAGTCTACCTCCTGAAATCGGTTTCCTGCAATTCTGCCCCGCTTTCAAGTCCTCTTGGCAGCCTTACTTCAATATATTTTTGGACGATAGCTGTCATTTATAACTCTGCAGGTTTGTGAATTACAGTGCCCCTGAGCTCCTTTCTTCAACTCGCTTTCTTGTGAGCTGGCCGCAACACCGCAGCATTGCTTCAGGCCCTAGTGTGGTTCCGGCATGGCTCGCTGAGCCTTTGGTTAATTCCTCTTCCTGGTGGGAAATGAGAGTTAAATTTGCCCGTCCAGACACCTCCAGCTAGTCTCTCATTGGTTCTCCCTATTCCTGTTCATCTTCCGCAGAAATTGCAAACTGGGCCAAACAGGAGGTTAAAGGCACTGACTCTCCAAGTGGGGAGAGTGTTAGTAAAGCGTCTGGAATGTTGCACCCGAGTACCAGGGGACGAAACCTGAGACACATTTGAACACGTATTCCGATCACACGGTGGATCATACTCTGGGTTCCACATGCATGTTTTAGCTGAAGGAAGAATCCCTTAAACCTGGAGAGTTGAGACCCATGGAATGGGTACCATGCAATATGACTTCAAAGGGTCTGTATTTGTTCACCGAACCTCACCAATCCTATCACTGCTGCGTTTATGCCGCTGTACACACGCTTGATTCTCTTTCGGAGACATAGAAATCCATAGGTTTTCAGATTCTTACTAGTCAGGTATATTCTTAGGCGTTTAATATGGGGTGTAGAGTCCACTTCGTTGAGCAAGGAGAAGGTCTGGTCAATTACATATTTGGCTTATGGAACGGTATCTGTGCTAATTTCAATCTCTGGTTTTATGCAGCACCCCAACTCAACTTTCCCCTTAAGCAAGCATAAGTTGGTTTTCTACATTTGAGACCCTGTTCTGTTTTGTAATTCAGCTCCAGTGAAGCAAAGTTTACATTCCGTGTAGTAGTGATATCTTATGATGTTTCTTTTTCTGTGTGACTTATTTCACTTAGAATCATCGTACCTGAATCTACTCATTATGCTGCTATGGGCCTGATGACATAGATTTCATTGCTGAGTGACATTGCATGGTACGTAAGTACCACAACTTCTTTATCCATTTTTCACTTTCTGTGATATTGAACTTGTACCGTAAATGAGGTTCTTGTAAACAGAGCCGTCTCAAACTTTGGGGTGGCTGTGTCTTTTTGATTTTAATTTCCCTAAGCTATAGGACCATAAGTGGAAGTGCCCTAGGCTCTGTTGCTTTGTTTTTTAGATGTTTCAGGAAACACCATACACTTCTCCAGAGTGGCTGTTGGCAATTTACATCCCGCTCATCAGCATAACGAGGCTCCCAGTTCTCCATGGCCTGTCCTGCCTTTCTGTATTTTACACTTTTTTCAGATGGCCCTTTTGACCGGGGGGCAGTGAGACTTCATTGTAGTGCAGATTTCCTTTGCAAGCTTGCTTGGTTGGCCAAAAAGGGAGTATGCCTTTTTTCCTCAATATATTCAGGAAAAAACACATACGCCCTTTTTGGCCAAGTGCATCATTGTGGACGTTCTGCCTCTTTTCCTATGCTTTACATGCAATTCCAGTCTACCTCCTGAAATCGGTTTCCTGCAATTCTGCCCCGCTTTCAAGTCCTCTTGGCAGCCTTACTTCAATATATTTTTGGACGATAGCTGTCATTTTTAACTCTGCAGGTTTGTGAATTACAGTGCCCCTGAGCTCCTTTCTTCAACTCGCTTTCTTGTGAGCTGGCCGCAACACCGCAGCATTGCTTCAGGCCCTAGTGTGGTTCCGGCATGGCTCGCTGAGCCTTTGGTTAATTCCTTTTCCTGGTGGGAAATGAGAGTTAAATTTGCCCGTCCAGACACCTCCAGCTAGTCTCTCATTGGTTCTCCCTATTCCTGTTCATCTTCCGCAGAAATTGCAAACTGGGCCAAACAGGAGGTTAAAGGCACTGACTCTCCAAGTGGGGAGAGTGTTAGTAAAGCGTCTGGAATGTTGCACCCGAGTACCAGGGGACGAAACCTGAGACACATTTGAACACGTATTCCGATCACACGGTGGATCATACTCTGGGTTCCACATGCATGTTTTAGCTGAAGGAAGAATCCCTTAAACCTGGAGAGTTGAGACCCATGGAATGGGTACCATGCAATATGACTTCAAAGGGTCTGTATTTGTTCACCGAACCTCACCAATCCTATCACTGCTGCGTTTATGCCGCTGTACACACGCTTGATTCTCTTTCGGAGACATAGAAATCCATAGATTTTAAGATTCTTCCTAGTCAGGTATATTCTTAGACGTTTAATATGGGGTGTTGAGTCCTCTTCGTTGAGCAAAGACTAGCTCTTGTCTATTACATATTTGGCTTATGGAACGGTATCTGTGCTAATTTCAATCTTTGGTTTTATGCAGCACCCCAACTCACCTTTCCCCTTAAGCAAGCATAAGTTGGTTTTCTACATTTGAGAACCTGTTCTGTTTTGTAATTCAGTTCCTGGGTAGCCAAGATTACATTCCGTGTAGTAGTGATAACTTATGATGTTTGTTTTTCTGTGTGACTTATTTCACTTAGAATCATCGTACCTGAATCCACTCAATATGCTGCTATGGGCCTGATGACATAGATTTCATTGCTGAGTGATA
Source organism: Pseudorca crassidens (assembly GCF_039906515.1). NCBI lineage: Eukaryota > Metazoa > Chordata > Mammalia > Artiodactyla > Delphinidae > Pseudorca > Pseudorca crassidens. The sequence goes on from NC_090296.1 coordinate 165,730,052, forward strand.
TTGCATTGTACGTAAGTACCACAACTTCTTTATCCATTTTTCACTTTCTGTGATATTGAACTTGTACCGTAAACGAGGTTCTTGTAAACAGAGCCGTCCCAAACTTTGGGGTGGCTGTGTCTTTTTGATTTTAATTTCCCTAAGCTATAGGACCATAAGTGGAAGTGCCCTAGGCTCTGTTGCTTTGTTTTTTAGATGTTTCAGGAAACACCATACACTTCTCCAGAGTGGCTGTTGGCAATACACATCCCGCCCATCAGCATAACAAGGCTCCCAGTTCTCCATGGCCTGTCCTGCCTTTCTGGATTTTACACTTTTTTCAGATGGCCCTTTTGACCGGGGGGCAGTGAGACTTCATTGTAGTGCAGATTTCCTTTGCAAGCTTTCTTGGTTGGCCAAAAAGTGCGTATGCGTTTTTTCCTGAATATATTCAGGAAAAAACGCATACGCACTTTTTGGCCAAGTGCATCATATTGACGTTCTGCCTCTTTTCCTATGCTTTACATGCAATTCCAGTCTACCTCCTGAAATCGGTTTCCTGCAATTCTGCCCCGCTTTCAAGTCCTCTTGGCAGCCATACTTCAATATATTTTTGGACGATAGCTGTCATTTATAACTCTGCAGGTTTGTGAATTACAGTGCCCCTGAGCTCCTTTCTTCAACTCGCTTTCTTGTGAGCTGGCCGCAACACCGCAGCATTGCTTCAGGCCCTAGTGTGGTTCTGGCGTGGCACGCTGAGCCTTTGGTTAATTCCTCTTCCTGGTGGGAAATGAGAGTTAAATTTGCCCGTCCAGACACCTCCAGCTAGTCTCTCATTGGTTCTCCCTATTCCTGTTCATTTTCCGCAGAAATTGCAAACTGGGCCAAACAGGAGCTTAAAGGCACTGACTCTCCAAGTGGGGAGAGTGTTAGTAAAGCGTCTGGAATGTTGCACCCGAGTACCAGGGGACGAAACCTAGACACATTTGAACACGTTTCCCGATCACACGGTGGATCATACTCTGGGTTCCACATGCATGTTTTAGCTGAAGGAAGAATCCCTTAAACCTGGAGAGTTGAGACCCATGGAATGGGTACCATGCAATATGATTTCAAAGGGTCTGCATTTGCTCACCGAACCACACCAATCCTATCACTGCTGCGTTTATGCTGCTGTACACACGCTTGATTCTCTTTCGGAGACATAGAAATCCATAGGTTTTAAGATATTTACTATGCAGGTATATTCTTAGGCGTTTAATATGGGGTGTTGATTCCACTTGGTTGAGCAAGGAGTAGCTCTTGTCTATTACATATTTGGCTTATGGAAGGGTATCTGTGCTAATTTCAATCTCTGGTTTTATGCAGCACCCCAACTCACCTTTCCCCTTAAGCAAGCATAAGTTGGTTTTCTACATTTGAGACCCTGTTCTGTTTTGTAATTCAGTTCCTGTGTAGCCAAGTTTACATTCCGTGTAGTAGTGATATTTTATGATGTTTCTTATTCTGTGTGACTTATTTCACTTAGAATCATCGTACCTGAATCCACTCATTATGCTGCTATGGGCCTGATGACATAGATTTCATTGCTGAGTGATATTGCATTGTACGTAAGTACCACAACTTCTTTATCCATTTTTCGCTTTCTGCGATATTGAACTTGTACCGTAAATGAGGTTCTTGTAAACAGAGCCGTCCCAAACTTTGGGGTGGCTGTGTCTTTTTGATTTTAATTTCCCTAAGCTATAGGACCATAAGTGGAAGTGCCCTAGGCTCTGTTGCTTTGTTTTGTAGATGTTTCAGGAAACACCATACACTTCTCCAGAGTGGCTGTTGGCAATTTACATCTCGCCCATCAGCATAATAAGGCTCCCTGTTCTCCATGGCCTGTCCTGCCTTTCTGGATTTTACACTATTGTCCGATGGCCCTTTTGACCGGGGGGCAGTGAGACTTCATTGTAGTGCAGATTTCCTTTGCAAGCTTGCTTGGTTGACCAAAAAGTGCGTATGCGTTTTTTCCTGAATATATTCAGGAAAAAACGCATACGCCCTTTTTGGCCAAGTGCATCATTGTGGACGTTCTGCCTCTTTTCCTATGCTTTACATGTAATTTCAGTCTACCTCCTGAAATCGGTTTCCTACAATTCTGCCCCGCTTTCAAGTCCTCTTGGCAGCCTTACTTCAATAGATTTTTGGACGATAGCTGTCATTTATAACTCTGCAGGTTTGTGAATTACAGTGCCCCTGAGCTCCTTTCTTCAACTCGCTTTCTTGTGAGCTGGCCGCAACACCGCAGCCTTGCTTCAGGCCCTAGTGTGGTTCCGGCATGGCACGCTGAGCCTTTGGTTAATTCCTCTTCCTGGTGGGAAATGAGAGTTAAATTTGCCCGTCCAGACACCTCCAGCTAGTCTCTCATTGGTTCTCCCTATTCCTGTTCATTTTCTGCAGAAATTGCAAACTGGGCCAAACAGGAGGTTAAAGGCACTGACTCTCCAAGTGGGGAGAGTGTTAGTAAAGCGTCTGGAATGTTGCACCCGAGTACCAGGGGACGAAAACTGACACATTTGAACACGTTTCCCAATCACACGGTGGATCATACTCTGGGTTCCACATGCATGTTTTAGCTGAAGGAAGAATCCCTTAAACCTGGAGAGTTGAGACCCATGGAATGGGTACCATGCAATATGATTTCATAGGGTCTGCATGTGTTCACCGAACCTCACTAATCCTATCACTGCAGCATTTATGCCACTGTACACACGCTTGATTCTCTTTCGGAGACATATAAATCCATAGGTTTTAAGATTCTTACTAGTCAGGTATATTCTTAGACGTTTAATATGGGGTGTTGAGTCCTCTTCGTTGAGCAAGGAGTAGCTCTTGTCTATTACATATTTGGCTTATGGAACGGTATCTGTGCTAATTTCAATCTCTGGTTTTATGCAGCACCCCAACTCACCTTTCGCCTTAAGCAAGCATAAGTTGGTTTTCTACATTTGAGACCCTGTTCTGTTTTGTAATTCTGTTCCTGTGTAGCCAAGTTTACATTCCGTGTAGTAGTGATATCTTATGATGTTTCTTTTTCTGTGTGACTTATTTCACTTAGAATCATCGTACCTGAATCCACTCATTATGCTGCTACGGGCCTGATGACATAGATTTCATTGCTGAGTGATATTGCATTGTATGTACCTACCACAACTTCTTTATCCATTTTTCACTTTCTGTGATATTGAACTCGTACTGTAAACGAGGTTCTTGTAAACAGAGCCGTCCCAAACTTTGGGGTGGCTGTGCCTTTTTGATTCTAATTTCCCTAAGCTATAGGACCATAAGTGGAAGTGCCCTAGGCTCTGTTGCTTTGTTTTGTAGATGTGTCAGGAAACACCATACACTTCTCCAGAGTGGCTGTTGGCAATTTACATCTCGCCCATCAGCATAACAAGGCTCCGAGTTCTCCATGGCCTGTCCTGCCTTTCTGGATTTTACACTATTTTCCGATGGCCCTTTTGACCGGGGGGCAGTGAGACTTCATTGTAGTGCAGATTTCCTTTGCAAGCTTGCTTGGTTGACCAAAAAGTGCGTATGCGTTTTTTCCTGAATATATTCAGGAAAAAATGCATACGCCCTTTTTGGCCAAGTGCATCATTGTGGACGTTCTGCCTCTTTTCCTATGCTTTACATGTAATTCCAGTCTACCTCCTGAAATCGGTTTCCTACAATTCTGCCCCGCTTTCAAGTCCTCTTGGCAGCCTTACTTCAATAGATTTTTTGACGATAGCTGTCATTTATAACTCTGCAGGTTTGTGAATTACAGTGCCCCTGAGCTCCTTTCTTCAACTCGCTTTCTTGTGAGCTGGCCGCAACACCACAGCCTTGCTTCAGGCCCTAGTGTGGTTCTGGCGTGGCACGCTGAGCCTTTGGTTAATTCCTCTTCCTGGTGGGAAATGAGAGTTAAATTTGCCCGTCCAGACACCTCGAGCTAGTCTCTCATTGGTTCTCCCTATTCCTGTTCATTTTCCGCAGAAATTGCAAACTGGGCCAAACAGGAGGTTAAAGGCACTGACTCTCCAAGTGGGGAGAGTGTTAGTAAAGCGTCTGGAATGTTGCACCCGAGTACCAGGGGACGAAAACTGAGACAAATTTGAACACGTTTCCCAATCACACGGTGGATCATACTCTGGGTTCCACATGCATGTTTTAGCTGAAGGAAGAATCCCTTAAACCTGGAGAGTTGAGACCAATGGAATGGGTACCATGCAATATGATTTCATAGGGTCTGCATGTGTTCACCGAACCTCACTAATCGTATCACTGCAGCATTTATGCCACTGTACACACGCTTGATTCTCTTTCAGAGACATATAAATCCATAGGTTTTAAGATTCTTACTAGTCAGGTATATTCTTAGACGTTTAATATGGGGTGTTGAGTCCTCTTCGTTGAGCAAGGAGTAGCTCTTGTCTATTACATATTTGGCTTATGGAACGGTATCTGTGCTAATTTCAATCTCTGGTTTTATGCAGCACCCCAACTCACCTTTCCCCTTAAGCAAGCATAAGTTGGTTTTCTACATTTGAGACCCTGTTCTGTTTTGTAATTCTGTTCCTGTGTAGCCAAGTTTACATTCCGTGTAGTAGTGATATCTTATGATGTTTCTTTTTCTGTGTGACTTATTTCACTTAGAATCATCGTACCTGAATCCACTCATTATGCTGCTATGGGCCTGATGACATAGATTTCATTGCTGAGTGATATTGCATTGTACGTAAGTACCACAACTTCTTTATCTATTTTTCACTTTCTGTGATATTGAACTTGTACCACAAACGAGGTTCTTGTAAACAGAGCCGTCCCAAACTTTGGGGTGGCTGTGTGTTTTTGATTTTAATTTCCCTAAGCTATAGGACCATAAGTGGAAGTGCCCTAGGCTCTGTTGCTTTGTTTTTTAGATGTTTCAGGAAACACCATACACTTCTCCAGAGTGGCTGTTGGCAATTTACATCCCGCCCATCAGCATAACAAGGCTCCCAGTTCTCCATGGCCTGTCCTGCCTTTCTGGATTTTACACTTTTTTCAGATGGCCCTTTTGACCGGGGGCAATGAGAGTTCATTGTAGTGCAGATTTCCTTTGCAAGCTTGCTTGGTTGGCCAAAAAGGTCGTATGGGTTTTTTCCTGAATATATTCAGGAAAAAACCCATACGCCCTTTTTGGCCAAGTGCATCATTGTGGACGTTCTGCCTCTTTTCCTATGCTTTACATGCAATTCCAGTCTACCTCTTGAAATCGGTTTCCTGCAATTCTGCCCCGCTTTCAAGTCCTCTTGGCAGCCTTACTTCAATATATTTTTGGACGATAGCTGTCATTTATAACTCTGCAGGTTTGTGAATTACAGTGCCCCTGAGCTCCTTTATTCAACTCGATTTCTTGTGAGCTGGCCGCAACACCGCAGCATTGATTCAGGCCCTAGTGTGGTTCCGGCATGGCACGCTGAGCCTTTGGTTAATTCCTCTTCCTGGTGGGAAATGAGAGTTAAATTTGCCCGTCCAGACACCTCCAGCTAGTCTCTCATTGGTTCTCCCTATTCCTGTTCATCTTCCGCAGAAGTTGCAAACTGGGCCAAACAGGAGGTTAAAGGCACTGACTGTCCAAGTGGGGAGAGTGTTACTAAAGCGTCCGGAATGTTGCACCCGAGTACCAGGGGACGAAAACTGAGACCCATTTGAACACGTTTCCCGATCACACGGTGGATCATACTCTGGGTTCTACATGCATGTTTTAGCTGAAGGAAGAATCCCTTAAACCTGGAGAGTTGGGACCCATGGAATGGGTACCATGCAATATGACTTTAAAGGGTCTGCATTTGTTCACTGAACCTCACCAATCCTATCAATGCTGCGTTTATGCCGCTGTACACACGCTTGATTCTCTTTTGGAGTCATATAAATCCATAGGTTTTAAGATTCTTACTAGTCAGGTATAATCTTAGGCATTTAATATGGGGTATGGAGTCCACTTCGTTGAGCAAGGAGTAGCTCTTGTCTGTTATATATTTGGCTTATGGAAGAGTATCTGTGCTAATTTCAATCTCTGGTTTTATGCAGCACCCCAACTCACCTTTCCCCTTAAGCAAGCATAAGTTGGTTTTCTACATTTGAGACCCTGTTCTGTTTTGTAATTCTGTTCCTGTGTAGCCAAGTTTACATTCCGTGTAGTAGTGATATCTTATGATGTTTCTTTTTCTGTGTGACTTATTTCACTTAGAATCATCGTACCTGAATCCACTCATTATGCTGCTATGGGCCTGATGACATACATTTCATTGCTGAGTGATATTGCATTGTACGTAAGTACCACAACTTCTTTATCCATTTTTCACTTTCTGTGATATTGAACTTGTACTGTAAACGAGGTTCTTGTAAACAGAGCCGTCCCAAACTTTGGGGTGGCTGTGCATTTTTGATTCTAATTTCCCTAAGCTATAGGACCATAAGTGGAAGTGCCCTAGGCTCTGTTGCTTTGTTTTGTAGATGTGTCAGGAAACACCATACACTTCTCCAGAGTGGCTGTTGGCAATTTACATCTCGCCCATCAGCATAACAAGGCTCCGAGTTCTCCATGGCCTGTCCTGCCTTTCTGGATTTTACACTATTTTCCGATGGCCCTTTTGACCGGGGGGCAGTGAGACTTCATTGTAGTGCAGATTTCCTTTGCAAGCTTGCTTGGTTGACCAAAAAGTGCGTATGCGTTTTTTCCTGAATATATTCAGGAAAAAACGCATACGCCCTTTTTGGCCAAGTGCATCATTGTGGACGTTCTGCCTCTTTTCCTATGCTTTACATGTAATTCCAGTCTACCTCCTGAAATCGGTTTCCTACAATTCTGCCCCGCTTTCAAGTCCTCTTGGCAGCCTTACTTCAATAGATTTTTGGACGATAGCTGTCATTTATAACTCTGCAGGTTTGTGAATTACAGTGCCCCTGAGCTCCTTTCTTCAACTCGCTTTCTTGTGAGCTGGCCGCAACACCACAGCCTTGCTTCAGGCCCTAGTGTGGTTCCGGCATGGCACGCTGAGCCTTTGGTTAATTCCTCTTCCTGGTGGGAAATGAGAGTTAAATTTGCCCGTCCAGACACCTCCAGCTAGTCTCTCATTGGTTCTCCCTATTCCTGTTCATTTTCCGCAGAAATTGCAAACTGGGCCAAACAGGAGGTTAAAGGCACTGACTCTCCAAGTGGGGAGAGTGTTAGTAAAGCGTCTGGAATGTTGCACCCGAGTACCAGGGGACGAAAACTGAGACAAATTTGAACACGTTTCCCAATCACACGGTGGATCATACTCTGGGTTCCACATGCATGTTTTAGCTGAAGGAAGAATCCCTTAAACCTGGAGAGTTGAGACCCATGGAATGGGTACCATGCAATATGATTTCATAGGGTCTGCATGTTTTCACCGAACCTCACTAATCCTATCACTGCAGCATTTATGCCACTGTACACACGCTTGATTCTCTTTCGGAGACATATAAATCCATAGGTTTTAAGATTCTTACTAGTCAGGTATATTCTTAGGCGTTTAATATGGGGTGTAGAGTCCACTTCTTTGAGCAAGGAGTAGCTCTTGTCTATTACATATTTGGCTTATGGAATGGTATCTGTGCTAATTTCAATCTCTGGTTTTATGCAGCACGCCAACTCACCTTTCCCCTTAAGCAAGCATAAGTTGGTTTTGTACATTTGAGACCCTGTTCTGTTTTGTAATTCAGTTCCTGTGTAGCCAAGTTTACATTCCTTGTAGTAGTGATAACTTATGATGTTTCTTTTTCTGTGTGACTTATTTCACTTAGAATCATCGTACCTGAATCCACTCATTATGCTGCTATGGGCCTGATGACATAGATTTCATTGCTGAGTGATATTGCATTGTACGTAATTACCACAACTTCTTTATCTATTTTTCACTTTCTGTGATATTGAACTTGTACCACAAACGAGGTTCTTGTAAACAGAGCCGTCCCAAACTTTGGGGTGGCTGTGTGTTTTTGATTTTAATTTCCCTAAGCTATAGGACCATAAGTGGAAGTGCCCTAGGCTCTGTTGCTTTGTTTTTTAGATGTTTCAGGAAACACCATACACTTCTCCAGAGTGGCTGTTGGCAATTTACATCCCGCCCATCAGCATAACAAGGCTCCCAGTTCTCCATGGCCTGTCCTGCCTTTCTGGATTTTACACTTTTTTCAGATGGCCCTTTTGACCGGGGGCAATGAGAGTTCATTGTAGTGCAGATTTCCTTTGCAAGCTTGCTTGGTTGGCCAAAAAGGTCGTATGGGTTTTTTCCTGAATATATTCAGGAAAAAACCCATACGCCCTTTTTGGCCAAGTGCATCATTGTGGACGTTCTGCCTCTTTTCCTATGCTTTACATGCAATTCCAGTCTACCTCTTGAAATCGGTTTCCTGCAATTCTGCCCCGCTTTCAAGTCCTCTTGGCAGCCTTACTTCAATATATTTTTGGACGATAGCTGTCATTTATAACTCTGCAGGTTTGTGAATTACAGTGCCCCTGAGCTCCTTTCTTCAACTCGCTTTCTTGTGAGCTGGCCGCAACACCGCAGCATTGATTCAGGCCCTAGTGTGGTTCCGGCATGGCACGCTGAGCCTTTGGTTAATTCCTCTTCCTGGTGGGAAATGAGAGTTAAATTTGCCCGTCCAGACACCTCCAGCTAGTCTCTCATTGGTTCTCCCTATTCCTGTTCATCTTCCGCAGAAGTTGCAAACTGGGCCAAACAGGAGGTTAAAGGCACTGACTGTCCAAGTGGGGAGAGTGTTACTAAAGCGTCCGGAATGTTGCACCCGAGTACCAGGGGACGAAAACTGAGACCCATTTGAACACGTTTCCCGATCACACGGTGGATCATACTCTGGGTTCTACATGCATGTTTTAGCTGAAGGAAGAATCCCTTAAACCTGGAGAGTTGGGACCCATGGAATGGGTACCATGCAATATGACTTTAAAGGGTCTGCATTTGTTCACTGAACCTCACCAATCCTATCAATGCTGCGTTTATGCCGCTGTACACACGCTTGATTCTCTTTCGGAGTCATATAAATCCATAGGTTTTAAGATTCTTACTAGTCAGGTATAATCTTAGGCATTTAATATGGGGTATAGAGTCCACTTCGTTGAGCAAGGAGTAGCTCTTGTCTGTTATATATTTGGCTTATGGAACAGTATCTGTGCTAATTTCAATCTCTGGTTTTATGCAGCACCCCAACTCACCTTTCCCCTTAAGCAAGCATAAGTTGGTTTTCTACATTTGAGACCCTGTTCTGTTTTGTAATTCTGTTCATGTGTAGCCAAGTTTACATTCCATTAGTCGTGATATCTTACGATGTTTCTTTTTCTGTGTGACTTATTTCACTTAGAATCATCGTATCTGAATCCACTCATGCTGCTATGGGCCTGATGACATAGATTTCATTGCTGAGTGATATTGCATTTTATGTAAGCACCACAATTTCTTTATCCATTTTTCGCTTTCTGTGATATTGAACTTGTACCGTAAATGAGGTTCTTGTAAACAGAGCCGTCCCAAACTTTGGGGTGGCTGTGTCTTTTTGATTTTAATTTCCCTAAGCTATAGGACCATAAGTGGAAGTGCCCTAGGCTCTGTTGCTTTGTTTTTTAGATGTTTCAGGAAACACCATACACTTCTCCAGAGTGGCTGTTGGCAATTTACATCCCGCTCATCAGCATAACAAGGCTCCCAGTTCTCCATGGCCTGTCCTGCCTTTCTGTATTTTACACTTTTTTCAGATGGCCCTTTTGACCAGGGGGCAGTGAGACTTCATTGTAGTGCAGATTTCCTTTGCAAGCTTGCTTGGTTGGCCAAAAAGGGCGTATGCGTTTTTTCCTGAATATATTCAGGAAAAAATGCATACGCCCTTTTTGGTCAAGTGCATCATTGTGGACCTTCTGCCTCTTTTCCTATGCTTTACATGCAATTCCAGTCTACCTCCTGAAATCAGTTTCCTGCAATTCTGCCGCACTTTCAAGTCGTCTTGGCAACCTTACTTCAATATATTGTTAGATGATAGATGTCATTTATAACTCTGCAGGTTTGTGAATTACAGTGCCCCTGAGCTCCTTTCTTCAACTCGCTTTCTTGTGAGCTGGCCGCAACACCGCAGGATTGCTTCAGGCCCTAGTGTGGTTCCAGCATGGCACGCTGAGCCTTTGGTTAATTCCTCTTCCTGGTGGGAAATGAGAGTTAAATTTGCCCGTCCAGACACCTCCAGCTAGTCTCTCAATGGTTCTCCCTATTCCTGTTCATTTTCCGCAGAAATTGCAATCTGGGCCATACAGGAGGTTAAAGGCACTGACTCTCCAAGTGGGGAGAGTGTTAGTAAAGTGTCTGGAATGTTGCACCCGAGTACCAGGGGATGAAAACTGAGACACATTTGAACACGTTTCCCGATCACACGGTGGATCATACTCTGGGTTCCACATGCATGTTTTAGCTGAAGGAAGAATCCCTTAAACCTGGAGAGTTGAGACCCATGGAATGGTTACCATGCAATATGACTTCAAAGGGTCTGCATTTGCTCACCGAACCTCACCAATCCTATCACTGCTGCGTTTATGCCGCTGTACACACGCTTGATTCTCTTTCGGAGACATAGAAATCCATAGGTTTTAAGATTCTTACTAGTCAGGTATATTCTTAGGCGTTTAATATGGGGTGTAGAGTCCACTTCGTTGAGCAAGGAGTAGCTCTTGTCTATTACATATTTGGCTTATGGAAGGGTATCTGTGCTAATTTCAATCTCTGGTTTTATGCAGCACCCCAACTCACCTTTCCCCTTAAGCAAGCATAAGTTGGTTTTCTACATTTGAGACCCTGTTCTGTTTTGTAATTCAGTTCCTGTGTAGCCAAGTTTACATTCCGTGTAGTAGTGATATCTTATGATGTTTCTTTTTCTGTGTGACTTATTTCACTTAGAATCATCGTACCTGAATCCACTCATTATGCTGCTACGGGCCTGATGACATAGATTTCATTGCTGAGTGATATTGCATTGTACGTAAGTACCACAACTTCTTTATCTATTTTTCACTTTCTGTGATATTGAACTTGTACCACAAACGAGGTTCTTGTAAACAGAGCCGTCCCAAACTTTGGGGTGGCTGTGTCTTTTTGATTTTAATTTCCCTAAGCTATAGGACCATAAGTGGAAGTGCCCTAGGCTCTGTTGCTTTGTTTTTTAGATGTTTCAGGAAACACCATACACTTCTCCAGAGTGGCTCTTGGCAATTGACATCCCGCCCATCAGCATAACAAGGCTCCCAGTTCTCCATGGCCTGTCCTGCCTTTCTGGATTTTACACTTTTTTCAGATGGCCCTTTTGACCAGGGGGCAGTGAGACTTCATTGTTGTGCAGATTTCCTTTGCAAGCTTGCTTGGTTGGCCAAAAAGTGCGTATGCGTTTTTTCCTGAATATATTCAAGAAAAAACACATATGCCCTTTTTGGCCAAGTGCATCATTGTGGACGTTCTGCCTCTTTTCCTATGCTTTACATGCAATTCCAGTCTACCTCCTGAAATTGGTTTCCTGCAATTCTGCCCCGCTTTCAAGTCCTCTTGGCAGCCTTACTTCAATATATTTTTGGACGATAGCTGTCATTTATAACTCTGCAGGTTTGTGAATTACAGTGCCCCTGAGCTCCTTTCTTCAACTCGCTTTCTTGTGAGCTGGCCGCAACACCGCAGCATTGCTTCAGGCCCTAGTGTGGTTCCGGCATGGCTCGCTGAGCCTTTGGTTAATTCCTCTTCCTGGTGGGAAATGAGAGTTAAATTTGCCCGTCCAGACACCTCCAGCTAGTCTCTCATTGGTTCTCCCTATTCCTGTTCATTTTCCGCAGAAATTGCAAACTGGGCCAAACAGGAGGTTAAAGGCACTGACTCTCCAAGTGGGGAGAGTGTTAGTAAAGCGTCTGGAATGTTGCACCCGAGTACCAGGGGACGAAAACTGAGACAAATTTGAACACGTTTCCCAATCACACGGTGGATCATACTCTGGGTTCCACATGCATGTTTTAGCTGAAGGAAGAATCCCTTAAACCTGGAGAGTTGAGACCCATGGAATGGGTACCATGCAATATGACTTCAAAGGGTCTGTATTTGTTCACCGAACCTCACCAATCCTATCACTGCTGCGTTTATGCTGCTGTACACACGCTTGATTCTCTTTCGGAGACATAGAAATCCATAGGTTTTCAGATTCTTACTAGTCAGGTATATTCTTAGGCGTTTAATATGGGGTGTAGAGTCCACTTCGTTGAGCAAGGAGAAGGTCTGGTCAATTACATATTTGGCTTATGGAACGGTATCTGTGCTAATTTCAATCTCTGGTTTTATGCAGCACCCCAACTCAACTTTCCCCTTAAGCAAGCATAAGTTGGTTTTCTACATTTGAGACCCTGTTCTGTTTTGTAATTCAGCTCCAGTGAAGCAAAGTTTACATTCCGTGTAGTAGTGATATCTTATGATGTTTCTTTTTCTGTGTGACTTATTTCACTTAGAATCATCGTACCTGAATCTACTCATTATGCTGCTATGGGCCTGATGACATAGATTTCATTGCTGAGTGACATTGCATGGTACGTAAGTACCACAACTTCTTTATCCATTTTTCACTTTCTGTGATATTGAACTTGTACCGTAAATGAGGTTCTTGTAAACAGAGCCGTCCCAAACTTTGGGGTGGCTGTGTCTTTTTGATTTTAATTTCCCTAAGCTATAGGACCATAAGTGGAAGTACCCTAGGCTCTGTTGCTTTGTTTTTTAGATGTTTCAGGAAACACCATACACTTCTCCAGAGTGGCTGTTGGCAATACACATCCCGCCCATCAGCATAACAAGGCTCCCAGTTCTCCATGGCCTGTCCTGCCTTTCTGGATTTTACACTTTTTTCAGATGGCCCTTTTGACCGGGGGGCAGTGAGACTTCATTGTAGTGCAGATTTCCTTTGCAAGCTTTCTTGGTTGGCCAAAAAGTGCGTATGCGTTTTTTCCTGAATATATTCAGGAAAAAACGCATACGCACTTTTTGGCCAAGTGCATCATATTGACGTTCTGCCTCTTTTCCTATGCTTTACATGCAATTCCAGTCTACCTCCTGAAATCGGTTTCCTGCAATTCTGCCCCGCTTTCAAGTCCTCTTGGCAGCCATACTTCAATATATTTTTGGACGATAGCTGTCATTTATAACTCTGCAGGTTTGTGAATTACAGTGCCCCTGAGCTCCTTTCTTCAACTCGCTTTCTTGTGAGCTGGCCGCAACACCGCAGCATTGCTTCAGGCCCTAGTGTGGTTCTGGCGTGGCACGCTGAGCCTTTGGTTAATTCCTCTTCCTGGTGGGAAATGAGAGTTAAATTTGCCCGTCCAGACACCTCCAGCTAGTCTCTCATTGGTTCTCCCTATTCCTGTTCATTTTCCGCAGAAATTGCAAACTGGGCCAAACAGGAGCTTAAAGGCACTGACTCTCCAAGTGGGGAGAGTGTTAGTAAAGCGTCTGGAATGTTGCACCCGAGTACCAGGGGACGAAACCTAGACACATTTGAACACGTTTCCCGATCACACGGTGGATCATACTCTGGGTTCCACATGCATGTTTTAGCTGAAGGAAGAATCCCTTAAACCTGGAGAGTTGAGACCCATGGAATGGGTACCATGCAATATGATTTCAAAGGGTCTGCATTTGCTCACCGAACCACACCAATCCTATCACTGCTGCGTTTATGCTGCTGTACACACGCTTGATTCTCTTTCGGAGACATAGAAATCCATAGGTTTTAAGATATTTACTATGCAGGTATATTCTTAGGCGTTTAATATGGGGTGTTGATTCCACTTGGTTGAGCAAGGAGTAGCTCTTGTCTATTACATATTTGGCTTATGGAACGGCATCTGTGCTAATTTCAATCTCTGGTTTTATGCAGCACCCCAACTCACCTTTCCCCTTAAGCAAGCATAAGTTGGTTTTCTACATTTGAGACCCTGTTCTGTTTTGTAATTCAGTTCCTGTGTAGCCAAGTTTACATTCCGTGTAGTAGTGATATTTTATGATGTTTCTTATTCTGTGTGACTTATTTCACTTAGAATCATCGTACCTGAATCCACTCATTATGCTGCTATGGGCCTGATGACATAGATTTCATTGCTGAGTGATATTGCATTGTACGTAAGTACCACAACTTCTTTATCCATTTTTCACTTTCTGTGATATTGAACTTGTACCGTAAACGAGGTTCTTGTAAAGAGAGCCGTCCCAAACTTTCGGGTGGCTGTGTATTTTTGATTTTAATTTCCCTAAGCTATAGGACCATAAGTGGAAGTGCCCTAGGCTCTGTTGCTTTGTTTTTTAGATGTTTCAGGAAACACCATACACTTCTCCAGAGTGGCTGTTGGCAATTTACATCTCGCCCATCAGCATAACAAGGCTCCCAGTTCTCCATGGCCTGTCCTGGCTTTCTGGATTTTACACATTTTTCAGATGGCCCTTTTGACCGGGGGTGAGTGAGACTTCATTGTAGTGCAGATTTCCTTTGCAAGCTTGCTTGGTTGGCCAAAAAGGGCGTATGCGTTTTTTCCTGAATATATTCAGGAAAAAGCGCATATGACCTTTTTGGCCAAGTGCATCATTGTGGACGTTCTGCCTCTTTTCCTATGCTTTACATGCAATTCCAGTCTACCTCCTGAAATCAGTTTCCTGCAATTCTGCCCCGCTTTCAATTCCTCTTGGCAGCCTTACTTCAATATATTTTTGGACGATAGCTGTCATTTATAACTCTGCAGGTTTGTGAATTACAGTGCCCCTGAGCTCCTTTCTTCAACTCGCTTTCTTGTGAGCTTGCCGCAACACCGCCGCATTGCTTCAGGCCCTAGTGTGGTTCCGGCATGGCACGCTGAGCCTTTCGTTAATTCCTCTTCCTGGTGGGAAATGAGAGTTAAATTTGCCCGTCCAGACACCTCCAGCTAGTCTCTCATTGGTTCTCCCTATTCCTGTTCATTTTCCGCAGAAATTGCAAACTGGGCCAAACAGGAGGTTAAAGGTACTGACTCTCCAAGTGGGAAGAGTGTTAGTAAAGCGTCTGGAATGTTGCACACGAGTACCAGGGGACGAAACCTGAGACACATTTGAACACGTTTCCCGATCACACGGTGGATCATACTCTGGGTTCCACATGCATGTTTTAGCTGAAGGAAGAATCCCTTAAACCTGGGGAGTTGAGACCCATGGAATGGGTACCATGCAATATGACTTCAAAGGTTCTGCATTTGCTCACCGAACCTCACCAATCCTATCACTGCTGCGTTTATGCCGCTGTACACACGCTTGATTCTCTTTCGGAGACATAGAAATCCATAGGTTTTAAGATACATAGTAGTCAGCTATATTCTTAGGTGGTTAATATGTGGTGTAGAGTCCACTTCGTTGAGCAAGGAGTAGCTCTTGTCTATTATATATTTGGCTTATGGAACGGTATCTGTGCTAATTTCAATCTCTGGTTTTATGCAGCACGCCAACTCACCTTTCCCCTTAAGCAAGCATAAGTTGGTTTTCTACATTTGAGACCCTGTTCTGTTTTGTAATTCAGTTCCTGTGTAGCCAAGTTTACATTCCGTGTAGTAGTGATATCTTATGATGTTTCTTTTTCTGTGTGACTTATTTCACTTAGAATCATCGTACCTGAATGCACTCATTATGCTGCTACGGGCCTGATGACATAGATTTCATTGCTGAGTGATATTGCATTGTACGTAAGTACCATAACTTCTTTATCCATTTTTCGCTTTCTGTGATATTGAACTTGTACCGTAAACGAGGTTCTTGTAAACACAGCTGTCCCAAACTTTGGGGTGGCTGTGTCTTTTTTATTTTAATTTCCCTAAGCTATAGGACCATAAGTGGAATTGCCCTAGGCACTGTTGCTTTGTTTTTTAGATATTTCAGGAAACACCATACACTTCTCCAGAGTGGCTGTTGGCAATTTATATCCCGCCCATCAGCATAACAAGGCTCCCAATTCTCCATGGCATGTCCTGCCTTTCTGGATTTTACACTTTTTTCCGATGGCCCTTTTGACTAGGTGGCAGTGAGACTTCATTGCAGTGCAGATTTCCTTTGCAAGCTTGCTTGGTTGGCCAAAAAGGGCGTATGCGTTTTTTCCTGAATATATTCAGGAAAAAACGCATACGCCCTTTTTGGCCAAGTGCATCATTGTGGACGTTCTGCCTCTTTTCCTATGCTTTACATGCAATTCCAGTCTACCTCCTGAAATCGGATTCCTGCAATTCTGCCCCCCTTTCGAGTCCTCTTGGCAGCCTTACTTCAATATATTTTTGGACGATAGCTGTCATTTATAACTCTGCAGGTTTGTGAATTACAGTGCCCCTGAGCTCCTTTCTTCAACTCGCTTTCTTGTGAGCTGGCCGCAACACCGCAGGATTGCTTCAGGCCCTAGTGTGGTTCCCGCATGGCACGCTGAGCCTCTGGTTAATTCCTCCTCCTGGTGGGAAATGAGAGTTAAATTTGCCCGTCCAGACACCTCCAGCTAGTCTCTCATTGGTTCTCCCTATTCCTGTTCATTTTCCGCAGAAATTGCAAACTGGGCCAAACAGGAGGTTAAAGGCACTGACTCTCCAAGTAGGGAGAGTGTTAGTAAAGCGTCTGGAATGTTGCCCCCGAGTGCCAGGGGACGAAAACTGAGACACATTTGAACACGTTTCCCGATCACACGGTGGATCATACTCTGGGTTCCACATGCATGTTTTAGCTGAAGGAAGAATCCCTTAAACCTGGAGAGTTGAGACCCATGGAATGGGTACCATGCAATATGACTTCAAAGGGTCTGCATTGGCTCACCGAACCTCACCAATCCTAACACTGCTGCGTTTATGCCGCTGTACACACTCTTGATTCTCTTTTGGAGACATATAAATCCATATGTTTTAAGATTCTTACTAGTCATGTATATTCTTAGACGTTTAATATCGGGTGTTGAGTCCACTTCGTTGAGCAAGGAGTAGCTCTTGTCTATTACATATTTGGCTTATGGAATTGTATCTGTGCTAAATTCAATCTCTGGTTTTATGCAGCACCCCAACTCACCTTTCCCCTTAAGCAAGCATAAGTTGGTTTTCTACATTTGAGACCCTGTTCTGTTTTGTAATTCAGTTCCTGTGTAGCCAAGATTACATTCCGTGTAGTAGTGATAACTTATGATGTTTCTTTTTCTGTGTGACTTATTTCACTTAGAATCATCGTACCTGAATCCACTCATTATGCTGCTACGGGCCTGATGACATAGATTTCATTGCTGAGTGATATTGCCTTGTACGTAAGTACCACAACTTCTTTATCCATTTTTCACTTTCTGCGATATTGAACTTGTACCGTGAACGAGGTTCTTGTAAACAGAGCCGTCCCAAACTTTGGGGTGGCTGTGTCTTTTTTATTTTAATTTCCCTAAGCTATAGGACCATAAGTGGAAGTGCCCTAGGCTCTGTTGCTTTCTTTTTTAGATGTTTCAGGAAACACCATACACTTCTCCAGAGTGGCTGTTGGCAATTTACATCCCGCCCATCAGCATAACAAGGCTCCCAGTTCTCCATGGCCTGTCCGGCCTTTCTGGATTTTATACTTTTTTCAGTGGCCCTTTTGACCGGGGGGCAGTGAGACTTCATTGTAGTGCAGATTTCCTTTGTAAGCTTGCTTGGTTGGCCAAAAAGGGCGTATGCGTTTTTTCCTGAATATATTCAGGAAAAAACGCATACGCCCTTTTTGGCCAAGTGCATCATTGTGGACGTTCTGCCTCTTTTCCTATGCTTTACATGCAATTCCAGTCTACCTCCTGAAATCGGTTTCCTGCAATTCTGCCCCACTTTCAAGTCCTCTTGGCAGCCTTACTTCAATATATTTTTGGACGATAGCTGTCATTTATAACTCTGCAGGTTTGTGAATTACAGTGCCCCTGAGCTCCTTTCTTCAACTCGCTTTCTTGTGAGCTGGCCACAACACCGCATCATTGCTTCAGGCCCTAGTGTGGTTCCGGCATGGCACGCTGAGCCTTTGGTTAATTCCTCTTCCTGGTGGGAAATGAGAGTTAAATTTGCCCGTCCAGACACCTCCAGCTAGTCTCTCATTGGTTCTCCCTATTCCTGTTCATTTTCCGCAGAAATTGCAAACTGGGCCAAACAGGAGGTTAAAGGCACTGACTCTCCAAGTGGGGAGAGTGTTAGTAAAGCGTCTGGAATGTTGCACCCGAGTACCAGGGGACGAAACCTGAGACACATTTGAACACGTTTCCTGATCACATGGTGGATCATACTCTGGGTTCCACATGCATGTTTTAGCTGAAGGAAGAATCTCTTAAACCTGGAGAGTTGAGACCCATGGAATGGGTACCATGCAATATGACTTCAAAGGGTCTGCATTTGCTCACCGAACCACACCAATCCTATCACTGCTGCGTTTATGCTGCTGTACACACGCTTGATTCTCTTTCGGAGACATAGAAATCCATAGGTTTTAAGATATTTACTATGCAGGTATATTCTTAGGCGTTTAATATGGGGTGTTGATTCCACTTGGTTGAGCAAGGAGTAGCTCTTGTCTATTACATATTTGGCTTATGGAACGGTATCTGTGCTAATTTCAATCTCTGGTTTTATGCAGCACCCCAACTCACCTTTCCCCTTAAGCAAGCATAAGTTGGTTTTCTACATTTGAGACCCTGTTCTGTTTTGTAATTCAGTTCCTGTGTAGCCAAGTTTACATTCCGTGTAGTAGTGATATTTTATGATGTTTCTTATTCTGTGTGACTTATTTCCCTTAGAATCATCGTACCTGAATCCACTCATTATGCTGCTATGGGCCTGATGACATAGATTTCATTGCTGAGTGATATTGCATTGTACGTAAGTACCACAACTTCTTTATCCATTTTTCACTTTCTGTGATATTGAACTTGTACCGTAAACGAGGTTCTTGTAAACAGAGCCGTCCCAAACTTTCGGGTGGCTGTGTATTTTTGATTTTAATTTCCCTAAGCTATAGGACCATAAGTGGAAGTGCCCTAGGCTCTGTTGCTTTGTTTTTTAGATGTTTCAGGAAACACCATACACTTCTCCAGAGTGGCTGTTGGCAATTTACATCTCGCCCATCAGCATAACAAGGCTCCCAGTTCTCCATGGCCTGTCCTGGCTTTCTGGATTTTACACATTTTTCAGATGGCCCTTTTGACCGGGGGTGAGTGAGACTTCATTGTAGTGCAGATTTCCCTTGCAAGCTTGCTTGGTTGGCCAAAAAGGGCGTATGCGTTTTTTCCTGAATATATTCAGGAAAAAACGCATATGACCTTTTTGGCCAAGTGCATCATTGTGGACGTTCTGCCTCTTTTCCTATGCTTTACATGCAATTCCAGTCTACCTCCTGAAATCAGTTTCCTGCAATTCTGCCCCGCTTTCAATTCCTCTTGGCAGCCTTACTTCAATATATTTTTGGACGATAGCTGTCATTTATAACTCTGCAGGTTTGTGAATTACAGTGCCCCTGAACTCCTTTCTTCAACTCGCTTTCTTGTGAGCTGGCCGCAACACCGCAGCATTGCTTCAGGCCCTAGTGTGGTTCCGGCATGGCACACTGAGCCTTTGGTTAATTCCTCTTCCTGGTGGGAAATGAGAGTTAAATTTGCCCGTCCAGACACCTCCAGCTAGTCTCTCATTGGTTCTCCCTATTCCTGTTCATTTTCCGCAGAAATTGCAAACTGGGCCAAACAGGAGGTTAAAGGCACTGACTCTCCAAGTGGGAAGAGTGTTAGTAAAGCGTCTGGAATGTTGCACACGAGTACCAGGGGACGAAACCTGAGACACATTTGAACACGTTTCCCGATCACACGGTGGATCATACTCTGGGTTCCACATGCATGTTTTAGCTGAAGGAAGAATCCCTTAAACCTGGAGAGTTGAGACCCATGGAATGGGTACCATGCAATATGACTTCAAAGGGTCTGCATTTGCTCACCGAACCTCACCAATCCTATCACTGCTGCATTTATGCCGCTGTACACACTCTTGATTCTCTTTTGGAGACATATAAATCCATAGGTTTTAAGATTCTTACTAGTCAGGTATATTCATAGACGTTTAATATCGGGTGTTGAGTCCACCTCGTTGAGCCAGGAGTAGCTCTTGTCTATTACGTATTTGGCTTATGGAACGGTATCTGTGCTAATTTCAATCTCTGGTTTTATGCAGCACCCCAACTCACCTTTCCCCTTAAGCAAGCATAAGTTGGTTTTCTACATTTGAGACCCTGTTCTGTTTTGTAATTCAGTTCCTGTGTAGCCAAGTTTACATTCCGTGTAGTAGTGATATTTTATGATGTTTCTTTTTCTCTGTGAATTATTTCACTTAGAATCATCGTACCTGAATCCACTCGTTATGCTGCTATGGGCCTGATGAGATAGATTTCATTGCTAGTGATATTGCATTGTACGTAAGTACCACAACTTCTTTATCCATTTTTCGCTTTCTGTGATATTGAACTTGTACCGTAAACGAGGTTCTTGTAAACAGAGCCGTCCCAAACTTTGGGGTGGCTGTGTCTTTTTGATTTTAATTTCCCTAAGCTATAGGACCATAATTGGAAGTGCCCTAGGCTCTGTTGCTTTGTTTTTTAGATGTTTCAGGAAACACCATACACTTCTCCAGAGTGGCTGTTGGCAATTTACATCCCGCTCATCAGCATAACAAGGCTCCCACGTCTCCATGGCCTGTCCTGCCTTTCTGGATTTTACACTTTTTTCAGATGGCCCTTTTGACCGGGGGGCAGTGAGACTTCATTGTAGTGCACATTTCTTTTGCAAGCTTGCTTGGTTGGCCAAAAAGGGCGTATGCGTTTTTTCCTGAATATATTCAGGAAAAAACACATACGCCCTTTTTGGCCAAGTGCATCATTGTGGACGTTCTGCCTCTTTTCCTATGCTTTACATGCAATTCCGGTCTACCTCCTGAAATCGGTTTCCTGCAATTCTGCCCCGCTTTCAAGTCCTCTTGGCAGCCTTACTTCAATATATTTTTGGACGATAGCTGTCATTTATAACTCTGCAGGTTTGTGAATTACAGTGCCCCTGAGCTCCTTTCTTCAACTCGCTTTCTTGTGAGCTGGCCACAACACCGCAGCCTGGCTTCAGGCCCTAGTGTGGTTCCGGCATGACACGCTGAAACTTTGGTTAATTCCTCTTCCTGGTGGGAAATGAGAGTTAAATTTGCCCCTCCAGACACCTCCAGCTAGTCTCTCATTGGTTCTCCCTATTCCTGTTCATTTTCCGCAGAAATTGCAAACTGGGCCAAACAGGAAGTTAAAGGCACTGACTCACCAAGTGGGGAGAGTGTTAGTAAAGCGTCTGGAATGTTGCACCCGAGTACCAGGGGACGAAACCTGAGACACATTTGAACACGTTTCCCGATCACACGGTGGATCATACTCTGGGTTCCACATGCATGTTTTAGCTGAAGGAAGAATCCCTTAAACCTGGAGAGTTGAGACCCATGGAATGGGTACCATGCAATATGACTTCAAAGGGTCTGCATTTGCTCACCGAACCTCACCAATCCTATCACTGCTGCGTTTATGCCATTGTACACACGCTTGATTCTCTTTCGGAGACATTGAAATCCATAGGTTTTAAGATTTTTACTAGGCAGGTATATTCTTAGGCGTTTAATATGGGGTGTTGTGTCCTCTTCGTTGAGCAAGGAGTAGCTCTTGTCTATTACATATTTGGCTTATGGAACGGTATCCGTGCTAATTTCAATCTCTGGTTTTATGCAGCACCCCAACTCACCTTTCTCCTTAAGCAAGCATAAGTTGGTTTTCTACATTTGAGAACCTGTTCTGTTTTGTAATTCAGTTCCTGGGTAGCCAAGATTACATTCCATGTAGTAGTGATAACTTATGATGTTTCTTTTTCTGTGTGACTTATTTCACTTAGAATCATCGTACCTAAATCCACTCATTATGATCCTACGGGCCTGATGACATAGATTTCATTGCTGAGTGATATTGCCTTGTACGTAAGTACCACAACTTCTTTATCCATTTTTCACTTTCTGCGATATTGAACTTGTACCGTGAACGAGGTTCTTGTAAACAGAGCCGTCCCAAACTTTGGGGTGCCTGTGTCTTTTTGATTTTAATTTCCCTAAGCTATAGGACCATAAGTGGAAGTGCCCTAGGCTCTGTTGCTTTGTTTTTTAGATGTTTCAGGAAACACCATACACTTCTCCAGAGTGGCTGTTGGCAATTTACATCCCGCCCATCAGCATAACAAGGCTCCCAGTTCTCCATGGCCTGTCCGGCCTTTCTGGATTTTATACTTTTTTCAGTGGCCCTTTTGACCGGGGGGCAGTGAGACTTCATTGTAGTGCAGATTTCCTTTGTAAGCATGCTTGGTTGGCCAAAAATTATGTATGCGTTTTTTCCTGAATATATTCAGGAAAAAACGCATACGCCCTTTTTGGCCAAGTGCATCATTGTGGACGTTCTGCCTCTTTTCCTATGCTTTACATGCAATTCCAGTCTACCTCCTGAAATCGGTTTCCTGCAATTCTGCCCCGCTTTCAAGTCCTCTTGGCAGCCTTACTTCAATATATTTTTGGACGATAGCTGTCATTTATAACTCTGCAGGTTTGTGAATTACAGTGCCCCTGAGCTCCTTTCTTCAACTCGCTTTCTTGTGAGCTGGCCGCAACACCGCAGGATTGCTTCAGGCCCTAGTGTGGTTCCGGCATGGCACGCTGAGCCTTTGGTTAATTCCCCTTCCTGGTGGGAAATGAGAGTTAAATTTGCCCGTCCAGACACCTCCAGCTAGTCTCTCATTGGTTCTCCCTATTCCTGTTCATTTTCCGCAGAAATTGCAAACTGGGCCAAACAGGAGGTTAAAGGCACTGACTCTCCAAGTGGGGAGAGTGTTAGTAAAGCGTCTGGAATGTTGCACCCGAGTACCAGGGGACGAAACCTGAGACACATTTGCACACGTTTCCTGATCACATGGTGGATCATACTCTGGGTTCCACATGCATGTTTTAGCTGAAGGAAGAATCCCTTAAACCTGGAGAGTTGAGACCCATGGAATGGGTACCATGCAATATGACTTCAAAGGGTCTGCATTTGCTCACCGAACCTCACCAATCCTATCACTGCTGCATTTATGCCGCTGTACACACTCTTGATTCTCTTTTGGAGACATATAAATCCATAGGTTTTAAGATTCTTACTAGTCAGGTATATTCATAGACGTTTAATATCGGGTGTTGAGTCCACCTCGTTGAGCAAGGAGTAGCTCTTGTCTATTACATATTTGGCTTATGGAACGGTATCTGTGCTAATTTCAATCTCTGGTTTTATGCAGCACCCCAACTCACCTTTCCCCTTAAGCAAGCATAAGTTGGTTTTCTACATTTGAGACCCTGTTCTGTTTTGTAATTCAGTTCCTGTGTAGCCAAGTTTACATTCCGTGTAGTAGTGATATCTTATGATGTTTCTTTTTCTCTGTGAATTATTTCACTTAGAATCATCGTACCTGAATCCACTCATTATGCTGCTATGGGCCTGATGACATAGATTTCATTGCTGAGTGATATTGCATTGTACGTAAGTACCACAACTTCTTTATCCATTTTTCGCTATCTGTGATATTGAACTTGTACCGTAAACGAGGTTCTTGTAAACAGAGCCGTCCCAAACTTTGGGGTGGCTGTGTCTTTTTGATTTTAATTTCCCTAAGCTATAGGACCATAATTGGAAGTGCCCTAGGCTCTGTTGCTTTGTTTTTTAGATGTTTCAGGAAACACCATACACTTCTCCAGAGTGGCTGTTGGCAATTTACATCCCGCTCATCAGCATAACAAGGCTCCCACGTCTCCATGGCCTGTCCTGCCTTTCTGGATTTTACACTTTTTTCAGATGGCCCTTTTGACCGGGGGGCAGTGAGACTTCATTGTAGTGCACATTTCTTTTGCAAGCTTGCTTGGTTGGCCAAAAAGGGTGTATGCGTTTTTTCCTGAATATATTCAGGAAAAAACACATACGCCCTTTTTGGCCAAGTGCATCATTGTGGACGTTCTGCCTCTTTTCCTATGCTTTACATGCAATTCCGGTCTACCTCCTGAAATCGGTTTCCTGCAATTCTGCCCCGCTTTCAAGTCCTCTTGGCAGCCTTACTTCAATATATTTTTGGACGATAGCTGTCATTTATAACTCTGCAGGTTTGTGAATTACAGTGCCCCTGAGCTCCTTTCTTCAACTCGCTTTCTTGTGAGCTGGCCACAACACCGCAGCCTGGCTTCAGGCCCTAGTGTGGTTCCGGCATGACACGCTGAAACTTTGGTTAATTCCTCTTCCTGGTGGGAAATGAGAGTTAAATTTGCCCCTCCAGACACCTCCAGCTAGTCTCTCATTGGTTCTCCCTATTCCTGTTCATTTTCCGCAGAAATTGCAAACTGGGCCAAACAGGAAGTTAAAGGCACTGACTCTCCAAGTGGGGAGAGTGTTAGTAAAGCGTCTGGAATGTTGCACCCGAGTACCAGGGGACGAAACCTGAGACACATTTGAACACGTTTCCCGATCACACGGTGGATCATACTCTGGGTTCCACATGCATGTTTTAGCTGAAGGAAGAATCCCTTAAACCTGGAGAGTTGAGACCCATGGAATGGGTACCATGCAATATGACTTCAAAGGGTCTGTATTTGCTCACCGAACCACACCAATCCTATCACTGCTGCGTTTATGCTGCTGTACACACGCTTGATTCTCTTTCGGAGACATAGAAATCCATAGGTTTTAAGATTTTTACTAGGCAGGTATATTCTTAGGCGTTTAATATGGGGTGTTGATTCCACTTGGTTGAGCAAGGAGTAGCTCTTGTCTATTACATATTTGGCTTATGGAACGGTATCTGTGCTAATTTCAATCTCTGGTTTTATGCAGCACCCCAACTCACCTTTCTCCTTAAGCAAGCATAAGTTGGTTTTCTACATTTGAGAACCTGTTCTGTTTTGTAATTCAGTTCCTGGGTAGCCAAGATTACATTCCGTGTAGTAGTGATATCTTATGATGTTTCTTATTCTGTGTGACTTATTTCACTTAGAATCATCGTACCTGAATCCACTCATTATGCTGCTATGGGCCTGATGACATAGATTTCATTGCTGAGTGATATTGCATTGTACGTAAGTACCACAACTTCTTTATCCATTTTTCACTTTCTGTGATATTGAACTTGTACCGTAAACGAGGTTCTTGTAAACAGAGCCGTCCCAAACTTTCGGGTGGCTGTGTAATTTTGATTATAATTTCCGTAAGCTATAGGACCATAAGTGGAAGTGCCCTAGGCTCTGTTGCTTTGGTTTTTAGATGTTTCAGGAAACACCATACACTTCTCCAGAGTGGCTGTTGGCAATTTACATCCCGCCCATCAGCATAACAAGGCTCCCAGTTCTCCATGGGCTGTCCTGCCTTTCTGGATTTTAGTTTTTTCAGATGGCCCTTTTGACCGGGGGGGCAGTGAGACTTCATTGTAGTGCAGATTTCCTTTGCAAGCTTGCTTGGTTGGCCCAAAAGGGCGTATGCATTTTTTCCTGAATATATTCAGGAAAAAACGCATACGCCCTTTTTGGCCAAGTGCATCATTGTGGACGTTCTGCCTCTTTTCCTATGCTTTACATGCAATTCCAGTCTACCTCCTGAAATCGGTTTCCTGCAATTCTGCCCCACTTTCAAGTCCTCTTGGCAGCCATACTTCAATATATTTTTGGACTATAGCTGTCATTTATAACTCTGCAGGTTTGTGAATTACAGTGCCCCTGAGCTCCTTTCTTCAACTCGCTTTCTTGTGAGCTGGCCGCAACACCGCAGCATTGCTTCAGGCCCTAGTGTGGTTCCGGCATGGCACGCTGAGCCTTTGGTTAATTCCTCTTCCTGGTGGGAAATGAGAGTTAAATTTGCCCGTCCAGACACCTCCAGCTAGTCTCTCATTGGTTCTCCCTATTCCTGTTCATTTTCCGCAGAAATGGCAAACTGGGCCAAACAGGAGGTTAAAGGCACTGACTCTCCAAGTGGGAAGAGTGTTAGTAAAGCGTCTGGAATGTTGCACACGAGTACCAGGGGACGAAACCTGAGACACATTTGAACACGTTTCCCGATCACACGGTGGATCATACTCTGGGTTCCACATGCATGTTTTAGCTGAAGGAAGAATCCCTTAAACCTGGAGAGTTGAGACCCATGGAATGGGTACCATGCAATATGACTTCAAAGGGTCTGCATTTGCTCACCGAACCTCACCAATCCTATCACTGCTGCGTTTATGCCGCTGTACACACGCTTGTTTCTCTTTCGGAGACATAGAAATCCATAGGTTTTAAGATTTTTACTAGGCAGGTATATTCTTAGGCGTTTAATATGGGGTGTTGTGTCCTCTTCGTTGAGCAAGGAGTAGCTCTTGTCTATTACATATTTGGCTTATGGAACGGTATCTGTGCTAATTTCAATCTCTGGTTTTATGCAGCACCCCAACTCACCTTTCTCCTTAAGCAAGCATAAGTTGGTTTTCTACATTTCAGACCCTGTTCTGTTTTGTAATTCAGTTCCTGGGTAGCCAAGATTACATTCCATGTAGTAGTGATAACTTATGATGTTTCTTTTTCTGTGTGACTTATTTCACTTAGAATCATCGTACCTGAATCCACTCATTATGCTGCTACGGGCCTGATGACATAGATTTCATTGCTGAGTGATATTGCCTTGTACGTAAGTACCACAACTTCTTTATCCATTTTTCACTTTCTGTGATATTGAATTTGTACTGTAAATGACGTTCTTGGAAACAGAGCCATCCAAACTTTGAGGTGGCTGTGTCTTTTTGATTTTAATTTCCCTAAGCTATAGGACCATAAGTGGAAGTGCCCTAGGCTCTGTTGCTTTGTTTTGTAGATGTTTCAGGAAACACCATACACTTCTCCAGAGTGGCTGTTGGCAATTTACATCCCGCCCATCAGCATAACAAGGCTCCCAGTTCTCCATGGCCTGTCCTGCCTTTCTGGATTTTACACATTTTTCAGATGGCCCTTTTGACCGGGGGGCAGTGAGACTTCATTGTAGTGCAGATTTCCTTTGCAAGCATGCTTGGTTGGCCAAAAAGTGCGTATGCGTTTTTTCCTGAATATATTCAGTAAAAAATGCATACGCCCTTTTTGGACAAGTGCATCATTGTGGACGTTCTGCCTCTTTTCCTATGCTTTACATGCAATTCCAGTCTACCTCCTGAAACCGGTTTCCTGCAATTCTGCCCCGCTTTCAAGTCCTCTTGGCAGCCTTACTTCAATATATTTTTGGACGATAGCTGTCATTTTTAACTCTGCAGGTTTGTGAATTACAGTGCCCCTGAGCTCCTTTCTTCAACTCGCTTTCTTGTGAGCTGGCCGCAACACCGCAGGATTGCTTCAGGCCCTAGTGTGGTTCCGGCATGGCACGCTGAGCCTTTGGTTAGTTCCTCTTCCTGGTGGGAAATGAGAGTTAAATTTGCCCCTCCAGACACCTCCAGCTAGTCTCTCATTGGTTCTCCCTATTCCTGTTCATTTTCCGCAGAAATTGCAAACTGGGCCAAACAGGAGGTTAAAGGCACTGACTCTCCAAGTGGGGAGAGTGTTAGTAAAGCGTCTGGAATGTTGCACCCGAGTACCAGGGGACGAAAAGTGAGACATTTGAACACGTTTCCCGATCACACGGTGGATCATACTCTGGGTTCCACATGCATGTTTTAGCTGAAGGAAGAATCCTTTAAACCTGGAGAGTTGAGACCCATGGAATTGGTACCATGCAATATGACTTCAAAGGGTCTGCATTGGCTCACCGAACCTCACCAATCCTATCACTGCTGCGCTTATGCCGCTGTACACACGCTTGATTCTCTTTCGGAGACATATAAATCCATAGGTTTTAAGATTCTTACTAGTCAGGTATATTCTTAGGCGTTTAATATGGGGTGTTGTGTCCTCTTCGTTGAGCAAGGAGTAGCTCTTGTCTATTACATATTTGGATTATGGAATGGTATCTGTGCTAATTTCAATCTCTGGTTTTATGTAGCACCCCAACTCACCTTTCCCCTTAAGCAAGCATAAGTTGGTTTTCTACATTTGAGACCCTGTTCTGTTTTGTAATTCTGTTCCTGTGTAGCCAAGTTTACATTCCGTGTATTAGTGATATCTTATGATGTTTCTTTTTCTGTGTGACTTATCTCACTTAGAATCATGGTACCTGAATCCACTCATTATGCTGCTATGGGCCTGATGACATAGATTTCATTGCTGAGTGATATTGCATTGTACGTAAGTACCACAACTTCTTTATCCATTTTTCACTTACTGTGATATTGAACTTGTACCGTAAACGAGGTTCTTGTAAACAGAGCCGTCCCAAACTTTGGGGTGGCTGTGTCTTTTTGATTTTAATTTCCCTAATCTATAGGACCATAAGTGGAAGTGCCCTAGGCTCTGTTGCTTTGTTTTTTAGATGTTTCAGGAAACACCATACACTTCTCCAGAGTGGCTGTTGGCAATTTACATCCCGCCCATCAGCATAACAAGGCTCCCATTTCTCCATGGCCTGTCCTGCCTTTCTGGATTTTACACTTTCTTCAGATGTTCCTTTTGACCGGGGGGCAGTGAGACTTCATTGTAGTGCAGATTTCCTTTGCAAGCTTGCTTGGTTGGCCAAAAAGGGCGTATGCGTTTTTTCCTGAATATATTCAGGAAAAAACGCATACGCCCTTTTTGGCCAAGTGCATCATTGTGGACGTTCTGCCTCTTTTCCTATGCTTTACATGCAATTCCAGTCTACCTCCTGAAATCGGTTTCCTGCAATTCTGCCCCGCTTTCAAGTCCACTTGGCAGCCTTACTTCAATATATTTTTGGACGATAGCTGTCATTTATAACTCTGCAGGTTTGTGAATTACAGTGCCCCTGAGCTCCTTTCTTCAACTCGCTTTCTTGTGAGCTGGCCGCAACACCGCAGCATTGCTTCAGGCCCTAGTGTGGTTCCGGCATGGCACGCTGAGCCTTTGGTTAATTCCCCTTCCTGGTGGGAAATGAGAGTTAAATTTGCCCGTCCAGACACCTCCAGCTAGTCTCTCATTGGTTCTCCCTATTCCTGTTCCTTTTCCGCAGAAATTGCAAACTGGGCCAAACAGGAAGTTAAAGGCACTGACTCTCCAAGTGGGGAGAGTGTTAGTAAAGCGTCTGGAATGTTGCACCCGAGTACCAGGGGACGAAACCTGAGACACATTTGAACACGTTTCCCGATCACACGGTGGATCATACTCTGGGTTCCACATGCATGTTTTAGCTGAAGGAAGAATCCCTTAAACCTGGAGAGTTGAGACCCATGGAATGGGTACCATGCAATATGACTTCAAAGGGTCTGCATTTGCTCACCGAACCTCACCAATCCTATCACTGCTGCATTTATGCTGCTGTACACACGCTTGATTCTCTTTCGAGACATAGAAATCCATAGGTTTTAAGATTTTTACTAGGCAGGTATATTCTTAGGCGTTTAATATGGGGTGTTGTGTCCTCTTCGTTGAGCAAGGAGTAGCTCTTGTCTATTACATATTTGGCTTATGGAACGGTATCTGTGCTAATTTCAATCTCTGGTTTTATGCAGCACCCCAACTCACCTTTCTCCTTAAGCAAGCATAAGTTGGTTTTCTACATTTCAGACCCTGTTCTGTTTTGTAATTCAGTTCCTGGGTAGCCAAGATTACATTCCATGTAGTAGTGATAACTTATGATGTTTCTTTTTCTGTGTGACTTATTTCACTTAGAATCATCGTACCTGAATCCACTCATTATGCTGCTACGGGCCTGATGACATAGATTTCATTGCTGAGTGATATTGCCTTGTACGTAAGTACCACAACTTCTTTATCCATTTTTCACTTTCTGTGATATTGAATTTGTACTGTAAATGACGTTCTTGGAAACAGAGCCATCCCAAACTTTGAGGTGGCTGTGTCTTTTTGATTTTAATTTCCCTAAGCTATTGGACCATAAGTGGAAGTGCCCTAGGCTCTTTTGCTTTGTTTTGTAGATGTTTCAGGAAACACCATACACTTCTCCAGAGTGGCTGTTGGCAATTTACATCCCGCACATCAGCATAACAAGGCTCCCAGTTCTCCATGGCCTGTCCTGCCTTTCTGGATTTTACACATTTTTCAGATGGCCCTTTTGACCGGGGGGCAGTGAGACTTCATTGTAGTGCAGATTTCCTTTGCAAGCTTGCTTGGTTGGCCAAAAAGGGCGTATGCGTTTTTTCCTGAATATATTCAGTAAAAAATGCATACGCCCTTTTTGGACAAGTGCATCATTGTGGACGTTCTGCCTCTTTTCCTATGCTTTACATGTAATTCCAGTCTACCTCCTGAAACCGGTTTCCTGCAATTCTGCCCCGCTTTCAAGTCCTCTTGGCAGCCTTACTTCAATATATTTTTGGACGATAGCTGTCATTTTTAACTCTGCAGGTTTGTGAATTACAGTGCCCCTGAGCTCCTTTCTTCAACTCGCTTTCTTGTGAGCTGGCCGCAACACCGCATGATTGCTTCAGGCCCTAGTGTGGTTCCGGCATGGCACGCTGAGCCTTTGGTTAGTTCCTCTTCCTGGTGGGAAATGAGAGTTAAATTTGCCCCTCCAGACACCTCCAGCTAGTCTCTCATTGGTTCTCCCTATTCCTGTTCATTTTCCGCAGAAATTGCAAACTGGGCCAAACAGGAGGTTAAAGGCACTGACTCTCCAAGTGGGGAGAGTGTTAGTAAAGCGTCTGGAATGTTGCACCCGAGTACCAGGGGACGAAAAGTGAGACATATGAACACGTTTCCCGATCACACGGTGGATCATACTCTGGGTTCCACATGCATGTTTTAGCTGAAGGAAGAATCCTTTAAACCTGGAGAGTTGAGACCCATGGAATTGGTACCATGCAATATGACTTCAAAGGGTCTGCATTGGCTCACCGAACCTCACCAATCCTATCACTGCTGCGCTTATGCCGCTGTACACACGCTTGATTCTCTTTCGGAGACATATAAATCCATAGGTTTTAAGATTCTTACTAGTCAGGTATATTCTTAGGCGTTTAATATGGGGTGTTGTGTCCTCTTCGTTGAGCAAGGAGTAGCTCTTGTCTATTACATATTTGGATTATGGAACGGTATCTGTGCTAATTTCAATCTCTGGTTTTATGTAGCACCCCAACTCACCTTTCCCCTTAAGCAAGCATAAGTTGGTTTTCTACATTTGAGACCCTGTTCTGTTTTGTAATTCTGTTCCTGTGTAGCCAAGTTTACATTCCGTGTATTAGTGATATCTTATGATGTTTCTTTTTCTGTGTGACTTATCTCACTTAGAATCATGGTACCTGAATCCACTCATTATGCTGCTATGGGCCTGATGACATAGATTTCATTGCTGAGTGATATTGCATTGTACGTAAGTACCACAACTTCTTTATCCATTTTTCACTTACTGTGATATTGAACTTGTACCGTAAATGAGGTTCTTGTAAACAGAGCCGTCCCATACTTTGGGGTGGCTGTGTCTTTTTGATTTTAATTTCCCTAATCTATAGGACCATAAGTGGAAGTGCCCTAGGCTCTGTTGCTTTGTTTTTTAGATGTTTCAGGAAACACCATACACTTCTCCAGAGTGGCTGTTGGCAATTTACATCCCGCCCATCAGCATAACAAGGCTCCCAGTTCTCCATGGCCTGTCCTGCCTTTCTGGATTTTACACTTTTTTCAGATGTTCCTTTTGACCGGGGGGCAGTGAGACTTCATTGTAGTGCAGATTTCCTTTGCAAGCTTGCTTGGTTGGCCAAAAAGGGCGTATGCGTTTTTTCCTGAATATATTCAGGAAAAAACGCATACGCCCTTTTTGGCCAAGTGCATCATTGTGGACGTTCTGCCTCTTTTCCTATGCTTTACATGCAATTCCAGTCTACCTCCTGAAATCGGTTTCCTGCAATTCTGCCCCGCTTTCAAGTCCACTTGGCAGCCTTACTTCAATATATTTTTGGACGATAGCTGTCATTTATAACTCTGCAGGTTTGTGAATTACAGTGCCCCTGAGCTCCTTTCTTCAACTCGCTTTCTTGTGAGCTGGCCGCAACACCGCAGCATTGCTTCAGGCCCTAGTGTGGTTCCGGCATGGCACGCTGAGCCTTTGGTTAATTCCCCTTCCTGGTGGGAAATGAGAGTTAAATTTGCCCGTCCAGACACCTCCAGCTAGTCTCTCATTGGTTCTCCCTATTCCTGTTCCTTTTCCGCAGAAATTTCAAACTGGGCCAAACAGGAAGTTAAAGGCACTGACTCTCCAAGTGGGGAGAGTGTTAGTAAAGCGTCTGGAATGTTGCACCCGAGTACCAGGGGACGAAACCTGAGACACATTTGAACACGTTTCCCGATCACACGGTGGATCATACTCTGGGTTCCACATGCATGTTTTAGCTGAAGGAAGAATCCCTTAAACCTGGAGAGTTGAGACCCATGGAATGGGTACCATGCAATATGACTTCAAAGGGTCTGCATTTGCTCACCGAACCTCACCAATCCTATCACTGCTGCGTTTATGCCGCTGTACACACGCTTGATTCTCTTTCGAGACATAGAAATCCATAGGTTTTAAGATTTTTACTAGGCAGGTATATTCTTAGGCGTTTAATATGGGGTGTTGTGTCCTCTTCGTTGAGCAAGGAGTAGCTCTTGTCTATTACATATTTGGCTTATGGAACGGTATCTGTGCTAATTTCAATCTCTGGTTTTATGCAGCACCCCAACTCACCTTTCTCCTTAAGCAAGCATAAGTTGGTTTTCTACATTTCAGACCCTGTTCTGTTTTGTAATTCAGTTCCTGGGTAGCCAAGATTACATTCCATGTAGTAGTTATAACTTATGATGTTTCTTTTTCTGTGTGACTTATTTCACTTAGAATCATCGTACCTGAATCCACTCATTATGCTGCTACGGGCCTGATGACATAGATTTCATTGCTGAGTGATATTGCCTTGTACGTAAGTACCACAACTTCTTTATCCATTTTTCACTTTCTGTGATATTGAATTTGTACTGTAAATGACGTTCTTGGAAACAGAGCCATCCCAAACTTTGAGGTGGCTGTGTCTTTTTGATTTTAATTTCCCTAAGCTATAGGACCATAAGTGGAAGTGCCCTAGGCTCTGTTGCTTTGTTTTGTAGATGTTTCAGGAAACACCATACACTTCTCCAGAGTGGCTGTTGGCAATTTACATCCCGCACATCAGCATAACAAGGCTCCCAGTTCTCCATGGCCTGTCCTGCCTTTCTGGATTTTACACATTTTTCAGATGGCCCTTTTGACCGGGGGGCAGTGAGACTTCATTGTAGTGCAGATTTCCTTTGCAAGCTTGCTTGGTTGGCCAAAAAGTGCGTATGCGTTTTTTCCTGAATATATTCAGTAAAAAATGCATACGCCCTTTTTGGACAAGTGCATCATTGTGGACGTTCTGCCTCTTTTCCTATGCTTTACATGCAATTCCAGTCTACCTCCTGAAACCGGTTTCCTGCAATTCTGCCCCGCTTTCAAGTCCTCTTGGCAGCCTTACTTCAATATATTTTTGGACGATAGCTGTCATTTTTAACTCTGCAGGTTTGTGAATTACAGTGCCCCTGAGCTCCTTTCTTCAACTCGCTTTCTTGTGAGCTGGCCGCAACACCGCAGGATTGCTTCAGGCCCTAGTGTGGTTCCGGCATGGCACGCTGAGCCTTTGGTTAGTTCCTCTTCCTGGTGGGAAATGAGAGTTAAATTTGCCCCTCCAGACACCTCCAGCTAGTCTCTCATTGGTTCTCCCTATTCCTGTTCATTTTCCGCAGAAATTGCAAACTGGGCCAAACAGGAGGTTAAAGGCACTGACTCTCCAAGTGGGGAGAGTGTTAGTAAAGCGTCTGGAATGTTGCACCGGAGTACCAGGGGACGAAACATGAGACACATTTGAACACGTTTCCCGATCACACGGTGGATCATACTCTGGGTTCCACATGCATGTTTTAGCTGAAGGAAGAATCCCTTAAACCTGGAGAGTTGAGACCCATGGAATGGGTACCATGCAATATGACTTCAAAGGGTCTGCATTTGCTCACGGAACCTCACCAATCCTATCACTGCTGCATTTATGCCGCTGTACACACGCTTGATTCTCTTTCGTGACATAGAAATCCATAGGTTTTAAGATTTTTACTAGGCAGTTATATTCTTAGGCGTTTAATATGGGGTGTTGTGTCCTCTTCGTTGAGCAAGGAGTAGCTCTTGTCTATTACATATTTGCTTATGGAACGGTATCTGTGCTAATTTCAATCTCTGGTTTTATGTAGCACCCCAACTCACCTTTCTCCTTAAGCAAGCATAAGTTGGTTTTCCACATTTGAGACCCTGTTCTGTTTTGTAATTCAGTTCCTGGGTAGCCAAGATTACATTCCATGTAGTAGTGATAACTTATGATGTTTCTTTTTCTGTGTGACTTATTTCACTTAGAATCATCGTACCTGAATCCACTCATTATGCTGTTATGGGCCTGATGACATAGATTTCATTGCTGAGTGATATTGCACTGTACGTAAGTACCACAACTTCTTTATCCATTTTTCACTTTCTGTGATATTGAACTTGTACCGGAAACGAGGTTCTTGTAAACAGAGCTGTCCCAAACTTTGGGGTGGCTGTGTCTTTTTGATTTTAATTTCCCTAAGATATAGGACCATAAGTGGAAGTGCCCTAGGCTCTGTTGCTTTGTTTTTTAGATGTTTCAGGAAACACCATACACTTCTCCAGAGTGGCTGTTGGCAATTTACATCCCGCCCATCAGCATAACAAGGCTACTAGTTCTCCATGGCCTTTCCTGCCTTTCTGGATTTTACACTTTTTTCAGATGGCCCTTTTGACCGGGGGGCAGTGAGACTTCATTGTAGTGCAGATTTCGTTTGCAAGCTTGCTTGGTTGGCCAAAAAGGGCGTATGCGTTTTTTCCTGAATATACTCAGGAAAAAACGCATACGCCCTTTTTGGCCAAGTGCATCATTGTGGACGTTCTGCCTCTTTTCCTATGCTTTACATGCAATTCCAGTCTACCTGCTGAAATCGGTTTCCTGCAATTCTGCCCCGCTTTCAAGTCCTCTTGGCAGCCTTACTTCAATATATTTTTGGACGATAGCTGTCATTTATAACTCTGCAGGTTTGTGAATTACAGTGCCCCTGAGCTCCTTTCTTCAACTCGCTTTCTTGTGAGCTGGCCGCAACACCGCAGCATTGCTTCAGGCCCTAGTGTGGTTCTGGCATGGCACGCTGAGCCTTTGGTTAATTCCCCTTCCTGGTGGGAAATGAGAGTTAAATTTGCCCGTCCAGACACCTCCAGCTAGTCTCTCACTGGTTCTCCCTATTCCTGTTCATTTCCCGCAGAAATTGCAAACTGGGCCAAACAGGAAGTTAAAGGCACTGACTCTCCAAGTGGGGAGAGTGTTAGTAAAGCGTCTGGAATGTTGCACCCGAGTACCAGGGTACGAAACCTGAGACACATTTGAACACGTTTCCCGATCACACGGTGGATCATACTCTGGGTTCCACATGCATGTTTTAGCTGAAGGAAGAATCCCTTAAACCTGGAGAGTTGAGACCCATGGAATGGGTACCATGCAATATGACCTCAAAGGGTCTGCATTTGCTCACCGAACCTCACCAATCCTATCACTGCTGCATTTATGCCGCTGTACACACGCTTGATTCTCTTTCGGAGACATAGAAATCCATAGGTTTTAAGATTTTTACTAGGCAGGTATATTCTTAGGCGTTTAATATGGGGTGTTGTGTCCTCTTCGTTGAGCAAGGAGTAGCTCTTGTCTATTACATATTTGGCTTATGGAACGGTATCTGTGCTAATTTCAATCTCTGGTTTTATGCAGCACCCCAACTCACCTTTCTCCTTAAGCAAGCATAAGTTGGTTTTCTACATGTGAGACCCTGTTCTGTTTTGTAATTCAGTTCCTGGGTAGCCAAGATTACATTCCATGTAGTAGTGATAACTTATGATGTTTCTTTTTCTGTGTGACTTATTTCACTTAGAATCATCGTACCTGAATCCACTCATTATGCTGCTACGGGCCTGATGACATAGATTTCATTGCTGAGTGATATTGCCTTGTACGTAAGTACCACAACTTCTTTATCCATTTTTCACTTTCTGTGATATTGAATTTGTACTGTAAATGACGTTCTTGGAAACAGAGCCATCCCAAACTTTGAGGTGGCTGTGTCTTTTTGATTTTAATTTCCCTAAGCTATAGGACCATAAGTGGAAGTGCCCTAGGCTCTGTTGCTTTGTTTTGTAGATGTTTCAGGAAACATCATACACTTCTCCAGAGTGGCTGTTGGCAATTTACATCCCGCCCATCAGCATAACAAGGCTCCCAGTTCTCCATGGCCTGTCCTGCCTTTCTGGATTTTACACATTTTTCAGATGGCCCTTTTGACCGGGGGGCAGTGAGACTTCATTGTAGTGCAGATTTCCTTTGCAAGCTTGCTTGGTTGGCCAAAAAGTGCGTATGCGTTTTTTCCTGAATATATTCAGGAAAAAGCGCATACGCCCTTTTTGGCCAAGTGCATCATTGTGGACGTTCTGCCTCTTTTCCTATGCTTTACATGCAATTCCAGTCTACCTCCTGAAACCGGTTCCCTGCAATTCTGCCCCACTTTCAAGTCCTCTTGGCAGCCTTACTTCAATATATTTTTGGACGATAATTGTCATTTATAACTCTGCAGGTTTGTGAATTACAGTGCCCCTGAGCTTCTTTCTTCAACTCGCTTTCTTGTGAGCTGGCCGCAACCCCGCAGTATTGCTTCAGGCCCTAGTGTGGTTCCGGCATGGCACGCTGAGCCTTTGGTTAATTCCTCTTCCTGGTGGGAAATGAGAGTTAAATTTGCCCGTCCAGACACCTCCAGCTAGTCTCTCATTGGTTCTCCCTATTCCTGTTCATTTTCCGCAGAAATTGCAAACTGGGCCAAACAGGAGGTTAAAGGCACTGACTCTCCAAGTGGGGAGAGTGTTAGTAAAGCGTCTGGAATGTTGCACCCGAGTACCAGGGGACGAAACCTGACCCATTTGGACACGTTTCCCGATCACACGGTGGATCATACTCTGGGTTCCACATGCATGTTTTAGCTGAAGGAAGAATCCCTTAAACCTGGAGAGTTGAGACCCATGGAATGGGTACCATGCAATATGACTTCAAAGGGTCTGTGTTTGTTCACTGAACCTCACCAATCCTATCACTGCTGCGTTTATGCCGCTGTACACACGCTTGATTCTCTTTCGGAGACATAGAAATCCATAGGTTTTAAGATTCTTACTAGTCAGGTATATTCTTAGGCGTTTAATATGGGGTGTAGAGTCCACTTCGTTGAGCAAGGAGTAGCTCTTGTCTATTACATATTTGGCTTATGGAAAGGTATCTGTGCTAATTTCAATCTCTGGTTTTATGCAGCACCCCAACTCACCTTTCTCCTTAAGCAAGCATAAGTTGGTTTTCTACATTTGAGACCCTGTTCTGTTTTGTAATTCAGTTCCTGGGTAGCCAAGTTTACATTCCGTGTAGTAGTGATATCTTATGATGTTTCTTTTTCTGTGTGACTTATTTCACTTAGAATCATCGTACCTGAATCCACTCATTATGCTGTTATGGGCCTGATGACATAGATTTCATTGCTGAGTGATATTGCACTGTACGTAAGTACCACAACTTCTTTATCCATTTTTCACTTTCTGTGATATTGAACTTGTACCGGAAACGAGGTTCTTGTAAACAGAGCTGTCCCAAACTTTGGGGTGGCTGTGTCTTTTTGATTTTAATTTCCCTAAGCTATAGGACCATAAGTGGAAGTGCCCTAGGCTCTGTTGCTTTGTTTTTTAGATGTTTCAGGAAACACCATACACTTCTCCAGAGTGGCTGTTGGCAATTTACATCCCGCCCATCAGCATAAGAAGGCTACTAGTTCTCCATGGCCTTTACTGCCTTTCTGGATTTTACACTTTTTTCAGATGGCCCTTTTGACCGGGGGGCAGTGAGACTTCATTGTAGTGCAGATTTCGTTTGCAAGCTTGCTTGGTTGGCCAAAAAGGGCGTATGCGTTTTTTCCTGAATATATTCAGGAAAAAACGCATACGCCCTTTTTGGCCAAGTGCATCATTGTGGACGTTCTGCCTCTTTTCCTATGCTTTACATGCAATTCCAGTCTACCTCCTGAAATCGGTTTCCTGCAATTCTGCCCCGCTTTCAAGTCCTCTTGGCAGCCTTACTTCAATATATTTTTGGACGATAGCTGTCATTTATAACTCTGCAGGTTTGTGAATTACAGTGCCCTTGAGCTCCTTTCTTCAACTCGCTTTCTTGTGAGCTGGCCACAACACCGCAGCTTTGCTTCAGGCCCTAGTGTGGTTCTGGCATGACACGCTGAGCGTTTGGTTAATTCCTCTTCCTGGTGGGAAATGAGAGGAAAATTTGCCCGTCCAGACACCTCCATTTAGTCTCTCATTGGTTCTCCCTATTCCTGTTCATTTTCCAAAGAAATTTCAAAGTGGGCCAAAGAGGAGCTTAACGGCACTGACTCTCCAAGTGGGGAGAGTGTTAGTAAAGCGTCTGGAATGTTGCACCCGAGTACCAGGGGACAAAAACTGAGACACATTTGAACACATTTCCCGATCACACGGTGGATCATACTCTGGGTTCCACATGCATGTTTTAGCTGAAGGAAGAATCCCTTAAACCTGGAGAGTTGAGACCCATGGAATGGCTACCATGCAATATGACTTCAAAGGGTCTGCATTTGTTCACCGAACCTCAACAATCCTATCACTGCTGCATTTATGCTGCTGTACACACGCTTGATTCTCTTTCAGAGACATAGAAATCCATAGGTTTTAAGATACTTACTAGTCAGCTATATTCTTATGCGTTTAATATGGGGTGTAGAGTCCACTTCGTTGAGCAAGGAGTAGCTCTTGTCTATTACATATTTGGCTTATGGAACGGTATCTGTGCTAATTTCAATCTTTGGTTTTATTCAGTACCCCAACTCACCTTTCCCCTTAAGCAAACATAAGTTGGTTTTCTACATTTGAGACCCTGTTCTGTTTTGTAATTCAGTTCTTGTATAGCCAAGTTTACATTCCGTGTAGTAGTGATATCTTATGATGTTTCTTTTTCTGTGTGACTTATTTCAATTAGAATCATCGTACCTGAATCCACTCATTATGCTGCTACGGGCCTGATGACATAGATTTCATTGCTGAGTGATATTGCATTGTACGTAAGTACCACAACTTCTTTATCCATTTTTCACCTTCTGTGATATTGAACTTGTACCGTAAACGAGGTTCTTGTAAACAGAGCTGTCCCAAACTTTGGGGTGGCTGTGTCTTTTTGATTTGAATTTCCCTAAGCTATAGGACCATAAGTGGAAGTGCCCTAGGCTCTGTTGCTTTGGTTTTTAGATGTTTCAGGAAACACCATACACTTCTCCAGAGTGGCTGTTGGCAATTTACATCCCGCCCATCAGCATAACAAGGCTCCCAGTTCTCCATGGCCTGTCCTGCCTTTCTGGATTTTACACTTTTTTTAGATGGCCCTTTTGACCGGGGGGCATTGAGACTTCATTGTAGTGCAGATTTCCTTTGCAAGCTTGCTTGGTTGGCCAAAAAGTGCGTATGCGTTTTTTCCTGAATATATTCAGGAAAAAACGCATACGCCCTTTTTGGCCAAGTGCATCATTGTGGACGTTCTGCCTCTTTTCCTATGCTTTACATGCAATTCCAGTCTACCTCCTGAAATCGGTTTCCTGCAATTCTGCCCCGCTTTCAAGTCCTCTTGGCAGCCTTACTTCAATATATTTTTGGACGATAGCTGTCATTTATTACTCTGCAGGTTTGTGAATTACAGTGCCCCTGAGCTCCTTTCTTCAACTCGCTTTCTTGTGAGCTGGCCGCAACACCGCAGCATTGCTTCAGGCCCTAGTGTGGTTCTGGCATGGCACGCTGAGCCTTTGGTTAATTCCTCTTCCTGGTGGGAAATGAGAGTTAAATTTGCCCGTCCAGACACCTCCAGCTAGTCTCTCATTGGTTCTCCCTATTCCTGTTCATTTTCCGCAGAAATTGCAAACTGGGCCAAACAGGAGGTTAAAGGCACTGACTCTCCAAGTGGGGAGAGTGTTAGTAAAGCGTCTGGAATGTTGTACCCGAGTACCAGGGGACGAAACCTGAGACACATTTGAACACGTTTCCCGATCACACGGTGGATCATACTCTGGGTTCCACATGCATGTTTTAGCTGAAGGAAGAATCCCTTAAACCTGGAGAGTTGAGACCCATGGAATGGGTACCATGCAATATGACTTCAAAGGTTGTGCATTTGCTCACCGAAAATCACCAATCTTATCACTGCTGCGTTTATGCCGCTGTACACACGCTTGATTCTCTTTCAGAGACATAGAAATCCATAGGTTTTAAGATACTTAGTAGTCAGGTATATTCTTAGGCGTTTAATATGGGGTGTTGATTCCACTTGGTTGAGCAAGGAGTAGCTCTTGTCTATTACATATTTGGCTTATGGAACGGTATCTGTGCTAATTTCAATCTCTGTGTTTATGCAGCACCCCAACTCACCTTTCTCCTTAAGCAAGCATAAGTTGGTTTTCTACATTTGAGACCCTGTTCTGTTTTGTAATTCAGTTCCTGGGTAGCCAAGATTACATTCCATGTAGTAGTGGTAACTTATGATGTTTCTTTTTCTGTGTGACTTATTTCACTTAGAATCATCATACCTGAATCCACTCATTATGCTGCTACGGGCCTGATGACATATATTTCATTGCTGAGTGATATTTCCTTGTACGTAAGTACCACAACTTCTTTATCCTTTTTTCACTTTCTGTGATATTAAATTTGTACTGTAAATGACGTTCTTGTAAACAGAGCCGTTCCAAACTTTGGGGTGGCTGTGTCTTGTTGATTTTAATTTCCCTAAGCTATAGGACCATAAGTGGAAGTGCCCTAGGCTCCGTTCCTTTGTTTTTTAGATGTTTCAGGAAACACCATACACTTCTCCAGAGTGGCTGTTGGCAATTTACATCCCGCCCATCAGCATAACAAGGCTCCCAGTTCTCCATGGCCTGTCCTGCCTTTCTGGATTTTACACTTTTTTCAGATGGCCCTTTTGACCGGGGGGCAGTGAGACTTTATTGTAGTGCAGATTTCCTTTGCAAGCTTGCTTGGTTGGCCAAAAAGGGCGTATGCGTTTTTTCCTGTATATACTCAGGAAAAAACGCATACGCCCTTTTTGGCCAAGTGCATCATTGTGGACGTTCTGCCTCTTTTCCTATGCTTTACATGCAGTTCCTGTCTACCTGCTGAAATCGGTTTCCTGCAATTCTGCCCCGCTTTCAAGTCCTCTTGGCAGCCTTACTTCAATATATTTTTGGACGATAGCTGTCATTTATAACTCTGCAGGTTTGTGAATTACAGTGCCCGAGCTCCTTTCTTCAACTCGCTTTCTTGTGAGCTGGCCGCAACACCGCAGCATTGCTTCAGGCCCTAGTGTGGTTCCGGCATGGCACGCTGAGCCTTTGGTTAATTCCTCTTCCTGGTGGGAAATGAGAGTTAAATTTGCCCGTCCAGACACCTCCAGCTAGTCTCTCATTGGTTCTCCCTATTCCTGTTCATTTTCCGCAGAAATTGCAAACTGGGCCAAACAGGAGGTTAAAGGCACTGACTCTCCAAGTGGGGAGAGTGTTAGTAAAGCGTCTGGAATGTTGCACCCGAGTACCAGGGGACGAAAAGTGAGACATTTGAACACGTTTCCCGATCACACGGTGGATCATACTCTGGGTTCCACATGCATGTTTTCGCTGAAGGAAGAATCCTTTAAACCTGGAGAGTTGAGACCCATGGAATGGGTACCATACAATATGACTTCAAAGGGTCTGCATTGGCTCACCGAACCTCACCAATCCTATCACTGCTGCGCTTATGCCGCTGTACACACGCTTGATTCTCTTTCGGAGACATATAAATCCATAGGTTTTAAGATTCTTACTAGTCAGGTATATTCTTATGCGTTTAATATGGGGTGTTGTGTCCTCTTCGTTGAGCAAGGAGTAGCTCTTGTCTATTACATATTTGGATTATGGAACGGTATCTGTGCTAATTTCAATCTCTGGTTTTATGTAGCACCCCAACTCACCTTTCCCCTTAAGCAAGCATAAGTTGGTTTTCTACATTTGAGACCCTGTTCTGTTTTGTAATTCTGTTCCTGTTTAGCCAAGTTTACATTCCGTGTATTAGTGATATCTTATGATGTTTCTTTTTCTGTGTGACTTATCTCACTTAGAATCATCGTGCCTGAATCCACTCATTATGCTGCTATGGGCCTGATGACATAGATTTTATTGCTGAGTGATATTGCATTGTACGTAAGTACCACAACTTCTTTATCCATTTTTCACTTTCTGTGATATTGAACTTGTACCGTAAACGAGGTTCTTGTAAACAGAGCCGTCCCATACGGTGGGGTGGCTGTGTCTTTTTGATTTTAATTTCCCTAATCTATAGGACCATAAGTGGAAGTGCCCTAGGCTCTGTTGCTTTGTTTTGTAGATGTTTCAGGAAACACCATACACTTCTCCAGAGTGGCTGTTGGCAATTTACATACCGCCCATCAGCATAACAAGGCTCCCAGTTCTCCATGGCCTGTCCTGCCTTTCTGGATTTTACACTTTTTTCAGATGTTCCTTTTGACCGGGGGGCAGTGAGACTTCATTGTAGTGCAGATTTCCTTTGCAAGCTTGCTTGGTTGGCCAAAAAGTGCGTATGCCTTTTTTCCTGAATATATTCAAGAAAAAACGCATACGCCCTTTTTGGACAAGTGCATCATTGTGGACGTTCTGCCTCTTTTCCTATGCTTTACATGCAATTCCAGTCTACCTCCTGAAATCGG
The DNA here is from genome assembly GCF_039906515.1 of Pseudorca crassidens. Taxonomy (NCBI): domain Eukaryota; kingdom Metazoa; phylum Chordata; class Mammalia; order Artiodactyla; family Delphinidae; genus Pseudorca; species Pseudorca crassidens. The sequence continues at coordinate 165,773,216 of NC_090296.1, forward strand.
TTTCCTGCAATTCTGCCCCGCTTTCAAGTCCTCTTGGCAGCCTTACTTCAATATATTTTTGGACGATAGCTGTCATTTATAACTCTGCAGGTTTGTGAATTACAGTGCCCTTGAGCTCCTTTCTTCAACTCGCTTTCTTGTGAGCTGGCCACAACACCGCAGCTTTGCTTCAGTCCCTAGTGTGGTTCCGGCATGACACGCTGAGCCTTTGGTTAATTCCTCTTCCTGGTGGGAAATGAGAGGAAAATTTGCCCGTCCAGACACCTCCAGATAGTCTCTCATTGGTTCACCCTATTCCTGTTCATTTTCCAAAGAAATTTCAAACTGGGCCAAAGAGGAGCTTAAAGGCACTGACTCTCCAAGTGGGGAGAGTGTTAGTAAAGCGTCTGGAATGTTGCACCCGAGTACCAGGGGACAAAAACTGAGACACATTTGAACACATTTCCCGATCACACGGTGGATCATACTCTGGGTTCCACATGCATGTTTTAGCTGAAGGAAGAATCCCTTAAACCTGGAGAGTTGAGACCCATGGAATGGGCCATGCAATATGATTTCAAAGTGTCTGCATTTGCTCACCGAACCTCACCAATCCTATCACTGCTGCGTTTAGGCCGCTGTACACACGCTTGATTCTCTTTCAGAGACATAGAAATCTATAGGTTTTAAGATTCTTACTGGTCAGGTATATTCTTAGGCGTTTAATATGGGGTGTAGAGTCCACTTCGTTGAGCAAGGAGTAGCTCTTGTCTATTACATATTTGGCTTATGGAACGGTATCTGTGCTAATTTCAATCTCTGGTTTTATGCAGCACCCCAACTCACCTTTCCCCTTAAGCAAGCATAAGTTGGTTTTCTACATTTGAGACCCTGTTCTGTTTTGTAATTCAGTTCCTGTGTAGCCAAGTTTACATTCCGTGTAGTAGTGATATCTTATGATGTTTCTTTTTCTGTGTGACTTATTTCACTTAGAATCATCGTACCTGAATCCACTCATTATGCTGCTACGGGCCTGATGATATACATTTCATTGCTGAGTGATATTGCATTGTACGTAAGTACCACAACTTCTTTATCCATTTTTCGCTTTCTGTGATATTGAACTTGTACCGTAAACGAGGTTCTTGTAAACAGAGCCGTCCCAAACTTTGGGGTGGCTGTGTCTTTTTGATTTTAATTTCCCTAAGCTATAGGACCGTAAGTGGAAGTGCCCTAGGCTCTGTTGCTTTGTTTTTTAGATGTTTCAGGAAACACCATACACTTCTCCAGAGTGGCTGTTGGCAATTTACATCCCGCCCATCAGCATAACAAGGCTCCCAGTTCTCCATGGCCTGTCCTGCCTTTCTGGATTTTACACTTTTTTCCGATGGCCCTTTTGACCGGGGGGCAGTGAGACTTCATTGTAGTGCAGATTTCCTTTGCAAGCTTGCTTGGTTGGCCAAAAAGTGCGTATGCCTTTTTTCCTGAATATATTCAAGAAAAAACGCATACGCCCTTTTTGGCCAAGTGCATCATTGTGGACGTTCTGCCTCTTTTCCTATGCTTTACATGCAATTCCAGTCTACCTCCTGAAATCGGTTTCCTGCAATTCTGCCCCGCTTTCAAGTCCTCTTGGCAGCCTTACTTCAATATATTTTTGGACGATAGCTATAATTTTTAACTCTGCAGGTTTGTGAATGACAGTGCCCCTGAGCTCCTTTCTTCAACTCGCTTTCTTCTGAGCTGGCCGCAACACCGCAGGATTGCTTCAGGCCCTAGTGTGGTTCCGGCATGGCACGCTGAGCCTTTGGTTAATTCCTCTTCCTGGTGGGAAATGAGAGTTAAATTTGCCCGTTCAGACACCTCCAGCTAGTCTCTCATTGGTTCTCCCTATTCCTGTTCATTTTCCGCAGAAATTGCAAACTGGGCCAAACAGGAAGTTAAAGGCACTGACTCTCCAAGTGGGGAGAGTGTTAGTAAAGCGTCTGGAATGTTGCACCCGAGTACCAGGGGACGAAATCTGACACATTTGAACACATTTCCCGATCACACGGTGTATCATACTCTGGGTTCCACATGCATGTTTTAGCTGAAGGAAGAATCCCTTAAACCTGGAGATTTGAGACCCATGGAATGGGTACCATGCAATATGACTTCAAAGGGTCTGCATTTGCTCACCGATCCTCACCAATCCTATCACTGCTGCGCTTATGCCACTGTACACACGCTTGGTTCTCTTTCGGAGTTATATAAATCCATAGGTTTTAAGATTCTTACTAGTCAGGTATATTCTTAGACGTTTAATATGGGGTGTTGAGTCCTCTTCGTTGAGCAAGGAGTAGCTCTTGTCTATTACATATTTGGCTTATGGAACGGTATCTGTGCTAATTTCAATCTCTGGTTTTATGCAGCACCCCAACTCACCTTTCCCCTTAAGCAAGCATAAGTTGGTTTTCTACATTTGAGACCCTGTTCTGTTTTGTAATTCTGTTCCTGTGTAGCCAAGTTTACATTCCGTGTAGTAGTGATATCTTATGATGTTTCTTTTTCTGTGTGACTTATTTCACTTAGAATCATCGTACCTGAATCCACTCATTATGCTGCTACGGGCCTGGTGACATAGATTTCATTGCTGAGTGATATTGCATTGTATGTACCTACCACAACTTCTTTATCCATTTTTCACTTTCTGTGATATTGAACTCGTACTGTAAACGAGGTTCTTGTAAACAGAGCTGTCCCAAACTTTGGGGTGGCTGTGCCTTTTTGATTCTAATTTCCCTAAGCTATAGGACCATAAGTGGAAGTGCCCTAGGCTCTGTTGCTTTGGTTTGTAGATGTTTCAGGAAACACCATACACTTCTCCAGAGTGGCTGTTGGCAATTTACATCTCGCCCATCAGCATAATAAGGCTCCCAGTTCTCCATGGCCTGTCCTGCCTTTCTGGATTTTACACTATTATCTGATGGCCCTTTTGACCGGGGGGCAGTGAGACTTCATTGTAGTGCAGATTTCCTTTGCAAGCTTGCTTGGTTGACCAAAAAGTGCGTATGCGTTTTTTCCTGAATATATTCAGGAAAAAACGCATACGCCCTTTTTGGCCAAGTGCATCATTGTGGACGTTCTGCCTCTTTTCCTATGCTTTACATGTAATTCCAGTCTACCTCCTGAAATCGGTTTCCTACAATTCTGCCCCGCTTTCAAGTCCTCTTGGCAGCCTTACTTCAATAGATTTTTTGACGATAGCTGTCATTTATAATTCTGCAGGTTTGTGAATTACAGTGCCCCTGAGCTCCTTTCTTCAACTCGCTTTCTTGTGAGCTGGCCGCAACACCGCATCCTTACTTCAGGCCCTAGTGTGGTTCCGGCATGGCACGCTGAGCCTTTGGTTAATTCCTCTTCCTGGTGGGAAATGAGAGTTAAATTTGCCCGTCCAGACACCTCCAGCTAGTCTCTCATTGGTTCTCCCTATTCCTGTTCATTTTCTGCAGAAATTGCAAACTGGGCCAAACAGGAGGTTAAAGGCACTGACTCTCCAAGTGGGGAGAGTGTTAGTAAAGCGTCTGGAATGTTGCACCCGAGTACCAGGGGACGAAAACTGACACATTTGAACACGTTTCCCAATCACACGGTGGATCATACTCTGGGTTCCACATGCATGTTTTAGCTGAAGGAAGAATCCCTTAAACCTGGAGAGTTGAGACCCATGGAATGGGTACCATGCAATATGATTTCATAGGGTCTGCATGTGTTCACCGAACCTCACTAATCCTATCACTGCAGCATTTATGCCACTGTACACACGCTTGATTCTCTTTCAGAGACATATAAATCCATAGGTTTTAAGATTCTTACTAGTCAGGTATATTCTTAGACGTTTAATATGGGGTGTTGAGTCCTCTTCGTTGAGCAAGGAGTAGCTCTTGTCTATTACATATTTGGCTTATGGAACGGTATCTGTGCTAATTTCAATCTCTGGTTTTATGCAGCAACCCAACTCACCTTTCCCCTTAAGCAAGCATAAGTTGGTTTTCTACATTTGAGACCCTGTTCTGTTTTGTAATTCTGTTCCTGTGTAGCCAAGTTTACATTCCGTGTAGTAGTGATATCTTATGATGTTTCTTTTTCTGTGTGACTTATTTCACTTAGAATCATCGTACCTGAATCCACTCATTATGCTGCTACGGGCCTGATGACATAGATTTCATTGTTGAGTGATATTGCATTGTATGTACCTACCACAACTTCTTTATCCATTTTTCACTTTCTGTGATATTGAACTCGTACTGTAAACGAGGTTCTTGTAAACAGAGCCGTCCCAAACTTTGGGGTGGCTGTGCCTTTTTGATTCTCATTTCCCTAAGCTATAGGACCATAAGTGGAAGTGCCCTAGGCTCTGTTGCTTTGTTTTGTAGATGTGTCAGGAAACACCATACACTTCTCCAGAGTGGCTGTTGGCAATTTACATCTCGCCCATCAGCATAACAAGGCTCCCAGTTCTCCATGGCCTGTCCTGCCTTTCTGGATTTTACACTATTTTCCGATGGCCCTTTTGACCGGGGGGCAGTGAGACTTCATTGTAGTGCAGATTTCCTTTGCAAGCTTGCTTGGTTGACCAAAAAGTGCGTATGCGTTTTTTCCTGAATATATTCAGTAAAAAACGCATACGCCCTTTTTGGCCAAGTGCATCATTGTGGACGTTCTGCCTCTTTTCCTATGCTTTACATGTAATTCCAGTCTACCTCCTGAAATCGGTTTCCTGCAATTCTGCCCCGCTTTCAAGTCCTCTTGGCAGCCTTACTTCAATAGATTTTTGGACGATAGCTGTCATTTATAACTCTGCAGGTTTGTGAATTACAGTGCCCCTGAGCTCCTTTCTTCAACTCGCTTTCTTGTGAGCTGGCCGCAACACCACAGCCTTGCTTCAGGCCCTAGTGTGGTTCCGGCATGGCACGCTGAGCCTTTGGTTAATTCCTCTTCCTGGTGGGAAATGAGAGTTAAATTTGCCCGTCCAGACACCTTGAGCTAGTCTCTCATTGGTTCTCCCTATTCCTGTTCATTTTCCGCAGAAATTGCAAACTGGGCCAAACAGGAGGTTAAAGGCACTGACTCTCCAAGTGGGCAGAGTGTTAGTAAAGCGTCTGGAATGTTGCACCCGAGTACCAGGGGACGAAAACTGACACATTTGAACACGTTTCCCAATCACACGGTGGATCATACTCTGGGTTCCACATGCATGTTTTAGCTGAAGGAAGAATCCCTTAAACCTGGAGAGTTGAGACCCATGGAATGGGTACCATGCAATATGATTTCATAGGGTCTGCATGTGTTCACCGAACCTCACTAATCCTATCACTGCAGCATTTATGTCACTGTACACACGCTTGATTCTCTTTCGGAGACATATAAATCCATAGGTTTTAAGATTCTTACTAGTCAGGTATATTCTTAGACGTTTAATATGGGGTGTTGAGTCCTCTTCGTTGAGCAAAGACTAGCTCTTGTCTATTACATATTTGGCTTATGGAACGGTATCTGTGCTAATTTCAATCTCTGGTTTTATGCAGCACCCCAACTCACCTTTCCCCTTAAGCAAGCATAAGTTGGTTTTCTACATTTGAGACCCTGTTCTGTTTTGTAATTCAGTTCCTGTGTAGCCAAGTTTACATTCCGTGTAGTAGTGATATCTTATGATGTTTCTTTTTCTGTGTGACTTATTTCACTTAGAATCATCGTACCTGAATCCACTCATTATGCTGCTACGGGCCTGATGATATACATTTCATTGCTGAGTGATATTGCATTGTACGTAAGTACCACAACTTCTTTATCCATTTTTTACTTTCTGTGATATTGAACTTGTAGTGTAAATGAGGTTCTTGTAAACAGAGCCGTCCCAAACTTTGGGGTGGCTGTGTCTTTTTGATTTTAATTTCCCTAAGCTATAGGACCATAAGTGGAAGTGCCCTAGGCTCTGTTGCTTTGTTTTGTAGATGTTTCAGGAAACACCATACACTTCTCCAGAGTGGCTGTTGGCAATTTACATCTCGCCCATCAGCATAATAAGGCTCCCTGTTCTCCATGGCCTGTCCTGCCTTTCTGGATTTTACACTATTATCCGATGGCCCTTTTGACCGGGGGGCAGTGAGACTTCATTGTAGTGCAGATTTCCTTTGCAAGCTTGCTTGGTTGACCAAAAAGTGCGTATGCGTTTTTTCCTGAATATATTCAGGAAAAAACGCATACGCCCTTTTTGGCCAAGTGCATCATTGTGGACATTCTGCCTCTTTTCCTATGCTTTACATGTAATTTCAGTCTACCTCCTGAAATCGGTTTCCTACAATTCTGCCCCGCTTTCAAGTCCTCTTGGCAGCCTTACTTCAATAGATTTTTTGACGATAGCTGTCATTTATAACTCTGCAGGTTTGTGAATTACAGTGCCCCTGAGCTCCTTTCTTCAACTCGCTTTCTTGTGAGCTGGCCGCAACACCGCAGCATTGCTGCAGGCCCTAGTGTGGTTCCGGCATGGCACGCTGAGCCTTTGGTTAATTCCTCTTCCTGGTGGGAAATGAGAGTTAAATTTGCCCGTCCAGACACCTCCAGCTAGTCTCTCATTGGTTCTCCCTATTCCTGTTCATTTTCTGCAGAAATTGCAAACTGGGCCAAACAGGAGGTTAAAGGCACTGACTCTCCAAGTGGGGAGAGTGTTAGTAAAGCGTCTGGAATGTTGCACCCGAGTACCAGGGGACGATAACTGACACATTTGAACACGTTTCCCAATCACACGGTGGATCATACTCTGGGTTCCACATGCATGTTTTAGCTGAAGGAAGAATCCCTTAAACCTGGAGAGTTGAGACCCATGGAATGGGTACCATGCAATATGATTTCATAGGGTCTGCATGTGTTCACCGAACCTCACTAATCCTATCACTGCAGCATTTATGCCACTGTACACACGCTTGATTCTCTTTCGGAGACATATAAATCCATAGGTTTTAAGATTCTTACTAGTCAGGTATATTCTTAGACGTTTAATATGGGGTGTTGAGTCTTCTTCGTTGAGCAAGGAGTAGCTCTTGTCTATTACATATTTGGCTTATGGAACGGTATCTGTGCTAATTTCAATCTCTGGTTTTATGCAGCACCCCAACTCACCTTTCCCCTTAAGCAAGCATAAGTTGGTTTTCTACATTTGAGACCCTGTTCTGTTTTGTAATTCTGTTCCTGTGTAGCCAAGTTTACATTCCGTGTAGTAGTGATATCTTATGATGTTTCTTTTTCTGTGTGACTTATTTCACTTAGAATCATCGTACCTGAATCCACTCATTATGCTGCTACGGGCCTGATGACATAGATTTCATTGCTGAGTGATATTGCATTGTATGTACCTACCACAACTTCTTTATCCATTTTTCACTTTCTGTGATATTGAACTCGTACTGTAAACGAGGTTCTTGTAAACAGAGCCGTCCCAAACTTTGGGGTGGCTGTGCCTTTTTGATTCTAATTTCCCTAATCTATAGGACCATAAGTGGAAGTGCCCTAGGCTCTGTTGCTTTGTTTTGTAGATGTGTCAGGAAACACCATACACTTCTCCAGAGTGGCTGTTGGCAATTTGCATCTCGCCCATCAGCATAACAAGGCTCCGAGTTCTCCATGGCCTGTCCTGCCTTTCTGGATTTTACACTATTTTCCGATGGCCCTTTTGACCGGGGGGCAGTGAGACTTCATTGTAGTGCAGATTTCCTTTGCAAGCTTGCTTGGTTGACCAAAAAGTGCGTATGCGTTTTTTCCTGAATATATTCAGGAAAAAATGCATACGCCCTTTTTGGCCAAGTGCATCATTGTGGACGTTCTGCCTCTTTTCCTATGCTTTACATGCAATTCCAGTCTACCTCCTGAAATCGGTTTCCTACAATTCTGCCCCGCTTTCAAGTCCTCTTGGCAGCCTTACTTCAATAGATTTTTGGACGATAGCTGTCATTTATAACTCTGCAGGTTTGTGAATTACAGAGCCCCTGAGCTCCTTTCTTCAACTCGCTTTCTTGTGAGCTGGCCGCAACACCACAGCCTTGCTTCAGGCCCTAGTGTGGTTCCGGCATGGCACGCTGAGCCTTTGGTTAATTCCTCTTCCTGGTGGGAAATGAGAGTTAAATTTGCCCGTCCAGACACCTCGAGCTAGTCTCTCATTGGTTCTCCCTATTCCTGTTCATTTTCCGCAGAAATTGCAAACTGGGCCAAACAGGAGGTTAAAGGCACTGACTCTCCAAGTGGGGAGAGTGTTAGTAAAGCGTCTGGAATGTTGTACCCGAGTACCAGGGGACGAAACCTGAGACACATTTGAACACGTTTCCCAATCACACGGTGGATCATACTCTGGGTTCCACATGCATGATTTAGCTGAAGGAAGAATCCCTTAAACCTGGAGATTTGAGACCCATGGAATGGGTACCATGCAATATGATTTCATAGGGTCTGCATGTGTTCACCGAACCTCACCAATCCTATCACGGCAGCATTTATGCCACTGTACACACGCTTGATTCTCTTTCGGAGACATATAAATCCATAGGTTTTAAGATTCTTACTAGTCAGGTATATTCTTAGGCGTTTAATATGGGGTGTAGAGTCCACTTCGTGGAGCAAGGAGTAGCTCTTGTCTATTACATATTTGGCTTATGGAACGGTATCTGTGCTAATTTCAATCTCTGGTTTTATGCAGCACCCCAACTCACCTTTCCCCTTAAGCAAGCATAAGTTGGTTTTCTACATTTGAGACCCTGTTCTGTTTTGTAATTCTGTTCCTGTGTAGCCAAGTTTACATTCCGTGTAGTAGTGATATCTTATGATGTTTCTTTTTCTGTGTGACTTATTTCACTTAGAATCATCGTACCTGAATCCACTCATTATGCTGCTATGGGCCTGATGACATACATTTCATTGCTGAGTGATATTGCATTGTACGTAAGTACCACAACTTCTTTATCCATTTTTCACTTTCTGTGATATTGAACTTGTACTGTAAACGAGGTTCTTGTAAACAGAGCCGTCCCAAACTTTGGGGTGGCTGTGCCTTTTTGATTCTAATTTCCCTAAGCTATAGGACCATAAGTGGAAGTGCCCTAGGCTCTGTTGCTTTGTTTTGTAGATGTGTCAGGAAACACCATACACTTCTCCAGAGTGGCTGTTGGCAATTGACATCTCGCCCATCAGCATAACAAGGCTCCGAGTTCTCCATGGCCTGTCCTGCCTTTCTGGATTTTACACTATTTTCCGATGGCCCTTTTGACCGGGGGGCAGTGAGACTTCATTGTAGTGCAGATTTCCTTTGCAAGCTTGCTTGGTTGACCAAAAAGTGCGTATGCGTTTTTTCCTGAATATATTCAGGAAAAAACGCATACGCCCTTTTTGGCCAAGTGCATCATTGTGGACGTTCTGCCTCTTTTCCTATGCTTTACATGTAATTCCAGTCTACCTCCTGAAATCGGTTTCCTACAATTCTGCCCCGCTTTCAAGTCCTCTTGGCAGCCTTACTTCAATAGATTTTTGGACGATAGCTGTCATTTTTAACTCTGCAGGTTTGTGAATTACAGTGCCCCTGAGCTCCTTTCTTCAACTCGCTTTCTTGTGAGCTGGCCGCAACACCACAGCCTTGCTTCAGGCCCTAGTGTGGTTCCGGCATGGCACGCTGAGCCTTTGGTTAATTCCTCTTCCTGGTGGGAAATGAGAGTTAAATTTGCCCGTCCAGACACCTCCAGCTAGTCTCTCATTGGTTCTCCCTATTCCTGTTCATTTTCCGCAGAAATTGCAAACTGGGCCAAACAGGAGGTTAAAGGCACTGACTCTCCAAGTGAGGAGAGTGTTAGTAAAGCGTCTGGAATGTTGCACCCGAGTACCAGGGGACGAAAACTGAGACAAATTTGAACACGTTTCCCAATCACACGGTGGATCATACTCTGGGTTCCACATGCATGTTTTAGCTGAAGGAAGAATCCCTTAAACCTGGAGAGTTGAGACCCATGGAATGGGTACCATGCAATATGACTTCAAAGGGTCTGCATTTGCTCACCGAACCTCACCAATCCTATCACTGCTGTGTTTATGCCGCTGTACACACTCTTGTTTCTCTTTTGGAGACATATAAATCCATAGGTTTTAAGATTCTTACTAGTGAGGTATATTCTTAGACGTTTAATATCGGGTGTTGAGTCCACTTCGTTGAGTAAGGAGTAGCTCTTGTCTATTACATATTTGGCTTATGGAATGGTATCTGTGCTAATTTCAATCTCTGGTTTTATGCAGCACCCCAACTCACCTTTCCCCTTAAGCAAGCATAAGTTGGTTTTCTAAATTTGAGACCCTGTTCTGTTTTGTAATTCAGTTCCTGTGTAGCCAAGTTTACATTCCTTGTAGTAGTGATAACTTATGATGTTTCTTTTTCTGTGTGACTGATTTCACTTAGAATCATCGTACCTGAATCCACTCATTATGCTGCCATGGGCCTGATGACATAGATTTCATTGCTGAGTGATATTGCATTGTACGTAAGTACCACAACTTCTTTATCCATTTTTCAATTTCTGTGATATTGAACTTGTACCGTAAACGAGGTTCTTGTAAACAGAGCCGTCCCAAACTTTGGGGTGGCTGTGTCTTTTTGATTTTAATTTCCCTAAGCTATAGGACCATAAGTGGAAGTGCCTTAGGCTCTGTTGCTTTGTTTTTTAGATGTTTCAGGAAACACCATACACTTCTCCAGAGTGGCTGTTGGCAATTTACATCCCACCCATCAGCATAACAAGGCTCCCAAGTCTCCATGGCCTGTCCTGCCTTTCTGGATTTTATACATTTTTCCGATGGCCCTTTTGACCGGGGGGCAGTGAGACTTCATTGTAGTGCAGATTTCCTTTGCAAGCTTGCTTGGTTGGCCAAAAAGTGCATATACGTTTCTTCCTGAACATATTCAGGAAAAAACGCATACGCCCTTTTTGGCCAAGTGCATCATTGTGGACGTTCTGCCTCTTTTACTATGCTCTACATGCAATTCCAGTCTACCTCCTGAAATCGATTTCTTGCAATTCTGCCCCGCTTTCAAGTCCTCTTGGCAGCCTTACTTCAATATATTTTTGGACGATAGCTGTCATTTATAACTCTGCAGGTTTGTGAATTACAGTGCCCCTGAGCTCCTTTCTTCAACTCGCTTTCTTGTGAGCTGGCCGCAACACCGCAGCATTGCTTCAGGCCCTAGTGTGGTTCCGGCATGGCACGCTGAGCCTTTGGTTAATTCCTCTTCCTGGTGGGAAATGAGAGTTAAATTTGCCCGTCCAGACACCTCCAGATAGTCTCTCATTGGTTCTCACTATTCCTGTTCACTTTCCGCAGAAATTGAAAACTGGGCCAAACAGGAGGTTAAAGGCACTGACTCTCCAAGTGGGGAGAGTGTTAGTAAAGCGTCTGGAATGTTGCACCCGAGTACCAGGGGACGAAACCTGAGACACATTTGAACACGTTTCCTGATCACACGGTGGATCATACTCTGGGTTCCACATGCATGTTTTAGCTGAAGGAAGAATCCCTTAAACCTGGAGAGTTGAGACCCATGGAATGGGTACCATGCAATATGACTTCAAAGGGTCTGCATTTGCTCACCGAACCTTACCAATCTTATCACTGCTGCGTTTATGCCGCTGTACACACTCTTGTTTCTCTTTTGGAGACATATAAATCCATAGGTTTTAAGATTCTTACTAGTGAGGTATATTCTTAGACGTTTAATATCGGGTGTTGAGTCCACTTCGTTGAGTAAGGAGTAGCTCTTGTCTATTACATATTTGGCTTATGGAATGGTATCTGTGCTAAATTCAATCTCTGGTTTTATGCAGCACCCCAACTCACCTTTCCCCTAAAGGAAGCATAAGTTGGTTTTCTACATTTGAGACCCTGTTCTGTTTTGTAATTCAGTTCCTGTGTAGCCAAGTTTACATTCCGTGTAGTAGTGATATCTTATGATGTTTCATTTTCTCTGTGACTCATTTCACTTAGAATCATCGTACCTGAATCCACTCATTATGCTGCTACGGGCCTGATGATATAGATTTCATTGCTGAGTGATATTGCATTGTACGTAAGTACCACAACTTCTTTATCCATTTTTCGCTTTCTGAGATATTGAACTTGTACCGTAAACGAGGTTCTTGTAAACAGAGCCGTCCCAAACTTTGAGGTGGCTGTGTCTTTTTGATTTTTAATTTCCCTAAGCTATAGGACCATAAGTGGAAGTGCCCTAGGCTCTGTTGCTTTGTTTTTTAGATGTTTCAGGAAACACCATACACTTCTCCAGAGTGGCTGTTGGCAATTTACATCTCGCCCATCAGCATAACAAGGCTCCCAGTTCTCCATGGCCTGTCCTGGCTTTCTGGATTTTATAATTTTTTCAGATGGCCCTTTTGACCGGGGGGCAGTGAGACTTCATTGTAGTGCAGATTTCCTTTGCAAGCTTGCTTGGTTGGCCAAAAAGGGCGTATGCGTTTTTTCCTGAATATATTCAGGAAAAAACGCATATGCCCTTTTTGGCCAAGTGCATCATTGTGGACGTTCTGCCTCTTTTCCTATGCTTTACATGCAATTTCAGTCTACCTCCTGAAATCGGTTTCCTGCAATTCTGCCCCGCTTTCAAGTCCTCTTGGCAGCCTTACTTCCATAGATTTTTGGACGATAGCTGTCATTTATAACTCTGCAGGTTTGTGAATTACAGTGCCCCTGAGCTCCTTTCTTCAACTCGCTTTCTTGTGAGCTGGCCGCAACACCGCAGCATTGCTTCAGGCCCTAGTGTGGTTCCAGCATGGCAGGCTGAGCCTTTGGTTAATTCCTCTTCCTGGTGGGAAATGAGAGTTAAATTTGCCCGTCCAGACACCTCCAGCTAGTCTCTCATTGGTTCTCACTATTCCTGTTCATTTTCCGCAGAAATTGAAAACTGGGCCAAACAGGAGGTTAAAGGCACTGACTCTCCAAGTGGGGAGAGTGTTAGTAAAGCGTCTGGAATGTTGCACCCGAGTACCAGGGGACGAAACCTGAGACACCTTTGAACACGTTTCCCGATCACACGGTGGATCATACTCTGGGTTCCACATGCATGTTTTAGGTGAAGGAAGAATCCCTTAAACCTGGAGAGTTGAGACCCATGGAATGGGTACCATGAAATATGACTTCAAAGGGTCTGCATTTGCTCACCGAACCTCACCAATCCTATCACTGCTGCGTTTATGCTGCTGTACACACGCTTGATTCTCTTTTGGAGACATATAAATCCATAGGATTTAAGATTCTTACTAGTCAGGTGTATTCTTAGGCGTTTAATATGAGATGTAGAGTCCACTTCGTTGAGCAAGGAGTAGCTGTTGTCTATTACATATTTGGCTTATGGAACGGTGTCTGTGCTAACTTAAATCTCTGGTTTTATGCAGCACCCCAACTCACCTTTCCCCTTAAGCAAGCATAAGTTGGTTTTCTACATTTGAGACCCTGTTCTGTTTTGTAATTCAGTTTCTGTGTAGGCAAGTTTACATTCCTTGTAGTAGTGATATCTTATGATGTTTCTTTTTCTGTGTGACTTATTTCACTTAGAATCATCGTACCTGAATCCACTCATTATGCTGCTACGGGCCTGATGATATAGATTTAATTGCTGAGTGATATTGCATTGTACGTAAGTACCACAAATTCTTTATCCATTTTTCACTTTCTGTGTTATTGAACTTGTACCGTAAATGAGGTTCTTGTAAACAGAGCCGTCCCAAACTTTGGGGTGGCTGTGTCTTTTTGATTTTAATTTCCCTAAGCTATAGGACCATAAGTGGAAGTGCCCTAGGCTCTGTTGCTTTGTTTTTTAGATGTTTCAGGAAACACCATACACTTCTCCAGAGTGGCTGTTGGCAATTTACATCCCGCCCATCAGCATAACAAGGCTCCCAGTTCTCCATGGCCTGTCCTGCCTTTCTGGATTTTATACATTTTTCAGATGGCCCTTTTGACCGGGGAGCAGTGAGACTTCATTGTAGTGCAGATTTCCTTTGCAAGCTTGCTTGGTTGGCCAAAAAGGGCGTATGCGTTTTTTCCTGAATATATTCAGGAAAAAACGCATACGCCCTTTTTGGCCAAGTGCATCATTGTGGACGTTCTGCCTCTTTTCCTATGCTTTACATGCAATTCCAGTCTACCTCCTGAAATCGGATTCCTGCAATTCTGCCCCTCTTTCAAGTCCTCTTGGCAGCCTTACTTCAATATATTTTTGGACGATAGCTGTCATTTATAACTCTGCAGGTTTGTGAATTACAGTGCCCCTGAGCTCCTTTCTTCAACTCGCTTTCTTGTGAGCTGGCCGCAACACCGCAGGATTGCTTCAGGCCCTAGTGTGGTTCCGGCATGGCACGCTGAGCCTTTGGTTAATTCCACTTCCTGGTGGGAAATGAGAGTTAAATTTGCCCGTCCAGACACCTCCAGCTAGTCTCTCATTGGTTCTCCCTATTCCTGTTCATTTTCCGCAGAAATGGCAAACTGGGCCAAACAGGAGGTTAAAGGCACTGACTCTCCAAGTGGGGAGAGTGTTAGTAAAGCGACTGGAATGTTGCACCCGAGTACCAGGGGACGAAAACTGAGACACATTTGAACACGTTTCCCGATCACATGGTGGATCATACTCTGGGTTCCACATGCATGTTTTAGCTGAAGGAAGAATCCCTTAAACCTGGAGAGTTGAGACCCATGGAATGGGTACCATGCAATATGACCTCAAAGGGTCTGCATTTGCTCACCGAACCTCACCAATCCTATCACTGCTGCATTTATGCCACTGTACACACGCTTGATTCTCTTTCGGAGACATAGAAATCTATAGGTTTTAAGATTCTTACTGGTCAGGTATATTCTTAGGCGTTTAATATGGGGTGTAGAGTCCACTTCATTGAGCAAGGAGTAGCTCTTGTCTATTACATATTTGGCTTATGGAACGGTATCTGTGCTAATTTAAATCTCTGGTTTTATGCAGCACCCCAACTCACCTTTCCCCTTAAGCAAGCATAAGTTGGTTTT
Source organism: Pseudorca crassidens (assembly GCF_039906515.1). Lineage (NCBI taxonomy): Eukaryota > Metazoa > Chordata > Mammalia > Artiodactyla > Delphinidae > Pseudorca > Pseudorca crassidens. The sequence goes on from NC_090296.1 coordinate 165,788,285, forward strand.
CTACATTTGAGACCCTGTTCTGTTTTGTAATTCAGTTCCTGTGTAGCCAAGTTTACATTCCGTGTAGTAGTGATATCTTATGATGTTTCTTTTTCTGTGTGACTTATTTCACTTAGAATCATCGTACCTGAATCCACTCATTATGCTGCTACGGGCCTGATGATATACATTTCATTGCTGAGTGATATTGCATTGTACGTAAGTACCACAAATTCTTTATCCATTTTTCGCTTTCTGTGATATTGAACTTGTACCGTAAACGAGGTTCTTGTAAACAGAGCCATCCCAAACTTTGGGGTGGCTGTGTCTTTTTGATTTTAATTTCCCTAAGCTATAGGACCATAAGTGGAAGTGCCCTAGGCTCTGTTGCTTTGTTTTTTAGATGTTTCAGGAAACACCATACACTTCTCCAGAGTGGCTGTTGGCAATTTACATCCCGCCCATCAGCATAACAAGGCTCCCAATTCTCCATGGCCTGTCCTGCCTTTCTGGATTTTACACTTTTTTCCGATGGCCCTTTTGACCGGCGGGCAGTGAGACTTCATTGTAGTGCAGATTTCCTTTGCAAGCTTGCTTGGTTGGCCAAAAAGGGCGTATGCGTTTTTTCCTGAATATATTCAGGAAAAAACGCATATGCCCTTTTTGGCCAAGTGCATCATTGTGGACGTTCTGCCTCTTTTCCTATGCTTTACATGCAATTCCAGTCTACCTCCTGAAATCGGTTTCCTGCAATTCTGCCCCGCTTTCAAGTCCTCTTGGCAGCCTTACTTCAATATATTTTTGGACGATAGCTGTCATTTTTAACTCTGCAGGTTTGTGAATTACAGTGCCCCTGAGCTCCTTTCTTCAACTCGCTTTCTTGTGAGCTGGCCGCAACACCGCAGGATTGCTTCAGGCCCTAGTGTGGTTCCGGCATGGCACGCTGAGCCTTTGGTTAATTCCTCTTCCTGGTGGGAAATGAGAGTTAAATTTGCCCGTCCAGACACCTCCAGCTAGTCTCTCATTGGTTCTCCCTATTCCTGTTCCTTTTCCGCAGAAATTGTAAACTGGGCCAAACAGGAGTTTAAAGGCACTGAGTCTCCAAGTGGGGAGAGTTTTAGTAAAGCACCTGGAATGTTGCACCCGAGTACCAGGGGACGAAAACTGAGACACATTTGAACACGTTTCCCGATCACACGGTGGATCATACTCTGGGTTCCACATGGATGTTTTAGCTGAAGGAAGAATCCCTTAAACCTGGAGAGTTGAGACCCATGGAATGTGTACCATGCAATATGACCTCAAAGGGTCTGCATTTGCTCACCGTACCTCACCAATCCTATCACTGCTGCATTTATGCCGCTGTACACACGCTTGATTCTCTTTCGGAGACATAGAAATGTATAGGTTTTAAGATTCTTACTGGTCAGGTATATTCTTATGCGTTTAATATGGGGTGTAGGGTCCACTTCGTTGAGCAAGGAGTAGCTCTTGTCTATTACATATTTGGCTTATGGAACGGTATCTGTGCTAATTTCAATCTCTGGTTTTATGCAGCACCCCAACTCACCTTTCCCCTTAAGCAAGCATAAGTTGGTTTTCTACATTTGAGACCCTGTTCTGTTTTGTAATTCAGTTCCTGTGTAGCCAAGTTTACATTCCGTGTAGTAGTGATATCTTATGATGTTTCTTTTTCTGTGTGACTTATTTCACTTAGAATCATCGTACCTGAATCCACTCATTATGCTGCTACGGGCCTGATGATATACATTTCATTGCTGAGTGATATTGCATTGTACGTAAGTACCACAAATTCTTTATCCATTTTTCGCTTTCTGTGATATTGAACTTGTACCGTAAACGAGGTTCTTGTAAACAGAGCCATCCCAAACTTTGGGTGGCTGTGTCTTTTTGATTTTAATTTCCCTAAGCTATAGGACCATAAGTGGAAGTGCCCTAGGCTCTGTTGCTTTGTTTTTTAGATGTTTCAGGAAACACCATACACTTCACCAGAGTGGCTGTTGGCAATTTACATCCCGCCCATCAGCATAACAAGGCTCCCAGTTCTCCATGGCCTGTCCGGCCTTTCTGGATTTTACACTTTTTTCAGATGGCCCTTTTGACTGGGGGGCAGTGAGACTTCATTGTAGTGCAGATTTCCTTTGCAAGCTTGCTTGGTTGGCCAAAAAGGGCGTATGCGTTTTTTCCTGAATATATTCAGGAAAAAACGCATACGCCCTTTTTGGCCAAGTGCATCATTGTGGACGTTCTGCCTCTTTTCCTATGCTTTACATGCAATTCCAGTCTACCTCCTGAAATCGGTTTCCTGCAATTCTGCCCCGCTTTCAAGTCCTCTTGGCAGCCTTACTTCAATATATTTTTGGACGATAGCTGTCATTTTTAACTCTGCAGGTTTGTGAATTACAGTGCCCCTGAGCTCCTTTCTTCAACTCGCTTTCTTGTGAGCTGGCCGCAACACCGCAGGATTGCTTCAGGCCCTAGTGTGGTTCCGGCATGGCACGCTGAGCCTTTGGTTAATTCCTCTTCCTGGTGGGAAATGAGAGTTAAATTTGCCCGTCCAGACACCTCCAGCTAGTCTCTCATTGGTTCTCCCTATTCCTGTTCCTTTTCCGCAGAAATTGTAAACTGGGCCAAACAGGAGTTTAAAGGCACTGAGTCTCCAAGTGGGGAGAGTTTTAGTAAAGCACCTGGAATGTTGCACCCGAGTACCAGGGGACGAAAACTGAGACACATTTGAACACGTTTCCCGATCACACGGTGGATCATACTCTGGGTTCCACATGCATGTTTTAGCTGAAGGAAGAATCCCTTAAACCTGGAGAGTTGAGACCCATGGAATGTGTACCATGCAATATGACCTCAAAGGGTCTGCATTTGCTCACCGAACCTCACCAATCCTATCACTGCTGCGTTTATGCCGCTGTACACACGCTTGATTCTCTTTCGGAGACATAGAAATGTATAGGTTTTAAGATTCTTACTGGTCAGGTATATTCTTATGCGTTTAATATGGGGTGTAGAGTCCACTTCGTTGAGCAAGGAGTAGCTCTTGTCTATTACATATTTGGCTTATGGAACGGTATCTGTGCTAATTTCAATCTCTGGTTTTATGCAGCACCCCAACTCACCTTTCCCCTTAAGCAAGCATAAGTTGGTTTTCTACATTTGAGACCCTGTTCTGTTTTGTAATTCAGTTCCTGTGTAGCCAAGTTTACATTCCGTGTAGTAGTGATATCTTATGATGTTTCTTTTTCTGTGTGACTTATTTCACTTAGAATCATCGTACCTGAATCCACTCATTATGCTGCTACGGGCCTGATGATATACATTTCATTGCTGAGTGATATTGCATTGTACGTAAGTACCACAAATTCTTTATCCATTTTTCGCTTTCTGTGATATTGAACTTGTACCGTAAACGAGGTTCTTGTAAACAGAGCCGTCCCAAACTTTGGGTGGCTGTGTCTTTTTGATTTTAATTTCCCTAAGCTATAGGACCATAAGTGGAAGTGCCCTAGGCTCTGTTGCTTTGTTTTTTAGATGTTTCAGGAAACACCATACACTTCACCAGAGTGGCTGTTGGCAATTTACATCCCGCCCATCAGCATAACAAGGCTCCCAGTTCTCCATGGCCTGTCCGGCCTTTCTGGATTTTACACTTTTTTCAGATGGCCCTTTTGACTGGGGGGCAGTGAGACTTCATTGTAGTGCAGATTTCCTTTGCAAGCTTGCTTGGTTGGCCAAAAAGGGCGTATGCGTTTTTTCCTGAATATATTCAGGAAAAAACGCATACGCCCTTTTTGGCCAAGTGCATCATTGTGGACGTTCTGCCTCTTTTCCTATGCTTTACATGCAATTCCAGTCTACCTCCTGAAATCGGATTCCTGCAATTCTGCCCCGCTTTCGAGTCCTCTTGGCAGCCTTATTTCAATATATTTTTGGACGATAGCTGTAATTTATAACTCTGCAGGTTTGTGAATTAGAGTGCCCCTGAGCTCCTTTCTTCAACTCGCTTTCTTGTGAGCTGGCCCAACACCGCAGCATTGCTTCAGGCCCTAGTGTGGTTCCGGCATGGCACGCTGAGCCTTTGGTTAATTCCTCTTCCTGGTGGGAAATGAGAGTTAAATTTGCCCGTCCAGACACCTCCAGCTAGTCACTCATTGGTTCTCCCTATTCCTGTTCATTTTCCGCAGAAATTGCAAACTTGGCCAAACAGGAGGTTAAAGCCACTGACTCTCCAAGTGGGGAGAGTGTTAGTAAAGCGTCTGGAATGTTGCACCCGAGTACCAGGGGACGAAACCTGAGACACATTTGAACACGTTTCCCGATCACACGGTGGATCATACTCTGGGTTCCACATGCATGTTTTAGCTGAAGGAAGAATCCCTTAAACCTGGAGAGTTGAGACCCATGGAATGGGTACCATGCTATATGACTTCAAAGGTTCTGCATTGGCTCACCGAACCTCACCAATCCTATCACTGCTGCGCTTATACCACTGTACACACGCTTGATTCTCTTTCGGAGACATATAAATCCATAGGTTTTAAGATTCTTACTAGTCAGGTATATTCTTAGGCGTTTAATATGGGATGTAGAGTCCACTTCGTTGAGCAAGGAGTAGCTCTAGTCTATTACATGTTTGGCTTATGGAATGGTATCTGTGCTAATTTCAATCTCTGGTTTTATACAGCACCCCAACTCACCTTTCCCCTTAAGCAAGCATAAGTTGGTTTTCTACATTTGAGTCCCTGTTCTGTTTTGTAATTCAGTTCCTGTGTAGCCAAGTTTACATTCCGTGTAGTAGTGATATCTTATGATGTTTATTTTTCTGTGTGACTTATCTTACTTAGAATCATAGTACCTGAATCCACTCATTATGCTGCTACGGGCCTGATGACATAGATTTCATTGCTGAGTGATATTGCATTGTACGTAAGTACCACAACTTCTTTATCCATTTTTTGCTTTCTGTGATATTGAACTTGTACTGTAAATGAGGTTCTTGTAAACAGAGCTGTCCCAAACTTTGGGGTGGCTGTGTCTTTTTGATTTTAATTTCCCTAAGCTATAGGACCATAAGTGGAAGTGCCCTAGGCTCTGTTGCTTTGTTTTTTAGATGTTTCAGGAAACACCTTATACTTCTCCAGAGTGGCTGTTGGATATTTACATCCCGCCCATCAGCATAACAATGCTCCCAGTTCTCCATGGCCTGTCCGGCCTTTCTGGATTTTACACTTTTTTCAGATGGCCCTTTTGACCGGGGGGCAGTGAGACTTCATTGTAGTGCAGATTTCCTTTGCAAGCTTGCTTGGTTGGCCAAAAAGTGCATATGCGTTTTTTCCTGAATATACTCAGGAAAAAACGCATACACCCTTTTTGGCCAAGTGCATCATTGTGGACGTTCTGCCCCTTTTCCTATGCTTTACATACAATTCCAGTCTACCTCCTGAAATCAGATTCCTGCAATTCTGCCCCGCTTTCAAGTCCTCTTGGCAGCCTTACTTCAATATATTTTTGGACGATAGCTATCATTTATAACTCTGCAGGTTTGTGAATTACAGTGCCCCTGAGCTCCTTTCTTCAACTCGCTTTCTTGTGAGCTGGCCGCAACACCGCAGGATTGCTTCAGGCCCTAGTGTGGTTCTGGCGTGGCATGCTGAGCCTTTGGTTAATTCCTCTTCCTGGTGGGAAATGAGAGTTGAATTTGCCCGTCCAGACACCTCCAGATAGTCTCTCATTGGTTCTCCCTATTCCTGTTCATTTTCCGAAGATATTGCAAAGTGGGCCAAACAGTATGTTAAAGGTCATGACTCTCCCAAGTGGGGAGAGTGTTAGTAAAGCGTCTGGAATGTTGCACCCGAGTACAAGGGGACGAAAACTGACACATTTGTACACGTTTCCCGATCACACGGTAGATCATACTCTGGGTTCCACATGCATGTTTTATCTGAAGGAAGAATCCCTTAAACCTGGAGAGTTGAGACCCATGGAAAGGGTACCATGCAGTATGACTTCAAAGGGTCTGCATTTGCTCACCGAACCTCACCAATCCTATCACTGCTGCGTTTATGCCACTGTGCACACACTTGATTCTCTTTCGGAGACATATAAATCCATAGGTTTTAAGATTCTTACTAGTCAGGTATATTCTTAGGCGTTTAATATGGGGTGTTGAGTCCACTTCGTTGAGCAAGGAGTAGCTCTTGTCTATTACATATTTGGCTTATGGAACGGTATCTGTGCTAATTTCAATCTCTGGTTTTATGCAGCACCCCAACTCACCTTTCCCCTTAAGCAAGCATAAGTTGGTTTTCTACATTTGAGACCCTGTTCTGTTTTGTAATTCAGTTCCTGTGTAACCATGTTTACATTCCGTGTAGTAGTGATAACTTATGATGTTTCTTTTTCTGTGTGACTTATTTCACTTAGAATTATCGTACCTGAATCCACTCATTATGCTGCTATGGGCCTGAAGACATACATTTCTTTGCTGAGTGATATTGCATTGTACGTAAGTACCACAAATTCTTTATCCATTTTTTGCTTTCTGTGATATTGAACTTGTACCGTAAACGAGGTTCTTGTAAACAGAGCCGTCCCAAACTTTGGGGTGGCTGTGTCTTTTTGATTTTAATTTCCCTAAGCTATAGGACCATAAGTGGAAGTGCCCTAGGCTCTGTTGCTTTGTTTTTTAGATGTTTCAGGAAACACCATACACTTCTCCAGAGTGGCTGTTGGCAATTTACATCCCGCCCATCAGCATAACAAGGCTCCCATGTCTCCATGGCCTGTCCTGCCTTTCTTGATTTTATACATTTTTCAGATGGCCCTTTTGACCGGGGGGCAGTGAGACTTCATTGTAGTGCAGATATCATTTTCAAGCTTGCTTGGTTGGCCAAAAAGGGCGTATGCGTTTTTTCCTGAATATATTCAGGAAAAAACGCATACGCCCTTTTTGGCCAAGTGCATCATTGTGGACGTTCTGTCTCTTTTCCTATGCTGTACATGCAATTCCAGTCTACCTCCTGAAATCGGATTCCTGCAATTCTGCCCCGCTTTCGAGTCCTCTTGGCAGCCTTACTTCAATATATTTTTGGACGATAGCTGTCATTTATAACTCTGCAGGTTTGTGAATTACAGTGCCCCTGAGCTCCTTTCTTCAACTCGCTTTCTTGTGAGCTGGCCGCAACACCGCAGGATTGCTTCAGGCCCTAGTGTGGTTCCGGCATGGCACGCTGAGCCTTTGGTTAATTCCTCTTCCTGGTGGGAAATGAGAGTTAAATTTGCCCGTCCAGACACCTCCAGCTAGTCTCTCATTGGTTCTCCCTATTCCTGTTCATTTTCCGCAGAAATGGCAAACTGGGCCAAACAGGAGGTTAAAGGCACTGACTCTCCAAGTGGGGAGAGTTTTAGTAAAGCGTCTGGAATGTTGCACCCGAGTACCAGGGGACGAAAACTGAGACACATTTGAACATGTTTCCCGATCACACGGTGGATCATACTCTGGGTTCCACATGCATGTTTTAGCTGAAAGAAGAATCCCTTAAACCTGGAGAGTTGAGACCCATGGAATGGGTACCATGCAATATGACTTCAAAGGGTCTGCATTTGCTCACCAAACCTCACCAATCCTATCACTGCTGCGTTTATGCCGCTGTACACACGCTTGATTCTCTTTCGGAGACATATAAATCCATAGGTTTTAACATTCTTACTAGTCAGGTATATTCTTAGGCGTTTAATACGGGATGTAGAGTCCACTTCGTTGAGCAAGGAGTAGCTGTTGTCTATTACATGTTTGGCTTATGGAATGGTATCTGTGCTAATTTCAATCTCTTGTTTTATACAGCACCCCAACTCACCTTTCTCCTTAAGCAAGCATAAGTTGGTTTTCTACATTTGAGACCCTGTTCTGTTTTGTAATTCAGTTCCTGTGTAGCCAAGTTTACATTCCGTGTAGTAGTGATATCTTATGATGTTTCTTTTTCTGTGTGACTTATTTCACTTAGAATCATCGTACCTGAATCCACTCATTATGCTGCTACGGGCCTGATGATATACATTTCATTGCTGAGTGATATTGCATTGTACGTAAGTACCACAACTTCTTTATCCAATTTTCGCTTTCTGTGATATTGAACTTGTACCGTAAACGAGGTTCTTATAAACAGAGCCGTCCCAAACTTTGGGGTGGCTGTGTCTTTTTGATTTTAATTTCCCTAAGCTATAGGACCATAAGTGGAAGTGCCCTAGGCTCTGTTGCTTTGTTTTTTAGATGTTTCAGGAAACACCATACACTTCTCCAGAGTGGCTGTTGGCAATTTACATCCCGCCCATCAGCATAACCAGGCTCCCAGTTCTCCATGGCCTGTCCGGCCTTTCTGGATTTTACACATTTTTCAGATGGCCCTTTTGACTGGGGGGCAGTGAGACTTCATTGTAGTGCAGATTTCCTTTGCAAGCTTGCTTGGTTGGCCAAAAAGGGCGTATGCGTTTTTTCCTGAATATATTCAGGAAAAAACGCATACGCCCTTTTTGGCCACGTGCATCATTGTGGACGTTCTGTCTCTTTTCCTATGCTTTACATGCAATTCCAGTCTACCTCCTGAAATCGGATTCCTGTAATTCTGCCCCGCTTTCGAGTCCTCTTGGCAGCCTTATTTCAATATATTTTTGGACTATAGCTGTCATTTATAACTCTGCATGTTTGTGAATTACAGTGCCCCTGAGCTCCTTTCTTCAACTCGCTTTCTTGTGAGCTGACCGCAACACCGCAGCATTGCTTCAGGCCCTAGTGTGGTTCCGGCATGGCACGCTGAGCCTTTGGTTAATTCCTCTTCCTGGTGGGAAATGAGAGTTAAATTTGCCCGTCCAGACACCGCCAGCTATTCACTCATTGGTTCTCCCTATTCCTGTTCATTTTCTGCAGAAATTGCAAACTTGGCCAAACAGGAGGTTAAAGGCACTGACTCTCCAAGTGGGGAGAGTTTTAGTAAAGCGTCTGGAATGTTGCACCCGAGTACCAGGGGACGAAAACTGAGACGCATTTGAACACGTTTCCCGATCACACGGTGGATCATACTCTGGGTTCCACATGCATGTTTTAGCTGAAGGAAGAATCCCTTAAACCTGGAGAGTTGAGACCCATGGAATGGGTACCATGCAATATGACTTCAAAGGGTCTGCATTGGCTCACCGAACCTCACCAATCCTATCACTGCTGCATTTATGCCGCTGTACACACGTTTGATTCTCTTTCGGAGACATATAAATCCATAGGTTTTAAGATTCTTACTAGTCAGGTATATTCTTAGGCGTTTAATATGGGATGTAGAGTCCAATTCGTTGAGCAAGGAGTAGCTGTTGTCTATTACATGTTTGACTTATGGAATGGTATCTGTGCTAATTTCAATCTCTGGTTTTATACAGCACCCCAACTCACCTTTCCCCTTAAGCAAGCATAAGTTGGTTTTCTACATTTGAGACCCTGTTCTGTTTTGTAATTCAGTTCCTGTGTAGCCAAGTTTACATTCCGTGTAGTAGTGATATCTTATGATGTTTCATTTTCTCTGTGACTTATTTCACTTAGAATCATCGTACCTGAATCCACTCATTATGCTGCTACGGGCCTGATGATATAGATTTCATTGCTGAGTGATATTGCATTGTACGTAAGTACCACAACTTCTTTATCCATTTTTAGCTTTCTGTGATATTGAACTTGTACCGTAAATGAGGTTCTTGTAAACAGAGCCGTCCCAAACTTTGAGGTGGCTGTGTCTTTTTGATTTTTAATTTCCCTAAGCTATAGGACCATAAGTGGAAGTGCCCTAGGCTCTGTTGCTTTGTTTTTTAGATATTTCAGGAAACACCATACACTTCTCCAGAGTGGCTGTTGGCAATTTACATCCCGCCCATCAGCATAACAAGGCTCCCAGTTCTCCATGGCCTGTCCTGCCTTTCTGGATTTTATACTTTTTTCAGATGGCCCTTTTGACCGGGGGGCAGTGAGACTTCATTGTAGTGCAGATATCATTTTCAAGCTTGCTTGGTTGGCCAAAAAGGGCGTATGCGTTTTTTCCTGAATATATTCAGGAAAAAAGGCATACGCCCTTTTTGGCCAAGTGCATCATTGTGGACGTTCTGTCTCTTTTCCTATGCTGTACATGCAATTCCAGTCTACCTCCTGAAATCGGATTCCTGCAATTCTGCCCCGCTTTCGAGTCCTCTTGGCAGCCTTACTTCAATATATTTTTGGACGATAGCTGTCATTTATAACTCTGCAGGTTTGTGAATTACAGTGCCCCTGAGCTCCTTTCTTCAACTCGCTTTCTTGTGAGCTGGCCGCAACACCGCAGGATTGCTTCAGGCCCTAGTGTGGTTCCGGCATGGCACGCTGAGCCTTTGGTTAATTCCTCTTCCTGGTGGGAAATGAGAGTTAAATTTGCCCGTCCAGACACCTCCAGCTAGTCTCTCATTGGTTCTCCCTATTCCTGTTCATTTTCCGCAGAAATGGCAAACTGGGCCAAACAGGAGGTTAAAGGCACTGACTCTCCAAGTGGGGAGAGTTTTAGTAAAGCGTCTGGAATGTTGCACCCGAGTACCAGGGGACGAAAACTGAGACACATTTGAACATGTTTCCCGATCACACGGTGGATCATACTCTGGGTTCCACATGCATGTTTTAGCTGAAAGAAGAATCCCTTAAACCTGGAGAGTTGAGACCCATGGAATGGGTACCATGCAATATGACTTCAAAGGGTCTGCATTTGCTCACCAAACCTCACCAATCCTATCACTGCTGCGTTTATGCCGCTGTACACACGCTTGATTCTCTTTCGGAGACATATAAATCCATAGGTTTTAACATTCTTACTAGTCAGGTATATTCTTAGGCGTTTAATACGGGATGTAGAGTCCACTTCGTTGAGCAAGGAGTAGCTGTTGTCTATTACATGTTTGGCTTATGGAATGGTATCTGTGCTAATTTCAATCTCTGGTTTTATACAGCACCCCAACTCACCTTTCTCCTTAAGCAAGCATAAGTTGGTTTTCTACATTTGAGACCCTGTTCTGTTTTGTAATTCAGTTCCTGTGTAGCCAAGTTTACATTCCGTGTAGTAGTGATATCTTATGATGTTTCTTTTTCTGTGTGACTTATTTCACTTAGAATCATCGTACCTGAATCCACTCATTATGCTGCTACGGGCCTGATGATATACATTTCATTGCTGAGTGATATTGCATTGTACGTAAGTACCACAACTTCTTTATCCAATTTTCGCTTTCTGTGATATTGAACTTGTACCGTAAACGAGGTTCTTATAAACAGAGCCGTCCCAAACTTTGGGGTGGCTGTGTCTTTTTGATTTTAATTTCCCTAAGCTATAGGACCATAAGTGGAAGTGCCCTAGGCTCTGTTGCTTTGTTTTTTAGATGTTTCAGGAAACACCATACACTTCTCCAGAGTGGCTGTTGGCAATTTACATCCCGCCCATCAGCATAACCAGGCTCCCAGTTCTCCATGGCCTGTCCGGCCTTTCTGGATTTTACACATTTTTCAGATGGCCCTTTTGACTGGGGGGCAGTGAGACTTCATTGTAGTGCAGATTTCCTTTGCAAGCTTGCTTGGTTGGCCAAAAAGGGCGTATGCGTTTTTTCCTGAATATATTCAGGAAAAAACGCATACGCCCTTTTTGGCCAAGTGCATCATTGTGGACGTTCTGTCTCTTTTCCTATGCTTTACATGCAATTCCAGTCTACCTCCTGAAATCGGATTCCTGTAATTCTGCCCCGCTTTCGAGTCCTCTTGGCAGCCTTATTTCAATATATTTTTGGACTATAGCTGTCATTTATAACTCTGCATGTTTGTGAATTACAGTGCCCCTGAGCTCCTTTCTTCAACTCGCTTTCTTGTGAGCTGACCGCAACACCGCAGCATTGCTTCAGGCCCTAGTGTGGTTCCGGCATGGCACGCTGAGCCTTTGGTTAATTCCTCTTCCTGGTGGGAAATGAGAGTTAAATTTGCCCGTCCAGACACCGCCAGCTATTCACTCATTGGTTCTCCCTATTCCTGTTCATTTTCTGCAGAAATTGCAAACTTGGCCAAACAGGAGGTTAAAGGCACTGACTCTCCAAGTGGGGAGAGTTTTAGTAAAGCGTCTGGAATGTTGCACCCGAGTACCAGGGGACGAAAACTGAGACGCATTTGAACACGTTTCCCGATCACACGGTGGATCATACTCTGGGTTCCACATGCATGTTTTAGCTGAAGGAAGAATCCCTTAAACCTGGAGAGTTGAGACCCATGGAATGGGTACCATGCAATATGACTTCAAAGGGTCTGCATTGGCTCACCGAACCTCACCAATCCTATCACTGCTGCATTTATGCCGCTGTACACACGTTTGATTCTCTTTCGGAGACATATAAATCCATAGGTTTTAAGATTCTTACTAGTCAGGTATATTCTTAGGCGTTTAATATGGGATGTAGAGTCCAATTCGTTGAGCAAGGAGTAGCTGTTGTCTATTACATGTTTGACTTATGGAATGGTATCTGTGCTAATTTCAATCTCTGGTTTTATACAGCACCCCAACTCACCTTTCCCCTTAAGCAAGCATAAGTTGGTTTTCTACATTTGAGACCCTGTTCTGTTTTGTAATTCAGTTCCTGTGTAGCCAAGTTTACATTCCGTGTAGTAGTGATATCTTATGATGTTTCATTTTCTCTGTGACTTATTTCACTTAGAATCATCGTACCTGAATCCACTCATTATGCTGCTACGGGCCTGATGATATAGATTTCATTGCTGAGTGATATTGCATTGTACGTAAGTACCACAACTTCTTTATCCATTTTTCGCTTTCTGTGATATTGAACTTGTACCGTAAATGAGGTTCTTGTAAACAGAGCCGTCCCAAACTTTGAGGTGGCTGTGTCTTTTTGATTTTTAATTTCCCTAAGCTATAGGACCATAAGTGGAAGTGCCCTAGGCTCTGTTGCTTTGTTTTTTAGATATTTCAGGAAACACCATACACTTCTCCAGAGTGGCTGTTGGCAATTTACATCCCGCCCATCAGCATAACAAGGCTCCCAGTTCTCCATGGCCTGTCCTGCCTTTCTGGATTTTATACTTTTTTCAGATGGCCCTTTTGACCGGGGGGCAGTGAGACTTCATTGTAGTGCAGATTTCCTTTGCAAGCTTGCTTGGTTGGCCAAAAAGGGCGTATGCGTTTTTTCCTGAATATATTCAGGAAAAAACGCATACGCACTTTTTGGCCAAGTGCATCATTGTGGACGTTCTGTCTCTTTTCCTATGCTTTACATGCAATTCCAGTCTACCTCCTGAAATCGGATTCCTGCAATTCTGCCCCACTTTCGAGTCCTCTTGGCAGCCTTACTTCAATATATTTTTGGACGATAGCTGTCATTTATAACTCTGCAGGTTTGTGAATTACAGTGCCCCTGAGCTCCTTTCTTCAACTCGCTTTCTTGTGAGCTGGCCGCAACCCCGCAACATTGCTTCAGGCCCTAGTGTGGTTCCGGCATGGCACGCTGAGCCTTTGGTTAATTCCTCTTCCTGGTGGGAAATGAGAGTTAAATTTGCCCGTCCAGACACCTCCAGCTAGTCTCTCATTGGTTCTCCCTATTCCTGTTCATTTTCCGCTAAAATTGCAAATTGGGCCAAACAGGAGGTTAAAGGCACTGACTCTCCAAGTGGGGAGAGTTTTAGTAAAGCGTCTGGAATGTTGCACCCGAGTACCAGGGGACGAAAACTGAGATGCATTTGAACACGTTTACCCATCACACGGTGGACCATACTCTGGGTTCCACATGCATGTTTTAGCTGAAGGAAGAATCCCTTAAACCTGGAGAGTTGAGACCCATGGAATGGGTACCATGCAATATAAATTCAAAGGTTCTGCATTGGCTCACCGAACCTCACCAATCCTATCACTGCTGCGCTTTTGCCACTGTACACATGCTTGATTCTCTTTCGGAGACATATAAATCCATAGATTTTAAGATTCTTACTAGTCAGGTATATTCTTAGACGTTTAATATGGGGTATTCAGTCCTCTTCGTTGAGCAAAGACTAGCTCTTGTCTATTACATATTTGGCTTATGGAACGGTATCTGTGCTAATTTCAATCTCTGGTTTTATGCAGCACCCCAACTCACCTTTCCCCTTAAGCAAGCATAAGTTGGTTTTCTACATTTGAGACCCTGTTCTGTTTTGTAATTCAGTTCCTGTGTAGCCAAGTTTACATTCCGTGTAGTAGTTATATCTTATGATGTTTCTTTTTCTGTGTGACTTATTTCACTTAGAATCATCGTACCTGAATCCACTCATTATGCTGCTATGGGCCTGATGACATAGATTTCATTGCTGAGTGATATTGCATTGTACGTAAGTACCAAAACTTCTTTATCCATTTTTCGCTTTCTGCGATATTGAACTTGTACCGTAAACGAGGTTCTTGTAAACAGAGCCGTCCCAAACTTTGGGGTGGCTGTGTCTTTTTGATTTTAATTTCCCTAAGCTATAGGACCATAAGTGGAAGTGCCCTAGGCTCTGTTGCTTTGTTTTTTAGATGTTTCAGGAAACACCATACACTTCTCCAGAGTGGCTGTTGGCAATTTACATCCCGCCCATCAGCATAACAAGGCTCCCAGTTCTCCATGGCCTGTCCGGCCTTTCTGGATTTTACACTTTTTTCAGATGGCCCTTTTGACCGGGGGGCAGTGAGACTTCATTGTAGTGCAGATTTCCTTTGCAAGCTTGCTTGGTTGGCCAAAAAGGGCGTATGCGTTTTTTCCTGAATATATTCAGGAAAAAACGCATACGCCCTTTTTGGCCAAGTGCATCATTGTGGACGTTCTGCCTCTTCCTATGCTTTACATGCAATTCCAGTCTACCTCCTGAAATCGGTTTCCTGCAATTCTGCCCCGCTTTCAAGTCCTCTTGGCAGCCTTACTTCAATATATTTTTGGACGATAGCTGTCATTTATAACTCTGCAGGTTTGTGAATTACAGTGCCTCTTAGCTCCTTTCTTCAACTCGCTTTCTTGTGAGCTGGCCGCAACACCACAGCATTGCTTCAGGCCCTAGTGTGGTTCCGGCATGGCACGCTGAGCCTTTGGTTAATTCCTCTTCCTGGTGGGAAATGAGAGTTAAATTTGCCGGTTCAGACACCTCCAGCTAGTCTCTCATTGGTTCTCCCTATTCCTGTTCATCTTCCGCAGAAATTGCAAACTGGGCCAAACAGGAGGTTAAAGGCACTGACTCTCCAAGTGGGGAGAGTTTTAGTAAAGCGTCTGGAATGTTGCACCCGAGTACCAGGGGACGAAACCTGAGACACATTTGAACACGTTTCCCGATCACACGGTGGATCATACTCTGGGTTCCACATGCATGTTTTAGCTGAAGGAAGAATCCCTTAAACCTGGAGAGTTGAGACCCATGGAATGGGTACCATGCAATATGACTTCAAAGGTTCTGCATTTGCTCACCGAACCTCACCAATCCTATCACTGCTGCGTTTATGCAGCTGTACACATGCTTGATTCTCTTTTGGAGACATATAAATCCATAGGTTTTAAGATTCTTACTAGTCAGGTATATTCTTAGGCTTTTAATATGGGGTGTAGAGTCCACTTCGTTGAGCAAGGAGTAGCTCTTGTCTATTTCATCTTTGGCTTATGGAACGGTATCTGTGCTAATTTCAATCTCTGGTTTTATGCAGCACCCCAACTCACCTTTCCCCTTAAGCAAGCATAAGTTGGTTTTCTACATTTGAGACCCTGTTCTGTTTTGTAATTCAGTTCCTGTGTAGCCAAGTTTACATTCCGTGTAGTAGTGATATCTTATGATGTTTCTTTTTCTGTGTGACTTATTTCACTTAGAATCATCGTACCTGAATCCACTCATTATGCTGCTATGGGCCTGATGATATAGATTTCATTGCTGAGTGATATTGCATTGTACGTAAGTACCACAACTTCTTTATCCATTTTTCGCTTTCTGTGATATTGAACTTGTACCGTAAACGAGGTTCTTGTAAACAGAGCCGTCCCAAACTTTGGGGTGGCTGTGTCTATTTGATTTTAATTTCCCTAAGCTATAGGACCATAAGTGGAAGTGCCCTAGGCTCTGTTGCTTTGTTTTTTAGATGTTTCAGGAAACACCATACACTTCTCCAGAGTGGCTGTTGGCAATTTACATCCCGCCCATCAGCATAACAAGGCTCCCAGTTCTCCATGGCCTGTCCTGCCTTTCTGGATTTTACACTTTTTTCAGATGGCCCTTTTGACTGGGGGGCAGTGAGACTTCATTGTAGTGCAGATTTCCTTTGCAAGCTTGCTTGGTTGGCCAAAAAGGGCGTATGCGTTTTTTCCTGAATATATTCAAGAAAAAACGCATATGCCCTTTTTGGCCAAGTGCATCATTGTGGACGTTCTGCCTCTTTTCCTATGCTTTACATGCAATTCCAGTCTACCTCCTGAAATCGGTTTCCTGCAATTCTGCCCCGCTTTCGAATCCTCTTGGCAGCCTTACTTCAATATATTTTTGGACGATAGCTGTCATTTATAACTCTGCAGGTTTGTGAATTACAGTGCCCCTGAGCTCCTTTCTTCAACTCGCTTTCTTGTGGGCTGGCCGCAACACCGCAGCCTTGCTTCAGGCCCTAGTGTGGTTCCGGCATGGCACGCTGAGCCTTTGGTTAATTCCTCTTCCTGGTGGGAAATGAGAGTTAAATTTGCCCGTCCAGACACCTCCAGCTAGTCTCTCATTGGTTCTCCCTATTCCTGTTCATTTTCCGCAGAAATGGCAAACTGGGCCAAACAGGAGGTTAAACGCACTGACTCTCCAAGTGGGGAGAGTGTTAGTAAAGCGTCTGGAATGTTGCACCCGAGTACCAGGGGACGAAACCTGAGACACATTTGAACACGTTTCCCAATCACACGGTGGATCATACTCTGGGTTCCACATGCATGTTTTAGCTGAAGGAAGAATCCCTTAAACCTGGAGATTTGAGACCCATGGAATGGGTACCATGCAATATGATTTCATAGGGTCTGCATGTGTTCACCGAACCTCACCAATCCTATCACTGCAGCATTTATGCCGCTGTACACATGCTTGATTCTCTTTCGGAGACATATAAATCCATAGATTTTAAGATTCTTACTAGTCAGGTATATTCTTAGGCGTTTAATATGGGGTGTAGAGTCCACTTCGTTGAGCAAGGAGTAGCTCTTGTCTATTACATATTTGGCTTATGGAACGGTATCTGTGCTAATTTCAATCTCTGGTTTTATGCAGCACCCCAACTCACCTTTCCCCTTAAGCAAGCATAAGTTGGTTTTCTACATTTGAGACCCTGTTCTGTTTTGTAATTCAGTTCCTGTGTAGCCAAGTTTACATTCCGTGTAGTAGTGATATCTTATGATGTTTCTTTTTCTGTGTGACTTATTTCACTTAGAATCATCGTACCTGAATCCACTCATTATGCTACTATGGGCCTGATGATATACATTTCATTGCTGAGTGATATTGCATTGTACGTAAGTACCACAACTTCTTTATCCATTTTTTACTTTCTGTGATATTGAACTTGTACCGTAAACGAGGTTCTTGTAAACAGAGCCGTCCCAAAATTTGGGGTGGCTGTGTCTTTTTGATTTTAATTTCCCTAAGCTATAGAACCGTAAGTGGAAGTGCCCTAGGCTCTGTTGCTTTGTTTTTTAGATGTTTCAGGAAACACCATACACTTCTCCAGAGTTGCTGTTGGCAATTTACATCCCGCACATCAGCATAACAAGGCTCCCAATTCTCCATGGCCTGTCCGGCCTTTCTGGATTTTACACTTTTTTCAGATGACCCTTTTGACCGGGGGGCAGTGAGACTTCATTGTAATGCAGATTTCCTTTGCAAGCTTGCTTGGTTGGCCAAAAAGGGCGTATGCGTTTTTTCCTGAATATATTCAGGAAAAAACGCATACGCCCTTTTTGGCCAAGTGCATCATTGTGGGCGTTCTGCCTCTTTTCCTATGCTTTACATGCAATTCCAGTCTACCTCCTGAAATCGGTTTCCTGCAATTCTGCCCCGCTTTCAAGTCCTCTTGGCAGCCTTACTTCAATATATTTTTGGACGATAGCTGTCATTTATAACTCTGCAGGTTTGTGAATGACAGTGCCCCTGAGCTCCTTTCTTCAACTCGCTTTCTTCTGAGCTGGCCGCAACACCGCAGGATTGCTTCAGGCCCTAGTGTGGTTCCGGCATGGCACGCTGAGCCTTTGGTTAATTCCTCTTCCTGGTGGGAAATGAGAGTTAAATTTGCCCGTCCAGACACCTCCAGATAGTCTCTCATTGGTTCTCCCTATTCCTGTTCATTTTCCGCAGAAATTGCAAACTGGGCCAAACAGGAAGTTAAAGGCACTGACTCTCCAAGTGGGGAGAGTGTTAGTAAAGCATCTGGAATGTTGCACCCGAGTACCAGGGGACGAAATCTGACACATTTGAACACATTTCCCGATCACACGGTGGATCATACTCTGGGTTCCACATGCATGTTTTAGCTGAAGGAAGAATCCCTTAAACCTGGAGAGTTGAGACCCATGGAATGGGTACCATGAAATATGACTTCAAACGGTCTGCATTTGCTCACCGAACCTCACCAATCCTATCACTGCTGCGTTTGTGCCGCTGTACACACGCTTGATTCTCTTTTGGAGACATATAAATCCATAGGATTTAAGATTCTTACTAGTCAGGTGTATTCTTAGGCGTTTAATATGAGATGTAGAGTCCACTTCGTTGAGCAAGGAGTAGCTCTTGTCTATTACATATTTGGCTTATGGAACGGTATCTGTGCTAATTTAAATCTCTGGTTTTATGCAGTACCCCAACTCACCTTTCCCCTTAAGCAAGCATAAGTTGGTTTTCTACATTTGAGACCCTGTTCTGTTTTGTAATTCAGTTTCTGTGTAGGCAAGTTTACATTCCTTGTAGTAGTGATATCTTATGATGTTTCTTTTTCTGTGTGACTTATTTCACTTAGAATCATCGTACCTGAATCCACTCATTATGCTGCTACGGGCCTGATGATATAGATTTCATTGCTGAGTGATATTGCATTGTACGTAAGTACCACAAATTCTTTATCCATTTTTCACTTTCTGTGTTATTGAACTTGTACCGTAAACGAGGTTCTTGTAAACAGAGCCGTCCCAAACTTTGGGGTGGCTGTGTCTTTTTGATTTTAATTTCCCTAAGCTATAGGACCATAAGTGGAAGTGCCCTAGGCTCTGTTGCTTTGTTTTTTAGATGTTTCAGGAAACACCATACACTTCTCCAGAGTGGCTGTTGGCAATTTACATCCCGCCCATCAGCATAACAAGGCTCCCAATTCTCCATGGCCTGTCCTGCCTTTCTGGATTTTACACATTTTTCAGATGGCCCTTTTGACTGGGGAGCAGTGAGACTTCATTGTAGTGCAGATTTCCTTTGCAAGCTTGCTTGGTTGGCCAAAAAGGGCGTATGCGTTTTTTCCTGAATATATTCAGGAAAAAACGCATACGCCCTTTTTGGCCAAGTGCATCATTGTGGACGTTCTGCCTCTTTTCCTATGCTTTACATGCAATTCCAGTCTACCTCCTGAAATCGGTTTCCTGCAATTCTGCCCCGCTTTCGAATCCTCTTGGCAGCCTTACTTCAATATATTTTTGGACGATAGCTGTCATTTATAACTCTGCAGGTTTGTGAATTACAGTGCCCCTGAGCTCCTTTCTTCAACTCGCTTTCTTGTGGGCTGGCCGCAACACCGCAGCCTTGCTTCAGGCCCTAGTGTGGTTCCGGCATGGCACGCTGAGCCTTTGGTTAATTCCTCTTCCTGGTGGGAAATGAGAGTTAAATTTGCCCGTCCAGACACCTCCAGCTAGTCTCTCATTGGTTCTCCCTATTCCTGTTCATTTTCCGCAGAAATGGCAAACTGGGCCAAACAGGAGGTTAAACGCACTGACTCTCCAAGTGGGGAGAGTGTTAGTAAAGCGTCTGGAATGTTGCACCCGAGTACCAGGGGACGAAACCTGAGACACATTTGAACACGTTTCCCAATCACACGGTGGATCATACTCTGGGTTCCACATGCATGTTTTAGCTGAAGGAAGAATCCCTTAAACCTGGAGATTTGAGACCCATGGAATGGGTACCATGCAATATGATTTCATAGGGTCTGCATGTGTTCACCGAACCTCACCAATCCTATCACTGCAGCATTTATGCCGCTGTACACATGCTTGATTCTCTTTCGGAGACATATAAATCCATAGATTTTAAGATTCTTACTAGTCAGGTATATTCTTAGGCGTTTAATATGGGGTGTAGAGTCCACTTCGTTGAGCAAGGAGTAGCTCTTGTCTATTACATATTTGGCTTATGGAACGGTATCTGTGCTAATTTCAATCTCTGGTTTTATGCAGCACCCCAACTCACCTTTCCCCTTAAGCAAGCATAAGTTGGTTTTCTACATTTGAGACCCTGTTCTGTTTTGTAATTCAGTTCCTGTGTAGCCAAGTTTACATTCCGTGTAGTAGTGATATCTTATGATGTTTCTTTTTCTGTGTGACTTATTTCACTTAGAATCATCGTACCTGAATCCACTCATTATGCTACTATGGGCCTGATGATATACATTTCATTGCTGAGTGATATTGCATTGTACGTAAGTACCACAACTTCTTTATCCATTTTTTACTTTCTGTGATATTGAACTTGTACCGTAAACGAGGTTCTTGTAAACAGAGCCGTCCCAAAATTTGGGGTGGCTGTGTCTTTTTGATTTTAATTTCCCTAAGCTATAGAACCGTAAGTGGAAGTGCCCTAGGCTCTGTTGCTTTGTTTTTTAGATGTTTCAGGAAACACCATACACTTCTCCAGAGTTGCTGTTGGCAATTTACATCCCGCACATCAGCATAACAAGGCTCCCAATTCTCCATGGCCTGTCCTGCCTTTCTGGATTTTACACTTTTTTCAGATGACCCTTTTGACCGGGGGGCAGTGAGACTTCATTGTAATGCAGATTTCCTTTGCAAGCTTGCTTGGTTGGCCAAAAAGGGCGTATGCGTTTTTTCCTGAATATATTCAGGAAAAAACGCATACGCCCTTTTTGGCCAAGTGCATCATTGTGGGCGTTCTGCCTCTTTTCCTATGCTTTACATGCAATTCCAGTCTACCTCCTGAAATCGGTTTCCTGCAATTCTGCCCCGCTTTCAAGTCCTCTTGGCAGCCTTACTTCAATATATTTTTGGACGATAGCTGTCATTTATAACTCTGCAGGTTTGTGAATGACAGTCCCCCTGAGCTCCTTTCTTCAACTCGCTTTCTTCTGAGCTGGCCGCAACACCGCAGGATTGCTTCAGGCCCTAGTGTGGTTCCGGCATGGCACGCTGAGCCTTTGGTTAATTCCTCTTCCTGGTGGGAAATGAGAGTTAAATTTGCCCGTCCAGACACCTCCAGATAGTCTCTCATTGGTTCTCCCTATTCCTGTTCATTTTCCGCAGAAATTGCAAACTGGGCCAAACAGGAAGTTAAAGGCACTGACTCTCCAAGTGGGGAGAGTGTTAGTAAAGCATCTGGAATGTTGCACCCGAGTACCAGGGGACGAAATCTGACACATTTGAACACATTTCCCGATCACACGGTGGATCATACTCTGGGTTCCACATGCATGTTTTAGCTGAAGGAAGAATCCCTTAAACCTGGAGAGTTGAGACCCATGGAATGGGTACCATGAAATATGACTTCAAAGGGTCTGCATTTGCTCACCGAACCTCACCAATCCTATCACTGCTGCGTTTGTGCCGCTGTACACACGCTTGATTCTCTTTTGGAGACATATAAATCCATAGGATTTAAGATTCTTACTAGTCAGGTGTATTCTTAGGCGTTTAATATGAGATGTAGAGTCCACTTCGTTGAGCAAGGAGTAGCTCTTGTCTATTACATATTTGGCTTATGGAACGGTATCTGTGCTAATTTAAATCTCTGGTTTTATGCAGCACCCCAACTCACCTTTCCCCTTAAGCAAGCATAAGTTGGTTTTCTACATTTGAGACCCTGTTCTGTTTTGTAATTCAGTTTCTGTGTAGGCAAGTTTACATTCCTTGTAGTAATGATATCTTATGATGTTTCTTTTTCTGTGTGACTTATTTCACTTAGAATCATCGTACCTGAATCCACTCATTATGCTGCTACGGGCCTGATGATATAGATTTCATTGCTGAGTGATATTGCATTGTACGTAAGTACCACAAATTCTTTATCCATTTTTCACTTTCTGTGTTATTGAACTTGTACCGTAAACGAGGTTCTTGTAAACAGAGCCGTCCCAAACTTTGGGGTGGCTGTGTCTTTTTGATTTTAATTTCCCTAAGCTATAGGACCATAAGTGGAAGTGCCCTAGGCTCTGTTGCTTTGTTTTTTAGATGTTTCAGGAAACACCATACACTTCTCCAGAGTGGCTGTTGGCAATTTACATCCCACCCATCAGCATAACAAGGCTCCCAATTCTCCATGGCCTGTCCTGCCTTTCTGGATTTTATACATTTTTCAGATGGCCCTTTTGACTGGGGAGCAGTGAGACTTCATTGTAGTGCAGATTTCCTTTGCAAGCTTGCTTGGTTGGCCAAAAAGGGCGTATGCGTTTTTTCCTGAATATATTCAGGAAAAAACACATACGCCCTTTTTGGCCAAGTGCATCATTGTGGACGTTCTGCCTCTTTTCCTATGCTTTACATGCAATTCCAGTCTACCTCCTGAAATCGGTTTCCTGCAATTCTGCCCCGCTTTCAAGTCCTCTTGGCAGCCTTACTTCAATATATTTTTGGACGATAGTTGTCATTTATAACTCTGCAGGTTTGTGAATTACAGTGCCCCTGAGCTCCTTTCTTCAACTCGCTTTCTTGTGAGCTGGCCGCAACACCGCAGGATTGCTTCAGGCCCTAGTGTGGTTCCGGCATGGCACGCTGAGCCTTTGGTTAATTCCTCTTCCTGGTGGGAAATGAGAGTTAAATTTGCCCGTCCAGACACCTCCAGCTAGTCTCTCATTGGTTCTCCCTATTCCTGTTCATTTTCCGCAGAAATGGCAAACTGGGCCAAACAGGAGGTTAAAGGCACTGACTCTCCAAGTGGGGAGAGTGTTAGTAAAGCGACTGGAATGTTGCACCCGAGTACCAGGGGACGAAAACTGACACATTTGAACACGTTTCCTAATCACACGGTGGATCATACTCTGGGTTCCACATGCATGTTTTAGCTGAAGGAAGAATCCCTTAAACCTGGAGATTTGAGACCCATGGAATGGGTACCATGCAATATGATTTCATAGGGTCTGCATGTGTTCACCGAACCTCACCAATCCTATCACTGCAGCATTTATGCCGCTGTAGACATGCTTGATTCTCTTTCGGAGACATATAAATCCATAGGTTTTAAGATTCTTACTAGTCAGGTATATTCTTAGGCGTTTAATATGGGGTGTTGAGTGCACTTCGTTGAGCAAGGAGTAGCTCTTGTCTATTACCTATTTGGCTTATGGAATGGTATCTGTGCTAATTTCAATCTCTGGTTTTATGCAGCACCCCAACTCACCTTTACCCTTAAGCAAGCATAAGTTGGTTTTCTACATTTGAGATCCTGTTCTGTTTTGTAATTCAGTTCCTGTGTAGCCAAGTTTACATTCCGTGTATTAGTGATATCTTATGATGTTTCTTTTTCTGTGTGACATATTTCACTTAGAATCATCGTACCTGAATCTACTCATTATGCTGTTACGGGCCTGATGACATAGATTTCATTGCTGAGTGATATTGCGTTGTACGTAATTACCACAAATTCTTTATCCATTTTTCACTTTCTGTGTTATTGAACTTGTACCATAAACGAGATTCTTGTAAACAGAGCCGGCCCAAACTTTGGGTTGGCTGTGTCTTTTTGATTTTAATTTCCGTAAGCTATAGGACCATAAGTGGAAGTGCCCTAGGCTCTGTTGCTTTGTTTTTTAGATGTTTCAGGAAACACCATACACTTCTCCAGAGTGGCTGTTGGCAATTTACATCCCGCCCATCAGCATAACAAGGCTCCCAGTTCTCCATGGCCTGTCAGGCCTTTCTGGATTTTATTTTTTTTCAGATGGCCCTTTTGACCGGGGGGCAGTGAGACTTCATTGTAGTGCAGATTTCCTTTGCAAGCTTGCTTGGTTGGCCAAAAAGGGCGTATGCGTTTTTTCCTGAATATATTCAGGAAAAAACGCATACGCCCTTTTTGGCCAAGTGCATCATTGTGGACGTTCTGCCTCTTTTCCTATGCTTTACATGCAATTCCAGTCTACCTCCTGAAATCGGTTTCCTGCAATTCTGCCCCGCTTTCAAGTCCTCTTGGCAGGCTTACTTCAATATATTTTTGGACGATAGCTGTCATTTTTAACTCTGCAGGTTTGTGAATTACAGTGCCCCTGAGCTCCTTTCTTCAACTCGCTTTCTTGTGAGCTGTCCGCAACACCGCAGGATTGCTTCAGGCCCTAGTGTGGTTCCGGCATGGCACGCTGAAACTTTGGTTAATTCCTCTTCCTGGTGGGAAATGAGAGTTAAATTTGCCCCTCCAGACACCTCCAGCTAGTCTCTCATTGGTTCTCCCTATTCCTGTTCATTTTCCGCAGAAATTGCAAACTGGGCCAAACAGGAGGTTAAAGGCACTGACTCTCCAAGTGGGGAGAGTGTTAGTAAAGCGTCTGGAATGTTGCACCCGAGTACCAGGGGACGAAATCTGACACATTTGAGCACGTTGCCCGATCACACGGTGGATCATACTCTGGGTTCCACATGCATGTTTTAGCTGAAGGAAGAATCCCTTAAACCTGGAGAGTTGAGACCCATGGAATGGGTACCATGCAATATGACTTCAAAGGGTCTGCATTTGCTCACTGAACCTCACAAATCCTATCACTGCTGCATTTATGCCGCTGTAGACATGCTTGATTCTCTTTCGGAGACATATAAATCCATAGGTTTTAAGATTCTTACTAGTCAGGTATATTCTTAGGCATTTAATATGGGGTGTTGAGTGCACTTCGTTGAGCAAGGAGTAGCTCTTGTCTATTACCTATTTGGCTTATGGAATGGTATCTGTGCTAATTTCAATCTCTGGTTTTATGCAACACCCCAACTCACCTTTACCCTTAAGCAAGCATAAGTTGGTTTTCTACATTTGAGATCCTGTTCTGTTTTGTAATTCAGTTCCTGTGTAGCCAAGTTTACATTCCGTGTAGTAGTGATATCTTATGATGTTTCTTTTTCTGTGTGACATATTTCACTTAGAAATATCGTACCTGAATCCACTCATTATGCTGCTACGGGCCTGATGACATAGATTTCATTCCTGAGTGATATTGCATTGTACGTAAGTACCACAACTTCTTTATCCATTTTTCACTTTCTGTGATATTGAACTTGTACCATAAACGAGGTTCTTGTAAACAGAGCCAGCCCAAACTTTGGGGTGGCTGTGTCTTTTTGATTTTAATTTCCCTAAGCTATAGGACCATAAGTGGAAGTGCCCTAGGCTCTGTTGCTTTGTTTTTTAGATGTTTCAGGAAACACCATACACTTCTCCAGAGTGGCTGTTGGCAATTTACATCCCGCCCATCAGCATAACAAGGCTCCCAGTTCTCCATGGCCTGTCCTGCCTTTCTGGATTTTATACTTTTTTCAGATGGCCCTTTTGACCGGGGGGCAGTGAGACTTCATTGTAGTGCAGATTTCCTTTGCAAGCTTGCTTGGTTGGCCAAAATGGGCGTATGCGTTTTTTCCTGAATATATTCAAGAAAAAACGCATACGCCCTTTTTGGCCAAGTGCATCATTGTGGACGTTCTGCCTCTTTTCCTATGCTTTACATGCAATTCCAGTCTACCTCCTGAAATCGGTTTCCTGCAATTCTGCCCCGCTTTCAAGTCCTCTTGGCAGCCTTACTTCAATATATTTTTGGACGATAGCTGTCATTTATAACTCTGCAGGTTTGTGAATTACAGTGCCTCTGAGCTCCTTTCTTCAACTCGCTTTCTTGTGAGCTGGCCGCAACACCGCAGGATTGCTTCAGGCCCTAGTGTCGTTCCAGCATGGCACGCTGAGCCTTTGGTTAATTCCTCTTCCTGGTGGGAAATGAGAGTTAAATTTGCCCGTCCAGACACCTCCAGCTAGTCTCTCACTGGTTCTCCCTATTCCTGTTCATCTTCCGCAAAAATTGCAAACTGGTCCAAACAGGAGGTTAAAGGCACTGACTCTCCAAGTTGGGAGAGTTTTAGTAAAGCGTCTGGAATGTTGCACCCGATTACCAGGGGACGAAACCTGAGACACATTTGAACACGTTTCCCGATCACATGGTGGATCATACTCTGGGTTCCACATATATGTTTTAGCTGAAGGAAGAATCCCTTAAACCTGGAGAGTTGAGACCCATGGAATGGCTACCATGCAATATGACTTCACAGGGTCTGTATTTGCTCATCGAACCTCACCAATCCTATCACTGCTGCTTTTATGCCGCTGTACACATGCTTGATTCTCTTTTGGAGACATATAAATCCATAGGTTTTAAGATTATTACTAGTCAGGTATATTCTTAGGCGATTAATATGGGGTGTAGAGTCCACTTTGTTGAGCAAGGAGTAGCTCTTGTCTATTACATATTTGGCTTATGGAACGGTATCTGTGCTAATTTCAATCTCTGGTTTTATGCAGAACCCCAACTCACCTTTCCCCTTAAGCAAGCATAAGTTGGTTTTCTACATTTGAGACCGTGTTCTGTTTTGTAATTCAGTTCCTGTGTAGCCAAGTTTACATTCCGTGTAGTAGTGATATCTTATGATGTTTCTTTTTCTGTGTGACTTATCTCACTTAGATTCATCGTACCTGAATCCACTCTTTATGCTGCTACGGGCCTGATGATATAGATTTCATTGTTGAGTGATATTGCATTGTACGTAAGTACCACAAATTCTTTATCCATTTTTCACCTTCTGTGATATTGAATTTGTACTGTAAATGACGTTCTTGTAAATAGAGCCGTCCCAAACTTTGGGGTGGCTGTGTCTTTTTGATTTTAATTTCCCTAAGCTATAGGACCATAAGTGGAAGTGCCCTAGGCTCTGTTGCTTTGTTTTTTAGATGTTTCAGGAAACACCATACACTTCTCCAGAGTGGCTGTTGGCAATTTACATCCCGCCCATCAGCATAACAAGGCTCCCAGTTCTCCATGGCCTGTCCTGCCTTTCTGGATTTTACACTTTTTTCAGATGGCCCTTTTGACCGGGGGGCAGTGAGACTTCATTGTAGTGCAGATTTCCTTTGCAAGCTTGCTTGGTTGGCCCAAAAGGGCGTATGCGTTTTTTCCTGAATATATTCAGGAAAAAACGCATACGCCCTTTTTGGCCAAGTGCATCATTGTGGACGTTCTGCCTCTTTTCCTATGCTTTACATGCAATTCCAGTCTACCTCCTGAAATCGGTTTCCTGCAATTCTGCCCCGCTTTCAAGTCCTCTTGGCAGCCTTACTTCAATATATTTTTGGACGATAGCTGTCATTTATAACTCTGCAGGTTTGTGAATTACAGTGCCCCTGAGCTCCTTTCTTCAACTCGCTTTCTTGTGAGCTGGCCGCAACACCGCAGCATTGCTTCAGGCCCTAGTGTGGTTCCGGCATGGCACGCTGAGCCTTTGGTTAATTCCTCTTCCTGGTGGGAAATGAGAGTTAAATTTGCCGGTCCAGACACCTCCAGCTAGTCTCTCATTGGTTCTCCCTATTCCTGTTCATCTTCCTCAGAAATTGCAAACTGGTCCAAACAGGAGGTTAAAGGCACTGACTCTCCAAGTGGGGAGAGTGTTAGTAAAGCGTCTGGAATGTTGCACCCGAGTACCAGGGGACGAAACCTGAGACACATTTCAACACGTTTCCCGATCAAACGGTGGATCATACTCTGGGTTCCACATGCATGTTTTAGCTGAAGGAAGAATCCCTTAAACCTGGAGAGTTGAGACCCATGGAATGGGTACCATGCAATATGACTTCAAAGGGTCTGCATTTGCTCACCGAACCTCACCAATCCTATCACTGCTGCGCTACTGCACTGTACACACGCTTGATTCTCTTTCGGAGACATATAAATCCATAGGTGTTAAGATTCTTACTAGTCAGGTATATTCTTAGGCGTTTAATATGGGGTGTAGAGTCCACTTCGTTGAGCAAGGAGTAGCTCTTGTCTATTACATATTTGGCTTATGGAACGGTATCTGTGCTAATTTCAATCTCTGGTTTTATGCAGCACCCCAACTCACCTTTCCCCTTAAGCAAGCATAAGTTGGTTTTCTACATTTGAGACCCTGTTCTGTTTTGTATTTCAGTTCCTGGGTAGCCAAGTTTACATTCCGTGTAGTAGTGATATCTTATGATGTTTCTTTTTCTGTGTGACTTATTTCACTTAGAATCATCGTACCTGAATCTACTCATTATGCTGTTACGGGCCTGATGACATAGATTTCATTGCTGAGTGATATTGCGTTGTACGTAAGTACCACAAATTCTTTATCCATTTTTCGCTTTCTGTGATATTGAACTTGTACCGTAAACGAGGTTCTTGTAAACAGAGCCGTCCCAAAATTTGGGGTGGCTGTGTCTTTTTGATTTTAATTTCCCTAAGCTATAAGACCATAAGTGGAAGTGCCCTAGGCTCTGTTGCTTTGTTTTTTAGATGTTTCAGGAAACACCATACACTTCTCCAGAGTGGCTGTTGGCAATTTACATCCCGCCCATCAGCATAACAAGGCTCCCAGTTCTCCATGGCCTGTCCTGCCTTTCTGGATTTTATACATTTTTCAGATGGCCCTTTTGACTGGGGAGCAGTGAGACTTCATTGTAGTGCAGATTTCCTTTGCAAGCTTGCTTGGTTGGCCAAAAATGGCATATGCGTTTTTTCCTGAATATAATCAGGAAAAAACGCATACGCCCTTTTTGGCCAAGTGCATCATTGTGGACGTTCTGCCTCTTTTCCTATGCTTTACATGCAATTCCAGTCTACCTCCTGAAACCGGTTTCCTGCAATTCTGCCCCGCTTTCAAGTCCTCTTGGCAGCCTTACTTCAATATATTTTTGGACGATAGCTGTCATTTTTAACTCTGCAGGTTTGTGAATTATAGTGCCCCTGAGCTACTTTCTTCAACTCGCTTTCTTGTGAGCTGGCCACAACACCGCAGCCTTGCTTCAGGCCCTAGTGTGGTTCCGGCATGGCACGCTGAGCCTTTGGTTAATTCCTCTTCCTGGTGGGAAATGAGAGTTAAATTTGCCCGTCCAGACACCTCCAGCTAGTCTCTCATTGGTTCTCCCTATTCCTGTTCATTTTCCGCAGAAATGGCAAACTGGGCCAAACAGGAGGTTAAAGGCACTGACTCTCCAAGTGGAGAGAGTTTTAGTAAAGCGACTGGAATGTTGCACCCGAGTACCAGGGGACGAAAACTGAGACACATTTGAACACGTTGCCCGATCACACGGTGGATCATACTCTGGGTTCCACATGCATGTTGTAGCTGAAGGAAGAATCCCTTAAACCTGGAGAGTTGAGACCCATGGAATGAGTATCATGCAATATGACTTCAAAGGGTCTGCATTTGCTCACCGAACCTCACCAATCCTATCACTGCTGCGTTTATGCCGCTGTACACACGCTTGATTCTCTTTTGGAGACATATAAATCCATAGGATTTAAGATTCTTACTAGTCAGGTATATTCTTAGGCGTTTAATATGGGATGTAGAGTCCACTTCGTTGAGCAAGGAGTAGCTCTTGTCTATTACATATTTGGCTTATGGAACGGTATCTGTGCTAATTTCAATCTCTGGTTTTATGCAGTACCCCAACTCACCTTTCCCCTTAAGCAAGCATAAGTTGGTTTTCTACATTTGAGACCCTGTTCTGTTTTGTAATTCATTTCCTGGGTAGCCAAGTTTACATTCCATGTAGTAGTGATATCTTATGATGTTTCTTTTTCTGTGTGACTTATTTCACTTAGAATCATCGTACCTGAATCCACTCATTATGCTGCTATGGGCCTGATGATATACATTTCATTGCTGAGTGATATTGCATTGTACGTAAGTACCACAACTTCTTTATCCATTTTTCACTTTCTGTGATATTGAACTTGTACCGTAAACGAGGTTCTTGTAAACAGAGCCGTCCCAAACTTTGGGGTGGCTGTGTCTTACTGATTTTAATTTCCCTAAGCTATAGGACCATAAGTGGAAGTGCCCTAGGCTCTGTTGCTTTGTTTTTTAGATGTTTCAGGAAACACCATACACTTCTTCAGAGTGGCTGTTGGCAATTTACATCCCACCCATCAGCATAACAAGGCTCCCAGTTCTCCATGGCCTGTCCTGCCTTTCTGGATTTTACACTTTTATCAGATGCTCCTTTTGACAGGGAGGAAGTGAGACTTCATTGTAGTGCAGATTTCCTTCGCAAGCTTGCTTGGTTGGCCAAATACTGCGTATGCGTTTTTTCCTGAATATATTCAGGAAAAAACGCATACGCACTTTTTGGCCAAGTGCATCATTGTCGACGTTCTGAGTGTTTTCATATGTTTTCAATGCAATTCCAGTCTACCTCCTGAAATCGGATTCCTGCAATTCTGCCCCGCTTTCGAGTCCTCTTGGCAGCCTTACTTCAATATATTTTTGGACGATAGCTGTCATGTATAACTCTGCAGGTTTGTGAATTACAGAGCCTCTGAGCTCCTTTCTTCAACTTGCTTTCTTGTGAGCTGGCTGCAAGACCGCAGCATTGCTTCAGGCCCTAGTGTGGTTCCGGCATGGCACGCTGAGCCTTTGGTTAATTCCTCTTCCTGGTGGGAAATGAGAGTTAAATTTGTCCATCCAGACACCTCCAGCTAGTCTCTCATTGGTTCTCCCTATTCCTGTTCATTTTCCGCAGAAATTGCAAACTGGGCCAAACAGGAGGTTAAAGGCACTGACTCTCCAAGTGGGGAGAGTGTTAGTAAAGCGTCTGGAATGTTGCACCCGAGTACCAGGGGATGAAACCTGAGACACATTTGAACACTTTTCCCAATCACACGGTGGATCATACTCTGGGTTCCACATGCATGTTTTAGCTGAAGGAAGAATCCCTTAAACCTGGAGAGTTGAGACCCATGGAATGGGTACCATGCAATATGACTTCAAAGGATCTGCATTGGCTCACCGAACCTCACCAATCCTATCACTGCTGTGCTTTTGCCACTGTACACACGCTTGATTCTCTTTCGGAGACATATAAATCCATAGATTTTAAGATTCTTACTAGTCAGGTATATTCTTAGACGTTTAATATGGGGTGTTGAGTCCTCTTCGTTTAGCAAAGACTAGCTCTTGTCTATTACATATTTGGCTTATGGAACGGTATCTGTGCTAATTTCAATCTCTGGTTTTATGCAGCACCCCAACTCACCTTTCCCCTTAAGCAAGCATAAGTTGGTTTTCTATATTTGAGACCCTGTTCTGTTTTGTAATTCAGTTCCTGTGTAGCCAAGTTTACATTCCGTGTAGTAGTGATATCTTATGATGTTTCTTTTTCTGTGTGACTTATTTCACTTAGAATCATCGTACCTGAATCCACTCATTATGCTACTATGGGCCTGATGATATACATTTCATTGCTGAGTGATATTGCATTGTACGTAAGTACCACAACTTCTTTATCCATTTTTTACTTTCTGTGATATTGAACTTGTACCGTAAACGAGGTTCTTGTAAACAGAGCCGTCCCAAAATTTGGGGTGGCTGTGTCTTTTTGATTTTAATTTCCCTAAGCTATAGAACCGTAAGTGGAAGTGCCCTAGGCTCTGTTGCTTTGTTTTTTAGATGTTTCAGGAAACACCATACACTTCTCCAGAGTTGCTGTTGGCAATTTACATCCCGCACATCAGCATAACAAGGCTCCCAATTCTCCATGGCCTGTCCGGCCTTTCTGGATTTTACACTTTTTTCAGATGACCCTTTTGACCGGGGGGCAGTGAGACTTCATTGTAATGCAGATTTCCTTTGCAAGCTTGCTTGGTTGGCCAAAAAGGGCGTATGCGTTTTTTCCTGAATATATTCAGGAAAAAACGCATACGCCCTTTTTGGCCAAGTGCATCATTGTGGGCGTTCTGCCTCTTTTCCTATGCTTTACATGCAATTCCAGTCTACCTCCTGAAATCGGTTTCCTGCAATTCTGCCCCGCTTTCAAGTCCTCTTGGCAGCCTTACTTCAATATATTTTTGGACGATAGCTGTCATTTATAACTCTGCAGGTTTGTGAATGACAGTGCCCCTGAGCTCCTTTCTTCAACTCGCTTTCTTCTGAGCTGGCCGCAACACCGCAGGATTGCTTCAGGCCCTAGTGTGGTTCCGGCATGGCACGCTGAGCCTTTGGTTAATTCCTCTTCCTGGTGGGAAATGAGAGTTAAATTTGCCCGTCCAGACACCTCCAGATAGTCTCTCATTGGTTCTCCCTATTCCTGTTCATTTTCCGCAGAAATTGCAAACTGGGCCAAACAGGAAGTTAAAGGCACTGACTCTCCAAGTGGGGAGAGTGTTAGTAAAGCATCTGGAATGTTGCACCCGAGTACCAGGGGACGAAATCTGACACATTTGAACACATTTCCCGATCACACGGTGGATCATACTCTGGGTTCCACATGCATGTTTTAGCTGAAGGAAGAATCCCTTAAACCTGGAGAGTTGAGACCCATGGAATGGGTACCATGAAATATGACTTCAAACGGTCTGCATTTGCTCACCGAACCTCACCAATCCTATCACTGCTGCGTTTGTGCCGCTGTACACACGCTTGATTCTCTTTTGGAGACATATAAATCCATAGGATTTAAGATTCTTACTAGTCAGGTGTATTCTTAGGCGTTTAATATGAGATGTAGAGTCCACTTCGTTGAGCAAGGAGTAGCTCTTGTCTATTACATATTTGGCTTATGGAACGGTATCTGTGCTAATTTAAATCTCTGGTTTTATGCAGTACCCCAACTCACCTTTCCCCTTAAGCAAGCATAAGTTGGTTTTCTACATTTGAGACCCTGTTCTGTTTTGTAATTCAGTTTCTGTGTAGGCAAGTTTACATTCCTTGTAGTAGTGATATCTTATGATGTTTCTTTTTCTGTGTGACTTATTTCACTTAGAATCATCGTACCTGAATCCACTCATTATGCTGCTACGGGCCTGATGATATAGATTTCATTGCTGAGTGATATTGCATTGTACGTAAGTACCACAAATTCTTTATCCATTTTTCACTTTCTGTGTTATTGAACTTGTACCGTAAACGAGGTTCTTGTAAACAGAGCCGTCCCAAACTTTGGGGTGGCTGTGTCTTTTTGATTTTAATTTCCCTAAGCTATAGGACCATAAGTGGAAGTGCCCTAGGCTCTGTTGCTTTGTTTTTTAGATGTTTCAGGAAACACCATACACTTCTCCAGAGTGGCTGTTGGCAATTTACATCCCGCCCATCAGCATAACAAGGCTCCCAATTCTCCATGGCCTGTCCTGCCTTTCTGGATTTTATACATTTTTCAGATGGCCCTTTTGACTGGGGAGCAGTGAGACTTCATTGTAGTGCAGATTTCCTTTGCAAGCTTGCTTGGTTGGCCAAAAAGGGCGTATGCGTTTTTTCCTGAATATATTCAGGAAAAAACGCATACGCCCTTTTTGGCCAAGTGCATCATTGTGGACGTTCTGCCTCTTTTCCTATGCTTTACATGCAATTCCAGTCTACCTCCTGAAATCGGTTTCCTGCAATTCTGCCCCGCTTTCGAATCCTCTTGGCAGCCTTACTTCAATATATTTTTGGACGATAGCTGTCATTTATAACTCTGCAGGTTTGTGAATTACAGTGCCCCTGAGCTCCTTTCTTCAACTCGCTTTCTTGTGGGCTGGCCGCAACACCGCAGCCTTGCTTCAGGCCCTAGTGTGGTTCCGGCATGGCACGCTGAGCCTTTGGTTAATTCCTCTTCCTGGTGGGAAATGAGAGTTAAATTTGCCCGTCCAGACACCTCCAGCTAGTCTCTCATTGGTTCTCCCTATTCCTGTTCATTTTCCGCAGAAATGGCAAACTGGGCCAAACAGGAGGTTAAACGCACTGACTCTCCAAGTGGGGAGAGTGTTAGTAAAGCGTCTGGAATGTTGCACCCGAGTACCAGGGGACGAAACCTGAGACACATTTGAACACGTTTCCCAATCACACGGTGGATCATACTCTGGGTTCCACATGCATGTTTTAGCTGAAGGAAGAATCCCTTAAACCTGGAGATTTGAGACCCATGGAATGGGTACCATGCAATATGATTTCATAGGGTCTGCATGTGTTCACCGAACCTCACCAATCCTATCACTGCAGCATTTATGCCGCTGTACACATGCTTGATTCTCTTTCGGAGACATATAAATCCATAGATTTTAAGATTCTTACTAGTCAGGTATATTCTTAGGCGTTTAATATGGGGTGTAGAGTCCACTTCGTTGAGCAAGGAGTAGCTCTTGTCTATTACATATTTGGCTTATGGAACGGTATCTGTGCTAATTTCAATCTCTGGTTTTATGCAGCACCCCAACTCACCTTTCCCCTTAAGCAAGCATAAGTTGGTTTTCTACATTTGAGACCCTGTTCTGTTTTGTAATTCAGTTCCTGTGTAGCCAAGTTTACATTCCGTGTAGTAGTGATATCTTATGATGTTTCTTTTTCTGTGTGACTTATTTCACTTAGAATCATCGTACCTGAATCCACTCATTATGCTACTATGGGCCTGATGATATACATTTCATTGCTGAGTGATATTGCATTGTACGTAAGTACCACAACTTCTTTATCCATTTTTTACATTCTGTGATATTGAACTTGTACCGTAAACGAGGTTCTTGTAAACAGAGCCGTCCCAAAATTTGGGGTGGCTGTGTCTTTTTGATTTTAATTTCCCTAAGCTATAGAACCGTAAGTGGAAGTGCCCTAGGCTCTGTTGCTTTGTTTTTTAGATGTTTCAGGAAACACCATACACTTCTCCAGAGTTGCTGTTGGCAATTTACATCCCGCACATCAGCATAACAAGGCTCCCAATTCTCCATGGCCTGTCCTGCCTTTCTGGATTTTACACTTTTTTCAGATGACCCTTTTGACCGGGGGGCAGTGAGACTTCATTGTAATGCAGATTTCCTTTGCAAGCTTGCTTGGTTGGCCAAAAAGGGCGTATGCGTTTTTTCCTGAATATATTCAGGAAAAAACGCATACGCCCTTTTTGGCCAAGTGCATCATTGTGGGCGTTCTGCCTCTTTTCCTATGCTTTACATGCAATTCCAGTCTACCTCCTGAAATCGGTTTCCTGCAATTCTGCCCCGCTTTCAAGTCCTCTTGGCAGCCTTACTTCAATATATTTTTGGACGATAGCTGTCATTTATAACTCTGCAGGTTTGTGAATGACAGTCCCCCTGAGCTCCTTTCTTCAACTCGCTTTCTTCTGAGCTGGCCGCAACACCGCAGGATTGCTTCAGGCCCTAGTGTGGTTCCGGCATGGCACGCTGAGCCTTTGGTTAATTCCTCTTCCTGGTGGGAAATGAGAGTTAAATTTGCCCGTCCAGACACCTCCAGATAGTCTCTCATTGGTTCTCCCTATTCCTGTTCATTTTCCGCAGAAATTGCAAACTGGGCCAAACAGGAAGTTAAAGGCACTGACTCTCCAAGTGGGGAGAGTGTTAGTAAAGCATCTGGAATGTTGCACCCGAGTACCAGGGGACGAAATCTGACACATTTGAACACATTTCCCGATCACACGGTGGATCATACTCTGGGTTCCACATGCATGTTTTAGCTGAAGGAAGAATCCCTTAAACCTGGAGAGTTGAGACCCATGGAATGGGTACCATGAAATATGACTTCAAAGGGTCTGCATTTGCTCACCGAACCTCACCAATCCTATCACTGCTGCGTTTGTGCCGCTGTACACACGCTTGATTCTCTTTTGGAGACATATAAATCCATAGGATTTAAGATTCTTACTAGTCAGGTGTATTCTTAGGCGTTTAATATGAGATGTAGAGTCCACTTCGTTGAGCAAGGAGTAGCTCTTGTCTATTACATATTTGGCTTATGGAACGGTATCTGTGCTAATTTAAATCTCTGGTTTTATGCAGCACCCCAACTCACCTTTCCCCTTAAGCAAGCATAAGTTGGTTTTCTACATTTGAGACCCTGTTCTGTTTTGTAATTCAGTTTCTGTGTAGGCAAGTTTACATTCCTTGTAGTAATGATATCTTATGATGTTTCTTTTTCTGTGTGACTTATTTCACTTAGAATCATCGTACCTGAATCCACTCATTATGCTGCTACGGGCCTGATGATATAGATTTCATTGCTGAGTGATATTGCATTGTACGTAAGTACCACAAATTCTTTATCCATTTTTCACTTTCTGTGTTATTGAACTTGTACCGTAAACGAGGTTCTTGTAAACAGAGCCGTCCCAAACTTTGGGGTGGCTGTGTCTTTTTGATTTTAATTTCCCTAAGCTATAGGACCATAAGTGGAAGTGCCCTAGGCTCTGTTGCTTTGTTTTTTAGATGTTTCAGGAAACACCATACACTTCTCCAGAGTGGCTGTTGGCAATTTACATCCCGCCCATCAGCATAACAAGGCTCCCAATTCTCCATGGCCTGTCCTGCCTTTCTGGATTTTATACATTTTTCAGATGGCCCTTTTGACTGGGGAGCAGTGAGACTTCATTGTAGTGCAGATTTCCTTTGCAAGCTTGCTTGGTTGGCCAAAAAGGGCGTATGCGTTTTTTCCTGAATATATTCAGGAAAAAACACATACGCCCTTTTTGGCCAAGTGCATCATTGTGGACGTTCTGCCTCTTTTCCTATGCTTTACATGCAATTCCAGTCTACCTCCTGAAATCGGTTTCCTGCAATTCTGCCCCGCTTTCAAGTCCTCTTGGCAGCCTTACTTCAATATATTTTTGGACGATAGTTGTCATTTATAACTCTGCAGGTTTGTGAATTACAGTGCCCCTGAGCTCCTTTCTTCAACTCGCTTTCTTGTGAGCTGGCCGCAACACCGCAGGATTGCTTCAGGCCCTAGTGTGGTTCCGGCATGGCACGCTGAAACTTTGGTTAATTCCTCTTCCTGGTGGGAAATGAGAGTTAAATTTGCCCCTCCAGACACCTCCAGCTAGTCTCTCATTGGTTCTCCCTATTCCTGTTCATTTTCCGCAGAAATGGCAAACTGGGCCAAACAGGAGGTTAAAGGCACTGACTCTCCAAGTGGGGAGAGTGTTAGTAAAGCGACTGGAATGTTGCACCCGAGTACCAGGGGACGAAAACTGACACATTTGAACACGTTTCCTAATCACACGGTGGATCATACTCTGGGTTCCACATGCATGTTTTAGCTGAAGGAAGAATCCCTTAAACCTGGAGATTTGAGACCCATGGAATGGGTACCATGCAATATGATTTCATAGGGTCTGCATGTGTTCACCGAACCTCACCAATCCTATCACTGCAGCATTTATGCCGCTGTACACATGCTTGATTCTCTTTCGGAGACATATAAATCCATAGGTTTTAAGATTCTTACTAGTCAGGTATATTCTTAGGCGTTTAATATGGGGTGTTGAGTGCACTTCGTTGAGCAAGGAGTAGCTCTTGTCTATTACCTATTTGGCTTATGGAATGGTATCTGTGCTAATTTCAATCTCTGGTTTTATGCAGCACCCCAACTCACCTTTACCCTTAAGCAAGCATAAGTTGGTTTTCTACATTTGAGATCCTGTTCTGTTTTGTAATTCAGTTCCTGTGTAGCCAAGTTTACATTCCGTGTATTAGTGATATCTTATGATGTTTCTTTTTCTGTGTGACATATTTCACTTAGAATCATCGTACCTGAATCTACTCATTATGCTGTTACGGGCCTGATGACATAGATTTCATTGCTGAGTGATATTGCGTTGTACGTAATTACCACAAATTCTTTATCCATTTTTCACTTTCTGTGTTATTGAACTTGTACCATAAACGAGATTCTTGTAAACAGAGCCGGCCCAAACTTTGGGTTGGCTGTGTCTTTTTGATTTTAATTTCCGTAAGCTATAGGACCATAAGTGGAAGTGCCCTAGGCTCTGTTGCTTTGTTTTTTAGATGTTTCAGGAAACACCATACACTTCTCCAGAGTGGCTGTTGGCAATTTACATCCCGCCCATCAGCATAACAAGGCTCCCAGTTCTCCATGGCCTGTCAGGCCTTTCTGGATTTTATTTTTTTTCAGATGGCCCTTTTGACCGGGGGGCAGTGAGACTTCATTGTAGTGCAGATTTCCTTTGCAAGCTTGCTTGGTTGGCCAAAAAGGGCGTATGCGTTTTTTCCTGAATATATTCAGGAAAAAACGCATACGCCCTTTTTGGCCAAGTGCATCATTGTGGACGTTCTGCCTCTTTTCCTATGCTTTACATGCAATTCCAGTCTACCTCCTGAAATCGGTTTCCTGCAATTCTGCCCCGCTTTCAAGTCCTCTTGGCAGGCTTACTTCAATATATTTTTGGACGATAGCTGTCATTTTTAACTCTGCAGGTTTGTGAATTACAGTGCCCCTGAGCTCCTTTCTTCAACTCGCTTTCTTGTGAGCTGTCCGCAACACCGCAGGATTGCTTCAGGCCCTAGTGTGGTTCCGGCATGGCACGCTGAAACTTTGGTTAATTCCTCTTCCTGGTGGGAAATGAGAGTTAAATTTGCCCCTCCA
The DNA here is from genome assembly GCF_039906515.1 of Pseudorca crassidens. Taxonomy (NCBI): domain Eukaryota; kingdom Metazoa; phylum Chordata; class Mammalia; order Artiodactyla; family Delphinidae; genus Pseudorca; species Pseudorca crassidens. Next base: position 165,827,165 of record NC_090296.1, read on the forward strand.
GACACCTCCAGCTAGTCTCTCATTGGTTCTCCCTATTCCTGTTCATTTTCCGCAGAAATTGCAAACTGGGCCAAACAGGAGGTTAAAGGCACTGACTCTCCAAGTGGGGAGAGTGTTAGTAAAGCGTCTGGAATGTTGCACCCGAGTACCAGGGGACGAAATCTGACACATTTGAGCACGTTGCCCGATCACACGGTGGATCATACTCTGGGTTCCACATGCATGTTTTAGCTGAAGGAAGAATCCCTTAAACCTGGAGAGTTGATTCCCATGGAATGGGTACCATGCAATATGACTTCAAAGGGTCTGCATTTGCTCACTGAACCTCACAAATCCTATCACTGCTGCATTTATGCCGCTGTAGACATGCTTGATTCTCTTTCGGAGACATATAAATCCATAGGTTTTAAGATTCTTACTAGTCAGGTATATTCTTAGGCATTTAATATGGGGTGTTGAGTGCACTTCGTTGAGCAAGGAGTAGCTCTTGTCTATTACCTATTTGGCTTATGGAATGGTATCTGTGCTAATTTCAATCTCTGGTTTTATGCAACACCCCAACTCACCTTTACCCTTAAGCAAGCATAAGTTGGTTTTCTACATTTGAGATCCTGTTCTGTTTTGTAATTCAGTTCCTGTGTAGCCAAGTTTACATTCCGTGTAGTAGTGATATCTTATGATGTTTCTTTTTCTGTGTGACATATTTCACTTAGAAATATCGTACCTGAATCCACTCATTATGCTGCTACGGGCCTGATGACATAGATTTCATTCCTGAGTGATATTGCATTGTACGTAAGTACCACAACTTCTTTATCCATTTTTCACTTTCTGTGATATTGAACTTGTACCATAAACGAGGTTCTTGTAAACAGAGCCGGCCCAAACTTTGGGGTGGCTGTGTCTTTTTGATTTTAATTTCCCTAAGCTATAGGACCATAAGTGGAAGTGCCCTAGGCTCTGTTGCTTTGTTTTTTAGATGTTTCAGGAAACACCATACACTTCTCCAGAGTGGCTGTTGGCAATTTACATCCCGCCCATCAGCATAACAAGGCTCCCAGTTCTCCATGGCCTGTCCTGCCTTTCTGGATTTTATACTTTTTTCAGATGGCCCTTTTGACCGGGGGGCAGTGAGACTTCATTGTAGTGCAGATTTCCTTTGCAAGCTTGCTTGGTTGGCCAAAATGGGCGTATGCGTTTTTTCCTGAATATATTCAAGAAAAAACGCATACGCCCTTTTTGGCCAAGTGCATCATTGTGGACGTTCTGCCTCTTTTCCTATGCTTTACATGCAATTCCAGTCTACCTCCTGAAATCGGTTTCCTGCAATTCTGCCCCGCTTTCAAGTCCTCTTGGCAGCCTTACTTCAATATATTTTTGGACGATAGCTGTCATTTATAACTCTGCAGGTTTGTGAATTACAGTGCCTCTGAGCTCCTTTCTTCAACTCGCTTTCTTGTGAGCTGGCCGCAACACCGCAGGATTGCTTCAGGCCCTAGTGTCGTTCCAGCATGGCACGCTGAGCCTTTGGTTAATTCCTCTTCCTGGTGGGAAATGAGAGTTAAATTTGCCCGTCCAGACACCTCCAGCTAGTCTCTCACTGGTTCTCCCTATTCCTGTTCATCTTCCGCAAAAATTGCAAACTGGTCCAAACAGGAGGTTAAAGGCACTGACTCTCCAAGTGGGGAGAGTTTTAGTAAAGCGTCTGGAATGTTGCACCCGATTACCAGGGGACGAAACCTGAGACACATTTGAACACGTTTCCCGATCACATGGTGGATCATACTCTGGGTTCCACATACATGTTTTAGCTGAAGGAAGAATCCCTTAAACCTGGAGAGTTGAGACCCATGGAATGGCTACCATGCAATATGACTTCACAGGGTCTGTATTTGCTCATCGAACCTCACCAATCCTATCACTGCTGCTTTTATGCCGCTGTACACATGCTTGATTCTCTTTTGGAGACATATAAATCCATAGGTTTTAAGATTATTACTAGTCAGGTATATTCTTAGGCGATTAATATGGGGTGTAGAGTCCACTTTGTTGAGCAAGGAGTAGCTCTTGTCTATTACATATTTGGCTTATGGAACGGTATCTGTGCTAATTTCAATCTCTGGTTTTATGCAGAACCCCAACTCACCTTTCCCCTTAAGCAAGCATAAGTTGGTTTTCTACATTTGAGACCGTGTTCTGTTTTGTAATTCAGTTCCTGTGTAGCCAAGTTTACATTCCGTGTAGTAGTGATATCTTATGATGTTTCTTTTTCTGTGTGACTTATCTCACTTAGATTCATCGTACCTGAATCCACTCTTTATGCTGCTACGGGCCTGATGATATAGATTTCATTGTTGAGTGATATTGCATTGTACGTAAGTACCACAAATTCTTTATCCATTTTTCACCTTCTGTGATATTGAATTTGTACTGTAAATGACGTTCTTGTAAATAGAGCCGTCCCAAACTTTGGGGTGGCTGTGTCTTTTTGATTTTAATTTCCCTAAGCTATAGGACCATAAGTGGAAGTGCCCTAGGCTCTGTTGCTTTGTTTTTTAGATGTTTCAGGAAACACCATACACTTCTCCAGAGTGGCTGTTGGCAATTTACATCCCGCCCATCAGCATAACAAGGCTCCCAGTTCTCCATGGCCTGTCCTGCCTTTCTGGATTTTACACTTTTTTCAGATGGCCCTTTTGACCGGGGGGCAGTGAGACTTCATTGTAGTGCAGATTTCCTTTGCAAGCTTGCTTGGTTGGCCCAAAAGGGCGTATGCGTTTTTTCCTGAATATATTCAGGAAAAAACGCATACGCCCTTTTTGGCCAAGTGCATCATTGTGGACGTTCTGCCTCTTTTCCTATGCTTTACATGCAATTCCAGTCTACCTCCTGAAATCGGTTTCCTGCAATTCTGCCCCGCTTTCAAGTCCTCTTGGCAGCCTTACTTCAATATATTTTTGGACGATAGCTGTCATTTATAACTCTGCAGGTTTGTGAATTACAGTGCCCCTGAGCTCCTTTCTTCAACTCGCTTTCTTGTGAGCTGGCCGCAACACCGCAGCATTGCTTCAGGCCCTAGTGTGGTTCCGGCATGGCACGCTGAGCCTTTGGTTAATTCCTCTTCCTGGTGGGAAATGAGAGTTAAATTTGCCGGTCCAGACACCTCCAGCTAGTCTCTCATTGGTTCTCCCTATTCCTGTTCATCTTCCGCAGAAATTGCAAACTGGGCCAAACAGGAGGTTAAAGGCACTGACTCTCCAAGTGGGGAGAGTGTTAGTAAAGCGTCTGGAATGTTGCACCCGAGTACCAGGGGACGAAACCTGAGACACATTTCAACACGTTTCCCGATCAAACGGTGGATCATACTCTGGGTTCCACATGCATGTTTTAGCTGAAGGAAGAATCCCTTAAACCTGGAGAGTTGAGACCCATGGAATGGGTACCATGCAATATGACTTCAAAGGGTCTGCATTTGCTCACCGAACCTCACCAATCCTATCACTGCTGCGCTACTGCACTGTACACACGCTTGATTCTCTTTCGGAGACATATAAATCCATAGGTGTTAAGATTCTTACTAGTCAGGTATATTCTTAGGCGTTTAATATGGGGTGTAGAGTCCACTTCGTTGAGCAAGGAGTAGCTCTTGTCTATTACATATTTGGCTTATGGAACGGTATCTGTGCTAATTTCAATCTCTGGTTTTATGCAGCACCCCAACTCACCTTTCCCCTTAAGCAAGCATAAGTTGGTTTTCTACATTTGAGACCCTGTTCTGTTTTGTATTTCAGTTCCTGGGTAGCCAAGTTTACATTCCGTGTAGTAGTGATATCTTATGATGTTTCTTTTTCTGTGTGACTTATTTCACTTAGAATCATCGTACCTGAATCTACTCATTATGCTGTTACGGGCCTGATGACATAGATTTCATTGCTGAGTGATATTGCGTTGTACGTAAGTACCACAAATTCTTTATCCATTTTTCGCTTTCTGTGATATTGAACTTGTACCGTAAACGAGGTTCTTGTAAACAGAGCCGTCCCAAAATTTGGGGTGGCTGTGTCTTTTTGATTTTAATTTCCCTAAGCTATAAGACCATAAGTGGAAGTGCCCTAGGCTCTGTTGCTTTGTTTTTTAGATGTTTCAGGAAACACCATACACTTCTCCAGAGTGGCTGTTGGCAATTTACATCCCGCCCATCAGCATAACAAGGCTCCCAGTTCTCCATGGCCTGTCCTGCCTTTCTGGATTTTATACATTTTTCAGATGGCCCTTTTGACTGGGGAGCAGTGAGACTTCATTGTAGTGCAGATTTCCTTTGCAAGCTTGCTTGGTTGGCCAAAAATGGCATATGCGTTTTTTCCTGAATATAATCAGGAAAAAACGCATACGCCCTTTTTGGCCAAGTGCATCATTGTGGACGTTCTGCCTCTTTTCCTATGCTTTACATGCAATTCCAGTCTACCTCCTGAAACCGGTTTCCTGCAATTCTGCCCCGCTTTCAAGTCCTCTTGGCAGCCTTACTTCAATATATTTTTGGACGATAGCTGTCATTTTTAACTCTGCAGGTTTGTGAATTATAGTGCCCCTGAGCTACTTTCTTCAACTCGCTTTCTTGTGAGCTGGCCACAACACCGCAGCCTTGCTTCAGGCCCTAGTGTGGTTCCGGCATGGCACGCTGAGCCTTTGGTTAATTCCTCTTCCTGGTGGGAAATGAGAGTTAAATTTGCCCGTCCAGACACCTCCAGCTAGTCTCTCATTGGTTCTCCCTATTCCTGTTCATTTTCCGCAGAAATGGCAAACTGGGCCAAACAGGAGGTTAAAGGCACTGACTCTCCAAGTGGAGAGAGTTTTAGTAAAGCGACTGGAATGTTGCACCCGAGTACCAGGGGACGAAAACTGAGACACATTTGAACACGTTGCCCGATCACACGGTGGATCATACTCTGGGTTCCACATGCATGTTGTAGCTGAAGGAAGAATCCCTTAAACCTGGAGAGTTGAGACCCATGGAATGAGTATCATGCAATATGACTTCAAAGGGTCTGCATTTGCTCACCGAACCTCACCAATCCTATCACTGCTGCGTTTATGCCGCTGTACACACGCTTGATTCTCTTTTGGAGACATATAAATCCATAGGATTTAAGATTCTTACTAGTCAGGTATATTCTTAGGCGTTTAATATGGGATGTAGAGTCCACTTCGTTGAGCAAGGAGTAGCTCTTGTCTATTACATATTTGGCTTATGGAACGGTATCTGTGCTAATTTCAATCTCTGGTTTTATGCAGTACCCCAACTCACCTTTCCCCTTAAGCAAGCATAAGTTGGTTTTCTACATTTGAGACCCTGTTCTGTTTTGTAATTCATTTCCTGGGTAGCCAAGTTTACATTCCATGTAGTAGTGATATCTTATGATGTTTCTTTTTCTGTGTGACTTATTTCACTTAGAATCATCGTACCTGAATCCACTCATTATGCTGCTATGGGCCTGATGATATACATTTCATTGCTGAGTGATATTGCATTGTACGTAAGTACCACAACTTCTTTATCCATTTTTCACTTTCTGTGATATTGAACTTGTACCGTAAACGAGGTTCTTGTAAACAGAGCCGTCCCAAACTTTGGGGTGGCTGTGTCTTACTGATTTTAATTTCCCTAAGCTATAGGACCATAAGTGGAAGTGCCCTAGGCTCTGTTGCTTTGTTTTTTAGATGTTTCAGGAAACACCATACACTTCTTCAGAGTGGCTGTTGGCAATTTACATCCCGCCCATCAGCATAACAAGGCTCCCAGTTCTCCATGGCCTGTCCTGCCTTTCTGGATTTTACACTTTTATCAGATGCTCCTTTTGACAGGGAGGAAGTGAGACTTCATTGTAGTGCAGATTTCCTTCGCAAGCTTGCTTGGTTGGCCAAATACTGCGTATGCGTTTTTTCCTGAATATATTCAGGAAAAAACGCATACGCACTTTTTGGCCAAGTGCATCATTGTCGACGTTCTGAGTGTTTTCATATGTTTTCAATGCAATTCCAGTCTACCTCCTGAAATCGGATTCCTGCAATTCTGCCCCGCTTTCGAGTCCTCTTGGCAGCCTTACTTCAATATATTTTTGGACGATAGCTGTCATGTATAACTCTGCAGGTTTGTGAATTACAGAGCCTCTGAGCTCCTTTCTTCAACTTGCTTTCTTGTGAGCTGGCTGCAAGACCGCAGCATTGCTTCAGGCCCTAGTGTGGTTCCGGCATGGCACGCTGAGCCTTTGGTTAATTCCTCTTCCTGGTGGGAAATGAGAGTTAAATTTGTCCATCCAGACACCTCCAGCTAGTCTCTCATTGGTTCTCCCTATTCCTGTTCATTTTCCGCAGAAATTGCAAACTGGGCCAAACAGGAGGTTAAAGGCACTGACTCTCCAAGTGGGGAGAGTTTTAGTAAAGCGTCTGGAATGTTGCACCCGAGTACCAGGGGACGAAACCTGAGACACATTTGAACACTTTTCCCAATCACACGGTGGATCATACTCTGGGTTCCACATGCATGTTTTAGCTGAAGGAAGAATCCCTTAAACCTGGAGAGTTGAGACCCATGGAATGGGTACCATGCAATATGACTTCAAAGGATCTGCATTGGCTCACCGAACCTCACCAATCCTATCACTGCTGTGCTTTTGCCACTGTACACACGCTTGATTCTCTTTCGGAGACATATAAATCCATAGATTTTAAGATTCTTACTAGTCAGGTATATTCTTAGACGTTTAATATGGGGTGTTGAGTCCTCTTCGTTTAGCAAAGACTAGCTCTTGTCTATTACATATTTGGCTTATGGAACGGTATCTGTGCTAATTTCAATCTCTGGTTTTATGCAGCACCCCAACTCACCTTTCCCCTTAAGCAAGCATAAGTTGGTTTTCTATATTTGAGACCCTGTTCTGTTTTGTAATTCAGTTCCTGTGTAGCCAAGTTTACATTCCGTGTAGTAGTAATATCTTATGATGTTTCTTTTTCTGTGTGACTTATTTCACTTAGAATCATCGTACCTGAATCTACTCATTATGCTGTTACGGGCCTGATGACATAGATTTCATTGCTGAGTGATATTGCGTTGTACGTAAGTACCACAAATTCTTTATCCATTTTTCGCTTTCTGTGATATTGAACTTGTACCGTAAACGAGGTTCTTGTAAACAGAGCCGTCCCAAAATTTGGGGTGGCTGTGTCTTTTTGATTTTAATTTCCCTAAGCTATAAGACCATAAGTGGAAGTGCCCTAGGCTCTGTTGCTTTGTTTTTTAGATGTTTCAGGAAACACCATACACTTCTCCAGAGTGGCTGTTGGCAATTTACATCCCGCCCATCAGCATAACAAGGCTCCCAGTTCTCCATGGCCTGTCCTGCCTTTCTGGATTTTATACATTTTTCAGATGGCCCTTTTGACTGGGGAGCAGTGAGACTTCATTGTAGTGCAGATTTCCTTTGCAAGCTTGCTTGGTTGGCCAAAAATGGCATATGCGTTTTTTCCTGAATATAATCAGGAAAAAACGCATACGCCCTTTTTGGCCAAGTGCATCATTGTGGACGTTCTGCCTCTTTTCCTATGCTTTACATGCAATTCCAGTCTACCTCCTGAAACCGGTTTCCTGCAATCCTGCCCCGCTTTCAAGTCCTCTTGGCAGCCTTACTTCAATATATTTTTGGACGATAGCTGTCATTTTTAACTCTGCAGGTTTGTGAATTATAGTGCCCCTGAGCTACTTTCTTCAACTCGCTTTCTTGTGAGCTGGCCACAACACCGCAGCCTTGCTTCAGGCCCTAGTGTGGTTCCGGCATGGCACGCTGAGCCTTTGGTTAATTCCTCTTCCTGGTGGGAAATGAGAGTTAAATTTGCCCGTCCAGACACCTCCAGCTAGTCTCTCATTGGTTCTCCCTATTCCTGTTCATTTTCCGCAGAAATGGCAAACTGGGCCAAACAGGAGGTTAAAGGCACTGACTCTCCAAGTGGAGAGAGTTTTAGTAAAGCGACTGGAATGTTGCACCCGAGTACCAGGGGACGAAAACTGAGACACATTTGAACACGTTTCCCGATCACACGGTGGATCATACTCTGGGTTCCACATGCATGTTGTAGCTGAAGGAAGAATCCCTTAAACCTGGAGAGTTGAGACCCATGGAATGAGTATCATGCAATATGACTTCAAAGGGTCTGCATTTGCTCACCGAACCTCACCAATCCTATCACTGCTGCGTTTATGACGCTGTACACACGCTTGATTCTCTTTTGGAGACATATAAATCCATAGGATTTAAGATTCTTACTAGTCAGGTATATTCTTAGGCGTTTAATATGGGATGTAGAGTCCACTTCATTGAGCAAGGAGTAGCTCTTGTCTATTACATATTTGGCTTATGGAACGGTATCTGTGCTAATTTCAATCTCTGGGTTTATGCAGTACCCCAACTCACCTTTCCCCTTAAGCAAGCATAAGTTGGTTTTCTACATTTGAGACCCTGTTCTGTTTTGTAATTCAGTTCCTGGGTAGCCAAGTTTACATTCCATGTAGTAGTGATATCTTATGATGTTTCTTTTTCTGTGTGACTTATTTCACTTAGAATCATCGTACCTGAATCCACTCATTATGCTGCTACGGGCCTGATGATATACATTTCATTGCTGAGTGATATTGCATTGTACGTAAGTACCACAACTTCTTTATTCATTTTTCACTTTCTGTGATATTGAACTTGTACCGTAAACGAGGTTCTTGTAAACAGAGCCGTACCAAACTTTGGGGTGGCTGTGTCTTTTTGATTTTAATTTCCCTAAGCTATAGAACCATAAGTGGAAGTGCCCTAGGCTCTGTTGCTTTGTTTTGTAGATGTTTCAGGAAACACCATACACTTCTCCAGAGTGGCTGTTGGCAATTTACATCCCGCCCATCAGCATAACAAGGCTCCCAATTCTCCATGGCCTGTCCTGCCTTTCTGGATTTTACACATTTTTCAGATGGCCCTTTTGACTGGGGGGCAGTGAGACTTCATTGTAGTGCAGATTTCCTTTGCAATCTTGCTTGGTTGGCCAAATAGGGCGTATGCGTTTTTTCCTGAATATATTCAGGAAAAAACGCATACGCCCTTTTTGGCCAAGTGCATCATTGTGGACGTTCTGCCTCTTTTCCTATGCTTTACATGCAATTCCAGTCTACCTCCTTTAATCGGATTCCTGCAATTCTGCCCCGCTTTCGAGTCCTCTTGGCAGCCTTACTTCAATATATTTTTGGACGATAGCTGTCATTTATAACTCTGCAGGTTTGTGAATTACAGTGCCTCTGAGCTCCTTTCTTCAACTCGCTTTCTTGTGAGCTGGCTGCAACACCGTAGCATTGCTTCAGGCCCTAGTGTGGTTCCGGCATGGCACGCTGAGCCTTTGGTTAATTCCTCTTCCTGGTGGGAAATGAGAGTTAAATTTGCCCGTCCAGACACCTCCAGCTAGTCTCTCATTGGTTCTCCCTATTCCTGTTCATTTTCCGCAGAAATTGCAAACTGGGCCAAACAGGAGGTTAAAGGCACTGACTCTCCAAGTGGGGAGAGGGTTAGTAAAGCGTCTGGAATGTTGCACCCGAGTACCAGGGGACCAAACCTGAGACACATTTGAACACGTTTCCCGATCACATGGTGGATCATACTCTGGGTTCCACATGCATCTTTTAGCTGAAGGAAGAATCTCTTAAACCTGGAGAGTTGAGACCCATGGAATGGGTACCATACAATATGACTTCAAAGGTTCTGCATTGGCTCACCGAACCTCACCAATCCTATCACTGCTGCGCTTTTGCCACTGTACACACGCTTGATTCCCTTTTGGAGACATATAAATCCATAGATTTTAAGATTCTTACTAGTCAGGTATATTCTTAGACGTTTAATATGGGGTGTTGAGTCCTCTTCGTTGAGCAAAGACTAGCTCTTGTCTATTACATATTTGGCTTATGGAACGGTATCTGTGCTAATTTCAATCTCTGGTTTTATGCAGCACCCCAACTCACCTTTCCCCTTAAGCAAGCATAAGTTGGTTTTCTACATTTGAGACCCTGTTTTGTTTTGTAATTCAGTGCCTGTGTAGCCAAGTTTACATTCCGTGTAGTAGTGATATCTTATGATGTTTCTTTTTCTGTGTGACTTATTTCACTTAGAATCATCGTACCTGAATCCACTCAGTATGCTGCTACGGGCCTGAAGATATAGATTTCATTGCTGAGTGATATTGCATTGTACGTAAGTACCACAAATTCTTTATCCATTTTTCGCTTTCTGTGATATTGAACTTGTACCGTAAACGAGGTTCTTGTAAACAGAGCCGTCCCAAACTTTGGGGTGGCTGTGTCTTACTGATTTTAATTTCCCTAAGCTATAGGACCATAAGTGGAAGTGCCATAGGCTCTGTTCCTTTGTTTTTTAGATGTTTCAGGAAACACCATACACTTCTCCAGAGTGGCTGTTGGCAATTTACATCCCGCCCATCAGCATAACAAGGCTCCCAGTTCTCCATGGCCTGTCCTGCCTTTCTGGATTTTACACTTTTTTCAGATGGCCCTTTTGACCGGGGGGCAGTGAGACTTCATTGTAGTGCAGATTTCCTTTGCAAGCTTGCTTGGTTGGCCAAAAAGGGCGTATGGGTTTTTCCCTGAATATATTCAGGGAAAAACGCATACGCCCTTTTTGGCCAAGTGCATCATTGTGGACGTTCTTCCTCTTTCCCTATGCTTTACATGCAATTCCAGTCTACCTCCTGAAATCGGTTTCCTGCAATTCTGCCCCGCTTTCAAGTCCTCTTGGCAGCCTTACTTCAATATATTTTTGGACGATAGCTGTCATTTATAACTCTGCAGGTTTGTGAATTACAGTGCCCCTGAGCTCCTTTCTTCAACTCGCTTTCTTGTGAGCTGGCCGCAACACCGCAGCATTGCTTCAGGCCCTAGTGTGGTTCCAGCATGGCATGCTGAGCCTTTGGTTAATTCCTCTTCCTGGTGGGAAATGAGAGTTAAATTTGCCCGTCCAGACACCTCCAGCTAGTCTCTCATTGGTTCTCCCTATTCCTGTTCATTTTCCACAGAAATGGCAAACTGGGCCAAACAGGAGGTTAAAGGCACTGACTCTCCAAGTGGGGAGAGTGTTAGTAAAGTGACTGGAATGTTGCATCCGAGTACGAGGGGACGAAAACTGAGACACATTTGAACACGTTTCCCGATCACACGGTGGATCATACTCTGGGTTCCACATGCATGTTTTAGCTGAAGGAAGAATCCCTTAAACCTGGAGAGTTGAGACCCATGGAATGGGTACCATGCAATATGACCTCAAAGGGTCTGCATGTGTTCACCGAACCTCACCAATCCTATCACTGCTGCGTTTATGCCACTGTACACACGCTTGATTCTCTTTCAGAGACATATAAATCCATAGGTTTTAAGATTCTTACTAGTCAGGTATATTCTTAGGCGTTTAATATGGGGTGTAGAGCCCACTTCGTTGAGCAAGGAGTAGCTCTTGTCTATTACATATTTGGCTTATGGAACGGTATCTGTGCTAATTTCAATCTCTGGTTTTATGCAGTACCCCAACTCACCTTTCCCCTTAAGCAAGCATAAGTTGGTTTTCTACATTTGAGACCCTGTTCTGTTTTGTAATTCAGTTTCTGTGTAGGCAAGTTTACATTCCTTGTAGTAGTGATATCTTATGATGTTTCTTTTTCTGTGTGACTTATTTCACTTAGAATCATCGTACCTGAATCCACTCATTATGCTGCTACGGGCCTGATGATATAGATTTCATTGCTGAGTGATATTGCATTGTACGTAAGTACCACAAATTCTTTATCCATTTTTCACTTTCTGTGTTATTGAACTTGTACCGTAAACGAGGATCTTGTAAACAGAGCCGTCCCAAACTTTGGGGTGGCTGTGTCTTTTTGATTTTAATTTCCCTAAGCTACAGGACCATAAGTGGCAGTGCCCTAGGCTCTGTTGCTTTGTTTTGTAGATGTTTCAGGAAACACCATACACTTCTCCAGAGTGGCTGTTGGCAATTTGCATCCCGCCCATCAGCATAACAAGGCTCCCAGTTCTCCATGGCCTGTCCTGCCTTTCTGGATTTTATACTTTTTTCAGATGGCCCTTTTGACCGGGGGGCAGTGAGACTTCATTGTAGTGCAGATTTCCTTTGCAAGCTTGCTTGCTTGGCCCAAAAGGGCGTATGCGTTTTTTCCTGAATATATTCAGGAAAAAACGCATACGCCCTTTTTGGCCAAGTGCATCATTGTGGACGTTCTGCCTCTTTTCCTATGCTTTACATGCAATTCCAGTCTACCTCCTGAAATCGGTTTTCTGCAATTCTGCCCCGCTTTCAAGTCCTCTTGGCAGCCTTACTTCAATATATTTTTGGACGATAGCTGTCATTTTTAACTCTGCAGGTTTGTGAATTATAGTTCTCCTGAGCTACTTTCTTCAACTCGCTTTCTTGTGAGCTGGCCACAACATGGCAGCCTTGCTTCAGGCCCTAGTGTGGTTCCGGCATGGCACGCTGAGCCTTTGGTTAATTCCTCTTCCTGGTGGGAAATGAGAGTTATATTTGCCCGTCCAGACACCTCCAGCTAGTCTCTCATTGGTTCTCCCTATTCCTGTTCATTTTCCGCAGAAATGGCAAACTGGGCCAAACAGGAGGTTAAAGGCACTGACTCTCCAAGTGGAGAGAGTTTTAGTAAAGCGACTGGAATGTTGCACCCGAGTACCAGGGGACGAAAACTGAGACACATTTGAACACGTTTCCCGATCACACGGTGGATCATACTCTGGGTTCCACATGCATGTTTTAGCTGAAGGAAGAATCCCTTAAACCTGGAGAGTTGAGACCCATGGAATGAGTATCATGCAATATGACTTCAAAGGGTCTGCATTTGCTCACCGAACCTCACCAATCCTATCACTGCTGCGTTTATGATGCTGTACACACGCTTGATTCTCTTTTGGAGACATATAAATCCATAGGATTTAAGATTCTTACTAGTCAGGTATATTCTTAGGCGTTTAATATGGGATGTAGAGTCCACTTCGTTGAGCAAGGAGTAGCTCTTGTCTATTACATATTTGACTTATGGAACGGTATCTGTGCTAATTTCAATCTCTGGTTTTATGCAGTACCCCAACTCACCTTTCCCCTTAAGCAAGCATAAGTTGGTTTTCTACATTTGAGACCCTGTTCTGTTTTGTAATTCAGTTCCTGGGTAGCCAAGTTTACATTCCATGTAGTAGTGATATCTTATGATGTTTCTTTTTCTGTGTGACTTATTTCACTTAGAATCATCGTACCTGAATCCACTCATTATGCTGCTACGGGCCTGATGATATACATTTCATTGCTGAGTGATATTGCATTGTACGTAAGTACCACAACATCTTTATCCATTTTTCACTTTCTGTGATATTGAACTTGTACCGTAAACGAGGTTCTTGTAAACAGAGCCGTACCAAACTTTGGGGTGGCTGTGTCTTTTTGATTTTAATTTCCCTAAGCTATAGAACCATAAGTGGAAGTGCCCTAGGCTCTGTTGCTTTGTTTTGTAGATGTTTCAGGAAACACCATACACTTCTCCAGAGTGGCTGTTGGCAATTTACATCCCGCCGATCAGCATAACAAGGCTCCCAGTTCTCCATGGCCTGTCCTGCCTTTCTGGATTTTATACTTTTTTCAGATGGCCCTTTTGACCGGGGGGCAGTGAGACTTCATTGTAGTGCAGATTTCCTTTGCAAGCTTGCTTGGTTGGCCAAAAAGGGCGTATGCGTTTTTTCCTGAATATATTCAGGAAAAAACGCATACGCCCTTTTTGGCCAAGTGCATCATTGTGGACGTTCTGCCTCTTTTCCTATGCTTTACATGCAATTCCAGTCTACCTCCTGAAATCGGTTTCCTGCAATTCTGCCCTGCTTTCAAGTCCTCTTGGCAGCCTTACTTCAATATATTTTTGGAAGATAGCTGTCATTTTTAACTCTGCAGGTTTGTGAATTACAGTGCCCCTGAGCTCCTTTCTTCAACTCGCTTTCTTGTGAGCTGGCCGCAACACCGCAGGATTGCTTCAGGCCCTAGTGTGGTTCCGGCATGGCACGCTGAGCCTTTGGTTAATTCCTCTTCCTGGTGGGAAATGAGAGTTAAATTTGCCCGTCCAGACACCTCCAGCTAGTCTCTTATTGGTTCTCCCTATTCTTGTTCATTTTCCGCAGAAATTGCAAACTGGGCCAAACAGGAGGTTAAAGGCACTGACTCTCCAAGTGAGGAGAGTGTTAGTAAAGCATCTGGAATGTTGCACCCGAGTACCAGGGGACGAAATCTGACACATTTGAACACGTTTCCCGATCACACGGTGGATCATACTCTGGGTTCCACATGCATGTTTTAGCTGAAGGAAGAATCCCTTAAACCTGGAGAGTTGAGACCCATGGAATGGGTACCATGCAATATGACTTCAAAGGGTCTGCATTGGCTCACCGAACCTCACCAATCCTATCACTGCTGCGCTTATGCCACTGTACACACCCTTGATTCTCTTTCGGAGACATATAAATCCATAGGTTTTAAGATTCTTCCTAGTCAGGTATATTCTTAGACGTTTAATATGGGGTGTTGAGTCCTCTTCGTTGAGCAAGGAGTAGCTCTTGTCTATTACATATTTGGCTTATGGAACGGTATCTGTGCTAATTTCAATCTCTGGTTTTATGCAGCACCCCAACTCACCTTTCCCCTTAAGCAAGCATAAGTTGGTTTTCTACATTTCAGACCTTGTTCTGTTTTGTAATTCAGTTCCTGTGTAGCCAAGTTTACATTCCGTGTATTAGTGATATCTTATGATGTTTCTTTTTCTGTGTGACTTATCTCACTTAGAATCATCGTACCTGAATCCACTCATTATGCTGCTATGGGCCTGATGACATAGATTTCATTGCTGAGTGATATTGCATTGTACGTAAGTACCACAACTTCTTTATCCATTTTTCGCTTTCTGTGATATTGAACTTGTACCGTAAACGAGGTTCTTGTAAACAGAGCCGTCCCAAACTTTGGGGTGGCTGTGTTTTTTTGATTTTAATTTCCCTAAGCTGTACGACCATAAGTGGAAGTGCCCTAGGCTCTGTTGCTTTGTTTTTTAGATGTTTCAGGAAACACCATACACTTCTCCAGAGTGGCTGTTGGCAATTTACATCCCGCCCATCAGCATAACAAGGCTCCCAGTTATCCATGGCCTGTCCGGCCTTTCTGGATTTTACACTTTTTTCAGATGACCCTTTTGACTGGGGGGCAGTGAGACTTCATTGTAGTGCAGATTTCCTTTGCAAGCTTGCTTGGTTGGCCAAAAAGGGCGTATGCGTTTTTTCCTGAATATATTCAGGAAAAAACGCATATGCCCTTTTTGGCCAAGTGCATCATTGTGGACGTTCTGCCTCTTTTCCTATGCTTTACATGCAATTCCAGTCTACCTCCTGAAATCGGTTTCCTGCAATTCTGCCCCGCTTTCAAGTCCTCTTGGCAGCCTTACTTCAATATATTTTTGGACGATAGCTGTCATTTATAACTCTGCAGGTTTGTGAATTACAGTGCCGCTGAGCTCCTTTCTTCAACTCGCTTTCTTGTGAGCTGGCCGCAACACCGCAGGATTGCTTCAGGCCCTAGTGTCGTTCCGGCATGGCACGCTGAGCCTTTGGTTAATTCCTCTTCCTGGTGGGAAATGAGAGTTATATTTGCCCGTCCAGACACCTCCAGCTAGTCTCTCACTGGTTCTCTCTATTCCTGTTCATCTTCCGCAAATATTGCAAACTGGGCCAAACAGGAGGTTAAAGGCACTGACTCTCCAAGTGGGGAGAGTGTTAGTAAAGCGTCTGGAATGTTGCACCCGAGTACCAGGGGACAAAACCTGAGACACATTTGAACACGTTTCCCGATCACATGGTGGATCATACTCTGGGTTCCACATGCATGTTTTAGCTGAAGGAAGAATCCCTTAAACCTGGAGAGTTGAGACCCATGGAATGGGTACCATGCAATATGACTTCAAAGGGTCTGCATTGGCTCACCGAACCTCACCAATCCTATCACTGCTGCGCTTATGCCACTGTACACACCCTTGATTCTCTTTCGGAGACATATAAATCCATAGGTTTTAAGATTCTTCCTAGTCAGGTATATTCTTAGGCGTTTAATATGGGGTGTAGAGTCCACTTCGTTGAGCAAGGAGTAGCTCTTGTCTATTACATATTTGGCTTATGGAATGGTATCTGTGCTAATTTCAATCTCTGGTTTTATGCAGCACCCCAACTCACGTTTCCCCTTAAGCAAGCATAAGTTGGTTTTCTACATTTGAGACCCTGTTCTGTTTTGTAATTCAGTTTCTGTGTAGCCAAGTTTACATTCCGTGTAGTAGTGATATCTTATGATGTTTCTTTTTCTGTGTGACTTATCTCACTTAGAATCATCGTACCTGAATCCACTCATTATGCTGGTACGGGCCTGATGATATAGATTTCATTGCTGAGTGATATTGCATTGTACGTAAGTACCACAAATTCTTTATCCATTTTTCACCTTCTGTAATATTGAATTTGTACTGTAAATGAGGTTCTTGTAAACAGAGCCGTCCCAAACTTTGGGGTGGCTGTGTCTTTTTTATTTTAATTTCCCTAAGCTATAGGACCATAAGTGGAAGTGCCCTAGGCTCTGTTGCTTTGTTTTTTAGATGTTTCAGGAAACACCATACACTTCTCCAGAGTGGCTGTTGGCAATTTACATTCCGCCCATCAGCATAACAAGGCTCCCAGTTCTCCATGGCCTGTCCGGGCTTTCTGGATTTTACACTTTTTTCAGATGGCCCTTTTGACTGGTGGGCAGTGAGACTTCATTGTAGTGCAGATTTCCTTTGCAAGCTTGCTTGGTTGGCCAAAAAGGGCGTATGCGTTTTTTCCTGAATATATTCAGGAAAAAACGCATACGCCCTTTTTGGCCAAGTGCATCATTGTGGACATTCTGTCTCTTTTCCTATGCTTTACATGCAATTCCAGTCTACCTCCTGAAATCGGATTCCTGCAATTCTGCCCCGCTTTCGAGTCCTCTTGGCAGCCTTACTTCAATATATTTTTGGATGATAGCTGTCATTTTTAACTCTGCAGGTTTGTGAATTACAGTGCCCCTGAGCTCCTTTCTTCAACTCGCTTTCTTGTGAGCTGGCCGCAACACCGCAGGATTGCTTCAGGCCCTAGTGTGGTTCCGGCATGGCACGCTGAGCCTTTGGTTAATTCCTCTTCCTGGTGGGAAATGAGAGTTAAATTTGCCCATCCAGACACCTCCAGCTAGTCTCTCATTGGTTCTCCCTATTCCTGTTCATTTTCCGCAGAAATTGCAAACTGGGCCAAACAGGAGGTTAAAGGCACTGACTCTCCAAGTGGGGAGAGTTTTAGTAAAGCGTCTGGAATGTTGCACCCGAGTACCAGGGGACTTAAACTGAGACACATTTGAACACGTTTCCCGATCACACGGTGGATCATACTCTGGGTTCCACATGCATGTTTTAGCTGAAGGAAGAATCCCTTAAACCTGGAGAGTTGAGACCCATGGAATGGCTACCATGCAATATGACTTCAAAGGGTCTGTATTTGCTCATCGAACCTCACCAATCCTATCACTGCTGCTTTTATGCTGCTGTACACATGCTTGATTCTCTTTTGGAGACATATAAATCCATAGGTTTTAAGATTTTTACTAGTCAGGTATATTCTTAGGCGATTAATATGGGGTGTAGAGTCCACTTTGTTGAGCAAGGAGTAGCTCTTGTCTATTACATATTTGGCTTATGGAATGGTATCTGTGCTAATTTCAATCTCTGGTTTTATGCAGAACCCCAACTCACCTTTCCCCTTAAGCAAGCATAAGTTGGTTTTCTACATTTGAGACCGTGTTCTGTTTTGTAATTCAGTTTCTGTGTAGCCAAGTTTTCATTCCGTGTAGTAGTGATATCTTATGATGTTTCTTTTTCTGTGTGACTTATCTCACTTAGAATCATCGTACCTGAATCCACTCATTATGCTGCTACGGGCCTGATGATATAGATTTCATTGCTGAGTGATATTGCATTGTACGTAAGTACCACAAATTCTTTATCCATTTTTCACCTTCTGTGATATTGAATTTGTACTGTAAATGAGGTTCTTGTAAACAGAGCCGTCCCAAACTTTGGGGTGGCTGTGTCTTTTTGATTTTAATTTCCCTAAGCTATAGGACCATAAGTGGAAGTGCCCTAGGCTCTGTTGCTTTGTTTTTTAGATGTTTCAGGAAACACCATACACTTCTCCAGAGTGGCTGTTGGCAATTTACATCCCGCCGATCAGCATAACAAGGCTCCCAGTTCTCCATGGCCTGTCCTGCCTTTCTGGATTTTATACTTTTTTCAGATGGCCCTTTTGACCGGGGGGCAGTGAGACTTCATTGTAGTGCAGATTTCCTTTGCAAGCTTGCTTGGTTGGCCAAAAAGGGCGTATGCGTTTTTTCCTGAATATATTCAGGAAAAAACGCATACGCCCTTTTTGGCCAAGTGCATCATTGTGGACGTTCTGCCTCTTTTCCTATGCTTTACATGCAATTCCAGTCTACCTCCTGAAATCGGTTTCCTGCAATTCTGCCCTGCTTTCAAGTCCTCTTGGCAGCCTTACTTCAATATATTTTTGGACGATAGCTGTCATTTTTAACTCTGCAGGTTTGTGAATTACAGTGCCCCTGAGCTCCTTTCTTCAACTCGTTTTCTTGTGAGCTGGCCGCAACACCGCAGGATTGCTTCAGGCCCTAGTGTGGTTCCGGCATGGCACGCTGAGCCTTTGGTTAATTCCTCTTCCTGGTGGGAAATGAGAGTTAAATTTGCCCGTCCAGACACCTCCAGCTAGTCTCTTATTGGTTCTCCCTATTCCTGTTCATTTTCCGCAGAAATTGCAAACTGGGCCAAACAGGAGGTTAAAGGCCCTGACTCTCCAAGTGAGGAGAGTGTTAGTAAAGCGTCTGGAATGTTGCACCCGAGTACCAGGGGACGAAATCTGACACATTTGAACACGTTTCCCGATCACACGGTGGATCATACTCTGGGTTCCACATGCATGTTTTAGCTGAAGGAAGAATCCCTTAAACCTGGAGAGTTGAGACCCATGGAATGGGTACCATGCAATATGACTTCAAAGGGTCTGCATTTGCTCACCGAACCTCACCAATCCTATCACTGCTGCATTTATGCCGCTGTACACACGCTTGATTCTCTTTCGGAGACATATAAATCCATAGGTTTTAAGATTCTTACTAGTCAGGTATATTCTTAGGCATTTAATATGTGGTGTTGAGTCCACTTCGTTGAGCAAGGAGTAGCTCTTGTCTATTACCTATTTGGCTTATGGAACGGTATCTGTGCTAATTTCAATCTCTGGTTTTATGCAGCACCCCAACTCACCTTTCCCCTTAAGCAAGCATAAGTTGGTTTTCTACATTTGAGATCCTGTTCTGTTTTGTAATTCAGTTCCTGTGTAGCCAAGTTTACATTCCATGTATTAGTGATATCTTATGATGTTTCTTTTTCTGTGTGACTTATCTCACTTAGAATCATCGTACCTGAATCCACTCATTATGCTGCTACGGGCCTGATGACATAGATTTCATTCCTGAGTGATATTGCATTGTACGTAAGTACCACAATTTCTTTATCCATTTTTCAATTTCTGCGATATTGAACTTGTACCGTAAACGAGGTTCTTGTAAACAGAGCCGTCCCATACTTTGGGGTGGCAGTGTCTTTTTGATTTTAATTTCCCTAAGCTATATGACCATAAGTGGAAGTGCCCTAGGCTCTGTTGCTTTGTTTTTTAGATGTTTCAGGAAACACCATACACTTCTCCAGAGTGGCTGTTGGCAATTTACATCCCGCCCATCAGCATAACAAGGCTCCCAGTTCTCCATGGCCTGTCCTGCCTTTCTGGATTTTACACTTTTTTCAGATGGCCCTTTTGACCGGGGGGCAGTGAGACTTCATTGTAGTGCAGATTTCGTTTGCAAGCTTGCTTGGTTGGCCAAAAAGGGCGTATGCGTTTTTTCCTGAATATATTCAGGAAAAAACGCATACGCCCTTTTTGGCCAAGTGCATCATTGTGGACGTTCTGCCTCTTTTCGTATGCTTTACATGCAATTCCAGTCTACCTCCTGAAATCGGTTTCCTGCAATTCTGCCCCGCTTTCAAGTCCTCTTGGCAGCCTTACTTCAATATATTTTTGGACGATAGCTGTCATTTTTAACTCTGCAGGTTTGTGAATTACAGTGCCCCTGAGCTCCTTTCTTCAACTCGCTTTCTTGTGAGCTGGCCGCAACACCGCAGGATTGCTTCAGGCCCTAGTGTGGTTCCGGCATGGCACGCTGAGCCTTTGGTTAATTCCTCTTCCTGGTGGGAAATGAGAGTTACATTTGCCCATCCAGACACCTCCAGCTAGTCTCTCATTGGTTCTCCCTATTCCTGTTCATTTTCCGCAGAAATTGCAAACTGGGCCAAACAGGAGGTTAAAGGCACTGACTCTCCAAGTGGGGAGAGTTTTAGTAAAGCGTCTGGAATGTTGCACCCAAGTACCAGCGGAGAAAATCTGAGACACATTTGAACACGTTTCCCGATCACACGGTGGATCATACTCTGGGTTCCACATGCATGTTTTAGCTGAAGGAAGAATCCCTTAAACCTGGAGAGTTGAGACCCATGGAATGGCTAGCATGCAATATGACTTCAAAGGGTCTGCATTTGCTCATCAAACCTCACCAATCCTATCACTGCTGCGTTTATGCCGCTGTACACATGCTTGATTCTCTTTTGGAGACATATAAATCCATAGGTTTTAAGATTATTACTAGTCAGGTATATTCTTAGGCGATTAATATGGGGTGTAGAGTCCACTTCGTTGAGCAAGGAGTAGCTCTTGTCTATTACATATTTGGCTTATGGAATGGTATCTGTGCTAATTTCAATCTCTGGTTTTATGCAGAACCCCAACTCACCTTTCCCCTTAAGCAAGCATAAGTTGGTTTTCTACATTTGAGACCGTGTTCTGTTTTGTAATTCAGTTTCTGTGTAGCCAAGTTTTCATTCCGTGTAGTAGTGATATCTTATGATGTTTCTTTTTCTGTGTGACTTATCTCACTTAGAATCATCGTACCTGAATCCACTCATTATGCTGCTACGGGCCTGATGATATAGATTTCATTGCTGAGTGATATTGCATTGTACGTAAGTACCACAAATTCTTTATCCATTTTTCACCTTCTGTGATATTGAATTTGTACTGTAAATGAGGTTCTTGTAAACAGAGCCGTCCCAAACTTTGGGGTGGCTGTGTCTTTTTGATTTTAATTTCCCTAAGCTATAGGACCATAAGTGGAAGTGCCCTAGGCTCTGTTGCTTTGTTTTTTAGATGTTTCAGGAAACACCATACACTTCTCCAGAGTGGCTGTTGGCAATTTACATCCCGCCGATCAGCATAACAAGGCTCCCAGTTCTCCATGGCCTGTCCTGCCTTTCTGGATTTTATACTTTTTTCAGATGGCCCTTTTGACCGGGGGGCAGTGAGACTTCATTGTAGTGCAGATTTCCTTTGCAAGCTTGCTTGGTTGGCCAAAAAGGGCGTATGCGTTTTTTCCTGAATATATTCAGGAAAAAACGCATACGCCCTTTTTGGCCAAGTGCATCATTGTGGACGTTCTGCCTCTTTTCCTATGCTTTACATGCAATTCCAGTCTACCTCCTGAAATCGGTTTCCTGCAATTCTGCCCTGCTTTCAAGTCCTCTTGGCAGCCTTACTTCAATATATTTTTGGACGATAGCTGTCATTTTTAACTCTGCAGGTTTGTGAATTACAGTGCCCCTGAGCTCCTTTCTTCAACTCGCTTTCTTGTGAGCTGGCCGCAACACCGCAGGATTGCTTCAGGCCCTAGTGTGGTTCCGGCATGGCACGCTGAGCCTTTGGTTAATTCCTCTTCCTGGTGGGAAATGAGAGTTAAATTTGCCCGTCCAGACACCTCCAGCTAGTCTCTTATTGGTTCTCCCTATTCCTGTTCATTTTCCGCAGAAATTGCAAACTGGGCCAAACAGGAGGTTAAAGGCACTGACTCTCCAAGTGAGGAGAGTGTTAGTAAAGCGTCTGGAATGTTGCACCCGAGTACCAGGGGACGAAATCTGACACATTTGAACACGTTTCCCGATCACACGGTGGATCATACTCTGGGTTCCACATGCATGTTTTAGCTGAAGGAAGAATCCCTTAAACCTGGAGAGTTGAGACCCATGGAATGGGTACCATGCAATATGACTTCAAAGGGTCTGCATTTGCTCACCGAACCTCACCAATCCTATCACTGCTGCATTTATGCCGCTGTACACACGCTTGATTCTCTTTCGGAGACATATAAATCCATAGGTTTTAAGATTCTTCCTAGTCAGGTATATTCTTAGGCATTTAATATGTGGTGTTGAGGCCACTTCGTTGAGCAAGGAGTAGCTCTTGTCTATTACCTATTTGGCTTATGGAACGGTATCTGTGCTAATTTCAATCTCTGGTTTTATGCAGTACCCCAACTCACCTTTCCCCTTAAGCAAGCATAAGTTGGTTTTCTACATTTGAGATCCTGTTCTGTTTTGTAATTCAGTTCCTGTGTAGCCAAGTTTACATTCCATGTATTAGTGATATCTTATGATGTTTCTTTTTCTGTGTGACTTATCTCACTTAGAATCATCGTACCTGAATCCACTCATTATGCTGCTACGGGCCTGATGACATAGATTTCATTCCTGAGTGATATTGCATTGTACGTAAGTACCACAACTTCTTTATCCATTTTTCAATTTCTGCGATATTGAACTTGTACCGTAAATGAGGTTCTTGTAAACAGAGCCGTCCCATACTTTGGGGTGGCAGTGTCTTTTTGATTTTAATTTCCCTAAGCTATAGGACCATAAGTGGAAGTGCCCTAGGCTCTGTTGCTTTGTTTTGTAGATGTTTCAGGAAACACCATACACTTCTCCAGAGTGGCTGTTGGCAATTTACATCCCGCCCATCAGCATAACAAGGCTCCCAGTTCTCCATGGCCTGTCCTGCCTTTCTGGATTTTACACTTTTTTCAGATGGCCCTTTTGACCGGGGGGCAGTGAGACTTCATTGTAGTGCAGATTTCCTTTGCAAGCTTGCTTGGTTGGCCAAAAAGGGCGTATGCGTTTTTTCCTGAATATATTCAGGAAAAAACGCATACGCCCTTTTTGGCCAAGTGCATCATTGTGGACGTTCTGCCTCTTTTCGTATGCTTTACATGCAATTCCAGTCTACCTCCTGAAATCGGTTTCCTGCAATTCTGCCCCGCTTTCAAGTCCTCTTGGCAGCCTTACTTCAATATATTTTTGGACGATAGCTGTCATTTTTAACTCTGCAGGTTTGTGAATTACAGTGCCCCTGAGCTCCTTTCTTCAACTCGCTTTCTTGTGAGCTGGCCGCAACACCGCAGGATTGCTTCAGGCCCTAGTGTGGTTCCGGCATGGCACGCTGAGCCTTTGGTTAATTCCTCTTCCTGGTGGGAAATGAGAGTTACATTTGCCCATCCAGACACCTCCAGCTAGTCTCTCATTGGTTCTCCCTATTCCTGTTCATTTTCCGCAGAAATTGCAAACTGGGCCAAACAGGAGGTTAAAGGCACTGACTCTCCAAGTGGGGAGAGTTTTAGTAAAGCGTCTGGAATGTTGCACCCAAGTACCAGCGGAGAAAATCTGAGACACATTTGAACACGTTTCCCGATCACACGGTGGATCATACTCTGGGTTCCACATGCATGTTTTAGCTGAAGGAAGAATCCCTTAAACCTGGAGAGTTGAGACCCATGGAATGGCTAGCATGCAATATGACTTCAAAGGGTCTGCATTTGCTCATCAAACCTCACCAATCCTATCACTGCTGCGTTTATGCTGCTGTACACATGCTTGATTCTCTTTTGGAGACATATAAATCCATAGGTTTTAAGATTATTACTAGTCAGGTATATTCTTAGGCGATTAATATGGGGTGTAGAGTCCACTTCGTTGAGCAAGGAGTAGCTCTTGTCTATTACATATTTGGCTTATGGAATGGTATCTGTGCTAATTTCAATCTCTGGTTTTATGCAGAACCCCAACTCACCTTTCCCCTTAAGCAAGCATAAGTTGGTTTTCTACATTTGAGACCGTGTTCTGTTTTGTAATTCAGTTTCTGTGTAGCCAAGTTTTCATTCCGTGTAGTAGTGATATCTTATGATGTTTCTTTTTCTGTGTGACTTATCTCACTTAGAATCATCGTACCTGAATCCACTCATTATGCTGCTACGGGCCTGATGATATAGATTTCATTGCTGAGTGATATTGCATTGTACGTAAGTACCACAAATTCTTTATCCATTTTTCACCTTCTGTGATATTGAATTTGTACTGTAAATGAGGTTCTTGTAAACAGAGCCGTCCCAAACTTTGGGGTGGCTGTGTCTTTTTGATTTTAATTTCCCTAAGCTATAGGACCATAAGTGGAAGTGCCCTAGGCTCTGTTGCTTTGTTTTTTAGATGTTTCAGGAAACACCATACACTTCTCCAGAGTGGCTGTTGGCAATTTACATCCCGCCGATCAGCATAACAAGGCTCCCAGTTCTCCATGGCCTGTCCTGCCTTTCTGGATTTTATACTTTTTTCAGATGGCCCTTTTGACCGGGGGGCAGTGAGACTTCATTGTAGTGCAGATTTCCTTTGCAAGCTTGCTTGGTTGGCCAAAAAGTGCGTATGCGTTTTTTCCTGAATATATTCAGGAAAAAACGCATACGCCCTTTTTGGCCAAGTGCATCATTGTGGACGTTCTGCCTCTTTTCCTATGCTTTACATGCAATTCCAGTCTACCTCCTGAAATCGGTTTCCTGCAATTCTGCCCTGCTTTCAAGTCCTCTTGGCAGCCTTACTTCAATATATTTTTGGACGATAGCTGTCATTTTTAACTCTGCAGGTTTGTGAATTACAGTGCCCCTGAGCTCCTTTCTTCAACTCGCTTTCTTGTGAGCTGGCCGCAACACCGCAGGATTGCTTCAGGCCCTAGTGTGGTTCCGGCATGGCACGCTGAGCCTTTGGTTAATTCCTCTTCCTGGTGGGAAATGAGAGTTAAATTTGCCCGTCCAGACACCTCCAGCTAGTCTCTTATTGGTTCTCCCTATTCCTGTTCATTTTCCGCAGAAATTGCAAACTGGGCCAAACAGGAGGTTAAAGGCACTGACTCTCCAAGTGAGGAGAGTGTTAGTAAAGCGTCTGGAATGTTGCACCCGAGTACCAGGGGACGAAATCTGACACATTTGAACACGTTTCCCGATCACACGGTGGATCATACTCTGGGTTCCACATGCATGTTTTAGCTGAAGGAAGAATCCCTTAAACCTGGAGAGTTGAGACCCATGGAATGGGTACCATGCAATATGACTTCAAAGGGTCTGCATTTGCTCACCGAACCTCACCAATCCTATCACTGCTGCATTTATGCCGCTGTACACACGCTTGATTCTCTTTCGGAGACATATAAATCCATAGGTTTTAAGATTCTTACTAGTCAGGTATATTCTTAGGCATTTAATATGTGGTGTTGAGTCCACTTCGTTGAGCAAGGAGTAGCTCTTGTCTATTACCTATTTGGCTTATGGAACGGTATCTGTGCTAATTTCAATCTCTGGTTTTATGCAGTACCCCAACTCACCTTTCCCCTTAAGCAAGCATAAGTTGGTTTTCTACATTTGAGATCCTGTTCTGTTTTGTAATTCAGTTCCTGTGTAGCCAAGTTTACATTCCATGTATTAGTGATATCTTATGATGTTTCTTTTTCTGTGTGACTTATCTCACTTAGAATCATCGTACCTGAATCCACTCATTATGCTGCTACGGGCCTGATGACATAGATTTCATTCCTGAGTGATATTGCATTGTACGTAAGTACCACAACTTCTTTATCCATTTTTCAATTTCTGCGATATTGAACTTGTACCGTAAACGAGGTTCTTGTAAACAGAGCCGTCCCATACTTTGGGGTGGCAGTGTCTTTTTGATTTTAATTTCCCTAAGCTATAGGACCATAAGTGGAAGTGCCCTAGGCTCTGTTGCTTTGTTTTTTAGATGTTTCAGGAAACACCATACACTTCTCCAGAGTGGCTGTTGGCAATTTACATCCCGCCCATCAGCATAACAAGGCTCCCAGTTCTCCATGGCCTGTCCTGCCTTTCTGGATTTTACACTTTTTTCAGATGGCCCTTTTGACCGGGGGGCAGTGAGACTTCATTGTAGTGCAGATTTCCTTTGCAAGCTTGCTTGGTTGGCCAAAAAGGGCGTATGCGTTTTTTCCTGAATATATTCAGGAAAAAACGCATACGCCCTTTTTGGCCAAGTGCATCATTGTGGACGTTCTGCCTCTTTTCGTATGCTTTACATGCAATTCCAGTCTACCTCCTGAAATCGGTTTCCTGCAATTCTGCCCCGCTTTCAAGTCCTCTTGGCAGCCTTACTTCAATATATTTTTGGACGATAGCTGTCATTTTTAACTCTGCAGGTTTGTGAATTACAGTGCCCCTGAGCTCCTTTCTTCAACTCGCTTTCTTGTGAGCTGGCCGCAACACCGCAGGATTGCTTCAGGCCCTAGTGTGGTTCCGGCATGGCACGCTGAGCCTTTGGTTAATTCCTCTTCCTGGTGGGAAATGAGAGTTACATTTGCCCATCCAGACACCTCCAGCTAGTCTCTCATTGGTTCTCCCTATTCCTGTTCATTTTCCGCAGAAATTGCAAACTGGGCCAAACAGGAGGTTAAAGGCACTGACTCTCCAAGTGGGGAGAGTTTTAGTAAAGCGTCTGGAATGTTGCACCCAAGTACCAGCGGAGAAAATCTGAGACACATTTGAACACGTTTCCCGATCACACGGTGGATCATACTCTGGGTTCCACATGCATGTTTTAGCTGAAGGAAGAATCCCTTAAACCTGGGGAGTTGAGACCCATGGAATGGCTAGCATGCAATATGACTTCAAAGGGTCTGCATTTGCTCATCAAACCTCACCAATCCTATCACTGCTGCGTTTATGCCGCTGTACACATGCTTGATTCTCTTTTGGAGACATATAAATCCATAGGTTTTAAGATTATTACTAGTCAGGTATATTCTTAGGCGATTAATATGGGGTGTAGAGTCCACTTCGTTGAGCAAGGAGTAGCTCTTGTCTATTACATATTTGGCTTATGGAATGGTATCTGTGCTAATTTCAATCTCTGGTTTTATGCAGAACCCCAACTCACCTTTCCCCTTAAGCAAGCATAAGTTGGTTTTCTACATTTGAGACCGTGTTCTGTTTTGTAATTCAGTTTCTGTGTAGCCAAGTTTTCATTCCGTGTAGTAGTGATATCTTATGATGTTTCTTTTTCTGTGTGACTTATCTCACTTAGAATCATCGTACCTGAATCCACTCATTATGCTGCTACGGGCCTGATGACATAGATTTCATTGCTGAGTGATATTGCATTGTACGTAAGTACCACAACTTCTTTATCCATTTTTCGCTTTCTGTGATATTGAACTTGTACCGTAAACGAGGTTCTTGTAAACAGAGCCGTCCCAAACTTTGGGGTGGCTGTGTTTTTTTGATTTTAATTTCCCTAAGCTATACGACCATAAGTGGAAGTGCCCTAGGCTCTGTTGCTTTGTTTTTTAGATGTTTCAGGAAACACCATACACTTCTCCAGAGTGGCTGTTGGCAATTTACATCCCGCCCATCAGCATAACAAGGCTCCCAGTTCTCCATGGCCTGTCCTGCCTTTCTGGATTTTATACTTTTTTCAGATGGCCCTTTTGACCGGGGGGCAGTGAGACTTCATTGTAGTGCAGATTTCCTTTGCAAGCTTGCTTGGTTGGCCAAAAAGGGCGTATGCGTTTTTTCCTGAATATATTCAGGAAAAAACGCATACGCCCTTTTTGGCCAAGTGCATCATTGTGGACGTTCTGCCTCTTTTCCTATGCTTTACATGCAATTCCAGTCTACCTCCTGAAATCGGTTTCCTGCAATTCTGCCCTGCTTTCAAGTCCTCTTGGCAGCCTTACTTCAATATATTTTTGGACGATAGCTGTCATTTTTAACTCTGCAGGTTTGTGAATTACAGTGCCCCTGAGCTCCTTTCTTCAACTCGCTTTCTTGTGAGCTGGCCGCAACACCGCAGGATTGCTTCAGGCCCTAGTGTGGTTCAGGCATGGCACGCTGAGCCTTTGGTTAATTCCTCTTCCTGGTGGGAAATGAGAGTTAAATTTGCCCGTCCAGACACCTCCAGCTAGTCTCTTATTGGTTCTCCCTATTCCTGTTCATTTTCCGCAGAAATTGCAAACTGGGCCAAACAGGAGGTTAAAGGCACTGACTCTCCAAGTGAGGAGAGTGTTAGTAAAGTGTCTGGAATGTTGCACCCGAGTACCAGGGGACGAAATCTGACACATTTGAACACGTTTCCCGATCACACGGTGGATCATACTCTGGGTTCCACATGCATGTTTTAGCTGAAGGAAGAATCCCTTAAACCTGGAGAGTTGAGACCCATGGAATGGGTACCATGCAATATGACTTCAAAGGGTCTGCATTTGCTCACCGAACCTCACCAATCCTATCACTGCTGCATTTATGCCGCTGTACACACGCTTGATTCTCTTTCGGAGACATATAAATCCATAGGTTTTAAGATTCTTACTAGTCAGGTATATTCTTAGGCATTTAATATGTGGTGTTGAGTCCACTTCGTTGAGCAAGGAGTAGCTCTTGTCTATTACCTCTTTGGCTTATGGAACGGTATCTGTGCTAATTTCAATCTCTGGTTTTATGCAGCACCCCAACTCACCTTTCCCCTTAAGCAAGCATAAGTTGGTTTTCTACATTTGAGATCCTGTTCTGTTTTGTAATTCAGTTCCTGTGTAGCCAAGTTTACATTCCATGTATTAGTGACATCTTATGATGTTTCTTTTTCTGTGTGACTTATCTCACTTAGAATCATCGTACCTGAATCCACTCATTATGCTGCTACGGGCCTGATGACATAGATTTCATTCCTGAGTGATATTGCATTGTACGTAAGTACCACAACTTCTTTATCCATTTTTCACTTTCTGCGATATTGAACTTGTACCGTAAACGAGGTTCTTGTAAACAGAGCCGTCCCATACTTTGGGGTGGCTGTGTCTTTTTGATTTTAATTTCCCTAAGCTATAGGACCATAAGTGGAAGTGCCCTAGGCTCTGTTGCTTTGTTTTTTAGATGTTTCAGGAAACACCATACACTTCTCCAGAGTGGCTGTTGGCAATTTACATCCCGCCCATCAGCATAACAAGGCTCCCAGTTCTCAATGGCCTGTCCGGGCTTTCTGGATTTTAAACTTTTTTCAGATGGCCCTTTTGACTGGGGGGCAGTGAGACTTCATTGTAGTGAGATTTCCTTTGCAAGCTTGCTTGGTTGGCCAAAAAGGGTGTATGCGTTTTTTCCTGAATATATTCAGGAAAAAACGCATACACCCTTTTTGGCCAAGTGCATCATTGTGGACGTTCTGCCTCTTTTCCTATGCTTTACATGCAATTCCAGTCTACCTCCTGAAATCGGTTTCCTGCAATTCTGCCCCGTTTTCAAGTCCTCTTGGCAGCCTTACTTCAATATATTTTTGGACGATAGCTGTCATTTATAACTCTGCAGGTTTGTGAATTACAGTGCCGCTGAGCTCCTTTCTTCAACTCGCTTTCTTGTGAGCTGGCCGCAACACCGCAGGATTGCTTCAGGCCCTAGTGTCGTTCCGGCATGGCACGCTGAGCCTTTGGTTAATTCCTCTTCCTGGTGGGAAATGAGAGTTATATTTGCCCGTCCAGACACCTCCAGCTAGTCTCTCACTGGTTCTCCCTATTCCTGTTCATCTTCCGCAAATATTGCAAACTGGGCCAAACAGGAGGTTAAAGGCACTGACTCTCCAAGTGGGGAGAGTGTTAGTAAAGCGTCTGGAATGTTGCACCCGAGTACCAGGGGACAAAACCTGAGACACATTTGAACACGTTTCCCGATCACATGGTGGATCATACTCTGGGTTCCACATGCATGTTTTAGCTGAAGGAAGAATCCCTTAAACCTGGAGAGTTGAGACCCATGGAATGGGTACCATGCAATATGACTTCAAAGGGTCTGCATTGGCTCACCGAACCTCACCAATCCTATCACTGCTGCGCTTATGCCACTGTACACACCCTTGATTCTCTTTCGGAGACATATAAATCCATAGGTTTTAAGATTCTTCCTAGTCAGGTATATTCTTAGACGTTTAATATGGGGTGTTGAGTCCTCTTCGTTGAGCAAGGAGTAGCTCTTGTCTATTACATATTTGGCTTATGGAACGGTATCTGTGCTAATTTCAATCTCTGGTTTTATGCAGCACCCCAACTCACCTTTCCCCTTAAGCAAGCATAAGTTGGTTTTCTACATTTGAGACCTTGTTCTGTTTTGTAATTCAGTTCCTGTGTAGCCAAGTTTACATTCCGTGTATTAGTGATATCTTATGATGTTTCTTTTTCTGTGTGACTTATCTCACTTAGAATCATCGTACCTGAATCCACTCATTATGCTGCTATGGGCCTGATGACATAGATTTCATTGCTGAGTGATATTGCATTGTACGTAAGTACCACAACTTCTTTATCCATTTTTCGCTTTCTGTGATATTGAACTTGTACCGTAAACGAGGTTCTTGTAAACAGAGCCGTCCCAAACTTTGGGGTGGCTGTGTTTTTTTGATTTTAATTTCCCTAAGCTATACGACCATAAGTGGAAGTGCCCTAGGCTCTGTTGCTTTGTTTTTTAGATGTTTCAGGAAACACCATACACTTCTCCAGAGTGGCTGTTGGCAATTTACATCCCGCCCATCAGCATAACAAGGCTCCCAATTCTCCATGGCCTGTCCGGCCTTTCTGGATTTTACACTTTTTTCAGATGGCCCTTTTGACTGGGGGGCAGTGAGACTTCATTGTAGTGCAGATTTCCTTTGCAAGCTTGCTTGGTTGGCCAAAAAGTGCGTATGCGTTTTTTCCTGAATATATTCAGGAAAAAACGCATATGCCCTTTTTGGCCAAGTGCATCATTGTGGACGTTCTCCCTCTTTTCCTATGCTTTACATGCAATTCCAGTCTACCTCCTGAAATCGGTTTCCTGCAATTCTGCCCCGCTTTCAAGTCCTCTTGGCAGCCTTACTTCAATATATTTTTGGACGATAGCTGTCATTTATAACTCTGCAGGTTTGTGAATTACAGTGCCCCTGAGCTCCTTTCTTCAACTCGCTTTCTTGTGAGCTGGCCGCAACACCGCAGGATTGCTTCAGGCCCTAGTGTGGTTCCGGCATGGCACGCTGAGCCTTTGGTTAATTCCTCTTCCTGGTGGGAAATGAGAGTTACATTTGCCCATCCAGACACCTCCAGCTAGTCTCTCATTGGTTCTCCCTATTCCTGTTCATTTTCCGCAGAAATTGCAAACTGGGCCAAACAGGAGGTTAAAGGCACTGACTCTCCAAGTGGGGAGAGTTTTAGTAAAGCGTCTGGAATGTTGCACCCAAGTACCAGCGGAGAAAATCTGAGACACATTTGAACACGTTTCCCGATCACACGGTGGATCATACTCTGGGTTCCACATGCATGTTTTAGCTGAAGGAAGAATCCCTTAAACCTGGAGAGTTGAGACCCATGGAATGGCTAGCATGCAATATGACTTCAAAGGGTCTGCATTTGCTCATCAAACCTCACCAATCCTATCACTGCTGCGTTTATGCCGCTGTACACATGCTTGATTCTCTTTTGGAGACATATAAATCCATAGGTTTTAAGATTATTACTAGTCAGGTATATTCTTAGGCGATTAATATGGGGTGTAGAGTCCACTTCGTTGAGCAAGGAGTAGCTCTTGTCTATTACATATTTGGCTTATGGAACGGTATCTGTGCTAATTTCAATCTCTGGTTTTATGCAGTACCCCAACTCACCTTTCCCCTTAAGCAAGCATAAGTTGGTTTTCTACATTTGAGACCCTGTTCTGTTTTGTAATTCAGTTTCTGTGTAGGCAAGTTTACATTCCTTGTAGTAGTGATATCTTATGATGTTTCTTTTTCTGTGTGACTTATTTCACTTAGAATCATCGTACCTGAATCCACTCATTATGCTGCTACGGGCCTGTTGATATAGATTTCATTGCTGAGTGATATTGCATTGTACGTAAGTACCACAAATTCTTTATCCATTTTTCACTTTCTGTGTTATTGAACTTGTACCGTAAACGAGGATCTTGTAAACAGAGCCGTCCCAAACTTTGGGGTGGCTGTGTCTTTTTGATTTTAATTTCCCTAAGCTATACCACCATAAGTGGAAGTGCCCTAGGCTCTGTTGCTTTGTTTTGTAGATGTTTCAGGAAACACCATACACTTCTCCAGAGTGGCTGTTGGCAATTTACATCCCGCCCATCAGCATAACAAGGCTCCCAGTTCTCCATGGCCTGTCCTGCCTTTCTGGATTTTATACGTTCTTCAGATGGCCCTTTTAACCGGGGGGCAGTGAGACTTCATTGTAGTGCAGATTTCCTTTGCAAGCTTGCTTGGTTGGCCCAAAAGGGCGTATGCGTTTTTTCCTGAATATATTCAGGAAAAAACGCATACGCCCTTTTTGGCCAAGTGCATCATTGTGGACGTTCTGCCTCTTTTCCTATGCTTTACATGCAATTCCAGTCTACCTCCTGAAATCGGTTTTCTGCAATTCTGCCCCGCTTTCAAGTCCTCTTGGCAGCCTTACTTCAATATATTTTTGGACGATAGCTGTCATTTATAACTCTGCAGGTTTGTGAATTACAGAGCCTCTGAGCTCCTTTCTTCAACTTGCTTTCTTGTTAGCTGGCTGCAAGACCGCAGCATTGCTTCAGGCCCTAGTGTGGTTCCGGCATGGCACGCTGAGCCTTTGGTTAATTCCTCTTCCTGGTGGGAAATGAGAGTTAAATTTGCCAGTACAGGCACCTCCAGCTAGTCTCTCATTGGTTCTCCCTATTCCTGTTCATTTTCCGCAGAAATGGCAAACTGGGCCATACAGGAGGTTAAAGGCACTGACTCTCCAAGTGGGGAGAGTGTTAGTAAAGCTACTGGAATGTTGCACCCGAGTACCAGGGGACGAAACCTGAGACACATTTGAACACGTTTCCCGATCACACGGTGGATCATACTCTGGGTTCCACATGCATGTTTTAGCTGAAGGAAGAATCCCTTAAACCTGGTGAGTTGAGACCCATGGAATGGGTACCATGCAATATGACTTCAAAGGGTCTGCATTGGCTCACAGAACCTCACCAATCCTATCACTGCTACGTTTATGCCGCTGTACACACGCCTTATTCTCTTTCGGAGACATAGAAATCCATAGGTTTTAAGATTCTTACTAGTCAGGTATATTCATAGGCGTTTAATATGGGGTGTAGAGTCCACTTCGTTGAGCAAGGAGTAGCTCTTGTCTATTACATATTTGGCTTATGGAACGGTATCTGTGCTAATTTCAATCTCTGGTTTTATGCAGCACCCCAACTCACCTTTCCCCTTAAGCAAGCATAAGTTGGTTTTCTACATTTGAGACCCTGTTCTGTTTTGTAATTCAGTTCCTTTGTAGCTAAGTTTACATTCCGTGTAGTAGTGATATCTTATGATGTTTCTTTTTCTGTGTGATTTTTTTCACTTAGAATCATGGTACCTGAATCTACTCATTATGCTGCTACGGGCCTGATGACATAGATTTCATTGCTGAGTGATATTGCATTGTACATAAGTACCACAACTTCTTTATCCATTTTTCGCTTTCTGCAATATTGAACTTGTACCATAAACGAGGTTCTTGTAAACAGAGCCGTCCCAAACTTTGGGGTGGCTGTGTCTTTTTGATTTTAATTTCCCTAAGCTATAGGACCATAAGTGGAAGTGCCCTAGGCTCTGTTGCTTTGTTTTTTAGATGTTTCAGGAAACACCATACACTTCTCCAGAGTGGCT
Organism: Pseudorca crassidens; assembly: GCF_039906515.1. Lineage (NCBI taxonomy): Eukaryota > Metazoa > Chordata > Mammalia > Artiodactyla > Delphinidae > Pseudorca > Pseudorca crassidens. Next base: position 165,861,350 of record NC_090296.1, read on the forward strand.
GTTGGCAATTTACATCCCGCCCATCAGCATAACAAGGCTCCCAGTTCTCCATGGCCTGTCCTGCCTTTCTGGATTTTACACTTTTTTCAGATGCTCCTTTTGACAGGGAGGAAGTGAGACTTCATTGTAGTGCAGATTTCCTTTGCAAGCTTGCTTGGTTGGCCAAAAAGGGCGTATGCGTTTTTTCCTGAATATATTCAGGAAAAAACGCATACGCCCTTTTTGGCCAAGTGCATCATTGTCGACGTTCTGAGTGTTTTCATATGTTTTCAGTGCAATTCCAGTCTACCTCCTGAAATCGGTTTCCTGCAATTCTGCCTTGCTGTCAGTGCCTCTTCATATCCTTACCTCAATATACTTTTTGAAAATTGTTGGCCTTTTTAACTCTGCAGGTTTTTGAATTGCCGTGGCCCTTAGCTGCATTTTTCAGCTCTTATTTTTGTGATCTTGCCTCATATCCACAGGATTTCTTCAGGCCCTATTCTTCTTCTGGGTCGCCTTGCTCTGCCTTTGGTTAATTCTTCTTCCTGATGTGAATTAGAGTGACATGTTCCCATTGAAACCGCTACAGCTATTTTCTCACTGGTTCCCCCTATTCCCATTCATCCTCCGCACTAACTGCAGACTGTGCGATACCGGAACGTAAAGGCATTGACTCTCCATGTGGAGATGTTGTTAGTAAAGTGGCTGGAATGTTGATCCGGAGCCCCAGGAGAGGAAAATGAGGTGCGTTTTAGAAACCTTTCCCGATCATATGGTATACCATCCGCTGGATTTCCCATGCATGGTTTAGCTGTAGGAAGATTCCCTTCAACCTGGAGTGTTGGGACCCTTGGAATGAGTAGCATGAAGTATTGCATTAAACTTTCGGCAGTTGCTCACCAAAGCTCACCAATCCTCTCAGCCCCAAGTGTCCAGCCTTATGTCTTATCCAGCTGTGGGTTTATATGTGGTCATTCCAGGTTGCATCACAGCCCCTGAGCGAATTTTGTAAGAATTTTTCTCTCTTTCATTGTTTCTGCGTTTTGGTTTTAAAATTTATTTCTATAATGGGGTTTAGCTCATTTTCACTGCTGTGTTTGGCCGCTCTGCACACACTTGATTCCCTTATGGAGATATATCAATACATGGGTTTTAAGATTCTTATTACTCAGATATATTTCTCTGCGGTGTATAGGGTGTGTTGAGGCCAGTTCATTGAGCAAGGTGTAGATCTTGTCTAATACCTATTTGGTTTATTGAACGGTATCTGTGCTAATTTCAAACTCTGGTTTTATGCATCACCCCACCTCTCCTTTCCCCTTAAGCTGACATAAGTGTGTTTTCTAAATGTGAGACACTGTTCTGTTTTGTAATTCATTTTTTGTGCAGCCATATTTATCCTCCCTCTATAAGTGATATCTTATGATATGTTTCTTTTTCTGTTTGACTTATTTCAAGTAGTATTATCGGACCTAAATCCACTCTTTATCCTTCTACTAGCCTTATTACATTGATTTCATGGTGAAGAGATATTCCATTGTACATAAGTACCACATTTTCTTTATCCATTGTTCTCTTTCCTGGGATATTTAAGGTGTACTGAAGTTGAGGTTCTTGTAAACAGAGTAGCCCTAAACTGTGGTGTGCTTGTGTCTTGTTGATTTTTAGACTTCCCTAGATATACTTCCGTGATTGGAAGTGCCCTATGCTCTGTAGCTCTGTTTTTTAGATGATTTAGGAACCACCATACACTTCTCCAGAGTGGCTCTCGGCAGTTCACACACTGTCCATCAGCGTATAAAGGCTCCCTGTTCTCCATGGCCTGTCCTGCATTTCTGGTTTTTACAATTTTTTCGGATGGCCCTTTTGACCGGTGGGAAATGAGACTTCTTTGTTGTGCACATTTGCATTGCTTGCTTGCTTGGTTGCCCATAAAGTGCGTATGCGTTTTTTCCTGGATATATTCAGGAAAAAACGCATACTCCCTTTTGGGCCAACTGCATCATTGTCGAAATTCTGCCGCTTTTCATGTGCTTTAAAGACGAGTCCAATCTATCTCTTGAAATCTGTTTCTTGCAATTCTGTCTTGCATTCAGATCCTCTTCTTTGCCTTACCTCAACATATTTTGGGACGTTAGTTTTCATTTATAACTCTGCAGGTTTGTGAATTGCAGTGACCCTGAGCTCCATTTTTTAAGTTGCTCTTTTGTGAGCTGGCCTCAAAGCCGCAGGATTGCTTCAGGCCCTATTTTGGCTCCGGCGAGGCGGGCTGAGCCTTTTTTTAATTCTTATTCTTAATGGGAAATTAGAGTGACATGTGCCCGTCCAAACCCCTACAACTATTCTCTCATTGGTTCCCCCTCTTCCCGTTCATCCTCCTCACAATTTGCAAAATGTGTGAAACAGAAGTTTAAATGTGCTGATTCTCTAAGTGGGGAGATTCTAAGTAACGTGGCTGGAATGATGAACAGGAGCACCAGGAGAGGATAAATGAGGTGCATTTTAGACACATCTCCCGATCACATGGTGTACAGTCCTCTGGGTTTTCCATGCATGTTTTCGCTGTAGGAAGATCCCTTGAACCTGCAGATTTGGGACCCATTGAATGGGTACCAGGTAGTATTACTTTAAAGGGTGTGCATTTCCTCACCCAACCTCATATTTCTCTTAGCACGAACAGTTTCCAGCCTTATGTCTCATCCTGCTGTGGGTCTAGATGTGTTCAATCCATGTTGCATCACCGTCCCTGAGGAAAAGTTGTAAGAGGTTTTCTCTGTCTCTTTGTCGTTTATTTTTTTCAATTTATTACTATATTGGTTACAGCTGATTTTCAAAGCTCTGTTTCTTGCTGCTGTACATCCACTTGATTCACATACAGAGAGACATCAATAAATTCTTTTTCAGATTCTTACCAGTCATATATATTCTTTTCCAGTGACTTGAGTGTGCTGAGTGCAGTTCTTTTAGCTACCGTGTAGGCCTTGTTGATTATCAGTTTGGTATTTGGAATGGTATCTTTGCTAATTTCAACCTCCTGGATGATGCCTCACCCCTCCCCACCTTTCCCGTTTAGCAGCCTTAGGCGTGTTGTCTACATATTTGACTATGTTTTTGTTTTGTAATTTATTTCATGTGTAGCCATTTTGGATTCCACCTTTAAGTGAGATCTTATGATATGTGTCTTTTTCTTTTTGAATTATGTCACTTAGAATGATCATACGTAACTCCTCCGGAGTTGTTACAACTGGCCATATTTCATTGACTTCCAGGCTGAGTAATATTCCACTCTACATAAGTACCACATCTCTATCCATTTTTTCCCTCCAGAGACATTTAAGTTATATCCTAGTCGAGAATCTTTTAAACAGAGAGGCAGTAAACATTGGGGTGCCTGTGTCCTCTCGATTTTTGTTTTTCCCAAGACATACGCCCATGAGTGCAAGTGCCCTATGCTCTGTAGCTCATTTTTTAGATGCTTTAGTAAACACAATACACTTCTCCAGAATGGCCATTGGCAATATACATTTCCACTATAAGCCTCACAGGGCTCCCTCTTCTCCTTGCCCTGTCCTGCATTTCTGGTGTTTACACTTTATGAGGATGGCTCTTCTGACTGATGCGAAGTGATATCTTTTGTAGTATTGATTTCCAGTGCCCACCTGTTTGGTTGGCTAAAAAAGTGTATGCCCTTTTCTTGAATATATACAGAAAAAAACGCATACAGCCTTTTTGGCCAACTGCAATGTTGGCAATGTTCAGCCCCTTTTCTTGTGCTTAATGGCGAGTCCTTTCTACCTCCTCAAATCCCTTTCCTGCCATTCTCCCTTGCTTACCAATCCTTTTCTCTGACTTTCCTCAAGACATTTTTCAGTGATAGATATTTTCAACTCTGCAGTTTCGTGAATTTTACTGCCCCTGAGTTCCATTGTTCAACTTGTGTTTATGGGAACTGGCCACAAAGCAGTGGGATTTCCTCAAGCCCTATACTGTTTCCATGGGCAACCCTAGCCTTTGGTCAATTCGTCTTCCTGATTGGAAATTAGAGTGACATGTGCCTGTCTGAACACCTAGGACTTGTCTCTCATTGTTCCTCATCCTTCCGCTTCATCCTCTGGACAAATTCCAAACTGTATGCAACAGGATGTTGACAGTGCTGACATCTCCAAGTGGGGAGACTGTTAGTAAAGACGCTGGAGGGGTGAACCCGAGCACCAGGAGATGAGGAGATGAGATGCCTTTTCCAAACTCTTCCTGATCAGACGGTATACCATCCTCTGTGTGTGACAGACATGTTTTAGCAGTAGGAAGAGTCCCATTCATGTAAGGAGAACACCAGGGCTTTTTCAAAATCAGTGTCTCCCCGAAACCCAAACTGGGGAATTTTTTAAGCTACGGCTACACATATGTTCATTAAGGGCCTTGGGAAGTAGGCAGAGTCCAAACTTTAGATGATTGAAGTCTTCAGGGTCAGAAGCACTCACCACTGGCTTCCCTTAGGTTACACTTTAACTGTCATTGATAGATGATGTCAATAAAAATATCTATTCTTTTTCCGATTATTTCCCCTTATAGGTTATTGCAAAATATTGAGTGTAGTTCCCTGTGCTATACAGTGGTTCCTTGTTGATGATCTATTTTATACATAGCAGTGTGTATGTGTTAATTCCAAACTGTTAATTTATCCCTCCTCCCACCTTTCCCCTTTGGTAATAATAAATTATAAGATTTTATACTTCTCAGAAATGGGGGAGCTGAAAGAGAGGTATCATTTTCAATGGAAAAGCATTTAAAACAAGATTGAAGCTTTAACCAAGATTATTAGATGTACATCCTTGGAAAGAAATCACTTCATTTCTCTAATATTGACCTGACAAATAAGACAAACCTTTTCACTGAACTTGCTTATAATAAAGTGATGGAAATATCAAATGGAAGTGTTAGAAACATCTTATTTTACCCGAGCCTTATAAACTGTTCTATGTTAACTACAGTTTGGCTCACACATCTGTTCATTGAAGTTACAATAGTCTCAATTTCTGTTACTGATCCTCCAGAGTGGACCCCAACAAGTGTCCCCCTGCCCAGTGTCATTGGGGCCAACAGATCGAGACTGAGTTTGGTTCACAAGCAAAGGAAACTTTATATTTTGATCAGAGAATGGAGAGGTGAGAGCATGCACTACCCCGTGGGCTGTGGGCTGGGCTGCTGTGTAGAGATCCTGTCAGAGTCAGTGGGAGGGAGGGGGCGGAGCACTCAAGGGCCGGGTTGGCTGCAGCTCAGGCTCTATATCTTAGAGTCTGCACTGGGCCCCAGGAGCTGAGGTGTCGACCCAGCCATTCTGCACTAGGAAATCTGGTCTGAAGTGCCGGGTGTGGAACCTCTGCATGCGGGACCCTAGGAGCACGTGAAATTAGACAAAGCACAAAGGATAAAAAAGGTCAGACTTGACTTTATTGCCCAGATTCTATTTTTATCTCCCAGGGATTTTTAATGGGCTTTGCTGGGGACAAACCCCTCCTCTGCCTTTTGTCCCGTTCCTCATTCTTGGAGTGCTGAGGGTGCAGACCCTTCTTCTGTAACTGCTGAGTGCTGAGTTGGGAGCCCTCATACCAGGGGATGAGGGTCAGAACTTCTCCCCAGCAGCCTCCAGGTGACGTTGATTGGCCCCAGGACCCCTGCCTCCCTGCTCGTCCGCCTGAGCACCAGCATTGGAAGTGTTATAGATTCTAATGACCTTTAAGGGTTCAGGAAAGAGATGTGCAGAGACGCTGTGGGGGCCGGTTTCACCCCGCCCCACATTTGTTCGGCCACCTTAGGCTGACCGTTTCTGCCAGCCTAGATGCTCTGACCAGTAGTCTGCTCTTTCTTCAATTAGGCCCCTGAATTAACGTAAAAACAGCACCAGGTGTCAGAGCCCTGCCCGCTCAACTCCCAGACAGTCCAGGGTCAGTGGTGATCAAGGACCATGATGGCCACTGAGTCAACAGCCTTTTGAAGTAAACAGGAGTCCAGCCGGTCTTATTGGCCACCATCATCACGGTGTCTGTAGGCTTTTCTATGGTGACAGTGTGATATACGTTTCCCCCGCCAAGACTATTAGCTCCCCTCCGGGTGCAGTAAGTCCTGCAAGCAGTAGTCTACTCATTCGGGACACACTATTGTTGTTTTATGAGAGAAACTCCAGGTCAAGTGATGTTCACACGAGTCGTCATGGTGCCCTGTTGCCCCCGGTTATCTCTCTGGATGTTGGAGTTGGAGGGCCTCCTCACTCGAGGTCGGTGTGCCCACGGAGCGAACCCTGCAACTTCAGGGCATGGTTGGTGATTAGGATCACCACGTGGGGTCCTTTTCCCTTAGGAGGGAGGTGGCCTTTTGGGCTGCTGATTTCCAGGTTTTTAGATACCGCCAGTATCTTGGCCAGATGTGGCAGTGGGCCAAGCCCCTTGGTGACTCTATTTTATCCTACCTGGATGGCATTCTTGCGTTGTTCCATTTCAAGTGGTCCCAGTTTTTGCACTAATTCTCCAATGGCGACTCACCTTTCACCGGGAATGGAAAGGTCAAAGGGTTTAGCTCAATTAGGGAGTTCCAGGGCAAGGGTCTGAATTGACTGCTCTTTCCATTCTTGAAAGGCCACTTCTGGATTCTGTTCAAAAGGATCATCATCTTTTCCTTTCAGTGTTTCATATAGAGGCCCAGCTAGTAGACTGTAGTTAGGGATCCAGAAGCAGCAAACCCTGGCCTCCCCAGGAACCCCTAAGCTGTCTTCTAGTTTTAGAAAGGGGTAAGGCTGCAAATGGTTTCTTCCCTTTCCTGGGATGGGCTTCTCCGACCTTGTGTGAGAATGAAGCCCAGGCAGGTCACCGCAGTCTGTGATATTTGAGCTTTTTCTTGGACAACTTCTATCCTTTATTGGCTTGGTAGTTCAGAGGCCTCCTTAGTAGGGCTGGCGATCAGAATGTCGTCTGCATATTGAAGGAGGGTTTCCTTTTCTAGAGGTAGAACTTTTCGGTCTTTAGCTAAGCTTTCCCCAAAGATGGTGTGGGAATTTTTGAACCCTTGGGGCAAGACGGCCCGGAAGTATTGTTTTAGTTGTATGTTGAGTCCTGCCACTCACAAGCCAAAATTTCTTGTGACTCTGGGACTAATGGAATACAAAAGAAGGCATCATTGAAGACTAATACAGAATACCATGTCCTGGTGGTTGGTAGAATGACCAGCAGGGTGTAGGAAATGGAGCAACTGGAGGTATATCCTCGGTGGCTTCACTGACTGTCCTGACATCCTTTACCAGGTCCCCAGCAGCCCATGGGGCTCTCGTGGTCAGGCCAATCCCAGGATATGGAGCTCTCCTGGGCAGGTACCCCACCCCCAACCCAGCCCACGGGGCTCTCATGGTCAGGCCTCTCCCAGGATACAGAGCTACCCTTGCAGGTACCGTGGCAGGGCTGGGCACACAGGAACTGTGCACATAGCCCTCATTGAAGAGCACCCCCATCTCACCTGTCGCTCAGAGCTGACACAGAGCACCTCAGAGCAGGACTTGAACTAACAAACAGCAGCTCCGACAGGTCTGTGACCCTGGGCATCACTCTGTGTGGCCTCCCTCCACCTGGTCTTCCAGAGACTTCCACTGCACCCGGGGCACCAAGCCTCTGTCTCCAACCACCACCCACCCCTCCTCTCCCTGACTCCTGGGTTCCTCTCATTAGGAGAGGGTTTTCTTGAAGTTGTCTCCCACTCATGGGCCAGATAAAATGATTAGAAAACAAGCCAAAGCTGCAGCCCCTTGTCTATCCTGACTCTCAGGAGCCCACACCTGTTCCTTGGACCTGGCCGGTTCAGCAAGTTCCATTTTCTGCAACTGTGAGCCCCTGAGGGGTGATGATTGGCTGACCTGGGCAGCCTTACCATGCCGGCCAGCCCTCCCCAGGTGTGCCTGGGTTGAGATCAATATAAATACCACTCCAGGCAGCAAGAGCCCCTGCAGCTGTGTCTGACGCCATTTTCTCTGCCCTGTCAGCAGTCTCGGGGCTGGGCTGGTGGGAGGGAGTGAGAGGCCACGGCTTTGTGGGTGGCCCAGTGTGAGTGGGGCTCTGCTGGACTTTCTGCAGCAGTTGCCAGGCTGCCACCTGCTAAAGAAGAGGATGTGTCACCCATACCTGCTGCTGGAATTTCTCCCTGGGCAGAGGTGAGGAAGGAAAAAAGCAGTGGGGGCAGGGACAGGACGGGTATCTCAGGCAGGGAAATGGAAATCTTCCAGAAGAGCACCCAGGGACAGGACCATCCTGGCTGGCCTGCAGGCACCAAGTCAGCTGGCATGCTGTCACTCGTGTGGCTCCATGGCCCTTCCTCTAGGCTTTCAAGTCCTTGTATATATTCAGGTGTTTTACCTGGGAAGGGTGGGAACAGTTCAACAGCAACTGGCCTGGGGCTCAGCTCACGTTCACTCACAGATGCCTCGGCACAGTGCCCCAGCTTTGCAATGAGTACGCTTGTGTGGGGGCTGCTGGCTGAATGGGAGACGATTCCCCACCACTGACCAACTTCAGAATTGTTTACAACTGGAGCAAGTGCCCTGATACGGTTTTCCTCTGAGTAACTGGTGGGTTCTGTTTTTTTTTTTTTCTCTTTTTCGTTTTTGGTTCAAGGTAGATTTTATTCCTCTTTTTTGTATTTACAGATATAAGCATGGAAATAATTTATTCATATAAATACATGTATGTGAAGGGAATAATTGTTTTTTCTGTTTTATTTTTTAAATTTTATTTCTTTTTAATTTTGAATTTTATTTTATATTTTTATACAGCAGGTTCTTATTGGTTATCTATTTTATACATATAAATGTTTACATGCCAATCCCAATCTCTCAGCTCCTCCCACCACCACCCCCCCAAGAGCTTTCCCCCCTTGTTGTCCATACGATTGTTGTCTACATCTGTTGCTCTATTTATGCCTTGCAAAACGGTTAATCTGTACAGTTTTTCTAGGTTCCACATATATGCATGAATATACAAGATTTGTTTTTCTCTTTCTGACTTACTTCACTCTGTATGACAGTCTCTAGATCCATCGACGTCTCTACAAATGACCCAATTTCATTCCTTTCATGGCTTAGTAATATTCCATTTTATATATGTACCACATCTTTATGCATTCGTCTGTCTGTGGGCATTTAGGTTGCTTCCATTACCTCGATATTGTAAATAGTGATGCAATGAACATTGCGGTGAATGTCTCTTTTTGATTTATGGTTTTGTCTGTGTATATGTCCAGTACTGGGATTGCTGTATCATATGGTAATTCTATTATTAGTTTCTTAAGACTCCATATTGTTCTCCATAGTGACTGTATCAATTTATATTCCCAACAATAGTGGAAGAGGCTTCCTTTTCCCCACACACTTTCCAACAATTGTTGTTTGTAGATTTTCAGATGATGCCCATTCTAACAGGTGTGAGGTGATACCTCATTGTTGAGTCCATTTCGTTGAGCAAGGGGTAGGTCTTGTCTATTACATATTTGGCTTATGGAACGGTATCTGTGCTAATTTCAAACTCTGGTTTTATGCAGCACCCCAACTCACCTTTCCCCTTAAGCAAGCATAAGTTGGTTTTCTAAACTTGAGACCCTGTTCTGTTTTGTAATTCAGTTCCTGGGTAGCCAAGATTACATTCCATGTATTAGTGATACCTTATGATGTTTCCTTATCTGTGTGACTTATTTCACTTAGAATCATCGTGCCTCAATCCACTCATTATGCGGGTACAGGCCTGGTGACACAGATTTCATTGCTGAGTGGTATTCTGTTGTACGTTAAGTACCGCAACTTCTTTATCAATTATTTGCTCTCTGGGATACTTAACTTGTACCATAGAAGAGGTTCCTGTAAACAGAGCCGTCCCAAATTTTGGGGTGGCTGTGTCTTTTTGATTTTAATTTCCCTAAGCTATAGGACCATAAGTGGAAATGCCCTAGACTCTGTTGCTTTGTTTTTCAGATGTATCAGGAAACACCATACACTTCTCCAGAGTGGCTGTTGGCAATTTACATCCCGCCCATCAGCATAACAAGGTTCCTTTATCCCCATGGCCTGTCTTGCCTTTCTGCATTTTCCACTTTTTTCAGATGGCTCTTTAAACTGGGGGGAAGTGACACTTCATAGTAGTTCGGATTTCCATTGCAAGCTTGCTTGGTTTGCCAAAAAGGGCGTATGCGTTTTTTCCTGAATATATTCAGGAAAAAACGCATACGCCCTTTTTGGCCAAGTGCATCATTGTGGACGTTCTGCCTCTTTTCCTATGCTTTACATGCAATTCCAGTCTACCTCCTGAAATCGGTTTCCTGCAATTCTGCCCCGCTTTCAAGTCCTCTTGGCAGCCTTACTTCAATATATTTTTGGACGATAGCTGTCATTTATAACTCTGCAGGTTTGTGAATTACAGTGCCCCTAAGCTCCTTTCTTCAACTCGCTTTCTTGTGAGCTGGCCGCAACACCGCAGGATTGCTTCAGGCCCTAGTGTGGTTCCGGCATGGCACGCTGAGCCTTTGGTTAATTCCTCTTCCTGGTGGGAAATGAGAGTTAAATTTGCCCGTCCAGACACCTCCAGCTAGTCTCTCATTGGTTCTCCCTATTCCTGTTCAACTTTCAAAGAATTTGCAAACTGGGCCAAACAGGAGGTTAAAGGCACTGACTCTCCAAGTGGGGAGAGTGTTAGTAAAGCGTCTGGAATGTTGCACCCGAGTACCAGGGGACGAAACCTGAGACACATTTGAACACGTTTCCCGATCACACGGTGGATCATACTCTGGGTTCCACATGCATGTTTTAGCTGAAGGAAGAATCCCTTAAACCTGGAGAGTTGAGACCCTTGGCATGGGTACCATGCAATATGACTTCAAAGGGTCTGCATTGGCTCACCGAACCTCACCAATCCTAAAACTGCTGCGCTAATGCACTGTACACACGCTTCATTCTCTTTCAGAGACATATAAATCCATAGGTTTTAAGATTCTTACTAGTCAGGTATATTCTTAGGCGTTTAATATGGGGTGTAGAGTCCACTTCGTTGAGCAAGGAGTAGCTCTTGTCTATTACATATTTGGCTTATGGAACGGTATCTGTGCTAATTTCAATCTCTGGTTTTATGCAGCACCCCAACTCACCTTTCCCCTTAAGCAAGCATAAGTTGGTTTTCTACATTTGAGACCTTGTTCTGTTTTGTAATTCAGTTCCTGTGTAGCCAAGTTTACATTCCGTGTATTAGTGATATCTTATGATGTTTCTTTTTCTGTGTGACTTATCTCACTTAGAATCATCGTACCTGAATCCACTCATTATGCTGCTATGGGCCTGATGACATAGATTTCATTGCTGAGTGATATTGCATTGTACGTAAGTACCACAACTTCTTTATCCATTTTTCGCTTTCTGTGATATTGAACTTGTACCGTAAACGAGGTTCTTGTAAACAGAGCCGTCCCAAACTTTGGGGTGGCTGTGTCTTTTTGATTTTAATTTCCCTAAGCTATAGGACCATAAGTGGAAGTGCCCTAGGCTCTGTTGCTTTGTTTTTTAGATGTTTCAGGAAACACCATACACTTCTCCAGAGTGGCTGTTGGCAATTTACATCCCGCCCATCAGCATAACAAGGCTCCCAGTTCTCCATGGCCTGTCCGGCCTTTCTGGATTTTACACTTTTTTCGGATGGCCCTTTTGACTGGGGGGCAGTGAGACTTCATTGTAGTGCAGATTTCCTTTGCAAGCTTGCTTGGTTGGCCAAAAAGGGCGTATGCGTTTTTTCCTGAATATATTCAGGAAAAAACGCATACGCCCTTTTTGGCCAAGTGCATCATTGTGGACATTCTGTCTCTTTTCCTATGCTTTACATGCAATTCCAGTCTACCTCCTGAAATCGGATTCCTGCAATTCTGCCCCGCTTTCGAGTCCTCTTGGCAGCCTTACTTCAATATATTTTTGGACGATAGCTGTCATTTATAACTCTGCAGGTTTGTGAATTACAGTGCCCCTGAGCTCCTTTCTTCAACTCGCTTTCTTGTGAGCTGGCCGCAACACCGCAGGATTGCTTCAGGCCCTAGTGTGGTTCCGGCATGGCACGCTGAGCCTTTGGTTAATTCCTCTTCCTGGTGGGAAATGAGAGTTAAATTTGCCCGTCCAGACACCTCCAGCTAGTCTCTCATTGGTTCTCCCTATTCCTGTTCATTTTCCGCAGAAATGGCAAACTGGGCCAAACAGGAGGTTAAAGGCACTGACTCTCCAAGTGGGGAGAGTTTTAGTAAAGCGTCTGGAATGTTGCACCCGAGTACCAGGGGACAAAAACTGAGACACATTTGAACATGTTTCCCAATCACACGGTGGATCATACTCTGGGTTCCACATGCATGTTTTAGCTGAAGGAAGAATCCCTTAAACCTGGAGAGTTGAGACCCATGGAATGGGTACCATGCAATATGACTTCAAAGGTTCTGCATTGGCTCACCGAACCTCACCAATCCTATCACTGCTGCGCTTATGCCACTGTACACACGCTTGATTCTCTTTCGGAGACATATAAATCCATAGATTTTAAGATTCTTACTGGTCAGGTATATTCTTAGACGTTTAATATGGGGTGTTGTGTCCTCTTCGTTGAGCAAGGAGTAGCTCTTGTCTATTACATATTTGGCTTATGGAACGGTATCTGTGCTAATTTCAATCTCTGGTTTTATGCAGCACCCCAACTCACCTTTCCCCTTAAGCAAGCATAAGTTGGTTTTCTACATTTGAGACCCTGTTCTGTTTTGTAATTCAGTTCCTGTGTAGCCAAGTTTACATTCCGTGTAGTAGTGATATCTTATGATGTTTCTTTTTCTGTGTGACTTATCTCACTTAGAATCATCGTACCTGAATCCACTCATTATGCTGCTACGGGCCTGATGACATAGATTTCATTGCTGAGTGATATTGCATTGTACGTAAGTACCACCACTTCTTTATCCATTTTTCGCTTTCTGTGATATTGAACTTGTACTGTAAACGAGGTTCTTGTAAACAGAGCCGTCCCAAACTTTGGGGTGGCTGTGTCTTTTTGATTTTAATTTCCCTAATCTATAGGACCATAAGTGGAAGTGCCCTAGGCTCTGTTGCTTTGTTTTTTAGATGTTTCAGGAAACACCATACACTTCTCCAGAGTGGCTGTTGGCAATTTACATCCCGCCCATCAGCATAACAAGGCTCCCAGTTCTCCATGGCCTGTCCTGCCTTTCTGGATTTTACACTTTTTTCAGATGTTCCTTTTGACCGGGGGGCAGTGAGACTTCATTGTAGTGCAGATTTCCTTTGCAAGCTTGCTTGGTTGGCCAAAAAGGGCGTATGCGTTTTTTCCTGAATATATTCAGGAAAAAACGCATACGCCCTTTTTGGCCAAGTGCATCATTGTGGACGTTCTGCCTCTTTTCCTATGCTTTACATGCAATTCCAGTCTACCTCCTGAAATCGGTTTCCTGCAATTCTGCCCCGCATTCAAGTCCACTTGGCAGCCTTACTTCAATATATTTTTGGACGATAGCTGTCATTTATAACTCTGCAGGTTTGTGAATTACAGTGCCCCTGAGCTCCTTTCTTCAACTCGCTTTCTTGTGAGCTGGCCGCAACACCGCAGCATTGCTTCAGGCCCTAGTGTGGTTCCGGCATGGCACGCTGAGCCTTTGGTTAATTCCCCTTCCTGGTGGGAAATGAGAGTTAAATTTGCCCGTCCAGACACCTCCAGCTAGTCTCTCATTGGTTCTCCCTATTCCTGTTCCTTTTCCGCAGAAATTGCAAACTGGGCCAAACAGGAAGTTAAAGGCACTGACTCTCCAAGTGGGGAGAGTGTTAGTAAAGCGTCTGGAATGTTGCACCCGAGTACCAGGGGACGAAAACTGAGACACATTTGAACACGTTTCCCGATCACACGGTGGATCATACTCTGGGTTCCACATGCATGTTTTAGCTGAAGGAAGAATCCCTTAAACCTGGAGAGTTGAGACCCATGGAATGGGTACCATGCAATATGACTTCAAAGGGTCTGCATTTGCTCACCGAACCTCACCAATCCTATCACTGCTGCGTTTATGCCGCTGTACACACGCTTGATTCTCTTTCGAGACATAGAAATCCATAGGTTTTAAGATTTTTACTAGGCAGGTATATTCTTAGGCGTTTAATATGGGGTGTTGTGTCCTCTTCGTTGAGCAAGGAGTAGCTCTTGTCTATTACATATTTGGCTTATGGAACGGTATCTGTGCTAATTTCAATCTCTGGTTTTATGCAGCACCCCAACTCACCTTTCTCCTTAAGCAAGCATAAGTTGGTTTTCTACATTTCAGACCCTGTTCTGTTTTGTAATTCAGTTCCTGGGTAGCCAAGATTACATTCCATGTAGTAGTTATAACTTATGATGTTTCTTTTTCTGTGTGACTTATTTCACTTAGAATCATCGTACCTGAATCCACTCATTATGCTGCTACGGGCCTGATGACATAGATTTCATTGCTGAGTGATATTGCCTTGTACGTAAGTACCACAACTTCTTTATCCATTTTTCACTTTCTGTGATATTGAATTTGTACTGTAAATGACGTTCTTGGAAACAGAGCCATCCCAAACTTTGAGGTGGCTGTGTCTTTTTGATTTTAATTTCCCTAAGCTATAGGACCATAAGTGGAAGTGCCCTAGGCTCTGTTGCTTTGTTTTGTAGATGTTTCAGGAAACACCATACACTTCTCCAGAGTGGCTGTTGGCAATTTACATCCCGCACATCAGCATAACAAGGCTCCCAGTTCTCCATGGCCTGTCCTGCCTTTCTGGATTTTACACATTTTTCAGATGGCCCTTTTGACCGGGGGGCAGTGAGACTTCATTGTAGTGCAGATTTCCTTTGCAAGCTTGCTTGGTTGGCCAAAAAGTGCGTATGCGTTTTTTCCTGAATATATTCAGTAAAAAATGCATACGCCCTTTTTGGACAAGTGCATCATTGTGGACGTTCTGCCTCTTTTCCTATGCTTTACATGCAATTCCAGTCTACCTCCTGAAACCGGTTTCCTGCAATTCTGCCCCGCTTTCAAGTCCTCTTGGCAGCCTTACTTCAATATATTTTTGGACGATAGCTGTCATTTATAACTCTGCAGGTTTGTGAATTACAGTGCCCCTGAGCTCCTTTCTTCAACTCGCTTTCTTGTGAGCTGGCCGCAACACCGCAGGATTGCTTCAGGCCCTAGTGTGGTTCCGGCATGGCACGCTGAGCCTTTGGTTAGTTCCTCTTCCTGGTGGGAAATGAGAGTTAAATTTGCCCCTCCAGACACCTCCAGCTAGTCTCTCATTGGTTCTCCCTATTCCTGTTCATTTTCCGCAGAAATTGCAAACTGGGCCAAACAGGAGGTTAAAGGCACTGACTCTCCAAGTGGGGAGAGTGTTAGTAAAGCGTCTGGAATGTTGCACCCGAGTACCAGGGGACGAAAAGTGAGACATTTGAACACGTTTCCCGATCACACGGTGGATCATACTCTGGGTTCCACATGCATGTTTTAGCTGAAGGAAGAATCCCTTAAACCTGGAGAGTTGAGACCCTTGGCATGGGTACCATGCAATATGACTTCAAAGGGTCTGCATTGGCTCACCGAACCTCACCAATCCTATCACTGCTGCGCTTATGCCGCTGTACACACGCTTGATTCTCTTTCGGAGACATATAAATCCATAGGTTTTAAGATTCTTACTAGTCAGGTATATTCTTAGGCGTTTAATATGGGGTGTTGTGTCCTCTTCGTTGAGCAAGGAGTAGCTCTTGTCTATTACATATTTGGATCATGGAACGGTATCTGTGCTAATTTCAATCTCTGGTTTTATGTAGCACCCCAACTCACCTTTCCCCTTAAGCAAGCATAAGTTGGTTTTCTACATTTGAGACCCTGTTCTGTTTTGTAATTCTGTTCCTGTGTAGCCAAGTTTACATTCCGTGTATTAGTGATATCTTATGATGTTTCTTTTTCTGTGTGACTTATCTCACTTAGAATCATGGTACCTGAATCCACTCATTATGCTGCTATGGGCCTGATGACATAGATTTCATTGCTGAGTGATATTGCATTGTACGTAAGTACCACAACTTCTTTATCCATTTTTCACTTACTGTGATATTGAACTTGTACCGTAAACGAGGTTCTTGTAAACAGAGCCGTCCCATACTTTGGGGTGGCTGTGTCTTTTTGATTTTAATTTCCCTAATCTATAGGACCATAAGTGGAAGTGCCCTAGGCTCTGTTGCTTTGTTTTTTAGATGTTTCAGGAAACACCATACACTTCTCCAGAGTGGCTGTTGGCAATTTACATCCCGCCCATCAGCATAACAAGGCTCCCAGTTCTCCATGGCCTGTCCTGCCTTTCTGGATTTTACACTTTTTTCAGATGTTCCTTTTGACCGGGGGGCAGTGAGACTTCATTGTAGTGCAGATTTCCTTTGCAAGCTTGCTTGGTTGGCCAAAAAGGGCGTATGCGTTTTTTCCTGAATATATTCAGGAAAAAACGCATACGCCCTTTTTGGCCAAGTGCATCATTGTGGACGTTCTGCCTCTTTTCCTATGCTTTACATGCAATTCCAGTCTACCTCCTGAAATCGGTTTCCTGCAATTCTGCCCCGCTTTCAAGTCCACTTGGCAGCCTTACTTCAATATATTTTTGGACGATAGCTGTCATTTATAACTCTGCAGGTTTGTGAATTACAGTGCCCCTGAGCTCCTTTCTTCAACTCGCTTTCTTGTGAGCTGGCCGCAACACCGCAGCATTGCTTCAGGCCCTAGTGTGGTTCCGGCATGGCACGCTGAGCCTTTGGTTAATTCCCCTTCCTGGTGGGAAATGAGAGTTAAATTTGCCCGTCCAGACACCTCCAGCTAGTCTCTCCTTGGTTCTCCCTATTCCTGTTCCTTTTCCGCAGAAATTGCAAACTGGGCCAAACAGGAAGTTAAAGGCACTGACTCTCCAAGTGGGGAGAGTGTTAGTAAAGCGTCTGGAATGTTGCACCGGAGTACCAGGGGACGAAACCTGAGACACATTTGAACACGTTTCCCGATCACACGGTGGATCATACTCTGGGTTCCACATGCATGTTTTAGCTGAAGGAAGAATCCCTTAAACCTGGAGAGTTGAGACCCATGGAATGGGTACCATGCAATATGACTTCAAAGGGTCTGCATTTGCTCACGGAACCTCACCAATCCTATCACTGCTGCATTTATGCCGCTGTACACACGCTTGATTCTCTTTCGTGACATAGAAATCCATAGGTTTTAAGATTTTTACTAGGCAGTTATATTCTTAGGCGTTTAATATGGGGTGTTGTGTCCTCTTCGTTGAGCAAGGAGTAGCTCTTGTCTATTACATATTTGCTTATGGAACGGTATCTGTGCTAATTTCAATCTCTGGTTTTATGCAGCACCCCAACTCACCTTTCTCCTTAAGCAAGCATAAGTTGGTTTTCCACATTTGAGACCCTGTTCTGTTTTGTAATTCAGTTCCTGGGTAGCCAAGATTACATTCCATGTAGTAGTGATAACTTATGATGTTTCTTTTTCTGTGTGACTTATTTCACTTAGAATCATCGTACCTGAATCCACTCATTATGCTGTTATGGGCCTGATGACATAGATTTCATTGCTGAGTGATATTGCACTGTACGTAAGTACCACAACTTCTTTATCCATTTTTCACTTTCTGTGATATTGAACTTGTACCGGAAACGAGGTTCTTGTAAACAGAGCTGTCCCAAACTTTGGGGTGGCTGTGTCTTTTTGATTTTAATTTCCCTAAGATATAGGACCATAAGTGGAAGTGCCCTAGGCTCTGTTGCTTTGTTTTTTAGATGTTTCAGGAAACACCATACACTTCTCCAGAGTGGCTGTTGGCAATTTACATCCCGCCCATCAGCATAACAAGGCTACTAGTTCTCCATGGCCTTTCCTGCCTTTCTGGATTTTACACTTTTTTCAGATGGCCCTTTTGACCGGGGGGCAGTGAGACTTCATTGTAGTGCAGATTTCGTTTGCAAGCTTGCTTGGTTGGCCAAAAAGGGCGTATGCGTTTTTTCCTGAATATACTCAGGAAAAAACGCATACGCCCTTTTTGGCCAAGTGCATCATTGTGGACGTTCTGCCTCTTTTCCTATGCTTTACATGCAATTCCAGTCTACCTGCTGAAATCGGTTTCCTGCAATTCTGCCCCGCTTTCAAGTCCTCTTGGCAGCCTTACTTCAATATATTTTTGGACGATAGCTGTCATTTATAACTCTGCAGGTTTGTGAATTACAGTGCCCCTGAGCTCCTTTCTTCAACTCGCTTTCTTGTGAGCTGGCCGCAACACCGCAGCATTGCTTCAGGCCCTAGTGTGGTTCTGGCATGGCACGCTGAGCCTTTGGTTAATTCCCCTTCCTGGTGGGAAATGAGAGTTAAATTTGCCCGTCCAGACACCTCCAGCTAGTCTCTCATTGGTTCTCCCTATTCCTGTTCATTTCCCGCAGAAATTGCAAACTGGGCCAAACAGGAAGTTAAAGGCACTGACTCTCCAAGTGGGGAGAGTGTTAGTAAAGCGTCTGGAATGTTGCACCCGAGTACCAGGGTACGAAACCTGAGACACATTTGAACACGTTTCCCGATCACACGGTGGATCATACTCTGGGTTCCACATGCATGTTTTAGCTGAAGGAAGAATCCCTTAAACCTGGAGAGTTGAGACCCATGGAATGGGTACCATGCAATATGACCTCAAAGGGTCTGCATTTGCTCACCGAACCTCACCAATCCTATCACTGCTGCATTTATGCCGCTGTACACACGCTTGATTCTCTTTCGGAGACATAGAAATCCATAGGTTTTAAGATTTTTACTAGGCAGGTATATTCTTAGGCGTTTAATATGGGGTGTTGTGTCCTCTTCGTTGAGCAAGGAGTAGCTCTTGTCTATTACATATTTGGCTTATGGAACGGTATCTGTGCTAATTTCAATCTCTGGTTTTATGCAGCACCCCAACTCACCTTTCTCCTTAAGCAAGCATAAGTTGGTTTTCTACATGTGAGACCCTGTTCTGTTTTGTAATTCAGTTCCTGGGTAGCCAAGATTACATTCCATGTAGTAGTGATAACTTATGATGTTTCTTTTTCTGTGTGACTTATTTCACTTAGAATCATCGTACCTGAATCCACTCATTATGCTGCTACGGGCCTGATGACATAGATTTCATTGCTGAGTGATATTGCCTTGTACGTAAGTACCACAACTTCTTTATCCATTTTTCACTTTCTGTGATATTGAATTTGTACTGTAAATGACGTTCTTGGAAACAGAGCCATCCCAAACTTTGAGGTGGCTGTGTCTTTTTGATTTTAATTTCCCTAAGCTATAGGACCATAAGTGGAAGTGCCCTAGGCTCTGTTGCTTTGTTTTGTAGATGTTTCAGGAAACATCATACACTTCTCCAGAGTGGCTGTTGGCAATTTACATCCCGCCCATCAGCATAACAAGGCTCCCAGTTCTCCATGGCCTGTCCTGCCTTTCTGGATTTTACACATTTTTCAGATGGCCCTTTTGACCGGGGGGCAGTGAGACTTCATTGTAGTGCAGATTTCCTTTGCAAGCTTGCTTGGTTGGCCAAAAAGTGCGTATGCGTTTTTTCCTGAATATATTCAGGAAAAAGCGCATACGCCCTTTTTGGCCAAGTGCATCATTGTGGACGTTCTGCCTCTTTTCCTATGCTTTACATGCAATTCCAGTCTACCTCCTGAAACCGGTTCCCTGCAATTCTGCCCCACTTTCAAGTCCTCTTGGCAGCCTTACTTCAATATATTTTTGGACGATAGCTGTCATTTATAACTCTGCAGGTTTGTGAATTACAGTGCCCCTGAGCTTCTTTCTTCAACTCGCTTTCTTGTGAGCTGGCCGCAACCCCGCAGGATTGCTTCAGGCCCTAGTGTGGTTCCGGCATGGCACGCTGAGCCTTTGGTTAATTCCTCTTCCTGGTGGGAAATGAGAGTTAAATTTGCCCGTCCAGACACCTCCAGCTAGTCTCTCATTGGTTCTCCCTATTCCTGTTCATTTTCCGCAGAAATTGCAAACTGGGCCAAACAGGAGGTTAAAGGCACTGACTCTCCAAGTGGGGAGAGTGTTAGTAAAGCGTCTGGAATGTTGCACCCGAGTACCAGGGGACGAAACCTGAGACACATTTGGACACGTTTCCCGATCACACGGTGGATCATACTCTGGGTTCCACATGCATGTTTTAGCTGAAGGAAGAATCCCTTAAACCTGGAGAGTTGAGACCCATGGAATGGGTACCATGCAATATGACTTCAAAGGGTCTGTGTTTGTTCACCGAACCTCACCAATCCTATCACTGCTGCGTTTATGCCGCTGTACACACGCTTGATTCTCTTTCGGAGACATAGAAATCCATAGGTTTTAAGATTCTTACTAGTCAGGTATATTCTTAGGCGTTTAATATGGGGTGTAGAGTCCACTTCGTTGAGCAAGGAGTAGCTCTTGTCTATTACATATTTGGCTTATGGAAAGGTATCTGTGCTAATTTCAATCTCTGGTTTTATGCAGCACCCCAACTCACCTTTCTCCTTAAGCAAGCATAAGTTGGTTTTCTACATTTGAGACCCTGTTCTGTTTTGTAATTCAGTTCCTGGGTAGCCAAGTTTACATTCCGTGTAGTAGTGATATCTTATGATGTTTCTTTTTCTGTGTGACTTATTTCACTTAGAATCATCGTACCTGAATCCACTCATTATGCTGTTATGGGCCTGATGACATAGATTTCATTGCTGAGTGATATTGCACTGTACGTAAGTACCACAACTTCTTTATCCATTTTTCACTTTCTGTGATATTGAACTTGTACCGGAAACGAGGTTCTTGTAAACAGAGCTGTCCCAAACTTTGGGGTGGCTGTGTCTTTTTGATTTTAATTTCCCTAAGCTATAGGACCATAAGTGGAAGTGCCCTAGGCTCTGTTGCTTTGTTTTTTAGATGTTTCAGGAAACACCATACACTTCTCCAGAGTGGCTGTTGGCAATTTACATCCCGCCCATCAGCATAACAAGGCTACTAGTTCTCCATGGCCTTTCCTGCCTTTCTGGATTTTACACTTTTTTCAGATGGCCCTTTTGACCGGGGGGCAGTGAGACTTCATTGTAGTGCAGATTTCGTTTGCAAGCTTGCTTGGTTGGCCAAAAAGGGCGTATGCGTTTTTTCCTGAATATATTCAGGAAAAAACGCATACGCCCTTTTTGGCCAAGTGCATCATTGTGGACGTTCTGCCTCTTTTCCTATGCTTTACATGCAATTCCAGTCTACCTCCTGAAATCGGTTTCCTGCAATTCTGCCCCGCTTTCAAGTCCTCTTGGCAGCCTTACTTCAATATATTTTTGGACGATAGCTGTCATTTATAACTCTGCAGGTTTGTGAATTACAGTGCCCTTGAGCTCCTTTCTTCAACTCGCTTTCTTGTGAGCTGGCCACAACACCGCAGCTTTGCTTCAGGCCCTAGTGTGGTTCTGGCATGACACGCTGAGCGTTTGGTTAATTCCTCTTCCTGGTGGGAAATGAGAGGAAAATTTGCCCGTCCAGACACCTCCATTTAGTCTCTCATTGGTTCTCCCTATTCCTGTTCATTTTCCAAAGAAATTTCAAAGTGGGCCAAAGAGGAGCTTAAAGGCACTGACTCTCCAAGTGGGGAGAGTGTTAGTAAAGCGTCTGGAATGTTGCACCCGAGTACCAGGGGACAAAAACTGAGACACATTTGAACACATTTCCCGATCACACGGTGGATCATACTCTGGGTTCCACATGCATGTTTTAGCTGAAGGAAGAATCCCTTAAACCTGGAGAGTTGAGACCCATGGAATGGGCCATGCAATATGATTTCAAAGTGTCTGCATTTGCTCACCGAACCTCACCAATCCTATCACTGCTGCGTTTATGCCGCTGTACACATGCTTGATTCTCTTTCGGAGACATATAAATCCATAGGTTTTAAGATACTTACTAGTCAACTATATTCTTAGGCGTTTAATATGGGGTGTAGAGTCCACTTCGTTGAGCAAGGAGTAGCTCTTGTCTATTACATATTTGGCTTATGGAACGGTATCTGTGCTAATTTCAATCTCTGGTTTTATTCAGCACCCCAACTCACCTTTCCCCTTAAGCAAGCATAAGTTGGTTTTCTACATTTGAGACCCTGTTCTGTTTTGTAATTCAGTTCTTGTGTAGCTAAGTTTACATTCCGTGTAGTAGTGATATCTTATGATGTTTCTTTTTCTGTGTGACTTATTTCAATTAGAATCATCGTACCTGAATCCACTCATTATGCTGCTACGGGCCTGATGACATAGATTTCATTCCTGAGTGATATTGCCTTGTACGTAATTACCACAACTTCTTTATCCATTTTTCACTTTCTGTGATATTGAATTTGTACCGTAAATGACGTTCTTGGAAACAGAGCCATCCCAAACTTTGAGGTGGCTGTGTCTTTTTGATTTTAATTTCCCTAAGCTATAGGACCATAAGTGGAAGTGCCCTAGGCTCTGTTGCTTTGTTTTGTAGATGTTTCAGGAAACATCATACACTTCTCCAGAGTGGCTGTTGGCAATTTACATCCCGCCCATCAGCATAACAAGGCTCCCAGTTCTCCATGGCCTGTCCTGCCTTTCTGGATTTTACACATTTTTCAGATGGCCCTTTTGACCGGGGGGCAGTGAGACTTCATTGTAGTGCAGATTTCCTTTGCAAGCTTGCTTGGTTGGCCAAAAAGTGCGTATGCGTTTTTTCCTGAATATATTCAGGAAAAAGCGCATACGCCCTTTTTGGCCAAGTGCATCATTGTGGACGTTCTGCCTCTTTTCCTATGCTTTACATGCAATTCCAGTCTACCTCCTGAAACCGGTTCCCTGCAATTCTGCCCCACTTTCAAGTCCTCTTGGCAGCCTTACTTCAATATATTTTTGGACGATAATTGTCATTTATAACTCTGCAGGTTTGTGAATTACAGTGCCCCTGAGCTTCTTTCTTCAACTCGCTTTCTTGTGAGCTGGCCGCAACCCCGCAGGATTGCTTCAGGCCCTAGTGTGGTTCCGGCATGGCACGCTGAGCCTTTGGTTAATTCCTCTTCCTGGTGGGAAATGAGAGTTAAATTTGCCCGTCCAGACACCTCCAGCTAGTCTCTCATTGGTTCTCCCTATTCCTGTTCATTTTCCGCAGAAATTGCAAACTGGGCCAAACAGGAGGTTAAAGGCACTGACTCTCCAAGTGGGGAGAGTGTTAGTAAAGCGTCTGGAATGTTGCACCCGAGTACCAGGGGACGAAACCTGAGACACATTTGGACACGTTTCCCGATCACACGGTGGATCATACTCTGGGTTCCACATGCATGTTTTAGCTGAAGGAAGAATCCCTTAAACCTGGAGAGTTGAGACCCATGGAATGGGTACCATGCAATATGACTTCAAAGGGTCTGTGTTTGTTCACCGAACCTCACCAATCCTATCACTGCTGCGTTTATGCCGCTGTACACACGCTTGATTCTCTTTCGGAGACATAGAAATCCATAGGTTTTAAGATTCTTACTAGTCAGGTATATTCTTAGGCGTTTAATATGGGGTGTAGAGTCCACTTCGTTGAGCAAGGAGTAGCTCTTGTCTATTACATATTTGGCTTATGGAAAGGTATCTGTGCTAATTTCAATCTCTGGTTTTATGCAGCACCCCAACTCACCTTTCTCCTTAAGCAAGCATAAGTTGGTTTTCTACATTTGAGACCCTGTTCTGTTTTGTAATTCAGTTCCTGGGTAGCCAAGTTTACATTCCGTGTAGTAGTGATATCTTATGATGTTTCTTTTTCTGTGTGACTTATTTCACTTAGAATCATCGTACCTGAATCCACTCATTATGCTGTTATGGGCCTGATGACATAGATTTCATTGCTGAGTGATATTGCACTGTACGTAAGTACCACAACTTCTTTATCCATTTTTCACTTTCTGTGATATTGAACTTGTACCGGAAACGAGGTTCTTGTAAACAGAGCTGTCCCAAACTTTGGGGTGGCTGTGTCTTTTTGATTTTAATTTCCCTAAGCTATAGGACCATAAGTGGAAGTGCCCTAGGCTCTGTTGCTTTGTTTTTTAGATGTTTCAGGAAACACCATACACTTCTCCAGAGTGGCTGTTGGCAATTTACATCCCGCCCATCAGCATAACAAGGCTACTAGTTCTCCATGGCCTTTCCTGCCTTTCTGGATTTTACACTTTTTTCAGATGGCCCTTTTGACCGGGGGGCAGTGAGACTTCATTGTAGTGCAGATTTCGTTTGCAAGCTTGCTTGGTTGGCCAAAAAGGGCGTATGCGTTTTTTCCTGAATATATTCAGGAAAAAACGCATACGCCCTTTTTGGCCAAGTGCATCATTGTGGACGTTCTGCCTCTTTTCCTATGCTTTACATGCAATTCCAGTCTACCTCCTGAAATCGGTTTCCTGCAATTCTGCCCCGCTTTCAAGTCCTCTTGGCAGCCTTACTTCAATATATTTTTGGACGATAGCTGTCATTTATAACTCTGCAGGTTTGTGAATTACAGTGCCCTTGAGCTCCTTTCTTCAACTCGCTTTCTTGTGAGCTGGCCACAACACCGCAGCTTTGCTTCAGGCCCTAGTGTGGTTCTGGCATGACACGCTGAGCGTTTGGTTAATTCCTCTTCCTGGTGGGAAATGAGAGGAAAATTTGCCCGTCCAGACACCTCCATTTAGTCTCTCATTGGTTCTCCCTATTCCTGTTCATTTTCCAAAGAAATTTCAAAGTGGGCCAAAGAGGAGCTTAAAGGCACTGACTCTCCAAGTGGGGAGAGTGTTAGTAAAGCGTCTGGAATGTTGCACCCGAGTACCAGGGGACAAAAACTGAGACACATTTGAACACATTTCCCGATCACACGGTGGATCATACTCTGGGTTCCACATGCATGTTTTAGCTGAAGGAAGAATCCCTTAAACCTGGAGAGTTGAGACCCATGGAATGGGCCATGCAATATGATTTCAAAGTGTCTGCATTTGCTCACCGAACCTCACCAATCCTATCACTGCTGCGTTTATGCCGCTGTACACATGCTTGATTCTCTTTCGGAGACATATAAATCCATAGGTTTTAAGATACTTACTAGTCAACTATATTCTTAGGCGTTTAATATGGGGTGTAGAGTCCACTTCGTTGAGCAAGGAGTAGCTCTTGTCTATTACATATTTGGCTTATGGAACGGTATCTGTGCTAATTTCAATCTCTGGTTTTATTCAGCACCCCAACTCACCTTTCCCCTTAAGCAAGCATAAGTTGGTTTTCTACATTTGAGACCCTGTTCTGTTTTGTAATTCAGTTCTTGTGTAGCTAAGTTTACATTCCGTGTAGTAGTGATATCTTATGATGTTTCTTTTTCTGTGTGACTTATTTCAATTAGAATCATCGTACCTGAATCCACTCATTATGCTGCTACGGGCCTGATGACATAGATTTCATTCCTGAGTGATATTGCATTGTACGTAAGTACCACAACTTCTTTATCCATTTTTCACCTTCTGTGATATTGAACTTGTACCGTAAACGAGGTTCTTGTAAACAGAGCCGTCCCAAACTTTGGGGTGGCTGTGTCTTTTTGATTTTAATTTCCCTAAGCTATAGGACCATAAGTGGAAGTGCCCTAGGCTCTGTTGCTTTGTTTTTTAGATGTTTCAGGAAACACCATACACTTCTCCAGAGTGGCTGTTGGCAATTTACATCCCGCCCATCAGCATAACAAGGCTCCCAGTTCTCCATGGCCTGTCCTGCCTTTCTGGATTTTACACTTTTTTCAGATGGCCCTTTTGACCGGGGGGCAGTGAGACTTCATTGTAGTGCAGATTTCCTTTGCAAGCTTGCTTGGTTGGCCAAAAAGGGCGTATGCGTTTTTTCCTGAATATATTCAGGAAAAAACGCATACGCCCTTTTTGGCCAAGTGCATCATTGTGGACGTTCTGCCTCTTTTCCTATGCTTTACATGCAATTCCAGTCTACCTCCTGAAATCGGTTTCCTGCAATTCTGCCCCGCTTTCAAGTCCTCTTGGCAGCCTTACTTCAATATATTTTTGGACGATAGCTGTCATTTTTAACTCTGCAGGTTTGTGAATTACAGTGCCCCTGAGCTCCTTTCTTCAACTCGCTTTCTTGTGAGCTGGCCGCAACACCGCAGCATTGCTTCAGGCCCTAGTGTGGTTCCGGCATGGCACGCTGAGCCTTTGGTTAATTCCTCTTCCTGGTGGGAAATGAGAGTTAAATTTGCCCGTCCAGACACCTCCAGCTAGTCTCTCATTGGTTCTCCCTATTCCTGTTCATTTTCCGCAGAAATTGCAAACTGGGCCAAACAGGAGGTTAAAGGCACTGACTCTCCAAGTGGGGAGAGTGTTAGTAAAGCGTCTGGAATGTTGCACCCGAGTACCAGGGGACGAAAACTGACACATTTGAACACGTTTCCCGATCACACGGTGGATCATACTCTGGGTTCCACATGCATGTTTTAGCTGAAGGAAGAATCCCTTAAACCTGGAGAGTTGAGACCCATGGAATGGGTACCATGCAGTATGATTTCAAAGGGTCTGCATTTGTTCACCGAACCTCACCAATCCTATCACTGCTGTGTTTATGCCGCTGTACACATGCTTGATTCTCATTCGGAGACATATAAATCCATAGGTTTTAAGATTCTTACCTGTCAGGTATATTCTTAGGCGTTTAATATGGGGCGTTGAGTCCACTTCGGTGAGCTAGGAGTAGCTCATGTCTATTAAATATTTGGCTTATGGAACGGTATCTGTGCTAATTTCAATCTCTGGTTTTATGCAGCACCCCAACTCACCTTTCCCCTTAAGCAAGCATAAGTTGGTTTTGTACATTTGAGACCCTGTTCTGTTTTGTAATTCAGTTCCTGTGTAGCCAAGTTTACATTCCGTGTAGTAGTGATATCTTATGATGTTTCTTTTTCTGTGTGACTTATTTCACTTAGAATCATCGTACCTGAATCCACTCATTATGCTGCTACGGGCGTGATGACATAGGTTTCATTCCTGAGTGATATTGCATTGTACATAAGTACCACAACTTCTTTATCCATTTTTCACTTTCTGTGATATTGAATTTGTACTGTAAACGAGGTTCTTGTAAACAGAGCTGTCCCAAACTTTGGGGTGGCTGTGTCTTTTTGATTTTAATTTCCCTAAGCTATAGGACCATAAGTGGAAGTGCCCTAGGCTCTGTTGCTTTGTTTTTTAGATGTTTCAGGAAACACCATACACTTCTCCAGAGTGGCTCTTGGCAATTTACATCCCGCCCATCAGCATAACAAGGCTCCTAGTTCTCCATGGCCTTTCCTGCCTTTCTGGATTTTACACTTTTTTCAGATGGCCCTTTTGACCGGGGGTCAGTGGGACGTCATTGTAGTGCAGATTTCGTTTGCAAGCTTGCTTGGTTGGCCAAAAAGGGCCTATGGTTTTTTTCCTGAGGAAAAAACGCCTATGCCCTTTTTGGCCAAGTGCATCATTGTGGACGTTCTGCCTCTTTTCCTATGCTTTACATGCAATTCCAGTCTACCTCCTGAAATCGGTTTCCTGCAATTCTGCCCCGCTTTGAAGTCCTCTTGGCAGCCTTACTTCAATATATTTTTGGACGATAGCTGTCATTTATAACTCTGCATGTTTGTGAATTACAGTGCCCTTGAGCTCCTTTCTTCAACTCGCTTTCTTGTGAGCTGGCCACAACACCGCAGCTTTGCTTCAGGCCCTAGTGTGGTTCCGGCATGACACGCTGAGCCTTTGGTTAATTCCTCTTCCTGGTGGGAAATGAGAGGAAAATTTGCCCGTCCAGACACCTCCAGATAGTCTACCATTGGTTCTCCCTATTCCTGTTCATTTTCCAAAGAAATTGCAAACTGGGCCAAAGAGGAGCTTAAAGGCACTGACTCTCCAAATGGGGAGAGTGTTAGTAAAGCGTCTGGAATGTTGCACCCGAGTACCAGGGGACAAAAACTGAGACACATTTGAACACATTTCCCGATCACACGGTGGATCATACTCTGGGTTCCACATGCATGTTTTAGCTGAAGGAAGAATCCCTTAAAACTGGAGAGTTGAGACCCATGGAATGGGCCAAGCAATATGATTTCAAAGTGTCTGCATTTGCTCACCGAACCTCACTAATCCTATCACTGCTGCGTTTATGCCGCTGTACACATGCTTGATTCTCTTTCGGAGACATATAAATCAATAGGTTTTAAGATACTTACTAGTCAGCTATATTCTTAGGCGTTTAATATGGGGTGTAGAGTCCACTTCGTTGAGCAAGGAGTAGCTCTTGTCTATTACATATTTGGCTTATGGAACGGTATCTGTGCTAATTTCAATCTTTGGTTTTATTCAGTACCCCAACTCACCTTTCCCCTTAAGCAAACATAAGTTGGTTTTCTACATTTGAGACCCTGTTCTGTTTTGTAATTCAGTTCTTGTATAGCCAAGTTTACATTCCGTGTAGTAGTGATATCTTATGATGTTTCTTTTTCTGTGTGACTTATTTCAATTAGAATCATCGTACCTGAATCCACTCATTATGCTGCTACGGGCCTGATGACATAGATTTCATTGCTGAGTGATATTGCATTGTACGTAAGTACCACAACTTCTTTATCCATTTTTCACCTTCTGTGATATTGAACTTGTACCGTAAACGAGGTTCTTGTAAACAGAGCTGTCCCAAACTTTGGGGTGGCTGTGTCTTTTTGATTTGAATTTCCCTAAGCTATAGGACCATAAGTGGAAGTGCCCTAGGCTCTGTTGCTTTGGTTTTTAGATGTTTCAGGAAACACCATACACTTCTCCAGAGTGGCTGTTGGCAATTTACATCCCGCCCATCAGCATAACAAGGCTCCCAGTTCTCCATGGCCTGTCCTGCCTTTCTGGATTTTACACTTTTTTTAGATGGCCCTTTTGACCGGGGGGCATTGAGACTTCATTGTAGTGCAGATTTCCTTTGCAAGCTTGCTTGGTTGGCCAAAAAGTGCGTATGCGTTTTTTCCTGAATATATTCAGGAAAAAACGCATACGCCCTTTTTGGCCAAGTGCATCATTGTGGACGTTCTGCCTCTTTTCCTATGCTTTACATGCAATTCCAGTCTACCTCCTGAAATCGGTTTCCTGCAATTCTGCCCCGCTTTCAAGTCCTCTTGGCAGCCTTACTTCAATATATTTTTGGACGATAGCTGTCATTTATTACTCTGCAGGTTTGTGAATTACAGTGCCCCTGAGCTCCTTTCTTCAACTCGCTTTCTTGTGAGCTGGCCGCAACACCGCAGCATTGCTTCAGGCCCTAGTGTGGTTCCGGCATGGCACGCTGAGCCTTTGGTTAATTCCTCTTCCTGGTGGGAAATGAGAGTTAAATTTGCCCGTCCAGACACCTCCAGCTAGTCTCTCATTGGTTCTCCCTATTCCTGTTCATTTTCCGCAGAAATTGCAAACTGGGCCAAACAGGAGGTTAAAGGCACTGACTCTCCAAGTGGGGAGAGTGTTAGTAAAGCGTCTGGAATGTTGTACCCGAGTACCAGGGGACGAAACCTGAGACACATTTGAACACGTTTCCCGATCACACGGTGGATCATACTCTGGGTTCCACATGCATGTTTTAGCTGAAGGAAGAATCCCTTAAACCTGGAGAGTTGAGACCCATGGAATGGGTACCATGCAATATGACTTCAAAGGTTGTGCATTTGCTCACCGAAAATCACCAATCTTATCACTGCTGCGTTTATGCCGCTGTACACACGCTTGATTCTCTTTCAGAGACATAGAAATCCATAGGTTTTAAGATACTTAGTAGTCAGGTATATTCTTAGGCGTTTAATATGGGGTGTTGATTCCACTTGGTTGAGCAAGGAGTAGCTCTTGTCTATTACATATTTGGCTTATGGAACGGTATCTGTGCTAATTTCAATCTCTGTGTTTATGCAGCACCCCAACTCACCTTTCTCCTTAAGCAAGCATAAGTTGGTTTTCTACATTTTAGACCCTGTTCTGTTTTGTAATTCAGTTCCTGTGTAGCCAAGTTTACATTCCGTGTAGTAGTAATATCTTATGATGTTTCTTTTTCTGTGTGACTTATTTCACTTAGAATTATCATACCTGAATCCACTCATTATGCTGCTACGGGCCTGATGACATAGATTTCATTGCTGAGTGATATTTCCTTGTACGTAAGTACCACAACTTCTTTATCCTTTTTTCACTTTCTGTGATATTAAATTTGTACTGTAAATGACGTTCTTGTAAACAGAGCCGTTCCAAACTTTGGGGTGGCTGTGTCTTTTTGATTTTAATTTCCCTAAGCTATAGGACCATAAGTGGAAGTGCCCTAGGCTCCGTTCCTTTGTTTTTTAGATGTTTCAGGAAACACCATACACTTCTCCAGAGTGGCTGTTGGCAATTTACATCCCGCCCATCAGCATAACAAGGCTCCCAGTTCTCCATGGCCTGTCCTGCCTTTCTGGATTTTACACTTTTTTCAGATGGCCCTTTTGACCGGGGGGCAGTGAGACTTCATTGTAGTGCAGATTTCCTTTGCAAGCTTGCTTGGTTGGCCAAAAAGGGCGTATGCGTTTTTTCCTGTATATACTCAGGAAAAAACGCATACGCCCTTTTTGGCCAAGTGCATCATTGTGGACGTTCTGCCTCTTTTCCTATGCTTTACATGCAGTTCCTGTCTACCTGCTGAAATCGGTTTCCTGCAATTCTGCCCCGCTTTCAAGTCCTCTTGGCAGCCTTACTTCAATATATTTTTGGACGATAGCTGTCATTTATAACTCTGCAGGTTTGTGAATTACAGTGCCCGAGCTCCTTTCTTCAACTCGCTTTCTTGTGAGCTGGCCGCAACACCGCAGCATTGCTTCAGGCCCTAGTGTGGTTCCGGCATGGCACGCTGAGCCTTTGGTTAATTCCTCTTCCTGGTGGGAAATGAGAGTTAAATTTGCCCGTCCAGACACCTCCAGCTAGTCTCTCATTGGTTCTCCCTATTCCTGTTCATTTTCCGCAGAAATTGCAAACTGGGCCAAACAGGAGGTTAAAGGCACTGACTCTCCAAGTGGGGAGAGTGTTAGTAAAGCGTCTGGAATGTTGCACCCGAGTACCAGGGGACGAAAAGTGAGACATTTGAACACGTTTCCCGATCACACGGTGGATCATACTCTGGGTTCCACATGCATGTTTTCGCTGAAGGAAGAATCCTTTAAACCTGGAGAGTTGAGACCCATGGAATGGGTACCATGCAATATGACTTCAAAGGGTCTGCATTGGCTCACCGAACCTCACCAATCCTATCACTGCTGCGCTTATGCCGCTGTACACACGCTTGATTCTCTTTCGGAGACATATAAATCCATAGGTTTTAAGATTCTTACTAGTCAGGTATATTCTTATGCGTTTAATATGGGGTGTTGTGTCCTCTTCGTTGAGCAAGGAGTAGCTCTTGTCTATTACATATTTGGCTTATGGAACGGTATCTGTGCTAATTTCAATCTCTGGTTTTATGTAGCACCCCAACTCACCTTTCCCCTTAAGCAAGCATAAGTTGGTTTTCTACATTTGAGACCCTGTTCTGTTTTGTAATTCTGTTCCTGTTTAGCCAAGTTTACATTCCGTGTATTAGTGATATCTTATGATGTTTCTTTTTCTGTGTGACTTATCTCACTTAGAATCATCGTGCCTGAATCCACTCATTATGCTGCTATGGGCCTGATGACATAGATTTTATTGCTGAGTGATATTGCATTGTACGTAAGTACCACAACTTCTTTATCCATTTTTCACTTTCTGTGATATTGAACTTGTACCGTAAACGAGGTTCTTGTAAACAGAGCCGTCCCATACGGTGGGGTGGCTGTGTCTTTTTGATTTTAATTTCCCTAATCTATAGGACCATAAGTGGAAGTGCCCTAGGCTCTGTTGCTTTGTTTTGTAGATGTTTCAGGAAACACCATACACTTCTCCAGAGTGGCTGTTGGCAATTTACATACCGCCCATCAGCATAACAAGGCTCCCAGTTCTCCATGGCCTGTCCTGCCTTTCTGGATTTTACACTTTTTTCAGATGTTCCTTTTGACCGGGGGGCAGTGAGACTTCATTGTAGTGCAGATTTCCTTTGCAAGCTTGCTTGGTTGGCCAAAAAGTGCGTATGCCTTTTTTCCTGAATATATTCAAGAAAAAACGCATACGCCCTTTTTGGACAAGTGCATCATTGTGGACGTTCTGCCTCTTTTCCTATGCTTTACATGCAATTCCAGTCTACCTCCTGAAATCGGTTTCCTGCAATTCTGCCCCGCTTTCAAGTCCTCTTGGCAGCCTTACTTCAATATATTTTTGGACGATAGCTGTCATTTATAACTCTGCAGGTTTGTGAATTACAGTGCCCTTGAGCTCCTTTCTTCAACTCGCTTTCTTGTGAGCTGGCCACAACACCGCAGCTTTGCTTCAGGCCCTAGTGTGGTTCCGGCATGACACGCTGAGCCTTTGGTTAATTCCTCTTCCTGGTGGGAAATGAGAGGAAAATTTGCCCGTCCAGAC
Source organism: Pseudorca crassidens (assembly GCF_039906515.1). Classification (NCBI taxonomy): domain Eukaryota; kingdom Metazoa; phylum Chordata; class Mammalia; order Artiodactyla; family Delphinidae; genus Pseudorca; species Pseudorca crassidens. Next base: position 165,894,027 of record NC_090296.1, read on the forward strand.
ACCTCCAGATAGTCTCTCATTGGTTCACCCTATTCCTGTTCATTTTCCAAAGAAATTTCAAACTGGGCCAAAGAGGAGCTTAAAGGCACTGACTCTCCAAGTGGGGAGAGTGTTAGTAAAGCGTCTGGAATGTTGCACCCGAGTACCAGGGGACAAAAACTGAGACACATTTGAACACATTTCCCGATCACACGGTGGATCATACTCTGGGTTCCACATGCATGTTTTAGCTGAAGGAAGAATCCCTTAAACCTGGAGAGTTGAGACCCATGGAATGGGCCATGCAATATGATTTCAAAGTGTCTGCATTTGCTCACCGAACCTCACCAATCTTATCACTGCTGCGTTTAGGCCGCTGTACACACGCTTGATTCTCTTTCAGAGACATAGAAATCTATAGGTTTTAAGATTCTTACTGGTCAGGTATATTCTTAGGCGTTTAATATGGGGTGTAGAGTCCACTTCGTTGAGCAAGGAGTAGCTCTTGTCTATTACATATTTGGCTTATGGAACGGTATCTGTGCTAATTTCAATCTCTGGTTTTATTCAGCACCCCAACTCACCTTTCCCCTTAAGCAAGCATAAGTTGGTTTTCTACATTTGAGACCCTGTTCTGTTTTGTAATTCAGTTCCTGTGTAGCCAAGTTTACATTCCGTGTAGTAGTGATATCTTATGATGTTTCTTTTTCTGTGTGACTTATTTCACTTAGAATCATCGTACCTGAATCCACTCATTATGCTGCTACGGGCCTGATGATATACATTTCATTGCTGAGTGATATTGCATTGTACGTAAGTACCACAACTTCTTTATCCATTTTTCGCTTTCTGTGATATTGAACTTGTACCGTAAACGAGGTTCTTGTAAACAGAGCCGTCCCAAACTTTGGGGTGGCTGTGTCTTTTTGATTTTAATTTCCCTAAGCTATAGGACCATAAGTGGAAGTGCCCTAGGCTCTGTTGCTTTGTTTTGTAGATGTTTCAGGAAACACCATACACTTCTCCAGAGTGGCTGTTGGCAATTTACATCCCGCCCATCAGCATAACAAGGCTCCCAGTTCTCCATGGCCTGTCCTGCCTTTCTGGATTTTACACTTTTTTCCGATGGCCCTTTTGACCGGGGGGCAGTGAGACTTCATTGTAGTGCAGATTTCCTTTGCAAGCTTGCTTGGTTGGCCAAAAAGTGCGTATGCCTTTTTTCCTGAATATATTCAAGAAAAAACGCATACGCCCTTTTTGGCCAAGTGCATCATTGTGGACGTTCTGCCTCTTTTCCTATGCTTTACATGCAATTCCAGTCTACCTCCTGAAATCGGTTTCCTGCAATTCTGCCCCGCTTTCAAGTCCTCTTGGCAGCCTTACTTCAATATATTTTTGGACGATAGCTATAATTTTTAACTCTGCAGGTTTGTGAATGACAGTGCCCCTGAGCTCCTTTCTTCAACTCGCTTTCTTCTGAGCTGGCCGCAACACCGCAGGATTGCTTCAGGCCCTAGTGTGGTTCCGGCATGGCACGCTGAGCCTTTGGTTAATTCCTCTTCCTGGTGGGAAATGAGAGTTAAATTTGCCCGTTCAGACACCTCCAGCTAGTCTCTCATTGGTTCTCCCTATTCCTGTTCATTTTCCGCAGAAATTGCAAACTGGGCCAAACAGGAAGTTAAAGGCACTGACTCTCCAAGTGGGGAGAGTGTTAGCAAAGCGTCTGGAATGTTGCACCCGAGTACCAGGGGACGAAATCTGACACATTTGAACACATTTCCCGATCACACGGTGTATCATACTCTGGGTTCCACATGCATGTTTTAGCTGAAGGAAGAATCCCTTAAACCTGGAGAGTTGAGACCCATGGAATGGGTACCATGCAATATGACTTCAAAGGGTCTGCATTTGCTCACCGATCCTCACCAATCCTATCACTGCTGCGCTTATGCCACTGTACACACGCTTGGTTCTCTTTCGGAGTTATATAAATCCATAGGTTTTAAGATTCTTACTAGTCAGGTATATTCTTAGACGTTTAATATGGGGTGTTGAGTCCTCTTCGTTGAGCAAGGAGTAGCTCTTGTCTATTACATATTTGGCTTATGGAACGGTATCTGTGCTAATTTCAATCTCTGGTTTTATGCAGCACCCCAACTCACCTTTCCCCTTAAGCAAGCATAAGTTGGTTTTCTACATTTGAGACACTGTTCTGTTTTGTAATTCTGTTCCTGTGTAGCCAAGTTTACATTCCGTGTAGTAGTGATATCTTATGATGTTTCTTTTTCTGTGTGACTTATTTCACTTAGAATCATCGTACCTGAATCCACTCATTATGCTGCTACGGGCCTGGTGACATAGATTTCATTGCTGAGTGATATTGCATTGTATGTACCTACCACAACTTCTTTATCCATTTTTCACTTTCTGTGATATTGAACTCGTACTGTAAACGAGGTTCTTGTAAACAGAGCTGTCCCAAACTTTGGGGTGGCTGTGCCTTTTTGATTCTAATTTCCCTAAGCTATAGGACCATAAGTGGAAGTGCCCTAGGCTCTGTTGCTTTGTTTTGTAGATGTTTCAGGAAACACCATACACTTCTCCAGAGTGGCTGTTGGCAATTTACATCTCGCCCATCAGCATAATAAGGCTCCCAGTTCTCCATGGCCTGTCCTGCCTTTCTGGATTTTACACTATTATCTGATGGCCCTTTTGACCGGGGGTCAGTGAGACTTCATTGTAGTGCAGATTTCCTTTGCAAGCTTGCTTGGTTGACCAAAAAGTGCGTATGCGTTTTTTCCTGAATATATTCAGGAAAAAACGCATACGCCCTTTTTGGCCAAGTGCATCATTGTGGACGTTCTGCCTCTTTTCCTATGCTTTACATGTAATTCCAGTCTACCTCCTGAAATCGGTTTCCTACAATTCTGCCCCGCTTTCAAGTCCTCTTGGCAGGCTTACTTCAATAGATTTTTTGACGATAGCTGTCATTTATAATTCTGCAGGTTTGTGAATTACAGTGCCCCTGAGCTCCTTTCTTCAACTCGCTTTCTTGTGAGCTGGCCGCAACACCGCATCCTTGCTTCAGGCCCTAGTGTGGTTCCGGCATGGCACGCTGAGCCTTTGGTTAATTCCTCTTCCTGGTGGGAAATGAGAGTTAAATTTGCCCGTCCAGACACCTCCAGCTAGTCTCTCATTGGTTCTCCCTATTCCTGTTCATTTTCTGCAGAAATTGCAAACTGGGCCAAACAGGAGGTTAAAGGCACTGACTCTCCAAGTGGGGAGAGTGTTAGTAAAGCGTCTGGAATGTTGCACCCGAGTACCAGGGGACGAAAACTGACACATTTGAACACGTTTCCCAATCACACGGTGGATCATACTCTGGGTTCCACATGCATGTTTTAGCTGAAGGAAGAATCCCTTAAACCTGGAGAGTTGAGACCCATGGAATGGGTACCATGCAATATGATTTCATAGGGTCTGCATGTGTTCACCGAACCTCACTAATCGTATCACTGCAGCATTTATGCCACTGTACACACGCTTGATTCTCTTTCAGAGACATATAAATCCATAGGTTTTAAGATTCTTACTAGTCAGGTATATTCTTAGACGTTTAATATGGGGTGTTGAGTCCTCTTCGTTGAGCAAGGAGTAGCTCTTGTCTATTACATATTTGGCTTATGGAACGGTATCTGTGCTAATTTCAATCTCTGGTTTTATGCAGCACCCCAACTCACCTTTCCCCTTAAGCAAGCATAAGTTGGTTTTCTACATTTGAGACCCTGTTCTGTTTTGTAATTCTGTTCCTGTGTAGCCAAGTTTACATTCCGTGTAGTAGTGATATCTTATGATGTTTCTTTTTCTGTGTGACTTATTTCACTTAGAATCATCGTACCTGAATCCACTCATTATGCTGCTACGGGCCTGATGACATAGATTTCATTGTTGAGTGATATTGCATTGTATGTACCTACCACAACTTCTTTATCCATTTTTCACTTTCTGTGATATTGAACTCGTACTGTAAACGAGGTTCTTGTAAACAGAGCCGTCCCAAACTTTGGGGTGGCTGTGCCTTTTTGATTCTCATTTCCCTAAGCTATAGGACCATAAGTGGAAGTGCCCTAGGCTCTGTTGCTTTGTTTTGTAGATGTGTCAGGAAACACCATACACTTCTCCAGAGTGGCTGTTGGCAATTTACATCTCGCCCATCAGCATAACAAGGCTCCCAGTTCTCCATGGCCTGTCCTGCCTTTCTGGATTTTACACTATTTTCCGATGGCCCTTTTGACTGGGGGGCAGTGAGACTTCATTGTAGTGCAGATTTCCTTTGCAAGCTTGCTTGGTTGACCAAAAAGTGCGTATGCGTTTTTTCCTGAATATATTCAGTAAAAAACGCATACGCCCTTTTTGGCCAAGTGCATCATTGTGGACGTTCTGCCTCTTTTCCTATGCTTTACATGTAATTCCAGTCTACCTCCTGAAATCGGTTTCCTGCAATTCTGCCCCGCTTTCAAGTCCTCTTGGCAGCCTTACTTCAATAGATTTTTGGACGATAGCTGTCATTTATAACTCTGCAGGTTTGTGAATTACAGTGCCCCTGAGCTCCTTTCTTCAACTCGCTTTCTTGTGAGCTGGCCGCAACACCACAGCCTTGCTTCAGGCCCTAGTGTGGTTCCGGCATGGCACGCTGAGCCTTTGGTTAATTCCTCTTCCTGGTGGGAAATGAGAGTTAAATTTGCCCGTCCAGACACCTTGAGCTAGTCTCTCATTGGTTCTCCCTATTCCTGTTCATTTTCCGCAGAAATTGCAAACTGGGCCAAACAGGAGGTTAAAGGCACTGACTCTCCAAGTGGGCAGAGTGTTAGTAAAGCGTCTGGAATGTTGCACCCGAGTACCAGGGGACGAAAACTGACACATTTGAACACGTTTCCCAATCACACGGTGGATCATACTCTGGGTTCCACATGCATGTTTTAGCTGAAGGAAGAATCCCTTAAACCTGGAGAGTTGAGACCCATGGAATGGGTACCATGCAATATGATTTCATAGGGTCTGCATGTGTTCACCGAACCTCACTAATCCTATCACTGCAGCATTTATGCCACTGTACACACGCTTGATTCTCTTTCGGAGACATATAAATCCATAGGTTTTAAGATTCTTACTAGTCAGGTATATTCTTAGACGTTTAATATGGGGTGTTGAGTCCTCTTCGTTGAGCAAAGACTAGCTCTTGTCTATTACATATTTGGCTTATGGAACGGTATCTGTGCTAATTTCAATCTCTGGTTTTATGCAGCACCCCAACTCACCTTTCCCCTTAAGCAAGCATAAGTTGGTTTTCTACATTTGAGACCCTGTTCTGTTTTGTAATTCAGTTCCTGTGTAGCCAAGTTTACATTCCGTGTAGTAGTGATATCTTATGATGTTTCTTTTTCTGTGTGACTTATTTCACTTAGAATCATCGTACCTGAATCCACTCATTATGCTGCTACGGGCCTGATGATATACATTTCATTGCTGAGTGATATTGCATTGTACGTAAGTACCACAACTTCTTTATCCATTTTTTACTTTCTGTGATATTGAACTTGTTGTGTAAATGAGGTTCTTGTAAACAGAGCCGTCCCAAACTTTGGGGTGGCTGTGTCTTTTTGATTTTAATTTCCCTAAGCTATAGGACCATAAGTGGAAGTGCCCTAGGCTCTGTTGCTTTGTTTTGTAGATGTTTCAGGAAACACCATACACTTCTCCAGAGTGGCTGTTTGCAATTTACATCTCGCCCATCAGCATAATAAGGCTCCCTGTTCTCCATGGCCTGTCCTGCCTTTCTGGATTTTACACTATTATCCGATGGCCCTTTTGACCGGGGGGCAGTGAGACTTCATTGTAGTGCAGATTTCCTTTGCAAGCTTGCTTGGTTGACCAAAAAGTGCGTATGCGTTTTTTCCTGAATATATTCAGGAAAAAACGCATACGCCCTTTTTGGCCAAGTGCATCATTGTGGACATTCTGCCTCTTTTCCTATGCTTTACATGTAATTTCAGTCTACCTCCTGAAATCGGTTTCCTACAATTCTGCCCCGCTTTCAAGTCCTCTTGGCAGCCTTACTTCAATAGATTTTTTGACGATAGCTGTCATTTATAACTCTGCAGGTTTGTGAATTACAGTGCCCCTGAGCTCCTTTCTTCAACTCGCTTTCTTGTGAGCTGGCCGCAACACCGCAGCATTGCTGCAGGCCCTAGTGTGGTTCCGGCATGGCACGCTGAGCCTTTGGTTAATTCCTCTTCCTGGTGGGAAATGAGAGTTAAATTTGCCCGTCCAGACACCTCCAGCTAGTCTCTCATTGGTTCTCCCTATTCCTGTTCATTTTCTGCAGAAATTGCAAACTGGGCCAAACAGGAGGTTAAAGGCACTGACTCTCCAAGTGGGGAGAGTGTTAGTAAAGCGTCTGGAATGTTGCACCCGAGTACCAGGGGACGATAACTGACACATTTGAACACGTTTCCCAATCACACGGTGGATCATACTCTGGGTTCCACATGCATGTTTTAGCTGAAGGAAGAATCCCTTAAACCTGGAGAGTTGAGACCCATGGAATGGGTACCATGCAATATGATTTCATAGGGTCTGCATGTGTTCACCGAACCTCACTAATCCTATCACTGCAGCATTTATGCCACTGTACACACGCTTGATTCTCTTTCGGAGACATATAAATCCATAGGTTTTAAGATTCTTACTAGTCAGGTATATTCTTAGACGTTTAATATGGGGTGTTGAGTCTTCTTCGTTGAGCAAGGAGTAGCTCTTGTCTATTACATATTTGGCTTATGGAACGGTATCTGTGCTAATTTCAATCTCTGGTTTTATGCAGCACCCCAACTCACCTTTCCCCTTAAGCAAGCATAAGTTGGTTTTCTACATTTGAGACCCTGTTCTGTTTTGTAATTCTGTTCCTGTGTAGCCAAGTTTACATTCCGTGTAGTAGTGATATCTTATGATGTTTCTTTTTCTGTGTGACTTATTTCACTTAGAATCATCGTACCTGAATCCACTCATTATGCTGCTACGGGCCTGATGACGTAGATTTCATTGCTGAGTGATATTGCATTGTATGTACCTACCACAACTTCTTTATCCATTTTTCACTTTCTGTGATATTGAAGTCGTACTGTAAACGAGGTTCTTGTAAACAGAGCCGTCCCAAACTTTGGGGTGGCTGTGCCTTTTTGATTCTAATTTCCCTAATCTATAGGACCATAAGTGGAAGTGCCCTAGGCTCTGTTGCTTTGTTTTGTAGATGTGTCAGGAAACACCATACACTTCTCCAGAGTGGCTGTTGGCAATTTGCATCTCGCCCATCAGCATAACAAGGCTCCGAGTTCTCCATGGCCTGTCCTGCCTTTCTGGATTTTACACTATTTTCCGATGGCCCTTTTGACCGGGGGGCAGTGAGACTTCATTGTAGTGCAGATTTCCTTTGCAAGCTTGCTTGGTTGACCAAAAAGTGCGTATGCGTTTTTTCCTGAATATATTCAGGAAAAAATGCATACGCCCTTTTTGGCCAAGTGCATCATTGTGGACGTTCTGCCTCTTTTCCTATGCTTTACATGCAATTCCAGTCTACCTCCTGAAATCGGTTTCCTACAATTCTGCCCCGCTTTCAAGTCCTCTTGGCAGCCTTACTTCAATAGATTTTTGGACGATAGCTGTCATTTATAACTCTGCAGGTTTGTGAATTACAGAGCCCCTGAGCTCCTTTCTTCAACTCGCTTTCTTGTGAGCTGGCCGCAACACCACAGCCTTGCTTCAGGCCCTAGTGTGGTTCCGGCATGGCACGCTGAGCCTTTGGTTAATTCCTCTTCCTGGTGGGAAATGAGAGTTAAATTTGCCCGTCCAGACACCTCGAGCTAGTCTCTCATTGGTTCTCCCTATTCCTGTTCATTTTCCGCAGAAATTGCAAACTGGGCCAAACAGGAGGTTAAAGGCACTGACTCTCCAAGTGGGGAGAGTGTTAGTAAAGCGTCTGGAATGTTGTACCCGAGTACCAGGGAACGAAACCTGAGACACATTTGAACACGTTTCCCAATCACACGGTGGATCATACTCTGGGTTCCACATGCATGATTTAGCTGAAGGAAGAATCCCTTAAACCTGGAGATTTGAGACCCATGGAATGGGTACCATGCAATATGATTTCATAGGGTCTGCATGTGTTCACCGAACCTCACCAATCCTATCACGGCAGCATTTATGCCACTGTACACACGCTTGATTCTCTTTCGGAGACATATAAATCCATAGGTTTTAAGATTCTTACTAGTCAGGTATATTCTTAGGCGTTTAATATGGGGTGTAGAGTCCACTTCGTGGAGCAAGGAGTAGCTCTTGTCTATTACATATTTGGCTTATGGAACGGTATCTGTGCTAATTTCAATCTCTGGTTTTATGCAGCACCCCAACTCACCTTTCCCCTTAAGCAAGCATAAGTTGGTTTTCTACATTTGAGACCCTGTTCTGTTTTGTAATTCTGTTCCTGTGTAGCCAAGTTTACATTCCGTGTAGTAGTGATATCTTATGATGTTTCTTTTTCTGTGTGACTTATTTCACTTAGAATCATCGTACCTGAATCCACTCATTATGCTGCTATGGGCCTGATGACATAGATTTCATTGCTGAGTGATATTGCATTGTACGTAAGTACCACAACTTCTTTATCCATTTTTCACTTTCTGTGATATTGAACTTGTACTGTAAACGAGGTTCTTGTAAACAGAGCCGTCCCAAACTTTGGGGTGGCTGTGCCTTTTTGATTCTAATTTCCCTAAGCTATAGGACCATAAGTGGAAGTGCCCTAGGCTCTGTTGCTTTGTTTTGTAGATGTGTCAGGAAACACCATACACTTCTCCAGAGTGGCTGTTGGCAATTTACATCTCGCCCATCAGCATAACAAGGCTCCGAGTTCTCCATGGCCTGTCCTGCCTTTCTGGATTTTACACTATTTTCCGATGGCCCTTTTGACCGGGGGGCAGTGAGACTTCATTGTAGTGCAGATTTCCTTTGCAAGCTTGCTTGGTTGGCCAAAAAGTGCGTATGCGTTTTTTCCTGAATATATTCAGGAAAAAACGCATACGCCCTTTTTGGCCAAGTGCATCATTGTGGACGTTCTGCCTCTTTTCCTATGCTTTACATGTAATTCCAGTCTACCTCCTGAAATCGGTTTCCTACAATTCTGCCCCGCTTTCAAGTCCTCTTGGCAGCCTTACTTCAATAGATTTTTGGACGATAGCTGTCATTTATAACTCTGCAGGTTTGTGAATTACAGTGCCCCTGAGCTCCTTTCTTCAACTCGCTTTCTTGTGAGCTGGCCGCAACACCACAGCCTTGCTTCAGGCCCTAGTGTGGTTCCGGCATGGCACGCTGAGCCTTTGGTTAATTCCTCTTCCTGGTGGGAAATGAGAGTTAAATTTGCCCGTCCAGACACCTCCAGCTAGTCTCTCATTGGTTCTCCCTATTCCTGTTCATTTTCCGCAGAAATTGCAAACTGGGCCAAACAGGAGGTTAAAGGCACTGACTCTCCAAGTGAGGAGAGTGTTAGTAAAGCGTCTGGAATGTTGCACCCGAGTACCAGGGGACGAAAACTGAGACAAATTTGAACACGTTTCCCAATCACACGGTGGATCATACTCTGGGTTCCACATGCATGTTTTAGCTGAAGGAAGAATCCCTTAAACCTGGAGAGTTGAGACCCATGGAATGGGTACCATGCAATATGACTTCAAAGGGTCTGCATTTGCTCACCGAACCTCACCAATCCTATCACTGCTGTGTTTATGCCGCTGTACACACTCTTGTTTCTCTTTTGGAGACATATAAATCCATAGGTTTTAAGATTCTTACTAGTGAGGTATATTCTTAGACGTTTAATATCGGGTGTTGAGTCCACTTCGTTGAGTAAGGAGTAGCTCTTGTCTATTACATATTTGGCTTATGGAATGGTATCTGTGCTAATTTCAATCTCTGGTTTTATGCAGCACCCCAACTCACCTTTCCCCTTAAGCAAGCATAAGTTGGTTTTCTAAATTTGAGACCCTGTTCTGTTTTGTAATTCAGTTCCTGTGTAGCCAAGTTTACATTCCTTGTAGTAGTGATAACTTATGATGTTTCTTTTTCTGTGTGACTGATTTCACTTAGAATCATCGTACCTGAATCCACTCATTATGCTGCCATGGGCCTGATGACATAGATTTCATTGCTGAGTGATATTGCATTGTACGTAAGTACCACAAATTCTTTATCCATTTTTCAATTTCTGTGATATTGAACTTGTACCGTAAACGAGGTTCTTGTAAACAGAGCCGTCCCAAACTTTGGGGTGGCTGTGTCTTTTTGATTTTAATATCCCTAAGCTATAGGACCATAAGTGGAAGTGCCTTAGGCTCTGTTGCTTTGTTTTTTAGATGTTTCAGGAAACACCATACACTTCTCCAGAGTGGCTGTTGGCAATTTACATCCCACCCATCAGCATAACAAGGCTCCCAAGTCTCCATGGCCTGTCCTGCCTTTCTGGATTTTATACATTTTTCCGATGGCCCTTTTGACCGGGGGGCAGTGAGACTTCATTGTAGTGCAGATTTCCTTTGCAAGCTTGCTTGGTTGGCCAAAAAGTGCATATACGTTTCTTCCTGAACATATTCAGGAAAAAACGCATACGCCCTTTTTGGCCAAGTGCATCATTGTGGACGTTCTGCCTCTTTTACTATGCTCTACATGCAATTCCAGTCTACCTCCTGAAATCGATTTCTTGCAATTCTGCCTCTCTTTCAAGTCCTCTTGGCAGCCTTACTTCAATATATTTTTGGACGATAGCTGTCATTTATAACTCTGCAGGTTTGTGAATTACAGTGCCCCTGAGCTCCTTTCTTCAACTCGCTTTCTTGTGAGCTGGCCGCAACACCGCAGCATTGCTTCAGGCCCTAGTGTGGTTCCGGCATGGCACGCTGAGCCTTTGGTTAATTCCTCTTCCTGGTGGGAAATGAGAGTTAAATTTGCCCGTCCAGACACCTCCAGCTAGTCTCTCATTGGTTCTCACTATTCCTGTTCACTTTCCGCAGAAATTGAAAACTGGGCCAAACAGGAGGTTAAAGGCACTGACTCTCCAAGTGGGGAGAGTGTTAGTAAAGCGTCTGGAATGTTGCACCCGAGTACCAGGGGACGAAACCTGAGACACATTTGAACACGTTTCCTGATCACACGGTGGATCATACTCTGGGTTCCACATGCATGTTTTAGCTGAAGGAAGAATCCCTTAAACCTGGAGAGTTGAGACCCATGGAATGGGTACCATGCAATATGACTTCAAAGGGTCTGCATTTGCTCACCGAACCTTACCAATCTTATCACTGCTGCGTTTATGCCGCTGTACACACTCTTGTTTCTCTTTTGGAGACATATAAATCCATAGGTTTTAAGATTCTTACTAGTGAGGTATATTCTTAGACGTTTAATATCGGGTGTTGAGTCCACTTCGTTGAGTAAGGAGTAGCTCTTGTCTATTACATATTTGGCTTATGGAATGGTATCTGTGCTAAATTCAATCTCTGGTTTTATGCAGCACCCCAACTCACCTTTCCCCTAAAGGAAGCATAAGTTGGTTTTCTACATTTGAGACCCTGTTCTGTTTTGTAATTCAGTTCCTGTGTAGCCAAGTTTACATTCCGTGTAGTAGTGATATCTTATGATGTTTCATTTTCTCTGTGACTCATTTCACTTAGAATCATCGTACCTGAATCCACTCATTATGCTGCTACGGGCCTGATGATATAGATTTCATTGCTGAGTGATATTGCATTGTACGTAAGTACCACAACTTCTTTATCCATTTTTCGCTTTCTGAGATATTGAACTTGTACCGTAAACGAGGTTCTTGTAAACAGAGCCGTCCCAAACTTTGAGGTGGCTGTGTCTTTTTGATTTTTAATTTCCCTAAGCTATAGGACCATAAGTGGAAGTGCCCTAGGCTCTGTTGCTTTGTTTTTTAGATGTTTCAGGAAACACCATACACTTCTCCAGAGTGGCTGTTGGCAATTTACATCCCGCCTATCAGCATAACAAGGCTCCCAGTTCTCCATGGCCTGTCCTGCCTTTCTGGATTTTATAATTTTTTCAGATGGCCCTTTTGACCGGGGGGCAGTGAGACTTCATTGTAGTGCAGATTTCCTTTGCAAGCTTGCTTGGTTGGCCAAAAAGGGCGTATGCGTTTTTTCCTGAATATATTCAGGAAAAAACGCATACGCCCTTTTTGGCCAAGTGCATCATTGTGGACGTTCTGTCTCTTTTCCTATGCTTTACATGCAATTCCAGTCTACCTCCTGAAATCGGATTCCTGCAATTCTGCCCCACTTTCGAGTCCTCTTGGCAGCCTTACTTCAATATATTTTTGGACGATAGCTGTCTTTTATAACTCTGCAGGTTTGTGAATTACAGTGCCCCTGAGCTCCTTTCTTCAACTCGCTTTCTTGTGAGCTGGCCGCAACCCCGCAGCATTGCTTCAGGCCCTAGTGTGGTTCCGGCATGGCACGCTGAGCCTTTGGTTAATTCCTTTTCCTGGTGGGAAATGAGAGTTAAATTTGCCCGTCCAGACACCTCCAGCTAGTCTCTCATTGGTTCTCCCTATTCCTGTTCATTTTCCGCAGAAATTGCAAACTGGGCCAAACAGGAGGTTAAAGGCACTGACTCTCCAAGTGGGGAGAGTTTTAGTAAAGCATCTGGAATGTTGCACCCGAGTACCAGGGGACGAAAACTGAGATGCATTTGAACACGTTTCCCGATCACACGGTGGATCATACTCTGGGTTCCACATGCATGTTTTTGCTGAAGGAAGAATCCCTTAAACCTGGAGAGTTGAGACCCATGGAATGGGTACCATGCAATATGACTTCAAAGGGTCTGCATTTGCTCACCGAACCTCACCAATCCTATCACTGCTGCATTTATGCCGCTGTACACACGCTTGATTCTCTTTCAGAGACATATAAATCCATAGGTTTTAAGATTCTTACTAGTCAGGTATATTCTTAGGCGTTTAATATGGGATGTAGAGTCCACTTCGTTGAGCAAGGAGTAGCTGTTGTCTATTACATGTTTGGCTTATGGAATGGTATCTGTGCTAATTTCAATCTCTGGTTTTATGCAGCACCCCAACTCACCTTTCCCCTTAAGCAAGCATAAGTTGGTTTTCTACATTTGAGACCCTGTTCTGTTTTGTAATTCAGTTCCTGTGTAGCCAAGTTTACATTCCGTGTAGTAGTGATATCTTATGATGTTTCTTTTTCTGTGTGACTTATCTCACTTAGAATCATCGTACCTGAATCCACTCATTATGCTGCTACGGGCCTGATGACATAGATTTCATTCCTGAGTGATATTGCATTGTACGTAAGTACCACAACTTCTTTATCCATTTTTCACTTTCTGCGATATTGAACTTGTACCGTAAACGAGGTTCTTGTAAACAGAGCCGTCCCAAACTTTGGGGTGGCTGTGTCTTTTTGATTTTAATTTCCCTAAGCTATAGGACCATAAGTGGAAGTGCCCTAGGCTCTGTTGCTTTGTTTTTTAGATGTTTCAGGAAACACCATACACATCTCCAGAGTGGCTGTTGGCAATTTACATCCCGCCCATCAGCATAACAAGGCTCCCAGTTCTCCATGGCCTGTCCTGCCTTTCTGGATTTTACACTTTTTTCAGATGGCCCTTTTGACTGGGGGGCAGTGAGACTTCATTGTAGTGCAGATTTCCTTTGCAAGCTTGCTTGGTTGGCCAAAAAGGGCGTAAGCTTTTTTTCCTGAGGAAAAAACGCATATGCCCTTTTTGGCCAAGTGCATCATTGTGGACGTTCTGCCTCTTTTCCTATGCTTTACATGCAATTTCAGTCTACCTCCTGAAATCGGTTTCCTGCAATTCTGCCCCGCTTTCAAGTCCTCTTGGCAGCCTTACTTCCATAGATTTCTGGACGATAGCTGTCATTTATAACTCTGCAGGTTTGTGAATGACAGTGCCCCTGAGCTCCTTTCTTCAACTCGCTTTCTTGTGAGCTGGCCGCAACACCGCAGCATTGCTTCAGGCCCTAGTGTGGTTCCAGCATGGCAGGCTGAGCCTTTGGTTAATTCCTCTTCCTGGTGGGAAATGAGAGTTAAATTTGCCCGTCCAGACACCTCCAGCTAGTCTCTCATTGGTTCTCACTATTCCTGTTCATTTTCCGCAGAAATTGAAAACTGGGCCAAACAGGAGGTTAAAGGCACTGACTCTCCAAGTGGGGAGAGTGTTAGTAAAGCGTCTGGAATGTTGCACCCGAGTACCAGGGGACGAAACCTGAGACACCTTTGAACACGTTTCCCGATCACACGGTGGATCATACTCTGGGTTCCACATGCATGTTTTAGGTGAAGGAAGAATCCCTTAAACCTGGAGAGTTGAGACCCATGGAATGGGTACCATGAAATATGACTTCAAAGGGTCTGCATTGGCTCACCGAACCTCACCAATCCTATCACTGCTGCGTTTATGCTGCTGTACACACGCTTGATTCTCTTTTGGAGACATATAAATCCATAGGATTTAAGATTCTTACTAGTCAGGTGTATTCTTAGGCGTTTAATATGAGATGTAGAGTCCACTTCGTTGAGCAAGGAGTAGCTGTTGTCTATTACATATTTGGCTTATGGAACGGTATCTGTGCTAATTTAAATCTCTGGTTTTATGCAGCACCCCAACTCACCTTTCCCCTTAAGCAAGCATAAGTTGGTTTTCTACATTTGAGACCCTGTTCTGTTTTGTAATTCAGTTTCTGTGTAGGCAAGTTTACATTCCTTGTAGTAGTGATATCTTATGATGTTTCTTTTTCTGTGTGACTTATTTCACTTAGAATCATCGTACCTGAATCCACTCATTATGCTGCTACGGGCCTGATGATATAGATTTAATTGCTGAGTGATATTGCATTGTACGTAAGTACCACAAATTCTTTATCCATTTTTCACTTTCTGTGTTATTGAACTTGTACCGTAAATGAGGTTCTTGTAAACAGAGCCGTCCCAAACTTTGGGGTGGCTGTGTCTTTTTGATTTTAATTTCCCTAAGCTATAGGACCATAAGTGGAAGTGCCCTAGGCTCTGTTGCTTTGTTTTTTAGATGTTTCAGGAAACACCATACACTTCTCCAGAGTGGCTGTTGGCAATTTACATCCCACCCATCAGCATAACAAGGCTCCCAGTTCTCCATGGCCTGTCCTGCCTTTCTGGATTTTATACATTTTTCAGATGGCCCTTTTGACCGGGGAGCAGTGAGACTTCATTGTAGTGCAGATTTCCTTTGCAAGCTTGCTTGGTTGGCCAAAAAGGGCGTATGCGTTTTTTCCTGAATATATTCAGGAAAAAACGCATACGCCCTTTTTGGCCAAGTGCATCATTGTGGACGTTCTGCCTCTTTTCCTATGCTTTACATGCAATTCCAGTCTACCTCCTGAAATCGGATTCCTGCAATTCTGCCCCTCTTTCAAGTCCTCTTGGCAGCCTTACTTCAATATATTTTTGGACGATAGCTGTCATTTATAACTCTGCAGGTTTGTGAATTACAGTGCCCCTGAGCTCCTTTCTTCAACTCGCTTTCTTGTGAGCTGGCCGCAACACCGCAGGATTGCTTCAGGCCCTAGTGTGGTTCCGGCATGGCACGCTGAGCCTTTGGTTAATTCCACTTCCTGGTGGGAAATGAGAGTTAAATTTGCCCGTCCAGACACCTCCAGCTAGTCTCTCATTGGTTCTCCCTATTCCTGTTCATTTTCCGCAGAAATGGCAAACTGGGCCAAACAGGAGGTTAAAGGCACTGACTCTCCAAGTGGGGAGAGTGTTAGTAAAGCGACTGGAATGTTGCACCCGAGTACCAGGGGACGAAAACTGAGACACATTTGAACACGTTTCCCGATCACATGGTGGATCATACTCTGGGTTCCACATGCATGTTTTAGCTGAAGGAAGAATCCCTTAAACCTGGAGAGTTGAGACCCATGGAATGGGTACCATGCAATATGACCTCAAAGGGTCTGCATTTGCTCACCGAACCTCACCAATCCTATCACTGCTGCATTTATGCCGCTGTACACACGCTTGATTCTCTTTCGGAGACATAGAAATCTATAGGTTTTAAGATTCTTACTGGTCAGGTATATTCTTAGGCGTTTAATATGGGGTGTAGAGTCCACTTCATTGAGCAAGGAGTAGCTCTTGTCTATTACATATTTGGCTTATGGAACGGTATCTGTGCTAATTTAAATCTCTGGTTTTATGCAGCACCCCAACTCACCTTTCCCCTTAAGCAAGCATAAGTTGGTTTTCTACATTTGAGACCCTGTTCTGTTTTGTAATTCAGTTCCTGTGTAGCCAAATTTACATTCCGTGTAGTAGTGATATCTTATGATGTTTCTTTTTCTGTGTGACTTATTTCACTTAGAATCATCGTACCTGAATCCACTCATTATGCTGCTACGGGCCTGATGATATACATTTCATTGCTGAGTGATATTGCATTGTACGTAAGTACCACAAATTCTTTATCCATTTTTCGCTTTCTGTGATATTGAACTTGTACCGTAAACGAGGTTCTTGTAAACAGAGCCATCCCAAACTTTGGGGTGGCTGTGTCTTTTTGATTTTAATTTCCCTAAGCTATAGGACCATAAGTGGAAGTGCCCTAGGCTCTGTTGCTTTGTTTTTTAGATGTTTCAGGAAACACCATACACTTCTCCAGAGTGGCTGTTGGCAATTTACATCCCGCCCATCAGCATAACAAGGCTCCCAATTCTCCATGGCCTGTCCTGCCTTTCTGGATTTTACACTTTTTTCCGATGGCCCTTTTGACCGGCGGGCAGTGAGACTTCATTGTAGTGCAGATTTCCTTTGCAAGCTTGCTTGGTTGGCCAAAAAGGGCGTATGCGTTTTTTCCTGAATATATTCAGGAAAAAACGCATATGCCCTTTTTGGCCAAGTGCATCATTGTGGACGTTCTGCCTCTTTTCCTATGCTTTACATGCAATTCCAGTCTACCTCCTGAAATCGGTTTCCTGCAATTCTGCCCCGCTTTCAAGTCCTCTTGGCAGCCTTACTTCAATATATTTTTGGACGATAGCTGTCATTTTTAACTCTGCAGGTTTGTGAATTACAGTGCCCCTGAGCTCCTTTCTTCAACTCGCTTTCTTGTGAGCTGGCCGCAACACCGCAGGATTGCTTCAGGCCCTAGTGTGGTTCCGGCATGGCACGCTGAGCCTTTGGTTAATTCCTCTTCCTGGTGGGAAATGAGAGTTAAATTTGCCCGTCCAGACACCTCCAGCTAGTCTCTCATTGGTTCTCCCTATTCCTGTTCCTTTTCCGCAGAAATTGTAAACTGGGCCAAACAGGAGTTTAAAGGCACTGAGTCTCCAAGTGGGGAGAGTTTTAGTAAAGCACCTGGAATGTTGCACCCGAGTACCAGGGGACGAAACCTGAGACACATTTGAACACGTTTCCCGATCACATGGTGGATCATACTCTGGGTTCCACATGCATGTTTTAGCTGAAGGAAGAATCCCTTAAACCTGGAGAGTTGAGACCCATGGAATGTGTACCATGCAATATGACCTCAAAGGGTCTGCATTTGCTCACCGTACCTCACCAATCCTATCACTGCTGCATTTATGCCGCTGTACACACGCTTGATTCTCTTTCGGAGACATAGAAATGTATAGGTTTTAAGATTCTTACTGGTCAGGTATATTCTTATGCGTTTAATATGGGGTGTAGGGTCCACTTCGTTGAGCAAGGAGTAGCTCTTGTCTATTACATATTTGGCTTATGGAACGGTATCTGTGCTAATTTCAATCTCTGGTTTTATGCAGCACCCCAACTCACCTTTCCCCTTAAGCAAGCATAAGTTGGTTTTCTACATTTGAGACCCTGTTCTGTTTTGTAATTCAGTTCCTGTGTAGCCAAGTTTACATTCCGTGTAGTAGTGATATCTTATGATGTTTCTTTTTCTGTGTGACTTATTTCACTTAGAATCATCGTACCTGAATCCACTCATTATGCTGCTACGGGCCTGATGATATACATTTCATTGCTGAGTGATATTGCATTGTACGTAAGTACCACAAATTCTTTATCCATTTTTCGCTTTCTGTGATATTGAACTTGTACCGTAAACGAGGTTCTTGTAAACAGAGCCGTCCCAAACTTTGGGTGGCTGTGTCTTTTTGATTTTAATTTCCCTAAGCTATAGGACCATAAGTGGAAGTGCCCTAGGCTCTGTTGCTTTGTTTTTTAGATGTTTCAGGAAACACCATACACTTCACCAGAGTGGCTGTTGGCAATTTACATCCCGCCCATCAGCATAACAAGGCTCCCAGTTCTCCATGGCCTGTCCGGCCTTTCTGGATTTTACACTTTTTTCAGATGGCCCTTTTGACTGGGGGGCAGTGAGACTTCATTGTAGTGCAGATTTCCTTTGCAAGCTTGCTTGGTTGGCCAAAAAGGGCGTATGCGTTTTTTCCTGAATATATTCAGGAAAAAACGCATACGCCCTTTTTGGCCAAGTGCATCATTGTGGACGTTCTGCCTCTTTTCCTATGCTTTACATGCAATTCCAGTCTACCTCCTGAAATCGGTTTCCTGCAATTCTGCCCCGCTTTCAAGTCCTCTTGGCAGCCTTACTTCAATATATTTTTGGACGATAGCTGTCATTTTTAACTCTGCAGGTTTGTGAATTACAGTGCCCCTGAGCTCCTTTCTTCAACTCGCTTTCTTGTGAGCTGGCCGCAACACCGCAGGATTGCTTCAGGCCCTAGTGTGGTTCCGGCATGGCACGCTGAGCCTTTGGTTAATTCCTCTTCCTGGTGGGAAATGAGAGTTAAATTTGCCCGTCCAGACACCTGCAGCTAGTCTCTCATTGGTTCTCCCTATTCCTGTTCCTTTTCCGCAGAAATTGTAAACTGGGCCAAACAGGAGTTTAAAGGCACTGAGTCTCCAAGTGGGGAGAGTTTTAGTAAAGCACCTGGAATGTTGCACCCGAGTACCAGGGGACGAAAACTGAGACACATTTGAACACGTTTCCCGATCACACGGTGGATCATACTCTGGGTTCCACATGCATGTTTTAGCTGAAGGAAGAATCCCTTAAACCTGGAGAGTTGAGACCCATGGAATGTGTACCATGCAATATGACCTCAAAGGGTCTGCATTTGCTCACCGAACCTCACCAATCCTATCACTGCTGCGTTTATGCCGCTGTACACACGCTTGATTCTCTTTCGGAGACATAGAAATGTATAGGTTTTAAGATTCTTACTGGTCAGGTATATTCTTATGCGTTTAATATGGGGTGTAGAGTCCACTTCGTTGAGCAAGGAGTAGCTCTTGTCTATTACATATTTGGCTTATGGAACGGTATCTGTGCTAATTTCAATCTCTGGTTTTATGCAGCACCCCAACTCACCTTTCCCCTTAAGCAAGCATAAGTTGGTTTTCTACATTTGAGACCCTGTTCTGTTTTGTAATTCAGTTCCTGTGTAGCCAAGTTTACATTCCGTGTAGTAGTGATATCTTATGATGTTTCTTTTTCTGTGTGACTTATTTCACGTAGAATCATCGTACCTGAATCCACTCATTATGCTGCTACGGGCCTGATGATATACATTTCATTGCTGAGTGATATTGCATTGTACGTAAGTACCACAAATTCTTTATCCATTTTTCGCTTTCTGTGATATTGAACTTGTACCGTAAACGAGGTTCTTGTAAACAGAGCCGTCCCAAACTTTGGGTGGCTGTGTCTTTTTGATTTTAATTTCCCTAAGCTATAGGACCATAAGTGGAAGTGCCCTAGGCTCTGTTGCTTTGTTTTTTAGATGTTTCAGGAAACACCATACACTTCACCAGAGTGGCTGTTGGCAATTTACATCCCGCCCATCAGCATAACAAGGCTCCCAGTTCTCCATGGCCTGTCCGGCCTTTCTGGATTTTACACTTTTTTCAGATGGCCCTTTTGACTGTGGGGCAGTGAGACTTCATTGTAGTGCAGATTTCCTTTGCAAGCTTGCTTGGTTGGCCAAAAAGGGCGTATGCGTTTTTTCCTGAATATATTCAGGAAAAAACGCATACGCCCTTTTTGGCCAAGTGCATCATTGTGGACGTTCTGCCTCTTTTCCTATGCTTTACATGCAATTCCAGTCTACCTCCTGAAATCGGATTCCTGCAATTCTGCCCCGCTTTCGAGTCCTCTTGGCAGCCTTATTTCAATATATTTTTGGACGATAGCTGTAATTTATAACTCTGCAGGTTTGTGAATTAGAGTGCCCCTGAGCTCCTTTCTTCAACTCGCTTTCTTGTGAGCTGGCCCAACACCGCAGCATTGCTTCAGGCCCTAGTGTGGTTCCGGCATGGCACGCTGAGCCTTTGGTTAATTCCTCTTCCTGGTGGGAAATGAGAGTTAAATTTGCCCGTCCAGACACCTCCAGCTAGTCACTCATTGGTTCTCCCTATTCCTGTTCATTTTCCGCAGAAATTGCAAACTTGGCCAAACAGGAGGTTAAAGCCACTGACTCTCCAAGTGGGGAGAGTGTTAGTAAAGCGTCTGGAATGTTGCACCCGAGTACCAGGGGACGAAACCTGAGACACATTTGAACACGTTTCCCGATCACACGGTGGATCATACTCTGGGTTCCACATGCATGTTTTAGCTGAAGGAAGAATCCCTTAAACCTGGAGAGTTGAGACCCATGGAATGGGTACCATGCTATATGACTTCAAAGGTTCTGCATTGGCTCACCGAACCTCACCAATCCTATCACTGCTGCGCTTATACCACTGTACACACGCTTGATTCTCTTTCGGAGACATATAAATCCATAGGTTTTAAGATTCTTACTAGTCAGGTATATTCTTAGGCGTTTAATATGGGATGTAGAGTCCACTTCGTTGAGCAAGGAGTAGCTCTAGTCTATTACATGTTTGGCTTATGGAATGGTATCTGTGCTAATTTCAATCTCTGGTTTTATACAGCACCCCAACTCACCTTTCCCCTTAAGCAAGCATAAGTTGGTTTTCTACATTTGAGTCCCTGTTCTGTTTTGTAATTCAGTTCCTGTGTAGCCAAGTTTACATTCCGTGTAGTAGTGATATCTTATGATGTTTATTTTTCTGTGTGACTTATCTTACTTAGAATCATCGTACCTGAATCCACTCATTATGCTGCTACGGGCCTGATGACATAGATTTCATTGCTGAGTGATATTGCATTGTACGTAAGTACCACAACTTCTTTATCCATTTTTTGCTTTCTGTGATATTGAACTTGTACTGTAAATGAGGTTCTTGTAAACAGAGCTGTCCCAAACTTTGGGGTGGCTGTGTCTTTTTGATTTTAATTTCCCTAAGCTATAGGACCATAAGTGGAAGTGCCCTAGGCTCTGTTGCTTTGTTTTTTAGATGTTTCAGGAAACACCTTATACTTCTCCAGAGTGGCTGTTGGATATTTACATCCCGCCCATCAGCATAACAATGCTCCCAGTTCTCCATGGCCTGTCCGGCCTTTCTGGATTTTACACTTTTTTCAGATGGCCCTTTTGACCAGGGGGCAGTGAGACTTCATTGTAGTGCAGATTTCCTTTGCAAGCTTGCTTGGTTGGCCAAAAAGTGCATATTCGTTTTTTCCTGAATATACTCAGGAAAAAACGCATACACCCTTTTTGGCCAAGTGCATCATTGTGGACGTTCTGCCCCTTTTCCTATGCTTTACATACAATTCCAGTCTACCTCCTGAAATCAGATTCCTGCAATTCTGCCCCACTTTCAAGTCCTCTTGGCAGCCTTACTTCAATATATTTTTGGACGATAGCTATCATTTATAACTCTGCAGGTTTGTGAATTACAGTGCCCCTGAGCTCCTTTCTTCAACTCGCTTTCTTGTGAGCTGGCCGCAACACCGCAGGATTGCTTCAGGCCCTAGTGTGGTTCTGGCGTGGCATGCTGAGCCTTTGGTTAATTCCTCTTCCTGGTGGGAAATGAGAGTTGAATTTGCCCGTCCAGACACCTCCAGATAGTCTCTCATTGGTTCTCCCTATTCCTGTTCATTTTCCGAAGATATTGCAAAGTGGGCCAAACAGTATGTTAAAGGTCATGACTCTCCCAAGTGGGGAGAGTGTTAGTAAAGCGTCTGGAATGTTGCACCCGAGTACAAGGGGACGAAAACTGACACATTTGTACACGTTTCCCGATCACACGGTAGATCATACTCTGGGTTCCACATGCATGTTTTATCTGAAGGAAGAATCCCTTAAACCTGGAGAGTTGAGACCCATGGAAAGGGTACCATGCAGTATGACTTCAAAGGGTCTGCATTTGCTCACCGAACCTCACCAATCCTATCACTGCTGCGTTTATGCCACTGTGCACACACTTGATTCTCTTTCGGAGACATATAAATCCATAGGTTTTAAGATTCTTACTAGTCAGGTATATTCTTAGGCGTTTAATATGGGGTGTTGAGTCCACTTCGTTGAGCAAGGAGTAGCTCTTGTCCATTACATATTTGGCTTATGGAACGGTATCTGTGCTAATTTCAATCTCTGGTTTTATGCAGCACCCCAACTCACCTTTCCCCTTAAGCAAGCATAAGTTGGTTTTCTACATTTGAGACCCTGTTCTGTTTTGTAATTCAGTTCCTGTGTAACCATGTTTACATTCCGTGTAGTAGTGATAACTTATGATGTTTCTTTTTCTGTGTGACTTATTTCACTTAGAATTATCGTACCTGAATCCACTCATTATGCTGCTATGGGCCTGAAGACATACATTTCTTTGCTGAGTGATATTGCATTGTACGTAAGTACCACAAATTCTTTATCCATTTTTTGCTTTCTGTGATATTGAACTTGTACCGTAAACGAGGTTCTTGTAAACAGAGCCGTCCCAAACTTTGGGGTGGCTGTGTCTTTTTGATTTTAATTTCCCTAAGCTATAGGACCATAAGTGGAAGTGCCCTAGGCTCTGTTGCTTTGTTTTTTAGATGTTTCAGGAAACACCATACACTTCTCCAGAGTGGCTGTTGGCAATTTACATCCCGCCCATCAGCATAACAAGGCTCCCATGTCTCCATGGCCTGTCCTGCCTTTCTTGATTTTATACATTTTTCAGATGGCCCTTTTGACCGGGGGGCAGTGAGACTTCATTGTAGTGCAGATATCATTTTCAAGCTTGCTTGGTTGGCCAAAAAGGGCGTATGCGTTTTTTCCTGAATATATTCAGGAAAAAACGCATACGCCCTTTTTGGCCAAGTGCATCATTGTGGACGTTCTGTCTCTTTTCCTATGCTGTACATGCAATTCCAGTCTACCTCCTGAAATCGGATTCCTGCAATTCTGGCCCGCTTTCGAGTCCTCTTGGCAGCCTTACTTCAATATATTTTTGGACGATAGCTGTCATTTATAACTCTGCAGGTTTGTGAATTACAGTGCCCCTGAGCTCCTTTCTTCAACTCGCTTTCTTGTGAGCTGGCCGCAACACCGCAGGATTGCTTCAGGCCCTAGTGTGGTTCCGGCATGGCACGCTGAGCCTTTGGTTAATTCCTCTTCCTGGTGGGAAATGAGAGTTAAATTTGCCCGTCCAGACACCTCCAGCTAGTCTCTCATTGGTTCTCCCTATTCCTGTTCATTTTCCGCAGAAATGGCAAACTGGGCCAAACAGGAGGTTAAAGGCACTGACTCTCCAAGTGGGGAGAGTTTTAGTAAAGTGTCTGGAATGTTGCACCCGAGTACCAGGGGACGAAAACTGAGACACATTTGAACATGTTTCCCGATCACACGGTGGATCATACTCTGGGTTCCACATGCATGTTTTAGCTGAAAGAAGAATCCCTTAAACCTGGAGAGTTGAGACCCATGGAATGGGTACCATGCAATATGACTTCAAAGGGTCTGCATTTGCTCACCAAACCTCACCAATCCTATCACTGCTGCGTTTATGCCGCTGTACACACGCTTGATTCTCTTTCGGAGACATATAAATCCATAGGTTTTAACATTCTTACTAGTCAGGTATATTCTTAGGCGTTTAATACGGGATGTAGAGTCCACTTCGTTGAATAAGGAGTAGCTGTTGTCTATTACATGTTTGGCTTATGGAATGGTATCTGTGCTAATTTCAATCTCTGGTTTTATACAGCACCCCAACTCACCTTTCTCCTTAAGCAAGCATAAGTTGGTTTTCTACATTTGAGACCCTGTTCTGTTTTGTAATTCAGTTCCTGTGTAGCCAAGTTTACATTCCGTGTAGTAGTGATATCTTATGATGTTTCTTTTTCTGTGTGACTTATTTCACTTAGAATCATCGTACCTGAATCCACTCATTATGCTGCTACGGGCCTGATGATATACATTTCATTGCTGAGTGATATTGCATTGTACGTAAGTACCACAACTTCTTTATCCAATTTTCGCTTTCTGTGATATTGAACTTGTACCGTAAACGAGGTTCTTATAAACAGAGCCGTCCCAAACTTTGGGGTGGCTGTGTCTTTTTGATTTTAATTTCCCTAAGCTATAGGACCATAAGTGGAAGTGCCCTAGGCTCTGTTGCTTTGTTTTTTAGATGTTTCAGGAAACACCATACACTTCTCCAGAGTGGCTGTTGGCAATTTACATCCCGCCCATCAGCATAACCAGGCTCCCAGTTCTCCATGGCCTGTCCGGCCTTTCTGGATTTTACACATTTTTCAGATGGCCCTTTTGACTGGGGGGCAGTGAGACTTCATTGTAGTGCAGATTTCCTTTGCAAGCTTGCTTGGTTGGCCAAAAAGGGCGTATGCGTTTTTTCCTGAATATATTCAGGAAAAAACGCATACGCCCTTTTTGGCCACGTGCATCATTGTGGACGTTCTGTCTCTTTTCCTATGCTTTACATGCAATTCCAGTTTACCTCCTGAAATCGGATTCCTGTAATTCTGCCCCGCTTTCGAGTCCTCTTGGCAGCCTTATTTCAATATATTTTTGGACTATAGCTGTCATTTATAACTCTGCATGTTTGTGAATTACAGTGCCCCTGAGCTCCTTTCTTCAACTCGCTTTCTTGTGAGCTGACCGCAACACCGCAGCATTGCTTCAGGCCCTAGTGTGGTTCCGGCATGGCACGCTGAGCCTTTGGTTAATTCCTCTTCCTGGTGGGAAATGAGAGTTAAATTTGCCCGTCCAGACACCGCCAGCTATTCACTCATTGGTTCTCCCTATTCCTGTTCATTTTCTGCAGAAATTGCAAACTTGGCCAAACAGGAGGTTAAAGGCACTGACTCTCCAAGTGGGGAGAGTTTTAGTAAAGCGTCTGGAATGTTGCACCCGAGTACCAGGGGACGAAAACTGAGACGCATTTGAACACGTTTCCCGATCACACGGTGGATCATACTCTGGGTTCCACATGCATGTTTTAGCTGAAGGAAGAATCCCTTAAACCTGGAGAGTTGAGACCCATGGAATGGGTACCATGCAATATGACTTCAAAGGGTCTGCATTGGCTCACCGAACCTCACCAATCCTATCACTGCTGCATTTATGCCGCTGTACACACGTTTGATTCTCTTTCGGAGACATATAAATCCATAGGTTTTAAGATTCTTACTAGTCAGGTATATTCTTAGGCGTTTAATATGGGATGTAGAGTCCAATTCGTTGAGCAAGGAGTAGCTGTTGTCTATTACATGTTTGACTTATGGAATGGTATCTGTGCTAATTTCAATCTCTGGTTTTATACAGCACCCCAACTCACCTTTCCCCTTAAGCAAGCATAAGTTGGTTTTCTACATTTGAGACCCTGTTCTGTTTTGTAATTCAGTTCCTGTGTAGCCAAGTTTACATTCCGTGTAGTAGTGATATCTTATGATGTTTCATTTTCTCTGTGACTTATTTCACTTAGAATCATCGTACCTGAATCCACTCATTATGCTGCTACGGGCCTGATGATATAGATTTCATTGCTGAGTGATATTGCATTGTACGTAAGTACCACAACTTCTTTATCCATTTTTCGCTTTCTGTGATATTGAACTTGTACCGTAAATGAGGTTCTTGTAAACAGAGCCGTCCCAAACTTTGAGGTGGCTGTGTCTTTTTGATTTTTAATTTCCCTAAGCTATAGGACCATAAGTGGAAGTGCCCTAGGCTCTGTTGCTTTGTTTTTTAGATATTTCAGGAAACACCATACACTTCTCCAGAGTGGCTGTTGGCAATTTACATCCCGCCCATCAGCATAACAAGGCTCCCAGTTCTCCATGGCCTGTCCTGCCTTTCTGGATTTTATACTTTTTTCAGATGGCCCTTTTGACCGGGGGGCAGTGAGACTTCATTGTAGTGCAGATATCATTTTCAAGCTTGCTTGGTTGGCCAAAAAGGGCGTATGCGTTTTTTCCTGAATATATTCAGGAAAAAACGCATACGCCCTTTTTGGCCAAGTGCATCATTGTGGACGTTCTGTCTCTTTTCCTATGCTGTACATGCAATTCCAGTCTACCTCCTGAAATCGGATTCCTGCAATTCTGCCCCGCTTTCGAGTCCTCTTGGCAGCCTTACTTCAATATATTTTTGGACGATAGCTGTCATTTATAACTCTGCAGGTTTGTGAATTACAGTGCCCCTGAGCTCCTTTCTTCAACTCGCTTTCTTGTGAGCTGGCCGCAACACCGCAGGATTGCTTCAGGCCCTAGTGTGGTTCCGGCATGGCACGCTGAGCCTTTGGTTAATTCCTCTTCCTGGTGGGAAATGAGAGTTAAATTTGCCCGTCCAGACACCTCCAGCTAGTCTCTCATTGGTTCTCCCTATTCCTGTTCATTTTCCGCAGAAATGGCAAACTGGGCCAAACAGGAGGTTAAAGGCACTGACTCTCCAAGTGGGGAGAGTTTTAGTAAAGCGTCTGGAATGTTGCACCCGAGTACCAGGGGACGAAAACTGAGACACATTTGAACATGTTTCCCGATCACACGGTGGATCATACTCTGGGTTCCACATGCATGTTTTAGCTGAAAGAAGAATCCCTTAAACCTGGAGAGTTGAGACCCATGGAATGGGTACCATGCAATATGACTTCAAAGGGTCTGCATTTGCTCACCAAACCTCACCAATCCTATCACTGCTGCGTTTATGCCGCTCTACACACGCTTGATTCTCTTTCGGAGACATATAAATCCATAGGTTTTAACATTCTTACTAGTCAGGTATATTCTTAGGCGTTTAATACGGGATGTAGAGTCCACTTCGTTGAGCAAGGAGTAGCTGTTGTCTATTACATGTTTGGCTTATGGAATGGTATCTGTGCTAATTTCAATCTCTGGTTTTATACAGCACCCCAACTCACCTTTCTCCTTAAGCAAGCATAAGTTGGTTTTCTACATTTGAGACCCTGTTCTGTTTTGTAATTCAGTTCCTGTGTAGCCAAGTTTACATTCCGTGTAGTAGTGATATCTTATGATGTTTCTTTTTCTGTGTGACTTATTTCACTTAGAATCATCGTACCTGAATCCACTCATTATGCTGCTACGGGCCTGATGATATACATTTCATTGCTGAGTGATATTGCATTGTACGTAAGTACCACAACTTCTTTATCCAATTTTCGCTTTCTGTGATATTGAACTTGTACCGTAAACGAGGTTCTTATAAACAGAGCCGTCCCAAACTTTGGGGTGGCTGTGTCTTTTTGATTTTAATTTCCCTAAGCTATAGGACCATAAGTGGAAGTGCCCTAGGCTCTGTTGCTTTGTTTTTTAGATGTTTCAGGAAACACCATACACTTCTCCAGAGTGGCTGTTGGCAATTTACATCCCGCCCATCAGCATAACCAGGCTCCCAGTTCTCCATGGCCTGTCCGGCCTTTCTGGATTTTACACATTTTTCAGATGGCCCTTTTGACTGGGGGGCAGTGAGACTTCATTGTAGTGCAGATTTCCTTTGCAAGCTTGCTTGGTTGGCCAAAAAGGGCGTATGCGTTTTTTCCTGAATATATTCAGGAAAAAACGCATACGCCCTTTTTGGCCAAGTGCATCATTGTGGACGTTCTGTCTCTTTTCCTATGCTTTACATGCAATTCCAGTCTACCTCCTGAAATCGGATTCCTGTAATTCTGCCCCGCTTTCGAGTCCTCTTGGCAGCCTTATTTCAATATATTTTTGGACTATAGCTGTCATTTATAACTCTGCATGTTTGTGAATTACAGTGCCCCTGAGCTCCTTTCTTCAACTCGCTTTCTTGTGAGCTGACCGCAACACCGCAGCATTGCTTCAGGCCCTAGTGTGGTTCCGGCATGGCACGCTGAGCCTTTGGTTAATTCCTCTTCCTGGTGGGAAATGAGAGTTAAATTTGCCCGTCCAGACACCGCCAGCTATTCACTCATTGGTTCTCCCTATTCCTGTTCATTTTCTGCAGAAATTGCAAACTTGGCCAAACAGGAGGTTAAAGGCACTGACTCTCCAAGTGGGGAGAGTTTTAGTAAAGCGTCTGGAATGTTGCACCCGAGTACCAGGGGACGAAAACTGAGACGCATTTGAACACGTTTCCCGATCACACGGTGGATCATACTCTGGGTTCCACATGCATGTTTTAGCTGAAGGAAGAATCCCTTAAACCTGGAGAGTTGAGACCCATGGAATGGGTACCATGCAATATGACTTCAAAGGGTCTGCATTGGCTCACCGAACCTCACCAATCCTATCACTGCTGCATTTATGCCGCTGTACACACGTTTGATTCTCTTTCGGAGACATATAAATCCATAGGTTTTAAGATTCTTACTAGTCAGGTATATTCTTAGGCGTTTAATATGGGATGTAGAGTCCAATTCGTTGAGCAAGGAGTAGCTGTTGTCTATTACATGTTTGACTTATGGAATGGTATCTGTGCTAATTTCAATCTCTGGTTTTATACAGCACCCCAACTCACCTTTCCCCTTAAGCAAGCATAAGTTGGTTTTCTACATTTGAGACCCTGTTCTGTTTTGTAATTCAGTTCCTGTGTAGCCAAGTTTACATTCCGTGTAGTAGTGATATCTTATGATGTTTCATTTTCTCTGTGACTTATTTCACTTAGAATCATCGTACCTGAATCCACTCATTATGCTGCTACGGGCCTGATGATATAGATTTCATTGCTGAGTGATATTGCATTGTACGTAAGTACCACAACTTCTTTATCCATTTTTCGCTTTCTGTGATATTGAACTTGTACCGTAAATGAGGTTCTTGTAAACAGAGCCGTCCCAAACTTTGAGGTGGCTGTGTCTTTTTGATTTTTAATTTCCCTAAGCTATAGGACCATAAGTGGAAGTGCCCTAGGCTCTGTTGCTTTGTTTTTTAGATATTTCAGGAAACACCATACACTTCTCCAGAGTGGCTGTTGGCAATTTACATCCCGCCCATCAGCATAACAAGGCTCCCAGTTCTCCATGGCCTGTCCTGCCTTTCTGGATTTTATACTTTTTTCAGATGGCCCTTTTGACCGGGGGGCAGTGAGACTTCATTGTAGTGCAGATTTCCTTTGCAAGCTTGCTTGGTTGGCCAAAAAGGGCGTATGCGTTTTTTCCTGAATATATTCAGGAAAAAACGCATACGCCCTTTTTGGCCAAGTGCATCATTGTGGACGTTCTGTCTCTTTTCCTATGCTTTACATGCAATTCCAGTCTACCTCCTGAAATCGGATTCCTGCAATTCTGCCCCACTTTCGAGTCCTCTTGGCAGCCTTACTTCAATATATTTTTGGACGATAGCTGTCATTTATAACTCTGCAGGTTTGTGAATTACAGTGCCCCTGAGCTCCTTTCTTCAACTCGCTTTCTTGTGAGCTGGCCGCAACCCCGCAACATTGCTTCAGGCCCTAGTGTGGTTCCGGCATGGCACGCTGAGCCTTTGGTTAATTCCTCTTCCTGGTGGGAAATGAGAGTTAAATTTGCCGGTTCAGACACCTCCAGCTAGTCTCTCATTGGTTCTCCCTATTCCTGTTCATCTTCCGCAGAAATTGCAAACTGGGCCAAACAGGAGGTTAAAGGCACTGACTCTCCAAGTGGGGAGAGTTTTAGTAAAGCGTCTGGAATGTTGCACCCGAGTACCAGGGGACGAAACCTGAGACACATTTGAACACGTTTCCCGATCACACGGTGGATCATACTCTGGGTTCCACATGCATGTTTTAGCTGAAGGAAGAATCCCTTAAACCTGGAGAGTTGAGACCCATGGAATGGGTACCATGCAATATGACTTCAAAGGTTCTGCATTTGCTCACCGAACCTCACCAATCCTATCACTGCTGCGTTTATGCAGCTGTACACATGCTTGATTCTCTTTTGGAGACATATAAATCCATAGATTTTAAGATTCTTACTAGTCAGGTATATTCTTAGGCGTTTAATATGGGGTGTAGAGTCCACTTCGTTGAGCAAGGAGTAGCTCTTGTCTATTACATATTTGGCTTATGGAACGGTATCTGTGCTAATTTCAATCTCTGGTTTTATGCAGCACCCCAACTCACCTTTCCCCTTAAGCAAGCATAAGTTGGTTTTCTACATTTGAGACCCTGTTCTGTTTTGTAATTCAGTTCCTGTGTAGCCAAGTTTACATTCCGTGTAGTAGTGATATCTTATGATGTTTCTTTTTCTGTGTGACTTATTTCACTTAGAATCATCGTACCTGAATCCACTCATTATGCTACTATGGGCCTGATGATATACATTTCATTGCTGAGTGATATTGCATTGTACGTAAGTACCACAACTTCTTTATCCATTTTTTACTTTCTGTGATATTGAACTTGTACCGTAAACGAGGTTCTTGTAAACAGAGCCGTCCCAAAATTTGGGGTGGCTGTGTCTTTTTGATTTTAATTTCCCTAAGCTATAGAACCGTAAGTGGAAGTGCCCTAGGCTCTGTTGCTTTGTTTTTTAGATGTTTCAGGAAACACCATACACTTCTCCAGAGTTGCTGTTGGCAATTTACATCCCGCACATCAGCATAACAAGGCTCCCAATTCTCCATGGCCTGTCCTGCCTTTCTGGATTTTACACTTTTTTCAGATGACCCTTTTGACCGGGGGGCAGTGAGACTTCATTGTAATGCAGATTTCCTTTGCAAGCTTGCTTGGTTGGCCAAAAAGGGCGTATGCGTTTTTTCCTGAATGTATTCAGGAAAAAACGCATACGCCCTTTTTGGCCAAGTGCATCATTGTGGGCGTTCTGCCTCTTTTCCTATGCTTTACATGCAATTCCAGTCTACCTCCTGAAATCGGTTTCCTGCAATTCTGCCCCGCTTTCAAGTCCTCTTGGCAGCCTTACTTCAATATATTTTTGGACGATAGCTGTCATTTATAACTCTGCAGGTTTGTGAATGACAGTCCCCCTGAGCTCCTTTCTTCAACTCGCTTTCTTCTGAGCTGGCCGCAACACCGCAGGATTGCTTCAGGCCCTAGTGTGGTTCCGGCATGGCACGCTGAGCCTTTGGTTAATTCCTCTTCCTGGTGGGAAATGAGAGTTAAATTTGCCCGTCCAGACACCTCCAGATAGTCTCTCATTGGTTCTCCCTATTCCTGTTCATTTTCCGCAGAAATTGCAAACTGGGCCAAACAGGAAGTTAAAGGCACTGACTCTCCAAGTGGGGAGAGTGTTAGTAAAGCATCTGGAATGTTGCACCCGAGTACCAGGGGACGAAATCTGACACATTTGAACACATTTCCCGATCACACGGTGGATCATACTCTGGGTTCCACATGCATGTTTTAGCTGAAGGAAGAATCCCTTAAACCTGGAGAGTTGAGACCCATGGAATGGGTACCATGAAATATGACTTCAAAGGGTCTGCATTTGCTCACCGAACCTCACCAATCCTATCACTGCTGCGTTTGTGCCGCTGTACACACGCTTGATTCTCTTTTGGAGACATATAAATCCATAGGATTTAAGATTCTTACTAGTCAGGTGTATTCTTAGGCGTTTAATATGAGATGTAGAGTCCACTTCGTTGAGCAAGGAGTAGCTCTTGTCTATTACATATTTGGCTTATGGAACGGTATCTGTGCTAATTTCAATCTCTGGTTTTATGCAGCACCCCAACTCACCTTTCCCCTTAAGCAAGCATAAGTTGGTTTTCTACATTTGAGACCCTGTTCTGTTTTGTAATTCAGTTTCTGTGTAGGCAAGTTTACATTCCTTGTAGTAATGATATCTTATGATGTTTCTTTTTCTGTGTGACTTATTTCACTTAGAATCATCGTACCTGAATCCACTCATTATGCTGCTACGGGCCTGATGATATAGATTTCATTGCTGAGTGATATTGCATTGTACGTAAGTACCACAAATTCTTTATCCATTTTTCACTTTCTGTGTTATTGAACTTGTACCGTAAACGAGGTTCTTGTAAACAGAGCCGTCCCAAACTTTGGGGTGGCTGTGTCTTTTTGATTTTAATTTCCCTAAGCTATAGGACCATAAGTGGAAGTGCCCTAGGCTCTGTTGCTTTGTTTTTTAGATGTTTCAGGAAACACCATACACTTCTCCAGAGTGGCTGTTGGCAATTTACATCCCGCCCATCAGCATAACAAGGCTCCCAATTCTCCATGGCCTGTCCTGCCTTTCTGGATTTTATACATTTTTCAGATGGCCCTTTTGACTGGGGAGCAGTGAGACTTCATTGTAGTGCAGATTTCCTTTGCAAGCTTGCTTGGTTGGCCAAAAAGGGCGTATGCGTTTTTTCCTGAATATATTCAGGAAAAAACGCATACGCCCTTTTTGGCCAAGTGCATCATTCTGGACGTTCTGCCTCTTTTCCTATGCTTTACATGCAATTCCAGTCTACCTCCTGAAATCGGTTTCCTGCAATTCTGCCCCGCTTTCAAGTCCTCTTGGCAGCCTTACTTCAATATATTTTTGGACGATAGTTGTCATTTATAACTCTGCAGGTTTGTGAATTACAGTGCCCCTGAGCTCCTTTCTTCAACTCGCTTTCTTGTGAGCTGGCCGCAACACCGCAGGATTGCTTCAGGCCCTAGTGTGGTTCCGGCATGGCACGCTGAGCCTTTGGTTAATTCCTCTTCCTGGTGGGAAATGAGAGTTAAATTTGCCCGTCCAGACACCTCCAGCTAGTCTCTCATTGGTTCTCCCTATTCCTGTTCATTTTCCGCAGAAATGGCAAACTGGGCCAAACAGGAGGTTAAAGGCACTGACTCTCCAAGTGGGGAGAGTGTTAGTAAAGCGACTGGAATGTTGCACCCGAGTACCAGGGGACGAAAACTGACACATTTGAACACGTTTCCTAATCACACGGTGGATCATACTCTGGGTTCCACATGCATGTTTTAGCTGAAGGAAGAATCCCTTAAACCTGGAGATTTGAGACCCATGGAATGGGTACCATGCAATATGATTTCATAGGGTCTGCATGTGTTCACCGAACCTCACCAATCCTATCACTGCAGCATTTATGCCGCTGTACACATGCTTGATTCTCTTTCGGAGACATATAAATCCATAGGTTTTAAGATTCTTACTAGTCAGGTATATTCTTAGGCGTTTAATATGGGGTGTAGAGTCCACTTCGTTGAGCAAGGAGTAGCTCTTGTCTATTACATATTTGGCTTATGGAACGGTATCTGTGCTAATTTCAATCTCTGGTTTTATGCAGCACCCCAACTCACCTTTCCCCTTACGCAAGCATAAGTTGGTTTTCTACATTTGAGACCCTGTTCTGTTTTGTAATTCAGTTCCTGTGTAGCCAAGTTTACATTCCGTGTAGTAGTGATATCTTATGATGTTTCTTTTTCTGTGTGACTTATTTCACTTAGAATCATCGTATCTGAATCTACTCATTATGCTGCTATGGGCCTGATGATATAGATTTCATTGCTGAGTGATATTGCATTGTACGTAAGTACCACGACTTCTTTATCCATTTTTTCGTTTCTGTGATATTGAACTTGTACTGTAAACGAGGTTCTTGTAAACAGAGCCGTCCCAAAATTTGGGGTGGCTGTGTCTTTTTGATTTTAATTTCCCTAAGCTATAGGACCATAAGTGGAAGTGCCCTAGGCTCTGTTGCTTTGTTTTTTAGATGTTTCAGGAAACACCATACACTTCTCCAGAGTGGCTGTTGGCAATTTACATCCCGCACATCAGCATAACAAGGCTCCCAATTCTCCATGGCCTGTCCTGCCTTTCTGGATTTTACACTTTTTTCAGATGGCCCTTTTGACTGGGGGGCAGTGAGACTTCATTGTAATGCAGATATCCTTTGCAAGCTTGCTTGGTTGGCCAAAAAGGGCGTATGCGTTTTTTCCTGAATATATTCAAGAAAAAACGCATACGCCCTTTTTGGCCAAGTGCATCATTGTGGACGTTCTGCCTCTTTTCCTATGCTTTACATGCAATTCCAGTCTACCTCCTGAAATCGGTTTCCTGAAATTCTGCCCCGCTTTCAAGTCCTCTTGGCAGCCTTACTTCAATATATTTTTGGACGATAGCTGTCATTTATAACTCTGCAGGTTTGTGAATTACAGTGCCTCTGAGCTCCTTTCTTCAACTCGCTTTCTTGTGAGCTGGCTGCAACACCGCAGCATTGCTTCAGGCCCTAGTGTGGTTCCGGCATGGCACGCTGAGCCTTTGGTTAATTCCTCTTCCTGGTGGGAAATGAGAGTTAAATTTGCCCGTACAGGCACCTCCAGCTAGTCTCTCATTGGTTCTCCCTATTCCTGTTCATTTTCCTCAAAAATGGCAAACTTGGCCAAACAGGAGGTTAAAGGCACTGACTCTCCAAGTGGGGAGAGTGTTAGTAAAGCGTCTGGAATGTTGCACCCGAGTACCAGGGGACGAAACCTGAGACACATTTGAACACGTTTCCCAATCACAAGGTGGATCATACTCTGGGTTCCACATGCATGTTTTAGCTGAAGGAAGAATCCCTTAAACCTGGAGAGTTGAGACCCATGGAATGGGTACCATACAATATATATTCAAAGGTTCTGCATTGGCTCACTGAACCTCACCAATCTTACCACTGCTGCGCTTTTGCCACTGTACACACGCTTGATTCTCTTTCGGAGACATATAAGTCCATAGATTTTAAGATTCTTACTAGTCAGGTATATTCTTAGACGTTTAATATGGGGTATTCAGTCCTCTTCGTTGAGCAAAGACTAGCTCTTGTCTATTACATATTTGGCTTATGGAACGGTATCTGTGCTAATTTCAATCTCTGGTTTTATGCAGCACCCCAACTCACCTTTCCCCTTAAGCAAGCATAAGTTGGTTTTCTACATTTGAGACCCTGTTCTGTTTTGTAATACAGTTCCTGTGTAGCCAAGTTTACATTCCGTGTAGTAGTGATATCTTATGATGTTTCTTTTTCTGTGTGACTTATCTCACTTAGAATCATCGTACCTGAATCCACTCATTATGCTGCTACGGGCCTGATGACATAGATTTCATTGCTGAGTGATATTGCATTGTACGTAAGTACCACAACTTCTTTATCCATTTTTCGCTTTCTGCGATATTGAACTTGTACCGTAAACGAGGTTCTTGTAAACAGAGCCGTCCCAAACTTTGGGGTGGCTGTGTCTTTTTGATTTTAATTTCCCTAAGCTATAGGACCATAAGTGGAAGTGCCCTAGGCTCTGTTGCTTTGTTTTTTAGATGTTTCAGGAAACACCATACACTTCTCCAGAGTGGCTGTTGGCAATTTACATCCCGCCCATCAGCATAACAAGGCTCCCATGTCTCCATGGCCTGTCCTGCCTTTCTGGATTTTACACTTTTTTCAGATGGCCCTTTTGACCGGGGGGCAGTGAGACTTCATTGTAGTGCAGATTTCCTTTGCAAGCTTGCTTGGTTGGCCAAAAAGGGCGTATGCGTTTTTTCCTGAATATATTCAAGAAAAAACGCATACGCCCTTTTTGGCCAAGTGCATCATTATGGGCGTTCTGCCTCTTTTCCTATGCTTTACATGCAATTCCAGTCTACCTCCTGAAATCGGTTTCCTGCAATTCTGCCCCGCTTTCAATTCCTCTTGGCAGCCTTACTTCAATATATTTTTGGACGATAGCTATAATTTTTAACTCTGCAGGTTTGTGAATGACAGTGCCCCTGAGCTCCTTTCTTCAACTCGCTTTCTTGTGAGCTGGCCGCAACACCGCAGGATTGCTTCAGGCCCTAGTGTGGTTCCGGCATGGCACGCTGGGCCTTTGGTTAATTCCTCTTCCTGGTGGGAAATGAGAGTTAAATTTGCCCGTCCAGACACCTCCAGATAGTCTCTCATTGGTTCTCCCTATTCCTGTTCATTTTCCGCAGAAATTGCAAACTGGGCCAAACAGGAAGTTAAAGGCACTGACTCTCCAAGTGGGGAGAGTGTTAGTAAAGCGTCTGGAATGTTGCACCCGAGTACCAGGGGACGAAATCTGACACATTTGAACACGTTTCCCAATCACACGGTGGATCATACTCTGGGTTCCACATGCATGTTTTAGCTGAAGGAAGAATCCCTTAAACCTGGAGAGTTGAGACCCATGGAATGGGTACCATGAAATATGACTTCAAAGGGTCTGCATTTGCTCACCGAACCTCACCAATCCTATCACTGCTGCGTTTATGCCGCTGTACACACGCTTGATTCTCTTTTGGAGACATATAAATCCATAGGAATTAAGATTCTTACTAGTCAGGTGTATTCTTAGGCGTTTAATATGAGATGTAGAGTCCACTTCGTTGAGCAAGGAGTAGCTCTTGTCTATTACATATTTGGCTTATGGAACGGTATCTGTGCTAATTTAAATCTCTGGTTTTATGCAGCACCCCAACTCACCTTTCCCCTTAAGCAAGCATAAGTTGGTTTTCTACATTTGAGACCCTGTTCTGTTTTGTAATTCAGTTTCTGTGTAGGCAAGTTTACATTCCGTGTAGTAGTGATATCTTATGATGTTTCTTTTTCTGTGTGACTTATTTCACTTAGAATCATCGTACCTGAATCCACTCATTATGCTGCTACGGGCCTGATGATATAGATTTCATTGCTGAGTGATATTGCATTGTACGTAAGTGCCACAAATTCTTTATCCATTTTTCACTTTCTGTGTTATTGAACTTGTACCGTAAATGAGGTTCTTGTAAACAGAGCCGTCCCAAACTTTGGGGTGGCTTTGTCTTTTTGATTTTAATTTCCCTAAGCTATAGGACCATAAGTGGAAGTGCCCTAGGCTCTGTTGCTTTGTTTTTTAGATGTTTCAGGAAACACCATACACTTCTCCAGAGTGGCTGTTGGCAATGTACATCCCGCCCATCAGCATAACAAGGCTCCCAGTTCTCCATGGCCTGTCCTGCCTTTCTGGATTTTATACATTTTTCAGATGGCCCTTTTGACTGGGGAGCAGGGAGACTTCATTGTAGTGCAGATTTCCTTTGCAAGCTTGCTTGGTTGGCCAAAAAGGGCGTATGCGTTTTTTCCTGAATATATTCAGGAAAAAACGCATACGCCTTTTTGGCCAAGTGCATCATTGTGGACGTTCTGCCTCTTTTCCTATGCTTTACATGCAATTCCAGTCTACCTCCTGAAATCGGTTTCC
This sequence comes from Pseudorca crassidens, assembly GCF_039906515.1. Classification (NCBI taxonomy): domain Eukaryota; kingdom Metazoa; phylum Chordata; class Mammalia; order Artiodactyla; family Delphinidae; genus Pseudorca; species Pseudorca crassidens. The sequence goes on from NC_090296.1 coordinate 165,931,663, forward strand.
TGCAATTCTGCCCCGCTTTCAAGTCCTCTTGGCAGCCTTACTTCAATATATTTTTGGACGATAGCTGTCATTTATAACTCTGCAGGTTTGTGAATTACAGTGCCCCTGAGCTCCTTTCTTCAACTCGCTTTCTTGTGAGCTGGCCGCAACACCGCAGCATTGCTTCAGGCCCTAGTGTGGTTCCGGCATGGCACGCTGAGCCTTTGGTTAATTCCTCTTCCTGGTGGGAAATGAGAGTTAAATTTGCCCGTCCAGACACCTCCAGCTAGTCTCTCATTGGTTCTCCCTATTCCTGTTCATTTTCCGCAGAAATGGCAAACTGGGCCAAACAGGAGGTTAAAGGCACTGACTCTCCAAGTGGGGAGAGTGTTAGTAAAGCGTCTGGAATGTTGCACCCGAGTACCAGGGGACGAAAACTGAGACACATTTGAACACGTTTCCCGATCACATGGTGGATCATACTCTGGGTTCCACATGCATGTTTTAGCTGAAGGAAGAATCCCTTAAACCTGGAGAGTTGAGACCCATGGAATGGGTACCATGCAATATGACCTCAAAGGGACTGCATTTGCTCACCGAACCTCACCAATCCTATCACTGCTTCGTTCATGCCGCTGTACACACGCTTGATTCTCTTTCGGAGACATAGAAATCTATAGGTTTTAAGATTCTTACTGGTCAGGTATATTCTTAGGCGTTTAATATGGGGTGTAGAGTCCACTTCGTTGAGCAAGGAGTAGCTCTTGTCTATTACATATTTGGCTCATGGAACGGTATCTGTGCTAATTTAAATCTCTGGTTTTATGCAGCACCCCAACTCACCTTTCCCCTTAAGCAAGCATAAGTTGGTTTTCTACATTTGAGATCCTGTTCTGTTTTGTAATTCAGTTTCTATGTAGGCAAGTTTACATTCCTTGTAGTAGTGATATCTTATGATGTTTCTTTTTCTGTGTGACTTATTTCACTGAGAATCATCGTACCTGAATCCACTCATTATGCTGCTACGGGCCTGATGATATAGATTTCATTGCTGAGTGATATTGCATTGTACGTAAGTACCACAACTTCTTTATCCATTTTTCGCTTTCTGTGATATTGAACTTGTACCGTAAACGAGGTTCTTGTAAACGGAGCCGTCCCAAATTTTGGGGTGGCTGTGTCTTTTTGATTTTAATTTCCCTAAGCTATAGGACCATAAGTGGAAGTGCCCTAGGCTCTGTTGCTTTGTTTTTTAGATGTTTCAGGAAACACCATACACTTCTCCAGAGTGGCTGTTGGCAATTTACATCCCGCCCATCAGCATAACAAGGCTCCCAGTTCTCCATGGCCTGTCCTGCCTTTCTGGATTTTATACATTTTTCAGATGGCCCTTTTGACTGGGGAGCAGTGAGACTTCATTGTAGTGCAGATTTCCTTTGCAAGCTTGCTTGGTTGGTCAAAAAGGGCGTATGCGTTTTTTCCTGAATATATTCAGGAAAAAACGCATACGCCCTTTTTGGCCAAGTGCATCATTGTGGACGTTCTGCCTCTTTTCCTATGCTTTACATGCAATTCCAGTCTACCTCCTGAAATCGGTTTCCTGCAATTCTGCCCCGCTTTCAAGTCCTCTTGGCAGCCTTACTTCAATATATTTTTGGACGATAGCTGTCATTTATAACTCTGCAGGTTTGTGAATTACAGTGCCTCTGAGCTCCTTTCTTCAACTCGCTTTCTTGTGAGCTGGCTGCAACACCGCAGTCTTGCTTCAGGCCCTAGTGTGGTTCCGGCATGGCACGCTGAGCCTTTGGTTAATTCCTCTTCCTGGTGGGAAATGAGAGTTAAATTTGCCCGTCCAGGCACCTCCAGCTAGTCTCTCATTGGTTCTCCCTATTCCTGTTCATTTTCCGCAGAAATGGCAAAACTGGGCCAAACAGGAGGTTAAAGGCACTGACTCTCCAAGTGGGGAGAGTGTTAGTAAAGCGTCTGGAATGTTGCACCCGAGTACCAGGGGACGAAACCTGAGACACATTTGAACACGTTTCCCAATCACACGGTGGATCATACTCTGGGTTCCACATGCATGTTTTAGCTGAAGGAAGAATCCCTTAAACCTGGAGAGTTGAGACCCATGGAATGGGTACCATGCAATATAAATTCAAAGGTTCTGCATTGGCTCACCGAACCTCACCAATCTTATCACTGCTGCGCTTTTGCCACTGTACACACGCTTGATTCTCTTTCGGAGACATATAAATCCATAGATTTTAAGATTCTTACTAGTCAGGTATATTCTTAGACGTTTAATATGGGGTATTCAGTCCTCTTCGTTGAGCAAAGACTAGCTCTTGTCTATTACATATTTGGCTTATGGAACGGTATCTGTGCTAATTTCAATCTCTGGTTTTATGCAGCACCCCAACTCACCTTTCCCCTTAAGCAAGCATAAGTTGGTTTTCTACATTTGAGACCCTGTTCTGTTTTGTAATTCAGTTCCTGTGTAGCCAAGTTTACATTCCGTGTAGTAGTGATATCTTATGATGTTTCTTTTTCTGTGTGACTTATCTCACTTAGAATCATCGTACCTGAAACCACTCATTATGCTGCTATGGGCCTGATGATATAGATTTCATTGCTGAGTGATATTGCATTGTACGTAAGTACCACAACTTCTTTATCCATTTTTCACTTTCTGTGATATTGAACTTGTACTGTAAACGAGGTTCTTGTAAACAGAGCCGTCCCAAACTTTGGGGTGGCTGTGTCTTTTTGATTTTAATTTCCCTAAGCTATAGGACCATAAGTGGAAGTGCCCTAGGCTCTGTTGCTTTGTTTTTTAGATGTTTCAGGAAACACCATACACTTCTCCAGAGTGGCTGTTGGCAATTTACATCCCGCCCATCAGCATAACAAGGCTCCCAATTCTCCATGGCCTGTCCTGCCTTTCTGGATTTTACACTTTTTTCCGATGGCCCTTTTGACCGGGGGGCAGTGAGACTTCATTGTAGTGCAGATTTCCTTTGCAAGCTTGCTTGGTTGGCCAAAAAGGGCATATGCGTTTTTTCCTGAATATATTCAGGAAAAAACGCATACGCCATTTCTGGCCAAGTGCATCATTGTGGACGTTCTGCCTCTTTTCCTATGCTTTACATGCAATTCCAGTCTACCTCCTGAAACCGGTTTCCTGCAATTCTGCCCCTCTTTCAAGTCCTCTTGGCAGCCTTACTTCAATATATTTTTGGACGATAGCTGTCATTTTTAACTCTGCAGGTTTGTGAATTACAGTGCCCCTGAGCTCCTTTCTTCAACTCGCTTTCTTGTGAGCTGGCCGCAACACCGCAGGATTGCTTCAGGCCCTAGTGTGGTTCCGGCATGGCACGCAGAGCCTTTGGTTAATTCCTCTTCCTGGTGGGAAATGAGAGTTAAATTTGCCCGTACAGGCACCTCCAGCTAGTCTCTCATTGGTTCTCCCTATTCCTGTTCATTTTCCGCAGAAATTGCAAACTGGGCCAAACAGGAGGTTAAAGGCACTGACTCTCCAAGTGGGGAGAGTGTTAGTAAAGCGTCTGGAATGTTGCACCCGAGTACCAGGGGACGAAACCTGAGACACATTTGAACACGTTTCCCGATCACACGGTGGATCATACTCTGGGTTCCACATGCATTTTTTAGCTGAAAGAAGAATCCCGTAAACCTGGAGAGTTGAGACCCATGGAATGGGTACCATGCAATATGACTTCAAAGGGTCTGCATTTGCTCACCAAACCTCACCAATCCTATCACTGCTGCGTTTATGCAGCTGTACACACGCTTGATTCTCTTTTGGAGACATATAAATCCATAGGTTTTAAGATTCTTACTAGTCAGGTTTATTCTTAGGCGTTTAATATGGGGTGTAGAGTCCACTTCGTTGAGCAAGGAGTAGCTCTTGTCTATTTCATCTTTGGCTTATGGAACGGTATCTGTGCTAATTTCAATCTCTGGTTTTATGCAGCACCCCAACTCACCTTTCCCCTTAAGCAAGCATAAGTTGGTTTTCTACATTTGAGACCCTGTTCTGTTTTGTAGTTCAGTTCCTGTGTAGCCAAGTTTACATTCCGTGTAGTAGTGATATCTTATGATGTTTCTTTTTCTGTGTGACTTATCTCACTTAGAATCATCGTACCTGAATCCACTCATTATGCTGCTATGGGCCTGATGATATAGATTTCATTGCTGAGTGATATTGCATTGTACGTAAGTACCACAACTTCTTTATCCATTTTTCGCTTTCTGTGATATTGAACTTGTACCGTAAACGAGGTTCTTGTAAACAGAGCCGTCCCAAACTTTGGGGTGGCTGTGTCTATTTGATTTTAATTTCCCTAAGCTATAGGACCATAAGTGGAAGTGCCCTAGGCTCTGTTGCTTTGTTTTTTAGATGTTTCAGGAAACACCATACACTTCTCCAGAGTGGCTGTTGGCAATTTACATCCCGCCCATCAGCATAACAAGGCTCCCAGTTCTCCATGGCCTGTCCTGCCTTTCTGGATTTTACACTTTTTTCAGATGGCCCTTTTGACTGGGGGGCAGTGAGACTTCATTGTAGTGCAGATTTCCTTTGCAAGCTTGCTTGGTTGGCCAAAAAGGGCGTATGCGTTTTTTCCTGAATATATTCAAGAAAAAACGCATACGCCCTTTTTGGCCAAGTGCATCATTGTGGACGTTCTGCCTCTTTTCCTATGCTTTACATGCAATTCCAGTCTACCTCCTGAAATCGGTTTCCTGCAATTCTGCCCCACTTTCGAGTCCTCTTGGCAGCCTTACTTCAATATATTTTTGGACGATAGCTGTCATTTATAACTCTGCAGGTTTGTGAATTACAGTGCCCCTGGGCTCCTTTCTTCAACTCGCTTTCTTGTGAGCTGGCCGCAACACCGCAGGATTGCTTCAGGCCCTAGTGTGGTTCCAGCATGGCATGCTGAGCCTTTGGTTAATTCCTCTTCCTGGTGGGAAATGAGAGTTAAATTTGCCCGTCCAGACACCTCCAGCTAGTCTCTCATTGGTTCTCCCTATTCCTGTTCATTTTCCGCAGAAATTGCAAACTGGGCCAAACAGGAGGTTAAAGGCACTGACTCTCCAAGTGGGGAGAGTTTTAATAAAGCGTCTGGAATGTTGCACCCGAGTACCAGGGGACAAAAACAGAGACACATTTGAACACGTTTCCCGATCACACGGTGGATCATACTCTGGGTTCCACATGCATGTTTTAGGTGAAGGAAGAATCCCTTAAACCTGGAGAGTTGAGACCCATGGAATGGCTACCATGCAATATGACTTCAAAGGGTCTGCATTTGCTCATCGAACCTCACCAATCCTATCACTGCTGCATTTATGCCGCTGTACACATGCTTGATTCTCTTTTGGAGACATATAAATCCATAGGTTTTAAGATTCTTACTAGTCAGGTATATTCTTAGGCGATTAATATGGGGTGTAGAGCCCACTTCGTTGAGCAAGGAGTAGCTCTTGTCTATTACATATTGGGCTTATGGAATGGTATCTGTGCTAATTTCAATCTCTGGTTTTATGCAGCACCCCAACTCACCTTTCCCCTTAAGCAAGCATAAGTTGGTTTTCTACATTTGAGACCGCGTTCTGTTTTGTAATTCAGTTCCTGTGTAGCCAAGTTTACATTCCGTGTAGTAGTGATATCTTATGATGTTTCTTTTTCTGTGCGACTTATTTCACTTAGAATCATCGTACCTGAATCCACTCATTATGCTGCTACGGGCCTGATGATATAGATTTCATTGCTGAGTGATATTGCATTGTACGTAAGTACCACAAATTCTTTATCCATTTTTCACCTTCTGTGATATTGAATTTGTACTGTAAATGAGGTTCTTGTAAACAGAGCCATCCCAAACTTTGGGGTGGCTGTGTCTTTTTGATTTTAATTTCCCTAAGCTATAGGACCATAAGTGGAAGTGCCCTAGGCTCTGTTGCTTTGTTTTTTAGATGTTTCAGGAAACACCATACACTTCTCCAGAGTGGCTGTTGGCAATTTACATCCCGCCCATCAGCATAACAAGGCTCCCAATTCTCCATGGCCTGTCCTGCCTTTCTGGATTTTACACTTTTTTCCGATGGCCCTTTTGACCGGGGGGCAGTGAGACTTCATTGTAGTGCAGATTTCCTTTGCAAGCTTGCTTGGTTGGCCAAAAAGGGCATATGCGTTTTTTCCTGAATATATTCAGGAAAAAACGCATACGCCATTTCTGGCCAAGTGCATCATTGTGGACGTTCTGCCTCTTTTCCTATGCTTTACATGCAATTCCAGTCTACCTCCTGAAACCGGTTTCCTGCAATTCTGCCCCTCTTTCAAGTCCTCTTGGCAGCCTTACTTCAATATATTTTTGGACGATAGCTGTCATTTTTAACTCTGCAGGTTTGTGAATTACAGTGCCCCTGAGCTCCTTTCTTCAACTCGCTTTCTTGTGAGCTGGCCGCAACACCGCAGGATTGCTTCAGGCCCTAGTGTGGTTCCGGCATGGCACGCAGAGCCTTTGGTTAATTCCTCTTCCTGGTGGGAAATGAGAGTTAAATTTGCCCGTACAGGCACCTCCAGCTAGTCTCTCATTGGTTCTCCCTATTCCTGTTCATTTTCCGCAGAAATTGCAAACTGGGCCAAACAGGAGGTTAAAGGCACTGACTCTCCAAGTGGGGAGAGTGTTAGTAAAGCGTCTGGAATGTTGCACCCGAGTACCAGGGGACGAAACCTGAGACACATTTGAACACGTTTCCCGATCACACGGTGGATCATACTCTGGGTTCCACATGAATTTTTTAGCTGAAGGAAGAATCCCGTAAACCTGGAGAGTTGAGACCCATGGAATGGGTACCATGCAATATGACTTCAAAGGGTCTGCATTTGCTCACCAAACCTCACCAATCCTATCACTGCTGCGTTTATGCAGCTGTACACACGCTTGATTCTCTTTTGGAGACATATAAATCCATAGGTTTTAAGATTCTTACTAGTCAGGTTTATTCTTAGGCGTTTAATATGGGGTGTAGAGTCCACTTCGTTGAGCAAGGAGTAGCTCTTGTCTATTTCATCTTTGGCTTATGGAACGGTATCTGTGCTAATTTCAATCTCTGGTTTTATGCAGCACCCCAACTCACCTTTCCCCTTAAGCAAGCATAAGTTGGTTTTCTACATTTGAGACCCTGTTCTGTTTTGTAGTTCAGTTCCTGTGTAGCCAAGTTTACATTCCGTGTAGTAGTAATATCTTATGATGTTTCTTTTTCTGTGTGACTTATCTCACTTAGAATCATCGTACCTGAATCCACTCATTATGCTGCTATGGGCCTGATGATATAGATTTCATTGCTGAGTGATATTGCATTGTACGTAAGTACCACAACTTCTTTATCCATTTTTCGCTTTCTGTGATATTGAACTTGTACCGTAAACGAGGTTCTTGTAAACAGAGCCGTCCCAAACTTTGGGGTGGCTGTGTCTATTTGATTTTAATTTCCCTAAGCTATAGGACCATAAGTGGAAGTGCCCTAGGCTCTGTTGCTTTGTTTTTTAGATGTTTCAGGAAACACCATACACTTCTCCAGAGTGGCTGTTGGCAATTTACATCCCGCCCATCAGCATAACAAGGCTCCCAGTTCTCCATGGCCTGTCCTGCCTTTCTGGATTTTACACTTTTTTCAGATGGCCCTTTTGACTGGGGGGCAGTGAGACTTCATTGTAGTGCAGATTTCCTTTGCAAGCTTGCTTGGTTGGCCAAAAAGGGCGTATGCGTTTTTTCCTGAATATATTCAAGAAAAAACGCATACGCCCTTTTTGGCCAAGTGCATCATTGTGGACGTTCTGCCTCTTTTCCTATGCTTTACATGCAATTCCAGTCTACCTCCTGAAATCGGTTTCCTGCAATTCTGCCCCGCTTTCGAGTCCTCTTGGCAGCCTTACTTCAATATATTTTTGGACGATAGCTGTCATTTATAACTCTGCAGGTTTGTGAATTACAGTGCCCCTGGGCTCCTTTCTTCAACTCGCTTTCTTGTGAGCTGGCCGCAACACCGCAGGATTGCTTCAGGCCCTAGTGTGGTTCCAGCATGGCATGCTGAGCCTTTGGTTAATTCCTCTTCCTGGTGGGAAATGAGAGTTAAATTTGCCCGTCCAGACACCTCCAGCTAGTCTCTCATTGGTTCTCCCTATTCCTGTTCATTTTCCGCAGAAATTGCAAACTGGGCCAAACAGGAGGTTAAAGGCACTGACTCTCCAAGTGGGGAGAGTTTTAATAAAGCGTCTGGAATGTTGCACCCGAGTACCAGGGGACAAAAACAGAGACACATTTGAACACGTTTCCCGATCACACGGTGGATCATACTCTGGGTTCCACATGCATGTTTTAGGTGAAGGAAGAATCCCTTAAACCTGGAGAGTTGAGACCCATGGAATGGCTACCATGCAATATGACTTCAAAGGGTCTGCATTTGCTCATCGAACCTCACCAATCCTATCACTGCTGCATTTATGCCGCTGTACACATGCTTGATTCTCTTTTGGAGACATATAAATCCATAGGTTTTAAGATTCTTACTAGTCAGGTATATTCTTAGGCGATTAATATGGGGTGTAGAGCCCACTTCGTTGAGCAAGGAGTAGCTCTTGTCTATTACCTATTTGGCTTATGGAATGGTATCTGTGCTAATTTCAATCTCTGGTTTTATGCAGCACCCCAACTCACCTTTACCCTTAAGCAAGCATAAGTTGGTTTTCTACATTTGAGATCCTGTTCTGTTTTGTAATTCAGTTCCTGTGTAGCCAAGTTTACATTCCGTGTATTAGTGATATCTTATGATGTTTCTTTTTCTGTGTGACATATTTCACTTAGAATCATCGTACCTGAATCTACTCATTATGCTGTTACGGGCCTGATGACATAGATTTCATTGCTGAGTGATATTGCGTTGTACGTAATTACCACAAATTCTTTATCCATTTTTCACTTTCTGTGTTATTGAACTTGTACCATAAACGAGATTCTTGTAAACAGAGCCGGCCCAAACTTTGGGGTGGCTGTGTCTTTTTGATTTTAATTTCCGTAAGCTATAGGACCATAAGTGGAAGTGCCCTAGGCTCTGTTGCTTTGTTTTTTAGATGTTTCAGGAAACACCATACACTTCTCCAGAGTGGCTGTTGGCAATTTACATCCCGCCCATCAGCATAACAAGGCTCCCAGTTCTCCATGGCCTGTCAGGCCTTTCTGGATTTTATTTTTTTTCAGATCGCCCTTTTGACCGGGGGGCAGTGAGACTTCATTGTAGTGCAGATTTCCTTTGCAAGCTTGCTTGGTTGGCCAAAAAGGGCGTATGCGTTTTTTCCTGAATATATTCAGGAAAAAACGCATACGCCCTTTTTGGCCAAGTGCATCATTGTGGACGTTCTGCCTCTTTTCCTATGCTTTACATGCAATTCCAGTCTACCTCCTGAAATCGGTTTCCTGCAATTCTGCCCCGCTTTCAAGTCCTCTTGGCAGGCTTACTTCAATATATTTTTGGACGAAAGCTGTCATTTTTAACTCTGCAGGTTTGTGAATTACAGTGCCCCTGAGCTCCTTTCTTCAACTCGCTTTCTTGTGAGCTGTCCGCAACACCGCAGGATTGCTTCAGGCCCTAGTGTGGTTCCGGCATGGCACGCTGAAACTTTGGTTAATTCCTCTTCCTGGTGGGAAATGAGAGTTAAATTTGCCCCTCCAGACACCTCCAGCTAGTCTCTCATTGGTTCTCCCTATTCCTGTTCATTTTCCGCAGAAATTGCAAACTGGGCCAAACAGGAGGTTAAAGGCACTGACTCTCCAAGTGGGGAGAGTGTTAGTAAAGCGTCTGGAATGTTGCACCCGAGTACCAGGGGACGAAATCTGACACATTTGAGCACGTTGCCCGATCACACGGTGGATCATACTCTGGGTTCCACATGCATGTTTTAGCTGAAGGAAGAATCCCTTAAACCTGGAGAGTTGAGACCCATGGAATGGGTACCATGCAATATGACTTCAAAGGGTCTGCATTTGCTCACTGAACCTCACAAATCCTATCACTGCTGCATTTATGCCGCTGTAGACATGCTTGATTCTCTTTCGGAGACATATAAATCCATAGGTTTTAAGATTCTTACTAGTCAGGTATATTCTTAGGCATTTAATATGGGGTGTTGAGTGCACTTCGTTGAGCAAGGAGTAGCTCTTGTCTATTACCTATTTGGCTTATGGAATGGTATCTGTGCTAATTTCAATCTCTGGTTTTATGCAACACCCCAACTCACCTTTACCCTTAAGCAAGCATAAGTTGGTTTTCTACATTTGAGATCCTGTTCTGTTTTGTAATTCAGTTCCTGTGTAGCCAAGTTTACATTCCGTGTATTAGTGATATCTTATGATGTTTCTTTTTCTGTGTGACATATTTCACTTAGAAATATCGTACCTGAATCCACTCATTATGCTGCTACGGGCCTGATGACATAGATTTCATTCCTGAGTGATATTGCATTGTACGTAAGTACCACAACTTCTTTATCCATTTTTCACTTTCTGTGATATTGAACTTGTACCATAAACGAGGTTCTTGTAAACAGAGCCGGCCCAAACTTTGGGGTGGCTGTGTCTTTTTGATTTTAATTTCCCTAAGCTATAGGACCATAAGTGGAAGTGCCCTAGGCTCTGTTGCTTTGTTTTTTAGATGTTTCAGGAAACACCATACACTTCTCCAGAGTGGCTGTTGGCAATTTACATCCCGCCCATCAGCATAACAAGGCTCCCAGTTCTCCATGGCCTGTCCTGCCTTTCTGGATTTTATACTTTTTTCAGATGGCCCTTTTGACCGGGGGGGCAGTGAGACTTCATTGTAGTGCAGATTTCCTTTGCAAGCTTGCTTGGTTGGCCAAAATGGGCGTATGCGTTTTTTCCTGAATATATTCAAGAAAAAACGCATACGCCCTTTTTGGCCAAGTGCATCATTGTGGACGTTCTGCCTCTTTTCCTATGCTTTACATGCAATTCCAGTCTACCTCCTGAAATCGGTTTCCTGCAATTCTGCCCCGCTTTCAAGTCCTCTTGGCAGCCTTACTTCAATATATTTTTGGACGATAGCTGTCATTTATAACTCTGCAGGTTTGTGAATTACAGTGCCTCTGAGCTCCTTTCTTCAACTCGCTTTCTTGTGAGCTGGCCGCAACACCGCAGGATTGCTTCAGGCCCTAGTGTCGTTCCAGCATGGCACGCTGAGCCTTTGGTTAATTCCTCTTCCTGGTGGGAAATGAGAGTTAAATTTGCCCGTCCAGACACCTCCAGCTAGTCTCTCACTGGTTCTCCCTATTCCTGTTCATCTTCCGCAGAAATGGCAAACTGGGCCAAACAGGAGGTTAAACGCACTGACTCTCCAAGTGGGGAGAGTGTTAGTAAAGCGTCTGGAATGTTGCACCCGAGTACCAGGGGACGAAACCTGAGACACATTTGAACACGTTTCCCAATCACACGGTGGATCATACTCTGGGTTCCACATGCATGTTTTAGCTGAAGGAAGAATCCCTTAAACCTGGAGATTTGAGACCCATGGAATGGGTACCATGCAATATGATTTCATAGGGTCTGCATGTGTTCACCGAACCTCACCAATCCTATCACTGCAGCATTTATGCCGCTGTACACATGCTTGATTCTCTTTCGGAGACATATAAATCCATAGATTTTAAGATTCTTACTAGTCAGGTATATTCTTAGGCGTTTAATATGGGGTGTAGAGTCCACTTCGTTGAGCAAGGAGTAGCTCTTGTCTATTACATATTTGGCTTATGGAACGGTATCTGTGCTAATTTCAATCTCTGGTTTTATGCAGCACCCCAACTCACCTTTCCCCTTAAGCAAGCATAAGTTGGTTTTCTACATTTGAGACCCTGTTCTGTTTTGTAATTCAGTTCCTGTGTAGCCAAGTTTACATTCCGTGTAGTAGTGATATCTTATGATGTTTCTTTTTCTGTGTGACTTATTTCACTTAGAATCATCGTACCTGAATCCACTCATTATGCTACTATGGGCCTGATGATATACATTTCATTGCTGAGTGATATTGCATTGTACGTAAGTACCACAACTTCTTTATCCATTTTTTACTTTCTGTGATATTGAACTTGTACCGTAAACGAGGTTCTTGTAAACAGAGCCGTCCCAAAATTTGGGGTGGCTGTGTCTTTTTGATTTTAATTTCCCTAAGCTATAGAACCGTAAGTGGAAGTGCCCTAGGCTCTGTTGCTTTGTTTTTTAGATGTTTCAGGAAACACCATACACTTCTCCAGAGTTGCTGTTGGCAATTTACATCCCGCACATCAGCATAACAAGGCTCCCAATTCTCCATGGCCTGTCCGGCCTTTCTGGATTTTACACTTTTTTCAGATGGCCCTTTTGACTGGGGGGCAGTGAGACTTCATTGTAATGCAGATTTCCTTTGCAAGCTTGCTTGGTTGGCCAAAAAGGGCGTATGCGTTTTTTCCTGAATATATTCAGGAAAAAACGCATACGCCCTTTTTGGCCAAGTGCATCATTGTGGGCGTTCTGCCTCTTTTCCTATGCTTTACATGCAATTCCAGTCTACCTCCTGAAATCGGTTTCCTGCAATTCTGCCCCGCTTTCGAATCCTCTTGGCAGCCTTACTTCAATATATTTTTGGACGATAGCTGTCATTTATAACTCTGCAGGTTTGTGAATTACAGTGCCCCTGAGCTCCTTTCTTCAACTCGCTTTCTTGTGGGCTGGCCGCAACACCGCAGCCTTGCTTCAGGCCCTAGTGTGGTTCCGGCATGGCACGCTGAGCCTTTGGTTAATTCCTCTTCCTGGTGGGAAATGAGAGTTAAATTTGCCCGTCCAGACACCTCCAGCTAGTCTCTCATTGGTTCTCCCTATTCCTGTTCATTTTCCGCAGAAATGGCAAACTGGGCCAAACAGGAGGTTAAACGCACTGACTCTCCAAGTGGGGAGAGTGTTAGTAAAGCGTCTGGAATGTTGCACCCGAGTACCAGGGGACGAAACCTGAGACACATTTGAACACGTTTCCCAATCACACGGTGGATCATACTCTGGGTTCCACATGCATGTTTTAGCTGAAGGAAGAATCCCTTAAACCTGGAGATTTGAGACCCATGGAATGGGTACCATGCAATATGATTTCATAGGGTCTGCATGTGTTCACCGAACCTCACCAATCCTATCACTGCAGCATTTATGCCGCTGTACACATGCTTGATTCTCTTTCGGAGACATATAAATCCATAGATTTTAAGATTCTTACTAGTCAGGTATATTCTTAGGCGTTTAATATGGGGTGTAGAGTCCACTTCGTTGAGCAAGGAGTAGCTCTTGTCTATTACATATTTGGCTTATGGAACGGTATCTGTGCTAATTTCAATCTCTGGTTTTATGCAGCACCCCAACTCACCTTTCCCCTTAAGCAAGCATAAGTTGGTTTTCTACATTTGAGACCCTGTTCTGTTTTGTAATTCAGTTCCTGTGTAGCCAAGTTTACATTCCGTGTAGTAGTGATATCTTATGATGTTTCTTTTTCTGTGTGACTTATTTCACTTAGAATCATCGTACCTGAATCCACTCATTATGCTACTATGGGCCTGATGATATACATTTCATTGCTGAGTGATATTGCATTGTACGTAAGTACCACAACTTCTTTATCCATTTTTTACTTTCTGTGATATTGAACTTGTACCGTAAACGAGGTTCTTGTAAACAGAGCCGTCCCAAAATTTGGGGTGGCTGTGTCTTTTTGATTTTAATTTCCCTAAGCTATAGAACCGTAAGTGGAAGTGCCCTAGGCTCTGTTGCTTTGTTTTTTAGATGTTTCAGGAAACACCATACACTTCTCCAGAGTTGCTGTTGGCAATTTACATCCCGCACATCAGCATAACAAGGCTCCCAATTCTCCATGGCCTGTCCTGCCTTTCTGGATTTTACACTTTTTTCAGATGACCCTTTTGACCGGGGGGCAGTGAGACTTCATTGTAATGCAGATTTCCTTTGCAAGCTTGCTTGGTTGGCCATAAAGGGCGTATGCGTTTTTTCCTGAATGTATTCAGGAAAAAACGCATACGCCCTTTTTGGCCAAGTGCATCATTGTGGGCGTTCTGCCTCTTTTCCTATGCTTTACATGCAATTCCAGTCTACCTCCTGAAATCGGTTTCCTGCAATTCTGCCCCGCTTTCAAGTCCTCTTGGCAGCCTTACTTCAATATATTTTTGGACGATAGCTGTCATTTATAACTCTGCAGGTTTGTGAATGACAGTCCCCCTGAGCTCCTTTCTTCAACTCGCTTTCTTCTGAGCTGGCCGCAACACCGCAGGATTGCTTCAGGCCCTAGTGTGGTTCCGGCATGGCACGCTGAGCCTTTGGTTAATTCCTCTTCCTGGTGGGAAATGAGAGTTAAATTTGCCCGTCCAGACACCTCCAGATAGTCTCTCATTGGTTCTCCCTATTCCTGTTCATTTTCCGCAGAAATTGCAAACTGGGCCAAACAGGAAGTTAAAGGCACTGACTCTCCAAGTGGGGAGAGTGTTAGTAAAGCATCTGGAATGTTGCACCCGAGTACCAGGGGACGAAATCTGACACATTTGAACACATTTCCCGATCACACGGTGGATCATACTCTGGGTTCCACATGCATGTTTTAGCTGAAGGAAGAATCCCTTAAACCTGGAGAGTTGAGACCCATGGAATGGGTACCATGAAATATGACTTCAAAGGGTCTGCATTTGCTCACCGAACCTCACCAATCCTATCACTGCTGCGTTTGTGCCGCTGTACACACGCTTGATTCTCTTTTGGAGACATATAAATCCATAGGATTTAAGATTCTTACTAGTCAGGTGTATTCTTAGGCGTTTAATATGAGATGTAGAGTCCACTTCGTTGAGCAAGGAGTAGCTCTTGTCTATTACATATTTGGCTTATGGAACGGTATCTGTGCTAATTTAAATCTCTGGTTTTATGCAGCACCCCAACTCACCTTTCCCCTTAAGCAAGCATAAGTTGGTTTTCTACATTTGAGACCCTGTTCTGTTTTGTAATTCAGTTTCTGTGTAGGCAAGTTTACATTCCTTGTAGTAATGATATCTTATGATGTTTCTTTTTCTGTGTGACTTATTTCACTTAGAATCATCGTACCTGAATCCACTCATTATGCTGCTACGGGCCTGATGATATAGATTTCATTGCTGAGTGATATTGCATTGTACGTAAGTGCCACAAATTCTTTATCCATTTTTCACTTTCTGTGTTATTGAACTTGTACCGTAAATGAGGTTCTTGTAAACAGAGCCGTCCCAAACTTTGGGGTGGCTTTGTCTTTTTGATTTTAATTTCCCTAAGCTATAGGACCATAAGTGGAAGTGCCCTAGGCTCTGTTGCTTTGTTTTTTAGATGTTTCAGGAAACACCATACACTTCTCCAGAGTGGCTGTTGGCAATGTACATCCCGCCCATCAGCATAACAAGGCTCCCAGTTCTCCATGGCCTGTCCTGCCTTTCTGGATTTTATACATTTTTCAGATGGCCCTTTTGACTGGGGAGCAGGGAGACTTCATTGTAGTGCAGATTTCCTTTGCAAGCTTGCTTGGTTGGCCAAAAAGGGCGTATGCGTTTTTTCCTGAATATATTCAGGAAAAAACGCATACGCCTTTTTGGCCAAGTGCATCATTGTGGACGTTCTGCCTCTTTTCCTATGCTTTACATGCAATTCCAGTCTACCTCCTGAAATCGGTTTCCTGCAATTCTGCCCCGCTTTCAAGTCCTCTTGGCAGCCTTACTTCAATATATTTTTGGACGATAGCTGTCATTTATAACTCTGCAGGTTTGTGAATTACAGTGCCCCTGAGCTCCTTTCTTCAACTCGCTTTCTTGTGAGCTGGCCGCAACACCGCAGCATTGCTTCAGGCCCTAGTGTGGTTCCGGCATGGCACGCTGAGCCTTTGGTTAATTCCTCTTCCTGGTGGGAAATGAGAGTTAAATTTGCCCGTCCAGACACCTCCAGCTAGTCTCTCATTGGTTCTCCCTATTCCTGTTCATTTTCCGCAGAAATGGCAAACTGGGCCAAACAGGAGGTTAAAGGCACTGACTCTCCAAGTGGGGAGAGTGTTAGTAAAGCGTCTGGAATGTTGCACCCGAGTACCAGGGGACGAAAACTGAGACACATTTGAACACGTTTCCCGATCACATGGTGGATCATACTCTGGGTTCCACATGCATGTTTTAGCTGAAGGAAGAATCCCTTAAACCTGGAGAGTTGAGACCCATGGAATGGGTACCATGCAATATGACCTCAAAGGGACTGCATTTGCTCACCGAACCTCACCAATCCTATCACTGCTTCGTTCATGCCGCTGTACACACGCTTGATTCTCTTTCGGAGACATAGAAATCTATAGGTTTTAAGATTCTTACTGGTCAGGTATATTCTTAGGCGTTTAATATGGGGTGTAGAGTCCACTTCGTTGAGCAAGGAGTAGCTCTTGTCTATTACATATTTGGCTTATGGAACGGTATCTGTGCTAATTTCAATCTCTGGTTTTATGCAGCACCCCAACTCACCTTTCGCCTTAAGCAAGCATAAGTTGGTTTTCTACATTTGAGACCCTGTTCTGTTTTGTAATTCAGTTCCTGTGTAGCCAAGTTTACATTCCATGTAGTAGTCATATCTTATGATGTTTCTTTTTCTGTGTGACTTATTTCACTTAGAATCATCGTACCTGAATCCACTCATTATGCTGCTACGGGCCTGATGATATACATTTCATTGCTGAGTGATATTGCATTGTACGTAAGTACCACAGCTTCTTTATCCATTTTTCACTTTCTGTGATATTGAACTTGTACTGTAAACGAGGTTCTTGTAAACAGAGCCGTCCCAAACTTTGGGGTGGCTGTGTCTTTTTGATTTTAATTTCCCTAAGCTATAGAACCGTAAGTGGAAGTGCCCTAGGCTCTGTTGCTTTGTTTTTTAGATGTTTCAGGAAACACCATACACTTCTCCAGAGTGGCTGTTGGCAATTTACATCCCGCCCATCAGCATAACAAGGCTCCCAATTCTCCATGGCCTGTCCTGCCTTTCTGGATTTTACACTTTTTTCAGATGGCCCTTTTGACTGGGGGGCAGTGAGACATCATTGTAATGCAGATTTCCTTTGCAAGCTTGCTTGGTTGGCCAAAAAGGGCGTATGCGTTTTTTCCTGAATATATTCAGGAAAAAACGCATACGCCCTTTTTGGCCAAGTGCATCATTGTGGACGTTCTGCCTCTTTTCCTATGCTTTACATGCAATTCCAGTCTACCTCCTGAAATCGGTTTCCTGCAATTCTGCCCCGCTTTCAAGTCCTCTTGGCAGCCTTACTTCAATATATTTTTGGACGATAGCTGTCATTTATAACTCTGCAGGTTTGTGAATTACAGTGCCTCTGAGCTCCTTTCTTCAACTCGCTTTCTTGTGAGCTGGCTGCAACACCGCAGCATTGCTTCAGGCCCTAGTGTGGTTCCGGCATGGCACGCTGAGCCTTTGGTTAATTCCTCTTCCTGGTGGGAAATGAGAGTTAAATTTAGCCGTCCAGGCACCTCCAGCTACTCTCTCATTGGTTCTCCCTATTCCTGTTCATTTTCCGCAGAAATGGCAAACTGGGCCAAACAGGAGGTTAAAGGCACTGACTCTCCAAGTGGGGAGAGTGTTAGTAAAGCGTCTGGAATGTTGCACCCGAGTACCAGGGGACGAAACCTGAGACACATTTGAACACGTTTCCCAATCACACGGTGGATCATACTCTGGGTTCCACATGCATGTTTTAGCTGAAGGAAGAATCCCTTAAACCTGGAGAGTTGAGACCCATGGAATGGGTACCATGCAATATAAATTCAAAGGTTCGGCACTGGCTCACCGAACCTCACCAATCTTATCACTGCTGCGCTTTTGCCACTGTACACACGCTTGATTCTCTTTCGGAGACATATAAATCCATAGATTTTAAGATTCTTACTAGTCAGGTATATTCTTAGACGCTTAATATGGGGTATTTAGTCCTCTTCGTTGAGCAAAGACTAGCTCTTGTCTATTACATATTTGGCTTATGGAACGGTATCTGTGCTAATTTCAATCTCTGGTTTTATGCAGCACCCCAACTCACCTTTCCCCTTAAGCAAGCATAAGTTGGTTTTCTACATTTGAGACCCTGTTCTGTTTTGTAATTCAGTTCTTGTGTAGCCAAGTTTACATTCCGTGTAGTAGTGATATCTTATGATGTTTCTTTTTCTGTGTGACTTATTTCACTTAGAATCATCGTACCTGAATCCACTCATTATGCTGCTATGGGCCTGATGATATACATTTCATTACTGAGTGATATTGCATTGTACGTAAGTACCACAACTTCTTTATCCATTTTTTACTTTCTGTGATATTGAACTTGTAGTGTAAACGAGGTTCTTGTAAACAGAGCCGTCCAAAACTTTGGGGTGGCTGTGTCTTTTTGATTTTAATTTCCCTAAGCTATAGGACCATAAGTGGAAGTGCCCTAGGCTCTGTTGCTTTGTTTTTTAGATGTTTCAGGAAACACCATACACTTCTCCAGAGTGGCTGTTGGCAATTTACATCCCGCCCATCAGCATAACAAGGCTCCCAATTCTCCATGGCCTGTCCTGCCTTTCTGGATTTTACACTTTTTTCCGATGGCCCTTTTGACCGGGTGGCAGTGAGACTTCATTGTAGTGCAGATTTCCTTTGCAAGCTTGCTTGGTTGGCCAAAAAGGGCATATGCGTTTTTTCCTAAATATATTCAGGAAAAAACGCATACGCCATTTCTGGCCAAGTGCATCATTGTGGACGTTCTGCCTCTTTTCCTATGCTTTACATGCAATTCCAGTCTACCTCCTGAAACCGGTTTCCTGCAATTCTGCCCCTCTTTCAAGTCCTCTTGGTAGGCTTACTTCAATATATTTTTGGACGATAGCTGTCATTTTTAACTCTGCAGGTTTGTGAATTACAGTGCCCCTGAGCTCCTTTCTTCAACTCGCTTTCTTGTGAGCTGGCTGCAACACCGCAGGATTGCTTCAGGCCCTAGTGTGGTTCCGGCATGGCACGCAGAGCCTTTGGTTAATTCCTCTTCCTGGTGGGAAATGAGAGTTATATTTGCCCGTCCAGGCACCTCCAGCTAGTCTCTCATTGGTTCTCCCTATTCCTGTTCCTTTTCCGCAGAAATTGCAAACTGGGCCAAACAGGAGTTTAAAGGCACTGACTCTCCAAGTGGGGAGAGTTTTAGTAAAGCGTCTGGAATGTTGCACCCGAGTACCAGGGGACGAAAACTGAGACACATTTGAACACGTTTCCCGATCACACGGTGGATCATACTCTGGGTTCCACATGCATGTTTTAGGTGAAGGAAGAATCCCTTAAACCTGGAGAGTTGAGACCCATGGAATGGGTACCATGAAATATGACTTCAAAGGGTCTGCATTGGCTCACCGAACCTCACCAATCCTATCACTGCTGCGTTTATGCCGCTGTACACACGCTTGATTCTCTTTTGGAGACATATAAATCCATAGGATTTAAGATTCTTACTAGTCAGGTGTATTCTTAGGCGTTTAATATGAGATGTGGAGTCCACTTCGTTGAGCAAGGAGTAGCTCTTGTCTATTACATATTTGGCTTATGGAACGGTATCTGTGCTAATTTAAATCTCTGGTTTTATGCAGCACCCCAACTCACCTTTCCCCTTAAGCAAGCATAAGTTGGTTTTCTACATTTGAGATCCTGTTCTGTTTTGTAATTCAGTTTCTATGTAGGCAAGTTTACATTCCTTGTAGTAGTGATATCTTATGATGTTTCTTTTTCTGTGTGACTTATTTCACTGAGAATCATCGTACCTGAATCCACTCATTATGCTGCTACGGGCCTGATGATATAGATTTCATTGCTGAGTGATATTGCATTGTACGTAAGTACCACAACTTCTTTATCCATTTTTCGCTTTCTGTGATATTGAACTTGTACCGTAAACGAGGTTCTTGTAAACGGAGCCGTCCCAAATTTTGGGGTGGCTGTGTCTTTTTGATTTTAATTTCCCTAAGCTATAGGACCATAAGTGGAAGTGCCCTAGGCTCTGTTGCTTTGTTTTTTAGATGTTTCAGGAAACACCATACACTTCTCCAGAGTGGCTGTTGGCAATTTACATCCCGCCCATCAGCATAACAAGGCTCCCAGTTCTCCATGGCCTGTCCTGCCTTTCTGGATTTTATACATTTTTCAGATGGCCCTTTTGACTGGGGAGCAGTGAGACTTCATTGTAGTGCAGATTTCCTTTGCAAGCTTGCTTGGTTGGTCAAAAAGGGCGTATGCGTTTTTTCCTGAATATATTCAGGAAAAAACGCATACGCCCTTTTTGGCCAAGTGCATCATTGTGGACGTTCTGCCTCTTTTCCTATGCTTTACATGCAATTCCAGTCTACCTCCTGAAATCGGTTTCCTGCAATTCTGCCCCGCTTTCAAGTCCTCTTGGCAGCCTTACTTCAATATATTTTTGGACGATAGCTGTCATTTATAACTCTGCAGGTTTGTGAATTACAGTGCCTCTGAGCTCCTTTCTTCAACTCGCTTTCTTGTGAGCTGGCTGCAACACCGCAGTCTTGCTTCAGGCCCTAGTGTGGTTCCGGCATGGCACGCTGAGCCTTTGGTTAATTCCTCTTCCTGGTGGGAAATGAGAGTTAAATTTGCCCGTCCAGGCACCTCCAGCTAGTCTCTCATTGGTTCTCCCTATTCCTGTTCATTTTCCGCAGAAATGGCAAACTGGGCCAAACAGGAGGTTAAAGGCACTGACTCTCCAAGTGGGGAGAGTGTTAGTAAAGCGTCTGGAATGTTGCACCCGAGTACCAGGGGACGAAACCTGAGACACATTTGAACACGTTTCCCAATCACACGGTGGATCATACTCTGGGTTCCACATGCATGTTTTAGCTGAAGGAAGAATCCCTTAAACCTGGAGAGTTGAGACCCATGGAATGGGTACCATGCAATAT
This sequence comes from Pseudorca crassidens, assembly GCF_039906515.1. Classification (NCBI taxonomy): domain Eukaryota; kingdom Metazoa; phylum Chordata; class Mammalia; order Artiodactyla; family Delphinidae; genus Pseudorca; species Pseudorca crassidens. Next base: position 165,952,748 of record NC_090296.1, read on the forward strand.
AAATTCAAAGGTTCTGCATTGGCTCACCGAACCTCACCAATCTTATCACTGCTGCGCTTTTGCCACTGTACACACGCTTGATTCTCTTTCGGAGACATATAAATCCATAGATTTTAAGATTCTTACTAGTCAGGTATATTCTTAGACGTTTAATATGGGGTATTCAGTCCTCTTCGTTGAGCAAAGACTAGCTCTTGTCTATTACATATTTGGCTTATGGAACGGTATCTGTGCTAATTTCAATCTCTGGTTTTATGCAGCACCCCAACTCACCTTTCCCCTTAAGCAAGCATAAGTTGGTTTTCTACATTTGAGACCCTGTTCTGTTTTGTAATTCAGTTCCTGTGTAGCCAAGTTTACATTCCGTGTAGTAGTGATATCTTATGATGTTTCTTTTTCTGTGTGACTTATCTCACTTAGAATCATCGTACCTGAAACCACTCATTATGCTGCTATGGGCCTGATGATATAGATTTCATTGCTGAGTGATATTGCATTGTACGTAAGTACCACAACTTCTTTATCCATTTTTCACTTTCTGTGATATTGAACTTGTACTGTAAACGAGGTTCTTGTAAACAGAGCCGTCCCAAACTTTGGGGTGGCTGTGTCTTTTTGATTTTAATTTCCCTAAGCTATAGGACCATAAGTGGAAGTGCCCTAGGCTCTGTTGCTTTGTTTTTTAGATGTTTCAGGAAACACCATACACTTCTCCAGAGTGGCTGTTGGCAATTTACATCCCGCCCATCAGCATAACAAGGCTCCCAATTCTCCATGGCCTGTCCTGCCTTTCTGGATTTTACACTTTTTTCCGATGGCCCTTTTGACCGGGGGGCAGTGAGACTTCATTGTAGTGCAGATTTCCTTTGCAAGCTTGCTTGGTTGGCCAAAAAGGGCATATGCGTTTTTTCCTGAATATATTCAGGAAAAAACGCATACGCCATTTCTGGCCAAGTGCATCATTGTGGACGTTCTGCCTCTTTTCCTATGCTTTACATGCAATTCCAGTCTACCTCCTGAAACCGGTTTCCTGCAATTCTGCCCCTCTTTCAAGTCCTCTTGGCAGCCTTACTTCAATATATTTTTGGACGATAGCTGTCATTTTTAACTCTGCAGGTTTGTGAATTACAGTGCCCCTGAGCTCCTTTCTTCAACTCGCTTTCTTGTGAGCTGGCCGCAACACCGCAGGATTGCTTCAGGCCCTAGTGTGGTTCCGGCATGGCACGCAGAGCCTTTGGTTAATTCCTCTTCCTGGTGGGAAATGAGAGTTAAATTTGCCCGTACAGGCACCTCCAGCTAGTCTCTCATTGGTTCTCCCTATTCCTGTTCATTTTCCGCAGAAATTGCAAACTGGGCCAAACAGGAGGTTAAAGGCACTGACTCTCCAAGTGGGGAGAGTGTTAGTAAAGCGTCTGGAATGTTGCACCCGAGTACCAGGGGACGAAACCTGAGACACATTTGAACACGTTTCCCGATCACACGGTGGATCATACTCTGGGTTCCACATGAATTTTTTAGCTGAAGGAAGAATCCCGTAAACCTGGAGAGTTGAGACCCATGGAATGGGTACCATGCAATATGACTTCAAAGGGTCTGCATTTGCTCACCAAACCTCACCAATCCTATCACTGCTGCGTTTATGCAGCTGTACACACGCTTGATTCTCTTTTGGAGACATATAAATCCATAGGTTTTAAGATTCTTACTAGTCAGGTTTATTCTTAGGCGTTTAATATGGGGTGTAGAGTCCACTTCGTTGAGCAAGGAGTAGCTCTTGTCTATTTCATCTTTGGCTTATGGAACGGTATCTGTGCTAATTTCAATCTCTGGTTTTATGCAGCACCCCAACTCACCTTTCCCCTTAAGCAAGCATAAGTTGGTTTTCTACATTTGAGACCCTGTTCTGTTTTGTAGTTCAGTTCCTGTGTAGCCAAGTTTACATTCCGTGTAGTAGTGATATCTTATGATGTTTCTTTTTCTGTGTGACTTATCTCACTTAGAATCATCGTACCTGAATCCACTCATTATGCTGCTATGGGCCTGATGATATAGATTTCATTGCTGAGTGATATTGCATTGTACGTAAGTACCACAACTTCTTTATCCATTTTTCGCTTTCTGTGATATTGAACTTGTACCGTAAACGAGGTTCTTGTAAACAGAGCCGTCCCAAACTTTGGGGTGGCTGTGTCTATTTGATTTTAATTTCCCTAAGCTATAGGACCATAAGTGGAAGTGCCCTAGGCTCTGTTGCTTTGTTTTTTAGATGTTTCAGGAAACACCATACACTTCTCCAGAGTGGCTGTTGGCAATTTACATCCCGCCCATCAGCATAACAAGGCTCCCAGTTCTCCATGGCCTGTCCTGCCTTTCTGGATTTTACACTTTTTTCAGATGGCCCTTTTGACTGGGGGGCAGTGAGACTTCATTGTAGTGCAGATTTCCTTTGCAAGCTTGCTTGGTTGGCCAAAAAGGGCGTATGCGTTTTTTCCTGAATATATTCAAGAAAAAACGCATACGCCCTTTTTGGCCAAGTGCATCATTGTGGACGTTCTGCCTCTTTTCCTATGCTTTACATGCAATTCCAGTCTACCTCCTGAAATCGGTTTCCTGCAATTCTGCCCCGCTTTCGAGTCCTCTTGGCAGCCTTACTTCAATATATTTTTGGACGATAGCTGTCATTTATAACTCTGCAGGTTTGTGAATTACAGTGCCCCTGGGCTCCTTTCTTCAACTCGCTTTCTTGTGAGCTGGCCGCAACACCGCAGGATTGCTTCAGGCCCTAGTGTGGTTCCAGCATGGCATGCTGAGCCTTTGGTTAATTCCTCTTCCTGGTGGGAAATGAGAGTTAAATTTGCCCGTCCAGACACCTCCAGCTAGTCTCTCATTGGTTCTCCCTATTCCTGTTCATTTTCCGCAGAAATTGCAAACTGGGCCAAACAGGAGGTTAAAGGCACTGACTCTCCAAGTGGGGAGAGTTTTAATAAAGCGTCTGGAATGTTGCACCCGAGTACCAGGGGACAAAAACAGAGACACATTTGAACACGTTTCCCGATCACACGGTGGATCATACTCTGGGTTCCACATGCATGTTTTAGGTGAAGGAAGAATCCCTTAAACCTGGAGAGTTGAGACCCATGGAATGGCTACCATGCAATATGACTTCAAAGGGTCTGCATTTGCTCATCGAACCTCACCAATCCTATCACTGCTGCATTTATGCCGCTGTACACATGCTTGATTCTCTTTTGGAGACATATAAATCCATAGGTTTTAAGATTCTTACTAGTCAGGTATATTCTTAGGCGATTAATATGGGGTGTAGAGCCCACTTCGTTGAGCAAGGAGTAGCTCTTGTCTATTACCTATTTGGCTTATGGAATGGTATCTGTGCTAATTTCAATCTCTGGTTTTATGCAGCACCCCAACTCACCTTTACCCTTAAGCAAGCATATGTTGGTTTTCTACATTTGAGATCCTGTTCTGTTTTGTAATTCAGTTCCTGTGTAGCCAAGTTTACATTCCGTGTATTAGTGATATCTTATGATGTTTCTTTTTCTGTGTGACATATTTCACTTAGAATCATCGTACCTGAATCTACTCATTATGCTGTTACGGGCCTGATGACATAGATTTCATTGCTGAGTGATATTGCGTTGTACGTAATTACCACAAATTCTTTATCCATTTTTCACTTTCTGTGTTATTGAACTTGTACCATAAACGAGATTCTTGTAAACAGAGCCGGCCCAAACTTTGGGGTGGCTGTGTCTTTTTGATTTTAATTTCCGTAAGCTATAGGACCATAAGTGGAAGTGCCCTAGGCTCTGTTGCTTTGTTTTTTAGATGTTTCAGGAAACACCATACACTTCTCCAGAGTGGCTGTTGGCAATTTACATCCCGCCCATCAGCATAACAAGGCTCCCAGTTCTCCATGGCCTGTCAGGCCTTTCTGGATTTTATTTTTTTTCAGATCGCCCTTTTGACCGGGGGGCAGTGAGACTTCATTGTAGTGCAGATTTCCTTTGCAAGCTTGCTTGGTTGGCCAAAAAGGGCGTATGCGTTTTTTCCTGAATATATTCAGGAAAAAACGCATACGCCCTTTTTGGCCAAGTGCATCATTGTGGACGTTCTGCCTCTTTTCCTATGCTTTACATGCAATTCCAGTCTACCTCCTGAAATCGGTTTCCTGCAATTCTGCCCCGCTTTCAAGTCCTCTTGGCAGGCTTACTTCAATATATTTTTGGACGAAAGCTGTCATTTTTAACTCTGCAGGTTTGTGAATTACAGTGCCCCTGAGCTCCTTTCTTCAACTCGCTTTCTTGTGAGCTGTCCGCAACACCGCAGGATTGCTTCAGGCCCTAGTGTGGTTCCGGCATGGCACGCTGAAACTTTGGTTAATTCCTCTTCCTGGTGGGAAATGAGAGTTAAATTTGCCCCTCCAGACACCTCCAGCTAGTCTCTCATTGGTTCTCCCTATTCCTGTTCATTTTCCGCAGAAATTGCAAACTGGGCCAAACAGGAGGTTAAAGGCACTGACTCTCCAAGTGGGGAGAGTGTTAGTAAAGCGTCTGGAATGTTGCACCCGAGTACCAGGGGACGAAATCTGACACATTTGAGCACGTTGCCCGATCACACGGTGGATCATACTCTGGGTTCCACATGCATGTTTTAGCTGAAGGAAGAATCCCTTAAACCTGGAGAGTTGAGACCCATGGAATGGGTACCATGCAATATGACTTCAAAGGGTCTGCATTTGCTCACTGAACCTCACAAATCCTATCACTGCTGCATTTATGCCGCTGTAGACATGCTTGATTCTCTTTCGGAGACATATAAATCCATAGGTTTTAAGATTCTTACTAGTCAGGTATATTCTTAGGCATTTAATATGGGGTGTTGAGTGCACTTCGTTGAGCAAGGAGTAGCTCTTGTCTATTACCTATTTGGCTTATGGAATGGTATCTGTGCTAATTTCAATCTCTGGTTTTATGCAACACCCCAACTCACCTTTACCCTTAAGCAAGCATAAGTTGGTTTTCTACATTTGAGATCCTGTTCTGTTTTGTAATTCAGTTCCTGTGTAGCCAAGTTTACATTCCGTGTATTAGTGATATCTTATGATGTTTCTTTTTCTGTGTGACATATTTCACTTAGAAATATCGTACCTGAATCCACTCATTATGCTGCTACGGGCCTGATGACATAGATTTCATTCCTGAGTGATATTGCATTGTACGTAAGTACCACAACTTCTTTATCCATTTTTCACTTTCTGTGATATTGAACTTGTACCATAAACGAGGTTCTTGTAAACAGAGCCGGCCCAAACTTTGGGGTGGCTGTGTCTTTTTGATTTTAATTTCCCTAAGCTATAGGACCATAAGTGGAAGTGCCCTAGGCTCTGTTGCTTTGTTTTTTAGATGTTTCAGGAAACACCATACACTTCTCCAGAGTGGCTGTTGGCAATTTACATCCCGCCCATCAGCATAACAAGGCTCCCAGTTCTCCATGGCCTGTCCTGCCTTTCTGGATTTTATACTTTTTTCAGATGGCCCTTTTGACCGGGGGGCAGTGAGACTTCATTGTAGTGCAGATTTCCTTTGCAAGCTTGCTTGGTTGGCCAAAATGGGCGTATGCGTTTTTTCCTGAATATATTCAAGAAAAAACGCATACGCCCTTTTTGGCCAAGTGCATCATTGTGGACGTTCTGCCTCTTTTCCTATGCTTTACATGCAATTCCAGTCTACCTCCTGAAATCGGTTTCCTGCAATTCTGCCCCGCTTTCAAGTCCTCTTGGCAGCCTTACTTCAATATATTTTTGGACGATAGCTGTCATTTATAACTCTGCAGGTTTGTGAATTACAGTGCCTCTGAGCTCCTTTCTTCAACTCGCTTTCTTGTGAGCTGGCCGCAACACCGCAGGATTGCTTCAGGCCCTAGTGTCGTTCCAGCATGGCACGCTGAGCCTTTGGTTAATTCCTCTTCCTGGTGGGAAATGAGAGTTAAATTTGCCCGTCCAGACACCTCCAGCTAGTCTCTCACTGGTTCTCCCTATTCCTGTTCATCTTCCGCAGAAATGGCAAACTGGGCCAAACAGGAGGTTAAACGCACTGACTCTCCAAGTGGGGAGAGTGTTAGTAAAGCGTCTGGAATGTTGCACCCGAGTACCAGGGGACGAAACCTGAGACACATTTGAACACGTTTCCCAATCACACGGTGGATCATACTCTGGGTTCCACATGCATGTTTTAGCTGAAGGAAGAATCCCTTAAACCTGGAGATTTGAGACCCATGGAATGGGTACCATGCAATATGATTTCATAGGGTCTGCATGTGTTCACCGAACCTCACCAATCCTATCACTGCAGCATTTATGCCGCTGTACACATGCTTGATTCTCTTTCGGAGACATATAAATCCATAGATTTTAAGATTCTTACTAGTCAGGTATATTCTTAGGCGTTTAATATGGGGTGTAGAGTCCACTTCGTTGAGCAAGGAGTAGCTCTTGTCTATTACATATTTGGCTTATGGAACGGTATCTGTGCTAATTTCAATCTCTGGTTTTATGCAGCACCCCAACTCACCTTTCCCCTTAAGCAAGCATAAGTTGGTTTTCTACATTTGAGACCCTGTTCTGTTTTGTAATTCAGTTCCTGTGTAGCCAAGTTTACATTCCGTGTAGTAGTGATATCTTATGATGTTTCTTTTTCTGTGTGACTTATTTCACTTAGAATCATCGTACCTGAATCCACTCATTATGCTACTATGGGCCTGATGATATACATTTCATTGCTGAGTGATATTGCATTGTACGTAAGTACCACAACTTCTTTATCCATTTTTTACTTTCTGTGATATTGAACTTGTACCGTAAACGAGGTTCTTGTAAACAGAGCCGTCCCAAAATTTGGGGTGGCTGTGTCTTTTTGATTTTAATTTCCCTAAGCTATAGAACCGTAAGTGGAAGTGCCCTAGGCTCTGTTGCTTTGTTTTTTAGATGTTTCAGGAAACACCATACACTTCTCCAGAGTTGCTGTTGGCAATTTACATCCCGCACATCAGCATAACAAGGCTCCCAATTCTCCATGGCCTGTCCGGCCTTTCTGGATTTTACACTTTTTTCAGATGGCCCTTTTGACTGGGGGGCAGTGAGACTTCATTGTAATGCAGATTTCCTTTGCAAGCTTGCTTGGTTGGCCAAAAAGGGCGTATGCGTTTTTTCCTGAATATATTCAGGAAAAAACGCATACGCCCTTTTTGGCCAAGTGCATCATTGTGGGCGTTCTGCCTCTTTTCCTATGCTTTACATGCAATTCCAGTCTACCTCCTGAAATCGGTTTCCTGCAATTCTGCCCCGCTTTCGAATCCTCTTGGCAGCCTTACTTCAATATATTTTTGGACGATAGCTGTCATTTATAACTCTGCAGGTTTGTGAATTACAGTGCCCCTGAGCTCCTTTCTTCAACTCGCTTTCTTGTGGGCTGGCCGCAACACCGCAGCCTTGCTTCAGGCCCTAGTGTGGTTCCGGCATGGCACGCTGAGCCTTTGGTTAATTCCTCTTCCTGGTGGGAAATGAGAGTTAAATTTGCCCGTCCAGACACCTCCAGCTAGTCTCTCATTGGTTCTCCCTATTCCTGTTCATTTTCCGCAGAAATGGCAAACTGGGCCAAACAGGAGGTTAAACGCACTGACTCTCCAAGTGGGGAGAGTGTTAGTAAAGCGTCTGGAATGTTGCACCCGAGTACCAGGGGACGAAACCTGAGACACATTTGAACACGTTTCCCAATCACACGGTGGATCATACTCTGGGTTCCACATGCATGTTTTAGCTGAAGGAAGAATCCCTTAAACCTGGAGATTTGAGACCCATGGAATGGGTACCATGCAATATGATTTCATAGGGTCTGCATGTGTTCACCGAACCTCACCAATCCTATCACTGCAGCATTTATGCCGCTGTACACATGCTTGATTCTCTTTCGGAGACATATAAATCCATAGATTTTAAGATTCTTACTAGTCAGGTATATTCTTAGGCGTTTAATATGGGGTGTAGAGTCCACTTCGTTGAGCAAGGAGTAGCTCTTGTCTATTACATATTTGGCTTATGGAACGGTATCTGTGCTAATTTCAATCTCTGGTTTTATGCAGCACCCCAACTCACCTTTCCCCTTAAGCAAGCATAAGTTGGTTTTCTACATTTGAGACCCTGTTCTGTTTTGTAATTCAGTTCCTGTGTAGCCAAGTTTACATTCCGTGTAGTAGTGATATCTTATGATGTTTCTTTTTCTGTGTGACTTATTTCACTTAGAATCATCGTACCTGAATCCACTCATTATGCTACTATGGGCCTGATGATATACATTTCATTGCTGAGTGATATTGCATTGTACGTAAGTACCACAACTTCTTTATCCATTTTTTACTTTCTGTGATATTGAACTTGTACCGTAAACGAGGTTCTTGTAAACAGAGCCGTCCCAAAATTTGGGGTGGCTGTGTCTTTTTGATTTTAATTTCCCTAAGCTATAGAACCGTAAGTGGAAGTGCCCTAGGCTCTGTTGCTTTGTTTTTTAGATGTTTCAGGAAACACCATACACTTCTCCAGAGTTGCTGTTGGCAATTTACATCCCGCACATCAGCATAACAAGGCTCCCAATTCTCCATGGCCTGTCCTGCCTTTCTGGATTTTACACTTTTTTCAGATGACCCTTTTGACCGGGGGGCAGTGAGACTTCATTGTAATGCAGATTTCCTTTGCAAGCTTGCTTGGTTGGCCAAAAAGGGCGTATGCGTTTTTTCCTGAATGTATTCAGGAAAAAACGCATACGCCCTTTTTGGCCAAGTGCATCATTGTGGGCGTTCTGCCTCTTTTCCTATGCTTTACATGCAATTCCAGTCTACCTCCTGAAATCGGTTTCCTGCAATTCTGCCCCGCTTTCAAGTCCTCTTGGCAGCCTTACTTCAATATATTTTTGGACGATAGCTGTCATTTATAACTCTGCAGGTTTGTGAATGACAGTCCCCCTGAGCTCCTTTCTTCAACTCGCTTTCTTCTGAGCTGGCCGCAACACCGCAGGATTGCTTCAGGCCCTAGTGTGGTTCCGGCATGGCACGCTGAGCCTTTGGTTAATTCCTCTTCCTGGTGGGAAATGAGAGTTAAATTTGCCCGTCCAGACACCTCCAGATAGTCTCTCATTGGTTCTCCCTATTCCTGTTCATTTTCCGCAGAAATTGCAAACTGGGCCAAACAGGAAGTTAAAGGCACTGACTCTCCAAGTGGGGAGAGTGTTAGTAAAGCATCTGGAATGTTGCACCCGAGTACCAGGGGACGAAATCTGACACATTTGAACACATTTCCCGATCACACGGTGGATCATACTCTGGGTTCCACATGCATGTTTTAGCTGAAGGAAGAATCCCTTAAACCTGGAGAGTTGAGACCCATGGAATGGGTACCATGAAATATGACTTCAAAGGGTCTGCATTTGCTCACCGAACCTCACCAATCCTATCACTGCTGCGTTTGTGCCGCTGTACACACGCTTGATTCTCTTTTGGAGACATATAAATCCATAGGATTTAAGATTCTTACTAGTCAGGTGTATTCTTAGGCGTTTAATATGAGATGTAGAGTCCACTTCGTTGAGCAAGGAGTAGCTCTTGTCTATTACATATTTGGCTTATGGAACGGTATCTGTGCTAATTTAAATCTCTGGTTTTATGCAGCACCCCAACTCACCTTTCCCCTTAAGCAAGCATAAGTTGGTTTTCTACATTTGAGACCCTGTTCTGTTTTGTAATTCAGTTTCTGTGTAGGCAAGTTTACATTCCTTGTAGTAATGATATCTTATGATGTTTCTTTTTCTGTGTGACTTATTTCACTTAGAATCATCGTACCTGAATCCACTCATTATGCTGCTACGGGCCTGATGATATAGATTTCATTGCTGAGTGATATTGCATTGTACGTAAGTACCACAAATTCTTTATCCATTTTTCACTTTCTGTGTTATTGAACTTGTACCGTAAACGAGGTTCTTGTAAACAGAGCCGTCCCAAACTTTGGGGTGGCTGTGTCTTTTTGATTTTAATTTCCCTAAGCTATAGGACCATAAGTGGAAGTGCCCTAGGCTCTGTTGCTTTGTTTTTTAGATGTTTCAGGAAACACCATACACTTCTCCAGAGTGGCTGTTGGCAATTTACATCCCGCCCATCAGCATAACAAGGCTCCCAATTCTCCATGGCCTGTCCTGCCTTTCTGGATTTTATACATTTTTCAGATGGCCCTTTTGACTGGGGAGCAGTGAGACTTCATTGTAGTGCAGATTTCCTTTGCAAGCTTGCTTGGTTGGCCAAAAAGGGCGTATGCGTTTTTTCCTGAATATATTCAGGAAAAAACGCATACGCCCTTTTTGGCCAAGTGCATCATTGTGGACGTTCTGCCTCTTTTCCTATGCTTTACATGCAATTCCAGTCTACCTCCTGAAATCGGTTTCCTGCAATTCTGCCCCGCTTTCAAGTCCTCTTGGCAGCCTTACTTCAATATATTTTTGGACGATAGTTGTCATTTATAACTCTGCAGGTTTGTGAATTACAGTGCCCCTGAGCTCCTTTCTTCAACTCGCTTTCTTGTGAGCTGGCCGCAACACCGCAGGATTGCTTCAGGCCCTAGTGTGGTTCCGGCATGGCACGCTGAGCCTTTGGTTAATTCCTCTTCCTGGTGGGAAATGAGAGTTAAATTTGCCCGTCCAGACACCTCCAGCTAGTCTCTCATTGGTTCTCCCTATTCCTGTTCATTTTCCGCAGAAATGGCAAACTGGGCCAAACAGGAGGTTAAAGGCACTGACTCTCCAAGTGGGGAGAGTGTTAGTAAAGCGACTGGAATGTTGCACCCGAGTACCAGGGGACGAAAACTGACACATTTGAACACGTTTCCTAATCACACGGTGGATCATACTCTGGGTTCCACATGCATGTTTTAGCTGAAGGAAGAATCCCTTAAACCTGGAGATTTGAGACCCATGGAATGGGTACCATGCAATATGATTTCATAGGGTCTGCATGTGTTCACCGAACCTCACCAATCCTATCACTGCAGCATTTATGCCGCTGTACACATGCTTGATTCTCTTTCGGAGACATATAAATCCATAGGTTTTAAGATTCTTACTAGTCAGGTATATTCTTAGGCGTTTAATATGGGGTGTAGAGTCCACTTCGTTGAGCAAGGAGTAGCTCTTGTCTATTACATATTTGGCTTATGGAACGGTATCTGTGCTAATTTCAATCTCTGGTTTTATGCAGCACCCCAACTCACCTTTCCCCTTACGCAAGCATAAGTTGGTTTTCTACATTTGAGACCCTGTTCTGTTTTGTAATTCAGTTCCTGTGTAGCCAAGTTTACATTCCGTGTAGTAGTGATATCTTATGATGTTTCTTTTTCTGTGTGACTTATTTCACTTAGAATCATCGTACCTGAATCTACTCATTATGCTGCTATGGGCCTGATGATATAGATTTCATTGCTGAGTGATATTGCATTGTACGTAAGTACCACGACTTCTTTATCCATTTTTTCGTTTCTGTGATATTGAACTTGTACTGTAAACGAGGTTCTTGTAAACAGAGCCGTCCCAAAATTTGGGGTGGCTGTGTCTTTTTGATTTTAATTTCCCTAAGCTATAGGACCATAAGTGGAAGTGCCCTAGGCTCTGTTGCTTTGTTTTTTAGATGTTTCAGGAAACACCATACACTTCTCCAGAGTGGCTGTTGGCAATTTACATCCCGCACATCAGCATAACAAGGCTCCCAATTCTCCATGGCCTGTCCTGCCTTTCTGGATTTTACACTTTTTTCAGATGGCCCTTTTGACTGGGGGGCAGTGAGACTTCATTGTAATGCAGATATCCTTTGCAAGCTTGCTTGGTTGGCCAAAAAGGGCGTATGCGTTTTTTCCTGAATATATTCAAGAAAAAACGCATACGCCCTTTTTGGCCAAGTGCATCATTGTGGACGTTCTGCCTCTTTTCCTATGCTTTACATGCAATTCCAGTCTACCTCCTGAAATCGGTTTCCTGAAATTCTGCCCCGCTTTCAAGTCCTCTTGGCAGCCTTACTTCAATATATTTTTGGACGATAGCTGTCATTTATAACTCTGCAGGTTTGTGAATTACAGTGCCTCTGAGCTCCTTTCTTCAACTCGCTTTCTTGTGAGCTGGCTGCAACACCGCAGCATTGCTTCAGGCCCTAGTGTGGTTCCGGCATGGCACGCTGAGCCTTTGGTTAATTCCTCTTCCTGGTGGGAAATGAGAGTTAAATTTGCCCGTACAGGCACCTCCAGCTAGTCTCTCATTGGTTCTCCCTATTCCTGTTCATTTTCCTCAAAAATGGCAAACTTGGCCAAACAGGAGGTTAAAGGCACTGACTCTCCAAGTGGGGAGAGTGTTAGTAAAGCGTCTGGAATGTTGCACCCGAGTACCAGGGGACGAAACCTGAGACACATTTGAACACGTTTCCCAATCACAAGGTGGATCATACTCTGGGTTCCACATGCATGTTTTAGCTGAAGGAAGAATCCCTTAAACCTGGAGAGTTGAGACCCATGGAATGGGTACCATACAATATATATTCAAAGGTTCTGCATTGGCTCACTGAACCTCACCAATCTTACCACTGCTGCGCTTTTGCCACTGTACACACGCTTGATTCTCTTTCGGAGACATATAAGTCCATAGATTTTAAGATTCTTACTAGTCAGGTATATTCTTAGACGTTTAATATGGGGTATTCAGTCCTCTTCGTTGAGCAAAGACTAGCTCTTGTCTATTACATATTTGGCTTATGGAACGGTATCTGTGCTAATTTCAATCTCTGGTTTTATGCAGCACCCCAACTCACCTTTCCCCTTAAGCAAGCATAAGTTGGTTTTCTACATTTGAGACCCTGTTCTGTTTTGTAATACAGTTCCTGTGTAGCCAAGTTTACATTCCGTGTAGTAGTGATATCTTATGATGTTTCTTTTTCTGTGTGACTTATCTCACTTAGAATCATCGTACCTGAATCCACTCATTATGCTGCTACGGGCCTGATGACATAGATTTCATTGCTGAGTGATATTGCATTGTACGTAAGTACCACAACTTCTTTATCCATTTTTCGCTTTCTGCGATATTGAACTTGTACCGTAAACGAGGTTCTTGTAAACAGAGCCGTCCCAAACTTTGGGGTGGCTGTGTCTTTTTGATTTTAATTTCCCTAAGCTATAGGACCATAAGTGGAAGTGCCCTAGGCTCTGTTGCTTTGTTTTTTAGATGTTTCAGGAAACACCATACACTTCTCCAGAGTGGCTGTTGGCAATTTACATCCCGCCCATCAGCATAACAAGGCTCCCATGTCTCCATGGCCTGTCCTGCCTTTCTGGATTTTACACTTTTTTCAGATGGCCCTTTTGACCGGGGGGCAGTGAGACTTCATTGTAGTGCAGATTTCCTTTGCAAGCTTGCTTGGTTGGCCAAAAAGGGCGTATGCGTTTTTTCCTGAATATATTCAAGAAAAAACGCATACGCCCTTTTTGGCCAAGTGCATCATTATGGGCGTTCTGCCTCTTTTCCTATGCTTTACATGCAATTCCAGTCTACCTCCTGAAATCGGTTTCCTGCAATTCTGCCCCGCTTTCAATTCCTCTTGGCAGCCTTACTTCAATATATTTTTGGACGATAGCTATAATTTTTAACTCTGCAGGTTTGTGAATGACAGTGCCCCTGAGCTCCTTTCTTCAACTCGCTTTCTTGTGAGCTGGCCGCAACACCGCAGGATTGCTTCAGGCCCTAGTGTGGTTCCGGCATGGCACGCTGGGCCTTTGGTTAATTCCTCTTCCTGGTGGGAAATGAGAGTTAAATTTGCCCGTCCAGACACCTCCAGATAGTCTCTCATTGGTTCTCCCTATTCCTGTTCATTTTCCGCAGAAATTGCAAACTGGGCCAAACAGGAAGTTAAAGGCACTGACTCTCCAAGTGGGGAGAGTGTTAGTAAAGCGTCTGGAATGTTGCACCCGAGTACCAGGGGACGAAATCTGACACATTTGAACACGTTTCCCAATCACACGGTGGATCATACTCTGGGTTCCACATGCATGTTTTAGCTGAAGGAAGAATCCCTTAAACCTGGAGAGTTGAGACCCATGGAATGGGTACCATGAAATATGACTTCAAAGGGTCTGCATTTGCTCACCGAACCTCACCAATCCTATCACTGCTGCGTTTATGCCGCTGTACACACGCTTGATTCTCTTTTGGAGACATATAAATCCATAGGAATTAAGATTCTTACTAGTCAGGTGTATTCTTAGGCGTTTAATATGAGATGTAGAGTCCACTTCGTTGAGCAAGGAGTAGCTCTTGTCTATTACATATTTGGCTTATGGAACGGTATCTGTGCTAATTTAAATCTCTGGTTTTATGCAGCACCCCAACTCACCTTTCCCCTTAAGCAAGCATAAGTTGGTTTTCTACATTTGAGACCCTGTTCTGTTTTGTAATTCAGTTTCTGTGTAGGCAAGTTTACATTCCGTGTAGTAGTGATATCTTATGATGTTTCTTTTTCTGTGTGACTTATTTCACTTAGAATCATCGTACCTGAATCCACTCATTATGCTGCTACGGGCCTGATGATATAGATTTCATTGCTGAGTGATATTGCATTGTACGTAAGTGCCACAAATTCTTTATCCATTTTTCACTTTCTGTGTTATTGAACTTGTACCGTAAATGAGGTTCTTGTAAACAGAGCCGTCCCAAACTTTGGGGTGGCTTTGTCTTTTTGATTTTAATTTCCCTAAGCTATAGGACCATAAGTGGAAGTGCCCTAGGCTCTGTTGCTTTGTTTTTTAGATGTTTCAGGAAACACCATACACTTCTCCAGAGTGGCTGTTGGCAATGTACATCCCGCCCATCAGCATAACAAGGCTCCCAGTTCTCCATGGCCTGTCCTGCCTTTCTGGATTTTATACATTTTTCAGATGGCCCTTTTGACTGGGGAGCAGGGAGACTTCATTGTAGTGCAGATTTCCTTTGCAAGCTTGCTTGGTTGGCCAAAAAGGGCGTATGCGTTTTTTCCTGAATATATTCAGGAAAAAACGCATACGCCTTTTTGGCCAAGTGCATCATTGTGGACGTTCTGCCTCTTTTCCTATGCTTTACATGCAATTCCAGTCTACCTCCTGAAATCGGTTTCCTGCAATTCTGCCCCGCTTTCAAGTCCTCTTGGCAGCCTTACTTCAATATATTTTTGGACGATAGCTGTCATTTATAACTCTGCAGGTTTGTGAATTACAGTGCCCCTGAGCTCCTTTCTTCAACTCGCTTTCTTGTGAGCTGGCCGCAACACCGCAGCATTGCTTCAGGCCCTAGTGTGGTTCCGGCATGGCACGCTGAGCCTTTGGTTAATTCCTCTTCCTGGTGGGAAATGAGAGTTAAATTTGCCCGTCCAGACACCTCCAGCTAGTCTCTCATTGGTTCTCCCTATTCCTGTTCATTTTCCGCAGAAATGGCAAACTGGGCCAAACAGGAGGTTAAAGGCACTGACTCTCCAAGTGGGGAGAGTGTTAGTAAAGCGTCTGGAATGTTGCACCCGAGTACCAGGGGACGAAAACTGAGACACATTTGAACACGTTTCCCGATCACATGGTGGATCATACTCTGGGTTCCACATGCATGTTTTAGCTGAAGGAAGAATCCCTTAAACCTGGAGAGTTGAGACCCATGGAATGGGTACCATGCAATATGACCTCAAAGGGACTGCATTTGCTCACCGAACCTCACCAATCCTATCACTGCTTCGTTCATGCCGCTGTACACACGCTTGATTCTCTTTCGGAGACATAGAAATCTATAGGTTTTAAGATTCTTACTGGTCAGGTATATTCTTAGGCGTTTAATATGGGGTGTAGAGTCCACTTCGTTGAGCAAGGAGTAGCTCTTGTCTATTACATATTTGGCTTATGGAACGGTATCTGTGCTAATTTCAATCTCTGGTTTTATGCAGCACCCCAACTCACCTTTCGCCTTAAGCAAGCATAAGTTGGTTTTCTACATTTGAGACCCTGTTCTGTTTTGTAATTCAGTTCCTGTGTAGCCAAGTTTACATTCCATGTAGTAGTCATATCTTATGATGTTTCTTTTTCTGTGTGACTTATTTCACTTAGAATCATCGTACCTGAATCCACTCATTATGCTGCTACGGGCCTGATGATATACATTTCATTGCTGAGTGATATTGCATTGTACGTAAGTACCACAACTTCTTTATCCATTTTTCACTTTCTGTGATATTGAACTTGTACTGTAAACGAGGTTCTTGTAAACAGAGCCGTCCCAAACTTTGGGGTGGCTGTGTCTTTTTGATTTTAATTTCCCTAAGCTATAGAACCGTAAGTGGAAGTGCCCTAGGCTCTGTTGCTTTGTTTTTTAGATGTTTCAGGAAACACCATACACTTCTCCAGAGTGGCTGTTGGCAATTTACATCCCGCCCATCAGCATAACAAGGCTCCCAATTCTCCATGGCCTGTCCTGCCTTTCTGGATTTTACACTTTTTTCAGATGGCCCTTTTGACTGGGGGGCAGTGAGACATCATTGTAATGCAGATTTCCTTTGCAAGCTTGCTTGGTTGGCCAAAAAGGGCGTATGCGTTTTTTCCTGAATATATTCAGGAAAAAACGCATACGCCCTTTTTGGCCAAGTGCATCATTGTGGACGTTCTGCCTCTTTTCCTATGCTTTACATGCAATTCCAGTCTACCTCCTGAAATCGGTTTCCTGCAATTCTGCCCCGCTTTCAAGTCCTCTTGGCAGCCTTACTTCAATATATTTTTGGACGATAGCTGTCATTTATAACTCTGCAGGTTTGTGAATTACAGTGCCTCTGAGCTCCTTTCTTCAACTCGCTTTCTTGTGAGCTGGCTGCAACACCGCAGCATTGCTTCAGGCCCTAGTGTGGTTCCGGCATGGCACGCTGAGCCTTTGGTTAATTCCTCTTCCTGGTGGGAAATGAGAGTTAAATTTAGCCGTCCAGGCACCTCCAGCTACTCTCTCATTGGTTCTCCCTATTCCTGTTCATTTTCCGCAGAAATGGCAAACTGGGCCAAACAGGAGGTTAAAGGCACTGACTCTCCAAGTGGGGAGAGTGTTAGTAAAGCGTCTGGAATGTTGCACCCGAGTACCAGGGGACGAAACCTGAGACACATTTGAACACGTTTCCCAATCACACGGTGGATCATACTCTGGGTTCCACATGCATGTTTTAGCTGAAGGAAGAATCCCTTAAACCTGGAGAGTTGAGACCCATGGAATGGGTACCATGCAATATAAATTCAAAGGTTCGGCACTGGCTCACCGAACCTCACCAATCTTATCACTGCTGCGCTTTTGCCACTGTACACACGCTTGATTCTCTTTCGGAGACATATAAATCCATAGATTTTAAGATTCTTACTAGTCAGGTATATTCTTAGACGCTTAATATGGGGTATTTAGTCCTCTTCGTTGAGCAAAGACTAGCTCTTGTCTATTACATATTTGGCTTATGGAACGGTATCTGTGCTAATTTCAATCTCTGGTTTTATGCAGCACCCCAACTCACCTTTCCCCTTAAGCAAGCATAAGTTGGTTTTCTACATTTGAGACCCTGTTCTGTTTTGTAATTCAGTTCTTGTGTAGCCAAGTTTACATTCCGTGTAGTAGTGATATCTTATGATGTTTCTTTTTCTGTGTGACTTATTTCACTTAGAATCATCGTACCTGAATCCACTCATTATGCTGCTATGGGCCTGATGATATACATTTCATTACTGAGTGATATTGCATTGTACGTAAGTACCACAACTTCTTTATCCATTTTTTACTTTCTGTGATATTGAACTTGTAGTGTAAACGAGGTTCTTGTAAACAGAGCCGTCCAAAACTTTGGGGTGGCTGTGTCTTTTTGATTTTAATTTCCCTAAGCTATAGGACCATAAGTGGAAGTGCCCTAGGCTCTGTTGCTTTGTTTTTTAGATGTTTCAGGAAACACCATACACTTCTCCAGAGTGGCTGTTGGCAATTTACATCCCGCCCATCAGCATAACAAGGCTCCCAATTCTCCATGGCCTGTCCTGCCTTTCTGGATTTTACACTTTTTTCCGATGGCCCTTTTGACCGGGTGGCAGTGAGACTTCATTGTAGTGCAGATTTCCTTTGCAAGCTTGCTTGGTTGGCCAAAAAGGGCATATGCGTTTTTTCCTAAATATATTCAGGAAAAAACGCATACGCCATTTCTGGCCAAGTGCATCATTGTGGACGTTCTGCCTCTTTTCCTATGCTTTACATGCAATTCCAGTCTACCTCCTGAAACCGGTTTCCTGCAATTCTGCCCCTCTTTCAAGTCCTCTTGGTAGGCTTACTTCAATATATTTTTGGACGATAGCTGTCATTTTTAACTCTGCAGGTTTGTGAATTACAGTGCCCCTGAGCTCCTTTCTTCAACTCGCTTTCTTGTGAGCTGGCTGCAACACCGCAGGATTGCTTCAGGCCCTAGTGTGGTTCCGGCATGGCACGCAGAGCCTTTGGTTAATTCCTCTTCCTGGTGGGAAATGAGAGTTATATTTGCCCGTCCAGGCACCTCCAGCTAGTCTCTCATTGGTTCTCCCTATTCCTGTTCCTTTTCCGCAGAAATTGCAAACTGGGCCAAACAGGAGTTTAAAGGCACTGACTCTCCAAGTGGGGAGAGTTTTAGTAAAGCGTCTGGAATGTTGCACCCGAGTAGCAGGGGACGAAAACTGAGACACATTTGAACACGTTTCCCGATCACACGGTGGATCATACTCTGGGTTCCACATGCATGTTTTAGGTGAAGGAAGAATCCCTTAAACCTGGAGAGTTGAGACCCATGGAATGGGTACCATGAAATATGACTTCAAAGGGTCTGCATTGGCTCACCGAACCTCACCAATCCTATCACTGCTGCGTTTATGCCGCTGTACACACGCTTGATTCTCTTTTGGAGACATATAAATCCATAGGATTTAAGATTCTTACTAGTCAGGTGTATTCTTAGGCGTTTAATATGAGATGTGGAGTCCACTTCGTTGAGCAAGGAGTAGCTCTTGTCTATTACATATTTGGCTTATGGAACGGTATCTGTGCTAATTTAAATCTCTGGTTTTATGCAGCACCCCAACTCACCTTTCCCCTTAAGCAAGCATAAGTTGGTTTTCTACATTTGAGATCCTGTTCTGTTTTGTAATTCAGTTTCTATGTAGGCAAGTTTACATTCCTTGTAGTAGTGATATCTTATGATGTTTCTTTTTCTGTGTGACTTATTTCACTGAGAATCATCGTACCTGAATCCACTCATTATGCTGCTACGGGCCTGATGATATAGATTTCATTGCTGAGTGATATTGCATTGTACGTAAGTACCACAACTTCTTTATCCATTTTTCGCTTTCTGTGATATTGAACTTGTACCGTAAACGAGGTTCTTGTAAACGGAGCCGTCCCAAATTTTGGGGTGGCTGTGTCTTTTTGATTTTAATTTCCCTAAGCTATAGGACCATAAGTGGAAGTGCCCTAGGCTCTGTTGCTTTGTTTTTTAGATGTTTCAGGAAACACCATACACTTCTCCAGAGTGGCTGTTGGCAATTTACATCCCGCCCATCAGCATAACAAGGCTCCCAGTTCTCCATGGCCTGTCCTGCCTTTCTGGATTTTATACATTTTTCAGATGGCCCTTTTGACTGGGGAGCAGTGAGACTTCATTGTAGTGCAGATTTCCTTTGCAAGCTTGCTTGGTTGGTCAAAAAGGGCGTATGCGTTTTTTCCTGAATATATTCAGGAAAAAACGCATACGCCCTTTTTGGCCAAGTGCATCATTGTGGACGTTCTGCCTCTTTTCCTATGCTTTACATGCAATTCCAGTCTACCTCCTGAAATCGGTTTCCTGCAATTCTGCCCCGCTTTCAAGTCCTCTTGGCAGCCTTACTTCAATATATTTTTGGACGATAGCTGTCATTTATAACTCTGCAGGTTTGTGAATTACAGTGCCTCTGAGCTCCTTTCTTCAACTCGCTTTCTTGTGAGCTGGCTGCAACACCGCAGTCTTGCTTCAGGCCCTAGTGTGGTTCCGGCATGGCACGCTGAGCCTTTGGTTAATTCCTCTTCCTGGTGGGAAATGAGAGTTAAATTTGCCCGTCCAGGCACCTCCAGCTAGTCTCTCATTGGTTCTCCCTATTCCTGTTCATTTTCCGCAGAAATGGCAAACTGGGCCAAACAGGAGGTTAAAGGCACTGACTCTCCAAGTGGGGAGAGTGTTAGTAAAGCGTCTGGAATGTTGCACCCGAGTACCAGGGGACGAAACCTGAGACACATTTGAACACGTTTCCCAATCACACGGTGGATCATACTCTGGGTTCCACATGCATGTTTTAGCTGAAGGAAGAATCCCTTAAACCTGGAGAGTTGAGACCCATGGAATGGGTACCATGCAATATAAATTCAAAGGTTCTGCATTGGCTCACCGAACCTCACCAATCTTATCACTGCTGCGCTTTTGCCACTGTACACACGCTTGATTCTCTTTCGGAGACATATAAATCCATAGATTTTAAGATTCTTACTAGTCAGGTATATTCTTAGACGTTTAATATGGGGTATTCAGTCCTCTTCGTTGAGCAAAGACTAGCTCTTGTCTATTACATATTTGGCTTATGGAACGGTATCTGTGCTAATTTCAATCTCTGGTTTTATGCAGCACCCCAACTCACCTTTCCCCTTAAGCAAGCATAAGTTGGTTTTCTACATTTGAGACCCTGTTCTGTTTTGTAATTCAGTTCCTGTGTAGCCAAGTTTACATTCCGTGTAGTAGTGATATCTTATGATGTTTCTTTTTCTGTGTGACTTATCTCACTTAGAATCATCGTACCTGAAACCACTCATTATGCTGCTATGGGCCTGATGATATAGATTTCATTGCTGAGTGATATTGCATTGTACGTAAGTACCACAACTTCTTTATCCATTTTTCACTTTCTGTGATATTGAACTTGTACTGTAAACGAGGTTCTTGTAAACAGAGCCGTCCCAAACTTTGGGGTGGCTGTGTCTTTTTGATTTTAATTTCCCTAAGCTATAGGACCATAAGTGGAAGTGCCCTAGGCTCTGTTGCTTTGTTTTTTAGATGTTTCAGGAAACACCATACACTTCTCCAGAGTGGCTGTTGGCAATTTACATCCCGCCCATCAGCATAACAAGGCTCCCAATTCTCCATGGCCTGTCCTGCCTTTCTGGATTTTACACTTTTTTCCGATGGCCCTTTTGACCGGGGGGCAGTGAGACTTCATTGTAGTGCAGATTTCCTTTGCAAGCTTGCTTGGTTGGCCAAAAAGGGCATATGCGTTTTTTCCTGAATATATTCAGGAAAAAACGCATACGCCATTTCTGGCCAAGTGCATCATTGTGGACGTTCTGCCTCTTTTCCTATGCTTTACATGCAATTCCAGTCTACCTCCTGAAACCGGTTTCCTGCAATTCTGCCCCTCTTTCAAGTCCTCTTGGCAGCCTTACTTCAATATATTTTTGGACGATAGCTGTCATTTTTAACTCTGCAGGTTTGTGAATTACAGTGCCCCTGAGCTCCTTTCTTCAACTCGCTTTCTTGTGAGCTGGCCGCAACACCGCAGGATTGCTTCAGGCCCTAGTGTGGTTCCGGCATGGCACGCAGAGCCTTTGGTTAATTCCTCTTCCTGGTGGGAAATGAGAGTTAAATTTGCCCGTACAGGCACCTCCAGCTAGTCTCTCATTGGTTCTCCCTATTCCTGTTCATTTTCCGCAGAAATTGCAAACTGGGCCAAACAGGAGGTTAAAGGCACTGACTCTCCAAGTGGGGAGAGTGTTAGTAAAGCGTCTGGAATGTTGCACCCGAGTACCAGGGGACGAAACCTGAGACACATTTGAACACGTTTCCCGATCACACGGTGGATCATACTCTGGGTTCCACATGCATTTTTTAGCTGAAGGAAGAATCCCGTAAACCTGGAGAGTTGAGACCCATGGAATGGGTACCATGCAATATGACTTCAAAGGGTCTGCATTTGCTCACCAAACCTCACCAATCCTATCACTGCTGCGTTTATGCAGCTGTACACACGCTTGATTCTCTTTTGGAGACATATAAATCCATAGGTTTTAAGATTCTTACTAGTCAGGTTTATTCTTAGGCGTTTAATATGGGGTGTAGAGTCCACTTCGTTGAGCAAGGAGTAGCTCTTGTCTATTTCATCTTTGGCTTATGGAACGGTATCTGTGCTAATTTCAATCTCTGGTTTTATGCAGCACCCCAACTCACCTTTCCCCTTAAGCAAGCATAAGTTGGTTTTCTACATTTGAGACCCTGTTCTGTTTTGTAGTTCAGTTCCTGTGTAGCCAAGTTTACATTCCGTGTAGTAGTGATATCTTATGATGTTTCTTTTTCTGTGTGACTTATCTCACTTAGAATCATCGTACCTGAATCCACTCATTATGCTGCTATGGGCCTGATGATATAGATTTCATTGCTGAGTGATATTGCATTGTACGTAAGTACCACAACTTCTTTATCCATTTTTCGCTTTCTGTGATATTGAACTTGTACCGTAAACGAGGTTCTTGTAAACAGAGCCGTCCCAAACTTTGGGGTGGCTGTGTCTATTTGATTTTAATTTCCCTAAGCTATAGGACCATAAGTGGAAGTGCCCTAGGCTCTGTTGCTTTGTTTTTTAGATGTTTCAGGAAACACCATACACTTCTCCAGAGTGGCTGTTGGCAATTTACATCCCGCCCATCAGCATAACAAGGCTCCCAGTTCTCCATGGCCTGTCCTGCCTTTCTGGATTTTACACTTTTTTCAGATGGCCCTTTTGACTGGGGGGCAGTGAGACTTCATTGTAGTGCAGATTTCCTTTGCAAGCTTGCTTGGTTGGCCAAAAAGGGCGTATGCGTTTTTTCCTGAATATATTCAAGAAAAAACGCATACGCCCTTTTTGGCCAAGTGCATCATTGTGGACGTTCTGCCTCTTTTCCTATGCTTTACATGCAATTCCAGTCTACCTCCTGAAATCGGTTTCCTGCAATTCTGCCCCACTTTCGAGTCCTCTTGGCAGCCTTACTTCAATATATTTTTGGACGATAGCTGTCATTTATAACTCTGCAGGTTTGTGAATTACAGTGCCCCTGGGCTCCTTTCTTCAACTCGCTTTCTTGTGAGCTGGCCGCAACACCGCAGGATTGCTTCAGGCCCTAGTGTGGTTCCAGCATGGCATGCTGAGCCTTTGGTTAATTCCTCTTCCTGGTGGGAAATGAGAGTTAAATTTGCCCGTCCAGACACCTCCAGCTAGTCTCTCATTGGTTCTCCCTATTCCTGTTCATTTTCCGCAGAAATTGCAAACTGGGCCAAACAGGAGGTTAAAGGCACTGACTCTCCAAGTGGGGAGAGTTTTAATAAAGCGTCTGGAATGTTGCACCCGAGTACCAGGGGACAAAAACAGAGACACATTTGAACACGTTTCCCGATCACACGGTGGATCATACTCTGGGTTCCACATGCATGTTTTAGGTGAAGGAAGAATCCCTTAAACCTGGAGAGTTGAGACCCATGGAATGGCTACCATGCAATATGACTTCAAAGGGTCTGCATTTGCTCATCGAACCTCACCAATCCTATCACTGCTGCATTTATGCCGCTGTACACATGCTTGATTCTCTTTTGGAGACATATAAATCCATAGGTTTTAAGATTCTTACTAGTCAGGTATATTCTTAGGCGATTAATATGGGGTGTAGAGCCCACTTCGTTGAGCAAGGAGTAGCTCTTGTCTATTACATATTGGGCTTATGGAATGGTATCTGTGCTAATTTCAATCTCTGGTTTTATGCAGCACCCCAACTCACCTTTCCCCTTAAGCAAGCATAAGTTGGTTTTCTACATTTGAGACCGCGTTCTGTTTTGTAATTCAGTTCCTGTGTAGCCAAGTTTACATTCCGTGTAGTAGTGATATCTTATGATGTTTCTTTTTCTGTGCGACTTATTTCACTTAGAATCATCGTACCTGAATCCACTCATTATGCTGCTACGGGCCTGATGATATAGATTTCATTGCTGAGTGATATTGCATTGTACGTAAGTACCACAAATTCTTTATCCATTTTTCACCTTCTGTGATATTGAATTTGTACTGTAAATGAGGTTCTTGTAAACAGAGCCATCCCAAACTTTGGGGTGGCTGTGTCTTTTTGATTTTAATTTCCCTAAGCTATAGGACCATAAGTGGAAGTGCCCTAGGCTCTGTTGCTTTGTTTTTTAGATGTTTCAGGAAACACCATACACTTCTCCAGAGTGGCTGTTGGCAATTTACATCCCGCCCATCAGCATAACAAGGCTCCCAATTCTCCATGGCCTGTCCTGCCTTTCTGGATTTTACACTTTTTTCCGATGGCCCTTTTGACCGGGGGGCAGTGAGACTTCATTGTAGTGCAGATTTCCTTTGCAAGCTTGCTTGGTTGGCCAAAAAGGGCATATGCGTTTTTTCCTGAATATATTCAGGAAAAAACGCATACGCCATTTCTGGCCAAGTGCATCATTGTGGACGTTCTGCCTCTTTTCCTATGCTTTACATGCAATTCCAGTCTACCTCCTGAAACCGGTTTCCTGCAATTCTGCCCCTCTTTCAAGTCCTCTTGGCAGCCTTACTTCAATATATTTTTGGACGATAGCTGTCATTTTTAACTCTGCAGGTTTGTGAATTACAGTGCCCCTGAGCTCCTTTCTTCAACTCGCTTTCTTGTGAGCTGGCCGCAACACCGCAGGATTGCTTCAGGCCCTAGTGTGGTTCCGGCATGGCACGCAGAGCCTTTGGTTAATTCCTCTTCCTGGTGGGAAATGAGAGTTAAATTTGCCCGTACAGGCACCTCCAGCTAGTCTCTCATTGGTTCTCCCTATTCCTGTTCATTTTCCGCAGAAATTGCAAACTGGGCCAAACAGGAGGTTAAAGGCACTGACTCTCCAAGTGGGGAGAGTGTTAGTAAAGCGTCTGGAATGTTGCACCCGAGTACCAGGGGACGAAACCTGAGACACATTTGAACACGTTTCCCGATCACACGGTGGATCATACTCTGGGTTCCACATGAATTTTTTAGCTGAAGGAAGAATCCCGTAAACCTGGAGAGTTGAGACCCATGGAATGGGTACCATGCAATATGACTTCAAAGGGTCTGCATTTGCTCACCACACCTCACCAATCCTATCACTGCTGCGTTTATGCAGCTGTACACACGCTTGATTCTCTTTTGGAGACATATAAATCCATAGGTTTTAAGATTCTTACTAGTCAGGTTTATTCTTAGGCGTTTAATATGGGGTGTAGAGTCCACTTCGTTGAGCAAGGAGTAGCTCTTGTCTATTTCATCTTTGGCTTATGGAACGGTATCTGTGCTAATTTCAATCTCTGGTTTTATGCAGCACCCCAACTCACCTTTCCCCTTAAGCAAGCATAAGTTGGTTTTCTACATTTGAGACCCTGTTCTGTTTTGTAGTTCAGTTCCTGTGTAGCCAAGTTTACATTCCGTGTAGTAGTGATATCTTATGATGTTTCTTTTTCTGTGTGACTTATCTCACTTAGAATCATCGTACCTGAATCCACTCATTATGCTGCTATGGGCCTGATGATATAGATTTCATTGCTGAGTGATATTGCATTGTACGTAAGTACCACAACTTCTTTATCCATTTTTCGCTTTCTGTGATATTGAACTTGTACCGTAAACGAGGTTCTTGTAAACAGAGCCGTCCCAAACTTTGGGGTGGCTGTGTCTATTTGATTTTAATTTCCCTAAGCTATAGGACCATAAGTGGAAGTGCCCTAGGCTCTGTTGCTTTGTTTTTTAGATGTTTCAGGAAACACCATACACTTCTCCAGAGTGGCTGTTGGCAATTTACATCCCGCCCATCAGCATAACAAGGCTCCCAGTTCTCCATGGCCTGTCCTGCCTTTCTGGATTTTACACTTTTTTCAGATGGCCCTTTTGACTGGGGGGCAGTGAGACTTCATTGTAGTGCAGATTTCCTTTGCAAGCTTGCTTGGTTGGCCAAAAAGGGCGTATGCGTTTTTTCCTGAATATATTCAAGAAAAAACGCATACGCCCTTTTTGGCCAAGTGCATCATTGTGGACGTTCTGCCTCTTTTCCTATGCTTTACATGCAATTCCAGTCTACCTCCTGAAATCGGTTTCCTGCAATTCTGCCCCGCTTTCGAGTCCTCTTGGCAGCCTTACTTCAATATATTTTTGGACGATAGCTGTCATTTATAACTCTGCAGGTTTGTGAATTACAGTGCCCCTGGGCTCCTTTCTTCAACTCGCTTTCTTGTGAGCTGGCCGCAACACCGCAGGATTGCTTCAGGCCCTAGTGTGGTTCCAGCATGGCATGCTGAGCCTTTGGTTAATTCCTCTTCCTGGTGGGAAATGAGAGTTAAATTTGCCCGTCCAGACACCTCCAGCTAGTCTCTCATTGGTTCTCCCTATTCCTGTTCATTTTCCGCAGAAATTGCAAACTGGGCCAAACAGGAGGTTAAAGGCACTGACTCTCCAAGTGGGGAGAGTTTTAATAAAGCGTCTGGAATGTTGCACCCGAGTACCAGGGGACAAAAACAGAGACACATTTGAACACGTTTCCCGATCACACGGTGGATCATACTCTGGGTTCCACATGCATGTTTTAGGTGAAGGAAGAATCCCTTAAACCTGGAGAGTTGAGACCCATGGAATGGCTACCATGCAATATGACTTCAAAGGGTCTGCATTTGCTCATCGAACCTCACCAATCCTATCACTGCTGCATTTATGCCGCTGTACACATGCTTGATTCTCTTTTGGAGACATATAAATCCATAGGTTTTAAGATTCTTACTAGTCAGGTATATTCTTAGGCGATTAATATGGGGTGTAGAGCCCACTTCGTTGAGCAAGGAGTAGCTCTTGTCTATTACCTATTTGGCTTATGGAATGGTATCTGTGCTAATTTCAATCTCTGGTTTTATGCAGCACCCCAACTCACCTTTACCCTTAAGCAAGCATAAGTTGGTTTTCTACATTTGAGATCCTGTTCTGTTTTGTAATTCAGTTCCTGTGTAGCCAAGTTTACATTCCGTGTATTAGTGATATCTTATGATGTTTCTTTTTCTGTGTGACATATTTCACTTAGAATCATCGTACCTGAATCTACTCATTATGCTGTTACGGGCCTGATGACATAGATTTCATTGCTGAGTGATATTGCGTTGTACGTAATTACCACAAATTCTTTATCCATTTTTCACTTTCTGTGTTATTGAACTTGTACCATAAACGAGATTCTTGTAAACAGAGCCGGCCCAAACTTTGGGGTGGCTGTGTCTTTTTGATTTTAATTTCCGTAAGCTATAGGACCATAAGTGGAAGTGCCCTAGGCTCTGTTGCTTTGTTTTTTAGATGTTTCAGGAAACACCATACACTTCTCCAGAGTGGCTGTTGGCAATTTACATCCCGCCCATCAGCATAACAAGGCTCCCAGTTCTCCATGGCCTGTCAGGCCTTTCTGGATTTTATTTTTTTTCAGATCGCCCTTTTGACCGGGGGGCAGTGAGACTTCATTGTAGTGCAGATTTCCTTTGCAAGCTTGCTTGGTTGGCCAAAAAGGGCGTATGCGTTTTTTCCTGAATATATTCAGGAAAAAACGCATACGCCCTTTTTGGCCAAGTGCATCATTGTGGACGTTCTGCCTCTTTTCCTATGCTTTACATGCAATTCCAGTCTACCTCCTGAAATCGGTTTCCTGCAATTCTGCCCCGCTTTCAAGTCCTCTTGGCAGGCTTACTTCAATATATTTTTGGACGAAAGCTGTCATTTTTAACTCTGCAGGTTTGTGAATTACAGTGCCCCTGAGCTCCTTTCTTCAACTCGCTTTCTTGTGAGCTGTCCGCAACACCGCAGGATTGCTTCAGGCCCTAGTGTGGTTCCGGCATGGCACGCTGAAACTTTGGTTAATTCCTCTTCCTGGTGGGAAATGAGAGTTAAATTTGCCCCTCCAGACACCTCCAGCTAGTCTCTCATTGGTTCTCCCTATTCCTGTTCATTTTCCGCAGAAATTGCAAACTGGGCCAAACAGGAGGTTAAAGGCACTGACTCTCCAAGTGGGGAGAGTGTTAGTAAAGCGTCTGGAATGTTGCACCCGAGTACCAGGGGACGAAATCTGACACATTTGAGCACGTTGCCCGATCACACGGTGGATCATACTCTGGGTTCCACATGCATGTTTTAGCTGAAGGAAGAATCCCTTAAACCTGGAGAGTTGAGACCCATGGAATGGGTACCATGCAATATGACTTCAAAGGGTCTGCATTTGCTCACTGAACCTCACAAATCCTATCACTGCTGCATTTATGCCGCTGTAGACATGCTTGATTCTCTTTCGGAGACATATAAATCCATAGGTTTTAAGATTCTTACTAGTCAGGTATATTCTTAGGCATTTAATATGGGGTGTTGAGTGCACTTCGTTGAGCAAGGAGTAGCTCTTGTCTATTACCTATTTGGCTTATGGAATGGTATCTGTGCTAATTTCAATCTCTGGTTTTATGCAACACCCCAACTCACCTTTACCCTTAAGCAAGCATAAGTTGGTTTTCTACATTTGAGATCCTGTTCTGTTTTGTAATTCAGTTCCTGTGTAGCCAAGTTTACATTCCGTGTATTAGTGATATCTTATGATGTTTCTTTTTCTGTGTGACATATTTCACTTAGAAATATCGTACCTGAATCCACTCATTATGCTGCTACGGGCCTGATGACATAGATTTCATTCCTGAGTGATATTGCATTGTACGTAAGTACCACAACTTCTTTATCCATTTTTCACTTTCTGTGATATTGAACTTGTACCATAAACGAGGTTCTTGTAAACAGAGCCGGCCCAAACTTTGGGGTGGCTGTGTCTTTTTGATTTTAATTTCCCTAAGCTATAGGACCATAAGTGGAAGTGCCCTAGGCTCTGTTGCTTTGTTTTTTAGATGTTTCAGGAAACACCATACACTTCTCCAGAGTGGCTGTTGGCAATTTACATCCCGCCCATCAGCATAACAAGGCTCCCAGTTCTCCATGGCCTGTCCTGCCTTTCTGGATTTTATACTTTTTTCAGATGGCCCTTTTGACCGGGGGGCAGTGAGACTTCATTGTAGTGCAGATTTCCTTTGCAAGCTTGCTTGGTTGGCCAAAATGGGCGTATGCGTTTTTTCCTGAATATATTCAAGAAAAAACGCATACGCCCTTTTTGGCCAAGTGCATCATTGTGGACGTTCTGCCTCTTTTCCTATGCTTTACATGCAATTCCAGTCTACCTCCTGAAATCGGTTTCCTGCAATTCTGCCCCGCTTTCAAGTCCTCTTGGCAGCCTTACTTCAATATATTTTTGGACGATAGCTGTCATTTATAACTCTGCAGGTTTGTGAATTACAGTGCCTCTGAGCTCCTTTCTTCAACTCGCTTTCTTGTGAGCTGGCCGCAACACCGCAGGATTGCTTCAGGCCCTAGTGTCGTTCCAGCATGGCACGCTGAGCCTTTGGTTAATTCCTCTTCCTGGTGGGAAATGAGAGTTAAATTTGCCCGTCCAGACACCTCCAGCTAGTCTCTCACTGGTTCTCCCTATTCCTGTTCATCTTCCGCAAAAATTGCAAACTGGTCCAAACAGGAGGTTAAAGGCACTGACTCTCCAAGTGGGGAGAGTTTTAGTAAAGCGTCTGGAATGTTGCACCCGATTACCAGGGGACGAAACCTGAGACACATTTGAACACGTTTGCCGATCACATGGTGGATCATACTCTGGGTACCACATACATGTTTTAGCTGAAGGAAGAATCCCTTAAACCTGGAGAGTTGAGACCCATGGAATGGCTACCATGCAATATGACTTCACAGGGTCTGTATTTGCTCATCGAACCTCACCAATCCTATCACTGCTGCTTTTATGCCGCTGTACACATGCTTGATTCTCTTTTGGAGACATATAAATCCATAGGTTTTAAGATTATTACTAGTCAGGTATATTCTTAGGCGATTAATATGGGGTGTAGAGTCCACTTTGTTGAGCAAGGAGTAGCTCTTGTCTATTACATATTTGGCTTATGGAACGGTATCTGTGCTAATTTCAATCTCTGGTTTTATGCAGAACCCCAACTCACCTTTCCCCTTAAGCAAGCATAAGTTGGTTTTCTACATTTGAGACCGTGTTCTGTTTTGTAATTCAGTTCCTGTGTAGCCAAGTTTACATTCCGTGTAGTAGTGATATCTTATGATGTTTCTTTTTCTGTGTGACTTATCTCACTTAGATTCATCGTACCTGAATCCACTCTTTATGCTGCTACGGGCCTGATGATATAGATTTCATTGTTGAGTGATATTGCATTGTACGTAAGTACCACAAATTCTTTATCCATTTTTCACCTTCTGTGATATTGAATTTGTACTGTAAATGACGTTCTTGTAAATAGAGCCGTCCCAAACTTTGGGGTGGCTGTGTCTTTTTGATTTTAATTTCCCTAAGCTATAGGACCATAAGTGGAAGTGCCCTAGGCTCTGTTGCTTTGTTTTGTAGATGTTTCAGGAAACACCATACACTTCTCCAGAGTGGCTGTTGGCAATTTACATCCCGCCCATCAGCATAACAAGGCTCCCAGTTCTCCATGGCCTGTCCTGCCTTTCTGGATTTTACACTTTTTTCAGATGGCCCTTTTGACCGGGGGGCAGTGAGACTTCATTGTAGTGCAGATTTCCTTTGCAAGCTTGCTTGGTTGGCCCAAAAGTGCGTATGCGTTTTTTCCTGAATATATTCAGGAAAAAACGCATACGCCCTTTTTGGCCAAGTGCATCATTGTGGACGTTCTGCCTCTTTTCCTATGCTTTACATGCAATTCCAGTCTACCTCCTGAAATCGGTTTCCTGCAATTCTGCCCCGCTTTCAAGTCCTCTTGGCAGCCTTACTTCAATATATTTTTGGACGATAGCTGTCATTTATAACTCTGCAGGTTTGTGAATTACAGTGCCCCTGAGCTCCTTTCTTCAACTCGCTTTCTTGTGAGCTGGCCGCAACACCGCACGATTGCTTCAGGCCCTAGTGTGGTTCCGGCATGGCACGCTGAGCCTTTGGTTAATTCCTCTTCCTGGTGGGAAATGAGAGTTAAATTTGCCGGTCCAGACACCTCCAGCTAGTCTCTCATTGGTTCTCCCTATTCCTGTTCATCTTCCGCAGAAATTGCAAACTGGGCCAAACAGGAGGTTAAAGGCACTGACTCTCCAAGTGGGGAGAGTGTTAGTAAAGCGTCTGGAATGTTGCACCCGAGTACCAGGGGACGAAACCTGAGACACATTTCAACACGTTTCCCGATCAAACGGTGGATCATACTCTGGGTTCCACATGCATGTTTTAGCTGAAGGAAGAATCCCTTAAACCTGGAGAGTTGAGACCCATGGAATGGGTACCATGCAATATGACTTCAAAGGGTCTGCATTTGCTCACCGAACCTCACCAATCCTATCACTGCTGCGCTACTGCACTGTACACACGCTTGATTCTCTTTCGGAGACATATAAATCCATAGGTGTTAAGATTCTTACTAGTCAGGTATATTCTTAGGCGTTTAATATGGGGTGTAGAGTCCACTTCGTTGAGCAAGGAGTAGCTCTTGTCTATTACATATTTGGCTTATGGAACGGTATCTGTGCTAATTTCAATCTCTGGTTTTATGCAGCACCCCAACTCACCTTTCCCCTTAAGCAAGCATAAGTTGGTTTTCTACATTTGAGACCCTGTTCTGTTTTGTATTTCAGTTCCTGGGTAGCCAAGTTTACATTCCGTGTAGTAGTGATATCTTATGATGTTTCTTTTTCTGTGTGACTTATTTCACTTAGAATCATCGTACCTGAATCTACTCATTATGCTGTTACGGGCCTGATGACATAGATTTCATTGCTGAGTGATATTGCGTTGTACGTAAGTACCACAAATTCTTTATCCATTTTTCGCTTTCTGTGATATTGAACTTGTACCGTAAACGAGGTTCTTGTAAACAGAGCCGTCCCAAAATTTGGGGTGGCTGTGTCTTTTTGATTTTAATTTCCCTAAGCTATAAGACCATAAGTGGAAGTGCCCTAGGCTCTGTTGCTTTGTTTTTTAGATGTTTCAGGAAACACCATACACTTCTCCAGAGTGGCTGTTGGCAATTTACATCCCGCCCATCAGCATAACAAGGCTCCCAGTTCTCCATGGCCTGTCCTGCCTTTCTGGATTTTATACATTTTTCAGATGGCCCTTTTGACTGGGGAGCAGTGAGACTTCATTGTAGTGCAGATTTCCTTTGCAAGCTTGCTTGGTTGGCCAAAAATGGCATATGCGTTTTTTCCTGAATATAATCAGGAAAAAACGCATACGCCCTTTTTGGCCAAGTGCATCATTGTGGACGTTCTGCCTCTTTTCCTATGCTTTACATGCAATTCCAGTCTACCTCCTGAAACCGGTTTCCTGCAATTCTGCCCCGCTTTCAAGTCCTCTTGGCAGCCTTACTTCAATATATTTTTGGACGATAGCTGTCATTTTTAACTCTGCAGGTTTGTGAATTATAGTGCCCCTGAGCTACTTTCTTCAACTCGCTTTCTTGTGAGCTGGCCACAACACCGCAGCCTTGCTTCAGGCCCTAGTGTGGTTCCGGCATGGCACGCTGAGCCTTTGGTTAATTCCTCTTCCTGGTGGGAAATGAGAGTTAAATTTGCCCGTCCAGACACCTCCAGCTAGTCTCTTATTGGTTCTCCCTATTCCTGTTCATTTTCCGCAGAAATGGCAAACTGGGCCAAACAGGAGGTTAAAGGCACTGACTCTCCAAGTGGAGAGAGTTTTAGTAAAGCGACTGGAATGTTGCACCCGAGTACCAGGGGACGAAAACTGAGACACATTTGAACACGTTGCCCGATCACACGGTGGATCATACTCTGGGTTCCACATGCATGTTGTAGCTGAAGGAAGAATCCCTTAAACCTGGAGAGTTGAGACCCATGAAATGAGTATCATGCAATATGACTTCAAAGGGTCTGCATTTGCTCACCGAACCTCACCAATCCTATCACTGCTGCGTTTATGCTGCTGTACACACGCTTGATTCTCTTTTGGAGACATATAAATCCATAGGATTTAAGATTCTTACTAGTCAGGTATATTCTTAGGCGTTTAATATGGGATGTAGAGTCCACTTCGTTGAGCAAGGAGTAGCTCTTGTCTATTACATATTTGGCTTATGGAACGGTATCTGTGCTAATTTCAATCTCTGGTTTTATGCAGTACCCCAACTCACCTTTCCCCTTAAGCAAGCATAAGTTGGTTTTCTACATTTGAGACCCTGTTCTGTTTTGTAATTCATTTCCTGGGTAGCCAAGTTTACATTCCATGTAGTAGTGATATCTTATGATGTTTCTTTTTCTGTGTGACTTATTTCACTTAGAATCATCGTACCTGAATCCACTCATTATGCTGCTATGGGCCTGATGATATACATTTCATTGCTGAGTGATATTGCATTGTACGTAAGTACCACAACTTCTTTATCCATTTTTCACTTTCTGTGATATTGAACTTGTACCGTAAACGAGGTTCTTGTAAACAGAGCCGTCCCAAACTTTGGGGTGGCTGTGTCTTACTGATTTTAATTTCCCTAAGCTATAGGACCATAAGTGGAAGTGCCCTAGGCTCTGTTGCTTTGTTTTTTAGATGTTTCAGGAAACACCATACACTTCTTCAGAGTAGCTGTTGGCAATTTACATCCCGCCCATCAGCATAACAAGGCTCCCAGTTCTCCATGGCCTGTCCTGCCTTTCTGGATTTTACACTTTTATCAGATGCTCCTTTTGACAGGGAGGAAGTGAGACTTCATTGTAGTGCAGATTTCCTTCGCAAGCTTGCTTGGTTGGCCAAATACTGCGTATGCGTTTTTTCCTGAATATATTCAGGAAAAAACGCATACGCACTTTTTGGCCAAGTGCATCATTGTCGACGTTCTGAGTGTTTTCATATGTTTTCAATGCAATTCCAGTCTACCTCCTGAAATCGGTTTCCTGCAATTCTGCCCCGCTTTCGAGTCCTCTTGGCAGCCTTACTTCAATATATTTTTGGACGATAGCTGTCATGTATAACTCTGCAGGTTTGTGAATTACAGAGCCTCTGAGCTCCTTTCTTCAACTTGCTTTCTTGTGAGCTGGCTGCAAGACCGCAGCATTGCTTCAGGCCCTAGTGTGGTTCCGGCATGGCACGCTGAGCCTTTGGTTAATTCCTCTTCCTGGTGGGAAATGAGAGTTAAATTTGCCCGTCCAGACACCTCCAGCTAGTCTCTCATTGGTTCTCCCTATTCCTGTTCATTTTCCGCAGAAATTGCAAACTGGGCCAAACAGGAGGTTAAAGGCACTGACTCTCCAAGTGGGGAGAGGGTTAGTAAAGCGTCTGGAATGTTGCACCCGAGTACCAGGGGACCAAACCTGAGACACATTTGAACACGTTTCCCGATCACATGGTGGATCATACTCTGGGTTCCACATGCATCTTTTAGCTGAAGGAAGAATCTCTTAAACCTGGAGAGTTGAGACCCATGGAATGGGTACCATACAATATGACTTCAAAGGTTCTGCATTGGCTCACCGAACCTCACCAATCCTATCACTGCTGCGCTTTTGCCACTGTACACACGCTTGATTCCCTTTTGGAGACATATAAATCCATAGATTTTAAGATTCTTACTAGTCAGGTATATTCTTAGACGTTTAATATGGGGTGTTGAGTCCTCTTCGTTGAGCAAAGACTAGCTCTTGTCTATTACATATTTGGCTTATGGAACGGTATCTGTGCTAATTTCAATCTCTGGTTTTATGCAGCACCCCAACTCACCTTTCCCCTTAAGCAAGCATAAGTTGGTTTTCTACATTTGAGACCCTGTTTTGTTTTGTAATTCAGTGCCTGTGTAGCCAAGTTTACATTCCGTGTAGTAGTGATATCTTATGATGTTTCTTTTTCTGTGTGACTTATTTCACTTAGAATCATCGTACCTGAATCCACTCAGTATGCTGCTACGGGCCTGAAGATATAGATTTCATTGCTGAGTGATATTGCATTGTACGTAAGTACCACAAATTCTTTATCCATTTTTCGCTTTCTGTGATATTGAACTTGTACCGTAAACGAGGTTCTTGTAAACAGAGCCGTCCCAAACTTTGGGGTGGCTGTGTCTTACTGATTTTAATTTCCCTAAGCTATAGGACCATAAGTGGAAGTGCCATAGGCTCTGTTCCTTTGTTTTTTAGATGTTTCAGGAAACACCATACACTTCTCCAGAGTGGCTGTTGGCAATTTACATCCCGCCCATCAGCATAACAAGGCTCCCAGTTCTCCATGGCCTGTCCTGCCTTTCTGGATTTTACACTTTTTTCAGATGGCCCTTTTGACCGGGGGGCAGTGAGACTTCATTGTAGTGCAGATTTCCTTTGCAAGCTTGCTTGGTTGGCCAAAAAGGGCGTATGGGTTTTTCCCTGAATATATTCAGGGAAAAACGCATACGCCCTTTTTGGCCAAGTGCATCATTGTGGACGTTCTGCCTCTTTCCCTATGCTTTACATGCAATTCCAGTCTACCTCCTGAAATCGGTTTCCTGCAATTCTGCCCCGCTTTCAAGTCCTCTTGGCAGCCTTACTTCAATATATTTTTGGACGATAGCTGTCATTTATAACTCTGCAGGTTTGTGAATTACAGTGCCCCTGAGCTCCTTTCTTCAACTCGCTTTCTTGTGAGCTGGCCGCAACACCGCAGCATTGCTTCAAGCCCTAGTGTGGTTCCAGCATGGCATGCTGAGCCTTTGGTTAATTCCTCTTCCTGGTGGGAAATGAGAGTTAAATTTGCCCGTCCAGACACCTCCAGCTAGTCTCTCATTGGTTCTCCCTATTCCTGTTCATTTTCCACAGAAATGGCAAACTGGGCCAAACAGGAGGTTAAAGGCACTGACTCTCCAAGTGGGGAGAGTGTTAGTAAAGTGACTGGAATGTTGCATCCGAGTACGAGGGGACGAAAACTGAGACACATTTGAACACGTTTCCCGATCACACGGTGGATCATACTCTGGGTTCCACATGCATGTTTTAGCTGAAGGAAGAATCCCTTAAACCTGGAGAGTTGAGACCCATGGAATGGGTACCATGCAATATGACCTCAAAGGGTCTGCATGTGTTCACCGAACCTCACCAATCCTATCACTGCTGCGTTTATGCCACTGTACACACGCTTGATTCTCTTTCAGAGACATATAAATCCATAGGTTTTAAGATTCTTACTAGTCAGGTATATTCTTAGGCGTTTAATATGGGGTGTAGAGCCCACTTCGTTGAGCAAGGAGTAGCTCTTGTCTATTACATATTTGGCTTATGGAACGGTATCTGTGCTAATTTCAATCTCTGGTTTTATGCAGTACCCCAACTCACCTTTCCCCTTAAGCAAGCATAAGTTGGTTTTCTACATTTGAGACCCTGTTCTGTTTTGTAATTCAGTTTCTGTGTAGGCAAGTTTACATTCCTTGTAGTAGTGATATCTTATGATGTTTCTTTTTCTGTGTGACTTATTTCACTTAGAATCATCGTACCTGAATCCACTCATTATGCTGCTACGGGCCTGATGATATAGATTTCATTGCTGAGTGATATTGCATTGTACGTAAGTACCACAAATTCTTTATCCATTTTTCACTTTCTGTGTTATTGAACTTGTACCGTAAACGAGGATCTTGTAAACAGAGCCGTCCCAAACTTTGGGGTGGCTGTGTCTTTTTGATTTTAATTTCCCTAAGCTATACCACCATAAGTGGAAGTGCCCTAGGCTCTGTTGCTTTGTTTTGTAGATGTTTCAGGAAACACCATACACTTCTCCAGAGTGGCTGTTGGCAATTTACATCCCGCCCATCAGCATAACAAGGCTCCCAGTTCTCCATGGCCTGTCCTGCCTTTCTGGATTTTATATGTTCTTCAGATGTCCCTTTTAACCGGGGGGCAGTGAGACTTCATTGTAGTGCAGATTTCTTTTGCAAGCTTGCTTGGTTGGCCAAAAAGGGCGTATGCGTTTTTTCCTGAATATATTCAGGAAAAAACGCATACGCACTTTTTGGCCAAGT
Source organism: Pseudorca crassidens (assembly GCF_039906515.1). Lineage (NCBI taxonomy): Eukaryota > Metazoa > Chordata > Mammalia > Artiodactyla > Delphinidae > Pseudorca > Pseudorca crassidens. The sequence continues at coordinate 165,990,030 of NC_090296.1, forward strand.
GCATCATTGTCGACGTTCTGAGTGTTTTCATATGTTTTCAATGCAATTCCAGTCTACCTCCTGAAATCGGTTTCCTGCAATTCTGCCCCGCTTTCGAGTCCTCTTGGCAGCCTTACTTCAATATATTTTTGGACGATAGCTGTCATGTATAACTCTGCAGGTTTGTGAATTACAGAGCCTCTGAGCTCCTTTCTTCAACTTGCTTTCTTGTGAGCTGGCTGCAAGACCGCAGCATTGCTTCAGGCCCTAGTGTGGTTCCGGCATGGCACGCTGAGCCTTTGGTTAATTCCTCTTCCTGGTGGGAAATGAGAGTTAAATTTGCCCGTCCAGACACCTCCAGCTAGTCTCTCATTGGTTCTCCCTATTCCTGTTCATTTTCCGCAGAAATTGCAAACTGGGCCAAACAGGAGGTTAAAGGCACTGACTCTCCAAGTGGGGAGAGGGTTAGTAAAGCGTCTGGAATGTTGCACCCGAGTACCAGGGGACCAAACCTGAGACACATTTGAACACGTTTCCCGATCACATGGTGGATCATACTCTGGGTTCCACATGCATCTTTTAGCTGAAGGAAGAATCTCTTAAACCTGGAGAGTTGAGACCCATGGAATGGGTACCATACAATATGACTTCAAAGGTTCTGCATTGGCTCACCGAACCTCACCAATCCTATCACTGCTGCGCTTTTGCCACTGTACACACGCTTGATTCCCTTTTGGAGACATATAAATCCATAGATTTTAAGATTCTTACTAGTCAGGTATATTCTTAGACGTTTAATATGGGGTGTTGAGTCCTCTTCGTTGAGCAAAGACTAGCTCTTGTCTATTACATATTTGGCTTATGGAACGGTATCTGTGCTAATTTCAATCTCTGGTTTTATGCAGCACCCCAACTCACCTTTCCCCTTAAGCAAGCATAAGTTGGTTTTCTACATTTGAGACCCTGTTTTGTTTTGTAATTCAGTGCCTGTGTAGCCAAGTTTACATTCCGTGTAGTAGTGATATCTTATGATGTTTCTTTTTCTGTGTGACTTATTTCACTTAGAATCATCGTACCTGAATCCACTCAGTATGCTGCTACGGGCCTGAAGATATAGATTTCATTGCTGAGTGATATTGCATTGTACGTAAGTACCACAAATTCTTTATCCATTTTTCGCTTTCTGTGATATTGAACTTGTACCGTAAACGAGGTTCTTGTAAACAGAGCCGTCCCAAACTTTGGGGTGGCTGTGTCTTACTGATTTTAATTTCCCTAAGCTATAGGACCATAAGTGGAAGTGCCATAGGCTCTGTTCCTTTGTTTTTTAGATGTTTCAGGAAACACCATACACTTCTCCAGAGTGGCTGTTGGCAATTTACATCCCGCCCATCAGCATAACAAGGCTCCCAGTTCTCCATGGCCTGTCCTGCCTTTCTGGATTTTACACTTTTTTCAGATGGCCCTTTTGACCGGGGGGCAGTGAGACTTCATTGTAGTGCAGATTTCCTTTGCAAGCTTGCTTGGTTGGCCAAAAAGGGCGTATGGGTTTTTCCCTGAATATATTCAGGGAAAAACGCATACGCCCTTTTTGGCCAAGTGCATCATTGTGGACGTTCTGCCTCTTTCCCTATGCTTTACATGCAATTCCAGTCTACCTCCTGAAATCGGTTTCCTGCAATTCTGCCCCGCTTTCAAGTCCTCTTGGCAGCCTTACTTCAATATATTTTTGGACGATAGCTGTCATTTATAACTCTGCAGGTTTGTGAATTACAGTGCCCCTGAGCTCCTTTCTTCAACTCGCTTTCTTGTGAGCTGGCCGCAACACCGCAGCATTGCTTCAAGCCCTAGTGTGGTTCCAGCATGGCATGCTGAGCCTTTGGTTAATTCCTCTTCCTGGTGGGAAATGAGAGTTAAATTTGCCCGTCCAGACACCTCCAGCTAGTCTCTCATTGGTTCTCCCTATTCCTGTTCATTTTCCACAGAAATGGCAAACTGGGCCAAACAGGAGGTTAAAGGCACTGACTCTCCAAGTGGGGAGAGTGTTAGTAAAGTGACTGGAATGTTGCATCCGAGTACGAGGGGACGAAAACTGAGACACATTTGAACACGTTTCCCGATCACACGGTGGATCATACTCTGGGTTCCACATGCATGTTTTAGCTGAAGGAAGAATCCCTTAAACCTGGAGAGTTGAGACCCATGGAATGGGTACCATGCAATATGACCTCAAAGGGTCTGCATGTGTTCACCGAACCTCACCAATCCTATCACTGCTGCGTTTATGCCACTGTACACACGCTTGATTCTCTTTCAGAGACATATAAATCCATAGGTTTTAAGATTCTTACTAGTCAGGTATATTCTTAGGCGTTTAATATGGGGTGTAGAGCCCACTTCGTTGAGCAAGGAGTAGCTCTTGTCTATTACATATTTGGCTTATGGAACGGTATCTGTGCTAATTTCAATCTCTGGTTTTATGCAGTACCCCAACTCACCTTTCCCCTTAAGCAAGCATAAGTTGGTTTTCTACATTTGAGACCCTGTTCTGTTTTGTAATTCAGTTTCTGTGTAGGCAAGTTTACATTCCTTGTAGTAGTGATATCTTATGATGTTTCTTTTTCTGTGTGACTTATTTCACTTAGAATCATCGTACCTGAATCCACTCATTATGCTGCTACGGGCCTGATGATATAGATTTCATTGCTGAGTGATATTGCATTGTACGTAAGTACCACAAATTCTTTATCCATTTTTCACTTTCTGTGTTATTGAACTTGTACCGTAAACGAGGATCTTGTAAACAGAGCCGTCCCAAACTTTGGGGTGGCTGTGTCTTTTTGATTTTAATTTCCCTAAGCTATACCACCATAAGTGGAAGTGCCCTAGGCTCTGTTGCTTTGTTTTGTAGATGTTTCAGGAAACACCATACACTTCTCCAGAGTGGCTGTTGGCAATTTACATCCCGCCCATCAGCATAACAAGGCTCCCAGTTCTCCATGGCCTGTCCTGCCTTTCTGGATTTTATATGTTCTTCAGATGTCCCTTTTAACCGGGGGGCAGTGAGACTTCATTGTAGTGCAGATTTCTTTTGCAAGCTTGCTTGGTTGGCCAAAAAGGGCGTATGCGTTTTTTCCTGAATATATTCAGGAAAAAACGCATACGCCCTTTTTGGCCAAGTGCATCATTGTGGACGTTCTGCCTCTTTTCCTATGCTTTACATGCAATTCCAGTCTACCTCCTGAAATCGGTTTTCTGCAATTCTGCCCCGCTTTCAAGTCCTCTTGGCAGCCTTACTTCAATATATTTTTGGACGATAGCTGTCATTTATAACTCTGCAGGTTTATGAATTACAGAGCCTCTGAGCTCCTTTCTTCAACTTGCTTTCTTGTGAGCTGGCTGCAAGACCGCAGCATTGCTTCAGGCCCTAGTGTGGTTCCGGCATGGCACGCTGAGCCTTTGGTTAATTCCTCTTCCTGGTGGGAAATGAGAGTTAAATTTGTCCGTCCAGACACCTCCAGCTAGTCTCTCATTGGTTCTCCCTATTCCTGTTCATTTTCTGCAGAAATTGCAAACTGGGCCAAACAGGAGGTTAAAGGCACTGACTCTCCAAGTGGGGAGAGTTTTAGTAAAGCGTCTGGAATGTTGCATCCGAGTACCAGGGGACGAAACCTGAGACACATTTGAACACTTTTCCCAATCACACGGTGGATCATACTCTGGGTTCCACATGCATGTTTTAGCTGAAGGAAGAATCCCTTAAACCTGGAGAGTTGAGACCCATGGAATGGGTACCATGCAATATGACTTCAAAGGTTCTGCATTGGCTCACCGAACCTCACCAATCCTATCACTGCTGTGCTTATGCCACTGTACACACGCTTGATTCTCTTTCGGAGACATATAAATCCATAGATTTTAAGATTCTTACTAGTCAGGTATATTCTTAGACGTTTAATATGGGGTGTTGAGTCCTCTTCGTTGAGCAAAGACTAGCTCTTGTCTATTACATATTTGGCTTATGGAACGGTATCTGTGCTAATTTCAATCTCTGGTTTTATGCAGCACCCCAACTCACCTTTCCCCTTAAGCAAGCATAAGTTGGTTTTCTATATTTGAGACCCTGTTCTGTTTTGTAATTCAGTTCCTGTGTAGCCAAGTTTACATTCCGTGTAGTAGTGATATCTTATGATGTTTCTTTTTCTGTGTGACTTATTTCACTTAGAATCATCGTACCTGAATCTACTCATTATGCTGTTACGGGCCTGATGACATAGATTTCATTGCTGAGTGATATTGCGTTGTACGTAAGTACCACAAATTCTTTATCCATTTTTCGCTTTCTGTGATATTGAACTTGTACCGTAAACGAGGTTCTTGTAAACAGAGCCGTCCCAAAATTTGGGGTGGCTGTATCTTTTTGATTTTAATTTCCCTAAGCTATAAGACCATAAGTGGAAGTGCCCTAGGCTCTGTTGCTTTGTTTTTTAGATGTTTCAGGAAACACCATACACTTCTCCAGAGTGGCTGTTGGCAATTTACATCCCGCCCATCAGCATAACCAGGCTCCCAGTTCTCCATGGCCTGTCCTGCCTTTCTGGATTTTATACATTTTTCAGATGGCCCTTTTGACTGTGGAGCAGTGAGACTTCATTGTAGTGCAGATTTCCTTTGCAAGCTTGCTTGGTTGGCCAAAAATGGCATATGCGTTTTTTCCTGAATATAATCAGGAAAAAACGCATACGCCCTTTTTGGCCAAGTGCATCATTGTGGACGTTCTGCCTCTTTTCCTATGCTTTACATGCAATTCCAGTCTACCTCCTGAAACCGGTTTCCTGCAATTCTGCCCCGCTTTCAAGTCCTCTTGGCAGCCTTACTTCAATATATTTTTGGACGATAGCTGTCATTTATAACTCTGCAGGTTTGTGAATTATAGTGCCCCTGAGCTACTTTCTTCAACTCGCTTTCTTGTGAGCTGGCCACAACACCGCAGCCTTGCTTCAGGCCCTAGTGTGGTTCCGGCATGGCATGCTGAGCCTTTGGTTAATTCCTCTTCCTGGTGGGAAATGAGAGTTAAATTTGCCCGTCCAGACACCTCCAGCTAGTCTCTCATTGGTTCTCCCTATTCCTGTTCATTTTCCGCAGAAATGGCAAACTGGGCCAAACAGGAGGTTAAAGGCACTGACTCTCCAAGTGGAGAGAGTTTTAGTAAAGCGACTGGAATGTTGCACCCGAGTACCAGGGGACAAAACCTGAGACACATTTGAACACGTTTCCCGATCACACGGTGGATCATACTCTGGGTTCCACATGCATGTTTTAGCTGAAGGAAGAATCCCTTAAACCTGGAGAGTTGAGACCCATGGAATGAGTATCATGCAATATGACTTCAAAGGGTCTGCATTTGCTCACCGAACCTCACCAATCCTATCACTGCTGCATTTATGACGCTGTACACACGCTTGATTCTCTTTCGGAGACATAGAAATCCATAGGTTTTAAGATTCTTACTAGTCAGGTATATTCTTAGGCGTTTAATATGGGTTGTAGAGTCCACTTCGTTGAGCAAGGAGTAGCTCTTGTCTATTACATATTTGGCTTATGGAACGGTATCTGTGCTAATTTCAATCTCTGGTTTTATGCAGCACCCCAACTCACCTTTCCCCTTAAGCAAGCATAAGTTGGTTTTCTACATTTGAGACCCTGTTCTGTTTTGTAATTCAGTTCCTTTGTAGCTAAGTTTACATTCCGTGTAGTAGTGATATCTTATGATGTTTCTTTTTCTGTGTGATTTTTTTCACTTAGAAACATGGTACCTGAATCTACTCATTATGCTGCTACGGGCCTGATGACATAGATTTCATTGCTGAGTGATATTGCATTGTACATAAGTACCACAACTTCTTTATCCATTTTTCGCTTTCTGCAATATTGAACTTGTACCATAAAGGAGGTTCTTGTAAACAGAGCCGTCCCAAACTTTGGGGTGGCAGTGTCTTTTTGATTTTAGTTTCCCTAAGCTATAGGACCATAAGTGGAAGTGCCCTAGGCTCTGTTGCTTTGTTTTTTAGATGTTTCAGGAAACACCATACACTTCTTCAGAGTGGCTGTTGGCAATTTACATCCCGCCCATCAGCATAACAAGGCTCCCAGTTCTCCATGGCCTGTCCTGCCTTTCTGGATTTTACACTTTTTTCAGATGCTCCTTTTGACAGGGAGGAAGTGAGACTTCATTGTAGTGCAGATTTCCTTTGCAAGCTTGCTTGGTTGGCCAAATAGGGCGTATGCGTTTTTTCCTGAATATATTCAGGAAAAAACGCATACGCACTTTTTGGCCAAGTGCATCATTGTCGACGTTCTGAGTGTTTTCATATGTTTTCAATGCAATTCCAGTCTACCTCCTGAAATTGGATTCCTGCAATTCTGCCCCGCTTTCGAGTCCTCTTGGCAGCCTTACTTCAATATATTTTTGGGCGATAGCTGTCATTTATAACTCTGCAGGTTTGTGAATTACAGTGCCTCTGAGCTCCTTTCTTCAACTCGCTTTCTTGTGAGCTGGCTGCAACACCGTAGCATTGCTTCAGGCCCTAGTGTTGTTCCGGCATGGCACGCTGAGCCTTTGGGTAATTCCTCTTCCTGGTGGGAAATGAGAGTTAAATTTGCCCTTCCAGACACCTCCAGCTAGTCTCTCATTGGTTCTCCCTATTCCTGTTCATTTTCCGCAGAAATTGCAAACGGGGCCAAACAGGAGGTTAAAGGCACTGACTCTCCAAGTGGGGAGAGTTTTAGTAAAGCGTCTGGAATGTTGCACCCGAGTACCAGGGGACCAAACCTGAGACACATTTGAACACGTTTCCCGATCACATGGTGGATCATACTCTGGGTTCCACATGCATCTTTTAGCTGAAGGAAGAATCCCTTAAACCTGGAGAGTTGAGACCCATGGAATGGGTACCATGCAATATGACTTCAAAGGTTCTGCATTGGCTCACCGAACCTCACCAATCCTATCACTGCTGCGCTTTTGCCACTGTACACACGCTTGATTCTCTTTCGGAGACATATAAATCCATAGATTTTAAGATTCTTACTAGTCAGGTATATTCTTAGACGTTTAATATGGGGTGTTGAGTCCTCTTCGTTTAGCAAAGACTAGTTCTTGTCTATTACATATTGGGCTTATGGAAAGGTATCTGTGCTAATTTCAATCTCTGGTTTTATGCAGCACCCCAACTCACCTTTCCCCTTAAGCAAGCATAAGTTGGTTTTCTATATTTGAGACCCTGTTCTGTTTTGTAATTCAGTTCCTGTGTAGCCAAGTTTACATTCCGTGTAGTAGTGATATCTTATGATGTTTCTTTTTCTGTGTGACTTATTTCACTTAGAATCATCGTACCTGAATCTACTCATTATGCTGTTACGGGCCTGATGACATAGATTTCATTGCTGAGTGATATTGCGTTGTACGTAAGTACCACAAATTCTTTATCCATTTTTCGCTTTCTGTGATATTGAACTTGTACCGTAAACGAGGTTCTTGTAAACAGAGCCGTCCCAAAATTTGGGGTGGCTGTGTCTTTTTGATTTTAATTTCCCTAAGCTATAAGACCATAAGTGGAAGTGCCCTAGGCTCTGTTGCTTTGTTTTTTAGATGTTTCAGGAAACACCATACACTTCTCCAGAGTGGCTGTTGGCAATTTACATCCCGCCCATCAGCATAACAAGGCTCCCAGTTCTCCATGGCCTGTCCTGCCTTTCTGGATTTTATACATTTTTCAGATGGCCCTTTTGACTGGGGAGCAGTGAGACTTCATTTAGTGCAGATTTCCTTTGCAAGCTTGCTTGGTTGGCCAAAAATGGCATATGCGTTTTTTCCTGAATATAATCAGGAAAAAACGCATACGCCCTTTTTGGCCAAGTGCATCATTGTGGACGTTCTGCCTCTTTTCCTATGCTTTACATGCAATTCCAGTCTACCTCCTGAAACCGGTTTCCTGCAATTCTGCCCCGCTTTCAAGTCCTCTTGGCAGCCTTACTTCAATATATTTTTGGACGATAGCTGTCATTTTTAACTCTGCAGGTTTGTGAATTATAGTGCCCCTGAGCTACTTTCTTCAACTCGCTTTCTTGTGAGCTGGCCACAACACCGCAGCCTTGCTTCAGGCCCTAGTGTGGTTCCGGCATGGCACGCTGAGCCTTTGGTTAATTCCTCTTCCTGGTGGGAAATGAGAGTTAAATTTGCCCGTCCAGACACCTCCAGCTAGTCTCTCATTGGTTCTCCCTATTCCTGTTCATTTTCCGCAGAAATGGCAAACTGTGCCAAACAGGAGGTTAAAGACACTGACTCTCCAAGTGGAGAGAGTTTTAGTAAAGCGACTGGAATGTTGCACCCGAGTACCAGGGGACGAAAACTGAGACACATTTGAACACGTTTCCCGATCACACGGTGGATCATACTCTGGGTTCCACATGCATGTTTTAGCTGAAGGAAGAATCCCTTAAACCTGGAGAGTTGAGACCCATGGAATGAGTATCATGCAATATGACTTCAAAGGGTCTGCATTTGCTCACCGAACCTCACCAATCCTATCACTGCTGCGTTTATGACGCTGTACACACGCTTGATTCTCTTTTGGAGACATATAAATCCATAGGATTTAAGATTCTTACTAGTCAGGTATATTCTTAGGCGTTTAATATGGGATGTAGAGTCCACTTCGTTGAGCAAGGAGTAGCTCTTGTCTATTACATATTTGGCTTATGGAACGGTATCTGTGCTAATTTCAATCTCTGGTTTTATGCAGTACCCCAACTCACCTTTCCCCTTAAGCAAGCATACGTTGGTTTTCTACATTTGAGACCCTGTTCTGTTTTGTAATTCAGTTCCTGGGTAGCCAAGTTTACATTCCATGTAGTAGTGATATCTTATGATGTTTCTTTTTCTGTGTGACTTATTTCACTTAGAATCATCGTACCTGAATCCACTCATTATGCTGCTACGGGCCTGATGATATACATTTCATTGCTGAGTGATATTGCATTGTACGTAAGTACCACAACTTCTTTATCCATTTTTCACTTTCTGTGATATTGAACTTGTACCGTAAACGAGGTTCTTGTAAACAGAGCCGTACCAAACTTTGGGGTGGCTGTGTCTTTTTGATTTTAATTTCCCTAAGCTATAGAACCATAAGTGGAAGTGCCCTAGGCTCTGTTGCTTTGTTTTGTAGATGTTTCAGGAAACACCATACACTTCTCCAGAGTGGCTGTTGGCAATTTACATCCCGCCCATCAGCATAACAAGGCTCCCAATTCTCCATGGCCTGTCCTGCCTTTCTGTATTTTACACATTTTTCAGATGGCCCTTTTGACTGTGGAGCAGTGAGACTTCATTGTAGTGCAGATTTCCTTTGCAAGCTTGCTTGGTTGGCCAAAAATGGCATATGCGTTTTTTCCTGAATATATTCAGGAAAAAACGCATATGCCCTTTTTGGCCAAGTGCATCATTGTGGACGTTCTGCCTCTTTTCCTATGCTTTACATGCAATTCCAGTCTACCTCCTTTAATCGGATTCCTGCAATTCTGCCCCGCTTTCGAGTCCTCTTGGCAGCCTTACTTCAATATATTTTTGGACGATAGCTGTCATTTATAACTCTGCAGGTTTGTGAATTACAGTGCCTCTGAGCTCCTTTCTTCAACTCGCTTTCTTGTGAGCTGGCTGCAACACCGTAGCATTGCTTCAGGCCCTAGTGTGGTTCCGGCATGGCACGCTGAGCCTTTGGTTAATTCCTCTTCCTGGTGGGAAATGAGAGTTAAATTTGCCCGTCCAGACACCTCCAGCTAGTCTCTCATTGGTTCTCCCTATTCCTGTTCATTTTCCGCAGAAATTGCAAACTGGGCCAAACAGGAGGTTAAAGGCACTGACTCTCCAAGTGGGGAGAGGGTTAGTAAAGCGTCTGGAATGTTGCACCCGAGTACCAGGGGACCAAACCTGAGACACATTTGAACACGTTTCCCGATCACATGGTGGATCATACTCTGGGTTCCACATGCATCTTTTAGCTGAAGGAAGAATCCCTTAAACCTGGAGAGTTGAGACCCATGGAATGGGTACCATGCAATATGACTTCAAAGGTTCTGCATTGGCTCACCGAACCTCACCAATCTTATCACTGCTGTGCTTTTGCCACTGTACACACGCTTGATTCTCTTTTGGAGACATATAAATCCATAGATTTTAAGATTCTTACTAGTCAGGTATATTCTTAGACGTTTAATATGGGGTGTTGAGTCCTCTTCGTTGAGCAAAGACTAGCTCTTGTCTATTACATATTTGGCTTATGGAACGGTATCTGTGCTAATTTCAATCTCTGGTTTTATGCAGCACCCCAACTCACCTTTCCCCTTAAGCAAGCATAAGTTGGTTTTCTACATTTGAGACCGTGTTCTGTTTTGTAATTCAGTTTCTGTGTAGCCAAGTTTACATTCCGTGTAGTAGTGATATCTTATGATGTTTCTTTTTCTGTGTGACTTATTTCACTTAGAATCATCGTACCTGAATCCACTCAGTATGCTGCTACGGGCCTGAAGATATAGATTTCATTGCTGAGTGATATTGCATTGTACGTAAGTACCACAAATTCTTTATCCATTTTTCGCTTTCTGTGATATTGAACTTGTACCGTAAACGAGGTTCTTGTAAACAGAGCCGTCCCAAACTTTGGGGTGGCTGTGTCTTACTGATTTTAATTTCCCTAAGCTATAGGACCATAAGTGGAAGTGCCCTAGGCTCTGTTGCTTTGTTTTTTAGATGTTTCAGGAAACACCATACACTTCTCCAGAGTGGCTGTTGGCAATTTACATCCCGCCCATCAGCATAACAAGGCTCCCAGTTGTCCATGGCCTGTCCTGCCTTTCTGGATTTTACACTTTTTTCAGATGGCCCTTTTGACCGGGGGGCAGTGAGACTTCATTGTAGTGCAGATTTCCTTTGCAAGCTTGCTTGGTTGGCCAAAAAGAGCGTATGGGTTTTTCCCTGAATATATTCAGGGAAAAACGCATACGCCCTTTTTGGCCAAGTGCATCATTGTGGACGTTCTGCCTCTTTCCCTATGCTTTACATGCAATTCCAGTCTACCTCCTGAAATCGGTTTCCTGCAATTCTGCCCCACTTTCAAGTCCTCTTGGCAGCCTTACTTCAATATATTTTTGGACGATAGCTGTCATTTATAACTCTGCAGGTTTGTGAATTACAGTGCCCCTGAGCTCCTTTCTTCAACTCGCTTTCTTGTGAGCTGGCCGCAACACCGCAGCATTGCTTCAGGCCCTAGTGTGGTTCCAGCATGGCATGCTGAGCCTTTGCTTAATTCCTCTTCCTGGTGGGAAATGAGAGTTAAATTTGCCCGTCCAGACACCTCCAGCTAGTCTCTCATTGGTTCTCCCTATTCCTGTTCATTTTCCACAGAAATGGCAAACTGGGCCAAACAGGAGGTTAAAGGCACTGACTCTCCAAGTGGGGAGAGTGTTAGTAAAGTGACTGGAATGTTGCATCCGAGTACGAGGGGACGAAAACTGAGACACATTTGAACACGTTTCCCGATCACACGGTGGATCATACTCTGGGTTCCACATGCACGTTTTAGCTGAAGGAAGAATCCCTTAAACCTGGAGAGTTGAGACCCATGGAATGGGTACCATGCAATATGACCTCAAAGGGTCTGCATGTGTTCACCGAACCTCACCAATCCTATCACTGCTGCGTTTATGCCACTGTACACACGCTTGATTCTCTTTCGGAGACATATAAATCCATAGGTTTTAAGATTCTTACTAGTCAGGTATATTCTTAGGCGTTTAATATGGGGTGTAGAGCCCACTTCGTTGAGCAAGGAGTAGCTCTTGTCTATTACATATTTGGCTTATGGAACGGTATCTGTGCTAATTTCAATCTCTGGTTTTATGCAGTACCCCAACTCACCTTTCCCCTTAAGCAAGCATAAGTTGGTTTTCTACATTTGAGACCGTGTTCTGTTTTGTAATTCAGTTTCTGTGTAGGCAAGTTTACATTCCTTGTAGTAGTGATATCTTATGATGTTTCTTTTTCTGTTTGACTTATTTCACTTAGAATCATCGTACCTGAATCCACTCATTATGCTGCTACGGGCCTGATGATATAGATTTCATTGCTGAGTGATATTGCATTGTACGTAAGTACCACAAATTCTTTATCCATTTTTCACTTTCTGTGTTATTGAACTTGTACCGTAAACGAGGATCTTGTAAACAGAGCCGTCCCAAACTTTGGGGTGGCTGTGTCTTTTTGATTTTAATTTCCCTAAGCTACAGGACCATAAGTGGCAGTGCCCTAGGCTCTGTTGCTTTGTTTTGTAGATGTTTCAGGAAACACCATACACTTCTCCAGAGTGGCTGTTGGCAATTTGCATCCCGCCCATCAGCATAACAAGGCTCCCAGTTCTCCATGGCCTGTCCTGCCTTTCTGGATTTTATACTTTTTTCAGATGGCCCTTTTGACCGGGGGGCAGTGAGACTTCATTGTAGTGCAGATTTCCTTTGCAAGCTTGCTTGCTTGGCCCAAAAGGGCGTATGCGTTTTTTCCTGAATATATTCAGGAAAAAACGCATACGCCCTTTTTGGCCAAGTGCATCATTGTGGACGTTCTGCCTCTATTCCTATGCTTTACATGCAATTCCAGTCTACCTCCTGAAATCGGTTTTCTGCAATTCTGCCCCGCTTTCAAGTCCTCTTGGCAGCCTTACTTCAATATATTTTTGGACGATAGCTCTCATTTTTAACTCTGCAGGTTTGTGAATTATAGTTCTCCTGAGCTACTTTCTTCAACTCGCTTTCTTGTGAGCTGGCCACAACATGGCAGCCTTGCTTCAGGCCCTAGTGTGGTTCCGGCATGGCACGCTGAGCCTTTGGTTAATTCCTCTTCCTGGTGGGAAATGAGAGTTATATTTGCCCGTCCAGACACCTCCAGCTAGTCTCTCATTGGTTCTCCCTATTCCTGTTCATTTTCCGCAGAAATGGCAAACTGGGCCAAACAGGATGTTAAAGGCACTGACTCTCCAAGTGGAGAGAGTTTTAGTAAAGCGACTGGAATGTTGCACCCGAGTACCAGGGGACGAAAACTGAGACACATTTGAACACGTTTCCCGATCACACGGTGGATCATACTCTGGGTTCCACATGCATGTTTTAGCTGAAGGAAGAATCCCTTAAACCTGGAGAGTTGAGACCCATGGAATGAGTATCATGCAATATGACTTCAAAGGGTCTGCATTTGCTCACCGAACCTCACCAATCCTATCACTGCTGCGTTTATGATGCTGTACACACGCTTGATTCTCTTTTGGAGACATATAAATCCATAGGATTTAAGATTCTTACTAGTCAGGTATATTCTTAGGCGTTTAATATGGGATGTAGAGTCCACTTCGTTGAGCAAGGAGTAGCTCTTGTCTATTACATATTTGACTTATGGAACGGTATCTGTGCTAATTTCAATCTCTGGTTTTATGCAGTACCCCAACTCACCTTTCCCCTTAAGCAAGCATAAGTTGGTTTTCTACATTTGAGACCCTGTTCTGTTTTGTAATTCAGTTCCTGGGTAGCCAAGTTTACATTCCATGTAGTAGTGATATCTTATGATGTTTCTTTTTCTGTGTGACTTATTTCACTTAGAATCATCGTACCTGAATCCACTCATTATGCTGCTACGGGCCTGATGATATACATTTCATTGCTGAGTGATATTGCATTGTACGTAAGTACCACAACATCTTTATCCATTTTTCACTTTCTGTGATATTGAACTTGTACCGTAAACGAGGTTCTTGTAAACAGAGCCGTACCAAACTTTGGGGTGGCTGTGTCTTTTTGATTTTAATTTCCCTAAGCTATAGAACCATAAGTGGAAGTGCCCTAGGCTCTGTTGCTTTGTTTTGTAGATGTTTCAGGAAACACCATACACTTCTCCAGAGTGGCTGTTGGCAATTTACATCCCGCCGATCAGCATAACAAGGCTCCCAGTTCTCCATGGCCTGTCCTGCCTTTCTGGATTTTATACTTTTTTCAGATGGCCCTTTTGACCGGGGGGCAGTGAGACTTCATTGTAGTGCAGATTTCCTTTGCAAGCTTGCTTGGTTGGCCAAAAAGGGCGTATGCGTTTTTTCCTGAATATATTCAGGAAAAAACGCATACGCCCTTTTTGGCCAAGTGCATCATTGTGGACGTTCTGCCTCTTTTCCTATGCTTTACATGCAATTCCAGTCTACCTCCTGAAATCGGTTTCCTGCAATTCTGCCCTGCTTTCAAGTCCTCTTGGCAGCCTTACTTCAATATATTTTTGGAAGATAGCTGTCATTTTTAACTCTGCAGGTTTGTGAATTACAGTGCCCCTGAGCTCCTTTCTTCAACTCGCTTTCTTGTGAGCTGGCCGCAACACCGCAGGATTGCTTCAGGCCCTAGTGTGGTTCCGGCATGGCACGCTGAGCCTTTGGTTAATTCCTCTTCCTGGTGGGAAATGAGAGTTAAATTTGCCCGTCCAGACACCTCCAGCTAGTCTCTTATTGGTTCTCCCTATTCTTGTTCATTTTCCGCAGAAATTGCAAACTGGGCCAAACAGGAGGTTAAAGGCACTGACTCTCCAAGTGAGGAGAGTGTTAGTAAAGCGTCTGGAATGTTGCACCCGAGTACCAGGGGACGAAATCTGACACATTTGAACACGTTTCCCGATCACACGGTGGATCATACTCTGGGTTCCACATGCATGTTTTAGCTGAAGGAAGAATCCCTTAAACCTGGAGAGTTGAGACCCATGGAATGGGTACCATGCAATATGACTTCAAAGGGTCTGCATTGGCTCACCGAACCTCACCAATCCTATCACTGCTGCGCTTATGCCACTGTACACACCCTTGATTCTCTTTCGGAGACATATAAATCCATAGGTTTTAAGATTCTTCCTAGTCAGGTATATTCTTAGACGTTTAATATGGGGTGTTGAGTCCTCTTCGTTGAGCAAGGAGTAGCTCTTGTCTATTACATATTTGGCTTATGGAACGGTATCTGTGCTAATTTCAATCTCTGGTTTTATGCAGCACCCCAACTCACCTTTCCCCTTAAGCAAGCATAAGTTGGTTTTCTACATTTCAGACCTTGTTCTGTTTTGTAATTCAGTTCCTGTGTAGCCAAGTTTACATTCCGTGTATTAGTGATATCTTATGATGTTTCTTTTTCTGTGTGACTTATCTCACTTAGAATCATCGTACCTGAATCCACTCATTATGCTGCTATGGGCCTGATGACATAGATTTCATTGCTGAGTGATATTGCATTGTACGTAAGTACCACAACTTCTTTATCCATTTTTCGCTTTCTGTGATATTGAACTTGTACCGTAAACGAGGTTCTTGTAAACAGAGCCGTCCCAAACTTTGGGGTGGCTGTGTTTTTTTGATTTTAATTTCCCTAAGCTGTACGACCATAAGTGGAAGTGCCCTAGGCTCTGTTGCTTTGTTTTTTAGATGTTTCAGGAAACACCATACACTTCTCCAGAGTGGCTGTTGGCAATTTACATCCCGCCCATCAGCATAACAAGGCTCCCAGTTATCCATGGCCTGTCCGGCCTTTCTGGATTTTACACTTTTTTCAGATGACCCTTTTGACTGGGGGGCAGTGAGACTTCATTGTAGTGCAGATTTCCTTTGCAAGCTTGCTTGGTTGGCCAAAAAGGGCGTATGCGTTTTTTCCTGAATATATTCAGGAAAAAACGCATACGCCCTTTTTGGCCAAGTGCATCATTGTGGACGTTCTGCCTCTTTTCCTATGCTTTACATGCAATTCCAGTCTACCTCCTGAAATCGGTTTCCTGCAATTCTGCCCTGCTTTCAAGTCCTCTTGGCAGCCTTACTTCAATATATTTTTGGACGATAGCTGTCATTTATAACTCTGCAGGTTTGTGAATTACAGTGCCCCTGAGCTCCTTTCTTCAACTCGCTTTCTTGTGAGCTGGCCGCAACACCGCAGGATTGCTTCAGGCCCTAGTGTCGTTCCGGCATGGCACGCTGAGCCTTTGGTTAATTCCTCTTCCTGGTGGGAAATGAGAGTTAAATTTGCCAATCCAGACACCTCCAGCTAGTCTCTCATTTGTTCTCCCTATTCCTGTTCATTTTCCGCAGAAATTGCAAACTGGGCCAAACAGGAGGTTAAAGGCACTGACTCTCCAAGTGGGGAGAGTTTTAGTAAAGCGTCTGGAATGTTGCACCCGAGTACCAGCGGAGAAAATCTGAGACACATTTGAACACGTTTCCCGATCACACGGTGGATCATACTCTGGGTTCCACATGCATGTTTTAGCTGAAGGAAGAATCCCTTAAACCTGGAGAGTTGAGACCCATGGAATGGCTGGCATGCAATATGACTTCAAAGGGTCTGCATTTGCTCATCAAACCTCACCAATCCTATCACTGCTGCGTTTATGCTGCTGTACACATGCTTGATTCTCTTTTGGAGACATATAAATCCATAGGTTTTAAGATTATTACTAGTCAGGTATATTCTTAGGCGATTAATATGGGGTGTAGAGTCCACTTCGTTGAGCAAGGAGTAGCTCTTGTCTATTACATATTTGGCTTATGGAATGGTATCTGTGCTAATTTCAATCTCTGGTTTTATGCAGCACCCCAACTCACCTTTCCCCTTAAGCAAGCATAAGTTGGTTTTCTACATTTGAGACCGTGTTCTGTTTTGTAATTCAGTTTCTGTGTAGCCAAGTTTACATTCCGTGTAGTAGTGATATCTTATGATGTTTCTTTTTCTGTGTGACTTATCTCACTTAGAATCATCGTACCTGAATCCACTCATTATGCTGGTACGGGCCTGATGATATAGATTTCATTGCTGAGTGATATTGCATTGTACGTAAGTACCACAAATTCTTTATCCATTTTTCACCTTCTGTAATATTGAATTTGTACTGTAAATGAGGTTCTTGTAAACAGAGCCGTCCCAAACTTTGGGGTGGCTGTGTCTTTTTGATTTTAATTTCCCTAAGCTATAGGACCATAAGTGGAAGTGCCCTAGGCTCTGTTGCTTTGTTTTTTAGATGTTTCAGGAAACACCATACACTTCTCCAGAGTGGCTGTTGGCAATTTACATCCCGCCCATCAGCATAACAAGGCTCCCAGTTCTCCATGGCCTGTCCGGGCTTTCTGGATTTTACACTTTTTTCAGATGGCCCTTTTGACTGGTGGGCAGTGAGACTTCATTGTAGTGCAGATTTCCTTTGCAAGCTTGCTTGGTTGGCCAAAAAGGGCGTATGCGTTTTTTCCTGAATATATTCAGGAAAAAACGCATACGCCCTTTTTGGCCAAGTGCATCATTGTGGACATTCTGTCTCTTTTCCTATGCTTTACATGCAATTCCAGTCTACCTCCTGAAATCGGATTCCTGCAATTCTGCCCCGCTTTCGAGTCCTCTTGGCAGCCTTACTTCAATATATTTTTGGATGATAGCTGTCATTTTTAACTCTGCAGGTTTGTGAATTACAGTGCCCCTGAGCTCCTTTCTTCAACTCGCTTTCTTGTGAGCTGGCCGCAACACCGCAGGATTGCTTCAGGCCCTAGTGTGGTTCCGGCATGGCACGCTGAGCCTTTGGTTAATTCCTCTTCCTGGTGGGAAATGAGAGTTAAATTTGCCCATCCAGACACCTCCAGCTAGTCTCTCATTGGTTCTCCCTATTCCTGTTCATTTTCCGCAGAAATTGCAAACTGGGCCAAACAGGAGGTTAAAGGCACTGACTCTCCAAGTGGGGAGAGTTTTAGTAAAGCGTCTGGAATGTTGCACCCGAGTACCAGGGGACGAAAACTGAGACACATTTGAACACGTTTCCCGATCACACGGTGGATCATACTCTGGGTTCCACATGCATGTTTTAGCTGAAGGAAGAATCCCTTAAACCTGGAGAGTTGAGACCCATGGAATGGCTACCATGCAATATGACTTCAAAGGGTCTGTATTTGCTCATCGAACCTCACCAATCCTATCACTGCTGCTTTTATGCTGCTGTACACATGCTTGATTCTCTTTTGGAGACATATAAATCCATAGGTTTTAAGATTATTACTAGTCAGGTATATTCTTAGACGTTTAATATGGGGTGTAGAGTCCACTTTGTTGAGCAAGGAGTAGCTCTTGTCTATTACATATTTGGCTTATGGAATGGTATCTGTGCTAATTTCAATCTCTGGTTTTATGCAGAACCCCAACTCACCTTTCCCCTTAAGCAAGCATAAGTTGGTTTTCTACATTTTAGACCGTGTTCTGTTTTGTAATTCAGTTTCTGTGTAGCCAAGTTTACATTCCGTGTAGTAGTGATATCTTATGATGTTTCTTTTTCTGTGTGACTTATCTCACTTAGAATCATCGTACCTGAATCCACTCATTATGCTGCTACGGGCCTGATGATATAGATTTCATTGCTGAGTGATATTGCATTGTACGTAAGTACCACAAATTCTTTATCCATTTTTCACCTTCTGTGATATTGAATTTGTACTGTAAATGAGGTTCTTGTAAACAGAGCCGTCCCAAACTTTGGGGTGGCTGTGTCTTTTTGATTTTAATTTCCCTAAGCTATAGGACCATAAGTGGAAGTGCCCTAGGCTCTGTTGCTTTGTTTTTTAGATGTTTCAGGAAACACCATACACTTCTCCAGAGTGGCTGTTGGCAATTTACATCCCG
This sequence comes from Pseudorca crassidens, assembly GCF_039906515.1. Taxonomy (NCBI): domain Eukaryota; kingdom Metazoa; phylum Chordata; class Mammalia; order Artiodactyla; family Delphinidae; genus Pseudorca; species Pseudorca crassidens. The sequence goes on from NC_090296.1 coordinate 166,008,774, forward strand.
CCCATCAGCATAACAAGGCTCCCAGTTCTCCATGGCCTGTCCTGCCTTTCTGGATTTTATACTTTTTTCAGATGGCCCTTTTGACCGGGGGGCAGTGAGACTTCATTGTAGTGGAGATTTCCTTTGCAAGCTTGCTTGGTTGGCCAAAAAGGGCGTATGCGTTTTTTCCTGAATATATTCAGGAAAAAACGCATACGTCCTTTTTGGCCAAGTGCATCATTGTGGACGTTCTGCCTCTTTTCCTATGCTTTACATGCAATTCCAGTCTACCTCCTGAAATTGGTTTCCTGCAATTCTGCCCCGCTTTCAAGTCCTCTTGGCAGCCTTACTTCAATATATTTTTGGACGATAGCTGTCATTTTTAACTCTGCAGGTTTGTGAATTACAGTGCCCCTGAGCTCCTTTCTTCAACTCGCTTTCTTGTGAGCTGGCCGCAACACCACAGGATTGCTTCAGGCCCTAGTGTGGTTCCGGCATGGCACGCTGAGCCTTTGGTTAATTCCTCTTCCTGGTGGGAAATGAGAGTTACATTTGCCCATCCAGACACCTCCAGCTAGTCTCTCATTGGTTCTCCCTATTCCTGTTCATTTTCCGCAGAAATTGCAAACTGGGCCAAACAGGAGGTTAAAGGCACTGACTCTCCAAGTGGGGAGAGTTTTAGTAAAGCGTCTGGAATGTTGCACCCAAGTACCAGCGGAGAAAATCTGAGACACATTTGAACACGTTTCCCGATCACACGGTGGATCATACTCTGGGTTCCACATGCATGTTTTAGCTGAAGGAAGAATCCCTTAAACCTGGAGAGTTGAGACCCATGGAATGGCTAGCATGCAATATGACTTCAAAGGGTCTGCATTTGCTCATCAAACCTCACCAATCCTATCACTGCTGCGTTTATGCCGCTGTACACATGCTTGATTCTCTTTTGGAGACATATAAATCCATAGGTTTTAAGATTATTACTAGTCAGGTATATTCTTAGGCGATTAATATGGGGTGTAGAGTCCACTTCGTTGAGCAAGGAGTAGCTCTTGTCTATTACATATTTGGCTTATGGAATGGTATCTGTGCTAATTTCAATCTCTGGTTTTATGCAGAACCCCAACTCACCTTTCCCCTTAAGCAAGCATAAGTTGGTTTTCTACATTTGAGACCGTGTTCTGTTTTGTAATTCAGTTTCTGTGTAGCCAAGTTTTCATTCCGTGTAGTAGTGATATCTTATGATGTTTCTATTTCTGTGTGACTTATCTCACTTAGAATCATCGTACCTGAATCCACTCATTATGCTGCTACGGGTCTGATGATATAGATTTCATTGCTGAGTGATATTGCATTGTACGTAAGTACCACAAATTCTTTATCCATTTTTCACCTTCTGTGATATTGAATTTGTACTGTAAATGAGGTTCTTGTAAACAGAGCCGTCCCAAACTTTGGGGTGGCTGTGTCTTTTTGATTTTAATTTCCCTAAGCTATAGGACCATAAGTGGAAGTGCCCTAGGCTCTGTTGCTTTGTTTTTTAGATGTTTCAGGAAACACCATACACTTCTCCAGAGTGGCTGTTGGCAATTTACATCCCGCCGATCAGCATAACAAGGCTCCCAGTTCTCCATGGCCTGTCCTGCCTTTCTGGATTTTATACTTTTTTCAGATGGCCCTTTTGACCGGGGGGCAGTGAGACTTCATTGTAGTGCAGATTTCCTTTGCAAGCTTGCTTGGTTGGCCAAAAAGGGCGTATGCGTTTTTTCCTGAATATATTCAGGAAAAAACGCATACGCCCTTTTTGGCCAAGTGCATCATTGTGGACGTTCTGCCTCTTTTCCTATGCTTTACATGCAATTCCAGTCTACCTCCTGAAATCGGTTTCCTGCAATTCTGCCCTGCTTTCAAGTCCTCTTGGCAGCCTTACTTCAATATATTTTTGGACGATAGCTGTCATTTTTAACTCTGCAGGTTTGTGAATTACAGTGCCCCTGAGCTCCTTTCTTCAACTCGCTTTCTTGTGAGCTGGCCGCAACACCGCAGGATTGCTTCAGGCCCTAGTGTGGTTCTGGCATGGCACGCTGAGCCTTTGGTTAATTCCTCTTCCTGGTGGGAAATGAGAGTTAAATTTGCCCGTCCAGACACCTCCAGCTAGTCTCTTATTGGTTCTCCCTATTCCTGTTCATTTTCCGCAGAAATTGCAAACTGGGCCAAACAGGAGGTTAAAGGCACTGACTCTCCAAGTGAGGAGAGTGTTAGTAAAGCGTCTGGAATGTTGCACCCGAGTACCAGGGGACGAAATCTGACACATTTGAACACGTTTCCCGATCACACGGTGGATCATACTCTGGGTTCCACATGCATGTTTTAGCTGAAGGTAGAATCCCTTAAACCTGGAGAGTTGAGACCCATGGAATGGGTACCATGCAATATGACTTCAAAGGGTCTGCATTTGCTCACCGAACCTCACCAATCCTATCACTGCTGCATTTATGCCGCTGTACACACGCTTGATTCTCTTTCGGAGACATATAAATCCATAGGTTTTAAGATTCTTACTAGTCAGGTATATTCTTAGGCATTTAATATGTGGTGTTGAGTCCACTTCGTTGAGCAAGGAGTAGCTCTTGTCTATTACCTATTTGGCTTATGGAACGGTATCTGTGCTAATTTCAATCTCTGGTTTTATGCAGCACCCCAACTCACCTTTCCCCTTAAGCAAGCATAAGTTGGTTTTCTACATTTGAGATCCTGTTCTGTTTTGTAATTCAGTTCCTGTGTAGCCAAGTTTACATTCCATGTATTAGTGATATCTTATGATGTTTCTTTTTCTGTGTGACTTATCTCACTTAGAATCATCGTACCTGAATCCACTCATTATGCTGCTACGGGCCTGATGACATAGATTTCATTCCTGAGTGATATTGCATTGTACGTAAGTACCACAACTTCTTTATCCATTTTTCAATTTCTGCGATATTGAACTTGTACCGTAAACGAGGTTCTTGTAAACAGAGCCGTCCCATACTTTGGGGTGGCAGTGTCTTTTTGATTTTAATTTCCCTAAGCTATAGGACCATAAGTGGAAGTGCCCTAGGCTCTGTTGCTTTGTTTTTTAGATGTTTCAGGAAACACCATACACTTCTCCAGAGTGGCTGTTGGCAATTTACATCCCGCCCATCAGCATAACAAGGCTCCCAGTTCTCCATGGCCTGTCCTGCCTTTCTGGATTTTACACTTTTTTCAGATGGCCCTTTTGACCGGGGGGCAGTGAGACTTCATTGTAGTGCAGATTTCCTTTGCAAGCTTGCTTGGTTGGCCAAAAAGGGCGTATGCGTTTTTTCCTGAATATATTCAGGAAAAAACGCATACGCCCTTTTTGGCCAAGTGCATCATTGTGGACGTTCTGCCTCTTTTCCTATGCTTTACATGCAATTCCAGTCTACCTCCTGAAATCGGTTTCCTGCAATTCTGCCCCGCTTTCAAGTCCTCTTGGCAGCCTTACTTCAATATATTTTTGGACGATAGCTGTCATTTTTAACTCTGCAGGTTTGTGAATTACAGTGCCCCTGAGCTCCTTTCTTCAACTCGCTTTCTTGTGAGCTGGCCGCAACACCGCAGGATTGCTTCAGGCCCTAGTGTGGTTCCGGCATGGCACGCTGAGCCTTTGGTTAATTCCTCTTCCTGGTGGGAAATGAGAGTTACATTTGCCCATCCAGACACCTCCAGCTAGTCTCTCATTGGTTCTCCCTATTCCTGTTCATTTTCCGCAGAAATTGCAAACTGGGCCAAACAGGAGGTTAAAGGCACTGACTCTCCAAGTGGGGAGAGTTTTAGTAAAGCGTCTGGAATGTTGCACCCAAGTACCAGCGGAGAAAATCTGAGACACATTTGAACACGTTTCCCGATCACACGGTGGATCATACTCTGGGTTCCACATGCATGTTTTAGCTGAAGGAAGAATCCCTTAAACCTGGGGAGTTGAGACCCATGGAATGGCTAGCATGCAATATGACTTCAAAGGGTCTGCATTTGCTCATCAAACCTCACCAATCCTATCACTGCTGCGTTTATGCCGCTGTACACATGCTTGATTCTCTTTTGGAGACATATAAATCCATAGGTTTTAAGATTATTACTAGTCAGGTATATTCTTAGGCGATTAATATGGGGTGTAGAGTCCACTTCGTTGAGCAAGGAGTAGCTCTTGTCTATTACATATTTGGCTTATGGAATGGTATCTGTGCTAATTTCAATCTCTGGTTTTATGCAGAACCCCAACTCACCTTTCCCCTTAAGCAAGCATAAGTTGGTTTTCTACATTTGAGACCGTGTTCTGTTTTGTAATTCAGTTTCTGTGTAGCCAAGTTTTCATTCCGTGTAGTAGTGATATCTTATGATGTTTCTTTTTCTGTGTGACTTATCTCACTTAGAATCATCGTACCTGAATCCACTCATTATGCTGCTACGGGCCTGATGATATAGATTTCATTGCTGAGTGATATTGCATTGTACGTAAGTACCACAAATTCTTTATCCATTTTTCACCTTCTGTAATATTGAATTTGTACTGTAAATGAGGTTCTTGTAAACAGAGCCGTCCCAAACTTTGGGGTGGCTGTGTCTTTTTGATTTTAATTTCCCTAAGCTATAGGACCATAAGTGGAAGTGCCCTAGGCTCTGTTGCTTTGTTTTTTAGATGTTTCAGGAAACACCATACACTTCTCCAGAGTGGCTGTTGGCAATTTACATCCCGCCGATCAGCATAACAAGGCTCCCAGTTCTCCATGGCCTGTCCTGCCTTTCTGGATTTTATACTTTTTTCAGATGGCCCTTTTGACCGGGGGGCAGTGAGACTTCATTGTAGTGCAGATTTCCTTTGCAAGCTTGCTTGGTTGGCCAAAAAGGGCGTATGCGTTTTTTCCTGAATATATTCAGGAAAAAACGCATACGCCCTTTTTGGCCAAGTGCATCATTGTGGACGTTCTGCCTCTTTTCCTATGCTTTACATGCAATTCCAGTCTACCTCCTGAAATCGGTTTCCTGCAATTCTGCCCTGCTTTCAAGTCCTCTTGGCAGCCTTACTTCAATATATTTTTGGACGATAGCTGTCATTTTTAACTCTGCAGGTTTGTGTATTACAGGGCCCCTGAGCTCCTTTCTTCAACTCGCTTTCTTGTGAGCTGGCCGCAACACCGCAGGATTGCTTCAGGCCCTAGTGTGGTTCCGGCATGGCACGCTGAGCCTTTGGTTAATTCCTCTTCCTGGTGGGAAATGAGAGTTAAATTTGCCCGTCCAGACACCTCCAGCTAGTCTCTTATTGGTTCTCCCTATTCCTGTTCATTTTCCGCAGAAATTGCAAACTGGGCCAAACAGGAGGTTAAAGGCACTGACTCTCCAAGTGAGGAGAGTGTTAGTAAAGCGTCTGGAATGTTGCACCCGAGTACCAGGGGACGATATCTGACACATTTGAACACGTTTCCCGATCACACGGTGGATCATACTCTGGGTTCCACATGCATGTTTTAGCTGAAGGAAGAATCCCTTAAACCTGGAGAGTTGAGACCCATGGAATGGGTACCATGCAATATGACTTCAAAGGGTCTGCATTTGCTCACCGAACCTCACCAATCCTATCACTGCTGCATTTATGCCGCTGTACACACGCTTGATTCTCTTTCAGAGACATATAAATCCATAGGTTTTAAGATTCTTACTAGTCAGGTATATTCTTAGGCATTTAATATGTGGTGTTGAGTCCACTTCGTTGAGCAAGGAGTAGCTCTTGTCTATTTCCTATTTGGCTTATGGAACGGTATCTGTGCTAATTTCAATCTCTGGTTTTATGCAGCACCCCAACTCACCTTTCCCCTTAAGCAAGCATAAGTTGGTTTTCTACATTTGAGATCCTGTTCTGTTTTGTAATTCAGTTCCTGTGTAGCCAAGTTTACATTCCATGTATTAGTGATATCTTATGATGTTTCTTTTTCTGTGTGACTTATCTCACTTAGAATCATCGTACCTGAATCCACTCATTATGCTGCTACGGGCCTGATGACATAGATTTCATTCCTGAGTGATATTGCATTGTACGTAAGTACCACAACTTCATTATCCATTTTTCACTTTCTGCGATATTGAACTTGTACCGTAAACGAGGTTCTTGTAAACAGAGCCGTCCCAAACTTTGGGGTGGCTGTGTCTTTTTGATTTTAATTTCCCTAAGCTATAGGACCATAAGTGGAAGTGCCCTAGGCTCTGTTGCTTTGTTTTTTAGATGTTTCAGGAAACACCATACACTTCTCCAGAGTGGCTGTTAGCAATTTACATCCCGCCCATCAGCATAACAAGGCTCCCAGTTCTCCATGGCCTGTCAGGGCTTTCTGGATTTTAAACTTTTTTCAGATGGCCCTTTTGACTGGGGGGCAGTGAGACTTCATTGTAGTGCAGATTTCCTTTGCAAGCTTGCTTGGTTGGCCAAAAAGGGCGTATGCGTTTTTTCCTGAATATATTCAGGAAAAAACGCATACGCCCTTTTTGGCCAAGTGCATCATTGTGGACGTTCTGCCTCTTTTCCTATGCTTTACATGCAATTCCAGTCTACCTCCTGAAATCGGTTTCCTGCAATTCTGCCCCGTTTTCAAGTCCTCTTGGCAGCCTTACTTCAATATATTTTTGGACGATAGCTGTCATTTATAACTCTGCAGGTTTGTGAATTACAGTGCCGCTGAGCTCCTTTCTTCAACTCGCTTTCTTGTGAGCTGGCCGCAACACCGCAGGATTGCTTCAGGCCCTAGTGTCGTTCCGGCATGGCACGCTGAGCCTTTGGTTAATTCCTCTTCCTGGTGGGAAATGAGAGTTATATTTGCCCGTCCAGACACCTCCAGCTAGTCTCTCACTGGTTCTCTCTATTCCTGTTCATCTTCCGCAAATATTGCAAACTGGGCCAAACAGGAGGTTAAAGGCACTGACTCTCCAAGTGGGGAGAGTGTTAGTAAAGCGTCTGGAATGTTGCACCCGAGTACCAGGGGACAAAACCTGAGACACATTTGAACACGTTTCCCGATCACATGGTGGATCATACTCTGGGTTCCACATGCATGTTTTAGCTGAAGGAAGAATCCCTTAAACCTGGAGAGTTGAGACCCATGGAATGGGTACCATGCAATATGACTTCAAAGGTTCTGCATTGGCTCACCGAACCTCACCAATCCTATCACTGCTGTGCTTATGCCACTGTACACACCCTTGATTCTCTTTCGGAGACATATAAATCCATAGGTTTTAAGATACTTCCTAGTCAGGTATATACTTAGACGTTTAATATGGGGTGTTGAGTCCTCTTCGTTGAGCAAGGAGTAGCTCTTGTCTATTACATATTTGGCTTATGGAACGGTATCTGTGCTAATTTCAATCTCTGGTTTTATGCAGCACCCCAACTCACCTTTCCCCTTAAGCAAGCATAAGTTGGTTTTCTACATTTGAGACCGTGTTCTGTTTTGTAATTCAGTTCCTGTGTAGCCAAGTTTACATTCCGTGTATTAGTGATATCTTATGATGTTTCTTTTTCTGTGTGACTTATCTCACTTAGAATCATCGTACCTGAATCCACTCATTATGCTGCTATGGGCCTGATGACATAGATTTCATTGCTGAGTGATATTGCATTGTACGTAAGTACCACAACTTCTTTATCCATTTTTCGCTTTCTGTGATATTGAACTTGTACCGTAAACGAGGTTCTTGTAAACAGAGCCGTCCCAAACTTTGGGGTGGCTGTGTTTTTTTGATTTTAATTTCCCTAAGCTGTACGACCATAAGTGGAAGTGCCCTAGGCTCTGTTGCTTTGTTTTTTAGATGTTTCAGGAAACACCATACACTTCTCCAGAGTGGCTGTTGGCAATTTACATCCCGCCCATCAGCATAACAAGGCTCCCAGTTATCCATGGCCTGTCCGGCCTTTCTGGATTTTACACTTTTTTCAGATGACCCTTTTGACTGGGGGGCAGTGAGACTTCATTGTAGTGCAGATTTCCTTTGCAAGCTTGCTTGGTTGGCCAAAAAGGGCGTATGCGTTTTTTCCTGAATATATTCAGGAAAAAACGCATATGCCCTTTTTGGCCAAGTGCATCATTGTGGACGTTCTGCCTCTTTTCCTATGCTTTACATGCAATTCCAGTCTACCTCCTGAAATCGGTTTCCTGCAATTCTGCCCCGCTTTCAAGTCCTCTTGGCAGCCTTACTTCAATATATTTTTGGACGATAGCTGTCATTTATAACTCTGCAGGTTTGTGAATTACAGTGCCCCTGAGCTCCTTTCTTCAACTCGCTTTCTTGTGAGCTGGCCGCAACACCGCAGGATTGCTTCAGGCCCTAGTGTCGTTCCGGCATGGCACGCTGAGCCTTTGGTTAATTCCTCTTCCTGGTGGGAAATGAGAGTTAAATTTGCCAATCCAGACACCTCCAGCTAGTCTCTCATTTGTTCTCCCTATTCCTGTTCATTTTCCGCAGAAATTGCAAACTGGGCCAAACAGGAGGTTAAAGGCACTGACTCTCCAAGTGGGGAGAGTTTTAGTAAAGCGTCTGGAATGTTGCACCCGAGTACCAGCGGAGAAAATCTGAGACACATTTGAACACGTTTCCCGATCACACGGTGGATCATACTCTGGGTTCCACATGCATGTTTTAGCTGAAGGAAGAATCCCTTAAACCTGGAGAGTTGAGACCCATGGAATGGCTGGCATGCAATATGACTTCAAAGGGTCTGCATTTGCTCATCAAACCTCACCAATCCTATCACTGCTGCGTTTATGCTGCTGTACACATGCTTGATTCTCTTTTGGAGACATATAAATCCATAGGTTTTAAGATTATTACTAGTCAGGTATATTCTTAGGCGATTAATATGGGGTGTAGAGTCCACTTCGTTGAGCAAGGAGTAGCTCTTGTCTATTACATATTTGGCTTATGGAATGGTATCTGTGCTAATTTCAATCTCTGGTTTTATGCAGCACCCCAACTCACGTTTCCCCTTAAGCAAGCATAAGTTGGTTTTCTACATTTGAGACCCTGTTCTGTTTTGTAATTCAGTTTCTGTGTAGCCAAGTTTACATTCCGTGTAGTAGTGATATCTTATGATGTTTCTTTTTCTGTGTGACTTATCTCACTTAGAATCATCGTACCTGAATCCACTCATTATGCTGGTACGGGCCTGATGATATAGATTTCATTGCTGAGTGATATTGCATTGTACGTAAGTACCACAAATTCTTTATCCATTTTTCACCTTCTGTAATATTGAATTTGTACTGTAAATGAGGTTCTTGTAAACAGAGCCGTCCCAAACTTTGGGGTGGCTGTGTCTTTTTGATTTTAATTTCCCTAAGCTATAGGACCATAAGTGGAAGTGCCCTAGGCTCTGTTGCTTTGTTTTTTAGATGTTTCAGGAAACACCATACACTTCTCCAGAGTGGCTGTTGGCAATTTACATTCCGCCCATCAGCATAACAAGGCTCCCAGTTCTCCATGGCCTGTCCGGGCTTTCTGGATTTTACACTTTTTTCAGATGGCCCTTTTGACTGGTGGGCAGTGAGACTTCATTGTAGTGCAGATTTTCTTTGCAAGCTTGCTTGGTTGGCCAAAAAGGGCGTATGCGTTTTTTCCTGAATATATTCAGGAAAAAACGCATACGCCCTTTTTGGCCAAGTGCATCATTGTGGACATTCTGTCTCTTTTCCTATGCTTTACATGCAATTCCAGTCTACCTCCTGAAATCGGATTCCTTCAATTCTGCCCCGCTTTCGAGTCCTCTTGGCAGCCTTACTTCAATATATTTTTGGATGATAGCTGTCATTTTTAACTCTGCAGGTTTGTGAATTACAGTGCCCCTGAGCTCCTTTCTTCAACTCGCTTTCTTGTGAGCTGGCCGCAACACCGCAGGATTGCTTCAGGCCCTAGTGTGGTTCCGGCATGGCACGCTGAGCCTTTGGTTAATTCCTCTTCCTGGTGGGAAATGAGAGTTAAATTTGCCCATCCAGACACCTCCAGCTAGTCTCTCATTGGTTCTCCCTATTCCTGTTCATTTTCCGCAGAAATTGCAAACTGGGCCAAACAGGAGGTTAAAGGCACTGACTCTCCAAGTGGGGAGAGTTTTAGTAAAGCGTCTGGAATGTTGCACCCGAGTACCAGGGGACGAAAACTGAGACACATTTGAACACGTTTCCCGATCACACGGTGGATCATACTCTGGGTTCCACATGCATGTTTTAGCTGAAGGAAGAATCCCTTAAACCTGGAGAGTTGAGACCCATGGAATGGCTACCATGCAATATGACTTCAAAGGGTCTGTATTTGCTCATCGAACCTCACCAATCCTATCACTGCTGCTTTTATGCTGCTGTACACATGCTTGATTCTCTTTTGGAGACATATAAATCCATAGGTTTTAAGATTTTTACTAGTCAGGTATATTCTTAGGCGATTAATATGGGGTGTAGAGTCCACTTTGTTGAGCAAGGAGTAGCTCTTGTCTATTACATATTTGGCTTATGGAATGGTATCTGTGCTAATTTCAATCTCTGGTTTTATGCAGAACCCCAACTCACCTTTCCCCTTAAGCAAGCATAAGTTGGTTTTCTACATTTTAGACCGTGTTCTGTTTTGTAATTCAGTTTCTGTGTAGCCAAGTTTACATTCCGTGTAGTAGTGATATCTTATGATGTTTCTTTTTCTGTGTGACTTATCTCACTTAGAATCATCGTACCTGAATCCACTCATTATGCTGCTACGGGCCTGATGATATAGATTTCATTGCTGAGTGATATTGCATTGTACGTAAGTACCACAAATTCTTTATCCATTTTTCACCTTCTGTGATATTGAATTTGTACTGTAAATGAGGTTCTTGTAAACAGAGCCGTCCCAAACTTTGGGGTGGCTGTGTCTTTTTGATTTTAATTTCCCTAAGCTATAGGACCATAAGTGGAAGTGCCCTAGGCTCTGTTGCTTTGTTTTTTAGATGTTTCAGGAAACACCATACACTTCTCCAGAGTGGCTGTTGGCAATTTACATCCCGCCGATCAGCATAACAAGGCTCCCAGTTCTCCATGGCCTGTCCTGCCTTTCTGGATTTTATACTTTTTTCAGATGGCCCTTTTGACCGGGGGGCAGTGAGACTTCATTGTAGTGCAGATTTCCTTTGCAAGCTTGCTTGGTTGGCCAAAAAGGGCGTATGCATTTTTTCCTGAATATATTCAGGAAAAAACGCATACGCCCTTTTTGGCCAAGTGCATCATTGTGGACGTTCTGCCTCTTTTCCTATGCTTTACATGCAATTCCAGTCTACCTCCTGAAATCGGTTTCCTGCAATTCTGCCCCGCTTTCAAGTCCTCTTGGCAGCCTTACTTCAATATATTTTTGGACGATAGCTGTCATTTTTAACTCTGCAGGTTTGTGAATTACAGTGCCCCTGAGCTCCTTTCTTCAACTCGCTTTCTTGTGAGCTGGCCGCAACACCACAGGATTGCTTCAGGCCCTAGTGTGGTTCCGGCATGGCACGCTGAGCCTTTGGTTAATTCCTCTTCCTGGTGGGAAATGAGAGTTACATTTGCCCATCCAGACACCTCCAGCTAGTCTCTCATTGGTTCTCCCTATTCCTGTTCATTTTCCGCAGAAATTGCAAACTGGGCCAAACAGGAGGTTAAAGGCACTGACTCTCCAAGTGGGGAGAGTTTTAGTAAAGCGTCTGGAATGTTGCACCCAAGTACCAGCGGAGAAAATCTGAGACACATTTGAACACGTTTCCCGATCACACGGTGGATCATACTCTGGGTTCCACATGCATGTTTTAGCTGAAGGAAGAATCCCTTAAACCTGGAGAGTTGAGACCCATGGAATGGCTAGCATGCAATATGACTTCAAAGGGTCTGCATTTGCTCATCAAACCTCACCAATCCTATCACTGCTGCGTTTATGCCGCTGTACACATGCTTGATTCTCTTTTGGAGACATATAAATCCATAGGTTTTAAGATTATTACTAGTCAGGTATATTCTTAGGCGATTAATATGGGGTGTAGAGTCCACTTCGTTGAGCAAGGAGTAGCTCTTGTCTATTACATATTTGGCTTATGGAATGGTATCTGTGCTAATTTCAATCTCTGGTTTTATGCAGAACCCCAACTCACCTTTCCCCTTAAGCAAGCATAAGTTGGTTTTCTACATTTGAGACCGTGTTCTGTTTTGTAATTCAGTTTCTGTGTAGCCAAGTTTTCATTCCGTGTAGTAGTGATATCTTATGATGTTTCTTTTTCTGTGTGACTTATCTCACTTAGAATCATCGTACCTGAATCCACTCATTATGCTGCTACGGGCCTGATGATATAGATTTCATTGCTGAGTGATATTGCATTGTACGTAAGTACCACAAATTCTTTATCCATTTTTCACCTTCTGTGATATTGAATTTGTACTGTAAATGAGGTTCTTGTAAACAGAGCCGTCCCAAACTTTGGGGTGGCTGTGTCTTTTTGATTTTAATTTCCCTAAGCTATAGGACCATAAGTGGAAGTGCCCTAGGCTCTGTTGCTTTGTTTTTTAGATGTTTCAGGAAACACCATACACTTCTCCAGAGTGGCTGTTGGCAATTTACATCCCGCCGATCAGCATAACAAGGCTCCCAGTTCTCCATGGCCTGTCCTGCCTTTCTGGATTTTATACTTTTTTCAGATGGCCCTTTTGACCGGGGGGCAGTGAGACTTCATTGTAGTGCAGATTTCCTTTGCAAGCTTGCTTGGTTGGCCAAAAAGGGCGTATGCGTTTTTTCCTGAATATATTCAGGAAAAAACGCATACGCCCTTTTTGGCCAAGTGCATCATTGTGGACGTTCTGCCTCTTTTCCTATGCTTTACATGCAATTCCAGTCTACCTCCTGAAATCGGTTTCCTGCAATTCTGCCCTGCTTTCAAGTCCTCTTGGCAGCCTTACTTCAATATATTTTTGGACGATAGCTGTCATTTTTAACTCTGCAGGTTTGTGAATTACAGTGCCCCTGAGCTCCTTTCTTCAACTCGCTTTCTTGTGAGCTGGCCACAACACCGCAGGATTGCTTCAGGCCCTAGTGTGGTTCCGGCATGGCACGCTGAGCCTTTGGTTAATTCCTCTTCCTGGTGGGAAATGAGAGTTAAATTTGCCCGTCCAGACACCTCCAGCTAGTCTCTTATTGGTTCTCCCTATTCCTGTTCATTTTCCGCAGAAATTGCAAACTGGGCCAAACAGGAGGTTAAAGGCACTGACTCTCCAAGTGAGGAGAGTGTTAGTAAAGCGTCTGGAATGTTGCACCCGAGTACCAGGGGACGAAATCTGACACATTTGAACACGTTTCCCGATCACACGGTGGATCATACTCTGGGTTCCACATGCATGTTTTAGCTGAAGGAAGAATCCCTTAAACCTGGAGAGTTGAGACCCATGGAATGGGTACCATGCAATATGACTTCAAAGGGTCTGCATTTGCTCACCGAACCTCACCAATCCTATCACTGCTGCATTTATGCCGCTGTACACACGCTTGATTCTCTTTCGGAGACATATAAATCCATAGGTTTTAAGATTCTTCCTAGTCAGGTATATTCTTAGGCATTTAATATGTGGTGTTGAGGCCACTTCGTTGAGCAAGGAGTAGCTCTTGTCTATTACCTATTTGGCTTATGGAACGGTATCTGTGCTAATTTCAATCTCTGGTTTTATGCAGTACCCCAACTCACCTTTCCCCTTAAGCAAGCATAAGTTGGTTTTCTACATTTGAGATCCTGTTCTGTTTTGTAATTCAGTTCCTGTGTAGCCAAGTTTACATTCCATGTATTAGTGATATCTTATGATGTTTCTTTTTCTGTGTGACTTATCTCACTTAGAATCATCGTACCTGAATCCACTCATTATGCTGCTACGGGCCTGATGACATAGATTTCATTCCTGAGTGATATTGCATTGTACGTAAGTACCACAACTTCTTTATCCATTTTTCAATTTCTGCGATATTGAACTTGTACCGTAAACGAGGTTCTTGTAAACAGAGCCGTCCCATACTTTGGGGTGGCTGTGTCTTTTTGATTTTAATTTCCCTAAGCTATAGGACCATAAGTGGAAGTGCCCTAGGCTCTGTTGCTTTGTTTTTTAGATGTTTCAGGAAACACCATACACTTCTCCAGAGTGGCTGTTGGCAATTTACATCCCGCCCATCAGCATAACAAGGCTCCCAGTTCTCCATGGCCTGTCCGGGCTTTCTGGATTTTAAACTTTTTTCAGATGGCCCTTTTGACTGGGGGGCAGTGAGACTTCATTGTAGTGAGATTTCCTTTGCAAGCTTGCTTGGTTGGCCAAAAAGGGTGTATGCGTTTTTTCCTGAATATATTCAGGAAAAAACGCATACACCCTTTTTGGCCAAGTGCATCATTGTGGACGTTCTGCCTCTTTTCCTATGCTTTACATGCAATTCCAGTCTACCTCCTGAAATCGGTTTCCTGCAATTCTGCCCCGTTTTCAAGTCCTCTTGGCAGCCTTACTTCAATATATTTTTGGACGATAGCTGTCATTTATAACTCTGCAGGTTTGTGAATTACAGTGTCGCTGAGCTCCTTTCTTCAACTCGCTTTCTTGTGAGCTGGCCGCAACACCGCAGGATTGCTTCAGGCCCTAGTGTCGTTCCGGCATGGCACGCTGAGCCTTTGGTTAATTCCTCTTCCTGGTGGGAAATGAGAGTTATATTTGCCCGTCCAGACACCTCCAGCTAGTCTCTCACTGGTTCTCCCTATTCCTGTTCATCTTCCGCAAATATTGCAAACTGGGCCAAACAGGAGGTTAAAGGCACTGACTCTCCAAGTGGGGAGAGTGTTAGTAAAGCGTCTGGAATGTTGCACCCGAGTACCAGGGGACAAAACCTGAGACACATTTGAACACGTTTCCCGATCACATGGTGGATCATACTCTGGGTTCCACATGCATGTTTTAGCTGAAGGAAGAATCCCTTAAACCTGGAGAGTTGAGACCCATGGAATGGGTACCATGCAATATGACTTCAAAGGTTCTGCATTGGCTCACCGAACCTCACCAATCCTATCACTGCTGCGCTTATGCCACTGTACACACCCTTGATTCTCTTTCGGAGACATATAAATCCATAGGTTTTAAGATTCTTCCTAGTCAGGTATATTCTTAGACGTTTAATATGGGGTGTTGAGTCCTCTTCGTTGAGCAAGGAGTAGCTCTTGTCTATTACATATTTGGCTTATGGAACGGTATCTGTGCTAATTTCAATCTCTGGTTTTATGCAGCACCCCAACTCACCTTTCCCCTTAAGCAAGCATAAGTTGGTTTTCTACATTTGAGACCTTGTTCTGTTTTGTAATTCAGTTCCTGTGTAGCCAAGTTTACATTCCGTGTATTAGTGATATCTTATGATGTTTCTTTTTCTGTGTGACTTATCTCACTTAGAATCATCGTACCTGAATCCACTCATTATGCTGCTATGGGCCTGATGACATAGATTTCATTGCTGAGTGATATTGCATTGTACGTAAGTACCACAACTTCTTTATCCATTTTTCGCTTTCTGTGATATTGAACTTGTACCGTAAACGAGGTTCTTGTAAACAGAGCCGTCCCAAACTTTGGGGTGGCTGTGTTTTTTTGATTTTAATTTCCCTAAGCTATACGACCATAAGTGGAAGTGCCCTAGGCTCTGTTGCTTTGTTTTTTAGATGTTTCAGGAAACACCATACACTTCTCCAGAGTGGCTGTTGGCAATTTACATCCCGCCCATCAGCATAACAAGGCTCCCAATTCTCCATGGCCTGTCCGGCCTTTCTGGATTTTACACTTTTTTCAGATGGCCCTTTTGACTGGGGGGCAGTGAGACTTCATTGTAGTGCAGATTTCCTTTGCAAGCTTGCTTGGTTGGCCAAAAAGGGCGTATGCGTTTTTTCCTGAATATATTCAGGAAAAAACGCATACGCCCTTTTTGGCCAAGTGCATCATTGTGGACGTTCTGCCTCTTTTCCTATGCTTTACATGCAATTCCAGTCTACCTCCTGAAATCGGTTTCCTGCAATTCTGCCCCGCTTTCAAGTCCTCTTGGCAGCCTTACTTCAATATATTTTTGGACGATAGCTGTCATTTATAACTCTGCAGGTTTGTGAATTACAGTGCCCCTGAGCTCCTTTCTTCAACTCGCTTTCTTGTGAGCTGGCCGCAACACCGCAGGATTGCTTCAGGCCCTAGTGTGGTTCCGGCATGGCACGCTGAGCCTTTGGTTAATTCCTCTTCCTGGTGGGAAATGAGAGTTAAATTTGCCCGTCCAGACACCTCCATCTAGTCTCTCATTGGTTCTCCCTATTCCTGTTCATTTTCCGCAGAAATTGCAAACTGGGCCAAACAGGAGGTTAAAGGCACTGACTCTCCAAGTGGGGAGAGTTTTAGTAAAGCGTCTGGAATGTTGCACCCAAGTACCAGCGGAGAAAATCTGAGACACATTTGAACACGTTTCCCGATCACACGGTGGATCATACTCTGGGTTCCACATGCATGTTTTAGCTGAAGGAAGAATCCCTTAAACCTGGAGAGTTGAGACCCATGGAATGGCTAGCATGCAATATGACTTCAAAGGGTCTGCATTTGCTCATCAAACCTCACCAATCCTATCACTGCTGCGTTTATGCCGCTGTACACATGCTTGATTCTCTTTTGGAGACATATAAATCCATAGGTTTTAAGATTATTACTAGTCAGGTATATTCTTAGGCGATTAATATGGGGTGTAGAGTCCACTTCGTTGAGCAAGGAGTAGCTCTTGTCTATTACATATTTGGCTTATGGAACGGTATCTGTGCTAATTTCAATCTCTGGTTTTATGCAGTACCCCAACTCACCTTTCCCCTTAAGCAAGCATAAGTTGGTTTTCTACATTTGAGACCCTGTTCTGTTTTGTAATTCAGTTTCTGTGTAGGCAAGTTTACATTCCTTGTAGTAGTGATATCTTATGATGTTTCTTTTTCTGTGTGACTTATTTCACTTAGAATCATCGTACCTGAATCCACTCATTATGCTGCTACGGGCCTGTTGATATAGATTTCATTGCTGAGTGATATTGCATTGTACGTAAGTACCACAAATTCTTTATCCATTTTTCACTTTCTGTGTTATTGAACTTGTACCGTAAACGAGGATCTTGTAAACAGAGCCGTCCCAAACTTTGGGGTGGCTGTGTCTTTTTGATTTTAATTTCCCTAAGCTATACCACCATAAGTGGAAGTGCCCTAGGCTCTGTTGCTTTGTTTTGTAGATGTTTCAGGAAACACCATACACTTCTCCAGAGTGGCTGTTGGCAATTTACATCCCGCCCATCAGCATAACAAGGCTCCCAGTTCTCCATGGCCTGTCCTGCCTTTCTGGATTTTATACGTTCTTCAGATGGCCCTTTTAACCGGGGGGCAGTGAGACTTCATTGTAGTGCAGATTTCCTTTGCAAGCTTGCTTGGTTGGCCCAAAAGGGCGTATGCGTTTTTTCCTGAATATATTCAGGAAAAAACGCATACGCCCTTTTTGGCCAAGTGCATCATTGTGGACGTTCTGCCTCTTTTCCTATGCTTTACATGCAATTCCAGTCTACCTCCTGAAATCGGTTTTCTGCAATTCTGCCCCGCTTTCAAGTCCTCTTGGCAGCCTTACTTCAATATATTTTTGGACGATAGCTGTCATTTATAACTCTGCAGGTTTGTGAATTACAGAGCCTCTGAGCTCCTTTCTTCAACTTGCTTTCTTGTTAGCTGGCTGCAAGACCGCAGCATTGCTTCAGGCCCTAGTGTGGTTCCGGCATGGCACGCTGAGCCTTTGGTTAATTCCTCTTCCTGGTGGGAAATGAGAGTTAAATTTGCCAGTACAGGCACCTCCAGCTAGTCTCTCATTGGTTCTCCCTATTCCTGTTCATTTTCCGCAGAAATGGCAAACTGGGCCATACAGGAGGTTAAAGACACTGACTCTCCAAGTGGGGAGAGTGTTAGTAAAGCGTCTGGAATGTTGCACCCGAGTACCAGGGGACGAAACCTGAGACACATTTGAACACGTTTCCCGATCACACGGTGGATCATACTCTGGGTTCCACATGCATGTTTTAGCTGAAGGAAGAATCCCTTAAACCTGGAGAGTTGAGACCCATGGAATGGGTACCATGCAATATGACTTCAAAGGGTCTGCATTGGCTCACAGAACCTCACCAATCCTATCACTGCTACGTTTATGCCGCTGTACACACGCCTTATTCTCTTTCGGAGACATAGAAATCCATAGGTTTTAAGATTCTTACTAGTCAGGTATATTCATAGGCGTTTAATATGGGGTGTAGAGTCCACTTCGTTGAGCAAGGAGTAGCTCTTGTCTATTACATATTTGGCTTATGGAACGGTATCTGTGCTAATTTCAATCTCTGGTTTTATGCAGCACCCCAACTCACCTTTCCCCTTAAGCAAGCATAAGTTGGTTTTCTACATTTGAGACCCTGTTCTGTTTTGTAATTCAGTTCCTTTGTAGCTAAGTTTACATTCCGTGTAGTAGTGATATCTTATGATGTTTCTTTTTCTGTGTGATTTTTTTCACTTAGAATCATGGTACCTGAATCTACTCATTATGCTGCTACGGGCCTGATGACATAGATTTCATTGCTGAGTGATATTGCATTGTACATAAGTACCACAACTTCTTTATCCATTTTTCGCTTTCTGCAATATTGAACTTGTACCATAAACGAGGTTCTTGTAAACAGAGCCGTCCCAAACTTTGGGGTGGCTGTGTCTTTTTGATTTTAATTTCCCTAAGCTATAGGACCATAAGTGGAAGTGCCCTAGGCTCTGTTGCTTTGTTTTTTAGATGTTTCAGGAAACACCATACACTTCTCCAGAGTGGCTGTTGGCAATTTACATCCCGCCCATCAGCATAACAAGGCTCCCAGTTCTCCATGGCCTGTCCTGCCTTTCTGGATTTTACACTTTTTTCAGATGCTCCTTTTGACAGGGAGGAAGTGAGACTTCATTGTAGTGCAGATTTCCTTTGCAAGCTTGCTTGGTTGGCCAAAAAGGGCGTATGCGTTTTTTCCTGAATATATTCAGGAAAAAACGCATACGCCCTTTTTGGCCAAGTGCATCATTGTCGACGTTCTGAGTGTTTTCATATGTTTTCAGTGCAATTCCAGTCTACCTCCTGAAATCGGTTTCCTGCAATTCTGCCTTACTGTCAGTGCCTCTTCATATCCTTACCTCAATATACTTTTTGAAAATTGTTGGCCTTTTTAACTCTGCAGGTTTTTGAATTGCCGTGGCCCTTAGCTGCATTTTTCAGCTCTTATTTTTGTGATCTTGCCTCATATCCACAGGATTTCTTCAGGCCCTATTCTTCTTCTGGGTCGCCTTGCTCTGCCTTTGGTTAATTCTTCTTCCTGATGTGAATTAGAGTGACATGTTCCCATTGAAACCGCTACAGCTATTTTCTCACTGGTTCCCCCTATTCCCATTCATCCTCCGCACTAACTGCAGACTGTGCGATACCGGAACGTAAAGGCATTGACTCTCCATGTGGAGATGTTGTTAGTAAAGTGGCTGGAATGTTGATCCGGAGCCCCAGGAGAGGAAAATGAGGTGCGTTTTAGAAACCTTTCCCGATCATATGGTATACCATCCGCTGGATTTCCCATGCATGGTTTAGCTGTAGGAAGATTCCCTTCAACCTGGAGTGTTGGGACCCTTGGAATGAGTAGCATGAAGTATTGCATTAAACTTTCGGCAGTTGCTCACCAAAGCTCACCAATCCTCTCAGCCCCAAGTGTCCAGCCTTATGTCTTATCCAGCTGTGGGTTTATATGTGGTCATTCCAGGTTGCATCACAGCCCCTGAGCGAATTTTGTAAGAATTTTTCTCTCTTTCATTGTTTCTGCGTTTTGGTTTTAAAATTTATTTCTATAATGGGGTTTAGCTCATTTTCACTGCTGTGTTTGGCCGCTCTGCACACACTTGATTCCCTTATGGAGATATATCAATACATGGGTTTTAAGATTCTTATTACTCAGATATATTTCTCTGCGGTGTATAGGGTGTGTTGAGGCCAGTTCATTGAGCAAGGTGTAGATCTTGTCTAATACCTATTTGGTTTATTGAACGGTATCTGTGCTAATTTCAAACTCTGGTTTTATGCATCACCCCACCTCTCCTTTCCCCTTAAGCTGACATAAGTGTGTTTTCTAAATGTGAGACACTGTTCTGTTTTGTAATTCATTTTTTGTGCAGCCATATTTATCCTCCCTCTATAAGTGATATCTTATGATATGTTTCTTTTTCTGTTTGACTTATTTCAAGTAGTATTATCGGACCTAAATCCACTCTTTATCCTTCTACTAGCCTTATTACATTGATTTCATGGTGAAGAGATATTCCATTGTACATAAGTACCACATTTTCTTTATCCATTGTTCTCTTTCCTGGGATATTTAAGGTGTACTGAAGTTGAGGTTCTTGTAAACAGAGTAGCCCTAAACTGTGGTGTGCTTGTGTCTTGTTGATTTTTAGACTTCCCTAGATATACTTCCGTGATTGGAAGTGCCCTATGCTCTGTAGCTCTGTTTTTTAGATGATTTAGGAACCACCATACACTTCTCCAGAGTGGCTCTCGGCAGTTCACACACTGTCCATCAGCGTATAAAGGCTCCCTGTTCTCCATGGCCTGTCCTGCATTTCTGGTTTTTACAATTTTTTCGGATGGCCCTTTTGACCGGTGGGAAATGAGACTTCTTTGTTGTGCACATTTGCATTGCTTGCTTGCTTGGTTGCCCATAAAGTGCGTATGCGTTTTTTCCTGGATATATTCAGGAAAAAACGCATACTCCCTTTTGGGCCAACTGCATCATTGTCGAAATTCTGCCGCTTTTCATGTGCTTTAAAGACGAGTCCAATCTATCTCTTGAAATCTGTTTCTTGCAATTCTGTCTTGCATTCAGATCCTCTTCTTTGCCTTACCTCAACATATTTTGGGACGTTAGTTTTCATTTATAACTCTGCAGGTTTGTGAATTGCAGTGACCCTGAGCTCCATTTTTTAAGTTGCTCTTTTGTGAGCTGGCCTCAAAGCCGCAGGATTGCTTCAGGCCCTATTTTGGCTCCGGCGAGGCGGGCTGAGCCTTTTTTTAATTCTTATTCTTAATGGGAAATTAGAGTGACATGTGCCCGTCCAAACCCCTACAACTATTCTCTCATTGGTTCCCCCTCTTCCCGTTCATCCTCCTCACAATTTGCAAAATGTGTGAAACAGAAGTTTAAATGTGCTGATTCTCTAAGTGGGGAGATTCTAAGTAACGTGGCTGGAATGATGAACAGGAGCACCAGGAGAGGATAAATGAGGTGCA
Organism: Pseudorca crassidens; assembly: GCF_039906515.1. Taxonomy (NCBI): domain Eukaryota; kingdom Metazoa; phylum Chordata; class Mammalia; order Artiodactyla; family Delphinidae; genus Pseudorca; species Pseudorca crassidens. Next base: position 166,030,190 of record NC_090296.1, read on the forward strand.
TTTTAGACACATCTCCCGATCACATGGTGTACAGTCCTCTGGGTTTTCCATGCATGTTTTCGCTGTAGGAAGATCCCTTGAACCTGCAGATTTGGGACCCATTGAATGGGTACCAGGTAGTATTACTTTAAAGGGTGTGCATTTCCTCACCCAACCTCATATTTCTCTTAGCACGAACAGTTTCCAGCCTTATGTCTCATCCTGCTGTGGGTCTAGATGTGTTCAATCCATGTTGCATCACCGTCCCTGAGGAAAAGTTGTAAGAGGTTTTCTCTGTCTCTTTGTCGTTTATTTTTTTCAATTTATTACTATATTGGTTACAGCTGATTTTCAAAGCTCTGTTTCTTGCTGCTGTACATCCACTTGATTCACATACAGAGAGACATCAATAAATTCTTTTTCAGATTCTTACCAGTCATATATATTCTTTTCCAGTGACTTGAGTGTGCTGAGTGCAGTTCTTTTAGCTACCGTGTAGGCCTTGTTGATTATCAGTTTGGTATTTGGAATGGTATCTTTGCTAATTTCAACCTCCTGGATGATGCCTCACCCCTCCCCACCTTTCCCGTTTAGCAGCCTTAGGCGTGTTGTCTACATATTTGACTATGTTTTTGTTTTGTAATTTATTTCATGTGTAGCCATTTTGGATTCCACCTTTAAGTGAGATCTTATGATATGTGTCTTTTTCTTTTTGAATTATGTCACTTAGAATGATCATACGTAACTCCTCCGGAGTTGTTACAACTGGCCATATTTCATTGACTTCCAGGCTGAGTAATATTCCACTCTACATAAGTACCACATCTCTATCCATTTTTTCCCTCCAGAGACATTTAAGTTATATCCTAGTCGAGAATCTTTTAAACAGAGAGGCAGTAAACATTGGGGTGCCTGTGTCCTCTCGATTTTTGTTTTTCCCAAGACATACGCCCATGAGTGCAAGTGCCCTATGCTCTGTAGCTCATTTTTTAGATGCTTTAGTAAACACAATACACTTCTCCAGAATGGCCATTGGCAATATACATTTCCACTATAAGCCTCACAGGGCTCCCTCTTCTCCTTGCCCTGTCCTGCATTTCTGGTGTTTACACTTTATGAGGATGGCTCTTCTGACTGATGCGAAGTGATATCTTTTGTAGTATTGATTTCCAGTGCCCACCTGTTTGGTTGGCTAAAAAAGTGTATGCCCTTTTCTTGAATATATACAGAAAAAAACGCATACAGCCTTTTTGGCCAACTGCAATGTTGGCAATGTTCAGCCCCTTTTCTTGTGCTTAATGGCGAGTCCTTTCTACCTCCTCAAATCCCTTTCCTGCCATTCTCCCTTGCTTACCAATCCTTTTCTCTGACTTTCCTCAAGACATTTTTCAGTGATAGATATTTTCAACTCTGCAGTTTCGTGAATTTTACTGCCCCTGAGTTCCATTGTTCAACTTGTGTTTATGGGAACTGGCCACAAAGCAGTGGGATTTCCTCAAGCCCTATACTGTTTCCATGGGCAACCCTAGCCTTTGGTCAATTCGTCTTCCTGATTGGAAATTAGAGTGACATGTGCCTGTCTGAACACCTAGGACTTGTCTCTCATTGTTCCTCATCCTTCCGCTTCATCCTCTGGACAAATTCCAAACTGTATGCAACAGGATGTTGACAGTGCTGACATCTCCAAGTGGGGAGACTGTTAGTAAAGACGCTGGAGGGGTGAACCCGAGCACCAGGAGATGAGGAGATGAGATGCCTTTTCCAAACTCTTCCTGATCAGACGGTATACCATCCTCTGTGTGTGACAGACATGTTTTAGCAGTAGGAAGAGTCCCATTCATGTAAGGAGAACACCAGGGCTTTTTCAAAATCAGTGTCTCCCCGAAACCCAAACTGGGGAATTTTTTAAGCTACGGCTACACATATGTTCATTAAGGGCCTTGGGAAGTAGGCAGAGTCCAAACTTTAGATGATTGAAGTCTTCAGGGTCAGAAGCACTCACCACTGGCTTCCCTTAGGTTACACTTTAACTGTCATTGATAGATGATGTCAATAAAAATATCTATTCTTTTTCCGATTATTTCCCCTTATAGGTTATTGCAAAATATTGAGTGTAGTTCCCTGTGCTATACAGTGGTTCCTTGTTGATGATCTATTTTATACATAGCAGTGTGTATGTGTTAATTCCAAACTGTTAATTTATCCCTCCTCCCACCTTTCCCCTTTGGTAATAATAAATTATAAGATTTTATACTTCTCAGAAATGGGGGAGCTGAAAGAGAGGTATCATTTTCAATGGAAAAGCATTTAAAACAAGATTGAAGCTTTAACCAAGATTATTAGATGTACATCCTTGGAAAGAAATCACTTCATTTCTCTAATATTGACCTGACAAATAAGACAAACCTTTTCACTGAACTTGCTTATAATAAAGTGATGGAAATATCAAATGGAAGTGTTAGAAACATCTTATTTTACCCGAGCCTTATAAACTGTTCTATGTTAACTACAGTTTGGCTCACACATCTGTTCATTGAAGTTACAATAGTCTCAATTTCTGTTACTGATCCTCCAGAGTGGACCCCAACAAGTGTCCCCCTGCCCAGTGTCATTGGGGCCAACAGATCGAGACTGAGTTTGGTTCACAAGCAAAGGAAACTTTATATTTTGATCAGAGAATGGAGAGGTGAGAGCATGCACTACCCCGTGGGCTGTGGGCTGGGCTGCTGTGTAGAGATCCTGTCAGAGTCAGTGGGAGGGAGGGGGCGGAGCACTCAAGGGCCGGGTTGGCTGCAGCTCAGGCTCTATATCTTAGAGTCTGCACTGGGCCCCAGGAGCTGAGGTGTCGACCCAGCCATTCTGCACTAGGAAATCTGGTCTGAAGTGCCGGGTGTGGAACCTCTGCATGCGGGACCCTAGGAGCACGTGAAATTAGACAAAGCACAAAGGATAAAAAAGGTCAGACTTGACTTTATTGCCCAGATTCTATTTTTATCTCCCAGGGATTTTTAATGGGCTTTGCTGGGGACAAACCCCTCCTCTGCCTTTTGTCCCGTTCCTCATTCTTGGAGTGCTGAGGGTGCAGACCCTTCTTCTGTAACTGCTGAGTGCTGAGTTGGGAGCCCTCATACCAGGGGATGAGGGTCAGAACTTCTCCCCAGCAGCCTCCAGGTGACGTTGATTGGCCCCAGGACCCCTGCCTCCCTGCTCGTCCGCCTGAGCACCAGCATTGGAAGTGTTATAGATTCTAATGACCTTTAAGGGTTCAGGAAAGAGATGTGCAGAGACGCTGTGGGGGCCGGTTTCACCCCGCCCCACATTTGTTCGGCCACCTTAGGCTGACCGTTTCTGCCAGCCTAGATGCTCTGACCAGTAGTCTGCTCTTTCTTCAATTAGGCCCCTGAATTAACGTAAAAACAGCACCAGGTGTCAGAGCCCTGCCCGCTCAACTCCCAGACAGTCCAGGGTCAGTGGTGATCAAGGACCATGATGGCCACTGAGTCAACAGCCTTTTGAAGTAAACAGGAGTCCAGCCGGTCTTATTGGCCACCATCATCACGGTGTCTGTAGGCTTTTCTATGGTGACAGTGTGATATACGTTTCCCCCGCCAAGACTATTAGCTCCCCTCCGGGTGCAGTAAGTCCTGCAAGCAGTAGTCTACTCATTCGGGACACACTATTGTTGTTTTATGAGAGAAACTCCAGGTCAAGTGATGTTCACACGAGTCGTCATGGTGCCCTGTTGCCCCCGGTTATCTCTCTGGATGTTGGAGTTGGAGGGCCTCCTCACTCGAGGTCGGTGTGCCCACGGAGCGAACCCTGCAACTTCAGGGCATGGTTGGTGATTAGGATCACCACGTGGGGTCCTTTTCCCTTAGGAGGGAGGTGGCCTTTTGGGCTGCTGATTTCCAGGTTTTTAGATACCGCCAGTATCTTGGCCAGATGTGGCAGTGGGCCAAGCCCCTTGGTGACTCTATTTTATCCTACCTGGATGGCATTCTTGCGTTGTTCCATTTCAAGTGGTCCCAGTTTTTGCACTAATTCTCCAATGGCGACTCACCTTTCACCGGGAATGGAAAGGTCAAAGGGTTTAGCTCAATTAGGGAGTTCCAGGGCAAGGGTCTGAATTGACTGCTCTTTCCATTCTTGAAAGGCCACTTCTGGATTCTGTTCAAAAGGATCATCATCTTTTCCTTTCAGTGTTTCATATAGAGGCCCAGCTAGTAGACTGTAGTTAGGGATCCAGAAGCAGCAAACCCTGGCCTCCCCAGGAACCCCTAAGCTGTCTTCTAGTTTTAGAAAGGGGTAAGGCTGCAAATGGTTTCTTCCCTTTCCTGGGATGGGCTTCTCCGACCTTCTGTGAGAATGAAGCCCAGGCAGGTCACCGCAGTCTGTGATATTTGAGCTTTTTCTTGGACAACTTCTATCCTTTATTGGCTTGGTAGTTCAGAGGCCTCCTTAGTAGGGCTGGCGATCAGAATGTCGTCTGCATATTGAAGGAGGGTTTCCTTTTCTAGAGGTAGAACTTTTCGGTCTTTAGCTAAGCTTTCCCCAAAGATGGTGTGGGAATTTTTGAACCCTTGGGGCAAGACGGCCCGGAAGTATTGTTTTAGTTGTATGTTGAGTCCTGCCACTCACAAGCCAAAATTTCTTGTGACTCTGGGACTAATGGAATACAAAAGAAGGCATCATTGAAGACTAATACAGAATACCATGTCCTGGTGGTTGGTAGAATGACCAGCAGGGTGTAGGAAATGGAGCAACTGGAGGTATATCCTCGGTGGCTTCACTGACTGTCCTGACATCCTTTACCAGGTCCCCAGCAGCCCATGGGGCTCTCGTGGTCAGGCCAATCCCAGGATATGGAGCTCTCCTGGGCAGGTACCCCACCCCCAACCCAGCCCACGGGGCTCTCATGGTCAGGCCTCTCCCAGGATACAGAGCTACCCTTGCAGGTACCGTGGCAGGGCTGGGCACACAGGAACTGTGCACATAGCCCTCATTGAAGAGCACCCCCATCTCACCTGTCGCTCAGAGCTGACACAGAGCACCTCAGAGCAGGACTTGAACTAACAAACAGCAGCTCCGACAGGTCTGTGACCCTGGGCATCACTCTGTGTGGCCTCCCTCCACCTGGTCTTCCAGAGACTTCCACTGCACCCGGGGCACCAAGCCTCTGTCTCCAACCACCACCCACCCCTCCTCTCCCTGACTCCTGGGTTCCTCTCATTAGGAGAGGGTTTTCTTGAAGTTGTCTCCCACTCATGGGCCAGATAAAATGATTAGAAAACAAGCCAAAGCTGCAGCCCCTTGTCTATCCTGACTCTCAGGAGCCCACACCTGTTCCTTGGACCTGGCCGGTTCAGCAAGTTCCATTTTCTGCAACTGTGAGCCCCTGAGGGGTGATGATTGGCTGACCTGGGCAGCCTTACCATGCCGGCCAGCCCTCCCCAGGTGTGCCTGGGTTGAGATCAATATAAATACCACTCCAGGCAGCAAGAGCCCCTGCAGCTGTGTCTGACGCCATTTTCTCTGCCCTGTCAGCAGTCTCGGGGCTGGGCTGGTGGGAGGGAGTGAGAGGCCACGGCTTTGTGGGTGGCCCAGTGTGAGTGGGGCTCTGCTGGACTTTCTGCAGCAGTTGCCAGGCTGCCACCTGCTAAAGAAGAGGATGTGTCACCCATACCTGCTGCTGGAATTTCTCCCTGGGCAGAGGTGAGGAAGGAAAAAAGCAGTGGGGGCAGGGACAGGACGGGTATCTCAGGCAGGGAAATGGAAATCTTCCAGAAGAGCACCCAGGGACAGGACCATCCTGGCTGGCCTGCAGGCACCAAGTCAGCTGGCATGCTGTCACTCGTGTGGCTCCATGGCCCTTCCTCTAGGCTTTCAAGTCCTTGTATATATTCAGGTGTTTTACCTGGGAAGGGTGGGAACAGTTCAACAGCAACTGGCCTGGGGCTCAGCTCACGTTCACTCACAGATGCCTCGGCACAGTGCCCCAGCTTTGCAATGAGTACGCTTGTGTGGGGGCTGCTGGCTGAATGGGAGACGATTCCCCACCACTGACCAACTTCAGAATTGTTTACAACTGGAGCAAGTGCCCTGATACGGTTTTCCTCTGAGTAACTGGTGGGTTCTGTTTTTTTTTTTTTCTCTTTTTCGTTTTTGGTTCAAGGTAGATTTTATTCCTCTTTTTTGTATTTACAGATATAAGCATGGAAATAATTTATTCATATAAATACATGTATGTGAAGGGAATAATTGTTTTTTCTGTTTTATTTTTTAAATTTTATTTCTTTTTAATTTTGAATTTTATTTTATATTTTTATACAGCAGGTTCTTATTGGTTATCTATTTTATACATATAAATGTTTACATGCCAATCCCAATCTCTCAGCTCCTCCCACCACCACCCCCCCAAGAGCTTTCCCCCCTTGTTGTCCATACGATTGTTGTCTACATCTGTTGCTCTATTTATGCCTTGCAAAACGGTTAATCTGTACAGTTTTTCTAGGTTCCACATATATGCATGAATATACAAGATTTGTTTTTCTCTTTCTGACTTACTTCACTCTGTATGACAGTCTCTAGATCCATCGACGTCTCTACAAATGACCCAATTTCATTCCTTTCATGGCTTAGTAATATTCCATTTTATATATGTACCACATCTTTATGCATTCGTCTGTCTGTGGGCATTTAGGTTGCTTCCATTACCTCGATATTGTAAATAGTGATGCAATGAACATTGCGGTGAATGTCTCTTTTTGATTTATGGTTTTGTCTGTGTATATGTCCAGTACTGGGATTGCTGTATCATATGGTAATTCTATTATTAGTTTCTTAAGACTCCATATTGTTCTCCATAGTGACTGTATCAATTTATATTCCCAACAATAGTGGAAGAGGCTTCCTTTTCCCCACACACTTTCCAACAATTGTTGTTTGTAGATTTTCAGATGATGCCCATTCTAACAGGTGTGAGGTGATACCTCATTGTTGAGTCCATTTCGTTGAGCAAGGGGTAGGTCTTGTCTATTACATATTTGGCTTATGGAACGGTATCTGTGCTAATTTCAAACTCTGGTTTTATGCAGCACCCCAACTCACCTTTCCCCTTAAGCAAGCATAAGTTGGTTTTCTAAACTTGAGACCCTGTTCTGTTTTGTAATTCAGTTCCTGGGTAGCCAAGATTACATTCCATGTATTAGTGATACCTTATGATGTTTCCTTATCTGTGTGACTTATTTCACTTAGAATCATCGTGCCTCAATCCACTCATTATGCGGGTACAGGCCTGGTGACACAGATTTCATTGCTGAGTGGTATTCTGTTGTACGTTAAGTACCGCAACTTCTTTATCAATTATTTGCTCTCTGGGATACTTAACTTGTACCATAGAAGAGGTTCCTGTAAACAGAGCCGTCCCAAATTTTGGGGTGGCTGTGTCTTTTTGATTTTAATTTCCCTAAGCTATAGGACCATAAGTGGAAATGCCCTAGACTCTGTTGCTTTGTTTTTCAGATGTATCAGGAAACACCATACACTTCTCCAGAGTGGCTGTTGGCAATTTACATCCCGCCCATCAGCATAACAAGGTTCCTTTATCCCCATGGCCTGTCTTGCCTTTCTGCATTTTCCACTTTTTTCAGATGGCTCTTTAAACTGGGGGGAAGTGACACTTCATAGTAGTTCGGATTTCCATTGCAAGCTTGCTTGGTTTGCCAAAAAGGGCGTATGCGTTTTTTCCTGAATATATTCAGGAAAAAACGCATACGCCCTTTTTGGCCAAGTGCATCATTGTGGACGTTCTGCCTCTTTTCCTATGCTTTACATGCAATTCCAGTCTACCTCCTGAAATCGGTTTCCTGCAATTCTGCCCCGCTTTCAAGTCCTCTTGGCAGCCTTACTTCAATATATTTTTGGACGATAGCTGTCATTTATAACTCTGCAGGTTTGTGAATTACAGTGCCCCTAAGCTCCTTTCTTCAACTCGCTTTCTTGTGAGCTGGCCGCAACACCGCAGGATTGCTTCAGGCCCTAGTGTGGTTCCGGCATGGCACGCTGAGCCTTTGGTTAATTCCTCTTCCTGGTGGGAAATGAGAGTTAAATTTGCCCGTCCAGACACCTCCAGCTAGTCTCTCATTGGTTCTCCCTATTCCTGTTCAACTTTCAAAGAATTTGCAAACTGGGCCAAACAGGAGGTTAAAGGCACTGACTCTCCAAGTGGGGAGAGTGTTAGTAAAGCGTCTGGAATGTTGCACCCGAGTACCAGGGGACGAAACCTGAGACACATTTGAACACGTTTCCCGATCACACGGTGGATCATACTCTGGGTTCCACATGCATGTTTTAGCTGAAGGAAGAATCCCTTAAACCTGGAGAGTTGAGACCCTTGGCATGGGTACCATGCAATATGACTTCAAAGGGTCTGCATTGGCTCACCGAACCTCACCAATCCTAAAACTGCTGCGCTAATGCACTGTACACACGCTTCATTCTCTTTCAGAGACATATAAATCCATAGGTTTTAAGATTCTTACTAGTCAGGTATATTCTTAGGCGTTTAATATGGGGTGTAGAGTCCACTTCGTTGAGCAAGGAGTAGCTCTTGTCTATTACATATTTGGCTTATGGAACGGTATCTGTGCTAATTTCAATCTCTGGTTTTATGCAGCACCCCAACTCACCTTTCCCCTTAAGCAAGCATAAGTTGGTTTTCTACATTTGAGACCTTGTTCTGTTTTGTAATTCAGTTCCTGTGTAGCCAAGTTTACATTCCGTGTATTAGTGATATCTTATGATGTTTCTTTTTCTGTGTGACTTATCTCACTTAGAATCATCGTACCTGAATCCACTCATTATGCTGCTATGGGCCTGATGACATAGATTTCATTGCTGAGTGATATTGCATTGTACGTAAGTACCACAACTTCTTTATCCATTTTTCGCTTTCTGTGATATTGAACTTGTACCGTAAACGAGGTTCTTGTAAACAGAGCCGTCCCAAACTTTGGGGTGGCTGTGTCTTTTTGATTTTAATTTCCCTAAGCTATAGGACCATAAGTGGAAGTGCCCTAGGCTCTGTTGCTTTGTTTTTTAGATGTTTCAGGAAACACCATACACTTCTCCAGAGTGGCTGTTGGCAATTTACATCCCGCCCATCAGCATAACAAGGCTCCCAGTTCTCCATGGCCTGTCCGGCCTTTCTGGATTTTACACTTTTTTCGGATGGCCCTTTTGACTGGGGGGCAGTGAGACTTCATTGTAGTGCAGATTTCCTTTGCAAGCTTGCTTGGTTGGCCAAAAAGGGCGTATGCGTTTTTTCCTGAATATATTCAGGAAAAAACGCATACGCCCTTTTTGGCCAAGTGCATCATTGTGGACATTCTGTCTCTTTTCCTATGCTTTACATGCAATTCCAGTCTACCTCCTGAAATCGGATTCCTGCAATTCTGCCCCGCTTTCGAGTCCTCTTGGCAGCCTTACTTCAATATATTTTTGGACGATAGCTGTCATTTATAACTCTGCAGGTTTGTGAATTACAGTGCCCCTGAACTCCTTTCTTCAACTCGCTTTCTTGTGAGCTGGCCGCAACACCGCAGGATTGCTTCAGGCCCTAGTGTGGTTCCGGCATGGCACGCTGAGCCTTTGGTTAATTCCTCTTCCTGGTGGGAAATGAGAGTTAAATTTGCCCGTCCAGACACCTCCAGCTAGTCTCTCATTGGTTCTCCCTATTCCTGTTCATTTTCCGCAGAAATGGCAAACTGGGCCAAACAGGAGGTTAAAGGCACTGACTCTCCAAGTGGGGAGAGTTTTAGTAAAGCGTCTGGAATGTTGCACCCGAGTACCAGGGGACAAAAACTGAGACACATTTGAACATGTTTCCCAATCACACGGTGGATCATACTCTGGGTTCCACATGCATGTTTTAGCTGAAGGAAGAATCCCTTAAACCTGGAGAGTTGAGACCCATGGAATGGGTACCATGCAATATGACTTCAAAGGTTCTGCATTGGCTCACCGAACCTCACCAATCCTATCACTGCTGCGCTTATGCCACTGTACACACGCTTGATTCTCTTTCGGAGACATATGAAAACATAGATTTTAAGATTCTTACTGGTCAGGTATATTCTTAGACGTTTAATATGGGGTGTTGTGTCCTCTTCGTTGAGCAAGGAGTAGCTCTTGTCTATTACATATTTGGCTTATGGAACGGTATCTGTGCTAATTTCAATCTCTGGTTTTATGCAGCACCCCAACTCACCTTTCCCCTTAAGCAAGCATAAGTTGGTTTTCTACATTTGAGACCCTGTTCTGTTTTGTAATTCAGTTCCTGTGTAGCCAAGTTTACATTCCGTGTAGTAGTGATATCTTATGATGTTTCTTTTTCTGTGTGACTTATCTCACTTAGAATCATCGTACCTGAATCCACTCATTATGCTGCTACGGGCCTGATGACATAGATTTCATTGCTGAGTGATATTGCATTGTACGTAAGTACCACCACTTCTTTATCCATTTTTCGCTTTCTGTGATATTGAACTTGTACTGTAAACGAGGTTCTTGTAAACAGAGCCGTCCCAAACTTTGGGGTGGCTGTGTCTTTTTGATTTTAATTTCCCTAAGCTATAGGACCATAAGTGGAAGTGCCCTAGGCTCTGTTGCTTTGTTTTTTAGATGTTTCAGGAAACACCATACACTTCTCCAGAGTGGCTGTTGGCAATTTACATCCCGCCCATCAGCATAACAAGGCTCCCACGTCTCCATGGCCTGTCCTGCCTTTCTGGATTTTACACATTTTTCAGATGGCCCTTTTGACCGGGGGGCAGTGAGACTTCATTGTAGTGCAGATTTCCTTTGCAAGCTTGCTTGGTTGGCCAAAAAGTGCGTATGCGTTTTTTCCTGAATATATTCAGGAAAAAACGCATACGCCCTTTTTGGCCAAGTGCATCATTGTGGACGTTCTGCCTCTTTTCCTATGCTTTACATGCAATTCCAGTCTACCTCCTGAAATCGGTTTCCTGCAATTCTGCCCCGCTTTCAAGTCCTCTTGGCAGCCTTACTTCAATATATTTTTGGACGATAGCTGTCATTTATAACTCTGCAGGTTTGTGAATTACAGTGCCTCTGAGCTCCTTTCTTCAACTCGCTTTCTTGTGAGCTGGCCGCAACACCGCAGGATTGCTTCAGGCCCTAGTGTCGTTCCGGCATGGCACGCTGAGCCTTTGGTTAATTCCTCTTCCTGGTGGGAAATGAGAGTTAAATTTGACCGTCCAGACACCTCCAGCTAGTCTCTCACTGGTTCTCCCTATTCCTGATCATCTTCCGCAAAAATTGCAAACTGGGCCAAACAGGTGGTTAAAGGCACTGACTCTCCAAGTGGGGAGAGTGTTAGTAAAGTGTCTGGAATGTTGCACCCGAGTACCAGGGGACGAAACCTGAGACACATTTGAACACGTATCCCGATCACACGGTGGATCATACTCTGGGTTCCACATGCATGTTTTAGCTGAAGGAAGAATCCCTTAAACCTGGAGAGTTGAGACCCATGGAATGGGTACCATGCAATATGACTTCAAAGGTTCTGCATTGGCTCACCGAACCTCACCAATCCTATCACTGCTGCACTTATGCCACTGTACACATGCTTGATTCTCTTTTGGAGACATATTAATCCATAGGTTTTAAGATTCTTACTAGTCAGGTATATTCTTAGACGTTTAATATGGGTTGTTGAGTCCTCTTCGTTGAGCAAGGAGTAGCTCTTGTCTATTACATATTTGCCTTATGGAACGGTATCTGTGCTAATTTCAATCTCTGGTTTTATGCAGCACCCCAACTCACCTTTCCCCTTAAGCAAGCATAAGTTGGTTTTCTACATTTGAGGCCTTGTTCTGTTTTGTAATTCAGTTCCTGTGTAGCCAAGTTTACATTCCGTGTATTAGTGATATCTTATGATGTTTCTTTTTCTGTGTGACTTATCTCACTTAGAATCATCGTACCTGAATCCACTCATTATGCTGCTATGGGCCTGATGACATAGATTTCATTGCTGAGTGATATTGCATTGTACGTAAGTACCACAACTTCTTTATCCATTTTTCGCTTTCTGTGATATTGAACTTGTACCGTAAACGAGGTTCTTGTAAACAGAGCCGTCCCAAACTTTGGGGTGGCTGTGTCTTTTTGATTTTAATTTCCCTAAGCTATAGGACCATAAGTGGAAGTGCCCTAGGCTCTGTTGCTTTGTTTTGTAGATGTTTCAGGAAACACCATACACTTCTCCAGAGTGGCTGTTGGCAATTTACATCCCGCCCATCAGCATAACAAGGCTCCCAGTTCTCCATGGCCTGTCCGGCCTTTCTGGATTTTACACTTTTTTCGGATGGCCCTTTTGACTGGGGGGCAGTGAGACTTCATTGTAGTGCAGATTTCCTTTGCAAGCTTGCTTGGTTGGCCAAAAAGGGCGTATGGGTTTTTTCCTGAATATATTCAGGAAAAAACGCATACGCCCTTTTTGGCCAAGTGCATCATTGTGGACATTCTGTCTCTTTTCCTATGCTTTACATGCAATTCCAGTCTACCTCCTGAAATCGGATTCCTGCAATTCTGCCCCGCTTTCGAGTCCTCTTGGCAGCCTTACTTCAATATATTTTTGGACGATAGCTGTCATTTATAACTCTGCAGGTTTGTGAATTACAGTGCCCCTGAGCTCCTTTCTTCAACTCGCTTTCTTGTGAGCTGGCCGCAACACCGCAGGATTGCTTCAGGCCCTAGTGTGGTTCCGGCATGGCACGCTGAGCCTTTGGTTAATTCCTCTTCCTGGTGGGAAATGAGAGTTAAATTTGCCCATCCAGACACCTCCAGCTAGTCTCTCATTGGTTCTCCCTATTCCTGTTCATCTTCCGCAGAAATTGCAAACTGGGCCAAACAGGAGGTTAAAGGCACTGACTCTCCAAGTGGGGAGAGTTTTACTAAAGCGTCTGGAATGTTGCACCCGAGTACCAGGGGAGAAAAACAGAGACACATTTGAACACGTTTCCCGATCACATGGTGGATCATACTCTGGGTTCCACATGCATGTTTTAGCTGAAGGAAGAATCCCTTAAACCTGGAGAGTTGAGACCCATGGAATGGCTACCATGCAATATGACTTCAAAGGGTCTGCATTTGCTCATCGAACCTCACCAATCCTATCACTGCTGCGTTTATGCCGCTGTACACATGCTTGATTCTCTTTTGGAGACATATAAATCCATAGGTTTTAAGATTATTACTAGTCAGGTATATTCTTAGGCGATTAATATGGGGTGTAGAGTCCACTTCGTTGAGCAAGGAGTAGCTCTTGTCTATTACATATTTGGCTTATGGAACGGTATCTGTGCTAATTTCAATCTCTGGTTTTATGCAGAACCCCAACTCACCTTTCCCCTTAAGCAAGCATAAGTTGGTTTTCTACATTTGAGACCGTGTTCTGTTTTGTAATTCAGTTTCTGTGTAGCCAAGTTTTCATTCCGTGTAGTAGTTATATCTTATGATGTTTCTTTTTCTGTGTGACTTATCTCACTTAGAATCATCGTACCTGAATCCACTCATTATGCTGCTACGGGCCTGATGATATAGATTTCATTGCTGAGTGATATTGCATTGTACGTAAGTACCACAAATTCTTTATCCATTTTTCACCTTCTGTGATATTGAATTTGTACTGTAAATGAGGTTCTTGTAAACAGAGCCGTCCCAAACTTTGGGGTGGCTGTGTCTTTTTGATTTTAATTTCCCTAAGCTATAGGACCATAAGTGGAAGTGCCCTAGGCTCTGTTGCTTTGTTTTTTAGATGTTTCAGGAAACACCATACACTTCTCCAGAGTGGCTGTTGGCAATTTACATCCCGCCCATCAGCATAACAAGGCTCCCAGTTCTCCATGGCCTGTCCTGCCTTTCTGGATTTTATACATTTTTCAGATGGCCCTTTTGACCGGGGGGCAGTGAGACTTCATTGTAGTGCAGATTTCCTTTGCAAGCTTGCTTGGTTGGCCAAAAAGGGCGTATGCGTTTTTTCCTGAATATATTCAGGAAAAAACGCATACGCCCTTTTTGGCCAAGTGCATCATTGTGGACGTTCTGCCTCTTTTCCTATGCTTTACATGCAATTCCAGTCTACCTCCTGAAATCGGTTTCCTGCAATTCTGCCCCGCTTTCAAGTCCTCTTGGCAGCCTTACTTCAATATATTTTTGGACGATAGCTGTCATTTTTAACTCTGCAGGTTTGTGAATTACAGTGCCCCTGAGCTCCTTTCTTCAACTCGCTTTCTTGTGAGCTGGCCGCAACACCGCAGGATTGCTTCAGGCCCTAGTGTGGTTCCGGCATGGCACGCTGAGCCTTTGGTTAATTCCTCTTCCTGGTGGGAAATGAGAGTTACATTTGCCCATCCAGACACCTCCAGCTAGTCTCTCATTGGTTCTCCCTATTCCTGTTCATTTTCCGCAGAAATTGCAAACTGGGCCAAACAGGAGGTTAAAGGCACTGACTCTCCAAGTGGGGAGAGTTTTAGTAAAGCGTCTGGAATGTTGCACCCAAGTACCAGCGGAGAAAATCTGAGACACATTTGAACACGTTTCCCGATCACACGGTGGATCATACTCTGGGTTCCACATGCATGTTTTAGCTGAAGGAAGAATCCCTTAAACCTGGAGAGTTGAGACCCATGGAATGGCTAGCATGCAATATGACTTCAAAGGGTCTGCATTTGCTCATCAAACCTCACCAATCCTATCACTGCTGCGTTTATGCCGCTGTACACATGCTTGATTCTCTTTTGGAGACATATAAATCCATAGGTTTTAAGATTATTACTAGTCAGGTATATTCTTAGGCGATTAATATGGGGTGTAGAGTCCACTTCGTTGAGCAAGGAGTAGCTCTTGTCTATTACATATTTGGCTTATGGAATGGTATCTGTGCTAATTTCAATCTCTGGTTTTATGCAGAACCCCAACTCACCTTTCCCCTTAAGCAAGCATAAGTTGGTTTTCTACATTTGAGACCGTGTTCTGTTTTGTAATTCAGTTTCTGTGTAGCCAAGTTTACATTCCGTGTAGTAGTGATATCTTATGATGTTTCTTTTTCTGTGTGACTTATTTCACTTAGAATCATCGTACCTGAATCCACTCATTATGCTGCTACGGGCCTGATGATATAGATTTCATTGCTGAGTGATATTGCATTGTACGTAAGTACCACAAATTCTTTATCCATTTTTCACCTTCTGTGATATTGAATTTGTACTGTAAATGAGGTTCTTGTAAACAGAGCCGTCCCAAACTTTGGGGTGGCTGTGTCTTTTTGATTTTAATTTCCCTAAGCTATAGGACCATAAGTGGAAGTGCCCTAGGCTCTGTTGCTTTGTTTTTTAGATGTTTCAGGAAACACCATACACTTCTCCAGAGTGGCTGTTGGCAATTTACATCCCGCCCATCAGCATAACAAGGCTCCCAGTTCTCCATGGCCTGTCCGGGCTTTCTGGATTTTAAACTTTTTTCAGATGGCCCTTTTGACTGGGGGGCAGTGAGACTTCATTGTAGTGAGATTTCCTTTGCAAGCTTGCTTGGTTGGCCAAAAAGGGCGTATGCGTTTTTTCCTGAATATATTCAGGAAAAAACGCATACGCCCTTTTTGGCCAAGTGCATCATTGTGGACGTTCTGCCTCTTTTCGTATGCTTTACATGCAATTCCAGTCTACCTCCTGAAATCGGTTTCCTGCAATTCTGCCCCGCTTTCAAGTCCTCTTGGCAGCCTTACTTCAATATATTTTTGGACGATAGCTGTCATTTATAACTCTGCAGGTTTGTGAATTACAGTGCCCCTGAGCTCCTTTCTTCAACTCGCTTTCTTGTGAGCTGGCCGCAACACCGCAGGATTGCTTCAGGCCCTAGTGTCGTTCCGGCATGGCACGCTGAGCCTTTGGTTAATTCCTCTTCCTGGTGGGAAATGAGAGTTATATTTGCCCGTCCAGACACCTCCAGCTAATCTCTCACTGGTTCTCCCTATTCCTGTTCATCTTCCGCAAATATTGCAAACTGGGCCAAACAGGAGGTTAAAGGCACTGACTCTCCAAGTGGGGAGAGTGTTAGTAAAGCGTCTGGAATGTTGCCCCCGAGTACCAGGGGACAAAACCTGAGACACATTTGAACACGTTTCCCGATCACATGGTGGATCATACTCTGGGTTCCACATGCATGTTTTAGCTGAAGGAAGAATCCCTTAAACCTGGAGAGTTGAGACCCATGGAATGGGTACCATGCAATATGACTTCAAAGGTTCTGCATTGGCTCACCGAACCTCACCAATCCTATCACTGCTGCGCTTATGCCACTGTACACACGCTTGATTCTCTTTCGGAGACATATAAATCCATAGGTGTTAAGATTCTTACTAGTCAGGTATATTCTTAGGCATTTAATATGTGGTGTTGAGTCCACTTCGTTGAGCAAGGAGTAGCTCTTGTCTATTACCTATTTGGCTTATGGAATGGTATCTGTGCTAATTTCAATCTCTGGTTTTATGCAGCACCCCAACTCACCTTTCCCCTTAAGCAAGCATAAGTTGGTTTTCTACAATTGAGATCCTGTTCTGTTTTGTAATTCAGTTCCTGTGTAGCCAAGTTTACATTCCATGTATTAGTGATATCTTATGATGTTTCTTTTTCTGTGTGACTTATGTCACTTAGAATCATCGTACCTGAATCCACTCATTATGCTGCTACGGGCCTGATGACATAGATTTCATTCCTGAGTGATATTGCATTGTACGTAAGTACCACAACTTCTTTATCCATTTTTCACTTTCTGCGATATTGAACTTGTACCGTAAACGAGGTTCTTGTAAACAGAGCCGTCCCATACTTTGGGGTGGCTGTGTCTTTTTGATTTTAATTTCCCTAAGCTATAGGACCATAAGTGGAAGTGCCCTAGGCTCTGTTGCTTTGTTTTTTAGATGTTTCAGGAAACACCATACACTTCTCCAGAGTGGCTGTTGGCAATTTACATCCCGCCCATCAGCATAACAAGGCTCCCAGTTCTCCATGGCCTGTCCTGCTTTTCTGGATTTTACACTTTTTTCAGATGGCCCTTTTGACCGGGGGGCAGTGAGACTTCATTGTAGTGCAGATTTCCTTTGCAAGCTTGCTTGGTTGGCCAAAAAGGGCGTATGCGTTTTTTCCTGAATATATTCAGGAAAAAACGCATACGCCCTTTTTGGCCAAGTGCATCATTGTGGACGTTCTGCCTCTTTTCCTATGCTTTACATGCAATTCCAGTCTACCTCCTGAAATCGGTTTCCTGCAATTCTGCCCCGCTTTCAAGTCCTCTTGGCAGCCTTACTTCAATATATTTTTGGACGATAGCTGTCATTTTTAACTCTGCAGGTTTGTGAATTACAGTGCCCCTGAGCTCCTTTCTTCAACTCGCTTTCTTGTGAGCTGGCCGCAACACCGCAGGATTGCTTCAGGCCCTAGTGTGGTTCCGGCATGGCACGCTGAGCCTTTGGTTAATTCCTCTTCCTGGTGGGAAATGAGAGTTACATTTGCCCATCCAGACACCTCCAGCTAGTCTCTCATTGGTTCTCCCTATTCCTGTTCATTTTCCGCAGAAATTGCAAACTGGGCCAAACAGGAGGTTAAAGGCACTGACTCCCCAAGTGGGGAGAGTTTTAGTAAAGCGTCTGGAATGTTGCACCCAAGTACCAGCGGAGAAAATCTGAGACACATTTGAACACGTTTCCCGATCACACGGTGGATCATACTCTGGGTTCCACATGCATGTTTTAGCTGAAGGAAGAATCCCTTAAACCTGGAGAGTTGAGACCCATGGAATGGGTACCATGCAATATGACTTCAAAGGGTCTGCATTTGCTCACCGAACCTCACCAATCCTATCACTGCTGCATTTATGCCGCTGTACACACGCTTGATTCTCTTTCGGAGACATATAAATCCATAGGTTTTAAGATTCTTCCTAGTCAGGTATATTCTTAGACGTTTAATATGGGGTGTTGAGTCCTCTTCGTTGAGCAAGGAGTAGCTCTTGTCTATTACATATTTGGCTTATGGAACGGTATCTGTGCTAATTTCAATCTCTGGTTTTATGCAGCACCCCAACTCACCTTTCCCCTTAAGCAAGCATAAGTTGGTTTTCTACATTTGAGACCTTGTTCTGTTTTGTAATTCAGTTCCTGTGTAGCCAAGTTTACATTCCGTGTATTAGTGATATCTTATGATGTTTCTTTTTCTGTGTGACTTATCTCACTTAGAATCATCGTACCTGAATCCACTCATTATGCTGCTATGGGCCTGATGACATAGATTTCATTGCTGAGTGATATTGCATTGTACGTAAGTACCACAACTTCTTTATCCATTTTTCGCTTTCTGTGATATTGAACTTGTACCGTAAACGAGGTTCTTGTAAACAGAGCCGTCCCAAACGTTGGGGTGGCTGTGTTTTTTTGATTTTAATTTCCCTAAGCTATAAGACCATAAGTGGAAGTGCCCTAGGCTCTGTTGCTTTGTTTTTTAGATGTTTCAGGAAACACCATACACTTCTCCAGAGTGGCTGTTGGCAATTTACATCCCGCCCATCAGCATAACAAGGCTCCCAGTTCTCCATGGCCTGTCCAGCCTTTCTGGATTTTACACTTTTTTCAGATGGCCCTTTTGACTGGGGGGCAGTGAGACTTCATTGTAGTGCAGATTTCCTTTGCAAGCTTGCTTGGTTGGCCAAAAAGGGCGTATGCGTTTTTTCCTGAATATATTCAGGAAAAAACGCATACGCCCTTTTTGGCCAAGTGCATCATTGTGGACGTTCTGCCTCTTTTCCTATGCTTTACATGCAATTCCAGTCTACCTCCTGAAATCGGTTTCCTGCAATTCTGCCCCGCTTTCAAGTCCTCTTGGCAGCCTTACTTCAATATATTTTTGGACGATAGCTGTCATTTATAACTCTGCAGGTTTGTGAATTACAGTGCCCCTGAGCTCCTTTCTTCAACTCGCTTTCTTGTGAGCTGGCCGCAACACCGCAGGATTGCTTCAGGCCCTAGTGTCGTTCCGGCATGGCACGCTGAGCCTTTGGTTAATTCCTCTTCCTGGTGGGAAATGAGAGTTAAATTTGCCAATCCAGACACCTCCAGCTAGTCTCTCATTTGTTCTCCCTATTCCTGTTCATTTTCCGCAGAAATTGCAAACTGGGCCAAACAGGAGGTTAAAGGCACTGACTCTCCAAGTGGGGAGAGTTTTAGTAAAGCGTCTGGAATGTTGCACCCGAGTACCAGCGGAGAAAATCTGAGACACATTTGAACACGTTTCCCGATCACACGGTGGATCATACTCTGGGTTCCACATGCATGTTTTAGCTGAAGGAAGAATCCCTTAAACCTGGAGAGTTGAGACCCATGGAATGGCTGGCATGCAATATGACTTCAAAGGGTCTGCATTTGCTCATCAAACCTCACCAATCCTATCACTGCTGCATTTATGCTGCTGTACACATGCTTGATTCTCTTTTGGAGACATATAAATCCATAGGTTTTAAGATTATTACTAGTCAGGTATATTCTTAGGCGATTAATATGGGGTGTAGAGTCCACTTCGTTGAGCAAGGAGTAGCTCTTGTCTATTACATATTTGGCTTATGGAATGGTATCTGTGCTAATTTCAATCTCTGGTTTTATGCAGAACCCCAACTCACCTTTCCCCTTAAGCAAGCATAAGTTGGTTTTCTACATTTGAGACCGTGTTCTGTTTTGTAATTCAGTTTCTGTGTAGCCAAGTTTACATTCCGTGTAGTAGTGATATCTTATGATGTTTCTTTTTCTGTGTGACTTATCTCACTTAGAATCATCGTACCTGAATCCACTCATTATGCTGCTACGGGCCTGATGATATAGATTTCATTGCTGAGTGATATTGCATTGTACGTAAGTACCACAAATTCTTTATCCATTTTTCACCTTCTGTGATATTGAATTTGTACTGTAAATGAGGTTCTTGTAAACAGAGCCGTCCCAAACTTTGGGGTGGCTGTGTCTTTTTGATTTTAATTTCCCTAAGCTATAGGACCATAAGTGGAAGTGCCCTAGGCTCTGTTGCTTTGTTTTTTAGATGTTTCAGGAAACACCATACACTTCTCCAGAGTGGCTGTTGGCAATTTACATCCCGCCCATCAGCATAACAAGGCTCCCAGTCCTCCATGGCCTGTCCTGCCTTTCTGGATTTTACACTTTTTTCAGATGGCCCTTTTGACCGGGGGGCAGTGAGACTTCATTGTAGTGCAGATTTCCTTTGCAAGCTTGCTTGGTTGGCCAAAAAGGGCGTATGCGTTTTTTCCTGAATATATTCAGGAAAAAACGCATACGCCCTTTTTGGCCAAGTGCATCATTGTGGACGTTCTGCCTCTTTTCGTATGCTTTACATGCAATTCCAGTCTACCTCCTGAAATCGGTTTCCTGCAATTCTGCCCCACTTTCAAGTCCTCTTGGCAGCCTTACTTCAATATATTTTTGGACGATAGCTGTCATTTATAACTCTGCAGGTTTGTGAATTACAGTGCCCCTGAGCTCCTTTCTTCAACTCGCTTTCTTGTGAGCTGGCCGCAACACCGCAGGATTGCTTCAGGCCCTAGTGTCGTTCCGGCATGGCACGCTGAGCCTTTGGTTAATTCCTCTTCCTGGTGGGAAATGAGAGTTAAATTTGCCAATCCAGACACCTCCAGCTAGTCTCTCACTGGTTCTCCCTATTCCTGTTCATTTTCCGCAGAAATTGCAAACTGGGCCAAACAGGAGGTTAAAGGCACTGACTCTCCAAGTGGAGAGAGTGTTAGTAAAGCGTCTGGAATGTTGCACCCGAGTACCAGGGGACAAAAACTAAGACACATTTGAACACGTTTCCCGATCACATGGTGGATCATACTCTGGGTTCCACATGCATGTTTTAGCTGAAGGAAGAATCCCTTAAACCTGGAGAGTTGAGACCCATGGAATGGGTACCATGCAATATGACTTCAAAGGTTCTGCATTGGCTCACCGAACCTCACCAATCCTATCACTGCTGCATTTATGCCTCTGTAGACACGCTTGATTCTCTTTCGGAGACATATAAATCCATAGGTTTTAAGATACTTACTAGTCAGGTATATTCTTAGGCATTTAATATGGGGTGTTGAGTCCACTTTGTTGAGCAAGGAGTAGCTCTTGTCTATTACCTATTTGGCTTATGGAATGGTATCTGTGCTAATTTCAATCTCTGGTTTTATGCAGCAACCCAACTCACCTTTCCCCTTAAGCAAGCATAAGTTGGTTTTCTACATTTGAGATCCTGTTCTGTTTTGTAATTCAGTTCCTGTGTAGCCAAGTTTACATTCCGTGTATTAGTGATATCTTATGATGTTTCTTTTTCTGTGTGACTTATGTCACTTAGAATCATCGTACCTGAATCCACTCATTATGCTGCTACGGGCCTGATGACATAGATTTCATTCCTGAGTGATATTGCATTGTACGTAAGTACCACAACTTCTTTATCCATTTTTCACTTTCTGCGATATTGAACTTGTACCATAAACGAGATTCTTGTAAACAGAGCCGGCCCAAACTTTGGGGTGGCTGTGTCTTTTTGATTTTAATTTCCCTAAGCTATAGGACCATAAGTGGAAGTGCCCTAGGCTCTGTTGCTTTGTTTTTTAGATGTTTCAGGAAACACCATACACTTCTCCAGAGTGGCTGTTGGCAATTTACATCCCGCCCATCAGCATAACAAGGCTCCCAGTTCTCCATGGCCTGTCCGGCCTTTCTGGATTTTACACTTTTTTCAGATGGCCCTTTTGACTGGGGGGCAGTGAGACTTCATTGTAGTGCAGATTTCCTTTGCAAGCTTGCTTGGTTGGCCAAAAAGGGCGTATGCGTTTTTTCCTGAATATATTCAGGAAAAAACGCATATGCCCTTTTTGGCCAAGTGCATCATTGTGGACGTTCTGCCTCTTTTCCTATGCTTTACATGCAATTCCAGTCTACCTCCTGAAATCGGTTTCCTGCAATTCTGCCCTGCTTTCAAGTCCTCTTGGCAGCCTTACTTCAATATATTTTTGGACGATAGCTGTCATTTTTAACTCTGCAGGTTTGTGAATTACAGTGCCCCTGAGCTCCTTTCTTCAACTCGCTTTCTTGTGAGCTGGCCGCAACACCGCAGGATTGCTTCAGGCCCTAGTGTGGTTCCGGCATGGCACGCTGAGCCTTTGGTTAATTCCTCTTCCTGGTGGGAAATGAGAGTTAAATTTGCCCGTCCAGACACCTCCAGCTAGTCTCTTATTGGTTCTCCCTATTCCTGTTCATTTTCCGCAGAAATTGCAAACTGGGCCAAACAGGAGGTTAAAGGCACTGACTCTCCAAGTGAGGAGAGTGTTAGTAAAGCGTCTGGAATGTTGCACCCGAGTACCAGGGGACGAAATCTGACACATTTGAACACGTTTCCCGATCACACGGTGGATCATACTCTGGGTTCCACATGCATGTTTTAGCTGAAGGAAGAATCCCTTAAACCTGGAGAGTTGAGACCCATGGAATGACTAGCATGCAATATGACTTCAAAGGGTCTGCATTTGCTCATCAAACCTCACCAATCCTATCACTGCTGCGTTTATGCCGCTGTACACACGCTTGATTCTCTTTCGGAGACATATAAATCCATAGGTTTTAAGATTCTTCCTAGTCAGGTATATTCTTAGGCATTTAATATGGGGTGTTGAGTCCTCTTCGTTGAGCAAGGAGTAGCTCTTGTCTATTACATATTTGGCTTATGGAACGGTATCTGTGCTAATTTCAATCTCTGGTTTTATGCAGCACCCCAACTCACCTTTCCCCTTAAGCAAGCATAAGTTGGTTTTCTACATTTGAGACCTTGTTCTGTTTTGTAATTCAGTTCCTGTGTAGCCAAGTTTACATTCCGTGTATTAGTGATATCTTATGATGTTTCTTTTTCTGTGTGACTTATCTCACTTAGAATCATCGTACCTGAATCCACTCATTATGCTGCTATGGGCCTGATGACATAGATTTCATTGCTGAGTGATATTGCATTGTACGTAAGTACCACAACTTCTTTATCCATTTTTCGCTTTCTGTGATATTGAACTTGTACCGTAAACGAGGTTCTTGTAAACAGAGCCGTCCCAAACGTTGGGGTGGCTGTGTTTTTTTGATTTTAATTTCCCTAAGCTATAAGACCATAAGTGGAAGTGCCCTAGGCTCTGTTGCTTTGTTTTTTAGATGTTTCAGGAAACACCATACACTTCTCCAGAGTGGCTGTTGGCAATTTACATCCCGCCCATCAGCATAACAAGGCTCCCAGTTCTCCATGGCCTGTCCGGCCTTTCTGGATTTTACACTTTTTTCAGATGGCCCTTTTGACTGGGGGGCAGTGAGACTTCATTGTAGTGCAGATTTCCTTTGCAAGCTTGCTTGGTTGGCCAAAAAGGGCGTATGCGTTTTTTCCTGAATATATTCAGGAAAAAACGCATATGCCCTTTTTGGCCAAGTGCATCATTGTGGACGTTCTGCCTCTTTTCCTATGCTTTACATGCAATTCCAGTCTACCTCCTGAAATCGGTTTCCTGCAATTCTGCCCCGCTTTCAAGTCCTCTTGGCAGCCTTACTTCAATATATTTTTGGACGATAGCTGTCATTTATAACTCTGCAGGTTTGTGAATTACAGTGCCCCTGAGCTCCTTTCTTCAACTCACTTTCTTGTGAGCTGGCCGCAACACCGCAGGATTGCTTCAGGCCCTAGTGTCGTTCCGGCATGGCACGCTGAGCCTTTGTTTAATTCCTCTTCCTGGTGGGAAATGAGAGTTAAATTTGCCAATCCAGACACCTCCAGCTAGTCTCTCATTTGTTCTCCCTATTCCTGTTCATTTTCCGCAGAAATTGCAAACTGGGCCAAACAGGAGGTTAAAGGCACTGACTCTCCAAGTGGGGAGAGTTTTAGTAAAGCGTCTGGAATGTTGCACCCGAGTACCAGCGGAGAAAATCTGAGACACATTTGAACACGTTTCCCGATCACACGGTGGATCATACTCTGGGTTCCACATGCATGTTTTAGCTGAAGGAAGAATCCCTTAAACCTGGAGAGTTGAGACCCATGGAATGGCTGGCATGCAATATGACTTCAAAGGGTCTGCATTTGCTCATCAAACCTCACCAATCCTATCACTGCTGCATTTATGCTGCTGTACACATGCTTGATTCTCTTTTGGAGACATATAAATCCATAGGTTTTAAGATTATTACTAGTCAGGTATATTCTTAGGCGATTAATATGGGGTGTAGAGTCCACTTCGTTGAGCAAGGAGTAGCTCTTGTCTATTACATATTTGGCTTATGGAATGGTATCTGTGCTAATTTCTATCTCTGGTTTTATGCAGAACCCCAACTCACCTTTCCCCTTAAGCAAGCATAAGTTGGTTTTCTACATTTGAGACCGTGTTCTGTTTTGTAATTCAGTTTCTGTGTAGCCAAGTTTACATTCCGTGTAGTAGTGATATCTTATGATGTTTCTTTTTCTGTGTGACTTATCTCACTTAGAATCATCGTACCTGAATCCACTCATTATGCTGCTACGGGCCTGATGATATAGATTTCATTACTGAGTGATATTGCATTGTACGTAAGTACCACAAATTCTTTATCCATTTTTCACCTTCTGTGATATTGAATTTGTACTGTAAATGAGGTTCTTGTAAACAGAGCCGTCCCAAACTTTGGGGTGGCTGTGTCTTTTTGATTTTAATTTCCCTAAGCTATAGGACCATAAGTGGAAGTGCCCTAGGCTCTGTTGCTTTGTTTTTTAGATGTTTCAGGAAACACCATACACTTCTCCAGAGTGGCTGTTGGCAATTTACATCCCGCCCATCAGCATAACAAGGCTCCCAGTTCTCCATGGCCTGTCCTGCCTTTCTGGATTTTACACTTTTTTCAGATGGCCCTTTTGACCGGGGGGCAGTGAGACTTCATTGTAGTGCAGATTTCCTTTGCAAGCTTGCTTGGTTGGCCAAAAAGGGCGTATGCGTTTTTTCCTGAATATATTCAGGAAAAAACGCATACGCCCTTTTTGGCCAAGTGCATCATTGTGGACGTTCTGCCTCTTTTCGTATGCTTTACATGCAATTCCAGTCTACCTCCTGAAATCGGTTTCCTGCAATTCTGCCCCGCTTTCAAGTCCTCTTGGCAGCCTTACTTCAATATATTTTTGGACGATAGCTGTCATTTATAACTCTGCAGGTTTGTGAATTACAGTGCCCCTGAGCTCCTTTCTTCAACTCGCTTTCTTGTGAGCTGGCCGCAACACCGCAGGATTGCTTCAGGCCCTAGTGTCGTTCCGGCATGGCACGCTGAGCCTTTGGTTAATTCCTCTTCCTGGTGGGAAATGAGAGTTATATTTGCCCGTCCAGACACCTCCAGCTAGTCTCTCACTGGTTCTCCCTATTCCTGTTCATTTTCCGCAGAAATTGCAAACTGGGCCAAACAGGAGGTTAAAGGCACTGACTCTCCAAGTGGAGAGAGTGTTAGTAAAGCGTCTGGAATGTTGCACCCGAGTACCAGGGGACAAAAACTAAGACACATTTGAACACGTTTCCCGATCACACGGTGGATCATACTCTGGGTTCCACATGCATGTTTTAGCTGAAGGAAGAATCCCTTAAACCTGGAGAGTTGAGACCCATGGAATGGGTACCATGCAATATGACTTCAAAGGTTCTGCATTGGCTCACCGAACCTCACCAATCCTATCACTGCTGCATTTATGCCTCTGTAGACACGCTTGATTCTCTTTCGGAGACATATAAATCCATAGGTTTTAAGATACTTACTAGTCAGGTATATTCTTAGGCATTTAATATGGGGTGTTGAGTCCACTTTGTTGAGCAAGGAGTAGCTCTTGTCTATTACCTATTTGGCTTATGGAATGGTATCTGTGCTAATTTCAATCTCTGGTTTTATGCAGCACCCCAACTCACCTTTCCCCTTAAGCAAGCATAAGTTGGTTTTCTACATTTGAGATCCTGTTCTGTTTTGTAATTCAGTTCCTGTGTAGCCAAGTTTACATTCCGTGTATTAGTGATATCTTATGATGTTTCTTTTTCTGTGTGACTTATGTCACTTAGAATCATCGTACCTGAATCCACTCATTATGCTGCTACGGGCCTGATGACATAGATTTCATTCCTGAGTGATATTGCATTGTACGTAAGTACCACAACTTCTTTATCCATTTTTCACTTTCTGCGATATTGAACTTGTACCATAAACGAGATTCTTGTAAACAGAGCCGGCCCAAACTTTGGGGTGGCTGTGTCTTTTTGATTTTAATTTCCCTAAGCTATAGGACCATAAGTGGAAGTGCCCTAGGCTCTGTTGCTTTGTTTTTTAGATGTTTCAGGAAACACCATACACTTCTCCAGAGTGGCTGTTGGCAATTTACATCCCGCCCATCAGCATAACAAGGCTCCCAGTTCTCCATGGCCTGTCCGGCCTTTCTGGATTTTACACTTTTTTCAGATGGCCCTTTTGACTGGGGGGCAGTGAGACTTCATTGTAGTGCAGATTTCCTTTGCAAGCTTGCTTGGTTGGCCAAAAAGGGCGTATGCGTTTTTTCCTGAATATATTCAGGAAAAAACGCATATGCCCTTTTTGGCCAAGTGCATCATTGTGGACGTTCTGCCTCTTTTCCTATGCTTTACATGCAATTCCAGTCTACCTCCTGAAATTGGTTTCCTGCAATTCTGCCCCGCTTTCAAGTCCTCTTGGCAGACTTACTTCAATATATTTTTGGACGATAGCTGTCATTTATAACTCTGCAGGTTTGTGAATTACAGTGCCCCTGAGCTCCTTTCTTCAACTCGCTTTCTTGTGAGCTGGCCGCAACACCGCAGGATTGCTTCAGGCCCTAGTGTCGTTCCGGCATGGCACGCTGAGCCTTTGGTTAATTCCTCTTCCTGGTGGGAAATGAGAGTTAAATTTGCCAATCCAGACACCTCCAGCTAGTCTCTCATTTGTTCTCCCTATTCCTGTTCATTTTCCGCAGAAATTGCAAACTGGGCCAAACAGGAGGTTAAAGGCACTGACTCTCCAAGTGGGGAGAGTTTTAGTAAAGCGTCTGGAATGTTGCACCCGAGTACCAGCGGAGAAAATCTGAGACACATTTGAACACGTTTCCCGATCACACGGTGGATCATACTCTGGGTTCCACATGCATGTTTTAGCTGAAGGAAGAATCCCTTAAACCTGGAGAGTTGAGACCCATGGAATGGCTGCCATGCAATATGACTTCAAAGGGTCTGCATTTGCTCATCAAACCTCACCAATCCTATCACTGCTGCGTTTATGCTGCTGTACACATGCTTGATTCTCTTTTGGAGACATATAAATCCATAGGTTTTAAGATTATTACTAGTCAGGTATATTCTTAGGCGATTAATATGGGGTGTAGAGTCCACTTCGTTGAGCAAGGAGTAGCTCTTGTCTATTACATATTTGGCTTATGGAATGGTATCTGTGCTAATTTCAATCTCTGGTTTTATGCAGAACCCCAACTCACCTTTCCCCTTAAGCAAGCATAAGTTGGTTTTCTACATTTGAGACCGTGTTCTGTTTTGTAATTCAGTTTCTGTGTAGCCAAGTTTACATTCCGTGTAGTAGTGATATCTTATGATGTTTCTTTTTCTGTGTGACTTATCTCACTTAGAATCATCGTACCTGAATCCACTCATTATGCTGCTACGGGCCTGATGATATAGATTTCATTACTGAGTGATATTGCATTGTACGTAAGTACCACAAATTCTTTATCCATTTTTCACCTTCTGTGATATTGAATTTGTACTGTAAATGAGGTTCTTGTAAACAGAGCCGTCCCAAACTTTGGGGTGGCTGTGTCTTTTTGATTTTAATTTCCCTAAGCTATAGGACCATAAGTGGAAGTGCCCTAGGCTCTGTTGCTTTGTTTTTTAGATGTTTCAGGAAACACCATACACTTCTCCAGAGTGGCTGTTGGCAATTTACATCCCGCCCATCAGCATAACAAGGCTCCCAGTTCTCCATGGCCTGTCCTGCCTTTCTGGATTTTACACTTTTTTCAGATGGCCCTTTTGACCGGGGGGCAGTGAGACTTCATTGTAGTGCAGATTTCCTTTGCAAGCTTGCTTGGTTGGCCAAAAAGGGCGTATGCGTTTTTTCCTGAATATATTCAGGAAAAAACGCATACGCCCTTTTTGGCCAAGTGCATCATTGTGGACGTTCTGCCTCTTTTCGTATGCTTTACATGCAATTCCAGTCTACCTCCTGAAATCGGTTTCCTGCAATTCTGCCCCGCTTTCAAGTCCTCTTGGCAGCCTTACTTCAATATATTTTTGGACGATAGCTGTCATTTATAACTCTGCAGGTTTGTGAATTACAGTGCCCCTGAGCTCCTTTCTTCAACTCGCTTTCTTGTGAGCTGGCCGCAACACCGCAGGATTGCTTCAGGCCCTAGTGTCGTTCCGGCATGGCACGCTGAGCCTTTGGTTAATTCCTCTTCCTGGTGGGAAATGAGAGTTATATTTGCCCGTCCAGACACCTCCAGCTAGTCTCTCACTGGTTCTCCCTATTCCTGTTCATCTTCCGCAAATATTGCAAACTGGGCCAAACAGGAGGTTGAAGGCACTGACTCTCCAAGTGGGGAGAGTGTTAGTAAAGCGTCTGGAATGTTGCACCCGAGTACCAGGGGACAAAACCTGAGACACATTTGAACACGTTTCCCGATCACATGGTGGATCATACTCTGGGTTCCACATGCATGTTTTAGCTGAAGGAAGAATCCCTTAAACCTGGAGAGTTGAGACCCATGGAATGGGTACCATGCAATATGACTTCAAAGGTTCTGCATTGGCTCACCGAACCTCACCAATCCTATCACTGCTGCGCTTATGCCACTGTACACACCCTTGATTCTCTTTCGGAGACATATAAATCCATAGGTTTTAAGATTCTTACTAGTCAGGTATATTCTTAGACGTTTAATATGTGGTGTAGAGTCCACTTCGTTGAGCAAGGAGTAGCTCTTGTCTATTACATATTTGGCTTATGGAACGGTATCTGTGCTAATTTCAATCTCTGGTTTTATGCAGCACCCCAACTCACCTTTCCCCTTAAGCAAGCATAAGTTGGTTTTCTACATTTGAGACCCTGTTCTGTTTTGTAATTCAGTTCCTGTGTAGCCAAGTTTACATTCCGTGTATTAGTGATATCTTATGATGTTTCTTTTTCTGTGTGACTTATCTCACTTAGAATCATCGTACCTGAATCCACTCATTATGCTGCTATGGGCCTGATGACATAGATTTCATTGCTGAGTGATATTGCATTGTACGTAAGTACCACAACTTCTTTATCCATTTTTCGCTTTCTGTGATGTTGAACTTGTATCGTAAACGAGGTTCTTGTAAACAGAGCCGTCCCAAACTTTGGGGTGGCTGTGTCTTTTTGATTTTAATTTCCCTAAGCTATAGGACCATAAGTGGAAGTGCCCTAGGCTCTGTTGCTTTGTTTTTTAGATGTTTCAGGAAACACCATACACTTCTCCAGAGTGGCTGTTGGCAATTTACATCCCGCCCATCAGCATAACAAGGCTCCCATGTCTCTATGGCCTGTCCTGCCTTTCTGGATTTTACACTTTTCTCAGATGGCCCTTTTGACCGGGGGGCAGTGAGACTTCATTGTAGTGCAGATTTCCTTTGCAAGCTTGCTTGGTTGGCCAAAAAGGGCGTATGCGTTTTTTTCTGAATATATTCAGGAAAAAATGCATACGCCCTTTTTGGCCAAGTGCATCATTGTGGACGTTCTGCCTCTTTTCGTATGCTTTACATGCAATTCCAGTCTACCTCCTGAAATCGGTTTCCTGCAATCCTGCCCTGCTTTGAAGTCCTCTTGGCAGCCTTACTTCAATATATTTTTGGACGATAGCTGTCATTTTTAACTCTGCAGGTTTGTGAATTACAGTGCCCCTGAGCTCCTTTCTTCAACTCGCTTTCTTGTGAGCTGGCCGCAACACCGCAGGATTGCTTCAGGCCCTAGTGTGGTTCCGGCATGGCACGCTGAGCATTAGGTTAATTCCTCTTCCTGGTGGGAAATGAGAGTTAAATTTGCCCATCCAGACACCTCCAGCTAGTCTCTCATTGGTTTTCCCTATTCCTGTTCATTTTCCGCAGAAATTGCAAACTGGGCCAAACAGGAGGTTAAAGGCACTGACTCTCCAAGTGGGGAGAGTGTTAGTAAAGCGTCTGGAATGTTGCACCTGAGTACAAGGGGACGAAATCTGACACATTTGAACACGTTTCCCGATCACACGGTGGATCATACTCTGGGTTCCACATGCATGTTTTAGTTGAAGGAAGAATCCCTTAAACCTGGAGAGTTGAGACCCATGGAATGGGTACCATGCAATATGACTTCAAAGGGTCTGCATTTGCTCACCGAACCTCACCAATCCTATCACTGCTGTATTTATGCCGCTGTAGACACGCTTGATTCTCTTTCGGAGACATATAAATCCATAGGTTTTAAGATTCTTACTAGTCAGGTATATTCTTAGGCATTTAATATGGGGTGTTGAGTCCACTTCGTTGAGCAAGGAGTAGCTATAGTCTATTACCTATTTGGCTTATGGAATGGTATCTGTGCTAATTTCAATCTCTGGTTTTATGCAGCACCCCAACTCACCTTTCCCCTTAAGCAAGCATAAGTTGGTTTTCTACATTTGAGATACTGTTCTGTTTTGTAATTCAGTTCCTGTGTAGCCAAGTTTACATTCCATGTATTAGTGATATCTTATGATGTTTCTTTTTCTGTGTGACTTATGTCACTTAGAATCATCGTACCTGAATCCACTCATTATGCTGCTACGGGCCTGATGACATAGATTTCATTCCTGAGTGATATTGCATTGTACGTAAGTACCACAACTTCTTTATCCATTTTTCACTTTCTGCGATATTGAACTTGTACCATAAACGAGATTCTTGTAAACAGAGCCGGCCCAAACTTTGGGGTGGCTGTGTCTTTTTGATTTTAATTTCCCTAAGCTATAGGACCATAAGTGGAAGTGCCCTAGGCTCTGTTGCTTTGTTTTTTAGATGTTTCAGGAAACACCATACACTTCTCCAGAGTGGCTGTTGGCAATTTACATCCCGCCCATCAGCATAACAAGGCTCCCAATTCTCCATGGCCTGTCCTGCCTTTCTGGATTTTACACATTTTTCAGATGGCCCTTTTGACCGGGGGGCAGTGAGACTTCATTGTAGTGCAGATTTCCTTTGCAAGCTTGCTTGGTTGGCCAAAAAGGGCGTATGCGTTTTTTCCTGAATATATTCAGGAAAAAACGCATACGCCCTTTTTGGCCAAGTGCATCATTGTGGACGTTCTGCCTCTTTTCCTATGCTTTACATGCAATTCCAGTCTACCTCCTGAAATCGGTTTCCTGCAATTCTGCCCCGCTTTCAAGTCCTCTTGGCAGCCTTACTTCAATATATTTTTGGACGATAGCTGTCATTTTTAACTCTGCAGGTTTGTGAATTACAGTGCCCCTGAGCTCCTTTCTTCAACTTGCTTTTTTGTGAGCTGGCCGCAACACCGCAGCATTGCTTCAGGCCCTAGTGTGGTTCCGGCATGGCACGCTGAGCCTTTGGTTAATTCCTCTTCCTGGTGGGAAATGAGAGTTAAATTTGCCCATCCAGACACCTCCAGCTAGTCTCTCATTGGTTCTCCCTATTCCTGTTCATTTTCCGCAGAAATTGCAAACTGGGCCAAACAGGATGTTAAAGGCACTGTCTCTCCAAGTGGGGAGAGTGTTAGTAAAGCGTCTGGAATGTTGCACCTGAGTACAAGGGGACGAAATCTGACACATTTGAACACGTTTCCCGATCACACGGTGGATCATACTCTGGGTTCCACATGCATGTTTTAGTTGAAGGAAGAATCCCTTAAACCTGGAGAGTTGAGACCCATGGAATGGGTACCATGCAATATGACTTCAAAGGGTCTGCATTTGCTCACCGAACCTCACCAATCCTATCACTGCTGTATTTATGCCGCTGTAGACACGCTTGATTCTCTTTCGGAGACAT
The DNA here is from genome assembly GCF_039906515.1 of Pseudorca crassidens. NCBI lineage: Eukaryota > Metazoa > Chordata > Mammalia > Artiodactyla > Delphinidae > Pseudorca > Pseudorca crassidens. Next base: position 166,062,374 of record NC_090296.1, read on the forward strand.
ATAAATCCATAGATTTTAAGATTCTTACTAGTCATGTATATTCTTAGACGTTTAATATGGGGTGTTGAGTCCTCTTCGTTGAGCAAGGAGTAGCTCTTGTCTATTACTTATTTGGCTTATGGAATGGTATCTGTGCTAATTTCAATCTCTGGTTTTATGCAGCACCCCAACTCACCTTTCCCCTTAAGCAAGCATAAGTTGGTTTTCTACATTTGAGATCCTGTTCTGTTTTGTAATTCTGTTCCTGTGTAGCCAAGTTTACATTCCGTGTATTAGTGATATCTTATGATGTTTCTTTTTCTGTGTGACTTATGTCACTTAGAATCATCGTACCTGAATCCACTCATTATGCTGCTACGGGCCTGATGACATAGATTTCATTCCTGAGTGATATTGCATTGTACGTAAGTACCACAACTTCTTTATCCATTTTTCACTTTCTGCGATATTGAACTTGTACCATAAACGAGATTCTTGTAAACAGAGCCGGCCCAAACTTTGGGGTGGCTGTGTCTTTTTGATTTTAATTTCCCTAAGCTATAGGACCATAAGTGGAAGTGCCCTAGGCTCTGTTGCTTTGTTTTTTAGATGTTTCAGGAAACACCATACACTTCTCCAGAGTGGCTGTTGGCAATTTACATCCCGCCCATCAGCATAACAAGGCTCCCAATTCTCCATGGCCTGTCCTGCCTTTCTGGATTTTACACATTTTTCAGATGGCCCTTTTGACCGGGGGGCAGTGAGACTTCATTGTACTGCAGATTTCCTTTGCAAGCTTGCTTGGTTGGCCAAAAAGGGCGTATGCGTTTTTTCCTGAACATATTCAGGAAAAAACGCATACGCCCTTTTTGGCCAAGTGCATCATTGTGGACGTTCTGCCTCTTTTCCTATGCTTTACATGTAATTCCAGTCTACCTCCTGAAATCGGATTCCTGCAATTCTGCCCCGCTTTCGAGTCCTCTTGGCAGCCTTACTTCAATATATTTTTGGACGATAGCTGTCATTTATAACTCTGCAGGTTTGTGAATTACAGTGCCCCTGAGCTCCTTTCTTCAACTCGCTTTCTTGTGAGCTGGCCGCAACACCGCAGGATTGCTTCAGGCCCTAGTGTGTTTCCGGCATGGCACGCTGAGCCTTTGGTTAATTCCTCTTCCTGGTGGGAAATGAGAGTTAAATTTGCCCGTCCAGACACCTCCAGTTAGTCTCTCATTGGTTCTCCCTATTCCTGTTCATTTTCCGCAGAAATTGCAAACTGGGCCAAACAGGAGGTTAAAGGCACTGACTCTCCAAGTGGAGAGAGTGTTAGTAAAGCGTCTGGAATGTTGCACCCGAGTACCAGGGGACGAAATCTGACACATTTGAACACGTTTCCCGATCACACGGTGGATCATACTCTGGGTTCCACATGCATGTTTTAGCTGAAGGAAGAATCCCTTAAACCTGGAGAGTTGAGACCCATGGAATGGGTACCATGCAATATGACTTCAAAGGTTCTGCATTGGCTCACCGAACCTCACCAATCCTATCACTGCTGCTTTTATGCTGCTGTACACATGCTTGATTCTCTTTTGGAGACATATAAATCCATAGGTTTTAAGATTATTACTAGTCAGGTATATTCTTAGGCGATTAATATGGGGTGTAGAGTCCACTTCGTTGAGCAAGGAGTAGCTCTTGTCTATTACATATTTGGCTTATGGAATGGTATCTGTGCTAATTTCAATCTCTGGTTTTATGCAGCACCCCAACTCACCTTTCCCCTTAAGCAAGCATAAGTTGGTTTTCTACATTTGAGATCCTGTTCTGTTTTGTAATTCAGTTCCTGTGTAGCCAAGTTTACATTCCGTGTATTAGTGATATCTTATGATGTTTCTTTTTCTGTGTGACTTATGTCACTTAGAATCATCGTACCTGAATCCACTCATTATGCTGCTATGGGCCTGATGACATAGATTTCATTGCTGAGTGATATTGCATTGTACGTAAGTACCACAACTTCTTTATCCATTTTTCGCTTTCTGTGATATTGAACTTGTACCGTAAACGAGGTTCTTGTAAACAGAGCCGTCGCAAACTTTGGGGTGGCTGTGTCTTTTTGATTTTAATTTCCCTAAGCTATAGGACCATAAGTGGAAGTGCCCTAGGCTCTGTTGCTTTGTTTTTTAGATGTTTCAGGAAACACCATACACTTCTCCAGAGTGGCTGTTGGCAATTTACATCCCGCCCATCAGCATAACAAGGCTCCTAGTTCTCCATGGCCTGTCCGGCCTTTCTGGATTTTACACTTTTTTCAGATGGTCCTTTTGACTGGGGGGCAGTGAGACTTCATTGTAGTGCAGATTTCCTTTGCAAGCTTGCTTGGTTGGCCAAAAAGGGCGTATGCGTTTTTTCCTGAATATATTCAGGAAAAAACGCATACGCCCTTTTTGGCCAAGTGCATCATTGTGGACATTCTGTCTCTTTTCCTATGCTTTACATGCAATTCCAGTCTACCTCCTGAAAACGGATTCCTTCAATTCTGCCCCGCTTTCGAGTCCTCTTGGCAGCCTTACTTCAATATATTTTTGGACGATAGCTGTCATTTATAACTCTGCAGGTTTGTGAATTACAGTGCCCCTGAGCTCCTTTCTTCAACTCGCTTTCTTGTGAGCTGGCCGCAACACCGCAGGATTGCTTCAGGCCCTAGTGTGGTTCCGGCATGGCACGCTGAGCCTTTGGTTAATTCCTCTTCCTGGTGGGAAATGAGAGTTAAATTTGCCCATCCAGACACCTCCAGCTAGTCTCTCATTGGTTCTCCCTATTCCTGTTCATTTTCCGCAGAAATTGTAAACTGGGCCAAACAGGAGGTTAAAGGCACTGACTCTCCAAGTGGGGAGAGTGTTAGTAAAGCGTATGGAATGTTGCACCCGAGTACCAGGGGACAAAAACTGAGAGACATTTGAACACGTTTCCCGATCACACGGTGGATCATACTCTGGGTTCCACATGCATGTTTTAGCTGAAGGAAGAATCCCTTAAACCTGGAGAGTTGAGACCCATGGAATGGCTACCATGCAATATGACTTCAAAGGGTCTGCATTTGCTCATCGAACCTCACCAATCCTATCACTGCTGCGTTTATGCCGCTGTACACATGCTTGATTCTCTTTTGGAGACATATAAATCCATAGGTTTTAAGATTATTACTAGTCAGGTATATTCTTAGGCGATTAATATGGGGTGTAGAGTCCACTTCGTTGAGCAAGGAGTAGCTCTTGTCTATTACATATTTGGCTTATGGAATGGTATCTGTGCTAATTTCAATCTCTGGTTTTATACAGCACCCCAACTCACCTTTCTCCTTAAGCAAGCATAAGTTGGTTTTCTACATTTGAGACCCTGTTCTGTTTTGTAATTCAGTTCCTGTGTAGCCAAGTTTACATTCCGTGTAGTAGTGATATCTTATGATGTTTCTTTTTCTGTGTGACTTATCTCACATAGAATCATCGTACCTGAATCCACTCATTATGCTGCTACGGGCCTGATGATATAGATTTCGTTGCTGAGTGATATTGCATTGTACGTAAGTACCACAAATTCTTTATCCATTTTTCACCTTCTGTGATATTGAATTTGTACTGTAAATGAGGTTCTTGTAAACAGAGCCGTCCCAAACTTTGGGGTGGCTGTGTCTTTTTGATTTTAATTTCCCTAAGCTATAGGACCATAAGTGGAAGTGCCCTAGGCTCTGTTGCTTTGTTTTGTAGATGTTTCAGGAAACACCATACACTTCTCCAGAGTGGCTGTTGGCAATTTACATCCCACCCATCAGCATAACAAGGCTCCCAGTTCTCCATGGCCTGTCCTGCCTTTCTGGATTTTACACTTTTTTCAGATGGCCCTTTTGACCGGGGGACAGTGAGACTTCATGGTAGTGCAGATTTCCTTTGCAAGCTTGCTTGGTTGGCCAAAAAGGGCGTATGCGTTTTTTCCTGAATATATTCAGGAAAAAACGCATACGCCCTTTTTGGCCAAGTGCATCATTGTGGACGTTCTGCCTCTTTTCCTATGTTTTACATGCAATTCCAGTCTACCTCCTGAAATCGGTTTCCTGCAATCCTGCCCCGCTTTCAAGTCCTCTTGGCAGCCTTACTTCAATATATTTTTGGACGATAGCTGTCATTTTTAACTCTGCATGTTTGTGAATTACAGTGCCCCTGAGCTCCTTTCTTCAACTCACTTTCTTGTGAGCTGGCCGCAACACTGCAGGATTGCTTCAGGCCCTAGTGTGGTTCCGGCATGGCACGCTGAGCCTTTGGTTAATTCCACTTCCTGGTGGGAAATGAGAGTTACATTTGCCCATCCAGACACCTCCAGCTAGTCTCTCATTGGTTCTCCCTATTCCTGTTCATTTTCCACAGAAATTGCAAACTGGGCCAAACAGGAGGTTAAAGGCACTGACTCTCCAAGTGGGGAGAGTGTTAGTAAAGCGTCTGGAATGTTGCACCCGAGTACCAGGGGACAAAAACTGAGACACATTTGAACACGTTTCCCGATCACACGGTGGATCATACTCTGGGTTCCACATGCATGTTTTAGCTGAAGGAAGAATCCCTTAAACCTGGAGAGTTGAGACCCATGGAATGGCTACCATGCAATATGACTTCAAAGGGTCTGCATTTGCTCATCAAACCTCACCAATCCTATCACTGCTGCGTTTATGCCGCTGTACACACGCTTGATTCTCTTTTGGAGACATATAAATCCATAGGTTTCAAGATTCTTACTAGTCAGGTATATTCTTAGACGTTTAATATGGGGTGTTGAGTCCACTTCGTTGAGCAAGGAGTAGCTCTTGTCTATTACATATTTGGCTTATGGAACGGTATCTGTGCTAATTTCAATCTCTGGTTTTATGCAGCACCCCAACTCACCTTTCCCCTTAAGCAAGCATAAGTTGTTTTTCTACATTTGAGATCCTGTTCTGTTTTGTAATTCAGTTCCTGTGTAGCCAAGTTTACATTCCATGTATTAGTGATATCTTATGATGTTTCTTTTTCTGTGTGACTTATGTCACTTAGAATCATCGTACCTGAATCCACTCATTATGCTGCTACGGGCCTGATGACATAGATTTCATTCCTGAGTGATATTGCATTGTACGTAAGTACCACAACTTCTTTATCCATTTTTCACTTTCTGCGATATTGAACTTGTACCATAAACGAGCTTCTTGTAAACAGAGCCGTCCCAAACTTTGGGGTGGCTGTGTCTTTTTGATTTTAATTTCCCTAAGCTATAGGACCATAAGTGGAAGTGCCCTAGGCTCTGTTGCTTTGTTTTTTAGATGTTTCAGGAAACACCATACACTTCTCCAGAGTGGCTGTTGGCAATTTACATCCCGCCCATCAGCATAACAAGGCTCCCAGTTCTCCATGGCCTGTCCGGCCTTTCTGGATTTTACACTTTTTTCAGATGGCCCTTTTGACCGGGGGGCAGTGAGACTTCATTGTAGTGCAGATTTCCTTTGCAAGCTTGCTTGGTTGGCCAAAAAGGGCGTATGCGTTTTTTCCTGAATATATTCAGGAAAAAACGCATACGCCCTTTTTGGCCAAGTGCATCATTGTGGACGTTCTGCCTCTTTTCCTATGCTTTACATGCAATTCCAGTCTACCTCCTGAAATCGGATTCCTGCAATTCTGCCCCGCTTTCGAGTCCTCTTGGCAGCCTTACTTCAATATATTTTTGGACGATAGCTGTCATTTATAACTCTGCAGGTTTGTGAATTACAGTGCCCCTGAGCTCCTTTCTTCAACTCGCTTTCTTGTGAGCTGGCCGCAACACCGCAGGATTGCTTCAGGCCCTAGTGTGGTTCCGGCATGGCACGCTGAGCCTTTGGTTAATTCCTCTTCCTGGTGGGAAATGAGAGTTAAATTTGCCCGTCCAGACACCTCCAGCTAGTCTCTCATTGGTTCTCCCTATTCCTGTTCATTTTCCGCAGAAATTGCAAACTGGGCCAAACAGGAGGTTAAAGGCACTGACTCTCCAAGTGGAGAGAGTTTTAGTAAAGCGTCTGGAATGTTGCACCCGAGTACCAGGGGACAAAAACTGAGACACATTTGAACACGTTTCCCGATCACACGGTGGATCATACTCTGGGTTCCACATGCATGTTTTAGCTGAAGGAAGAATCCCTTAAACCTGGAGAGTTGAGACCCATGGAATGGGTACCATGCAATATGACTTCAAAGGTTCTGCATTGGCTCACCGAACCTCACCAATCCTATCACTGCTGCGCTTATGCCACTGTACACACGCTTGATTCTCTTTCGGAGACATATAAATCCATAGATTTTAAGATTCTTCCTAGTCAGGTATATTCTTAGACGTTTAATATGGGGTGTTGCGTCCTCTTCGTTGAGCAAGGAGTAGCTCTTGTCTATTACATATTTGGCTTATGGAACGGTATCTGTGCTAATTTCAATCTCTGGTTTTATGCAGCACCCCAACTCACCTTTCCCCTTAAGCAAGCATAAGTTGGTTTTCTACATTTGAGACCCTGTTCTGTTTTGTAATTCAGTTCCTGTGTAGCCAAGTTTACATTCCGTGTAGTAGTGATATCTTATGATGTTTCTTTTTCTGTGTGACTTATCTCACTTAGAATCATCGTACCTGAATCCACTCATTATGCTGCTACGGGCCTGATGATATAGATTTCATTGCTGAGTGATATTGCATTGTACGTAAGTACCACAAATTCTTTATCCATTTTTCACCTTCTGTGATATTGAATTTGTACTGTAAATGAGGTTCTTGTAAACAGAGCCGTCCCAAACTTTGGGGTGGCTGTGTCTTTTTGATTTTAATTTCCCTAAGCTATAGGACCATAAGTGGAAGTGCCCTAGGCTCTGTTGCTTTGTTTTTTAGATGTTTCAGGAAACACCATACACTTCTCCAGAGTGGCTGTTGGCAATTTACATCCCGCCCATCAGCATAACAAGGCTCCCAGTCCTCCATGGCCTGTCCTGCCTTTCTGGATTTTACACTTTTTTCAGATGGCCCTTTTGACCGGGGGGCAGTGAGACTTCATGGTAGTGCAGATTTCCTTTGCAAGCTTGCTTGGTTGGCCAAAAAGGGCGTATGCGTTTTTTCCTGAATATATTCAGGAAAAAACGCATACGCCCTTTTTGGCCAAGTGCATCATTGTGGACGTTCTGCCTCTTTTCCTATGCTTTACATGCAATTCCAGTCTACCTCCTGAAATCGGTTTCCTGCAATCCTGCCCCGCTTTCAAGTCCTCTTGGCAGCCTTACTTCAATATATTTTTGGACGATAGCTGTCATTTTTAACTCTGCAGGTTTGTGAATTACAGTGCCCCTGAGCTCCTTTCTTCAACTCACTTTCTTGTGAGCTGGCCGCAACACCGCAGGATTGCTTCAGGCCCTAGTGTGGTTCTGGCATGGCACGCTGAGCCTTTGGTTAATTCCTCTTCCTGGTGGGAAATGAGAGTTAAATTTGCCCGTCCAGACACCTCCAGCTAGTCTCTTATTGGTTCTCCCTATTCCTGTTCATTTTCCGCAGAAATTGCAAACTGGGCCAAACAGGAGGTTAAAGGCACTGACTCTCCAAGTGAGGAGAGTGTTAGTAAAGCGTCTGGAATGTTGCACCCGAGTACCAGGGGACGAAATCTGACACATTTGAACACGTTTCCCGATCACACGGTGGATCATACTCTGGGTTCCACATGCATGTTTTAGCTGAAGGAAGAATCCCTTAAACCTGGAGAGTTGAGACCCATGGAATGACTAGCATGCAATATGACTTCAAAGGGTCTGCATTTGCTCATCAAACCTCACCAATCCTATCACTGCTGCGTTTATGCCGCTGTACACATGCTTGATTCTCTTTTGGAGACATATAAATCCATAGGTTTTAAGATTATTACTAGTCAGGTATATTCTTAGGCGATTAATATGGGGTGTAGAGTCCACTTCGTTGAGCAAGGAGTAGCTCTTGTCTATTACATATTTGGCTTATGGAATGGTATCTGTGCTAATTTCAATCTCTGGTTTTATGCAGAACCCCAACTCACCTTTCCCCTTAAGCAAGCATAAGTTGGTTTTCTACATTTGAGACCCTGTTCTGTTTTGTAATTCAGTTTCTGTGTAGCCAAGTTTTCATTCCGTGTAGTAGTGATATCTTATGATGTTTCTTTTTCTGTGTGACTTATCTCACTTAAAATCATCGTACCTGAATCCACTCATTATGCTGCTACGGGCCTGATGACATAGATTTCATTGCTGAGTGATATTGCATTGTACGTAAGTACCACAACTTCTTTATCCATTTTTTGCTTTCTGCGATATTGAACTTGTACCGTAAACGAGGTTCTTGTAAACAGAGCCGTCCCAAACTTTGGGGTGGCTGTGTCTTTTTGATTTTAATTTCCCTAAGCTATAGGACCATAAGTGGAAGTGCCCTAGGCTCTGTTGCTTTGTTTTTTAGATGTTTCAGGAAACACCATACACTTCTCCAGAGTGGCTGTTGGCAATTTACATCCCACCCATCAGCATAACAAGGCTCCCAGTTCTCCATGGCCTGTCCGGTCTTTCTGGATTTTAAACTTTTTTCAGATGGCCCTTTTGACTGGGGGGCAGTGAGACTTCATTGTACTGCAGATTTCCTTTGCAAGCTTGCTTGGTTGGCCAAAAAGGGCGTATGCGTTTTTTCCTGAATATATTCAGGAAAAAACGCATACGCCCTTTTTGGCCAAGTGCATCATTGTGGACGTTCTGCCTCTTTTCGTATGCTTTACATGCAATTCCAGTCTACCTCCTGAAATCGGTTTCCTGCAATTCTGCCCCGCTTTCAAGTCCTCTTGGCAGCCTTACTTCAATATATTTTTGGACGATAGCTGTCATTTATAACTCTGCAGGTTTGTGAATTACAGTGCCCCTGAGCTCCTTTCTTCAACTCGCTTTCTTGTGAGCTGGCCGCAACACCGCAGGATTGCTTCAGGCCCTAGTGTGGTTCCGGCATGGCACGCTGAGCCTTTGGTTAATTCCTCTTCCTGGTGGGAAATGAGAGTTAAATTTGCCCGTCCAGACACCTCCATCTAGTCTCTCATTGGTTCTCCCTATTCCTGTTCATTTTCCGCAGAAATTGCAAACTGGGCCAAACAGGAGGTTAAAGGCACTGACTCTCCAAGTGAGGAGAGTGTTAGTAAAGCGTCTGGAATGTTGCACCCGAGTACCAGGGGATGAAATCTGACACATTTGAACACGTTTCCCGATCACACGGTGGATCATACTCTGGGTTCCACATGCATGTTTTAGCTGAAGGAAGAATCCCTTAAACCTGGAGAGTTGAGACCCATGGAATGGGTACCATGCAATATGACTTCAAAGGGTCTGCATTTGCTCACCGAACCTCACCAATCCTATCACTGCTGCATTTATGCCGCTGTACACACGCTTGATTCTCTTTCGGAGACATATAAATCCATAGGTTTTAAGATTCTTCCTAGTCAGGTATATTCTTAGACGTTTAATATGGGGTGTTGAGTCCTCTTCGTTGAGCAAGGAGTAGCTCTTGTCTATTACATATTTGGCTCATGGAACGGTATCTGTGCTAATTTCAATCTCTGGTTTTATGCAGCACCCCAACTCACCTTTCCCCTTAAGCAAGCATAAGTTGGTTTTCTACATTTGAGACCTTGTTCTGTTTTGTAATTCAGTTCCTGTGTAGCCAAGTTTACATTCCGTGTATTAGTGATATCTTATGATGTTTCTTTTTCTGTGTGACTTATCTCACTTAGAATCATCGTACCTGAATCCACTCATTATGCTGCTATGGGCCTGATGACATAGATTTCATTGCTGAGTGATATTGCATTGTACGTAAGTACCACAACTTCTTTATCCATTTTTCGCTTTCTGTGATATTGAACTTGTACCGTAAACGAGGTTCTTGTAAACAGAGCCGTCCCAAACTTTGGGGTGGCTGTGTTTTTTTTATTTTAATTTCCCTAAGCTATACGACCATAAGTGGAAGTGCCCTAGGCTCTGTTGCTTTGTTTTTTAGATGTTTCAGGAAACACCATACACTTCTCCAGAGTGGCTGTTGGCAATTTACATCCCGCCCATCAGCATAACAAGGCTCCCAGTTCTCCATGGCCTGTCCGGCCTTTCTGGATTTTACACATTTTTCAGATGGCCCTTTTGACTGGGGGGCAGTGAGACTTCATTGTAGTGCAGATTTCCTTTGCAAGCTTGCTTGGTTGGCCAAAAAGGGCGTATGCGTTTTTTCCTGAATATATTCAGGAAAAAACGCATATGCCCTTTTTGGCCAAGTGCATCATTGTGGACGTTCTGCCTCTTTTCCTATGCTTTACATGCAATTCCAGTCTACCTCCTGAAATCGGTTTCCTGCAATTCTGCCCCGCTTTCAAGTCCTCTTGGCAGCCTTACTTCAATATATTTTTGGACGATAGCTGTCATTTATAACTCTGCAGGTTTGTGAATTACAGTGCCCCTGAGCTCCTTTCTTCAACTCGCTTTCTTGTGAGCTGGCCGCAACACCGCAGGATTGCTTCAGGCCCTAGTGTGGTTCCGGCATGGCACGCTGAGCCTTTGGTTAATTCCTCTTCCTGGTGGGAAATGAGAGTTAAATTTGCCAATCCAGACACCTCCAGCTAGTCTCTCATTTGTTCTCCCTATTCCTGTTCATTTTCCGCAGAAATTGCAAACTGGGCCAAACAGGAGGTTAAAGGCACTGACTCTCCAAGTGGGGAGAGTGTTAGTAAAGCGTCTGGAATGTTGCACCCGAGTACCAGGGGACAAAACCTGTGACACATTTGAACACGTTTCTCGATTACATGGTGGATCATACTCTGGGTTCCACATGCATGTTTTAGCTGAAGGAAGAATCCCTTAAACCTGGAGAGTTGAGACCCATGGAATGGGTACCATGCAATATGACTTCAAAGGGTCTGCATTTGCTCACCGAACCTCACCAATCCTATCACTGCTGTATTTATGCCGCTGTAGACACGCTTGATTCTCTTTCGGAGACATATAAATCCATAGGTTTTAAGATTCTTACTAGTCAGGTATATTCTTAGGCATTTAATATGGGGTGTTGAGTCCACTTCGTTGAGCAAGGAGTAGCTATTGTCTATTACCTATTTGGCTTATGGAATGGTATCTGTGCTAATTTCAATCTCTGGTTTTATGCAGCACCCCAACTCACCTTTCCCCTTAAGCAAGCATAAGTTGGTTTTCTACATTTGAGATCCTGTTCTGTTTTGTAATTCAGTTCCTGTGTAGCCAAGTTTACATTCCATGTATTAGTGATATCTTATGATGTTTCTTTTTCTGTGTGACTTATGTCACTTAGAATCATCGTACCTGAATCCACTCATTATGCTGCTACAGGCCTGATGACATAGATTTCATTCCTGAGTGATATTGCATTGTACGTAAGTACCACAACTTCTTTATCCATTTTTCACTTTCTGCGATATTGAACTTGTACCATAAATGAGATTCTTGTAAACAGAGCCGGCCCAAACTTTGGGGTGGCTGTGTCTTTTTGATTTTAATTTCCTTAAGCTATAGGACCATAAGTGGAAGTGCCCTAGGCTCTGTTGCTTTGTTTTTTAGATGTTTCAGGAAACACCATACACTTCTCCAGAGTGGCTGTTGGCAATTTACATCCCGCCCATCAGCATAACAAGGCTCCCAATTCTCCATGGCCTGTCCTGCCTTTCTGGATTTTACACATTTTTCAGATGGCCCTTTTGACCGGGGGGCAGTGAGACTTCATTGTAGTGCAGATTTCCTTTGCAAGCTTGCTTGGTTGGCCAAAAAGGGCGTATGCGTTTTTTCCTGAATATATTCAGGAAAAAACGCATACGCCCTTTTTGGCCAAGTGCATCATTGTGGACGTTCTGCCTCTTTTCCTATGCTTTACATGTAATTCCAGTCTACCTCCTGAAATCGGATTCCTGCAATTCTGCCCCGCTTTCGAGTCCTCTTGGCAGCCTTACTTCAATATATTTTTGGACGAGAGCTGTCATTTATAACTCTGCAGGTTTGTGAATTACAGTGCCCCTGAGCTCCTTTCTTCAACTCGCTTTCTTGTGAGCTGGCCGCAACACCGCAGCATTGCTTCAGGCCCTAGTGTGGTTCCGGCATGGCACGCTGAGCCTTTGGTTAATTCCTCTTCCTGGTGGGAAATGAGAGTTAAATTTGCCCGTCCAGACACCTCCAGCTAGTCTCTCATTGGTTCTCCCTATTCCTGTTCATTTTCCGCAGAAATTGCAAACTGGGCCAAACAGGAGGTTAAAGGCACTGACTCTCCAAGTGGAGAGAGTTTTAGTAAAGCGTCTGGAATGTTGCACCCGAGTACCAGGGGACAAAAACTGAGACACATTTGAACACGTTTCCCGATCACATGGTGGATCATACTCTGGGTTCCACATGCATGTTTTAGCTGAAGGAAGAATCCCTTAAACCTGGAGAGTTGAGACCCATGGAATGGGTACCATGCAATATGACTTCAAAGGTTCTGCATTGGCTCACCGAACCTCACCAATCCTATCACTGCTGCTTTTATGCTGCTGTACACATGCTTGATTCTCTTTTGGAGACATATAAATCCATAGGTTTTAAGATTATTACTAGTCAGGTATATTCTTAGGCGATTAATATGGGGTGTAGAGTCCACTTCGTTGAGCAAGGAGTAGCTCTTGTCTATTACATATTTGGCTTATGGAATGGTATCTGTGCTAATTTCAATCTCTGGTTTTATGCAGCACCCCAACTCACCTTTCCCCTTAAGCAAGCATAAGTTGGTTTTCTACATTTGAGACCCTGTTCTGTTTTGTAATTCAGTTCCTGTGTAGCCAAGTTTACATTCCGTGTATTAGTGATATCTTATGATGTTTCTTTTTCTGTGTGACTTATGTCACTTAGAATCATCGTACCTGAATCCACTCATTATGCTGCTATGGGCCTGATGACATAGATTTCATTGCTGAGTGATATTGCATTGTACGTAAGTACCACAACTTCTTTATCCATTTTTCGCTTTCTGTGATATTGAACTTGTACCGTAAACGAGGTTCTTGTAAACAGAGCCGTCCCAAACTTTGGGGTGGCTGTGTCTTTTTGATTTTAATTTCCCTAAGCTATAGGACCATAAGTGGAAGTGCCCTAGGCTCTGTTGCTTTGTTTTTTAGATGTTTCAGGAAACACCATACACTTCTCCAGAGTGGCTGTTGGCAATTTACATCCCGCCCATCAGCATAACAAGGCTCCCAGTTCTCCATGGCCTGTCCGGCCTTTCTGGATTTTACACTTTTTTCAGATGGCCCTTTTGACTGGGGGGCAGTGAGACTTCATTGTAGTGCAGATTTCCTTTGCAAGCTTGCTTGGTTGGCCAAAAAGGGCGTATGCGTTTTTTCCTGAATATATTCAGGAAAAAACGCATACGCCCTTTTTGGCCAAGTGCATCATTGTGGACATTCTGTCTCTTTTCCTATGCTTTACATGCAATTCCAGTCTACCTCCTGAAATCGGATTCCTTCAATTCTGCCCCGCTTTCGAGTCCTCTTGGCAGCCTTTCTTCAATATATTTTTGGACGATAGCTGTCATTTATAACTCTGCAGGTTTGTGAATTACAGTGCCCCTGAGCTCCTTTCTTCAACTCGCTTTCTTGTGAGCTGGCCGCAACACCGCAGGATTGCTTCAGGCCCTAGTGTGGTTCCGGCATGGCACGCTGAGCCTTTGGTTAATTCCTCTTCCTGGTGGGAAATGAGAGTTAAATTTGCCCATCCAGACACCTCCAGCTAGTCTCTCATTGGTTCTCCCTATTCCTGTTCATTTTCCGCAGAAATTGTAAACTGGGCCAAACAGGAGGTTAAAGGCACTGACTCTCCAAGTGGGGAGAGTGTTAGTAAAGCGTATGGAATGTTGCACCCGAGTACCAGGGGACAAAAACTGAGAGACATTTGAACACGTTTCCCGATCACACGGTGGATCATACTCTGGGTTCCACATGCATGTTTTAGCTGAAGGAAGAATCCCTTAAACCTGGAGAGTTGAGAACCATGGAATGGCTAGCATGCAATATGACTTCAAAGGGTCTGCATTTGCTCATCAAACCTCACCAATCCTATCACTGCTGCGTTTATGCCGCTGTACACATGCTTGATTCTCTTTTGGAGACATATAAATCCATAGGTTTTAAGATTATTACTAGTCAGGTATATTCTTAGGCGATTAATATGGGGTGTAGAGTCCACTTCGTTGAGCAAGGAGTAGCTCTTGTCTATTACATATTTGGCTTATGGAATGGTATCTGTGCTAATTTCAATCTGGTTTTATGCAGAACCCCAACTCACCTTTCCCCTTAAGCAAGCATAAGTTGGTTTTCTACATTTGAGACCGTGTTCTGTTTTGTAATTCAGTTTCTGTGTAGCCAAGTTTACATTCCGTGTAGTAGTGATATCTTATGATGTTTCTTTTTCTGTGTGACTTATCTCACTTAGAATCATCGTACCTGAATCCACTCATTATGCTGCTACGGGCCTGATGATATAGATTTCATTGCTGAGTGATATTGCATTGTACGTAAGTACCACAAATTCTTTATCCATTTTTCACCTTCTGTGATATTGAATTTGTACTGTAAATGAGGTTCTTGTAAACAGAGCCGTCCCAAACTTTGGGGTGGCTGTGTCTTTTTGATTTTAATTTCCCTAAGCTATAGGACCATAAGTGGAAGTGCCCTAGGCTCTGTTGCTTTGTTTTGTAGATGTTTCAGGAAACACCATACACTTCTCCAGAGTGGCTGTTGGCAATTTACATCCCGCCCATCAGCATAACAAGGCTCCCAGTTCTCCATGGCCTGTCCTGCCTTTCTGGATTTTACACTTTTTTCAGATGGCCCTTTTGACTGGGGGGCAGTGAGACTTCATGGTAGTGCAGATTTCCTTTGCAAGCTTGCTTGGTTGGCCAAAAAGGGCGTATGCGTTTTTTCCTGAATATATTCAGGAAAAAACGCATACGCCCTTTTTGGCCAAGTGCATCATTGTGGACGTTCTGCCTCTTTTCCTATGCTTTACATGCAATTCCAGTCTACCTCCTGAAATCGGTTTCCTGCAATCCTGCCCCGCTTTCAAGTCCTCTTGGCAGCCTTACTTCAATATATTTTTGGACGATAGCTGTCATTTTTAACTCTGCAGGTTTGTGAATTACAGTGCCCCTGAGCTCCTTTCTTCAACTCACTTTCTTGTGAGCTGGCCGCAACACCGCAGGATTGCTTCAGGCCCTAGTGTGGTTCCGGCATGGCACGCTGAGCCTTTGGTTAATTCCTCTTCCTGGTGGGAAATGAGAGTTAAATTTGCCCATCCAGACACCTCCAGCTAGTCTCTCATTGGTTCTCCCTATTCCTGTTCATTTTCCGCAGAAATTGCAAACTGGGCCAAACAGGAGGTTAAAGGCACTGACTCTCCAAGTGGGGAGAGTGTTAGTAAAGCATCTGGAATGTTGCACCCGAGTACCAGGGGACAAAAACTGAGACACATTTGAACACGTTTCCCGATCACACGGTGGATCATACTCTGGGTTCCACATGCATGTTTTAGCTGAAGGAAGAATCCCTTAAACCTGGAGAGTTGAGACCCATGGAATGGCTACCATGCAATATGACTTCAAAGGGTCTGCATTTGCTCATCAAACCTCACCAATCCTATCACTGCTGCGTTTATGCCGCTGTACACATGCTTGATTCTCTTTTGGAGACATATAAATCCATAGGTTTTAAGATTATTACTAGTCAGGTATATTCTTAGGCGATTAATATGGGGTGTAGAGTCCACTTCGTTGAGCAAGGAGTAGCTCTTGTCTATTACATATTTGGCTTATGGAATGGTATCTGTGCTAATTTCAATCTCTGGTTTTATGCAGAACCCCAACTCACCTTTCCCCTTAAGCAAGCATAAGTTGGTTTTCTACATTTGAGACCGTGTTCTGTTTTGTAATTCAGTTTCTGTGTAGCCAAGTTTACATTCCGTGTAGTAGTGATATCTTATGATGTTTCTTTTTCTGTGTGACTTATCTCACTTAGAATCATCGTACCTGAATCCACTCATTATGCTGCTACGGGCCTGATGATATAGATTTCATTGCTGAGTGATATTGCATTGTACGTAAGTACCACAAATTCTTTATCCATTTTTCACCTTCTGTGATATTGAATTTGTACTGTAAATGAGGTTCTTGTAAACAGAGCCGTCCCAAACTTTGGGGTGGCTGTGTCTTTTTGATTTTAATTTCCCTAAGCTATAGGACCATAAGTGGAAGTGCCCTAGGCTCTGTTGCTTTGTTTTTTAGATGTTTCAGGAAACACCATACACTTCTCCAGAGTGGCTGTTGGCAATTTACATCCCGCCCATCAGCATAACAAGGCTCCCAGTCCTCCATGGCCTGTCCTGCCTTTCTGGATTTTACACTTTTTTCAGATGGCCCTTTTGACCGGGGGGCAGTGAGACTTCATGGTAGTGCAGATTTCCTTTGCAAGCTTGCTTGGTTGGCCAAAAAGGGCGTATGCGTTTTTTCCTGAATATATTCAGGAAAAAACGCATACGCCCTTTTTGGCCAAGTGCATCATTGTGGACGTTCTGCCTCTTTTCCTATGCTTTACATGCAATTCCAGTCTACCTCCTGAAATCGGATTCCTGCAATTCTGCCCCGCTTTCGAGTCCTCTTGGCAGCCTTACTTCAATATATTTTTGGACGATAGCTGTCATTTATAACTCTGCAGGTTTGTGAATTACAGTGCCCCTGAGCTCCTTTCTTCAACTCGCTTTCTTGTGAGCTGGCCGCAACACCGCAGGATTGCTTCAGGCCCTAGTGTGGTTCCGGCATGGCACGCTGAGCCTTTGGTTAATTCCTCTTCCTGGTGGGAAATGAGAGTTAAATTTGCCCGTCCAGACACCTCCAGCTAGTCTCTCATTGGTTCTCCCTATTCCTGTTCATTTTCCGCAGAAATTGCAAACTGGGCCAAACAGGAGGTTAAAGCCACTGACTCTCCAAGTGGAGAGAGTTTTAGTAAAGCGTCTGGAATGTTGCACCCGAGTACCAGGGGAAAAAAACTGAGACACATTTGAACACGTTTCCCGATCACACGGTGGATCATACTCTGGGTTCCACATGCATGTTTTAGCTGAAGGAAGAATCCCTTAAACCTGGAGAGTTGAGACCCATGGAATGGCTACCATGCAATATGACTTCAAAGGGTCTGCATTTGCTCATCAAACCTCACCAATCCTATCACTGCTGTGTTTATGCCGCTGTTCACATGCTTGATTCTCTTTTGGAGACATATAAATCCATAGGTTTCAAGATTCTTTCTAGTCAGGTATATTCTTAGACGTTTAATATGGGGTGTTGAGTCCACTTCGTTGAGCAAGGAGTAGCTCTTGTCTATTACATATTTGGCTTATGGAACGGTATCTGTGCTAATTTCAATCTCTGGTTTTATGCAGCACCCCAACTCACCTTTCCCCTTAAGCAAGCATAAGTTGGTTTTCTACATTTGAGATCCTGTTCTGTTTTGTAATTCAGTTCCTGTGTAGCCAAGTTTACATTCCGTGTATTAGTGATATCTTATGATGTTTCTTTTTCTGTGTGACTTATGTCACTTAGAATCATCGTACCTGAATCCACTCATTATGCTGCTATGGGCCTGATGACATAGATTTCATTCCTGAGTGATATTGCATTGTACGTAAGTACCACAACTTCTTTATCCATTTTTCACTTTCTGCGATATTGAACTTGTACCATAAACGAGATTCTTGTAAACAGAGCCGTCCCAAACTTTGGGGTGGCTGTGTCTTTTTGATTTTAATTTCCCTAAGCTATAGGACCATAAGTGGAAGTGCCCTAGGCTCTGTTGCTTTGTTTTTTAGATGTTTCAGGAAACACCATACACTTCTCCAGAGTGGCTGTTGGCAATTTACATCCCGCCCATCAGCATAACAAGGCTCCCAATTCTCCATGGCCTGTCCTGCCTTTCTGGATTTTACACATTTTTCAGATGGCCCTTTTGACCGGGGGGCAGTGAGACTTCATTGTACTGCAGATTTCCTTTGCAAGCTTGCTTGGTTGGCCAAAAAGGGCGTATGCGTTTTTTCCTGAATATATTCAGGAAAAAACGCATACGCCCTTTTTGGCCAAGTGCATCATTGTGGACGTTCTGCCTCTTTTCCTATGCTTTACATGCAATTCCAGTCTACCTCCTGAAATCGGATTCCTGCAATTCTGCCCCGCTTTCGAGTCCTCTTGGCAGCCTTACTTCAATATATTTTTGGACGATAGCTGTCATTTATAACTCTGCAGGTTTGTGAATTACAGTGCCCCTGAGCTCCTTTCTTCAACTCGCTTTCTTGTGAGCTGGCCGCAACACCGCAGGATTGCTTCAGGCCCTAGTGTGGTTCCCGCATGGCACGCTGAGCCTTTGGTTAATTCCTCTTCCTGGTGGGAAATGAGAGTTAAATTTGCCCGTCCAGACACCTCCAGCTAGTCTCTCATTGGTTCTCCCTATTCCTGTTCATTTTCCGCAGAAATTGCAAACTGGGCCAAACAGGAGGTTAAAGCCACTGACTCTCCAAGTGGAGAGAGTTTTAGTAAAGCGTCTGGAATGTTGCACCCGAGTACCAGGGGAAAAAAACTGAGACACATTTGAACACGTTTCCCGATCACACGGTGGATCATACTCTGGGTTCCACATGCATGTTTTAGCTGAAGGAAGAATCCCTTAAACCTGGAGAGTTGAGACCCATGGAATGGGTACCATGCAATATGACTTCAAAGGTTCTGCATTGGCTCACCGAACCTCACCAATCCTATCACTGCTGCGCTTATGCCACTGTACACACGCTTGATTCTCTTTCGGAGACATATAAATCCATAGATTTTAAGATTCTTCCTAGTCAGGTATATTCTTAGACGTTTAATATGGGGTGTTGAGTCCTCTTCGTTGAGCAAGGAGTAGCTCTTGTCTATTACATATTTGGCTTATGGAACGGTATCTGTGCTAATTTCAATCTCTGGTTTTATGCAGCACCCCAACTCACCTTTCCCCTTAAGCAAGCATAAGTTGGTTTTCTACATTTGAGACCCTGTTCTGTTTTGTAATTCAGTTCCTGTGTAGCCAAGTTTACATTCCGTGTAGTAGTGATATCTTATGATGTTTCTTTTTCTGTGTGACTTATCTCACTTAGAATCATCGTACCTGAATCCACTCATTATGCTGCTACGGGCCTGATGACATAGATTTCATTGCTGAGTGATATTGCATTGTACGTTAGTACCACAACTTCTTTATCCATTTTTCGCTTTCTGTGATATTGAACTTGTACCGTAAACGAGGTTCTTGTAAACAGAGCCGTCCCAAACTTTGGGGTGGCTGTGTCTTTTTGATTTTAATTTCCCTAAGCTACAGGACCATAAGTGGCAGTGCCCTAGGCTCTGTTGCTTTGTTTTTTAGATGTTTCAGGAAACACCATACACTTCTCCAGAGTGGCTGTTGGCAATTTACATCCCGCCCATCAGCATAACAAGGCTCCCAGTTCTCCATGGCCTGTCCGGCCTTTCTGGATTTTACACTTTTTTCAGATGGCCCTTTTGACCGGGGGGCAGTGAGACTTCATTGTAGTGCAGATTTCCTTTGCAAGCTTGCTTGGTTGGCCAAAAAGGGCGTATGCGTTTTTTTCTGAATATATTCAGGAAAAAATGCATATGCCCTTCTTGGCCAAGTGCATCATTGTGGACGTTCTGCCTCTTTTCCTATGCTTTACATGCAATTCCAGTCTACCTCCTGAAATCGGTTTCCTGCAATTCTGCCCTGCTTTCAAGTCCTCTTGGCAGCCTTACTTCAATATATTTTTGGACGATAGCTGTCATTTTTAACTCTGCAGGTTTGTGAATTACAGTGCCCCTGAGCTCCTTTCTTCAACTCGCTTTCTTGTGAGCTGGCCGCAACACCGCAGGATTGCTTCAGGCCCTAGTGTGGTTCCGGCATGGCACGCTGAGCCTTTGGTTAATTCCTCTTCCTGGTGGGAAATGAGAGTTAAATTTGCCCGTCCAGACACCTCCAGCTAGTCTCTTATTGGTTCTCCCTATTCCTGTTCATTTACCGCAGAAATTGCAAACTGGGCCAAACAGGAGGTTAAAGGCACTGACTCTCCAAGTGAGGAGAGTGTTAGTAAAGCGTCTGGAATGTTGCACCCGAGTACCAGGGGACGAAATCTGACACATTTGAACACGTTTCCCGATCACACGGTGGATCATACTCTGGGTTCCACATGCATGTTTTAGCTGAAGGAAGAATCCCTTAAACCTGGAGAGTTGAGAACCATGGAATGGCTACCATGCAATATGACTTCAAAGGGTCTGCATTTGCTCATCAAACCTCACCAATCCTATCACTGCTGCGTTTATGCCGCTGTACACATGCTTGATTCTCTTTTGGAGACATATAAATCCATAGGTTTTAAGATTATTACTAGTCAGGTATATTCTTAGGCGATTAATATGGGGTGTAGAGTCCACTTCGTTGAGCAAGGAGTAGCTCTTGTCTATTACATATTTGGCTTATGGAATGGTATCTGTGCTAATTTCAATCTCTGGTTTTATGCAGAACCCCAACTCACCTTTCCCCTTAAGCAAGCATAAGTTGGTTTTCTACATTTGAGACCGTGTTCTGTTTTGTAATTCAGTTTCTGTGTAGCCAAGTTTACATTCCGTGTAGTAGTGATATCTTATGATGTTTCTTTTTCTGTGTGACTTATCTCACTTAGAATCATCGTACCTGAATCCACTCATTATGCTGCTACGGGCCTGATGATATAGATTTCATTGCTGAGTGATATTGCATTGTACGTAAGTACCACAAATTCTTTATCCATTTTTCACCTTCTGTGATATTGAATTTGTACTGTAAATGAGGTTCTTGTAAACAGAGCCGTCCCAAACTTTGGGGTGGCTGTGTCTTTTTGATTTTAATTTCCCTAAGCTATAGGACCATAAGTGGAAGTGCCCTAGGCTCTGTTGCTTTGTTTTTTAGATGTTTCAGGAAACACCATACACTTCTCCAGAGTGGCTGTTGGCAATTTACATCCCGCCCATCAGCATAACAAGGCTCCCAGTCCTCCATGGCCTGTCCTGCCTTTCTGGATTTTACACTTTTTTCAGATGGCCCTTTTGACCGGGGGGCAGTGAGACTTCATGGTAGTGCAGATTTCCTTTGCAAGCTTGCTTGGTTGGCCAAAAAGGGCGTATGCGTTTTTTCCTGAATATATTCAGGAAAAAACGCATACGCCCTTTTTGGCCAAGTGCATCATTGTGGACGTTCTGCCTCTTTTCCTATGCTTTACATGCAATTCCAGTCTACCTCCTGAAATTGGTTTCCTGCAATCCTGCCCCGCTTTCAAGTCCTCTTGGCAGCCTTACTTCAATATATTTTTGGATGATAGCTGTCATTTTTAACTCTGCAGGTTTGTGAATTACAGTGCCCCTGAGCTCCTTTCTTCAACTCACTTTCTTGTGAGCTGGCCGCAACACTGCAGGATTGCTTCAGGCCCTAGTGTGGTTCCGGCATGGCACGCTGAGCCTTTGGTTAATTCCACTTCCTGGTGGGAAATGAGAGTTAAATTTGCCCATCCAGACACCTCCAGCTACTCTCTCATTGGTTCTCCCTATTCCTGTTCATTTTCCACAGAAATTGCAAACTGGGCCAAACAGGAGGTTAAAGGCACTGACTCTCCAAGTGGGGAGAGTTTTAGTAAAGCGTCTGGAATGTTGCACCCGAGTACCAGGGGACAAAAACTGAGACACATTTGAACACGTTTCCCGATCACACGGTGGATCATACTCTGGGTTCCACATGCATGTTTTAGCTGAAGGAAGAATCCCTTAAACCTGGAGAGTTGAGACCCATGGAATGGGTACCATGCAATATGACTTCAAAGGGTCTGCATTTGCTCATCAAACCTCACCAATCCTATCACTGCTGCGTTTATGCCGCTGTACACATGCTTGATTCTCTTTTGGAGACATATAAATCCATAGGTTTCAAGATTCTTACTAGTCAGGTATATTCTTAGACGTTTAATATGGGGTGTTGAGTCCACTTCGTTGAGCAAGGAGTAGCTCTTGTCTATTACATATTTGGCTTATGGAACGGTATCTGTGCTAATTTCAATCTCTGGTTTTATGCAGCACCCCAACTCACCTTTCCCCTTAAGCAAGCATAAGTTGGTTTTCTACATTTGAGATCCTGTTCTGTTTTGTAATTCAGTTCCTGTGTAGCCAAGTTTACATTCCGTGTATTAGTGATATCTTATGATGTTTCTTTTTCTGTGTGACTTATGTCACTTAGAATCATCGTACCTGAATCCACTCATTATGCTGCTACGGGCCTGATGACATAGATTTCATTCCTGAGTGATATTGCATTGTACGTAAGTACCACAACTTCTTTATCCATTTTTCACTTTCTGCGATATTGAACTTGTACCATAAACGAGATTCTTGTAAACAGAGCCGGCCCAAACTTTGGGGTGGCTGTGTCTTTTTGATTTTAATTTCCCTAAGCTATAGGACCATAAGTGGAAGTGCCCTAGGCTCTGTTGCTTTGTTTTTTAGATGTTTCAGGAAACACCATACACTTCTCCAGAGTGGCTGTTGGCAATTTACATCCCGCCCATCAGCATAACAAGGCTCCCAATTCTCCATGGCCTGTCCTGCCTTTCTGGATTTTACACATTTTTCAGATGGCCCTTTTGACCGGGGGGCAGTGAGACTTCATTGTACTGCAGATTTCCTTTGCAAGCTTGCTTGGTTGGCCAAAAAGGGCGTATGCGTTTTTTCCTGAATATATTCAGGAAAAAACGCATACGCCCTTTTTGGCCAAGTGCATCATTGTGGACGTTCTGCCTCTTTTCCTATGCTTTACATGCAATTCCAGTCTACCTCCTGAAATCGGATTCCTGCAATTCTGCCCCGCTTTCAAGTCCTCTTGGCAGCCTTACTTCAATATATTTTTGGACGATAGCTGTCATTTATAACTCTGCAGGTTTGTGAATTACAGTGCCCCTGAGCTCCTTTCTTCAACTCGCTTTCTTGTGAGCTGGCCGCAACACCGCAGGATTGCTTCAGGCCCTAGTTTGGTTCCGGCATGGCACGCTGAGCCTTTGGTTAATTCCTCTTCCTGGTGGGAAATGAGAGTTAAATTTGCCCGTCCAGACACCTCCAGCTAGTCTCTCATTGGTTCTCCCTATTCCTGTTCATTTTCCGCAGAAATTGCAAACTGGGCCAAACAGGAGGTTAAAGCCACTGACTCTCCAAGTGGAGAGAGTTTTAGTAAAGCGTCTGGAATGTTGCACCCGAGTACCAGGGGACGAAAACTGAGACACATTTGAACACGTTTCCCGATCACACGGTGGATCATACTCTGGGTTCCACATGCATGTTTTAGCTGAAGGAAGAATCCCTTAAACCTGGAGAGTTGAGAACCATGGAATGGCTACCATGCAATATGACTTCAAAGGGTCTGCATTTGCTCATCAAACCTCACCAATCCTATCACTGCTGCGTTTATGCCGCTGTACACATGCTTGATTCTCTTTTGGAGACATATAAATCCATAGGTTTTAAGATTATTACTAGTCAGGTATATTCTTAGGCGATTAATATGGGGTGTAGAGTCCACTTCGTTGAGCAAGGAGTAGCTCTTGTCTATTACATATTTGGCTTATGGAATGGTATCTGTGCTAATTTCAATCTCTGGTTTTATGCAGAACCCCAACTCACCTTTCCCCTTAAGCAAGCATAAGTTGGTTTTCTACATTTGAGACCGTGTTCTGTTTTGTAATTCAGTTTCTGTGTAGCCAAGTTTACATTCCGTGTAGTAGTGATATCTTATGATGTTTCTTTTTCTGTGTGACTTATCTCACTTAGAATCATCGTACCTGAATCCACTCATTATGCTGCTACGGGCCTGATGATATAGATTTCATTGCTGAGTGATATTGCATTGTACGTAAGTACCACAAATTCTTTATCCATTTTTCACCTTCTGTGATATTGAATTTGTACTGTAAATGAGGTTCTTGTAAACAGAGCCGTCCCAAACTTTGGGGTGGCTGTGTCTTTTTGATTTTAATTTCCCTAAGCTATAGGACCATAAGTGGAAGTGCCCTAGGCTCTGTTGCTTTGTTTTTTAGATGTTTCAGGAAACACCATACACTTCTCCAGAGTGGCTGTTGGCAATTTACATCCCGCCCATCAGCATAACAAGGCTCCCAGTCCTCCATGGCCTGTCCTGCCTTTCTGGATTTTACACTTTTTTCAGATGGCCCTTTTGACCGGGGGGCAGTGAGACTTCATGGTAGTGCAGATTTCCTTTGCAAGCTTGCTTGGTTGGCCAAAAAGGGCGTATGCATTTTTTCCTGAATATATTCAGGAAAAAACGCATACGCCCTTTTTGGCCAAGTGCATCATTGTGGACGTTCTGCCTCTTTTCCTATGCTTTACATGCAATTCCAGTCTACCTCCTGAAATTGGTTTCCTGCAATCCTGCCCCGCTTTCAAGTCCTCTTGGCAGCCTTACTTCAATATATTTTTGGACGATAGCTGTCATTTTTAACTCTGCAGGTTTGTGAATTACAGTGCCCCTGAGCTCCTTTCTTCAACTCACTTTCTTGTGAGCTGGCCGCAACACTGCAGGATTGCTTCAGGCCCTAGTGTGGTTCCGGCATGGCACGCTGAGCCTTTGGTTAATTCCACTTCCTGGTGGGAAATGAGAGTTAAATTTGCCCATCCAGACACCTCCAGCTACTCTCTCATTGGTTCTCCCTATTCCTGTTCATTTTCCACAGAAATTGCAAACTGGGCCAAACAGGAGGTTAAAGGCACTGACTCTCCAAGTGGGGAGAGTGTTAGTAAAGCGTCTGGAATGTTGCACCCGAGTACCAGGGGACAAAAACTGAGACACATTTGAACACGTTTCCCGATCACACGGTGGATCATACTCTGGGTTCCACATGCATGTTTTAGCTGAAGGAAGAATCCCTTAAACCTGGAGAGTTGAGACCCATGGAATGGGTACCATGCAATATGACTTCAAAGGGTCTGCATTTGCTCATCAAACCTCACCAATCCTATCACTGCTGCGTTTATGCCGCTGTACACATGCTTGATTCTCTTTTGGAGACATATAAATCCATAGGTTTCAAGATTCTTACTAGTCAGGTATATTCTTAGACGTTTAATATGGGGTGTTGAGTCCACTTCGTTGAGCAAGGAGTAGCTCTTGTCTATTACATATTTGGCTTATGGAACGGTATCTGTGCTAATTTCAATCTCTGGTTTTATGCAGCACCCCAACTCACCTTTCCCCTTAAGCAAGCATAAGTTGGTTTTCTACATTTGAGATCCTGTTCTGTTTTGTAATTCAGTTCCTGTGTAGCCAAGTTTACATTCCGTGTATTAGTGATATCTTATGATGTTTCTTTTTCTGTGTGACTTATGTCACTTAGAATCATCGTACCTGAATCCACTCATTATGCTGCTACGGGCCTGATGACATAGATTTCATTCCTGAGTGATATTGCATTGTACGTAAGTACCACAACTTCTTTATCCATTTTTCACTTTCTGCGATATTGAACTTGTACCATAAACGAGATTCTTGTAAACAGAGCCGGCCCAAACTTTGGGGTGGCTGTGTCTTTTTGATTTTAATTTCCCTAAGCTATAGGACCATAAGTGGAAGTGCCCTAGGCTCTGTTGCTTTGTTTTTTAGATGTTTCAGGAAACACCATACACTTCTCCAGAGTGGCTGTTGGCAATTTACATCCCGCCCATCAGCATAACAAGGCTCCCAATTCTCCATGGCCTGTCCTGCCTTTCTGGATTTTACACATTTTTCAGATGGCCCTTTTGACCGGGGGGCAGTGAGACTTCATTGTACTGCAGATTTCCTTTGCAAGCTTGCTTGGTTGGCCAAAAAGGGCGTATGCGTTTTTTCCTGAATATATTCAGGAAAAAACGCATACGCCCTTTTTGGCCAAGTGCATCATTGTGGACGTTCTGCCTCTTTTCCTATGCTTTACATGCAATTCCAGTCTACCTCCTGAAATCGGATTCCTGCAATTCTGCCCCGCTTTCAAGTCCTCTTGGCAGCCTTACTTCAATATATTTTTGGACGATAGCTGTCATTTATAACTCTGCAGGTTTGTGAATTACAGTGCCCCTGAGCTCCTTTCTTCAACTCGCTTTCTTGTGAGCTGGCCGCAACACCGCAGGATTGCTTCAGGCCCTAGTTTGGTTCCGGCATGGCACGCTGAGCCTTTGGTTAATTCCTCTTCCTGGTGGGAAATGAGAGTTAAATTTGCCCGTCCAGACACCTCCAGCTAGTCTCTCATTGGTTCTCCCTATTCCTGTTCATTTTCCGCAGAAATTGCAAACTGGGCCAAACAGGAGGTTAAAGCCACTGACTCTCCAAGTGGAGAGAGTTTTAGTAAAGCGTCTGGAATGTTGCACCCGAGTACCAGGGGACGAAAACTGAGACACATTTGAACACGTTTCCCGATCACACGGTGGATCATACTCTGGGTTCCACATGCATGTTTTAGCTGAAGGAAGAATCCCTTAAACCTGGAGAGTTGAGACCCATGGAATGGGTACCATGCAATATGACTTCAAAGGTTCTGCATTGGCTCACCGAACCTCACCAATCCTATCACTGCTGCGCTTATGCCACTGTACACACGCTTGATTCTCTTTCGGAGACATATAAATCCATAGATTTTAAGATTCTTCCTAGTCAGGTATATTCTTAGACGTTTAATATGGGGTGTTGAGTCCTCTTCGTTGAGCAAGGAGTAGCTCTTGTCTATTACATATTTGGCTTATGGAACGGTATCTGTGCTAATTTCAATCTCTGGTTTTATGCAGCACCCCAACTCACCTTTCCCCTTAAGCAAGCATAAGTTGGTTTTCTACATTTGAGACCCTGTTCTGTTTTGTAATTCAGTTCCTGTGTAGCCAAGTTTACATTCCGTGTATTAGTGATATCTTATGATGTTTCTTTTTCTGTGTGACTTATCTCACTTAGAATCATCGTACCTGAATCCACTCATTATGCTGCTACGGGCCTGATGACATAGATTTCATTGCTGAGTGATATTGCATTGTACGTAAGTACCACAACTTCTTTATCCATTTTTCGCTTTCTGTGATATTGAACTTGTACCGTAAACGAGGTTCTTGTAAACAGAGCCGTCCCAAACTTTGGGGTGGCTGTGTCTTTTTGATTTTAATTTCCCTAAGCTACCGGACCATAAGTGGCAGTGCCCTAGGCTCTGTTGCTTTGTTTTTTAGATGTTTCAGGAAACACCATACACTTCTCCAGAGTGGCTGTTGGCAATTTACATCCCGCCCATCAGCATAACAAGGCTCCCAGTTCTCCATGGCCTGTCCGGCCTTTCTGGATTTTACACTTTTTTCAGATGGCCCTTTTGACCGGGGGGCAGTGAGACTTCATTGTAGTGCAGATTTCCTTTGCAAGCTTGCTTGGTTGGCCAAAAAGGGCGTATGCGTTTTTTCCTGAATATATACAGGAAAAAATGCATACGCCCTTTTTGGCCAAGTGCATCATTGTGGACGTTCTGCCTCTTTTCCTATGCTTTACATGCAATTCCAGTCTACCTCCTGAAATCGGTTTCCTGCAATTCTGCCCCGCTTTCAAGTCCTCTTGGCAGCCTTACTTCAATATATTTTTGGACGATAGCTGTCATTTTTAACTCTGCAGGTTTGTGAATTACAGTGCCCCTGAGCTCCTTTCTTCAACTCGCTTTCTTGTGAGCTGGGCGCAACACCGCAGGATTGCTTCAGGCCCTAGTGTGGTTCCGGCATGGCATGCTGAGCCTTTGGTTAATTCCTCTTCCTGGTGAGAAATGAGAGTTAAATTTGCCCGTCCAGACACCTCCATCTAGTCTCTCATTGGTTCTCCCTATTCCTGTTCATTTTCCGCAGAAATTGCAAACTGGGCCAAACAGGAGGTTAAAGGCACTGACTCTCCAAGTGGAGAGAGTGTTAGTAAAGCGTCTGGAATGTTGCACCCGAGTACCAGGGGACGAAATCTGGCACATTTGAACACGTTTCCCGATCACACGGTGGATCATACTCTGGGTTCCACATGCATGTTTTAGCTGAAGGAAGAATCCCTTAAACCTGGAGAGTTGAGACCCATGGAATGGCTAGCATGCAATATGACTTCAAAGGGTCTGCATTTGCTCATCAAACCTCACCAATCCTATCACTGCTGCGTTTATGCCGCTGTACACATGCTTGATTCTCTTTTGGAGACATATAAATCCATAGGTTTTAAGATTATTACTAGTCAGGTATATTCTTAGGCGATTAATATGGGGTGTAGAGTCCACTTCGTTGAGCAAGGAGTAGCTCTTGTCTATTACATATTTGGCTTATGGAATGGTATCTGTGCTAATTTCAATCTCTGGTTTTATGCAGAACCCCAACTCACCTTTCCCCTTAAGCAAGCATAAGTTGGTTTTCTACATTTGAGACCGTGTTCTGTTTCGTAATTCAGTTTCTGTGTAGCCAAGTTTTCATTCCGTGTAGTAGTGATATCTTATGATGTTTCTTTTTCTGTGTGACTTATCTCACTTAGAATCATCGTACCTGAATCCACTCATTATGCTGCTACGGGCCTGATGATATAGATTTCATTGCTGAGTGATATTGCATTGTACGTAAGTACCACAAATTCTTTATCCATTTTTCACCTTCTGTGATATTGAATTTGTACTGTAAATGAGGTTCTTGTAAACAGAGCCGTCCCAAACTTTGGGGTGGCTGTGTCTTTTTGATTTTAATTTCCCTAAGCTATAGGACCATAAGTGGAAGTGCCCTAGGCTCTGTTGCTTTGTTTTTTAGATGTTTCAGGAAACACCATACACTTCTCCAGAGTGGCTGTTGGCAATTTACATCCCGCCGATCAGCATAACAAGGCTCCCAGTTCTCCATGGCCTGTCCTGCCTTTCTGGATTTTATACTTTTTTCAGATGGCCCTTTTGACCGGGGGGCAGTGAGACTTCATTGTAGTGCAGATTTCCTTTGCAAGCTTGCTTGGTTGGCCAAAAAGGGCGTATGCGTTTTTTCCTGAATATATTCAGGAAAAAACGCATACGCCCTTTTTGGCCAAGTGCATCATTGTGGACGTTCTGCCTCTTTTCGTATGCTTTACATGCAATTCCAGTCTACCTCCTGAAATCGGTTTCCTGCAATTCTGCCCTGCTTTCAAGTCCTCTTGGCAGCCTTACTTCAATATATTTTTGGACGATAGCTGTCATTTTTAACTCTGCAGGTTTGTGAATTACAGTGCCCCTGAGCTCCTTTCTTCAACTCGCTTTCTTGTGAGCTGGCCGCAACACCGCAGGATTGCTTCAGGCCCTAGTGTGGTTCCGGCATGGCACGCTGAGCCTTTGGTTAATTCCTCTTCCTGGTGGGAAATGAGAGTTAAATTTGCCCGTCCAGACACCTCCAGCTAGTCTCTTATTGGTTCTCCCTATTCCTGTTCATTTACCGCAGAAATTGCAAACTGGGCCAAACAGGAGGTTAAAGGCACTGACTCTCCAAGTGAGGAGAGTGTTAGTAAAGCGTCTGGAATGTTGCACCCGAGTACCAGGGGACGAAATCTGACACATTTGAACACGTTTCCCGATCACACGGTGGATCATACTCTGGGTTCCACATGCATGTTTTAGCTGAAGGAAGAATCCCTTAAACCTGGAGAGTTGAGACCCATGGAATGGGTACCATGCAATATGACTTCAAAGGGTCTGCATTGGCTCACCGAACCTCACCAATCCTATCACTGCTGCGCTTATGCCACTGTACACACCCTTGATTCTCTTTCGGAGACATATAAATCCATAGGTTTTAAGATTCTTCCTAGTCAGGTATATACTTAGACGTTTAATATGGGGTGTTGAGTCCTCTTCGTTGAGCAAGGAGTAGCTCTTGTCTATTACATATTTGGCTTATGGAACGGTATCTGTGCTAATTTCAATCTCTGGTTTTATGCAGCACCCCAACTCACCTTTCCCCTTAAGCAAGCATAAGTTGGTTTTCTACATTTGAGACCTTGTTCTGTTTTGTAATTCAGTTCCTGTGTAGCCAAGTTTACATTCCGTGTATTAGTGATATCTTATGATGTTTCTTTTTCTGTGTGACTTATCTCACTTAGAATCATCGTACCTGAATCCACTCATTATGCTGCTATGGGCCTGATGACATAGATTTCATTGCTGAGTGATATTGCATTGTACGTAAGTACCACAA
This sequence comes from Pseudorca crassidens, assembly GCF_039906515.1. Taxonomy (NCBI): domain Eukaryota; kingdom Metazoa; phylum Chordata; class Mammalia; order Artiodactyla; family Delphinidae; genus Pseudorca; species Pseudorca crassidens. Next base: position 166,092,797 of record NC_090296.1, read on the forward strand.
CTTCTTTATCCATTTTTCGCTTTCTGTGATATTGAACTTGTACCGTAAACGAGGTTCTTGTAAACAGAGCCGTCCCAAACTTTGGGGTGGCTGTGTTTTTTTGATTTTAATTTCCCTAAGCTATACTACCATAAGTGGAAGTGCCCTAGGCTCTGTTGCTTTGTTTTTTAGATGTATCAGGAAACACCATACACTTCTCCAGAGTGGCTGTTGGCAATTTACATCCCGCCCATCAGCATAACAAGGCTCCCAGTTCTCCATGGCCTGTCCGGCCTTTCTGGATTTTACACTTTTTTCAGATGGCCCTTTTGACTGGGGGGCAGTGAGACTTCATTGTAGTGCAGATTTCCTTTGCAAGCTTGCTTGGTTGGCCAAAAAGGGCGTATGCGTTTTTTCCTGAATATATTCAGGAAAAAACGCATATGCCCTTTTTGGCCAAGTGCATCATTGTGGACGTTCTGCCTCTTTTCCTATGCTTTACATGCAATTCCAGTCTACCTCCTGAAATCGGTTTCCTGCAATTCTGCCCCGCTTTCAAGTCCTCTTGGCAGCCTTACTTCAATATATTTTTGGACGATAGCTGTCATTTATAACTCTGCAGGTTTGTGAATTACAGTGCCCCTGAGCTCCTTTCTTCAACTCGCTTTCTTGTGAGCTGGCCGCAACACCGCAGGATTGCTTCAGGCCCTAGTGTGGTTCCGGCATGGCACGCTGAGCCTTTGGTTAATTCCTCTTCCTGGTGGGAAATGAGAGTTAAATTTGCCAATCCAGACACCTCCAGCTAGTCTCTCATTTGTTCTCCCTATTCCTGTTCATTTTCCGCAGAAATTGCAAACTGGGCCAAACAGGAGGTTAAAGGCACTGACTCTCCAAGTGGGGAGAGTGTTAGTAAAGCGTCTGGAATGTTGCACCCAAGTACCAGCGGAGAAAATCTGAGACACATTTGAACACGTTTCCCGATTACATGGTGGATCATACTCTGGGTTCCACATGCATGTTTTAGCTGAAGGAAGAATCCCTTAAACCTGGAGAGTTGAGACCCATGGAATGGGTACCATTAAATATGACTTCAAAGGTTCTGCATTGGCTCACCGAACCTCATCAATCCTATCACTGCTGCGCTTATGCCACTGTACACACGCTTGATTCTCTTTCGGAGACATATAAATCCATAGATTTTAAGATTCTTACTAGTCAGGTATATTCTTAGACGTTTAATATGGGGTGTTGAGTCCTCTTCGTTGAGCAAGGAGTAGCTCTTTTCTATTACCTATTTGGCTTATGGAATGGTATCTGTGCTAATTTCAATCTCTGGTTTTATGCAGCACCCCAACTCACCTTTCCCCTTAAGCAAGCATAAGTTGGTTTTCTACATTTTAGACCGTGTTCTGTTTTGTAATTCAGTTTCTGTGTAGCCAAGTTTACATTCCGTGTAGTAGTGATATCTTATGATGTTTCTTTTTCTGTGTGACTTATCTCACTTAGAATCATCGTACCTGAATCCACTCATTATGCTGCTACGGGCCTGATGATATAGATTTCATTGCTGAGTGATATTGCATTGTACGTAAGTACCACAAATTCTTTATCCATTTTTCACCTTCTGTGATATTGAATTTGTACTGTAAATGAGGTTCTTGTAAACAGAGCCGTCCCAAACTTTGGGGTGGCTGTGTCTTTTTGATTTTAATTTCCCTAAGCTATAGGACCATAAGTGGAAGTGCCCTAGGCTCTGTTGCTTTGTTTTTTAGATGTTTCAGGAAACACCATACACTTCTCCAGAGTGGCTGTTGGCAATTTACATCCCGCCCATCAGCATAACAAGGCTCCCAGTCCTCCATGGCCTGTCCTGCCTTTCTGGATTTTACACTTTTTTCAGATGGCCCTTTTGACCGGGGGGCAGTGAGACTTCATGGTAGTGCAGATTTCCTTTGCAAGCTTGCTTGGTTGGCCAAAAAGGGCGTATGCGTTTTTTCCTGAATATATTCAGGAAAAAACGCATACGCCCTTTTTGGCCAAGTGCATCATTGTGGACGTTCTGCCTCTTTTCCTATGCTTTACATGCAATTCCAGTCTACCTCCTGAAATTGGTTTCCTGCAATCCTGCCCCGCTTTCAAGTCCTCTTGGCAGCGTTACTTCAATATATTTTTGGACGATAGCTGTCATTTTTAACTCTGCAAGTTTGTGAATTACAGTGCCCCTGAGCTCCTTTCTTCAACTCACTTTCTTGTGAGCTGGCCGCAACACTGCAGGATTGCTTCAGGCCCTAGTGTGGTTCCGGCATGGCACGCTGAGCCTTTGGTTAATTCCACTTCCTGGTGGGAAATGAGAGTTAAATTTGCCCATCCAGACACCTCCAGCTAGTCTCTCATTGGTTCTCCCTATTCCTGTTCATTTTCCACAGAAATTGCAAACTGGGCCAAACAGGAGGTTAAAGGCACTGACTCTCCAAGTGGGGAGAGTGTTAGTAAAGCGTCTGGAATGTTGCACCCGAGTACCAGGGGACAAAAACTGAGACACATTTGAACACGTTTCCCGATCACACGGTGGATCATACTCTGGGTTCCACATGCATGTTTTAGCTGAAGGAAGAATCCCTTAAACCTGGAGAGTTGAGACCCATGGAATGGGTACCATGCAATATGACTTCAAAGGGTCTGCATTTGCTCATCAAACCTCACCAATCCTATCACTGCTGCGTTTATGCCGCTGTACACATGCTTGATTCTCTTTTGGAGACATATAAATCCATAGGTTTCAAGATTCTTACTAGTCAGGTATATTCTTAGACGTTTAATATGGGGTGTTGAGTCCACTTCGTTGAGCAAGGAGTAGCTCTTGTCTATTACATATTTGGCTTATGGAACGGTATCTGTGCTAATTTCAATCTCTGGTTTTATGCAGCACCCCAACTCACCTTTCCCCTTAAGCAAGCATAAGTTGGTTTTCTACATTTGAGACCGTGTTCTGTTTTGTAATTCAGTTTCTGTGTAGCCAAGTTTTCATTCCGTGTAGTAGTGATATCTTATGATGTTTCTTTTTCTGTGTGACTTATCTCACTTAGAATCATCGTACCTGAATCCACTCATTATGCTGCTACGGGCCTGATGATATAGATTTCATTGCTGAGTGATATTGCATTGTACGTAAGTACCACAAATTCTTTATCCATTTTTCACCTTCTGTGATATTGAATTTGTACTGTAAATGAGGTTCTTGTAAACAGAGCCGTCCCAAACTTTGGGGTGGCTGTGTCTTTTTGATTTTAATTTCCCTAAGCTATAGGACCATAAGTGGAAGTGCCCTAGGCTCTGTTGCTTTGTTTTTTAGATGTTTCAGGAAACACCATACACTTCTCCAGAGTGGCTGTTGGCAATTTACATCCCGCCGATCAGCATAACAAGGCTCCCAGTTCTCCATGGCCTGTCCTGCCTTTCTGGATTTTATACTTTTTTCAGATGGCCCTTTTGACCGGGGGGCAGTGAGACTTCATTGTAGTGCAGATTTCCTTTGCAAGCTTGCTTGGTTGGCCAAAAAGGGCGTATGCGTTTTTTCCTGAATATATTCAGGAAAAAACGCATACGCCCTTTTTGGCCAAGTGCATCATTGTGGACGTTCTGCCTCTTTTCGTATGCTTTACATGCAATTCCAGTCTACCTCCTGAAATCGGTTTCCTGCAATTCTGCCCTGCTTTCAAGTCCTCTTGGCAGCCTTACTTCAATATATTTTTGGACGATAGCTGTCATTTTTAACTCTGCAGGTTTGTGAATTACAGTGCCCCTGAGCTCCTTTCTTCAACTCGCTTTCTTGTGAGCTGGGCGCAACACCGCAGGATTGCTTCAGGCCCTAGTGTGGTTCCGGCATGGCACGCTGAGCCTTTGGTTAATTCCTCTTCCTGGTGGGAAATGAGAGTTAAATTTGCCCGTCCAGACACCTCCAGCTAGTCTCTTATTGGTTCTCCCTATTCCTGTTCATTTACCGCAGAAATTGCAAACTGGGCCAAACAGGAGGTTAAAGGCACTGACTCTCCAAGTGGGGAGAGTGTTAGTAAAGCGTCTGGAATGTTGCACCCGAGTACCAGGGGACAAAAACTGAGACACATTTGAACACGTTTCCCGATCACACGGTGGATCATACTCTGGGTTCCACATGCATGTTTTAGCTGAAGGAAGAATCCCTTAAACCTGGAGAGTTGAGACCCATGGAATGGCTACCATGCAATATGACTTCAAAGGGTCTGCATTTGCTCATCAAACCTCACCAATCCTATCACTGCTGCGTTTATGCCGCTGTACACACGCTTGATTCTCTTTTGGAGACATATAAATCCATAGGTTTCAAGATTCTTACTAGTCAGGTATATTCTTAGACGTTTAATATGGGGTGTTGAGTCCACTTCGTTGAGCAAGGAGTAGCTCTTGTCTATTACATATTTGGCTTATGGAACGGTATCTGTGCTAATTTCAATCTCTGGTTTTATGCAGCACCCCAACTCACCTTTCCCCTTAAGCAAGCATAAGTTGTTTTTCTACATTTGAGATCCTGTTCTGTTTTGTAATTCAGTTCCTGTGTAGCCAAGTTTACATTCCATGTATTAGTGATATCTTATGATGTTTCTTTTTCTGTGTGACTTATGTCACTTAGAATCATCGTACCTGAATCCACTCATTATGCTGCTACGGGCCTGATGACATAGATTTCATTCCTGAGTGATATTGCATTGTACGTAAGTACCACAACTTCTTTATCCATTTTTCACTTTCTGCGATATTGAACTTGTACCATAAACGAGCTTCTTGTAAACAGAGCCGTCCCAAACTTTGGGGTGGCTGTGTCTTTTTGATTTTAATTTCCCTAAGCTATAGGACCATAAGTGGAAGTGCCCTAGGCTCTGTTGCTTTGTTTTTTAGATGTTTCAGGAAACACCATACACTTCTCCAGAGTGGCTGTTGGCAATTTACATCCCGCCCATCAGCATAACAAGGCTCCCAGTTCTCCATGGCCTGTCCGGCCTTTCTGGATTTTACACTTTTTTCAGATGGCCCTTTTGACCGGGGGGCAGTGAGACTTCATTGTAGTGCAGATTTCCTTTGCAAGCTTGCTTGGTTGGCCAAAAAGGGCGTATGCGTTTTTTCCTGAATATATTCAGGAAAAAACGCATACGCCCTTTTTGGCCAAGTGCATCATTGTGGACGTTCTGCCTCTTTTCCTATGCTTTACATGCAATTCCAGTCTACCTCCTGAAATCGGATTCCTGCAATTCTGCCCCGCTTTCGAGTCCTCTTGGCAGCCTTACTTCAATATATTTTTGGACGATAGCTGTCATTTATAACTCTGCAGGTTTGTGAATTACAGTGCCCCTGAGCTCCTTTCTTCAACTCGCTTTCTTGTGAGCTGGCCGCAACACCGCAGGATTGCTTCAGGCCCTAGTGTGGTTCCGGCATGGCACGCTGAGCCTTTGGTTAATTCCTCTTCCTGGTGGGAAATGAGAGTTAAATTTGCCCGTCCAGACACCTCCAGCTAGTCTCTCATTGGTTCTCCCTATTCCTGTTCATTTTCCGCAGAAATTGCAAACTGGGCCAAACAGGAGGTTAAAGGCACTGACTCTCCAAGTGGAGAGAGTTTTAGTAAAGCGTCTGGAATGTTGCACCCGAGTACCAGGGGACAAAAACTGAGACACATTTGAACACGTTTCCCGATCACACGGTGGATCATACTCTGGGTTCCACATGCATGTTTTAGCTGAAGGAAGAATCCCTTAAACCTGGAGAGTTGAGACCCATGGAATGGGTACCATGCAATATGACTTCAAAGGTTCTGCATTGGCTCACCGAACCTCACCAATCCTATCACTGCTGCGCTTATGCCACTGTACACACGCTTGATTCTCTTTCGGAGACATATAAATCCATAGATTTTAAGATTCTTCCTAGTCAGGTATATTCTTAGACGTTTAATATGGGGTGTTGCGTCCTCTTCGTTGAGCAAGGAGTAGCTCTTGTCTATTACATATTTGGCTTATGGAACGGTATCTGTGCTAATTTCAATCTCTGGTTTTATGCAGCACCCCAACTCACCTTTCCCCTTAAGCAAGCATAAGTTGGTTTTCTACATTTGAGACCCTGTTCTGTTTTGTAATTCAGTTCCTGTGTAGCCAAGTTTACATTCCGTGTAGTAGTGATATCTTATGATGTTTCTTTTTCTGTGTGACTTATCTCACTTAGAATCATCGTACCTGAATCCACTCATTATGCTGCTACGGGCCTGATGATATAGATTTCATTGCTGAGTGATATTGCATTGTACGTAAGTACCACAAATTCTTTATCCATTTTTCACCTTCTGTGATATTGAATTTGTACTGTAAATGAGGTTCTTGTAAACAGAGCCGTCCCAAACTTTGGGGTGGCTGTGTCTTTTTGATTTTAATTTCCCTAAGCTATAGGACCATAAGTGGAAGTGCCCTAGGCTCTGTTGCTTTGTTTTTTAGATGTTTCAGGAAACACCATACACTTCTCCAGAGTGGCTGTTGGCAATTTACATCCCGCCCATCAGCATAACAAGGCTCCCAGTCCTCCATGGCCTGTCCTGCCTTTCTGGATTTTACACTTTTTTCAGATGGCCCTTTTGACCGGGGGGCAGTGAGACTTCATGGTAGTGCAGATTTCCTTTGCAAGCTTGCTTGGTTGGCCAAAAAGGGCGTATGCGTTTTTTCCTGAATATATTCAGGAAAAAACGCATACGCCCTTTTTGGCCAAGTGCATCATTGTGGACGTTCTGCCTCTTTTCCTATGCTTTACATGCAATTCCAGTCTACCTCCTGAAATCGGTTTCCTGCAATCCTGCCCCGCTTTCAAGTCCTCTTGGCAGCCTTACTTCAATATATTTTTGGACGATAGCTGTCATTTTTAACTCTGCAGGTTTGTGAATTACAGTGCCCCTGAGCTCCTTTCTTCAACTCACTTTCTTGTGAGCTGGCCGCAACACCGCAGGATTGCTTCAGGCCCTAGTGTGGTTCTGGCATGGCACGCTGAGCCTTTGGTTAATTCCTCTTCCTGGTGGGAAATGAGAGTTAAATTTGCCCGTCCAGACACCTCCAGCTAGTCTCTTATTGGTTCTCCCTATTCCTGTTCATTTTCCGCAGAAATTGCAAACTGGGCCAAACAGGAGGTTAAAGGCACTGACTCTCCAAGTGAGGAGAGTGTTAGTAAAGCGTCTGGAATGTTGCACCCGAGTACCAGGGGACGAAATCTGACACATTTGAACACGTTTCCCGATCACACGGTGGATCATACTCTGGGTTCCACATGCATGTTTTAGCTGAAGGAAGAATCCCTTAAACCTGGAGAGTTGAGACCCATGGAATGACTAGCATGCAATATGACTTCAAAGGGTCTGCATTTGCTCATCAAACCTCACCAATCCTATCACTGCTGCGTTTATGCCGCTGTACACATGCTTGATTCTCTTTTGGAGACATATAAATCCATAGGTTTTAAGATTATTACTAGTCAGGTATATTCTTAGGCGATTAATATGGGGTGTAGAGTCCACTTCGTTGAGCAAGGAGTAGCTCTTGTCTATTACATATTTGGCTTATGGAATGGTATCTGTGCTAATTTCAATCTCTGGTTTTATGCAGAACCCCAACTCACCTTTCCCCTTAAGCAAGCATAAGTTGGTTTTCTACATTTGAGACCCTGTTCTGTTTTGTAATTCAGTTTCTGTGTAGCCAAGTTTTCATTCCGTGTAGTAGTGATATCTTATGATGTTTCTTTTTCTGTGTGACTTATCTCACTTAAAATCATCGTACCTGAATCCACTCATTATGCTGCTACGGGCCTGATGACATAGATTTCATTGCTGAGTGATATTGCATTGTACGTAAGTACCACAACTTCTTTATCCATTTTTTGCTTTCTGCGATATTGAACTTGTACCGTAAACGAGGTTCTTGTAAACAGAGCCGTCCCAAACTTTGGGGTGGCTGTGTCTTTTTGATTTTAATTTCCCTAAGCTATAGGACCATAAGTGGAAGTGCCCTAGGCTCTGTTGCTTTGTTTTTTAGATGTTTCAGGAAACACCATACACTTCTCCAGAGTGGCTGTTGGCAATTTACATCCCACCCATCAGCATAACAAGGCTCCCAGTTCTCCATGGCCTGTCCGGTCTTTCTGGATTTTAAACTTTTTTCAGATGGCCCTTTTGACTGGGGGGCAGTGAGACTTCATTGTACTGCAGATTTCCTTTGCAAGCTTGCTTGGTTGGCCAAAAAGGGCGTATGCGTTTTTTCCTGAATATATTCAGGAAAAAACGCATACGCCCTTTTTGGCCAAGTGCATCATTGTGGACGTTCTGCCTCTTTTCGTATGCTTTACATGCAATTCCAGTCTACCTCCTGAAATCGGTTTCCTGCAATTCTGCCCCGCTTTCAAGTCCTCTTGGCAGCCTTACTTCAATATATTTTTGGACGATAGCTGTCATTTATAACTCTGCAGGTTTGTGAATTACAGTGCCCCTGAGCTCCTTTCTTCAACTCGCTTTCTTGTGAGCTGGCCGCAACACCGCAGGATTGCTTCAGGCCCTAGTGTGGTTCCGGCATGGCACGCTGAGCCTTTGGTTAATTCCTCTTCCTGGTGGGAAATGAGAGTTAAATTTGCCCGTCCAGACACCTCCATCTAGTCTCTCATTGGTTCTCCCTATTCCTGTTCATTTTCCGCAGAAATTGCAAACTGGGCCAAACAGGAGGTTAAAGGCACTGACTCTCCAAGTGAGGAGAGTGTTAGTAAAGCGTCTGGAATGTTGCACCCGAGTACCAGGGGATGAAATCTGACACATTTGAACACGTTTCCCGATCACACGGTGGATCATACTCTGGGTTCCACATGCATGTTTTAGCTGAAGGAAGAATCCCTTAAACCTGGAGAGTTGAGACCCATGGAATGGGTACCATGCAATATGACTTCAAAGGGTCTGCATTTGCTCACCGAACCTCACCAATCCTATCACTGCTGCATTTATGCCGCTGTACACACGCTTGATTCTCTTTCGGAGACATATAAATCCATAGGTTTTAAGATTCTTCCTAGTCAGGTATATTCTTAGACGTTTAATATGGGGTGTTGAGTCCTCTTCGTTGAGCAAGGAGTAGCTCTTGTCTATTACATATTTGGCTCATGGAACGGTATCTGTGCTAATTTCAATCTCTGGTTTTATGCAGCACCCCAACTCACCTTTCCCCTTAAGCAAGCATAAGTTGGTTTTCTACATTTGAGATCCTGTTCTGTTTTGTAATTCAGTTCCTGTGTAGCCAAGTTTACATTCCATGTATTAGTGATATCTTATGATGTTTCTTTTTCTGTGTGACTTATGTCACTTAGAATCATCGTACCTGAATCCACTCATTATGCTGCTACAGGCCTGATGACATAGATTTCATTCCTGAGTGATATTGCATTGTACGTAAGTACCACAACTTCTTTATCCATTTTTCACTTTCTGCGATATTGAACTTGTACCATAAATGAGATTCTTGTAAACAGAGCCGGCCCAAACTTTGGGGTGGCTGTGTCTTTTTGATTTTAATTTCCTTAAGCTATAGGACCATAAGTGGAAGTGCCCTAGGCTCTGTTGCTTTGTTTTTTAGATGTTTCAGGAAACACCATACACTTCTCCAGAGTGGCTGTTGGCAATTTACATCCCGCCCATCAGCATAACAAGGCTCCCAATTCTCCATGGCCTGTCCTGCCTTTCTGGATTTTACACATTTTTCAGATGGCCCTTTTGACCGGGGGGCAGTGAGACTTCATTGTAGTGCAGATTTCCTTTGCAAGCTTGCTTGGTTGGCCAAAAAGGGCGTATGCGTTTTTTCCTGAATATATTCAGGAAAAAACGCATACGCCCTTTTTGGCCAAGTGCATCATTGTGGACGTTCTGCCTCTTTTCCTATGCTTTACATGTAATTCCAGTCTACCTCCTGAAATCGGATTCCTGCAATTCTGCCCCGCTTTCGAGTCCTCTTGGCAGCCTTACTTCAATATATTTTTGGACGAGAGCTGTCATTTATAACTCTGCAGGTTTGTGAATTACAGTGCCCCTGAGCTCCTTTCTTCAACTCGCTTTCTTGTGAGCTGGCCGCAACACCGCAGCATTGCTTCAGGCCCTAGTGTGGTTCCGGCATGGCACGCTGAGCCTTTGGTTAATTCCTCTTCCTGGTGGGAAATGAGAGTTAAATTTGCCCGTCCAGACACCTCCAGCTAGTCTCTCATTGGTTCTCCCTATTCCTGTTCATTTTCCGCAGAAATTGCAAACTGGGCCAAACAGGAGGTTAAAGGCACTGACTCTCCAAGTGGAGAGAGTTTTAGTAAAGCGTCTGGAATGTTGCACCCGAGTACCAGGGGACAAAAACTGAGACACATTTGAACACGTTTCCCGATCACATGGTGGATCATACTCTGGGTTCCACATGCATGTTTTAGCTGAAGGAAGAATCCCTTAAACCTGGAGAGTTGAGACCCATGGAATGGGTACCATGCAATATGACTTCAAAGGTTCTGCATTGGCTCACCGAACCTCACCAATCCTATCACTGCTGCTTTTATGCTGCTGTACACATGCTTGATTCTCTTTTGGAGACATATAAATCCATAGGTTTTAAGATTATTACTAGTCAGGTATATTCTTAGGCGATTAATATGGGGTGTAGAGTCCACTTCGTTGAGCAAGGAGTAACTCTTGTCTATTACATATTTGGCTTATGGAATGGTATCTGTGCTAATTTCAATCTCTGGTTTTATGCAGCACCCCAACTCACCTTTCCCCTTAAGCAAGCATAAGTTGGTTTTCTACATTTGAGACCCTGTTCTGTTTTGTAATTCAGTTCCTGTGTAGCCAAGTTTACATTCCGTGTATTAGTGATATCTTATGATGTTTCTTTTTCTGTGTGACTTATGTCACTTAGAATCATCGTACCTGAATCCACTCATTATGCTGCTATGGGCCTGATGACATAGATTTCATTGCTGAGTGATATTGCATTGTACGTAAGTACCACAACTTCTTTATCCATTTTTCGCTTTCTGTGATATTGAACTTGTACCGTAAACGAGGTTCTTGTAAACAGAGCCGTCCCAAACTTTGGGGTGGCTGTGTCTTTTTGATTTTAATTTCCCTAAGCTATAGGACCATAAGTGGAAGTGCCCTAGGCTCTGTTGCTTTGTTTTTTAGATGTTTCAGGAAACACCATACACTTCTCCAGAGTGGCTGTTGGCAATTTACATCCCGCCCATCAGCATAACAAGGCTCCCAGTTCTCCATGGCCTGTCCGGCCTTTCTGGATTTTACACTTTTTTCAGATGGCCCTTTTGACTGGGGGGCAGTGAGACTTCATTGTAGTGCAGATTTCCTTTGCAAGCTTGCTTGGTTGGCCAAAAAGGGCGTATGCGTTTTTTCCTGAATATATTCAGGAAAAAACGCATACGCCCTTTTTGGCCAAGTGCATCATTGTGGACATTCTGTCTCTTTTCCTATGCTTTACATGCAATTCCAGTCTACCTCCTGAAATCGGATTCCTTCAATTCTGCCCCGCTTTCGAGTCCTCTTGGCAGCCTTTCTTCAATATATTTTTGGACGATAGCTGTCATTTATAACTCTGCAGGTTTGTGAATTACAGTGCCCCTGAGCTCCTTTCTTCAACTCGCTTTCTTGTGAGCTGGCCGCAACACCGCAGGATTGCTTCAGGCCCTAGTGTGGTTCCGGCATGGCACGCTGAGCCTTTGGTTAATTCCTCTTCCTGGTGGGAAATGAGAGTTAAATTTGCCCATCCAGACACCTCCAGCTAGTCTCTCATTGGTTCTCCCTATTCCTGTTCATTTTCCGCAGAAATTGTAAACTGGGCCAAACAGGAGGTTAAAGGCACTGACTCTCCAAGTGGGGAGAGTGTTAGTAAAGCGTATGGAATGTTGCACCCGAGTACCAGGGGACAAAAACTGAGAGACATTTGAACACGTTTCCCGATCACACGGTGGATCATACTCTGGGTTCCACATGCATGTTTTAGCTGAAGGAAGAATCCCTTAAACCTGGAGAGTTGAGAACCATGGAATGGCTAGCATGCAATATGACTTCAAAGGGTCTGCATTTGCTCATCAAACCTCACCAATCCTATCACTGCTGCGTTTATGCCGCTGTACACATGCTTGATTCTCTTTTGGAGACATATAAATCCATAGGTTTTAAGATTATTACTAGTCAGGTATATTCTTAGGCGATTAATATGGGGTGTAGAGTCCACTTCGTTGAGCAAGGAGTAGCTCTTGTCTATTACATATTTGGCTTATGGAATGGTATCTGTGCTAATTTCAATCTCTGGTTTTATGCAGAACCCCAACTCACCTTTCCCCTTAAGCAAGCATAAGTTGGTTTTCTACATTTGAGACCGTGTTCTGTTTTGTAATTCAGTTTCTGTGTAGCCAAGTTTACATTCCGTGTAGTAGTGATATCTTATGATGTTTCTTTTTCTGTGTGACTTATCTCACTTAGAATCATCGTACCTGAATCCACTCATTATGCTGCTACGGGCCTGATGATATAGATTTCATTGCTGAGTGATATTGCATTGTACGTAAGTACCACAAATTCTTTATCCATTTTTCACCTTCTGTGATATTGAATTTGTACTGTAAATGAGGTTCTTGTAAACAGAGCCGTCCCAAACTTTGGGGTGGCTGTGTCTTTTTGATTTTAATTTCCCTAAGCTATAGGACCATAAGTGGAAGTGCCCTAGGCTCTGTTGCTTTGTTTTGTAGATGTTTCAGGAAACACCATACACTTCTCCAGAGTGGCTGTTGGCAATTTACATCCCGCCCATCAGCATAACAAGGCTCCCAGTTCTCCATGGCCTGTCCTGCCTTTCTGGATTTTACACTTTTTTCAGATGGCCCTTTTGACTGGGGGGCAGTGAGACTTCATGGTAGTGCAGATTTCCTTTGCAAGCTTGCTTGGTTGGCCAAAAAGGGCGTATGCGTTTTTTCCTGAATATATTCAGGAAAAAACGCATACGCCCTTTTTGGCCAAGTGCATCATTGTGGACGTTCTGCCTCTTTTCCTATGCTTTACATGCAATTCCAGTCTACCTCCTGAAATCGGTTTCCTGCAATCCTGCCCCGCTTTCAAGTCCTCTTGGCAGCCTTACTTCAATATATTTTTGGACGATAGCTGTCATTTTTAACTCTGCAGGTTTGTGAATTACAGTGCCCCTGAGCTCCTTTCTTCAACTCACTTTCTTGTGAGCTGGCCGCAACACCGCAGGATTGCTTCAGGCCCTAGTGTGGTTCCGGCATGGCACGCTGAGCCTTTGGTTAATTCCTCTTCCTGGTGGGAAATGAGAGTTAAATTTGCCCATCCAGACACCTCCAGCTAGTCTCTCATTGGTTCTCCCTATTCCTGTTCATTTTCCGCAGAAATTGCAAACTGGGCCAAACAGGAGGTTAAAGGCACTGACTCTCCAAGTGGGGAGAGTGTTAGTAAAGCATCTGGAATGTTGCACCCGAGTACCAGGGGACAAAAACTGAGACACATTTGAACACGTTTCCCGATCACACGGTGGATCATACTCTGGGTTCCACATGCATGTTTTAGCTGAAGGAAGAATCCCTTAAACCTGGAGAGTTGAGACCCATGGAATGGCTACCATGCAATATGACTTCAAAGGGTCTGCATTTGCTCATCAAACCTCACCAATCCTATCACTGCTGCGTTTATGCCGCTGTACACATGCTTGATTCTCTTTTGGAGACATATAAATCCATAGGTTTTAAGATTATTACTAGTCAGGTATATTCTTAGGCGATTAATATGGGGTGTAGAGTCCACTTCGTTGAGCAAGGAGTAGCTCTTGTCTATTACATATTTGGCTTATGGAATGGTATCTGTGCTAATTTCAATCTCTGGTTTTATGCAGAACCCCAACTCACCTTTCCCCTTAAGCAAGCATAAGTTGGTTTTCTACATTTGAGACCGTGTTCTGTTTTGTAATTCAGTTTCTGTGTAGCCAAGTTTACATTCCGTGTAGTAGTGATATCTTATGATGTTTCTTTTTCTGTGTGACTTATCTCACTTAGAATCATCGTACCTGAATCCACTCATTATGCTGCTACGGGCCTGATGATATAGATTTCATTGCTGAGTGATATTGCATTGTACGTAAGTACCACAAATTCTTTATCCATTTTTCACCTTCTGTGATATTGAATTTGTACTGTAAATGAGGTTCTTGTAAACAGAGCCGTCCCAAACTTTGGGGTGGCTGTGTCTTTTTGATTTTAATTTCCCTAAGCTATAGGACCATAAGTGGAAGTGCCCTAGGCTCTGTTGCTTTGTTTTTTAGATGTTTCAGGAAACACCATACACTTCTCCAGAGTGGCTGTTGGCAATTTACATCCCGCCCATCAGCATAACAAGGCTCCCAGTCCTCCATGGCCTGTCCTGCCTTTCTGGATTTTACACTTTTTTCAGATGGCCCTTTTGACCGGGGGGCAGTGAGACTTCATGGTAGTGCAGATTTCCTTTGCAAGCTTGCTTGGTTGGCCAAAAAGGGCGTATGCGTTTTTTCCTGAATATATTCAGGAAAAAACGCATACGCCCTTTTTGGCCAAGTGCATCATTGTGGACGTTCTGCCTCTTTTCCTATGCTTTACATGCAATTCCAGTCTACCTCCTGAAATCGGATTCCTGCAATTCTGCCCCGCTTTCGAGTCCTCTTGGCAGCCTTACTTCAATATATTTTTGGACGATAGCTGTCATTTATAACTCTGCAGGTTTGTGAATTACAGTGCCCCTGAGCTCCTTTCTTCAACTCGCTTTCTTGTGAGCTGGCCGCAACACCGCAGGATTGCTTCAGGCCCTAGTGTGGTTCCGGCATGGCACGCTGAGCCTTTGGTTAATTCCTCTTCCTGGTGGGAAATGAGAGTTAAATTTGCCCGTCCAGACACCTCCAGCTAGTCTCTCATTGGTTCTCCCTATTCCTGTTCATTTTCCGCAGAAATTGCAAACTGGGCCAAACAGGAGGTTAAAGCCACTGACTCTCCAAGTGGAGAGAGTTTTAGTAAAGCGTCTGGAATGTTGCACCCGAGTACCAGGGGAAAAAAACTGAGACACATTTGAACACGTTTCCCGATCACACGGTGGATCATACTCTGGGTTCCACATGCATGTTTTAGCTGAAGGAAGAATCCCTTAAACCTGGAGAGTTGAGACCCATGGAATGGCTACCATGCAATATGACTTCAAAGGGTCTGCATTTGCTCATCAAACCTCACCAATCCTATCACTGCTGTGTTTATGCCGCTGTTCACATGCTTGATTCTCTTTTGGAGACATATAAATCCATAGGTTTCAAGATTCTTTCTAGTCAGGTATATTCTTAGACGTTTAATATGGGGTGTTGAGTCCACTTCGTTGAGCAAGGAGTAGCTCTTGTCTATTACATATTTGGCTTATGGAACGGTATCTGTGCTAATTTCAATCTCTGGTTTTATGCAGCACCCCAACTCACCTTTCCCCTTAAGCAAGCATAAGTTGGTTTTCTACATTTGAGATCCTGTTCTGTTTTGTAATTCAGTTCCTGTGTAGCCAAGTTTACATTCCGTGTATTAGTGATATCTTATGATGTTTCTTTTTCTGTGTGACTTATGTCACTTAGAATCATCGTACCTGAATCCACTCATTATGCTGCTATGGGCCTGATGACATAGATTTCATTCCTGAGTGATATTGCATTGTACGTAAGTACCACAACTTCTTTATCCATTTTTCACTTTCTGCGATATTGAACTTGTACCATAAACGAGATTCTTGTAAACAGAGCCGTCCCAAACTTTGGGGTGGCTGTGTCTTTTTGATTTTAATTTCCCTAAGCTATAGGACCATAAGTGGAAGTGCCCTAGGCTCTGTTGCTTTGTTTTTTAGATGTTTCAGGAAACACCATACACTTCTCCAGAGTGGCTGTTGGCAATTTACATCCCGCCCATCAGCATAACAAGGCTCCCAATTCTCCATGGCCTGTCCTGCCTTTCTGGATTTTACACATTTTTCAGATGGCCCTTTTGACCGGGGGGCAGTGAGACTTCATTGTACTGCAGATTTCCTTTGCAAGCTTGCTTGGTTGGCCAAAAAGGGCGTATGCGTTTTTTCCTGAATATATTCAGGAAAAAACGCATACGCCCTTTTTGGCCAAGTGCATCATTGTGGACGTTCTGCCTCTTTTCCTATGCTTTACATGCAATTCCAGTCTACCTCCTGAAATCGGATTCCTGCAATTCTGCCCCGCTTTCGAGTCCTCTTGGCAGCCTTACTTCAATATATTTTTGGACGATAGCTGTCATTTATAACTCTGCAGGTTTGTGAATTACAGTGCCCCTGAGCTCCTTTCTTCAACTCGCTTTCTTGTGAGCTGGCCGCAACACCGCAGGATTGCTTCAGGCCCTAGTGTGGTTCCGGCATGGCACGCTGAGCCTTTGGTTAATTCCTCTTCCTGGTGGGAAATGAGAGTTAAATTTGCCCGTCCAGACACCTCCAGCTAGTCTCTCATTGGTTCTCCCTATTCCTGTTCATTTTCCGCAGAAATTGCAAACTGGGCCAAACAGGAGGTTAAAGCCACTGACTCTCCAAGTGGAGAGAGTTTTAGTAAAGCGTCTGGAATGTTGCACCCGAGTACCAGGGGAAAAAAACTGAGACACATTTGAACACGTTTCCCGATCACACGGTGGATCATACTCTGGGTTCCACATGCATGTTTTAGCTGAAGGAAGAATCCCTTAAACCTGGAGAGTTGAGACCCATGGAATGGGTACCATGCAATATGACTTCAAAGGTTCTGCATTGGCTCACCGAACCTCACCAATCCTATCACTGCTGCGCTTATGCCACTGTACACACGCTTGATTCTCTTTCGGAGACATATAAATCCATAGATTTTAAGATTCTTCCTAGTCAGGTATATTCTTAGACGTTTAATATGGGGTGTTGAGTCCTCTTCGTTGAGCAAGGAGTAGCTCTTGTCTATTACATATTTGGCTTATGGAACGGTATCTGTGCTAATTTCAATCTCTGGTTTTATGCAGCACCCCAACTCACCTTTCCCCTTAAGCAAGCATAAGTTGGTTTTCTACATTTGAGACCCTGTTCTGTTTTGTAATTCAGTTCCTGTGTAGCCAAGTTTACATTCCGTGTAGTAGTGATATCTTATGATGTTTCTTTTTCTGTGTGACTTATCTCACTTAGAATCATCGTACCTGAATCCACTCATTATGCTGCTACGGGCCTGATGACATAGATTTCATTGCTGAGTGATATTGCATTGTACGTTAGTACCACAACTTCTTTATCCATTTTTCGCTTTCTGTGATATTGAACTTGTACCGTAAACGAGGTTCTTGTAAACAGAGCCGTCCCAAACTTTGGGGTGGCTGTGTCTTTTTGATTTTAATTTCCCTAAGCTACAGGACCATAAGTGGCAGTGCCCTAGGCTCTGTTGCTTTGTTTTTTAGATGTTTCAGGAAACACCATACACTTCTCCAGAGTGGCTGTTGGCAATTTACATCCCGCCCATCAGCATAACAAGGCTCCCAGTTCTCCATGGCCTGTCCGGCCTTTCTGGATTTTACACTTTTTTCAGATGGCCCTTTTGACCGGGGGGCAGTGAGACTTCATTGTAGTGCAGATTTCCTTTGCAAGCTTGCTTGGTTGGCCAAAAAGGGCGTATGCGTTTTTTTCTGAATATATTCAGGAAAAAATGCATATGCCCTTCTTGGCCAAGTGCATCATTGTGGACGTTCTGCCTCTTTTCCTATGCTTTACATGCAATTCCAGTCTACCTCCTGAAATCGGTTTCCTGCAATTCTGCCCTGCTTTCAAGTCCTCTTGGCAGCCTTACTTCAATATATTTTTGGACGATAGCTGTCATTTTTAACTCTGCAGGTTTGTGAATTACAGTGCCCCTGAGCTCCTTTCTTCAACTCGCTTTCTTGTGAGCTGGCCGCAACACCGCAGGATTGCTTCAGGCCCTAGTGTGGTTCCGGCATGGCACGCTGAGCCTTTGGTTAATTCCTCTTCCTGGTGGGAAATGAGAGTTAAATTTGCCCGTCCAGACACCTCCAGCTAGTCTCTTATTGGTTCTCCCTATTCCTGTTCATTTACCGCAGAAATTGCAAACTGGGCCAAACAGGAGGTTAAAGGCACTGACTCTCCAAGTGAGGAGAGTGTTAGTAAAGCGTCTGGAATGTTGCACCCGAGTACCAGGGGACGAAATCTGACACATTTGAACACGTTTCCCGATCACACGGTGGATCATACTCTGGGTTCCACATGCATGTTTTAGCTGAAGGAAGAATCCCTTAAACCTGGAGAGTTGAGAACCATGGAATGGCTACCATGCAATATGACTTCAAAGGGTCTGCATTTGCTCATCAAACCTCACCAATCCTATCACTGCTGCGTTTATGCCGCTGTACACATGCTTGATTCTCTTTTGGAGACATATAAATCCATAGGTTTTAAGATTATTACTAGTCAGGTATATTCTTAGGCGATTAATATGGGGTGTAGAGTCCACTTCGTTGAGCAAGGAGTAGCTCTTGTCTATTACATATTTGGCTTATGGAATGGTATCTGTGCTAATTTCAATCTCTGGTTTTATGCAGAACCCCAACTCACCTTTCCCCTTAAGCAAGCATAAGTTGGTTTTCTACATTTGAGACCGTGTTCTGTTTTGTAATTCAGTTTCTGTGTAGCCAAGTTTACATTCCGTGTAGTAGTGATATCTTATGATGTTTCTTTTTCTGTGTGACTTATCTCACTTAGAATCATCGTACCTGAATCCACTCATTATGCTGCTACGGGCCTGATGATATAGATTTCATTGCTGAGTGATATTGCATTGTACGTAAGTACCACAAATTCTTTATCCATTTTTCACCTTCTGTGATATTGAATTTGTACTGTAAATGAGGTTCTTGTAAACAGAGCCGTCCCAAACTTTGGGGTGGCTGTGTCTTTTTGATTTTAATTTCCCTAAGCTATAGGACCATAAGTGGAAGTGCCCTAGGCTCTGTTGCTTTGTTTTTTAGATGTTTCAGGAAACACCATACACTTCTCCAGAGTGGCTGTTGGCAATTTACATCCCGCCCATCAGCATAACAAGGCTCCCAGTCCTCCATGGCCTGTCCTGCCTTTCTGGATTTTACACTTTTTTCAGATGGCCCTTTTGACCGGGGGGCAGTGAGACTTCATGGTAGTGCAGATTTCCTTTGCAAGCTTGCTTGGTTGGCCAAAAAGGGCGTATGCGTTTTTTCCTGAATATATTCAGGAAAAAACGCATACGCCCTTTTTGGCCAAGTGCATCATTGTGGACGTTCTGCCTCTTTTCCTATGCTTTACATGCAATTCCAGTCTACCTCCTGAAATTGGTTTCCTGCAATCCTGCCCCGCTTTCAAGTCCTCTTGGCAGCCTTACTTCAATATATTTTTGGACGATAGCTGTCATTTTTAACTCTGCAGGTTTGTGAATTACAGTGCCCCTGAGCTCCTTTCTTCAACTCACTTTCTTGTGAGCTGGCCGCAACACTGCAGGATTGCTTCAGGCCCTAGTGTGGTTCCGGCATGGCACGCTGAGCCTTTGGTTAATTCCACTTCCTGGTGGGAAATGAGAGTTAAATTTGCCCATCCAGACACCTCCAGCTACTCTCTCATTGGTTCTCCCTATTCCTGTTCATTTTCCACAGAAATTGCAAACTGGGCCAAACAGGAGGTTAAAGGCACTGACTCTCCAAGTGGGGAGAGTTTTAGTAAAGCGTCTGGAATGTTGCACCCGAGTACCAGGGGACAAAAACTGAGACACATTTGAACACGTTTCCCGATCACACGGTGGATCATACTCTGGGTTCCACATGCATGTTTTAGCTGAAGGAAGAATCCCTTAAACCTGGAGAGTTGAGACCCATGGAATGGGTACCATGCAATATGACTTCAAAGGGTCTGCATTTGCTCATCAAACCTCACCAATCCTATCACTGCTGCGTTTATGCCGCTGTACACATGCTTGATTCTCTTTTGGAGACATATAAATCCATAGGTTTCAAGATTCTTACTAGTCAGGTATATTCTTAGACGTTTAATATGGGGTGTTGAGTCCACTTCGTTGAGCAAGGAGTAGCTCTTGTCTATTACATATTTGGCTTATGGAACGGTATCTGTGCTAATTTCAATCTCTGGTTTTATGCAGCACCCCAACTCACCTTTCCCCTTAAGCAAGCATAAGTTGGTTTTCTACATTTGAGATCCTGTTCTGTTTTGTAATTCAGTTCCTGTGTAGCCAAGTTTACATTCCGTGTATTAGTGATATCTTATGATGTTTCTTTTTCTGTGTGACTTATGTCACTTAGAATCATCGTACCTGAATCCACTCATTATGCTGCTACGGGCCTGATGACATAGATTTCATTCCTGAGTGATATTGCATTGTACGTAAGTACCACAACTTCTTTATCCATTTTTCACTTTCTGCGATATTGAACTTGTACCATAAACGAGATTCTTGTAAACAGAGCCGGCCCAAACTTTGGGGTGGCTGTGTCTTTTTGATTTTAATTTCCCTAAGCTATAGGACCATAAGTGGAAGTGCCCTAGGCTCTGTTGCTTTGTTTTTTAGATGTTTCAGGAAACACCATACACTTCTCCAGAGTGGCTGTTGGCAATTTACATCCCGCCCATCAGCATAACAAGGCTCCCAATTCTCCATGGCCTGTCCTGCCTTTCTGGATTTTACACATTTTTCAGATGGCCCTTTTGACCGGGGGGCAGTGAGACTTCATTGTACTGCAGATTTCCTTTGCAAGCTTGCTTGGTTGGCCAAAAAGGGCGTATGCGTTTTTTCCTGAATATATTCAGGAAAAAACGCATACGCCCTTTTTGGCCAAGTGCATCATTGTGGACGTTCTGCCTCTTTTCCTATGCTTTACATGCAATTCCAGTCTACCTCCTGAAATCGGATTCCTGCAATTCTGCCCCGCTTTCAAGTCCTCTTGGCAGCCTTACTTCAATATATTTTTGGACGATAGCTGTCATTTATAACTCTGCAGGTTTGTGAATTACAGTGCCCCTGAGCTCCTTTCTTCAACTCGCTTTCTTGTGAGCTGGCCGCAACACCGCAGGATTGCTTCAGGCCCTAGTTTGGTTCCGGCATGGCACGCTGAGCCTTTGGTTAATTCCTCTTCCTGGTGGGAAATGAGAGTTAAATTTGCCCGTCCAGACACCTCCAGCTAGTCTCTCATTGGTTCTCCCTATTCCTGTTCATTTTCCGCAGAAATTGCAAACTGGGCCAAACAGGAGGTTAAAGCCACTGACTCTCCAAGTGGAGAGAGTTTTAGTAAAGCGTCTGGAATGTTGCACCCGAGTACCAGGGGACGAAAACTGAGACACATTTGAACACGTTTCCCGATCACACGGTGGATCATACTCTGGGTTCCACATGCATGTTTTAGCTGAAGGAAGAATCCCTTAAACCTGGAGAGTTGAGAACCATGGAATGGCTACCATGCAATATGACTTCAAAGGGTCTGCATTTGCTCATCAAACCTCACCAATCCTATCACTGCTGCGTTTATGCCGCTGTACACATGCTTGATTCTCTTTTGGAGACATATAAATCCATAGGTTTTAAGATTATTACTAGTCAGGTATATTCTTAGGCGATTAATATGGGGTGTAGAGTCCACTTCGTTGAGCAAGGAGTAGCTCTTGTCTATTACATATTTGGCTTATGGAATGGTATCTGTGCTAATTTCAATCTCTGGTTTTATGCAGAACCCCAACTCACCTTTCCCCTTAAGCAAGCATAAGTTGGTTTTCTACATTTGAGACCGTGTTCTGTTTTGTAATTCAGTTTCTGTGTAGCCAAGTTTACATTCCGTGTAGTAGTGATATCTTATGATGTTTCTTTTTCTGTGTGACTTATCTCACTTAGAATCATCGTACCTGAATCCACTCATTATGCTGCTACGGGCCTGATGATATAGATTTCATTGCTGAGTGATATTGCATTGTACGTAAGTACCACAAATTCTTTATCCATTTTTCACCTTCTGTGATATTGAATTTGTACTGTAAATGAGGTTCTTGTAAACAGAGCCGTCCCAAACTTTGGGGTGGCTGTGTCTTTTTGATTTTAATTTCCCTAAGCTATAGGACCATAAGTGGAAGTGCCCTAGGCTCTGTTGCTTTGTTTTTTAGATGTTTCAGGAAACACCATACACTTCTCCAGAGTGGCTGTTGGCAATTTACATCCCGCCCATCAGCATAACAAGGCTCCCAGTCCTCCATGGCCTGTCCTGCCTTTCTGGATTTTACACTTTTTTCAGATGGCCCTTTTGACCGGGGGGCAGTGAGACTTCATGGTAGTGCAGATTTCCTTTGCAAGCTTGCTTGGTTGGCCAAAAAGGGCGTATGCATTTTTTCCTGAATATATTCAGGAAAAAACGCATACGCCCTTTTTGGCCAAGTGCATCATTGTGGACGTTCTGCCTCTTTTCCTATGCTTTACATGCAATTCCAGTCTACCTCCTGAAATTGGTTTCCTGCAATCCTGCCCCGCTTTCAAGTCCTCTTGGCAGCCTTACTTCAATATATTTTTGGACGATAGCTGTCATTTTTAACTCTGCAGGTTTGTGAATTACAGTGCCCCTGAGCTCCTTTCTTCAACTCACTTTCTTGTGAGCTGGCCGCAACACTGCAGGATTGCTTCAGGCCCTAGTGTGGTTCCGGCATGGCACGCTGAGCCTTTGGTTAATTCCACTTCCTGGTGGGAAATGAGAGTTAAATTTGCCCATCCAGACACCTCCAGCTACTCTCTCATTGGTTCTCCCTATTCCTGTTCATTTTCCACAGAAATTGCAAACTGGGCCAAACAGGAGGTTAAAGGCACTGACTCTCCAAGTGGGGAGAGTGTTAGTAAAGCGTCTGGAATGTTGCACCCGAGTACCAGGGGACAAAAACTGAGACACATTTGAACACGTTTCCCGATCACACGGTGGATCATACTCTGGGTTCCACATGCATGTTTTAGCTGAAGGAAGAATCCCTTAAACCTGGAGAGTTGAGACCCATGGAATGGGTACCATGCAATATGACTTCAAAGGGTCTGCATTTGCTCATCAAACCTCACCAATCCTATCACTGCTGCGTTTATGCCGCTGTACACATGCTTGATTCTCTTTTGGAGACATATAAATCCATAGGTTTCAAGATTCTTACTAGTCAGGTATATTCTTAGACGTTTAATATGGGGTGTTGAGTCCACTTCGTTGAGCAAGGAGTAGCTCTTGTCTATTACATATTTGGCTTATGGAACGGTATCTGTGCTAATTTCAATCTCTGGTTTTATGCAGCACCCCAACTCACCTTTCCCCTTAAGCAAGCATAAGTTGGTTTTCTACATTTGAGATCCTGTTCTGTTTTGTAATTCAGTTCCTGTGTAGCCAAGTTTACATTCCGTGTATTAGTGATATCTTATGATGTTTCTTTTTCTGTGTGACTTATGTCACTTAGAATCATCGTACCTGAATCCACTCATTATGCTGCTACGGGCCTGATGACATAGATTTCATTCCTGAGTGATATTGCATTGTACGTAAGTACCACAACTTCTTTATCCATTTTTCACTTTCTGCGATATTGAACTTGTACCATAAACGAGATTCTTGTAAACAGAGCCGGCCCAAACTTTGGGGTGGCTGTGTCTTTTTGATTTTAATTTCCCTAAGCTATAGGACCATAAGTGGAAGTGCCCTAGGCTCTGTTGCTTTGTTTTTTAGATGTTTCAGGAAACACCATACACTTCTCCAGAGTGGCTGTTGGCAATTTACATCCCGCCCATCAGCATAACAAGGCTCCCAATTCTCCATGGCCTGTCCTGCCTTTCTGGATTTTACACATTTTTCAGATGGCCCTTTTGACCGGGGGGCAGTGAGACTTCATTGTACTGCAGATTTCCTTTGCAAGCTTGCTTGGTTGGCCAAAAAGGGCGTATGCGTTTTTTCCTGAATATATTCAGGAAAAAACGCATACGCCCTTTTTGGCCAAGTGCATCATTGTGGACGTTCTGCCTCTTTTCCTATGCTTTACATGCAATTCCAGTCTACCTCCTGAAATCGGATTCCTGCAATTCTGCCCCGCTTTCAAGTCCTCTTGGCAGCCTTACTTCAATATATTTTTGGACGATAGCTGTCATTTATAACTCTGCAGGTTTGTGAATTACAGTGCCCCTGAGCTCCTTTCTTCAACTCGCTTTCTTGTGAGCTGGCCGCAACACCGCAGGATTGCTTCAGGCCCTAGTTTGGTTCCGGCATGGCACGCTGAGCCTTTGGTTAATTCCTCTTCCTGGTGGGAAATGAGAGTTAAATTTGCCCGTCCAGACACCTCCAGCTAGTCTCTCATTGGTTCTCCCTATTCCTGTTCATTTTCCGCAGAAATTGCAAACTGGGCCAAACAGGAGGTTAAAGGCACTGACTCTCCAAGTGGAGAGAGTTTTAGTAAAGCGTCTGGAATGTTGCACCCGAGTACCAGGGGACGAAAACTGAGACACATTTGAACACGTTTCCCGATCACACGGTGGATCATACTCTGGGTTCCACATGCATGTTTTAGCTGAAGGAAGAATCCCTTAAACCTGGAGAGTTGAGACCCATGGAATGGGTACCATGCAATATGACTTCAAAGGTTCTGCATTGGCTCACCGAACCTCACCAATCCTATCACTGCTGCGCTTATGCCACTGTACACACGCTTGATTCTCTTTCGGAGACATATAAATCCATAGATTTTAAGATTCTTCCTAGTCAGGTATATTCTTAGACGTTTAATATGGGGTGTTGAGTCCTCTTCGTTGAGCAAGGAGTAGCTCTTGTCTATTACATATTTGGCTTATGGAACGGTATCTGTGCTAATTTCAATCTCTGGTTTTATGCAGCACCCCAACTCACCTTTCCCCTTAAGCAAGCATAAGTTGGTTTTCTACATTTGAGATCCTGTTCTGTTTTGTAATTCAGTTCCTGTGTAGCCAAGATTACATTCCATGTATTAGTGATATCTTATGATATTTCTTTTTCTGTGTGACTTATATCACTTAGAATCATCGTACCTGAATCCATTCATTATGCTGTTACGGGACTGATGACATAGATTTCATTGCTGAGTGATATTGCATTGTACGTAAGTACCACAACTTCTTTATCCATTTTTCGCTTTCTGTGATATTGAACTTGTACCGTAAACGAGGTTCTTGTAAACAGAGCCGTCCCAAACTTTGGGGTGGCTGTGTCTTTTTGATTTTAATTTCCCTAAGCTACCGGACCATAAGTGGCAGTGCCCTAGGCTCTGTTGCTTTGTTTTTTAGATGTTTCAGGAAACACCATACACTTCTCCAGAGTGGCTGTTGGCAATTTACATCCCGCCCATCAGCATAACAAGGCTCCCAGTTCTCCATGGCCTGTCCGGCCTTTCTGGATTTTACACTTTTTTCAGATGGCCCTTTTGACCGGGGGGCAGTGAGACTTCATTGTAGTGCAGATTTCCTTTGCAAGCTTGCTTGGTTGGCCAAAAAGGGCGTATGCGTTTTTTCCTGAATATATACAGGAAAAAATGCATACGCCCTTTTTGGCCAAGTGCATCATTGTGGACGTTCTGCCTCTTTTCCTATGCTTTACATGCAATTCCAGTCTACCTCCTGAAATCGGTTTCCTGCAATTCTGCCCCGCTTTCAAGTCCTCTTGGCAGCCTTACTTCAATATATTTTTGGACGATAGCTGTCATTTTTAACTCTGCAGGTTTGTGAATTACAGTGCCCCTGAGCTCCTTTCTTCAACTCGCTTTCTTGTGAGCTGGGCGCAACACCGCAGGATTGCTTCAGGCCCTAGTGTGGTTCCGGCATGGCATGCTGAGCCTTTGGTTAATTCCTCTTCCTGGTGAGAAATGAGAGTTAAATTTGCCCGTCCAGACACCTCCATCTAGTCTCTCATTGGTTCTCCCTATTCCTGTTCATTTTCCGCAGAAATTGCAAACTGGGCCAAACAGGAGGTTAAAGGCACTGACTCTCCAAGTGGAGAGAGTGTTAGTAAAGCGTCTGGAATGTTGCACCCGAGTACCAGGGGACGAAATCTGGCACATTTGAACACGTTTCCCGATCACACGGTGGATCATACTCTGGGTTCCACATGCATGTTTTAGCTGAAGGAAGAATCCCTTAAACCTGGAGAGTTGAGACCCATGGAATGGCTAGCATGCAATATGACTTCAAAGGGTCTGCATTTGCTCATCAAACCTCACCAATCCTATCACTGCTGCGTTTATGCCGCTGTACACATGCTTGATTCTCTTTTGGAGACATATAAATCCATAGGTTTTAAGATTATTACTAGTCAGGTATATTCTTAGGCGATTAATATGGGGTGTAGAGTCCACTTCGTTGAGCAAGGAGTAGCTCTTGTCTATTACATATTTGGCTTATGGAATGGTATCTGTGCTAATTTCAATCTCTGGTTTTATGCAGAACCCCAACTCACCTTTCCCCTTAAGCAAGCATAAGTTGGTTTTCTACATTTGAGACCGTGTTCTGTTTCGTAATTCAGTTTCTGTGTAGCCAAGTTTTCATTCCGTGTAGTAGTGATATCTTATGATGTTTCTTTTTCTGTGTGACTTATCTCACTTAGAATCATCGTACCTGAATCCACTCATTATGCTGCTACGGGCCTGATGATATAGATTTCATTGCTGAGTGATATTGCATTGTACGTAAGTACCACAAATTCTTTATCCATTTTTCACCTTCTGTGATATTGAATTTGTACTGTAAATGAGGTTCTTGTAAACAGAGCCGTCCCAAACTTTGGGGTGGCTGTGTCTTTTTGATTTTAATTTCCCTAAGCTATAGGACCATAAGTGGAAGTGCCCTAGGCTCTGTTGCTTTGTTTTTTAGATGTTTCAGGAAACACCATACACTTCTCCAGAGTGGCTGTTGGCAATTTACATCCCGCCGATCAGCATAACAAGGCTCCCAGTTCTCCATGGCCTGTCCTGCCTTTCTGGATTTTATACTTTTTTCAGATGGCCCTTTTGACCGGGGGGCAGTGAGACTTCATTGTAGTGCAGATTTCCTTTGCAAGCTTGCTTGGTTGGCCAAAAAGGGCGTATGCGTTTTTTCCTGAATATATTCAGGAAAAAACGCATACGCCCTTTTTGGCCAAGTGCATCATTGTGGACGTTCTGCCTCTTTTCGTATGCTTTACATGCAATTCCAGTCTACCTCCTGAAATCGGTTTCCTGCAATTCTGCCCCGCTTTCAAGTCCTCTTGGCAGCCTTACTTCAATATATTTTTGGACGATAGCTGTCATTTATAACTCTGCAGGTTTGTGAATTACAGTGCCCCTGAGCTCCTTTCTTCAACTCGCTTTCTTGTGAGCTGGCCGCAACACCGCAGGATTGCTTCAGGCCCTAGTGTGGTTCCGGCATGGCACGCTGAGCCTTTGGTTAATTCCTCTTCCTGGTGGGAAATGAGAGTTAAATTTGCCAATCCAGACACCTCCAGCTAGTCTCTCATTTGTTCTCCCTATTCCTGTTCATTTTCCGCAGAAATTGCAAACTGGGCCAAACAGGAGGTTAAAGGCACTGACTCTCCAAGTGGGGAGAGTGTTAGTAAAGCGTCTGGAATGTTGCACCCAAGTACCAGCGGAGAAAATCTGAGACACATTTGAACACGTTTCCCGATTACATGGTGGATCATACTCTGGGTTCCACATGCATGTTTTAGCTGAAGGAAGAATCCCTTAAACCTGGAGAGTTGAGACCCATGGAATGGGTACCATTAAATATGACTTCAAAGGTTCTGCATTGGCTCACCGAACCTCATCAATCCTATCACTGCTGCGCTTATGCCACTGTACACACGCTTGATTCTCTTTCGGAGACATATAAATCCATAGATTTTAAGATTCTTACTAGTCAGGTATATTCTTAGACGTTTAATATGGGGTGTTGAGTCCTCTTCGTTGAGCAAGGAGTAGCTCTTTTCTATTACCTATTTGGCTTATGGAATGGTATCTGTGCTAATTTCAATCTCTGGTTTTATGCAGCACCCCAACTCACCTTTCCCCTTAAGCAAGCATAAGTTGGTTTTCTACATTTTAGACCGTGTTCTGTTTTGTAATTCAGTTTCTGTGTAGCCAAGTTTACATTCCGTGTAGTAGTGATATCTTATGATGTTTCTTTTTCTGTGTGACTTATCTCACTTAGAATCATCGTACCTGAATCCACTCATTATGCTGCTACGGGCCTGATGATATAGATTTCATTGCTGAGTGATATTGCATTGTACGTAAGTACCACAAATTCTTTATCCATTTTTCACCTTCTGTGATATTGAATTTGTACTGTAAATGAGGTTCTTGTAAACAGAGCCGTCCCAAACTTTGGGGTGGCTGTGTCTTTTTGATTTTAATTTCCCTAAGCTATAGGACCATAAGTGGAAGTGCCCTAGGCTCTGTTGCTTTGTTTTTTAGATGTTTCAGGAAACACCATACACTTCTCCAGAGTGGCTGTTGGCAATTTACATCCCGCCCATCAGCATAACAAGGCTCCCAGTCCTCCATGGCCTGTCCTGCCTTTCTGGATTTTACACTTTTTTCAGATGGCCCTTTTGACCGGGGGGCAGTGAGACTTCATGGTAGTGCAGATTTCCTTTGCAAGCTTGCTTGGTTGGCCAAAAAGGGCGTATGCGTTTTTTCCTGAATATATTCAGGAAAAAACGCATACGCCCTTTTTGGCCAAGTGCATCATTGTGGACGTTCTGCCTCTTTTCCTATGCTTTACATGCAATTCCAGTCTACCTCCTGAAATTGGTTTCCTGCAATCCTGCCCCGCTTTCAAGTCCTCTTGGCAGCGTTACTTCAATATATTTTTGGACGATAGCTGTCATTTTTAACTCTGCAAGTTTGTGAATTACAGTGCCCCTGAGCTCCTTTCTTCAACTCACTTTCTTGTGAGCTGGCCGCAACACTGCAGGATTGCTTCAGGCCCTAGTGTGGTTCCGGCATGGCACGCTGAGCCTTTGGTTAATTCCACTTCCTGGTGGGAAATGAGAGTTAAATTTGCCCATCCAGACACCTCCAGCTAGTCTCTCATTGGTTCTCCCTATTCCTGTTCATTTTCCACAGAAATTGCAAACTGGGCCAAACAGGAGGTTAAAGGCACTGACTCTCCAAGTGGGGAGAGTGTTAGTAAAGCGTCTGGAATGTTGCACCCGAGTACCAGGGGACAAAAACTGAGACACATTTGAACACGTTTCCCGATCACACGGTGGATCATACTCTGGGTTCCACATGCATGTTTTAGCTGAAGGAAGAATCCCTTAAACCTGGAGAGTTGAGACCCATGGAATGGGTACCATGCAATATGACTTCAAAGGGTCTGCATTTGCTCATCAAACCTCACCAATCCTATCACTGCTGCGTTTATGCCGCTGTACACATGCTTGATTCTCTTTTGGAGACATATAAATCCATAGGTTTCAAGATTCTTACTAGTCAGGTATATTCTTAGACGTTTAATATGGGGTGTTGAGTCCACTTCGTTGAGCAAGGAGTAGCTCTTGTCTATTACATATTTGGCTTATGGAACGGTATCTGTGCTAATTTCAATCTCTGGTTTTATGCAGCACCCCAACTCACCTTTCCCCTTAAGCAAGCATAAGTTGGTTTTCTACATTTGAGATCCTGTTCTGTTTTGTAATTCAGTTCCTGTGTAGCCAAGTTTACATTCCGTGTATTAGTGATATCTTATGATGTTTCTTTTTCTGTGTGACTTATGTCACTTAGAATCATCGTACCTGAATCCACTCATTATGCTGCTACGGGCCTGATGACATAGATTTCATTCCTGAGTGATATTGCATTGTACGTAAGTACCACAACTTCTTTATCCATTTTGCACTTTCTGCGATATTGAACTTGTACCATAAACGAGATTCTTGTAAACAGAGCCGGCCCAAACTTTGGGGTGGCTGTGTCTTTTTGATTTTAATTTCCCTAAGCTATAGGACCATAAGTGGAAGTGCCCTAGGCTCTGTTGCTTTGTTTTTTAGATGTTTCAGGAAACACCATACACTTCTCCAGAGTGGCTGTTGGCAATTTACATCCCGCCCATCAGCATAACAAGGCTCCCAGTTCTCCATGGCCTGTCCGGCCTTTCTGGATTTTACACTTTTTTCAGATGGCCCTTTTGACCGGGGGGCAGTGAGACTTCATTGTAGTGCAGATTTCCTTTGCAAGCTTGCTTGGTTGGCCAAAAAGGGCGTATGCGTTTTTTCCTGAATATATTCAGGAAAAAATGCATACGCCCTTTTTGGCCAAGTGCATCATTGTGGACGTTCTGCCTCTTTTCCTATGCTTTACATGCAATTCCAGTCTACCTCCTGAAATCGGTTTCCTGCAATTCTGCCCCGCTTTCAAGTCCTCTTGGCAGCCTTACTTCAATATATTTTTGGACGATAGCTGTCATTTTTAACTCTGCAGGTTTGTGAATTACAGTGCCCCTGAGCTCCTTTCTTCAACTCGCTTTCTTGTGAGCTGGGCGCAACACCGCAGGATTGCTTCAGGCCCTAGTGTGGTTCCGGCATGGCATGCTGAGCCTTTGGTTAATTCCTCTTCCTGGTGAGAAATGAGAGTTAAATTTGCCCGTCCAGACACCTCCATCTAGTCTCTCATTGGTTCTCCCTATTCCTGTTCATTTTCCGCAGAAATTGCAAACTGGGCCAAACAGGAGGTTAAAGGCACTGACTCTCCAAGTGGAGAGAGTGTTAGTAAAGCGTCTGGAATGTTGCACCCGAGTACCAGGGGACGAAATCTGGCACATTTGAACACGTTTCCCGATCACACGGTGGATCATACTCTGGGTTCCACATGCATGTTTTAGCTGAAGGAAGAATCCCTTAAACCTGGAGAGTTGAGACCCATGGAATGGCTAGCATGCAATATGACTTCAAAGGGTCTGCATTTGCTCATCAAACCTCACCAATCTTATCACTGCTGCGTTTATGCCGCTGTACACATGCTTGATTCTCTTTTGGAGACATATAAATCCATAGGTTTTAAGATTATTACTAGTCAGGTATATTCTTAGGCGATTAATATGGGGTGTAGAGTCCACTTCGTTGAGCAAGGAGTAGCTCTTGTCTATTACATATTTGGCTTATGGAATGGTATCTGTGCTAATTTCAATCTCTGGTTTTATGCAGAACCCCAACTCACCTTTCCCCTTAAGCAAGCATAAGTTGGTTTTCTACATTTGAGACCGTGTTCTGTTTTGTAATTCAGTTTCTGTGTAGCCAAGTTTTCATTCCGTGTAGTAGTGATATCTTATGATGTTTCTTTTTCTGTGTGACTTATCTCACTTAGAATCATCGTACCTGAATCCACTCATTATGCTGCTACGGGCCTGATGATATAGATTTCATTGCTGAGTGATATTGCATTGTACGTAAGTACCACAAATTCTTTATCCATTTTTCACCTTCTGTGATATTGAATTTGTACTGTAAATGAGGTTCTTGTAAACAGAGCCGTCCCAAACTTTGGGGTGGCTGTGTCTTTTTGATTTTAATTTCCCTAAGCTATAGGACCATAAGTGGAAGTGCCCTAGGCTCTGTTGCTTTGTTTTTTAGATGTTTCAGGAAACACCATACACTTCTCCAGAGTGGCTGTTGGCAATTTACATCCCGCCGATCAGCATAACAAGGCTCCCAGTTCTCCATGGCCTGTCCTGCCTTTCTGGATTTTATACTTTTTTCAGATGGCCCTTTTGACCGGGGGGCAGTGAGACTTCATTGTAGTGCAGATTTCCTTTGCAAGCTTGCTTGGTTGGCCAAAAAGGGCGTATGCGTTTTTTCCTGAATATATTCAGGAAAAAACGCATACGCCCTTTTTGGCCAAGTGCATCATTGTGGACGTTCTGCCTCTTTTCGTATGCTTTACATGCAATTCCAGTCTACCTCCTGAAATCGGTTTCCTGCAATTCTGCCCTGCTTTCAAGTCCTCTTGGCAGCCTTACTTCAATATATTTTTGGACGATAGCTGTCATTTTTAACTCTGCAGGTTTGTGAATTACAGTGCCCCTGAGCTCCTTTCTTCAACTCGCTTTCTTGTGAGCTGGGCGCAACACCGCAGGATTGCTTCAGGCCCTAGTGTGGTTCCGGCATGGCACGCTGAGCCTTTGGTTAATTCCTCTTCCTGGTGGGAAATGAGAGTTAAATTTGCCCGTCCAGACACCTCCAGCTAGTCTCTTATTGGTTCTCCCTATTCCTGTTCATTTACCGCAGAAATTGCAAACTGGGCCAAACAGGAGGTTAAAGGCACTGACTCTCCAAGTGAGGAGAGTGTTAGTAAAGCGTCTGGAATGTTGCACCCGAGTACCAGGGGACGAAATCTGACACATTTGAACACGTTTCCCGATCACACGGTGGATCATACTCTGGGTTCCACATGCATGTTTTAGCTGAAGGAAGAATCCCTTAAACCTGGAGAGTTGAGACCCATGGAATGGGTACCATGCAATATGACTTCAAAGGGTCTGCATTGGCTCACCGAACCTCACCAATCCTATCACTGCTGCGCTTATGCCACTGTACACACCCTTGATTCTCTTTCGGAGACATATAAATCCATAGGTTTTAAGATTCTTCCTAGTCAGGTATATTCTTAGACGTTTAATATGGGGTGTTGAGTCCTCTTCGTTGAGCAAGGAGTAGCTCTTGTCTATTACATATTTGGCTTATGGAACGGTATCTGTGCTAATTTCAATCTCTGGTTTTATGCAGCACCCCAACTCACCTTTCCCCTTAAGCAAGCATAAGTTGGTTTTCTACATTTGAGACCTTGTTCTGTTTTGTAATTCAGTTCCTGTGTAGCCAAGTTTACATTCCGTGTATTAGTGATATCTTATGATGTTTCTTTTTCTGTGTGACTTATCTCACTTAGAATCATCGTACCTGAATCCACTCATTATGCTGCTATGGGCCTGATGACATAGATTTCATTGCTGAGTGATATTGCATTGTACGTAAGTACCACAACTTCTTTATCCATTTTTCGCTTTCTGTGATATTGAACTTGTACCGTAAACGAGGTTCTTGTAAACAGAGCCGTCCCAAACTTTGGGGTGGCTGTGTTTTTTTGATTTTAATTTCCCTAAGCTATACGACCATAAGTGGAAGTGCCCTAGGCTCTGTTGCTTTGTTTTTTAGATGTTTCAGGAAACACCATACACTTCTCCAGAGTGGCTGTTGGCAATTTACATCCCGCCCATCAGCATAACAAGGCTCCCAGTTCTCCATGGCCTGTCCGGCCTTTCTGGATTTTACACTTTTTTCAGATGGCCCTTTTGACTGGGGGGCAGTGAGACTTCATTGTAGTGCAGATTTCCTTTGCAAGCTTGCTTGGTTGGCCAAAAAGGGCGTATGCGTTTTTTCCTGAATATATTCAGGAAAAAACGCATATGCCCTTTTTGGCCAAGTGCATCATTGTGGACGTTCTGCCTCTTTTCCTATGCTTTACATGCAATTCCAGTCTACCTCCTGAAATCGGTTTCCTGCAATTCTGCCCCGCTTTCAAGTCCTCTTGGCAGCCTTACTTCAATATATTTTTGGACGATAGCTGTCATTTATAACTCTGCAGGTTTGTGAATTACAGTGCCCCTGAGCTCCTTTCTTCAACTCGCTTTCTTGTGAGCTGGCCGCAACACCGCAGGATTGCTTCAGGCCCTAGTGTGGTTCCGGCATGGCACGCTGAGCCTTTGGTTAATTCCTCTTCCTGGTGGGAAATGAGAGTTAAATTTGCCAATCCAGACACCTCCAGCTAGTCTCTCATTTGTTCTCCCTATTCCTGTTCATTTTCCGCAGAAATTGCAAACTGGGCCAAACAGGAGGTTAAAGGCACTGACTCTCCAAGTGGGGAGAGTGTTAGTAAAGCGTCTGGAATGTTGCACCCAAGTACCAGCGGAGAAAATCTGAGACACATTTGAACACGTTTCCCGATTACATGGTGGATCATACTCTGGGTTCCACATGCATGTTTTAGCTGAAGGAAGAATCCCTTAAACCTGGAGAGTTGAGACCCATGGAATGGCTACCATGCAATATGACTTCAAAGGGTCTGCATTTGCTCATCAAACCTCACCAATCCTATCACTGCTGCGTTTATGCCGCTGTACACATGCTTGATTCTCTTTTGGAGACATATAAATCCATAGGTTTTAAGATTATTACTAGTCAGGTATATTCTTAGGCGATTAATATGGGGTGTAGAGTCCACTTCGTTGAGCAAGGAGTAGCTCTTGTCTATTACATATTTGGCTTATGGAATGGTATCTGTGCTAATTTCAATCTCTGGTTTTATGCAGAACCCCAACTCACCTTTCCCCTTAAGCAAGCATAAGTTGGTTTTCTACATTTGAGACCGTGTTCTGTTTTGTAATTCAGTTTCTGTGTAGCCAAGTTTTCATTCCGTGTAGTAGTGATATCTTATGATGTTTCTTTTTCTGTGTGACTTATCTCACTTAGAATCATCGTACCTGAATCCACTCATTATGCTGCTACGGGCCTGATGATATAGATTTCATTGCTGAGTGATATTGCATTGTACGTAAGTACCACAAATTCTTTATCCATTTTTCACCTTCTGTGATATTG
This sequence comes from Pseudorca crassidens, assembly GCF_039906515.1. Classification (NCBI taxonomy): domain Eukaryota; kingdom Metazoa; phylum Chordata; class Mammalia; order Artiodactyla; family Delphinidae; genus Pseudorca; species Pseudorca crassidens. Next base: position 166,127,579 of record NC_090296.1, read on the forward strand.
AATTTGTACTGTAAATGAGGTTCTTGTAAACAGAGCCATCCCAAACTTTGGGGTGGCTGTGTCTTTTTGATTTTAATTTCCCTAAGCTATAGGACCATAAGTGGAAGTGCCCTAGGCTCTGTTGCTTTGTTTTTTAGATGTTTCAGGAAACACCATACACTTCTCCAGAGTGGCTGTTGGCAATTTACATCCCGCCCATCAGCATAACAAGGCTCCCAGTTCTCCATGGCCTGTCCGGGCTTTCTGGATTTTACACTTTTTTCGGATGGCCCTTTTGACTGGGGGGCAGTGAGACTTCATTGTAGTGCAGATTTCCTTTGCAAGCTTGCTTGGTTGGCCAAAAAGGGCATATGCGTTTTTTCCTGAATATATTCAGGAAAAAACGCATACGCCCTTTTTGGCCAAGTGCATCATTGTGGACGTTCTGCCTCTTTTCCTATGCTTTACATGGAATTCCAGTCTACCTCCTGAAATCGGTTTCCTACAATTCTGCCCCGCTTTCAAGTCCTCTTGGCAGCCTTACTTCAATATATTTTTGGACGATAGCTGTCATTTATAACTCTGCAGGTTTGTGAATTACAGTGCCCCTGAGCTCCTTTCTTCAACTCGCTTTCTTGTGAGCTGGCCGCAACACCGCAGGATTGCTTCAGGCCCTAGTGTCGTTCCGGCATTGCACACTGAGCCTTTGGTTAATTCCTCTTCCTGGTGGGAAATGAGAGTTAAATTTGCCCGTCCAGACACCTCCAGCTAGTCTCTCACTGGTTCTCCCTATTCCTGTTCATCTTCCGCAAATATTGCAAACTGGGCCAAACAGGAGGTTAAAGGCACTGACTCTCCAAGTGGGGAGAGTGTTAGTAAAGCGTCTGGAATGTTGCACCCGAGTACCAGGGGACAAAACCTGAGACACATTTGAACACGTTTCCCGATCACATGGTGGATCATACTCTGGGTTCCACATGCATGTTTTAGCTGAAGGAAGAATCCCTTAAACCTGGAGAGTTGAGACCCATGGAATGGGTACCATGCAATATGACTTCAAAGGTTCTGCATTTGCTCACCGAACCTCACCAATCCTATCACTGCTGCATTTATGCCGCTGTAGACACGCTTGATTCTCTTTCGGAGACATATAAATCCATAGATTTTAAGATTCTTCCTAGTCAGGTATATTCTTAGACGTTTAATATGGGGTGTTGAGTCCTCTTCGTTGAGCAAGGAGTAGCTCTTGTCTATTACATATTTGGCTTATGGAATGGTATCTGTGCTAATTTCAATCTCTGGTTTTATGCAGCACCCCAACTCACCTTTCCCCTTAAGCAAGCATAAGTTGGTTTTCTACATTTGAGATCCTGTTCTGTTTTGTAATTCAGTTCCTGTGTAGCCAAGTTTACATTCCGTGTATTAGTGATATCTTATGATGTTTCTTTTTCTGTGTGACTTATGTCACTTAGAATCATCGTACCTGAATCCACTCATTATGCTGCTACGGGCCTGATGACATAGATTTCATTCCTGAGTGATATTGCATTGTACGTAAGTACCACAACTTCTTTATCCATTTTTCACTTTCTGCGATATTGAACTTGTACCATAAACGAGATTCTTGTAAACAGAGCCGGCCCAAACTTTGGGGTGGCTGTGTCTTTTTGATTTTAATTTCCCTAAGCTATAGGACCATAAGTGGAAGTGCCCTAGGCTCTGTTGCTTTGTTTTTTAGATGTTTCAGGAAACACCATACACTTCTCCAGAGTGGCTGTTGGCAATTTACATCCCACCCATCAGCATAACAAGGCTCCCAATTCTCCATGGCCTGTCCTGCCTTTCTGGATTTTACACATTTTTCAGATGGCCCTTTTGACCGGGGGGCAGTGAGACTTCATTGTACTGCAGATTTCCTTTGCAAGCTTGCTTGGTTGGCCAAAAAGGGCGTATGCATTTTTTCCTGAATATATTCAGGAAAAAACGCATACGCCCTTTTTGGCCAAGTGCATCATTGTGGACGTTCTGCCTCTTTTCCTATGCTTTACATGTAATTCCAGTCTACCTCCTGAAATCGGATTCCTGCAATTCTGCCCTGCTTTCGAGTCCTCTTGGCAGCCTTACTTCAATATATTTTTGGACGATAGCTGTCATTTATAACTCTGCAGGTTTGTGAATTACAGTGCCCCTGAGCTCCTTTCTTCAACTCGCTTTCTTGTGAGCTGGCCGCAACACCGCAGCATTGCTTCAGGCCCTAGTGTGGTTCCGGCATGGCACGCTGAGCCTTTGGTTAATTCCTCTTCCTGGTGGGAAATGAGAGTTAAATTTGCCCATCCAGACACCTCCAGCTAGTCTCTCATTGGTTCTCCCTATTCCTGTTCATTTTCCGCAGAAATTGCAAACTGGGCCAAACAGGAAGTTAAAGGCACTGTCTCTCCAAGTGGGGAGAGTGTTAGTAAAGCGTCTGGAATGTTGCACCTGAGTACAAGGGGACGAAATCTGACACATTTGAACACGTGTCCCGATCACACGGTGGATCATACTCTGGGTTCCACATGCATGTTTTAGTTGAAGGAAGAATCCCTTAAACCTGGAGAGTTGAGACCCATGGAATGGGTACCATGCAATATGACTTCAAAGGGTCTGCATTTGCTCACCGAACCTCACCAATCCTATCACTGCTGTATTTATGCCGCTGTAGACACGCTTGATTCTCTTTCGGAGACATATAAATCCATAGGTTTTAAGATTCTTACTAGTCAGGTATATTCTTAGGCGTTTAATATGGGGTGTTGAGTCCACTTCGTTGAGCAAGGAGTAGCTATTGTCTATTACCTATTTGGCTTATGGAATGGTATCTGTGCTAATTTCCATCTCTGGTTTTATGCAGCACCCCAACTCACCTTTCCCCTTAAGCAAGCATAAGTTGGTTTTCTACATTTGAGATCCTGTTCTGTTTTGTAATTCAGTTCCTGTGTAGCCAAGTTTACATTCCATGTATTAGTGATATCTTATGATGTTTCTTTTTCTGTGTGACTTATGTCACTTAGAATCATCGTACCTGAATCCACTCATTATGCTGCTCCGGGCCTGATGACATAGATTTCATTCCTGAGTGATATTGCATTGTACGTAAGTACCACAACTTCTTTATCCATTTTTCACTTTCTGCGATATTGAACTTGTACCATAAACGAGATTCTTGTAAACAGAGCCGGCCCAGACTTTGGGGTGGCTGTGTCTTTTTGATTTTAATTTCCCTAAGCTATAGGACCATAAGTGGAAGTGCCCTAGGCTCTGTTGCTTTGTTTTTTAGATGTTTCAGGAAACACCATACACTTCTCCAGAGTGGCTGTTGGCAATTTACATCCCGCCCATCAGCATAACAAGGCTCCCAATTCTCCATGGCCTGTCCTGCCTTTCTGGATTTTACACATTTTTCAGATGGCCCTTTTGACCGGGGGGCAGTGAGACTTCATTGTACTGCAGATTTCCTTTGCAAGCTTGCTTGGTTGGCCAAAAAGTGCGTATGCGTTTTTTCCTGAATATATTCAGGAAAAAACGCATACGCCCTTTTTGGCCAAGTGCATCATTGTGGACGTTCTGCCTCTTTTCCTATGCTTTACATGTAATTCCAGTCTACCTCCTGAAATCGGATTCCTGCAATTCTGCCCCGCTTTCGAGTCCTCTTGGCAGCCTTACTTCAATATATTTTTGGACGATAGCTGTCATTTATAACTCTGCAGGTTTGTGAATTACAGTGCCCCTGAGCTCCTTTCTTCAACTCGCTTTCTTGTGAGCTGGCCGCAACACCGCAGCATTGCTTCAGGCCCTAGTGTGGTTCCGGCATGGCACGCTGAGCCTTTGGTTAATTCCTCTTCCTGGTGGGAAATGAGAGTTAAATTTGCCCGTCCAGACACCTCCAGCTAGTCTCTCATTGGTTCTCCCTATTCCTGTTCATTTTCCGCAGAAATTGCAAACTGGGCCAAACAGGAGGTTAAAGGCACTGACTCTCCAAGTGGAGAGAGTTTTAGTAAAGCGTCTGGAATGTTGCACCCGAGTACCAGGGGACAAAAACTGAGACACATTTGAACACGTTTCCCGATCACACGGTGGATCATACTCTGGGTTCCACATGCATGTTTTAGCTGAAGGAAGAATCCCTTAAACCTGGAGAGTTGAGACCCATGGAATGGGTACCATGCAATATGACTTCAAAGGTTCTGCATTGGCTCACCGAACCTCACCAATCCTATCACTGCTGCTTTTATGCTGCTGTACACATGCTTGATTCTCTTTTGGAGACATATAAATCCATAGGTTTTAAGATTATTACTAGTCAGGTATATTCTTAGACGTTTAATATGGGGTGTAGAGTCCACTTCGTTGAGCAAGGAGTAGCTCTTGTCTATTACATATTTGGCTTATGGAATGGTATCTGTGCTAATTTCAATCTCTGGTTTTATGCAGCACCCCAACTCACCTTTCCCCTTAAGCAAGCATAAGTTGGTTTTCTACATTTGAGATCCTGTTCTGTTTTGTAATTCAGTTCCTGTGTAGCCAAGTTTACATTCCGTGTATTAGTGATATCTTATGATGTTTCTTTTTCTGTGTGACTTATGTCACTTAGAATCATCGTACCTGAATCCACTCATTATGCTGCTATGGGCCTGATGACATAGATTTCATTGCTGAGTGATATTGCATTGTACTAAGTACCACAACTTCTTTATCCATTTTTCGCTTTCTGTGATATTGAACTTGTACCGTAAACGAGGATCTTGTAAACAGAGCCGTCCCAAACTTTGGGGTGGCTGTGTCTTTTTGATTTTAATTTCCCTAAGCTATAGGACCATAAGTGGAAGTGCCCTAGGCTCTGTTGCTTTGTTTTTTAGATGTTTCAGGAAACACCATACACTTCTCCAGAGTGGCTGTTGGCAATTTACATCCCGCCCATCAGCATAACAAGGCTCCCAGTTCTCCATGGCCTGTCCGGCCTTTCTGGATTTTACACTTTTTTCAGATGGCCCTTTTGACCGGGGGGCAGTGAGACTTCATGGTAGTGCAGATTTCCTTTGCAAGCTTGCTTGGTTGGCCAAAAAGGGCGTATGCGTTTTTTCCTGAATATATTCAGGAAAAAACGCATACGCCATTTTTGGCCAAGTGCATCATTGTGGACATTCTGTCTCTTTTCCTATGCTTTACATGCAATTCCAGTCTACCTCCTGAAATCGGATTCCTTCAATTCTGCCCCGCTTTCGAGTCCTCTTGGCAGCCTTACTTCAATATATTTTTGGACGATAGCTGTCATTTTTAACTCTGCAGGTTTGTGAATTACAGTGCCCCTGAGCTCCTTTCTTCAACTCACTTTCTTGTGAGCTGGCCGCAACACCGCAGGATTGCTTCAGGCCCTAGTGTGGTTCTGGCATGGCACGCTGAGCCTTTGGTTAATTCCTCTTCCTGGTGGGAAATGAGAGTTAAATTTGCCCATCCAGACACCTCCAGCTAGTCTCTCATTGGTTCTCCCTATTCCTGTTCATTTTCCGCAGAAATTGCAAACTGGGCCAAACAGGAGGTTAAAGGCACTGACTCTCCAAGTGGGGAGAGTGTTAGTAAAGCATCTGGAATGTTGCACCCGAGTACCAGGGGACAAAAACTGAGACACATTTGAACACGTTTCCCGATCACACGGTGGATCATACTCTGGGTTCCACATGCATGTTTTAGCTGAAGGAAGAATCCCTTAAACCTGGAGAGTTGAGACCCATGGAATGGCTACCATGCAATATGACTTCAAAGGGTCTGCATTTGCTCATCAAACCTCACCAATCCTATCACTGCTGCGTTTATGCCGCTGTACACATACTTGATTCTCTTTTGGAGACATATAAATCCATAGGTTTTAAGATTATTACTAGTCAGGTATATTCTTAGGCGATTAATATGGGGTGTAGAGTCCACTTCGTTGAGCAAGGAGTAGCTCTTGTCTATTACATATTTGGCTTATGGAATGGTATCTGTGCTAATTTCAATCTCTGGTTTTATGCAGAACCCCAACTCACCTTTCCCCTTAAGCAAGCATAAGTTGGTTTTCTACATTTGAGACCGTGTTCTGTTTTGTAATTCAGTTTCTGTGTAGCCAAGTTTACATTCCGTGTAGTAGTGATATCTTATGATGTTTCTTTTTCTGTGTGACTTATCTCACTTAGAATCATCGTACCTGAATCCACTCATTATGCTGCTACGGGCCTGATGATATAGATTTCATTGCTGAGTGATATTGCATTGTACGTAAGTACCACAAATTCTTTATCCATTTTTCACCTTCTGTGATATTGAATTTGTACTGTAAATGAGGTTCTTGTAAACAGAGCCGTCCCAAACTTTGGGGTGGCTGTGTCTTTTTGATTTTAATTTCCCTAAGCTATAGGACCATAAGTGGAAGTGCCCTAGGCTCTGTTGCTTTGGTGTTTAGATGTTTCAGGAAACACCATACACTTCTCCAGAGTGGCTGTTGGCAATTTACATCCCGCCCATCAGCATAACAAGGCTCCCAGTCCTCCATGGCCTGTCCTGCCTTTCTGGATTTTACACTTTTTTCAGATGGCCCTTTTGACCGGGGGGCAGTGAGACTTCATGGTAGTGCAGATTTCCTTTGCAAGCTTGCTTGGTTGGCCAAAAAGGGCGTATGCGTTTTTTCCTGAATATATTCAGGAAAAAACGCATACGCCCTTTTTGGCCAAGTGCATCATTGTGGACGTTCTGCCTCTTTTCCTATGCTTTACATGCAATTCCAGTCTACCTCCTGAAATCGGTTTCCTGCAATCCTGCCCCGCTTTCAAGTCCTCTTGGCAGCCTTACTTCAATATATTTTTGGACGATAGCTGTCATTTTTAACTCTGCATGTTTGTGAATTACAGTGCCCCTGAGCTCCTTTCTTCAACTCACTTTCTTGTGAGCTGGTCGCAACACTGCAGGATTGCTTCAGGCCCTAGTGTGGTTCCGGCATGGCACGCTGAGCCTTTGGTTAATTCCACTTCCTGGTGGGAAATGAGAGTTAAATTTGCCCATCCAGACACCTCCAGCTAGTCTCTCATTGGTTCTCCCTATTCCTGTTCATTTTCCGCAGAAATTGCAAACTGGGCCAAACAGGAGGTTAAAGGCACTGACTCTCCAAGTGGGGAGAGTGTTAGTAAAGCGTCTGGAATGTTGCACCCGAGTACCAGGGGACAAAAACTGAGACACATTTGAACACGTTTCCCGATCACACGGTGGATCATACTCTGGGTTCCACATGCATGTTTTAGCTGAAGGAAGAATCCCTTAAACCTGGAGAGTTGAGACCCATGGAATGGCTAGCATGCAATATGACTTCAAAGGGTCTGCATTTGCTCATCAAACCTCACCAATCCTATCACTGCTGCGTTTATGCCGCTGTTCACATGCTTGATTCTCTTTTGGAGACATATAAATCCATAGGTTTCAAGATTCTTACTAGTCAGGTATATTCTTAGACGTTTAATATGGGGTGTTGAGTCCACTTCGTTGAGCAAGGAGTAGCTCTTGTCTATTACATATTTGGCTTATGGAACGGTATCTGTGCTAATTTCAATCTCTGGTTTTATGCAGCACCCCAACTCACCTTTCCCCTTAAGCAAGCATAAGTTGGTTTTCTACATTTGAGATCCTGTTCTGTTTTGTAATTCAGTTCCTGTGTAGCCAAGATTACATTCCATGTATTAGTGATATCTTATGATATTTCTTTTTCTGTGTGACTTATATCACTTAGAATCATCGTATCTGAATCCATTCATTATGCTGTTACGGGCCTGATGACATAGATTTCATTCCTGAGTGATATTGCATTGTACGTAAGTACCACAACTTCTTTATCCATTTTTCACTTTCTGCAATATTGAACTTGTACCATAAACGAGATTCTTGTAAACAGAGCCGGCCCAAACTTTGGGGTGGCTGTGTCTTTTTTATTTTAATTTCCCTAAGCTATAGGACCATAAGTGGAAGTGCCCTAGGCTCTGTTGCTTTGTTTTTTAGATGTTTCAGGAAACACCATACACTTCTCCAGAGTGGCTGTTGGCAATTTACATCCCGCCCATCAGCATAACAAGGCTCCCAATTCTCCATGGCCTGTCCTGCCTTTCTGGATTTTACACATTTTTCAGATGGCCCTTTTGACCGGGGGGCAGTGAGACTTCATTGTAGTGCAGATTTCCTTTGCAAGCTTGCTTGGTTGGCCAAAAAGGGCGTATGCGTTTTTTCCTGAATATATTCAGGAAAAAACGCATACGCCCTTTTTGGCCAAGTGCATCATTGTGGACGTTCTGCCTCTTTTCCTATGCTTTACATGCAATTCCAGTCTACCTCCTGAAATCGGATTCCTGCAATTCTGCCCCGCTTTCGAGTCCTCTTGGCAGCCTTACTTCAATATATTTTTGGACGATAGCTGTCATTTATAACTCTGCAGGTTTGTGAATTACAGTGCCCCTGAGCTCCTTTCTTCAACTCGCTTTCTTGTGAGCTGGCCGCAACACCGCAGGATTGCTTCAGGCCCTAGTGTGGTTCCGGCATGGCACGCTGAGCCTTTGGTTAATTCCTCTTCCTGGTGGGAAATGAGAGTTAAATTTGCCCGTCCAGACACCTCCAGCTAGTCTCTCATTGGTTCTCCCTATTCCTGTTCATTTTCCGCAGAAACGGCAAACTGGGCCAAACAGGAGGTTAAAGGCACTGACTCTCCAAGTGAGGAGAGTGTTAGTAAAGCGTCTGGAATGTTGCACCCGAGTACCAGGGGACGAAAACTGAGACAAATTTGAACACGTTTCCCGATCACACGGTGGATCATACTCTGGGTTCCACATGCATGTTTTAGCTGAAGGAAGAATCCCTTAAACCTGGAGAGTTGAGACCCATGGAATGGGTACCATGCAATATGACTTCAAAGGTTCTGCATTGGCTCACCGAACCTCACCAATCCTATCACTGCTGCGCTTATGCCACTGTACACATGCTTGATTCTCTTTCGGAGACATATAAATCCATAGATTTTAAGATTCTTCCTAGTCAGGTATATTCTTAGACGTTTAATATGGGGTGTTGAGTCCTCTTCGTTGAGCAAGGAGTAGCTCTTGTCTATTACATATTTGGCTTATGGAACGGTATCTGTGCTAATTTCAATCTCTGGTTTTATGCAGCTCCCCAACTCACCTTTCCCCTTAAGCAAGCATAAGTTGGTTTTCTACATTTGAGACCCTGTTCTGTTTTGTAATTCAGTTCCTGTGTAGCCAAGTTTACATTCCGTGTAGTAGTGATATCTTATGATGTTTCTTTTTCTGTGTGACTTATCTCACTTAGAATCATCGTACCTGAATCCACTCATTATGCTGCTACGGGCCTGATGACATAGATTTCATTGCTGAGTGATATTGCATTGTACGTAAGTACCACAACTTCTTTATCCATTTTTCGCTTTCTGTGATATTGAACTTGTACCGTAAACGAGGTTCTTGTAAACAGAGCCGTCCCAAACTTTGGGGTGGCTGTGTCTTTTTGATTTTAATTTCCCTAAGCTACAGGACCATAAGTGGCAGTGCCCTAGGCTCTGTTGCTTTGTTTTTTAGATGTTTCAGGAAACACCATACACTTCTCCAGAGTGGCTGTTGGCAATTTACATCCCGCCCATCAGCATAACAAGGCTCCCAGTTCTCCATGGCCTGTCCGGCCTTTCTGGATTTTACACTTTTTTCAGATGGCCCTTTTGACCGGGGGGCAGTGAGACTTCATTGTAGTGCAGATTTCCTTTGCAAGCTTGCTTGGTTGGCCAAAAAGGGCGTATGCGTTTTTTTCTGAATATATTCAGGAAAAAATGCATACGCCCTTTTTGGCCAACTGCATCATTGTGGACGTTCTGCCTCTTTTCCTATGCTTTACATGCAATTCCAGTCTACCTCCTGAAATCGGTTTCCTGCAATTCTGCCCCGCTTTCAAGTCCTCTTGGCAGCCTTACTTCAATATATTTTTGGACGATAGCTGTCATTTTTAACTCTGCAGGTTTGTGAATTACAGTGCCCCTGAGCTCCTTTCTTCAACTCGCTTTCTTGTGAGCTGGCCGCAACACCGCAGGATTGCTTCAGGCCCTAGTGTGGTTCCGGCATGGCATGCTGAGCCTTTGGTTAATTCCTCTTCCTGGTGGGAAATGAGAGTTAAATTTGCCCGTCCAGACACCTCCATCTAGTCTCTCATTGGTTCTCCCTATTCCTGTTCATTTTCCGCAGAAATTGCAAACTGGGCCAAACAGGAGGTTAAAGGCACTGACTCTCCAAGTGGAGAGAGTGTTAGTAAAGCGTCTGGAATGTTGCACCCGAGTACCAGGGGACGAAATCTGACACATTTGAACACGTTTCCCGATCACACGGTGGATCATACTCTGGGTTCCACATGCATGTTTTAGCTGAAGGAAGAATCCCTTAAACCTGGAGAGTTGAGACCCATGGAATGGGTACCATGCAATATGACTTCAAAGGGTCTGCATTTGCTCACCGAACCTCACCAATCCTATTACTGCTGCATTTATGCCTCTGTAGACACGCTTGATTCTCTTTCGGAGACATATAAATCCATAGGTTTTAAGATACTTACTAGTCAGGTATATTCTTAGGCATTTAATATGGGGTGTTGAGTCCACTTTGTTGAGCAAGGAGTAGCTCTTGTCTATTACCTATTTCGCTTATGGAATGGTATCTGTGCTAATTTCAATCTCTGGTTTTATGCAGCACCCCAACTCACCTTTCCCCTTAAGCAAGCATAAGTTGGTTTTCTACATTTGAGATCCTGTTCTGTTTTGTAATTCAGTTCCTGTGTAGCCAAGTTTACATTCCGTGTATTAGTGATATCTTATGATGTTTCTTTTTCTGTGTGACTTATGTCACTTAGAATCATCGTACCTGAATCCACTCATTATGCTGCTATGGGCCTGATGACATAGATTTCATTCCTGAGTGATATTGCATTGTACGTAAGTACCACAACTTCTTTATCCATTTTTCACCTTCTGTGATATTGAACTTGTACCGTAAACGAGGTTCTTGTAAACAGAGCTGTCCCAAACTTTGGGGTGGCTGTGTCTTTTTGATTTTAATTTCCCTAATTTATAGGACCATAAGTGGAAGTGCCCTAGGCTCTGTTGCTTTGGTTTTTAGATGTTTCAGGAAACACCATACACTTCTCCAGAGTGGCTGTTGGCAATTTACATCCCGCCCATCAGCATAACAAGGCTCCCAGTTCTCCATGACCTGTCCTGCCTTTCTGGATTTTACACATTTTTTAGATGGCCCTTTTGACCGGGGGGCATTGAGACTTCATTGTAGTGCAGATTTCCTTTGCAAGCTTGCTTGGTTGGCCAAAAAGGGCGTATGCGTTTTTTCCTGAATATATTCAGGAAAAAACGCATACGCCCTTTTTGGCCAAGTGCATCATTGTGGACGTTCTGCCTCTTTTCCTATGCTTTACATGCAATTCCAGTCTACCTCCTGAAATCGGTTTCCTGCAATTCTGCCCCGCTTTCAAGTCCTCTTGGCAGCCTTACTTCAATATATTTTTGGACGATAGCTGTCATTTATTACTCTGCATGTTTGTGAATTACAGTGCCCCTGAGCTCCTTTCTTCAACTCGCTTTCTTGTGAGCTGGCCGCAACACCGCAGGATTGCTTCAGGCCCTAGTGTGGTTCCGGCATGGCACGCTGAGCCTTTGGTTAATTCCTCTTCCTGGTGGGAAATGAGAGTTAAATTTGCCCGTTCAGACACCTCCAGCTAGTCTCTCATTGGTTCTCCCTATTCCTGTTCATTTTCCGCAGAAATTGCAAACTGGGCCAAACAGGAGGTTAAAAGCACTGACTCTCCAAGTGGGGAGAGTGTTAGTAAAGCGTCTGGAATGTTGCACCCGAGTACCAGGGGACGAAACCTGAGACACATTTGAACACGTTTCCCAATCACACGGTGGATCATACTCTGGGTTCCACATGGATGTTTTAGCTGAAGGAAGAATCCCTTAAACCTGGAGAGTTGAGACCCATGGAATGGGTACCATGCAATATGACTTCAAAGGTTGTGCATTTGCTCACCGAAAATCAACAATCTTATCACTGCTGCGTTTATGCCGCTGTACACACGCTTGATTCTCTTTCAGAGACATAGAAATCCATAGGTTTTAAGATACTTAGTAGTCAGGTATATTCTTAGGCGTTTAATATGGGGTGTAGAGTCCACTTCGTTGAGCAAGGAGTAGCTCTTGTCTATTACGTATTTGACTTATGGAACGGTATCTGTGCTAATTTCAATCTCTGGTTTTATGCAGCACCCCAACTCACCTTTCCCCTTAAGCAAGCATAAGTTGGTTTTCTACATTTGAGACCCTGTTCTGTTTTGTAATTCAGTTTCTGTGTAGCCAAGTTTACATTCCGTGTAGTCGTGATATCTTATGATTTTTCTTTTTCTGAGTGACTTATTTCACTTAGAATCATCGTACCTGAATCCACTCATTATGCTGCTACGGGCCTGATGATATAGATTTCATTGCTGAGTGATATTGCATTGTACGTAAGTACCACAACTTCTTTATCCATTTTTCACTTTCTGTGATATTGAATTTCTACTGTAAACGAGGTTCTTGTAAACAGAGCCGTCCCAAACTTTGGGGTGGCTGTGTCTTTTTTATTTTAATTTCCCTAAGCTATAGGACCATAAGTGGAAGTGCCCTAGGCTCTGTTGCTTTCTTTTTTAGATGTTTCAGGAAACACCATACACTTCTCCAGAGTGGCTGTTGGCAATTTACATCCCGCCCATCAGCATAACAAGGCTCCCACGTCTCCATGGCCTGTCCTGCCTTTCTGGATTTAACATTTTTTCACATGGCACTTTTGACCGGGGGGCAGTGAGACTTCATTGTAGTGCAGATTTCCTTTGCAAGCTTGCTTGGTTGGCCAAAAAGGGCGTATGCGTTTTTTCCTGAATATACTCAGGAAAAAACGCATACGCCCTTTTTGGCCAAGTGCATCATTGTGGACGTTCTGCCTCTTTTCCTATGCTTTACATGCAATTCAGGTCTACCTCCTGAAATCGGTTTCCTGCAATTCTGCCCCGCTTTCAAATCCTCTTGGCAGCCTTACTTCAATATATTTTTGGACGATAGCTGTCATTTTTAACTCTGCAGGTTTGTGAATTACAGTGCCCCTGAGCTCCTTTCTTCAACTCGCTTTTTTGTGAGCTGGCCGCAACACCGCAGCATTGCTTCAGGCCCTAGTGTGGTTCCGGCATGGCACGCTGAGCCTTTGGTTAATTCCTCTTCCTGGTGGGAAATGAGAGTTAAATTTGCCCATCCAGACACCTCCAGCTAGTCTCTCATTGGTTCTCCCTATTCCTGTTCATTTTCCGCAGAAATTGCAAACTGGGCCAAACAGGAGGTTAAAGGCACTGTCTCTCCAAGTGGGGAGAGTGTTAGTAAAGCGTCTGGAATGTTGCACCTGAGTACAAGGGGACGAAATCTGACACATTTGAACACGTTTCCCGATCACACGGTGGATCATACTCTGGGTTCCACATGCATGTTTTAGCTGAAGGAAGAATCCCTTAAACCTGGAGAGTTGAGACCCATGGAATGGGTACCATGCAATATGACTTCAAAGGGTCTGCATTTGCTCACCGAACCTCACCAATCCTATCACTGCTGTATTTATGCCGCTGTAGACACGCTTGATTCTCTTTCGGAGACATATAAATCCATAGGTTTTAAGATTCTTACTAGTCAGGTATATTCTTAGGCATTTAATATGGGGTGTTGAGTCCACTTCGTTGAGCAAGGAGTAGCTCTTGTCTATTACCTATTTGGCTTATGGAATGGTATCTGTGCTAATTTCAATCTCTGGTTTTATGCAGCACCCCAACTCACCTTTCCCCTTAAGCAAGCATAAGTTGGTTTTCTACATTTGAGATCCTGTTCTGTTTTGTAATTCAGTTCCTGTGTAGCCAAGTTTACATTCCATGTATTAGTGATATCTTATGATGTTTCTTTTTCTGTGTGACTTATGTCACTTAGAATCATCGTACCTGAATCCACTCATTATGCTGCTACGGGCCTGATGACATAGATTTCATTCCTGAGTGATATTGCATTGTACGTAAGTACCACAACTTCTTTATCCATTTTTCACTTTCTGCGATATTGAACTTGTACCATAAACGAGATTCTTGTAAACAGAGCCGGCCCAAACTTTGGGGTGGCTGTGTCTTTTTGATTTTAATTTCCCTAAGCTATAGGACCATAAGTGGAAGTGCCCTAGGCTCTGTTGCTTTGTTTTTTAGATGTTTCAGGAAACACCATACACTTCTCCAGAGTGGCTGTTGGCAATTTACATCCCGCCCATCAGCATAACAAGGCTCCCAATTCTCCATGGCCTGTCCTGCCTTTCTGGATTTTACACATTTTTCAGATGGCCCTTTTGACCGGGGGGCAGTGAGACTTCATTGTAGTGCAGATTTCCTTTGCAAGCTTGCTTGGTTGGCCAAAAAGGGCGTATGCGTTTTTTCCTGAATATATTCAGGAAAAAACGCATACGCCCTTTTTGGCCAAGTGCATCATTGTGGACGTTCTGCCTCTTTTCCTATGCTTTACATGTAATTCCAGTCTACCTCCTGAAATCGGATTCCTGCAATTCTGCCCCGCTTTCGAGTCCTCTTGGCAGCCTTACTTCAATATATTTTTGGACGATAGCTGTCATTTATAACTCTGCAGGTTTGTGAATTACAGTGCCCCTGAGCTCCTTTCTTCAACTCGCTTTCTTGTGAGCTGGCCGCAACACCGCAGCATTGCTTCAGGCCCTAGTGTGGTTCCGGCATGGCACGCTGAGCCTTTGGTTAATTCCTCTTCCTGGTGGGAAATGAGAGTTAAATTTGCCCGTCCAGACACCTCCAGCTAGTCTCTCATTGGTTCTCCCTATTCCTGTTCATTTTCCGCAGAAATTGCAAACTGGGCCAAACAGGAGGTTAAAGGCACTGACTCTCCAAGTGGGGAGAGTTTTAGTAAAGCGTCTGGAATGTTGCACCTGAGTACCAGGGGACAAAAACTGAGACACATTTGAACACGTTTCCCGATCACACGGTGGATCATACTCTGGGTTCCACATGCATGTTTTAGCTGAAGGAAGAATCCCTTAAACCTGGAGAGTTGAGACCCATGGAATGGGTACCATGCAATATGACTTCAAAGGTTCTGCATTGGCTCACCGAACCTCACCAATCCTATCACTGCTGCTTTTATGCTGCTGTACACATGCTTGATTCTCTTTTGGAGACATATAAATCCATAGGATTTAAGATTATTACTAGTCAGGTATATTCTTAGGCGATTAATATGGGGTGTAGAGTCCACTTCGTTGAGCAAGGAGTAGCTCTTGTCTATTACATATTTGGCTTATGGAATGGTATCTGTGCTAATTTCAATCTCTGGTTTTATGCAGCACCCCAACTCACCTTTCCCCTTAAGCAAGCATAAGTTGGTTTTCTATATTTGAGATCCTGTTCTGTTTTGTAATTCAGTTTCTGTGTAGCCAAGTTTACATTCCGTGTATTAGTGATATCTTATGATGTTTCTTTTTCTGTGTGACTTATGTCACTTAGAATCATCGTACCTGAATCCACTCATTATGCTGCTATGGGCCTGATGACATAGATTTCATTGCTGAGTGATATTGCATTGTACGTAAGTACCACAACTTCTTTATCCATTTTTCGCTTTCTGTGATATTGAACTTGTACCGTAAACGAGGATCTTGTAAACAGAGCCGTCCCAAACTTTGGGGTGGCTGTGTCTTTTTGATTTTAATTTCCCTAAGCTATAGGACCATAAGTGGAAGTGCCCTAGGCTCTGTTGCTTTGTTTTTTAGATGTTTCAGGAAACACCATACACTTCTCCAGAGTGGCTGTTGGCAATTTACATCCCGCCCATCAGCATAACAAGGCTCCCAGTTCTCCATGGCCTGTCCGGCCTTTCTGGATTTTACACTTTTTTCAGATGGCCCTTTTGACTGGGGGGCAGTGAGACTTCATTGTAGTGCAGATTTCCTTTGCAAGCTTGCTTGGTTGGCCAAAAAGGGCGTATGCGTTTTTTCCTGAATATATTCAGGAAAAAACGCATACGCCCTTTTTGGCCAAGTGCATCATTGTGGACATTCTGTCTCTTTTCCTATGCTTTACATGCAATTCCAGTCTACCTCCTGAAATCGGATTCCTTCAATTCTGCCCCGCTTTCGAGTCCTCTTGGCAGCCTTACTTCAATATATTTTTGGACGATAGCTGTCATTTATAACTCTGCAGGTTTGTGAATTACAGTGCCCCTGAGCTCCTTTCTTCAACTCGCTTTCTTGTGAGCTGGCCGCAACACCGCAGCATTGCTTCAGGCCCTAGTGTGGTTCCGGCATGGCACGCTGAGCCTTTGGTTAATTCCTCTTCCTGGTGGGAAATGAGAGTTAAATTTGCCCATCCAGACACCTCCAGCTAGTCTCTCATTGGTTCTCCCTATTCCTGTTCATTTTCCGCAGAAATTGTAAACTGGGCCAAACAGGAGGTTAAAGGCACTGACTCTCCAAGTGGGGAGAGTGTTAGTAAAGTGTATGGAATGTTGCACCTGAGTACCAGGGGACGAAATCTGACACATTTGAACACGTTTCCCGATCACACGGTGGATCATACTCTGGGTTCCACATGCATGTTTTAGCTGAAGGAAGAATCCCTTAAACCTGGAGAGTTGAGACCCATGGAATGGCTACCATGCAATATGACTTCAAAGGGTCTGCATTTGCTCATCAAACCTCACCAATCCTATCACTGCTGCATTTATGCCGCTGTACACATGCTTGATTCTCTTTTGGAGACATATAAATCCATAGGTTTTAAGATTATTACTAGTCAGGTATATTCTTAGGCGATTAATATGGGGTGTAGAGTCCACTTCGTTGAGCAAGGAGTAGCTCTTGTCTATTACATATTTGGCTTATGGAATGGTATCTGTGCTAATTTCAATCTCTGGTTTTATGCAGAAGCCCAACTCACCTTTCCCCTTAAGCAAGCATAAGTTGGTTTTCTACATTTGAGACCGTGTTCTGTTTTGTAATTCAGTTTCTGTGTAGCCAAGTTTACATTCCGTGTAGTAGTGATATCTTATGATGTTTCTTTTTCTGTGTGACTTATCTCACTTAGAATCATCGTACCTGAATCCACTCATTATGCTGCTACGGGCCTGATGATATAGATTTCATTGCTGAGTGATATTGCATTGTACGTAAGTACCACAAATTCTTTATCCATTTTTCACCTTCTGTGATATTGAATTTGTACTGTAAATGAGGTTCTTGTAAACAGAGCCGTCCCAAACTTTGGGGTGGCTGTGTCTTTTTGATTTTAATTTCCCTAAGCTATAGGACCATAAGTGGAAGTGCCCTAGGCTCTGTTGCTTTGTTTTTTAGATGTTTCAGGAAACACCATACACTTCTCCAGAGTGGCTGTTGGCAATTTACATCCCGCCCATCAGCATAACAAGGCTCCCAGTACTCCATGGCCTGTCCTGCCTTTCTGGATTTTACACTTTTTTCAGATGGCCCTTTTGACCGGGGGGCAGTGAGACTTCATTGTAGTGCAGATTTCCTTTGCAAGCTTGCTTGGTTGGCCAAAAAGGGCGTATGCATTTTTTCCTGAATATATTCAGGAAAAAACGCATACGCCCTTTTTGGCCAAGTGCATCATTGTGGACGTTCTGCCTCTTTTCCTATGCTTTACATGCAATTCCAGTCTACCTCCTGAAATCGGTTTCCTGCAATCCTGCCCCGCTTTCAAGTCCTCTTGGCAGCCTTACTTCAATATATTTTTGGACGATAGCTGTCATTTTTAACTCTGCAGGTTTGTGAATTACAGTGCCCCTGAGCTCCTTTCTTCAACTCACTTTCTTGTGAGCTGGCCGCAACACCGCAGGATTGCTTCATGCCCTAGTGTGGTTCTGGCATGGCACGCTGAGCCTTTGGTTAATTCCTCTTCCTGGTGGGAAATGAGAGTTAAATTTGCCCATCCAGACACCTCCAGCTAGTCTCTCATTGGTTCTCCCTATTCCTGTTCATTTTCCGCAGAAATTGCAAACTGGGCCAAACAGGAGGTTAAAGGCACTGACTCTCCAAGTGGGGAGAGTGTTAGTAAAGCATCTGGAATGTTGCACCCGAGTACCAGGGGACAAAAACTGAGACACATTTGAACACGTTTCCCGATCACACGGTGGATCATACTCTGGGTTCCACATGCATGTTTTAGCTGAAGGAAGAATCCCTTAAACCTGGAGAGTTGAGACCCATGGAATGGCTACCATGCAATATGACTTCAAAGGGTCTGCATTTGCTCATCAAACCTCACCAATCCTATCACTGCTGCGTTTATGCCGCTGTACACATG
The DNA here is from genome assembly GCF_039906515.1 of Pseudorca crassidens. Classification (NCBI taxonomy): domain Eukaryota; kingdom Metazoa; phylum Chordata; class Mammalia; order Artiodactyla; family Delphinidae; genus Pseudorca; species Pseudorca crassidens. The sequence continues at coordinate 166,146,056 of NC_090296.1, forward strand.
CTTGATTCTCTTTTGGAGACATATAAATCCATAGGTTTTAAGATTATTACTAGTCAGGTATATTCTTAGGCGATTAATATGGGGTGTAGAGTCCACTTCGTTGAGCAAGGAGTAGCTCTTGTCTATTACATATTTGGCTTATGGAATGGTATCTGTGCTAATTTCAATCTCTGGTTTTATGCAGAACCCCAACTCACCTTTCCCCTTAAGCAAGCATAAGTTGGTTTTCTACATTTGAGACCGTGTTCTGTTTTGTAATTCAGTTTCTGTGTAGCCAAGTTTACATTCCGTGTAGTAGTGATATCTTATGATGTTTCTTTTTCTGTGTGACTTATGTCACTTAGAATCATCGTACCTGAATCCACTCATTATGCTGCTACGGGCCTGATGACATAGATTTCATTCCTGAGTGATATTGCATTGTACGTAAGTACCACAACTTCTTTATCCATTTTTCACTTTCTGCGATATTGAACTTGTACCGTAAACGAGGTTCTTGTAAACAGAGCCGTCCCAAACTTTGGGGTGGCTGTGTCTTTTTGATTTTAATTTCCCTAAGCTACAGGACCATAAGTGGCAGTGCCCTAGGCTCTGTTGCTTTGTTTTTTAGATGTTTCAGGAAACACCATACACTTCTCCAGAGTGGCTGTTGGCAATTTACATCCCGCCCATCAGCATAACAAGGCTCCCAGTTCTCCATGGCCTGTCCGGCCTTTCTGAATTTTACACTTTTTTCAGATGGCCCTTTTGACCGGGGGGCAGTGAGACTTCATTGTAGTGCAGATTTCCTTTGCAAGCTTGCTTGGTTGGCCAAAAAGGGCGTATGCGTTTTTTTCTGAATATATTCAGGAAAAAATGCATACGCCCTTTTTGGCCAAGTGCATCATTGTGGACGTTCTGCCTCTTTTCCTATGCTTTACATGCAATTCCAGTCTACCTCCTGAAATCGGTTTCCTGCAATTCTGCCCCGCTTTCAAGTCCTCTTGGCAGCCTTACTTCAATATATTTTTGGATGATAGCTGTCATTTTTAACTCTGCAGGTTTGTGAATTACAGTGCCCCTGAGCTCCTTTCTTCAACTCGCTTTCTTGTGAGCTGGGCGCAACACCGCAGGATTGCTTCAGGCCCTAGTGTGGTTCCGGCATGGCATGCTGAGCCTTTGGTTAATTCCTCTTCCTGGTGGGAAATGAGAGTTAAATTTGCCCGTCCAGACACCTCCATCTAGTCTCTCATTGGTTCTCCTTATTCCTGTTCATTTTCCGCAGAAATTGCAAACTGGGCCAAACAGGAGGTTAAAGGCACTGACTCTCCAAGTGGAGAGAGTGTTAGTAAAGCGTCTGGAATGTTGCACCCGAGTACCAGGGGACGAAATCTGACACATTTGAACACGTTTCCCGATCACACGGTGGATCATACTCTGGGTTCCACATGCATGTTTTAGCTGAAGGAAGAATCCCTTAAACCTGGAGAGTTGAGACCCATGGAATGGGTACCATGCAATATGACTTCAAAGGGTCTGCATTTGCTCACCGAACCTCACCAATCCTATTACTGCTGCATTTATGCCTCTGTAGACACGCTTGATTCTCTTTCGGAGACATATAAATCCATAGGTTTTAAGATACTTACTAGTCAGGTATATTCTTAGGCATTTAATATGGGGTGTTGAGTCCACTTTGTTGAGCAAGGAGTAGTTCTTGTCTATTACCTATTTGGCTTATGGAATGGTATCTGTGCTAATTTCAATCTCTGGTTTTATGCAGCACCCCAACTCACCTTTCCCCTTAAGCAAGCATAAGTTGGTTTTCTACATTTGAGATCCTGTTCTGTTTTGTAATTCAGTTCCTGTGTAGCCAAGTTTACATTCCGTGTATTAGTGATATCTTATGATGTTTCTTTTTCTGTGTGACTTATGTCACTTAGAATCATCGTACCTGAATCCACTCATTATGCTGCTACGGGCCTGATGACATAGATTTCATTCCTGAGTGATATTGCATTGTACGTAAGTACCACAACTTCTTTATCCATTTTTCACTTTCTGCGATATTGAACTTGTACCATAAACGAGATTCTTGTAAACAGAGCCGGCCCAAACTTTGGGGTGGCTGTGTCTTTTTGATTTTAATTTCCCTAAGCTATAGGACCATAAGTGGAAGTGCCCTAGGCTCTGTTGCTTTGTTTTTTAGATGTTTCAGGAAACACCATACACTTCTCCAGAGTGGCTGTTGGCAATTTACATCCCGCCCATCAGCATAACAAGGCTCCCAGTTCTCCATGGCCTGTCCTGCCTTTCTGGATTTTACACTTTTTTCAGATGGCCCTTTTGACCGGGGGGCAGTGAGACTTCATTGTAGTGCAGATTTCCTTTGCAAGCTTGCTTGGTTGGCCAAAAAGGGCGTATGCGTTTTTTCCTGTATATACTCAGGAAAAAACGCATACGCCCTTTTTGGCCAAGTGCATCATTGTGGACGTTCTGCCTCTTTTCCTATGCTTTACATGCAGTTCCTGTCTACCTGCTGAAATCGGTTTCCTGCAATTCTGCCCCGCTTTCAAGTCCTCTTGGCAGCCTTACTTCAATATATTTTTGGACGATAGCTGTCATTTATAACTCTGCAGGTTTGTGAATTACAGTGCCCCTGAGCTCCTTTCTTCAACTCGCTTTCTTGTGAGCTGGCCGCAACACCGCAGCATTGCTTCAGGCCCTAGTGTGGTTCCGGCATGGCACGCTGAGCCTTTGGTTAATTCCTCTTCCTGGTGGGAAATGAGAGTTAAATTTGCCCGTCCAGACACCTCCAGCTAGTCTCTCATTGGTTCTCCCTATTCCTGTTCATTTTCTGCAGAAATTGCAAACTGGGCCAAACAGGAGGTTAAAGGCACTGACTCTCCAAGTGGGGAGAGTGTTAGTAAAGCGTCTGGAATGTTGCACCCGAGTACCAGGGGACGAAAAGTGAGACATTTGAACACGTTTCCCGATCACACGGTGGATCATACTCTGGGTGCCACATGCATGTTTTCGCTGAAGGAAGAATCCTTTAAACCTGGAGAGTTGAGACCCATGGAATTGGTACCATGCAATATGACTTCAAAGGGTCTGCATTGGCTCACCGAACCTCACCAATCCTATCACTGCTGCGCTTATGCCACTGTACACACGCTTGATTCTCTTTCGGAGACATATAAATCCATAGGTTTTAAGATTCTTACTAGTCAGGTATATTCTTAGGCGTTTAATATGGGGTGTTGTGTCCTCTTCGTTGAGCAAGGAGTAGCTCTTGTCTATTACATATTTGGATTATGGAACGGTATCTGTGCTAATTTCAATCTCTGGTTTTATGTAGCACACCAACTCACCTTTCCCCTTAAGCAAGCATAAGTTGGTTTTCTACATTTGAGACCCTGTTCTGTTTTGTAATTCTGTTCCTGTGTAGCCAAGTTTACATTCCGTGTATTAGTGATATCTTATGATGTTTCTTTTTCTGTGTGACTTATCTCACTTAGAATCATCGTGCCTGAATCCACTCATTATGCTGCTATGGGCCTGATGACATAGATTTTATTGCTGAGTGATATTGCATTGTACGTAAGTACCACAACTTCTTTATCCATTTTTCACTTTCTGTGATATTGAACTTGTACCGTAAACGAGGTTCTTGTAAACAGAGCCGTCCCATACTGTGGGGTGGCTGTGTCTTTTTGATTTTAATTTCCCTAATCTATAGGACCATAAGTGGAAGTGCCCTAGGCTCTGTTGCTTTGTTTTTTAGATGTTTCAGGAAACACCATACACTTCTCCAGAGTGGCTGTTGGCAATTTACATACCGCCCATCAGCATAACAAGGCTCCCAGTTCTCCATGGCCTGTCCTGCCTTTCTGGATTTTACACTTTTTTCAGATGTTCCTTTTGACCTGGGGGCAGTGAGACTTCATTGTAGTGCAGATTTCCTTTGCAAGCTTGCTTGGTTGGCCAAAAAGGGCGTATGCGTTTTTTCCTGAATATATTCAGTAAAAAATGCATACGCCCTTTTTGGACAAGTGCATCATTGTGGACGTTCTGCCTCTTTTCCTATGCTTTATATGCAATTCCAGTCTACCTCCTGAAATCGGTTTCCTGCAATTCTGCCCCGCTTGCAAGTCCTCTTGGCAGCCTTACTTCAATATATTTTTGGACGATAGCTGTCATTTATAACTCTGCAGGTTTGTGAATTACAGTGCCCTTGAGCTCCTTTCTTCAACTCGCTTTCTTGTGAGCTGGCCACAACACCGCAGCTTTGCTTCAGGCCCTAGTGTGGTTCCGGCATGACACGCTGAGCCTTTGGTTAATTCCTCTTCCTGGTGGGAAATGAGAGGAAAATTTGCCCGTTCAGACACCTCCAGATAGTCTCTCATTGGTTCTCCCTATTCCTGTTCATTTTCCAAAGAAATTTCAAACTGGGCCAAAGAGGAGCTTAAAGGCACTGACTCTCCAAGTGGGGAGAGTGTTAGTAAAGCGTCTGGAATGTTGCACCCGAGTACCAGGGGACAAAAACTGAGACACATTTGAACACATTTCCCGATCACACGGTGGATCATACTCTGGGTTCCACATGCATGTTTTAGCTGAAGGAAGAATCCCTTAAACCTGGAGAGTTGAGACCCATGGAATGGGCCATGCAATATGATTTCAAAGTGTCTGCATTTGCTCACCGAACCTCACCAATCCTATCACTGCTGCGTTTATGCCGCTGTACACACGCTTGATTCTCTTTCGGAGACATAGAAATCTATAGGTTTTAAGATTCTTACTGGTCAGGTATATTCTTAGGCGTTTAATATGGGGTGTAGAGTCCACTTCGTTGAGCAAGGAGTAGCTCTTGTCTATTACATATTTGGCTTATGGAACGGTATCTGTGCTAATTTCAATCTCTGGTTTTATGCAGCACCCCAACTCACCTTTCCCCTTAAGCAAGCATAAGTTGGTTTTCTACATTTGAGACCCTGTTCTGTTTTGTAATTCAGTTCCTGTGTAGCCAAGTTTACATTCCGTGTAGTAGTGATATCTTATGATGTTTCTTTTTCTGTGTGACTTATTTCACTTAGAATCATCGTACCTGAATCCACTCATTATGCTGCTACGGGCCTGATGATATACATTTCATTGCTGAGTGATATTGCATTGTACGTAAGTACCACAACTTCTTTATCCATTTTTCGCTTTCTGTGATATTGAACTTGTACCGTAAACGAGGTTCTTGTAAACAGAGCCGTCCCAAACTTTGGGGTGGCTGTGTCTTTTTGATTTTAATTTCCCTAAGCTATAGGACCGTAAATGGAAGTGCCCTAGGCTCTGTTGCTTTGTTTTTTAGATGTTTCAGGAAACACCATACACTTCTCCAGAGTGGCTGTTGGCAATTTACATACCGCCCATCAGCATAACAAGGCTCCCAATTCTCCATGGCCTGTCCTGCCTTTCTGGATTTTACACTTTTTTCCGATGGCCCTTTTGACCGGGGGGCAGTGAGACTTCATTGTAGTGCAGATTTCCTTTGCAAGCTTGCTTGGTTGGCCAAAAAGGGCGTATGCGTTTTTTCCTGAATATATTCAGGAAAAAACGCATACGCCCTTTTTGGCCAAGTGCATCATTGTGAACGTTCTGCCTCTTTTCCTATGCTTTACATGCAATTCCAGTCTACCTCCTGAAACCGGTTTCCTGCAATTCTGCCCTGCTTTCAAGTACTCTTGGCAGCCTTACTTCAATATATTTTTGGACGATAGCTGTCATTTTTAACTCTGCATGTTTGTGAATTACAGTGCCCCTGAGCTCCTTTCTTCAACTCGCTTTCTTGTGAGCTGGCCGCAACACCGCAGCATTGCTTCAGGCCCTAGTGTGGTTCCGGCATGGCACGCTGAGCCTTTGGTTAATTCCTCTTCCTGGTGGGAAATGAGAGTTAAATTTGCCCGTCCAGACACCTCCAGCTAGTCTCTCATTGGTTCTCCCTATTCCTGTTCCTTTCCCGCAGAAATTGCAAACTGGGACAAACAGGAGTTTAAAGGCACTGACTCTCCAAGTGGGGAGAGTTTTAGTAAAGCGTCTGGAATGTTGCACCCGAGTACCAGGGGACGAAAACTGAGACACATTTGAACACGTTTCCCGATCACACGGTGGATCATACTCTGGGTTCCAAATGCATGTTTTAGGTGAAGGAAGAATCCCTTAAACTTGGAGAGTTGAGACCCATGGAATGGGTACCATGCAATATGACTGCAAAGGGTCTGCATTTGCTCACCGAACCTCACCAATCCTATCACTGCTGCGTTTATGCCGCTGTACACACGCTTGATTCTCTTTTGGAGACATATAAATCCATAGGATTTAAGATTCTTACTAGTCAGGTGTATTCTTAGGCGTTTAATATGAGATGTAGAGTCCACTTCGTTGAGCAAGGAGTAGCTCTTGTCTATTACATATTTGGCTTATGGAACGATATCTGTGCTAATTTAAATCTCTGGTTTTATGCAGCACCCCAACTCACCTTTCCCCTTAAGCAAGCATAAGTTGGTTTTCTACATTTGAGACCCTGTTCTGTTTTGTAATTCAGTTTCTCTGTAGGCAAGTTTACATTCCTTGTAGTAGTGATATCTTATGATGTTTCTTTTTCTGTGTGACTTATTTCACTTAGAATCATCGTACATGAATCCACTCATTATGCTGCTACGGGCCTGATGATATAGATTTCATTGCTGAGTGATATTGCATTGTACGTGAGTACCACAAATTCTTTATCCATTTTTCACTTTCTGTGTTATTGAACTTGTACCGTAAACGAGGTTCTTGTAAACAGAGCCGTCCCAAACTTTGGGGTGGCTGTGTCTTTTTGATTTTAATTTCCCTAAGCTATAGGACCATAAGTGGAATTGCCCTAGGCTCTGTTGCTTTGTTTTTTAGATGTTTCAGGAAACACCATACACTTCTCCAGAGTGGCTGTTGGCAATTTACATCCCGCCCATCAGCATAACAAGGCTCCCAGTTCTCCATGGCCTGTCCTGCCTTTCTGGATTTTATACATTTTTCAGATGGCCCTTTTGACCGGGAAGCAGTGAGACTTCATTGTAGTGCAGATTTCCTTTGCAAGCTTGCTTGGTTGGCCAAAAAGGGCGTATGCGTTTTTTCCTGAGGAAAAAACGCCTATGCCCTTTTTGGCCAAGTGCATCATTGTGGACGTTCTGCCTCTTTTCCTATGCTTTACATGTAATTCCAGTCTACCTCCTGAAATCGGTTTCCTACAATTCTGCCCCGCTTTCAAGTCCTCTTGGCAGCCTTACTTCAATAGATTTTTTGACGATAGCTGTCATTTATAACTCTGCAGGTTTGTGAATTACAGTGCCCCTGAGCTCCTTTCTTCAACTCGCTTTCTTGTGAGCTGGCCGCAACACCGCAGCCTTGCTTCAGGCCCTAGTGTGGTTCCGGCATGGCACGCTGAGCCTTTGGTTAATTCCTCTTCCTGGTGGGAAATGAGAGTTAAATTTGCCCGTCCAGACACCTCCAGCTAGTCTCTCATTGGTTCTCCCTATTCCTGTTCATTTTCCGCAGAAATTGCAAACTGGGCCAAACAGGAGGTTAAAGGCACTGACTCTCCAAGTGGGGAGAGTGTTAGTAAAGCGTCTGGAATGTTGCACCCGAGTACCAGGGGACGAAAACTGACACATTTGAACACGTTTCCCGATCACACGGTGGATCATACTCTGGGTTCCACATGCATGTTTTAGCTGAAGGAAGAATCCCTTAAACCTGGAGAGTTGAGACCCATGGAATGGGTACCATGCAATATGATTTCATAGGGTCTGCATGTGTTCACCGAACCTCACTAATCCTATCACTGCAGCATTTATGCCACTGTACACACGCTTGATTCTCTTTCGGAGACATATAAATCCATAGGTTTTAAGATTCTTACTAGTCAGGTATATTCTTAGACGTTTAATATGGGGTGTTGAGTCCTCTTCGTTGAGCAAGGAGTAGCTCTTGTCTATTACATATTTGGCTTATGGAACGGTATCTGTGCTAATTTCAATCTCTGGTTTTATGCAGCACCCCAACTCACCTTTCCCCTTAAGCAAGCATAAGTTGGTTTTCTACATTTGAGACCCTGTTCTGTTTTGTAATTCTGTTCCTGTGTAGCCAAGTTTACATTCCGTGTAGTAGTGATATCTTATGATGTTTCTTTTTCTGTGTGACTTATTTCACTTAGAATCATCGTACCTGAATCCACTCATTATGCTGCTACGGGCCTGATGACATAGATTTCATTGCTGAGTGATATTGCATTGTATGTACCTACCACAACTTCTTTATCCATTTTTCACTTTCTGTGATATTGAACTCGTACTGTAAACGAGGTTCTTGTAAACAGAGCCGTCCCAAACTTTGGGGTGGCTGTGCCTTTTTGATTCTAATTTCCCTAAGCTATAGGACCATAAGTGGAAGTGCCCTAGGCTCTGTTGCTTTGTTTTGTAGATGTGTCAGGAAACACCATACACTTCTCCAGAGTGGCTGTTGGCAATTTACATCTCGCCCATCAGCATAACAAGGCTCCGAATTCTCCATGGCCTGTCCTGCCTTTCTGGATTTTACACTATTTTCCGATGGCCCTTTTGACCGGGGGGCAGTGAGACTTCATTGTAGTGCAGATTTCGTTTGCAAGCTTGCTTGGTTGGCCAAAAAGTGCGTATGCGTTTTTTCCTGAGGAAAAAACGCCTATGCCCTTTTTGGCCAAGTGCATCATTGTGGACGTTCTGCCTCTTTTCCTATGCTTTACATGCAATTCCAGTCTACCTCCTGAAATCGGTTTCCTGCAATTCTGCCCCGCTTTCAAGTCCTCTTGGCAGCCTTACTTCAATATATTTTTGGACGATAGCTGTCATTTATAACTCTGCAGGTTTGTGAATTACAGTGCCCCTGAGCTCCTTTCTTCACCTCGCTTTCTTGTGAGCTGGCCGCAACACCACAGCCTTGCTTCATGCCCTAGTGTGGTTCCGGCATGGCACGCTGAGCCTTTGGTTAATTCCTCTTCCTGGTGGGAAATGAGAGTTAAATTTGCCCGTCCAGACACCTCCAGCTAGTCTCTCATTGGTTCTCCCTATTCCTGTTCATTTTCCGCAGAAATTGCAAACTGGGCCAAACAGGAGGTTAAAGGCACTGACTCTCCAAGTGGGGAGAGTGTTAGTAAAGCGTCTGGAATGTTGCACCCGAGTACCAGGGGACGAAAACTGACACATTTGAACACGTTTCCCGATCACACGGTGGATCATACTCTGGGTTCCACATGCATGTTTTAGCTGAAGGAAGAATCCCTTAAACCTGGAGAGTTGAGACCCATGGAATGGGTACCATGCAATATGATTTCATAGGGTCTGCATGTGTTCACCGAACCTCACTAATCCTATCACTGCAGCATTTATGCCACTGTACACACGCTTGATTCTCTTTCGGAGACATATAAATCCATAGGTTTTAAGATTCTTACTAGTCAGGTATATTCTTAGACGTTTAATATGGGGTGTTGAGTCCTCTTCGTTGAGCAAGGAGTAGCTCTTGTCTATTACATATTTGGCTTATGGAACGGTATCTGTGCTAATTTCAATCTCTGGTTTTATGCAGCACCCCAACTCACCTTTCCCCTTAAGCAAGCATAAGTTGGTTTTCTACATTTGAGACCCTGTTCTGTTTTGTAATTCTGTTCCTGTGTAGCCAAGTTTACATTCCGTGTAGTAGTGATATCTTATGATGTTTCTTTTTCTGTGTGACTTATTTCACTTAGAATCATCGTACCTGAATCCACTCATTATGCTGCTACGGGCCTGATGACATAGATTTCATTGCTGAGTGATATTGCATTGTATGTACCTACCACAACTTCTTTATCCATTTTTCACTTTCTGTGATATTGAACTCGTACTGTAAACGAGGTTCTTGTAAACAGAGCCGTCCCAAACTTTGGGGTGGCTGTGCCTTTTTGATTCTAATTTCCCTAAGCTATAGGACCATAAGTGGAAGTGCCCTAGGCTCTGTTGCTTTGTTTTGTAGATGTGTCAGGAAACACCATACACTTCTCCAGAGTGGCTGTTGGCAATTTACATCTCGCCCATCAGCATAACAAGGCTCTGAATTCTCCATGGCCTGTCCTGCCTTTCTGGATTTTACACTATTTTCCGATGGCCCTTTTGACCGGGGGGCAGTGAGACTTCATTGTAGTGCAGATTTCGTTTGCAAGCTTGCTTGGTTGGCCAAAAAGTGCGTATGCGTTTTTTCCTGAGGAAAAAACGCCTATGCCCTTTTTGGCCAAGTGCATCATTGTGGACGTTCTGCCTCTTTTCCTATGCTTTACATGCAATTCCAGTCTACCTCCTGAAATCGGTTTCCTGCAATTCTGCCCCGCTTTCAAGTCCTCTTGGCAGCCTTACTTCAATATATTTTTGGACGATAGCTGTCATTTATAACTCTGCAGGTTTGTGAATTACAGTGCCCCTGAACTCCTTTCTTCAACTCGCTTTCTTGTGAGCTGGCCGTAACACTGCAGCCTTGCTTCAGGCCCTAGTGTTGTTCCGGCATGACACACTGAGACTTTGGTTAATTCCTCTTCCTGGTGGGAAATGAGAGTAAAATTTGCCCGTCCACACACCTCCATCTAGTCTCTCATTGGTTCTCCCTATTCCTGTTCATTTTCCAAAGAAATTGCAAACTGGGCCAAAGAGGAGCTTAAAGGCACTGACTCTCTAAGTGGGGAGAGTGTTAGTAAAGCGTCTGGAATGTTGCACCCGAGTACCAGGGGACGAAACCTGAGACACATTTGAACACGTTTCCCGATCACACGGTGGATCATACTCTGGGTTCCACATGCATGTTTTAGCTGAAGGAAGAATCCCTTAAACCTGGAGAGTTGAGACCCATGGAATGGGTACCATGCAATATGACTTCAAAGGTTGTGCATTTGCTCACCGAACCTCACCAATCCTATCACTGCTGCGTTTATGCCGCTGTACACACGCTTGATTCTCTTTCGGAGACATAGAAATCCATAGGTTTTAAGATACTTACTAGTCAGCTATATTCTTAGGCGTTTAATATGGGGTGTAGAGTCCACTTCGTTGAGCAAGGAGTAGCTCTTGTGTATTACGTATTTGGCTTATGGAACGGTATCTGTGCTAATTTCAATCTCTGGTTTTATGCAGCACCCCAACTCACCTTTCCCCTTAAGCAAGCATAAGTTGGTTTTCTACATTTGAGACCCTGTTCTGTTTTGTAATTCAGTTCCTTTGTAGCCAAGTTTAGATTCCGTTTAGTAGTGATATCTTATGATGTTTCTTTTTCTGTGTGACTTATTTCACTTAGAATCATCATACCTGAATCCACTCATTATGCTGCTACGGGCCTGATGACATAGATTTCATTGCTGAGTGATATTGCATTGTACGTAAGTACCACAACTTCTTTATCCATTTTTCGCTTTCTGTGATATTGAACTTGTACCGTAAACGAGGTTCTTGTAAACACAGCTGTCCCAAACTTTGGGGTGGCTGTGTCTTTTTGATTTTAATTTCCCTAAGCTATAGGACCATAAGTGGAAGTGCCCTAGGCTCTGTTGCTTTGTTTTTTAGATGTTTCAGGAAACACCATACACTTCTCCAGAGTGGCTGTTGGCAATTTACATCCCGCCCATCAGCATAACAAGGCTCCCAGTTCTCCATGGCCTGTCCTGCCTTTCTGGATTTTACACTTTTTTCAGATGGCCCTTTTGACCGGGGGGCAGTGAGACTTCATTGTAGTGCAGATTTCCTTTGCAAGCTTGCTTGGTTGGCCAAAAAGGGCGTATGCGTTTTTTCCTGAATATACTCAGGAAAAAACGCATACGCCTTTTTTGACCAAGTGCATCATTGTGGACGTTCTGCCTCTTTTCCTATGCTTTACATACAATTCCAGTCTACCTCCTGAAATTGGTTTCCTGCAATTCTGCCCCGCTTTCAAGTCCTCTTGGCAGCCTTACTTCAATATATTTTTGGACGATAGCTGTCATTTATAACTCTGCAGGTTTGTGAATTACAGTGCCCCTGAGCTCCTTTCTTCAACTCGCTTTCTTGTGAGCTGGCCGCAACCCCGCAGCATTACTTCAGGCCCTAGTGTGGTTCCGGCATGGCACGCTGAGCCTTTGGTTAATTCCTCTTCCTGGTGGGAAATGAGAGTTAAATTTGCCCGTCCAGACACCTCCAGCTAGTCTCTCATTGGTTCTCCCTATTCCTGTTCATTTTCCGCAGAAATTGCAAACTGGGCCAAACAGGAGGTTAAAGGCACTGACTCTCCAAGTGGGAAGAGTGTTAGTAAAGCGTCTGGAATGTTGCACACGAGTACCAGGGGACGAAACCTGAGACACATTTGAACACGTTTCCCGATCACACGGTGGATCATACTCTGGGTTCCACATGCATGTTTTAGCTGAAGGAAGAATCCCTTAAACCTGGAGAGTTGAGACCCATGGAATGGGTACCATGCAATATGACAACAAAGGTTCTGCATTTGCTCACCGAACCTCACCAATCCTATCACTGCTGTGTTTATGCCGCTGTACACACGCTTGATTCTCTTTCGGAGACATAGAAATCCATAGGTTTTAAGATACTTACTAGTCAGCTATATTCTTAGGCGGTTAATATGTGGTGTAGAGTCCACTTCGTTGAGCAAGGAGTAACTCTTGTCTATTACATATTTGGCTTATGGAACGGTATCTGTGCTAATTTCAATCTCTGGTTTTATGCAGCACGCCAACTCACCTTTCCCCTTAAGCAAGCATAAGTTGGTTTTCTACATTTGAGACCCTGTTCTGTTTTGTAATTCAGTTCCTGTGTAGCCAAGTTTACATTCCGTGTAGTAGTGATATCTTATGATGTTTCTTTTTCTGTGTGACTTATCTCACTTAGAATCATCGTACCTGAATCCACTCATTATGCTGCTATGGGCCTGATGACATAGATTTTATTGCTGAGTGATATTGCATTGTACGTAAGTACCACAACTTCTTTATCCATTTTTCACTTTCTGTGATATTGAACTTGTACCGTAAACGAGGTTCTTGTAAACAGAGCCGTCCCATACTTTGGGGTGGCTGTGTCTTTTTGATTTTAATTTCCCTAATCTATAGGACCATAAGTGGAAGTGCCCTAGGCTCTGTTGCTTTGTTTTTTAGATGTTTCAGGAAACACCATACACTTCTCCAGAGTGGCTGTTGGCAATTTACATACCGCCCATCAGCATAACAAGGCTCCCAGTTCTCCATGGCCTGTCCTGCCTTTCTGGATTTTACACATTTTTCAGATGGCCCTTTTGACCGGGGGGCAGTGAGACTTCATTGTAGTGCAGATTTCCTTTGCAAGCTTGCTTGGTTGGCCAAAAAGGGCGTATGCGTTTTTTCCTGAATATATTCAGGAAAAGGCGCATACGCCCTTTTTGGCCAAGTGCATCATTGTGGACGTTCTGCCTCTTTTCCTATGCTTTACATGCAATTCCAGTCTACATCCTGAAACCGGTTTCCTGCAATTCTGCCCCACTTTCAAGTCCTCTTGGCAGCCTTACTTCAATATATTTTTGGACGATAATTGTCATTTATAACTCTGCAGGTTTGTGAATTACAGTGCCCCTGAGCTCCTTTCTTCAACTCGCTTTCTTATGATCTGGCCGCAACCCCGCAGGATTGCTTCAGGCCCTAGTGTGGTTCCGGCATGGCACGCTGAGCCTTTGGTTAATTCCTCTTCCTGGTGGGAAATGAGAGTTAAATTTGCCCGTCCAGACACCTCCAGCTAGTCTCTCATTGGTTCTCCCTATTCCTGTTCATTTTCCGCAGAAATTGCAAACTGGGCCAAACAGGAGGTTAAAGGCACTGACTCTCCAAGTGGGGAGAGTGTTAGTAAAGCGTCTGGAATGTTGCACCCGAGTACCAGGGGACGAAACCTGACCCATTTGAACACATTTCCCGATCACATGGTGGATCATACTCTGGGTTCCACATGCATGTTTTAGCTGAAGGAAGAATCCCTTAAACCTGGAGAGTTGAGACCCATGGAATGGGTACCATGCAATATGACTTCAAAGGGTCTGCGTTTGTTCACCGAACCTCACCAATCCTATCACTGCTGCATTTATGCCGCTGTACACATGCTTGATTCTCTTTCGAAGACATAGAAATCCATAGGTTTTAAGATTTTTACTAGGCAGGTATATTCTTAGGCGTTTAATATGGGGTGTTGATTCCACTTGGTTGAGCAAGGAGTAGCTCTTGTCTATTACATATTTGGCTTATGGAACGGTATCTGTGCTAATTTCAATCTCTGGTTTTATGCAGCACCCCAACTCACCTTTCTCCTTAAGCAAGCATAAGTTGGTTTTCTACATTTGAGACCCTGTTCTGTTTTGTAATTCAGTTCCTGGGTAGCCAAGATTACATTCCATGTAGTAGTGATAACTTATGATGTTTCTTTTTCTGTGTGACTTATTTCACTTAGAATCATCGTACCTGAATCCACTCATTATGCTGCTACGGGCCTGATGACATAGATTTCATTGCTGAGTGATATTGCCTTGTACGTAAGTACCACAACTTCTTTATCCTTTTTTCACTTTCTGTGATATTGAATTTGTACTGTAAATGAGGTTCTTGTAAACAGAGCCGTCCCAAACTTTGGGGTGGCTGTGTCTTGTTGATTTTAATTTCCCTAAGCTATAGGACCATAATTGGAAGTGCCCTAGGCTCCGTTGCTTTGTTTTTTAGATGTTTCAGGAAACACCATACACTTCTCCAGAGTGGCTGTTGGCAATTTACATCCCGCCCATCAGCATAACAAGGCTCCCAGTTCTCCATGGCCTGTCCTGCCTTTCTGGATTTTACACTTTTTTCAGATGGCCCTTTTGACCGGGGGGCAGTGAGACTTCATTGTAGTGCAGATTTCCTTTGCAAGCTTGCTTGGTTGGCCAAAAAGGGCGTATGCGTTTTTTCCTGAATATACTCAGGAAAAAACGCATACGCCCTTTTTGGCCAAGTGCATCATTGTGGACGTTCTGCCTCTTTTCCTATGCTTTACATGCAATTCCAGTCTACCTGCTGAAATCGGTTTCCTGCAATTCTGCCCCGCTTTCAAGTCCTCTTGGCAGCCTTACTTCAATATATTTTTGGACGATAGCTGTCATTTATAACTCTGCAGGTTTGTGAATTACAGTGCCCCTGAGCTCCTTTCTTCAACTCGCTTTCTTGGAAGCTGGCCGCAACACCGCAGCATTGCTTCAGGCCCTAGTGTGGTTCTGGCATGGCACGCTGAGCCTTTGGTTAATTCCTCTTCCTGGTGGGAAATGAGAGTTAAATATGCCCGTCCAGACACCTCCAGCTAGTCTCTCATTGGTTCTCCCTATTCCTGTTCATTTTCCGCAGAAATTGCAAACTGGGCCAAACAGGAGGTTAAAGGCACTGACTCTCCAAGTGGGGAGAGTGTTAGTAAAGCGTCTGGAATGTTGCACCCGAGTACCAGGGGACGAAAAGTGAGACATTTGAACACGTTTCCCGATCACACGGTGGATCATACTCTGGGTTCCACATGCATGTTTTAGCTGAAGGAAGAATCCTTTAAACCTGGAGAGTTGAGACCCGTGGAATTGGTACCATGCAATATGACTTCAAAGGGTCTGCATTGGCTCACCGAACCTCACCAATCCTATCACTGCTGCGCTTATGCCACTGTACACACGCTTGATTCTCTTTCGGAGACATATAAATCCATAGGATTTAAGATTCTTACTAGTCAGGTGTATTCTTAGGCGTTTAATATGAGATGTAGAGTCCACTTCGTTGAGCAAGGAGTAGCTCTTGTCTATTACATATTTGGCTTATGGAATGATATCTGTGCTAATTTAAATCTCTGGTTTTATGCAGCACCCCAACTAACCTTTCCCCTTAAGCAAGCATAAGTTGGTTTTCTACATTTGAGACCCTGTTCTGTTTTGTAATTCAGTTTCTGTGTAGGCAAGTTTACATTCCTTGTAGTAGTGATATCTTATGATGTTTCTTTTTCTGTGTGACTTATTTCACTTAGAATCATCGTACATGAATCCACTCATTATGCTGCTACGGGCCTGATGATATAGATTTCATTGCTGAGTGATATTGCATTGTACGTGAGTACCACAAATTCTTTATCCATTTTTCACTTTCTGTGTTATTGAACTTGTACCGTAAACGAGGTTCTTGTAAACAGAGCCGTCCCAAACTTTGGGGTGGCTGTGTCTTTTTGATTTTAATTTCCCTAAGCTATAGGACCATAAGTGGAAGTGCCCTAGGCTCTGTTGCTTTGTTTTTTAGATGTTTCAGGAAACACCATACACTTCTCCAGAGTGGCTGTTGGCAATTTACATCCCGCCCATCAGCATAACAAGGCTCCCAGTTCTCCATGGCCTGTCCTGCCTTTCTGGATTTTATACATTTTTCAGATGGCCCTTTTGACCGGGAAGCAGTGAGACTTCATTGTAGTGCAGATTTCCTTTGCAAGCTTGCTTGGTTGGCCAAAAAGGGCGTATGCGTTTTTTCCTGAATATATTCAGGAAAAAACGCATACGCCCTTTTTGGCCAAGTGCATCATTGTGGACGTTCTGCCTCTTTTCCTATGCTTTACATGCAATCCCAGTCTACCTCCTGAAATCGGTTTCCTGCAATTCTGCCCCGCTTTCAAGTCCTCTTTGCAGCCTTACTTCAATATATTTTTGGACGATAGCTGTCATTTATAACTCTGCAGGTTTGTGAATTACAGTGCCCCTGAGCTCCTTTCTTCAACTCGCTTTCTTGTGAGCTGGCCGCAACACCGCAGGATTGCTTCAGGCCCTAGTGTGGTTCCAGCATGGCACGCTGAGCCTTTGGTTAATTCCTCTTCCTGGTGGGAAATGAGAGTTAAATTTGCCCGTCCAGACACCTCCAGCTAGTCTCTCATTGGTTCTCCCTATTCCTGTTCATTTTCCGCAGAAATGGCAAACTGGGCCAAACAGGAGGTTAAAGGCACTGACTCTCCAAGTGGGGAGAGTGTTAGTAAAGCGTCTGGAATGTTGCACCCGAGTACCAGGGGACGAAACCTGAGACACATTTGAACACGTTTCCCAATCACACAGTGGATCATACTCTGGGTTCCACATGCATGTTTTAGCTGAAGGAAGAATCCCTTAAACCTGGAGAGTTGAGACCCATGGAATGGGTACCATGCAATATAAATTCAAAGGTTCTGCATTGGCTCACCGAACCTCACCAATCCTATCACTGCTGCACTTTTGCCACTGTACACATGCTTGATTCTCTATCGGAGACATATAAATCCATATGTTTTAAGATTCTTACTAGTCAGGTATATTCTTAGACGTTTAATATGGGGTGTTGAGTCCTCTTCATTGAGCAAGGAGTAGCTCTTGTCTATTACATATTTGGCTTATGGAACGGTATCTGTGCTAATTTCAATCTCTGGTTTTATGTAGCACCCCAACTCACCTTTCCCCTTAAGCAAGCATAAGTTGGTTTTCTACATTTGAGACCCTGTTCTGTTTTGTAATTCAGTTCCTGTGTAGCCAAGTTTACATTCCGTGTAGTAGTGATATCTTATGATGTTTCTTTTTCTGTGTGACTTATCTCACTTAGAATCATCGTACCTGAATCTACTCATTATGCTGCTACGGGCCTGATGACATAGATTTCATTGCTGAGTGATATTGCATTGTACGTAAGTACCACAACTTCTTTATCCATTTTTCGCTTTCTGCGATATTGAACTTGTACCGTAAACGAGGTTCTTGTAAACAGAGCCGTCCCAAACTTTGGGGTGGCTGTGTCTTTTTGATTTTAATTTCCCTAAGCTATAGGACCATAAGTGGAAGTGCCCTAGGCTCTGTTGCTTTCTTTTGTAGATGTTTCAGGAAACACCATACACTTCTCCAGAGTGGCTGTTGGCAATTTACATCCCGCCCATCAGCATAACAAGGCTCCCATGTCTCCATGGCCTGTCCTGCCTTTCTGGATTTTACACTTTTTTCAGATGGCCCTTTTGACCGGGGGGCAGTGAGACTTCATTGTAGTGCAGATTTCCTTTGCAAGCTTGCTTGGTTGGCCAAAAAGTGCGTATGCGTTTTTTCCTGAATATATTCAAGAAAAAACGCATACGCCCTTTTTGGCCAAGTGCATCATTGTGGACGTTCTGCCTCTTTTCCTATGCTTTACGTGCAATTCCAGTCTACCTCCTGAAATCGGTTTCCTGCAATTCTGCCCCGCTTTCAAGTCCTCTTGGCAGCCTTACTTCAATATATTTTTGGACGATAGCTATAATTTTTAAATCTGCAGGTTTGTGAATGACAGTGCCCCTGAGCTCCTTTCTTCAACTTGCTTTCTTCTGAGCTGGCCGCAACACCGCAGGATTGCTTCAGGCCCTAGTGTGGTTCCGGCATGGCACGCTGAGCCTTTGGTTAATTCCTCTTCCTGGTGGGAAATGAGAGTTAAATTTGCCCGTCCAGACACCTCCAGCTAGTCTCTCATTGGTTCTCCCTATTCCTGTTCATTTTCCGCAGAAATTGCAAACTGGGCCAAACAGGAAGTTAAAGGCACTGACTCTCCAAGTGGGGAGAGTGTTAGTAAAGCGTCTGGAATGTTGCACCCGAGTACCAGGGGACGAAACCTGACACATTTGAACACATTTCCCGATCACACGGTGGATCATACTCTGGGTTCCACATGCATGTTTTAGCTGAAGGAAGAATCCCTTAAACCTGGAGAGTTGAGACCCATGGAATGGGTACCATGCAATATGATTTCATAGGGTCTGCATGTGTTCACCGAACCTCACTAATCCTATCACTGCAGCATTTATGCCACTGTACACACGCTTGATTCTCTTTCGGAGACATATAAATCCATAGGTTTTAAGATTCTTACTAGTCAGGTATATTCTTAGACGTTTAATATGGGGTGTTGAGTCCTCTTCGTTGAGCAAGGAGTAGCTCTTGTCTATTACATATTTGGCTTATGGAACGGTATCTGTGCTAATTTCAATCTCTGGTTTTATGCAGCACCCCAACTCACCTTTCCCCTTAAGCAAGCATAAGTTGGTTTTCTACATTTGAGACCCTGTTCTGTTTTGTAATTCTGTTCCTGTGTAGCCAAGTTTACATTCCGTGTAGTAGTGATATCTTATGATGTTTCTTTTTCTGTGTGACTTATTTCACTTAGAATCATCGAACCTGAATCCACTCATTATGCTGCTACGGGCCTGATGACATAGATTTCATTGCTGAGTGATATTGCATTGTATGTACCTACCACAACTTCTTTATCCATTTTTCACTTTCTGTGATATTGAACTCGTACTGTAAACGAGGTTCTTGTAAACAGAGCCGTCCCATACTTTGGGGTGGCTGTGCCTTTTTGATTCTAATTTCCCTAAGCTATAGGACCATAAGTGGAAGTGCCCTAGGCTCTGTTGCTTTGTTTTGTAGATGTGTCAGGAAACACCATACACTTCTCCAGAGTGGCTGTTGGCAATTTACATCTCGCCCATCAGCATAACAAGGCTCCGAGTTCTCCATGGCCTGTCCTGCCTTTCTGGATTTTACACTATTTTCCGATGGCCCTTTTGACCGGGGGGCAGTGAGACTTCATTGTAGTGCAGATTTCCTTTGCAAGCTTGCTTGGTTGACCAAAAAGTGCGTATGCGTTTTTTCCTGAATATATTCAGGAAAAAATGCATACGCCCTTTTTGGCCAAGTGCATCATTGTGGACGTTCTGCCTCTTTTCCTATGCTTTACATGTA
This sequence comes from Pseudorca crassidens, assembly GCF_039906515.1. NCBI lineage: Eukaryota > Metazoa > Chordata > Mammalia > Artiodactyla > Delphinidae > Pseudorca > Pseudorca crassidens. Next base: position 166,165,898 of record NC_090296.1, read on the forward strand.
ATTCCAGTCTACCTCCTGAAATCGGTTTCCTACAATTCTGCCCCGCTTTCAAGTCCTCTTGGCAGCCTTACTTCAATAGATTTTTGGACGATAGCTGTCATTTATAACTCTGCAGGTTTGTGAATTACAGTGCCCCTGAGCTCCTTTCTTCACCTCGCTTTCTTGTGAGCTGGCCGCAACACCACAGCCTTGCTTCAGGCCCTAGTGTGGTTCCGGCATGGCACGCTGAGCCTTTGGTTAATTCCTCTTCCTGGTGGGAAATGAGAGTTAAATTTGCCCGTCCAGACACCTCGAGCTAGTCTCTCATTGGTTCTCCCTATTCCTGTTCATTTTCTGCAGAAATTGCAAACTGGGCCAAACAGGAGGTTAAAGGCACTGACTCTCCAAGTGGGGAGAGTGTTAGTAAAGCGTCTGGAATGTTGCACCCGAGTACCAGGGGACGAAAACTGACACATTTGAACACGTTTCCCAATCACACGGTGGATCATACTCTGGGTTCCACATGCATGTTTTAGCTGAAGGAAGAATCCCGTAAACCTGGAGAGTTGAGACCCATGGAATGGGTACCATGCAATATGATTTCATAGGGTCTGCATGTGTTCACCGAACCTCACTAATCCTATCACTGCAGCATTTATGCCACTGTACACACGCTTGATTCTCTTTCAGAGACATATAAATCCATAGGTTTTAAGATTCTTACTAGTCAGGTATATTCTTAGACGTTTAATATGGGGTGTTGAGTCCTCTTCGTTGAGCAAGGAGTAGCTCTTGTCTATTACATATTTGGCTTATGGAACGGTATCTGTGCTAATTTCAATCTCTGGTTTTATGCAGCACCCCAACTCACCTTTCCCCTTAAGCAAGCATAAGTTGGTTTTCTACATTTGAGACCCTGTTCTGTTTTGTAATTCTGTTCCTGTGTAGCCAAGTTTACATTCCGTGTAGTAGTGATATCTTATGATGTTTCTTTTTCTGTGTGACTTATTTCACTTAGAATCATCGTACCTGAATCCACTCATTATGCTGCTACGGGCCTGATGACATAGATTTCATTGCTGAGTGATATTGCATTGTATGTACCTACCACAACTTCTTTATCCATTTTTCACTTTCTGTGATATTGAACTCGTACTGTAAACGAGGTTCTTGTAAACAGAGCCGTCCCAAACTTTGGGGTGGCTGTGCCTTTTTGATTCTAATTTCCCTAAGCTATAGGACCATAAGTGGAAGTGCCCTAGGCTCTGTTGCTTTGTTTTGTAGATGTGTCAGGAAACACCATACACTTCTCCAGAGTGGCTGTTGGCAATTTACATCTCGCCCATCAGCATAACAAGGCTCCGAGTTCTCCATGGCCTGTCCTGCCTTTCTGGATTTTACACTATTTTCCGATGGCCCTTTTGACCGGGGGGCAGTGAGACTTCATTGTAGTGCAGATTTCGTTTGCAAGCTTGCTTGGTTGGCCAAAAAGGGCGTATGCGTTTTTTCCTGAGGAAAAAACGCCTATGCCCTTTTTGGCCAAGTGCATCATTGTGGACGTTCTGCCTCTTTTCCTATGCTTTACATGCAATTCCAGTCTACCTCCTGAGATCGGTTTCCTGCAATTCTGCCCCGCTTTCAAGTCCTCTTGGCAGCCTTACTTCATTATACTTTTGGACGATAGCTGTCATTTATAACTCTGCAGGTTTGTGAATTACAGTGCCCTTGAGCTCCTTTCTTCAACTCGCTTTCTTGTGAGCTGGCCACAACACCGCAGCTTTGCTTCAGGCCCTAGTGTGGTTCCGGCATGGCACGCTGAGCCTTTGGTTAATTCCTCTTCCTGGTGGGAAATGAGAGGAAAATTTGCCCGTCCAGACACCTCCATCTAGTCTCTCATTGGTTATCCCTATTCCTGTTCATTTTCCAAAGAAATTTCAAACTGGGCCAAAGAGGAGCTTAAAGGCACTGACTCTCCAAGTGGGGAGAGTGTTAGTAAAGCATCTGGAATGTTGCACCCGAGTACCAGGGGACAAAAACTGAGACACATTTGAACACATTTCCCGATCACACGGTGGATCATACTCTGGGTTCCACATGCATGATTTAGCTGAAGGAAGAATCCCTTAAACCTGGAGAGTTGAGACCCATGGAATGGGCCATGCAATATGATTTCAAAGAGTCTGCATTTGCTCAGCGAACCTCACCAATCCTATCACTGCTGCGTTTATGCCGCTGTACACATGCTTGATTCTCTTTTGGAGACATATAAATCCATAGGTTTTAAGATACTTACTAGTCAGCTATATTCTTAGGCGTTTAATATGGGGTGTAGAGTCCACTTCGTTGAGCAAGGAGTAGCTCTTGTCTATTACATATTTGGCTTATGGAACGGTATCTGTGCTAATTTCAATCTCTGGTTTTATTCAGCACCCCAACTCACCTTTCCCCTTAAGCAAGCATAAGTTGGTTTTCTACATTTGAGACCCTGTTCTGTTTTGTAATTCAGTTCTTGTATAGCCAAGTTTACATTCCGTGTAGTAGTGATATCTTATGATGTTTCTTTTTCTGTGTGACTTATTTCAATTAGAATCATCGTACCTGAATCCACTCATTATGCTGCTACGGGCCTGATGACATAGATTTCATTGCTGAGTGATATTGCATTGTACGTAAGTACCACAACTTCTTTATCCATTTTTCACCTTCTGTGATATTGAACTTGTACCGTAAATGAGGTTCTTGTAAACAGAGCCGTCCCAAACTTTGGGGTGGCTGTGTCTTTTTGATTTTAATTTCCCTAAGCTACAGGACCATAAGTGGCAGTGCCCTAGGCTCTGTTACTTTGTTTTTTAGATGTTTCAGGAAACACCATACACTTCTCCAGAGTGGCTGTTGGCAATTTACATCCCGCTCATCAGCGTAACAAGGCTCCCAATTCTCCATGGCCTGTCCTGCCTTTCTGGATTTTACACTTTTTTCAGATGGCCCTTTTGACTAGGTGGCAGTGAGACTTCATTGCAGTGCAGATTTCCTTTGCAAGCTTGCTTGGTTGGGCAAAAAGGGCGTATGCGTTTTTTCCTGAATATATTCAGGAAAAAACGCATACGCACTTTTTGGCCAAGTGCATCATTGTGGACGTTCTGCCTCTTTTCCTATGCTTTACATGCAATTCCAGTCTACCTCCTGAAATCGGTTTCCTGCAATTCTGCCCCGCTTTCAAGTCCTCTTGGCAGCCTTACTTCAATATATTTTTGGACGATAGCTGTCATTTATTACTCTGCAGGTTTGTGAATTACAGTGCCCCTGAGCTCCTTTCTTCAACTCGCTTTCTTGTGACCTGGCCGCACAACCGCAGCATTGCTTCAGGCCCTAGTGTGGTTCCGGCATGGCACGCTGAGCCTTTGGTTAATTCCTCTTCCTGGTGGGAAATGAGAGTTAAATTTGCCCGTCCAGACACCTCCAGCTAGTCTCTCATTGGTTCTCCCTATTCCTCTTCATTTTCCGCAGAAATTGCAAACTGGGCCAAACAGGAGGTTAAAAGCACTGACTCTCCAAGTGGGGAGAGTGTTAGTAAAGCGTCTGGAATGTTGCACCCGAGTACCAGGGGACGAAACCTGAGACACATTTGAACACGTTTCCCGATCACACGGTGGATCATACTCTGGGTTCCACATGCATGTTTTAGCTGAAGGAAGAATCCCTTAAACCTGGAGAGTTGAGACCCATGGAATGGGTACCATGCAATATGACTTCAAAGGTTGTGCATTTGCTCACCGAAAATCACCAATATTATCACTGCTGCGTTTATGCCGCTGTACACACGCTTGATTCTCTTTCAGAGACATAGAAATCCATAGGTTTTAAGATACTTAGTAGTCAGGTATATTCTTAGGCGTTTAATATGGGGTGTAGAGTCCACTTCGTTTAGCAAGGAGTAGCTCTTGTCTATTACGTATTTGGCTTATGGAACGGTATCTGTGCTAATTTCAATCTGTGGTTTTATGCAGCACCCCAACTCACCTTTCCCCTTAAGCAAGCATAAGTTGGTTTTCTACATTTGAGACCCTGTTCTGTTTTGTAATTCAGTTCCTGTGTAGCCAAGTTTACATTCCGTGTAGTAGTGATATCTTATGATGTTTCTTTTTCTGAGTGACTTATTTCACTTAGAATCATCGTACCTGAATCCACTCATTATGCTGCTACGGGCCTGATGACATAGATTTCATTGCTGAGTGATATTGCATTGTACGTAAGTATCACAATTTCTTTATCCATTTTTCACTTTCTGTGATATTGAATTTCTACTGTAAACGAGGTTCTTGTAAACAGAGCCGTCCCAAACTTTGGGGTGGCTGTGTCTTTTTGATTTTAATTTCCCTAAGCTATAGGACCATAAGTGGAAGTGCCCTAGGCTCTGTTGTTTTCTTTTTTAGATGTTTCAGGAAACACCATACACTTCTCCAGAGTGGCTGTTGGCAATTTACATCCCGCCCATCAGCATAACAAGGCTCCCACGTCTCCATGGCCTGTCCTGCCTTTCTGGATTTTACACTATTATCCGATGGCCCTTTTGACCGGGGGGCAGTGAGACTTCATTGTAGTGCAGATTTCCTTTGCAAGCTTGCTTGGTTGACCAAAAAGTGCGTATGCGTTTTTTCCTGAATATATTCAGGAAAAAACGCATACGCCCTTTTTGGCCAAGTGCATCATTGTGGACGTTCTGCCTCTTTTCCTATGCTTTACATGTAATTCCAGTCTACCTCCTGAAATCGGTTTCCTACAATTCTGCCCCGCTTTCAAGTCCTCTTGGCAGCCTTACTTCAATAGATTTTTTGACGATAGCTGTCATTTATAACTCTGCAGGTTTGTGAATTACAGTGCCCCTGAGCTCCTTTCTTCAACTCGCTTTCTTGTGAGCTGGCCGCAACACCGCAGCCTTGCTTCAGGCCCTAGTGTGGTTCCGGCATGGCACGCTGAGCCTTTGGTTAATTCCTCTTCCTGGTGGGAAATGAGAGTTAAATTTGCCCGTCCAGACACCTCCAGCTAGTCTCTCATTGGTTCTCCCTATTCCTGTTCATTTTCTGCAGAAATTGCAAACTGGGCCAAATAGGAGGTTAAAGGCACTGACTCTCCAAGTGGGGAGAGTGTTAGTAAAGCGTCTGGAATGTTGCACCCGAGTACCAGGGGACGAAAACTGACACATTTGAACACGTTTCCCAATCACACGGTGGATCATACTCTGGGTTCCACATGCATGTTTTAGCTGAAGGAAGAATCCCTTAAACCTGGAGAGTTGAGACCCATGGAATGGGTACCATGCAATATGATTTCATAGGGTCTGCATGTGTTCACCGAACCTCACTAATCCTATCACTGCAGCATTTATGCCACTGTACACACGCTTGATTCTCTTTCGGAGACATATAAATCCATAGGTTTTAAGATTCTTACTAGTCAGGTATATTCTTAGACGTTTAATATGGGGTGTTGAGTCCTCTTCGTTGAGCAAGGAGTAGCTCTAGTCTATTACATATTTGGCTTATGGAACGGTATCTGTGCTAATTTCAATCTCTGGTTTTATGCAGCACCCCAACTCACCTTTCCCCTTAAGCAAGCATAAGTTGGTTTTCTACATTTGAGACCCTGTTCTGTTTTGTAATTCTGTTCCTGTGTAGCCAAGTTTACATTCCGTGTAGTAGTGATATCTTATGATGTTTCTTTTTCTGTGTGACTTATTTCACTTAGAATCATCGTACCTGAATCCACTCATTATGCTGCTACGGGCCTGATGACATAGATTTCATTGCTGAGTGATATTGCATTGTATGTACCTACCACAACTTCTTTATCCATTTTTCACTTTCTGCAATATTGAACTCGTACTGTAAACGAGGTTCTTGTAAACAGAGCCGTCCCAAACTTTGGGGTGGCTGTGCCTTTTTGATTCTAATTTCCCTAAGCTATAGGACCATAAGTGGAAGTGCCCTAGGCTCTGTTGCTTTGTTTTGTAGATGTGTCTGGAAACACCATACACTTCTCCAGAGTGGCTGTTGGCAATTTACATCTCGCCCATCAGCATAACAAGGCTCCGAGTTCTCCATGGCCTGTCCTGCCTTTCTGGATTTTACACTATTTTCCGATGGCCCTTTTGACCGGGGGGCAGTGAGACTTCATTGTAGTGCAGATTTCCTTTGCAAGCTTGCTTGGTTGACCAAAAAGTGCGTATGCGTTTTTTCCTGAATATATTCAGGAAAAAATGCATACGCCCTTTTTGGCCAAGTGCATCATTGTGGACGTTCTGCCTCTTTTCCTATGCTTTACATGTAATTCCAGTCTACCTCCTGAAATCGGTTTCCTACAATTCTGCCCCGCTTTCAAGTCCTCTTGGCAGCCTTACTGCAATAGATTTTTGGACGATAGCTGTCATTTATATCTCTGCAGGTTTGTGAATTACAGTGCCCCTGAGCTCCTTTCTTCAACTCGCTTTCTTGTGAGATGTCCGCAACACCACAGCCTTGCTTCAGGCCCTAGTGTGGTTCCGGCATGGCACGCTGAGCCTTTGGTTAATTCCTCTTCCTGGTGGGAAATGAGAGTTAAATTTGCCCGTCCAGACACCTCCAGCTAGTCTCTCATTGGTTCTCCCTATTCCTGTTCATTTTCCGCAGAAATTGCAAACTGGGCCAAACAGGAGGTTAAAGGCACTGACTCTCCAAGTGGGGAGAGTGTTAGTAAAGCGTCTGGAATGTTGCACCCGAGTACCAGGGGACGAAAACTGACACATTTGAACACGTTTCCCAATCACACGGTGGATCATACTCTGGGTTCCACATGCATGTTTTAGCTGAAGGAAGAATCCCTTAAACCTGGAGAGTTGAGACCCATGGAATGGGTACCATGCAATATGATTTCATAGGGTCTGCATGTGTTCACCGAACCTCACTAATCCTATCACTGCTGCTTTTATGCTGCTGTACACATGCTTGATTCTCTTTTGGAGACATATAAATCCATAGGTTTTAAGATTATTACTAGTCAGGTATATTCTTAGACGTTTAATATGGGGTGTTGAGTCCTCTTCGTTGAGCAAGGAGTAGCTCTTGTCTATTATATATTTGGCTTATGGAACGGTATCTGTGCTAATTTCAATCTCTGGTTTTATGCAGCACCCCAACTCACCTTTCCCCTTAAGCAAGCATAAGTTGGTTTTCTACATTTGAGACCCTGTTCTGTTTTGTAATTCTGTTCCTGTGTAGCCAAGTTTACATTCCGTGTAGTAGTGATATCTTATGATGTTTCTTTTTCTGTGTGACTTATTTCACTTAGAATCATCGTACCTGAATCCACTCATTATGCTGCTACGGGCCTGATGACATAGATTTCATTGCTGAGTGATATTGCATTGTATGTACCTACCACAACTTCTTTATCCATTTTTCACTTTCTGTGATATTGAACTCGTACTGTAAACGAGGTTCTTGTAAACAGAGCCGTCCCAAACTTTGGGGTGGCTGTGCCTTTTTGATTCTAATTTCCCTAAGCTATAGGACCATAAGTGGAAGTGCCCTAGGCTCTGTTGTTTTCTTTTTTAGATGTTTCAGGAAACACCATACACTTCTCCAGAGTGGCTGTTGGCAATTTACATCCCGCCCATCAGCATAACAAGGCTCCCACGTTTCCATGGCCTGTCCTGCCTTTCTGGATTTTACACTATTATCCGATGGCCCTTTTGACCGGGGGGCAGTGAGACTTCATTGTAGTGCAGATTTCCTTTGCAAGCTTGCTTGGTTGACCAAAAAGTGCGTATGCGTTTTTTCCTGAATATATTCAGGAAAAAACGCATACGCCCTTTTTGGCCAAGTGCATCATTGTGGACGTTCTGCCTCTTTTCCTATGCTTTACATGTAATTCCAGTCTACCTCCTGAAATCGGTTTCCTACAATTCTGCCCCGCTTTCAAGTCCTCTTGGCAGCCTTACTTCAATAGATTTTTTGACGATAGCTGTCATTTATAACTCTGCAGGTTTGTGAATTACAGTGCCCCTGAGCTCCTTTCTTCAACTCGCTTTCTTGTGAGCTGGCCGCAACACCGCAGCCTTGCTTCAGGCCCTAGTGTGGTTCCGGCATGGCACGCTGAGCCTTTGGTTAATTCCTCTTCCTGGTGGGAAATGAGAGTTAAATTTGCCCGTCCAGACACCTCCAGCTAGTCTCTCATTGGTTCTCCCTATTCCTGTTCATTTTCTGCAGAAATTGCAAACTGGGCCAAATAGGAGGTTAAAGGCACTGACTCTCCAAGTGGGGAGAGTGTTAGTAAAGCGTCTGGAATGTTGCACCCGAGTACCAGGGGACGAAAACTGACACATTTGAACACGTTTCCCAATCACACGGTGGATCATACTCTGGGTTCCACATGCATGTTTTAGCTGAAGGAAGAATCCCTTAAACCTGGAGAGTTGAGACCCATGGAATGGGTACCATGCAATATGATTTCATAGGGTCTGCATGTGTTCACCGAACCTCACTTATCCTATCACTGCAGCATTTATGCCACTGTACACACGCTTGATTCTCTTTCGGAGACATATAAATCCATAGGTTTTAAGATTCTTACTAGTCAGGTATATTCTTAGACGTTTAATATGGGGTGTTGAGTCCTCTTCGTTGAGCAAGGAGTAGCTCTAGTCTATTACATATTTGGCTTATGGAACGGTATCTGTGCTAATTTCAATCTCTGGTTTTATGCAGCACCCCAACTCACCTTTCCCCTTAAGCAAGCATAAGTTGGTTTTCTACATTTGAGACCCTGTTCTGTTTTGTAATTCTGTTCCTGTGTAGCCAAGTTTACATTCCGTGTAGTAGTGATATCTTATGATGTTTCTTTTTCTGTGTGACTTATTTCACTTAGAATCATCGTACCTGAATCCACTCATTATGCTGCTACGGGCCTGATGACATAGATTTCATTGCTGAGTGATATTGCATTGTATGTACCTACCACAACTTCTTTATCCATTTTTCACTTTCTGCAATATTGAACTCGTACTGTAAACGAGGTTCTTGTAAACAGAGCCGTCCCAAACTTTGGGGTGGCTGTGCCTTTTTGATTCTAATTTCCCTAAGCTATAGGACCATAAGTGGAAGTGCCCTAGGCTCTGTTGCTTTGTTTTGTAGATGTGTCTGGAAACACCATACACTTCTCCAGAGTGGCTGTTGGCAATTTACATCTCGCCCATCAGCATAACAAGGCTCCGAGTTCTCCATGGCCTGTCCTGCCTTTCTGGATTTTACACTATTTTCCGATGGCCCTTTTGACCGGGGGGCAGTGAGACTTCATTGTAGTGCAGATTTCCTTTGCAAGCTTGCTTGGTTGACCAAAAAGTGCGTATGCGTTTTTTCCTGAATATATTCAGGAAAAAATGCATACGCCCTTTTTGGCCAAGTGCATCATTGTGGACGTTCTGCCTCTTTTCCTATGCTTTACATGTAATTCCAGTCTACCTCCTGAAATCGGTTTCCTACAATTCTGCCCCGCTTTCAAGTCCTCTTGGCAGCCTTACTGCAATAGATTTTTGGACGATAGCTGTCATTTATATCTCTGCAGGTTTGTGAATTACAGTGCCCCTGAGCTCCTTTCTTCAACTCGCTTTCTTGTGAGATGTCCGCAACACCACAGCCTTGCTTCAGGCCCTAGTGTGGTTCCGGCATGGCACGCTGAGCCTTTGGTTAATTCCTCTTCCTGGTGGGAAATGAGAGTTAAATTTGCCCGTCCAGACACCTCCAGCTAGTCTCTCATTGGTTCTCCCTATTCCTGTTCATTTTCCGCAGAAATTGCAAACTGGGCCAAACAGGAGGTTAAAGGCACTGACTCTCCAAGTGGGGAGAGTGTTAGTAAAGCGTCTGGAATGTTGCACCCGAGTACCAGGGGACGAAAACTGACACATTTGAACACGTTTCCCAATCACACGGTGGATCATACTCTGGGTTCCACATGCATGTTTTAGCTGAAGGAAGAATCCCTTAAACCTGGAGAGTTGAGACCCATGGAATGGGTACCATGCAATATGATTTCATAGGGTCTGCATGTGTTCACCGAACCTCACTAATCCTATCACTGCTGCTTTTATGCTGCTGTACACATGCTTGATTCTCTTTTGGAGACATATAAATCCATAGGTTTTAAGATTATTACTAGTCAGGTATATTCTTAGACGTTTAATATGGGGTGTTGAGTCCTCTTCGTTGAGCAAGGAGTAGCTCTTGTCTATTATATATTTGGCTTATGGAACGGTATCTGTGCTAATTTCAATCTCTGGTTTTATGCAGCACCCCAACTCACCTTTCCCCTTAAGCAAGCATAAGTTGGTTTTCTACATTTGAGACCCTGTTCTGTTTTGTAATTCTGTTCCTGTGTAGCCAAGTTTACATTCCGTGTAGTAGTGATATCTTATGATGTTTCTTTTTCTGTGTGACTTATTTCACTTAGAATCATCGTACCTGAATCCACTCATTATGCTGCTACGGGCCTGATGACATAGATTTCATTGCTGAGTGATATTGCATTGTATGTACCTACCACAACTTCTTTATCCATTTTTCACTTTCTGTGATATTGAACTCGTACTGTAAACGAGGTTCTTGTAAACAGAGCCGTCCCAAACTTTGGGGTGGCTGTGCCTTTTTGATTCTAATTTCCCTAAGCTATAGGACCATAAGTGGAAGTGCCCTAGGCTCTGTTGCTTTGTTTTGTAGATGTGTCAGGAAACACCATACACTTCTCCAGAGTGGCTGTTGGCAATTTACATCTCGCCCATCAGCATAACAAGGCTCCGAGTTCTCCATGGCCTGTCCTGCCTTTCTGGATTTTACACTATTTTCCGATGGCCCTTTTGACCGGGGGGCAGTGAGACTTCATTGTAGTGCAGATTTCGTTTGCAAGCTTGCTTGGTTGGCCAAAAAGGGCGTATGCGTTTTTTCCTGAGGAAAAAACGCCTATGCCCTTTTTGGCCAAGTGCATCATTGTGGACGTTCTGCCTCTTTTCCTATGCTTTACATGCAATTCCAGTCTACCTCCTGAAATCGGTTTCCTGCAATTCTGCCCCGCTTTCAAGTCCTCTTGGCAGCCTTACTTCAATATATTTTTGGACGATAGCTGTCATTTATAACTCTGCAGGTTTGTGAATTACAGTGCCCTTGAGCTCCTTTCTTCAACTCGCTTTCTTGTGAGCTGGCCACAACACCGCAGCTTTGCTTCAGGCCCTAGTGTGGTTCCGGCATGACACGCTGAGCCTTTGGTTAATTCCTCTTCCTGGTGGGAAATGAGAGGAAAATTTGCCCGTCCAGACACCTCCATCTAGTCTCTCATTGGTTATCCCTATTCCTGTTCATTTTCCAAAGAAATTTCAAACTGGGCCAAAGAGGAGCTTAAAGGCACTGACTCTCCAAGTGGGGAGAGTGTTAGTAAAGCATCTGGAATGTTGCACCCGAGTACCAGGGGACAAAAACTGAGACACATTTGAACACATTTCCCGATCACACGGTGGATCATACTCTGGGTTCCACATGCATGATTTAGCTGAAGGAAGAATCCCTTAAACCTGGAGAGTTGAGACCCATGGAATGGGCCATGCAATATGATTTCAAAGTGTCTGCATTTGCTCAGCGAACCTCACCAATCCTATCACTGCTGCGTTTATGCCGCTGTACACATGCTTGATTCTCTTTTGGAGACATATAAATCCATAGGTTTTAAGATACTTACTAGTCAGCTATATTCTTAGGCGTTTAATATGGGGTGTAGAGTCCACTTCGTTGAGCAAGGAGTAGCTCTTGTCTATTACATATTTGGCTTATGGAACGGTATCTGTGCTAATTTCAATCTCTGGTTTTATTCAGAACCCCAACTCACCTTTCCCCTTAAGCAAGCATAAGTTGGTTTTCTACATTTGAGACCCTGTTCTGTTTTGTAATTCAGTTCTTGTATAGCCAAGTTTACATTCCGTGTAGTAGTGATATCTTATGATGTTTCTTTTTCTGTGTGACTTATTTCAATTAGAATCATCGTACCTGAATCCACTCATTATGCTGCTACGGGCCTGATGACATAGATTTCATTGCTGAGTGATATTGCATTGTACGTAAGTACCACAACTTCTTTATCCATTTTTCACCTTCTGTGATATTGAACTTGTACCGTAAACGAGGTTCTTGTAAACAGAGCCGTCCCAAACTTTGGGGTGGCTGTGTCTTTTTGATTTTAATTTCCCTAAGCTACAGGACCATAAGTGGCAGTGCCCTAGGCTCTGTTGTTTTCTTTTTTAGATGTTTCAGGAAACACCATACACTTCTCCAGAGTGGCTGTTGGCAATTTACATCCCGCCCATCAGCATAACAAGGCTCCCACGTCTCCATGGCCTGTCCTGCCTTTCTGGATTTAACATTTTTTCACATGGCACTTTTGACCGGGGGACAGTGAGACTTCATTGTAGTGCAGATTTCCTTTGCAAGCTTGCTTGGTTGGCCAAAAAGGGCGTATGCGTTTTTTCCTGAATATATTCAGGAAAAAACGCATACGCCCTTTTTGGCCAAGTGCATCATTGTGGACGTTCTGCCTCTTTTCCTATGCTTTACATGCAATTCCAGTCTACCTCCTGAAATCAGTTTCCTGCAATTCTGCCCCGCTTTCAAGTCCTCTTGGCAGCCTTACTTCAATATATTTTTGGACGATAGCTGTCATTTATAACTCTGCAGGTTTGTGAATTACAGTGCCCCTGAGCTCCTTTCTTCAACTCGCTTTCTTGTGAGCTGGCCGCAACACTGCAGCCTTGCTTCAGGCCCTAGTGTTGTTCCGGCATGACACACTGAGACTTTGGTTAATTCCTCTTCCTGGTGGGAAATGAGAGTAAAATTTGCCCGTCCACACACCTCCATCTAGTCTCTCATTGGTTCTCCCTATTCCTGTTCATTTCCCAAAGAAATTGCAAACTGGGCCAAAGAGGAGCTTAAAGGCACTGACTCTCCAAGTGGGGAGAGTGTTAGTAAAGCGTCTGGAATGTTGCACCCGAGTACCAGGGGACGAAACCTGAGACACATTTGAACACGTTTCCCGATCACACGGTGGATCATACTCTGGGTTCCACATGCATGTTTTAGCTGAAGGAAGAATCCCTTAAACCTGGAGAGTTGAGACCCATGGAATGGGTACCATGCATTATGACTTCAAAGGGTCTGCATTTGCTCACCGAACCTCACCAATCCTATCACTGCTGCGTTTATGCCGCTGTACACATGCTTGATTCTCTTTTGGAGACATATAAATCCATAGGTTTTAAGATTCTTACTAGTCAGTTATATTCTTAGGCGTTTAATATGGGGCGTTGAGTCCACTTCGTTGAGCAAGGAGTAGCTCTTGTCTATTACATATTTGGCTTATGGAACGGTATCTGGCTAATTTCAATCTCTGGTTTTATGCAGCACCCCAACTCACCTTTTCCCTTAAGCAAGCATAAGTTGGTTTTCTACATTTGAGACCCTGTTCTGTTTTGTAATTCAGTTCCTTTGTAGCCAAGTTTACATTCCGTGTAGTAGTGATATCTTATGATGTTTCTTTTTCTGTATGACTTATTTCACTTAGAATCATCGTACCTGAATCCAATCATTATGCTGCTATGGGCCTGATGACATAGATTTCATTGCTGAGTGATATTGCATTGTACGTAAGTACCACAACTTCTTTATCCATTTTTCACTTTCTGTGATATTGAACTTGTACCGTAAACGAGGTTCTTGTAAACAGAGCCGTCCCAAACTTTCGGGTGGCTGTGTATTTTTGATTTTAATTTCCCTAAGCTATAGGACCATAAGTGGAAGTGCCCTAGGCTCTGTTGCTTTGTTTTTTAGATGTTTCAGGAAACACCATACACTTCTCCAGAGTGGCTGTTGGCAATTTACATCCCGCCCATCAGCATAACAAGGCTCCCAGTTCTCCATGGCCTGTCCTGCCTTTCTGGATTTTACACTTTTTTCAGATGGCCCTTTTGACCGGGGGGCAGTGAGACTTCATTGTAGTGCAGATTTCCTTTGCAAGCTTGCTTGGTTGGCCCAAAAGTGCGTATGCGTTTTTTCCTGAATATATTCAGGAAAAAACGCATACGCCCTTTTTGGCCAAGTGCGTCATTGTGGACGTTCTGCCTCTTTTCCTATGCTTTACATGCAATTCCTGTCTACATCCTGAAATCGGTTTCCTGCAATTCTGCCCCGCTTTCAAGTCCTCTTGGCAGCCATACTTCAATATATTTTTGGACGATAGCTGTCATTTATAACTCTGCAGGTTTGTGAATTACAGTGCCTCTGAGCTCCTTTCTTCAACTCGCTTTCTTGTGAGCTGGCCGCAACACCGCAGCATTGCTTCAGGCCCTAGCGTGGTTCCGGCATGGCACGCTGAGCCTTTGGTTAATTCCTCTTCCTGGTGGGAAATGAGAGTTAAATTTGCCCTTCCAGACACCTCCAGCTAGTCTCTCATTGGTTCTCCCTATTCCTGTTCATCTTCCGCAGAAGTTGCAAACTGGGACAAACAGGAGGTTAAAGGCACTGACTCTCCAAGTGGGGAGAGTTTTAGTAAGGTGACTGGAATGTTTCACCCGAGTACCAGGGGACGAAGACTGAGACACATTTGAACACGTTTCCCGATCACATGGTGGATCATACTCTGGGTTCCACATGCATGTTTTAGCTGAAGGAAGAATCCCTTAAACCTGGAGAGTTGAGACCCATAGAATGGGTACCATGCAATATGACTTCAAAGGTTGTGCATTTGCTCACCGAACTTCACCAATCCTATCACTGCTGCGTTTATGCCGCTGTACACACGCTTGATTCTCTTTCGGAGACATAGAAATCCATAGGTTTTAAGATACTTACTAGTCAGCTATATTCTTAGGCGTTTAATATGGGGTGTAGAGTCCACTTCGTTGAGCAAGGAGTAGCTCTTGTGTATTACGTATTTGGCTTATGGAACGGTATCTGTGCTAATTTCAATCTCTGGTTTTATGCAGCACCCCAACTCACCTTTCCCCTTAAGCAAACATAAGTTGGTTTTCTACATTTGAGACCCTGTTCTGTTTTGTAATTCAGTTCCTTTGTAGCCAAGTTTAGATTCCGTTTAGTAGTGATATCTTATGATGTTTCTTTTTCTGTGTGACTTATTTCACTTAGAATCATCATACCTGAATCCACTCATTATGCTGCTACGGGCCTGATGACATAGAGTTCATTGCTGAGTGATATTGCATTGTACGTAAGTACCACAACTTCTTTATCCATTTTTCGCTTTCTGTGATATTGTACTTGTACCGTAAACGAGGTTCTTGTAAACACAGCTGTCCCAAACTTTGGGGTGGCTGTGTCTTTTTGATTTTAATTTCCCTAAGCTATAGGACCATAAGTGGAAGTGCCCTAGGCTCTGTTGCTTTGTTTTTTAGATGTTTCAGGAAACACCATACACTTCTCCAGAGTGGCTGTTGGCAATTTACATCCCGCCCATCAGCATAACAAGGCTCCCAGTTCTCCATGGCCTGTCCTGCCTTTCTGGATTTTACACTTTTTTCAGATGGCCCTTTTGACCGGGGGGCAGTGCGACTTCATTGTAGTGCAGATTTCCTTTGCAAGCTTGCTTGGTTGGCCAAAAAGGGCGTATGCGTTTTTTCCTGAATATACTCAGGAAAAAACGCATACGCCCTTTTTGGCCAAGTGCATCATTGTGGACGTTCTGCCTCTTTTCCTATGCTTTACATGCAATTCCAGTCTACCTCCTGAAATCGGTTTCCTACAATTCTGCCCCGCTTTCAAGTCCTCTTGGCAGCCTTACTTCAATATATTTTTGGACGATAGCTGTCATTTATTACTCTGCAGGTTTGTGAATTACAGTGCCCCTGAGCTCCTTTCTTCAACTCGCTTTCTTGTGAGCTGGCCGCAACACCGCAGCATTACTTCAGGCCCTAGTGTGGTTCCGGCATGGCACGCTGAGCCTTTGGTTAATTCCTCTTCCTGGTGGGAAATGAGAGTTAAATTTGCCCGTCCAGACACCTCCAGCTAGTCTCTCATTGGTTCTCCCTATTCCTGTTCATTTTCCGCAGAAATTGCAAACTGGGCCAAACAGGAGGTTAAAGGCACTGACTCTCCAAATGGGAAGAGTGTTAGTAAAGCGTCTGGAATGTTGCACACGCAGTACCAGGGGACGAAACCTGAGACACATTTGAACACGTTTCCCGATCACACGGTGGATCATACTCTGGGTTCCACATGCATGTTTTAGCTGAAGGAAGAATCCCTTAAACCTGGAGAGTTGAGACCCATGGAATGGGTACCATGCAATATGACTTCAAAGGTTCTGCATTTGCTCACCGAACCTCACCAATCCTATCACTGCTGCGTTTATGCCGCTGTACACACGCTTGATTCTCTTTCGGAGACATAGAAATCCATAGGTTTTAAGATACTTACTAGTCAGGTATATTCTTAGGCGGTTAATATGTGGTGTAGAGTCCACTTCGTTGAGCAAGGAGTAACTCTTGTCTATTACATATTTGGCTTATGGAACGGTATCTGTGCTAATTTCAATCTCTGGTTTTATGCAGCACGCCAACTCACCTTTCCCCTTAAGCAAGCATAAGTTGGTTCTCTACATTTGAGACCCTGTTCTGTTTTGTAATTCAGTTCCTGTGTAGCCAAGTTTACATTCCGTGTAGTAGTGATATCTTATGATGTTTCTTTTTCTGTGTGACTTATCTCACTTAGAATCATCGTACCTGAATCCAGTCATTATGCTGCTATGGGCCTGATGACATAGATTTTATTGCTGAGTGATATTGCATTGTACGTAAGTACCACAACTTCTTTATCCATTTTTCACTTTCTGTGATATTGAACTTGTACCGTAAACGAGGTTCTTGTAAACAGAGCCGTCCCATACTTTGGGGTGGCTGTGTCTTGTTGATTTTAATTTCCCTAATCTATAGGACCATAAGTGGAAGTGCCCTAGGCTCTGTTGCTTTGTTTTTTAGATGTTTCAGGAAACACCATACACTTCTCCAGAGTGGCTGTTGGCAATTTACATCCCGCCCATCAGCATAACAAGGCTCCCAGTTCTCCATGGCCTGTCCTGCCTTTATGGATTTTACACTTTATTCAGATGTTCCTTTTGACCGGGGGGCAGTGAGACTTCATTGTAGTGCAGATTTCCTTTGCAAGCTTGCTTGGTTGGCCAAAAAGGGCGTATGCGTTTTTTCCTGAATATATTCAGGAAAAAACGCATACGCCCTTTTTGGCCAAGTGCATCATTGTGGACGTTCTGCCTCTTTTCCTATGCTTTACATGCAATTCCAGTCTACCTCCTGAAATCGGTTTCCTGCAATTCTGCCCCGCTTTCAAGTCCTCTTGGCAGCCTTACTTCAATATATTTTTGGACGATAGCTGTCATTTATAACTCTGCAGGTTTGTGAATTACAGTGCCCCTGAGCTCCTTTCTTCAACTCGCTTTCTTGTGAGCTGGCCGCAACACCGCAGCATTGCTTCAGGCCCTAGTGTGGTTCTGGCATGGCACGCTGAGCCTTTGGTTAATTCCCCTTCCTGGTGGGAAATGAGAGTTAAATTTGCCCGTCCAGACACCTCCAGCTAGTCTCTCATTGGTTCTCCCTATTCCTGTTCATTTTCCGCAGAAGTTGCAAACTGGGCCAAACAGGAAGTTAAAGGCACTGACTCTCCAAGTGGGGAGAGTGTTAGTAAAGCGTCTGGAATGTTGCACCCGAGTACCAGGGGACGAAACCTGACACATTTGGACACGTTTCCCGATCACACGGTGGATCATACTCTGGGTTCCACATGCATGTTTTAGCTGAAGGAAGAATCCCTTAAACCTGGAGAGTTGAGACCCATGGAATGGGTACCATGCAATATGACTTCAAAGGGTCTGCATTTGCTCACCGAACCTCACCAATCCTATCACTGCTGCGTTTATGCCGCTGTACACATGCTTGATTCTCTTTTGGAGACATATAAATCCATAGGTTTTAAGATTCTTACTAGTCAGTTATATTCTTAGGCGTTTAATATGGGGCGTTGAGTCCACTTCGTTGAGCAAGGAGTAGCTCTTGTCTATTACATATTTGGCTTATGGAACGGTATCTGGCTAATTTCAATCTCTGGTTTTATGCAGCACCCCAACTCACCTTTTCCCTTAAGCAAGCATAAGTTGGTTTTCTACATTTGAGACCCTGTTCTGTTTTGTAATTCAGTTCCTTTGTAGCCAAGTTTACATTCCGTGTAGTAGTGATATCTTATGATGTTTCTTTTTCTGTATGACTTATTTCACTTAGAATCATCGTACCTGAATCCAATCATTATGCTGCTATGGGCCTGATGACATAGATTTCATTGCTGAGTGATATTGCATTGTACGTAAGTACCACAACTTCTTTATCCATTTTTCACCTTCTGTGATATTGAACTTGTACCGTAAACGAGGTTCTTGTAAACAGAGCCGTCCCAAACTTTGGGGTGGCTGTGTCTTTTTGATTTCAATTTCCCTAAGCTATAGGACCATAAGTGGAAGTGCCCTAGGCTCTGTTGCTTTGGTTTTTAGATGTTTCAGGAAACACCATACACTTCTCCAGAGTGGCTGTTGGCAATTTACATCCCGCCCATCAGCATAACAAGGCTCCCAGTTCTCCATGGCCTGTCCTGCCTTTCTGGATTTTACACTTTTTTCAGATGGCCCTTTTGACCGGGGGGCAGTGAGACTTCATTGTAGTGCAGATTTCCTTTGCAAGCTTGCTTGGTTGGCCCAAAAGTGCGTATGCGTTTTTTCCTGAATATATTCAGGAAAAAACGCATACGCCCTTTTTGGCCAAGTGCGTCATTGTGGACGTTCTGCCTCTTTTCCTATGCTTTACATGTAATTCCTGTCTACATCCTGAAATCGGTTTCCTGCAATTCTGCCCCGATTTCAAGTCCTCTTGGCAGCCATACTTCAATATATTTTTGGACGATAGCTGTCATTTATAACTCTGCAGGTTTGTGAATTACAGTGCCTCTGAGCTCCTTTCTTCAACTCGCTTTCTTGTGAGCTGGCCGCAACACCGCAGCATTGCTTCAGGCCCTAGCGTGGTTCCGGCATGGCACGCTGAGCCTTTGGTTAATTCCTCTTCCTGGTGGGAAATGAGAGTTAAATTTGCCCGTCCAGACACCTCCAGCTAGTCTCTCATTGGTTCTCCCTATTCCTGTTCATCTTCCGCAGAAGTTGCAAACTGGGACAAACAGGAGGTTAAAGGCACTGACTCTCCAAGTGGGGAGAGTTTTAGTAAAGTGACTGGAATGTTTCACCCGAGTACCAGGGGACGAAGACTGAGACACATTTGAACACGTTTCCCGATCACACGGTGGATCATACTCTGGGTTCCACATGCATGTTTTAGCTGAAGGAAGAATCCCTTAAACCTGGAGAGTTGAGACCCATGGAATGGGTACCATGCAATATGACTTCAAAGGTTGTGCATTTGCTCACCGAACTTCACCAATCCTATCACTGCTGCGTTTATGCCGCTGTACACACGCTTGATTCTCTTTCGGAGACATAGAAATCCATAGGTTTTAAGATACTTACTAGTCAGCTATATTCTTAGGCGTTTAATATGGGGTGTAGAGTCCACTTCGTTGAGCAAGGAGTAGCTCTTGTGTATTACGTATTTGGCTTATGGAACGGTATCTGTGCTAATTTCAATCTCTGGTTTTATGCAGCACCCCAACTCACCTTTCCCCTTAAGCAAACATAAGTTGGTTTTCTACATTTGAGACCCTGTTCTGTTTTGTAATTCAGTTCCTTTGTAGCCAAGTTTAGATTCCGTTTAGTAGTGATATCTTATGATGTTTCTTTTTCTGTGTGACTTATTTCACTTAGAATCATCATACCTGAATCCACTCATTATGCTGCTACGGGCCTGATGACATAGAGTTCATTGCTGAGTGATATTGCATTGTACGTAAGTACCACAACTTCTTTATCCATTTTTCGCTTTCTGTGATATTGAACTTGTACCGTAAACGAGGTTCTTGTAAACACAGCTGTCCCAAACTTTGGGGTGGCTGTGTCTTTTTGATTTTAATTTCCCTAAGCTATAGGACCATAAGTGGAAGTGCCCTAGGCTCTGTTGCTTTGTTTTTTAGATGTTTCAGGAAACACCATACACTTCTCCAGAGTGGCTGTTGGCAATTTACATCCCGCCCATCAGCATAACAAGGCTCCCAGTTCTCCATGGCCTGTCCTGCCTTTCTGGATTTTACACTTTTTTCAGATGGCCCTTTTGACCGGGGGGCAGTGCGACTTCATTGTAGTGCAGATTTCCTTTGCAAGCTTGCTTGGTTGGCCAAAAAGGGCGTATGCGTTTTTTCCTGAATATACTGAGGAAAAAACGCATACGCCCTTTTTGGCCAAGTGCATCATTGTGGACGTTCTGCCTCTTTTCCTATGCTTTACATGCAATTCCAGTCTACCTCCTGAAATCGGTTTCCTACAATTCTGCCCCGCTTTCAAGTCCTCTTGGCAGCCTTACTTCAATATATTTTTGGACGATAGCTGTCATTTATTACTCTGCAGGTTTGTGAATTACAGTGCCCCTGAGCTCCTTTCTTCAACTCGCTTTCTTGTGAGCTGGCCGCAACACCGCAGCATTACTTCAGGCCCTAGTGTGGTTCCGGCATGGCACGCTGAGCCTTTGGTTAATTCCTCTTCCTGGTGGGAAATGAGAGTTAAATTTGCCCGTCCAGACACCTCCAGCTAGTCTCTCATTGGTTCTCCCTATTCCTGTTCATTTTCCGCAGAAATTGCAAACTGGGCCAAACAGGAGGTTAAAGGCACTGACTCTCCAATTGGGAAGAGTGTTAGTAAAGCGTCTGGAATGTTGCACACGCAGTACCAGGGGACGAAACCTGAGACACATTTGAACACGTTTCCCGATCACACGGTGGATCATACTCTGGGTTCCACATGCATGTTTTAGCTGAAGGAAGAATCCCTTAAACCTGGAGAGTTGAGACCCATGGAATGGGTACCATGCAATATGACTTCAAAGGTTCTGCATTTGCTCACCGAACCTCACCAATCCTATCACTGCTGCGTTTATGCCGCTGTACACACGCTTGATTCTCTTTCGGAGACATAGAAATCCATAGGTTTTAAGATACTTACTAGTCAGGTATATTCTTAGGCGGTTAATATGTGGTGTAGAGTCCACTTCGTTGAGCAAGGAGTAACTCTTGTGTATTACATATTTGGCTTATGGAACGGTATCTGTGCTAATTTCAATCTCTGGTTTTATGCAGCACGCCAACTCACCTTTCCCCTTAAGCAAGCATAAGTTGGTTCTCTACATTTGAGACCCTGTTCTGTTTTGTAATTCAGTTCCTGTGTAGCCAAGTTTACATTCCGTGTAGTAGTGATATCTTATGATGTTTCTTTTTCTGTGTGACTTATCTCACTTAGAATCATCGTACCTGAATCCAGTCATTATGCTGCTATGGGCCTGATGACATAGATTTTATTGCTGAGTGATATTGCATTGTACGTAAGTACCACAACTTCTTTATCCATTTCTCACTTTCTGTGATATTGAACTTGTACCGTAAACGAGGTTCTTGTAAACAGAGCCGTCCCATACTTTGGGGTGGCTGTGTCTTGTTGATTTTAATTTCCCTAATCTATAGGACCATAAGTGGAAGTGCCCTAGGCTCTGTTGCTTTGTTTTTTAGATGTTTCAGGAAACACCATACACTTCTCCAGAGTGGCTGTTGGCAATTTACATCCCGCCCATCAGCATAACAAGGCTCCCAGTTCTCCATGGCCTGTCCTGCCTTTATGGATTTTACACTTTATTCAGATGTTCCTTTTGACCGGGGGGCAGTGAGACTTCATTGTAGTGCAGATTTCCTTTGCAAGCTTGCTTGGTTGGCCAAAAAGGGCGTATGCGTTTTTTCCTGAATA
Source organism: Pseudorca crassidens (assembly GCF_039906515.1). Classification (NCBI taxonomy): domain Eukaryota; kingdom Metazoa; phylum Chordata; class Mammalia; order Artiodactyla; family Delphinidae; genus Pseudorca; species Pseudorca crassidens. Next base: position 166,187,900 of record NC_090296.1, read on the forward strand.
TATTCAGGAAAAAACGCATACGCCCTTTTTGGCCAAGTGCATCATTGTGGACGTTCTGCCTCTTTTCCTATGCTTTACATGCAATTCCAGTCTACCTCCTGAAATCGGTTTCCTGCAATTCTGCCCCGCTTTCAAGTCCTCTTGGCAGCCTTACTTCAATATATTTTTGGACGATAGCTGTCATTTATAACTCTGCAGGTTTGTGAATTACAGTGCCCCTGAGCTCCTTTCTTCAACTCGCTTTCTTGTGAGCTGGCCGCAACACCGCAGCATTGCTTCAGGCCCTAGTGTGGTTCTGGCATGGCACGCTGAGCCTTTGGTTAATTCCCCTTCCTGGTGGGAAATGAGAGTTAAATTTGCCCGTCCAGACACCTCCATCTAGTCTCTCATTGGTTCTCCCTATTCCTGTTCATTTTCCGCAGAAGTTGCAAACTGGGCCAAACAGGAAGTTAAAGGCACTGACTCTCCAAGTGGGGAGAGTGTTAGTAAAGCGTCTGGAATGTTGCACCCGAGTACCAGGGGACGAAACCTGAGACACATTTGAACACGTTTCCCGATCACACGGTGGATCATACTCTGGGTTCCACATGCATGTTTTAGCTGAAGGAAGAATCCCTTAAACCTGGAGAGTTGAGACCCATGGAATGGGTACCATGCAATATGACCTCAAAGGGTCTGCATTTGCTCACCGAACCTCACCAATCCTATCACTGCTGCATTTATGCCGCTGTACACACGCTTGATTCTCTTTCGGAGACATAGAAATCCATAGGTTTTAAGATTTTTACTAGGCAGGTATATTCTTAGGCGTTTAATATGGGGTGTTGTGTCCTCTTCGTTGAGCAAGGAGTAGCTCTTGTCTATTACATATTTGGCTTATGGAACGGTATCTGTGCTAATTTCAATCTCTGGTTTTATGCAGCACCCCAACTCACCTTTCTCCTTAAGCAAGCATAAGTTGGTTTTCTACATTTGAGACCCTGTTCTGTTTTGTAATTCAGTTCCTGGGTAGCCAAGATTACATTCCATGTAGTAGTGATAACTTATGATGTTTCTTTTTCTGTGTGACTTATTTCACTTAGAATCATCGTACCTGAATCCACTCATTATGCTGCTACGGGCCTGATGACATAGATTTCATTGCTGAGTGATATTGCCTTGTACGTAAGTACCACAACTTCTTTATCCATTTTTCACTTTCTGTGATATTGAATTTGTACTGTAAATGACGTTCTTGGAAACAGAGCCATCCCAAACTTTGAGGTGGCTGTGTCTTTTTGATTTTAATTTCCCTAAGCTATAGGACCATAAGTGGAAGTGCCCTAGGCTCTGTTGCTTTGTTTTGTAGATGTTTCAGGAAACACCATACACTTCTCCAGAGTGGCTGTTGGCAATTTATATCCCGCCCATCAGCCTAACAAGGCTCCCAGTTCTCCATGGCCTGTCCTGCCTTTCTGGATTTTACACATTTTTCAGATGGCCCTTTTGACCGGGGGGCAGTGAGACTTCATTTTAGTGCAGATTTCCTTTGCAAGCTTGCTTGGTTGGCCAAAAAGGGCGTATGCGTTTTTTCCTGAATATATTCAGGAAAAAGCGCATACGCCCTTTTTGGCCAAGTGCATCATTGTGGACGTTCTGCCTCTTTTCCTATGCTTTACATGCAATTCCAGTCTACATCCTGAAACCGGTTTCCTGCAATTCTGCCCCACTTTCACGTCCTCTTGGCAGCCTTACTTCAATATATTTTTGGACGATAATTGTCATTTATAACTCTGCAGGTTTGTGAATTACAGTGCCCCTGAGCTCCTTTCTTCAACTCGCTTTCTTATGAGCTGGCCGCAACCCCGCAGGATTGCTTCAGGCCCTAGTGTGTTTCCGGCATGGCACGCTGAGCCTTTGGTTAATTCCTCTTCCTGGTGGGAAATGAGAGTTAAATTTGCCCGTCCAGACACCTCCAGCTAGTCTCTCATTGGTTCTCCCTATTCCTGTTCATCTTCCGCAGAAATTGCAAACTGGGCCAAACAGGAGGTTAAAGGCACTGACTCTCCAAGTGGGGAGAGTGTTAGTAAAGCGTCTGGAATGTTGCACCCGAGTACCAGGGGACGAAACCTGACCCATTTGAACACGTTTCCCGATCACACGGTGGATCATACTCTGGGTTCCACATGCATGTTTTAGCTGAAGGAAGAATCCCTTAAACCTGGAGAGTTGAGACCCATGGAATGGGTACCATGCAATATGACTTCAAAGGGTCTGTGTTTGTTCACCGAACCTCACCAATCCTATCACTGCTGCGTTTATGCCGCTGTACACACGCTTGATTCTCTTTCGGAGACATAGAAATCCATAGGTTTTAAGATTCTTACTAGTCAGGTATATTCTTAGGCGGTTAATATGCGGTGTAGAGTCCACTTCGTTGAGCAAGGAGTAACTCTTGTCTATTACATATTTGGCTTATGGAATGGTATCTGTGATAATTTCAATCTCTGGTTTTATGCAGCACGCCAACTCACCTTTCCCCTTAAGCAAGCATAAGTTGGTTTTCTACATTTGAGACCCTGTTCTGTTTTGTAATTCAGTTCCTGTGTAGCCAAGTTTACATTCCGTGTAGTAGTGATATCTTATGATGTTTCTTTTTCTGTGTGACTTATTTCACTTAGAATCATCGTACCTGAATGCACTCATTATGCTGCTACGGGCCTGATGACATAGATTTCATTGCTGAGTGATATTGTATTGTACGTAAGTACCAAAACTTCTTTATCCATTTTTCGCTTTCTGTGATATTGAACTTGTACCGTAAAGGAGGTTCTTGTAAACACAGCTGTCCCAAACTTTAGGGTGGCTGTGTCTTTTTTATTTTAATTTCCCTAAACTATAGGACCATAATTGGAATTGCCCTAGGCTCTGTTGCTTTGTTTTTTAGATGTTTCAGGAAACACCATACACTTCTCCAGAGTGGCTGTTGGCAATTTACATCCCGCCCATCAGCATAACAAGGCTCCCAGTTCTCCATGGCCTGTCCTGCCTTTCTGGATTTTATACTTTTTTCAGATGGCCCTTTTGACCGGGGGGCAGTGAGACTTCATTGTAGTGCAGATTTCCTTTGCAAGCTTGCTTGGTTGGCCAAAAAGTGGGTATGCGTTTTTTCCTGAATATACTCAGGAAAAAACGCATACGCCCTTTTTGGCCAAGTGCATCATTGTGGACGTTCTGCCTCTTTTCCTATGCTTTACATGCAATTCCAGTCTACCTCCTGAAATCGGTTTCCTGCAATTCTGCCCCACTTTCAAGTCCTCTTGGCAGCCTTACTTCAATATATTTTTGGACGATAGCTGTCATTTATAACTCTGCAGGTTTGTGAATTACAGTGCCCCTGAGCTCCTTTCTTCAACTCGCTTTCTTGTGAGCTGGCCGCAACACCGCAGCATTGCTTCAGGCCCTAGTGTGGTTCCGGCATGGCACGCTGAGCCTTTGGTTAATTCCTCTTCCTGGTGGGAAATGAGAGTTAAATTTGCCCGTCCAGACACCTCCATCTAGTCTCTCATTGGTTCTCCCTATTACTGTTCATTTTCCGCAGAAATTGCAAACTGGGCCAAACAGGAGGTTAAAGGCACTGACTCTCCAAGTGGGGATAGTGTTAGTAAAGCGTCTGGAATGTTGCACCCGAGTACCAGGGGACGAAACCTGAGACACATTTGAACACGTTTCCCGATCACACGGTGGATCATACTCTGGGTTCCACATGCATGTTTTAGCTGAAGGAAGAATCCCTTAAACCTGGAGAGTTGAGACCCATGGAATGGGTACCATGCAATATGACTTCAAAGGGTCTGCATTTGCTCACCGAACCTCACCAATCCTATCACTGCTGCATTTATGCCGCTGTACACATGCTTGACTCTCTTTCGGAGACATAGAAATCCATAGGTTTTAAGATTTTTACTAGGCAGGTATATTCTTAGGCGTTTAATATGGGGTGTTGATTCCACTTGGTTGAGCAAGGAGTAGCTCTTGTCTATTACATATTTGGCTTATGGAACGGTATCTGTGCTAATTTCAATCTCTGGTTTTATGCAGCACCCCAACTCACCTTTCTCCTTAAGCAAGCATAAGTTGGTTTTCTACATTTGAGACCCTGTTCTGTTTTGTAATTCAGTTCCTGGGTAGCCAAGATTACATTCCATGTAGTAGTGATAACTTATGATGTTTCTTTTTCTGTGTGACTTATTTCACTTAGAATCATCGTACCTGAATCCACTCATTATGCTGCTACGGGCCTGATGACATAGATTTCATTGCTGAGTGATATTGCCTTGTACGTAAGTACCACAACTTCTTTATCCTTTTTTCACTTTCTGTGATATTGAATTTGTACTGTAAATGAGGTTCTTGTAAACAGAGCCGTCCCAAACTTTGGGGTGGCTGTGTCTTGTTGATTTTAATTTCCCTAAGCTATAGGACCATAAGTGGAAGTGCCCTAGGCTCTGTTGCTTTGTTTTTTAGATGTTTCAGGAAACACCATACACTTCTCCAGAGTGGCTGTTGGCAATTTACATCCCGCCCATCAGCATAACAAGGCTCCCAGTTCTCCATGGCCTGTCCTGCCTTTCTGGATTTTACACTTTTTTCAGATGGCCCTTTTGACCGGGGGGCAGTGAGACTTCATTGTAGTGCAGATTTCCTTTGCAAGCTTGCTTGGTTGGCCAAAAAGGGCGTATGCGTTTTTTCCTGAATATACTCAGGAAAAAACGCATACGCCCTTTTTGGCCAAGTGCATCATTGTGGACGTTCTGCCTCTTTTCCTATGCTTTACATGCAATTCCAGTCTACCTGCTGAAATCGGTTTCCTGCAATTCTGCCCCGCTTTCAAGTCCTCTTGGCAGCCTTACTTCAATATATTTTTGGACGATAGCTGTCATTTATAACTCTGCAGGTTTGTGAATTACAGTGCCCCTGAGCTCCTTTCTTCAACTCGCTTTCTTGTGAGCTGGCCGCAACACCGCAGCATTGCTTCAGGCCCTAGTGTGGTTCTGGCATGGCACGCTGAGCCTTTGGTTAATTCCCCTTCCTGGTGGGAAATGAGAGTTAAATTTGCCCGTCCAGACACCTCCAGCTAGTCTCTCATTGGTTCTCCCTATTCCTGTTCATTTTCCGCAGAAGTTGCAAACTGGGCCAAACAGGAAGTTAAAGGCACTGACTCTCCAAGTGGGGAGAGTGTTAGTAAAGCGTCTGGAATGTTGCACCCGAGTACCAGGGGACGAAACCTGACACATTTGGACACGTTTCCCGATCACACGGTGGATCATACTCTGGGTTCCACATGCATGTTTTAGCTGAAGGAAGAATCCCTTAAACCTGGAGAGTTGAGACCCATGGAATGGGTACCATGCAATATGACTTCAAAGGGTCTGCATTTGCTCACCGAACCTCACCAATCCTATCACTGCTGCGTTTATGCCGCTGTACACATGCTTGATTCTCTTTTGGAGACATATAAATCCATAGGTTTTAAGATTCTTACTAGTCAGTTATATTCTTAGGCGTTTAATATGGGGCGTTGAGTCCACTTCGTTGAGCAAGGAGTAGCTCTTGTCTATTACATATTTGGCTTATGGAACGGTATCTGGCTAATTTCAATCTCTGGTTTTATGCAGCACCCCAACTCACCTTTTCCCTTAAGCAAGCATAAGTTGGTTTTCTACATTTGAGACCCTGTTCTGTTTTGTAATTCAGTTCCTTTGTAGCCAAGTTTACATTCCGTGTAGTAGTGATATCTTATGATGTTTCTTTTTCTGTATGACTTATTTCACTTAGAATCATCGTACCTGAATCCAATCATTATGCTGCTATGGGCCTGATGACATAGATTTCATTGCTGAGTGATATTGCATTGTACGTAAGTACCACAACTTCTTTATCCATTTTTCACCTTCTGTGATATTGAACTTGTACCGTAAACGAGGTTCTTGTAAACAGAGCCGTCCCAAACTTTGGGGTGGCTGTGTCTTTTTGATTTCAATTTCCCTAAGCTATAGGACCATAAGTGGAAGTGCCCTAGGCTCTGTTGCTTTGGTTTTTAGATGTTTCAGGAAACACCATACACTTCTCCAGAGTGGCTGTTGGCAATTTACATCCCGCCCATCAGCATAACAAGGCTCCCAGTTCTCCATGGCCTGTCCTGCCTTTCTGGATTTTACACTTTTTTCAGATGGCCCTTTTGACCGGGGGGCAGTGAGACTTCATTGTAGTGCAGATTTCCTTTGCAAGCTTGCTTGGTTGGCCCAAAAGTGCGTATGCGTTTTTTCCTGAATATATTCAGGAAAAAACGCATACGCCCTTTTTGGCCAAGTGCGTCATTGTGGACGTTCTGCCTCTTTTCCTATGCTTTACATGTAATTCCTGTCTACATCCTGAAATCGGTTTCCTGCAATTCTGCCCCGATTTCAAGTCCTCTTGGCAGCCATACTTCAATATATTTTTGGACGATAGCTGTCATTTATAACTCTGCAGGTTTGTGAATTACAGTGCCTCTGAGCTCCTTTCTTCAACTCGCTTTCTTGTGAGCTGGCCGCAACACCGCAGCATTGCTTCAGGCCCTAGCGTGGTTCCGGCATGGCACGCTGAGCCTTTGGTTAATTCCTCTTCCTGGTGGGAAATGAGAGTTAAATTTGCCCGTCCAGACACCTCCAGCTAGTCTCTCATTGGTTCTCCCTATTCCTGTTCATCTTCCGCAGAAGTTGCAAACTGGGACAAACAGGAGGTTAAAGGCACTGACTCTCCAAGTGGGGAGAGTTTTAGTAAAGTGACTGGAATGTTTCACCCGAGTACCAGGGGACGAAGACTGAGACACATTTGAACACGTTTCCCGATCACACGGTGGATCATACTCTGGGTTCCACATGCATGTTTTAGCTGAAGGAAGAATCCCTTAAACCTGGAGAGTTGAGACCCATGGAATGGGTACCATGCAATATGACTTCAAAGGTTGTGCATTTGCTCACCGAACTTCACCAATCCTATCACTGCTGCGTTTATGCCGCTGTACACACGCTTGATTCTCTTTCGGAGACATAGAAATCCATAGGTTTTAAGATACTTACTAGTCAGCTATATTCTTAGGCGTTTAATATGGGGTGTAGAGTCCACTTCGTTGAGCAAGGAGTAGCTCTTGTGTATTACGTATTTGGCTTATGGAACGGTATCTGTGCTAATTTCAATCTCTGGTTTTATGCAGCACCCCAACTCACCTTTCCCCTTAAGCAAACATAAGTTGGTTTTCTACATTTGAGACCCTGTTCTGTTTTGTAATTCAGTTCCTTTGTAGCCAAGTTTAGATTCCGTTTAGTAGTGATATCTTATGATGTTTCTTTTTCTGTGTGACTTATTTCACTTAGAATCATCATACCTGAATCCACTCATTATGCTGCTACGGGCCTGATGACATAGAGTTCATTGCTGAGTGATATTGCATTGTACGTAAGTACCACAACTTCTTTATCCATTTTTCGCTTTCTGTGATATTGAACTTGTACCGTAAACGAGGTTCTTGTAAACACAGCTGTCCCAAACTTTGGGGTGGCTGTGTCTTTTTGATTTTAATTTCCCTAAGCTATAGGACCATAAGTGGAAGTGCCCTAGGCTCTGTTGCTTTGTTTTTTAGATGTTTCAGGAAACACCATACACTTCTCCAGAGTGGCTGTTGGCAATTTACATCCCGCCCATCAGCATAACAAGGCTCCCAGTTCTCCATGGCCTGTCCTGCCTTTCTGGATTTTACACTTTTTTCAGATGGCCCTTTTGACCGGGGGGCAGTGCGACTTCATTGTAGTGCAGATTTCCTTTGCAAGCTTGCTTGGTTGGCCAAAAAGGGCGTATGCGTTTTTTCCTGAATATACTGAGGAAAAAACGCATACGCCCTTTTTGGCCAAGTGCATCATTGTGGACGTTCTGCCTCTTTTCCTATGCTTTACATGCAATTCCAGTCTACCTCCTGAAATCGGTTTCCTACAATTCTGCCCCGCTTTCAAGTCCTCTTGGCAGCCTTACTTCAATATATTTTTGGACGATAGCTGTCATTTATTACTCTGCAGGTTTGTGAATTACAGTGCCCCTGAGCTCCTTTCTTCAACTCGCTTTCTTGTGAGCTGGCCGCAACACCGCAGCATTACTTCAGGCCCTAGTGTGGTTCCGGCATGGCACGCTGAGCCTTTGGTTAATTCCTCTTCCTGGTGGGAAATGAGAGTTAAATTTGCCCGTCCAGACACCTCCAGCTAGTCTCTCATTGGTTCTCCCTATTCCTGTTCATTTTCCGCAGAAATTGCAAACTGGGCCAAACAGGAGGTTAAAGGCACTGACTCTCCAATTGGGAAGAGTGTTAGTAAAGCGTCTGGAATGTTGCACACGCAGTACCAGGGGACGAAACCTGAGACACATTTGAACACGTTTCCCGATCACACGGTGGATCATACTCTGGGTTCCACATGCATGTTTTAGCTGAAGGAAGAATCCCTTAAACCTGGAGAGTTGAGACCCATGGAATGGGTACCATGCAATATGACTTCAAAGGTTCTGCATTTGCTCACCGAACCTCACCAATCCTATCACTGCTGCGTTTATGCCGCTGTACACACGCTTGATTCTCTTTCGGAGACATAGAAATCCATAGGTTTTAAGATACTTACTAGTCAGGTATATTCTTAGGCGGTTAATATGTGGTGTAGAGTCCACTTCGTTGAGCAAGGAGTAACTCTTGTGTATTACATATTTGGCTTATGGAACGGTATCTGTGCTAATTTCAATCTCTGGTTTTATGCAGCACGCCAACTCACCTTTCCCCTTAAGCAAGCATAAGTTGGTTCTCTACATTTGAGACCCTGTTCTGTTTTGTAATTCAGTTCCTGTGTAGCCAAGTTTACATTCCGTGTAGTAGTGATATCTTATGATGTTTCTTTTTCTGTGTGACTTATCTCACTTAGAATCATCGTACCTGAATCCAGTCATTATGCTGCTATGGGCCTGATGACATAGATTTTATTGCTGAGTGATATTGCATTGTACGTAAGTACCACAACTTCTTTATCCATTTCTCACTTTCTGTGATATTGAACTTGTACCGTAAACGAGGTTCTTGTAAACAGAGCCGTCCCATACTTTGGGGTGGCTGTGTCTTGTTGATTTTAATTTCCCTAATCTATAGGACCATAAGTGGAAGTGCCCTAGGCTCTGTTGCTTTGTTTTTTAGATGTTTCAGGAAACACCATACACTTCTCCAGAGTGGCTGTTGGCAATTTACATCCCGCCCATCAGCATAACAAGGCTCCCAGTTCTCCATGGCCTGTCCTGCCTTTATGGATTTTACACTTTATTCAGATGTTCCTTTTGACCGGGGGGCAGTGAGACTTCATTGTAGTGCAGATTTCCTTTGCAAGCTTGCTTGGTTGGCCAAAAAGGGCGTATGCGTTTTTTCCTGAATATATTCAGGAAAAAACGCATACGCCCTTTTTGGCCAAGTGCATCATTGTGGACGTTCTGCCTCTTTTCCTATGCTTTACATGCAATTCCAGTCTACCTCCTGAAATCGGTTTCCTGCAATTCTGCCCCGCTTTCAAGTCCTCTTGGCAGCCTTACTTCAATATATTTTTGGACGATAGCTGTCATTTATAACTCTGCAGGTTTGTGAATTACAGTGCCCCTGAGCTCCTTTCTTCAACTCGCTTTCTTGTGAGCTGGCCGCAACACCGCAGCATTGCTTCAGGCCCTAGTGTGGTTCTGGCATGGCACGCTGAGCCTTTGGTTAATTCCCCTTCCTGGTGGGAAATGAGAGTTAAATTTGCCCGTCCAGACACCTCCATCTAGTCTCTCATTGGTTCTCCCTATTCCTGTTCATTTTCCGCAGAAGTTGCAAACTGGGCCAAACAGGAAGTTAAAGGCACTGACTCTCCAAGTGGGGAGAGTGTTAGTAAAGCGTCTGGAATGTTGCACCCGAGTACCAGGGGACGAAACCTGAGACACATTTGAACACGTTTCCCGATCACACGGTGGATCATACTCTGGGTTCCACATGCATGTTTTAGCTGAAGGAAGAATCCCTTAAACCTGGAGAGTTGAGACCCATGGAATGGGTACCATGCAATATGACCTCAAAGGGTCTGCATTTGCTCACCGAACCTCACCAATCCTATCACTGCTGCATTTATGCCGCTGTACACACGCTTGATTCTCTTTCGGAGACATAGAAATCCATAGGTTTTAAGATTTTTACTAGGCAGGTATATTCTTAGGCGTTTAATATGGGGTGTTGTGTCCTCTTCGTTGAGCAAGGAGTAGCTCTTGTCTATTACATATTTGGCTTATGGAACGGTATCTGTGCTAATTTCAATCTCTGGTTTTATGCAGCACCCCAACTCACCTTTCTCCTTAAGCAAGCATAAGTTGGTTTTCTACATTTGAGACCCTGTTCTGTTTTGTAATTCAGTTCCTGGGTAGCCAAGATTACATTCCATGTAGTAGTGATAACTTATGATGTTTCTTTTTCTGTGTGACTTATTTCACTTAGAATCATCGTACCTGAATCCACTCATTATGCTGCTACGGGCCTGATGACATAGATTTCATTGCTGAGTGATATTGCCTTGTACGTAAGTACCACAACTTCTTTATCCATTTTTCACTTTCTGTGATATTGAATTTGTACTGTAAATGACGTTCTTGGAAACAGAGCCATCCCAAACTTTGAGGTGGCTGTGTCTTTTTGATTTTAATTTCCCTAAGCTATAGGACCATAAGTGGAAGTGCCCTAGGCTCTGTTGCTTTGTTTTGTAGATGTTTCAGGAAACACCATACACTTCTCCAGAGTGGCTGTTGGCAATTTATATCCCGCCCATCAGCCTAACAAGGCTCCCAGTTCTCCATGGCCTGTCCTGCCTTTCTGGATTTTACACATTTTTCAGATGGCCCTTTTGACCGGGGGGCAGTGAGACTTCATTTTAGTGCAGATTTCCTTTGCAAGCTTGCTTGGTTGGCCAAAAAGGGCGTATGCGTTTTTTCCTGAATATATTCAGGAAAAAGCGCATACGCCCTTTTTGGCCAAGTGCATCATTGTGGACGTTCTGCCTCTTTTCCTATGCTTTACATGCAATTCCAGTCTACATCCTGAAACCGGTTTCCTGCAATTCTGCCCCACTTTCACGTCCTCTTGGCAGCCTTACTTCAATATATTTTTGGACGATAATTGTCATTTATAACTCTGCAGGTTTGTGAATTACAGTGCCCCTGAGCTCCTTTCTTCAACTCGCTTTCTTATGAGCTGGCCGCAACCCCGCAGGATTGCTTCAGGCCCTAGTGTGTTTCCGGCATGGCACGCTGAGCCTTTGGTTAATTCCTCTTCCTGGTGGGAAATGAGAGTTAAATTTGCCCGTCCAGACACCTCCAGCTAGTCTCTCATTGGTTCTCCCTATTCCTGTTCATCTTCCGCAGAAATTGCAAACTGGGCCAAACAGGAGGTTAAAGGCACTGACTCTCCAAGTGGGGAGAGTGTTAGTAAAGCGTCTGGAATGTTGCACCCGAGTACCAGGGGACGAAACCTGACCCATTTGAACACGTTTCCCGATCACACGGTGGATCATACTCTGGGTTCCACATGCATGTTTTAGCTGAAGGAAGAATCCCTTAAACCTGGAGAGTTGAGACCCATGGAATGGGTACCATGCAATATGACTTCAAAGGGTCTGTGTTTGTTCACCGAACCTCACCAATCCTATCACTGCTGCGTTTATGCCGCTGTACACACGCTTGATTCTCTTTCGGAGACATAGAAATCCATAGGTTTTAAGATTCTTACTAGTCAGGTATATTCTTAGGCGGTTAATATGCGGTGTAGAGTCCACTTCGTTGAGCAAGGAGTAACTCTTGTCTATTACATATTTGGCTTATGGAATGGTATCTGTGATAATTTCAATCTCTGGTTTTATGCAGCACGCCAACTCACCTTTCCCCTTAAGCAAGCATAAGTTGGTTTTCTACATTTGAGACCCTGTTCTGTTTTGTAATTCAGTTCCTGTGTAGCCAAGTTTACATTCCGTGTAGTAGTGATATCTTATGATGTTTCTTTTTCTGTGTGACTTATTTCACTTAGAATCATCGTACCTGAATGCACTCATTATGCTGCTACGGGCCTGATGACATAGATTTCATTGCTGAGTGATATTGTATTGTACGTAAGTACCAAAACTTCTTTATCCATTTTTCGCTTTCTGTGATATTGAACTTGTACCGTAAAGGAGGTTCTTGTAAACACAGCTGTCCCAAACTTTAGGGTGGCTGTGTCTTTTTTATTTTAATTTCCCTAAACTATAGGACCATAATTGGAATTGCCCTAGGCTCTGTTGCTTTGTTTTTTAGATGTTTCAGGAAACACCATACACTTCTCCAGAGTGGCTGTTGGCAATTTACATCCCGCCCATCAGCATAACAAGGCTCCCAGTTCTCCATGGCCTGTCCTGCCTTTCTGGATTTTATACTTTTTTCAGATGGCCCTTTTGACCGGGGGGCAGTGAGACTTCATTGTAGTGCAGATTTCCTTTGCAAGCTTGCTTGGTTGGCCAAAAAGTGGGTATGCGTTTTTTCCTGAATATACTCAGGAAAAAACGCATACGCCCTTTTTGGCCAAGTGCATCATTGTGGACGTTCTGCCTCTTTTCCTATGCTTTACATGCAATTCCAGTCTACCTCCTGAAATCGGTTTCCTGCAATTCTGCCCCACTTTCAAGTCCTCTTGGCAGCCTTACTTCAATATATTTTTGGACGATAGCTGTCATTTATAACTCTGCAGGTTTGTGAATTACAGTGCCCCTGAGCTCCTTTCTTCAACTCGCTTTCTTGTGAGCTGGCCGCAACACCGCAGCATTGCTTCAGGCCCTAGTGTGGTTCCGGCATGGCACGCTGAGCCTTTGGTTAATTCCTCTTCCTGGTGGGAAATGAGAGTTAAATTTGCCCGTCCAGACACCTCCATCTAGTCTCTCATTGGTTCTCCCTATTACTGTTCATTTTCCGCAGAAATTGCAAACTGGGCCAAACAGGAGGTTAAAGGCACTGACTCTCCAAGTGGGGATAGTGTTAGTAAAGCGTCTGGAATGTTGCACCCGAGTACCAGGGGACGAAACCTGAGACACATTTGAACACGTTTCCCGATCACACGGTGGATCATACTCTGGGTTCCACATGCATGTTTTAGCTGAAGGAAGAATCCCTTAAACCTGGAGAGTTGAGACCCATGGAATGGGTACCATGCAATATGACTTCAAAGGGTCTGCATTTGCTCACCGAACCTCACCAATCCTATCACTGCTGCATTTATGCCGCTGTACACATGCTTGACTCTCTTTCGGAGACATAGAAATCCATAGGTTTTAAGATTTTTACTAGGCAGGTATATTCTTAGGCGTTTAATATGGGGTGTTGATTCCACTTGGTTGAGCAAGGAGTAGCTCTTGTCTATTACATATTTGGCTTATGGAACGGTATCTGTGCTAATTTCAATCTCTGGTTTTATGCAGCACCCCAACTCACCTTTCTCCTTAAGCAAGCATAAGTTGGTTTTCTACATTTGAGACCCTGTTCTGTTTTGTAATTCAGTTCCTGGGTAGCCAAGATTACATTCCATGTAGTAGTGATAACTTATGATGTTTCTTTTTCTGTGTGACTTATTTCACTTAGAATCATCGTACCTGAATCCACTCATTATGCTGCTACGGGCCTGATGACATAGATTTCATTGCTGAGTGATATTGCCTTGTACGTAAGTACCACAACTTCTTTATCCTTTTTTCACTTTCTGTGATATTGAATTTGTACTGTAAATGAGGTTCTTGTAAACAGAGCCGTCCCAAACTTTGGGGTGGCTGTGTCTTGTTGATTTTAATTTCCCTAAGCTATAGGACCATAAGTGGAAGTGCCCTAGGCTCTGTTGCTTTGTTTTTTAGATGTTTCAGGAAACACCATACACTTCTCCAGAGTGGCTGTTGGCAATTTACATCCCGCCCATCAGCATAACAAGGCTCCCAGTTCTCCATGGCCTGTCCTGCCTTTCTGGATTTTACACTTTTTTCAGATGGCCCTTTTGACCGGGGGGCAGTGAGACTTCATTGTAGTGCAGATTTCCTTTGCAAGCTTGCTTGGTTGGCCAAAAAGGGCGTATGCGTTTTTTCCTGAATATACTCAGGAAAAAACGCATACGCCCTTTTTGGCCAAGTGCATCATTGTGGACGTTCTGCCTCTTTTCCTATGCTTTACATGCAATTCCAGTCTACCTGCTGAAATCGGTTTCCTGCAATTCTGCCCCGCTTTCAAGTCCTCTTGGCAGCCTTACTTCAATATATTTTTGGACGATAGCTGTCATTTATAACTCTGCAGGTTTGTGAATTACAGTGCCCCTGAGCTCCTTTCTTCAACTCGCTTTCTTGTGAGCTGGCCGCAACACCGCAGCATTGCTTCAGGCCCTAGTGTGGTTCCGGCATGGCACGCTGAGCCTTTGGTTAATTCCTCTTCCTGGTGGGAAATGAGAGTTAAATTTGCCCGTCCAGACACCTCCAGCTAGTCTCTCATTGGTTCTCCCTATTCCTGTTCATTTTCCGCAGAAATTGCAAACTGGGCCAAACAGGAGGTTAAAGGCACTGACTCTCCAAGTGGGGAGAGTGTTAGTAAAGCGTCTGGAATGTTGCACCCGAGTACCAGGGGACGAAAAGTGAGACATTTGAACACGTTTCCCGATCACACGGTGGATCATACTCTGGGTTCCACATGCATGTTTTAACTGAAGGAAGAATCCTTTAAACCTGGAGAGTTGAGACCCATGGAATTGGTACCATGCAATATGACTTCAAAGGGTCTGCATTGGCTCACCGAACCTCACCAATCCTATCACTGCTGCGCTTATGCCACTGTACACACGCTTGATTCTCTTTCGGAGACATATAAATCCATAGGTTTTAAGATTCTTACTAGTCAGGTATATTCTTAGGCGTTTAATATGGGGTGTTGTGTCCTCTTCGTTGAGCAAGGAGTAGCTCTTGTCTATTACATATTTGGATTATGGAACGGTATCTGTGCTAATTTCAATCTCTGGTTTTATGTAGCACCCCAACTCACCTTTCCCCTTAAGCAAGCATAAGTTGGTTTTCTACATTTGAGACCCTGTTCTGTTTTGTAATTCTGTTCCTGTGTAGCCAAGTTTACATTCCGTGTATTAGTGATATCTTATGATGTTTCTTTTTCTGTGTGACTTATCTAACTTAGAATCATCGTACCTGAATCCACTCATTATGCTGCTATGGGCCTGATGACATAGATTTTATTGCTGAGTGATATTGCATTGTACGTAAGTACCACAACTTCTTTATCCATTTTTCACTTTCTGTGATATTGAACTTGTACCGTAAACGAGGTTCTTGTAAACAGAGCCGTCCCATACTTTGGGGTGGCTGTGTCTTTTTGATTTTAATTTCCCTAATCTATAGGACCATAAGTGGAAGTGCCCTAGGCTCTGTTGCTTTGTTTTTTTGATGTTTCAGGAAACACCATACACTTCTCCAGAGTGGCTGTTGGCAATTTACATCCCGCCCATCAGCATAACAAGGCTCCCAGTTCTCCATGGCCTGTCCTGCCTTTATGGATTTTACACTTTTTTCAGATGTTCCTTTTGACCGGGGGGCAGTGAGACTTCATTGTAGTGCAGATTTCCTTTGCAAGCTTGCTTGGTTGGCCAAAAAGGGCGTATGCGTTTTTTCCTGAATATATTCAGGAAAAAGCGCATACGCCCTTTTTGGCCAAGTGCATCATTGTGGACGTTCTGCCTCTTTTCCTATGCTTTACATGCAATTCCAGTCTACCTCCTGAAATCGGTTTCCTGCAATTCTGCCCCGCTTTCAAGTCCTCTTGGCAGCCTTACTTCAATATATTTTTGGACGATAGCTGTCATTTATAACTCTGCAGGTTTGTGAATTACAGTGCCCCTGAGCTCCTTTCTTCAACTCGCTTTCTTGTGAGCTGGCCGCAACACCGCAGCATTGCTTCAGGCCCTAGTGTGGTTCTGGCATGGCACGCTGAGCCTTTGGTTAATTCCCCTTCCTGGTGGGAAATGAGAGTTAAATTTGCCCGTCCAGACACCTCCATCTAGTCTCTCATTGGTTCTCCCTATTCCTGTTCATTTTCCGCAGAAGTTGCAAACTGGGCCAAACAGGAAGTTAAAGGCACTGACTCTCCAAGTGGGGAGAGTGTTAGTAAAGCGTCTGGAATGTTGCACCCGAGTACCAGGGGACGAAACCTGAGACACATTTGAACACGTTTCCCGATCACACGGTGGATCATACTCTGGGTTCCACATGCATGTTTTAGCTGAAGGAAGAATCCCTTAAACCTGGAGAGTTGAGACCCATGGAATGGGTACCATGCAATATGACCTCAAAGGGTCTGCATTTGCTCACCGAACCTCACCAATCCTATCACTGCTGCATTTATGCCGCTGTACACACGCTTGATTCTCTTTCGGAGACATAGAAATCCATAGGTTTTAAGATTTTTACTAGGCAGGTATATTCTTAGGCGTTTAATATGGGGTGTTGTGTCCTCTTCGTTGAGCAAGGAGTAGCTCTTGTCTATTACATATTTGGCTTATGGAACGGTATCTGTGCTAATTTCAATCTCTGGTTTTATGCAGCACCCCAACTCACCTTTCTCCTTAAGCAAGCATAAGTTGGTTTTCTACATTTGAGACCCTGTTCTGTTTTGTAATTCAGTTCCTGGGTAGCCAAGATTACATTCCATGTAGTAGTGATAACTTATGATGTTTCTTTTTCTGTGTGACTTATTTCACTTAGAATCATCGTACCTGAATCCACTCATTATGCTGCTACGGGCCTGATGACATAGATTTCATTGCTGAGTGATATTGCCTTGTACGTAAGTACCACAACTTCTTTATCCATTTTTCACTTTCTGTGATATTGAATTTGTACTGTAAATGACGTTCTTGGAAACAGAGCCATCCCAAACTTTGAGGTGGCTGTGTCTTTTTGATTTTAATTTCCCTAAGCTATAGGACCATAAGTGGAAGTGCCCTAGGCTCTGTTGCTTTGTTTTGTAGATGTTTCAGGAAACACCATACACTTCTCCAGAGTGGCTGTTGGCAATTTATATCCCGCCCATCAGCCTAACAAGGCTCCCAGTTCTCCATGGCCTGTCCTGCCTTTCTGGATTTTACACATTTTTCAGATGGCCCTTTTGACCGGGGGGCAGTGAGACTTCATTTTAGTGCAGATTTCCTTTGCAAGCTTGCTTGGTTGGCCAAAAAGGGCGTATGCGTTTTTTCCTGAATATATTCAGGAAAAAGCGCATACGCCCTTTTTGGCCAAGTGCATCATTGTGGACGTTCTGCCTCTTTTCCTATGCTTTACATGCAATTCCAGTCTACATCCTGAAACCGGTTTCCTGCAATTCTGCCCCACTTTCACGTCCTCTTGGCAGCCTTACTTCAATATATTTTTGGACGATAATTGTCATTTATAACTCTGCAGGTTTGTGAATTACAGTGCCCCTGAGCTCCTTTCTTCAACTCGCTTTCTTATGAGCTGGCCGCAACCCCGCAGGATTGCTTCAGGCCCTAGTGTGTTTCCGGCATGGCACGCTGAGCCTTTGGTTAATTCCTCTTCCTGGTGGGAAATGAGAGTTAAATTTGCCCGTCCAGACACCTCCAGCTAGTCTCTCATTGGTTCTCCCTATTCCTGTTCATCTTCCGCAGAAATTGCAAACTGGGCCAAACAGGAGGTTAAAGGCACTGACTCTCCAAGTGGGGAGAGTGTTAGTAAAGCGTCTGGAATGTTGCACCCGAGTACCAGGGGACGAAACCTGACCCATTTGAACACGTTTCCCGATCACACGGTGGATCATACTCTGGGTTCCACATGCATGTTTTAGCTGAAGGAAGAATCCCTTAAACCTGGAGAGTTGAGACCCATGGAATGGGTACCATGCAATATGACTTCAAAGGGTCTGTGTTTGTTCACCGAACCTCACCAATCCTATCACTGCTGCGTTTATGCCGCTGTACACACGCTTGATTCTCTTTCGGAGACATAGAAATCCATAGGTTTTAAGATTCTTACTAGTCAGGTATATTCTTAGGCGGTTAATATGCGGTGTAGAGTCCACTTCGTTGAGCAAGGAGTAACTCTTGTCTATTACATATTTGGCTTATGGAATGGTATCTGTGATAATTTCAATCTCTGGTTTTATGCAGCACGCCAACTCACCTTTCCCCTTAAGCAAGCATAAGTTGGTTTTCTACATTTGAGACCCTGTTCTGTTTTGTAATTCAGTTCCTGTGTAGCCAAGTTTACATTCCGTGTAGTAGTGATATCTTATGATGTTTCTTTTTCTGTGTGACTTATTTCACTTAGAATCATCGTACCTGAATGCACTCATTATGCTGCTACGGGCCTGATGACATAGATTTCATTGCTGAGTGATATTGTATTGTACGTAAGTACCAAAACTTCTTTATCCATTTTTCGCTTTCTGTGATATTGAACTTGTACCGTAAAGGAGGTTCTTGTAAACACAGCTGTCCCAAACTTTAGGGTGGCTGTGTCTTTTTTATTTTAATTTCCCTAAACTATAGGACCATAATTGGAATTGCCCTAGGCTCTGTTGCTTTGTTTTTTAGATGTTTCAGGAAACACCATACACTTCTCCAGAGTGGCTGTTGGCAATTTACATCCCGCCCATCAGCATAACAAGGCTCCCAGTTCTCCATGGCCTGTCCTGCCTTTCTGGATTTTATACTTTTTTCAGATGGCCCTTTTGACCGGGGGGCAGTGAGACTTCATTGTAGTGCAGATTTCCTTTGCAAGCTTGCTTGGTTGGCCAAAAAGTGGGTATGCGTTTTTTCCTGAATATACTCAGGAAAAAACGCATACGCCCTTTTTGGCCAAGTGCATCATTGTGGACGTTCTGCCTCTTTTCCTATGCTTTACATGCAATTCCAGTCTACCTCCTGAAATCGGTTTCCTGCAATTCTGCCCCACTTTCAAGTCCTCTTGGCAGCCTTACTTCAATATATTTTTGGACGATAGCTGTCATTTATAACTCTGCAGGTTTGTGAATTACAGTGCCCCTGAGCTCCTTTCTTCAACTCGCTTTCTTGTGAGCTGGCCGCAACACCGCAGCATTGCTTCAGGCCCTAGTGTGGTTCCGGCATGGCACGCTGAGCCTTTGGTTAATTCCTCTTCCTGGTGGGAAATGAGAGTTAAATTTGCCCGTCCAGACACCTCCATCTAGTCTCTCATTGGTTCTCCCTATTACTGTTCATTTTCCGCAGAAATTGCAAACTGGGCCAAACAGGAGGTTAAAGGCACTGACTCTCCAAGTGGGGATAGTGTTAGTAAAGCGTCTGGAATGTTGCACCCGAGTACCAGGGGACGAAACCTGAGACACATTTGAACACGTTTCCCGATCACACGGTGGATCATACTCTGGGTTCCACATGCATGTTTTAGCTGAAGGAAGAATCCCTTAAACCTGGAGAGTTGAGACCCATGGAATGGGTACCATGCAATATGACTTCAAAGGGTCTGCATTTGCTCACCGAACCTCACCAATCCTATCACTGCTGCATTTATGCCGCTGTACACATGCTTGACTCTCTTTCGGAGACATAGAAATCCATAGGTTTTAAGATTTTTACTAGGCAGGTATATTCTTAGGCGTTTAATATGGGGTGTTGATTCCACTTGGTTGAGCAAGGAGTAGCTCTTGTCTATTACATATTTGGCTTATGGAACGGTATCTGTGCTAATTTCAATCTCTGGTTTTATGCAGCACCCCAACTCACCTTTCTCCTTAAGCAAGCATAAGTTGGTTTTCTACATTTGAGACCCTGTTCTGTTTTGTAATTCAGTTCCTGGGTAGCCAAGATTACATTCCATGTAGTAGTGATAACTTATGATGTTTCTTTTTCTGTGTGACTTATTTCACTTAGAATCATCGTACCTGAATCCACTCATTATGCTGCTACGGGCCTGATGACATAGATTTCATTGCTGAGTGATATTGCCTTGTACGTAAGTACCACAACTTCTTTATCCTTTTTTCACTTTCTGTGATATTGAATTTGTACTGTAAATGAGGTTCTTGTAAACAGAGCCGTCCCAAACTTTGGGGTGGCTGTGTCTTGTTGATTTTAATTTCCCTAAGCTATAGGACCATAAGTGGAAGTGCCCTAGGCTCTGTTGCTTTGTTTTTTAGATGTTTCAGGAAACACCATACACTTCTCCAGAGTGGCTGTTGGCAATTTACATCCCGCCCATCAGCATAACAAGGCTCCCAGTTCTCCATGGCCTGTCCTGCCTTTCTGGATTTTACACTTTTTTCAGATGGCCCTTTTGACCGGGGGGCAGTGAGACTTCATTGTAGTGCAGATTTCCTTTGCAAGCTTGCTTGGTTGGCCAAAAAGGGCGTATGCGTTTTTTCCTGAATATACTCAGGAAAAAACGCATACGCCCTTTTTGGCCAAGTGCATCATTGTGGACGTTCTGCCTCTTTTCCTATGCTTTACATGCAATTCCAGTCTACCTGCTGAAATCGGTTTCCTGCAATTCTGCCCCGCTTTCAAGTCCTCTTGGCAGCCTTACTTCAATATATTTTTGGACGATAGCTGTCATTTATAACTCTGCAGGTTTGTGAATTACAGTGCCCCTGAGCTCCTTTCTTCAACTCGCTTTCTTGTGAGCTGGCCGCAACACCGCAGCATTGCTTCAGGCCCTAGTGTGGTTCTGGCATGGCACGCTGAGCCTTTGGTTAATTCCCCTTCCTGGTGGGAAATGAGAGTTAAATTTGCCCGTCCAGACACCTCCAGCTAGTCTCTCATTGGTTCTCCCTATTCCTGTTCATTTTCCGCAGAAGTTGCAAACTGGGCCAAACAGGAAGTTAAAGGCACTGACTCTCCAAGTGGGGAGAGTGTTAGTAAAGCGTCTGGAATGTTGCACCCGAGTACCAGGGGACGAAACCTGACACATTTGGACACGTTTCCCGATCACACGGTGGATCATACTCTGGGTTCCACATGCATGTTTTAGCTGAAGGAAGAATCCCTTAAACCTGGAGAGTTGAGACCCATGGAATGGGTACCATGCAATATGACTTCAAAGGGTCTGCATTTGCTCACCGAACCTCACCAATCCTATCACTGCTGCGTTTATGCCGCTGTACACATGCTTGATTCTCTTTTGGAGACATATAAATCCATAGGTTTTAAGATTCTTACTAGTCAGTTATATTCTTAGGCGTTTAATATGGGGCGTTGAGTCCACTTCGTTGAGCAAGGAGTAGCTCTTGTCTATTACATATTTGGCTTATGGAACGGTATCTGGCTAATTTCAATCTCTGGTTTTATGCAGCACCCCAACTCACCTTTTCCCTTAAGCAAGCATAAGTTGGTTTTCTACATTTGAGACCCTGTTCTGTTTTGTAATTCAGTTCCTTTGTAGCCAAGTTTACATTCCGTGTAGTAGTGATATCTTATGATGTTTCTTTTTCTGTATGACTTATTTCACTTAGAATCATCGTACCTGAATCCAATCATTATGCTGCTATGGGCCTGATGACATAGATTTCATTGCTGAGTGATATTGCATTGTACGTAAGTACCACAACTTCTTTATCCATTTTTCACCTTCTGTGATATTGAACTTGTACCGTAAACGAGGTTCTTGTAAACAGAGCCGTCCCAAACTTTGGGGTGGCTGTGTCTTTTTGATTTCAATTTCCCTAAGCTATAGGACCATAAGTGGAAGTGCCCTAGGCTCTGTTGCTTTGGTTTTTAGATGTTTCAGGAAACACCATACACTTCTCCAGAGTGGCTGTTGGCAATTTACATCCCGCCCATCAGCATAACAAGGCTCCCAGTTCTCCATGGCCTGTCCTGCCTTTCTGGATTTTACACTTTTTTCAGATGGCCCTTTTGACCGGGGGGCAGTGAGACTTCATTGTAGTGCAGATTTCCTTTGCAAGCTTGCTTGGTTGGCCCAAAAGTGCGTATGCGTTTTTTCCTGAATATATTCAGGAAAAAACGCATACGCCCTTTTTGGCCAAGTGCGTCATTGTGGACGTTCTGCCTCTTTTCCTATGCTTTACATGTAATTCCTGTCTACATCCTGAAATCGGTTTCCTGCAATTCTGCCCCGATTTCAAGTCCTCTTGGCAGCCATACTTCAATATATTTTTGGACGATAGCTGTCATTTATAACTCTGCAGGTTTGTGAATTACAGTGCCTCTGAGCTCCTTTCTTCAACTCGCTTTCTTGTGAGCTGGCCGCAACACCGCAGCATTGCTTCAGGCCCTAGCGTGGTTCCGGCATGGCACGCTGAGCCTTTGGTTAATTCCTCTTCCTGGTGGGAAATGAGAGTTAAATTTGCCCGTCCAGACACCTCCAGCTAGTCTCTCATTGGTTCTCCCTATTCCTGTTCATCTTCCGCAGAAGTTGCAAACTGGGACAAACAGGAGGTTAAAGGCACTGACTCTCCAAGTGGGGAGAGTTTTAGTAAAGTGACTGGAATGTTTCACCCGAGTACCAGGGGACGAAGACTGAGACACATTTGAACACGTTTCCCGATCACACGGTGGATCATACTCTGGGTTCCACATGCATGTTTTAGCTGAAGGAAGAATCCCTTAAACCTGGAGAGTTGAGACCCATGGAATGGGTACCATGCAATATGACTTCAAAGGTTGTGCATTTGCTCACCGAACTTCACCAATCCTATCACTGCTGCGTTTATGCCGCTGTACACACGCTTGATTCTCTTTCGGAGACATAGAAATCCATAGGTTTTAAGATACTTACTAGTCAGCTATATTCTTAGGCGTTTAATATGGGGTGTAGAGTCCACTTCGTTGAGCAAGGAGTAGCTCTTGTGTATTACGTATTTGGCTTATGGAACGGTATCTGTGCTAATTTCAATCTCTGGTTTTATGCAGCACCCCAACTCACCTTTCCCCTTAAGCAAACATAAGTTGGTTTTCTACATTTGAGACCCTGTTCTGTTTTGTAATTCAGTTCCTTTGTAGCCAAGTTTAGATTCCGTTTAGTAGTGATATCTTATGATGTTTCTTTTTCTGTGTGACTTATTTCACTTAGAATCATCATACCTGAATCCACTCATTATGCTGCTACGGGCCTGATGACATAGAGTTCATTGCTGAGTGATATTGCATTGTACGTAAGTACCACAACTTCTTTATCCATTTTTCGCTTTCTGTGATATTGAACTTGTACCGTAAACGAGGTTCTTGTAAACACAGCTGTCCCAAACTTTGGGGTGGCTGTGTCTTTTTGATTTTAATTTCCCTAAGCTATAGGACCATAAGTGGAAGTGCCCTAGGCTCTGTTGCTTTGTTTTTTAGATGTTTCAGGAAACACCATACACTTCTCCAGAGTGGCTGTTGGCAATTTACATCCCGCCCATCAGCATAACAAGGCTCCCAGTTCTCCATGGCCTGTCCTGCCTTTCTGGATTTTACACTTTTTTCAGATGGCCCTTTTGACCGGGGGGCAGTGCGACTTCATTGTAGTGCAGATTTCCTTTGCAAGCTTGCTTGGTTGGCCAAAAAGGGCGTATGCGTTTTTTCCTGAATATACTGAGGAAAAAACGCATACGCCCTTTTTGGCCAAGTGCATCATTGTGGACGTTCTGCCTCTTTTCCTATGCTTTACATGCAATTCCAGTCTACCTCCTGAAATCGGTTTCCTACAATTCTGCCCCGCTTTCAAGTCCTCTTGGCAGCCTTACTTCAATATATTTTTGGACGATAGCTGTCATTTATTACTCTGCAGGTTTGTGAATTACAGTGCCCCTGAGCTCCTTTCTTCAACTCGCTTTCTTGTGAGCTGGCCGCAACACCGCAGCATTACTTCAGGCCCTAGTGTGGTTCCGGCATGGCACGCTGAGCCTTTGGTTAATTCCTCTTCCTGGTGGGAAATGAGAGTTAAATTTGCCCGTCCAGACACCTCCAGCTAGTCTCTCATTGGTTCTCCCTATTCCTGTTCATTTTCCGCAGAAATTGCAAACTGGGCCAAACAGGAGGTTAAAGGCACTGACTCTCCAATTGGGAAGAGTGTTAGTAAAGCGTCTGGAATGTTGCACACGCAGTACCAGGGGACGAAACCTGAGACACATTTGAACACGTTTCCCGATCACACGGTGGATCATACTCTGGGTTCCACATGCATGTTTTAGCTGAAGGAAGAATCCCTTAAACCTGGAGAGTTGAGACCCATGGAATGGGTACCATGCAATATGACTTCAAAGGTTCTGCATTTGCTCACCGAACCTCACCAATCCTATCACTGCTGCGTTTATGCCGCTGTACACACGCTTGATTCTCTTTCGGAGACATAGAAATCCATAGGTTTTAAGATACTTACTAGTCAGGTATATTCTTAGGCGGTTAATATGTGGTGTAGAGTCCACTTCGTTGAGCAAGGAGTAACTCTTGTGTATTACATATTTGGCTTATGGAACGGTATCTGTGCTAATTTCAATCTCTGGTTTTATGCAGCACGCCAACTCACCTTTCCCCTTAAGCAAGCATAAGTTGGTTCTCTACATTTGAGACCCTGTTCTGTTTTGTAATTCAGTTCCTGTGTAGCCAAGTTTACATTCCGTGTAGTAGTGATATCTTATGATGTTTCTTTTTCTGTGTGACTTATCTCACTTAGAATCATCGTACCTGAATCCAGTCATTATGCTGCTATGGGCCTGATGACATAGATTTTATTGCTGAGTGATATTGCATTGTACGTAAGTACCACAACTTCTTTATCCATTTCTCACTTTCTGTGATATTGAACTTGTACCGTAAACGAGGTTCTTGTAAACAGAGCCGTCCCATACTTTGGGGTGGCTGTGTCTTGTTGATTTTAATTTCCCTAATCTATAGGACCATAAGTGGAAGTGCCCTAGGCTCTGTTGCTTTGTTTTTTAGATGTTTCAGGAAACACCATACACTTCTCCAGAGTGGCT
Source organism: Pseudorca crassidens (assembly GCF_039906515.1). Taxonomy (NCBI): domain Eukaryota; kingdom Metazoa; phylum Chordata; class Mammalia; order Artiodactyla; family Delphinidae; genus Pseudorca; species Pseudorca crassidens. Next base: position 166,212,974 of record NC_090296.1, read on the forward strand.
GTTGGCAATTTACATCCCGCCCATCAGCATAACAAGGCTCCCAGTTCTCCATGGCCTGTCCTGCCTTTATGGATTTTACACTTTATTCAGATGTTCCTTTTGACCGGGGGGCAGTGAGACTTCATTGTAGTGCAGATTTCCTTTGCAAGCTTGCTTGGTTGGCCAAAAAGGGCGTATGCGTTTTTTCCTGAATATATTCAGGAAAAAACGCATACGCCCTTTTTGGCCAAGTGCATCATTGTGGACGTTCTGCCTCTTTTCCTATGCTTTACATGCAATTCCAGTCTACCTCCTGAAATCGGTTTCCTGCAATTCTGCCCCGCTTTCAAGTCCTCTTGGCAGCCTTACTTCAATATATTTTTGGACGATAGCTGTCATTTATAACTCTGCAGGTTTGTGAATTACAGTGCCCCTGAGCTCCTTTCTTCAACTCGCTTTCTTGTGAGCTGGCCGCAACACCGCAGCATTGCTTCAGGCCCTAGTGTGGTTCTGGCATGGCACGCTGAGCCTTTGGTTAATTCCCCTTCCTGGTGGGAAATGAGAGTTAAATTTGCCCGTCCAGACACCTCCATCTAGTCTCTCATTGGTTCTCCCTATTCCTGTTCATTTTCCGCAGAAGTTGCAAACTGGGCCAAACAGGAAGTTAAAGGCACTGACTCTCCAAGTGGGGAGAGTGTTAGTAAAGCGTCTGGAATGTTGCACCCGAGTACCAGGGGACGAAACCTGAGACACATTTGAACACGTTTCCCGATCACACGGTGGATCATACTCTGGGTTCCACATGCATGTTTTAGCTGAAGGAAGAATCCCTTAAACCTGGAGAGTTGAGACCCATGGAATGGGTACCATGCAATATGACCTCAAAGGGTCTGCATTTGCTCACCAAACCTCACCAATCCTATCACTGCTGCATTTATGCCGCTGTACACACGCTTGATTCTCTTTCGGAGACATAGAAATCCATAGGTTTTAAGATTTTTACTAGGCAGGTATATTCTTAGGCGTTTAATATGGGGTGTTGTGTCCTCTTCGTTGAGCAAGGAGTAGCTCTTGTCTATTACATATTTGGCTTATGGAACGGTATCTGTGCTAATTTCAATCTCTGGTTTTATGCAGCACCCCAACTCACCTTTCTCCTTAAGCAAGCATAAGTTGGTTTTCTACATTTGAGACCCTGTTCTGTTTTGTAATTCAGTTCCTGGGTAGCCAAGATTACATTCCATGTAGTAGTGATAACTTATGATGTTTCTTTTTCTGTGTGACTTATTTCACTTAGAATCATCGTACCTGAATCCACTCATTATGCTGCTACGGGCCTGATGACATAGATTTCATTGCTGAGTGATATTGCCTTGTACGTAAGTACCACAACTTCTTTATCCATTTTTCACTTTCTGTGATATTGAATTTGTACTGTAAATGACGTTCTTGGAAACAGAGCCATCCCAAACTTTGAGGTGGCTGTGTCTTTTTGATTTTAATTTCCCTAAGCTATAGGACCATAAGTGGAAGTGCCCTAGGCTCTGTTGCTTTGTTTTGTAGATGTTTCAGGAAACACCATACACTTCTCCAGAGTGGCTGTTGGCAATTTATATCCCGCCCATCAGCCTAACAAGGCTCCCAGTTCTCCATGGCCTGTCCTGCCTTTCTGGATTTTACACATTTTTCAGATGGCCCTTTTGACCGGGGGGCAGTGAGACTTCATTTTAGTGCAGATTTCCTTTGCAAGCTTGCTTGGTTGGCCAAAAAGGGCGTATGCGTTTTTTCCTGAATATATTCAGGAAAAAGCGCATACGCCCTTTTTGGCCAAGTGCATCATTGTGGACGTTCTGCCTCTTTTCCTATGCTTTACATGCAATTCCAGTCTACATCCTGAAACCGGTTTCCTGCAATTCTGCCCCACTTTCACGTCCTCTTGGCAGCCTTACTTCAATATATTTTTGGACGATAATTGTCATTTATAACTCTGCAGGTTTGTGAATTACAGTGCCCCTGAGCTCCTTTCTTCAACTCGCTTTCTTATGAGCTGGCCGCAACCCCGCAGGATTGCTTCAGGCCCTAGTGTGTTTCCGGCATGGCACGCTGAGCCTTTGGTTAATTCCTCTTCCTGGTGGGAAATGAGAGTTAAATTTGCCCGTCCAGACACCTCCAGCTAGTCTCTCATTGGTTCTCCCTATTCCTGTTCATCTTCCGCAGAAATTGCAAACTGGGCCAAACAGGAGGTTAAAGGCACTGACTCTCCAAGTGGGGAGAGTGTTAGTAAAGCGTCTGGAATGTTGCACCCGAGTACCAGGGGACGAAACCTGACCCATTTGAACACGTTTCCCGATCACACGGTGGATCATACTCTGGGTTCCACATGCATGTTTTAGCTGAAGGAAGAATCCCTTAAACCTGGAGAGTTGAGACCCATGGAATGGGTACCATGCAATATGACTTCAAAGGGTCTGTGTTTGTTCACCGAACCTCACCAATCCTATCACTGCTGCGTTTATGCCGCTGTACACACGCTTGATTCTCTTTCGGAGACATAGAAATCCATAGGTTTTAAGATTCTTACTAGTCAGGTATATTCTTAGGCGGTTAATATGCGGTGTAGAGTCCACTTCGTTGAGCAAGGAGTAACTCTTGTCTATTACATATTTGGCTTATGGAATGGTATCTGTGATAATTTCAATCTCTGGTTTTATGCAGCACGCCAACTCACCTTTCCCCTTAAGCAAGCATAAGTTGGTTTTCTACATTTGAGACCCTGTTCTGTTTTGTAATTCAGTTCCTGTGTAGCCAAGTTTACATTCCGTGTAGTAGTGATATCTTATGATGTTTCTTTTTCTGTGTGACTTATTTCACTTAGAATCATCGTACCTGAATGCACTCATTATGCTGCTACGGGCCTGATGACATAGATTTCATTGCTGAGTGATATTGTATTGTACGTAAGTACCAAAACTTCTTTATCCATTTTTCGCTTTCTGTGATATTGAACTTGTACCGTAAAGGAGGTTCTTGTAAACACAGCTGTCCCAAACTTTAGGGTGGCTGTGTCTTTTTTATTTTAATTTCCCTAAACTATAGGACCATAATTGGAATTGCCCTAGGCTCTGTTGCTTTGTTTTTTAGATGTTTCAGGAAACACCATACACTTCTCCAGAGTGGCTGTTGGCAATTTACATCCCGCCCATCAGCATAACAAGGCTCCCAGTTCTCCATGGCCTGTCCTGCCTTTCTGGATTTTATACTTTTTTCAGATGGCCCTTTTGACCGGGGGGCAGTGAGACTTCATTGTAGTGCAGATTTCCTTTGCAAGCTTGCTTGGTTGGCCAAAAAGTGGGTATGCGTTTTTTCCTGAATATACTCAGGAAAAAACGCATACGCCCTTTTTGGCCAAGTGCATCATTGTGGACGTTCTGCCTCTTTTCCTATGCTTTACATGCAATTCCAGTCTACCTCCTGAAATCGGTTTCCTGCAATTCTGCCCCACTTTCAAGTCCTCTTGGCAGCCTTACTTCAATATATTTTTGGACGATAGCTGTCATTTATAACTCTGCAGGTTTGTGAATTACAGTGCCCCTGAGCTCCTTTCTTCAACTCGCTTTCTTGTGAGCTGGCCGCAACACCGCAGCATTGCTTCAGGCCCTAGTGTGGTTCCGGCATGGCACGCTGAGCCTTTGGTTAATTCCTCTTCCTGGTGGGAAATGAGAGTTAAATTTGCCCGTCCAGACACCTCCATCTAGTCTCTCATTGGTTCTCCCTATTACTGTTCATTTTCCGCAGAAATTGCAAACTGGGCCAAACAGGAGGTTAAAGGCACTGACTCTCCAAGTGGGGATAGTGTTAGTAAAGCGTCTGGAATGTTGCACCCGAGTACCAGGGGACGAAACCTGAGACACATTTGAACACGTTTCCCGATCACACGGTGGATCATACTCTGGGTTCCACATGCATGTTTTAGCTGAAGGAAGAATCCCTTAAACCTGGAGAGTTGAGACCCATGGAATGGGTACCATGCAATATGACTTCAAAGGGTCTGCATTTGCTCACCGAACCTCACCAATCCTATCACTGCTGCATTTATGCCGCTGTACACATGCTTGACTCTCTTTCGGAGACATAGAAATCCATAGGTTTTAAGATTTTTACTAGGCAGGTATATTCTTAGGCGTTTAATATGGGGTGTTGATTCCACTTGGTTGAGCAAGGAGTAGCTCTTGTCTATTACATATTTGGCTTATGGAACGGTATCTGTGCTAATTTCAATCTCTGGTTTTATGCAGCACCCCAACTCACCTTTCTCCTTAAGCAAGCATAAGTTGGTTTTCTACATTTGAGACCCTGTTCTGTTTTGTAATTCAGTTCCTGGGTAGCCAAGATTACATTCCATGTAGTAGTGATAACTTATGATGTTTCTTTTTCTGTGTGACTTATTTCACTTAGAATCATCATACCTGAATCCACTCATTATGCTGCTACGGGCCTGATGACATAGATTTCATTGCTGAGTGATATTGCCTTGTACGTAAGTACCACAACTTCTTTATCCTTTTTTCACTTTCTGTGATATTGAATTTGTACTGTAAATGAGGTTCTTGTAAACAGAGCCGTCCCAAACTTTGGGGTGGCTGTGTCTTGTTGATTTTAATTTCCCTAAGCTATAGGACCATAAGTGGAAGTGCCCTAGGCTCTGTTGCTTTGTTTTTTAGATGTTTCAGGAAACACCATACACTTCTCCAGAGTGGCTGTTGGCAATTTACATCCCGCCCATCAGCATAACAAGGCTCCCAGTTCTCCATGGCCTGTCCTGCCTTTCTGGATTTTACACTTTTTTCAGATGGCCCTTTTGACCGGGGGGCAGTGAGACTTCATTGTAGTGCAGATTTCCTTTGCAAGCTTGCTTGGTTGGCCAAAAAGGGCGTATGCGTTTTTTCCTGAATATACTCAGGAAAAAACGCATACGCCCTTTTTGGCCAAGTGCATCATTGTGGACGTTCTGCCTCTTTTCCTATGCTTTACATGCAATTCCAGTCTACCTGCTGAAATCGGTTTCCTGCAATTCTGCCCCGCTTTCAAGTCCTCTTGGCAGCCTTACTTCAATATATTTTTGGACGATAGCTGTCATTTATAACTCTGCAGGTTTGTGAATTACAGTGCCCCTGAGCTCCTTTCTTCAACTCGCTTTCTTGTGAGCTGGCCGCAACACCGCAGCATTGCTTCAGGCCCTAGTGTGGTTCCGGCATGGCACGCTGAGCCTTTGGTTAATTCCTCTTCCTGGTGGGAAATGAGAGTTAAATTTGCCCGTCCAGACACCTCCAGCTAGTCTCTCATTGGTTCTCCCTATTCCTGTTCATTTTCCGCAGAAATTGCAAACTGGGCCAAACAGGAGGTTAAAGGCACTGACTCTCCAAGTGGGGAGAGTGTTAGTAAAGCGTCTGGAATGTTGCACCCGAGTACCAGGGGACGAAAAGTGAGACATTTGAACACGTTTCCCGATCACACGGTGGATCATACTCTGGGTTCCACATGCATGTTTTAACTGAAGGAAGAATCCTTTAAACCTGGAGAGTTGAGACCCATGGAATTGGTACCATGCAATATGACTTCAAAGGGTCTGCATTGGCTCACCGAACCTCACCAATCCTATCACTGCTGCGCTTATGCCACTGTACACACGCTTGATTCTCTTTCGGAGACATATAAATCCATAGGTTTTAAGATTCTTACTAGTCAGGTATATTCTTAGGCGTTTAATATGGGGTGTTGTGTCCTCTTCGTTGAGCAAGGAGTAGCTCTTGTCTATTACATATTTGGATTATGGAACGGTATCTGTGCTAATTTCAATCTCTGGTTTTATGTAGCACCCCAACTCACCTTTCCCCTTAAGCAAGCATAAGTTGGTTTTCTACATTTGAGACCCTGTTCTGTTTTGTAATTCTGTTCCTGTGTAGCCAAGTTTACATTCCGTGTATTAGTGATATCTTATGATGTTTCTTTTTCTGTGTGACTTATCTAACTTAGAATCATCGTACCTGAATCCACTCATTATGCTGCTATGGGCCTGATGACATAGATTTTATTGCTGAGTGATATTGCATTGTACGTAAGTACCACAACTTCTTTATCCATTTTTCACTTTCTGTGATATTGAACTTGTACCGTAAACGAGGTTCTTGTAAACAGAGCCGTCCCATACTTTGGGGTGGCTGTGTCTTTTTGATTTTAATTTCCCTAATCTATAGGACCATAAGTGGAATTGCCCTAGGCTCTGTTGCTTTGTTTTTTTGATGTTTCAGGAAACACCATACACTTCTCCAGAGTGGCTGTTGGCAATTTACATCCCGCCCATCAGCATAACAAGGCTCCCAGTTCTCCATGGCCTGTCCTGCCTTTATGGATTTTACACTTTTTTCAGATGTTCCTTTTGACCGGGGTGCAGTGAGACTTCATTGTAGTGCAGATTTCCTTTGCAAGCTTGCTTGGTTGGCCAAAAAGGGCGTATGCGTTTTTTCCTGAATATATTCAGGAAAAAGCGCATACGCCCTTTTTGGCCAAGTGCATCATTGTGGACGTTCTGCCTCTTTTCCTATGCTTTACATGCAATTCCAGTCTACCTCCTGAAATCGGTTTCCTGCAATTCTGCCCCGCTTTCAAGTCCTCTTGGCAGCCTTACTTCAATATATTTTTGGACGATAGCTGTCATTTATAACTCTGCAGGTTTGTGAATTACAGTGCCCCTGAGCTCCTTTCTTCAACTCGCTTTCTTGTGAGCTGGTCGCAACACCGCAACATTGCTTCAGGCCCTAGTGTGGTTCTGGCATGGCACGCTGAGCCTTTGGTTAATTCCCCTTCCTGGTGGGAAATGAGAGTTAAATTTGCCCGTCCAGACACCTCCAGCTAGTCTCTCATTGGTTCTCCCTATTCCTGTTCATTTTCCGCAGAAATTGCAAACTGGGCCAAACAGGAAGTTAAAGGCACTGACTCTCCAAGTGGGGAGAGTGTTAGTAAAGCGTCTGGAATGTTGCACCCGAGTACCAGGGGACGAAACCTGAGACACATTTGAACACGTTTCCCGATCACACGGTGGATCATACTCTGGGTTCCACATGCATGTTTTAGCTGAAGGAAGAATCCCTTAAACCTGGAGAGTTGAGACCCATGGAATGGGTACCATGCAATATGACCTCAAAGGGTCTGCATTTGCTCACCGAACCTCACCAATCCTATCACTGCTGCATTTATGCCGCTGTACACACGCTTGATTCTCTTTCGGAGACATAGAAATCCATAGGTTTTAAGATTTTTACTAGGCAGGTATATTCTTAGGCGTTTAATATGGGGTGTTGTGTCCTCTTCGTTGAGCAAGGAGTAGCTCTTGTCTATTACATATTTGGCTTATGGAACGGTATCTGTGCTAATTTCAATCTCTGGTTTTATGCAGCACCCCAACTCACCTTTCCCCTTAAGCAAGCATAAGTTGGTTTTCTACATTTGAGACCCTGTTCTGTTTTGTAATTCAGTTCCTGGGTAGCCAAGATTACATTCCATGTAGTAGTGATATCTTATGATGTTTCTTTTTCTGTGTGACTTATTTCACTTAGAATCATCGTACCTGAATCCACTCATTATGCTGCTACGGGCCTGATGACATAGATTTCATTGCTGAGTGATATTGCCTTGTACGTAAGTACCACAACTTCTTTATCCATTTTTCACCTTCTGTGATATTGAACTTGTACCGTAAACGAGGTTCTTGTAAACAGAGCCGTCCCAAACTTTGGGGTGGCTGTGTCTTTTTGATTTTAATTTCCCTAAGCTATAGGACCATAAGTGGAAGTGCCCTAGGCTCTGTTGCTTTGGTTTTTAGATGTTTCAGGAAACACCATACACTTCTCCAGAGTGGCTGTTGGCAATTTACATCCCGCCCATCAGCATAACAAGGCTCCCAGTTCTCCATGGCCTGTCCTGCCTTTCTGGATTTTACACTTTTTTCAGATGGCCCTTTTGACCGGGGGGCAGTGAGACTTCATTGTAGTGCAGATTTCCTTTGCAAGCTTGCTTGGTTGGCCAAAAAGGGCGTATGCGTTTTTTCCTGAATATATTCAGGAAAAAACACATATGCCCTTTTTGGCCAAGTGCATCATTGTGGACGTTCTGCCTCTTTTCCTATGCTTTACATGCAATTCCAGTCTACCTCCTGAAATCGGTTTCCTGCAATTCTGCCCCGCTTTCAAGTCCTCTTGGCAGCCTTACTTCAATATATTTTTGGACGATAGCTGTCATTTATAACTCTGCAGGTTTGTGAATTACAGTGCCCCTGAGCTCCTTTCTTCAACTCGCTTTCTTGTGAGCTGGCCACAACACCGCAGCATTGCTTCAGGCCCTAGTGTGGTTCCGGAATGGCACGCTGAGCCTTTGGTTAATTCCTCTTCCTGGTGGGAAATGAGAGTTAAATTTGCCCGTCCAGACACCTCCAGCTAGTCTCTCATTGGTTCTCCCTATTCCTGTTCATTTTCCGCAGAAATTGCAAACTGGGCCAAACAGGAGGTTAAAGGCACTGACTCTCCAAGTGGGGAGAGTGTTAGTAAAGCGTCTGGAATGTTGCACCCGAGTACCAGGGGACGAAAACTGACACATTTGAACACGTTTCCCGATCACACGGTGGATCATACTCTGGGTTCCACATTCATGTTTTAGCTGAAGGAAGAATCCCTTAAACCTGGAGAGTTGAGACCCATGGAATGGGTACCATGCAGTATGATTTCAAAGTGTCTGCATTTGTTCACCGAACCTCACCAATCCTATCACTGCTGTGTTTATGCCGCTGTACACATGCTTGATTCTCATTCGGAGACATATAAATCCATAGGTTTTAAGATTCTTACCTGTCAGGTATATTCTTAGGCGTTTAATATGGGGTGTAGAGTCCACTTCGTTGAGCTAGGAGTAGCTCATGTCTATTACATATTTGGCTTATGGAACGGAATCTGTGCTAATTTCAATCTCTGGTTTTATGCAGCACCCCAACTCACCTTTCTCCTTAAGCAAGCATAAGTTGGTTTTCTACATTTGAGACCCTGTTCTGTTTTGTAATTCAGTTCCTGGGTAGCCAAGATTACATTCCATGTAGTAGTGATAACTTATGATGTTTCTTTTTCTGTGTGACTTATTTCACTTAGAATCATCGTACCTGAATCCACTCATTATGCTGCTACGGGCCTGATGACATAGATTTCATTGCTGAGTGATATTGCCTTGTACGTAAGTACCACAACTTCTTTATCCTTTTTTCACTTTCTGTGATATTGAATTTGTACTGTAAACGAGGTTCTTGTAAACAGAGCCGTCCCAAACTTTGGGGTGGCTGTGTCTTGTTGATTTTAATTTCCCTAAGCTATAGGACCATAAGTGGAATTGCCCTAGGCTCCGTTGCTTTGTTTTTTAGATGTTTCAGGAAACACCATACACTTCTCCAGAGTGGCTGTTGGCAATTTACATCCCGCCCATCAGCATAACAAGGCTCCCAGTTCTCCATGGCCTGTCCTGCCTTTCTGGATTTTACACTTTTTTCAGATGGCCCTTTTGACCGGGGGGCAGTGAGACTTCATTGTAGTGCAGATTTCCTTTGCAAGCTTGCTTGGTTGGCCAAAAAGGGCGTATGCGTTTTTTCCTGAATATACTCAGGAAAAAACGCATACGCCCTTTTTGGCCAAGTGCATCATTGTGGACGTTCTGCCTCTTTTCCTATGCTTTACATGCAATTCCAGTCTACCTGCTGAAATCGGTTTCCTGCAATTCTGCCCCGCTTTCAAGTCCTCTTGGCAGCCTTACTTCAATATATTTTTGGACGATAGCTGTCATTTATAACTCTGCAGGTTTGTGAATTACAGTGCCCCTGAGCTCCTTTCTTCAACTCGCTTTCTTGTGAGCTGGCCGCAACACCGCAGCATTGCTGCAGGCCCTAGTGTGGTTCCGGCATGGCACGCTGAGCCTTTGGTTAATTCCTCTTCCTGGTGGGAAATGAGAGTTAAATTTGCCCGTCCAGACACCTCCAGCTAGTCTCTCATTGGTTCTCCCTATTCCTGTTCATTTTCCGCAGAAATTGCAAACTGGGCCAAACAGGAGGTTAAAGGCACTGACTCTCCAAGTGGGGAGAGTGTTAGTAAAGCGTCTGGAATGTTGCACCCGAGTACCAGGGGACGAAAAGTGAGACATTTGAACACGTTTCCCGATCACACGGTGGATCATACTCTGGGTTCCACATGCATGTTTTAGCTGAAGGAAGAATCCTTTAAACCTGGAGAGTTGAGACCCATGGAATTGGTACCATGCAATATGACTTCAAAGGGTCTGCATTGGCTCACCGAACCTCACCAATCCTATCACTGCTGCGCTTATGCCACTGTACACACGCTTGATTCTCTTTCGGAGACATATAAATCCATAGGTTTTAAGATTCTTACTAGTCAGGTATATTCTTAGGCGTTTAATATGGGGTGTTGTGTCCTCTTCGTTGAGCAAGGAGTAGCTCTTGTCTATTACATATTTGGCTTATGGAACGGAATCTGTGCTAATTTCAATCTCTGGTTTTATGCAGCACCCCAACTCACCTTTCCCCTTAAGCAAGCATAAGTTGGTTTTCTACATTTGAGACCCTGTTCTGTTTTGTAATTCAGTTCCTTTGTAGCCAAGTTTACATTCCGTGTAGTAGTGATATCTTATGATGTTTCTTTTTCTGTGTGACTTATTTCACTTAGAATCATCGTACCTGAATCCACTCATTATGCTGCTATGGGCCTGATGACATAGGTTTCATTGCTGAGTGATATTGCATTGTACATAAGTACCACAACTTCTTTATCCATTTTTCACTTTCTGTGATATTGAATTTGTACTGTAAACGAGGTTCTTGTAAACAGAGCCGTCCCAAATTTTGGGGTGGCTGTGTCTTTTTGATTTTAATTTCCCTAAGCTATAGGACCATAAGTGGAAGCGCCCTAGGCTCTGTTGCTTTGTTTTTTATATGTTTCAGGAAACACCATACACTTCTCCAGAGTGGCTGTTGGCAATTTACATCCCGCCCATCAGCATAACAAGGCCCCCAGTTCTCCATGGCCTGTCCTGCCTTTCTGGATTTTATACTTTTTTCAGATGGCCCTTTTGACCGGGGGGCAGTGAGACTTCATTGTAGTGCAGATTTCGTTTGCAAGCTTGCTTGGTTGGCCAAAAAGTGCGTATGCGTTTTTTCCTGAATATATTCAGGAAAAAACGCATACGCCCTTTTTGGCCAAGTGCATCATTGTGGACGTTCTGCCTCTTTTCCTATGCTTTACATGCAATTCCAGTCTACCTCCTGAAATCGGTTTCCTGAAATTCTGCCCCACTTTCAAGTCCTCTTGGCAGCCTTACTTCAATATATTTTTGGACGATAATTGTTATTTATAACTCTGCAGGTTTGTGAATTACAGTGCCCCTGAGCTCCTTTCTTCAACTCGCTTTCTTGTGAGCTGGCCGCAACACCGCAGGATTGCTTCAGGCCCTAGTGTGGTTCCGGCATGGCACGCTGAGCCTTTGGTTAATTCCTCTTCCTGGTGGGAAATGAGAGTTAAATTTGCCCGTCCAGACACCTCCAGCTAGTCTCTCATTGGTTCTCCCTATTCCTGTTCATTTTCCGCAGAAATTGCAAACTGGGCCAAACAGGAGGTAAAAGGCACTGACTCTCCAAGTGGGGAGAGTGTTAGTAAAGCGTCTGGAATGTTGCACCCGAGTACCAGGGGACGAAACCTGACCCATTTGGACACGTTTCCCGATCACACGGTGGATCATACTCTGGGTTCCACATGCATGTTTTAGCTGAAGGAAGAATCCCTTAAACCTGGAGAGTTGAGACCCATGGAATGTGTACCATGCAATATGACTTCAAAGGGTCTGTGTTTGTTCACCGAGCCTCACCAATCCTATCACTGCTGCGTTTATGCCGCTGTACACACGCTTGATTCTCTTTCGGAGACATAGAAATCCATAGGTTTTAAGATTCTTACTAGTCAGGTATATTCTTAGGCGTTTAATATGGGTTGTAGAGTCCACTTCGTTGAGCAAGGAGTAGCTCTTGTCTATTACATATTTGGTTATGGAATGGTATCTGTGGTAATTTCAATCTCTGGTTTTATGCAGCACCCCAACTCACCTTTCCCCTTAAGCAAGCATAAGTTGGTTTTCTACATTTGAGACCCTGTTCTGTTTTGTAATTCAGTTCCTGGGTAGCCAAGTTTACATTCCGTGTAGTAGTGATATCTTATGATGTTTCTTTTTCTTTGTGACTTATTTCACTTAGAATCATCGTACCTGAATCCACTCATTATGCTGCTATGGGCCTGATGACATAGATTTCATTGCTGAGTAATTTTGCATTGTACGTAAGTACCACAACTTCTTTATCCATTTTTCACTTTCTGTGATATTGAACTTGTACCGTAAACGAGGTTCTTGTAAACAGAGCTGTCCCAAACTTTGGGGTGGCTGTGTCTTTTTGATTTTAATTTCCCTAAGCTATAGGACCATAAGTGGAAGTGCCCTAGGCTCTGTTGCTTTGTTTTTTAGATGTTTCAGGAAACACCATACACTTCTCCAGAGTGGCTGTTGGCAATTTACATCCCGCCCATCAGCATAACAAGGCTCCTAGTTCTCCATGGCCTTTCCTGCCTTTCTGGATTTTACACTTTTTTCAGATGGCCCTTTTGACTGGGTGTCAGTGGGACTTCATTGTAGTGCAGATTTCGTTTGCAAGCTTGCTTGGTTGGCCAAAAAGTGCGTATGCTTTTTTTCCTGAGGAAAAAACGCCTATGCCCTTTTTGGCCAAGTGCATCATTGTGGACGTTCTGCCTCTTTTCCTTTGCTTTACATGCAATTCCAGTCTACCTCCTGAAATCGGTTTCCTGCAATTCTGCCCCGCTTTCAAGTCCTCTTGGCAGCCTTACTTCAATATATTTTTGGACGATAGCTGTCATTTATAACTCTGCAGGTTTGTGAATTACAGTGCCCTTGAGCTCCTTTCTTCAACTCGCTTTCTTGTGAGCTGGCCACAACACCGCAGCTTTGCTTCAGGCCCTAGTGTGGTTCCGGCATGACACGCTGAGCCTTTGGTTAATTCCTCTTCCTGGTGGGAAATGAGAGGAAAATTTGCCCGTCCAGACACCTCCAGATAGTCTCTCATTGGTTCTCCCTATTCCTGTTCATTTTCCAAAGAAATTTCAAACTGGGCCAAAGAGGAGCTTAAAGGCACTGACTCTCCAAGTGGGGAGAGTGTTAGTAAAGCGTCTGGAATGTTGCACCCGAGTACCAGGGGACAAAAACTGAGACACATTTGAACACATTTCCCGATCACACGGTGGATCATACTCTGGGTTCCACATGCATGTTTTAGCTGAAGGAAGAATCCCTTAAAACTGGAGAGTTGAGACCCATGGAATGGGCCATGCAATATGATTTCAAAGTGTCTGCATTTGCTCACCGAACCTCACTAATCCTATCACTGCTGCGTTTATGCCGCTGTTCACATGCTTGATTCTCTTTCGGAGACATATAAATCAATAGGTTTTAAGATACTTACTAGTCAGCTATATTCTTAGGCGTTTAATATGGGGTGTAGAGTCCACTTCGTTGAGCAAGGAGTAGCTCTTGTCTATTACATATTTGGCTTATGGAACGGTATTTGTGCTAATTTCAATCTTTGGTTTTATTCAGTACCCCAACTCACCTTTCCCCTTAAGCAAACATAAGTTGGTTTTCTACATTTGAGACCCTGTTCTGTTTTGTAATTCAGTTCTTGTATAGCCAAGTTTACATTCCGTGTAGTAGTGATATCTTATGATGTTTCTTTTTCTGTGTGACTTATTTCAATTAGAATCATCGTACCTGAATCCACTCATTATGTTGCTACGGGCCTGATGACATAGATTTCATTGCTGAGTGATATTGCATTGTACGTAAGTACCACAACTTCTTTATCCATTTTTCACCTTCTGTGATATTGAACTTGTACCGTAAACGAGGTTCTTGTAAACAGAGCTGTCCCAAACTTTGGGGTGGCTGTGTCTTTTTGATTTCAATTTCCCTAAGCTATAGGACCATAAGTGGAAGTGCCCTAGGCTCTGTTGCTTTGGTTTTTAGATGTTTCAGGAAACACCATACACTTCTCCAGAGTGGCTGTTGGCAATTTACATCCCGCCCATCAGCATAACAAGGCTCCCTGTTCTCCATGGCCTGTCCTGCCTTTCTGGATTTTACACTTTTTTTAGATGGCCCTTTTGACCGGGGGGCATTGAGACTTCATTGTAGTGCAGATTTCCTTTGCAAGCTTGCTTGGTTGGCCAAAAAGGGCGTATGCGTTTTTTCCTGAATATATTCAGGAAAAAACGCATACGCACTTTTTGGCCAAGTGCATCATTGTGGACGTTCTGCCTCTTTTCCTATGCTTTACATGCAATTCCAGTCTACCTCCTGAAATCTGTTTCCTGCAATTCTGCCCCGCTTTCAAGTCCTCTTGGCAGCCTTACTTCAATATATTTTTGGACGATAGCTGTCATTTATAACTCTGCAGGTTTGTGAATTACAGTGCCCCTGAGCTCCTTTCTTCAACTCGCTTTCTTGTGAGCTGGCCGCAACACCGCAGCATTGCTTCAGGCCCTAGTGTGGTTCCGGCATGGCACGCTGAGCCTTTGGTTAATTCCTCTTCCTGGTGGGAAATGAGAGTTAAATTTGCCCGTCCAGACACCTCCAGCTAGTCTCTCATTGGTTCTCCCTATTCCTGTTCATTTTCCGCAGAAATTGCAAACTGGGCCAAACAGGAGGTTAAAAGCACTGACTCTCCAAGTGGGGAGAGTGTTAGTAAAGCTTCTGGAATGTTGCACCCGAGTACCAGGGGACGAAACCTGAGACACATTTGAACACGTTTCCCAATCACACGGTGGATCATACTCTGGGTTCCACATGCATGTTTTAGCTGAAGGAAGAATCCCTTAAACCTGGAGAGTTGAGACCCATGGAATTGGTACCATGCAATATGACTTCAAAGGTTCTGCATTGGCTCACCGAACCTCACCAATCCTATCACTGCTGCGCTTATGCCGCTGTACACACGCTTGATTCTCTTTCGGAGACATATAAATCCATAGGTTTTAAGATTCTTACTAGTCAGGTATATTCTTAGGCGTTTAATATGGGGTGTTGTGTCCTCTTCGTTGAGCAAGGAGTAGCTCTTGTCTATTACATATTTGGATTATGGAACGGTATCTGTGCTAATTTCAATCTCTGGTTTTATGTAGCACCCCAACTCACCTTTCCCCTTAAGCAAGCATAAGTTGGTTTTCTACATTTGAGACCCTGTTCTGTTTTGTAATTCTGTTCCTGTGTAGCCAAGTTTACATTCCGTGTATTAGTGATATCTTATGATGTTTCTTTTTCTGTGTGACTTATCTCACTTAGAATCATCGTGCCTGAATCCACTCATTATGCTGCTATGGGCCTGATGACATAGATTTTATTGCTGAGTGATATTGCATTGTACGTAAGTACCACAACTTCTTTATCCATTTTTCACTTTCTGTGATATTGAACTTGTACCGTAAACGAGGTTCTTGTAAACAGAGCCGTCCCATACTGTGGGGTGGCTGTGTCTTTTTGATTTTAATTTCCCTAATCTATAGGACCATAAGTGGAAGTGCCCTAGGCTCTGTTGCTTTGTTTTTTAGATGTTTCAGGAAACACCATACACTTCTCCAGAGTGGCTGTTGGCAATTTACATACCGCCCATCAGCATAACAAGGCTCCCAGTTCTCCATGGCCTGTCCTGCCTTTCTGGATTTTACACTTTTTTCCGATGGCCCTTTTGACCGGGGGGCAGTGAGACTTCATTGTAGTGCAGATTTCCTTTGCAATCTTGCTTGGTTGGCTAAAAAGGGCGTATGCGTTTTTTCCTGAATATATTCAGGAAAAAACGCATACGCCCTTTTTGGCCAAGTGCATCATTGTGGACGTTCTGCCTCTTTTCCTATGCTTTACATGCAATTCCAGTCTACCTCCTGAAACCGGTTTCCTGCAATTCTGCCCTGCTTTCAAGTCCTCTTGGCAGCCTTACTTCAATATATTTTTGGACGATAGCTGTCATTTTTAACTCTGCAGGTTTGTGAATTACAGTGCCCCTGAGCTCCTTTCTTCAACTCGCTTTCTTGTGAGCTGGCCGCAACACCGCAGCATTGCTTCAGGCCCTAGTGTGGTTCCGGCATGGCACGCTGAGCCTTTGGTTAATTCCTCTTCCTGGTGGGAAATGAGAGTTAAATTTGCCCGTCCAGACACCTCCAGCTAGTCTCTCATTGGTTCTCCCTATTCCTGTTCCTTTTCCGCAGAAATTGCAAACTGGGCCAAACAGGAGTTTAAAGGCACTGACTCTCCAAGTGGGGAGAGTTTTAGTAAAGCGTCTGGAATGTTGCACCCGAGTACCAGGGGACGAAAACTGAGACACATTTGAACACGTTTCCTGATCACACGGTGGATCATACTCTGGGTTCCACATGCATGTTTTAGCTGAAGGAAGAATCCCTTAAACCTGGAGAGTTGAGACCCATGGAATGGGCCATGCAATATGATTTCAAAGTGTCTGCATTTGCTCACCGAACCTCACCAATCCTATCACTGCTGCGTTTATGCCGCTGTACACATGCTTGATTCTCTTTCGGAGACATAGAAATCTATAGGTTTTAAGATTCTTACTGGTCAGGTATATTCTTAGGCGTTTAATATGGGGTGTAGAGTCCACTTCGTTGAGCAAGGAGTAGCTCTTGTCTATTACATATTTGGCTTATGGAACGGTATCTGTGCTAATTTCAATCTCTGGTTTTATGCAGCACCCCAACTCACCTTTCCCCTTAAGCAAGCATAAGTTGGTTTTCTACATTTGAGACCCTGTTCTGTTTTGTAATTCAGTTCCCGTGTAGCCAAGTTTACATTCCGTGTAGTAGTGATATCTTATGATGTTTCTTTTTCTGTGTGACTTATTTCACTTAGAATCATCATACCTCAATCCACTCATTATGCTGCTACGGGCCTGATGATATACATTTCATTGCTGAGTGATATTGCATTGTACGTAAGTACCACAACTTCTTTAACCATTTTTCGCTTTCTGTGATATTGAACTTGTACCGTAAACGAGGTTCTTGTAAACAGAGCCGTCCCAAACTTTGGGGTGGATGTGTCTTTTTGATTTTAATTTCCCTAAGCTATAGGACCGTAAGTGGAAGTGCCCTAGGCTCTGTTGCTTTGTTTTTTAGATGTTTCAGGAAACACCATACACTTCTCCAGAGTGGCTGTTGGCAATTTACATCCCGCCCATCAGCATAACAAGGCTCCCAATTCTCCATGGCCTGTCCTGCCTTTCTGGATTTTACACTTTTTTCCGATGGCCCTTTTGACCGGGGGGCAGTGAGACTTCATTGTAGTGCAGATTTCCTTTGCAATCTTGCTTGGTTGGCTAAAAAGTGCGTATGCGTTTTTTCCTGAATATATTCAGGAAAAAACGCATACGCCCTTTTTGGCCAAGTGCATCATTGTGGACGTTCTGCCTCTTTTCCTATGCTTTACATGCAATTCCAGTCTACCTCCTGAAACCGGTTTCCTGCAATTCTGCCCTGCTTTCAAGTCCTCTTGGCAGCCTTACTTCAATATATTTTTGGACGATAGCTGTCATTTTTAACTCTGCAGGTTTGTGAATTACAGTGCCCCTGAGCTCCTTTCTTCAACTCGCTTTCTTGTGAGCTGGCCGCAACACCGCAGCATTGCTTCAGGCCCTAGTGTGGTTCCGGCATGGCACGCTGAGCCTTTGGTTAATTCCTCTTCCTGGTGGGAAATGAGAGTTAAATTTGCCCGTCCAGACACCTCCAGCTAGTCTCTCATTGGTTCTCCCTATTCCTGTTCCTTTTCCGCAGAAATTGCAAACTGGGCCAAACAGGAGTTTAAAGGCACTGACTCTCCAAGTGGGGAGAGTTTTAGTAAAGCGTCTGGAATGTTGCACCAGAGTACCAGGGGACGAAAACTGAGACACATTTGAACACGTTTCCCGATCACACGGTGGATCATACTCTGGGTTCCACATGCATGTTTTAGCTGAAGGAAGAATCCCTTAAACCTGGAGAGTTGAGACCCATGGAATGGGTACCATGCAATATGATTTCATAGGGTCTGCATGTGTTCACCGAACCTCACTAATCCTATCACTGCAGCATTTATGCCACTGTACACACGCTTGATTCTCTTTCGGAGACATATAAATCCATAGGTTTTAAGATTCTTACTAGTCAGGTATATTCTTAGACGTTTAATATGGGGTGTTGAGTCCTCTTCGTTGAGCAAGGAGTAGCTCTTGTCTATTACATATTTGGCTTATGGAACGGTATCTGTGCTAATTTCAATCTCTGGTTTTATGCAGCACCCCAACTCACCTTTCCCCTTAAGCAAGCATAAGTTGGTTTTCTACATTTGAGACCCTGTTCTGTTTTGTAATTCTGTTCCTGTGTAGCCAAGTTTACATTCCGTGTAGTAGTGATATCTTATGATGTTTCTTTTTCTGTGTGACTTATTTCACTTAGAATCATCGTACCTGAATCCACTCATTATGCTGCTACGGGCCTGATGACATAGATTTCATTGCTGAGTGATATTGCATTGTATGTACCTACCACAACTTCTTTATCCATTTTTTACTTTCTGCAATATTGAACTCGTACTGTAAACGAGGTTCTTGTAAACAGAGCCGTCCCAAACTTTGGGGTGGCTGTGCCTTTTTGATTCTAATTTCCCTAAGCTATAGGACCATAAGTGGAAGTGCCCTAGGCTCTGTTGCTTTGTTTTGTAGATGTGTCTGGAAACACCATACACTTCTCCAGAGTGGCTGTTGGCAATTTACATCCCGCCCATCAGCATAACAAGGCTCCGAGTTCTCCATGGGCTGTCCTGCCTTTCTGGATTTTACACTATTTTCCGATGGCCCTTTTGACCGGGGGGCAGTGAGACTTCATTGTAGTGCAGATTTCCTTTGCAAGCTTGCTTGGTTGACCAAAAAGTGCGTATGCGTTTTTTCCTGAATATATTTAGGAAAAAATGCATACGCCCTTTTTGGCCAAGTGCATCATTGTGGACGTTCTGCCTCTTTTCCTATGCTTTACATGTAATTCCAGTCTACCTCCTGAAATCGGTTTCCTACAATTCTGCCCCGCTTTCAAGTCCTCTTGGCAGCCTTACTTCAATAGATTTTTGGACGATAGCTGTCATTTATAACTCTGCAGGTTTGTGAATTACAGTGCCCCTGAGCTCCTTTCTTCAACTCGCTTTCTTGTGAGCTGGCCGCAACACCACAGCCTTGCTTCAGGCCCTAGTGTGGTTCCGGCATGGCACGCTGAGCCTTTGGTTAATTCCTCTTCCTGGTGGGAAATGAGAGTTAAATTTGCCCGTCCAGACACCTCCAGCTTGTCTCTCATTGGTTCTCCCTATTCCTGTTCATTTTCCGCAGAAATTGCAAACTGGGCCAAACAGGAGGTTAAAGGCACTGACTCTCCAAGTGGGGAGAGTGTTAGTAAAGCGTCTGGAATGTTGCACCCGAGTACCAGGGGACGAAAACTGACACATTTGAACACGTTTCCCAATCACACGGTGGATCATACTCTGGGTTCCACATGCATGTTTTAGCTGAAGGAAGAATCCCTTAAACCTGGAGAGTTGAGACCCATGGAATGGGTACCATGCAATATGATTTCATAGGGTCTGCATGTGTTCACCGAACCTCACTAATCCTATCACTGCTGCTTTTATGCTGCTGTACACATGCTTGATTCTCTTTTGGAGACATATAAATCCATAGGTTTTAAGATTATTACTAGTCAGGTATATTCTTAGACGTTTAATATGGGGTGTTGAGTCCTCTTCGTTGAGCAAGGAGTAGCTCTTGTCTATTATATATTTGGCTTATGGAACGGTATCTGTGCTAATTTCAATCTCTGGTTTTATGCAGCACCCCAACTCACCTTTCCCCTTAAGCAAGCATAAGTTGGTTTTCTACATTTGAGACCCTGTTCTGTTTTGTAATTCTGTTCCTGTGTAGCCAAGTTTACATTCCGTGTAGTAGTGATATCTTATGATGTTTCTTTTTCTGTGTGACTTATTTCACTTAGAATCATCGTACCTGAATCCACTCATTATGCTGCTACGGGCCTGATGACATAGATTTCATTGCTGAGTGATATTGCATTGTATGTACCTACCACAACTTCTTTATCCATTTTTCACTTTCTGTGATATTGAACTCGTACTGTAAACGAGGTTCTTGTAAACAGAGCCGTCCCAAACTTTGGGGTGGCTGTGCCTTTTTGATTCTAATTTCCCTAAGCTATAGGACCATAAGTGGAAGTGCCCTAGGCTCTGTTGCTTTGTTTTGTAGATGTGTCAGGAAACACCATACACTTCTCCAGAGTGGCTGTTGGCAATTTACATCTCGCCCATCAGCATAACAAGGCTCCGAGTTCTCCATGGCCTGTCCTGCCTTTCTGGATTTTACACTATTTTCCGATGGCCCTTTTGACCGGGGGGCAGTGAGACTTCATTGTAGTGCAGATTTCGTTTGCAAGCTTGCTTGGTTGGCCAAAAAGGGCGTATGCGTTTTTTCCTGAGGAAAAAACGCCTATGCCCTTTTTGGCCAAGTGCATCATTGTGGACGTTCTGCCTCTTTTCCTATGCTTTACATGCAATTCCAGTCTACCTCCTGAAATCGGTTTCCTGCAATTCTGCCCCGCTTTCAAGTCCTCTTGGCAGCCTTACTTCAATATATTTTTGGACGATAGCTGTCATTTATAACTCTGCAGGTTTGTGAATTACAGTGCCCTTGAGCTCCTTTCTTCAACTCGCTTTCTTGTGAGCTGGCCACAACACCGCAGCTTTGCTTCAGGCCCTAGTGTGGTTCTGGCATGACACGCTGAGCCTTTGGTTAATTCCTCTTCCTGGTGGGAAATGAGAGGAAAATTTGCCCGTCCAGACACCTCCAGATAGTCTCTCATTGGTTCTCCCTATTCCTGTTCATTTTCCAATGAAATTTCAAACTGGGCCAAAGAGGAGCTTAAAGGCACTGACTCTCGAAGTGGGGAGAGTGTTAGTAAAGCGTCTGGAATGTTGCACCCGAGTACCAGGGGACAAAAACTGAGACACATTTGAACACATTTCCCGATCACACAGTGGATCATACTCTGGGTTCCACATGCATGTTTTAGCTGAAGGAAGAATCCCTTAAACCTGGAGAGTTGAGACCCATGGAATGGGCCATGCAATATGATTTCAAAGTGTCTGCATTTGCTCACCGAACCTCACCAATCCTATCACTGCTGCGTTTATGCCGCTGTACACACGCTTGATTCTCTTTCGGAGACATAGAAATCTATAGGTTTTAAGATTCTTACTGGTCAGGTATATTCTTAGGCGTTTAATATGGGGTGTAGAGTCCACTTCGTTGAGCAAGGAGTAGCTCTTGTCTATTACATATTTGGCTTATGGAACGGTATCTGTGCTAATTTCAATCTCTGGTTTTATGCAGCACCCCAACTCACCTTTCCCCTTAAGCAAGCATAAGTTGGTTTTCTACATTTGAGACCCTGTTCTGTTTTGTAATTCAGTTCCTGTGTAGCCAAGTTTACATTCCGTGTAGTAGTGATATCTTATGATGTTTCTTTTTCTGTGTGACTTATTTCACTTAGAATCATCGTACCTGAATCCACTCATTATGCTGCTACGGGCCTGATGATATACATTTCATTGCTGAGTGATATTGCATTGTATGTAAGTACCACAACTTCTTTATCCATTTTTCGCTTTCTGTGATATTGAACTTGTACCGTAAACGAGGTTCTTGTAAACAGAGCCGTCCCAAACTTTGGGGTGGCTGTGTCTTTTTGATTTTAATTTCCCTAAGCTATAGGACCGTAAGTGGAAGTGCCCTAGGCTCTGTTGCTTTGTTTTTTAGATGTTTCAGGAAACACCATACACTTCTCCAGAGTGGCGGTTGGCAATTTACATCCCACCCATCAGCATAACAAGGCTCCCAGTTCTCCATGGCCTGTCCTGCCTTTCTGGATTTTACACTTTTTTCCGATGGCCCTTTTGACCGGGGGGCAGTGAGACTTCATTGTAGTGCAGATTTCCTTTGCAAGCTTGCTTGGTTGGCCAAAAATGGCGTATGCGTTTTTTCCTGAATATATTCAGGAAAAAACGCATACGCCCTTTTTGGCCAAGTGCATCATTGTGGACGTTCTGCCTCTTTTCCTATGCTTTACATGCAATTCCAGTCTACCTCCTGAAACCGGTTTCCTGCAATTCTGCCCTGCTTTCAAGTCCTCTTGGCAGCCTTACTTCAATATATTTTTGGACGATAGCTGTCATTTTTAACTCTGCAGGTTTGTGAATTACAATGCCCCTGAGCTCCTTTCTTCAACTCGCTTTCTTGTGAGCTGGCCGCAACACCGCAGCATTGCTTCAGGCCCTAGTGTGGTTCCGGCATAGCACGCTGAGCCTTTGGTTAATTCCTCTTCCTGGTGGGAAATGAGAGTTAAATTTGCCCGTCCAGACACCTCCAGCTAGTCTCTCATTGGTTCTCCCTATTCCTGTTCCTTTTCCGCAGAAATTGCAAACTGGGCCAAACAGGAGTTTAAAGGCACTGACTCTCCAAGTGGGGAGAGTTTTAGTAAAGCGTCTGGAATGTTGCACCCGAGTACCAGGGGACGAAAACTGACACATTTGAACACGTTTCCCGATCACACGGTGGATCATACTCTGGGTTCCACATGCATGTTTTAGCTGAAGGAAGAATCCCTTAAACCTGGAGAGTTGAGACCCATGGAATGGGTACCATGCAATATGACTTCAAAGGGTCTGCATTTGCTCACCGAACCTCACCAATCCTATCACTGCTGCGTTTATGCCGCTGTACACACGCTTGATTCTCTTTTGGAGACATATAAATCCATAGGATTTAAGATTCTTACTAGTCAGGTGTATTCTTAGGCGTTTAATATGAGATGTAGAGTCCACTTCGTTGAGCAAGGAGTAGCTCTTGTCTATTACATATTTGGCTTATGGAACGGTATCTGTGCTAATTTAAATCTCTGGTTTTATGCAGCACCCCAACTCACCTTTCCCCTTAAGCAAGCATAAGTTGGTTTTCTACATTTGAGACCCTGTTCTGTTTTGTAATTCAGTTTCTGTGTAGGCAAGTTTACATTCCTTGTAGTAGTGATATCTTATGATGTTTCTTTTTCTGTGTGACTTATTTCACTTAGAATCATCGTACATGAATCCACTCATTATGCTGCTACGGGCCTGATGATATAGATTTCATTGCTGAGTGATATTGCATTGTACGTGAGTACCACAAATTCTTTATCCATTTTTCACTTTCTGTGTTATTGAACTTGTACCGTAAACGAGGTTCTTGTAAACAGAGCCGTCCCAAACTTTGGGGTGGCTGTGTCTTTTTGATTTTAATTTCCCTAAGCTATAGGACCATAAGTGGAAGTGCCCTAGGCTCTGTTGCTTTGTTTTTTAGATGTTTCAGGAAACACCATACACTTCTCCAGAGTGGCTGTTGGCAATTTACATCCCGCCCATCAGCATAACAAGGCTCCCAGTTCTCCATGGCCTGTCCTGCCTTTCTGGATTTTATACATTTTTCAGATGGCCCTTTTGACCGGGAAGCAGTGAGACTTCATTGTAGTGCAGATTTCCTTTGCAAGCTTGCTTGGTTGGCCAAAAAGGGCGTATGCGTTTTTTCCTGAATATATTCAGGAAAAAACGCATACGCC
Source organism: Pseudorca crassidens (assembly GCF_039906515.1). NCBI lineage: Eukaryota > Metazoa > Chordata > Mammalia > Artiodactyla > Delphinidae > Pseudorca > Pseudorca crassidens. Next base: position 166,236,853 of record NC_090296.1, read on the forward strand.
CTTTTTGGCCAAGTGCATCATTGTGGACGTTCTGCCTCTTTTCCTATGCTTTACATGCAATCCCAGTCTACCTCCTGAAATCGGTTTCCTGCAATTCTGCCCCGCTTTCAAGTCCTCTTGGCAGCCTTACTTCAATATATTTTTGGACGATAGCTGTCATTTATAACTCTGCAGGTTTGTGAATTACAGTGCCCCTGAGCTCCTTTCTTCAACTCGCTTTCTTGTGAGCTGGCCGCAACACCGCAGGATTTCTTCAGGCCCTAGTGTGGTTCCAGCATGGCACGCTGAGCCTTTGGTTAATTCCTCTTCCTGGTGGGAAATGAGAGTTAAATTTGCCCGTCCAGACACCTCCAGCTAGTCTCTCATTGGTTCTCCCTATTCCTGTTCATTTTCCGCAGAAATTGCAAACTGGGCCAAACAGGAGGTTAAAGGCACTGACTCTCCAAGTGGGGAGAGTGTTAGTAAAGCGTCTGGAATGTTGCAGCCGAGTACCAGGGGACGAAACCTGAGACACATTTGAACACGTTTCCCAATCACACAGTGGATCATACTCTGGGTTCCACATGCATGTTTTAGCTGAAGGAAGAATCCCTTAAACCCGGAGAGTTGAGACCCATGGAATGGGTACCATGCAATATAAATTCAAAGGTTCTGCATTGGCTCACCGAACCTCACCAATCCTATCACTGCTGCGCTTTTGCCACTGTACACACGCTTGATTCTCTTTCGGAGACATATAAATCCATATGTTTTAAGATTCTTACTAGTCAGGTATATTCTTAGACGTTTAATATGGGGTGTTGAGTCCTCTTCGTTGAGCAAGGAGTAGCTCTTGTCTATTACATATTTGGCTTATGGAACGGTATCTGTGCTAATTTCAATCTCTGGTTTTATGCAGCACCCCAACTCACCTTTCCCCTTAAGCAAGCATAAGTTGGTTTTCTACATTTGAGACCCTGTTCTGTTTTGTAATTCAGTTCCTGTGTAGCCAAGTTTACATTCCGTGTAGTAGTGATATCTTATGATGTTTCTTTTTCTGTGTGACTTATCTCACTTAGAATCATCGTACCTGAATCCACTCATTATGCTGCTACGGGCCTGATGACATAGATTTCATTGCTGAGTGATATTGCATTGTACGTAAGTACCACAACTTCTGTATCCATTTTTCGCTTTCTGCGATATTGAACTTGTACCGTAAACGAGGTTCTTGTAAACAGAGCCGTCCCAAACTTTGGGGTGGCTGTGTCTTTTTGATTTTAATCTCCCTAAGCTATAGGACCATAAGTGGAAGTGCCCTAGGCTCTGTTGCTTTTTTTGTAGATGTTTCAGGAAACACCATACACTTCTCCAGAGTGGCTGTTGGCAATTTACATCCTGCCCATCAGCATAACAAGGCTCCCATGTCTCCATGGCCTGTCCTGCCTTTCTGGATTTTACACTTTTTTCAGATGGCCCTTTTGACCGGGGGGCAGTGAGACTTCATTGTAGTGCAGATTTCCTTTGCAAGCTTGCTTGGTTGGCCAAAAAGGGCGTATGCGTTTTTTCCTGAATATATTCAAGAAAAAACGCATACGCCCTTTTTGGCCAAGTGCATCATTGTGGACGTTCTGCCTCTTTTCCTATGCTTTACATGCAATTCCAGTCTACCTCCTGAAATCGGTTTCCTGCAATTCTGCCCCGCTTTCAAGTCCTCTTGGCAGCCTTACTTCAATATATTTTTGGACGATAGCTATAATTTTTAAATCTGCAGGTTTGTGAATGACAGTGCCCCTGAGCTCCTTTCTTCAACTTGCTTTCTTCTGAGCTGGCCGCAACACCGCAGGATTGCTTCAGGCCCTAGTGTGGTTCCGGCATGGCATGCTGAGCCTTTGGTTAATTCCTCTTCCTGGTGGGAAATGAGAGTTAAATTTGCCCGTCCAGACACCTCCAGCTAGTCTCTCATTGGTTCTCCCTATTCCTGTTCATTTTCCGCAGAAATTGCAAACTGGGCCAAACAGGAAGTTACAGGCACTGACTCTCCAAGTGGGGAGAGTGTTAGTAAAGCGTCTGGAATGTTGCACCCGAGTACCAGGGGACGAAACCTGACACATTTGAACACATTTCCCGATCACACGGTGGATCATACTCTGGGTTCCACATGCATGTTTTAGCTGAAGGAAGAATCCCTTAAACCTGGAGAGTTGAGACCCATGGAATGGGTACCATGCAATATGACTTCAAAGGGTCTGCATTTGCTCACCGATCCTCACCAATCCTATCACTGCTGCGCTTATGCCACTGTACACACGCTTGGTTCTCTTTCGGAGACATATAAATCCATAGGTTTTAAGATTCTTACTAGTCAGGTATATTCTTAGACGTTTAATATGGGGTGTTGAGTCCTCTTCGTTGAGCAAGGAGTAGCTCTTGTCTATTACATATTTGGCTTATGGAATGGTATCTTTGCTAATTTCAATCTCTGGTTTTATGCAGCACCCCAACTCACCTTTCCCCTTAAGCAAGCATAAGTTGGTTTTCTACATTTGAGATCCTGTTCTGTTTTGTAATTCAGTTTCTGTGTAGGCAAGTTTACATTCCTTGTAGTAGTGGTATCTGATGATGTTTCTTTTTCTGTGTGACTTATTTCACTTAGAATCATCGTACCTGAATCCACTCATTATGCTGCTATGGGCCTGATGTTATACATTTCATTGCTGAGTGACATTGCATTGTACGTAAGTACCACAACTTCTTTATCCATTTTTCACTTTCTGTGATATTGAACTTGTACTGTAAAGGAGGTTCTTGTAAACAGAGCCGTCCCAAACTTTGGGGTGGCTGTGTCTTTTTGATTTTAATTTCCCTAAGCTATAGGACCATAAGTGGAAGTGCCCTAGGCTCTGTTGCTTTGTTTTTTAGATGTTTCAGGAAACACCATACACTTCTCCAGAGTGGCTGTTGGCAATTTACATCCCGCCCATCAGCATAACAAGGCTCCCAGTTCTCCATGGCCTGTCCTGCCTTTCTGGATTTTATACATTTTTCCGATGGCCCTTTTGACTGGGGAGCAGTGAGACTTCATTGTAGTGCAAATTTCCTTTGCAAGCTTGCTTGGTTGGCCAAAAAGGGCGTATGCGTTTTTTCCTGAATATATTCAGGAAAAAACGCATACGCCCTTTTTGGCCAAGTGCATCATTGTGGACGTTCTGCCTCTTTTCCTATGCTTTACATGCAATTCCAGTCTACCTTCTGAAATCGGTTTCCTGCAATTCTGCCCCGCTTTCAAGTCCTCTTGGCAGCCTTATTTCAATATATTTTTGGACGATAGCTGTCATTTATAACTCTGCAGGTTTGTGAATTACAGTGCCCCTGAGCTCCTTTCTTCAACTCGCTTTCTTGTGAGCTGGCCGCAACACCGCAGGATTGCTTCAGGCCCTAGTGTGGTTCCGGCATGGCACGCTGAGCCTTTGGTTAATTCCTCTTCCTGGTGGGAAATGAGAGTTAAATTTGCCCGTCCAGACACCTCCAGCTAGTCTCTCATTGGTTCTCCCTATTCCTGTTCATTTTCCGCAGAAATGGCAAACTGGGCCAAACAGGAGGTTAAAGGCACTGACTCTCCAAGTGGGGAGAGTGTTAGTAAAGCGACTGGAATGTTGCACCCGAGTACCAGGGGACGAAAACTGAGACACATTTGAACACGTTTCCCAATCACACGGTGGATCATACTCTGGGTTCCACATGCATGTTTTAGCTGAAGGAAAAATCCCTTAAACCTGGAGAGTTGAGACCCATGGAATGGGTACCATGCAATATAAAGTCAAAGGTTCTGCATTGGCTCACCGAACCTCACCAATCTTATCACTGCTGCGCTTTTGCCACTGTACACACGCTTGATTCTCTTTCGGAGACATATAAATCCATAGATTTTAAGATTCTTACTAGTCAGATATATTCTTAGACGTTTAATATGGGGTATTCAGTCCTCTTCGTTGAGCAAAGACTAGCTCTTGTCTATTACATATTTGGCTTATGGAACGGTATCTGTGCTAATTTCAATCTCTGGTTTTATGCAGCACCCCAACTCACCTTTCCCCTTAAGCAAGCATAAGTTGGTTTTCTACATTTGAGACCCTGTTCTGTTTTGTAATTCAGTTCCTGTGTAGCCAAGTTTACATTCCGTGTAGTAGTGATATCTTATGATGTTTCTTTTTCTGTGTGACTTATCTCACTTAGAATCATCGTACCTGAATCCACTCATTATGCTGCTACGGGCCTGATGACATAGATTTCATTGCTGAGTGATATTGCATTGTACGTAAGTACCACAAATTCTTTATCCATTTTTCGCTTTCTGCGATATTGAACTTGTACCGTAAATGAGGTTCTTGTAAACAGAGCCGTCCCAAACTTTGGGGTGGCTGTGTCTTTTTGATTTTAATCTCCCTAAGCTATAGGACCATAAGTGGAAGTGCCCTAGGCTCTGTTGCTTTGTTTTGTAGATGTTTCAGGAAACACCATACACTTCTCCAGAGTGGCTGTTGGCAATTTACATCCCGCCCATCAGCATAACAAGGCTCCCAATTCTCCATGGCCTGTCCTGCCTTTCTGGATTTTACACTTTTTTCCGATGTCCCTTTTGACCGGGGGGCAGTGAGACTTCATTGTAGTGCAGATTTCCTTTGCAAGCTTGCTTGGTTGGCCAAAAAGTGCGTATGCGTTTTTTCCTGAATATATTCAAGAAAAAACGCATACGCCCTTTTTGGCCAAGTGCATCATTGTGGACGTTCTGCCTCTTTTCCTATGCTTTACATGCAATTCCAGTCTACCTCCTGAAATCGGATTCCTGCAATTCTGCCCCGCTTTCAAGTCCTCTTGGCAGCCTTACTTCAATATATTTTTGGACGATAGCTATAATTTTTAACTCTGCAGGTTTTTGAATGACAGTGCCCCTGAGCTCCTTTCTTCAACTCGCTTTCTTGTGAGCTGGCCGCAACACCGCAGCCTTGCTTCAGGCCCTAGTGTGGTTCCGGCATGGCACGCTGAGCCTTTGGTTAATTCCTCTTCCTGGTGGGAAATGAGAGTTAAATTTGCCCGTCCAGACACCTCCAGATAGTCTCTCATTGGTTCTCCCTATTCCTGTTCCTTTTCCGCAGAAATTGCAAACTGGGCCAAACAGGAAGTTAAAGGCACTGACTCTCCAAGTGGGGAGAGTGTTAGTAAAGCGTCTGGAATGTTGCACCCGAGTACCAGTGGACGAAAACTGACACATTTGAACACGTTTCCCGATCACACGGTGGATCATACTCTGGGTTCCACATGCATGTTTTAGCTGAAGGAAGAATCCCTTAAACCTGGAGAGTTGAGACCCATGGAATGGGTACCATGCAATATGATTTCATAGGGTCTGCATGTGTTCACCGAACCTCACTAATCCTATCACTGCAGCATTTATGCCACTGTACACACGCTTGATTCTCTTTCGGAGACATATAAATCCATAGGTTTTAAGATTCTTACTAGTCAGGTATATTCTTAGACGTTTAATATGGGGTGTTGAGTCCTCTTTGTTGAGCAAGGAGTAGCTCTTGTCTATTACATATTTGGCTTATGGAACGGTATCTGTGCTAATTTCAATCTCTGGTTTTATGCAGCACCCCAACTCACCTTTCCCCTTAAGCAAGCATAAGTTGGTTTTCTACATTTGAGACCCTGTTCTGTTTTGTAATTCAGTTCCTGTGTAGCCAAGTTTACATTCCGTGTAGTAGTGATATCTTATGATGTTTCTTTTTCTGTGTGACTTATTTCACTTAGAATCATCGTACCTGAATCCACTCATTACGCTTCTACGGGCCTGATGATATACATTTCATTGCTGAGTGATATTGCATTGTACGTAAGTACCACAACTTCTTTATCCATTTTTTACTTTCTGTGATATTGAACTTGTAGTGTAAACGAGGTTCTTGTAAACAGAGCCGTCCCAAACTTTGAGGTGGCTGTGTCTTTTTGATTTTAATTTCCCTAAGCTATAGAACCGTAAGTGGAAGTGCCTTAGGCTCTGTTGCTTTGTTTTTTAGATGTTTCAGGAAACACCATACACTTCTCCAGAGTGGCTGTTGGCAATTTACATCCCGCCCATCAGGATAACAAGGCTCCCAATTCTCCATGGCCTGTCCTGCCTTTCTGGATTTTACACTTTTTTCAGATGGCCCTTTTGACTGGGGGGCAGTGAGACTTCATTGTAATGCAGATTTCCTTTGCAAGCTTGCTTGGTTGGCCAAAAAGGGCGTATGCGTTTTTTCCTGAATATATTCAGGAAAAAACGCATACGCCCTTTTTGGCCAAGTGCATCATTGTGGACGTTCTGCCTCTTTTCCTATGCTTTACATGCAATTCCAGTCTACCTCCTGAAATCGGTTTCCTGCAATTCTGCCCCGCTTTCAAGTCCTCTTGGCAGCCTTACTTCAATATATTTTTGGACGATAGCTGTCATTTATAACTCTGCAGGTTTGTGAATTACAGTGCCTCTGAGCTCCTTTCTTCAACTCGCTTTCTTGTGAGCTGGCTGCAACACCGCAGCATTGCTTCAGGCCCTAGTGTGGTTCCGGCATGGCACGCTGAGCCTTTGGTTAATTCCTCTTACTGGTTGGAAATGAGAGTAAAATTTGCCCGTCCAGACACCTCCAGCTAGTCTCTCATTGGTTCTCCCTATTCCTGTTCATTTTCCGCAGAAATGGCAAACTGGGCCAAACAGGAGGTTAAAGGCACTGACTCTCCAAGTGGGGAGAGTGTTAGTAAAGCATCTGGAATGTTGCACCCGAGTACCAGGGGACCAAACCTGAGACACATTTGAACACGTTTCCCAATCACACGGTGGATCATACTCTGGGTTCCACATGCATGTTTTAGCTGAAGGAAAAATCCCTTAAACCTGGAGAGTTGAGACCCATGGAATGGGTACCATGCAATATAAAGTCAAAGGTTCTGCATTGGCTCACCGAACCTCACCAATCTTATCACTGCTGCGCTTTTGCCACTGTACACACGCTTGATTCTCTTTCGGAGACATATAAATCCATAGATTTTAAGATTCTTACTAGTCAGATATATTCTTAGACGTTTAATATGGGGTATTCAGTCCTCTTCGTTGAGCAAAGACTAGCTCTTGTCTATTACATATTTGGCTTATGGAACGGTATCTGTGCTAATTTCAATCTCTGGTTTTATGCAGCACCCCAACTCACCTTTCCCCTTAAGCAAGCATAAGTTGGTTTTCTACATTTGAGACCCTGTTCTGTTTTGTAATTCAGTTCCTGTGTAGCCAAGTTTACATTCCGTGTAGTAGTGATATCTTATGATGTTTCTTTTTCTGTGTGACTTATCTCACTTAGAATCATCGTACCTGAATCCACTCATTATGCTGCTACGGGCCTGATGACATAGATTTCATTGCTGAGTGATATTGCATTGTACGTAAGTACCACAACTTCTTTATCCATTTTTCGCTTTCTGCGATATTGAACTTGTACCGTAAATGAGGTTCTTGTAAACAGAGCCGTCCCAAACTTTGGGGTGGCTGTGTCTTTTTGATTTTAATCTCCCTAAGCTATAGGACCATAAGTGGAAGTGCCCTAGGCTCTGTTGCTTTGTTTTGTAGATGTTTCAGGAAACACCATACACTTCTCCAGAGTGGCTGTTGGCAATTTACATCCCGCCCATCAGCATAACAAGGCTCCCAATTCTCCATGGCCTGTCCTGCCTTTCTGGATTTTACACTTTTTTCCGATGTCCCTTTTGACCGGGGGGCAGTGAGACTTCATTGTAGTGCAGATTTCCTTTGCAAGCTTGCTTGGTTGGCCAAAAAGTGCGTATGCGTTTTTTCCTGAATATATTCAAGAAAAAACGCATACGCCCTTTTTGGCCAAGTGCATCATTGTGGACGTTCTGCCTCTTTTCCTATGCTTTACATGCAATTCCAGTCTACCTCCTGAAATCGGATTCCTGCAATTCTGCCCCGCTTTCAAGTCCTCTTGGCAGCCTTACTTCAATATATTTTTGGACGATAGCTATAATTTTTAACTCTGCAGGTTTTTGAATGACAGTGCCCCTGAGCTCCTTTCTTCAACTCGCTTTCTTGTGAGCTGGCCGCAACACCGCAGCCTTGCTTCAGGCCCTAGTGTGGTTCCGGCATGGCACGCTGAGCCTTTGGTTAATTCCTCTTCCTGGTGGGAAATGAGAGTTAAATTTGCCCGTCCAGACACCTCCAGATAGTCTCTCATTGGTTCTCCCTATTCCTGTTCCTTTTCCGCAGAAATTGCAAACTGGGCCAAACAGGAAGTTAAAGGCACTGACTCTCCAAGTGGGGAGAGTGTTAGTAAAGCGTCTGGAATGTTGCACCCGAGTACCAGGGGACAAAATCTGACACATTTGAACACATTTCCCGATCACACGGTGGATCATACTCTGGGTTCCACATGCATGTTTTAGCTGAAGGAAGAATCCCTTAAACCTGGAGAGTTGAGACCCATGGAATGGGTACCATGCAATATGATTTCATAGGGTCTGCATGTGTTCACCGAACCTCACTAATCCTATCACTGCAGCATTTATGCCACTGTACACACGCTTGATTCTCTTTCGGAGACATATAAATCCATAGGTTTTAAGATTCTTACTAGTCAGGTATATTCTTAGACGTTTAATATGGGGTGTTGAGTCCTCTTCGTTGAGCAAGGAGTAGCTCTTGTCTATTACATATTTGGCTTATGGAACGGTATCTGTGCTAATTTCAATCTCTGGTTTTATGCAGCACCCCAACTCACCTTTCCCCTTAAGCAAGCATAAGTTGGTTTTCTACATTTGAGACCCTGTTCTGTTTTGTAATTCTGTTCCTGTGTAGCCAAGTTTACATTCCGTGTAGTAGTGATATCTTATGATGTTTCTTTTTCTGTGTGACTTATTTCACTTAGAATCATCGTACCTGAATCCACTCATTATGCTGCTACGGGCCTGATGACATAGATTTCATTGCTGAGTGATATTGCATTGTATGTACCTACCACAACTTCTTTATCCATTTTTCACTTTCTGTGATATTGAACTCGTACTGTAAACGAGGTTCTTGTAAACAGAGCCGTCCCAAACTTTGGGGTGGCTGTGCCTTTTTGATTCTAATTTCCCTAAGCTATAGGACCATAAGTGGAAGTGCCCTAGGCTCTGTTGCTTTGTTTTGTAGATGTGTCAGGAAACACCATACACTTCTCCAGAGTGGCTGTTGGCAATTTACATCTCGCCCATCAGCATAACAAGGCTCCGAGTTCTCCATGGACTGTCCTGCCTTTCTGGATTTTACACTATTTTCCGATGGCCCTTTTGACCGGGGGGCAGTGAGACTTCATTGTAGTGCAGATTTCCTTTGCAAGCTTGCTTGGTTGACCAAAAAGTGCGTATGCGTTTTTTCCTGAATATATTAAGGAAAAAACGCATACGCCCTTCTTGGCCAAGTGCATCATTGTGGACGTTCTGCCTCTTTTCCTATGCTTTACATGTAATTCCAGTCTACCTCCTGAAATTGGTTTCCTACAATTCTGCCCCGCTTTCAAGTCCTCTTGGCAGCCTTACTTCAATATATTTTTGGACGATAGCTGTCATTTATAACTCTGCAGGTTTGTGAATTACAGTGCCCCTGAGCTCCTTTCTTCAACTCGCTTTCTTGTGAGCTGGCCGCAACACCGCAGCCTTGCTTCAGGCCCTAGTGTGGTTCCGGCATGGCACGCTGAGCCTTTGGTTAATTCCTCTTCCTGGTGGGAAATGAGAGTTAAATTTGCCCGTCCAGACACCTCCAGCTAGTCTCTCATTAGTTCTCCTTATTCCTGTTCATTTTCCGCAGAAATTGCAAACTGGGCCAAACAGGAGTTTAAAGGCACTGATTCTCCAAGTGGGGAGAGTGTTAGTAAAGCGTCTGGAATGTTGCACCCGAGTACCAGGGGACGAAAACTGAGACACATTTGAACACGTTTCCCGATCACACGGTGGATCATACTCTGGGTTCCACATGCATGTTTTAGGTGAAGGAAGAATCCCTTAAACCTGGAGAGTTGAGACCCATGGAATGGGTACCATGAAATATGACTTCAAAGGGTCTGCATTTGCTCACCGAACCTCACCAATCCTATCACTGCTGCGTTTATGCCGCTGTACACACGCTTGATTCTCTTTTGGAGACATATAAATCCATAGGATTTAAGATTCTTACTAGTCAGGTGTATTCTTAGGCGTTTAATATGAGGTGTAGAGTCCACTTCGTTGAGCAAGGAGTAGCTCTTGTCTATTACATATTTGGCTTATGGAACGGTATCTGTGCTAATTTCAATCTCTGGTTTTATTCAGCACCCCAACTCACCTTTCCCCTTAAGCAAGCATAAGTTGGTTTTCTACATTTGAGACCCTGTTCTGTTCTGTAATTCAGTTTCTGTGTAGGCAAGTTTACATTCCTTGTAGTAGTGATATCTTATGATGTTTCTTTTTCTGTGTGACTTATTTCACATAGAATCATCGTACCTGAATCCACTCATTATGCTGCTACGGGCCTGATGATATAGATTTCATTGCTGAGTGATATTGCATTGTACGTAAGTACCACAAATTCTTTATCCATTTTACACTTTCTGTGTTATTGAACTTGTACCGTAATCGAGGTTCTTGTAAACAGAGCCGTCCCAAACTTTGGGGTGGCTTTGTCTTTTTGATTTTAATTTCCCTAAGCTATAGGACCGTAAGTGGAAGTGCCCTGGGCTCTGTTGCTTTGTTTTTTAGATGTTTCAGGAAACACCATACACTTCTCCAGAGTGGCTGTTGGCAATTTACATCCCGCCCATCAGCATAACAAGGCTCCCAATTCTCAATGGCCTGTCCTGCCTTTCTGGATTTTACACTTTTTTCCAATGGCCCTTTTGACCGGGGGGCAGTGAGACTTCATTGTAGTGCAGATTTCCTTTGCAAGCTTGCTTGGTTGGCCAAAAAGGGCGTATGCGTTTTTTCCTGAATATATTCAGGAAAAAACGCATACGCCCTTTTTGGCCAAGTGCATCATTGTGGACGTTCTGCCTCTTTTCGTATGCTTTACATGCAATTCCAGTCTACCTCCTGAAACCGGTTTCCTGCAATTCTGCCCCGCTTTCAAGTCCTCTTGGCAGCCTTACTTCAATATATTTTTGGACGATAGCTGTCATTTTTAACTCTGCAGGTTTGTGAATTACAGTGCCCCTGAGCTCCTTTCTTCAACTCGCTTTCTTGTGAGCTGGCCGCAACACCGCAGGATTGCTTCAGGCCCTAGTGTGGTTCCGGCATGGCACGCTGAGCCTTTGGTTAATTCCTCTTCCTGGTGGGAAATGAGAGTTAAATTTGCCCGTCCAGACACCTCCAGCTAGTCTCTCATTGGTTCTCCCTATTCCTGTTCCTTTTCCGCAGAAATTGCAAACTGGGCCAAACAGGAGTTTAAAGGCACTGACTCTCCAAGTGGGGAGAGTTTTAGTAAAGCGTCTGGAATGTTGCACCAGAGTACCAGGGGACGAAAACTGAGACACATTTGAACACGTTTCCCGATCACACGGTGGATCATACTCTGGGTTCCACATGCATGTTTTAGGTGAAGGAAGAATCCCTTAAACCTGGAGAGTTGAGACCCATGGAATGGGTGCCATGAAATATGACTTCAAAGGGTCTGCATTTGCTCACCGAACCTCACCAATCCTATCACTGCTGCGTTTATGCCGCTGTACACACGCTTGATTCTCTTTTGGAGACATATAAATCCATAGGATTTAAGATTCTTACTAGTCAGGTGTATTCTTAGGCGTTTAATATGAGATGTAGAGTCCACTTCGTTGAGCAAGGAGTAGCTCTTGTCTATTACATATTTGGCTTATGGAACGGTATCTGTGCTAATTTAAATCTCTGGTTTTATGCAGCACCCCAACTCACCTTTCCCCTTAAGCAAGCATAAGTTGGTTTTCTACATTTGAGACCCTGTTCTGTTTTGTAATTCAGTTTCTGTGTAGGCAAGTTTACATTCCTTTTAGTAGTGATAACTTATGATGTTTCTTTTTCTGTGTGACTTATTTCACTTAGAATCATCGTACATGAATCCACTCATTATGCTGCTACGGGCCTGATGATATAGATTTCATTGCTGAGTGATATTGCATTGTACGTGAGTACCACAAATTCTTTATCCATTTTTCACTTTCTGTGTTATTGAACTTGTACCGTAAACGAGGTTCTTGTAAACAGAGCCGTCCCAAACTTTGGGGTGGCTGTGTCTTTTTGATTTTAATTTCCCTAAGCTATAGGACCATAAGTGGAAGTGCCCTAGGCTCTGTTGCTTTGTTTTTTAGATGTTTCAGGAAACACCATACACTTCTCCAGAGTGGCTGTTGGCAATTTACATCCCGCCCATCAGCATAACAAGGCTCCCAGTTCTCCATGGCCTGTCCTGCCTTTCTGGATTTTATACATTTTTCAGATGGCCCTTTTGACCGGGAAGCAGTGAGACTTCATTGTAGTGCAGATTTCCTTTGCAAGCTTGCTTGGTTGGCCAAAAAGGGCGTATGCGTTTTTTCCTGAATATATTCAGGAAAAAACGCATACGCCCTTTTTGGCCAAGTGCATCATTGTGGACGTTCTGACTCTTTTCCTATGCTTTACATGCAATCCCAGTCTACCTCCTGAAATCGGTTTCCTGCAATTCTGCCCCGCTTTCAAGTCCTCTTGGCAGCCTTACTTCAATATATTTTTGGACGATAGCTGTCATTTATAACTCTGCAGGTTTGTGAATTACAGTGCCCCTGAGCTCCTTTCTTCAACTCGCTTTCTTGTGAGCTGGCCGCAACACCGCAGGATTGCTTCAGGCCCTAGTGTGGTTCCGGCATGGCACGCTGAGCCTTTGGTTAATTCCTCTTCCTGGTGGGAAATGAGTTAAATTTGCCCGTCCAGACACCTCCAGCTAGTCTCTCATTGGTTCTCCCTATTCCTGTTCATTTTCCGCAGAAATGGCAAACTGGGCCAAACAGGAGGTTAAAGCCACTGACTCTCCAAGTGGGGAGAGTGTTAGTAAAGCGTCTGGAATGTTGCACCCGAGTACCAGGGGACGAAACCTGAGACACATTTGAACACGTTTCCCGATCACACGGTGGATCATACTCTGGGTTCCACATGCATGTTTTAGCTGAAGGAAGAATCCCTTAAACCTGGAGAGTTGAGACCCATGGAATGGGTACCATGCAATATGAATTCAAAGGTTCTGCATTGGCTCACCGAACCTCACCAATCCTATCACTGCTGCGCTTATGCCACTGTACACACGCTTGATTCTCTTTCGGAGACATATAAATCCATAGGTTTTAAGATTCTTACTAGTCAGGTATATTCTTAGACGTTTAATATGGGGTGTTGAGTCCTCTTCGTTGAGCAAGGAGTAGCTCTTGTCTATTACATATTTGGCTTATGGAACGGTATCTGTGCTAATTTCAATCTCTGGTTTTATGCAGCACCCCAACTCACCTTTCCCCTTAAGCAAGCATAAGTTGGTTTTCTACATTTGAGACCCTGTTCTGTTTTGTAATTCAGTTCCTGTGTAGCCAAGTTTACATTCCGTGTAGTAGTGATATCTTATGATGTTTCTTTTTCTGTGTGACTTATTTCACTTAGAATCATCGTACCTGAATCCACTCATTATGCTGCTACGGGCCTGATGATATACATTTCATTGCTGAGTGATATTGCATTGTACGTAAGTACCACAAATTCTTTATCCATTTTTCACTTTCTGTGATATTGAACTCGTACTGTAAACGAGGTTCTTGTAAACAGAGCCGTCCCAAACTTTGGGGTGGCTGTGCCTTTTTGATTCTAATTTCCCTAAGCTATAGGACCATAAGTGGAAGTGCCCTAGGCTCTGTTGCTTTGTTTTGTAGATGTGTCAGGAAACACCATACACTTCTCCAGAGTGGCTGTTGGCAATTTACATCTCGCCCATCAGCATAACAAGGCTCCCAGTTCTCCATGGCCTGTCCTGCCTTTCTGGATTTTACACTATTTTCCGATGGCCCTTTTGACCGGGGGGCAGTGAGACTTCATTGTAGTGCAGATTTCCTTTGCAAGCTTGCTTGGTTGACCAAAAAGTGCGTATGCGTTTTTTCCTGAATATATTAAGGAAAAAACGCATACGCCCTTCTTGGCCAAGTGCATCATTGTGGACGTTCTGCCTCTTTTCCTATGCTTTACATGTAATTCCAGTCTACCTCCTGAAATTGGTTTCCTACAATTCTGCCCCGCTTTCAAGTCCTCTTGGCAGCCTTACTTCAATATATTTTTGGACGATAGCTGTCATTTATAACTCTGCAGGTTTGTGAATTACAGTGCCCCTGAGCTCCTTTCTTCAACTCGCTTTCTTGTGAGCTGGCCGCAACACCGCAGCCTTGCTTCAGGCCCTAGTGTGGTTCCGGCATGGCACGCTGAGCCTTTGGTTAATTCCTCTTCCTGGTGGGAAATGAGAGTTAAATTTGCCCGTCCAGACACCTCCAGCTAGTCTCTCATTAGTTCTCCTTATTCCTGTTCATTTTCCGCAGAAATTGCAAACTGGGCCAAACAGGAGTTTAAAGGCACTGATTCTCCAAGTGGGGAGAGTGTTAGTAAAGCGTCTGGAATGTTGCACCCGAGTACCAGGGGACGAAAACTGAGACACATTTGAACACGTTTCCCGATCACACGGTGGATCATACTCTGGGTTCCACATGCATGTTTTAGGTGAAGGAAGAATCCCTTAAACCTGGAGAGTTGAGACCCATGGAATGGGTACCATGAAATATGACTTCAAAGGGTCTGCATTTGCTCACCGAACCTCACCAATCCTATCACTGCTGCGTTTATGCCGCTGTACACACGCTTGATTCTCTTTTGGAGACATATAAATCCATAGGATTTAAGATTCTTACTAGTCAGGTGTATTCTTAGGCGTTTAATATGAGGTGTAGAGTCCACTTCGTTGAGCAAGGAGTAGCTCTTGTCTATTACATATTTGGCTTATGGAACGGTATCTGTGCTAATTTCAATCTCTGGTTTTATGCAGCACCCCAACTCACCTTTCCCCTTAAGCAAGCATAAGTTGGTTTTCTACATTTGAGACCCTGTTCTGTTCTGTAATTCAGTTTCTGTGTAGGCAAGTTTACATTCCTTGTAGTAGTGATATCTGATGATGTTTCTTTTTCTGTGTGACTTATTTCACATAGAATCATCGTACCTGAATCCACTCATTATGCTGCTACGGGCCTGATGATATAGATTTCATTGCTGAGTGATATTGCATTGTACGTAAGTACCACAAATTCTTTATCCAATTTACACTTTCTGTGTTATTGAACTTGTACCGTAATCGACGTTCTTGTAAACAGAGCCGTCCCAAACTTTGGGGTGGCTTTGTCTTTTTGATTTTAATTTCCCTAAGCTATAGGACCGTAAGTGGAAGTGCCCTGGGCTCTGTTGCTTTGTTTTTTAGATGTTTCAGGAAACACCATACACTTCTCCAGAGTGGCTGTTGGCAATTTACATCCCGCCCATCAGCATAACAAGGCTCCCAATTCTCAATGGCCTGTCCTGCCTTTCTGGATTTTACACTTTTTTCCAATGGCCCTTTTGACCGGGGGGCAGTGAGACTTCATTGTAGTGCAGATTTCCTTTGCAAGCTTGCTTGGTTGGCCAAAAAGGGCGTATGCGTTTTTTCCTGAATATATTCAGGAAAAAACGCATACGCCCTTTTTGGCCAAGTGCATCATTGTGGACGTTCTGCCTCTTTTCCTATGCTTTACATGCAATTCCAGTCTACCTCCTGAAACCGGTTTCCTGCAATTCTGCCCCGCTTTCAAGTCCTCTTGGCAGCCTTACTTCAATATATTTTTGGACGATAGCTGTCATTTTTAACTCTGCAGGTTTGTGAATTACAGTGCCCCTGAGCTCCTTTCTTCAACTCGCTTTCTTGTGAGCTGGCCGCAACACCGCAGGATTGCTTCAGGCCCTAGTGTGGTTCCGGCATGGCACGCTGAGCCTTTGGTTAATTCCTCTTCCTGGTGGGAAATGAGAGTTAAATTTGCCCGTCCAGACACCTCCAGCTAGTCTCTCATTGGTTCTCCCTATTCCTGTTCCTTTTCCGCAGAAATTGCAAACTGGGCCAAACAGGAGTTTAAAGGCACTGACTCTCCAAGTGGGGAGAGTTTTAGTAAAGCGTCTGGAATGTTGCACCAGAGTACCAGGGGACGAAAACTGAGACACATTTGAACACGTTTCCCGATCACACGGTGGATCATACTCTGGGTTCCACATGCATGTTTTAGGTGAAGGAAGAATCCCTTAAACCTGGAGAGTTGAGACCCATGGAATGGGTGCCATGAAATATGACTTCAAAGGGTCTGCATTTGCTCACCGAACCTCACCAATCCTATCACTGCTGCGTTTATGCCGCTGTACACACGCTTGATTCTCTTTTGGAGACATATAAATCCATAGGATTTAAGATTCTTACTAGTCAGGTGTATTCTTAGGCGTTTAATATGAGATGTAGAGTCCACTTCGTTGAGCAAGGAGTAGCTCTTGTCTATTACATATTTGGCTTATGGAACGGTATCTGTGCTAATTTAAATCTCTGGTTTTATGCAGCACCCCAACTCACCTTTCCCCTTAAGCAAGCATAAGTTGGTTTTCTACATTTGAGACCCTGTTCTGTTTTGTAATTCAGTTTCTGTGTAGGCAAGTTTACATTCCTTTTAGTAGTGATAACTTATGATGTTTCTTTTTCTGTGTGACTTATTTCACTTAGAATCATCGTACATGAATCCACTCATTATGCTGCTACGGGCCTGATGATATAGATTTCATTGCTGAGTGATATTGCATTGTACGTGAGTACCACAAATTCTTTATCCATTTTTCACTTTCTGTGTTATTGAACTTGTACCGTAAACGAGGTTCTTGTAAACAGAGCCGTCCCAAACTTTGGGGTGGCTGTGTCTTTTTGATTTTAATTTCCTTAAGCTATAGGACCATAAGTGGAAGTGCCCTAGGCTCTGTTGCTTTGTTTTTTAGATGTTTCAGGAAACACCATACACTTCTCCAGAGTGGCTGTTGGCAATTTACATCCCGCCCATCAGCATAACAAGGCTCCCAGTTCTCCATGGCCTGTCCTGCCTTTCTGGATTTTATACATTTTTCAGATGGCCCTTTTGACCGGGAAGCAGTGAGACTTCATTGTAGTGCAGATTTCCTTTGCAAGCTTGCTTGGTTGGCCAAAAAGGGCGTATGCGTTTTTTCCTGAATATATTCAGGAAAAAACGCATACGCCCTTTTTGGCCAAGTGCATCATTGTGGACGTTCTGACTCTTTTCCTATGCTTTACATGCAATCCCAGTCTACCTCCTGAAATCGGTTTCCTGCAATTCTGCCCCGCTTTCAAGTCCTCTTGGCAGCCTTACTTCAATATATTTTTGGACGATAGCTGTCATTTATAACTCTGCAGGTTTGTGAATTACAGTGCCCCTGAGCTCCTTTCTTCAACTCGCTTTCTTGTGAGCTGGCCGCAACACCGCAGGATTGCTTCAGGCCCTAGTGTGGTTCCGGCATGGCACGCTGAGCCTTTGGTTAATTCCTCTTCCTGGTGGGAAATGAGTTAAATTTGCCCGTCCAGACACCTCCAGCTAGTCTCTCATTGGTTCTCCCTATTCCTGTTCATTTTCCGCAGAAATGGCAAACTGGGCCAAACAGGAGGTTAAAGCCACTGACTCTCCAAGTGGGGAGAGTGTTAGTAAAGCGTCTGGAATGTTGCACCCGAGTACCAGGGGACGAAACCTGAGACACATTTGAACACGTTTCCCGATCACACGGTGGATCATACTCTGGGTTCCACATGCATGTTTTAGCTGAAGGAAGAATCCCTTAAACCTGGAGAGTTGAGACCCATGGAATGGGTACCATGCAATATGAATTCAAAGGTTCTGCATTGGCTCACCGAACCTCACCAATCCTATCACTGCTGCGCTTATGCCACTGTACACACGCTTGATTCTCTTTCGGAGACATATAAATCCATAGGTTTTAAGATTCTTACTAGTCAGGTATATTCTTAGACGTTTAATATGGGGTGTTGAGTCCTCTTCGTTGAGCAAGGAGTAGCTCTTGTCTATTACATATTTGGCTTATGGAACGGTATCTGTGCTAATTTCAATCTCTGGTTTTATGCAGCACCCCAACTCACCTTTCCCCTTAAGCAAGCATAAGTTGGTTTTCTACATTTGAGACCCTGTTCTGTTTTGTAATTCAGTTCCTGTGTAGCCAAGTTTACATTCCGTGTAGTAGTGATATCTTATGATGTTTCTTTTTCTGTGTGACTTATTTCACTTAGAATCATCGTACCTGAATCCACTCATTATGCTGCTACGGGCCTGATGATATACATTTCATTGCTGAGTGATATTGCATTGTACGTAAGTACCACAAATTCTTTATCCATTTTTCACTTTCTGTGATATTGAACTCGTACTGTAAACGAGGTTCTTGTAAACAGAGCCGTCCCAAACTTTGGGGTGGCTGTGCCTTTTTGATTCTAATTTCCCTAAGCTATAGGACCATAAGTGGAAGTGCCCTAGGCTCTGTTGCTTTGTTTTGTAGATGTGTCAGGAAACACCATACACTTCTCCAGAGTGGCTGTTGGCAATTTACATCTCGCCCATCAGCATAACAAGGCTCCCAGTTCTCCATGGCCTGTCCTGCCTTTCTGGATTTTACACTATTTTCCGATGGCCCTTTTGACCGGGGGGCAGTGAGACTTCATTGTAGTGCAGATTTCCTTTGCAAGCTTGCTTGGTTGACCAAAAAGTGCGTATGCGTTTTTTCCTGAATATATTCAGGAAAAAACGCATACGCCCTTTTTAGCCAAGTGCATCATTGTGGACGTTCTGCCTCTTTTCCTATGCTTTACATGTAATTCCAGTCTACCTCCTGAAATCGGTTTCCTGCAATTCTGCCCCGCTTTCAAGTCCTCTTGGCAGCCTTACTTCAATAGAATTTTGGACGATAGCTGTCATTTATAACTCTGCAGGTTTGTGAATTACAGTGCCCCTGAGCTCCTTTCTTCAACTCGCTTTCTTGTGAGCTGGCCGCAACACCGCAGCCTTGCTTCAGGCCCTAGTGTGGTTCCAGCATGGCATGCTGAGCCTTTGGTTAATTCCTCTTCCTGGTGGGAAATGAGAGTTACATTTGCCCGTCCAGACACCTCCAGGTAGTCTCTCATTGGTTCTCCCTATTCCTGTTCATTTTCCGCAGAAATTGCAAACTGGGCCAAACAGGAGGTTAAAGGCACTGACTCTCCAAGTGGGGAGAGTTTTAGTAAAGCGTCTGGAATGTTGCACCCGAGTACCAGGGGACAAAAACAGAGACACATTTGAACACGTTTCCCGATCACACGGTGGATCATACTCTGGGTTCCACATCCATGTTTTAGGTGAAGGAAGAATCCCTTAAACCTGGAGAGTTGAGACCCATGGAATGGCTACCATGCAATATGACTTCAAAGGGTCTGCATTTGCTCATCGAACCTCACCAATCCTATCACTGCTGCGTTTATGCCGCTGTACACATGCTTGATTCTCTTTTGGAGACATAGAAAT
Source organism: Pseudorca crassidens (assembly GCF_039906515.1). Classification (NCBI taxonomy): domain Eukaryota; kingdom Metazoa; phylum Chordata; class Mammalia; order Artiodactyla; family Delphinidae; genus Pseudorca; species Pseudorca crassidens. The sequence continues at coordinate 166,256,544 of NC_090296.1, forward strand.
CCATAGGATTTAAGATTATTACTAGTCAGGTATATTCTTAGGCGATTAATATGGGGTGTAGAGTCCACTTCGTTGAGCAAGGAGTAGCTCTTGTCTATTACATATTTGGCTTATGGAACGGTATCTGTGCTAATTTCAATCTCTGGTTTTATGCAGAACCCCAACTCACCTTTCCCCTTAAGCAAGCATAAGTTGGTTTTCTACATTTGAGACCCTGTTCTGTTTTGTAATTCAGTTCCTGTGTAGCCACGTTTACATTCCGTGTAGTAGTGATATCTTATGATGTTTCTTTTTCTGTGTGACTTATTTCACTTAGAATCATCGTACCTGAATCCACTCATTATGCTGCTACGGGCCTGATGATATAGATTTCATTGCTGAGTGATATTGCATTGTACGTAAGTACCACAAATTCTTTATCCATTTTTCACCTTCTGTGATATTGAATTTGTACTGTAAATGAGGTTCTTGTAAACAGAGCCGTCCCAAACTTTGGGGTGGCTGTGTCTTTTTGATTTTAATTTCCCTAAGCTATAGGACCATAAGTGGAAGTGCCCTAGGCTCTGTTGCTTTGTTTTTTAGATGTTTCAGGAAACACCATACACTTCTCCAGAGTGGCTGTTGGCAATTTACATCCCGCCCATCAGCATAACAAGGCTCCCAGTTCTCCATGGCCTGTCCTGCCTTTCTGGATTTTATACTTTTTTCAGATGGCCCTTTTGACCGGGGGGCAGTGAGACTTCATTGTAGTGCAGATTTCCTTTGCAAGCTTGCTTGGTTGGCCAAAAAGGGCGTATGCGTTTTTTCCTGAATATATTCAGGAAAAAATTCATACGCCCTTTTTGGCCAAGTGCATCATTGTGGACGTTCTGCCTCTTTTCCTATGCTTTACATGCAATTCCAGTCTACCTCCTGAAATCGGTTTCCTGCAATTCTGCCCCGCTTTCAAGTCCTCTTGGCAGCCTTACTTCAATATATTTTTGGACGATAGCTGTAATTTTTAACTCTGCAGGTTTGTGAATTACAGTGCCCCTGAGCTCCTTTCTTCAACTCGCTTTCTTGTGAGCTGGCCGCAACACCGCAGGATTGCTTCAGGCCCTAGTGTGGTTCCGGCATGGCACGCTGAGCCTTTGGTTAATTCCTCTTCCTGGTGGGAAATGAGAGTTAAATTTGCCCGTCCAGACACCTCCAGCTAGTCTCTCATTGGTTCTCCCTATTCCTGTTCATTTTCCGCAGAAATTGCAAACTGGGCCAAACAGGAGGTTAAAGGCACTGACTCTCCAAGTGGGGAGAGTGTTAGTAAAGCGTCTGGAATGTTGCACCCGAGTACCAGGGGACGAAATCTGACACATTTGAACACGTTTCCCGATCACACGGTGGATCATACTCTGGGTTCCACATGCATGTTTTAGCTGAAGGAAGAATCCCTTAAACCTGGAGAGTTGAGACCCATGGAATGGGTACCATGCAATATGACTTCAAAGGTTCTGCATTGGCTCACCGAACCTCATCAATCCTATCACTGCTGCGCTTATGCCACTGTACACATGCTTGATTCTCTTTCGGAGACATATAAATCCATAGGTTTTAAGATTCTTACTAGTCAGGTATATTCTTAGACGTTTAATATGGGGTGTTGAGTCCTCTTCGTTGAGCAAGGGGTAGCTCTTGTCTATTGCATATTTGGCTTATGGAACGGTATCTGTGCTAATTTCAATCTCTGGTTTTATGCAGCACCCCAACTCACCTTTCCCCTTAAGCAAGCATAAGTTGGTTTTCTACATTTGAGACCTTGTTCTGTTTTTTAATTCAGTTCCTGTGTAGCCAAGTTTACATTCCGTGTATTAGTGATATCTTATGATGTTTCTTTTTCTGTGTGACTTATCTCACTTAGAATGATCGTACCTGAATCCACTCATTATGCTGCTATGGGCCTGATGACATAGATTTCATTGCTGAGTGATATTGCATTGTACGTAAGTACCACAACTTCTTTATCCATTTTTCGCTTTCTGTGATATTGAACTTGTACCGTAAACGAGGTTCTTGTAAACAGAGCCGTCCCAAACTTTGGGGTGGCTGTTTCTTTTTGATTTTAATTTCCCTAAGCTATAGGACCATAAGTGGAAGTGCCCTAGGCTCTGTTGCTTTGTTTTTTAGATGTTTCAGGAAACACCATACACTTCTCCAGAGTGGCTGTTGGCAATTTACATCCCGCCCATCAGCATAACAAGGCTCCCAGTTCTCCATGGCCTGTCAGGCCTTTCTGGATTTTATTTTTTTTCAGATGGCCCTTTTGACCGGGGGGCAGTGAGACTTCATTGTAGTGCAGATTTCCTTTGCAAGCTTGCTTGGTTGGCCAAAAAGTGCGTATGCGTTTTTTCCTGAATATATTCAGGAAAAAACGCATACGCCCTTTTTGGCCAAGTGCATCATTGTGGACGTTCTGCCTCTTTTCCTATGCTTTACATGCAATTCCAGTCTACCTCCTGAAATCGGTTTCCTGCAATTCTGCCCCGCTTTCAAGTCCTCGTGGCAGCCTTACTTCAATATATTTTTGGACGATAGCTGTCATTTTTAACTCTGCAGGTTTGTGAATTTCAGTGCCCCTGAGCTCCTTTCTTCAACTCGCTTTCTTGTGAGCTGGCCGCAACACCGCAGGATTGCTTCAGGCCCTAGTGTGGTTCCGGCATGGCACGCTGAGCCTTTGGTTAATTCCTCTTCCTGGTGGGAAATGAGAGTTAAATTTGCCCGTCCAGACACCTCCAGCTAGTCTCTCACTGGTTCTCCCTATTCCTGTTCATCTTCCACAAAAATTGCAAACTGGGCCAAACAGGAGGTTAAAGGCACTCACTCTCCAAGTGGGGAGAGTTTTAGTAAAGCGTCTGGAATGTTGCACCCGAGTACCAGGGGACGAAAACTGAGACACATTTGAACACGTTTCCCGATCACATGGTGGATCATACTCTGGGTTCCACATGCATGTTTTAGCTGAAGGAAGAATCCCTTAAACCTGGAGAGTTGAGACCCATGGAATGGCTACCATGCAATATGACTTCAAAGGGTCTGTATTTGCTCATCGAACCTCACCAATCCTATCACTGCTGCTTTTATGCCGCTGTACACATGCTTGATTCTCTTTTGCAGACATATAAATCCATAGGTTTTAAGATTATTACTAGTCAGGTATATTCTTAGGCGATTAATATGGGGTGTAGAGTCCACTTCGTTGAGCAAGGAGTAGCTCTTGTCTATTACATATTTGGCTTATGGAACGGTATCTGTGTTAATTTCAATCTCTGGTTTTATGCAGAACCCCAACTCACCTTTCCCCTTAAGCAAGCATAAGTTGGTTTTCTACATTTGAGACCGTGTTCTGTTTTGTAATTCAGTTCCTGTGTAGCCAAGTTTACATTCCGTGTAGTAGTGATATCTTATGATGTTTCTTTTTCTGTGTGACTTATCTCACGTAGATTCATCGTACCTGAATCCACTCATTATGCTGCTACGGGCCTGATGATATAGATTTCATTGTTGAGTGATATTGCACTGTACGTAAGTACCACAAATTCTTTATCCATTTTTCACCTTCTGTGATATTGAATTTGTACTGTAAATGAGGTTCTTGTAAACAGAGCCGTCCCAAACTTTGGGGTGGCTGTGTCTTTTTGATTTTAATTTCCCTAAGCTATAGGACCATAAGTGGAAGTGCCCTAGGCTCTGTTGCTTTGTTTTGTAGATGTTTCAGGAAACACCATACACTTCTCCAGAGTGGCTGTTGGCAATTTACATCCCGCCCATCAGCATAACAAGGCTCCCAGTTCTCCATGGCCTGTCCTGCCTTTCTGGATTTTATACTTTTTTCAGATGGCCCTTTTGACCGGGGGGCAGTGAGACTTCATTGTAGTGCAGATTTCCTTTGCAAGCTTGCTTGGTTGGCCAAAAAGGGCGTATGCGTTTTTTCCTGAATATATTCAGGAAAAAACGCATACGCCCTTTTTGGCCAAGTGCATCATTGTGGACGTTCTGCCTCTTTTCCTATGCTTTACATGCAATTCCAGTCTACCTCCTGAAATCGGTTTCCTGCAATTCTGCCCCGCTTTCAAGTCCTCTTGGCAGCCTTACTTCAATATATTTTTGGACGATAGCTGTAAGTTTTAACTCTGCAGGTTTGTGAATTACAGTGCCCCTGAGCTCCTTTCTTCAACTCGCTTTCTTGTGAGCTGGCCGCAACACCGCAGCCTTGCTTCAGGCCCTAGTGTGGTTCCGGCATGGCACGCTGAGCCTTTGGTTAATTCCTCTTCCTGGTGGGAAATGAGAGTTAAATTTGCCCATCCAGACACCTCCAGCTAGTCTCTCATTGGTTCTCCCTATTCCTGTTCATTTTCCGCAGAAATTGCAAACTGGGCCAAACAGGAGGTTAAAGGCACTGACTCTCCAAGAGGGGAGAGTGTTAGTAAAGCGTCTGGAATGTTGCACCCGAGTACCAGGGGACAAAAACTGAGACACATTTGAACACGTTTCCCGATCACACGGTGGATCATACTCTGGGTTCCACATGCATGTTTTAGCTGAAGGAAGAATCCCTTAAACCTGGAGAGTTGAGACCCATGGAATGGGTACCATGCAATATGACTTCAAAGGTTCTGCATTGGCTCACCGAACCTCACCAATCCTATCACTGCTGCGCTTATGCCACTGTACACACGCTTGATTCTCTTTCGGAGACATATAAATCCATAGGTTTTAAGATTCTTACTAGTCAGGTATATTCTTAGACGTTTAATATGGGGTGTTGAGTCCTCTTCGTTGAGCAAGGAGTAGCTCTTGTCTATTGCATATTTGGCTTATGGAATGGTACCTGTGCTAATTTCAATCTCTGGTTTTATGCAGCACCCCAACTCACCTTTCCCCTTAAGCAAGCATAAGTTGGTTTTCTACATTTGAGACCCTGTTCTGTTTTGTAATTCAGTTCCTGTGTAGCCAAGTTTACATTCCATGTATTAGTGATATCTTATGATGTTTCTTTTTCTGTGTGACTTATTTCACTTAGAATCATCGTACCTGAATCCACTCATTATGCTGCTACGGGCCTGATGACATAGATTTCATTGCTGAGTGATATTGCATTGTACGTAAGTACCACAACTTCTTTATCCATTTTTCGCTTTCTGTGATATTGAACTTGTACCATAAACGAGGTTCTTGTAAACAGAGCCGTCGCAAACTTTGGGGTGGCTGTGTCTTTTTGATTTTAATTTACCTAATCTATAGGACCGTAAGTGGAAGTGCCCTAGGCTCTGTTGCTTTGTTTTGTAGATGTTTCAGGAAACACCATACACTTCTCCAGAGTGGCTGTTGGCAATTTACATCCCGCCCATCAGCATAACAAGGCTCCCAGTTCTCCATGGCCTGTCCTGCCTTTCTGGATTTTACACTTTTTTCAGATGGCCCTTTTGACCGGGGGGCAGTGAGACTTCATTGTAGTGCAGATTTCCTTTGCAAGCTTGCTTGGTTGGCCCAAAAGGGCGTATGCGTTTTTTCCTGAATATATTCAGGAAAAAACGCATACGCCCTTTTTGGCCAAGTGCATCATTGTGGACGTTCTGCCTCTTTTCCTATGCTTTACATGCAATTCCAGTCTACCTCCTGAAATCGGTTTCCTGCAATTCTGCCCCGCTTTCAAGTCCTCTTGGCAGCCTTACTTCAATATATTTTTGGACGATAGCTGTCATTTATAACTCTGCAGGTTTGTGAATTACAGTGCCCCTGAGCTCCTTTCTTCAACTCGCTTTCTTGTGAGCTGGCCGCAACACCGCACGATTGCTTCAGGCCCTAGTGTGGTTCCGGCATGGCACGCTGAGCCTTTGGTTAATTCCTCTTCCTGGTGGGAAATGAGAGTTAAATTTGCCGGTCCAGACACCTCCAGCTAGTCTCTCATTGGTTCTCCCTATTCCTGTTCATCTTCCGCAGAAATTGCAAACTGGGCCAAACAGGAGGTTAAAGGCACTGACTCTCCAAGTGGGGAGAGTGTTAGTAAAGCGTCTGGAATGCTGCACCCGAGTACCAGGGGACGAAACCTGAGACACATTTCAACACGTTTCCCGATCACACGGTGGATCATACTCTGGGTTCCACATGCATGTTTTAGCTGAAGGAAGAATCCCTTAAACCTGGAGAGTTGAGACCCATGGAATGCGTACCATGCAATATGACTTCAAAGGGTCTGCATTTGCTCACCGAACCTCACCAATCCTATCACTGCTGCGCTACTGCACTGTACACACGCTTGATTCTCTTTCGGAGACATATAAATCCATAGGTGTTAAGAATCTTACTAGTCAGGTATATTCTTAGGCGTTTAATATGGGGTGTAGAGTCCACTTCGTTGAGCAAGGAGTAGCTCTTGTCTATTACATGTTTGGCTTATGGAACGGTGTCTGTGCTAATTTCAATCTCTGGTTTTATGCAGTACCCCAACTCACCTTTCCCCTTAAGCAAGCATAAGTTGGTTTTCTACATTTGAGACCCTGTTCTGTTTTGTAATTCATTTCCTGGGTAGCCAAGTTTACATTCCATGTAGTAGTGATATCTTATGATGTTTCTTTTTCTGTGTGACTTATTTCACTTAGAATCATCGTACCTGAATCCACTCATTATGCTGCTACGGGCCTGATGATATACATTTCATTGCTGAGTGATATTGCATTGTACGTAAGTACCACAACTTCTTTATCCATTTTTCACTTTCTGTGATATTGAACTTGTACCGTAAACGAGGTTCTTGTAAACAGAGCCGTCCCAAACTTTGGGGTGGCTGTGTCTTACTGATTTTAATTTCCCTAAGCTATAGGACCATAAGTGGAAGTGCCATAGGCTCTGTTTCTTTGTTTTTTAGATGTTTCAGGAAACACCATACACTTCTCCAGAGTGGCTGTTGGCAATTTGCATCCCGCCCATCAGCATAACAAGGCTCCCAGTTCTCCATGGCCTGTCCTGCCTTTCTGGATTTTATACATTTTTCAGATGGCCCTTTTGACTGGGGAGCAGTGAGACTTCATTGTAGTGCAGATTTCCTTTGCAAGCTTGCTTGGTTGGCCAAAAATGGCATATGCGTTTTTTCCTGAATATAATCAGGAAAAAACGCATACGCCCTTTTTGGCCAAGTGCATCATTGTGGACGTTCTGCCTCTTTTCCTATGCTTTACATGCAATTCCAGTCTACCTCCTGAAACCGGTTTCCTGCAATTCTGCCCCGCTTTCAAGTCCTCTTGGCAGCCTTACTTCAATATATTTTTGGACGATAGCTGTCATTTTTAACTCTGCAGGTTTGTGAATTATAGTGCCCCTGAGCTACTTTCTTCAACTCGCTTTCTTGTGAGCTGGCCACAACACCGCAGCCTTGCTTCAGGCCCTAGTGTGGTTCCGCCATGGCACGCTGAGCCTTTGGTTAATTCCTCTTCCTGGTGGGAAATGAGAGTTAAATTTGCCCGTCCAGACACCTCCAGCTAGTCTCTCATTGGTTCTCCCTATTCCTGTTCATTTTCCGCAGAAATGGCAAACTGGGCCAAACAGGAGGTTAAAGGCACTGACTCTCCAAGTGGAGAGAGTTTTAGTAAAGCGACTGGAATGTTGCACCCGAGTACCAGGGGACGAAAACTGAGACACATTTGAACACGTTTCCCGATCACACGGTGGATCATACTCTGGGTTCCACATGCATGTTTTAGCTGAAGGAAGAATCCCTTAAACCTGGAGAGTTGAGACCCATGGAATGAGTATCATGCAATATGACTTCAAAGGGTCTGCATTTGCTCACCGAACGTCACCAATCCTATCACTGCTGCGTTTATGCCGCTGTACACACGCTTGATTCTCTTTTGGAGACATATAAATCCATAGGATTTAAGATTCTTACTAGTCAGGTATATTCTTAGGCGTTTAATATGGGATGTAGAGTCCACTTCGTTGAGCAAGGAGTAGCTCTTGTCTATTACATATTTGGCTTATGGAACGGTATCTGTGCTAATTTCAATCTCTGGTTTTATGCAGTACCCCAACTCACCTTTCCCCTTAAGCAAGCATAAGTTGGTTTTCTACATTTGAGACCCTGTTCTGTTTTGTAATTCATTTCCTGGGTAGCCAAGATTACATTCCATGTAGTAGTGATATCTTATGATGTTTCTTTTTCTGTGTGACTTATTTCACTTAAAATCATCGTATCTGAATCCACTCATTATGCTTCTATGGGCCTGATGATATACATTTCATTGCTGAGTGATATTGCATTGTACGTAAGTACCACAACTTCTTTATCCATTTTTCACTTTCTGTGATATTGAACTTGTACCGTAAACGAGGTTCTTGTAAACAGAGCCGTCCCAAACTTTGGGGTGGCTGTGTCTTACTGATTTTAATTTCCCTAAGCTATAGGACCATAAGTGGAAGTGCCATAGGCTCTGTTGCTTTGTTTTTTAGATGTTTCAGGAAACACCATACACTTCTCCAGAGTGGCTGTTGGCAATTTACATCCCGCCCATCAGCATAACAAGGCTCCCAGTTCTCCATGGCCTGTCCTGCCTTTCTGGATTTTACACTTTTTTCAGATGGCCCTTTTTACCGGGGGGCAGTGAGACTTCATTGTAGTGCAGATTTCCTTTGCAAGCTTGCTTGGTTGGCCAAAAAGGGCGTATGGGTTTTTCCCTGAATATATTCAGGGAAAAACCCATACGCCCTTTTTGGCCAAGTGCATCATTGTGGACGTTCTGCCTCTTTCCCTATGCTTTACATGCAATTCCAGTCTACCTCCTGAAATCGGTTTCCTGCAATTCTGCCCCGCTTTCAAGTCCTCTTGGCAGCCTTACTTCAATATATTTTTGGACGATAGCTGTCATTTATAACTCTGCAGGTTTGTGAATTACAGTGCCCCTGAGCTCCTTTCTTCAACTCGCTTTCTTGTGAGCTGGCCGCAACACCGCAGCATTGCTTCAGGCCCTAGTGTGGTTCCGGCATGGCACGCTGAGCCTTTGGTTAATTCCTCTTCCTGGTGGGAAATGAGAGTTAAATTTGCCCGTACAGGCACCTCCAGCTAGTCTCTCATTGGTTCTCCCTATTCCTGTTCATTTTCCGCAGAAATGGCAAAATGGGCCATACAGGAGGTTAAAGGCACTGACTCTCCAAGTGGGGAGAGTGTTAGTAAAGCTACTGTAATGTTGCACCCGAGTACCAGGGGACGAAACCTGAGACACATTTGAACACGTTTCCCGATCACACGGTGGATCATACTCTGGGTTCCACATGCATGTTTTAGCTGAAGGAAGAATCCCTTAAACCTGGAGAGTTGAGACCCATGGAATGGGTACCATGTAATATGACTTCAAAGGGTCTGCATTGGCTCACAGAACCTCACCAATCCTATCACTGCTACGTTTATGCCGCTGTACACACGCTTGATTCTCTTTCGGAGACCTAGAAATCCATAGGTTTTAAGATTCTTACTAGTCAGGTATATTCTTAGGCGTTTAATATGGGGTGTAGAGTCCACTTCGTTGAGCAAGGAGTAGCTCTTGTCTATTACATATTTGGCTTATGGAACGGTATCTGTGCTAATTTCAATCTCTGGTTTTATGCAGAACCCCAACTCACCTTTCCCCTTAAGCAAGCATAAGTTGGTTTTCTACATTTGAGACCCTGTTCTGTTTTGTAATTCAGTTCCTTTGTAGCTAAGTTTACATTCCGTGTAGTAGTGATATCTTATGATGTTTCTTTTTCTGTGTGATTTTTTTCACTTAGAATCATGGTACCTGAATCTACTCATTATGCTGCTACGGGCCTGATGACATAGATTTCATTGCTGAGTGATATTGCATTGTACATAAGTACCACAACTTCTTTATCCATTTTTTGCTTTCTGCAATATTGAACTTGTACCATAAACGAGGTTCTTGTAAACAGAGCCGTCCCAAACTTTGGGGTGGCTGTGTCTTTTTGATTTTAATTTCCCTAAGCTATAGGACCGTAAGTGGAAGTGCCCTGGGCTCTGTTGCTTTGTTTTTTAGATGTTTCAGGAAACACCATACACTTCTCCAGAGTGGCTGTTGGCAATTTACATCCCGCCCATCAGCATAACAAGGCTCCCAATTCTCAATGGCCTGTCCTGCCTTTCTGGATTTTACACTTTTTTCCAATGGCCCTTTTGACCGGGGGGCAGTGAGACTTCATTGTAGTGCATATTTCCTTTGCAAGCTTGCTTGGTTGGCCAAAAAGGGCGTATGCGTTTTTTCCTGAATATATTCAGGAAAAAACGCATACGCCCTTTTTGGCCAAGTGCATCATTGTGGACGTTCTGCCTCTTTTCCTATGCTTTACATGCAATTCCAGTCTACCTCCTGAAACCGGTTTCCTGCAATTCTGCCCCGCTTTCAAGTCCTCTTGGCAGCCTTACTTCAATATATTTTTGGACGATAGCTGTCATTTTTAACTCTGCAGGTTTGTGAATTACAGTGCCCCTGAGCTCCTTTCTTCAACTCGCTTTCTTGTGAGCTGGCCGCAACACCGCAGGATTGCTTCAGGCCCTAGTGTGGTTCCGGCATGGCACGCTGAGCCTTTGGTTAATTCCTCTTCCTGGTGGGAAATGAGAGTTAAATTTGCCCGTCCAGACACCTCCAGCTAGTCTCTCATTGGTTCTCCCTATTCCTGTTCCTTTTCCGCAGAAATTGCAAACTGGGCCAAACAGGAGTTTAAAGGCACTGACTCTCCAAGTGGGGAGAGTTTTAGTAAAGCGACTGGAATGTTGCACCCGAGTACCAGGGGACGAAAACTGAGACACATTTGAACACGTTTCCCGATCACACGGTGGATCATACTCTGGGTTCCACATGCATGTTGTAGCTGAAGGAAGAATCCCTTAAACCTGGAGAGTTGAGACCCATGGAATGAGTATCATGCAATATGACTTCAAAGGGTCTGCATTTGCTCACCGAACCTCACCAATCCTATCACTGCTGCGTTTATGCCGCTGTACACACGCTTGATTCTCTTTTGGAGACATATAAATCCATAGGATTTAAGATTCTTACTAGTCAGGTATATTCTTAGGCGTTTAATATGGGATGTAGAGTCCACTTCGTTGAGCAAGGAGTAGCTCTTGTCTATTACATGTTTGGCTTATGGAACGGTGTCTGTGCTAATTTCAATCTCTGGTTTTATGCAGTACCCCAACTCACCTTTCCCCTTAAGCAAGCATAAGTTGGTTTTCTACATTTGAGACCCTGTTCTGTTTTGTAATTCATTTCCTGGGTAGCCAAGTTTACATTCCATGTAGTAGTGATATCTTATGATGTTTCTTTTTCTGTGTGACTTATTTCACTTAGAATCATCGTACCTGAATCCACTCATTATGCTGCTACGGGCCTGATGATATACATTTCATTGCTGAGTGATATTGCATTGTACGTAAGTACCACAACTTCTTTATCCATTTTTCACTTTCTGTGATATTGAACTTGTACCGTAAACGAGGTTCTTGTAAACAGAGCCGTCCCAAACTTTGGGGTGGCTGTGTCTTACTGATTTTAATTTCCCTAAGCTATAGGACCATAAGTGGAAGTGCCATAGGCTCTGTTTCTTTGTTTTTTAGATGTTTCAGGAAACACCATACACTTCTCCAGAGTGGCTGTTGGCAATTTGCATCCCGCCCATCAGCATAACAAGGCTCCCAGTTCTCCATGGCCTGTCCTGCCTTTCTGGATTTTATACATTTTTCAGATGGCCCTTTTGACTGGGGAGCAGTGAGACTTCATTGTAGTGCAGATTTCCTTTGCAAGCTTGCTTGGTTGGCCAAAAATGGCATATGCGTTTTTTCCTGAATATAATCAGGAAAAAACGCATACGCCCTTTTTGGCCAAGTGCATCATTGTGGACGTTCTGCCTCTTTTCCTATGCTTTACATGCAATTCCAGTCTACCTCCTGAAACCGGTTTCCTGCAATTCTGCCCCGCTTTCAAGTCCTCTTGGCAGCCTTACTTCAATATATTTTTGGACGATAGCTGTCATTTTTAACTCTGCAGGTTTGTGAATTATAGTGCCCCTGAGCTACTTTCTTCAACTCGCTTTCTTGTGAGCTGGCCACAACACCGCAGCCTTGCTTCAGGCCCTAGTGTGGTTCCGGCATGGCACGCTGAGCCTTTGGTTAATTCCTCTTCCTGGTGGGAAATGAGAGTTAAATTTGCCCGTCCAGACACCTCCAGCTAGTCTCTCATTGGTTCTCCCTATTCCTGTTCATTTTCCGCAGAAATGGCAAACTGGGCCAAACAGGAGGTTAAAGGCACTGACTCTCCAAGTGGAGAGAGTTTTAGTAAAGCGACTGGAATGTTGCACCCGAGTACCAGGGGACGAAAACTGAGACACATTTGAACACGTTTCCCGATCACACGGTGGATCATACTCTGGGTTCCACATGCATGTTTTAGCTGAAGGAAGAATCCCTTAAACCTGGAGAGTTGAGACCCATGGAATGAGTATCATGCAATATGACTTCAAAGGGTCTGCATTTGCTCACCGAACGTCACCAATCCTATCACTGCTGCGTTTATGCCGCTGTACACACGCTTGATTCTCTTTTGGAGACATATAAATCCATAGGATTTAAGATTCTTACTAGTCAGGTATATTCTTAGGCGTTTAATATGGGATGTAGAGTCCACTTCGTTGAGCAAGGAGTAGCTCTTGTCTATTACATATTTGGCTTATGGAACGGTATCTGTGCTAATTTCAATCTCTGGTTTTATGCAGTACCCCAACTCACCTTTCCCCTTAAGCAAGCATAAGTTGGTTTTCTACATTTGAGACCCTGTTCTGTTTTGTAATTCATTTCCTGGGTAGCCAAGATTACATTCCATGTAGTAGTGATATCTTATGATGTTTCTTTTTCTGTGTGACTTATTTCACTTAAAATCATCGTACCTGAATCCACTCATTATGCTTCTATGGGCCTGATGATATACATTTCATTGCTGAGTGATATTGCATTGTACGTAAGTACCACAACTTCTTTATCCATTTTTCACTTTCTGTGATATTGAACTTGTACCGTAAACGAGGTTCTTGTAAACAGAGCCGTCCCAAACTTTGGGGTGGCTGTGTCTTACTGATTTTAATTTCCCTAAGCTATAGGACCATAAGTGGAAGTGCCATAGGCTCTGTTGCTTTGTTTTTTAGATGTTTCAGGAAACACCATACACTTCTCCAGAGTGGCTGTTGGCAATTTACATCCCGCCCATCAGCATAACAAGGCTCCCAGTTCTCCATGGCCTGTCCTGCCTTTCTGGATTTTACACTTTTTTCAGATGGCCCTTTTGACCGGGGGGCAGTGAGACTTCATTGTAGTGCAGATTTCCTTTGCAAGCTTGCTTGGTTGGCCAAAAAGGGCGTATGGGTTTTTCCCTGAATATATTCAGGGAAAAACGCATACGCCCTTTTTGGCCAAGTGCATCATTGTGGACGTTCTGCCTCTTTCCCTATGCTTTACATGCAATTCCAGTCTACCTCCTGAAATCGGTTTCCTGCAATTCTGCCCCGCTTTCAAGTCCTCTTGGCAGCCTTACTTCAATATATTTTTGGACGATAGCTGTCATTTATAACTCTGCAGGTTTGTGAATTACAGTGCCCCTGAGCTCCTTTCTTCAACTCGCTTTCTTGTGAGCTGGCCGCAACACCGCAGCATTGCTTCAGGCCCTAGTGTGGTTCCGGCATGGCACGCTGAGCCTTTGGTTAATTCCTCTTCCTGGTGGGAAATGAGAGTTAAATTTGCCCGTACAGGCACCTCCAGCTAGTCTCTCATTGGTTCTCCCTATTCCTGTTCATTTTCCGCAGAAATGGCAAAATGGGCCATACAGGAGGTTAAAGGCACTGACTCTCCAAGTGGGGAGAGTGTTAGTAAAGCTACTGTAATGTTGCACCCGAGTACCAGGGGACGAAACCTGAGACACATTTGAACACGTTTCCCGATCACACGGTGGATCATACTCTGGGTTCCACATGCATGTTTTAGCTGAAGGAAGAATCCCTTAAACCTGGAGAGTTGAGACCCATGGAATGGGTACCATGTAATATGACTTCAAAGGGTCTGCATTGGCTCACAGAACCTCACCAATCCTATCACTGCTACGTTTATGCCGCTGTACACACGCTTGATTCTCTTTCGGAGACATAGAAATCCATAGGTTTTAAGATTCTTACTAGTCAGGTATATTCTTAGGCGTTTAATATGGGGTGTAGAGTCCACTTCGTTGAGCAAGGAGTAGCTCTTGTCTATTACATATTTGGCTTATGGAACGGTATCTGTGCTAATTTCAATCTCTGGTTTTATGCAGCACCCCAACTCACCTTTCCCCTTAAGCAAGCATAAGTTGGTTTTCTACATTTGAGACCCTGTTCTGTTTTGTAATTCAGTTCCTTTGTAGCTAAGTTTACATTCCGTGTAGTAGTGATATCTTATGATGTTTCTTTTTCTGTGTGATTTTTTTCACTTAGAATCATGGTACCTGAATCTACTCATTATGCTGCTACGGGCCTGATGACATAGATTTCATTGCTGAGTGATATTGCATTGTACATAAGTACCACAACTTCTTTATCCATTTTTTGCTTTCTGCAATATTGAACTTGTACCATAAACGAGGTTCTTGTAAACAGAGCCGTCCCAAACTTTGGGGTGGCTGTGTCTTTTTGATTTTAATTTCCCTAAGCTATAGGACCATAAGTGGAGGTGCCCTAGGCTCTGTTGCTTTGTTTTTTAGATGTTTCAGGAAACACCATACACTTCTTCAGAGTGGCTGTTGGCAATTTACATCCCGCCCATCAGCATAACAAGGCTCCCAGTTCTCCATGGCCTGTCCTGCCTTTCTGGATTTTACACTTTTTTCAGATGCTCCTTTTGACAGGGAGGAAGTGAGACTTCATTGTAGTGCAGATTTCCTTTGCAAGCTTGCTTGGTTGGCCAAAAAGTGCGTATGCGTTTTTTCCTGAATATATTCAGGAAAAAACGCATACGCACTTTTTGGCCAAGTGCATCATTGTCGACGTTCTGAGTGTTTTCATATGTTTTCAATGCAATTCCAGTCTACCTCCTGAAATCGGATTCCTGCATTTCTGCCCCGCTTTCGAGTCCTCTTGGCAGCCTTACTTCAATATATTTTTGGACGATAGCTGTCATTTATAACTCTGCAGGTTTGTGAATTACAGTGCCTCTGAGCTCCTTTCTTCAACTCGCTTTCTTGTGAGCTGGCTGCAACACCGTAGCATTGCTTCAGGCCCTAGTGTGGTTCCGGCATGGCACGCTGAGCCTTTGGTTAATTCCTCTTCCTGGTGGGAAATGAGAGTTAAATTTGCCCGTCCAGACACCTCCAGCTAGTCTCTCATTGGTTCTCCCTATTCCTGTTCATTTTCCGCAGAAATTGCAAACTGGGCCAAACAGGAGGTTAAAGGCACTGACTCTCCAAGTGGGGAGAGGGTTAGTAAAGCGTCTGGAATGTTGCACCCGAGGACCAGGGGACCAAACCTGAGACACATTTGAACACGTTTCCCGATCACATGGTGGATCATACTCTGGGTTCCACATGCATCTTTTAGCTGAAGGAAGAATCCCTTAAACCTGGAGAGTTGAGACCCATGGAATGGGTACCATGCAATATGACTTCAAAGGTTCTGCATTGGCTCACCGAACCTCACCAATCCTATCACTGCTGCGCTTATGCCACTGTACACACGCTTGATTCTCTTTCGGAGACATATAAATCCATAGATTTTAAGATTCTTACTAGTCAGGTATATTCTTAGACGTTTAATATGGGGTGTTGAGTCCTCTTCGTTGAGCAAAGACTAGCTCTTGTCTATTACATATTTGGCTTATGGAACGGTATCTGTGCTAATTTCAATCTCTGGTTTTATGCAGCACCCCAACTCACCTTTCCCCTTAAGCAAGCATAAGTTGGTTTTCTACATTTGAGACCCTGTTTTGTTTTGTAATTCAGTTCCTGTGTAGCCAAGTTTACATTCCGTGTAGTAGTGATATCTTATGATGTTTCTTTTTCTGTGTGACTTATTTCACTTAGAATCATCGTACCTGAATCCACTCATTATACTGCTACGGGCCTGATGACATAGATTTCATTGCTGAGTGATATTGCATTGTACGTAAGTACCACAAATTCTTTATCCATTTTTCGCTTTCTGTGATATTGAACTTGTACCGTAAACGAGGTTCTTGTAAACAGAGCCGTCCCAAACTTTGGGGTGGCTGTGTCTTTTTGATTTTAATTTCCCTAAGCTATAGGACCATAAGTGGAAGTGCCCTAGGCTCTGTTGCTTTGTTTTGTAGATGTTTCAGGAAACACCATACACTTCTCCAGAGTGGCTGTTGGCAATTTGCATCCCGCCATCAGCATAACAAGGCTCCCAGTTCTCCATGGCCTGTCCTGCCTTTCTGGATTTTATACTTTTTTCAGATGACCCTTTTGACCGGGGGGCAGTGAGACTTCATTGTAGTGCAGATTTCCTTTGCAAGCTTGCTTGGTTGGCCCAAAAGGGCGTATGCGTTTTTTCCTGAATATATTCAGGAAAAAACGCATACGCCCTTTTTGGCCAAGTGCATCATTGTGGACGTTTTGCCTCTTTTCCTATGCTTTACATGCAATTCCAGTCTACCTCCTGAAATCGGTTTTCTGCAATTCTGCCCCGCTTTCAAGTCCTCTTGGCAGCCTTACTTCAATATATTTTTGGACAATAGCTGTCATGTATAACTCTGCAGGTTTGTGAATTACAGAGCCTCTGAGCTCCTTTCTTCAACTTGCTTTCTTGTGAGCTGGCTGCAAGACCGCAGCATTGCTTCAGGCCCTAGTGTGGTTCCGGCATGGCACGCTGAGCCTTTGGTTAATTCCTCTTCCTGGTGGGAAATGAGAGTTAAATTTGTCCGTCCAGACACCTCCAGCTAGTCTCTCATTGGTTCTCCCTATTCCTGTTCATTTTCCGCAGAAATGGCAAACTGGGCCAAACAGGAGGTTAAAGGCACTGACTCTCCAAGTGGGGAGAGTTTTAGTAAAGCGTCTGGAATGTTGCACCCGAGTACCAGGGGACGAAACCTGAGACACATTTGAACACGTTTCCCGATCACACGGTGGATCATACTCTGGGTTCCACATGCATGTTTTAGCTGAAGGAAGAATCCCTTAAACCTGGAGAGTTGAGACCCATGGAATGGGTACCATGCAATATGACTTCAAAGGTTCTGCATTGGCTCACCGAACCTCACCAATCCTATCACTGCTGTGCTTTTGCCACTGTACACACGCTTGATTCTCTTTCGGAGACATATAAATCCATAGATTTTAAGATTCTTACTAGTCAGGTATATTCTTAGACGTTTAATATGGGGTGTTGAGTCCTCTTCGTTTAGCAAAGACTAGCTCTTGTCTATTACATATTTGGCTTATGGAACGGTATCTGTGCTAATTTCAATCTCTGGATTTATGCAGCACCCCAACTCACCTTTCCCCTTAAGCAAGCATAAGTTGGTTTTCTATATTTGAGACCCTGTTCTGTTTTGTAATTCAGTTCCTGTGTAGCCAAGTTTACATTCCGTGTAGTAGTGATATCTTATGATGTTTCTTTTTCTGTGTGACTTATTTCACTTAGAATCATCGTACCTGAATCTACTCATTATGCTGTTACGTTCCTGATGACATAGATTTCATTGCTGATTGATATTGCGTTGTACGTAAGTACCACAAATTCTTTATCCATTTTTCGCTTTCTGTGATATTGAACTTGTACCGTAAACGAGGTTCTTGTAAACAGAGCCGTCCCAAAATTTGGGGTGGCTGTGTCTTTTTGATTTTAATTTCCCTAAGCTATAAGACCATAAGTGGAAGTGTCCTAGGCTCTGTTGCTTTGTTTTTTAGATGTTTCAGGAAACACCATACACTTCTCCAGAGTGGCTGTTGGCAATTTACATCCCGCCCATCAGCATAACAAGGCTCCCAGTTCTCCATGGCCTGTCCTGCCTTTCTGGATTTTATACATTTTTCAGATGGCCCTATTGACTGGGGAGCAGTGAGATTTCATTGTAGTGCAGATTTCCTTTGCAAGCTTGCTTGGTTGGCCAAAAATGGCGTATGCGTTTTTTCCTGAATATAATCAGGAAAAAACGCATACGCCCTTTTTGGCCAAGTGCATCATTGTGGACGTTCTGCCTCTTTTCCTATGCTTTACATGCAATTCCAGTCTACCACCTGAAACCTGTTTCCTGCAATTCTGCCCCGCTTTCAAGTCCTCTTGGCAGCCTTACTTCAATATATTTTTGGACGATAGCTGTCATTTTTAACTCTGCAGGTTTGTGAATTATAGTGCCCCTGAGCTACTTTCTTCAACTCGCTTTCTTGTGAGCTGGCCACAACACCGCAGCCTTGCTTCAGGCCCTAGTGTGGTTCCGGCATGGCACGCTGAGCCTTTGGTTAATTCCTCTTCCTGGTGGGAAATGAGAGTTAAATTTGCCCGTCCAGACACCTCCAGCTAGTCTCTCATTGGTTCTCCCTATTCCTGTTCATTTTCCGCAGAAATGGCAAACTGGGCCAAACAGGAGGTTAAAGGCACTGACTCTCCAAGTGGAGAGAGTTTTAGTAAAGCGACTGGAATGTTGCACCCGAGTACCAGGGGACGAAAACTGAGACACATTTGAACACGTTTCCCGATCACACGGTGGATCATACTCTGGGTTCCACATGCATGTTTTAGCTGAAGGAAGAATCCCTTAAACCTGGAGAGTTGAGACCCATGGAATGAGTATCATGCAATATGACTTCAAAGGGTCTGCATTTGCTCACCGAACCTCACCAATCCTATCACTGCTGCGTTTATGATGCTGTACACACGCTTGATTCTCTTTTGGAGACATATAAATCCATAGGATTTAAGATTCTTACTAGTCAGGTATATTCTTAGGCGTTTAATATGGGATGTAGAGTCCACTTCGTTGAGCAAGGAGTAGCTCTTGTCTATTACATATTTGGCTTATGGAACGGTATCTGTGCTAATTTCAATCTCTGGTTTTATGCAGTACCCCAACTCACGTTTCCCCTTAAGCAAGCATAAGTTGGTTTTCTACATTTGAGACCCTGTTCTGTTTTGTAATTCAGTTCCTGGGTAGCCAAGTTTACATTCCATGTAGTAGTGATATCTTATGATGTTTCTTTTTCTGTGTGACTTATTTCACTTAGAATCATCGTACCTGAATCCACTCATTATGCTGCTACGGGCCTGATGATATACATTTCATTGCTGAGTGATATTGCATTGTACGTAAGTACCACAACTTCTTTATCCATTTTTCACTTTCTGTGATATTGAACTTGTACCGTAAACGAGGTTCTTGTAAACAGAGCCATACCAAACTTTGGGGTGGCTGTGTCTTTTTGATTTTAATTTCCCTAAGCTATAGAACCATAAGTGGAAGTGCCCTAGGCTCTGTTGCTTTGTTTTGTAGATGTTTCAGGAAACACCATACACTTCTCCAGAGTGGCTGTTGGCAATTTACATCCCGCCCATCAGCATAACAAGGCTCCCAATTCTCCATGGCCTGTCCTGCCTTTCTGGATTTTACACATTTTTCAGATGGCCCTTTTGACTGGGGGGCAGTGAGACTTCATTGTAGTGCAGATTTCCTTTGCAAGCTTGCTTGGTTGGCCAAAAAGGGCGTATGCGTTTTTTCCTGAATATATTCAGGAAAAAACGCATATGCCCTTTTTGGCCAAGTGCATCATTGTGGACGTTCTGCCTCTTTTCCTATGCTTTACATGCAATTCCAGTCTACCTCCTTTAATCGGATTCCTGCAATTCTGCCCCGCTTTCGAGTCCTCTTGGCAGCCTTACTTCAATATATTTTTGGACGATAGCTGTCATTTATAACTCTGCAGGTTTGTGAATTACAGTGCCTCTGAGCTCCTTTCTTCAACTCGCTTTCTTGTGAGCTGGCTGCAACACCGTAGCATTGCTTCAGGCCCTAGTGTGGTTCCGGCATGGCACGCTGAGCCTTTGGTTAATTCCTCTTCCTGGTGGGAAATGAGAGTTAAATTTGCCCGTCCAGACACCTCCAGCTAGTCTCTCATTGGTTCTCCCTATTCCTGTTCATTTTCCGCAGAAATGGCAAACTGGGCCAAACAGGAGGTTAAAGGCACTGACTCTCCAAGTGGGGAGAGGGTTAGTAAAGCGTCTGGAATGTTGCACCCGAGTACCAGGGGACCAAACCTGAGACACATTTGAACACGTTTCCCGATCACATGGTGGATCATACTCTGGGTTCCACATGCATCTTTTAGCTGAAGGAAGAATCCCTTAAACCTGGAGAGTTGAGACCCATGGAATGGGTACCATGCAATATGACTTCAAAGGTTCTGCATTGGCTCAACGAACCTCACCAATCCTATCACTGCTGCGCTTTTGCCACTGTACACACGCTTGATTCTCTTTTGGAGACATATAAATCCATAGATTTTAAGATTCTTACTAGTCAGGTATATTCTTAGACGTTTAATATGGGGTGTTGAGTCCTCTTCGTTGAGCAAAGACTAGCTCTTGTCTATTACATATTTGGCTTATGGAACGGTATCTGTGCTAATTTCAATCTCTGGTTTTATGCAGCACCCCAACTCACCTTTCCCCTTAAGCAAGCATAAGTTGGTTTTCTACATTTGAGACCCTGTTTTGTTTTGTAATTCAGTTCCTGTGTAGCCAAGTTTACATTCCGTGTAGTAGTGATATCTTATGATGTTTCTTTTTCTGTGTGACTTATTTCACTTAGAATCATCGTACCTGAATCCACTCAGTATGCTGCTACGGGCCTGAAGATATAGATTTCATTGCTGAGTGATATTGCATTGTACGTAAGTACCACAAATTCTTTATCCATTTTTCGCTTTCTGTGATATTGAACTTGTACCGTAAACGAGGTTCTTGTAAACAGAGCCGTCCCAAAATTTGGGGTGGCTGTGTCTTTTTGATTTTAATTTCCCTAAGCTATAAGACCATAAGTGGAAGTGCCCTAGGCTTTGTTGCTTTGTTTTTTAGATGTTTCAGGAAACACCATACACTTCTCCAGAGTGGCTGTTGGCAATTTACATCCCGCCCATCAGCATAACAAGGCTCCCAGTTCTCCATGGCCTGTCCTGCCTTTCTGGATTTTATACATTTTTCAGATGGCCCTTTTGACTGGGGAGCAGTGAGACTTCATTGTAGTGCAGATTTCCTTTGCAAGCTTGCTTGTTTGGCCAAAAATGGCATATGCGTTTTTTCCTGAATATAATCAGGAAAAAACGCATACGCCCGTTTTGGCCAAGTGCATCATTGTGGACGTTCTGCCTCTTTTCCTATGCTTTACATGCAATTCCAGTCTACCTCCTGAAACCGGTTTCCTGCAATTCTGCCCCGCTTTCAAGTCCTCTTGGCAGCCTTACTTCAATATATTTTTGGACGATAGCTGTCATTTTTAACTCTGCAGGTTTGTGAATTATAGTGCCCCTGAGCTACTTTCTTCAACTCGCTTTCTTGTGAGCTGGCCACAACACCGCAGCCTTGCTTCAGGCCCTAGTGTGGTTCCGGCATGGCACGCTGAGCCTTTGGTTAATTCCTCTTCCTGGTGGGAAATGAGAGTTAAATTTGCCCGTCCAGACACCTCCAGCTAGTCTCTCATTGGTTCTCCCTATTCCTGTTCATTTTCCGCAGAAATGGCAAACTGGGCCAAACAGGAGGTTAAAGGCACTGACTCTCCAAGTGGAGAGAGTTTTAGTAAAGCTACTGGAATGTTGCACCCGAGTACCAGGGGACGAAAACTGAGACACATTTGAACACGTTTCCCGATCACACGGTGGATCATACTCTGGGTTCCACATGCATGTTTTAGCTGAAGGAAGAATCCCTTAAACCTGGAGAGTTGAGACCCATGGAATGAGTATCATGCAATATGACTTCAAAGGGTCTGCATTTGCTCACCGAACCTCACCAATCCTATCACTGCTGCGTTTATGATGCTGTACACACGCTTGATTCTCTTTTGGAGACATAGAAATCCATAGGTTTTAAGATTCTTACTAGTCAGGTATATTCTTAGGCGTTTAATATGGGATGTAGAGTCCACTTCGTTGAGCAAGGAGTAGCTCTTGTCTATTACATATTTGGCTTATGGAACGGTATCTGTGCTAATTTCAATCTCTGGTTTTATGCAGTACCCCAACTCACCTTTCCCCTTAAGCAAGCATAAGTTGGTTTTCTACATTTGAGACCCTGTTTTGTTTTGTAATTCAGTTCCTGTGTAGCCAAGTTTACATTCCGTGTAGTAGTGATATCTTATGATGTTTCTTTTTCTGTGTGACTTATTTCACTTAGAATCATCGTACCTGAATCCACTCAGTATGCTGCTACGGGCCTGAAGATATAGATTTCATTGCTGAGTGATATTGCATTGTACGTAAGTACCACAAATTCTTTATCCATTTTTCGCTTTCTGTGATATTGAACTTGTACCGTAAACGAGGTTCTTGTAAACAGAGCCGTCCCAAACTTTGGGGTGGCTGTGTCTTACTGATTTTAATTTCCCTAAGCTATAGGACCATAAGTGGAAGTGCCATAGGCTCTGTTCCTTTGTTTTTTAGATGTTTCAGGAAACACCATACACTTCTCCAGAGTGGCTGTTGGCAATTTACATCCCGCCCATCAGCATAACAAGGCTCCCAGTTCTCCATGGCCTGTCCTGCCTTTCTGGATTTTACACTTTTTTCAGATGGCCCTTTTGACCGGGGGGCAGTGAGACTTCATTGTAGTGCAGATTTCCTTTGCAAGCTTGCTTGGTTGGCCAAAAAGGGCGTATGGGTTTTTCCCTGAATATATTCAGGGAAAAACGCATACGCCCTTTTTGGCCAAGTGCATCATTGTGGACGTTCTGCCTCTTTCCCTATGCTTTACATGCAATTCCAGTCTACCTCCTGAAATCGGTTTCCTGCAATTCTGCCCCGCTTTCAAGTCCTCTTGGCAGCCTTACTTCAATATATTTTTGGACGATAGCTGTCATTTATAACTCTGCAGGTTTGTGAATTACAGTGCCCCTGAGCTCCTTTCTTCAACTCGCTTTCTTGTGAGCTGGCCGCAACACCGCAGCATTGCTTCAGGCCCTAGTGTGGTTCCAGCATGGCATGCTGAGCCTTTGCTTAATTCCTCTTCCTGGTGGGAAATGAGAGTTAAATTTGCCCGTCCAGACACCTCCAGCTAGTCTCTCATTGGTTCTCCCTATTCCTGTTCATTTTCCGCAGAAATGGCAAACTGGGCCAAACAGGAGGTTAAAGGCACTGACTCTCCAAGTGGGGAGAGTGTTAGTAAAGTGACTGGAATGTTGCATCCGAGTACGAGGGGACGAAAACTGAGACACATTTGAACACGTTTCCCGATCACACGGTGGATCATACTCTGGGTTCCACATGCACGTTTTAGCTGAAGGAAGAATCCCTTAAACCTGGAGAGTTGAGACCCATGGAATGGGTACCATGCAATATGACTTCAAAGGGTCTGCATGTGTTCACCGAACCTCACCAATCCTATCACTGCTGCGTTTATGCCACTGTACACACGCTTGATTCTCTTTCGGAGACATATAAATCCATAGGTTTTAAGATTCTTACTAGTCAGGTATATTCTTAGGCGTTTAATATGTGGTGTAGAGCCCACTTCGTTGAGCAAGGAGTAGCTCTTGTCTATTACATATTTGGCTTATGGAACGGTATCTGTGCTAATTTCAATCTCTGGTTTTATGCAGTACCCCAACTCACCTTTCTCGTTAAGCAAGCATAAGTTGGTTTTCTACATTTGAGACCCTGTTCTGTTTTGTAATTCAGTTTCTGTGTAGGCAAGTTTACATTCCTTGTAGTAGTGATATCTTATGATGTTTCTTTTTCTGTGTGACTTATTTCACTTAGAATCATCGTATCTGAATCCACTCATTATGCTGCTACGGGCCTGATGATATAGATTTCATTGCTGAGTGATATTGCATTGTACGTAAGTACCACAAATTCTTTATCCATTTTTCACTTACTGTGTTATTGAACTTGTACCCTAAACGAGGATCTTGTAAACAGAGCCGTCCCAAACTTTGGGGTGGCTGTGTCTTTTTGAATTTAATTTCCCTAAGCTATACCACCATAAGTGGAAGTGCCCTAGGCTCTGTTGCTTTGTTTTGTAGATGTTTCAGGAAACACCATACACTTCTCCAGAGTGGCTGTTGGCAATTTACATCCCGCCCATCAGCATAACAAGGCTCCCAGTTCTCCATGGCCTGTCCTGCCTTTCTGGATTTTATACGTTCTTCAGATGGCCCTTTTAACCGGGGGGCAGTGAGACTTCATTGTAGTGCAGATTTCCTTTGCAAGCTTGCTTGGTTGGCCCAAAAGGGCGTATGCGTTTTTTCCTGAATATATTCAGGAAAAAACGCATACGCCCTTTTTGGCCAAGTGCATCATTGTGGACGTTCTGCCTCTTTTCCTATGCTTTACATGCAATTCCAGTCTACCTCCTGAAATCGGTTTTCTGCAATTCTGCCCCGCTTTCAAGTCCTCTTGGCAGCCTTACTTCAATATATTTTTGGACGATAGCTGTCATTTATAACTCTGCAGGTTTGTGAATTACAGAGCCTCTGAGCTCCTTTCTTCAACTTGCTTTCTTGTGAGCTGGCTGCAAGACCGCAGCATTGCTTCAGGCCCTAGTGTGGTTCCGGCATGGCACGATGAGCCTTTGGTTAATTCCTCTTCCTGGTGGGAAATGAGAGTTAAATTTGTCCGTCCAGACACCTCCAGCTAGTCTCTCATTGGTTCTCCCTATTCCTGTTCATTTTCCGCAGAAATTGCAAACTGGGCCAAACAGGAGGTTAAAGGCACTGACTCTCCAAGTGGGGAGAGTTTTAGTAAAGCGTCTGGAATGTTGCACCCGAGTACCAGGGGACGAAACCTGAGACACATTTGAACACTTTTCCCAATCACACGGTGGATCATACTCTGGGTTCCACATGCATGTTTTAGCTGAAGGAAGAATCCCTTAAACCTGGAGAGTTGAGACCCATGGAATGGGTACCGTGCAATATGACTTCAAAGGTTCTGCATGTGTTCACCGAACCTCACCAATCCTATCACTGCTGTGCTTATGCCACTGTACACACGCTTGATTCTCTTTCGGAGACATATAAATCCATAGATTTTAAGATTCTTACTAGTCAGGTATATTCTTAGACGTTTAATATGGGGTGTTGAGTCCTCTTCGTTTAGCAAAGACTAGCTCTTGTCTATTACATATTTGGCTTATGGAACGGTATCTGTGCTAATTTCAATCTCTGGTTTTATGCAGCACCCCAACTCACCTTTCCCCTTAAGCAAGCATAAGTTGGTTTTCTACATTTGAGACCCTGTTCTGTTTTGTAATTCAGTTCCTGTGTAGCCAAGTTTACATTCCGTGTAGTAGTGATATCTTATGATATTTCTTTTTCTGTGTGACTTATGTCACTTAGAATCATCGTACCTGAATCTACTCATTATGCTGTTACGGGCCTGATGACATAGATTTCATTGCTGAGTGATATTGCGTTGTACGTAAGTACCACAAATTCTTTATCCATTTTTCGCTTTCTGTGATATTGAACTTGTACCGTAAACGAGGTTCTTGTAAACAGAGCCGTCCCAAAATTTAGGGTGGCTGTGTCTTTTTGATTTTAATTTCCCTAAGCTATAAGACCATAAGTGGAAGTGCCCTAGGCTCTGTTGCTTTGTTTTTTAGATGTTTCAGGAAACACCATACACTTCTCCAGAGTGGCTGTTGGCAATTTACATCCCGCCCATCAGCATAACAAGGCTCCCAGTTCTCCATGGCCTGTCCTGCCTTTCTGGATTTTATACATTTTTCAGATGGCCCTTTTGACTGGGGAGCAGTGAGACTTCATTGTAGTGCAGATTTCCTTTGCAAGCTTGCTTGGTTGGCCAAAAATGGCATATGCGTTTTTTCCTGAATATAATCAGGAAAAAACGCATACGCCCTTTTTGGCCAAGTGCATCATTGTGGACGTTCTGCCTCTTTTCCTATGCTTTACATGCAATTCCAGTCTACCTCCTGAAACCAGTTTCCTGCAATTCTGCCCCGCTTTCAAGTCCTCTTGGCAGCCTTACTTCAATATATTTTTGGACGATAGCTGTCATTTTTAACTCTGCAGGTTTGTGAATTATAGTGCCCCTGAGCTACTTTCTTCAACTCGCTTTCTTGTGAGCTGGCCACAACACCGCAGCCTTGCTTCAGGCCCTAGTGTGGTTCCGGCATGGCACGCTGAGCCTTTGGTTAATTCCTCTTCCTGGTGGGAAATGAGAGTTAAATTTGCCCGTCCAGACACCTCCAGCTAGTCTCTCATTGGTTCTCCCTATTCCTGTTCATTTTCCACAGAAATGGCAAACTGGGCCAAACAGGAGGTTAAAGGCACTGACTCTCCAAGTGGAGAGAGTTTTAGTAAAGCGACTGGAATGTTGCACCCGAGTACCAGGGGACGAAAACTGAGACACATTTGAACACGTTTCCCGATCACACGGTGGATCATACTCTGGGTTCCACATGCATGTTTTAGCTGAAGGAAGAATCCCTTAAACCTGGAGAGTTGAGACCCATGGAATGAGTATCATGCAATATGACTTCAAAGGGTCTGCATTTGCTCACCGAACCTCACCAATCCTATCACTGCTGCGTTTATGATGCTGTACACACGCTTGATTCTCTTTTGGAGACATATAAATCCATAGGATTTAAGATTCTTACTAGTCAGGTATATTCTTAGGCGTTTAATATGGGATGTAGAGTCCACTTCGTTGAGCAAGGAGTAGCTCTTGTCTATTACATATTTGGCTTATGGAACGGTATCTGTGCTAATTTCAATCTCTGGTTTTATGCAGTACCCCAACTCACCTTTCCCCTTAAGCAAGCATAAGTTGGTTTTCTACATTTGAGACCCTGTTCTGTTTTGTAATTCAGTTCCTGTGTAGCCAAGTTTACATTCCATGTAGTAGTGATATCTTATGATGTTTCTTTTTCTGTGTGACTTATTTCACTTAGAATCATCGTACCTGAATCCACTCATTATGCTGCTACGGGCCTGATGATATACATTTCATTGCTGAGTGATATTGCATTGTACGTAAGTACCACAACTTCTTTATCCATTTTTCACTTTCTGTGATATTGAACTTGTACCGTAAACGAGGTTCTTGTAAACAGAGCCGTACCAAACTTTGGGGTGGCTGTGTCTTTTTGATTTTAATTTCCCTAAGCTATAGAACCATAAGTGGAAGTGCCCTAGGCTCTGTTGCTTTGTTTTGTAGATGTTTCAGGAAACACCATACACTTCTCCAGAGTGGCTGTTGGCAATTTACATCCCGCCCATCAGCATAACAAGGCTCCCAATTCTCCATGGCCTGTCCTGCCTTTCTGGATTTTACACATTTTTCAGATGGCCCTTTTGACTGGGGGGCAGTGAGACTTCATTGTAGTGCAGATTTCCTTTGCAAGCTTGCTTGGTTGGCCAAATAGGGCGTATGCGTTTTTTCCTGAATATATTCAGGAAAAAACGCATATGCCCTTTTTGGCCAAGTGCATCATTGTGGACGTTCTGCCTCTTTTCCTATGCTTTACATGCAATTCCAGTCTACCTCCTGAAATCGGATTCCTGCAATTCTGCCCCGCTTTCGAGTCCTCTTGGCAGCCTTACTTCAATATATTTTTGGACGATAGCTGTCATTTATAACTCTGCAGGTTTGTGAATTACAGTGCCTCTGAGCTCCTTTCTTCAACTCGCTTTCTTGTGAGCTGGCTGCAACACCGTAGCATTGCTTCAGGCCCTAGTGTGGTTCCGGCATGGCACGCTGAGCCTTTGGTTAATTCCTCTTCCTGGTGGGAAATGAGAGTTAAATTTGCCCGTCCAGACACCTCCAGCTAGTCTCTCATTGGTTCTCCCTATTCCTGTTCATTTTCCGCAGAAATGGCAAACTGGGCCAAACAGGAGGTTAAAGGCACTGACTCTCCAAGTGGGGAGAGTGTTAGTAAAGTGACTGGAATGTTGCATCCGAGTACGAGGGGACGAAAACTGAGACACATTTGAACACGTTTCCCGATCACACGGTGGATCATACTCTGGGTTCCACATGCACGTTTTAGCTGAAGGAAGAATCCCTTAAACCTGGAGAGTTGAGACCCATGGAATGGGTACCATGCAATATGACCTCAAAGGGTCTGCATGTGTTCACCGAACCTCACCAATCCTATCACTGCTGCGTTTATGCCACTGTACACATGCTTGATTCTCTTTCGGAGACATATAAATCCATAGGTTTTAAGATTCTTACTAGTCAGGTATATTCTTAGGCGTTTAATATGGGGTGTAGAGCCCACTTCGGTGAGCAAGGAGTAGCTCTTGTCTATTACATATTTGGCTTATGGAACGGTATCTGTGCTAATTTCAATCTCTGGTTTTATGCAGTACCCCAACTCACCTTTCCCCTTAAGCAAGCATAAGTTGGTTTTCTACATTTGAGACCCTGTTCTGTTTTGTAATTCAGTTTCTGTGTAGGCAAGTTTACATTCCTTGTAGTAGTGATATCTTATGATGTTTCTTTTTCTGTGTGACTTATTTCACTTAGAATCATCGTACCTGAATCCACTCATTATGCTGCTACGGGCCTGATGATATAGATTTCATTGCTGAGTGATATTGCATTGTACGTAAGTACCACAAATTCTTTATCCATTTTTCACTTTCTGTGTTATTGAACTTGTACCGTAAACGAGGATCTTGTAAACAGAGCCGTCCCAAACTTTGGGGTGGCTGTGTCTTTTTGATTTTAATTTCCCTAAGCTATACCACCATAAGTGGAAGTGCCCTAGGCTCTGTTGCTTTGTTTTGTGGATGTTTCAGGAAACACCATACACTTCTCCAGAGTGGCTGTTGGCAATTTACATCCCGCCCATCAGCATAACAAGGCTCCCAGTTCTCCATGGCCTGTCCTGCCTTTCTGGATTTTATAAGTTCTTCAGATGGCCCTTTTAACCGGGGGGAAGTGAGACTTCATTGTAGTGCAGATTTCCTTTGCAAGCTTGCTTGGTTGGCCCAAAAGGGCGTATGCGTTTTTTCCTGAATATATTCAGGAAAAAACGCATACGCCCTTTTTGGCCAAGTGCATCATTGTGGACGTTCTGCCTCTTTTCCTATGCTTTACATGCAATTCCAGTCTACCTCCTGAAATCGGTTTCCTGCAATTCTGCCCCGCTTTCAAGTCCTCTTGGCAGCCTTACTTCAATATATTTTTGGACGATAGCTGTCATTTATAACTCTGCAGGTTTGTGAATTACAGAGCCTCTGAGCTCCTTTCTTCAACTTGCTTTCTTGTGAGCTGGCTGCAAGACCGCAGCATTGCTTCAGGCCCTAGTGTGGTTCCGGCATGGCACGCTGAGCCTTTGGTTAATTCCTCTTCCTGGTGGGAAATGAGAGTTAAATTTGCCAGTACAGGCACCTCCAGCTAGTCTCTCATTGGTTCTCCCTATTCCTGTTCATTTTCCGCAGAAATGGCAAACTGGGCCATACAGGAGGTTAAAGGCACTGACTCTCCAAGTGGGGAGAGTGTTAGTAAAGCTACTGGAATGTTGCACCCGAGTACCAGGGGACGAAACCTGAGACACATTTGAACACGTTTCCCGATCACACGGTGGATCATACTCTGGGTTCCACATGCATGTTTTAGCTGAAGGAAGAATCCCTTAAACCTGGAGAGTTGAGACCCATGGAATGGGTACCATGCAATATGACTTCAAAGGGTCTGCATTGGCTCACAGAACCTCACCAATCCTATCACTGCTACGTTTATGCCGCTGTACACACGCCTTATTCTCTTTCGGAGACATAGAAATCCATAGGTTTTAAGATTCTTACTAGTCAGGTATATTCATAGGCGTTTAATATGGGGTGTAGAGTCCACTTCATTGAGCAAGGAGTAGCTCTTGTCTATTATATATTTGGCTTATGGAACGGTATCTGTGCTAATTTCAATCTCTGGTTTTATGCAGCACCCCAACTCACCTTTCCCCTTAAGCAAGCATAAGTTGGTTTTCTACATTTGAGACCCTGTTCTGTTTTGTAATTCAGTTCCTTTGTAGCTAAGTTTACATTCCGTGTAGTAGTGATATCTTATGATGTTTCTTTTTCTGTGTGATTTTTTTCACTTAGAAACATGGTACCTGAATCTACTCATTATGCTGCTACGGGCCTGATGACATAGATTTCATTGCTGAGTGATATTGCATTGTACATAAGTACCACAACTTCTTTATCCATTTTTCGCTTTCTGCAATATTGAACTTGTACCATAAACGAGGTTCTTGTAAACAGAGCCGTCCCAAACTTTGGGGTGGCTGTGTCTTTTTGATTTTAATTTCCCTAAGCTATAGGACCATAAGTGGAAGTGCCCTAGGCTCTGTTGCTTTGTTTTTTAGATGTTTCAGGAAACACCATACACTTCTCCAGAGTGGCTGTTGGCAATTTACATCCCGCCCATCAGCATAACAAGGCTCCCAGTTCTCCATGGCCTGTCCTGCCTTTCTGGATTTTACACTTTTTTCAGATGCTCCTTTTGACAGGGAGGAAGTGAGACTTCATTGTAGTGCAGATTTCCTTTGCAAGCTTGCTTGGTTGGCCAAAAAGGGCGTATGCGTTTTTTCCTGAATATATTCAGGAAAAAACGCATACGCCCTTTTTGGCCAAGTGCATCATTGTCGACGTTCTGAGTGTTTTCATATGTTTTCAATGCAATTCCAGTCTACCTCCTGAAATCGGTTTCCTGCAATTCTGCCTTGCTGTCAGTGCCTCTTCATAGCCTTACCTCAATATACTTTTTGAAAATTGTTGGCCTTTTTAACTCTGCAGGTTTTTGAATTGCCGTGGCCCTTAGCTGCATTTTTCAGCTCTTATTTTTGTGATCTTGCCTCATATCCACAGGATTTCTTCAGGCCCTATTCTTCTTCTGGGTCGCCTTGCTCTGCCTTTGGTTAATTCTTCTTCCTGATGTGAATTAGAGTGACATGTTCCCATTGAAACCGCTACAGCTATTTTCTCACTGGTTCCCCCTATTCCCATTCATCCTCCGCACTAACTGCAGACTGTGCGATACCGGAACGTAAAGGCATTGACTCTCCATGTGGAGATGTTGTTAGTAAAGTGGCTGGAATGTTGATCCGGAGCCCCAGGAGAGGAAAATGAGGTGCGTTTTAGAAACCTTTCCCGATCATATGGTATACCATCCGCTGGATTTCCCATGCATGGTTTAGCTGTAGGAAGATTCCCTTCAACCTGGAGTGTTGGGACCCTTGGAATGAGTAGCATGAAGTATTGCATTAAACTTTCGGCAGTTGCTCACCAAAGCTCACCAATCCTCTCAGCCCCAAGTGTCCAGCCTTATGTCTTATCCAGCTGTGGGTTTATATGTGGTCATTCCAGGTTGCATCACAGCCCCTGAGCGAATTTTGTAAGAATTTTTCTCTCTTTCATTGTTTCTGCATTTTGGTTTTAAAATTTATTTCTATAATGGGGTTTAGCTCATTTTCACTGCTGTGTTTGGCCGCTCTGCACACACTTGATTCCCTTATGGAGATATATCAATACATGGGTTTTAAGATTCTTATTACTCAGATATATTTCTCTGCGGTGTATAGGGTGTGTTGAGGCCAGTTCATTGAGCAAGGTGTAGATCTTGTCTAATACCTATTTGGTTTATTGAACGGTATCTGTGCTAATTTCAAACTCTGGTTTTATGCATCACCCCACCTCTCCTTTCCCCTTAAGCTGACATAAGTGTGTTTTCTAAATGTGAGACACTGTTCTGTTTTGTAATTCATTTTTTGTGCAGCCATATTTATCCTCCCTCTATAAGTGATATCTTATGATATGTTTCTTTTTCTGTTTGACTTATTTCAAGTAGTATTATCGGACCTAAATCCACTCTTTATCCTTCTACTAGCCTTATTACATTGATTTCATGGTGAAGAGATATTCCATTGTACATAAGTACCACATTTTCTTTATCCATTGTTCTCTTTCCTGGGATATTTAAGGTGTACTGAAGTTGAGGTTCTTGTAAACAGAGTAGCCCTAAACTGTGGTGTGCTTGTGTCTTGTTGATTTTTAGACTTCCCTAGATATACTTCCGTGATTGGAAGTGCCCTATGCTCTGTAGCTCTGTTTTTTAGATGATTTAGGAACCACCATACACTTCTCCAGAGTGGCTCTCGGCAGTTCACACACTGTCCATCAGCGTATAAAGGCTCCCTGTTCTCCATGGCCTGTCCTGCATTTCTGGTTTTTACAATTTTTTCGGATGGCCCTTTTGACCGGTGGGAAATGAGACTTCTTTGTTGTGCACATTTGCATTGCTTGCTTGCTTGGTTGCCCATAAAGTGCGTATGCGTTTTTTCCTGGATATATTCAGGAAAAAACGCATACTCCCTTTTGGGCCAACTGCATCATTGTCGAAATTCTGCCGCTTTTCATGTGCTTTAAAGACGAGTCCAATCTATCTCTTGAAATCTGTTTCTTGCAATTCTGTCTTGCATTCAGATCCTCTTCTTTGCCTTACCTCAACATATTTTGGGACGTTAGTTTTCATTTATAACTCTGCAGGTTTGTGAATTGCAGTGACCCTGAGCTCCATTTTTTAAGTTGCTCTTTTGTGAGCTGGCCTCAAAGCCGCAGGATTGCTTCAGGCCCTATTTTGGCTCCGGCGAGGCGGGCTGAGCCTTTTTTTAATTCTTATTCTTAATGGGAAATTAGAGTGACATGTGCCCGTCCAAACCCCTACAACTATTCTCTCATTGGTTCCCCCTCTTCCCGTTCATCCTCCTCACAATTTGCAAAATGTGTGAAACAGAAGTTTAAATGTGCTGATTCTCTAAGTGGGGAGATTCTAAGTAACGTGGCTGGAATGATGAACAGGAGCACCAGGAGAGGATAAATGAGGTGCATTTTAGACACATCTCCCGATCACATGGTGTACAGTCCTCTGGGTTTTCCATGCATGTTTTCGCTGTAGGAAGATCCCTTGAACCTGCAGATTTGGGACCCATTGAATGGGTACCAGGTAGTATTACTTTAAAGGGTGTGCATTTCCTCACCCAACCTCATATTTCTCTTAGCGTAAACAGTTTCCAGCCTTATGTCTCATCCTGCTGTGGGTCTAGATGTGTTCAATCCATGTTGCATCACCGTCCCTGAGGAAAAGTTGTAAGAGGTTTTCTCTGTCTCTTTGTCGTTTATTTTTTTCAATTTATTACTATATTGGTTACAGCTGATTTTCAAAGCTCTGTTTCTTGCTGCTGTACATCCACTTGATTCACATACAGAGAGACATCAATAAATTCTTTTTCAGATTCTTACCAGTCATATATATTCTTTTCCAGTGACTTGAGTGTGCTGAGTGCAGTTTTTTTAGCTACCGTGTAGGCCTTGTTGATTATCAGTTTGGTATTTGGAATGGTATCTTTGCTAATTTCAACCTCCTGGATGATGCCTCACCCCTCCCCACCTTTCCCGTTTAGCAGCCTTACGCGTGTTGTCTACATATTTGACTATGTTTTTGTTTTGTAATTTATTTCATGTGTAGCCATTTTGGATTCCACCTTTAAGTGATATCTTATGATATGTGTCTTTTTCTTTTTGAATTATGTCACTTAGAATGATCATACGTAACTCCTCCGGAGTTGTTACAACTGGCCATATTTCATTGATTTCCAGGCTGAGTAATATTCCACTCTACATAAGTACCACATCTCTATCCATTTTTTCCCTCCAGAGACATTTAAGTTATATCCTAGTCGAGAATCTTTTAAACAGAGAGGCAGTAAACATTGGGGTGCCTGTGTCCTCTCGATTTTTGTTTTTCCCAAGACATACGCCCATGAGTGCAAGTGCCCTATGCTCTGTAGCTCATTTTTTAGATGCTTTAGTAAACACAATACACTTCTCCAGAATGGCCATTGGCAATATACATTTCCACTATAAGCCTCACAGGGCTCCCTCTTCTCCTTGCCCTGTCCTGCATTTCTGGTGTTTACACTTTATGAGGATGGCTCTTCTGACTGATGCGAAGTGATATCTTTTGTAGTATTGATTTCCAGTGCCCACCTGTTTGGTTGGCTAAAAAAGTGTATGCCCTTTTCTTGAATATATACAGAAAAAAACGCATACAGCCTTTTTGGCCAACTGCAATGTTGGCAATGTTCAGCCCCTTTTCTTGTGCTTAATGGCGAGTCCTTTCTACCTCCTCAAATCCCTTTCCTGCCATTCTCCCTTGCTTACCAATCCTTTTCTCTGACTTTCCTCAAGACATTTTTCAGTGATAGATATTTTCAACTCTGCAGTTTCGTGAATTTTACTGCCCCTGAGTTCCATTGTTCAACTTGTGTTTATGGGAACTGGCCACAAAGCAGTGGGATTTCCTCAAGCCCTATACTGTTTCCATGGGCAACCCTAGCCTTTGGTCAATTCGTCTTCCTGATTGGAAATTAGAGTGACATGTGCCTGTCTGAACACCTAGGACTTGTCTCTCATTGTTCCTCATCCTTCCGCTTCATCCTCTGGACAAATTCCAAACTGTATGCAACAGGATGTTGACAGTGCTGACATCTCCAAGTGGGGAGACTGTTAGTAAAGACGCTGGAGGGGTGAACCCGAGCACCAGGAGATGAGGAGATGAGATGCCTTTTCCAAACTCTTCCTGATCAGACGGTATACCATCCTCTGTGTGTGACAGACATGTTTTAGCAGTAGGAAGAGTCCCATTCATGTAAGGAGAACACCAGGGCTTTTTCAAAATCAGTGTCTCCCCGAAACCCAAACTGGGGAATTTTTTAAGCTACGGCTACACATATGTTCATTAAGGGCCTTGGGAAGTAGGCAGAGTCCAAACTTTAGATGATTGAAGTCTTCAGGGTCAGAAGCACTCACCACTGGCTTCCCTTAGGTTACACTTTAACTGTCATTGATAGATGATGTCAATAAAAATATCTATTCTTTTTCCGATTATTTCCCCTTATAGGTTATTGCAAAATATTGAGTGTAGTTCCCTGTGCTATACAGTGGTTCCTTGTTGATGATCTATTTTATACATAGCAGTGTGTATGTGTTAATTCCAAACTGTTAATTTATCCCTCCTCCCACCTTTCCCCTTTGGTAATAATAAATTATAAGATTTTATACTTCTCAGAAATGGGGGAGCTGAAAGAGAGGTATCATTTTCAATGGAAAAGCATTTAAAACAAGATTGAAGCTTTAACCAAGATTATTAGATGTACATCCTTGGAAAGAAATCACTTCATTTCTCTAATATTGACCTGACAAATAAGACAAACCTTTTCACTGAACTTGCTTATAATAAAGTGATGGAAATATCAAATGGAAGTGTTAGAAACATCTTATTTTACCCGAGCCTTATAAACTGTTCTATGTTAACTACAGTTTGGCTCACACATCTGTTCATTGAAGTTACAATAGTCTCAATTTCTGTTACTGATCCTCCAGAGTGGACCCCAACAAGTGTCCCCCTGCCCAGTGTCATTGGGGCCAACAGATCGAGACTGAGTTTGGTTCACAAGCAAAGGAAACTTTATATTTT
Source organism: Pseudorca crassidens (assembly GCF_039906515.1). Classification (NCBI taxonomy): domain Eukaryota; kingdom Metazoa; phylum Chordata; class Mammalia; order Artiodactyla; family Delphinidae; genus Pseudorca; species Pseudorca crassidens. The sequence continues at coordinate 166,292,309 of NC_090296.1, forward strand.
GATCAGAGAATGGAGAGGTGAGAGCATGCACTACCCCGTGGGCTGTGGGCTGGGCTGCTGTGTAGAGATCCTGTCAGAGTCAGTGGGAGGGAGGGGGCGGAGCACTCAAGGGCCGGGTTGGCTGCAGCTCAGGCTCTATATCTTAGAGTCTGCACTGGGCCCCAGGAGCTGAGGTGTCGACCCAGCCATTCTGCACTAGGAAATCTGGTCTGAAGTGCCGGGTGTGGAACCTCTGCATGCGGGACCCTAGGAGCACGTGAAATTAGACAAAGCACAAAGGATAAAAAAGGTCAGACTTGACTTTATTGCCCAGATTCTATTTTTATCTCCCAGGGATTTTTAATGGGCTTTGCTGGGGACAAACCCCTCCTCTGCCTTTTGTCCCGTTCCTCATTCTTGGAGTGCTGAGGGTGCAGACCCTTCTTCTGTAACTGCTGAGTGCTGAGTTGGGAGCCCTCATACCAGGGGATGAGGGTCAGAACTTCTCCCCAGCAGCCTCCAGGTGACGTTGATTGGCCCCAGGACCCCTGCCTCCCTGCTCGTCCGCCTGAGCACCAGCATTGGAAGTGTTATAGATTCTAATGACCTTTAAGGGTTCAGGAAAGAGATGTGCAGAGACGCTGTGGGGGCCGGTTTCACCCTGCCCCACATTTGTTCGGCCACCTTAGGCTGACCGTTTCTGCCAGCCTAGATGCTCTGACCAGTAGTCTGCTCTTTCTTCAATTAGGCCCCTGAATTAACGTAAAAACAGCACCAGGTGTCAGAGCCCTGCCCGCTCAACTCCCAGACAGTCCAGGGTCAGTGGTGATCAAGGACCATGATGGCCACTGAGTCAACAGCCTTTTGAAGTAAACAGGAGTCCAGCCGGTCTTATTGGCCACCATCATCACGGTGTCTGTAGGCTTTTCTATGGTGACAGTGTGATATACGTTTCCCCCGCCAAGACTATTAGCTCCCCTCCGGGTGCAGTAAGTCCTGCAAGCAGTAGTCTACTCATTCGGGACACACTATTGTTGTTTTATGAGAGAAACTCCAGGTCAAGTGATGTTCACACGAGTCGTCATGGTGCCCTGTTGCCCCCGGTTATCTCTCTGGATGTTGGAGTTGGAGGGCCTCCTCACTCGAGGTCGGTGTGCCCACGGAGCGAACCCTGCAACTTCAGGGCATGGTTGGTGATTAGGATCACCACGTGGGGTCCTTTTCCCTTAGGAGGGAGGTGGCCTTTTGGGCTGCTGATTTCCAGGTTTTTAGATACCGCCAGTATCTTGGCCAGATGTGGCAGTGGGCCAAGCCCCTTGGTGACTCTATTTTATCCTACCTGGATGGCATTCTTGCGTTGTTCCATTTCAAGTGGTCCCAGTTTTTGCACTAATTCTCCAATGGCGACTCACCTTTCACCGGGAATGGAAAGGTCAAAGGGTTTAGCTCAATTAGGGAGTTCCAGGGCAAGGGTCTGAATTGACTGCTCTTTCCATTCTTGAAAGGCCACTTCTGGATTCTGTTCAAAAGGATCATCATCTTTTCCTTTCAGTGTTTCATATAGAGGCCCAGCTAGTAGACTGTAGTTAGGGATCCAGAAGCAGCAAACCCTGGCCTCCCCAGGAACCCCTAAGCTGTCTTCTAGTTTTAGAAAGGGGTAAGGCTGCAAATGGTTTCTTCCCTTTCCTGGGATGGGCTTCTCCGACCTTGTGTGAGAATGAAGCCCAGGCAGGTCACCGCAGTCTGTGATATTTGAGCTTTTTCTTGGACAACTTCTATCCTTTATTGGCTTGGTAGTTCAGAGGCCTCCTTAGTAGGGCTGGCGATCAGAATGTCGTCTGCATATTGAAGGAGGGTTTCCTTTTCTAGAGGTAGAACTTTTCGGTCTTTAGCTAAGCTTTCCCCAAAGATGGTGTGGGAATTTTTGAACCCTTGGGGCAAGACGGCCCGGAAGTATTGTTTTAGTTGTATGTTGAGTCCTGCCACTCACAAGCCAAAATTTCTTGTGACTCTGGGACTAATGGAATACAAAAGAAGGCATCATTGAAGACTAATACAGAATACCATGTCCTGGTGGTTGGTAGAATGACCAGCAGGGTGTAGGAAATGGAGCAACTGGAGGTATATCCTCGGTGGCTTCACTGACTGTCCTGACATCCTTTACCAGGTCCCCAGCAGCCCATGGGGCTCTCGTGGTCAGGCCAATCCCAGGATATGGAGCTCTCCTGGGCAGGTACCCCACCCCCAACCCAGCCCACGGGGCTCTCATGGTCAGGCCTCTCCCAGGATACAGAGCTACCCTTGCAGGTACCGTGGCAGGGCTGGGCACACAGGAACTGTGCACATAGCCCTCATTGAAGAGCACCCCCATCTCACCTGTCGCTCAGAGCTGACACAGAGCACCTCAGAGCAGGACTTGAACTAACAAACAGCAGCTCCGACAGGTCTGTGACCCTGGGCATCACTCTGTGTGGCCTCCCTCCACCTGGTCTTCCAGAGACTTCCACTGCACCCGGGGCACCAAGCCTCTGTCTCCAACCACCACCCACCCCTCCTCTCCCTGACTCCTGGGTTCCTCTCATTAGGAGAGGGTTTTCTTGAAGTTGTCTCCCACTCATGGGCCAGATAAAATGATTAGAAAACAAGCCAAAGCTGCAGCCCCTTGTCTATCCTGACTCTCAGGAGCCCACACCTGTTCCTTGGACCTGGCCGGTTCAGCAAGTTCCATTTTCTGCAACTGTGAGCCCCTGAGGGGTGATGATTGGCTGACCTGGGCAGCCTTACCATGCCGGCCAGCCCTCCCCAGGTGTGCCTGGGTTGAGATCAATATAAATACCACTCCAGGCAGCAAGAGCCCCTGCAGCTGTGCCTGACGCCATTTTCTCTGCCCTGTCAGCAGTCTCGGGGCTGGGCTGGTGGGAGGGAGTGAGAGGCCACGGCTTTGTGGGTGGCCCAGTGTGAGTGGGGCTCTGCTGGACTTTCTGCAGCAGTTGCCAGGCTGCCACCTGCTAAAGAAGAGGATGTGTCACCCATACCTGCTGCTGGAATTTCTCCCTGGGCAGAGGTGAGGAAGGAAAAAAGCAGTGGGGGCAGGGACAGGACGGGTATCTCAGGCAGGGAAATGGAAATCTTCCAGAAGAGCACCCAGGGACAGGACCATCCTGGCTGGCCTGCAGGCACCAAGTCAGCTGGCATGCTGTCACTCGTGTGGCTCCATGGCCCTTCCTCTAGGCTTTCAAGTCCTTGTATATATTCAGGTGTTTTACCTGGGAAAGGTGGGAACAGTTCAACAGCAACTGGCCTGGGGCTCAGCTCACGTTCACTCACAGATGCCTCGGCACAGTGCCCCAGCTTTGCAATGAGTACGCTTGTGTGGGGGCTGCTGGCTGAATGGGAGACGATTCCCCACCACTGACCAACTTCAGAATTGTTTACAACTGGAGCAAGTGCCCTGATACGGTTTTCCTCTGAGTAACTGGTGGGTTCTGTTTTTTTTTTTTTCTCTTTTTCGTTTTTGGTTCAAGGTAGATTTTATTCCTCTTTTTTGTATTTACAGATATAAGCATGGAAATAATTTATTCATATAAATACATGTATGTGAAGGGAATAATTGTTTTTTCTGTTTTATTTTTTAAATTTTATTTCTTTTTAATTTTGAATTTTATTTTATATTTTTATACAGCAGGTTCTTATTGGTTATCTATTTTATACATATAAATGTTTACATGCCAATCCCAATCTCTCAGCTCCTCCCACCACCACCCCCCCAAGAGCTTTCCCCCCTTGTTGTCCATACGATTGTTGTCTACATCTGTTGCTCTATTTATGCCTTGCAAAACGGTTAATCTGTACAGTTTTTCTAGGTTCCACATATATGCATGAATATACAAGATTTGTTTTTCTCTTTCTGACTTACTTCACTCTGTATGACAGTCTCTAGATCCATCGACGTCTCTACAAATGACCCAATTTCATTCCTTTCATGGCTTAGTAATATTCCATTTTATATATGTACCACATCTTTATGCATTCGTCTGTCTGTGGGCATTTAGGTTGCTTCCATTACCTCGATATTGTAAATAGTGATGCAATGAACATTGCGGTGAATGTCTCTTTTTGATTTATGGTTTTGTCTGTGTATATGTCCAGTACTGGGATTGCTGTATCATATGGTAATTCTATTATTAGTTTCTTAAGACTCCATATTGTTCTCCATAGTGACTGTATCAATTTATATTCCCAACAATAGTGGAAGAGGCTTCCTTTTCCCCACACCCTTTCCAGCAATTGTTGTTTGTAGATTTTCAGATGATGCCCATTCTAACAGGTGTGAGGTGATACCTCATTGTTGAGTCCATTTCGTTGAGCAAGGGGTAGGTCTTGTCTATTACATATTTGGCTTATGGAACGGTATCTGTGCTAATTTCAAACTCTGGTTTTATGCAGCACCCCAACTCACCTTTCCCCTTAAGCAAGCATAAGTTGGTTTTCTAAACTTGAGACCCTGTTCTGTTTTGTAATTCAGTTCATGTGTAGCCAAGTTTACATTCCATGTATTAGTGATACCTTATGATGTTTCCTTATCTGTGTGACTTATTTCACTTAGAATCATCGTGCCTCAATCCACTCATTATGCGGGTACAGGCCTGGTGACACAGATTTCATTGCTGAGTGGTATTCTGTTGTACGTTAAGTACCGCAACTTCTTTATCAATTATTTGCTCTCTGGGATACTTAACTTGTACCATAGAAGAGGTTCCTGTAAACAGAGCCGTCCCAAATTTTGGGGTGGCTGTGTCTTTTTGATTTTAATTTCCCTAAGCTATAGGACCATAAGTGGAAATGCCCTAGACTCTGTTGCTTTGTTTTTCAGATGTATCAGGAAACACCATACACTTCTCCAGAGTGGCTGTTGGCAATTTACATCCCGCCCATCAGCATAACAAGGTTCCTTTATCCCCATGGCCTGTCTTGCCTTTCTGCATTTTCCACTTTTTTCAGATGGCTCTTTAAACTGGGGGGAAGTGACACTTCATAGTAGTTCGGATTTCCATTGCAAGCTTGCTTGGTTTGCCAAAAAGGGCGTATGCGTTTTTTCCTGAATATATTCAGGAAAAAACGCATACGCCCTTTTTGGCCAAGTGCATCATTGTGGACGTTCTGCCTCTTTTCCTATGCTTTACATGCAATTCCAGTCTACCTCCTGAAATCGGTTTCCTGCAATTCTGCCCCGCTTTCAAGTCCTCTTGGCAGCCTTACTTCAATATATTTTTGGACGATAGCTGTCATTTATAACTCTGCAGGTTTTTGAATTACAGTGCCCCTAAGCTCCTTTCTTCAACTCGCTTTCTTGTGAGCTGGCCGCAACACCGCAGGATTGCTTCAGGCCCTAGTGTGGTTCCGGCATGGCACGCTGAGCCTTTGGTTAATTCCTCTTCCTGGTGGGAAATGAGAGTTAAATTTGCCCGTCCAGACACCTCCAGCTAGTCTCTCATTGGTTCTCCCTATTCCTGTTCAACTTTCAAAGAATTTGCAAACTGGGCCAAACAGGAGGTTAAAGGCACTGACTCTCCAAGTGGGGAGAGTGTTAGTAAAGCGTCTGGAATGTTGCACCCGAGTACCAGGGGACGAAACCTGAGACACATTTGAACACGTTTCCCGATCACACGGTGGATCATACTCTGGGTTCCACATGCATGTTTTAGCTGAAGGAAGAATCCCTTAAACCTGGAGAGTTGAGACCCTTGGCATGGTTACCATGCAATATGACTTCAAAGGGTCTGCATTGGCTCACCGAACCTCACCAATCCTATCACTGCTGCGCTAATGCACTGTACACACGCTTGATTCTCTTTCAGAGACATATAAATCCATAGGTTTTAAGATTCTTACTAGTCAGGTATATTCTTAGGCGTTTAATATGGGGTGTAGAGTCCACTTCGTTGAGCAAGGAGTAGCTCTTGTCTATTACATATTTGGCTTATGGAATGGTATCTGTGCTAATTTCAATCTCTGGTTTTATGCAGCACCCCAACTCACCTTTGCCCTTAAGCAAGCATAAGTTGGTTTTCTACATTTGAGACCCTGTTCTGTTTTGTAATTCAGTTCCTGTGTACCCAAGTTTACATTCCGTGTATTAGTGATATCTTATGATGTTTCTTTTTCTGTGTGACTTATTTCACTTAGAATCATCGTACCTGAATCCACTCATTATGCTGCTACGGGCCTGATGATATACATTTCATTGCTGAGTGATATTGCATTGTACGTAAGTACCACAAATTCTTTATCCATTTTTCGCTTTCTGTGATATTGAACTTGTACCACAAACGAGGTTCTTGTAAACAGAGCCGTCCCAAACTTTGGGGTGGCTGTGTCTTTTTGATTTTAATTTCCCTAAGCTATACGACCATAAGTGGAAGTGCCCTAGGCTCTGTTGCTTTGTTTTGTAGATGTTTCAGGAAACACCATAAACTTCTCCAGAGTGGCTGTTGGCAATTTACATCCCGCCCATCAGCATAACAAGGCTCCCAGTTCTCCATGGCCTGTCCTGCCTTTCTGGATTTTATACTTTTTTCAGATGGCCCTTTTGACCGGGGGGCAGTGAGACTTCATTGTAGTGCAGATTTCCTTTGCAAGCTTGCTTGGTTGGCCCAAAAGGGCGTATGCGTTTTTTCCTGAATATATTCAGGAAAAAACGCATACGCCCTTTTTAGCCAAGTGCATCATTGTGGACGTTCTGCCTCTTTTCCTATGCTTTACATGCAATTCCAGTCTACCTCCTGAAATCGGTTTCCTGCAATTCTGCCCCGCTTTCAAGTCCTCTTGGCAGCCTTACTTCAATATATTTTTGGACGATAGCTGTCATTTATAACTCTGCAGGTTTGTGAATTACAGTGCCCCTAAGCTCCTTTCTTCAACTCGCTTTCTTGTGAGCTGGCCGCAACACCGCAGGATTGCTTCAGGCCCTAGTGTGGTTCCGGCATGGCATGCTGAGCCTTTGGTTAATTCCTCTTCCTGGTGGGAAATGAGAGTTAAATTTGCCCGTCCAGGCACCTCCAGCTAGTCTCTCATTGGTTCTCCCTATTCCTGTTCATTTTCCGCAGAAATGGCAAACTGGGCCAAACAGGAGGTTAAAGGCACTGACTCTCCAAGTGGGGAGAGTGTTAGTAAAGCGTCTGGAATGTTGCACCTGAGTACCAGGGAACGAAACCTGAGACACATTTGAACACGTTTCCCGATCACACGGTGGATCATACTCTGGGTTCCACATGCATGTTTTAGCTGAAGGAAGAATCCCTTAAACCTGGAGAGTTGAGACCCATGGAATGGGTACCATGCAATGTGACCTCAAAGGGTCTGCATTTGCTCACCGAACCTCACCAATCCTATCACTGCTGCGTTTATGCCGCTGTACACACGCTTGATTCTCTTTCGGAGACATATAAATCCATAGATTTTAAGATTCTTCCTAGTCAGGTATATTCTTAGACGTTTAATATGGGGTGTTGAGTCCTCTTCGTTGAGCAAGGAGTAGCTCTTGTCTATTACATATTTGCCTTATGGAACGGTATATGTGCTAATTTCAATCTCTGGTTTTATGCAGCACCCCAACTCACCTTTCCCCTTAAGCAAGCATAAGTTGGTTTTCTACATTTGAGACCTTGTTCTGTTTTGTAATTCAGTTCCTGTGTAGCCAAGTTTACATTCCATGTATTAGGGATATCTTATTATGTTTCTTTTTCTGTGTGACTTATCTCACTTAGAATCATCGTACCTGAATCCACTCATTATGCTGCTATGGGCCTGATGACATAGATTTCATTGCTGAGTGATATTGCATTGTACGTAAGTACCACAACTTCTTTATCCATTTTTCGCTTTCTGTGATATTGAACTTGTACCGTAAACGAGGTTCTTGTAAACAGAGCCGTCCCAAACTTTGGGGTGGCTGTGTCTTTTTGATTTTAATTTCCCTAAGCTATAGGACCATAAGTGGAAGTGCCCTAGGCTCTGTTGCTTTGTTTTTTAGATGTTTCAGGAAACACCATACACTTCTCCAGAGTGGCTGTTGGCAATTTACATCCCGCCCATCAGCATAACAAGGCTCCCAGTTCTCCATGGCCTGTCCGGCCTTTCTGGATTTTACACTTTTTTCGGATGGCCCTTTTGACTGGGGGGCAGTGAGACTTCATTGTAGTGCAGATTTCCTTTGCAAGCTTGCTTGGTTGGCGAAAAAGGGCGTATGGGTTTTTTCCTGAATATATTCAGGAAAAAACGCATACGCCCTTTTTGGCCAAGTGCATCATTGTGGACATTCTGTCTCTTTTCCTATGCTTTACATGCAATTCCAGTCTACCTCCTGAAATCGGATTCCTGCAATTCTGCCCCGCTTTCGAGTCCTCTTGGCAGCCTTACTTCAATATATTTTTGGACGATAGCTGTCATTTATAACTCTGCAGGTTTGTGAATTACAGTGCCCCTGAGCTCCTTTCTTCAACTCGCTTTCTTGTGAGCTGGCCGCAACACCGCAGGATTGCTTCAGGCCCTAGTGTGGTTCCGGCATGGCACGCTGAGCCTTTGGTTAATTCCTCTTCCTGGTGGGAAATGAGAGTTAAATTTGCCCGTCCAGACACCTCCAGCTAGTCTCTCATTGGTTCTCCCTATTCCTGTTCATTTTCCGCAGAAATGGCAAACTGGGCCAAACAGGAGGTTAAAGGCACTGACTCTCCAAGTGGGGAGAGTTTTAGTAAAGCGTCTGGAATGTTGCACCCGAGTACCAGGGGACAAAAACTGAGACACATTTGAACACGTTTCCCGATCACACGGTGGATCATACTCTGGGTTCCACATGCATGTTTAGCTGAAGGAAGAATCCCTTAAACCTGGAGAGTTGAGACCCATGGAATGGGTACCATGCAATATGACTTCAAAGGGTCTGCATTTGCTCACCGAACCTCACCAATCCTATCACTGCTGCATTTATGCCGCTGTACACACGCTTGATTCTCTTTCGGAGACATATAAATCCATAGGTGTTAAGATACTTACTAGTCAGGTATATTCTTAAGCATTTAATATGTGGTGTTGAGTCCACTTCGTTGAGCAAGGAGTAGCTCTTGTCTATTACCTATTTGGCTTATGGAACGGTATCTGTGCTAATTTCAATCTCTGGTTTTATGCAGCACCCCAACTCACCTTTCCCCTTAAGCAAGCATAAGTTGGTTTTCTACATTTGAGATCCTGTTCTGTTTTGTAATTCAGTTCCTGTGTAGCCAAGTTTACATTCCATGTATTAGTGATATCTTATGATGTTTCTTTTTCTGTGTGACTTATCTCACTTAGAATCATCGTACCTGAATCCACTCATTATGCTGCTACGGGCCTGATGACATAGATTTCATTCCTGAGTGATATTGCATTGTACGTAAGTACCACAACTTCTTTATCCATTTTTCACTTTCTGCGATATTGAACTTGTACCGTAAACGAGGTTCTTGTAAACAGAGCCGTCCCAAACTTTGGGGTGGCTGTGTCTTTTTGATTTTAATTTCCCTAAGCTATAGGACCATAAGTGGAAGTGCCCTAGGCTCTGTTGCTTTGTTTTTTAGATGTTTCAGGAAACACCATACACTTCTCCAGAGTGGCTGTTGGCAATTTACATCCCGCCCATCAGCATAACAAGGCTCCCAGTTCTCCATGGCCTGTCCTGCCTTTCTGGATTTTACACTTTTTTCAGATGGCCCTTTTGACCGGGGGGCAGTGAGACTTCATTTTAGTGCAGATTTCCTTTGCAAGCTTGCTTGGTTGGCCAAAAAGTGCGTATGCGTTTTTTCCTGAATATATTCAGGAAAAAACGCATACGCCCTTTTTGGCCAAGTGCATCATTGTGGACGTTCTGCCTCTTTTCCTATGCTTTACATGCAATTCCAGTCTACCTCCTGAAATCGGTTTCCTGCAATTCTGCCCCGCTTTCAAGTCCTCTTGGCAGCCTTACTTCAATATATTTTTGGACGATAGCTGTCATTTTTAACTCTGCAGGTTTGTGAATTACAGTGCCCCTGAGCTCCTTTCTTCAACTCGCTTTCTTGTGAGCTGGCCGCAACACCGCAGGATTGCTTCAGGCCCTAGTGTGGTTCCGGCATGGCACGCTGAGCCTTTGGTTAATTCCTCTTCCTGGTGGGAAATGAGAGTTACATTTGCCCATCCAGACACCTCCAGCTAGTCTCTCATTGGTTCTCCCTATTCCTGTTCATTTTCCGCAGAAATTGCAAACTGGGCCAAACAGGAGGTTAAAGGCACTGACTCTCCAAGTGGGGAGAGTTTTAGTAAAGCGTCTGGAATGTTGCACCCAAGTACCAGCGGAGAAAATCTGAGACACATTTGAACACGTTTCCCGATCACACGGTGGATCATACTCTGGGTTACACATGCATGTTTTAGCTGAAGGAAGAATCCCTTAAACCTGGAGAGTTGAGACCCATGGAATGGCTACCATGCAATATGACTTCAAAGGGTCTGCATTTGCTCATCAAACCTCACCAATCCTATCACTGCTGCGTTTATGCCGCTGTACACATGCTTGATTCTCTTTTGGAGACATTTAAATCCATAGTTTTTAAAATTATTACTAGTCAGGTATATTCTTAGGCGATTAATATGGGGTGTAGAGTCCACTTCGTTGAGCAAGGAGTAGCTCTTGTCTATTACATATTTGGCTTATGGAATGGTATCTGTGCTAATTTCAATCTCTGGTTTTATGCAGCACCCCAACTCACCTTTCCCCTTAAGCAAGCATAAGTTGTTTTTCTACATTTGATACCCTGTTCTCTTTTGTAATTCAGTTTCTGTGTAGCCAAGTTTTCATTCCGTGTAGTAGTGATATCTTATGATGTTTCTTTTTCTGTGTGACTTATCTCACTTAGAATCATCGTACCTGAATCCACTCATTATGCTGCTACGGGCCTGATGATATAGATTTCATTGCTGAGTGATATTGCATTGTACGTAAGTACCACAAATTCTTTATCCATTTTTCACCTTCTGTGATATTGAATTTGTACTGTAAATGAGGTTCTTGTAAACAGAGCCGTCCCAAACTTTGGGGTGGCTGTGTCTTTTTGATTTTAATTTCCCTAAGCTATAGGACCATAAGTGGAAGTGCCCTAGGCTCTGTTGCTTTGTTTTTTAGATGTTTCAGGAAACACCATACACTTCTCCAGAGTGGCTGTTGGCAATTTACATACCGCCCATCAGCATAACAAGGCTCCCAGTTCTCCATGGCCTGTCCTGCCTTTCTGGATTTTATACTTTTTTCAGATGGCCCTTTTGACTGGGGGGCAGTGAGACTTCATTGTAGTGCAGATTTCCTTTGCAAGCTTGCTTGGTTGGCCAAAAAGGGCGTATGCGTTTTTTCCTGAATATATTCAGGAAAAAACGCATACGCCCTTTTTGGCCAAGTGCATCATTGTGGACGTTCTGCCTCTTTTCCTATGCTTTACATGCAATTCCAGTCTACCTCCTGAAATCGGTTTCCTGCAATTCTGCCCTGCTTTCAAGTCCTCTTGGCAGCCTTACTTCAATATATTTTTGGACGATAGCTGTCATTTTTAACTCTGCAGGTTTGTGAATTACAGTGCCCCTGAGCTCCTTTCTTCAACTCGCTTTCTTCTGAGCTGGCCGCAACACCGCAGGATTGCTTCAGGCCCTAGTGTCGTTCCGGCATGGCACGCTGAGCCTTTGGTTAATTCCTCTTCCTGGTGGGAAATGAGAGTTAAATTTGCCCGTCCAGACACCTCCAGCTAGTCTCTTATTGGTTCTCCCTATTCCTGTTCATTTTCCGCAGAAATTGCAAACTGGGCCAAACAGGAGTTTAAAGGCACTGACTCTCCAAGTGAGGAGAGTGTTAGTAAAGCGTCTGGAATGTTGCACCCGAGTACCAGGGGATGAAATCTGACACATTTGAACACGTTTCCCGATCACACGGTGGATCATACTCTGGGTTCCACATGCATGTTTTAGCTGAAGGAAGAATCCCTTAAACCTGGAGAGTTGAGACCCATGGAATGGGTACCATGCAATATGACTTCAAAGGGTCTGCATTTGCTCACCGAACCTCACCAATCCTATCACTGCTGCATTTATGCCGCTGTACACACGCTTGATTCTCTTTCGGAGACATATAAATCCATAGGTTTTAAGATTCTTACTAGTCAGGTATATTCTTAGGCATTTAATATGTGGTGTTGAGTCCACTTCGTTGAGCAAGGAGTAGCTCTTGTCTATTACATATTTGGCTTATGGAACGGTATCTGTGCTAATTTCAATCTCTGGTTTTATGCAGCACCCCAACTCACCTTTCCCCTTAAGCAAGCATAAGTTGGTTTTCTACATTTGAGACCTTGTTCTGTTTTGTAATTCAGTTCCTGTGTAGCCAAGTTTACATTCCGTGTATTAGTGATATCTTATGATGTTTCTTTTTCTGTGTGACTTATCTCACTTAGAATCATCGTACCTGAATCCACTCATTATGCTGCTATGGGCCTGATGACATAGATTTCATTGCTGAGTGATATTGCATTGTACGTAAGTACCACAACTTCTTTATCCATTTTTCGCTTTCTGTGATATTGAACTTGTACCGTAAACGAGGTTCTTGTAAACAGAGCCGTCCCAAACTTTGGGGTGGCTGTGTTTTTTTGATTTTAATTTCCCTAAGCTATAGGACCATAAGTGGAAGTGCCCTAGGCTCTGTTGCTTTGTTTTTTAGATGTTTCAGGAAACACCATACACTTCTCCAGAGTGGCTGTTGGCAATTTACATCCCGCCCATCAGCATAACAAGGCTCCCAGTTCTCCATGGCCTGTCCAGCCTTTCTGGATTTTACACTTTTTTCAGATGGCCCTTTTGACTGGGGGTCAGTGAGACTTCATTGTAGTGCAGATTTCCTTTGCAAGCTTGCTTGGTTGGCCAAAAAGTGCGTATGCGTTTTTTCCTGAATATATTCAGGAAAAAACGCATATGCCCTTTTTGGCCAAGTGCATCATTGTGGACGTTCTGCCTCTTTTCCTATGCTTTACATGCAATTCCAGTCTACCTCCTGAAATCGGTTTCCTGCAATTCTGCCCCGCTTTCAAGTCCTCTTGGCAGCCTTACTTCAATATATTTTTGGACGATAGCTGTCATTTATAACTCTGCAGGTTTGTGAATTACAGTGCCCCTGAGCTCCTTTCTTCAACTCGCTTTCTTGTGAGCTGGCCGCAACACCGCAGGATTGCTTCAGGCCCTAGTGTGGTTCCGGCATGGCACGCTGAGCCTTTGGTTAATTCCTCTTCCTGGTGGGAAATGAGAGATACATTTGCCCATCCAGACACCTCCAGCTAGTCTCTCATTGGTTCTCCCTATTCCTGTTCATTTTCCGCAGAAATTGCAAACTGGGCCAAACAGGAGGTTAAAGGCACTGACTCTCCAAGTGGGGAGAGTTTTAGTAAAGCGTCTGGAATGTTGCACCCAAGTACCAGCGGAGAAAATCTGAGACACATTTGAACACGTTTCCCGATCACACGGTGGATAATACTCTGGGTTCCACATGCATGTTTTAGCTGAAGGAAGAATCCCTTAAACCTGGAGAGTTGAGACCCATGGAATGGCTAGCATGCAATATGACTTCAAAGGGTCTGCATTTGCTCATCAAACCTCACCAATCCTATCACTGCTGCGTTTATGCCGCTGTACACATGCTTGATTCTCTTTTGGAGACATATAAATCCATAGGTTTTAAGATTATTACTAGTCAGGTATATTCTTAGGCGATTAATATGGGGTGTAGAGTCCACTTCGTTGAGCAAGGAGTAGCTCTTGTCTATTACATATTTGGCTTATGGAATGGTATCTGTGCTAATTTCAATCTCTGGTTTTATGCAGAACCCCAACTCACCTTTCCCCTTAAGCAAGCATAAGTTGGTTTTCTACATTTGAGACCGTGTTCTGTTTTGTAATTCAGTTTCTGTGTAGCCAAGTTTTCATTCCGTGTAGTAGTGATATCTTATGATGTTTCTTTTTCTGTGTGACTTATCTCACTTAGAATCATCGTACCTGAATCCACTCATTATGCTGCTACGGGCCTGATGATATAGATTTCATTGCTGAGTGATATTGCATTGTACGTAAGTACCACAAATTCTTTATCCATTTTTCACCTTCTGTGATATTGAATTTGTACTGTAAATGAGGTTCTTGTAAACAGAGCCGTCCCAAACTTTGGGGTGGCTGTGTCTTTTTGATTTTAATTTCCCTAAGCTATAGGACCATAAGTGGAAGTGCCCTAGGCTCTGTTGCTTTGCTTTTTAGATGTTTCAGGAAACACCATACACTTCTCCAGAGTGGCTGTTGGCAATTTACATCCCGCCCATCAGCATAACAAGGCTCCCAGTTCTCCATGGCCTGTCCTGCCTTTCTGGATTTTATACTTTTTTCAGATGGCCCTTTTGACCGGGGGGCAGTGAGACTTCATTGTAGTGCAGATTTCCTTTGCAAGCTTGCTTGGTTGGCCAAAAAGGGCGTATGCGTTTTTTCCTGAATATATTCAGGAAAAAACGCATACGCCCTTTTTGGCCAAGTGCATCATTGTGGACGTTCTGCCTCTTTTCCTATGCTTTACATGCAATTCCAGTCTACCTCCTGAAATCGGTTTCCTGCAATTCTGCCCTGCTTTCAAGTCCTCTTGGCAGCCTTACTTCAATATATTTTTGGACGATAGCTGTCATTTTTAACTCTGCAGGTTTGTGAATTACAGTGCCCCTGAGCTCCTTTCTTCAACTCGCTTTCTTGTGAGCTGGCCGCAACACCGCAGGATTGCTTCAGGCCCTAGTGTCGTTCCGGCATGGCACGCTGAGCCTTTGGTTAATTCCTCTTCCTGGTGGGAAATGAGAGTTAAATTTGCCCGTCCAGACACCTCCAGCTAGTCTCTCACTGGTTCTCCCTATTCCTGTTCATCTTCCGCAAATATTGCAAACTGGGCCAAACAGGAGGTTAAAGGCACTGACTCTCCAAGTGGGGAGAGTGTTAGTAAAGCGTCTGGAATGTTGCACCCGAGTACCAGGGGACAAAACCTGAGACACATTTGAACACGTTTCCCGATCACATGGTGGATCATACTCTGGGTTCCACATGCATGTTTTAGCTGAAGGAAGAATCCCTTAAACCTGGAGAGTTGAGACCCATGGAATGGGTACCATGCAATATGACTTCAAAGGTTCTGCATTGGCTCACCGAACCTCACCAATCCTATCACTGCTGCGCTTATGCCACTGTACACACCCTTGATTCTCTTTCGGAGACATATAAATCCATAGGTTTTAAGATTCTTACTAGTCAGGTATATTCTTAGACGTTTAATATGGGGTGTTGAGTCCTCTTCGTTGAGCAAGGAGTAGCTCTTGTCTATTACATATTTGGCTTATGGAACGGTATCTGTGCTAATTTCAATCTCTGGTTTTATGCAGCACCCCAACTCACCTTTCCCCTTAAGCAAGCATAAGTTGGTTTTCTACATTTGAGACCTTGTTCTGTTTTGTAATTCAGTTCCTGTGTAGCCAAGTTTACATTCCGTGTATTAGTGATATCTTATGATGTTTCTTTTTCTGTGTGACTTATCTCACTTAGAATCATCGTACCTGAATCCACTCATTATGCTGCTATGGGCCTGATGACATAGATTTCATTGCTGAGTGATATTGCATTGTACGTAAGTACCACAACTTCTTTATCCATT
Organism: Pseudorca crassidens; assembly: GCF_039906515.1. NCBI lineage: Eukaryota > Metazoa > Chordata > Mammalia > Artiodactyla > Delphinidae > Pseudorca > Pseudorca crassidens. Next base: position 166,308,060 of record NC_090296.1, read on the forward strand.
TTTCGCTTTCTGTGATATTGAACTTGTACCGTAAACGAGGTTCTTGTAAACAGAGCCGTCCCAAACTTTGGGGTGGCTGTGTTTTTTTGATTTTAATTTCCCTAAGCTATACGACCATAAGTGGAAGTGCCCTAGGCTCTGTTGCTTTGTTTTTTAGATGTTTCAGGAAACACCATACACTTCTCCAGAGTGGCTGTTGGCAATTTACATCCCGCCCATCAGCATAACAAGGCTCCCAGTTCTCCATGGCCTGTCCGGCCTTTCTGGATTTTACACTTTTTTCAGATGGCCCTTTTGACTGGGGGGCAGTGAGACTACATTGTAGTGCAGATTTCCTTTGCAAGCTTGCTTGGTTGGCCAAAAAGGGCGTATGCGTTTTTTCCTGAATATATTCAGGAAAAAACGCATATGCCCTTTTTGGCCAAGTGCATCATTGTGGACGTTCTGCCTCTTTTCCTATGCTTTACATGCAATTCCAGTCTACCTCCTGAAATCGGTTTCCTGCAATTCTGCCCCGCTTTCAAGTCCTCTTGGCAGCCTTACTTCAATATATTTTTGGACGATAGCTGTCATTTATAACTCTGCAGGTTTGTGAATTACAGTGCCCCTGAGCTCCTTTCTTCAACTCGTTTTCTTGTGAGCTGGCCACAACACCGCAGGATTGCTTCAGGCCCTAGTGTCGTTCCGGCATGGCACGCTGAGCCTTTGGTTAATTCCTCTTCCTGGTGGGAAATGAGAGTTAAATTTGCCAATCCAGACACCTCCAGCTAGTCTCTCATTTGTTCTCCCTATTCCTGTTCATTTTCCGCAGAAATTGCAAACTGGGCCAAACAGGAGGTTAAAGGCACTGACTCTCCAAGTGGGGAGAGTTTTAGTAAAGCGTCTGGAATGTTGCACCCAAGTACCAGCGGAGAAAATCTGAGACACATTTGAACACGTTTCCCGATTACACGGTGGATCATACTCTGGGTTCCACATGCATGTTTTAGCTGAAGGAAGAATCCCTTAAACCTGGAGAGTTGAGACACATGGAATGGCTAGCATGCAATATGACTTCAAAGGGTCTGCATTTGCTCATCAAACCTCACCAATCCTATCACTGCTGCGTTTATGCTGCTGTACACATGCTTGATTCTCTTTTGGAGACATATAAATCCATAGGTTTTAAGATTATTACTAGTCAGGTATATTCTTAGGCGATTAATATGGGGTGTAGAGTCCACTTCGTTGAGCAAGGAGTAGCTCTTGTCTATTACATATTTGGCTTATGGAATGGTATCTGTGCTAATTTCAATCTCTGGTTTTATGCAGAACCCCAACTCACCTTTCCCCTTAAGCAAGCATAAGTTGGTTTTCTACATTTGAGACCGTGTTCTGTTTTGTAATTCAGTTTCTGTGTAGCCAAGTTTACATTCCGTGTAGTAGTGATATCTTATGATGTTTCTTTTTCTGTGTGACTTATCTCACTTAGAATCATCGTACCTGAATCCACTCATTATGCTGCTACAGGCCTGATGATATAGATTTCATTGCTGAGTGATATTGCATTGTACGTAAGTACCACAAATTCTTTATCCATTTTTCACCTTCTGTGATATTGAATTTGTACTGTAAATGAGGTTCTTGTAAACAGAGCCGTCCCAAACTTTGGGGTGGCTGTGTCTTTTTGATTTTAATTTCCCTAAGCTATAGGACCATAAGTGGAAGTGCCCTAGGCTCTGTTGCTTTGTTTTTTAGATGTTTCAGGAAACACCATACACTTCTCCAGAGTGGCTGTTGGCAATTTACATCCCGCCCATCAGCATAACAAGGCTCCCAGTTCTCCATGGCCTGTCTGGGCTTTCTGGATTTTAAACGTTTTTCAGATGGCCCTTTTGACTGGGGGGCAGTGAGACTTCATTGTAGTGCAGATTTCCTTTGCAAGCTTGCTTGGTTGGCCAAAAAGGGCGTATGCGTTTTTTCCTGAATATATTCAGGAAAAAACGCATACGCCCTTTTTGGCCAAGTGCATCATTGTGGACGTTCTGCCTCTTTTCCTATGCTTTACATGCAATTCCAGTCTACCTCCTGAAATCGGTTTCCTGCAATTCTGCCCCGCTTTCAAGTCCTCTTGGTAGCCTTACTTCAATATATTTTTGGACGATAGCTGTCATTTATAACTCTGCAGGTTTGTGAATTACAGTGCCCCTGAGCTCCTTTCTTCAACTCGCTTTCTTGTGAGCTGGCCGCAACACTGCAGGATTGCTTCAGGCCCTAGTGTCGTTCCGGCATGGCACGCTGAGCCTTTTGTTAATTCCTCTTCCTGGTGGGAAATGAGAGTTAAATTTGCCCGTCCAGACACCTCCAGCTAGTCTCTCACTGGTTCTCCCTATTCCTGTTCATCTTCCGCAAATATTGCAAACTGGGCCAAACAGGAGGTTAAAGGCACTGACTCTCCAAGTGGGGAGAGTGTTAGTAAAGCGTCTGGAATGTTGCACCCGAGTACCAGGGGACAAAACCTGAGACACATTTGAACACGTTTCCCGATCACATGGTGGATCATACTCTGGGTTCCACATGCATGTTTTAGCTGAAGGAAGAATCCCTTAAACCTGGAGAGTTGAGACCCATGGAATGGGTACCATGCAATATGACTTCAAAGGTTCTGCATTGGCTCACCGAACCTCACCAATCCTATCACTGCTGTGCTTATGCCACTGTACACACCCTTGATTCTCTTTCGGAGACATATAAATCCATAGGTTTTAAGATTATTACTAGTCAGGTATATTCTTAGGCGATTAATATGGGGTGTAGAGTCCACTTCGTTGAGCAAGGAGTAGCTCTTGTCTATTACATATTTGGCTTATGGAATGGTATCTGTGCTAATTTCAATCTCTGGTTTTATGCAGAACCCCAACTCACCTTTCCCCTTAAGCAAGCATAAGTTGGTTTTCTACATTTGAGACCGTGTTCTGTTTTGTAATTCAGTTTCTGTGTAGCCAAGTTTACATTCCGTGTAGTAGTGATATCTTATGATGTTTCTTTTTCTGTTTGACTTATCTCACTTAGAATCATCGTACCTGAATCCACTCATTATGCTGCTACGGGCCTGATGATATAGATTTCATTGCTGAGTGATATTGCATTGTACGTAAGTACCACAAATTCTTTATCCATTTTTCACCTTCTGTGATATTGAATTTGTACTGTAAATGAGGTTCTTGTAAAAAGAGCCGTCCCAAACTTTGGGGTGGCTGTGTCTTTTTGATTTTAATTTCCCTAAGCTATAGGACCATAAGTGGAAGTGCCCTAGGCTCTGTTGCTTTGTTTTTTAGATGTTTCAGGAAACACCATACACTTCTCCAGAGTGGCTGTTGGCAATTTACATCCCGCCTATCAGCATAACAAGGCTCCCAGTTCTCCATGGCCTGTCCTGCCTTTCTGGATTTTATACATTTTTCAGATGGCCCTTTTGACCGGGAAGCAGTGAGAATTCATTGTAGTGCAGATTTCCTTTGCAAGCTTGCTTGGTTGGCCAAAAAGTGCGTATGCGTTTTTTCCTGAATATATTCAGGAAAAAACGCATATGCCCTTTTTGGCCAAGTGCATCATTGTGGACGTTCTGCCTCTTTTCGTATGCTTTACATGCAATTCCAGTCTACCTCCTGAAATCGGTTTCCTGCAATTCTGCCCCGCTTTCAAGTCCTCTTGGCAGCCTTACTTCAATATATTTTTGGACGATAGCTGTCATTTATAACTCTGCAGGTTTGTGAATTACAGTGCCCCTGAGCTCCTTTCTTCAACTCGCTTTCTTGTGAGCTGGCCGCAACACCGCAGGATTGCTTCAGGCCCTAGTGTGGTTCCGGCATGGCACGCTGAGCCTTTGGTTAATTCCTCTTCCTGGTGGGAAATGAGAGATACATTTGCCCATCCAGACACCTCCAGCTAGTCTCTCATTGGTTCTCCCTATTCCTGTTCATTTTCCGCAGAAATTGCAAACTGGGCCAAACAGGAGGTTAAAGGCACTGACTCTCCAAGTGGGGAGAGTTTTAGTAAAGCGTCTGGAATGTTGCACCCAAGTACCAGCGGAGAAAATCTGAGACACATTTGAACACGTTTCCCGATCACACGGTGGATCATACTCTGGGTTCCACATGCATGTTTTAGCTGAAGGAAGAATCCCTTAAACCTGGAGAGTTGAGACCCATGGAATGGCTAGCATGCAATATGACTTCAAAGGGTCTGCATTTGCTCATCAAACCTCACCAATCCTATCACTGCTGCGTTTATGCCGCTGTACACATGCTTGATTCTCTTTTGGAGACATATAAATCCATAGGTTTTAAGATTATTACTAGTCAGGTATATTCTTAGGCGATTAATATGGGGTGTAGAGTCCACTTCGTTGAGCAAGGAGTAGCTCTTGTCTATTACATATTTGGCTTATGGAATGGTATCTGTGCTAATTTCAATCTCTGGTTTTATGCAGAACCCCAACTCACCTTTCCCCTTAAGCAAGCATAAGTTGGTTTTCTACATTTGAGACCGTGTTCTGTTTTGTAATTCAGTTTCTGTGTAGCCAAGTTTTCATTCCGTGTAGTAGTGATATCTTATGATGTTTCTTTTTCTGTGTGACTTATCTCACTTAGAATCATCGTACCTGAATCCACTCATTATGCTGCTACGGGCCTGATGATATAGATTTCATTGCTGAGTGATATTGCATTGTACGTAAGTACCACAAATTCTTTATCCATTTTTCACCTTCTGTGATATTGAATTTGTACTGTAAATGAGGTTCTTGTAAACAGAGCCGTCCCAAACTTTGGGGTGGCTGTGTCTTTTTGATTTTAATTTCCCTAAGCTATAGGACCATAAGTGGAAGTGCCCTAGGCTCTGTTGCTTTGCTTTTTAGATGTTTCAGGAAACACCATACACTTCTCCAGAGTGGCTGTTGGCAATTTACATCCCGCCCATCAGCATAACAAGGCTCCCAGTTCTCCATGGCCTGTCCTGCCTTTCTGGATTTTATACTTTTTTCAGATGGCCCTTTTGACCGGGGGGCAGTGAGACTTCATTGTAGTGCAGATTTCCTTTGCAAGCTTGCTTGGTTGGCCAAAAAGGGCGTATGCGTTTTTTCCTGAATATATTCAGGAAAAAACGCATACGCCCTTTTTGGCCAAGTGCATCATTGTGGACGTTCTGCCTCTTTTCCTATGCTTTACATGCAATTCCAGTCTACCTCCTGAAATCGGTTTCCTGCAATTCTGCCCTGCTTTCAAGTCCTCTTGGCAGCCTTACTTCAATATATTTTTGGACGATAGCTGTCATTTTTAACTCTGCAGGTTTGTGAATTACAGTGCCCCTGAGCTCCTTTCTTCAACTCGCTTTCTTGTGAGCTGGCCGCAACACCGCAGGATTGCTTCAGGCCCTAGTGTCGTTCCGGCATGGCACGCTGAGCCTTTGGTTAATTCCTCTTCCTGGTGGGAAATGAAAGTTAAATTTGCCCGTCCAGACACCTCCAGCTAGTCTCTCACTGGTTCTCCCTATTCCTGTTCATCTTCCGCAAATATTGCAAACTGGGCCAAACAGGAGGTTAAAGGCACTGACTCTCCAAGTGGGGAGAGTGTTAGTAAAGCGTCTGGAATGTTGCACCCGAGTACCAGGGGACAAAACCTGAGACACATTTGAACACGTTTCCCGATCACATGGTGGATCATACTCTGGGTTCCACATGCATGTTTTAGCTGAAGGAAGAATCCCTTAAACCTGGAGAGTTGAGACCCATGGAATGGGTACCATGCAATATGACTTCAAAGGTTCTGCATTGGCTCACCGAACCTCACCAATCCTATCACTGCTGCGCTTATGCCACTGTACACACCCTTGATTCTCTTTCGGAGACATATAAATCCATAGGTTTTAAGATTCTTCCTAGTCAGGTATATTCTTAGACGTTTAATATGGGGTGTTGAGTCCTCTTCGTTGAGCAAGGAGTAGCTCTTGTCTATTACATATTTGGCTTATGGAACGGTATCTGTGCTAATTTCAATCTCTGGTTTTATGCAGCACCCCAACTCACCTTTCCCCTTAAGCAAGCATAAGTTGGTTTTCTACATTTGAGACCTTGTTCTGTTTTGTAATTCAGTTCCTGTGTAGCCAAGTTTACATTCCGTGTATTAGTGATATCTTATGATGTTTCTTTTTCTGTGTGACTTATCTCTCTTAGAATCATCGTACCTGAATCCACTCATTATGCTGCTATGGGCCTGATGACATAGATTTCATTGCTGAGTTATATTGCATTGTACGTAAGTACCAAAACTTCTTTATCCATTTTTCGCTTTCTGTGATATTGAACTTGTACCGTAAACGAGGTTCTTGTAAGCAGAGCCGTCCCAAACTTTGGGGTGGCTGTGTTTTTTTGATTTTAATTTCCCTAAGCTATACGACCATAAGTGGAAGTGCCCTAGGCTCTGTTGCTTTGTTTTTTAGATGTTTCAGGAAACACCATACACTTCTCCAGAGTGGCTGTTGGCAATTTACATCCCGCCCATCAGCATAACAAGGCTCCCAGTTCTCCATGGCCTGTCCGGCCTTTCTGGATTTTACACTTTTTTCAGATGGCCCTTTTGACTGGGGGGCAGTGAGACTTCATTGTAGTGCAGATTTCCTTTGCAAGCTTGCTTGGTTGGCCAAAAAGGGCGTATGCGTTTTTTCCTGAATATATTCAGGAAAAAACGCATACGCCCTTTTTGGCCAAGTGCATCATTGTGGACGTTCTGCCTCTTTTCCTATGCTTTACATGCAATTCCAGTCTACCTCCTGAAATCGGTTTCCTGCAATTCTGCCCCGCTTTCAAGTCCTCTTGGCAGCCTTACTTCAATATATTTTTGGACGATAGCTGTCATTTATAACTCTGCAGGTTTGTGAATTACAGTGCCCCTGAGCTCCTTTCTTCAACTCGTTTTCTTGTGAGCTGGCCGCAACACCGCAGGATTGCTTCAGGCCCTAGTGTCGTTCCGGCATGGCACGCTGAGCCTTTGGTTAATTCCTCTTCCTGGTGGGAAATGAGAGTTAAATTTGCCAATCCAGACACCTCCAGCTAGTCTCTCATTTGTTCTCCCTATTCCTGTTCATTTTCCGCAGAAATTGCAAACTGGGCCAAACAGGAGGTTAAAGGCACTGACTCTCCAAGTGGGGAGAGTTTTAGTAAAGCGTCTGGAATGTTGCACCCAAGTACCAGCGGAGAAAATCTGAGACACATTTGAACACGTTTCCCGATCACACGGTGGATCATACTCTGGGTTCCACATGCATGTTTTAGCTGAAGGAAGAATCCCTTAAACCTGGAGAGTTGAGACACATGGAATGGCTAGCATGCAATATGACTTCAAAGGGTCTGCATTTGCTCATCAAACCTCACCAATCCTATCACTGCTGCGTTTATGCTGCTGTACACATGCTTGATTCTCTTTTGGAGACATATAAATCCATAGGTTTTAAGATTATTACTAGTCAGGTATATTCTTAGGCGATTAATATGGGGTGTAGAGTCCACTTCGTTGAGCAAGGAGTAGCTCTTGTCTATTACATATTTGGCTTATGGAATGGTATCTGTGCTAATTTCAATCTCTGGTTTTATGCAGAACCCCAACTCACCTTTCCCCTTAAGCAAGCATAAGTTGGTTTTCTACATTTGAGACCGTGTTCTGTTTTGTAATTCAGTTTCTGTGTAGCCAAGTTTACATTCCGTGTAGTAGTGATATCTTATGATGTTTCTTTTTCTGTGTGACTTATCTCACTTAGAATCATCGTACCTGAATCCACTCATTATGCTGCTACGGGCCTGATGATATAGATTTCATTGCTGAGTGATATTGCATTGTACGTAAGTACCACAAATTCTTTATCCATTTTTCACCTTCTGTGATATTGAATTTGTACTGTAAATGAGGTTCTTGTAAACAGAGCCGTCCCAAACTTTGGGGTGGCTGTGTCTTTTTGATTTTAATTTCCCTAAGCTATAGGACCATAAGTGGAAGTGCCCTAGGCTCTGTTGCTTTGTTTTTTAGATGTTTCAGGAAACACCATACACTTCTCCAGAGTGGCTGTTGGCAATTTACATCCCGCCCATCAGCATAACAAGGCTCCCAGTTCTCCATGGCCTGTCTGGGCTTTCTGGATTTTAAACGTTTTTCAGATGGCCCTTTTGACTGGGGGGCAGTGAGACTTCATTGTAGTGCAGATTTCCTTTGCAAGCTTGCTTGGTTGGCCAAAAAGGGCGTATGCGTTTTTTCCTGAATATATTCAGGAAAAAACGCATACGCCCTTTTTGGCCAAGTGCATCATTGTGGACGTTCTGCCTCTTTTCCTATGCTTTACATGCAATTCCAGTCTACCTCCTGAAATCGGTTTCCTGCAATTCTGCCCCGCTTTCAAGTCCTCTTGGCAGCCTTACTTCAATATATTTTTGGACGATAGCTGTCATTTATAACTCTGCAGGTTTGTGAATTACAGTGCCCCTGAGCTCCTTTCTTCAACTCGCTTTCTTGTGAGCTGGCCGCAACACTGCAGGATTGCTTCAGGCCCTAGTGTCGTTCCGGCATGGCACGCTGAGCCTTTGGTTAATTCCTCTTCCTGGTGGGAAATGAGAGTTAAATTTGCCCGTCCAGACACCTCCAGCTAGTCTCTCACTGGTTCTCCCTATTCCTGTTCATCTTCCGCAAATATTGCAAACTGGGCCAAACAGGAGGTTAAAGGCACTGACTCTCCAAGTGGGGAGAGTTTTAGTAAAGCGTCTGGAATGTTGCACCCAACTACCAGCGGAGAAAATCTGAGACACATTTGAACACGTTTCCCGATCACACGGTGGATCATACTCTGGGTTCCACATGCATGTTTTAGCTGAAGGAAGAATCCCTTAAACCTGGAGAGTTGAGACACATGGAATGGCTAGCATGCAATATGACTTCAAAGGGTCTGCATTTGCTCATCAAACCTCACCAATCCTATCACTGCTGCGTTTATGCTGCTGTACACATGCTTGATTCTCTTTTGGAGACATATAAATCCATAGGTTTTAAGATTATTACTAGTCAGGTATATTCTTAGGCGATTAATATGGGGTGTAGAGTCCACTTCGTTGAGCAAGGAGTAGCTCTTGTCTATTACATATTTGGCTTATGGAATGGTATCTGTGCTAATTTCAATCTCTGGTTTTATGCAGAACCCCAACTCACCTTTCCCCTTAAGCAAGCATAAGTTGGTTTTCTACATTTGAGACCGTGTTCTGTTTTGTAATTCAGTTTCTGTGTAGCCAAGTTTACATTCCGTGTAGTAGTGATATCTTATGATGTTTCTTTTTCTGTGTGACTTATCTCACTTAGAATCATCGTACCTGAATCCACTCATTATGCTGCTACGGGCCTGATGATATAGATTTCATTGCTGAGTGATATTGCATTGTACGTAAGTACCACAAATTCTTTATCCATTTTTCACCTTCTGTGATATTGAATTTGTACTGTAAATGAGGTTCTTGTAAACAGAGCCGTCCCAAACTTTGGGGTGGCTGTGTCTTTTTGATTTTAATTTCCCTAAGCTATAGGACCATAAGTGGAAGTGCCCTAGGCTCTGTTGCTTTGCTTTTTAGATGTTTCAGGAAACACCATACACTTCTCCAGAGTGGCTGTTGGCAATTTACATCCCGCCCATCAGCATAACAAGGCTCCCAGTTCTCCATGGCCTGTCTGGGCTTTCTGGATTTTAAACGTTTTTCAGATGGCCCTTTTGACTGGGGGGCAGTGAGACTTCATTGTAGTGCAGATTTCCTTTGCAAGCTTGCTTGGTTGGCCAAAAAGGGCGTATGCGTTTTTTCCTGAATATATTCAGGAAAAAACGCATACGCCCTTTTTGGCCAAGTGCATCATTGTGGACGTTCTGCCTCTTTTCCTATGCTTTACATGCAATTCCAGTCTACCTCCTGAAATCGGTTTCCTGCAATTCTGCCCCGCTTTCAAGTCCTCTTGGCAGCCTTACTTCAATATATTTTTGGACGATAGCTGTCATTTATAACTCTGCAGGTTTGTGAATTACAGTGCCCCTGAGCTCCTTTCTTCAACTCGCTTTCTTGTGAGCTGGCCGCAACACTGCAGGATTGCTTCAGGCCCTAGTGTCGTTCCGGCATGGCACGCTGAGCCTTTGGTTAATTCCTCTTCCTGGTGGGAAATGAGAGTTAAATTTGCCCATCCAGACACCTCCAGCTAGTCTCTCACTGGTTCTCCCTATTCCTGTTCATCTTCCGCAAATATTGCAAACTGGGCCAAACAGGAGGTTAAAGGCACTGACTCTCCAAGTGGGGAGAGTGTTAGGAAAGTGTCTGGAATGTTGCACCCGAGTACCAGGGGACAAAACCTGAGACACATTTGAACACGTTTCCCGATCACATGGTGGATCATACTCTGGGTTCCACATGCATGTTTTAGCTGAAGGAAGAATCCCTTAAACCTGGAGAGTTGAGACCCATGGAATGTGTACCATGCAATATGACTTCAAAGGTTCTGCATTGGCTCACCGAACCTCACCAATCCTATCACTGCTGTGCTTATGCCACTGTACACACCCTTGATTCTCTTTCGGAGACATATAAATCCATAGGTTTTAAGATTATTACTAGTCAGGTATATTCTTAGGCGATTAATATGGGGTGTAGAGTCCACTTCGTTGAGCAAGGAGTAGCTCTTGTCTATTACATATTTGGCTTATGGAATGGTATCTGTGCTAATTTCAATCTCTGGTTTTATGCAGAACCCCAACTCACCTTTCCCCTTAAGCAAGCATAAGTTGGTTTTCTACATTTGAGACCGTGTTCTGTTTTGTAATTCAGTTTCTGTGTAGCCAAGTTTACATTCCGTGTAGTAGTGATATCTTATGATGTTTCTTTTTCTGTGTGACTTATCTCACTTAGAATCATCGTACCTGAATCCACTCATTATGCTGCTACGGGCCTGATGATATAGATTTCATTGCTGAGTGATATTGCATTGTACGTAAGTACCACAAATTCTTTATCCATTTTTCACCTTCTGTGATATTGAATTTGTACTGTAAATGAGGTTCTTGTAAAAAGAGCCGTCCCAAACTTTGGGGTGGCTGTGTCTTTTTGATTTTAATTTCCCTAAGCTATAGGACCATAAGTGGAAGTGCCCTAGGCTCTGTTGCTTTGTTTTTTAGATGTTTCAGGAAACACCATACACTTCTCCAGAGTGGCTGTTGGCAATTTACATCCCGCCTATCAGCATAACAAGGCTCCCAGTTCTCCATGGCCTGTCCTGCCTTTCTGGATTTTATACATTTTTCAGATGGCCCTTTTGACCGGGAAGCAGTGAGACTTCATTGTAGTGCAGATTTCCTTTGCAAGCTTGCTTGGTTGGCCAAAAAGGGCGTATGCGTTTTTTCCTGAATATATTCAGGAAAAAACGCATATGCCCTTTTTGGCCAAGTGCATCATTGTGGACGTTCTGCCTCTTTTCCTATGCTTTACATGCAATTCCAGTCTACCTCCTGAAATCGGTTTCCTGCAATTCTGCCCCGCTTTCAAGTCCTCTTGGCAGCCTTACTTCAATATATTTTTGGACGATAGCTGTCATTTATAACTCTGCAGGTTTGTGAATTACAGTGCCCCTGAGCTCCTTTCTTCAACTCACTTTCTTGTGAGCTGGCCGCAACACCGCAGGATTGCTTCAGGCCCTAGTGTGGTTCCGGCATGGCACGCTGAGCCTTTGGTTAATTCCTCTTCCTGGTGGGAAATGAGAGTTAAATTTGCCCATCCAGACACCTCCAGCTAGTCTCTCATTGGTTCTCCCTATTCCTGTTCATTTTCTGCAGAAATTGCAAACTGGGCCAAACAGGAGGTTAAAGGCACTGACTCTCCAAGTGGGGAGAGTTTTAGTAAAGCGTCTGGAATGTTGCACCCGAGTACCAGCGGAGAAAATCTGAGACACATTTGAACACGTTTCCCGATCACACGGTGGATCATACTCTGGGTTCCACATGCATGTTTTAGCTGAAGGAAGAATCCCTTAAACCTGGAGAGTTGAGACCCATGGAATGGCTAGCATGCAATATGACTTCAAAGGGTCTGCATTTGCTCATCAAACCTCACCAATCCTATCACTGCTGCGTTTATGCTGCTGTACACATGCTTGATTCTCTTTTGGAGACATATAAATCCATAGGTTTTAAGATTATTACTAGTCAGGTATATTCTTAGGCGATTAATATGGTGTGTAGAGTCCACTTCGTTGAGCAAGGAGTAGCTCTTGTCTATTACATATTTGGCTTATGGAACGGTATCTGTGCTAATTTCAATCTCTGGTTTTATGCAGCACCCCAACTCACCTTTCCCCTTAAGCAAGCATAAGTTGGTTTTCTACATTTGAGACCCTGTTCTGTTTTGTAATTCAGTTCCTGTGTAGCCAAGTTTACATTCCGTGTAGTAGTGATATCTTATGATGTTTCTTTTTCTGTGTGACTTATCTCACTTAGAATCATCGTACCTGAATCCACTGATTATGCTGCTACGGGCCTGATGATATAGATTTCATTGCTGAGTGATATTGCATTGTACGTAAGTACCACAAATTCTTTATCCATTTTTCGCTTTCTGTGATATTGAACTTGTACCGTAAACGAGGTTCTTGTAAACAGAGCCGTCCCAAACTTTGGGGTGGCTGTGTCTTTTTGATTTTAATTTCCCTAAGCTATAGGACCATAAGTGGAAGTGCCCTAGGCTCTGTTGCTTTGTTTTTTAGATGTTTCAGGAAACACCATACACTTCTCCAGAGTGGCTGTTGGCAATTTACATCCCGCCCATCAGCATAACAAGGATCCCAGTTCTCCATGGCCTGTCCTGCCTTTCTGGATTTTACACTTTTTTCAGATGGCCCTTTTGACCGGGGGGCAGTGAGACTTCATTGTAGTGCAGATTTCCTTTGCAAGCTTGCTTGGTTGGCCAAAAAGTGCGTATGCGTTTTTTCCTGAATATATTCAGGAAAAAACGCATACGCCCTTTTTGGCCAAGTGCATCATTGTGGACGTTCTGCCTCTTTTCGTATGCTTTACATGCAATTCCAGTCTACCTCCTGAAATCGGTTTCCTGCAATTCTGCCCCGCTTTCAAGTCCTCTTGGCAGCCTTACTTCAATATATTTTTGGACGATAGCTGTCATTTATAACTCTGCAGGTTTGTGAATTACAGTGCCCCTGAGCTCCTTTCTTCAACTCGCTTTCTTGTGAGCTGGCCGCAACACCGCAGGATTGCTTCAGGCCCTAGTGTGGTTCCGGCATGGCACGCTGAGCCTTTGGTTAATTCCTCTTCCTGGTGGGAAATGAGAGTTAAATTTGCCCGTCCAGACACCTCCAGCTAGTCTCTCACTGGTTCTCCCTATTCCTGTTCATCTTCCGCAAAAATTGCAAACTGGGCCAAACAGGAGGTTAAAGGCACTGACTCTCCAAGTGGGGAGAGTGTTAGTAAAGCGTCTGGAATGTTGCACCCGAGTACCAGGGGACGAAACCTGAGACACATTTGAACACGTTTCCCGATCACACGGTGGATCATACTCTTGGTTCCACATGCATGTTTTAGCTGAAGGAAGAATCCCTTAAACCTGGAGAGTTGAGACCCATGGAATGGCTACCATGCAATATGACTTCAAAGGGTCTGTATTTGCTCATCGAACCTCACCAATCCTATCACTGCTGCTTTTATGCTGCTGTACACATGCTTGATTCTCTTTTGGAGACATATAAATCCATAGGTTTTAAGATTATTACTAGTCAGGTATATTCTTAGGCGATTAATATGGGCTGTAGAGTCCACTTCGTTGAGCAAGGAGTAGCTCTTGTCTATTACATATTTGGCTTATGGAATGGTATCTGTGCTAATTTCAATCTCTGGTTTTATGCAGAACCCAAACTCACCTTTCCCCTTAAGCAAGCATAAGTTGGTTTTCTACATTTGAGACCGTGTTCTGTTTTGTAATTCAGTTTCTGTGTGGCCAAGTTTACATTCCATGTAGTAGTGATATCTTATGATGTTTCTTTTTCTGTGTGACTTATCTCACTTAGAATCATCGTACCTGAATCCACTCATTATGCTGCTACGGGCCTGATGATATAGATTTCATTCCTGAGTGATATTGCATTGTACGTAAGTACCACAAATTCTTTATCCATTTTTCACCTTCTGTGATATTGAATTTGTACTGTAAATGAGGTTTTTGTAAACAGAGCCGTCCCAAACTTTGGGGTGGCTGTGTCTTTTTGATTTTAATTTCCCTAAGCTATAGGACCATAAGTGGAAGTGCCCTAGGCTCTGTTGCTTTGTTTTTTAGATGTTTCAGGAAACACCATACACTTCTCCAGAGTGGCTGTTGGCAATTTACATCCCGCCTATCAGCATAACAAGGCTCCCAGTTCTCCATGGCCTGTCCTGCCTTTCTGGATTTTACACTTTTTTCAGATGGCCCTTTTGACCGGGGGGCAGTGAGACTTCATTGTAGTGAAGATTTCCTTTGCAAGCTTGCTTGGTTGGCCAAAAAGGGCGTATGCGTTTTTTTCTGAATATATTCAGGAAAAAAACGAATACGCCCTTTTTGGCCAAGTGCATCATTGTGGACGTTCTGCCTCTTTTCCTATGCTTTACATGCAATTCCAGTCTACCTCCTGAAATCGGTTTCCTGCAATTCTGCCCCACTTTCAAGTCCTCTTGGCAGCCTTACTTCAATATATTTTTGGACGATAGCTGTCATTTTTAACTCTGCAGGTTTGTGAATTACAGTGCCCCTGAGCTCCTTTCTTCAACTCGCTTTCTTCTGAGATGGCCGCAACACCGCAGGATTGCTTCAGGCCCTAGTGTGTTTCCGGCATGGCATGCTGAGCCTTTGTTTAATTCCTCTTGCTGGTGGGAAATGAAAGTTAAATTTGCCCGTCCAGACACCTCCAGCTAGTCTCTCATTGGTTCTCCCTATTCCTGTTCATTTTCCGCAGAAATTGCAAACTGGGCCAAACAGGAGGTTAAAGGCACTGACTCTCCAAGTGGGGAGAGTGTTAGTAAAGCGTCTGGAATGTTGCACCCGAGTACCAGGGGACGAAAAGTGAGACATTTGAACACGTTTCCCGATCACACGGTGGATCATACTCTGGGTTCCACATGCATGTTTTAGGTGAAGGAAGAATCCCTTAAACCTGGAGAGTTGAGACCCATGGAATGGGTACCATGCAATATGACTTCAAAGGGTCTGCATTTGCTCACCGAACCTCACCAATCCTATCACTGCTGCATTTATGCCGCTGTAGACACGCTTGATTCTCTTTCGGAGACATATAAATCCATAGATTTTAAGATTCTTCCTAGTCAGGTATATTCTTAGACGTTTAATATGGGGTGTTGAGTCCTCTTCGTTGAGCAAGGAGTAGCTCTTGTCTATTACATATTTGGCTTATGGAATGGTATCTGTGCTAATTTCAATCTCTGGTTTTATGCAGCACCCCAACTCACCTTTCCCCTTAAGCAAGCATAAGTTGGTTTTCTACATTTGAGATCCTGTTCTGTTTTGTAATTCAGTTCCTGTGTAGCCAAGTTTACATTCCGTGTAGTAGTGATATCTTATGATGTTTCTTTTTCTGTGTGACTTATCTCACTTAGAATCATCTTACCTGAATCCACTCATTATGCTGCTATGGGCCTGATGACATAGATTTCATTGCTGAGTGATATTGCATTGTACGTAAGTACCACAAATTCTTTATCCATTTTTCACCTTCTGTGATATTGAATTTGTACTGTAAATGAGGTTCTTGTAAACAGAGCCGTCCCAAACTTTGGGGTGGCTGTGTCTTTTTGATTTTAATTTCCCTAAGCTACAGGACCATAAGTGGAAGTGCCCTAGGCTCTGTTGCTTTGTTTTTTAGATGTTTCAGGAAACACCATACACTTCTCCAGAGTGGCTGTTGGCAATTTACATCCCGCCCATCAGCATAACAAGGCTCCCAGTTCTCCATGGTCTGTCCGGCCTTTCTGGATTTTACACTTTTTTCAGATGGCCCTTTTGACTGGGGGGCAGTGAGACTTCATTGTAGTGCAGATTTCCTTTGCAAGCTTGCTTGGTTGGCCAAAAAGTGCGTATGCGTTTTTTACTGAATATATTCAGGAAAAAAGGCATACGCCCTTTTTGGCCAAGTGCATCATTGTGGACATTCTGTCTCTTTTCTTATGCTTTACATGCAATTCCAGTCTACCTCCTGAAATCGGATTCCTTCAATTCTGCCCCGCTTTCGAGTCCTCTTGGCAGCCTTACTTCAATATATTTTTGGACGATAGCTGTCATTTATAACTCTGCAGGTTTGTGAATTACAGTGCCCCTGAGCTCCTTTCTTCAACTCGCTTTCTTGTGAGCTGGCCGCAACACCGCAGGATTGCTTCAGGCCCTAGTGTGGTTCCGGCATGGCACGCTGAGCCTTTGGTTAATTCCTCTTCCTGGTGGGAAATGAGAGTTAAATTTGCCCATCCAGACACCTCCAGCTAGTCTCTCATTGGTTCTCCCTATTCCTGTTCATTTTCCGCAGAAATTGTAAACTGGTCCAAACAGGAGGTTAAAGGCACTGACTCTCCAAGTGGGGAGAGTGTTAGTAAAGCATATGGAATGTTGCACCCGAGTACCAGGGGACAAAAACTGAGAGACATTTGAACACGTTTCCCGATCACACGGTGGATCATACTCTGGGTTCCACATGCATGTTTTAGCTGAAGGAAGAATCCCTTAAACCTGGAGAGTTGAGACCCATGGAATGGCTACCATGCAATATGACTTCAAAGGGTCTGCATTTGCTCATCAAACCTCACCAATCCTATCACTGCTGCGTTTATGCCGCTGTACACATGCTTGATTCTCTTTTGGAGACATATAAATCCATAGGTTTTAAGATTATTACTAGTCAGGTATATTCTTAGGCGATTAATATGGGGTGTAGAGTCCACTTCGTTGAGCAAGGAGTAGCTCTTGTCTATTACATATTTGGCTTATGGAATGGTATCTGTGCTAATTTCAATCTCTGGTTTTATGCAGAACCCCAACTCACCTTTCCCCTTAAGCAAGCATAAGTTGGTTTTCTACATTTGAGACCGTGTTCTGTTTTGTAATTCAGTTTCTGTGTAGCCAAGTTTACATTCCGTGTAGTAGTGATATCTTATGATGTTTCTTTTTCTGTGTGACTTATCTCACTTAGAATCATCGTACCTGAATCCACTCATTATGCTGCTACGGGCCTGATGATATAGATTTCATTGCTGAGTGATATTGCATTGTACGTAAGTACCACAAATTCTTTATCCATTTTTCACCTTCTGTGATATTGAATTTGTACTGTAAATGAGGTTCTTGGAAACAGAGCTGTCCCAAACATTGGGGTGGCTGTGTCTTTTTGATTTTAATTTCCCTAAGCTATAGGACCATAAGTGGAAGTGCCCTAGGCTCTGTTGCTTTGTTTTTTAGATGTTTCAGGAAACACCATACACTTCTCCAGAGTGGCTGTTGGCAATTTACATCCCGCCCATCAGCATAACAAGGCTCCCAGTTCTCCATGGCCTGTCCTGCCTTTCTGGATTTTACACTTTTTTCAGATGGCCCTTTTGACCGGGGGGCAGTGAGACTTCATTGTAGTGCAGATTTCCTTTGCAAGCTTGCTTGGTTGGCCAAAAAGGGCGTATGCGTTTTTTCCTGAATATATTCAGGAAAAAACGCATACGCCCTTTTTGGCCAAGTGCATCATTGTGGACGTTCTGCCTCTTTTCCTATGCTTTACATGCAATTCCAGTCTACCTCCTGAAATCGGTTTCCTGCAATCCTGCCCTGCTTTCAAGTCCTCTTGGCAGCCTTACTTCAATATATTTTTGGACGATAGCTGTCATTTTTAACTCTGCAGGTTTGTGAATTACAGTGCCCCTGAGCTGCTTTCTTCAACTCACTTTCTTGTGAGCTGGCCGCAACACCGCAGGATTGCTTCAGGCCCTAGTGTGGTTCTGGCATGGCACGCTGAGCCTTTGGTAAATTCCTCTTCCTGGTTGGAAATGAGAGTTAAATTTGCCCATCCAGACACCTCCAGCTAGTCTCTCATTGGTTCCCCTATTCCTGTTCATTTTCCGCAGAAATTGCAAACTGGGCCAAACAGGAGGTTAAAGGCACTGACTCTCCAAGTGGGGAGAGTGTTAGTAAAGCATCTGGAATGTTGCACCCGAGTACCAGGGGACAAAAACTGAGACACATTTGAACACGTTTCCCGATCACACGGTGGATCATACTCTGGGTTCCACATGCATGTTTTAGCTGAAGGAAGAATCCCTTAAACCTGGAGAGTTGAGACCCATGGAATGGCTACCATGCAATATGACTTCAAAGGGTCTGCATTTGCTCATCAAACCTCACCAATCCTATCACTGCTGCGTTTATGCCGCTGTACACATGCTTGATTCTCTTTTGGAGACATATAAATCCATAGGTTTTAAGATTATTACTAGTCAGGTATATTCTTAGGCGATTAATATGGGGTGTAGAGTCCACTTCGTTGAGCAAGGAGTAGCTCTTGTCTATTACATATTTGGCTTATGGAATGGTATCTGTGCTAATTTCAATCTCTGGTTTTATGCAGAACCCCAACTCACCTTTCCCCTTAAGCAAGCATAAGTTGGTTTTCTACATTTGAGACCGTGTTCTGTTTTGTAATTCAGTTTCTGTGTAGCCAAGTTTACATTCCGTGTAGTAGTGATATCTTATGATGTTTCTTTTTCTGTGTGACTTATCTCACTTAGAATCATCGTACCTGAATCCACTCATTATGCTGCTACGGGCCTGATGATATAGATTTCATTGCTGAGTGATATTGCATTGTACGTAAGTACCACAAATTCTTTATCCATTTTTCACCTTCTGTGATATTGAATTTGTACTGTAAATGAGGTTCTTGTAAACAGAGCCGTCCCAAACTTTGGGGTGGCTGTGTCTTTTTGATTTTAATTTCCCTAAGCTATAGGACCATAAGTGGAAGTGCCCTAGGCTCTGTTGCTTTGTTTTTTAGATGTTTCAGGAAACACCATACACTTCTCCAGAGTGGCTGTTGGCAATTTACATCCCGCCCATCAGCATAACAAGGCTCCCAGTTCTCCATGGCCTGTCCTGCCTTTCTGGATTTTACACTTTTTTCAGATGGCCCTTTTGACCGGGGGGCAGTGAGACTTCATGGTAGTGCAGATTTCCTTTGCAAGCTTGCTTGGTTGGCCAAAAAGGGCGTATGCGTTTTTTCCTGTATATATTCAGGAAAAAACGCATACGCCCTTTTTGGCCAAGTGCATCATTGTGGACGTTCTGCCTCTTTTCCTATGCTTTACATGCAATTCCAGTCTACCTCCTGAAATCGGATTCCTGCAATTCTGCCCCCCTTTCGAGTCCTCTTGGCAGCCTTACTTCAATATATTTTTGGACGATAGCTGTCATTTATAACTCTGCAGGTTTGTGAATTACAGTGCCCCTGAGCTCCTTTCTTCAATTCGCTTTCTTGTGAGCTGGCCGCAACACCGCAGGATTGCTTCAGGCCCTAGTGTGGTTCCGGCATGGCACGCTGAGCCTTTGGTTAATTCCTCTTCCTGGTGGGAAATGAGAGTTAAATTTGCCCGTCCAGACACCTCCAGCTAGTCTCTCATTGGTTCTCCCTATTCCTGTTCATTTTCCGCAGAAATTGCAAACTGGGCCAAACAGGAGGTTAAAGGCACTGACTCTCCAAGTGGGGAGAGTGTTAGTAAAGCGTCTGGAATGTTGCACCCGAGTACCAGGGGACAAAAACTGAGACACATTTGAACACGTTTCCCGATCACACGGTGGATCATACTCTGGGTTCCACATGCATGTTTTAGCTGAAGGAAGAATCCCTTAAACCTGGAGAGTTGAGACCCATGGAATGGCTACCATGCAATATGACTTCAAAGGGTCTACATTTGCTCATCAAACCTCACCAATCCTATCACTGCTGCGTTTATGCCGCTGTACACATGTTTGATTCTCTTTTGGAGACATATAAATCCATAGGTTTCAAGATTCTTACTAGTCAGGTATATTCTTAGACGTTTAATATGGGCTGTTGAGTCCTCTTCGTTGAGCAAGGAGTAGCTCTTGTCTATTACATATTTGGCTTATGGAACGGTATCTGTGCTAATTTCAATCTCTGGTTTTATGCAGCACCCCAACTCACCTTTCCCCTTAAGCAAGCATAAGTTGGTTTTCTACATTTGAGAACCTGTTCTGTTTTGTAATTCAGTTCCTGTGTAGCCAAGTTTACATTCCGTGTAGTAGTGATATCTTATGATGTTTCTTTTTCTGTGTGACTTATCTCACTTAGAATCATCGAACCTGAATCCACTCATTATGCTGCTACGGGCCTGATGACATAGATTTCATTGCTGAGTGATATTGCATTGTACGTAAGTACCACAAATTCTTTATCCATTTTTCGCTTTCTGTGATATTGAACTTGTACCGTAAACGAGGTTCTTGTAAACAGAGCCGTCCCAAATTTTGGGGTGGCTGTGTCTTTTTGATTTTAATTTCCCTAAGCTACAGGACCATAAGTGGCAGTGCCCTAGGCTCTGTTGCTTTGTTTTTTAGATGTTTCAGGAAACACCATACACTTCTCTAGAGTGGCTGTTGGCAATTTACATCCCGCCCATCAGCATAACAAGGCTCCCAGTTCTCCATGGCCTGTCCGGCCTTTCTGGATTTTACACTTTTTTCAGATGGCCCTTTTGACCGGGGGGCAGTGAGACTTCATTGTAGTGCAGATTTCCTTTGCAAGCTTGCTTGGTTGGCCAAAAAGGGCGTATGCGTTTTTTTCTGAATATATTCAGGAAAAAATGCATACGCCCTATTTGGCCAAGTGCATCATTGTGGACGTTCTGCCTCTTTTCGTATGCTTTACATGCAATTCCAGTCTACCTCCTGAAATCGGTTTCCTGCAATTCTGCCCCGCTTTCAAGTCCTCTTGGCAGCCTTACTTCAATATATTTTTGGACGATAGCTGTCATTTTTAACTCTGCAGGTTTGTGAATTACAGTGCCCCTGAGCTCCTTTCTTCAACTCGCTTTCTTGTGAGCTGAGCGCAACACCGCAGGATTGCTTCAGGCCCTAGTGTGGTTCCGGCATGGCATGCTGAGCCTTTGGTTAATTCCTCTTCCTGGTGGGAACTGAGAGTTAAATTTGCCCGTCCAGACACCTCCATCTAGTCTCTCATTGGTTCTCCCTATTCCTGTTCATTTTCCGCAGAAATTGCAAACTGGGCCAAACAGGAGGTTAAAGGCACTGACTCTCCAAGTGGAGAGAGTGTTAGTAAAGCGTCTGGAATGTTGCACCCGAGTACCAGGGGACGAAATCTGACACATTTGAACACGTTTCCCGATCACACGGTGGATCATACTCTGGGTTCCACATGCATGTTTTAGCTGAAGGAAGAATCCCTTAAACCTGGAGAGTTGAGACCCATGGAATGGGTACCATGCAATATGACTTCAAAGGGTCTGCATTTGCTCACCGAACCTCACCAATCCTATTACTGCTGCATTTATGCCTCTGTAGACACGCTTGATTCTATTTCAGAGACATATAAATCCATAGGTTTTAAGATACTTACTAGTCAGGTATATTCTTAGGCATTTAATATGGGGTGTTGAGTCCACTTTGTTGAGCAAGGAGTAGCTCTTGTCTATTACCTATTTGGCTTATGGAATGGTATCTGTGCTAATTTCAATCTCTGGTTTTATGCAGCACCCCAACTCACCTTTCCCCTTAAGCAAGCATAAGTTGGTTTTCTACATTTGAGATCCTGTTCTGTTTTGTAATTCAGTTCCTGTGTAGCCAAGTTTACATTCCGTGTATTAGTGATATCTTATGATGTTTCTTTTTCTGTGTGACTTATGTCACTTAGAATCATCGTACCTGAATCCACTCATTATGCTGCTACGGGCCTGATGACATAGATTTCATTCCTGAGTGATATTGCATTGTACGTAAGTACCACAACTTCTTTATCCATTTTTCACTTTCTGCGATATTGAACTTGTACCATAAACGAGATTCTTGTAAACAGAGCCGGCCCAAACTTTGGGGTGGCTGTGTCTTTTTGATTTTAATTTCCCTAAGCTATAGGACCATAAGTGGAAGTGCCCTAGGCTCTGTTGCTTTGTTTTGTAGATGTTTCAGGAAACACCATACACTTCTCCAGAGTGGCTGTTGGCAATTTACATCCCGCCCATCAGCATAACAAGGCTCCCAGTTCTCCATGGCCTGTCCTGCCTTTCTGGATTTTATACTTTTTTCAGATGGCCCTTTTGACCGGGGGGCAGTGAGACTTCATTGTAGTGCAGATTTCCTTTGCAAGCTTGCTTGGTTGGCCAAAAAGGGCGTATGCGTTTTTTCCTGAATATATTCAGGAAAAAACGCATACGCCCTTTTTGGCCAAGTGCATCATTGTGGACGTTCTGCCTCTTTTCCTATGCTTTACATGCAATTCCAGTCTACCTCCTGAAATCGGATTCCTGCAATTCTGCCCCGCTTTCAAGTCCTCTTGGCAGCCTTACTTCAATATATTTTTGGACGATAGCTGTCATTTTTAACTCTGCAGGTTTGTGAATTACAGTGCCCCTGAGCTCCTTTCTTCAACTCGCTTTCTTGTGAGCTGGCCGCAACACCGCAGGATTGCTTCAGGCCCTAGTGTGGTTCCGGCATGGCACGCTGAGCCTTTGGTTAATTCCTCTTCCTGGTGGGAAATGAGAGTTAAATTTGCCCATCCAGACACCTCCAGCTAGTCTCTCATTGGTTCTCCCTATTCCTGTTCATTTTCCGCAGAAATTGCAAACTGGGCCAAACAGGAGGTTAAAGGCAGTGACTCTCCAAGTGGGGAGAGTTTTAGTAAAGCGTCTGGAATGTTGCACCTGAGTACCAGGGGACAAAAACTGAGACACATTTGAACACGTTACCCGATCACACGGTGGATCATACTCTGGGTTCCACATGCATGTTTTAGCTGAAGGAAGAATCCCTTAAACCTGGAGAGTTGAGACCCATGGAATGGGTACCATTCAATATGACTTCAAAGGTTCTGCATTTGCTCACCGAACCTCACCAATCCTATCACTGCTGCGCTTATGCCACTGTACACACGCTTGATTCTCTTTCGGAGACATATAAATCCATAGATTTTAAGATTCTTACTAGTCAGGTATATTCTTAGACGTTTAATATGGGGTGTTGAGTCCTCTTCGTTGAGCAAGGAGTAGCTCTTGTCTATTACATATTTGGCTAATGGAACGGTATCTGTGCTAATTTCAATCTCTGGTTTTATGCAGCACCCCAACTCACCTTTCCCCTTAAGCAAGCATAAGTTGGTTTTCTACATTTGAGACCCTGTTCTGTTTTGTAATTCAGTTCCTGTGTAGCCAAGTTTACATTCCGTGTAGTAGTGATATCTTATGATGTTTCTTTTTCTGTGTGACTTATCTCACTTAGAATCATCGTACCTCAATCCACTCATTATGCTGCTATGGGCCTGATGACATTGATTTCATTGCTGAGTGATATTGCATTGTACGTAAGTACCACAACTTCTTTATCCATTTTTCGCTTTCTGTGATATTGAACTTGTACCGTAAATGAGGTTCTTGTAAACAGAGCCGTCCCAAACTTTGGGGTGGCTGTGTCTTTTTGATTTTAATTTCCCTAAGCTATACGACCATAAGTGGAAGTGCCCTAGTCTCTGTTGCTTTGTTTTTTAGATGTTTCAGGAAACACCATACACTTCTCCAGAGTGGCTGTTGGCAATTTACATCCCGCCCATCAGCATAACAAGGCTCCCAGTTCTCCATGGCCTGTCCTGCCTTTCTGGATTTTATACTTTTTTCAGATGGCCCTTTTGACCGGGGGGCAGTGAGACTTCATTGTAGTGCAGATTTCCTTTGCAAGCTTGCTTGGTTGGCCAAAAAGTGCGTATGCGTTTTTTCCTGAATATATTCAGGAAAAAACGCATACGCCCTTTTTGGCCAAGTGCATCATTGTGGACGTTCTGCCTCTTTTCCTATGCTTTACATGCAATTCCAGTCTACCTCCTGAAATCGGTTTCCTGCAATCCTGCCCCGCTTTCAAGTCCTCTTGGCAGCCTTACTTCAATATATTTTTGGACGATAGCTGTCATTTTTAACTCTGCAGGTTTGTGAATTACAGTGCCCCTGAGCTCCTTTCTTCAACTCACTTTCTTGTGAGCTGGCCGCAACACCGCAGGATTGCTTCAGGCCCTAGTGTGGTTCTGGCATGGCACGCTGAGCCTTTGGTTAATTCCTCTTCCTGGTGGGAAATGAGAGTTAAATTTGCCCATCCAGACACCTCCAGCTAGTCTCTCATTGGTTCTCCCTATTCCTGTTCATTTTCCGCAGAAATTGCAAACTGGGCCAAACAGGAGGTTAAAGGCACTGACTCTCCAAGTGGGGAGAGTGTTAGTAAAGCATCTGGAATGTTGCACCCGAGTACCAGGGGACAAAAACTGAGACACATTTGAACACGTTTCCCGATCACACGGTGGATCATACTCTGGGTTCCACATGCATGTTTTAGCTGAAGGAAGAATCCCTTAAACCGGGAAAGTTGAGACCCATGGAATGGCTACCATGCAATATGACTTCAAAGGGTCTGCATTTGCTCATCAAACCTCACCAATCCTATCACTGCTGCGTTTATGCCGCTGTACACATGCTTGATTCTCTTTTGGAGACATATAAATCCATAGGTTTTAAGATTATTACTAGTCAGGTATATTCTTAGGCGATTAATATGGGGTGTAGAGTCCACTTCGTTGAGCAAGGAGTAGCTCTTGTCTATTACATATTTGGCTTATGGAATGGTATCTGTGCTAATTTCAATCTCTGGTTTTATGCAGAACCCCAACTCACCTTTCCCCTTAAGCAAGCATAAGTTGGTTTTCTACATTTGAGACCGTGTTCTGTTTTGTAATTCAGTTTCTGTGTAGCCAAGTTTACATTCCGTGTATTAGTGATATCTTATGATGTTTCTTTTTCTGTGTGACTTATCTCACTTAGAATCATCGTACCTGAATCCACTCATTATGCTGCTACGGGCCTGATGATATAGATTTCATTGCTGAGTGATATTGCATTGTACGTAAGTACCACAAATTCTTTATCCATTTTTCACCTTCTGTGATATTGAATTTGTACCGTAAATGAGGTTCTTGTAAACAGAGCCGTCCCAAACTTTGGGGTGGCTGTGTCTTTTTGATTTTAATTTCCCTAAGCTATAGGACCATAAGTGGAAGTGCCCTAGGCTCTGTTGCTTTGTTTTTTAGATGTTTCAGGAAACACCATACACTTCTCCAGAGTGGCTGTTGGTAATTTACATCCCGCCCATCAGCATAACAAGGCTCCCAGTTCTCCATGGCCTGTCCTGCCTTTCTGGATTTTACACTTTTTTCAGATGGCCCTTTTGACCTGGGGGGCAGTGAGACTTCATGGTAGTGCAGATTTCCTTTGCAAGCTTGCTTGGTTGGCCAAAAAGGGCGTATGCGTTTTTTCCTGAATATATTCAGGAAAAAACGCATACGCCCTTTTTGGCCAAGTGCATCATTGTGGACGTTCTGCCTCTTTTCCTATGCTTTACATGCAATTCCAGTCTACCTCCTGAAATCGGATTCCTGCAATTCTGCCCCGCTTTCGAGTCTTCTTGGCAGCCTTACTTCAATATATTTTTGGACGATAGCTGTCATTTATAACTCTGCAGGTTTGTGAATTACAGTGCCCCTGAGCTCCTTTCTTCAACTCGCTTTCTTGTGAGCTGAGCGCAACACCGCAGGATTGCTTCAGGCCCTAGTGTGGTTCCGGCATGGCATGCTGAGCCTTTGGTTAATTCCTCTTCCTGGTGGGAACTGAGAGTTAAATTTGCCCGTCCAGACACCTCCATCTATTCTCTCATTGGTTCTCCCTATTCCTGTTCATTTTCCGCAGAAATTGCAAACTGGGCCAAACAGGAGG
Organism: Pseudorca crassidens; assembly: GCF_039906515.1. Taxonomy (NCBI): domain Eukaryota; kingdom Metazoa; phylum Chordata; class Mammalia; order Artiodactyla; family Delphinidae; genus Pseudorca; species Pseudorca crassidens. Next base: position 166,334,175 of record NC_090296.1, read on the forward strand.
TTAAAGGCACTGACTCTCCAAGTGGAGAGAGTGTTAGTAAAGCGTCTGGAATGTTGCACCCGAGTACCAGGGGACGAAATCTGACACATTTGAACACGTTTCCCGATCACACGGTGGATCATACTCTGGGTTCCACATGCATGTTTTAGCTGAAGGAAGAATCCCTTAAACCTGGAGAGTTGAGACCCATGGAATGGGTACCATGCAATATGACTTCAAAGGGTCTGCATTTGCTCACCGAACCTCACCAATCCTATTACTGCTGCATTTATGCCTCTGTAGACACGCTTGATTCTATTTCAGAGACATATAAATCCATAGGTTTTAAGATACTTACTAGTCAGGTATATTCTTAGGCATTTAATATGGGGTGTTGAGTCCACTTTGTTGAGCAAGGAGTAGCTCTTGTCTATTACCTATTTGGCTTATGGAATGGTATCTGTGCTAATTTCAATCTCTGGTTTTATGCAGCACCCCAACTCACCTTTCCCCTTAAGCAAGCATAAGTTGGTTTTCTACATTTGAGATCCTGTTCTGTTTTGTAATTCAGTTCCTGTGTAGCCAAGTTTACATTCCGTGTATTAGTGATATCTTATGATGTTTCTTTTTCTGTGTGACTTATGTCACTTAGAATCATCGTACCTGAATCCACTCATTATGCTGCTACGGGCCTGATGACATAGATTTCATTCCTGAGTGATATTGCATTGTACGTAAGTACCACAACTTCTTTATCCATTTTTCACTTTCTGCGATATTGAACTTGTACCATAAACGAGATTCTTGTAAACAGAGCCGGCCCAAACTTTGGGGTGGCTGTGTCTTTTTGATTTTAATTTCCCTAAGCTATAGGACCATAAGTGGAAGTGCCCTAGGCTCTGTTGCTTTGTTTTGTAGATGTTTCAGGAAACACCATACACTTCTCCAGAGTGGCTGTTGGCAATTTACATCCCGCCCATCAGCATAACAAGGCTCCCAGTTCTCCATGGCCTGTCCTGCCTTTCTGGATTTTATACTTTTTTCAGATGGCCCTTTTGACCGGGGGGCAGTGAGACTTCATTGTAGTGCAGATTTCCTTTGCAAGCTTGCTTGGTTGGCCAAAAAGGGCGTATGCGTTTTTTCCTGAATATATTCAGGAAAAAACGCATACGCCCTTTTTGGCCAAGTGCATCATTGTGGACGTTCTGCCTCTTTTCCTATGCTTTACATGCAATTCCAGTCTACCTCCTGAAATCGGATTCCTGCAATTCTGCCCTGCTTTCAAGTCCTCTTGGCAGCCTTACTTCAATATATTTTTGGACGATAGCTGTCATTTTTAACTCTGCAGGTTTGTGAATTACAGTGCCCCTGAGCTCCTTTCTTCAACTCGCTTTCTTGTGAGCTGGCCGCAACACCGCAGGATTGCTTCAGGCCCTAGTGTGGTTCCGGCATGGCACGCTGAGCCTTTGGTTAATTCCTCTTCCTGGTGGGAAATGAGAGTTAAATTTGCCCATCCAGACACCTCCAGCTAGTCTCTCATTGGTTCTCCCTATTCCTGTTCATTTTCCGCAGAAATTGCAAACTGGGCCAAACAGGAGGTTAAAGGCAGTGACTCTCCAAGTGGGGAGAGTTTTAGTAAAGCGTCTGGAATGTTGCACCTGAGTACCAGGGGACAAAAACTGAGACACATTTGAACACGTTACCCGATCACACGGTGGATCATACTCTGGGTTCCACATGCATGTTTTAGCTGAAGGAAGAATCCCTTAAACCTGGAGAGTTGAGACCCATGGAATGGGTACCATTCAATATGACTTCAAAGGTTCTGCATTGGCTCACCGAACCTCACCAATCCTATCACTGCTGCGCTTATGCCACTGTACACACGCTTGATTCTCTTTCGGAGACATATAAATCCATAGATTTTAAGATTCTTACTAGTCAGGTATATTCTTAGAAGTTTAATATGGGGTGTTGAGTCCTCTTCGTTGAGCAAGGAGTAGCTCTTGTCTATTACATATTTGGCTAATGGAACGGTATCTGTGCTAATTTCAATCTCTGGTTTTATGCAGCACCCCAACTCACCTTTCCCCTTAAGCAAGCATAAGTTGGTTTTCTACATTTGAGACCCTGTTCTGTTTTGTAATTCAGTTCCTCTGTAGCCAAGTTTACATTCCGTGTAGTAGTGATATCTTATGATGTTTCTTTTTCTGTGTGACTTATCTCACTTAGAATCATCGTACCTCAATCCACTCATTATGCTGCTATGGGCCTGATGACATTGATTTCATTGCTGAGTGATATTGCATTGTACGTAAGTACCACAACTTCTTTATCCATTTTTCGCTTTCTGTGATATTGAACTTGTACCGTAAATGAGGTTCTTGTAAACAGAGCCGTCCCAAACTTTGGGGTGGCTGTGTCTTTTTGATTTTAATTTCCCTAAGCTATACGACCATAAGTGGAAGTGCCCTAGTCTCTGTTGCTTTGTTTTTTAGATGTTTCAGGAAACACCATACACTTCTCCAGAGTGGCTGTTGGCAATTTACATCCCGCCCATCAGCATAACAAGGCTCCCAGTTCTCCATGGCCTGTCCTGCCTTTCTGGATTTTATACTTTTTTCAGATGGCCCTTTTGACCGGGGGGCAGTGAGACTTCATTGTAGTGCAGATTTCCTTTGCAAGCTTGCTTGGTTGGCCAAAAAGTGCGTATGCGTTTTTTCCTGAATATATTCAGGAAAAAACGCATACGCCCTTTTTGGCCAAGTGCATCATTGTGGACGTTCTGCCTCTTTTCCTATGCTTTACATGCAATTCCAGTCTACCTCCTGAAATCGGTTTCCTGCAATCCTGCCCCGCTTTCAAGTCCTCTTGGCAGCCTTACTTCAATATATTTTTGGACGATAGCTGTCATTTTTAACTCTGCAGGTTTGTGAATTACAGTGCCCCTGAGCTCCTTTCTTCAACTCACTTTCTTGTGAGCTGGCCGCAACACCGCAGGATTGCTTCAGGCCCTAGTGTGGTTCTGGCATGGCACGCTGAGCCTTTGGTTAATTCCTCTTCCTGGTGGGAAATGAGAGTTAAATTTGCCCATCCAGACACCTCCAGCTAGTCTCTCATTGGTTCTCCCTATTCCTGTTCATTTTCCACAGAAATTGCAAACTGGGCCAAACAGGAGGTTAAAGGCACTGACTCTCCAAGTGGGGAGAGTGTTAGTAAAGCGTCTGGAATGTTGCACCCGAGTACCAGGGGACAAAAACTGAGACACATTTGAACACGTTTCCCGATCACACGGTGGATCATACTCTGGGTTCCACATGCATGTTTTAGCTGAAGGAAGAATCCCTTAAACCTGGAGAGTTGAGACCCATGGAATGGGTACCATTCAATATGACTTCAAAGGTTCTGCATTGGCTCACCGAACCTCACCAATCCTATCACTGCTGCGCTTATGCCACTGTACACACGCTTGATTCTCTTTCGGAGACATATAAATCCATAGGTTTTAAGATTCTTACTAGTCAGGTATATTCTTAGACGTTTAATATGGGGTGTTGAGTCCTCTTCGTTGAGCAAGGAGTAGCTCTTGTCTATTGCATATTTGGCTTATGGAACGGTATCTGTGCTAATTTCAATCTCTGGTTTTATGCAGCACCCCAACTCACCTTTCCCCTTAAGCAAGCATAAGTTGGTTTTCTACATTTGAGACCCTGTTCTGTTTTGTAATTCAGTTCCTGTGTAGCCAAGTTTACATTCCGTGTAGTAGTGATATCTTATGATGTTTCTTTTTCTGTGTGACTTATCTCACTTAGAATCATCGTACCTGAATCCACTCATTATGCTGCTACGGGCCTGATGATATAGATTTCATTGCTGAGTGATATTGCATTGTACGTAAGTACCACAACTTCTTTATCCATTTTTCGCTTTCTGTGATATTGAACTTGTACCGTAAACGAGGTTCTTGTAAACAGAGCCGTCCCAAACTTTGGGGTGGCTGTGTCTTTTTGATTTTAATTTCCCTAAGCTACAGGACCATAAGTGGCAGTGCCCTAGGCTCTGTTGCTTTGTTTTTTAGCTGTTTCAGGAAACACCATACACTTCTCCAGAGTGGCTGTTGGCAATTTACATCCCGCCCATCAGCATAACAAGGCTCCCAGTTCTCCATGGCCTGTCCGGCCTTTCTGGATTTTATATTTTTTTCAGATGGCCCTTTTGACAGGGGGGCAGTGAGACTTCATTGTAGTGCAGATTTTCTTTGCAAGCTTGCTTGGTTGGCCAAAAAGGGCGTATGCGTTTTTTTCTGAATATATTCAGGAAAAAATGCATACGCCCTTTTTGGCCAAGTGCATCATTGTGGACGTTCTGCCTCTTTTCCTATGCTTTACATGCAATTCCAGTCTACCTCCTGAAATCGGTTTCCTGCAATTCTGCCCCGCTTTCAAGTCCTCTTGGCAGCCTTACTTCAATATATTTTTGGACGAGAGCTGTCATTTTTAACTCTGCAGGTTTGTGAATTACAGTGCCCCTGAGCTCCTTTCTTCAACTCGCTTTCTTGTGAGCTGGCCGCAACACCGCAGGATTGCTTCAGGCCCTAGTGTGGTTCCGGCATGGCATGCTGAGCCTTTGGTTAATTCCTCTTCCTGGTGGGAAATGAGAGTTAAATTTGCCCGTCCAGACACCTCCATCTAGTCTCTCATTGGTTCTCCCTATTCCTGTTCATTTTCCGCAGAAATTGCAAACTGGGCCAAACAGGAGGTTAAAGGCACTGATTCTCCAAGTGGGGAGAGTGTTAGTAAAGCGTCTGGAATGTTGCACCCGAGTACCAGGGGACGAAATCTGACACATTTGAACACCATTCCCGATCACACGGTGGATCATACTCTGGGTTCCACATGCATGTTTTAGCTGAAGGAAGAATCCCTTAAACCTGGAGAGTTGAGACCCATGGAATGGGTACCATGCAATATGACTTCAAAGGGTCTGCATTTGCTCACCGAACCTCACCAATCCTATTACTGCTGCATTTATGCCTCTGTAGACACGCTTGATTCTCTTTCGGAGACATATAAATCCATAGGTTTTAAGATTCTTACTAGTCAGGTATATTCTTAGACGTTTAATATGGGGTGTTGAGTCCTCTTCGTTGAGCAAGGAGTAGCTCTTGTCTATTACCTATTTGGCTTATGGAATGGTATCTGTGCTAATTTCAATCTCTGGTTTTATGCAGCACCCCAACACACCTTTCCCCTTAAGCAAGCATAAGTTGGTTTTCTACATTTGAGATCCTGTTCTGTTTTGTAATTCAGTTCCTGTGTAGCCAAGTTTACATTCCGTGTATTAGTGATATCTTATGATGTTTCTTTTTCTGTGTGACTTATTTCACTTAGAATCATCGTACCTGAATCCACTCATTATGCTGCTACGGGACTGATGACATAGATTTCATTCCTGAGTGATATTGCATTGTACGTAAGTACCACAACTTCTTTATCCATTTTTCACTTTCTGCGATATTGAACTTGTACCATAAACGAGATTCTTGTAAACAGAGCCGGCCCAAACTTTGGGGTGGCTGTGTCTTTTTGATTTTAATTTCCCTAAGCTATAGGACCATAAGTGGAAGTGCCCTAGGCTCTGTTGCTTTGTTTATTAGATGTTTCAGGAAACACCATACACTTCTCCAGAGTGGCTGTTGGCAATATACATTCCGCCCATCAGCATAACAAGGCTCCCAGTTCTCCATGGCCTGTCCTGCCTTTCTGGATGTTATACTTTTTTCAGATGGCCCTTTTGACCGGGGGGCAGTGAGACTTCATTGTAGTGCAGATTTCCTTTGCAAGCTTGCTTGGTTGGCCAAAAAGGGCGTATGCGTTTTTTCCTGAATATATTCAGGAAAAAACGCATACGCCCTTTTTGACCAAGTGCATCATTGTGGACGTTCTGCCTCTTTTCCTATGCTTTACATGCAATTCCAGTCTACCTCCTGAAATCGGTTTCCTGCAATCCTGCCCCGCTTTCAAGTCCTCTTGGCAGCCTTACTTCAATATAATTTTGGACGATAGCTGTCATTTTTAACTCTGCATGTTTGTGAATTACAGTGCCCCTGAGCTCCTTTCTTCAACTCACTTTCTTGTGAGCTGGCCGCAACACTGCAGGATTGCTTCAGGCCCTAGTGTGGTTCCGGCATGGCACGCTGAGCCTTTGGTTAATTCCACTTCCTGGTGGGAAATGAGAGTTAAATTTGCCCATCCAGACACCTCCAGCTAGTCTCTCATTGGTTCTCCCTATTCCTGTTCATTTTCCACAGAAATTGCAAACTGGGCCAAACAGGAGGTTAAAGGCACTGACTCTCCAAGTGGGGAGAGTGTTAGTAAAGCGTCTGGAATGTTGCACCCGAGTACCAGGGGACAAAAACTGAGACACATTTGAACACGTTTCCCGATCACACGGTGGATCATACTCTGGGTTCCACATGCATGTTTTAGCTGAAGGAAGAATCCCTTAAACCTGGAGAGTTGAGACCCATGGAATGGCTACCATGCAATATGACTTCAAAGGGTCTGCATTTGCTCATCAAACCTCACCAATCCTATCACTGCTGCGTTTATGCCGCTGTACACATGCTTGATTCTCTTTTGGAGACATATAAATCCATAGGTTTCAAGATTCTTACTAGTCAGGTATATTCTTAGACGTTTAATATGGGGTGTTGAGTCCACTTCGTTGAGCAAGGAGTAGCTCTTGTCTATTACATACTTGGCTTATGGAACGGTATCTGTGCTAATTTCAATCTCTGGTTTTATGCAGCACCCCAACTCACCTTTCCCCTTAAGCAAGCATAGGTTGGTTTTCTACATTTGACACCCTGTTCTGTTTTGTAATTCAGTTCCTGTGTAGCCAAGTTTACATTCCATGTATTAGTGATATCTTATGATGTTTCTTTTTCTGTGTGACTTATGTCACTTAGAATCATCGTACCTGAATCCACTCATTATGCTGCTATGGGCCTGATGACATAGATTTCATTCCTGAGTGATATTGCATTGTACGTAAGTACCACAACTTCTTTATCCATTTTTCACTTTCTGCGATATTGAACTTGTACCATAAACGAGATTCTTGTAAACAGAGCCGGCCCAAACTTTGGGGTGGCTGTGTCTTTTTGATTTTAATTTCCCTAAGCTATAGGACCATAAGTGGAAGTGCCCTAGGCTCTGTTGCTTTGTTTTTTAGATGTTTCAGGAAACACCATACACTTCTCCAGAGTGGCTGTTGGCAATTTACATCCCGCCCATCAGCATAACAAGGCTCCCAATTCTCCATGGCCTGTCCTGCCTTTCTGGATTTTACACATTTTTCAGATGACCCTTTTGACCGGGGGGCAGTGAGACTTCATTGTACTGCAGATTTCCTTTGCAAGCTTGCTTGGTTGGCCAAAAAGGGCGTATGCGTTTTTTCCTGAATATATTCAGGAAAAAACGCATACACCCTTTTTGGCCAAGTGCATCATTGTGGACGTTCTGCCTCTTTTCCTATGCTTTACATGCAATTCCAGTCTACCTCCTGAAATCGGATTCCTGCAATTCTGCCCCGCTTTCGAGTCCTCTTGGCAGCCTTACTTCAATATATTTTTGGACGATAGCTGTCATTTATAACTCTGCAGGTTTGTGAATTACAGTGCCCCTGAGCTCCTTTCTTCAATTCGCTTTCTTGTGAGCTGGCCGCAACACCGCAGGATTGCTTCAGGCCCTAGTGTGGTTCCGGCATGGCACGCTGAGCCTTTGGTTAATTCCTCTTCCTGGTGGGAAATGAGAGTTAAATTTGCCCGTCCAGACACCTCCAGCTAGTCTCTCATTGGTTCTCCCCATTCCTGTTCATTTTCCGCAGAAATGGCAAACTGGGCCAAACAGGAGGTTAAAGGCACTGACTCTCCAAGTGGAGAGAGTTTTAGTAAAGCGTCTGGAATGTTGCACCCGAGTACCAGGGGACAAAAACTGAGACACATTTGAACACGTTTCCCGATCACACGGTCGATCATACTCTGGGTTCAACATGCATGTTTTAGCTGAAGGAAGAATCCCTTAAACCTGGAGAGTTGAGACCCATGGAATGGTTACCATTCAATATGACTTCAAAGGTTCTGCATTGGCTCACCGAACCTCACCAATCCTATCACTGCTGCGCTTATGCCACTGTACACACGCTTGATTCTCTTTCGGAGACATATAAATCCATAGATTTTAAGATTCTTACTAGTCAGGTATATTCTTAGACGTTTAATATGGGGTGTTGAGTCCTCTTCGTTGAGCAAGGAGTAGCTCTTGTCTATTACATATTTGGCTTATGGAATGGTATCTGTGCTAATTTCAATCTCTGGTTTTATGCAGAACCCCAACTCACCTTTCCCCTTAAGCAAGCATAAGTTGGTTTTCTACATTTGAGACCGTGTTCTGTTTTGTAATTCAGTTTCTGTGTAGCCAAGTTTACATTCCGTGTAGTAGTGATATCTTATGATGTTTCTTTTTCTGTGTGACTTATCTCACTTAGAATCATCGTACCTGAATCCACTCATTATGCTGCTACGGGCCTGATGATATAGATTTCATTGCTGAGTGATATTGCATTGTACGTAAGTACCACAAATTCTTTATCCATTTTTCACCTTCTGTGATATTGAATTTGTACTGTAAATGAGGTTCTTGTAAACAGAGCCGTCCCAAACTTTGGGGTGGCTGTGTCTTTTTGATTTTAATTTCCCTAAGCTATAGGACCATAAGTGGAAGTGCCCTAAGCTCTGTTGCTTTGTTTTTTAGATGTTTCAGGAAACACCATACACTTCTCCAGAGTGGCTGTTGGCAATTTACATCCCGCCCATCAGCATAACAATGCTCCCAGTTCTCCATGACCTGTCCTGCCTTTCTGGATTTTACACTTTTTTCAGATGGCCCTTTTGACCGGGGGGCAGTGAGACTTCATGGTAGTGCAGATTTCCTTTGCAAGCTTGCTTGGTTGGCCAAAAAGGGCGTATGCGTTTTTTCCTGAATATATTCAGGAAAAAACGCATACGCCCTTTTTGGCCAAGTGCATCATTGTGGACGTTCTGCCTCTTTTCCTATGCTTTACATGCAATTCCAGTCTACCTCCTGAAATCGGTTTCCTGCAATTCTGCCCCGCTTTCAAGTCCTCTTGGCAGCCTTACTTCAATATATTTTTGGACGATAGCTGTCATTTTTAACTCTGCAGGTTTGTGAATTACAGTGCCCCTGAGCTCCTTTCTTCAACTCACTTTCTTGTGAGCTTGCCGCAACACCGCAGGATTGCTTCAGGCCCTAGTGTGGTTCCGGCATGGCACGCTGAGCCTTTGGTTAATTCCTCTTCCTGGTGGGAAATGAGAGTTAAATTTGCCCATCCAGACACCTCCAGCTAGTCTCTCATTGGTTCTCCCTATTCCTGTTCATTTTCCACAGAAATTGCAAACTGGGCCAAACAGGAGGTTAAGGGCACTGACTCACCAAGTGGGGAGAGTGTTAGTAAAGCGTCTGGAATGTTGCACCCGAGTACCAGGGGACAAAAACTGAGACACATTTGAACACGTTTCCCGATCACACGGTGGATCATACTCTGGGTTCCACATGCATGTTTTAGCTGAAGGAAGAATCCCTTAAACCTGGAGAGTTGAGACCCATGGAATGGCTACCATGCAATATGACTTCAAAGGGTCTGCATTTGCTCATCAAACCTCACCAATCCTATCACTGCTGCGTTTATGCCGCTGTACACATGCTTGATTCTCTTTTGGAGACATATAAATCCATAGGTTTTAAGATTCTTACTAGTCAGGTATATTCTTAGACGTTTAATATGGGGTGTAGAGTCCACTTCGTTGAGCAAGGAGTAGCTCTTGTCTATTACGTATTTGGCTTATGGAACGGTATCTGTGCTAATTTCAATCTCTGGTTTTATGCAGCACCCCAACTCACCTTTCCCCTTAAGCAAGCATAAGTTGGTTTTCTACATTTGAGATCCTGTTCTGTTTTGTAATTCAGTTCCTGTGTAGCCAAGTTTACATTCCATGTATTAGTGATATCTTATGATGTTTCTTTTTCTGTGTGACTTATCTCACTTAGAATCATCGTACCTCAATCCACTCATTATGCTGCTACGGGCCTGATGACATAGATTTCATTCCTGAGTGATATTGCATTGTACGTAAGTACCACAACTTCTTTATCCATTTTTCACTTTCTGCGATATTGAACTTGTACCGTAAACGAGGTTCTTGTAAACAGAGCCGTCCCATACTTTGGGGTGGCTGTGTCTTTTTGATTTTAATTTCCCTAAGCTATAGGACCATAAGTGGAAGTGCCCTAGGCTCTGTTGCTTTGTTTTTTAGATGTTTCAGGAAACACCATACACTTCTCCAGAGTGGCTGTTGGCAATTTACATCCCGCCCATCAGCATAACAAGGCTCCCAGTTCTCCATGGCCTGTCCGGGCTTTCTGGATTTTAAACTTTTTTCAGATGGCCCTTTTGACTGGGGGGCAGTGAGACTTCATTGTAGTGCAGATTTCCTTTGCAAGCTTGCTTGGTTGGCCAAAAAGGGCGTATGCGTTTTTTCCTGAATATATTCAGGAAAAAACGCATACGCCCTTTTTGGCCAAGTGCATCATTGTGGACGTTCTGCCTCTTTTCCTATGCTTTACATGCAATTCCAGTCTACCTCCTGAAATCGGTTTCCTGCAATTCTGCCCCGTTTTCAAGTCCTCTTGGCAGCCTTACTTCAATATATTTTTGGACGATAGCTGTCATTTATAACTCTGCAGGTTTGTGAATTACAGTGCCGCTGAGCTCTTTTCTTCAACTCGCTTTCTTCTGAGATGGCCGCAACACCGCAGGATTGCTTCAGGCCTTAGTGTCGTTCCGGCATGGCACGCTGAGCCTTTGGTTAATTCCTCTTCCTGGTGGGAAATGAGAGTTAAATTTGCCCGTCCAGACACCTCCAGCTAGTCTCTCACTGGTTCTCCCTATTCCTGTTCATCTTCCGCAAATATTGCAAACTGGGCCAAACAGGAGGTTAAAGGCACTGACTCTCCAAGTGGGGAGAGTGTTAGTAAAGCGTCTGGAATGTTGCACCCGAGTACCAGGGGACAAAACCTGAGACACATTTGAACACGTTTCCCGATCACATGGTGGATCATACTCTGGGTTCCACATGCATGTTTTAGCTGAAGGAAGAATCCCTTAAACCTGGAGAGTTGAGACCCATGGAATGGGTACCATTCAATATGACTTCAAAGGTTCTGCATTGGCTCACCGAACCTCACCAATCCTATCACTGCTGCGCTTATGCCACTGTACACACCCTTGATTCTCTTTCGGAGACATATAAATCCATAGGTTTTAAGATTCTTCCTAGTCAGGTATATTCTTAGATGTTTAATATGGGGTGTTGAGTCCTCTTCGTTGAGCAAGGAGTAGCTCTTGTCTATTACATATTTGGCTTATGGAATGGTATCTGTGCTAATTTCAATCTCTGGTTTTATGCAGCACCCCAACTCACCTTTCCCCTTAAGCAAGCATAAGATGGTTTTCTACATTTGAGACCTTGTTCTGTTTTGTAATTCAGTTCCTGTGTAGCCAAGTTTACATTCCGTGTATTAGTGATATCTTATGATGTTTCTTTTTCTGTGTGACTTACCTCACTTAGAATCATCGTACCTGAATCCACTCATTATGCTGCTATGGGCCTGATGACATAGATTTCATTGCTGAGTGATATTGCATTGTACGTAAGTACCACAACTTCTTTATCCATTTTTCGCTTTCTGTGATATTGAACTTGTACCGTAAACGAGGTTCTTGTAAACAGAGCCGTCCCAAACTTTGGGGTGGCTGTGTCTTTTTGATTTTAATTTCCCTAAGCTATACGACCATAAGTGGAAGTGCCCTAGCCTCTGTTGCTTTGTTTTTTAGATGTTTCAGGAAACACCATACACTTCTCCAGAGTGGCTGTTGGCAATTTACATCCCGCCCATCAGCATAACAAGGCTCCCAGTTCTCCATGGCCTGTCCGGCCTTTCTGGATTTTACACTTTTTTCAGATGGCCCTTTTGACTGGGGGGCAGTGAGACTTCATTGTAGTGCAGATTTCCTTTGCAAGCTTGCTTGGTTGGCCAAAAAGTGCGTATGCGTTTTTTCCTGAATATATTCAGGAAAAAACGCATATGCCCTTTTTGGCCAAGTGCATCATTGTGGACGTTCTGCCTCTTTTCCTATGCTTTACATGCAATTCCAGTCTACCTCCTGAAATCGGATTCCTGCAATTCTGCCCCGCTTTCAAGTCCTCTTGGCAGCCTTACTTCAATATATTTTTGGACGAGAGCTGTCATTTTTAACTCTGCAGGTTTGTGAATTACAGTGCCCCTGAGCTCCTTTCTTCAACTCGCTTTCTTGTGAGCTGGCCGCAACACCGCAGGATTGCTTCAGGCCCTAGTGTGGTTCCGGCATGGCATGCTGAGCCTTTGGTTAATTCCTCTTCCTGGTGGGAAATGAGAGTTAAATTTGCCCGTCCAGACACCTCCAGCTAGTCTCTCATTGGTTCTCCCTATTCCTGTTCATTTTCCGCAGAAATTGCAAACTGGGCCAAACAGGAGGTTAAAGGCACTGATTCTCCAAGTGGGGAGAGTGTTAGTAAAGCGTCTGGAATGTTGCACCCGAGTACCAGGGGACGAAATCTGACACATTTGAACACGTTTCCCGATCACACGGTGGATCATACTCTGGGTTCCACATGCATGTTTTAGCTGAAGGAAGAATCCCTTAAACCTGGAGAGTTGAGACCCATGGAATGGCTACCATGCAATATGACTTCAAAGGGTCTGCATTTGCTCATCAAACCTCACCAATCCTATCACTGCTGCGTTTATGCCGCTGTACACATGCTTGATTCTCTTTTGGAGACATATAAATCCATAGGTTTCAAGATTCTTACTAGTCAGGTATATTCTTAGACGTTTAATATGGGGTGTTGAGTCCACTTCGTTGAGCAAGGAGTAGCTCTTGTCTATTACATACTTGGCTTATGGAACGGTATCTGTGCTAATTTCAATCTCTGGTTTTATGCAGCACCCCAACTCACCTTTCCCCTTAAGCAAGCATAGGTTGGTTTTCTACATTTGACACCCTGTTCTGTTTTGTAATTCAGTTCCTGTGTAGCCAAGTTTACATTCCATGTATTAGTGATATCTTATGATGTTTCTTTTTCTGTGTGACTTATGTCACTTAGAATCATCGTACCTGAATCCACTCATTATGCTGCTACGGGCCTGATGACATAGATTTCATTCCTGAGTGATATTGCATTGTACGTAAGTACCACAACTTCTTTATCCATTTTTCACTTTCTGCGATATTGAACTTGTACCATAAACGAGATTCTTGTAAACAGAGCCGGCCCAAACTTTGGGGTGGCTGTGTCTTTTTGATTTTAATTTCCCTAAGCTATAGGACCATAAGTGGAAGTGCCCTAGGCTCTGTTGCTTTGTTTTTTAGATGTTTCAGGAAACACCATACACTTCTCCAGAGTGGCTGTTGGCAATTTACATCCCGCCCATCAGCATAACAAGGCTCCCAATTCTCCATGGCCTGTCCTGCCTTTCTGGATTTTACACATTTTTCAGATGACCCTTTTGACCGGGGGGCAGTGAGACTTCATTGTACTGCAGATTTCCTTTGCAAGCTTGCTTGGTTGGCCAAAAAGGGCGTATGCGTTTTTTCCTGAATATATTCAGGAAAAAACGCATACACCCTTTTTGGCCAAGTGCATCATTGTGGACGTTCTGCCTCTTTTCCTATGCTTTACATGCAATTCCAGTCTACCTCCTGAAATCGGATTCCTGCAATTCTGCCCCGCTTTCGAGTCCTCTTGGCAGCCTTACTTCAATATATTTTTGGACGATAGCTGTCATTTATAACTCTGCAGGTTTGTGAATTACAGTGCCCCTGAGCTCCTTTCTTCAATTCGCTTTCTTGTGAGCTGGCCGCAACACCGCAGGATTGCTTCAGGCCCTAGTGTGGTTCCGGCATGGCACGCTGAGCCTTTGGTTAATTCCTCTTCCTGGTGGGAAATGAGAGTTAAATTTGCCCGTCCAGACACCTCCAGCTAGTCTCTCATTGGTTCTCCCTATTCCTGTTCATTTTCCGCAGAAATGGCAAACTGGGCCAAACAGGAGGTTAAAGGCACTGACTCTCCAAGTGGAGAGAGTTTTAGTAAAGCGTCTGGAATGTTGCACCCGAGTACCAGGGGACAAAAACTGAGACACACTTGAACACGTTTCCCGATCACACGGTGGATCATACTCTGGGTTCAACATGCATGTTTTAGCTGAAGGAAGAATCCCTTAAACCTGGAGAGTTGAGACCCATGGAATGGTTACCATTCAATATGACTTCAAAGGTTCTGCATTGGCTCACCGAACCTCACCAATCCTATCACTGCTGCGCTTATGCCACTGTACACACGCTTGATTCTCTTTCGGAGACATATAAATCCATAGATTTTAAGATTCTTACTAGTCAGGTATATTCTTAGACGTTTAATATGGGGTGTTGAGTCCTCTTCGTTGAGCAAGGAGTAGCTCTTGTCTATTACATATTTGGCTTATGGAATGGTATCTGTGCTAATTTCAATCTCTGGTTTTATGCAGAACCCCAACTCACCTTTCCCCTTAAGCAAGCATAAGTTGGTTTTCTACATTTGAGACCGTGTTCTGTTTTGTAATTCAGTTTCTGTGTAGCCAAGTTTACATTCCGTGTAGTAGTGATATCTTATGATGTTTCTTTTTCTGTGTGACTTATCTCACTTAGAATCATCGTACCTGAATCCACTCATTATGCTGCTACGGGCCTGATGATATAGATTTCATTGCTGAGTGATATTGCATTGTACGTAAGTACCACAAATTCTTTATCCATTTTTCACCTTCTGTGATATTGAATTTGTACTGTAAATGAGGTTCTTGTAAACAGAGCCGTCCCAAACTTTGGGGTGGCTGTGTCTTTTTGATTTTAATTTCCCTAAGCTATAGGACCATAAGTGGAAGTGCCCTAGGCTCTGTTGCTTTGTTTTTTAGATGTTTCAGGAAACACCATACACTTCTCCAGAGTGGCTGTTGGCAATTTACATCCCGCCCATCAGCATAACAATGCTCCCAGTTCTCCATGACCTGTCCTGCCTTTCTGGATTTTACACTTTTTTCAGATGGCCCTTTTGACCGGGGGGCAGTGAGACTTCATGGTAGTGCAGATTTCCTTTGCAAGCTTGCTTGGTTGGCCAAAAAGGGCGTATGCGTTTTTTCCTGAATATATTCAGGAAAAAACGCATACGCCCTTTTTGGCCAAGTGCATCATTGTGGACGTTCTGCCTCTTTTCCTATGCTTTACATGCAATTCCAGTCTACCTCCTGAAATCGGTTTCCTGCAATTCTGCCCCGCTTTCAAGTCCTCTTGGCAGCCTTACTTCAATATATTTTTGGACGATAGCTGTCATTTTTAACTCTGCAGGTTTGTGAATTACAGTGCCCCTGAGCTCCTTTCTTCAACTCACTTTCTTGTGAGCTGGCCGCAACACCGCAGGATTGCTTCAGGCCCTAGTGTGGTTCCGGCATGGCACGCTGAGCCTTTGGTTAATTCCTCTTCCTGGTGGGAAATGAGAGTTAAATTTGCCCATCCAGACACCTCCAGCTAGTCTCTCATTGGTTCTCCCTATTCCTGTTCATTTTCCACAGAAATTGCAAACTGGGCCAAACAGGAGGTTAAGGGCACTGACTCACCAAGTGGGGAGAGTGTTAGTAAAGCGTCTGGAATGTTGCACCCGAGTACCAGGGGACAAAAACTGAGACACATTTGAACACGTTTCCCGATCACACGGTGGATCATACTCTGGGTTCCACATGCATGTTTTAGCTGAAGGAAGAATCCCTTAAACCTGGAGAGTTGAGACCCATGGAATGGCTACCATGCAATATGACTTCAAAGGGTCTGCATTTGCTCATCAAACCTCACCAATCCTATCACTGCTGCGTTTATGCCGCTGTACACATGCTTGATTCTCTTTTGGAGACATATAAATCCATAGGTTTTAAGATTCTTACTAGTCAGGTATATTCTTAGACGTTTAATATGGGGTGTAGAGTCCACTTCGTTGAGCAAGGAGTAGCTCTTGTCTATTACATATTTGGCTTATGGAACGGTATCTGTGCTAATTTCAATCTCTGGTTTTATGCAGCACCCCAACTCACCTTTCCCCTTAAGCAAGCATAAGTTGGTTTTCTACATTTGAGATCCTGTTCTGTTTTGTAATTCAGTTCCTGTGTAGCCAAGTTTACATTCCATGTATTAGTGATATCTTATGATGTTTCTTTTTCTGTGTGACTTATCTCACTTAGAATCATCGTACCTCAATCCACTCATTATGCTGCTACGGGCCTGATGACATAGATTTCATTCCTGAGTGATATTGCATTGTACATAAGTACCACAACTTCTTTATCCATTTTTCACTTTCTGCGATATTGAACTTGTACCGTAAACGAGGTTCTTGTAAACAGAGCCGTCCCATACTTTGGGGTGGCTGTGTCTTTTTGATTTTAATTTCCCTAAGCTATAGGACCATAAGTGGAAGTGCCCTAGGCTCTGTTGCTTTGTTTTTTAGATGTTTCAGGAAACACCATACACTTCTCCAGAGTGGCTGTTGGCAATTTACATCCCGCCCATCAGCATAACAAGGCTCCCAGTTCTCCATGGCCTGTCCGGGCTTTCTGGATTTTAAACTTTTTTCAGATGGCCCTTTTGACTGGGGGGCAGTGAGACTTCATTGTAGTGCAGATTTCCTTTGCAAGCTTGCTTGGTTGGCCAAAAAGGGCGTATGCGTTTTTTCCTGAATATATTCAGGAAAAAACGCATACGCCCTTTTTGGCCAAGTGCATCATTGTGGACGTTCTGCCTCTTTTCCTATGCTTTACATGCAATTCCAGTCTACCTCCTGAAATCGGTTTCCTGCAATTCTGCCCCGTTTTCAAGTCCTCTTGGCAGCCTTACTTCAATATATTTTTGGACGATAGCTGTCATTTTTAACTCTGCAGGTTTCTGAATTACAGTGCCCCTGAGCTCCTTTCTTCAACTCGCTTTCTTGTGAGCTGGCCGCAACACCGCAGGATTGCTTCAGGCCCTAGTGTGGTTCCGGCATGGCACGCTGAGCCTTTGGTTAATTCCTCTTCCTGGTGGGAAATGAGAGTTAAATTTGCCCGTCCAGACACCTCCAGCTAGTCTCTCATTGGTTCTCCCTATTCCTGTTCATTTTCCGCAGAAATTGCAAACTGGGCCAAACAGGAGGTTAAAGGCAGTGACTCTCCAAGTGGGGAGAGTTTTAGTAAAGCGTCTGGAATGTTGCACCTGAGTACCAGGGGACAAAAACTGAGACACATTTGAACACGTTACCCGATCACACGGTGGATCATACTCTGGGTTCCACATGCATGTTTTAGCTGAAGGAAGAATCCCTTAAACCTGGAGAGTTGAGACCCATGGAATGGGTACCATTCAATATGACTTCAAAGGTTCTGCATTGGCTCACCGAACCTCACCAATCCTATCACTGCTGCGCTTATGCCACTGTACACACGCTTGATTCTCTTTCGGAGACATATAAATCCATAGATTTTAAGATTCTTACTAGTCAGGTATATTCTTAGACGTTTAATATGGGGTGTTGAGTCCTCTTCGTTGAGCAAGGAGTAGCTCTTGTCTATTACATATTTGGCTAATGGAACGGTATCTGTGCTAATTTCAATCTCTGGTTTTATGCAGCACCCCAACTCACCTTTCCCCTTAAGCAAGCATAAGTTGGTTTTCTACATTTGAGACCCTGTTCTGTTTTGTAATTCAGTTCCTGTGTAGCCAAGTTTACATTCCGTGTAGTAGTGATATCTTATGATGTTTCTTTTTCTGTGTGACTTATCTCACTTAGAATCATCGTACCTCAATCCACTCATTATGCTGCTATGGGCCTGATGACATTGATTTCATTGCTGAGTGATATTGCATTGTACGTAAGTACCACAACTTCTTTATCCATTTTTCGCTTTCTGTGATATTGAACTTGTACCGTAAATGAGGTTCTTGTAAACAGAGCCGTCCCAAACTTTGGGGTGGCTGTGTCTTTTTGATTTTAATTTCCCTAAGCTATACGACCATAAGTGGAAGTGCCCTAGTCTCTGTTGCTTTGTTTTTTAGATGTTTCAGGAAACACCATACACTTCTCCAGAGTGGCTGTTGGCAATTTACATCCCGCCCATCAGCATAACAAGGCTCCCAG
Organism: Pseudorca crassidens; assembly: GCF_039906515.1. Taxonomy (NCBI): domain Eukaryota; kingdom Metazoa; phylum Chordata; class Mammalia; order Artiodactyla; family Delphinidae; genus Pseudorca; species Pseudorca crassidens. The sequence continues at coordinate 166,352,530 of NC_090296.1, forward strand.
TTCTCCATGGCCTGTCCTGCCTTTCTGGATTTTATACTTTTTTCAGATGGCCCTTTTGACCGGGGGGCAGTGAGACTTCATTGTAGTGCAGATTTCCTTTGCAAGCTTGTTTGGTTGGCCAAAAAGTGCGTATGCGTTTTTTCCTGAATATATTCAGGAAAAAACGCATACGCCCTTTTTGGCCAAGTGCATCATTGTGGACGTTCTGCCTCTTTTCCTATGCTTTACATGCAATTCCAGTCTACCTCCTGAAATCGGTTTCCTGCAATCCTGCCCCGCTTTCAAGTCCTCTTGGCAGCCTTACTTCAATATATTTTTGGACGATAGCTGTCATTTTTAACTCTGCAGGTTTGTGAATTACAGTGCCCCTGAGCTCCTTTCTTCAACTCACTTTCTTGTGAGCTGGCCGCAACACCGCAGGATTGCTTCAGGCCCTAGTGTGGTTCCGGCATGGCACGCTGAGCCTTTGGTTAATTCCTCTTCCTGGTGGGAAATGAGAGTTAAATTTGCCCATCCAGACACCTCCAGCTAGTCTCTCATTGGTTCTCCCTATTCCTGTTCATTTTCCGCAGAAATTGCAAACTGGGCCAAACAGGAGGTTAAAGGCACTGACTCTCCAAGTGGGGAGAGTGTTAGTAAAGCATCTGGAATGTTGCACCCGAGTACCAGGGGACAAAAACTGAGACACATTTGAACACGTTTCCCGATCACACGGTGGATCATACTCTGGGTTCCACATGCATGTTTTAGCTGAAGGAAGAATCCCTTAAACCTGGAAAGTTGAGACCCATGGAATGGCTACCATGCAATATGACTTCAAAGGGTCTGCATTTGCTCATCAAACCTCACCAATCCTATCACTGCTGCGTTTATGCCGCTGTACACATGCTTGATTCTCTTTTGGAGACATATAAATCCATAGGTTTTAAGATTATTACTAGTCAGGTATATTCTTAGGCGATTAATATGGGGTGTAGAGTCCACTTCGTTGAGCAAGGAGTAGCTCTTGTCTATTACATATTTGGCTTATGGAATGGTATCTGTGCTAATTTCAATCTCTGGTTTTATGCAGAACCCCAACTCACCTTTCCCCTTAAGCAAGCATAAGTTGGTTTTCTACATTTGAGACCGTGTTCTGTTTTGTAATTCAGTTTCTGTGTAGCCAAGTTTACATTCCGTGTAGTAGTGATATCTTATGATGTTTCTTTTTCTGTGTGACTTATCTCACTTAGAATCATCGTACCTGAATCCACTCATTATGCTGCTACGGGCCTGATGATATAGATTTCATTGCTGAGTGATATTGCATTGTACGTAAGTACCACAAATTCTTTATCCATTTTTCACCTTCTGTGATATTGAATTTGTACTGTAAATGAGGTTCTTGTAAACAGAGCCATCCCAAACTTTGGGGTGGCTGTGTCTTTTTGATTTTAATTTCCCTAAGCTATAGGACCATAAGTGGAAGTGCCCTAGGCTCTGTTGCTTTGTTTTTTAGATGTTTCAGGAAACACCATACACTTCTCCAGAGTGGCTGTTGGTAATTTACATCCCGCCCATCAGCATAACAAGGCTCCCAGTTCTCCATGGCCTGTCCTGCCTTTCTGGATTTTACACTTTTTTCAGATGGCCCTTTTGACCGGGGGGGCAGTGAGACTTCATGGTAGTGCAGATTTCCTTTGCAAGCTTGCTTGGTTGGCCAAAAAGGGCGTATGCGTTTTTTCCTGAATATATTCAGGAAAAAACGCATACGCCCTTTTTGGCCAAGTGCATCATTGTGGACGTTCTGCCTCTTTTCCTATGCTTTACATGCAATTCCAGTCTACCTCCTGAAATCGGTTTCCTGCAATTCTGCCCCGCTTTCAAGTCCTCTTGGCAGCCTTACTTCAATATATTTTTGGACGATAGCTGTCATTTATAACTCTGCAGGTTTGTGAATTACAGTGCCCCTGAGCTCCTTTCTTCAACTCGCTTTCTTGTGAGCTGGCCGCAACACCGCAGGATTGCTTCAGGCCCTAGTGTCGTTCCGGCATGGCACGCTGAGCCTTTGGTTAATTCCTCTTCCTGGTGGGAAATGAGAGTTAAATTTGCCCATCCAGACACCTCCAGCTTGTCTCTCATTGGTTCTCCCTATTCCTGTTCATTTTCCACAGAAATTGCAAACTGGGCCAAACAGGAGGTTAAAGGCACTGACTCTCCAAGTGGGGAGAGTGTTAGTAAAGCGTCTGGAATGTTGCACCCGAGTACCAGGGGACAAAAACTGAGACACATTTGAACACGTTTCCCGATCACACGGTGGATCATACTCTGGGTTCCACATGCATGTTTTAGCTGAAGGAAGAATCCCTTAAACCTGGTGAGTTGAGACCCATGGAATGGGTACCATTCAATATGACTTCAAAGGTTCTGCATTGGCTCACCGAACCTCACCAATCCTATCACTGCTGCGCTTATGCCACTGTACACACGCTTGATTCTCTTTCGGAGACATATAAATCCATAGGTTTTAAGATTCTTACTAGTCAGGTATATTCTTAGACGTTTAATATGGGGTGTTGAGTCCTCTTCGTTGAGCAAGGAGTAGCTCTTGTCTATTGCATATTTGGCTTATGGAACGGTATCTGTGCTAATTTCAATCTCTGGTTTTATGCAGCACCCCAACTCACCTTTCCCCTTAAGCAAGCATAAGTTGGTTTTCTACATTTGAGACCCTGTTCTGTTTTGTAATTCAGTTCCTGTGTAGCCAAGTTTACATTCCGTGTAGTAGTGATATCTTATGATGTTTCTTTTTCTGTGTGACTTATCTCACTTAGAATCATCGTACCTGAATCCACTCATTATGCTGCTACGGGCCTGATGACATAGATTTCATTGCTGAGTGATATTGCATTGTACGTAAGTACCACAACTTCTTTATCCATTTTTCGCTTTCTGTGATATTGAACTTGTACCGTAAACGAGGTTCTTGTAAACAGAGCCGTCCCAAACTTTGGGGTGGCTGTGTCTTTTTGATTTTAATTTCCCTAAGCTACAGGACCATAAGTGGCAGTGCCCTAGGCTCTGTTGCTTTGTTTTTTAGCTGTTTCAGGAAACACCATACACTTCTCCAGAGTGGCTGTTGGCAATTTACATCCCGCCCATCAGCATAACAAGGCTCCCAGTTCTCCATGGCCTGTCCGGCCTTTCTGGATTTTATATTTTTTTCAGATGGCCCTTTTGACAGGGGGGCAGTGAGACTTCATTGTAGTGCAGATTTCCTTTGCAAGCTTGCTTGGTTGGCCAAAAAGGGCGTATGCGTTTTTTTCTGAATATATTCAGGAAAAAATGCATACGCCCTTTTTGGCCAAGTGCATCATTGTGGACGTTCTGCCTCTTTTCCTATGCTTTACATGCAATTCCAGTCTACCTCCTGAAATCGGTTTCCTGCAATTCTGCCCCGCTTTCAAGTCCTCTTGGCAGCCTTACTTCAATATATTTTTGGACGAGAGCTGTCATTTTTAACTCTGCAGGTTTGTGAATTACAGTGCCCCTGAGCTCCTTTCTTCAACTCGCTTTCTTGTGAGCTGGCCGCAACACCGCAGGATTGCTTCAGGCCCTAGTGTGGTTCCGGCATGGCATGCTGAGCCTTTGGTTAATTCCTCTTCCTGGTGGGAAATGAGAGTTAAATTTGCCCGTCCAGACACCTCCATCTAGTCTCTCATTGGTTCTCCCTATTCCTGTTCATTTTCCGCAGAAATTGCAAACTGGGCCAAACAGGAGGTTAAAGGCACTGATTCTCCAAGTGGGGAGAGTGTTAGTAAAGCGTCTGGAATGTTGCACCCGAGTACCAGGGGACGAAATCTGACACATTTGAACACCTTTCCCGATCACACGGTGGATCATACTCTGGGTTCCACATGCATGTTTTAGCTGAAGGAAGAATCCCTTAAACCTGGAGAGTTGAGACCCATGGAATGGGTACCATGCAATATGACTTCAAAGGGTCTGCATTTGCTCACCGAACCTCACCAATCCTATTACTGCTGCATTTATGCCTCTGTAGACACGCTTGATTCTCTTTCGGAGACATATAAATCCATAGGTTTTAAGATTCTTACTAGTCAGGTATATTCTTAGACGTTTAATATGGGGTGTTGAGTCCACTTCGTTGAGCAAGGAGTAGCTCTTGTCTATTACCTATTTGGCTTATGGAATGGTATCTGTGCTAATTTCAATCTCTGGTTTTATGCAGCACCCCAACACACCTTTCCCCTTAAGCAAGCATAAGTTGGTTTTCTACATTTGAGATCCTGTTCTGTTTTGTAATTCAGTTCCTGTGTAGCCAAGTTTACATTCCATGTATTAGTGATATCTTATGATGTTTCTTTTTCTGTGTGACTTATGTCACTTAGAATCATCGTACCTGAATCCACTCATTATGCTGCTACGGGCCTGATGACATAGATTTCATTCCTGAGTGATATTGCATTGTACGTAAGTACCACAACTTCTTTATCCATTTTTCACTTTCTGCGATATTGAACTTGTACCATAAACGAGATTCTTGTAAACAGAGCCGGCCCAAACTTTGGGGTGGCTGTGTCTTTTTGATTTTAATTTCCCTAAGCTATAGGACCATAAGTGGAAGTGCCCTAGGCTCTGTTGCTTTGTTTATTAGATGTTTCAGGAAACACCATACACTTCTCCAGAGTGGCTGTTGGCAATATACATTCCGCCCATCAGCATAACAAGGCTCCCAGTTCTCCATGGCCTGTCCTGCCTTTCTGGATGTTATACTTTTTTCAGATGGCCCTTTTGACCGGGGGGCAGTGAGACTTCATTGTAGTGCAGATTTCCTTTGCAAGCTTGCTTGGTTGGCCAAAAAGGGCGTATGCGTTTTTTCCTGAATATATTCAGGAAAAAACGCATACGCCCTTTTTGACCAAGTGCATCATTGTGGACGTTCTGCCTCTTTTCCTGTGCTTTACATGCAATTCCAGTCTACCTCCTGAAATCGGTTTCCTGCAATCCTGCCCCGCTTTCAAGTCCTCTTGGCAGCCTTACTTCAATATATTTTTGGACGATAGCTGTCATTTTTAACTCTGCATGTTTGTGAATTACAGTGCCCCTGAGCTCCTTTCTTCAACTCACTTTCTTGTGAGCTGGCCGCAACACTGCAGGATTGCTTCAGGCCCTAGTGTGGTTCCGGCATGGCACGCTGAGCCTTTGGTTAATTCCACTTCCTGGTGGGAAATGAGAGTTAAATTTGCCCATCCAGACACCTCCAGCTAGTCTCTCATTGGTTCTCCCTATTCCTGTTCATTTTCCACAGAAATTGCAAACTCGGCCAAACAGGAGGTTAAAGGCACTGACTCTCCAAGTGGGGAGAGTGTTAGTAAAGCGTCTGGAATGTTGCACCCGAGTACCAGGGGACAAAAACTGAGACACATTTGAACACGTTTCCCGATCACACGGTGGATCATACTCTGGGTTCCACATGCATGTTTTAGCTGAAGGAAGAATCCCTTAAACCTGGAGAGTTGAGACCCATGGAATGGCTACCATGCAATATGACTTCAAAGGGTCTGCATTTGCTCATCAAACCTCACCAATCCTATCACTGCTGCGTTTATGCCGCTGTACACATGCTTGATTCTCTTTTGGAGACATATAAATCCATAGGTTTCAAGATTCTTACTAGTCAGGTATATTCTTAGACGTTTAATATGGGGTGTTGAGTCCACTTCGTTGAGCAAGGAGTAGCTCTTGTCTATTACATACTTGGCTTATGGAACGGTATCTGTGCTAATTTCAATCTCTGGTTTTATGCAGCACCCCAACTCACCTTTCCCCTTAAGCAAGCATAGGTTGGTTTTCTACATTTGACACCCTGTTCTGTTTTGTAATTCAGTTCCTGTGTAGCCAAGTTTACATTCCATGTATTAGTGATATCTTATGATGTTTCTTTTTCTGTGTGACTTATGTCACTTAGAATCATCGTACCTGAATCCACTCATTATGCTGCTACGGGCCTGATGACATAGATTTCATTCCTGAGTGATATTGCATTGTACGTAAGTACCACAACTTCTTTATCCATTTTTCACTTTCTGCGATATTGAACTTGTACCATAAACGAGATTCTTGTAAACAGAGCCGGCCCAAACTTTGGGGTGGCTGTGTCTTTTTGATTTTAATTTCCCTAAGCTATAGGACCATAAGTGGAAGTGCCCTAGGCTCTGTTGCTTTGTTTTTTAGATGTTTCAGGAAACACCATACACTTCTCCAGAGTGGCTGTTGGCAATTTACATCCCGCCCATCAGCATAACAAGGCTCCCAATTCTCCATGGCCTGTCCTGCCTTTCTGGATTTTACACATTTTTCAGATGACCCATTTGACCGGGGGGCAGTGAGACTTCATTGTACTGCAGATTTCCTTTGCAAGCTTGCTTGGTTGGCCAAAAAGGGCGTATGCGTTTTTTCCTGAATATATTCAGGAAAAAACGCATACGCCCTTTTTGGCCAAGTGCATCATTGTGGACGTTCTGCCTCTTTTCCTATGCTTTACATGCAATTCCAGTCTACCGCCTGAAATCGGATTCCTGCAATTCTGCCCCGCTTTCGAGTCCTCTTGGCAGCCTTACTTCAATATATTTTTGGACGATAGCTGTCATTTATAACTCTGCAGGTTTGTGAATTACAGTGCCCCTGAGCTCCTTTCTTCAATTCGCTTTCTTGTGAGCTGGCCGCAACACCGCAGGATTGCTTCAGGCCCTAGTGTGGTTCCGGCATGGCACGCTGAGCCTTTGGTTAATTCCTCTTCCTGGTGGGAAATGAGAGTTAAATTTGCCCGTCCAGACACCTCCAGCTAGTCTCTCATTGGTTCTCCCTATTCCTGTTCATTTTCCGCAGAAATGGCAAACTGGGCCAAACAGGAGGTTAAAGGCACTGACTCTCCAAGTGGAGAGAGTTTTAGTAAAGCGTCTGGAATGTTGCACCCGAGTACCAGGGGACAAAAACTGAGACACATTTGAACACGTTTCCCGATCACACGGTGGATCATACTCTGGGTTCCACATGCATGTTTTAGCTGAAGGAAGAATCCCTTAAACCTGGAGAGTTGAGACCCATGGAATGGTTACCATTCAATATGACTTCAAAGGTTCTGCATTGGCTCACCGAACCTCACCAATCCTATCACTGCTGCGCTTATGCCACTGTACACACGCTTGATTCTCTTTCGGAGACATATAAATCCATAGATTTTAAGATTCTTACTAGTCAGGTATATTCTTAGACGTTTAATATGGGGTGTTGAGTCCTCTTCGTTGAGCAAGGAGTAGCTCTTGTCTATTACATATTTGGCTTATGGAATGGTATCTGTGCTAATTTCAATCTCTGGTTTTATGCAGAACCCCAACTCACCTTTCCCCTTAAGCAAGCATAAGTTGGTTTTCTACATTTGAGACCGTGTTCTGTTTTGTAATTCAGTTTCTGTGTAGCCAAGTTTACATTCCGTGTAGTAGTGATATCTTATGATGTTTCTTTTTCTGTGTGACTTATCTCACTTAGAATCATCGTACCTGAATCCACTCATTATGCTGCTACGGGCCTGATGATATAGATTTCATTGCTGAGTGATATTGCATTGTACGTAAGTACCACAAATTCTTTATCCATTTTTCACCTTCTGTGATATTGAATTTGTACTGTAAATGAGGTTCTTGTAAACAGAGCCGTCCCAAACTTTGGGGTGGCTGTGTCTTTTTGATTTTAATTTCCCTAAGCTATAGGACCATAAGTGGAAGTGCCCTAGGCTCTGTTGCTTTGTTTTTTAGATGTTTCAGGAAACACCATACACTTCTCCAGAGTGGCTGTTGGCAATTTACATCCCGCCCATCAGCATAACAAGGCTCCCAGTTCTCCATGGCCTGTCCTGCCTTTCTGGATTTTACACTTTTTTCAGATGGCCCTTTTGACCGGGGGGCAGTGAGACTTCATGGTAGTGCAGATTTCCTTTGCAAGCTTGCTTGGTTGGCCAAAAAGGGCGTATGCGTTTTTTCCTGAATATATTCAGGAAAAAACGCATACGCCCTTTTTGGCCAAGTGCATCATTGTGGACGTTCTGCCTCTTTTCCTATGCTTTACATGCAATTCCAGTCTACCTCCTGAAATCGGTTTCCTGCAATTCTGCCCCGCTTTCAAGTCCTCTTGGCAGCCTTACTTCAATATATTTTTGGACGATAGCTGTCATTTTTAACTCTGCAGGTTTGTGAATTACAGTGCCCCTGAGCTCCTTTCTTCAACTCACTTTCTTGTGAGCTGGCCGCAACACCGCAGGATTGCTTCAGGCCCTAGTGTGGTTCCGGCATGGCACGCTGAGCCTTTGGTTAATTCCTCTTCCTGGTGGGAAATGAGAGTTAAATTTGCCCATCCAGACACCTCCAGCTAGTCTCTCATTGGTTCTCCCTATTCCTGTTCATTTTCCACAGAAATTGCAAACTGGGCCAAACAGGAGGTTAAGGGCACTGACTCTCCAAGTGGGGAGAGTGTTAGTAAAGCGTCTGGAATGTTGCACCCGAGTACCAGGGGACAAAAACTGAGACACATTTGAACACGTTTCCCGATCACATGGTGGATCATACTCTGGGTTCCACATGCATGTTTTAGCTGAAGGAAGAATCCCTTAAACCTGGAGAGTTGAGACCCATGGAATGGCTACCATGCAATATGACTTCAAAGGGTCTGCATTTGCTCATCAAACCTCACCAATCCTATCACTGCTGCGTTTATGCCGCTGTACACATGCTTGATTCTCTTTTGGAGACATATAAATCCATAGGTTTTAAGATTCTTACTAGTCAGGTATATTCTTAGACGTTTAATATGGGGTGTAGAGTCCACTTCGTTGAGCAAGGAGTAGCTCTTGTCTATTACATATTTGGCTTATGGAACGGTATCTGTGCTAATTTCAATCTCTGGTTTTATGCAGCACCCCAACTCACCTTTCCCCTTAAGCAAGCATAAGTTGGTTTTCTACATTTGAGATCCTGTTCTGTTTTGTAATTCAGTTCCTGTGTAGCCAAGTTTACATTCCATGTATTAGTGATATCTTATGATGTTTCTTTTTCTGTGTGACTTATCTCACTTAGAATCATCGTACCTGAATCCACTCATTATGCTGCTACGGGCCTGATGACATAGATTTCATTCCTGAGTGATATTGCATTGTACGTAAGTACCACAACTTCTTTATCCATTTTTCACTTTCTGCGATATTGAACTTGTACCGTAAACGAGGTTCTTGTAAACAGAGCCGTCCCATACTTTGGGGTGGCTGTGTCTTTTTGATTTTAATTTCCCTAAGCTATAGGACCATAAGTGGAAGTGCCCTAGGCTCTGTTGCTTTGTTTTTTAGATGTTTCAGGAAACACCATACACTTCTCCAGAGTGGCTGTTGGCAATTTACATCCCGCCCATCAGCATAACAAGGCTCCCAGTTCTCCATGGCCTGTCCGGGCTTTCTGGATTTTAAACTTTTTTCAGATGGCCCTTTTGACTGGGGGGCAGTGAGACTTCATTGTAGTGCAGATTTCCTTTGCAAGCTTGCTTGGTTGGCCAAAAAGGGCGTATGCGTTTTTTCCTGAATATATTCAGGAAAAAACGCATACGCCCTTTTTGGCCAAGTGCATCATTGTGGACGTTCTGCCTCTTTTCCTATGCTTTACATGCAATTCCAGTCTACCTCCTGAAATCGGTTTCCTGCAATTCTGCCCCGTTTTCAAGTCCTCTTGGCAGCCTTACTTCAATATATTTTTGGACGATAGCTGTCATTTATAACTCTGTAGGTTTGTGAATTACAGTGCCGCTGAGCTCTTTTCTTCAACTCGCTTTCTTCTGAGATGGCCGCAACACCGCAGGATTGCTTCAGGCCTTAGTGTCGTTCCGGCATGGCACGCTGAGCCTTTGGTTAATTCCTCTTCCTGGTGGGAAATGAGAGTTAAATTTGCCCGTCCAGACACCTCCATCTAGTCTCTCATTGGTTCTCCCTATTCCTGTTCATTTTCCGCAGAAATTGCAAACTGGGCCAAACAGGAGGTTAAAGGCACTGATTCTCCAAGTGGGGAGAGTGTTAGTAAAGCGTCTGGAATGTTGCACCCGAGTACCAGGGGACGAAATCTGACACATTTGAACACCTTTCCCGATCACACGGTGGATCATACTCTGGGTTCCACATGCATGTTTTAGCTGAAGGAAGAATCCCTTAAACCTGGAGAGTTGAGACCCATGGAATGGGTACCATGCAATATGACTTCAAAGGGTCTGCATTTGCTCACCGAACCTCACCAATCCTATTACTGCTGCATTTATGCCTCTGTAGACACGCTTGATTCTCTTTCGGAGACATATAAATCCATAGGTTTTAAGATTCTTACTAGTCAGGTATATTCTTAGACGTTTAATATGGGGTGTTGAGTCCTCTTCGTTGAGCAAGGAGTAGCTCTTGTCTATTAACTATTTGGCTTATGGAATGGTATCTGTGCTAATTTCAATCTCTGGTTTTATGCAGCACCCCAACACACCTTTCCCCTTAAGCAAGCATAAGTTGGTTTTCTACATTTGAGATCCTGTTCTGTTTTGTAATTCAGTTCCTGTGTAGCCAAGTTTACATTCCATGTATTAGTGATATCTTATGATGTTTCTTTTTCTGTGTGACTTATGTCACTTAGAATCATCGTACCTGAATCCACTCATTATGCTGCTACGGGCCTGATGACATAGATTTCATTCCTGAGTGATATTGCATTGTACGTAAGTACCACAACTTCTTTATCCATTTTTCACTTTCTGCGATATTGAACTTGTACCATAAACGAGATTCTTGTAAACAGAGCCGGCCCAAACTTTGGGGTGGCTGTGTCTTTTTGATTTTAATTTCCCTAAGCTATAGGACCATAAGTGGAAGTGCCCTAGGCTCTGTTGCTTTGTTTATTAGATGTTTCAGGAAACACCATACACTTCTCCAGAGTGGCTGTTGGCAATATACATTCCGCCCATCAGCATAACAAGGCTCCCAGTTCTCCATGGCCTGTCCTGCCTTTCTGGATGTTATACTTTTTTCAGATGGCCCTTTTGACCGGGGGGCAGTGAGACTTCATTGTAGTGCAGATTTCCTTTGCAAGCTTGCTTGGTTGGCCAAAAAGGGCGTATGCGTTTTTTCCTGAATATATTCAGGAAAAAACGCATACGCCCTTTTTGACCAAGTGCATCATTGTGGACGTTCTGCCTCTTTTCCTGTGCTTTACATGCAATTCCAGTCTACCTCCTGAAATCGGTTTCCTGCAATCCTGCCCCGCTTTCAAGTCCTCTTGGCAGCCTTACTTCAATATATTTTTGGACGATAGCTGTCATTTTTAACTCTGCATGTTTGTGAATTACAGTGCCCCTGAGCTCCTTTCTTCAACTCACTTTCTTGTGAGCTGGCCGCAACACTGCAGGATTGCTTCAGGCCCTAGTGTGGTTCCGGCATGGCACGCTGAGCCTTTGGTTAATTCCACTTCCTGGTGGGAAATGAGAGTTAAATTTGCCCATCCAGACACCTCCAGCTAGTCTCTCATTGGTTCTCCCTATTCCTGTTCATTTTCCACAGAAATTGCAAACTGGGCCAAACAGGAGGTTAAAGGCACTGACTCTCCAAGTGGGGAGAGTGTTAGTAAAGCGTCTGGAATGTTGCACCCGAGTACCAGGGGACAAAAACTGAGACACATTTGAACACGTTTCCCGATCACACGGTGGATCATACTCTGGGTTCCACATGCATGTTTTAGCTGAAGGAAGAATCCCTTAAACCTGGAGAGTTGAGACCCATGGAATGGCTACCATGCAATATGACTTCAAAGGGTCTGCATTTGCTCATCAAACCTCACCAATCCTATCACTGCTGCGTTTATGCCGCTGTACACATGCTTGATTCTCTTTTGGAGACATATAAATCCATAGGTTTCAAGATTCTTACTAGTCAGGTATATTCTTAGACGTTTAATATGGGGTGTTGAGTCCACTTCGTTGAGCAAGGAGTAGCTCTTGTCTATTACATACTTGGCTTATGGAACGGTATCTGTGCTAATTTCAATCTCTGGTTTTATGCAGCACCCCAACTCACCTTTCCCCTTAAGCAAGCATAGGTTGGTTTTCTACATTTGACACCCTGTTCTGTTTTGTAATTCAGTTCCTGTGTAGCCAAGTTTACATTCCATGTATTAGTGATATCTTATGATGTTTCTTTTTCTGTGTGACTTATGTCACTTAGAATCATCGTACCTGAATCCACTCATTATGCTGCTACGGGCCTGATGACATAGATTTCATTCCTGAGTGATATTGCATTGTACGTAAGTACCACAACTTCTTTATCCATTTTTCACTTTCTGCGATATTGAACTTGTACCATAAACGAGATTCTTGTAAACAGAGCCGGCCCAAACTTTGGGGTGGCTGTGTCTTTTTGATTTTAATTTCCCTAAGCTATAGGACCATAAGTGGAAGTGCCCTAGGCTCTGTTGCTTTGTTTTTTAGATGTTTCAGGAAACACCATACACTTCTCCAGAGTGGCTGTTGGCAATTTACATCCCGCCCATCAGCATAACAAGGCTCCCAATTCTCCATGGCCTGTCCTGCCTTTCTGGATTTTACACATTTTTCAGATGACCCATTTGACCGGGGGGCAGTGAGACTTCATTGTACTGCAGATTTCCTTTGCAAGCTTGCTTGGTTGGCCAAAAAGGGCGTATGCGTTTTTTCCTGAATATATTCAGGAAAAAACGCATACGCCCTTTTTGGCCAAGTGCATCATTGTGGACGTTCTGCCTCTTTTCCTATGCTTTACATGCAATTCCAGTCTACCGCCTGAAATCGGATTCCTGCAATTCTGCCCCGCTTTCGAGTCCTCTTGGCAGCCTTACTTCAATATATTTTTGGACGATAGCTGTCATTTATAACTCTGCAGGTTTGTGAATTACAGTGCCCCTGAGCTCCTTTCTTCAATTCGCTTTCTTGTGAGCTGGCCGCAACACCGCAGGATTGCTTCAGGCCCTAGTGTGGTTCCGGCATGGCACGCTGAGCCTTTGGTTAATTCCTCTTCCTGGTGGGAAATGAGAGTTAAATTTGCCCGTCCAGACACCTCCAGCTAGTCTCTCATTGGTTCTCCCTATTCCTGTTCATTTTCCGCAGAAATGGCAAACTGGGCCAAACAGGAGGTTAAAGGCACTGACTCTCCAAGTGGAGAGAGTTTTAGTAAAGCGTCTGGAATGTTGCACCCGAGTACCAGGGGACAAAAACTGAGACACATTTGAACACGTTTCCCGATCACACGGTGGATCATACTCTGGGTTCCACATGCATGTTTTAGCTGAAGGAAGAATCCCTTAAACCTGGAGAGTTGAGACCCATGGAATGGTTACCATTCAATATGACTTCAAAGGTTCTGCATTGGCTCACCGAACCTCACCAATCCTATCACTGCTGCGCTTATGCCACTGTACACACGCTTGATTCTCTTTCGGAGACATATAAATCCATAGATTTTAAGATTCTTACTAGTCAGGTATATTCTTAGACGTTTAATATGGGGTGTTGAGTCCTCTTCGTTGAGTAAGGAGTAGCTCTTGTCTATTACATATTTGGCTTATGGAATGGTATCTGTGCTAATTTCAATCTCTGGTTTTATGCAGAACCCCAACTCACCTTTCCCCTTAAGCAAGCATAAGTTGGTTTTCTACATTTGAGACCGTGTTCTGTTTTGTAATTCAGTTTCTGTGTAGCCAAGTTTACATTCCGTGTAGTAGTGATATCTTATGATGTTTCTTTTTCTGTGTGACTTATCTCACTTAGAATCATCGTACCTGAATCCACTCATTATGCTGCTACGGGCCTGATGATATAGATTTCATTGCTGAGTGATATTGCATTGTACGTAAGTACCACAAATTCTTTATCCATTTTTCACCTTCTGTGATATTGAATTTGTACTGTAAATGAGGTTCTTGTAAACAGAGCCGTCCCAAACTTTGGGGTGGCTGTGTCTTTTTGATTTTAATTTCCCTAAGCTATAGGACCATAAGTGGAAGTGCCCTAGGCTCTGTTGCTTTGTTTTTTAGATGTTTCAGGAAACACCATACACTTCTCCAGAGTGGCTGTTGGCAATTTACATCCCGCCCATCAGCATAACAAGGCTCCCAGTTCTCCATGGCCTGTCCTGCCTTTCTGGATTTTACACTTTTTTCAGATGGCCCTTTTGACCGGGGGGCAGTGAGACTTCATGGTAGTGCAGATTTCCTTTGCAAGCTTGCTTGGTTGGCCAAAAAGGGCGTATGCGTTTTTTCCTGAATATATTCAGGAAAAAACGCATACGCCCTTTTTGGCCAAGTGCATCATTGTGGACGTTCTGCCTCTTTTCCTATGCTTTACATGCAATTCCAGTCTACCTCCTGAAATCGGTTTCCTGCAATTCTGCCCCGCTTTCAAGTCCTCTTGGCAGCCTTACTTCAATATATTTTTGGACGATAGCTGTCATTTTTAACTCTGCAGGTTTGTGAATTACAGTGCCCCTGAGCTCCTTTCTTCAACTCACTTTCTTGTGAGCTGGCCGCAACACCGCAGGATTGCTTCAGGCCCTAGTGTGGTTCCGGCATGGCACGCTGAGCCTTTGGTTAATTCCTCTTCCTGGTGGGAAATGAGAGTTAAATTTGCCCATCCAGACACCTCCAGCTAGTCTCTCATTGGTTCTCCCTATTCCTGTTCATTTTCCACAGAAATTGCAAACTGGGCCAAACAGGAGGTTAAGGGCACTGACTCTCCAAGTGGGGAGAGTGTTAGTAAAGCGTCTGGAATGTTGCACCCGAGTACCAGGGGACAAAAACTGAGACACATTTGAACACGTTTCCCGATCACATGGTGGATCATACTCTGGGTTCCACATGCATGTTTTAGCTGAAGGAAGAATCCCTTAAACCTGGAGAGTTGAGACCCATGGAATGGCTACCATGCAATATGACTTCAAAGGGTCTGCATTTGCTCATCAAACCTCACCAATCCTATCACTGCTGCGTTTATGCCGCTGTACACATGCTTGATTCTCTTTTGGAGACATATAAATCCATAGGTTTTAAGATTCTTACTAGTCAGGTATATTCTTAGACGTTTAATATGGGGTGTAGAGTCCACTTCGTTGAGCAAGGAGTAGCTCTTGTCTATTACATATTTGGCTTATGGAACGGTATCTGTGCTAATTTCAATCTCTGGTTTTATGCAGCACCCCAACTCACCTTTCCCCTTAAGCAAGCATAAGTTGGTTTTCTACATTTGAGATCCTGTTCTGTTTTGTAATTCAGTTCCTGTGTAGCCAAGTTTACATTCCATGTATTAGTGATATCTTATGATGTTTCTTTTTCTGTGTGACTTATCTCACTTAGAATCATCGTACCTGAATCCACTCATTATGCTGCTACGGGCCTGATGACATAGATTTCATTCCTGAGTGATATTGCATTGTACGTAAGTACCACAACTTCTTTATCCATTTTTCACTTTCTGCGATATTGAACTTGTACCGTAAACGAGGTTCTTGTAAACAGAGCCGTCCCATACTTTGGGGTGGCTGTGTCTTTTTGATTTTAATTTCCCTAAGCTATAGGACCATAAGTGGAAGTGCCCTAGGCTCTGTTGCTTTGTTTTTTAGATGTTTCAGGAAACACCATACACTTCTCCAGAGTGGCTGTTGGCAATTTACATCCCGCCCATCAGCATAACAAGGCTCCCAGTTCTCCATGGCCTGTCCGGGCTTTCTGGATTTTAAACTTTTTTCAGATGGCCCTTTTGACTGGGGGGCAGTGAGACTTCATTGTAGTGCAGATTTCCTTTGCAAGCTTGCTTGGTTGGCCAAAAAGGGCGTATGCGTTTTTTCCTGAATATATTCAGGAAAAAACGCATACGCCCTTTTTGGCCAAGTGCATCATTGTGGACGTTCTGCCTCTTTTCCTATGCTTTACATGCAATTCCAGTCTACCTCCTGAAATCGGTTTCCTGCAATTCTGCCCCGTTTTCAAGTCCTCTTGGCAGCCTTACTTCAATATATTTTTGGACGATAGCTGTCATTTATAACTCTGTAGGTTTGTGAATTACAGTGCCGCTGAGCTCTTTTCTTCAACTCGCTTTCTTCTGAGATGGCCGCAACACCGCAGGATTGCTTCAGGCCTTAGTGTCGTTCCGGCATGGCACGCTGAGCCTTTGGTTAATTCCTCTTCCTGGTGGGAAATGAGAGTTAAATTTGCCCGTCCAGACACCTCCAGCTAGTCTCTCACTGGTTCTCCCTATTCCTGTTCATCTTCCGCAAATATTGCAAACTGGGCCAAACAGGAGGTTAAATGCACTGACTCTCCAAGTGGGGAGAGTGTTAGTAAAGCGTCTGGAATGTTGCACCCGAGTACCAGGGGACAAAACCTGAGACACATTTGAACACGTTTCCCGATCACATGGTGGATCATACTCTGGGTTCCACATGCATGTTTTAGCTGAAGGAAGAATCCCTTAAACCTGGAGAGTTGAGACCCATGGAATGGGTACCATTCAATATGACTTCAAAGGTTCTGCATTGGCTCACCGAACCTCACCAATCCTATCACTGCTGCGCTTATGCCACTGTACACACCCTTGATTCTCTTTCGGAGACATATAAATCCATAGGTTTTAAGATTCTTCCTAGTCAGGTATATTCTTAGACGTTTAATATGGGGTGTTGAGTCCTCTTCGTTGAGCAAGGAGTAGCTCTTGTCTATTACATATTTGGCTTATGGAATGGTATCTGTGCTAATTTCAATCTCTGGTTTTATGCAGCACCCCAACTCACCTTTCCCCTTAAGCAAGCATAAGATGGTTTTCTACATTTGAGACCTTGTTCTGTTTTGTAATTCAGTTCCTGTGTAGCCAAGTTTACATTCCGTGTATTAGTGATATCTTATGATGTTTCTTTTTCTGTGTGACTTACCTCACTTAGAATCATCGTACCTGAATCCACTCATTATGCTGCTATGGGCCTGATGACATAGATTTCATTGCTGAGTGATATTGCATTGTACGTAAGTACCACAACTTCTTTATCCATTTTTCGCTTTCTGTGATATTGAACTTGTACCGTAAACGAGGTTCTTGTAAACAGAGCCGTCCCAAACTTTGGGGTGGCTGTGTTTTTTTGATTTTAATTTCCCTAAGCTATACGACCATAAGTGGAAGTGCCCTAGGCTCTGTTGCTTTGTTTTTTAGATGTTTCAGGAAACACCATACACTTCTCCAGAGTGGCTGTTGGCAATTTACATCCCGCCCATCAGCATAACAAGGCTCCCAGTTCTCCATGGCCTGTCCGGCCTTTCTGGATTTTACACTTTTTTCAGATGGCCCTTTTGACTGGGGGGCAGTGAGACTTCATTGTAGTGCAGATTTCCTTTGCAAGCTTGCTTGGTTGGCCAAAAAGTGCGTATGCGTTTTTTCCTGAATATATTCAGGAAAAAACGCATATGCCCTTTTTGGCCAAGTGCATCATTGTGGACGTTCTGCCTCTTTTCCTATGCTTTACATGCAATTCCAGTCTACCTCCTGAAATCGGTTTCCTGCAATTCTGCCCCGCTTTCAAGTCCTCTTGGCAGCCTTACTTCAATATATTTTTGGACGATAGCTGTCATTTATAACTCTGCAGGTTTGTGAATTACAGTGCCCCTGAGCTCCTTTCTTCAACTCGCTTTCTTGTGAGCTGGCCGCAACACCGCAGGATTGCTTCAGGCCCTAGTGTGGTTCCGGCATGGCACGCTGAGCCTTTGGTTAATTCCTCTTCCTGGTTGGAAATGAGAGTTACATTTGCCCATCCAGACACCTCCAGCTAGTCTCTCATTGGTTCTCCCTATTCCTGTTCATTTTCCGCAGAAATTGCAAACTGGGCCAAACAGGAGGTTAAAGGCACTGACTCTCCAAGTGGGGAGAGTTTTAGTAAAGCGTCTGGAATGTTGCACCCAAGTACCAGCGGAGAAAATCTGAGACACATTTGAACACGTTTCCCGATCACACGGTGGATCATACTCTGGGTTCCACATGCATGTTTTAGCTGAAGGAAGAATCCCTTAAACCTGGAGAGTTGAGACCCATGGAATGGCTAGCATGCAATATGACTTCAAAGGGTCTGCATTTGCTCATCAAACCTCACCAATCCTATCACTGCTGCGTTTATGCCGCTGTACACATGCTTGATTCTCTTTTGGAGACATATAAATCCATAGGTTTTAAGATTATTACTAGTCAGGTATATTCTTAGGCGATTAATATGGGGTGTAGAGTCCACTTCGTTGAGCAAGGAGTAGCTCTTGTCTATTACATATTTGGCTTATGGAATGGTATCTGTGCTAATTTCAATCTCTGGTTTTATGCAGAACCCCAACTCACCTTTCCCCTTAAGCAAGCATAAGTTGGTTTTCTACATTTGAGACCGTGTTCTGTTTTGTAATTCAGTTTCTGTGTAGCCAAGTTTTCATTCCGTGTAGTAGTGATATCTTATGATGTTTCTTTTTCTGTGTGACTTATCTCACTTAGAATCATCGTACCTGAATCCACTCATTATGCTGCTACGGGCCTGATGATATAGATTTCATTGCTGAGTGATATTGCATTGTACGTAAGTACCACAAATTCTTTATCCATTTTTCACCTTCTGTGATATTGAATTTGTACTGTAAATGAGGTTCTTGTAAACAGAGCCGTCCCAAACTTTGGGGTGGCTGTGTCTTTTTGATTTTAATTTCCCTAAGCTATAGGACCATAAGTGGAAGTGCCCTAGGCTCTGTTGCTTTGTTTTTTAGATGTTTCAGGAAACACCATACACTTCTCCAGAGTGGCTGTTGGCAATTTACATCCCGCCCATCAGCATAACAAGGCTCCCAGTTCTCCATGGCCTGTCCGGGCTTTCTGGATTTTAAACTTTTTTCAGATGGCCCTTTTGACTGGGGGGCAGTGAGACTTCATTGTACTGCAGATTTCCTTTGCAAGCTTGCTTGGTTGGCCAAAAAGGGCGTATGCGTTTTTTCCTGAATATATTCAGGAAAAAACGCATACGCCCTTTTTGGCCAAGTGCATCATTGTGGACGTTCTGCCTCTTTTCCTATGCTTTACATGCAATTCCAGTCTACCTCCTGAAATCGGTTTCCTGCAATTCTGCCCCGCTTTCAAGTCCTCTTGGCAGCCTTACTTCAATATATTTTTGGACGATAGCTGTCATTTATAACTCTGCAGGTTTGTGAATTACAGTGCCCCTGAGCTCCTTTCTTCAACTCGCTTTCTTGTGAGCTGGCCGCAACACCGCAGGATTGCTTCAGGCCCTAGTGTCGTTCCGGCATGGCACGCTGAGCCTTTGGTTAATTCCTCTTCCTGGTGGGAAATGAGAGTTAAATTTGCCAATCCAGACACCTCCAGCTAGTCTCTCATTTGTTCTCCCTATTCCTGTTCATTTTCCGCAGAAATTGCAAACTGGGCCAAACAGGAGGTTAAAGGCACTGACTCTCCAAGTGGGGAGAGTTTTAGTAAAGCGTCTGGAATGTTGCACCTGAGTACCAGCGGAGAAAATCTGAGACACATTTGAACACGTTTCCCGATCACACGGTGGATCATACTCTGGGTTCCACATGCATGTTTTAGCTGAAGGAAGAATCCCTTAAACCTGGAGAGTTGAGACCCATGGAATGGCTACCATGCAATATGACTTCAAAGGGTCTGCATTTGCTCATCAAACCTCACCAATCCTATCACTGCTGCGTTTATGCTGCTGTACACATGCTTGATTCTCTTTTGGAGACATATAAATCCATAGGTTTTAAGATTCTTACTAGTCAGGTATATTCTTAGGCGTTTAATATGGGGTGTAGAGCCCACTTCGTTGAGCAAGGAGTAGCTCTTGTCTATTACATATTTGGCTTATGGAACGGTATCTGTGCTAATTTCAATCTCTGGTTTTATGCAGTACCCCAACTCACCTTTCCCCTTAAGCAAGCATAAGTTGGTTTTCTACATTTGAGACCCTGTTCTGTTTTGTAATTCAGTTTCTGTGTAGGCAACTTTACATTCCTTGTAGTAGTGATATCTTATGATGTTTCTTTTTCTGTGTGACTTATTTCACTTAGAATCATCGTACCTGAATCCACTCATTATGCTGCTACGGGCCTGATGATATAGATTTCATTGCTGAGTGATATTGCATTGTACGTAAGTACCACAAATTCTTTATCCATTTTTCACTTTCTGTGTTATTTAACTTGTACCGTAAACGAGGATCTTGTAAACAGAGCCGTCCCAAACTTTGGGGTGGCTGTGTCTTTTTGATTTTAATTTCCCTAAGCTATACCACCATAAGTGGAAGTGCCCTAGGCTCTGTTGCTTTGTTTTTTAGATGTTTCAGGAAACACCATACACTTCTCCAGAGTGGCTGTTGGCAATTTACATCCCGCCCATCAGCATAACAAGGCTCCCAGTTCTCCATGGCCTGTCCTGCCTTTCTGGATTTTATACGTTCTGCAGATGGCCCTTTTAACCGGGGGGCAGTGAGACTTCATTGTAGTGCAGATTTCCTTTGCAAGCTTGCTTGGTTGGCCCAAAAGTGCGTATGCGTTTTTTCCTGAATATATTCAGGAAAAAACGCATACGCCCTTTTTGGCCAAGTGCATCATTGTGGAGGTTCTGCCTCTTTTCCTATGCTTTACATGCAATTCCAGTCTACCTCCTGAAATCGGTTTTCTGCAATTCTGCCCCGCTTTCAAGTCCTCTTGGCAGCCTTACTTCAATATATTTTTGGACGATAGCTGTCATTTATAACTCTGCAGGTTTGTGAATTACAGAGCCTCTGAGCTCCTTTCTTCAACTTGCTTTCTTGTGAGCTGGCTGCAAGACCGCAGCATTGCTTCAGGCCCTAGTGTGGTTCCGGCATGGCACGCTGAGCCTTTGGTTAATTCCTCTTCCTGGTGGGAAATGAGAGTTAAATTTGCCAGTACAGGCACCTCCAGCTAGTCTCTCATTGGTTCTCCCTATTCCTGTTCATTTTCCGCAGAAATGGCAAACTGGGCCATACAGGAGGTTAAAGGCAGTGACTCTCCAAGTGGGGAGAGTGTTAGTAAAGCTACTGGAATGTTGCACCCGAGTACCAGGGGACGAAACCTGAGACACATTTGAACACGTTTCCCGATCACACGGTGGATCATACTCTGGGTTCCACATGCATGTTTTAGCTGAAGGAAGAATCCCTTAAACCTGGAGAGTTGAGACCCATGGAATGGGTACCATGCAATATGACTTCAAAAGGTCTGCATTGGCTCACAGAACCTCACCAATCCTATCACTGCTACGTTTATGCCGCTGTACACACGCCTTATTCTCTTTCGGAGACATAGAAATCCATAGGTTTTAAGATTCTTACTAGTCAGGTATATTCATAGGCGTTTAATATGGGGTGTAGAGTCCACTTCGTTGAGCAAGGAGTAGCTCTTGTCTATTACATATTTGGCTTATGGAACGGTATCTGTGCTAATTTCAATCTCTGGTTTTATGCAGCACCCCAACTCACCTTTCCCCTTAAGCAAGCATAAGTTGGTTTTCTACATTTGAGACCCTGTTCTGTTTTGTAATTCAGTTCCTTTGTAGCTAAGTTTACATTCCGTGTAGTAGTGATATCTTATGATGTTTCTTTTTCTGTGTGATTTTTTTCACTTAGAATCATGGTACCTGAATCTACTCATTATGCTGCTACGGGCCTGATGACATAGATTTCATTGCTGAGTGATATTGCATTGTACATAAGTACCACAACTTCTTTATCCATTTTTCGCTTTCTGCAATATTGAACTTGTACCATAAACGAGGTTCTTGTAAACAGAGCCGTCCCAACCTTTGGGGTGGCTGTGTCTTTTTGATTTTAATTTCCCTAAGCTATAGGACCATAAGTGGAAGTGCCCTAGGCTCTGTTGCTTTGTTTTTTAGATGTTTCAGGAAACACCATACACTTCTCCAGAGTGGCTGTTGGCAATTTACATCCCGCCCATCAGCATAACAAGGCTCCCAGTTCTCCATGGCCTGTCCTGCCTTTCTGGATTTTACACTTTTTTCAGATGCTCCTTTTGACAGGAGGAAGTGAGACTTCATTGTAGTGCAGATTTCCTTTGCAAGCTTGCTTGGTTGGCCAAAAAGTGCGTATGCATTTTTTCCTGAATATATTCAGGAAAAAACGCATACGCCCTTTTTGGCCAAGTGCATCATTGTCGACGTTCTGAGTGTTTTCATATGTTTTCAATGCAATTCCAGTCTACCTCCTGAAATCGGTTTCCTGCAATTCTGCCTTGCTGTCAGTGCCTCTTCATAGCCTTACCTCAATATACTTTTTGAAAATTGTTGGCCTTTTTAACTCTGCAGGTTTTTGAATTGCCGTGGCCCTTAGCTGCATTTTTCAGCTCTTATTTTTGTGATCTTGCCTCATATCCACAGGATTTCTTCAGGCCCTATTCTTCTTCTGGGTCGCCTTGCTCTGCCTTTGGTTAATTCTTCTTCCTGATGTGAATTAGAGTGACATGTTCCCATTGAAACCGCTACAGCTATTTTCTCACTGGTTCCTCCTATTCCCATTCATCCTCCGCACTAACTGCAGACTGTGTGATACCGGAACGTAAAGGCATTGACTCTCCATGTGGAGATGTTGTTAGTAAAGTGGCTGGAATGTTGATCCGGAGCCCCAGGAGAGGAAAATGAGGTGCGTTTTAGAAACCTTTCCCGATCATATGGTATACCATCCGCTGGATTTCCCATGCATGGTTTAGCTGTAGGAAGATTCCCTTCAACCTGGAGTGTTGGGACCCTTGGAATGAGTAGCATGAAGTATTGCATTAAACTTTCGGCAGTTGCTCACCAAAGCTCACCAATCCTCTCAGCCCCAAGTGTCCAGCCTTATGTCTTATCCAGCTGTGGGTTTATATGTGGTCATTCCAGGTTGCATCACAGCCCCTGAGCGAATTTTGTAAGAATTTTTCTCTCTTTCATTGTTTCTGCGTTTTGGTTTTAAAATTTATTTCTATAATGGGGTTTAGCTCATTTTCACTGCTGTGTTTGGCCGCTCTGCACACACTTGATTCCCTTATGGAGATATATCAATACATGGGTTTTAAGATTCTTATTACTCAGATATATTTCTCTGCGGTGTATAGGGTGTGTTGAGGCCAGTTCATTGAGCAAGGTGTAGATCTTGTCTAATACCTATTTGGTTTATTGAACGGTATCTGTGCTAATTTCAAACTCTGGTTTTATGCATCACCCCACCTCTCCTTTCCCCTTAAGCTGACATAAGTGTGTTTTCTAAATGTGAGACACTGTTCTGTTTTGTAATTCATTTTTTGTGCAGCCATATTTATCCTCCCTCTATAAGTGATATCTTATGATATGTTTCTTTTTCTGTTTGACTTATTTCAAGTAGTATTATCGGACCTAAATCCACTCTTTATCCTTCTACTAGCCTTATTACATTGATTTCATGGTGAAGAGATATTCCATTGTACATAAGTACCACATTTTCTTTATCCATTGTTCTCTTTCCTGGGATATTTAAGGTGTACTGAAGTTGAGGTTCTTGTAAACAGAGTAGCCCTAAACTGTGGTGTGCTTGTGTCTTGTTGATTTTTAGACTTCCCTAGATATACTTCCGTGATTGGAAGTGCCCTATGCTCTGTAGCTCTGTTTTTTAGATGATTTAGGAACCACCATACACTTCTCCAGAGTGGCTCTCGGCAGTTCACACACTGTCCATCAGCGTATAAAGGCTCCCTGTTCTCCATGGCCTGTCCTGCATTTCTGGTTTTTACAATTTTTTCGGATGGCCCTTTTGACCGGTGGGAAATGAGACTTCTTTGTTGTGCACATTTGCATTGCTTGCTTGCTTGGTTGCCCATAAAGTGCGTATGCGTTTTGTCCTGGATATATTCAGGAAAAAACGCATACTCCCTTTTGGGCCAACTGCATCATTGTCGAAATTCTGCCGCTTTTCATGTGCTTTAAAGACGAGTCCAATCTATCTCTTGAAATCTGTTTCTTGCAATTCTGTCTTGCATTCAGATCCTCTTCTTTGCCTTACCTCAACATATTTTGGGACGTTAGTTTTCATTTATAACTCTGCAGGTTTGTGAATTGCAGTGACCCTGAGCTCCATTTTTTAAGTTGCTCTTTTGTGAGCTGGCCTCAAAGCCGCAGGATTGCTTCAGGCCCTATTTTGGCTCCGGCGAGGTGGGCTGAGCCTTTTTTTAATTCTTATTCTTAATGGGAAATTAGAGTGACATGTGCCCGTCCAAACCCCTACAACTATTCTCTCATTGGTTCCCCCTCTTCCCGTTCATCCTCCTCACAATTTGCAAAATGTGTGAAACAGAAGTTTAAATGTGCTGATTCTCTAAGTGGGGAGATTCTAAGTAACGTGGCTGGAATGATGAACAGGAGCACCAGGAGAGGATAAATGAGGTGCATTTTAGACACATCTCCCGATCACATGGTGTACAGTCCTCTGGGTTTTCCATGCATGTTTTCGCTGTAGGAAGATCCCTTGAACCTGCAGATTTGGGACCCATTGAATGGGTACCAGGTAGTATTACTTTAAAGGGTGTGCATTTCCTCACCCAACCTCATATTTCTCTTAGCGTAAACAGTTTCCAGCCTTATGTCTCATCCTGCTGTGGGTCTAGATGTGTTCAATCCATGTTGCATCACCGTCCCTGAGGAAAAGTTGTAAGAGGTTTTCTCTGTCTCTTTGTCGTTTATTTTTTTCAATTTATTACTATATTGGTTACAGCTGATTTTCAAAGCTCTGTTTCTTGCTGCTGTACATCCACTTGATTCACATACAGAGAGACATCAATAAATTCTTTTTCAGATTCTTACCAGTCATATATATTCTTTTCCAGTGACTTGAGTGTGCTGAGTGCAGTTCTTTTAGCTACCGTGTAGGCCTTGTTGATTATCAGTTTGGTATTTGGAATGGTATCTTTGCTAATTTCAACCTCCTGGATGATGCCTCACCCCTCCCCACCTTTCCCGTTTAGCAGCCTTACGCGTGTTGTCTACATATTTGACTATGTTTTTGTTTTGTAATTTATTTCATGTGTAGCCATTTTGGATTCCACCTTTAAGTGATATCTTATGATATGTGTCTTTTTCTTTTTGAATTATGTCACTTAGAATGATCATACGTAACTCCTCCGGAGTTGTTACAACTGGCCATATTTCATTGACTTCCAGGCTGAGTAATATTCCACTCTACATAAGTACCACATCTCTATCCATTTTTTCCCTCCAGAGACATTTAAGTTATATCCTAGTCGAGAATCTTTTAAACAGAGAGGCAGTAAACATTGGGGTGCCTGTGTCCTCTCGATTTTTGTTTTTCCCAAGACATACGCCCATGAGTGCAAGTGCCCTATGCTCTGTAGCTCATTTTTTAGATGCTTTAGTAAACACAATACACTTCTCCAGAATGGCCATTGGCAATATACATTTCCACTATAAGCCTCACAGGGCTCCCTCTTCTCCTTGCCCTGTCCTGCATTTCTGGTGTTTACACTTTATGAGGATGGCTCTTCTGACTGATGCGAAGTGATATCTTTTGTAGTATTGATTTCCAGTGCCCACCTGTTTGGTTGGCTAAAAAAGTGTATGCCCTTTTCTTGAATATATACAGAAAAAAACGCATACAGCCTTTTTGGCCAACTGCAATGTTGGCAATGTTCAGCCCCTTTTCTTGTGCTTAATGGCGAGTCCTTTCTACCTCCTCAAATCCCTTTCCTGCCATTCTCCCTTGCTTACCAATCCTTTTCTCTGACTTTCCTCAAGACATTTTTCAGTGATAGATATTTTCAACTCTGCAGTTTCGTGAATTTTACTGCCCCTGAGTTCCATTGTTCAACTTGTGTTTATGGGAACTGGCCACAAAGCAGTGGGATTTCCTCAAGCCCTATACTGTTTCCATGGGCAACCCTAGCCTTTGGTCAATTCGTCTTCCTGATTGGAAATTAGAGTGACATGTGCCTGTCTGAACACCTAGGACTTGTCTCTCATTGTTCCTCATCCTTCCGCTTCATCCTCTGGACAAATTCCAAACTGTATGCAACAGGATGTTGACAGTGCTGACATCTCCAAGTGGGGAGACTGTTAGTAAAGACGCTGGAGGGGTGAACCCGAGCACCAGGAGATGAGGAGATGAGATGCCTTTTCCAAACTCTTCCTGATCAGACGGTATACCATCCTCTGTGTGTGACAGACATGTTTTAGCAGTAGGAAGAGTCCCATTCATGTAAGGAGAACACCAGGGCTTTTTCAAAATCAGTGTCTCCCCGAAACCCAAACTGGGGAATTTTTTAAGCTACGGCTACACATATGTTCATTAAGGGCCTTGGGAAGTAGGCAGAGTCCAAACTTTAGATGATTGAAGTCTTCAGGGTCAGAAGCACTCACCACTGGCTTCCCTTAGGTTACACTTTAACTGTCATTGATAGATGATGTCAATAAAAATATCTATTCTTTTTCCGATTATTTCCCCTTATAGGTTATTGCAAAATATTGAGTGTAGTTCCCTGTGTTATACAGTGGTTCCTTGTTGATGATCTATTTTATACATAGCAGTGTGTATGTGTTAATTCCAAACTGTTAATTTATCCCTCCTCCCACCTTTCCCCTTTGGTAATAATAAATTATAAGATTTTATACTTCTCAGAAATGGGGGAGCTGAAAGAGAGGTATCATTTTCAATGGAAAAGCATTTAAAACAAGATTGAAGCTTTAACCAAGATTATTAGATGTACATCCTTGGAAAGAAATCACTTCATTTCTCTAATATTGACCTGACAAATAAGACAAACCTTTTCACTGAACTTGCTTATAATAAAGTGATGGAAATATCAAATGGAAGTGTTAGAAACATCTTATTTTACCCGAGCCTTATAAACTGTTCTATGTTAACTACAGTTTGGCTCACACATCTGTTCATTGAAGTTACAATAGTCTCAATTTCTGTTACTGATCCTCCAGAGTGGACCCCAACAAGTGTCCCCCTGCCCAGTGTCATTGGGGCCAACAGATCGAGACTGAGTTTGGTTCACAAGCAAAGGAAACTTTATATTTTGATCAGAGAATGGAGAGGTGAGAGCATGCACTACCCCGTGGGCTGTGGGCTGGGCTGCTGTGTAGAGATCCTGTCAGAGTCAGTGGGAGGGAGGGGGCGGAGCACTCAAGGGCCGGGTTGGCTGCAGCTCAGGCTCTATATCTTAGAGTCTGCACTGGGCCCCAGGAGCTGAGGTGTCGACCCAGCCATTCTGCACTAGGAAATCTGGTCTGAAGTGCCGGGTGTGGAACCTCTGCATGCGGGACCCTAGGAGCACGTGAAATTAGACAAAGCACAAAGGATAAAAAAGGTCAGACTTGACTTTATTGCCCAGATTCTATTTTTATCTCCCAGGGATTTTTAATGGGCTTTGCTGGGGACAAACCCCTCCTCTGCCTTTTGTCCCGTTCCTCATTCTTGGAGTGCTGAGGGTGCAGACCCTTCTTCTGTAACTGCTGAGTGCTGAGTTGGGAGCCCTCATACCAGGGGATGAGGGTCAGAACTTCTCCCCAGCAGCCTCCAGGTGACGTTGATTGGCCCCAGGACCCCTGCCTCCCTGCTCGTCCGCCTGAGCACCAGCATTGGAAGTGTTATAGATTCTAATGACCTTTAAGGGTTCAGGAAAGAGATGTGCAGAGACGCTGTGGGGGCCGGTTTCACCCCGCCCCACATTTGTTTGGCCACCTTAGGCTGACCGTTTCTGCCAGCCTAGATGCTCTGACCAGTAGTCTGCTCTTTCTTCAATTAGGCCCCTGAATTAACGTAAAAACAGCACCAGGTGTCAGAGCCCTGCCCGCTCAACTCCCAGACAGTCCAGGGTCAGTGGTGATCAAGGACCATGATGGCCACTGAGTCAACAGCCTTTTGAAGTAAACAGGAGTCCAGCCGGTCTTATTGGCCACCATCATCACGGTGTCTGTAGGCTTTTCTATGGTGACAGTGTGATATACGTTTCCCCCGCCAAGACTATTAGCTCCCCTCCGGGTGCAGTAAGTCCTGCAAGCAGTAGTCTACTCATTCGGGACACACTATTGTTGTTTTATGAGAGAAACTCCAGGTCAAGTGATGTTCACACGAGTCGTCATGGTGCCCTGTTGCCCCCGGTTATCTCTCTGGATGTTGGAGTTGGAGGGCCTCCTCACTCGAGGTCGGTGTGCCCACGGAGCGAACCCTGCAACTTCAGGGCATGGTTGGTGATTAGGATCACCACGTGGGGTCCTTTTCCCTTAGGAGGGAGGTGGCCTTTTGGGCTGCTGATTTCCAGGTTTTTAGATACCGCCAGTATCTTGGCCAGATGTGGCAGTGGGCCAAGCCCCTTGGTGACTCTATTTTATCCTACCTGGATGGCATTCTTGCGTTGTTCCATTTCAAGTGGTCCCAGTTTTTGCACTAATTCTCCAATGGCGACTCACCTTTCACCGGGAATGGAAAGGTCAAAGGGTTTAGCTCAATTAGGGAGTTCCAGGGCAAGGGTCTGAATTGACTGCTCTTTCCATTCTTGAAAGGCCACTTCTGGATTCTGTTCAAAAGGATCATCATCTTTTCCTTTCAGTGTTTCATATAGAGGCCCAGCTAGTAGACTGTAGTTAGGGATCCAGAAGCAGCAAACCCTGGCCTCCCCAGGAACCCCTAAGCTGTCTTCTAGTTTTAGAAAGGGGTAAGGCTGCAAATGGTTTCTTCCCTTTCCTGGGATGGGCTTCTCCGACCTTCTGTGAGAATGAAGCCCAGGCAGGTCACCGCAGTCTGTGATATTTGAGCTTTTTCTTGGACAACTTCTATCCTTTATTGGCTTGGTAGTTCAGAGGCCTCCTTAGTAGGGCTGGCGATCAGAATGTCGTCTGCATATTGAAGGAGGGTTTCCTTTTCTAGAGGTAGAACTTTTCGGTCTTTAGCTAAGCTTTCCCCAAAGATGGTGTGGGAATTTTTGAACCCTTGGGGCAAGACGGCCCGGAAGTATTGTTTTAGTTGTATGTTGAGTCCTGCCACTCACAAGCCAAAATTTCTTGTGACTCTGGGACTAATGGAATACAAAAGAAGGCATCATTGAAGACTAATACAGAATA
Source organism: Pseudorca crassidens (assembly GCF_039906515.1). Lineage (NCBI taxonomy): Eukaryota > Metazoa > Chordata > Mammalia > Artiodactyla > Delphinidae > Pseudorca > Pseudorca crassidens. The sequence goes on from NC_090296.1 coordinate 166,381,774, forward strand.
CCATGTCCTGGTGGTTGGTAGAATGACCAGCAGGGTGTAGGAAATGGAGCAACTGGAGGTATATCCACGGTGGCTTCACTGACTGTCCTGACATCCTTTACCAGGTCCCCAGCAGCCCATGGGGCTCTCGTGGTCAGGCCAATCCCAGGATATGGAGCTCTCCTGGGCAGGTACCCCACCCCCAACCCAGCCCACGGGGCTCTCATGGTCAGGCCTCTCCCAGGATACAGAGCTACCCTTGCAGGTACCGTGGCAGGGCTGGGCACACAGGAACTGTGCACATAGCCCTCATTGAAGAGCACCCCCATCTCACCTGTTGCTCAGAGCTGACACAGAGCACCTCAGAGCAGGACTTGAACTAACAAACAGCAGCTCCGACAGGTCTGTGACCCTGGGCATCACTCTGTGTGGCCTCCCTCCACCTGGTCTTCCAGAGACTTCCACTGCACCCGGGGCACCAAGCCTCTGTCTCCAACCACCACCCACCCCTCCTCTCCCTGACTCCTGGGTTCCTCTCATTAGGAGAGGGTTTTCTTGAAGTTGTCTCCCACTCATGGGCCAGATAAAATGATTAGAAAACAAGCCAAAGCTGCAGCCCCTTGTCTATCCTGACTCTCAGGAGCCCACACCTGTTCCTTGGACCTGGCCGGTTCAGCAAGTTCCATTTTCTGCAACTGTGAGCCCCTGAGGGGTGATGATTGGCTGACCTGGGCAGCCTTACCATGCCGGCCAGCCCTCCCCAGGTGTGCCTGGGTTGAGATCAATATAAATACCACTCCAGGCAGCAAGAGCCCCTGCAGCTGTGCCTGACGCCATTTTCTCTGCCCTGTCAGCAGTCTCGGGGCTGGGCTGGTGGGAGGGAGTGAGAGGCCACGGCTTTGTGGGTGGCCCAGTGTGAGTGGGGCTCTGCTGGACTTTCTGCAGCAGTTGCCAGGCTGCCACCTGCTAAAGAAGAGGATGTGTCACCCATACCTGCTGCTGGAATTTCTCCCTGGGCAGAGGTGAGGAAGGAAAAAAGCAGTGGGGGCAGGGACAGGACGGGTATCTCAGGCAGGGAAATGGAAATCTTCCAGAAGAGCACCCAGGGACAGGACCATCCTGGCTGGCCTGCAGGCACCAAGTCAGCTGGCATGCTGTCACTCGTGTGGCTCCATGGCCCTTCCTCTAGGCTTTCAAGTCCTTGTATATATTCAGGTGTTTTACCTGGGAAGGGTGGGAACAGTTCAACAGCAACTGGCCTGGGGCTCAGCTCACGTTCACTCACAGATGCCTCGGCACAGTGCCCCAGCTTTGCAATGAGTACGCTTGTGTGGGGGCTGCTGGCTGAATGGGAGACGATTCCCCACCACTGACCAACTTCAGAATTGTTTACAACTGGAGCAAGTGCCCTGATACGGTTTTCCTCTGAGTAACTGGTGGGTTCTGTTTTTTTTTTTTTTCTCTTTTTCGTTTTTGGTTCAAGGTAGATTTTATTCCTCTTTTTTGTATTTACAGATATAAGCATGGAAATAATTTATTCATATAAATACATGTATGTGAAGGGAATAATTGTTTTTTCTGTTTTATTTTTTAAATTTTATTTCTTTTTAATTTTGAATTTTATTTTATATTTTTATACAGCAGGTTCTTATTGGTTATCTATTTTATACATATAAATGTTTACATGCCAATCCCAATCTCTCAGCTCCTCCCACCACCACCCCCCCAAGAGCTTTCCCCCCTTGTTGTCCATACGATTGTTGTCTACATCTGTTGCTCTATTTATGCCTTGCAAAACGGTTAATCTGTACAGTTTTTCTAGGTTCCACATATATGCATGAATATACAAGATTTGTTTTTCTCTTTCTGACTTACTTCACTCTGTATGACAGTCTCTAGATCCATCGACGTCTCTACAAATGACCCAATTTCATTCCTTTCATGGCTTAGTAATATTCCATTTTATATATGTACCACATCTTTATGCATTCGTCTGTCTGTGGGCATTTAGGTTGCTTCCATTACCTCGATATTGTAAATAGTGATGCAATGAACATTGCGGTGAATGTCTCTTTTTGATTTATGGTTTTGTCTGTGTATATGTCCAGTACTGGGATTGCTGTATCATATGGTAATTCTATTATTAGTTTCTTAAGACTCCATATTGTTCTCCATAGTGACTGTATCAATTTATATTCCCAACAATAGTGGAAGAGGCTTCCTTTTCCCCACACCCTTTCCAGCAATTGTTGTTTGTAGATTTTCAGATGATGCCCATTCTAACAGGTGTGAGGTGATACCTCATTGTTGAGTCCATTTCGTTGAGCAAGGGGTAGGTCTTGTCTATTACATATTTGGCTTATGGAACGGTATCTGTGCTAATTTCAAACTCTGGTTTTATGCAGCACCCCAACTCACCTTTCCCCTTAAGCAAGCATAAGTTGGTTTTCTAAACTTGAGACCCTGTTCTGTTTTGTAATTCAGTTCATGTGTAGCCAAGTTTACATTCCATGTATTAGTGATACCTTATGATGTTTCCTTATCTGTGTGACTTATTTCACTTAGAATCATCGTGCCTCAATCCACTCATTATGCGGGTACAGGCCTGGTGACACAGATTTCATTGCTGAGTGGTATTCTGTTGTACGTTAAGTACCGCAACTTCTTTATCAATTATTTGCTCTCTGGGATACTTAACTTGTACCATAGAAGAGGTTCCTGTAAACAGAGCCGTCCCAAATTTTGGGGTGGCTGTGTCTTTTTGATTTTAATTTCCCTAAGCTATAGGACCATAAGTGGAAATGCCCTAGACTCTGTTGCTTTGTTTTTCAGATGTATCAGGAAACACCATACACTTCTCCAGAGTGGCTGTTGGCAATTTACATCCCGCCCATCAGCATAACAAGGTTCCTTTATCCCCATGGCCTGTCTTGCCTTTCTGCATTTTCCACTTTTTTCAGATGGCTCTTTAAACTGGGGGGAAGTGACACTTCATAGTAGTTCGGATTTCCATTGCAAGCTTGCTTGGTTTGCCAAAAAGGGCGTATGCGTTTTTTCCTGAATATATTCAGGAAAAAACGCATACGCCCTTTTTGGCCAAGTGCATCATTGTGGACGTTCTGCCTCTTTTCCTATGCTTTACATGCAATTCCAGTCTACCTCCTGAAATCGGTTTCCTGCAATTCTGCCCCGCTTTCAAGTCCTCTTGGCAGCCTTACTTCAATATATTTTTGGACGATAGCTGTCATTTATAACTCTGCAGGTTTGTGAATTACAGTGCCCCTAAGCTCCTTTCTTCAACTCGCTTTCTTGTGAGCTGGCCGCAACACCGCAGGATTGCTTCAGGCCCTAGTGTGGTTCCGGCATGGCACGCTGAGCCTTTGGTTAATTCCTCTTCCTGGTGGGAAATGAGAGTTAAATTTGCCCGTCCAGACACCTCCAGCTAGTCTCTCATTGGTTCTCCCTATTCCTGTTCAACTTTCAAAGAATTTGCAAACTGGGCCAAACAGGAGGTTAAAGGCACTGACTCTCCAAGTGGGGAGAGTGTTAGTAAAGCGTCTGGAATGTTGCACCCGAGTACCAGGGGACGAAACCTGAGACACATTTGAACACGTTTCCCGATCACACGGTGGATCATACTCTGGGTTCCACATGCATGTTTTAGCTGAAGGAAGAATCCCTTAAACCTGGAGAGTTGAGACCCTTGGCATGGGTACCATGCAATATGACTTCAAAGGGCCTGCATTGGCTCACCGAACCTCACCAATCCTATCACTGCTGCGCTAATGCACTGTACACACGCTTCATTCTCTTTCAGAGACATATAAATCCATAGGTTTTAAGATTCTTACTAGTCAGGTATATTCTTAGGCGTTTAATATGGGGTGTAGAGTCCACTTCGTTGAGCAAGGAGTAGCTCTTGTCTATTACATATTTGGCTTATGGAACGGTATCTGTGCTAATTTCAATCTCTGGTTTTATGCAGCACCCCAACTCACCTTTCCCCTTAAGCAAGCATAAGTTGGTTTTCTACATTTGAGACCCTGTTCTGTTTTGTAATTCAGTTCCTGTGTACCCAAGTTTACATTCCGTGTATTAGTGATATCTTATGATGTTTCTTTTTCTGTGTGACTTATTTCACTTAGAATCATCGTACCTGAATCCACTCATTATGCTGCTACGGGACTGATGATATACATTTCATTGCTGAGTGATATTGCATTGTACGTAAGTACCACAAATTCTTTATCCATTTTTCACTTTCTGTGATATTGAACTTGTACCACAAACGAGGTTCTTGTAAACAGAGCCGTCCCAAACTTTGCGGTGGCTGTGTCTTTTTGATTTTAATTTCCCTAAGCTATACGACCATAAGTGGAAGTGCCCTAGGCTCTGTTGCTTTGTTTTGTAGATGTTTCAGGAAACACCATAAACTTCTCCAGAGTGGCTGTTGGCAATTTACATCCCGCCCATCAGCATAACAAGGCTCCCAGTTCTCCATGGCCTGTCCTGCCTTTCTGGATTTTATACTTTTTTCAGATGGCCCTTTTGACCGGGGGGCAGTGAGACTTCATTGTAGTGCAGATTTCCTTTGCAAGCTTGCTTGGTTGGCCCAAAAGGGCGTATGCGTTTTTTCCTGAATATATTCAGGAAAAAACGCATACGCCCTTTTTAGCCAAGTGCATCATTGTGGACGTTCTGCCTCTTTTCCTATGCTTTACATGCAATTCCAGTCTACCTCCTGAAATCGGTTTCCTGCAATTCTGCCCCGCTTTCAAGTCCTCTTGGCAGCCTTACTTCAATATATTTTTGGACGATAGCTGTCATTTATAACTCTGCAGGTTTGTGAATTACAGTGCCCCTAAGCTCCTTTCTTCAACTCGCTTTCTTGTGAGCTGGCCGCAACACCGCAGGATTGCTTCAGGCCCTAGTGTGGTTCCGGCATGGCACGCTGAGCCTTTGGTTAATTCCTCTTCCTGGTGGGAAATTAGAGTTAAATTTGCCCGTCCAGGCACCTCCAGCTAGTCTCTCATTGGTTCTCCCTATTCCTGTTCATTTTCCGCAGAAATGGCAAACTGGGCCAAACAGGAGTTTAAAGGCACTGACTCTCCAAGTGGGGAGAGTTTTAGTAAAGCGTCTGGAATGTTGCACCCGAGTACCAGGGGACAAAAACTGAGACACATTTGAACATGTTTCCCAATCACACGGTGGATCATACTCTGGGTTCCACATGCATGTTTTAGCTGAAGGAAGAATCCCTTAAACCTGGAGAGTTGAGACCCATGGAATGGGTACCATGCAATATGACTTCAAAGGTTCTGCATTGGCTCACCGAACCTCACCAATCCTATCACTGCTGCGCTTATGCCACTATACACACACTTGATTCTCTTTCGGAGACATATAAATCCATAGATTTTAAGATTCTTACTGGTCAGGTATATTCTTAGACGTTTAATATGGGGTGTTGAGTCCTCTTCGTTGAGCAAGGAGTAGCTCTTGTCTATTACATATTTGGCTTATGGAACGGTATCTGTGCTAATTTCAATCTCTGGTTTTATGCAGCACCCCAACTCACCTTTCCCCTTAAGCAAGCATAAGTTGGTTTTCTACATTTGAGACCCTGTTCTGTTTTGTAATTCAGTTCCTGTGTAGCCAAGTTTACATTCCGTGTAGTAGTGATATCTTATGATGTTTCTTTTTCTGTGTGACTTATCTCACTTAGAATCATCGTACCTGAATCCACTCATTATGCTGCTACGGGCCTGATGACATAGATTTCATTGCTGAGTGATATTGCATTGTACGTAAGTACCACCACTTCTTTATCCATTTTTCGCTTTCTGTGATATTGAACTTGTACCGTAAACGAGGTTCTTGTAAACAGAGCCGTCCCAAACTTTGGGGTGGCTGTGTCTTTTTGATTTTAATTTCCCTAAGCTATAGGACCATAAGTGGAAGTGCCCTAGGCTCTGTTGCTTTGTTTTTTAGATGTTTCAGGAAACACCATACACTTCTCCAGAGTGGCTGTTGGCAATTTACATCCCGCCCATCAGCATAACAAGGCTCCCACGTCTCCATGGCCTGTCCTGCCTTTCTGGATTTTACACTTTTTCCAGATGGCCCTTTTGACCGGGGGGCAGTGAGACTTCATTGTAGTGCAGATTTCCTTTGCAAGCTTGCTTGGTTGGCCAAAAAGTGCGTATGCGTTTTTTCCTGAATATATTCAGGAAAAAACGCATACGCCCTTTTTGGCCAAGTGCATCATTGTGGACGTTCTGCCTCTTTTCCTATGCTTTCCATGCAATTCCAGTCTACCTCCTGAAATCGGTTTCCTGCAATTCTGCCCCGCTTTCAAGTCCTCTTGGCAGCCTTACTTCAATATATTTTTGGACGATAGCTGTCATTTATAACTCTGCAGGTTTGTGAATTACAGTGCCTCTGAGCTCCTTTCTTCAACTCGCTTTCTTGTGAGCTGGCCGCAACACCGCAGCATTGCTTCAGGCCCTAGTGTCGTTCCGGCATGGCACGCTGAGCCTTTGGTTAATTCCTCTTCCTGGTGGGAAATGAGAGTTAAATTTGCCCGTCCAGACACCTCCAGCTAGTCTCTCACTGGTTCTCCCTATTCCTGATCATCTTCCGCAAAAATTGCAAACTGGGCCAAACAGGTGGTTAAAGGCACTGACTCTCCAAGTGGGGAGAGTGTTAGTAAAGCGTCTGGAATGTTGCACCCGAGTACCAGGGGACGAAACCTGAGACACATTTGAACACGTATCCCGATCACACGGTGGATCATACTCTGGGTTCCACATGCATGTTTTAGCTGAAGGAAGAATCCCTTAAACCTGGAGAGTTGAGACCCATGGAATGGGTACCATGCAATATGACTTCAAAGGTTCTGCATTGGCTCACCGAACCTCACCAATCCTATCACTGCTGCACTTATGCCACTGTACACATGCTTGATTCTCTTTTGGAGACATATTAATCCATAGATTTTAAGATTCTTACTAGGGCTTCCCTGGTGGCACAGTGGTTGAGAGTCCGCCTGCCGGTGCAGCGGACACGGGTTCGTGCCCCGGTCCGGGAGGATCCCGCATGCCGCGGAGCGGCTGTGCCCGTGAGCCATGGCCGCTGGGCCTGTGCGTCCGGAGCCTGTGCGTCTGGAGCCTGTGCTCTGCAACGGGAGGGGCCACAACACTGAGAGGCCCGCGTACAGCAAAAAAATAAATAAATAAAAATTAAAAAAAAAAAAAAAGGGTGAACTTCACTGTATCTAAATTATACAATAAAAAAAAAATTTAAAAAAAAAAAAATAAAAAAAAAAGATTCTTACTAGTCAGGTATATTCTTAGACGTTTAATATGGGTTGTTGAGTCCTCTTCGTTGAGCAAGGAGTAGCTCTTGTCTATTACATATTTGCCTTATGGAACGGTATCTGTGCTAATTTCAATCTCTGGTTTTATGCAGCACCCCAACTCACCTTTCCCCTTAAGCAAGCATAAGTTGGTTTTCTACATTTGAGACCTTGTTCTGTTTTGTAATTCAGTTCCTGTGTAGCCAAGTTTACATTCCGTGTATTAGTGATATCTTATGATGTTTCTTTTTCTGTGTGACTTATCTAACTTAGAATCATCGTACCTGAATCCACTCATTATGCTGCTATGGGCCTGATGACATAGATTTTATTGCTGATTGATATTGCATTGTACGTAAGTACCACAACTTCTTTATCAATTTTTCGCTTTCTGTGATATTGAACTTGTACCGTAAACGAGGTTCTTGTAAACAGAGCCGTCCCAAACTTTGGGGTGGCTGTGTCTTTTTGATTTTAATTTCCCTAAGCTATAGGACCATAAGTGGAAGTGCCCTAGGCTCTGTTGCTTTGTTTTTTAGATGTTTCAGGAAACACCATACACTTCTCCAGAGTGGCTGTTGGCAATTTACATCCCGCCCATCAGCATAACAAGGCTCCCAGTTCTCCATGGCCTGTCCTGCCTTTCTGGATTTTATACTTTTTTCAGATGGCCCTTTTGACCGGGGGGCAGTGAGACTTCATTGTAGTGCAGATTTCCTTTGCAAGCTTGCTTGGTTGGCCAAAAAGGGCGTATGCGTTTTTTCCTGAATATATTCAGGAAAAAACGCATACGCCCTTTTTGGCCAAGTGCATCATTGTGGACGTTCTGCCTCTTTTCCTATGCTTTACATGCAATTCCAGTCTACCTCCTGAAATCGGTTTCCTGCAATTCTGCCCCGCTTTCCAGTCCTCTTGGCAGCCTTACTTCAATATATTTTTGGACGATAGCTGTCATTTTTAACTCTGCAGGTTTGTGAATTACAGTGCCCCTGAGCTCCTTTCTTCAACTCGCTTTCTTGTGAGCTGGCCGCAACACCGCAGGATTGCTTCAGGCCCTAGTGTGGTTCCGGCATGGCACGCTGAGCCTTTGGTTAATTCCTCTTCCTGGTGGGAAATGAGAGTTACATTTGCCCATCCAGACACCTCCAGCTAGTCTCTCATTGGTTCTCCCTATTCCTGTTCATTTTCCGCAGAAATGGCAAACTGTGCCAAACAGGAGGTTAAAGGCACTGACTCTCCAAGTGGGGAGAGTTTTAGTAAAGCGTCTGGAATGTTGCACCCAAGTACCAGCGGAGAAAATCTGAGACACATTTGAACACGTTTCCCGATCACACGGTGGATCATACTCTGGGTTCCACATGCATGTTTTAGCTGAAGGAAGAATCCCTTAAACCTGGAGAGTTGAGACCCATGGAATGGCTACCATGCAATATGACTTCAAAGGGTCTGCATTTGCTCATCAAACCTCACCAATCCTATCACTGCTGCGTTTATGCCGCTGTACACATGCTTGATTCTCTTTTGGAGACATATAAATCCATAGGTTTTAAGATTATTACTAGTCAGGTATATTCTTAGGCGATTAATATGGGGTGTAGTGTCCACTTCGTTGAGCAAGGAGTAGCTCTTGTCTATTACATATTTGGCTTATGGAATGGTATCTGTGCTAATTTCAATCTCTGGTTTTATGCAGAACCCCAACTCACCTTTCCCCTTAAGCAAGCATAAGTTGGTTTTCTACATTTGAGACCGTGTTCTGTTTTGTAATTCAGTTTCTGTGTAGCCAAGTTTTCATTCCGTGTAGTAGTGATATCTTATGATGTTTCTTTTTCTGTGTGACTTATCTCACTTAGAATCATCGTACCTGAATCCACTCATTATGCTGCTACGGGCCTGATGATATAGATTTCATTGCTGAGTGATATTGCATTGTACGTAAGTACCACAAATTCTTTATCCATTTTTCACCTTCTGTGATATTGAATTTGTACTGTAAATGAGGTTCTTGTAAACAGAGCCGTCCCAAACTTTGGGGTGGCTGTGTCTTTTTGATTTTAATTTCCCTAAGCTATAGGACCATAAGTGGAAGTGCCCTAGGCTCTGTTGCTTTGTTTTTTAGATGTTTCAGGAAACACCATACACTTCTCCAGAGTGGCTGTTGGCAATTTACATCCCGCCCATCAGCATAACAAGGCTCCCAGTTCTCCATGGCCTGTCCGGGCTTTCTGGATTTTAAACTTTTTTCAGATGGCCCTTTTGACTGGGGGGCAGTGAGACTTCATTGTAGTGCAGATTTCCTTTGCAAGCTTGCTTGGTTGGCCAAAAAGGGCGTATGCGTTTTTTCCTGAATATATTCAGGAAAAAACGCATACGCCCTTTTTGGCCAAGTGCATCATTGTGGACGTTCTGCCTCTTTTCCTATGCTTTACATGCAATTCCAGTCTACCTCCTGAAATCGGTTTCCTGCAATTCTGCCCCGCTTTCAAGTCCTCTTGGCAGCCTTACTTCAATATATTTTTGGACGATAGCTGTCATTTATAACTCTGCAGGTTTGTGAATTACAGTGCCGCTGAGCTCCTTTCTTCAACTCGCTTTCTTGTGAGCTGGCCGCAACACCGCAGGATTGCTTCAGGCCTTAGTGTCGTTCCGGCATGGCACGCTGAGCCTTTGGTAAATTCCTCTTCCTGGTGGGAAATGAGAGTTAAATTTGCCCGTCCAGACACCTCCAGCTAGTCTCTCACTGGTTCTCCCTATTCCTGTTCATCTTCCGCAAATATTGCAAACTGGGCCAAACAGGAGGTTAAAGGCACTGACTCTCCAAGTGGGGAGAATGGTAGTAAAGCGTCTGGAATGTTGCACCCGAGTACCAGGGGACAAAACCTGAGACACATTTGAACATGTTTCCCGATCACATGGTGGATCATACTCTGGGTTCCACATGCATGTTTTAGCTGAAGGAAGAATCCCTTAAACCTGGAGAGTTGAGACCCATGGAATGGCTACCATGCAATATGACTTCAAAGGGTCTGCATTTGCTCATCAAACCTCACCAATCCTATCACTGCTGCGTTTATGCCGCTGTACACATGCTTGATTCTCTTTTGGAGACATATAAATCCATAGGTTTTAAGATTATTACTAGTCAGGTATATTCTTAGGCGATTAATATGGGGTGTAGAGTCCACTTCGTTGAGCAAGGAGTAGCTCTTGTCTCTTACATGTTTGGCTTATGGAATGGTATCTGTGCTAATTTCAATCTCTGGTTTTATGCAGAACCCCAACTCACCTTTCCCCTTAAGCAAGCATAAGTTGGTTTTCTACATTTGAGACCGTGTTCTGTTTTGTAATTCAGTTTCTGTGTAGCCAAGTTTACATTCCGTGTAGTAGTGATATCTTATGATGTTTCTTTTTCTGTGTGACTTATCTCACTTAGAATCATCGTACCTGAATCCACTCATTATGCTGCTACGGGCCTGATGATATAGATTTCATTGCTGAGTGATATTGCATTGTACGTAAGTACCACAAATTCTTTATCCATTTTTCACCTTCTGTGATATTGAATTTGTACTGTAAATGAGGTTCTTGTAAACAGAGCCGTCCCAAACTTTGGGGTGGCTGTGTCTTTTTGATTTTAATTTCCCTAAGCTATAGGACCATAAGTGGAAGTGCCCTAGGCTCTGTTGCTTTGTTTTTTAGATGTTTCAGGAAACACCATACACTTCTCCAGAGTGGCTGTTGGCAATTTACATCCCGCCCATCAGCATAACAAGTCTCCCAGTTCTCCATGGCCTGTCCTGCCTTTCTGGATTTTACACTTTTTTCAGATGGCCCTTTTGACCGGGGGGCAGTGAGACTTCATGGTAGTGCAGATTTCCTTTGCAAGCTTGCTTGGTTGGCCAAAAAGTGCGTATGCGTTTTTTCCTGAATATATTCAGGAAAAAACGCATACGCCCTTTTTGGCCAAGTGCATCATTGTGGACGTTCTGCCTCTTTTCCTATGCTTTACATGCAATTCCAGTCTACCTCCTGAAATCGGTTTCCTGCAATCCTGCCCCGCTTTCAAGTCCTCTTGGCAGCCTTACTTCAATATATTTTTGGACGATAGCTGTCATTTTTAACTCTGCATGTTTGTGAATTACAGTGCCCCTGAGCTCCTTTCTTCAACTCACTTTCTTGTGAGCTGGCCGCAACACTGCAGGATTGCTTCAGGCCCTAGTGTGGTTCCGGCATGGCACGCTGAGCCTTTGGTTAATTCCACTTCCTGGTGGGAAATGAGAGTTAAATTTGCCCATCCAGACACCTCCAGCTAGTCTCTCATTGGTTCTCCCTATTCCTGTTCATTTTCCACAGAAATTGCAAACTGGGCCAAACAGGAGTTTAAAGGCACTGACTCTCCAAGTGGGGAGAGTGTTAGTAAAGCGTCTGGAATGTTGCACCCGAGTACCAGGGGACAAAAACTGAGACACATTTGAACACGTTTCCCGATCACACGGTGGATCATACTCTGGGTTCCACATGCATGTTTTAGCTGAAGGAAGAATCCCTTAAACCTGGAGAGTTGAGACCCATGGAATGGCTACCATGCAATATGACTTCAAAGGGTCTGCATTTGCTCATCAAACCTCACCAATCCTATCACTGCTGCGTTTATGCCGCTGTACACATGCTTGATTCTCTTTTGGAGACATATAAATCCATAGGTTTCAAGATTCTTACTAGTCAGGTATATTCTTAGACGTTTAATATGGGGTGTAGAGTCCACTTCGTTGAGCAAGGAGTAGCTCTTGTCTATTACATATTTGGCTTATGGAACGGTATCTGTGCTAATTTCAATCTCTGGTTTTATGCAGCACCCCAACTCACCTTTCCCCTTAAGCAAGCATAAGTTGGTTTTCTACATTTGAGATCCTGTTCTGTTTTGTAATTCAGTTCCTGTGTAGCCAAGTTTACATTCCATGTATTAGTGATATCTTATGATGTTTCTTTTTCTGTGTGACTTATGTCACTTAGAATCATCGTACCTGAATCCACTCATTATGCTGCTATGGGCCTGATGACATAGATTTCATTCCTGAGTGATATTGCATTGTACGTAAGTACCACAACTTCTTTATCCATTTTTCACTTTCTGCGATATTGAACTTGTACCATAAACGAGATTCTTGTAAACAGAGCCGGCCCGAACTTTGGGGTGGCTGTGTCTTTTTGATTTTAATTTCCCTAAGCTATAGGACCATAAGTGGAAGTGCCCTAGGCTCTGTTGCTTTGTTTTTTAGATGTTTCAGGAAACACCATACACTTCTCCAGAGTGGCTGTTGGCAATTTACATCCCGCCCATCAGCATAACAAGTCTCCCAGTTCTCCATGGCCTGTCCTGCCTTTCTGGATTTTACACTTTTTTCAGATGGCCCTTTTGACCGGGGGGCAGTGAGACTTCATGGTAGTGCAGATTTCCTTTGCAAGCTTGCTTGGTTGGCCAAAAAGGGCGTATGCGTTTTTTCCTGAATATATTCAGGAAAAAACGCATACGCCCTTTTTGGCCAAGTGCATCATTGTGGACGTTCTGCCTCTTTTCCTATGCTTTACATGCAATTCCAGTCTACCTCCTGAAATCGGTTTCCTGCAATCCTGCCCCGCTTTCAAGTCCTCTTGGCAGCCTTACTTCAATATATTTTTGGACGATAGCTGTCATTTTTAACTCTGCATGTTTGTGAATTACAGTGCCCCTGAGCTCCTTTCTTCAACTCACTTTCTTGTGAGCTGGCCGCAACACTGCAGGATTGCTTCAGGCCCTAGTGTGGTTCCGGCATGGCACGCTGAGCCTTTGGTTAATTCCACTTCCTGGTGGGAAATGAGAGTTAAATTTGCCCATCCAGACACCTCCAGCTAGTCTCTCATTGGTTCTCCCTATTCCTGTTCATTTTCCACAGAAATTGCAAACTGGGCCAAACAGGAGTTTAAAGGCACTGACTCTCCAAGTGGGGAGAGTGTTAGTAAAGCGTCTGGAATGTTGCACCCGAGTACCAGGGGACAAAAACTGAGACACATTTGAACACGTTTCCCGATCACACGGTGGATCATACTCTGGGTTCCACATGCATGTTTTAGCTGAAGGAAGAATCCCTTAAACCTGGAGAGTTGAGACCCATGGAATGGCTACCATGCAATATGACTTCAAAGGGTCTGCATTTGCTCATCAAACCTCACCAATCCTATCACTGCTGCGTTTATGCCGCTGTACACATGCTTGATTCTCTTTTGGAGACATATAAATCCATAGGTTTCAAGATTCTTACTAGTCAGGTATATTCTTAGACGTTTAATATGGGGTGTAGAGTCCACTTCGTTGAGCAAGGAGTAGCTCTTGTCTATTACATATTTGGCTTATGGAACGGTATCTGTGCTAATTTCAATCTCTGGTTTTATGCAGCACCCCAACTCACCTTTCCCCTTAAGCAAGCATAAGTTGGTTTTCTACATTTGAGATCCTGTTCTGTTTTGTAATTCAGTTCCTGTGTAGCCAAGTTTACATTCCATGTATTAGTGATATCTTATGATGTTTCTTTTTCTGTGTGACTTATGTCACTTAGAATCATCGTACCTGAATCCACTCATTATGCTGCTATGGGCCTGATGACATAGATTTCATTCCTGAGTGATATTGCATTGTACGTAAGTACCACAACTTCTTTATCCATTTTTCACTTTCTGCGATATTGAACTTGTACCATAAACGAGATTCTTGTAAACAGAGCCGGCCCGAACTTTGGGGTGGCTGTGTCTTTTTGATTTTAATTTCCCTAAGCTATAGGACCATAAGTGGAAGTGCCCTAGGCTCTGTTGCTTTGTTTTTTAGATGTTTCAGGAAACACCATACACTTCTCCAGAGTGGCTGTTGGCAATTTACATCCCGCCCATCAGCATAACAAGTCTCCCAGTTCTCCATGGCCTGTCCTGCCTTTCTGGATTTTACACTTTTTTCAGATGGCCCTTTTGACCGGGGGGCAGTGAGACTTCATGGTAGTGCAGATTTCCTTTGCAAGCTTGCTTGGTTGGCCAAAAAGGGCGTATGCGTTTTTTCCTGAATATATTCAGGAAAAAACGCATACGCCCTTTTTGGCCAAGTGCATCATTGTGGACGTTCTGCCTCTTTTCCTATGCTTTACATGCAATTCCAGTCTACCTCCTGAAATCGGTTTCCTGCAATCCTGCCCCGCTTTCAAGTCCTCTTGGCAGCCTTACTTCAATATATTTTTGGACGATAGCTGTCATTTTTAACTCTGCATGTTTGTGAATTACAGTGCCCCTGAGCTCCTTTCTTCAACTCACTTTCTTGTGAGCTGGCCGCAACACTGCAGGATTGCTTCAGGCCCTAGTGTGGTTCCGGCATGGCACGCTGAGCCTTTGGTTAATTCCACTTCCTGGTGGGAAATGAGAGTTAAATTTGCCCATCCAGACACCTCCAGCTAGTCTCTCATTGGTTCTCCCTATTCCTGTTCATTTTCCACAGAAATTGCAAACTGGGCCAAACAGGAGTTTAAAGGCACTGACTCTCCAAGTGGGGAGAGTGTTAGTAAAGCGTCTGGAATGTTGCACCCGAGTACCAGGGGACAAAAACTGAGACACATTTGAACACGTTTCCCGATCACACGGTGGATCATACTCTGGGTTCCACATGCATGTTTTAGCTGAAGGAAGAATCCCTTAAACCTGGAGAGTTGAGACCCATGGAATGGCTACCATGCAATATGACTTCAAAGGGTCTGCATTTGCTCATCAAACCTCACCAATCCTATCACTGCTGCGCTTATGCCGCTGTACACATGCTTGATTCTCTTTTGGAGACATATAAATCCATAGGTTTCAAGATTCTTACTAGTCAGGTATATTCTTAGACGTTTAATATGGGGTGTAGAGTCCACTTCGTTGAGCAAGGAGTAGCTCTTGTCTATTACATATTTGGCTTATGGAACGGTATCTGTGCTAATTTCAATCTCTGGTTTTATGCAGCACCCCAACTCACCTTTCCCCTTAAGCAAGCATAAGTTGGTTTTCTACATTTGAGATCCTGTTCTGTTTTGTAATTCAGTTCCTGTGTAGCCAAGTTTACATTCCATGTATTAGTGATATCTTATGATGTTTCTTTTTCTGTGTGACTTATGTCACTTAGAATCATCGTACCTGAATCCACTCATTATGCTGCTACGGGCCTGATGACATAGATTTCATTCCTGAGTGATATTGCATTGTACGTAAGTACCACAACTTCTTTATCCATTTTTCACTTTCTGCGATATTGAACTTGTACCATAAACGAGATTCTTGTAAACAGAGCCGGCCCAAACTTTGGGGTGGCTGTGTCTTTTTGATTTTAATTTCCCTAAGCTATAGGACCATAAGTGGAAGTGCCCTAGGCTCTGTTGCTTTGTTTTTTAGATGTTTCAGGAAACACCATACACTTCTCCAGAGTGGCTGTTGGCAATTTACATCCCGCCCATCAGCATAACAAGGCTCCCAATTCTCCATGGCCTGTCCTGCCTTTCTGGATTTTACACATTTTTCAGATGGCCCTTTTGACCGGGGGGCAGTGAGACTTCATTGTACTGCAGATTTCCTTTGCAAGCTTGCTTGGTTGGCCAAAAAGGGCGTATGCGTTTTTTCCTGAATATATTCAGGAAAAAACGCATACGCCCTTTTTGGCCAAGTGCATCATTGTGGACGTTCTGCCTCTTTTCCTATGCTTTACATGCAATTCCAGTCTACCTCCTGAAATCGGATTCCTGCAATTCTGCCCCGCTTTCGAGTCCTCTTGGCAGCCTTACTTCAATATATTTTTGGACGATAGCTGTCATTTATAACTCTGCAGGTTTGTGAATTACAGTGCCCCTGAGCTCCTTTCTTCAACTCGCTTTCTTGTGAGCTGGCCGCAACACCGCAGCATTGCTTCAGGCCCTAGTGTGGTTCCGGCATGGCACGCTGAGCCTTTGGTTAATTCCTCTTCCTGGTGGGAAATGAGAGTTACATTTGCCCATCCAGACACCTCCAGCTAGTCTCTCATTTGTTCTCCCTATTCCTGTTCATTTTCCGCAGAAATTGCAAACTGGGCCAAACAGGAGGTTAAAGGCACTGACTCTCCAAGTGGGGAGAGTTTTAGTAAAGCGTCTGGAATGTTGCACCCAAGTACCAGCGGAGAAAATCTGAGACACATTTGAACACGTTTCCCGATCACACGGTGGATCATACTCTGGGTTCCACATGCATGTTTTAGCTGAAGGAAGAATCCCTTAAACCTGGAGAGTTGAGACCCATGGAATGGCTACCATGCAATATGACTTCAAAGGGTCTGCATTTGCTCATCAAACCTCACCAATCCTATCACTGCTGCGTTTATGCCGCTGTACACATGCTTGATTCTCTTTTGGAGACATATAAATCCATAGGTTTTAAGATTATTACTAGTCAGGTATATTCTTAGGCGATTAATATGGTGTGTAGAGTCCACTTCGTTGAGCAAGGAGTAGCTCTTGTCTATTACATATTTGGCTTATGGAATGGTATCTGTGCTAATTTCAATCTCTGGTTTTATGCAGAACCCCAACTCACCTTTCCCCTTAAGCAAGCATAAGTTGGTTTTCTACATTTGAGACCGTGTTCTGTTTTGTAATTCAGTTTCTGTGTAGCCAAGTTTACATTCCGTGTAGTAGTGATATCTTATGATGTTTCTTTTTCTGTGTGACTTATCTCACTTAGAATCATCGTACCTGAATCCACTCATTATGCTGCTACGGGCCTGATGATATAGATTTCATTGCTGAGTGATATTGCATTGTACGTAAGTACCACAAATTCTTTATCCATTTTTCACCTTCTGTGATATTGAATTTGTACTGTAAATGAGGTTCTTGTAAACAGAGCCGTCCCAAACTTTGGGGTGGCTGTGTCTTTTTGATTTTAATTTCCCTAAGCTATAGGACCATAAGTGGAAGTGCCCTAGGCTCTGTTGCTTTGTTTTTTAGATGTTTCAGGAAACACCATACACTTCTCCAGAGTGGCTGTTGGCAATTTACATCCCGCCCATCAGCATAACAAGGCTCCCAGTTCTCCATGGCCTGTCCGGCCTTTCTGGATTTTACACTTTTTTCAGATGGCCCTTTTGACTGGGGGGCAGTGAGACTTCATTGTACTGCAGATTTCCTTTGCAAGCTTGCTTGGTTGGCCAAAAAGGGCGTATGCGTTTTTTCCTGAATATATTCAGGAAAAAACGCATACGCCCTTTTTGGCCAAGTGCATCATTGTGGACGTTCTGCCTCTTTTCCTATGCTTTACATGCAATTCCAGTCTACCTCCTGAAATCGGTTTCCTGCAATTCTGCCCCGCTTTCAAGTCCTCTTGGCAGCCTTACTTCAATATATTTTTGGACGATAGTTGTCATTTATAACTCTGCAGGTTTGTGAATTACAGTGCCCCTGAGCTCCTTTCTTCAACTCGCTTTCTTGTGAGCTGGCCGCAACACCGCAGGATTGCTTCAGGCCCTAGTGTGGTTCCGGCATGGCACGCTGAGCCTTTGGTTAATTCCTCTTCCTGGTGGGAAATGAGAGTTAAATTTGCCCGACCAGACACCTCCAGCTAGTCTCTCACTGGTTCTCCCTATTCCTGTTCATCTTCCGCAAATATTGCAAACTGGGCCAAACAGGAGGTTAAAGGCACTGACTCTCCAAGTGGGGAGAGTGTTAGTAAAGCGTCTGGAATGTTGCACCCGAGTACCAGGGGACAAAACCTGAGACACATTTGAACACGTTTCCCGATCACATGGTGGATCATACTCTGGGTTCCACATGCATGTTTTAGCTGAAGGAAGAATCCCTTAAACCTGGAGAGTTGAGACCCATGGAATGGGTACCATGCAATATGACTTCAAAGGTTCTGCATTTGCTCACCGAACCTCACGAACCCTATCACTGCTGCATTTATGCCGCTGTAGACACGCTTGATTCTCTTTCGGAGACATATAAATCCATAGATTTTAAGATTCTTCCTAGTCAGGTATATTCTTAGACGTTTAATATGGGGTGTTGAGTCCTCTTCGTTGAGCAAGGAGTAGCTCTTGTCTATTACATATTTGGCTTATGGAATGGTATCTGTGCTAATTTCAATCTCTGGTTTTATGCAGCACCCCAACTCACCTTTCCCCTTAAGCAAGCATAAGTTGGTTTTCTACATTTGAGATCCTGTTCTGTTTTGTAATTCAGTTCCTGTGTAGCCAAGTTTACATTCCGTGTATTAGTGATATCTTATGATGTTTCTTTTTCTGTGTGACTTATCTCACTTAGAATCATCGTACCTGAATCCACTCATTATGCTGCTATGGGCCTGATGACATAGATTTCATTGCTGAGTGATATTGCATTGTACGTAAGTACCACAACTTCTTTATCCATTTTTCGCTTTCTGTGATATTGAACTTGTACCGTAAACGAGGATCTTGTAAACAGAGCCGTCCGAAACTTTGGGGTGGCTGTGTCTTTTTGATTTTAATTTCCCTAAGCTATAGGACCATAAGTGGAAGTGCCCTAGGCTCTGTTGCTTTGTTTTTTAGATGTTTCAGGAAACACCTTACACTTCTCCAGAGTGGCTGTTGGCAATTTACATCCCGCCCATCAGCATAACAAGGCTCCCAGTTCTCCATGGCCTGTCCTGCCTTTCTGGATTTTACACTTTTTTCAGATGGCCCTTTTGACTGGGGGGCAGTGAGACTTCATTGTAGTGCAGATTTCCTTTGCAAGCTTGCTTGGTTGGCCAAAAAGGGCGTATGCGTTTTTTCCTGAATATATTCAGGAAAAAACGCATACGCCCTTTTTGGCCAAGTGCATCATTGTGGACATTCTGTCTCTTTTCCTATGCTTTACATGCAATTCCAGTCTACCTCCTGAAATCGGATTCCTTCAATTCTGCCCCGCTTTCGAGTCCTCTTGGCAGCCTTACTTCAATATATTTTTGGACGATAGCTGTCATTTATAACTCTGCAGGTTTGTGAATTACAGTGCCCCTGAGCTCCTTTCTTCAACTCGCTTTCTTGTGAGCTGGCCGCAACACCGCAGGATTGCTTCAGGCCCTAGTGTGGTTCCGGCATGGCACGCTGAGCCTTTGGTTAATTCCTCTTCCTGGTGGGAAATGAGAGTTAAATTTGCCCATCCAGACACCTCCAGCTAGTCTCTCATTGGTTCTCCCTATTCCTGTTCATTTTCCGCAGAAATTGCAAACTGGGCCAAACAGGAGTTTAAAGGCACTGACTCTCCAAGTGGGGAGAGTGTTAGTAAAGCGTCTGGAATGTTGCACCCGAGTACCAGGGGACAAAAACTGAGACACATTTGAACACGTTTCCCGATCACACGGTTGATCATACTCTGGGTTCCACATGCATGTTTTAGCTGAAGGAAGAATCCCTTAAACCTGGAGAGTTGAGACCCATGGAATGGCTACCATGCAATATGACTTCAAAGGGTCTGCATTTGCTCATCAAACCTCACCAATCCTATCACTGCTGCGTTTATGCCGCTGTACACATGCTTGATTCTCTTTTGGAGACATATAAATCCATAGGTTTTAAGATTATTACTAGTCAGGTATATTCTTAGGCGATTAATATGGGGTGTAGAGTCCACTTCGTTGAGCAAGGAGTAGCTCTTGTCTATTACATGTTTGGCTTATGGAATGGTATCTGTGCTAATTTCAATCTCTGGTTTTATGCAGAACCCCAACTCACCTTTCCCCTTAAGCAAGCATAAGTTGGTTTTCTACATTTGAGACCGTGTTCTGTTTTGTAATTCAGTTTCTGTGTAGCCAAGTTTACATTCCGTGTAGTAGTGATATCTTATGATGTTTCTTTTTCTGTGTGACTTATCTCACTTAGAATCATCGTACCTGAATCCACTCATTATGCTGCTACGGGCCTGATGATATAGATTTCATTGCTGAGTGATATTGCATTGTACGTAAGTACCACAAATTCTTTATCCATTTTTCACCTTCTGTGATATTGAATTTGTACTGTAAATGAGGTTCTTGTAAACAGAGCCGTCCCAAACTTTGGGGTGGCTGTGTCTTTTTGATTTTAATTTCCCTAAGCTATAGGACCATAAGTGGAAGTGCCCTAGGCTCTGTTGCTTTGTTTTTTAGATGTTTCAGGAAACACCATACACTTCTCCAGAGTGGCTGTTGGCAATTTACATCCCGCCCATCAGCATAACAAGGCTCCCAGTTCTCCATGGCCTGTCCTGCCTTTCTGGATTTTACACTTTTTTCAGATGGCCCTTTTGACCGGGGGGCAGTGAGACTTCATGGTAGTGCAGATTTCCTTTGCAAGCTTGCTTGGTTGGCCAAAAAGGGCGTATGCGTTTTTTCCTGAATATATTCAGGAAAAAACGCATACGCCCTTTTTGGCCAAGTGCATCATTGTGGACGTTCTGCCTCTTTTCCTATGCTTTACATGCAATTCCAGTCTACCTCCTGAAATCGGTTTCCTGCAATCCTGCCCCGCTTTCAAGTCCTCTTGGCAGCCTTACTTCAATATATTTTTGGACGATAGCTGTCATTTTTAACTCTGCATGTTTGTGAATTACAGTGCCCCTGAGCTCCTTTCTTCAACTCACTTTCTTGTGAGCTGGCCGCAACACTGCAGGATTGCTTCAGGCCCTAGTGTGGTTCCGGCATGGCACGCTGAGCCTTTGGTTAATTCCACTTCCTGGTGGGAAATGAGAGTTAAATTTGCCCATCCAGACACCTCCAGCTAGTCTCTCATTGGTTCTCCCTATTCCTGTTCATTTTCCACAGAAATTGCAAACTGGGCCAAACAGGAGGTTAAAGGCACTGACTCTCCAAGTGGGGAGAGTGTTAGTAAAGCGTCTGGAATGTTGCACCCGAGTACCAGGGGACAAAAACTGAGACACATTTGAACACGTTTCCCGATCACACGGTGGATCATACTCTGGGTTCCACATGCATGTTTTAGCTGAAGGAAGAATCCCTTAAACCTGGAGAGTTGAGACCCATGGAATGGCTACCATGCAATATGACTTCAAAGGGTCTGCATTTGCTCATCAAACCTCACCAATCCTATCACTGCTGCGTTTATGCCGCTGTACACATGCTTGATTCTCTTTTGGAGACATATAAATCCATAGGTTTCAAGATTCTTACTAGTCAGGTATATTCTTAGACGTTTAATATGGGGTGTAGAGTCCACTTCGTTGAGCAAGGAGTAGCTCTTGTCTATTACATATTTGGCTTATGGAACGGTATCTGTGCTAATTTCAATCTCTGGTTTTATGCAGCACCCCAACTCACCTTTCCCCTTAAGCAAGCATAAGTTGGTTTTCTACATTTGAGATCCTGTTCTGTTTTGTAATTCAGTTCCTGTGTAGCCAAGTTTACATTCCATGTATTAGTGATATCTTATGATGTTTCTTTTTCTGTGTGACTTATGTCACTTAGAATCATCGTACCTGAATCCACTCATTATGCTGCTACGGGCCTGATGACATAGATTTCATTCCTGAGTGATATTGCATTGTACGTAAGTACCACAACTTCTTTATCCATTTTTCACTTTCTGCGATATTGAACTTGTACCATAAACGAGATTCTTGTAAACAGAGCCGGCCCAAACTTTGGGGTGGCTGTGTCTTTTTGATTTTAATTTCCCTAAGCTATAGGACCATAAGTGGAAGTGCCCTAGGCTCTGTTGCTTTGTTTTTTAGATGTTTCAGGAAACACCATACACTTCTCCAGAGTGGCTGTTGGCAATTTACATCCCGCCCATTAGCATAACAAGGCTCCCAGTTCTCTATGGCCTGTCCTGCCTTTCTGGATTTTACACTTTTCTCAGATGGCCCTTTTGACCGGGGGGCAGTGAGACTTCATTGTAGTGCAGATTTCCTTTGCAAGCTTGCTTGGTTGGCCAAAAAGGGCGTATGCGTTTTTTTCTGAATATATTCAGGAAAAAATGCATACGCCCTTTTTGGCCAAGTGCATCATTGTGGACGTTCTGCCTCTTTTCCTATGCTTTACATGCAATTCCAGTCTACCTCCTGAAATCGGTTTCCTGCAATCCTGCCCTGCTTTGAAGTCCTCTTGGCAGCCTTACTTCAATATATTTTTGGACGATAGCTGTCATTTTTAACTCTGCAGGTTTGTGAATTACAGTGCCCCTGAGCTCCTTTCTTCAACTCGCTTTCTTGTGAGCTGGCCGCAACACCGCAGGATTGCTTCAGGCCCTAGTGTGGTTCCGGCATGGCACGCTGAGCATTAGGTTAATTCCTCTTCCTGGTGGGAAAGGAGAGTTAAATTTGCCCGTCCAGACACCTCCAGCTAGTCTCTCATTGGTTTTCCCTATTCCTGTTCATTTTCCGCAGAAATTGCAAACTGGGCCAAACAGGAGGTTAAAGGCACTGATTCTCCAAGTGGGGAGAGTGTTAGTAAAGCGTCTGGAATGTTGCACCTGAGTACAAGGGGACGAAATCTGACACATTTGAACACGTTTCCCGATCACACGGTGGATCATACTCTGGGTTCCACATGCATGTTTTAGTTGAAGGAAGAATCCCTTAAACCTGGAGAGTTGAGACCCATGGAATGGGTACCATGCAATATGACTTCAAAGGGTCTGCATTTGCTCACCGAACCTCACCAATCCTATCACTGCTGTATTTATGCCGCTGTAGACACGCTTGATTCTCTTTCGGAGACATATAAATCCATAGGTTTTAAGATTCTTACTAGTCAGGTATATTCTTAGGCATTTAATATGGGGTGTTGAGTCCACTTCGTTGAGCAAGGAGTAGCTATTGTCTATTACCTATTTGGCTTATGGAATGGTATCTGTGCTAATTTCAATCTCTGGTTTTATGCAACACCCCAACTCACCTTTCCCCTTAAGCAAGCATAAGTTGGTTTTCTACATTTGAGATCCTGTTCTGTTTTGTAATTCAGTTCCTGTGTAGCCAAGTTTACATTCCATGTATTAGTGATATCTTATGATGTTTCTTTTTCTGTGTGACTTATGTCACTTAGAATCATCGTACCTGAATCCACTCATTATGCTGCTACGGGCCTGATGACATAGATTTCATTCCTGAGTGATATTGCATTGTACGTAAGTACCACAACTTCTTTATCCATTTTTCACTTTCTGCGATATTGAACTTGTACCATAAACGAGATTCTTGTAAACAGAGCCGGCCCAAACTTTGGGGTGGCTGTGTCTTTTTGATTTTAATTTCCCTAAGCTATAGGACCATAAGTGGAAGTGCCCTAGGCTCTGTTGCTTTGTTTTTTAGATGTTTCAGGAAACACCATACACTTCTCCAGAGTGGCTGTTGGCAATTTACATCCCGCCCATCAGCATAACAAGGCTCCCAATTCTCCATGGCCTGTCCTGCCTTTCTGGATTTTACACATTTTTCAGATGGCCGTTTTGACCGGGGGGCAGTGAGACTTCATGGTAGTGCAGATTTCCTTTGCAAGCTTGCTTGGTTGGCCAAAAAGGGCGTATGCGTTTTTTCCTGAATATATTCAGGAAAAAACGCATACGCCCTTTTTGGCCAAGTGCATCATTGTGGACGTTCTGCCTCTTTTCCTATGCTTTACATGCAATTCCAGTCTACCTCCTGAAATCGGTTTCCTGCAATCCTGCCCCGCTTTCAAGTCCTCTTGGCAGCCTTACTTCAATATATTTTTGGACGATAGCTGTCATTTTTAACTCTGCATGTTTGTGAATTACAGTGCCCCTGAGCTCCTTTCTTCAACTCACTTTCTTGTGAGCTGGCCGCAACACTGCAGGATTGCTTCAGGCCCTAGTGTGGTTCCGGCATGGCACGCTGAGCCTTTGGTTAATTCCACTTCCTGGTGGGAAATGAGAGTTAAATTTGCCCATCCAGACACCTCCAGCTAGTCTCTCATTGGTTCTCCCTATTCCTGTTCATTTTCCACAGAAATTGCAAACTGGGCCAAACAGGAGTTTAAAGGCACTGACTCTCCAAGTGGGGAGAGTGTTAGTAAAGCGTCTGGAATGTTGCACCCGAGTACCAGGGGACAAAAACTGAGACACATTTGAACACGTTTCCCGATCACACGGTGGATCATACTCTGGGTTCCACATGCATGTTTTAGCTGAAGGAAGAATCCCTTAAACCTGGAGAGTTGAGACCCATGGAATGGCTACCATGCAATATGACTTCAAAGGGTCTGCATTTGCTCATCAAACCTCACCAATCCTATCACTGCTGCGTTTATGCCGCTGTACACATGCTTGATTCTCTTTTGGAGACATATAAATCCATAGGTTTCAAGATTCTTACTAGTCAGGTATATTCTTAGACGTTTAATATGGGGTGTAGAGTCCACTTCGTTGAGCAAGGAGTAGCTCTTGTCTATTACATATTTGGCTTATGGAACGGTATCTGTGCTAATTTCAATCTCTGGTTTTATGCAGCACCCCAACTCACCTTTCCCCTTAAGCAAGCATAAGTTGGTTTTCTACATTTGAGATCCTGTTCTGTTTTGTAATTCAGTTCCTGTGTAGCCAAGTTTACATTCCATGTATTAGTGATATCTTATGATGTTTCTTTTTCTGTGTGACTTATGTCACTTAGAATCATCGTACCTGAATCCACTCATTATGCTGCTACGGGCCTGATGACATAGATTTCATTCCTGAGTGATATTGCATTGTACATAAGTACCACAACTTCTTTATCCATTTTTCACTTTCTGCGATATTGAACTTGTACCATAAACGAGATTCTTGTAAACAGAGCCGGCCCAAACTTTGGGGTGGCTGTGTCTTTTTGATTTTAATTTCCCTAAGCTATAGGACCATAAGTGGAAGTGCCCTAGGCTCTGTTGCTTTGTTTTTTAGATGTTTCAGGAAACACCATACACTTCTCCAGAGTGGCTGTTGGCAATTTACATCCCGCCCATCAGCATAACAAGGCTCCCAATTCTCCATGGCCTGTCCTGCCTTTCTGGATTTTACACATTTTTCAGATGGCCCTTTTGACCGGGGGGCAGTGAGACTTCATTGTACTGCAGATTTCCTTTGCAAGCTTGCTTGGTTGGCCAAAAAGGGCGTATGCGTTTTTTCCTGAATATATTCAGGAAAAAACGCATACGCCCTTTTTGGCCAAGTGCATCATTGTGGACGTTCTGCCTCTTTTCCTATGCTTTACATGCAATTCCAGTCTACCTCCTGAAATCGGATTCCTGCAATTCTGCCCCGCTTTCGAGTCCTCTTGGCAGCCTTACTTCAATATATTTTTGGACGATAGCTGTCATTTATAACTCTGCAGGTTTGTGAATTACAGTGCCCCTGAGCTCCTTTCTTCAACTCGCTTTCTTGTGAGCTGGCCGCAACACCGCAGCATTGCTTCAGGCCCTAGTGTGGTTCCGGCATGGCACGCTGAGCCTTTGGTTAATTCCTCTTCCTGGTGGGAAATGAGAGTTAAATTTGCCCGTCCAGACACCTCCATCTAGTCTCTCATTGGTTCTCCCTA
Source organism: Pseudorca crassidens (assembly GCF_039906515.1). Lineage (NCBI taxonomy): Eukaryota > Metazoa > Chordata > Mammalia > Artiodactyla > Delphinidae > Pseudorca > Pseudorca crassidens. The sequence continues at coordinate 166,407,661 of NC_090296.1, forward strand.
TTCCTGTTCATTTTCCGCAGAAATTGCAAACTGGGCCAAACAGGAGGTTAAAGGCACTGACTCTCCAAGTGGAGAGAGTGTTAGTAAAGCGTCTGGAATGTTGCACCCAAGTACCAGGGGACAAAAACTGAGACACATTTAAAAACGTTTCCCGATCACACGGTGGATCATACTCTGGGTTCCACATGCATGTTTTAGCTGAAGGAAGAATCCCTTAAACCTGGAGAGTTGAGACCCATGGAATGGGTACCATTCAATATGACTTCAAAGGGTCTGCATTGGCTCACCGAACCTCACCAATCCTATCACTGCTGCGCTTATGCCACTGTACACACGCTTGATTCTCTTTCGGAGACATATAAATCCATAGATTTTAAGATTCTTACTAGTCAGGTATATTCTTAGACGTTTAATATGGGGTGTTGAGTCCTCTTCGTTGAGCAAGGAGTAGCTCTTGTCTATTACATATTTGGCTTATGGAACGGTATCTGTGCTAATTTCAATCTCTGGTTTTATGCAGCACCCCAACTCACCTTTCCCCTTAAGCAAGCATAAGTTGGTTTTCTACATTTGAGACCTTGTTCTGTTTTGTAATTCAGTTCCTGTGTAGCCAAGTTTACATTCCGTGTAGTAGTGATATCTTATGATGTTTCTTTTTCTGTGTGACTTATCTCACTTAGAATCATCGTACCTGAATCCACTCATTATGCTGCTATGGGCCTGATGACATAGATTTCATTGCTGAGTGATATTGCATTGTACATAAGTACCACAACTTCTTTATCCATTTTTCGCTTTCTGTGATATTGAACTTGTACCGTAAACGAGGTTCTTGTAAACAGAGCCGTCCCAAACTTTGGGGTGGCTGTGTCTTTTTGATTTTAATTTCCCTAAGCTATAGGACCATAAGTGGAAGTGCCCTAGGCTTTGTTGCTTTGTTTTTTAGATGTTTCAGGAAACACCATACACTTCTCCAGAGTGGCTGTTGGCAATTTACATCCCGCCCATCAGCATAACAAGGCTCCCATGTCTCTATGGCCTGTCCTGCCTTTCTGGATTTTACACTTTTCTCAGATGGCCCTTTTGACCGGGGGGCAGTGAGACTTCATTGTACTGCAGATTTCCTTTGCAAGCTTGCTTGGTTGGCCAAAAAGGGCGTATGCGTTTTTTTCTGAATATATTCAGGAAAAAATGCATACGCCCTTTTTGGCCAAGTGCATCATTGTGGACGTTCTGCCTCTTTTCCTATGCTTTACATGCAATTCCAGTCTACCTCCTGAAATCGGTTTCCTGCAATCCTGCCCTGCTTTGAAGTCCTCTTGGCAGCCTTACTTCAATATATTTTTGGACGATAGCTGTCATTTTTAACTCTGCAGGTTTGTGAATTACAGTGCCCCTGAGCTCCTTTCTTCAATTCGCTTTCTTGTGAGCTGGCCGCAACACCGCAGGATTGCTTCAGGCCCTAGTGTGGTTCCGGCATGGCACGCTGAGCATTAGGTTAATTCCTCTTCCTGGTGGGAAATGAGAGTTAAATTTGCCCGTCCAGACACCTCCAGCTAGTCTCTCATTGGTTTTCCCTATTCCTGTTCATTTTCCGCAGAAATTGCAAACTGGGCCAAACAGGAGGTTAAAGGCACTGACTCTCCAAGTGGGGAGAGTGTTAGTAAAGCGTCTGGAATGTTGCACCTGAGTACAAGGGGACGAAATCTGACACATTTGAACACGTTTCCCGATCACACGGTGGATCATACTCTGGGTTCCACATGCATGTTTTAGTTGAAGGAAGAATCCCTTAAACCTGGAGAGTTGAGACCCATGGAATGGGTACCATGCAATATGACTTCAAAGGGTCTGCATTTGCTCACCGAACCTCACCAATCCTATCACTGCTGTATTTATGCCGCTGTAGACACGCTTGATTCTCTTTCGGAGACATATAAATCCATAGGTTTTAAGATTCTTACTAGTCAGGTATATTCTTAGGCATTTAATATGGGGTGTTGAGTCCACTTCGTTGAGCAAGGAGTAGCTATTGTCTATTACCTATTTGGCTTATGAAATGGTATCTGTGCTAATTTCAATCTCTGGTTTTATGCAGCACCCCAACTCACCTTTCCCCTTAAGCAAGCATAAGTTGGTTTTCTACATTTGAGATCCTGTTCTGTTTTGTAATTCAGTTCCTGTGTAGCCAAGTTTACATTCCATGTATTAGTGATATCTTATGATGTTTCTTTTTCTGTGTGACTTATGTCACTTAGAATCATCGTACCTGAATCCACTCATTATGCTGCTACGGGCCTGATGACATAGATTTCATTCCTGAGTGATATTGCATTGTACGTAAGTACCACAACTTCTTTATCCATTTTTCACTTTCTGCGATATTGAACTTGTACCATAAACGAGATTCTTGTAAACAGAGCCGGCCCAAACTTTGGGGTGGCTGTGTCTTTTTGATTTTAATTTCCCTAAGCTATAGGACCATAAGTGGAAGTGCCCTAGGCTCTGTTGCTTTGTTTTTTAGATGTTTCAGGAAACACCATACACTTCTCCAGAGTGGCTGTTGGCAATTTACATCCCGCCCATCAGCATAACAAGGCTCCCAATTCTCCATGGCCTGTCCTGCCTTTCTGGATTTTACACATTTTTCAGATGGCCCTTTTGACCGGGGGGCAGTGAGACTTCATTGTACTGCAGATTTCCTTTGCAAGCTTGCTTGGTTGGCCAAAAAGGGCGTATGCGTTTTTTCCTGAATATATTCAGGAAAAAACGCATACGCCCTTTTTGGCCAAGTGCATCATTGTGGACGTTCTGCCTCTTTTCCTATGCTTTACATGTAATTCCAGTCTACCTTCTGAAATCGGATTCCTGCAATTCTGCCCTGCTTTCGAGTCCTCTTGGCAGCCTTACTTCAATATATTTTTGGACGATAGCTGTCATTTATAACTCTGCAGGTTTGTGAATTACAGTGCCCCTGAGCTCCTTTCTTCAACTCGCTTTCTTGTGAGCTGGCCGCAACACCGCAGCATTGCTTCAGGCCCTAGTGTGGTTCCGGCATGGCACGCTGAGCCTTTGGTTAATTCCTCTTCCTGGTGGGAAATGAGAGTTAAATTTGCCCATCCAGACACCTCCAGCTAGTCTCTCATTGGTTCTCCCTATTCCTGTTCATTTTCCGCAGAAATTGCAAACTGGGTCAAACAGGAGGTTAAAGGCAGTGACTCTCCAAGTGGGGAGAGTTTTAGTAAAGCGTCTGGAATGTTGCACCCGAGTACCAGGGGACAAAAACTGAGACACATTTGAACACGTTTCCCGATCACACGGTGGATCATACTCTGGGTTCCACATGCATGTTTTAGCTGAAGGAAGAATCCCTTAAACCTGGAGAGTTGAGACCCATGGAATGGGTACCATTCAATATGACTTCAAAGGTTCTGCATTGGCTCACCGAACCTCATCAATCCTATCACTGCTGCGCTTATGCCACTGTACACACGCTTGATTCTCTTTCGGAGACATATAAATCCATAGATTTTAAGATTCTTACTAGTCAGGTATATACTTAGACGTTTAATATGGGGTGTTGAGTCCTCTTCGTTGAGCAAGGAGTAGCTCTTGTCTATTACCTATTTGGCTTATGGAATGGTATCTGTGCTAATTTCAATCTCTGGTTTTATGCAGCACCCCAACTCACCTTTCCCCTTAAGCAAGCATAAGTTGGTTTTCTACATTTGAGATCCTGTTCTGTTTTGTAATTCAGTTCCTGTGTAGCCAAGTTTACATTCCGTGTATTAGTGATATCTTATGATGTTTCTTTTTCTGTGTGACTTATTTCACTTAGAATCATCGTACCTGAATCCACTCATTATGCTGCTACGGGCCTGATGACATAGATTTCATTCCTGAGTGATATTGCATTGTACGTAAGTACCACAACTTCTTTATCCATTTTTCACTTTCTGCGATATTGAACTTGTACCATAAATGAGATTCTTGTAAACAGAGCCGGCCCAAACTTTGGGGTGGCTGTGTCTTTTTGATTTTAATTTCCCTAAGCTATAGGACCATAAGTGGAAGTGCCCTAGGCTCTGTTGCTTTGTTTTGTAGATGTTTCAGGAAACACCATACACTTCTCCAGAGTGGCTGTTGGCAATTTACATCCCGCCCATCAGCATAACAAGGCTCCCAGTTCTCCATGGCCTGTCCTGCCTTTCTGGATGTTATACTTTTTTCAGATGGCCCTTTTGACCGGGGGGCAGTGAGACTTCATTGTAGTGCAGATTTCCTTTGCAAGCTTGCTTGGTTGGCCAAAAAGGGCGTATGCGTTTTTTCCTGAATATATTCAGGAAAAAACGCATACGCCCTTTTTGGCCAAGTGCATCATTGTGGACGTTCTGCCTCTTTTCCTATGCTTTACATGCAATTCCAGTCTACCTCCTGAAATCGGTTTCCTGCAATTCTGCCCCGCTTTCAAGTCCTCTTGGCAGCCTTACTTCAATATATTTTTGGACGATAGCTGTCATTTTTAACTCTGCAGGTTTGTGAATTACAGTGCCCCTGAGCTCCTTTCTTCAACTCGCTTTTTTGTGAGCTGGCCGCAACACCGCAGCATTGCTTCAGGCCCTAGTGTGGTTCCGGCATGGCACGCTGAGCCGTTGGTTAATTCCTCTTCCTGGTGGGAAATGAGAGTTAAATTTGCCCGTCCAGGCTCCTCCAGCTAGTTTCTCATTGGTTCTCCCTATTCCTGTTCATTTTCCGCAGAAATTGCAAACTGGGCCAAACAGGAGGTTAAAGGCACTGTCTCTCCAAGTGGGGAGAGTGTTAGTAAAGCGTCTGGAATGTTGCACCTGAGTACAAGGGGACGAAATCTCACACATTTGAACACGTTTCCCGATCACACGGTGGATCATACTCTGGGTTCCACATACATGTTTTAGTTGAAGGAAGAATCCCTTAAACCTGGAGAGTTGAGACCCATGGAATGGGTACCATGCAATATGACTTCAAAGGGTCTGCATTTGCTCACCGAACCTCACCAATCCTATCACTGCTGTATTTATGCCGCTGTAGACACGCTTGATTCTCTTTCGGAGACATATAAATCCATAGGTTTTAAGATTCTTACTAGTCAGGTATATTCTTAGGCATTTAATATGGGGTGTTGAGTCCACTTCGTTGAGCAAGGAGTAGCTATTGTCTATTACCTATTTGGCTTATGGAATGGTATCTGTGCTAATTTCAATCTCTGGTTTTATGCAGCACCCCAACTCACCTTTCCCCTTAAGCAAGCATAAGTTGGTTTTCTACATTTGAGATCCTGTTCTGTTTTGTAATTCAGTTCCTGTGTAGCCAAGTTTACATTCCATGTATTAGTGATATCTTATGATGTTTCTTTTTCTGTGTGACTTATGTCACTTAGAATCATCGTACCTGAATCCACTCATTATGCTGCTACGGGCCTGATGACATAGATTTCATTCCTGAGTGATATTGCATTGTACGTAAGTACCACAACTTCTTTATCCATTTTTCACTTTCTGCGATATTGAACTTGTACCATAAACGAGATTCTTGTAAACAGAGCCGTCCCAAACTTTGGGGTGGCTGTGTCTTTTTGATTTTAATTTCCCTAAGCTATAGGACCATAAGTGGAAGTGCCCTAGGCTCTGTTGCTTTGTTTTTTAGATGTTTCAGGAAACACCATACACTTCTCCAGAGTGGCTGTTGGCAATTTACATCCCGCCCATCAGCATAACAAGGCTCCCAATTCTCCATGGCCTGTCCTGCCTTTCTGGATTTTACACATTTTTCAGATGGCCCTTTTGACCGGGGGGCAGTGAGACTTCATTGTACTGCAGATTTCCTTTGCAAGCTTGCTTGGTTGGCCAAAAAGGGCGTATGCGTTTTTTCCTGAATATATTCAGGAAAAAACGCATACGCCCTTTTTGGCCAAGTGCATCATTGTGGACGTTCTGCCTCTTTTCCTATGCTTTACATGTAATTCCAGTCTACCTCCTGAAATCGGATTCCTGCAATTCTGCCCCGCTTTCGAGTCCTCTTGGCAGCCTTACTTCAATATATTTTTGGACGATAGCTGTCATTTATAACTCTGCAGGTTTGTGAATTACAGTGCCCCTGAGCTCCTTTCTTCAACTCGCTTTCTTGTGAGCTGGCCGCAACACCGCAGCATTGCTTCAGGCCCTAGTGTGGTTCCGGCATGGCACGCTGAGCCTTTGGTTAATTCCTCTTCCTGGTGGGAAATGAGAGTTAAATTTGCCCGTCCAGACACCTCCAGCTAGTCTCTCATTGGTTCTCCCTATTCCTGTTCATTTTCCGCAGAAATTGCAAACTGGGCCAAACAGGAGTTTAAAGGCACTGACTCTCCAAGTGGAGAGAGTTTTAGTAAAGCGTCTGGAATGTTGCACCCGAGTACCAGGGGACAAAAACTGAGACACATTTGAACACGTTTCCCGATCACACGGTGGATCATACTCTGGGTTCCACATGCATGTTTTAGCTGAAGGAAGAATCCCTTAAACCTGGAGAGTTGAGACCCATGGAATGGGTACCATGCAATATGACTTCAAAGGTTCTGCATTGGCTCACCGAACCTCACCAATCCTATCACTGCTGCTTTTATGCTGCTGTACACATGCTTGATTCTCTTTTGGAGACATATAAATCCATAGGTTTTAAGATTATTACTAGTCAGGTATATTCTTAGGCGATTAATATGGGGTGTAGAGTCCACTTCGTTGAGCAAGGAGTAGCTCTTGTCTATTACATATTTGGCTTATGGAATGGTATCTGTGCTAATTTCAATCTCTGGTTTTATGCAGAACCCCAACTCACCTTTCCCCTTAAGCAAGCATAAGTTGGTTTTCTACATTTGAGACCGTGTTCTGTTTTGTAATTCAGTTTCTCTGTAGCCAAGTTTACATTCCGTGTAGTAGTGATATCTTATGATGTTTCTTTTTCTGTGTGACTTATCTCACTTAGAATCATCGTACCTGAATCCACTCATTATGCTGCTACGGGCCTGATGATATAGATTTCATTGCTGAGTGATATTGCATTGTACGTAAGTACCACAAATTCTTTATCCATTTTTCACCTTCTGTGATATTGAATTTGTACTGTAAATGAGGTTCTTGTAAACAGAGCCGTCCCAAAATTTGGGGTGGCTGTGTCTTTTTGATTTTAATTTCCCTAAGCTATAGGACCATAAGTGGAAGTGCCCTAGGCTCTGTTGCTTTGTTTTTTAGATGTTTCAGGAAACACCATACACTTCTCCAGAGTGGCTGTTGGCAATTTACATCCCGCCCATCAGCATAACAAGGCTCCCAGTCCTCCATGGCCTGTCCTGCCTTTCTGGATTTTACACTTTTTTCAGATGGCCCTTTTGACCGGGGGGCAGTGAGACTTCATGGTAGTGCAGATTTCCTTTGCAAGCTTGCTTGGTTGGCCAAAAAGGGCGTATGCGTTTTTTCCTGAATATATTCAGGAAAAAACGCATACGCCCTTTTTGGCCAAGTGCATCATTGTGGACGTTCTGCCTCTTTTCCTATGCTTTACATGCAATTCCAGTCTACCTCCTGAAATCGGTTTCCTGCAATCCTGCCCCGCTTTCAAGTCCTCTTGGCAGCCTTACTTCAATATATTTTTGGACGATAGCTGTCATTTTTAACTCTGCATGTTTGTGAATTACAGTGCCCCTGAGCTCCTTTCTTCAACTCACTTTCTTGTGAGCTGGCCGCAACACTGCAGGATTGCTTCAGGCCCTAGTGTGGTTCCGGCATGGCACGCTGAGCCTTTGGTTAATTCCACTTCCTGGTGGGAAATGAGAGTTAAATTTGCCCATCCAGACACCTCCAGCTAGTCTCTCATTGGTTCTCCCTATTCCTGTTCATTTTCCACAGAAATTGCAAACTGGGCCAAACAGGAGGTTAAAGGCACTGACTCTCCAAGTGGGGAGAGTGTTAGTAAAGCGTCTGGAATGTTGCACCCGAGTACCAGGGGACAAAAACTGAGACACATTTGAACACGTTTCCCGATCACACGGTGGATCATACTCTGGGTTCCACATGCATGTTTTAGTTGAAGGAAGAATCCCTTAAACCTGGAGAGTTGAGACCCATGGAATGGGTACCATGCAATATGACTTGAAAGGGTCTGCATTTGCTCACCGAACCTCACCAATCCTATCACTGCTGTATTTATGCCGCTGTAGACACGCTTGATTCTCTTTCGGAGACATATAAATCCATAGGTTTTAAGATTCTTACTAGTCAGGTATATTCTTAGGCATTTAATATGGGGTGTTGAGTCCACTTCGTTGAGCAAGGAGTAGCTATTGTCTATTACCTATTTGGCTTATGGAATGGTATCTGTGCTAATTTCAATCTCTGGTTTTATGCAGCACCCCAACTCACCTTTCCCCTTAAGCAAGCATAAGTTGGTTTTCTACATTTGAGATCCTGTTCTGTTTTGTAATTCAGTTCCTGTGTAGCCAAGTTTACATTCCATGTATTAGTGATATCTTATGATGTTTCTTTTTCTGTGTGACTTATGTCACTTAGAATCATCGTACCTGAATCCACTCATTATGCTGCTACGGGCCTGATGACATAGATTTCATTCCTGAGTGATATTGCATTGTACGTAAGTACCACAACTTCTTTATCCATTTTTCACTTTCTGCGATATTGAACTTGTACCATAAACGAGATTCTTGTAAACAGAGCCGGCCCAAACTTTGGGGTGGCTGTGTCTTTTTGATTTTAATTTCCCTAAGCTATAGGACCATAAGTGGAAGTGCCCTAGGCTCTGTTGCTTTGTTTTTTAGATGTTTCAGGAAACACCATACACTTCTCCAGAGTGGCTGTTGGCAATTTACATCCCGCCCATCAGCATAACAAGGCTCCCAGTTCTCCATGGCCTGTCCTGCCTTTCTGGATTTTATACTTTTTTCAGATGGCCCTTTTGACCGGGGGGCAGTGAGACTTCATTGTACTGCAGATTTCCTTTGCAAGCTTGCTTGGTTGGCCAAAAAGGGCGTATGCGTTTTTTCCTGAATATATTCAGGAAATAACGCATACGCCCTTTTTGGCCAAGTGCATCATTGTGGACGTTCTGCCTCTTTTCCTATGCTTTACATGCAATTCCAGTCTACCTCCTGAAATCGGATTCCTGCAATTCTGCCCCGCTTTCAAGTCCTCTTGGCAGCCTTACTTCAATATATTTTTGGACGATAGCTGTCATTTTTAACTCTGCAGGTTTGTGAATTACAGTGCCCCTGAGCTCCTTTCTTCAACTCGCTTTCTTGTGAGCTGGCCGCAACACCGCAGGATTGCTTCAGGCCCTAGTGTGGTTCCGGCATGGCACGCTGAGCATTAGGTTAATTCCTCTTCCTGGTGGGAAATGAGAGTTAAATTTGCCCGTCCAGACACCTCCAGCTAGTCTCTCATTGGTTTTCCCTATTCCTGTTCATTTTCCGCAGAAATTGCAAACTGGGCCAAACAGGAGGTTAAAGGCACTGACTCTCCAAGTGGGGAGAGTGTTAGTAAAGCGTCTGGAATGTTGCACCTGAGTACAAGGGGACGAAATCTGACACATTTGAACACGTTTCCCGATCACACGGTGGATCATACTCTGGGTTCCACATGCATGTTTTAGTTGAAGGAAGAATCCCTTAAACCTGGAGAGTTGAGACCCATGGAATGGGTACCATGCAATATGACTTCAAAGGGTCTGCATTTGCTCACCGAACCTCACCAATCCTATCACTGCTGCATTTATGCCGCTGTAGACACGCTTGATTCTCTTTCGGAGACATATAAATCCATAGGTTTTAAGATTCTTACTAGTCAGGTATATTCTTAGGCATTTAATATGGGGTGTTGAGTCCACTTCGTTGAGCAAGGAGTAGCTATTGTCTATTACCTATTTGGCTTATGGAATGGTATCTGTGCTAATTTCAATCTCTGGTTTTATGCAGCACCCCAACTCACCTTTCCCCTTAAGCAAGCATAAGTTGGTTTTCTACATTTGAGATCCTGTTCTGTTTTGTAATTCAGTTCCTGTGTAGCCAAGTTTACATTCCATGTATTAGTGATATCTTATGATGTTTCTTTTTCTGTGTGACTTATGTCACTTAGAATCATCGTACCTGAATCCACTCATTATGCTGCTACGGGCCTGATGACATAGATTTCATTCCTGAGTGATATTGCATTGTACGTAAGTACCACAACTTCTTTATCCATTTTTCACTTTCTGCGATATTGAACTTGTACCATAAACGAGATTCTTGTAAACAGAGCCGGCCCAAACTTTGGGGTGGCTGTGTCTTTTTGATTTTAATTTCCCTAAGCTATAGGACCATAAGTGGAAGTGCCCTAGGCTCTGTTGCTTTGTTTTTTAGATGTTTCAGGAAACACCATACACTTCTCCAGAGTGGCTGTTGGCAATTTACATCCCGCCCATCAGCATAACAAGGCTCCCAATTCTCCATGGCCTGTCCTGCCTTTCTGGATTTTACACATTTTTCAGATGGCCCTTTTGACCGGGGGGCAGTGAGACTTCATTGTACTGCAGATTTCCTTTGCAAGCTTGCTTGGTTGGCCAAAAAGGGCGTATGCGTTTTTTCCTGAATATATTCAGGAAAAAACGCATACGCCCTTTTTGGCCAAGTGCATCATTGTGGACGTTCTGCCTCTTTTCCTATGCTTTACATGTAATTCCAGTCTACCTTCTGAAATCGGATTCCTGCAATTCTGCCCTGCTTTCGAGTCCTCTTGGCAGCCTTACTTCAATATATTTTTGGACGATAGCTGTCATTTATAACTCTGCAGGTTTGTGAATTACAGTGCCCCTGAGCTCCTTTCTTCAACTCGCTTTCTTGTGAGCTGGCCGCAACACCGCAGCATTGCTTCAGGCCCTAGTGTGGTTCCGGCATGGCACGCTGAGCCTTTGGTTAATTCCTCTTCCTGGTGGGAAATGAGAGTTAAATTTGCCCATCCAGACACCTCCAGCTAGTCTCTCATTGGTTCTCCCTATTCCTGTTCATTTTCCGCAGAAATTGCAAACTTGTTCAAACAGGAGGTTAAAGGCAGTGACTCTCCAAGTGGGGAGAGTTTTAGTAAAGCGTCTGGAATGTTGCACCCGAGTACCAGGGGACAAAAACTGAGACACATTTGAACACGTTTCCCGATCACACGGTGGATCATACTCTGGGTTCCACATGCATGTTTTAGCTGAAGGAAGAATCCCTTAAACCTGGAGAGTTGAGACCCATGGAATGGGTACCATTCAATATGACTTCAAAGGTTCTGCATTGGCTCACCGAACCTCATCAATCCTATCACTGCTGCGCTTATGCCACTGTACACACGCTTGATTCTCTTTCGGAGACATATAAATCCATAGATTTTAAGATTCTTACTAGTCAGGTATATACTTAGACGTTTAATATGGGGTGTTGAGTCCTCTTCGTTGAGCAAGGAGTAGCTCTTGTCTATTACCTATTTGGCTTATGGAATGGTATCTGTGCTAATTTCAATCTCTGGTTTTATGCAGCACCCCAACTCACCTTTCCCCTTAAGCAAGCATAAGTTGGTTTTCTACATTTGAGATCCTGTTCTGTTTTGTAATTCAGTTCCTGTGTAGCCAAGTTTACATTCCGTGTATTAGTGATATCTTATGATGTTTCTTTTTCTGTGTGACTTATTTCACTTAGAATCATCGTACCTGAATCCACTCATTATGCTGCTACGGGCCTGATGACATAGATTTCATTCCTGAGTGATATTGCATTGTACGTAAGTACCACAACTTCTTTATCCATTTTTCACTTTCTGCGATATTGAACTTGTACCATAAACGAGATTCTTGTAAACAGAGCCGGCCCAAACTTTGGGGTGGCTGTGTCTTTTTGATTTTAATTTCCCTAAGCTATAGGACCATAAGTGGAAGTGCCCTAGGCTCTGTTGCTTTGTTTTGTAGATGTTTCAGGAAACACCATACACTTCTCCAGAGTGGCTGTTGGCAATTTACATCCCGCCCATCAGCATAACAAGGCTCCCAGTTCTCCATGGCCTGTCCTGCCTTTCTGGATGTTATACTTTTTTCAGATGGCCCTTTTGACCGGGGGGCAGTGAGACTTCATTGTAGTGCAGATTTCCTTTGCAAGCTTGCTTGGTTGGCCAAAAAGGGCGTATGCGTTTTTTCCTGAATATATTCAGGAAAAAACGCATACGCCCTTTTTGGCCAAGTGCATCATTGTGGACGTTCTGCCTCTTTCCCTATGCTTTACATGCAATTCCAGTCTACCTCCTGAAATCGGTTTCCTGCAATTCTGCCCCGCTTTCAAGTCCTCTTGGCAGCCTTACTTCAATATATTTTTGGACGATAGCTGTCATTTATAACTCTGCAGGTTTGTGAATTACAGTGCCCCTGAGCTCCTTTCTTCAACTCGCTTTCTTGTGAGCTGGCCGCAACACCGCAGGATTGCTTCAGGCCCTAGTGTGGTTCCGGCATGGCACGCTGAGCCTTTGGTTAATTCCTCTTCCTGGTGGGAAATGAGAGTTAAATTTGCCCATCCAGACACCTCCAGCTAGTCTCTCATTGGTTCTCACTATTCCTGTTCATTTTCCGCAGAAATTGTAAACTGGGCCAAACAGGAGGTTAAAGGCACTGACTCTCCAAGTGGGGAGAGTGTTAGTAAAGCGTATGGAATGTTGCACCCGAGTACCAGGGGACAAAAACTGAGAGACATTTGAACACGTTTCCCGATCACACGGTGGATCATACTCTGGGTTCCACATGCATGTTTTAGCTGAAGGAAGAATCCCTTAAACCTGGAGAGTTGAGACCCATGGAATGGCTACCATGCAATATGACTTCAAAGGGTCTGCATTTGCTCATCAAACCTCACCAATCCTATCACTGCTGCGTTTATGCCGCTGTACACATGCTTGATTCTCTTTTGGAGACATATAAATCCATAGGTTTTAAGATTATTACTAGTCAGGTATATTCTTAGGCGATTAATATGGGGTGTAGAGTCCACTTCGTTGAGCAAGGAGTAGCTCTTGTCTATTACATATTTGGCTTATGGAATGGTATCTGTGCTAATTTCAATCTCTGGTTTTATGCAGAACCCCAACTCACCTTTCCCCTTAAGCAAGCATAAGTTGGTTTTCTACATTTGAGACCGTGTTCTGTTTTGTAATTCAGTTTCTGTGTAGCCAAGTTTACATTCCATGTAGTAGTGATATCTTATGATGTTTCTTTTTCTGTGTGACTTATCTCACTTAGAATCATCGTACCTGAATCCACTCATTATGCTGCTACGGGCCTGATGATATAGATTTCATTGCTGAGTGATATTGCATTGTACGTAAGTACCACAAATTCTTTATCCATTTTTCACCTTCTGTGATATTGAATTTGTACTGTAAATGAGGTTCTTGTAAACAGAGCCGTCCCAAACTTTGGGGTGGCTGTGTCTTTTTTATTTTAATTTCCCTAAGCTATAGGACCATAAGTGGAAGTGCCCTAGGCTCTGTTGCTTTGTTTTTTAGATGTTTCAGGAAACACCATACACTTCTCCAGAGTGGCTGTTGGCAATTTACATCCCGCCCATCAGCATAACAAGGCTCCCAGTTCTCCATGGCCTGTCCTGCCTTTCTGGATTTTACACTTTTTTCAGATGGCCCTATTGACCGGGGGGCAGTGAGACTTCATTGTAGTGCAGATTTCCTTTGCAAGCTTGCTTGGTTGGCCAAAAAGTGCGTATGCGTTTTTTCCTGAATATATTCAGGAAAAAACGCATATGCCCTTTTTGGCCAAGTGCATCATTGTGGACGTTCTGCCTCTTTTCCTATGCTTTACATGCAATTCCAGTCTACCTCCTGAAATCGGTTTCCTGCAATCCTGCCCCGCTTTCAAGTCCTCTTGGCAGCCTTACTTCAATATATTTTTGGACGATAGCTGTCATTTTTAACTCTGCAGGTTTGTGAATTACAGTGCCCCTGAGCTCCTTTCTTCAACTCACTTTCTTGTGAGCTGGCCGCAACACCGCAGCATTGCTTCAGGCCCTAGTGTGGTTCCGGCATGGCACGCTGAGCCTTTGGTTAATTCCTCTTCCTGGTGGGAAATGAGAGTTAAATTTGCCCATCCAGACACCTCCAGCTAGTCTCTCATTGGTTCTCCCTATTCCTGTTCATTTTCCGCAGAAATTGCAAACTGGGCCAAACAGGAGGTTAAAGGCACTGACTCTCCAAGTGGGGAGAGTGTTAGTAAAGCATCTGGAATGTTGCACCCGAGTACCAGGGGACAAAAACTGAGACACATTTGAACACGTTTCCCGATCACACGGTGGATCATACTCTGGGTTCCACATGCATGTTTTAGCTGAAGGAAGAATCCCTTAAACCTGGAGAGTTGAGACCCATGGAATGGCTACCATGCAATATGACTTCAAAGGGTCTGCATTTGCTCATCAAACCTCACCAATCCTATCACTGCTGCGTTTATGCCGCTGTACACATGCTTGATTCTCTTTTGGAGACATATAAATCCATAGGTTTTAAGATTATTACTAGTCAGGTATATTCTTAGGCGATTAATATGGGGTGTAGAGTCCACTTCGTTGAGCAAGGAGTAGCTCTTGTCTATTACATATTTGGCTTATGGAATGGTATCTGTGCTAATTTCAATCTCTGGTTTTATGCAGAACCCCAACTCACCTTTCCCCTTAAGCAAGCATAAGTTGGTTTTCTACATTTGAGACCGTGTTCTGTTTTGTAATTCAGTTTCTGTGTAGCCAAGTTTACATTCCGTGTAGTAGTGATATCTTATGATGTTTCTTTTTCTGTGTGACTTATCTCACGTAGAATCATCGTACCTGAATCCACTCATTATGCTGCTACGGGCCTGATGATATAGATTTCATTGCTGAGTGATATTGCATTGTACGTAAGTACCACAAATTCTTTATCCATTTTTCACCTTCTGTGATATTGAATTTGTACTGTAAATGAGGTTCTTGTAAACAGAGCCGTCCCAAACTTTGGGGTGGCTGTGTCTTTTTGATTTTAATTTCCCTAAGCTATAGGACCATAAGTGGAAGTGCCCTAGGCTCTGTTGCTTTGTTTTTTAGATGTTTCAGGAAACACCATACACTTCTCCAGAGTGGCTGTTGGCAATTTACATCCCGCCCATCAGCATAACAAGGCTCCCAGTCCTCCATGGCCTGTCCTGCCTTTCTGGATTTTACACTTTTTTCAGATGGCCCTTTTGACCGGGGGGCAGTGAGACTTCATGGTAGTGCAGATTTCCTTTGCAAGCTTGCTTGGTTGGCCAAAAAGGGCGTATGCGTTTTTTCCTGAATATATTCAGGAAAAAACGCATACGCCCTTTTTGGCCAAGTGCATCATTGTGGACGTTCTGCCTCTTTTCCTATGCTTTACATGCAATTCCAGTCTACCTCCTGAAATCGGTTTCCTGCAATCCTGCCCCGCTTTCAAGTCCTCTTGGCAGCCTTACTTCAATATATTTTTGGACGATAGCTGTCATTTTTAACTCTGCATGTTTGTGAATTACAGTGCCCCTGAGCTCCTTTCTTCAACTCACTTTCTTGTGAGCTGGCCGCAACACTGCAGGATTGCTTCAGGCCCTAGTGTGGTTCCGGCATGGCACGCTGAGCCTTTGGTTAATTCCACTTCCTGGTGGGAAATGAGAGTTAAATTTGCCCATCCAGACACCTCCAGCTAGTCTCTCATTGGTTCTCCCTATTCCTGTTCATTTTCCACAGAAATTGCAAACTGGGCCAAACAGGAGGTTAAAGGCACTGACTCTCCAAGTGGGGAGAGTGTTAGTAAAGCGTCTGGAATGTTGCACCCGAGTACCAGTGGACAAAAACTGAGACACATTTGAACACGTTTCCCGATCACACGGTGGATCATACTCTGGGTTCCACATGCATGTTTTAGCTGAAGGAAGAATCCCTTAAACCTGGAGAGTTGAGACCCATGGAATGGCTACCATGCAATATGACTTCAAAGGGTCTGCATTTGCTCATCAAACCTCACCAATCCTATCACTGCTGCGTTTATGCCACTGTACACATGCTTGATTCTCTTTTGGAGACATATAAATCCATAGGTTTCAAGATTCTTACTAGTCAGGTATATTCTTAGACGTTTAATATGGGGTGTTGAGTCCACTTCGTTGAGCAAGGAGTAGCTCTTGTCTATTACATATTTGGCTTATGGAACGGTATCTGTGCTAATTTCAATCTCTGGTTTTATGCAGCACCCCAACTCACCTTTCCCCTTAAGCAAGCATAAGTTGGTTTTCTACATTTGAGATCCTGTTCTGTTTTGTAATTCAGTTCCTGTGTAGCCAAGTTTACATTCCATGTATTAGTGATATCTTATGATGTTTCTTTTTCTGTGTGACTTATGTCACTTAGAATCATCGTACCTGAATCCACTCATTATGCTGCTACGGGCCTGATGACATAGATTTCATTCCTGAGTGATATTGCATTGTACGTAAGTACCACAACTTCTTTATCCATTTTTCACTTTCTGCGATATTGAACTTGTACCATAAACGAGATTCTTGTAAACAGAGCCGGCCCAAACTTTGGGGTGGCTGTGTCTTTTTGATTTTAATTTCCCTAAGCTATAGGACCATAAGTGGAAGTGCCCTAGGCTCTGTTGCTTTGTTTTTTAGATGTTTCAGGAAACACCATACACTTCTCCAGAGTGGCTGTTGGCAATTTACATCCCGCCCATCAGCATAACAAGGCTCCCAGTCCTCCATGGCCTGTCCTGCCTTTCTGGATTTTACACTTTTTTCAGATGGCCCTTTTGACCGGGGGGCAGTGAGACTTCATGGTAGTGCAGATTTCCTTTGCAAGCTTGCTTGGTTGGCCAAAAAGGGCGTATGCGTTTTTTCCTGAATATATTCAGGAAAAAACGCATACGCCCTTTTTGGCCAAGTGCATCATTGTGGACGTTCTGCCTCTTTTCCTATGCTTTACATGCAATTCCAGTCTACCTCCTGAAATCGGTTTCCTGCAATCCTGCCCCGCTTTCAAGTCCTCTTGGCAGCCTTACTTCAATATATTTTTGGACGATAGCTGTCATTTTTAACTCTGCATGTTTGTGAATTACAGTGCCCCTGAGCTCCTTTCTTCAACTCACTTTCTTGTGAGCTGGCCGCAACACTGCAGGATTGCTTCAGGCCCTAGTGTGGTTCCGGCATGGCACGCTGAGCCTTTGGTTAATTCCACTTCCTGGTGGGAAATGAGAGTTAAATTTGCCCATCCAGACACCTCCAGCTAGTCTCTCATTGGTTCTCCCTATTCCTGTTCATTTTCCACAGAAATTGCAAACTGGGCCAAACAGGAGGTTAAAGGCACTGACTCTCCAAGTGGGGAGAGTGTTAGTAAAGCGTCTGGAATGTTGCACCCGAGTACCAGTGGACAAAAACTGAGACACATTTGAACACGTTTCCCGATCACACGGTGGATCATACTCTGGGTTCCACATGCATGTTTTAGCTGAAGGAAGAATCCCTTAAACCTGGAGAGTTGAGACCCATGGAATGGCTACCATGCAATATGACTTCAAAGGGTCTGCATTTGCTCATCAAACCTCACCAATCCTATCACTGCTGCGTTTATGCCACTGTACACATGCTTGATTCTCTTTTGGAGACATATAAA
This sequence comes from Pseudorca crassidens, assembly GCF_039906515.1. NCBI lineage: Eukaryota > Metazoa > Chordata > Mammalia > Artiodactyla > Delphinidae > Pseudorca > Pseudorca crassidens. Next base: position 166,425,398 of record NC_090296.1, read on the forward strand.
TCCATAGGTTTCAAGATTCTTACTAGTCAGGTATATTCTTAGACGTTTAATATGGGGTGTTGAGTCCACTTCGTTGAGCAAGGAGTAGCTCTTGTCTATTACATATTTGGCTTATGGAACGGTATCTGTGCTAATTTCAATCTCTGGTTTTATGCAGCACCCCAACTCACCTTTCCCCTTAAGCAAGCATAAGTTGGTTTTCTACATTTGAGATCCTGTTCTGTTTTGTAATTCAGTTCCTGTGTAGCCAAGTTTACATTCCATGTATTAGTGATATCTTATGATGTTTCTTTTTCTGTGTGACTTATGTCACTTAGAATCATCGTACCTGAATCCACTCATTATGCTGCTACGGGCCTGATGACATAGATTTCATTCCTGAGTGATATTGCATTGTACGTAAGTACCACAACTTCTTTATCCATTTTTCACTTTCTGCGATATTGAACTTGTACCATAAACGAGATTCTTGTAAACAGAGCCGGCCCAAACTTTGGGGTGGCTGTGTCTTTTTGATTTTAATTTCCCTAAGCTATAGGACCATAAGTGGAAGTGCCCTAGGCTCTGTTGCTTTGTTTTTTAGATGTTTCAGGAAACACCATACACTTCTCCAGAGTGGCTGTTGGCAATTTACATCCCGCCCATCAGCATAACAAGGCTCCCAATTCTCCATGGCCTGTCCTGCCTTTCTGGATTTTACACATTTTTCAGATGGCCCTTTTGACCGGGGGGCAGTGAGACTTCATTGTACTGCAGATTTCCTTTGCAAGCTTGCTTGGTTGGCCAAAAAGGGCGTATGCGTTTTTTCCTGAATATATTCAGGAAAAAACGCATACGCCCTTTTTGGCCAAGTGCATCATTGTGGACGTTCTGCCTCTTTTCCTATGCTTTACATGCAATTCCAGTCTACCTCCTGAAATCGGTTTCCTGCAATTCTGCCCCGCTTTCGAGTCCTCTTGGCAGCCTTACTTCAATATATTTTTGGACGATAGCTGTCATTTATAACTCTGCAGGTTTGTGAAATACAGTGCCCCTGAGCTCCTTTCTTCAACTCGCTTTCTTGTGAGCTGGCCGCAACACCGCAGGATTGCTTCAGGCCCTAGTGTGGTTCCGGCATGGCACGCTGAGCCTTTGGTTAATTCCTCTTCCTGGTGGGAAATGAGAGTTAAATTTGCCCATCCAGACACCTCCAGCTAGTCTCTCATTGGTTCTCCCTATTCCTGTTCATTTTCCGCAGAAATTGCAAACTGGGCCAAACAGGATGTTAAAGGCACTGACTCTCCAAGTGGGGAGAGTGTTAGTAAAGCGACTGGAATGTTGCACCCAAGTACCAGGGGACAAAAACTGAGACACATTTGAACACGTTTCCCGATCACACGGTGGATCATACTCTGGGTTCCACATGCATGTTTTAGCTGAAGGAAGAATCCCTTAAACCTGGAAAGTTGAGACCCATGGAATGGCTACCATGCAATATGACTTCAAAGGGTCTGCATTTGCTCATCAAACCTCACCAATCCTACCACTGCTGCGTTTATGCCGCTGTACACATGCTTGATTCTCTTTTGGAGACATATAAATCCATAGGTTTTAAGATTATTACTAGTCAGGTATATTCTTAGGCGATTAATATGGGGTGTAGAGTCCACTTCGTTGAGCAAGGAGTAGCTCTTGTCTATTACATATTTGGCTTATGGAATGGTATCTGTGCTAATTTCAATCTCTGGTTTTATGCAGAACCCCAACTCACCTTTCCCCTTAAGCAAGCATAAGTTGGTTTTCTACATTTGAGACCGTGTTCTGTTTTGTAATTCAGTTTCTGTGTAGCCAAGTTTACATTCCGTGTAGTAGTGATATCTTATGATGTTTCTTTTTCTGTGTGACTTATCTCACTTAGAATCATCGTACCTGAATCCACTCATTATGCTGCTACGGGCCTGATGATATAGATTTCATTGCTGAGTGATATTGCATTGTACGTAAGTACCACAAATTCTTTATCCATTTTTCACCTTCTGTGATATTGAATTTGTACTGTAAATGAGGTTCTTGTAAACAGAGCCGTCCCAAACTTTGGGGTGGCTGTGTCTTTTTGATTTTAATTTCCCTAAGCTATAGGACCATAAGTGGAAGTGCCCTAGGCTCTGTTGCTTTGTTTTTTAGATGTTTCAGGAAACACCATACACTTCTCCAGAGTGGCTGTTGGCAATTTACATCCCGCCCATCAGCATAACAAGGCTCCCAGTTCTCCATGGCCTGTCCTGCCTTTCTGGATTTTACACTTTTTTCAGATGGCCCTATTGACCGGGGGGCAGTGAGACTTCATTGTAGTGCAGATTTCCTTTGCAAGCTTGCTTGGTTGGCCAAAAAGGGCGTATGCGTTTTTTCCTGAATATATTCAGGAAAAAACGCATACGCCCTTTTTGGCCAAGTGCATCATTGTGGACGTTCTGCCTCTTTTCCTATGCTTTACATGCAATTCCAGTCTACCTCCTGAAATCGGTTTCCTACAATTCTGCCCCGCTTTCAAGTCCTCTTGGCAGCCTTACTTCAATATATTTTTGGACGATAGCTGTCATTTATAACTCTGCAGGTTTGTGAAATACAGTGCCCCTGAGCTCCTTTCTTCAACTCGCTTTCTTGTGAGCTGGCCGCAACACCGCAGGATTGCTTCAGGACATAGTGTGGTTCCGGCATGGCACGCTGAGCCTTTGTTTAATTCCTCTTCCTGGTGGGAAATGAGAGTTAAATTTGCCCGTCCAGACACCTCCAGCTAGTCTCTCATTGGTTCTCCCTATTCCTGTTCATCTTCCGCAGAAATTGCAAACTGGGCCAAACAGGAGGTTAAAGGCACTGACTCTCCAAGTGGGGAGAGTGTTAGTAAAGCGTCTGGAATGTTGCACCCGAGTACGAGGAGACGAAACCTGAGACACATTTGAACACATTTCCTGATCACACGGTGGATCATACTCTGGGTTCCACATGCATGTTTTAGCTGAAGGAAGAATCCCTTAAACCTGGAGAGTTGAGACCCATGGAATGGGTACCATTCAATATGACTTCAAAGGTTCTGCATTGGCTCACCGAACCTCACCAATCCTATCACTGCTGCGCTTATGCCACTGTACACACGCTTGATTCTCTTTCAGAGACATAGAAATCCATAGATTTTAAGATTCTTACTAGTCAGGTATATTCTTAGACGTTTAATATGGGGTGTTGAGTCCTCTTCGTTGAGCAAGGAGTAGCTCTTGTCTATTACATATTTGGCTTATGGAACGGTATCTGTGCTAATTTCAATCTCTGGTTTTATGCAGCACCCCAACTCACCTTTCCCCTTAAGCAAGCATAAGTTGGTTTTCTACATTTGAGACCTTGTTCTGTTTTGTAATTCAGTTCCTGTGTAGCCAAGTTTACATTCCGTGTAGTAGTGATATCTTATGATGTTTCTTTTTCTGTGTGACTTATCTCACTTAGAATCATCGTACCTGAATCCACTCATTATGCTGCTATGGGCCTGATGACATAGATTTCATTGCTGAGTGATATTGCATTGTACGTAAGTACCACAACTTCTTTATCCATTTTTCGCTTTCTGTGATATTGAACTTGTACCGTAAACGAGGTTCTTGTAAACAGAGCCGTCCCAAACTTTGGGGTGGCTGTGTCTTTTTGATTTTAATTTCCCTAAGCTATACGACCATAAGTGGAAGTGCCCTAGGCTCTGTTGCTTTGTTTTGTAGATGTTTCAGGAAACACCATACACTTCTCCAGAGAGGCTATTGGCAATTTACATCCCGCCCATCAGCATAACAATGCTCCCAGTTCTCCATGGCCTGTCCTGCCTTTCTGGATTTTATACTTTTTTCAGATGGCCCTTTTGACCGGGGGGCAGTGAGACTTCATTGTACTGCAGATTTCCTTTGCAAGCTTGCTTGGTTGGCCCAAAAGGGCGTATGCGTTTTTTCCTGAATATATTCAGGAAAAAACGCATACGCCCTTTTTGGCCAAGTGCATCATTGTGGACGTTCTGCCTCTTTTCCTATGCTTTACATGCAATTCCAGTCTACCTCCTGAAATCGGTTTCCTGCAATTCTGCCCCGCTTTCAAGTCCTCTTGGCAGCCTTACTTCAATATATTTTTGGACGATAGCTGTCATTTATAACTCTGCAGGTTTGTGAATTACAGTGCCCCTGAGCTCCTTTCTTCAACTCGCTTTCTTGTGAGCTGGCCGCAACACCGCAGCATGGCTTCAGGCCCTAGTGTGGTTCCGGCATGGCACGCTGAGCCTTTGGTTAATTCCTCTTCCTGGTGGGAAATGAGAGTTAAATTTGCCCGTCCAGACACCTCCAGCTAGTCTCTCATTGGTTCTCCCTATTTCTGTTCATTTTCCGCAGAAATTGCAAACTGGGCCAAACAGGAGGTTAAAGGCACTGACTCTCCAAGTGGGGAGAGTTTTAGTAAAGCGTCTGGAATGTTGCACCTGAGTACCAGGGGACGAAAAGTGAGACATTTGAACACGTTTCCCAATCACACAGTGGATCATACTCTGGGTTCCACATGCATGTTTTAGGTGAAGGAAGAATCCCTTAAACCTGGAGAGTTGAGACCCATGGAATGGGTACCATGCAATATGACTTCAAAGGGTCTGCATTTGCTCACCGAACCTCACCAATCCTATCACTGCTGCATTTATGCCGCTGTACACACGCTTGATTCTCTTTCGGAGACATATAAATCCATAGGTTTTAAGATTCTTACCAGTCAGGTATATTCTTAGGCATTTAATATGGGGTGTTGAGTACACTTCGTTGAGCAAGGAGTAGCTCTTGTCTATTACCTATTTGGCTTATGGAATGGTATCTGTGCTAATTTCAATCTCTGGTTTTATGCAGCACCCCAACTCACCTTTCCCCTTAAGCAAGCATAAGTTGGTTTTCTACATTTGAGATCCTGTTCTGTTTTGTAATTCAGTTCCTGTGTAGCCAAGTTTACATTCCGTGTATTAGTGATATCTTATGATGTTTCTTTTTCTGTGTGACTTATCTCACTTAGAATCATCGTACCTGAATCCACTCATTATGCTGCTACGGGCCTGATGATATAGATTTCATTGCTGAGTGATATTGCATTGTACGTAAGTACCACAAATTCTTTATCCATTTTTCACCTTCTGTGATATTGAATTTGTACTGTAAATGAGGTTCTTGTAAACAGAGCCGTCCCAAACTTTGGGGTGGCTGTGTCTTTTTGATTTTAATTTCCCTAAGCTATAGGACCATAAGTGGAAGTGCCCTAGGCTCTGTTGCTTTGTTTTTTAGATGTTTCAGGAAACACCATACACTTCTCCAGAGTGGCTGTTGGCAATTTACATCCCGCCCATCAGCATAACAAGGCTCCCAGTTCTCCATGGCCTGTCCTGCCTTTCTGGATTTTACACTTTTTTCAGATGGCCCTTTTGACCGGGGGGCAGTGAGACTTCATGGTAGTGCAGATTTCCTTTGCAAGCTTGCTTGGTTGGCCAAAAAGGGCGTATGCGTTTTTTCCTGAATATATTCAGGAAAAAACGCATACGCCCTTTTTGGCCAAGTGCATCATTGTGGACGTTCTGCCTCTTTTCCTATGCTTTACATGCAATTCCAGTCTACCTCCTGAAATCGGATTCCTGCAATTCTGCCCCGCTTTCAAGTCCTCTTGGCAGCCTTACTTCAATATATTTTTGGACGATAGCTGTCATTTTTAACTCTGCAAGTTTGTGAATTACAGTGCCCCTGAGCTCCGTTCTTCAACTCCCTTTCTTGTGAGCTGGCCGCAACACCGCAGGATTGCTTCAGGCCCTAGTGTGGTTCCGGCATGGCACGCTGAGCCTTTGGTTAATTCCACTTCCTGGTGGGAAATGAGAGTTAAATTTGCCCATCCAGACACCTCCAGCTAGTCTCTCATTGGTTCTCCCTATTCCTGTTCATTTTCCACAGAAATTGCAAACTGGGCCAAACAGGAGGTTAAAGGCACTGACTCTCCAGTGGGGAGAGTGTTAGTAAAGCGTCTGGAATGTTGCACCCGAGTACCAGGGGACAAAAACTGAGACACATTTGAACACGTTTCCCGATCACACGGTGGATCATACTCTGGGTTCCACATGCATGTTTTAGCTGAAGGAAGAATCCCTTAAACCTGGAGAGTTGAGACCCATGGAATGGCTACCATGCAATATGACTTCAAAGGGTCTGCATTTGCTCATCAAACCTCACCAATCCTATCACTGCTGCGTTTATGCCGCTGTACACATGCTTGATTCTCTTTTGGAGACATATAAATCCATAGGTTTTAAGATTCTTACTAGTCAGGTATATTCTTAGACGTTTAATATGGGGTGTTGAGTCCACTTCGTTGAGCAAGGAGTAGCTCTTGTCTATTACATATTTGGCTTATGGAATGGTATCTGTGCTAATTTCAATCTCTGGTTTTATGCAGCACCCCAACTCACCTTTCCCCTTAAGCAAGCATAAGTTGGTTTTCTACATTTGAGATCCTGTTCTGTTTTGTAATTCAGTTCCTGTGTAGCCAAGTTTACATTCCATGTATTAGTGATATCTTATGATGTTTCTTTTTCTGTGTGACTTATGTCACTTAGAATCATCGTACCTGAATCCACTCATTATGCTGCTACGGGCCTGATGACATAGATTTCATTCCTGAGTGATATTGCATTGTACGTAAGTGCCACAACTTCTTTATCCATTTTTCGCTTTCTGTGATATTGAACTTGTACCGTACACGAGGTTCTTGTAAACAGAGCCGTCCCAAACTTTGGGGTGGCTGTGTCTTTTTGATTTTAATTTCCCTAAGCTATACGACCATAAGTGGAAGTGCCCTAGGCTCTGTTGCTTTGTTTTTTAGATGTTTCAGGAAACACCATACACTTCTCCAGAGTGGCTGTTGGCAATTTACATCCCGCCCATCAGCATAACAAGGCTCCCAGTTCTCCATGGCCTGTCCGGCCTTTCTGGATTTTACACTTTTTTCAGATGGCCCTTTTGACCGGGGGGCAGTGAGACTTCATTGTACTGCAGATATCCTTTGCAAGCTTGCTTGGTTGGGCAAAAAGGGCGTATGCGTTTTTTCCTGAATATATTCAGGAAAAAACGCATATGCCCTTTTTGGCCAAGTGCATCATTGTGGACGTTCTGCCTCTTTTCCTATGCTTTACATGCAATTCCAGTCTAACTCCTGAAATCGGATTCCTGCAATTCTGCCCCGCTTTCGAGTCCTCTTGGCAGCCTTACTTCAATATATTTTTGGACGATAGCTGTCATTTATAACTCTGCAGGTTTGTGAATTACAGTGCCCTTGAGCTCCTTTCTTCAACTCGCTTTCTTGTGAGCTGGCCGCAACACCGCAGGATTGCTTCAGGCCCTAGTGTCGTTCCGGTATGGCACGCTGAGCCTTTGGTTAATTCCTCTTCCTGGTGGGAAATGAGAGTTAAATTTGCCCGTCCAGACACCTCCAGCTAGTCTCTCATTGGTTCTCCCTATTCCTGTTCATTTTCCGCAGAAATTGCAAACTGGGCCAAACAGGAGGTTAAAGGCAGTAACTCTCCAAGTGGGGAGAGTTTTAGTAAAGCGTCTGGAATGTTGCACCCGAGTACCAGGGGACGAAAAGTGAGACATTTGAACACGTTTCCCGATCACACAGTGGATCATACTCTGGGTTCCACATGCATGTTTTAGGTGAAGGAAAAATCCCTTAAACCTGGAGAGTTGAGACCCATGGAATGGGTACCATGCAATATGACTTCAAAGGGTCTGCATTTGCTCACCGAACCTCACCAATCCTATCACTGCTGCATTTATGCCGCTGTACACACGCTTGATTCTCTTTCGGAGACATATAAATCCATAGGTTTTCAGATTCTTACCAGTCAGGTATATTCTTAGGCATTTAATATGGGGTGTTGAGTCCACTTCGTTGAGCAAGGAGTAGCTCTTGTCTATTACCTATTTGGCTTATGGAATGCTATCTGTGCTAATTTCAATCTCTGGTTTTATGCAGCACCCCAACTCACCTTTCCCCTTAAGCAAGCATAAGTTGGTTTTCTACATTTGAGATCGTGTTCTGTTTTGTAATTCAGTTCCTGTGTAGCCAAGTTTACATTCCGTGTATTAGTGATATCTTATGATGTTTCTTTTTCTGTGTGACTTATCTCACTTAGAATCATCGTACCTGAATCCACTCATTATGCTGCTATGGGCCTGATGACATAGATTTCATTGCTGAGTGATATTGCATTGTACGTAAGTACCACAACATCTTTATCCATTTTTCGCTTTCTGTGATATTGAACTTGTACCGTAAACGAGGATCTTGTAAACAGAGCCGTCCCAAACTTTGGGGTGGCTGTGTCTTTTTGATTTTAATTTCCCTAAGCTATAGGACCATAAGTGGAAGTGCCCTAGGCTCTGTTGCTTTGTTTTTTAGATGTTTCAGGAAACACCATACACTTCTCCAGAGTGGCTGTTGGCAATTTACATCCCGCCCATCTGCATAACAAGGCTCCCAGTTCTCCATGGCCTATCCTGCCTTTCTGGATTTTACACTTTTTTCAGATGGCCCTTTTGACCGGGGGGCAGTGAGACTTCATTGTAGTGCAGATTTCCTTTGCAAGCTTGCTTGGTTGGCCAAAAAGGGCGTATGCGTTTTTTCCTGAATATATTCAGGAAAAAACGCATACGCCCTTTTTGGCCAAGTGCATCATTGTGGACGTTCTGCCTCTTTTCCTATGCTTTACATGCAATTCCAGTCTACCTCCTGAAATCGGTTTCCTGCAATTCTGCCCCGCTTTCAAGTCCTCTTGGCAGCCTTACTTCAATATATTTTTGGACGATAGCTGTCATTTTTAACTCTGCAGGTTTGTGAATTACAGTGTCACTGAGCTCCTTTCTTCAACTCGCTTTCTTGTGAGCTGGCCGCAACACCGCAGGATTGCTTCAGGCCCTAGTGTGGTTCTGGCATGGCACGCTGAGCCTTTGGTTAATTCCTCTTCCTGGTGGGAAATGAGAGTTAAATTTGCCCATCCAGACACCTCCAGCTAGTCTCTCATTGGTTCTCCCTATTCCTGTTCATTTTCCGCAGAAATTGCAAACTGGGCCAAACAGGAGGTTAAAGGCACTGACTCTCCAAGTGGGGAGAGTTTTAGTAAAGCATCTGGAATGTTGCACCCGAGTACCAGGGGACAAAAACTGAGACACATTTGAACACGTTTCCCAATCACACGGTGGATCATACTCTGGGTTCCACATGCATGTTTTAGCTGAAGGAAGAATCCCTTAAACCTGGAGAGTTGAGACCCATGGAATGGGTACCATGCAATATGACTTCAAAGGGTCTGCATTTGCTCATCAAACCTCAGAAATCCTATCACTGCTGCGTTTATGCCGCTGTACACATGCTTGATTCTCTTTTGGAGACATATAAATCCATAGGTTTTAAGATTATTACTAGTCAGGTATATTCTTAGGCGATTAATATGGGGTGTAGAGTCCACTTCGTTGAGCAAGGAGTAGCTCTTGTCTATTACATATTTGGCTTATGGAACGGTATCTGTGCTAATTTCAATCTCTGGTTTTATGCAGCACCCCAACTCACCTTTCCCCTTAAGCAAGCATAAGTTGGTTTTCTATATTTGAGACCCTGTTCTGTTTTGTAATTCAGTTCCTGTGTAGCCAAGTTTACATTCCATGTAGTAGTGATATCTTATGATGTTTCTTTTTCTGTGTGACTTATTTCACTTAGAATCATCGTACCTGAATCTACTCATTATGCTGTTACGTTCCTGATGACATAGATTTCATTGCTGAGTGATATTGCGTTGTACGTAAGTACCACAAATTCTTTATCCATTTTTCGCTTTCTGTGATATTGAACTTGTACCGTAAACGAGGTTCTTGTAAACAGAGCCGTCCCAAAATTTGGGGTGGCTGTGTCTTTTTGATTTTAATTTCCCTAAGCTATAAGACCATAAGTGGAAGTGCCCTAGGCTCTGTTGCTTTGTTTTTTAGATGTTTCAGGAAACACCATACACTTCTCCAGAGTGGCTGTTGGCAATTTACATCCCGCCCATCAGCATAACAAGGCTCCCAATTCTCCATGGCCTGTCCTGCCTTTCTGGATTTTACACTTTTTTCAGATGGCCCTTTTGACCGGGGGGCAGTGAGACTTCATTGTAGTGCAGATTTCCTTTGCAAGCTTGCTTGGTTGGCCAAAAAGTGCGTATGGGTTTTTCCCTGAATATATTCAGGGAAAAACGCATACGCCCTTTTTGGCCAAGTGCATCATTGTGGACGTTCTGCCTCTTTCCCTATGCTTTACATGCAATTCCAGTCTACCTCCTGAAATCGGTTTCCTGCAATTCTGCCCTGCTTTCAAGTCCTCTTGGCAGCCTTACTTCAATATATTTTTGGACGATAGCTGTCATTTATAACTCTGCAGGTTTGTGAATTATAGTGCCCCTGAGCTACTTTCTTCAACTCGCTTTCTTGTGAGCTGGCCGCAACACCGCAACATTGCTTCAGGCCCTAGTGTGGTTCCAGCATGGCATGCTGAGCCTTTGCTTAATTCCTCTTCCTGGTGGGAAATGAGAGTTAAATTTGCCCGTCCAGACACCTCCAGCTAGTCTCTCATTGGTTCTCCCTATTCCTGTTCATTTTCCGCAGAAATGGCAAACTGGGCCAAACAGGAGGTTAAAGGCACTGACTCTCCAAGTGGGGAGAGTGTTAGTAAAGTGACTGGAATGTTGCATCCGAGTACGAGGGGACGAAAACTGAGACACATTTGAACACGTTTCCCGATCACACGGTGGATCATACTCTGGGTTCCACATGCATCTTTTAGCTGAAGGAAGAATCCCTTAAACCTGGAGAGTTGAGACCCATGGAATGGGTACCATGCAATATGACCTCAAAGGGTCTGCATGTGTTCACCGAACCTCACCAATCCTATCACTGCTGCGTTTATGCCACTGTACACACGCTTGATTCTCTTTCGGAGACATATAAATCCATAGGTTTTAAGATTCTTACTAGTCAGGTATATTCTTAGGCGTTTAATATGGGGTGTAGAGCCCACTTCGTTGAGCAAGGAGTAGCTCTTGTCTATTACATATTTGGCTTATGGAACGGTATCTGTGCTAATTTCAATCTCTGGTTTTATGCAGTACCCCAACTCACCTTTCCCCTTAAGCAAGCATAAGTTGGTTTTCTACATTTGAGACCCTGTTCTGTTTTGTAATTCAGTTTCTGTGTAGGCAAGTTTACAATCCTTGTAGTAGTGATATCTTATGATGTTTCTTTTTCTGTGTGACTTATTTCACTTAGAATCATCGTACCTGAATCCACTCATTATGCTGCTACGGGCCTGATGATATAGATTTCATTGCTGAGTGATATTGCATTGTACGTAAGTACCACAAATTCTTTATCCATTTTTCACTTTCTGTGTTATTGAACTTGTACCGTAAACGAGGATCTTGTAAACAGAGCCGTCCCAAACTTTGGGGTGGCTGTGTCTTTTTGATTTTAATTTCCCTAAGCTATACCACCATAAGTGGAAGTGCCCTAGGCTCTGTTGCTTTGTTTTGTAGATGTTTCAGGAAACACCATACACTTCTCCAGAGTGGCTGTTGGCAATTTACATCCCGCCCATCAGCATAACAAGGCTCCCAGTTCTCCATGGCCTGTCCTGCCTTTCTGGATTTTATACGTTCTTCAGATGGCCCTTTTAACCGGGGGCCAGTGAGACTTCATTGTAGTGCAGATTTCCTTTGCAAACTTGCTTGGTTGGCCCAAAAGGGCGTATGCGTTTTTTCCTGAATATATTCAGGAAAAAACGCATATGCCCTTTTTGGCCAAGTGCATCATGGTGGACGTTCTGCCTCTTTTCCTATGCTTTACATGCAATTCCAGTCTACCTCCTGAAATCGGTTTTCTGCAATTCTGCCCCGCTTTCAAGTCCTCTTGGCAGCCTTACTTCAATATATTTTTGGACGATAGCTGTCATGTATAACTCTGCAGGTTTGTGAATTACAGAGCCTCTGAGCTCCTTTCTTCAACTTGCTTTCTTGTGAGCTGGCTGCAAGACCGCAGCATTGCTTCAGGCCCTAGTGTGGTTCCGGCATGGCACGCTGAGCCTTTGGTTAATTCCTCTTCCTGGTGGGAAATGAGAGTTAAATTTGCCCGTCCAGACACCTCCAGCTAGTCTCTCATTGGTTCTCCCTATTCCTGTTCATTTTCCGCAGAAATGGCAAACTGGGCCAAACAGGAGGTTAAAGGCACTGACTCTCCAAGTGGGGAGAGGGTTAGTAAAGCGTCTGGAATGTTGCACCCGAGTACCAGGGGACCAAACCTGAGACACATTTGAACACGTTTCCCGATCACATGGTGGATCATACTCTGGGTTCCACATGCATCTTTTAGCTGAAGGAAGAATCCCTTAAACCTGGAGAGTTGAGACCCATGGAATGGGTACCATGCAATATGACTTCAAAGGTTCTGCATTGGCTCACCGAACCTCACCAATCCTATCACTGCTGCGCTTTTGCCACTGTACACACGCTTGATTCTCTTTTGGAGACATATAAATCCATAGATTTTAAGATTCTTACTAGTCAGGTATATTCTTAGACGTTTAATATGGGGTGTTGAGTCCTCTTCGTTGAGCAAAGACTAGCTCTTGTCTATTACATATTTGGCTTATGGAACGGTATCTGTGCTAATTTCAATCTCTGGTTTTATGCAGCACCCCAACTCACCTTTCCCCTTAAGCAAGCATAAGTTGGTTTTCTACATTTGAGACCCTGTTTTGTTTTGTAATTCAGTTCCTGTGTAGCCAAGTTTACATTCCGTGTAGTAGTGATATCTTATGATGTTTCTTTTTCTGTGTGACTTATTTCACTTAGAATCATCGTACCTGAATCCACTCAGTATGCTGCTACGGGCCTGAAGATATAGATTTCATTGCTGAGTGATATTGCATTGTACGTAAGTACCACAAATTCTTTATCCATTTTTCGCTTTCTGTGATATTGAACTTGTACCGTAAACGAGGTTCTTGTAAACAGAGCCGTCCCAAACTTTGGGGTGGCTGTGTCTTACTGATTTTAATTTCCCTAAGCTATAGGACCATAAGTGGAAGTGCCATAGGCTCTGTTCCTTTGTTTTTTAGATGTTTCAGGAAACACCATACACTTCTCCAGAGTGGCTGTTGGCAATTTACATCCTGCCCATCAGCATAACAAGGCTCCCAGTTCTCCATGGCCTGTCCTGCCTTTCTGGATTTTACACTTTTTTCAGATGGCCCTTTTGACCGGGGGGCAGTGAGACTTCATTGTAGTGCAGATTTCCTTTGCAAGCTTGCTTGGTTGGCCAAAAAGTGCGTATGGGTTTTTCCCTGAATATATTCAGGGAAAAACGCATACGCCCTTTTTGGCCAAGTGCATCATTGTGGACGTTCTGCCTCTTTCCCTATGCTTTACATGCAATTCCAGTCTACCTCCTGAAATCGGTTTCCTGCAATTCTGCCCCGCTTTCAAGTCCTCTTGGCAGCCTTACTTCAATATATTTTTGGACGATAGCTGTCATTTATAACTCTGCAGGTTTGTGAATTATAGTGCCCCTGAGCTACTTTCTTCAACTCGCTTTCTTGTGAGCTGGCCGCAACACCGCAACATTGCTTCAGGCCCTAGTGTGGTTCCAGCATGGCATGCTGAGCCTTTGCTTAATTCCTCTTCCTGGTGGGAAATGAGAGTTAAATTTGCCCGTCCAGACACCTCCAGCTAGTCTCTCATTGGTTCTCCCTATTCCTGTTCATTTTCCGCAGAAATGGCAAACTGGGCCAAACAGGAGGTTAAAGGCACTGACTCTCCAAGTGGGGAGAGTGTTAGTAAAGTGACTGGAATGTTGCATCCGAGTACGAGGGGTCGAAAACTGAGACACATTTGAACACGTTTCCCGATCACACGGTGGATCATACTCTGGGTTCCACATGCATCTTTTAGCTGAAGGAAGAATCCCTTAAACCTGGAGAGTTGAGACCCATGGAATGGGTACCATGCAATATGACCTCAAAGGGTCTGCATGTGTTCACCGAACCTCACCAATCCTATCACTGCTGCGTTTATGCCACTGTACACACGCTTGATTCTCTTTCGGAGACATAGAAATCCATAGGTTTTAAGATTCTTACTAGTCAGGTATATTCTTAGGCGTTTAATATGGGGTGTAGAGCCCACTTCGTTGAGCAAGGAGTAGCTCTTGTCTATTACATATTTGGCTTATGGAACGGTATCTGTGCTAATTTCAATCTCTGGTTGTATGCAGTACCCCAACTCACCTTTCCCCTTAAGCAAGCATAAGTTGGTTTTCTACATTTGAGACCCTGTTCTGTTTTGTAATTCAGTTTCTGTGTAGGCAAGTTTACAATCCTTGTAGTAGTGATATCTTATGATGTTTCTTTTTCTGTGTGACTTATTTCACTTAGAATCATCGTACCTGAATCCACTCATTATGATGCTACGGGCCTGATGATATAGATTTCATTGCTGAGTGATATTGCATTGTACGTAAGTACCACAAATTCTTTATCCATTTTTCACTTTCTGTGTTATTGAACTTGTACCGTAAACGAGGATCTTGTAAACAGAGCCATCCCAAACTTTGGGGTGGCTGTGTCTTTTTGATTTTAATTTCCCTAAGCTATACCACCATAAGTGGAAGTGCCCTAGGCTCTGTTGCTTTGTTTTGTAGATGTTTCAGGAAACACCATACACTTCTCCAGAGTGGCTGTTGGCAATTTACATCCCGCCCATCAGCATAACAAGGCTCCCAGTTCTCCATGGCCTGTCCTGCCTTTCTGGATTTTATACGTTCTTCAGATGTCCCTTTTAACCGGGGGCCAGTGAGACTTCATTGTAGTGCAGATTTCCTTTGCAAACTTGCTTGGTTGGCCCAAAAGGGCGTATGCGTTTTTTCCTGAATATATTCAGGAAAAAACGCATATGCCCTTTTTGGCCAAGTGCATCATGGTGGACGTTCTGCCTCTTTTCCTATGCTTTACATGCAATTCCAGTCTACCTCCTGAAATCGGTTTTCTGCAATTCTGCCCCGCTTTCAAGTCCTCTTGGCAGCCTTACTTCAATATATTTTTGGACGATAGCTGTCATGTATAACTCTGCAGGTTTGTGAATTACAGAGCCTCTGAGCTCCTTTCTTCAACTTGCTTTCTTGTGAGCTGGCTGCAAGACCGCAGCATTGCTTCAGGCCCTAGTGTGGTTCCGGCATGGCACGCTGAGCCTTTGGTTAATTCCTCTTCCTGGTGGGAAATGAGAGTTAAATTTGTCCGTCCAGACACCTCCAGCTAGTCTCTCATTGGTTCTCCCTATTCCTGTTCATTTTCCGCAGAAATTGCAAACTGGGCCAAACAGGAGGTTAAAGGCACTGACTCTCCAAGTGGGGAGAGTTTTAGTAAAGCGTCTGGAATGTTGCACCCGAGTACCAGGGGAGGAAACCTGAGACACATTTGAACACTTTTCCCAATCACACGGTGGATCATACTCTGGGTTCCACATGCATGTTTTAGCTGAAGGAAGAATCCCTTAAACCTGGAGAGTTGAGACCCATGGAATGGGTACCATGCAATATGACTTCAAAGGTTCTGCATTGGCTCACCGAACCTCACCAATCCTATCACTGCTGTGCTTTTGCCACTGTACACACGCTTGATTCTCTTTCGGAGACATATAAATCCATAGATTTTAAGATTCTTACTAGTCAGGTATATTCTTAGACGTTTAATATGGGGTGTTGAGTCCTCTTCGTTTAGCAAAGACTAGCTCTTGTCTATTACATATTTGGCTTATGGAACGGTATCTGTGCTAATTTCAATCTCTGGTTTTATGCAGCACCCCAACTCACCTTTCCCGTTAAGCAAGCATAAGTTGGTTTTCTATATTTGAGACCCTGTTCTGTTTTGTAATTCAGTTCCTGTGTAGCCAAGTTTACATTCCGTGTAGTAGTGATATCTTATGATGTTTCTTTTTCTGTGTGACTTATTTCACTTAGAATCATCGTACCTGAATCTACTCATTATGCTGTTACGGGCCTGATGACATAGATTTCATTGTTGAGTGATATTGCGTTGTACGTAAGTACCACAAATTCTTTATCCATTTTTCGCTTTCTGTGATATTGAACTTGTACCGTAAACGAGGTTCTTGTAAACAGAGCCGTCCCAAAATTTGGGGTGGCTGTGTCTTTTTGATTTTAATTTCCCTAAGCTATAAGACCATAAGTGGAAGTGCCCTAGGCTTTGTTGCTTTGTTTTTTAGATGTTTCAGGAAACACCATACACTTCTCCAGAGTGGCTGTTGGCAATTTACATCCCGCCCATCAGCATAACAAGGCTCCCAGTTCTCCATGGCCTGTCCTGCCTTTCTGGATTTTATACATTTTTCAGATGGCCCTTTTGACTGGGGAGCAGTGAGACTTCATTGTAGTGCAGATTTCCTTTGCAAGCTTGCTTGGTTGGCCAAAAATGGCATATGCGTTTTTTCCTGAATATAATCAGGAAAAAACGCATACGCCCTTTTTGGCCAAGTGCATCATTGTGGACGTTCTGCCTCTTTTCCTATGCTTTACATGCAATTCCAGTCTACCTCCTGAAACCGGTTTCCTGCAATTCTGCCCCGCTTTCAAGTCCTCTTGGCAGCCTTACTTCAATATATTTTTGGACGATAGCTGTCATTTTTAACTCTGCAGGTTTGTGAATTATAGTGCCCCTGAGCTACTTTCTTCAACTCGCTTTCTTGTGAGCTGGCCACAACACCGCAGCCTTGCTTCAGGCCCTAGTGTGGTTCCGGCATGGCACGCTGAGCCTTTGGTTAATTCCTCTTCCTGGTGGGAAATGAGAGTTAAATTTGCCCGTCCAGACACCTCCAGCTAGTCTCTCATTGGTTCTCCCTATTCCTGTTCATTTTCCGCAGAAATGGCAAACTGGGCCAAACAGGAGGTTAAAGGCACTGACTCTCCAAGTGGAGAGAGTTTTAGTAAAGCGACTGGAATGTTGCACCCGAGTACCAGGGGATGAAAACTGAGACACATTTGAACACGTTTCCCGATCACACGGTGGATCATACTCTGGGTTCCACATGCATGTTTTAGCTGAAGGAAGAATCCCTTAAACCTGGAGAGTTGAGACCCATGGAATGAGTATCATGCAATATGACTTCAAAGGGTCTGCATTTGCTCACCGAACCTCACCAATCCTATCACTGCTGCGTTTATGACGCTGTACACACGCTTGATTCTCTTTTGGAGACATATAAATCCATAGGATTTAAGATTCTTACTAGTCAGGTATATTCTTAGGCGTTTAATATGGGATGTAGAGTCCAGTTCGTTGAGCAAGGAGTAGCTCTTGTCTATTACATATTTGGCTTATGGAACGGTATCTGTGCTAATTTCAATCTCTGGTTTTATGCAGTACCCCAACTCACCTTTCCCCTTAAGCAAGCATAAGTTGGTTTTCTACATTTGAGACCCTGTTTTGTTTTGTAATTCAGTTCCTGTGTAGCCAAGTTTACATTCCGTGTAGTAGTGATATCTTATGATGTTTCTTTTTCTGTGTGACTTATTTCACTTAGAATCATCGTACCTGAATCCACTCAGTATGCTGCTATGGGCCTGAAGATATAGATTTCATTGCTGAGTGATATTGCATTGTACGTAAGTACCACAAATTCTTTATCCATTTTTCGCTTTCTGTGATATTGAACTTGTACCGTAAACGAGGTTCTTGTAAACAGAGCCGTCCCAAACTTTGGGGTGGCTGTGTCTTACTGATTTTAATTTCCCTAAGCTATAGGACCATAAGTGGAAGTGCCATAGGCTCTGTTCCTTTGTTTTTTAGATGTTTCAGGAAACACCATACACTTCTCCAGAGTGGCTGTTGGCAATTTACATCCCGCCCATCAGCATAACAAGGCTCCCAGTTCTCCATGGCCTGTCCTGCCTTTCTGGATTTTACACTTTTTTCAGATGGCCCTTTTGACCGGGGGGCAGTGAGACTTCATTGTAGTGCAGATTTCCTTTGCAAGCTTGCTTGGTTGGCCAAAAAGGGCGTATGGGTTTTTCCCTGAATATATTCAGGGAAAAACGCATACGCCCTTTTTGGCCAAGTGCATCATTGTGGACGTTCTGCCTCTTTCCCTATGCTTTACATGCAATTCCAGTCTAACTCCTGAAATCGGTTTCCTGCAATTCTGCCCCGCTTTCAAGTCCTCTTGGCAGCCTTACTTCAATATATTTTTGGACGATAGCTGTCATTTATAACTCTGCAGGTTTGTGAATTACAGAGCCTCTGAGCTCCTTTCTTCAACTTGCTTTCTTGTGAGCTGGCTGCAAGACCGCAGCATTGCTTCAGGCCCTAGTGTGGTTCCGGCATGGCACGCTGAGCCTTTGGTTAATTCCTCTTCCTGGTGGGAAATGAGAGTTAAATTTGTCCGTCCAGACACCTCCAGCTAGTCTCTCATTGGTTCTCCCTATTCCTGTTCATTTTCCGCAGAAATTGAAAACTGGGCCAAACAGGAGGTTAAAGGCACTGACTCTCCAAGTGGGGAGAGTTTTAGTAAAGCGTCTGGAATGTTGCACCCGAGTACCAGGGGACGAAACCTGAGACACATTTGAACACTTTTCCCAATCACACGGTGGATCATACTCTGGGTTCCACATGCATGTTTTAGCTGAAGGAAGAATCCCTTAAACCTGGAGAGTTGAGACCCATGGAATGGGTACCATGCAATATGACTTCAAAGGTTCTGCATGTGTTCACCGAACCTCACCAATCCTATCACTGCTGTGCTTATGCCACTGTACACACGCTTGATTCTCTTTCGGAGACATATAAATCCATAGATTTTAAGATTCTTACTAGTCAGGTATATTCTTAGACGTTTAATATGGGGTGTTGAGTCCTCTTCGTTTAGCAAAGACTAGCTCTTGTCTATTACATATTTGGCTTATGGAATGGTATCTGTGCTAATTTCAATCTCTGGTTTTATGCAGCACCCCAACTCACCTTTCCCCTTAAGCAAGCATAAGTTGGTTTTCTATATTTGAGACCCTGTTCTGTTTTGTAATTCAGTTCCTGTGTAGCCAAGTTTACATTCCGTGTAGTAGTGATATCTTATGATGTTTCTTTTTCTGTGTGACTTATGTCACTTAGAATCATCGTACCTGAATCTACTCATTATGCTGTTACGGGCCTGATGACATAGATTTCATTGCTGAGTGATATTGCGTTGTACGTAATTACCACAAATTCTTTATCCATTTTTCGCTTTCTGTGATATTGAACTTGTACCGTAAACGAGGTTCTTGTAAACAGAGCCGTCCCAAAATTTAGGGTGGCTGTGTCTTTTTGATTTTAATTTCCCTAAGCTATAAGACCATAAGTGGAAGTGCCCTAGGCTCTCTTGCTTTGTTTTTTAGATGTTTCAGGAAACACCATACACTTCTCCAGAGTGGCTGTTGGCAATTTACATCCCGCCCATCAGCATAACAAGGCTCCCAATTCTCCATGGCCTGTCCTGCCTTTCTGGATTTTACACATTTTTCAGATGGCCCTTTTGACTGGGGGGCAGTGAGACTTCATTGTAGTGCAGATTTCCTTTGCAAGCTTGCTTGGTTGGCCAAATAGGGCGTATGCGTTTTTTCCTGAATATATTCAGGAAAAAACGCATACGCCCTTTTTGGCCAAGTGCATCATTGTGGACGTTCTGCCTCTTTTCCTATGGTTTACATGCAATTCCAGTCTACCTCCTGAAATCGGATTCCTGCAATTCTGCCCCGCTTTCGAGTCCTCTTGGCAGCCTTACTTCAATATATTTTTGGACGATAGCTGTCATTTATAACTCTGCAGGTTTGTGAATTATAGTGCCCCTGAGCTACTTTCTTCAACTCGCTTTCTTGTGAGCTGGCTGCAACACCGTAGCATTGCTTCAGGCCCTAGTGTGGTTCCGGCATGGAACGCTGAGCCTTTGGTTAATTCCTCTTCCTGGTGGGAAATGAGAGTTAAATTTGCCCGTCCAGACACCTCCAGCTAGTCTCTCATTGGTTCTCCCTATTCCTGTTCATTTTCCGCAGAAATTGCAAACTGGGCCAAACAGGAGGTTAAAGGCACTGACTCTCCAAGTGGGGAGAGGGTTAGTAAAGCGTCTGGAATGTTGCACCCGAGTATCAGGGGACCAAACCTGAGACACATTTGAACACGTTTCCCGATCACATGGTGGATCATACTCTGGGTTCCACATGCATCTTTTAGCTGAAGGAAGAATCCCTTAAACCTGGAGAGTTGAGACCCATGGAATGGGTACCATGCAATATGACTTCAAAGGTTCTGCATTGGCTCACCGAACCGCACCAATCCTATCACTGCTGCGCTTTTGCCACTGTACACACGCTTGATTCTCTTTTGGAGACATATAAATCCATAGATTTTAAGATTCTTACTAGTCAGGTATATTCTTAGACGTTTAATATGGGGTGTTGAGTCCTCTTCGTTGAGCAAAGACTAGCTCTTGTCTATTACATATTTGGCTTATGGAACGGTATCTGTGCTAATTTCAATCTCTGCTTTTATGCAGCACCCCAACTCACCTTTCCCCTTAAGCAAGCATAAGTTGGTTTTCTACATTTGAGACCCTGTTTTGTTTTGTAATTCAGATCCTGTGTAGCCAAGTTTACATTCCGTGTAGTAGTGATATCTTATGATGTTTCTTTTTCTGTGTGACTTATTTCACTTAGAATCATCGTACCTGAATCCACTCAGTATGCTGCTACGGGCCTGAAGATATAGATTTCATTGCTGAGTGATATTGCATTGTACGTAAGTACCACAACTTCTTTATCCATTTTTCGCTTTCTGTGATATTGAACTTGTACCGTAAACGAGGTTCTTGTAAACAGAGCCGTCCCAAACTTTGGGGTGGCTGTGTCTTTTTGATTTTAATTTCCCTAAGCTATAGGACCATAAGTGGAAGTGCCCTAGGCTCTGTTGCTTTGTTTTTTAGATGTTTCAGGAAACACCATACACTTCTCCAGAGTGGCTGTTGGCAATTTACATCCCGCCCATCAGCATAACAAGGCTCCCAGTTCTCCATGGCCTGTCCTGCCTTTCTGGATTTTATACTTTTTTCAGATGGCCCTTTTGACCGGGGGGCAGTGAGACTTCATTGTAGTGCAGATTTCCTTTGCAAGCTTGCTTGGTTGGCCAAAAAGGGCGTATGCGTTTTTTCCTGAATATATTCAGGAAAAAACGCATACGCCCTTTTTGGCCAAGTGCATCATTGTGGACGTTCTGCCTCTTTTCCTATGCTTTACATGCAATTCCAGTCTACCTCCTGAAATCGGTTTCCTGCAATTCTGCCCTGCTTTCAAGTCCTCTTGGCAGCCTTACTTCAATATATTTTTGGACGATAGCTGTCATTTTTAACTCTGCAGGTTTGTGAATTACAGTGCCCCTGAGCTCCTTTCTTCAACTCGCTTTCTTGTGAGCTGGCCGCAACACCGCAGGATTGCTTCAGGCCCTAGTGTGGTTCCGGCATGGCACGCTGAGCCTTTGGTTAATTCCTCTTCCTGGTGGGAAATGAGAGTTAAATTTGCCCGTCCAGACACCTCCAGCTAGTCTCTCATCGGTTCTCCCTATTCCTGTTCATTTTCCGCAGAAATTGCAAACTGGGCCAAACAGGAGGTTAAAGGCACTGACTCTCCAAGTGAGGAGAGTGTTAGTAAAGCGTCTGGAATGTTGCACCCGAGTACCAGGGGACGAAATCTGACACATTTGAACACGTTTCCCGATCACACGGTGGATCATACTCTGGGTTCCACATGCATGTTTAGCTGAAGGAAGAATCCCTTAAACCTGGAGAGTTGAGACCCATGGAATGGGTACCATGCAATATGACTTCAAAGGGTCTGCATTTGCTCATCAAACCTCAGAAATCCTATCACTGCTGCGTTTATGCCGCTGTACACATGCTTGATTCTCTTTTGGAGACATATAAATCCATAGGTTTTAAGATTATTACTAGTCAGGTATATTCTTAGGCGATTAATATGGGGTGTAGAGTCCACTTCGTTGAGCAAGGAGTAGCTCTTGTCTATTACATATTTGGCTTATGGAACGGTATCTGTGCTAATTTCAATCTCTGGTTTTATGCAGCACCCCAACTCACCTTTCCCCTTAAGCAAGCATAAGTTGGTTTTCTATATTTGAGACCCTGTTCTGTTTTGTAATTCAGTTCCTGTGTAGCCAAGTTTACATTCCATGTAGTAGTGATATCTTATGATGTTTCTTTTTCTGTGTGACTTATTTCACTTAAAATCATCGTACCTGAATCTACTCATTATGCTGTTACGTTCCTGATGACATAGATTTCATTGCTGAGTGATATTGCGTTGTACGTAAGTACCACAAATTCTTTATCCATTTTTCGCTTTCTGTGATATTGAACTTGTACCGTAAACGAGGTTCTTGTAAACAGAGCCGTCCCAAAATTTGGGGTGGCTGTGTCTTTTTGATTTTAATTTCCCTAAGCTATAAGACCATAAGTGGAAGTGCCCTAGGCTCTGTTGCTTTGTTTTTTAGATGTTTCAGGAAACACCATACACTTCTCCAGAGTGGCTGTTGGCAATTTACATCCCGCCCATCAGCATAACAAGGCTCCCAATTCTCCATGGCCTGTCCTGCCTTTCTGGATTTTACACTTTTTTCAGATGGCCCTTTTGACCGGGGGGCAGTGAGACTTCATTGTAGTGCAGATTTCCTTTGCAAGCTTGCTTGGTTGGCCAAAAAGTGCGTATGGGTTTTTCCCTGAATATATTCAGGGAAAAACGCATACGCCCTTTTTGGCCAAGTGCATCATTGTGGACGTTCTGCCTCTTTCCCTATGCTTTACATGCAATTCCAGTCTACCTCCTGAAATCGGTTTCCTGCAATTCTGCCCCGCTTTCAAGTCCTCTTGGCAGCCTTACTTCAATATATTTTTGGACGATAGCTGTCATTTATAACTCTGCAGGTTTGTGAATTATAGTGCCCCTGAGCTACTTTCTTCAACTCGCTTTCTTGTGAGCTGGCCGCAACACCGCAACATTGCTTCAGGCCCTAGTGTGGTTCCAGCATGGCATGCTGAGCCTTTGCTTAATTCCTCTTCCTGGTGGGAAATGAGAGTTAAATTTGCCCGTCCAGACACCTCCAGCTAGTCTCTCATTGGTTCTCCCTATTCCTGTTCATTTTCCGCAGAAATGGCAAACTGGGCCAAACAGGAGGTTAAAGGCACTGACTCTCCAAGTGGGGAGAGTGTTAGTAAAGTGACTGGAATGTTGCATCCGAGTACGAGGGGACGAAAACTGAGACACATTTGAACACGTTTCCCGATCACACGGTGGATCATACTCTGGGTTCCACATGCATCTTTTAGCTGAAGGAAGAATCCCTTAAACCTGGAGAGTTGAGACCCATGGAATGGGTACCATGCAATATGACCTCAAAGGGTCTGCATGTGTTCACCGAACCTCACCAATCCTATCACTGCTGCGTTTATGCCACTGTACACACGCTTGATTCTCTTTCGGAGACATATAAATCCATAGGTTTTAAGATTCTTACTAGTCAGGTATATTCTTAGGCGTTTAATATGGGGTGTAGAGCCCACTTCGTTGAGCAAGGAGTAGCTCTTGTCTATTACATATTTGGCTTATGGAACGGTATCTGTGCTAATTTCAATCTCTGGTTTTATGCAGTACCCCAACTCACCTTTCCCCTTAAGCAAGCATAAGTTGGTTTTCTACATTTGAGACCCTGTTCTGTTTTGTAATTCAGTTTCTGTGTAGGCAAGTTTACAATCCTTGTAGTAGTGATATCTTATGATGTTTCTTTTTCTGTGTGACTTATTTCACTTAGAATCATCGTACCTGAATCCACTCATTATGCTGCTACGGGCCTGATGATATAGATTTCATTGCTGAGTGATATTGCATTGTACGTAAGTACCACAAATTCTTTATCCATTTTTCACTTTCTGTGTTATTGAACTTGTACCGTAAACGAGGATCTTGTAAACAGAGCCGTCCCAAACTTTGGGGTGGCTGTGTCTTTTTGATTTTAATTTCCCTAAGCTATACCACCATAAGTGGAAGTGCCCTAGGCTCTGTTGCTTTGTTTTGTAGATGTTTCAGGAAACACCATACACTTCTCCAGAGTGGCTGTTGGCAATTTACATCCCGCCCATCAGCATAACAAGGCTCCCAGTTCTCCATGGCCTGTCCTGCCTTTCTGGATTTTATACGTTCTTCAGATGGCCCTTTTAACCGGGGGCCAGTGAGACTTCATTGTAGTGCAGATTTCCTTTGCAAACTTGCTTGGTTGGCCCAAAAGGGCGTATGCGTTTTTTCCTGAATATATTCAGGAAAAAACGCATATGCCCTTTTTGGCCAAGTGCATCATGGTGGACGTTCTGCCTCTTTTCCTATGCTTTACATGCAATTCCAGTCTACCTCCTGAAATCGGTTTTCTGCAATTCTGCCCCGCTTTCAAGTCCTCTTGGCAGCCTTACTTCAATATATTTTTGGACGATAGCTGTCATGTATAACTCTGCAGGTTTGTGAATTACAGAGCCTCTGAGCTCCTTTCTTCAACTTGCTTTCTTGTGAGCTGGCTGCAAGACCGCAGCATTGCTTCAGGCCCTAGTGTGGTTCCGGCATGGCACGCTGAGCCTTTGGTTAATTCCTCTTCCTGGTGGGAAATGAGAGTTAAATTTGCCCGTCCAGACACCTCCAGCTAGTCTCTCATTGGTTCTCCCTATTCCTGTTCATTTTCCGCAGAAATGGCAAACTGGGCCAAACAGGAGGTTAAAGGCACTGACTCTCCAAGTGGGGAGAGGGTTAGTAAAGCGTCTGGAATGTTGCACCCGAGTACCAGGGGACCAAACCTGAGACACATTTGAACACGTTTCCCGATCACATGGTGGATCATACTCTGGGTTCCACATGCATCTTTTAGCTGAAGGAAGAATCCCTTAAACCTGGAGAGTTGAGACCCATGGAATGGGTACCATGCAATATGACTTCAAAGGTTCTGCATTGGCTCACCGAACCTCACCAATCCTATCACTGCTGCGCTTTTGCCACTGTACACACGCTTGATTCTCTTTTGGAGACATATAAATCCATAGATTTTAAGATTCTTACTAGTCAGGTATATTCTTAGACGTTTAATATGGGGTGTTGAGTCCTCTTCGTTGAGCAAAGACTAGCTCTTGTCTATTACATATTTGGCTTATGGAACGGTATCTGTGCTAATTTCAATCTCTGGTTTTATGCAGCACCCCAACTCACCTTTCCCCTTAAGCAAGCATAAGTTGGTTTTCTACATTTGAGACCCTGTTTTGTTTTGTAATTCAGTTCCTGTGTAGCCAAGTTTACATTCCGTGTAGTAGTGATATCTTATGATGTTTCTTTTTCTGTGTGACTTATTTCACTTAGAATCATCGTACCTGAATCCACTCAGTATGCTGCTACGGGCCTGAAGATATAGATTTCATTGCTGAGTGATATTGCATTGTACGTAAGTACCACAAATTCTTTATCCATTTTTCGCTTTCTGTGATATTGAACTTGTACCGTAAACGAGGTTCTTGTAAACAGAGCCGTCCCAAACTTTGGGGTGGCTGTGTCTTACTGATTTTAATTTCCCTAAGCTATAGGACCATAAGTGGAAGTGCCATAGGCTCTGTTCCGTTGTTTTTTAGATGTTTCAGGAAACACCATACACTTCTCCAGAGTGGCTGTTGGCAATTTACATCCTGCCCATCAGCATAACAAGGCTCCCAGTTCTCCATGGCCTGTCCTGCCTTTCTGGATTTTACACTTTTTTCAGATGGCCCTTTTGACCGGGGGGCAGTGAGACTTCATTGTAGTGCAGATTTCCTTTGCAAGCTTGCTTGGTTGGCCAAAAAGTGCGTATGGGTTTTTCCCTGAATATATTCAGGGAAAAACGCATACGCCCTTTTTGGCCAAGTGCATCATTGTGGACGTTCTGCCTCTTTTCCTATGCTTTACATGCAATTCCAGTCTACCTCCTGAAATCGGTTTCCTGCAATTCTGCCCCGCTTTCAAGTCCTCTTGGCAGCCTTACTTCAATATATTTTTGGACGATAGCTGTCATTTATAACTCTGCAGGTTTGTGAATTATAGAGCCCCTGAGCTACTTTCTTCAACTCTCTTTCTTGTGAGCTGGCCGCAACACCGCAACATTGCTTCAGGCCCTAGTGTGGTTCCAGCATGGCATGCTGAGCCTTTGCTTAATTCCTCTTCCTGGTGGGAAATGAGAGTTAAATTTGCCCGTCCAGACACCTCCAGCTAGTCTCTCATTGGTTCTCCCTATTCCTGTTCATTTTCCGCAGAAATGGCAAACTGGGCCAAACAGGAGGTTAAAGGCACTGACTCTCCAAGTGGGGAGAGTGTTAGTAAAGTGACTGGAATGTTGCATCCGAGTACGAGGGGACGAAAACTGAGACACATTTGAACACGTTTCCCGATCACACGGTGGATCATACTCTGGGTTCCACATGCATCTTTTAGCTGAAGGAAGAATCCCTTAAACCTGGAGAGTTGAGACCCATGGAATGGGTACCATGCAATATGACCTCAAAGGGTCTGCATGTGTTCACCGAACCTCACCAATCCTATCACTGCTGCGTTTATGCCACTGTACACACGCTTGATTCTCTTTCGGAGACATATAAATCCATAGGTTTTAAGATTCTTACTAGTCAGGTATATTCTTAGGCGTTTAATATGGGGTGTAGAGCCCACTTCGTTGAGCAAGGAGTAGCTCTTGTCTATTACATATTTGGCTTATGGAACGGTATCTGTGCTAATTTCAATCTCTGGTTTTATGCAGTACCCCAACTCACCTTTCCCCTTAAGCAAGCATAAGTTGGTTTTCTACATTTGAGACCCTGTTCTGTTTTGTAATTCAGTTTCTGTGTAGGCAAGTTTACAATCCTTGTAGTAGTGATATCTTATGATGTTTCTTTTTCTGTGTGACTTATTTCACTTAGAATCATCGTACCTGAATCCACTCATTATGATGCTACGGGCCTGATGATATAGATTTCATTGCTGAGTGATATTGCATTGTACGTAAGTACCACAACTTCTTTATCCATTTTTCGCTTTCTGTGATATTGAACTTGTACCGTAAACGAGGTTCTTGTAAACAGAGCCGTCCCAAACTTTGGGGTGGCTGTGTTTTTTTGATTTTAATTTCCCTAAGCTATACGACCATAAGTGGAAGTGCCCTAGGCTCTGTTGCTTTGTTTTTTAGATGTTTCAGGAAACACCATACACTTCTCCAGAGTGGCTGTTGGCAATTTACATCCCGCCCATCAGCATAACAAGGCTCCCAGTTCTCCATGGCCTGTCCGGCCTTTCTGGATTTTACACTTTTTTCAGATGGCCCTTTTGACTGGGGGGCAGTGAGACTACATTGTAGTGCAGATTTCCTTTGCAAGCTTGCTTGGTTGGCCAAAAAGTGCGTATGCGTTTTTTCCTGAATATATTCAGGAAAAAACGCATATGCCCTTTTTGGCCAAGTGCATCATTGTGGACGTTCTGCCTCTTTTCCTATGCTTTACATGCAATTCCAGTCTACCTCCTGAAATCGGTTTCCTGCAATTCTGCCCCGCTTTCAAGTCCTCTTGGCAGCCTTACTTCAATATATTTTTGGACGATAGCTGTCATTTATAACTCTGCAGGTTTGTGAATTACAGTGCCCCTGAGCTCCTTTCTTCAACTCGTTTTCTTGTGAGCTGGCCGCAACACCGCAGGATTGCTTCAGGCCCTAGTGTCGTTCCGGCATGGCACGCTGAGCCTTTGGTTAATTCCTCTTCCTGGTGGGAAATGAGAGTTAAATTTGCCAATCCAGACACCTCCAGCTAGTCTCTCATTTGTTCTCCCTATTCCTGTTCATTTTCCGCAGAAATTGCAAACTGGGCCAAACAGGAGGTTAAAGGCACTGACTCTCCAAGTGGGGAGAGTTTTAGTAAAGCGTCTGGAATGTTGCACCCAAGTACCAGCGGAGAAAATCTGAGACACATTTGAACACGTTTCCCGATCACACGGTGGATCATACTCTGGGTTCCACATGCATGTTTTAGCTGAAGGAAGAATCCCTTAAACCTGGAGAGTTGAGACACATGGAATGGCTAGCATGCAATATGACTTCAAAGGGTCTGCATTTGCTCACCGAACCTCACCAATCCTATTACTGCTGCATTTATGCCTCTGTAGACACGCTTGATTCTATTTCAGAGACATATAAATCCATAGGTTTTAAGATACTTACTAGTCAGGTATATTCTTAGGCATTTAATATGGGGTGTTGAGTCCACTTTGTTGAGCAAGGAGTAGCTCTTGTCTATTACCTATTTGGCTTATGGAATGGTATCTGTGCTAATTTCAATCTCTGGTTTTATGCAGCACCCCAACTCACCTTTCCCCTTAAGCAAGCATAAGTTGGTTTTCTACATTTGAGATCCTGTTCTGTTTTGTAATTCAGTTCCTGTGTAGCCAAGTTTACATTCCGTGTAGTAGTGATATCTTATGATGTTTCTTTTTCTGTGTGACTTATCTCACTTAGAATCATCGTACCTGAATCCACTCATTATGCTGCTACGGGCCTGATGACATAGATTTCATTCCTGAGTGATATTGCATTGTACGTAAGTACCACAACTTCTTTATCCATTTTTCACTTTCTGCGATATTGAACTTGTACCGTAAACGAGATTCTTGTAAACAGAGCCGGCCCAAACTTTGGGGTGGCTGTGTCTTTTTGATTTTAATTTCCCTAAGCTATAGGACCATAAGTGGAAGTGCCCTAGGCTCTGTTGCTTTGTTTTGTAGATGTTTCAGGAAACACCATACACTTCTCCAGAGTGGCTGTTGGCAATTTACATCCCGCCCATCAGCATAACAAGGCTCCCAGTTCTCCATGGCCTGTCCTGCCTTTCTGGATTTTATACTTTTTTCAGATGGCCCTTTTGACCGGGGGGCAGTGAGACTTCATTGTAGTGCAGATTTCCTTTGCAAGCTTGCTTGGTTGGCCAAAAAGGGCGTATGCGTTTTTTCCTGAATATATTCAGGAAAAAACGCATACGCCCTTTTTGGCCAAGTGCATCATTGTGGACGTTCTGCCTCTTTTCCTATGCTTTACATGCAATTCCAGTCTACCTCCTGAAATCGGTTTCCTGCAATTCTGCCCCGCTTTCAAGTCCTCTTGGCAGCCTTACTTCAATATATTTTTGGACGATAGCTGTCATTTTTAACTCTGCAGGTTTGTGAATTACAGTGCCCCTGAGCTCCTTTCTTCAACTCGCTTTCTTGTGAGCTGAGCGCAACACCGCAGGATTGCTTCAGGCCCTAGTGTGGTTCCGGCATGGCACGCTGAGCCTTTGGTTAATTCCTCTTCCTGGTGGGAAATGAGAGTTAAATTTGCCCGTCCAGACACCTCCATCTAGTCTCTCATTGGTTCTCCCTATTCCTGTTCATTTTCCGCAGAAATTGCAAACTGGGCCAAACAGGAGGTTAAAGGCACTGACTCTCCAAGTGGAGAGAGTGTTAGTAAAGCGTCTGGAATGTTGCACCCGAGTACCAGGGGACGAAATCTGACACATTTGAACACGTTTCCCGATCACACAGTGGATCATACTCTGGGTTCCACATGCATGTTTTAGCTGAAGGAAGAATCCCTTAAACCTGGAGAGTTGAGACCCATGGAATGGGTACCATGCAATATGACTTCAAAGGGTCTGCATTTGCTCACCGAACCTCACCAATCCTATTACTGCTGCATTTATGCCTCTGTAGACACGCTTGATTCTATTTCAGAGACATATAAATCCATAGGTTTTAAGATACTTACTAGTCAGGTATATTCTTAGGCATTTAATATGGGGTGTTGAGTCCACTTTGTTGAGCAAGGAGTAGCTCTTGTCTATTACCTATTTGGCTTATGGAATGGTATCTGTGCTAATTTCAATCTCTGGTTTTATGCAGCACCCCAACTCACCTTTCCCCTTAAGCAAGCATAAGTTGGTTTTCTACATTTGAGATCCTGTTCTGTTTTGTAATTCAGTTCCTGTGTAGCCAAGTTTACATTCCGTGTATTAGTGATATCTTATGATGTTTCTTTTTCTGTGTGACTTATGTCACTTAGAATCATCGTACCTGAATCCACTCATTATGCTGCTACGGGCCTGATGACATAGATTTCATTCCTGAGTGATATTGCATTGTACGTAAGTACCACAACTTCTTTATCCATTTTTCACTTTCTGCGATATTGAACTTGTACCATAAACGAGATTCTTGTAAACAGAGCCGGCCCAAACTTTGGGGTGGCTGTGTCTTTTTGATTTTAATTTCCCTAAGCTATAGGACCATAAGTGGAAGTGCCCTAGGCTCTGTTGCTTTGTTTTGTAGATGTTTCAGGAAACACCATACACTTCTCCAGAGTGGCTGTTGGCAATTTACATCCCGCCCATCAGCATAACAAGGCTCCCAGTTCTCCATGGCCTGTCCTGCCTTTCTGGATTTTATACTTTTTTCAGATGGCCCTTTTGACCGGGGGGCAGTGAGACTTCATTGTAGTGCAGATTTCCTTTGCAAGCTTGCTTGGTTGGCCAAAAAGGGCGTATGCGTTTTTTCCTGAATATATTCAGGAAAAAACGCATACGCCCTTTTTGGCCAAGTGCATCATTGTGGACGTTCTGCCTCTTTTCCTATGCTTTACATGCAATTCCAGTCTACCTCCTGAAATCGGATTCCTGCAATTCTGCCCCGCTTTCAAGTCCTCTTGGCAGCCTTACTTCAATATATTTTTGGACGATAGCTGTCATTTTTAACTCTGCAGGTTTGTGAATTACAGTGCCCCTGAGCTCCTTTCTTCAACTCGCTTTCTTGTGAGCTGGCCGCAACACCGCAGGATTGCTTCAGGCCCTAGTGTGGTTCCGGCATGGCACGCTGAGCCTTTGGTTAATTCCTCTTCCTGGTGGGAAATGAGAGTTAAATTTGCCCATCCAGACACCTCCAGCTAGTCTCTCATTGGTTCTCCCTATTCCTGTTCAGTTTCCGCAGAAATTGCAAACTGGGCCAAACAGGAGGTTAAAGGCACTGACTCTCCAAGTGGGGAGAGTGTTAGTAAAGCATCTGGAATGTTGCACCCGAGTACCAGGGGACAAAAACTGAGACACATTTGAACACGTTTCCCGATCACACGGTGGATCATACTCTGGGTTCCACATGCATGTTTTAGCTGAAGGAAGAATCCCTTAAACCTGGAAAGTTGAGACCCATGGAATGGCTACCATGCAATATGACTTCAAAGGGTCTGCATTTGCTCATCAAACCTCACCAATCCTATCACTGCTGCGTTTATGCCGCTGTACACATGCTTGATTCTCTTTTGGAGACATATAAATCCATAGGTTTTAAGATTATTACTAGTCAGGTATATTCTTAGGCGATTAATATGGGGTGTAGAGTCCACTTCGTTGAGCAAGGAGTAGCTCTTGTCTATTACATATTTGGCTTATGGAATGGTATCTGTGCTAATTTCAATCTCTGGTTTTATGCAGAACCCCAACTCACCTTTCCCCTTAAGCAAGCATAAGTTGGTTTTCTACATTTGAGACCGTGTTCTGTTTTGTAATTCAGTTTCTGTGTAGCCAAGTTTACATTCCGTGTAGTAGTGATATCTTATGATGTTTCTTTTTCTGTGTGACTTATCTCACTTAGAATCATCGTACCTGAATCCACTCATTATGCTGCTACGGGCCTGATGATATAGATTTCATTGCTGAGTGATATTGCATTGTACGTAAGTACCACAAATTCTTTATCCATTTTTCACCTTCTGTGATATTGAATTTGTACTGTAAATGAGGTTCTTGTAAACAGAGCCGTCCCAAACTTTGGGGTGGCTGTGTCTTTTTGATTTTAATTTCCCTAACCTATAGGACCATAAGTGGAAGTGCCCTAGGCTCTGTTGCTTTGTTTTTTAGATGTTTCAGGAAACACCATACACTTCTCCAGAGTGGCTGTTGGTAATTTACATCCCGCCCATCAGCATAACAAGGCTCCCAGTTCTCCATGGCCTGTCCTGCCTTTCTGGATTTTACACTTTTTTCAGATGGCCCTTTTGACCGGGGGGGCAGTGAGACTTCATGGTAGTGCAGATTTCCTTTGCAAGCTTGCTTGGTTGGCCAAAAAGGGCGTATGCGTTTTTTCCTGAATATATTCAGGAAAAAACGCATACGCCCTTTTTGGCCAAGTGCATCATTGTGGACGTTCTGCCTCTTTTCCTATGCTTTACATGCAATTCCAGTCTACCTCCTGAAATTGGTTTCCTGCAATTCTGCCTCGCTTTCAAGTCCTCTTGGCAGCCTTACTTCAATATATTTTTGGACGATAGCTGTCATTTATAACTCTGCAGG
The DNA here is from genome assembly GCF_039906515.1 of Pseudorca crassidens. NCBI lineage: Eukaryota > Metazoa > Chordata > Mammalia > Artiodactyla > Delphinidae > Pseudorca > Pseudorca crassidens. The sequence continues at coordinate 166,458,003 of NC_090296.1, forward strand.
TTTGTGAATTACAGTGCCCCTGAGCTCCTTTCTTCAACTCGCTTTCTTGTGAGCTGGCCGCAACACCGCAGGATTGCTTCAGGCCCTAGTGTCGTTCCGGCATGGCACGCTGAGCCTTTGGTTAATTCCTCTTCCTGGTGGGAAATGAGAGTTAAATTTGCCCATCCAGACACCTCCAGCTTGTCTCTCATTGGTTCTCCCTATTCCTGTTCATTTTCCACAGAAATTGCAAACTGGGCCAAACAGGAGGTTAAAGGCACTGACTCTCCAAGTGGGGAGAGTGTTAGTAAAGCGTCTGGAATGTTGCACCCGAGTACCAGGGGACAAAAACTGAGACACATTTGAACACGTTTCCCGATCACACGGTGGATCATACTCTGGGTTCCACATGCATGTTTTAGCTGAAGGAAGAATCCCTTAAACCTGGAGAGTTGAGACCCATGGAATGGGTACCATGCAATATGACTTCAAAGGTTCTGCATTGGCTCACCGAACCTCACCAATGCTATCACTGCTGCTCTTATGCCACTGTACACACGCTTGATTCTCTTTCGGAGACATATAAATCCATAGGTTTTAAGATTATTACTAGTCAGGTATATTCTTAGACGTTTAATATGGGGTGTTGAGTCCTCTTCGTTGAGCAAGGAGTAGCTCTTGTCTATTGCATATTTGGCTTATGGAACGGTATCTGTGCTAATTTCAATCTCTGGTTTTATGCAGCACCCCAACTCACCTTTCCCCTTAAGCAAGCATAAGTTGGTTTTCTACATTTGAGACCCTGTTCTGTTTTGTAATTCAGTTCCTGTGTAGCCAAGTTTACATTCCGTGTAGTAGTGATATCTTATGATGTTTCTTTTTCTGTGTGACTTATCTCACTTAGAATCATCGTACCTGAATCCACTCATTATGCTGCTACGGGCCTGATGACATAGATTTCATTGCTGAGTGATATTGCATTGTACGTAAGTACCACAACTTCTTTATCCATTTTTCGCTTTCTGTGATATTGAACTTGTACCGTAAACGAGGTTCTTGTAAACAGAGCCGTCCCAAACTTTGGGGTGGCTGTGTCTTTTTGATTTTAATTTCCCTAAGCTACAGGACCATAAGTGGCAGTGCCCTAGGCTCTGTTGCTTTGTTTTTTAGCTGTTTCAGGAAACACCATACACTTCTCCAGAGTGGCTGTTGGCAATTTACATCCCGCCCATCAGCATAACAAGGCTCCCAGTTCTCCATGGCCTGTCCGGCCTTTCTGGATTTTATACATTTTTCAGATGGCCCTTTTGACAGGGGGGCAGTGAGACTTCATTGTAGTGCAGATTTCATTTGCAAGCTTGCTTGGTTGGCCAAAAAGGGCGTATGCGTTTTTTTCTGAATATATTCAGGAAAAAATGCATACGCCCTTTTTGGCCAAGTGCATCATTGTGGACGTTCTGCCTCTTTTCCTATGCTTTACATGCAATTCCAGTCTACCTCCTGAAATCGGTTTCCTGCAATTCTGCCCCGCTTTCGAGTCCTCTTGGCAGCCTTACTTCAATATATTTTTGGACGAGAGCTGTCATTTTTAACTCTGCAGGTTTGTGAATTACAGTGCCCCTGAGCTCCTTTCTTCAACTCGCTTTCTTGTGAGCTGGCCGCAACACCGCAGGATTGCTTCAGGCCCTAGTGTGGTTCCGGCATGGCACGCTGAGCCTTTGGTTAATTCCTCTTCCTGGTGGGAAATGAGAGTTAAATTTGCCCATCCAGACACCTCCAGCTAGTCTCTCATTGGTTCTCCCTATTCCTGTTCATTTTCCGCAGAAATTGCAAACTGGGCCAAACAGGAGGTTAAAGGCACTGACTCTCCAAGTGGGGAGAGTGTTAGTAAAGCATCTGGAATGTTGCACCCGAGTACCAGGGGACAAAAACTGAGACACATTTGAACACGTTTCCCGATCACACGGTGGATCATACTCTGGGTTCCACATGCATGTTTTAGCTGAAGGAAGAATCCCTTAAACCTGGAAAGTTGAGACCCATGGAATGGCTACCATGCAATATGACTTCAAAGGGTCTGCATTTGCTCATCAAACCTCACCAATCCTATCACTGCTGCGTTTATGCCGCTGTACACATGCTTGATTCTCTTTTGGAGACATATAAATCCATAGGTTTTAAGATTATTACTAGTCAGGTATATTCTTAGGCGATTAATATGGGGTGTAGAGTCCACTTCGTTGAGCAAGGAGTAGCTCTTGTCTATTACATATTTGGCTTATGGAATGGTATCTGTGCTAATTTCAATCTCTGGTTTTATGCAGAACCCCAACTCACCTTTCCCCTTAAGCAAGCATAAGTTGGTTTTCTACATTTGAGACCGTGTTCTGTTTTGTAATTCAGTTTCTGTGTAGCCAAGTTTACATTCCGTGTATTAGTGATATCTTATGATGTTTCTTTTTCTGTGTGACTTATCTCACTTAGAATCATCGTACCTGAATCCACTCATTATGCTGCTACGGGCCTGATGATATAGATTTCATTGCTGAGTGATATTGCATTGTACGTAAGTACCACAAATTCTTTATCCATTTTTCACCTTCTGTGATATTGAATTTGTACTGTAAATGAGGTTCTTGTAAACAGAGCCGTCCCAAACTTTGGGGTGGCTGTGTCTTTTTGATTTTAATTTCCCTAAGCTATAGGACCATAAGTGGAAGTGCCCTAGGCTCTGTTGCTTTGTTTTTTAGATGTTTCAGGAAACACCATACACTTCTCCAGAGTGGCTGTTGGTAATTTACATCCCGCCCATCAGCATAACAAGGCTCCCAGTTCTCCATGGCCTGTCCTGCCTTTCTGGATTTTACACTTTTTTCAGATGGCCCTTTTGACCGGGGGGGCAGTGAGACTTCATGGTAGTGCAGATTTCCTTTGCAAGCTTGCTTGGTTGGCCAAAAAGGGCGTATGCGTTTTTTCCTGAATATATTCAGGAAAAAACGCATACGCCCTTTTTGGCCAAGTGCATCATTGTGGACATTCTGCCTCTTTTCCTATGCTTTACATGCAATTCCAGTCTACCTCCTGAAATTGGTTTCCTGCAATTCTGCCCCGCTTTCAAGTCCTCTTGGCAGCCTTACTTCAATATATTTTTGGACGATAGCTGTCATTTATAACTCTGCAGGTTTGTGAATTACAGTGCCCCTGAGCTCCTTTCTTCAACTCGCTTTCTTGTGAGCTGGCCGCAACACCGCAGGATTGCTTCAGGCCCTAGTGTCGTTCCGGCATGGCACGCTGAGCCTTTGGTTAATTCCTCTTCCTGGTGGGAAATGAGAGTTAAATTTGCCCATCCAGACACCTCCAGCTTGTCTCTCATTGGTTCTCCCTATTCCTGTTCATTTTCCACAGAAATTGCAAACTGGGCCAAACAGGAGGTTAAAGGCACTGACTCTCCAAGTGGGGAGAGTGTTAGTAAAGCGTCTGGAATGTTGCACCCGAGTACCAGGGGACAAAAACTGAGACACATTTGAACACGTTTCCCGATCACACGGTGGATCATACTCTGGGTTCCACATGCATGTTTTAGCTGAAGGAAGAATCCCTTAAACCTGGAGAGTTGAGACCCATGGAATGGGTACCATGCAATATGACTTCAAAGGTTCTGCATTGGCTCACCGAACCTCACCAATCCTATCACTGCTGCGCTTATGCCACTGTACACACGCTTGATTCTCTTTCGGAGACATATAAATCCATAGGTTTTAAGATTATTACTAGTCAGGTATATTCTTAGACGTTTAATATGGGGTGTTGAGTCCTCTTCGTTGAGCAAGGAGTAGCTCTTGTCTATTGCATATTTGGCTTATGGAACGGTATCTGTGCTAATTTCAATCTCTGGTTTTATGCAGCACCCCAACTCACCTTTCCCCTTAAGCAAGCATAAGTTGGTTTTCTACATTTGAGATCCTGTTCTGTTTTGTAATTCAGTTCCTGTGTAGCCAAGTTTACATTCCATGTATTAGTGATATCTTATGATGTTTCTTTTTCTGTGTGACTTATTTCACTTAGAATCATCGTACCTGAATCCACTCATTATGCTGCTATGGGCCTGATGACATAGATTTCATTCCTGAGTGATATTGCATTGTACGTAAGTACCACAACTTCTTTATCCATTTTTCACTTTCTGCGATATTGAACTTGTACCATAAACGAGATTCTTGTAAACAGAGCCGGCCCAAACTTTGGGGTGGCTGTGTCTTTTTGATTTTAATTTCCCTAAGCTATAGGACCATAAGTGGAAGTGCCCTAGGCTCTGTTGCTTTGTTTTTTAGATGTTTCAGGAAACACCATACACTTCTCCAGAGTGGCTGTTGGCAATTTACATCCCGCCCATCAGCATAACAAGGCTCCCAGTTCTCCATGGCCTGTCCTGCCTTTCTGGATGTTATACTTTTTTCAGATGGCCCTTTTGACCGGGGGGCAGTGAGACTTCATTGTAGTGCAGATTTCCTTTGCAAGCTTGCTTGGTTGGCCAAAAAGGGCGTATGCGTTTTTTCCTGAATATATTCAGGAAAAAACGCATACGCCCTTTTTGGCCAAGTGCATCATTGTGGACGTTCTGCCTCTTTTCCTATGCTTTACATGCAATTCCAGTCTACCTCCTGAAATCGGTTTCCTGCAATTCTGCCCCGCTTTCAAGTCCTCTTGGCAGCCTTACTTCAATATATTTTTGGACGATAGCTATCATTTTTAACTCTGCAGGTTTGTGAATTACAGTGCCCCTGAGCTCCTTTCTTCAACTCGCTTTTTTGTGAGCTGGCCGCAACACCGCAGCATTGCTTCAGGCCCTAGTGTGGTTCCGGCATGGCACGCTGAGCCTTTGGTTAATTCCTCTTCCTGGTGGGAAATGAGAGTTAAATTTGCCCATCCAGACACCTCCAGCTAGTCTCTCATTGGTTCTCCCTATTCCTGTTCATTTTCCGCAGAAATTGCAAACTGGGCCAAACAGGAGGTTAAAGGCACTGTCTCTCCAAGTGGGGAGAGTGTTAGTAAAGCGTCTGGAATGTTGCACCTGAGTACAAGGGGACGAAATCTGACACATTTGAACACGTTTCCCGATCACACGGTGGATCATACTCTGGGTTCCACATGCATGTTTTAGTTGAAGGAAGAATCCCTTAAACCTGGAGAGTTGAGACCCATGGAATGGGTACCATGCAATATGACTTCAAAGGGTCTGCATTTGCTCACCGAACCTCACCAATCCTATCACTGCTGTATTTATGCCGCTGTAGACACGCTTGATTCTCTTTCGGAGACATATAAATCCATAGGTTTTAAGATTCTTACTAGTCAGGTATATTCTTAGGCATTTAATATGGGGTGTTGAGTCCACTTCGTTGAGCAAGGAGTAGCTATTGTCTATTACCTATTTGGCTTATGGAATGGTATCTGTGCTAATTTCAATCTCTGGTTTTATGCAGCACCCCAACTCACCTTTCCCCTTAAGCAAGCATAAGTTGGTTTTCTACATTTGAGATCCTGTTCTGTTTTGTAATTCAGTTCCTGTGTAGCCAAGTTTATATTCCGTGTAGTAGTGATATCTTATGATGTTTCTTTTTCTGTGTGACTTATCTCACTTAGAATCATCGTACCTGAATCCACTCATTATGCTGCTACGGGCCTGATGATATAGATTTCATTGCTGAGTGATATTGCATTGTACGTAAGTACCACAAATTCTTTATCCATTTTTCACCTTCTGTGATATTGAATTTGTACTGTAAATGAGGTTCTTGTAAACAGAGCCATCCCAAACTTTGGGGTGGCTGTGTCTTTTTGATTTTAATTTCCCTAAGCTATAGGACCATAAGTGGAAGTGCCCTAGGCTCTGTTGCTTTGTTTTTTAGATGTTTCAGGAAACACCATACACTTCTCCAGAGTGGCTGTTGGCAATTTACATCCCGCCCATCAGCATAACAAGGCTCCCAGTCCTCCATGGCCTGTCCTGCCTTTCTGGATTTTACACTTTTTTCAGATGGCCCTTTTGACCGGGGGGCAGTGAGACTTCATGGTAGTGCAGATTTCCTTTGCAAGCTTGCTTGGTTGGCCAAAAAGGGCGTATGCGTTTTTTCCTGAATATATTCAGGAAAAAACGCATACGCCCTTTTTGACCAAGTGCATCATTGTGGACGTTCTGCCTCTTTTCCTATGCTTTACATGCAATTCCAGTCTACCTCCTGAAATCGGTTTCCTGCAATCCTGCCCCGCTTTCAAGTCCTCTTGGCAGCCTTACTTCAATATATTTTTGGACGATAGCTGTCATTTTTAACTCTGCATGTTTGTGAATTACAGTGCCCCTGAGCTCCTTTCTTCAACTCACTTTCTTGTGAGCTGGCCGCAACACTGCAGGATTGCTTCAGGCCCTAGTGTGGTTCCGGCATGGCACGCTGAGCCTTTGGTTAATTCCACTTCCTGGTGGGAAATGAGAGTTAAATTTGCCCATCCAGACACCTCCAGCTAGTCTCTCATTGGTTCTCCCTATTCCTGTTCATTTTCCACAGAAATTGCAAACTGGCCCAAACAGGAGGTTAAAGGCACTGACTCTCCAAGTGGGGAGAGTGTTAGTAAAGCGTCTGGAATGTTGCGCCCGAGTACCAGGGGACAAAAACTGAGACACATTTGAACACGTTTCCCGATCACACGGTGGATCATACTCTGGGTTCCACATGCATGTTTTAGCTGAAGGAAGAATCCCTTAAACCTGGAGAGTTGAGACCCATGGAATGGCTACCATGCAATATGACTTCAAAGGGTCTGCATTTGCTCATCAAACCTCACCAATCCTATCACTGCTGCTTTTATGCCGCTGTACACATGCTTGATTCTCTTTTGGAGACATATAAATCCATAGGTTTCAAGATTCTTACTAGTCAGGTATATTCTTAGACGTTTAATATGGGGTGTTGAGTCCACTTCGTTGAGCAAGGAGTAGCTCTTGTCTATTACATATTTGGCTTATGGAACGGTATCTGTGCTAATTTCAATCTCTGGTTTTATGCAGCACCCCAACTCACCTTTCCCCTTAAGCAAGCATAGGTTGGTTTTCTACATTTGACACCCTGTTCTGTTTTGTAATTCAGTTCCTGTGTAGCCAAGTTTACATTCCATGTATTAGTGATATCTTATGATGTTTCTTTTTCTGTGTGAATTATTTCACTTAGAATCATCGTACCTGAATCCACTCATTATGCTGCTACGGGCCTGATGACATAGATTTCATTCCTGAGTGATATTGCATTGTACGTAAGTACCACAACTTCTTTATCCATTTTTCACTTTCTGCGATATTGAACTTGTACCATAAACGAGATTCTTGTAAACAGAGCCGGCCCAAACTTTGGGGTGGCTGTGTCTTTTTGATTTTAATTTCCCTAAGCTATAGGACCATAAGTGGAAGTGCCCTAGGCTCTGTTGCTTTGTTTTTTAGATGTTTCAGGAAACACCATACACTTCTCCAGAGTGGCTGTTGGCAATTTACATCCCGCCCATCAGCATAACAAGGCTCCCAATTCTCCATGGCCTGTCCTGCCTTTCTGGATTTTACACATTTTTCAGATGGCCCTTTTGACCGGGGGGCAGTGAGACTTCACTGTACTGCAGATTTCCTTTGCAAGCTTGCTTGGTTGGCCAAAAAGGGCGTATGCGTTTTTTCCTGAATATATTCAGGAAAAAACGCATACGCCCTTTTTGGCCAAGTGCATCATTGTGGACGTTCTGCCTCTTTTCCTATGCTTTACATGCAATTCCAGTCTACCTCCTGAAATCGGATTCCTGCAATTCTGCCCCGCTTTCGAGTCCTCTTGGCAGCCTTACTTCAATATATTTTTGGACGATAGCTGTCATTTATAACTCTGCAGGTTTGTGAATTACAGTGCCCCTGAGCTCCTTTCTTCAATTCGCTTTCTTGTGAGCTGGCCGCAACACCGCAGGATTGCTTCAGGCCCTAGTGTGGTTCCGGCATGGCACGCTGAGCCTTTGGTTAATTCCTCTTCCTGGTGGGAAATGAGAGTTAAATTTGCCCGTCCAGACACCTCCAGCTAGTCTCTCATTGGTTCTCCCTATTCCTGTTCATTTTCCGCAGAAATGGCAAACTGGGCCAAACAGGAGGTTAAAGGCACTGACTCTCCAAGTGGAGAGAGTTTTAGTAAAGCGTCTGGAATGTTGCACCCGAGTACCAGGGGACAAAAACTGAGACACATTTGAACACGTTTCCCGATCACACGGTGGATCATACTCTGGGTTCCACATGCATGTTTTAGCTGAAGGAAGAATCCCTTAAACCTGGAGAGTTGAGACCCATGGAATGGTTACCATTCAATATGACTTCAAAGGTTCTGCATTGGCTCACCGAACCTCACCAATCCTATCACTGCTGCGCTTATGCCACTGTACACACGCTTGATTCTCTTTCGGAGACATATAAATCCATAGATTTTAAGATTCTTACTAGTCAGGTATATTCTTAGACGTTTAATATGGGGTGTTGAGTCCTCTTCGTTGAGCAAGGAGTAGCTCTTCTCTATTACATATTTGGCTTATGGAACGGTATCTGTGCTAATTTCAATCTCTGGTTTTATGCAGCACCCCAACTCACCTTTCCCCTTAAGCAAGCATAAGTTGGTTTTCTACATTTGAGACCTTGTTCTGTTTTGTAATTCAGTTCCTGTGTAGCCAAGTTTACATTCCGTGTAGTAGTGATATCTTATGATGTTTCTTTTTCTGTGTGACTTATCTCACTTAGAATCATCGTACCTCAATCCACTCATTATGCTGCTATGGGCCTGATGACATAGATTTCATTGTTGAGTGATATTGCATTGTACGTAAGTACCACAACTTCTTTATCCATTTTTCGCTTTCTGTGATATTGAACTTGTACCGTAAACGAGGTTCTTGTAAACAGAGCCGTCCCAAACTTTGGGGTGGCTGTGTCTTTTTGATTTTAATTTCCCTAAGCTATAGGACCATAAGTGGAAGTGCCCTAGGCTCTGTTGCTTTGTTTTTTAGATGTTTCAGGAAACACCATACACTTCTCCAGAGTGGCTGTTGGCAATTTACATCCCGCCCATCAGCATAACAAGGCTCCCAGTTCTCCATGGCCTGTCCTGCCTTTCTGGATTTTATACTTTTTTCAGATGGCCCTTTTGACCGGGGGGCAGTGAGACTTCATTGTAGTGCAGATTTCCTTTGCAAGCTTGCTTGGTTGGCCAAAAAGGGCGTATGCGTTTTTTCCTGAATATATTCAGGAAAAAACGCATACGCCCTTTTTGGCCAAGTGCATCATTGTGGACGTTCTGCCTCTTTTCCTATGCTTTACATGCAATTCCAGTCTACCTCCTGAAATCGGTTTCCTGCAATCCTGCCCCGCTTTCAAGTCCTCTTGGCAGCCTTACTTCAATATATTTTTGGACGATAGCTGTCATTTTTAACTCTGCAGGTTTGTGAATTACAGTGCCCCTGAGCTCCTTTCTTCAACTCACTTTCTTGTGAGCTGGCCGCAACACCGCAGGATTGCTTCAGGCCCTAGTGTGGTTCCGGCATGGCACGCTGAGCCTTTGGTTAATTCCTCTTCCTGGTGGGAAATGAGAGTTAAATTTGCCCATCCAGACACCTCCAGCTAGTCTCTCATTGGTTCTCCCTATTCCTGTTCATTTTCCGCAGAAATTGCAAACTGGGCCAAACAGGAGGTTAAAGGCACTGACTCTCCAAGTGGGGAGAGTGTTAGTAAAGCATCTGGAATGTTGCACCCGAGTACCAGGGGACAAAAACTGAGACACATTTGAACACGTTTCCCGATCACACGGTGGATCATACTCTGGGTTCCACATGCATGTTTTAGCTGAAGGAAGAATCCCTTAAACCTGGAAAGTTGAGACCCATGGAATGGCTACCATGCAATATGACTTCAAAGGGTCTGCATTTGCTCATCAAACCTCACCAATCCTATCACTGCTGCGTTTATGCCGCTGTACACATGCTTGATTCTCTTTTGGAGACATATAAATCCATAGGTTTTAAGATTATTACTAGTCAGGTATATTCTTAGGCGATTAATATGTGGTGTAGAGTCCACTTCGTTGAGCAAGGAGTAGCTCTTGTCTATTACATATTTGGCTTATGGAATGGTATCTGTGCTAATTTCAATCTCTGGTTTTATGCAGAACCCCAACTCACCTTTCCCCTTAAGCAAGCATAAGTTGGTTTTCTACATTTGAGACCGTGTTCTGTTTTGTAATTCAGTTTCTGTGTAGCCAAGTTTACATTCCGTGTAGTAGTGATATCTTATGATGTTTCTTTTTCTGTGTGACTTATCTCACTTAGAATCATCGTACCTGAATCCACTCATTATGCTGCTACGGGCCTGATGACATAGATTTCATTCCTGAGTGATATTGCATTGTACGTAAGTACCACAACTTCTTTATCCATTTTTCACTTTCTGCGATATTGAACTTGTACCGTAAACGAGGTTCTTGTAAACAGAGCCGTCCCATACTTTGGGGTGGCTGTGTCTTTTTGATTTTAATTTCCCTAAGCTATAGGACCATAAGTGGAAGTGCCCTAGGCTCTGTTGCTTTGTTTTTTAGATGTTTCAGGAAACACCATACACTTCTCCAGAGTGGCTGTTGGCAATTTACATCCCGCCCATCAGCATAACAAGGCTCCCAGTTCTCCATGGCCTGTCCGGCCTTTCTGGATTTTAAACTTTTTTCAGATGGCCCTTTTGACTGGGGGGCAGTGAGACTTCATTGTAGTGCAGATTTCCTTTGCAAGCTTGCTTGGTTGGCCAAAAAGGGCGTATGCGTTTTTTCCTGAATATATTCAGGAAAAAACGCATACGCCCTTTTTGGCCAAGTGCATCATTGTGGACGTTCTGCCTCTTTTCCTATGCTTTACATGCAATTCCAGTCTACCTCCTGAAATCGGTTTCCTGCAATTCTGCCCCGTTTTCAAGTCCTCTTGGCAGCCTTACTTCAATATATTTTTGGACGATAGCTGTCATTTATAACTCTGCAGGTTTGTGAATTACAGTGCCGCTGAGCTCCTTTCTTCAACTCGCTTTCTTCTGAGATGGCCGCAACACCGCAGGATTGCTTCAGGCCTTAGTGTCGTTCCGGCATGGCACGCTGAGCCTTTGGTTAATTCCTCTTCCTGGTGGGAAATGAGAGTTAAATTTGCCCGTCCAGACACCTCCAGCTAGTCTCTCACTGGTTCTCCCTATTCCTGTTCATCTTCCGCAAATATTGCAAACTGGGCCAAACAGGAGGTTAAAGGCACTGACTCTCCAAGTGGGGAGAGTGTTAGTAAAGCATCTGGAATGTTGCACCCGAGTACCAGGGGACAAAACCTGAGACACATTTGAACACGTTTCCCAATCACATGGTGGATCATACTCTGGGTTCCACATGCATGTTTTAGCTGAAGGAAGAATCCCTTAAACCTGGAGAGTTGAGACCCATGGAATGGGTACCATGCAATATGACTTCAAAGGTTCTGCATTGGCTCACCGAACCTCACCAATCCTATCACTGCTGCGCTTATGCCACTGTACACACCCTTGATTCTCTTTCGGAGACATATAAATCCATAGGTTTTAAGATTCTTCCTAGTCAGGTATATTCTTAGACGTTTAATATGGGGTGTTGAGTCCTCTTCGTTGAGCAAGGAGTAGCTCTTGTCTATTACATATTTGGCTTATGGAACGGTATCTGTGCTAATTTCAATCTCTGGTTTTATGCAGCACCCCAACTCACCTTTCCCCTTAAGCAAGCATAAGTTGGTTTTCTACATTTGAGACCTTGTTCTGTTTTGTAATTCAGTTCCTGTGTAGCCAAGTTTACATTCCGTGTATTAGTGATATCTTATGATGTTTCTTTTTCTGTGTGACTTATCTCACTTAGAATCATCGTACCTGAATCCACTCATTATGCTGCTATGGGCCTGATGACATAGATTTCATTGCTGAGTGATATTGCATTGTACGTAAGTACCACAACTTCTTTATCCATTTTGCGCTTTCTGTGATATTGAACTTGTACCGTAAACGAGGTTCTTGTAAACAGAGCCGTCCCAAACTTTGGGGTGGCTGTGTTTTTTTGATTTTAATTTCCCTAAGCTATACGACCATAAGTGGAAGTGCCCTAGGCTCTGTTGCTTTGTTTTTTAGATGTTTCAGGAAACACCATACACTTCTCCAGAGTGGCTGTTGGCAATTTACATCCCGCCCATCAGCATAACAAGGCTCCCAGTTCTCCATGGCCTGTCCGGCCTTTCTGGATTTTACACTTTTTTCAGATGGCCCTTTTGACTGGTGGGCAGTGAGACTTCATTGTAGTGCAGATTTCCTTTGCAAGCTTGCTTGGTTGGCCAAAAAGGGCGTATGCGTTTTTTCCTGAATATATTCAGGAAAAAACGCATATGCCCTTTTTGGCCAAGTGCATCATTGTGGACGTTCTGCCTCTTTTCCTATGCTTTACATGCAATTCCAGTCTACCTCCTGAAATCGGTTTCCTGCAATTCTGCCCCGCTTTCAAGTCCTCTTGGCAGCCTTACTTCAATATATTTTTGGACGATAGCTGTCATTTATAACTCTGCAGGTTTGTGAATTACAGTGCCCCTGAGCTCCTTTCTTCAACTCGCTTTCTTGTGAGCTGGCCGCAACACGGCAGGATTGCTTCAGGCCCTAGTGTGGTTCCGGCATGGCACGCTGAGCCTTTGGTTAATTCCTCTTCCTGGTGGGAAATGAGAGTTAAATTTGCCCATCCAGACACCTCCAGCTAGTCTCTCATTGGTTCTCCCTATTCCTGTTCATTTTCCGCAGAAATTGCAAACTGGGCCAAACAGGAGGTTAAAGGCACTGACTCTCCAAGTGGGGAGAGTGTTAGTAAAGCATCTGGAATGTTGCACCCGAGTACCAGGGGACAAAAACTGAGACACATTTGAACACGTTTCCCGATCACACGGTGGATCATACTCTGGGTTCCACATGCATGTTTTAGCTGAAGGAAGAATCCCTTAAACCTGGAAAGTTGAGACCCATGGAATGGCTACCATGCAATATGACTTCAAAGGGTCTGCATTTGCTCATCAAACCTCACCAATCCTATCACTGCTGCGTTTATGCCGCTGTACACATGCTTGATTCTCTTTTGGAGACATATAAATCCATAGGTTTTAAGATTATTACTAGTCAGGTATATTCTTAGGCGATTAATATGTGGTGTAGAGTCCACTTCGTTGAGCAAGGAGTAGCTCTTGTCTATTACATATTTGGCTTATGGAATGGTATCTGTGCTAATTTCAATCTCTGGTTTTATGCAGAACCCCAACTCACCTTTCCCCTTAAGCAAGCATAAGTTGGTTTTCTACATTTGAGACCGTGTTCTGTTTTGTAATTCAGTTTCTGTGTAGCCAAGTTTACATTCCGTGTAGTAGTGATATCTTATGATGTTTCTTTTTCTGTGTGACTTATCTCACGTAGAATCATCGTACCTGAATCCACTCATTATGCTGCTACGGGCCTGATGACATAGATTTCATTCCTGAGTGATATTGCATTGTACGTAAGTACCACAACTTCTTTATCCATTTTTCACTTTCTGCGATATTGAACTTGTACCGTAAACGAGGTTCTTGTAAACAGAGCCGTCCCATACTTTGGGGTGGCTGTGTCTTTTTGATTTTAATTTCCCTAAGCTATAGGACCATAAGTGGAAGTGCCCTAGGCTCTGTTGCTTTGTTTTGTAGATGTTTCAGGAAACACCATACACTTCTCCAGAGTGGCTGTTGGCAATTTACATCCCGCCCATCAGCATAACAAGGCTCCCAGTTCTCCATGGCCTGTCCGGCCTTTCTGGATTTTAAACTTTTTTCAGATGGCCCTTTTGACTGGGGGGCAGTGAGACTTCATTGTAGTGCAGATTTCCTTTGCAAGCTTGCTTGGTTGGCCAAAAAGGGCGTATGCGTTTTTTCCTGAATATATTCAGGAAAAAACGCATACGCCCTTTTTGGCCAAGTGCATCATTGTGGACGTTCTGCCTCTTTTCCTATGCTTTACATGCAATTCCAGTCTACCTCCTGAAATCGGTTTCCTGCAATTCTGCCCCGTTTTCAAGTCCTCTTGGCAGCCTTACTTCAATATATTTTTGGACGATAGCTGTCATTTATAACTCTGCAGGTTTGTGAATTACAGTGCCGCTGAGCTCCTTTCTTCAACTCGCTTTCTTCTGAGATGGCCGCAACACCGCAGGATTGCTTCAGGCCTTAGTGTCGTTCCGGCATGGCACGCTGAGCCTTTGGTTAATTCCTCTTCCTGGTGGGAAATGAGAGTTAAATTTGCCCGTCCAGACACCTCCAGCTAGTCTCTCACTGGTTCTCCCTATTCCTGTTCATCTTCCGCAAATATTGCAAACTGGGCCAAACAGGAGGTTAAAGGCACTGACTCTCCAAGTGGGGAGAGTGTTAGTAAAGCATCTGGAATGTTGCACCCGAGTACCAGGGGACAAAACCTGAGACACATTTGAACACGTTTCCCAATCACATGGTGGATCATACTCTGGGTTCCACATGCATGTTTTAGCTGAAGGAAGAATCCCTTAAACCTGGAGAGTTGAGACCCATGGAATGGGTACCATGCAATATGACTTCAAAGGTTCTGCATTGGCTCACCGAACCTCACCAATCCTATCACTGCTGCGCTTATGCCACTGTACACACCCTTGATTCTCTTTCGGAGACATATAAATCCATAGGTTTTAAGATTCTTCCTAGTCAGGTATATTCTTAGACGTTTAATATGGGGTGTTGAGTCCTCTTCGTTGAGCAAGGAGTAGCTCTTGTCTATTACATATTTGGCTTATGGAACGGTATCTGTGCTAATTTCAATCTCTGGTTTTATGCAGCACCCCAACTCACCTTTCCCCTTAAGCAAGCATAAGTTGGTTTTCTACATTTGAGACCTTGTTCTGTTTTGTAATTCAGTTCCTGTGTAGCCAAGTTTACATTCCGTGTATTAGTGATATCTTATGATGTTTCTTTTTCTGTGTGACTTATCTCACTTAGAATCATCGTACCTGAATCCACTCATTATGCTGCTATGGGCCTGATGACATAGATTTCATTGCTGAGTGATATTGCATTGTACGTAAGTACCACAACTTCTTTATCCATTTTGCGCTTTCTGTGATATTGAACTTGTACCGTAAACGAGGTTCTTGTAAACAGAGCCGTCCCAAACTTTGGGGTGGCTGTGTTTTTTTGATTTTAATTTCCCTAAGCTATACGACCATAAGTGGAAGTGCCCTAGGCTCTGTTGCTTTGTTTTTTAGATGTTTCAGGAAACACCATACACTTCTCCAGAGTGGCTGTTGGCAATTTACATCCCGCCCATCAGCATAACAAGGCTCCCAGTTCTCCATGGCCTGTCCGGCCTTTCTGGATTTTACACTTTTTTCAGATGGCCCTTTTGACTGGTGGGCAGTGAGACTTCATTGTAGTGCAGATTTCCTTTGCAAGCTTGCTTGGTTGGCCAAAAAGGGCGTATGCGTTTTTTCCTGAATATATTCAGGAAAAAACGCATATGCCCTTTTTGGCCAAGTGCATCATTGTGGACGTTCTGCCTCTTTTCCTATGCTTTACATGCAATTCCAGTCTACCTCCTGAAATCGGTTTCCTGCAATTCTGCCCCGCTTTCAAGTCCTCTTGGCAGCCTTACTTCAATATATTTTTGGACGATAGCTGTCATTTATAACTCTGCAGGTTTGTGAATTACAGTGCCCCTGAGCTCCTTTCTTCAACTCGCTTTCTTGTGAGCTGGCCGCAACACCGCAGGATTGCTTCAGGCCCTAGTGTCGTTCCAGCATGGCACGCTGAGCCTTTGGTTAATTCCTCTTCCTGGTGGGAAATGAGAGTTAAATTTGCCAATCCAGACACCTCCAGCTAGTCTCTCATTTGTTCTCCCTATTCCTGTTCATTTTCCGCAGAAATTGCAAACTGGGCCAAACAGGAGGTTAAAGGCACTGACTCTCCAAGTGGGGAGAGTTTTAGTAAAGCGTCTGGAATGTTGCACCCGAGTACCAGCGGAGAAAATCTGAGACACATTTGAACACGTTTCCCGATCACATGGTGGATCATACTCTGGGTTCCACATGCATGTTTTAGCTGAAGGAAGAATCCCTTAAACCTGGAGAGTTGAGACCCATGGAATGGCTGGCATGCAATATGACTTCAAAGGGTCTGCATTTGCTCATCAAACCTCACCAATCCTATCACTGCTGCGTTTATGCTGCTGTACACATGCTTGATTCTCTTTTGGAGACATATAAATCCATAGGTTTTAAGATTCTTACTAGTCAGGTATATTCTTAGGCGTTTAATATGGGGTGTAGTGCCCACTTCGTTGAGCAAGGAGTAGCTCTTGTCTATTACATATTTGGCTTATGGAACGGTATCTGTGCTAATTTCAATCTCTGGTTTTATGCAGTACCCCAACTCACCTTTCCCCTTAAGCAAGCATAAGTTGGTTTTCTACATTTGAGACCCTGTTCTGTTTTGTAATTCAGTTTCTGTGTAGGCAAGTTTACATTCCTTGTAGTAGTGATATCTTATGATGTTTCTTTTTCTGTGTGACTTATTTCACTTAGAATCATCGTACCTGAATCCACTCATTATGCTGCTACGGGCCTGATGATATAGATTTCATTGCTGAGTGATATTGCATTGTACGTAAGTACCACAAATTCTTTATCCATTTTTCACTTTCTGTGTTATTGAACTTGCACCGTAAACGAGGATCTTGTAAACAGAGCCGTCCCAAACTTTGGGGTGGCTGTGTCTTTTTGATTTTAATTTCCCTAAGCTATACCACCATAAGTGGAAGTGCCCTAGGCTCTGTTGCTTTGTTTTTTAGATGTTTCAGGAAACACCATACACTTCTCCAGAGTGGCTGTTGGCAATTTACATCCCGCCCATCAGCATAACAAGGCTCCCAGTTCTCCATGGCCTGTCCTGCCTTTCTGGATTTTATACGTTCTTCAGATGGCCCTTTTAACCGGGGGGCAGTGAGACTTCATTGTAGTGCAGATTTCCTTTGCAAGCTTGCTTGGTTGGCCAAAAAGGGCGTATGCGTTTTTTCCTGAATATATTCAGGAAAAAACGCATACGCCCTTTTTGGCCAAGTGCATCATTGTGGAGGTTCTGCCTCTTTTCCTATGCTTTACATGCAATTCCAGTCTACCTCCTGAAATCGGTTTTCTGCAATTCTGCCCCGCTTTCAAGTCCTCTTGGCAGCCTTACTTCAATATATTTTTGGACGATAGCTGTCATTTATAACTCTGCAGGTTTGTGAATTACAAAGCCTCTGAGCTCCTTTCTTCAACTTGCTTTCTTGTGAGCTGGCTGCAAGACCGCAGCATTGCTTCAGGCCCTAGTGTGGTTCCGGCATGGCACGCTGAGCCTTTGGTTAATTCCTCTTCCTGGTGGGAAATGAGAGTTAAATTTGCCAGTACAGGCACCTCCAGCTAGTCTCTCATTGGTTCTCCCTATTCCTGTTCATTTTCCGCAGAAATGGCAAACTGGGCCATACAGGAGGTTAAAGGCAGTGACTCTCCAAGTGGGGAGAGTGTTAGTAAAGCTACTGGAATGTTGCACCCGAGTACCAGGGGACGAAACCTGAGACACATTTGAACACGTTTCCCGATCACACGGTGGATCATACTCTGGGTTCCACATGCATGTTTTAGCTGAAGGAAGAATCCCTTAAACC
Organism: Pseudorca crassidens; assembly: GCF_039906515.1. Lineage (NCBI taxonomy): Eukaryota > Metazoa > Chordata > Mammalia > Artiodactyla > Delphinidae > Pseudorca > Pseudorca crassidens. The sequence goes on from NC_090296.1 coordinate 166,475,806, forward strand.
TGGAGAGTTGAGACCCATGGAATGGGTACCATGCAATATGACTTCAAAGGGTCTGCATTGGCTCACAGAACCTCACCAATCCTATCACTGCTACGTTGATGCCGCTGTACACACGCCTTATTCTCTTTCGGAGACATAGAAATCCATAGGTTTTAAGATTCTTACTAGTCAGGTATATTCATAGGCGTTTAATATGGGGTGTAGAGTCCACTTCGTTGAGCAAGGAGTAGCTCTTGTCTATTACATATTTGGCTTATGGAACGGTATCTGTGCTAATTTCAATCTCTGGTTTTATGCAGCACCCCAACTCACCTTTCCCCTTAAGCAAGCATAAGTTGGTTTTCTACATTTGAGACCCTGTTCTGTTTTGTAATTCAGTTCCTTTGTAGCTAAGTTTACATTCCGTGTAGTAGTGATAACTTATGATGTTTCTTTTTCTGTGTGATTTTTTTCACTTAGAATCATGGTACCTGAATCTACTCATTATGCTGCTACGGGCCTGATGACATAGATTTCATTGCTGAGTGATATTGCATTGTACATAAGTACCACAACTTCTTTATCCATTTTTCGCTTTCTGCAATATTGAACTTGTACCATAAACGAGGTTCTTGTAAACAGAGCCGTCCCAAACTTTGGGGTGGCTGTGTCTTTTTGATTTTAATTTCCCTAAGCTATAGGACCATAAGTGGAAGTGCCCTAGGCTCTGTTGCTTTGTTTTTTAGATGTTTCAGGAAACACCATACACTTCTCCAGAGTGGCTGTTGGCAATTTACATCCCGCCCATCAGCATAACAAGGCTCCCAGTTCTCCATGGCCTGTCCTGCCTTTCTGGATTTTACACTTTTTTCAGATGCTCCTTTTGACAGGGAGGAAGTGAGACTTCATTGTAGTGCAGATTTCCTTTGCAAGCTTGCTTGGTTGGCCAAAAAGTGCGTATGCGTTTTTTCCTGAATATATTCAGGAAAAAACGCATACGCCCTTTTTGGCCAAGTGCATCATTGTCGACGTTCTGAGTGTTTTCATATGTTTTCAATGCAATTCCAGTCTACCTCCTGAAATCGGTTTCCTGCAATTCTGCCTTGCTGTCAGTGCCTCTTCATAGCCTTACCTCAATATACTTTTTGAAAATTGTTGGCCTTTTTAACTCTGCAGGTTTTTGAATTGCCGTGGCCCTTAGCTGCATTTTTCAGCTCTTATTTTTGTGATCTTGCCTCATATCCACAGGATTTATTCAGGCCCTATTCTTCTTCTGGGTCGCCTTGCTCTGCCTTTGGTTAATTCTTCTTCCTGATGTGAATTAGAGTGACATGTTCCCATTGAAACCGCTACAGCTATTTTCTCACTGGTTCCTCCTATTCCCATTCATCCTCCGCACTAACTGCAGACTGTGTGATACCGGAACGTAAAGGCATTGACTCTCCATGTGGAGATGTTGTTAGTAAAGTGGCTGGAATGTTGATCCGGAGCCCCAGGAGAGGAAAATGAGGTGCGTTTTAGAAACCTTTCCCGATCATATGGTATACCATCCGCTGGATTTCCCATGCATGGTTTAGCTGTAGGAAGATTCCCTTCAACCTGGAGTGTTGGGACCCTTGGAATGAGTAGCATGAAGTATTGCATTAAACTTTCGGCAGTTGCTCACCAAAGCTCACCAATCCTCTCAGCCCCAAGTGTCCAGCCTTATGTCTTATCCAGCTGTGGGTTTATATGTGGTCATTCCAGGTTGCATCACAGCCCCTGAGCGAATTTTGTAAGAATTTTTCTCTCTTTCATTGTTTCTGCGTTTTGGTTTTAAAATTTATTTCTATAATGGGGTTTAGCTCATTTTCACTGCTGTGTTTGGCCGCTCTGCACACACTTGATTCCCTTATGGAGATATATCAATACATGGGTTTTAAGATTCTTATTACTCAGATATATTTCTCTGCGGTGTATAGGGTGTGTTGAGGCCAGTTCATTGAGCAAGGTGTAGATCTTGTCTAATACCTATTTGGTTTATTGAACGGTATCTGTGCTAATTTCAAACTCTGGTTTTATGCATCACCCCACCTCTCCTTTCCCCTTAAGCTGACATAAGTGTGTTTTCTAAATGTGAGACACTGTTCTGTTTTGTAATTCATTTTTTGTGCAGCCATATTTATCCTCCCTCTATAAGTGATATCTTATGATATGTTTCTTTTTCTGTTTGACTTATTTCAAGTAGTATTATCGGACCTAAATCCACTCTTTATCCTTCTACTAGCCTTATTACATTGATTTCATGGTGAAGAGATATTCCATTGTACATAAGTACCACATTTTCTTTATCCATTGTTCTCTTTCCTGGGATATTTAAGGTGTACTGAAGTTGAGGTTCTTGTAAACAGAGTAGCCCTAAACTGTGGTGTGCTTGTGTCTTGTTGATTTTTAGACTTCCCTAGATATACTTCCGTGATTGGAAGTGCCCTATGCTCTGTAGCTCTGTTTTTTAGATGATTTAGGAACCACCATACACTTCTCCAGAGTGGCTCTCGGCAGTTCACACACTGTCCATCAGCGTATAAAGGCTCCCTGTTCTCCATGGCCTGTCCTGCATTTCTGGTTTTTACAATTTTTTCGGATGGCCCTTTTGACCGGTGGGAAATGAGACTTCTTTGTTGTGCACATTTGCATTGCTTGCTTGCTTGGTTGCCCATAAAGTGCGTATGCGTTTTTTCCTGGATATATTCAGGAAAAAACGCATACTCCCTTTTGGGCCAACTGCATCATTGTCGAAATTCTGCCGCTTTTCATGTGCTTTAAAGACGAGTCCAATCTATCTCTTGAAATCTGTTTCTTGCAATTCTGTCTTGCATTCAGATCCTCTTCTTTGCCTTACCTCAACATATTTTGGGACGTTAGTTTTCATTTATAACTCTGCAGGTTTGTGAATTGCAGTGACCCTGAGCTCCATTTTTTAAGTTGCTCTTTTGTGAGCTGGCCTCAAAGCCGCAGGATTGCTTCAGGCCCTATTTTGGCTCCGGCGAGGCGGGCTGAGCCTTTTTTTAATTCTTATTCTTAATGGGAAATTAGAGTGACATGTGCCCGTCCAAACCCCTACAACTATTCTCTCATTGGTTCCCCCTCTTCCCGTTCATCCTCCTCACAATTTGCAAAATGTGTGAAACAGAAGTTTAAATGTGCTGATTCTCTAAGTGGGGAGATTCTAAGTAACGTGGCTGGAATGATGAACAGGAGCACCAGGAGAGGATAAATGAGGTGCATTTTAGACACATCTCCCGATCACATGGTGTACAGTCCTCTGGGTTTTCCATGCATGTTTTCGCTGTAGGAAGATCCCTTGAACCTGCAGATTTGGGACCCATTGAATGGGTACCAGGTAGTATTACTTTAAAGGGTGTGCATTTCCTCACCCAACCTCATATTTCTCTTAGCGTAAACAGTTTCCAGCCTTATGTCTCATCCTGCTGTGGGTCTAGATGTGTTCAATCCATGTTGCATCACCGTCCCTGAGGAAAAGTTGTAAGAGGTTTTCTCTGTCTCTTTGTCGTTTATTTTTTTCAATTTATTACTATATTGGTTACAGCTGATTTTCAAAGCTCTGTTTCTTGCTGCTGTACATCCACTTGATTCACATACAGAGAGACATCAATAAATTCTTTTTCAGATTCTTACCAGTCATATATATTCTTTTCCAGTGACTTGAGTGTGCTGAGTGCAGTTCTTTTAGCTACCGTGTAGGCCTTGTTGATTATCAGTTTGGTATTTGGAATGGTATCTTTGCTAATTTCAACCTCCTGGATGATGCCTCACCCCTCCCCACCTTTCCCGTTTAGCAGCCTTACGCGTGTTGTCTACATATTTGACTATGTTTTTGTTTTGTAATTTATTTCATGTGTAGCCATTTTGGATTCCACCTTTAAGTGATATCTTATGATATGTGTCTTTTTCTTTTTGAATTATGTCACTTAGAATGATCATACGTAACTCCTCCGGAGTTGTTACAACTGGCCATATTTCATTGACTTCCAGGCTGAGTAATATTCCACTCTACATAAGTACCACATCTCTATCCATTTTTTCCCTCCAGAGACATTTAAGTTATATCCTAGTCGAGAATCTTTTAAACAGAGAGGCAGTAAACATTGGGGTGCCTGTGTCCTCTCGATTTTTGTTTTTCCCAAGACATACGCCCATGAGTGCAAGTGCCCTATGCTCTGTAGCTCATTTTTTAGATGCTTTAGTAAACACAATACACTTCTCCAGAATGGCCATTGGCAATATACATTTCCACTATAAGCCTCACAGGGCTCCCTCTTCTCCTTGCCCTGTCCTGCATTTCTGGTGTTTACACTTTATGAGGATGGCTCTTCTGACTGATGCGAAGTGATATCTTTTGTAGTATTGATTTCCAGTGCCCACCTGTTTGGTTGGCTAAAAAAGTGTATGCCCTTTTCTTGAATATATACAGAAAAAAACGCATACAGCCTTTTTGGCCAACTGCAATGTTGGCAATGTTCAGCCCCTTTTCTTGTGCTTAATGGCGAGTCCTTTCTACCTCCTCAAATCCCTTTCCTGCCATTCTCCCTTGCTTACCAATCCTTTTCTCTGACTTTCCTCAAGACATTTTTCAGTGATAGATATTTTCAACTCTGCAGTTTCGTGAATTTTACTGCCCCTGAGTTCCATTGTTCAACTTGTGTTTATGGGAACTGGCCACAAAGCAGTGGGATTTCCTCAAGCCCTATACTGTTTCCATGGGCAACCCTAGCCTTTGGTCAATTCGTCTTCCTGATTGGAAATTAGAGTGACATGTGCCTGTCTGAACACCTAGGACTTGTCTCTCATTGTTCCTCATCCTTCCGCTTCATCCTCTGGACAAATTCCAAACTGTATGCAACAGGATGTTGACAGTGCTGACATCTCCAAGTGGGGAGACTGTTAGTAAAGACGCTGGAGGGGTGAACCCGAGCACCAGGAGATGAGGAGATGAGATGCCTTTTCCAAACTCTTCCTGATCAGACGGTATACCATCCTCTGTGTGTGACAGACATGTTTTAGCAGTAGGAAGAGTCCCATTCATGTAAGGAGAACACCAGGGCTTTTTCAAAATCAGTGTCTCCCCGAAACCCAAACTGGGGAATTTTTTAAGCTACGGCTACACATATGTTCATTAAGGGCCTTGGGAAGTAGGCAGAGTCCAAACTTTAGATGATTGAAGTCTTCAGGGTCAGAAGCACTCACCACTGGCTTCCCTTAGGTTACACTTTAACTGTCATTGATAGATGATGTCAATAAAAATATCTATTCTTTTTCCGATTATTTCCCCTTATAGGTTATTGCAAAATATTGAGTGTAGTTCCCTGTGTTATACAGTGGTTCCTTGTTGATGATCTATTTTATACATAGCAGTGTGTATGTGTTAATTCCAAACTGTTAATTTATCCCTCCTCCCACCTTTCCCCTTTGGTAATAATAAATTATAAGATTTTATACTTCTCAGAAATGGGGGAGCTGAAAGAGAGGTATCATTTTCAATGGAAAAGCATTTAAAACAAGATTGAAGCTTTAACCAAGATTATTAGATGTACATCCTTGGAAAGAAATCACTTCATTTCTCTAATATTGACCTGACAAATAAGACAAACCTTTTCACTGAACTTGCTTATAATAAAGTGATGGAAATATCAAATGGAAGTGTTAGAAACATCTTATTTTACCCGAGCCTTATAAACTGTTTTATGTTAACTACAGTTTGGCTCACACATCTGTTCATTGAAGTTACAATAGTCTCAATTTCTGTTACTGATCCTCCAGAGTGGACCCCAACAAGTGTCCCCCTGCCCAGTGTCATTGGGGCCAACAGATCGAGACTGAGTTTGGTTCACAAGCAAAGGAAACTTTATATTTTGATCAGAGAATGGAGAGGTGAGAGCATGCACTACCCCGTGGGCTGTGGGCTGGGCTGCTGTGTAGAGATCCTGTCAGAGTCAGTGGGAGGGAGGGGGCGGAGCACTCGAGGGCCGGGTTGGCTGCAGCTCAGGCTCTATATCTCGAAGTCTGCACTGGGCCCCAGGAGCTGAGGTGTCGACCCAGCCATTCTGCACTAGGAAATCTGGTCTGAAGTGCCGGGTGTGGAACCTCTGCATGCGGGACCCTAGGAGCACGTGAAATTAGACAAAGCACAAAGGATAAAAAAGGTCAGACTTGACTTTATTGCCCAGATTCTATTTTTATCTCCCAGGGATTTTTAATGGGCTTTGCTGGGGACAAACCCCTCCTCTGCCTTTTGTCCCGTTCCTCATTCTTGGAGTGCTGAGGGTGCAGACCCTTCTTCTGTAACTGCTGAGTGCTGAGTTGGGAGCCCTCATACCAGGGGATGAGGGTCAGAACTTCTCCCCAGCAGCCTCCAGGTGACGTTGATTGGCCCCAGGACCCCTGCCTCCCTGCTCGTCCGCCTGAGCACCAGCATTGGAAGTGTTATAGATTCTAATGACCTTTAAGGGTTCAGGAAAGAGATGTGCAGAGACGCTGTGGGGGCCGGTTTCACCCCGCCCCACATTTGTTCGGCCACCTTAGGCTGACCGTTTCTGCCAGCCTAGATGCTCTGACCAGTAGTCTGCTCTTTCTTCAATTAGGCCCCTGAATTAACGTAAAAACAGCACCAGGTGTCAGAGCCCTGCCCGCTCAACTCCCAGACAGTCCAGGGTCAGTGGTGATCAAGGACCATGATGGCCACTGAGTCAACAGCCTTTTGAAGTAAACAGGAGTCCAGCCGGTCTTATTGGCCACCATCATCACGGTGTCTGTAGGCTTTTCTATGGTGACAGTGTGATATACGTTTCCCCCGCCAAGACTATTAGCTCCCCTCCGGGTGCAGTAAGTCCTGCAAGCAGTAGTCTACTCATTCGGGACACACTATTGTTGTTTTATGAGAGAAACTCCAGGTCAAGTGATGTTCACACGAGTCGTCATGGTGCCCTGTTGCCCCCGGTTATCTCTCTGGATGTTGGAGTTGGAGGGCCTCCTCACTCGAGGTCGGTGTGCCCACGGAGCGAACCCTGCAACTTCAGGGCATGGTTGGTGATTAGGATCACCACGTGGGGTCCTTTTCCCTTAGGAGGGAGGTGGCCTTTTGGGCTGCTGATTTCCAGGTTTTTAGATACCGCCAGTATCTTGGCCAGATGTGGCAGTGGGCCAAGTCCCTTGGTGACTCTATTTTATCCTACCTGGATGGCATTCTTGCGTTGTTCCATTTCAAGTGGTCCCAGTTTTTGCACTAATTCTCCAATGGCGACTCACCTTTCACCGGGAATGGAAAGGTCAAAGGGTTTAGCTCAATTAGGGAGTTCCAGGGCAAGGGTCTGAATTGACTGCTCTTTCCATTCTTGAAAGGCCACTTCTGGATTCTGTTCAAAAGGATCATCATCTTTTCCTTTCAGTGTTTCATATAGAGGCCCAGCTAGTAGACTGTAGTTAGGGATCCAGAAGCAGCAAACCCTGGCCTCCCCAGGAACCCCTAAGCTGTCTTCTAGTTTTAGAAAGGGGTAAGGCTGCAAATGGTTTCTTCCCTTTCCTGGGATGGGCTTCTCCGACCTTCTGTGAGAATGAAGCCCAGGCAGGTCACCGCAGTCTGTGATATTTGAGCTTTTTCTTGGACAACTTCTATCCTTTATTGGCTTGGTAGTTCAGAGGCCTCCTTAGTAGGGCTGGCGATCAGAATGTCGTCTGCATATTGAAGGAGGGTTTCCTTTTCTAGAGGTAGAACTTTTCGGTCTTTAGCTAAGCTTTCCCCAAAGATGGTGTGGGAATTTTTGAACCCTTGGGGCAAGACGGCCCGGAAGTATTGTTTTAGTTGTATGTTGAGTCCTGCCACTCACAAGCCAAAATTTCTTGTGACTCTGGGACTAATGGAATACAAAAGAAGGCATCATTGAAGACTAATACAGAATACCATGTCCTGGTGGTTGGTAGAATGACCAGCAGGGTGTAGGAAATGGAGCAACTGGAGGTATATCCTCGGTGGCTTCACTGACTGTCCTGACATCCTTTACCAGGTCCCCAGCAGCCCATGGGGCTCTCGTGGTCAGGCCAATCCCAGGATATGGAGCTCTCCTGGGCAGGTACCCCACCCCCAACCCAGCCCACGGGGCTCTCATGGTCAGGCCTCTCCCAGGATACAGAGCTACCCTTGCAGGTACCGTGGCAGGGCTGGGCACACAGGAACTGTGCACATAGCCCTCATTGAAGAGCACCCCCATCTCACCTGTCGCTCAGAGCTGACACAGAGCACCTCAGAGCAGGACTTGAACTAACAAACAGCAGCTCCGACAGGTCTGTGACCCTGGGCATCACTCTGTGTGGCCTCCCTCCACCTGGTCTTTCAGAGACTTCCACTGCACCCGGGGCACCAAGCGTCTGTCTCCAACCACCACCCACCCCTCCTCTCCCTGACTCCTGGGTTCCTCTCATTAGGAGAGGGTTTTCTTGAAGTTGTCTCCCACTCATGGGCCAGATAAAATGATTAGAAAACAAGCCAAAGCTGCAGCCCCTTGTCTATCCTGACTCTCAGGAGCCCACACCTGTTCCTTGGACCTGGCCGGTTCAGCAAGTTCCATTTTCTGCAACTGTGAGCCCCTGAGGGGTGATGATTGGCTGACCTGGGCAGCCTTACCATGCCGGCCAGCCCTCCCCAGGTGTGCCTGGGTTGAGATCAATATAAATACCACTCCAGGCAGCAAGAGCCCCTGCAGCTGTGCCTGACGCCATTTTCTCTGCCCTGTCAGCAGTCTCGGGGCTGGGCTGGTGGGAGGGAGTGAGAGGCCACGGCTTTGTGGGTGGCCCAGTGTGAGTGGGGCTCTGCTGGACTTTCTGCAGCAGTTGCCAGGCTGCCACCTGCTAAAGAAGAGGATGTGTCACCCATACCTGCTGCTGGAATTTCTCCCTGGGCAGAGGTGAGGAAGGAAAAAAGCAGTGGGGGCAGGGACAGGACGGGTATCTCAGGCAGGGAAATGGAAATCTTCCAGAAGAGCACCCAGGGACAGGACCATCCTGGCTGGCCTGCAGGCACCAAGTCAGCTGGCATGCTGTCACTCGTGTGGCTCCATGGCCCTTCCTCTAGGCTTTCAAGTCCTTGTATATATTCAGGTGTTTTACCTGGGAAGGGTGGGAACAGTTCAACAGCAACTGGCCTGGGGCTCAGCTCACGTTCACTCACAGATGCCTCGGCACAGTGCCCCAGCTTTGCAATGAGTACGCTTGTGTGGGGGCTGCTGGCTGAATGGGAGACGATTCCCCACCACTGACCAACTTCAGAATTGTTTACAACTGGAGCAAGTGCCCTGATATGGTTTTCCTCTGAGTAACTGGTGGGTTCTGTTTTTTTTTTTTTCTCTTTTTCGTTTTTGGTTCAAGGTAGATTTTATTCCTCTTTTTTGTATTTACAGATATAAGCATGGAAATAATTTATTCATATAAATACATGTATGTGAAGGGAATAATTGTTTTTTCTGTTTTATTTTTTAAATTTTATTTCTTTTTAATTTTGAATTTTATTTTATATTTTTATACAGCAGGTTCTTATTGGTTATCTATTTTATACATATAAATGTTTACATGCCAATCCCAATCTCTCAGCTCCTCCCACCACCACCCCCCCAAGAGCTTTCCCCCCTTGTTGTCCATACGATTGTTGTCTACATCTGTTGCTCTATTTATGCCTTGCAAAACGGTTAATCTGTACAGTTTTTCTAGGTTCCACATATATGCATGAATATACAAGATTTGTTTTTCTCTTTCTGACTTACTTCACTCTGTATGACAGTCTCTAGATCCATCGACGTCTCTACAAATGACCCAATTTCATTCCTTTCATGGCTTAGTAATATTCCATTTTATATATGTACCACATCTTTATGCATTCGTCTGTCTGTGGGCATTTAGGTTGCTTCCATTACCTCGATATTGTAAATAGTGATGCAATGAACATTGCGGTGAATGTCTCTTTTTGATTTATGGTTTTGTCTGTGTATATGTCCAGTACTGGGATTGCTGTATCATATGGTAATTCTATTATTAGTTTCTTAAGACTCCATATTGTTCTCCATAGTGACTGTATCAATTTATATTCCCAACAATAGTGGAAGAGGCTTCCTTTTCCCCACACCCTTTCCAGCAATTGTTGTTTGTAGATTTTCAGATGATGCCCATTCTAACAGGTGTGAGGTGATACCTCATTGTTGAGTCCATTTCGTTGAGCAAGGGGTAGGTCTTGTCTATTACATATTTGGCTTATGGAACGGTATCTGTGCTAATTTCAAACTCTGGTTTTATGCAGCACCCCAACTCACCTTTCCCCTTAAGCAAGCATAAGTTGGTTTTCTAAACTTGAGACCCTGTTCTGTTTTGTAATTCAGTTCATGTGTAGCCAAGTTTACATTCCATGTATTAGTGATACCTTATGATGTTTCCTTATCTGTGTGACTTATTTCACTTAGAATCATCGTGCCTCAATCCACTCATTATGCGGGTACAGGCCTGGTGACACAGATTTCATTGCTGAGTGGTATTCTGTTGTACGTTAAGTACCGCAACTTCTTTATCAATTATTTGCTCTCTGGGATACTTAACTTGTACCACAGAAGAGGTTCCTGTAAACAGAGCCGTCCCAAATTTTGGGGTGGCTGTGTCTTTTTGATTTTAATTTCCCTAAGCTATAGGACCATAAGTGGAAATGCCCTAGACTCTGTTGCTTTGTTTTTCAGATGTATCAGGAAACACCATACACTTCTCCAGAGTGGCTGTTGGCAATTTACATCCCGCCCATCAGCATAACAAGGTTCCTTTATCCCCATGGCCTGTCTTGCCTTTCTGCATTTTCCACTTTTTTCAGATGGCTCTTTAAACTGGGGGGAAGTGACACTTCATAGTAGTTCGGATTTCCATTGCAAGCTTGCTTGGATTGCCAAAAAGGGCGTATGCGTTTTTTCCTGTATATATTCAGGAAAAAACGCATACGCCCTTTTTGGCCAAGTGCATCATTGTGGACGTTCTGCCTCTTTTCCTATGCTTTACATGCAATTCCAGTCTACCTCCTGAAATCGGTTTCCTGCAATTCTGCCCCGCTTTCAAGTCCTCTTGGCAGCCTTACTTCAATATATTTTTGGACGATAGCTGTCATTTATAACTCTGCAGGTTTGTGAATTACAGTGCCCCTAAGCTCCTTTCTTCAACTCGCTTTCTTGTGAGCTGGCCGCAACACCGCAGGATTGCTTCAGGCCCTAGTGTGGTTCCGGCATGGCACGCTGAGCCTTTGGTTAATTCCTCTTCCTGGTGGGAAATGAGAGTTAAATTTGCCCGTCCAGACACCTCCAGCTAGTCTCTCATTGGTTCTCCCTATTCCTGTTCAACTTTCAAAGAATTTGCAAACTGGGCCAAACAGGAGGTTAAAGGCACTGACTCTCCAAGTGGGGAGAGTGTTAGTAAAGCGTCTGGAATGTTGCACCCGAGTACCAGGGGACGAAACCTGAGACACATTTGAACACGTTTCCCGATCACACGGTGGATCATACTCTGGGTTCCACATGCATGTTTTAGCTGAAGGAAGAATCCCTTAAACCTGGAGAGTTGAGACCCTTGGCATGGGTACCATGCAATATGACTTCAAAGGGTCTGCATTGGCTCACCGAACCTCACCAATCCTATCACTGCTGCGCTAATGCACTGTACACACGCTTCATTCTCTTTCAGAGACATATAAATCCATAGGTTTTAAGATTCTTACTAGTCAGGTATATTCTTAGGCGTTTAATATGGGGTGTAGAGTCCACTTCGTTGAGCAAGGAGTAGCTCTTGTCTATTACATATTTGGCTTATGGAACGGTATCTGTGCTAATTTCAATCTCTGGTTTTATGCAGCACCCCAACTCACCTTTCCCCTTAAGCAAGCATAAGTTGGTTTTCTACATTTGAGACCCTGTTCTGTTTTGTAATTCAGTTCCTGTGTACCCAAGTTTACATTCTGTATTAGTGATATCTTATGATGTTTCTTTTTCTGTGTGACTTATTTCACTTAGAATCATCGTACCTGAATCCACTCATTATGCTGCTACGGGACTGATGATATACATTTCATTGCTGAGTGATATTGCATTGTACGTAAGTACCACAAATTCTTTATCCATTTTTCACTTTCTGTGATATTGAACTTGTACCACAAACGAGGTTCTTGTAAACAGAGCCGTCCCAAACTTTGCGGTGGCTGTGTCTTTTTGATTTTAATTTCCCTAAGCTATACGACCATAAGTGGAAGTGCCCTAGGCTCTGTTGCTTTGTTTTGTAGATGTTTCAGGAAACACCATAAACTTCTCCAGAGTGGCTGTTGGCAATTTACATCCCGCCCATCAGCATAACAAGGCTCCCAGTTCTCCATGGCCTGTCCTGCCTTTCTGGATTTTATACTTTTTTCAGATGGCCCTTTTGACCGGGGGGCAGTGAGACTTCATTGTAGTGCAGATTTCCTTTGCAAGCTTGCTTGGTTGGCCCAAAAGGGCGTATGCGTTTTTTCCTGAATATATTCAGGAAAAAACGCATACGCCCTTTTTAGCCAAGTGCATCATTGTGGACGTTCTGCCTCTTTTCCTATGCTTTACATGCAATTCCAGTCTACCTCCTGAAATCGGTTTCCTGCAATTCTGCCCCGCTTTCAAGTCCTCTTGGCAGCCTTACTTCAATATATTTTTGGACGATAGCTGTCATTTATAACTCTGCAGGTTTGTGAATTACAGTGCCCCTAAGCTCCTTTCTTCAACTCGCTTTCTTGTGAGCTGGCCGCAACACCGCAGGATTGCTTCAGGCCCTAGTGTGGTTCCGGCATGGCACGCTGAGCCTTTGGTTAATTCCTCTTCCTGGTGGAAAATGAGAGTTAAATTTGCCCGTCCAGGCACCTCCAGCTAGTCTCTCATTGGTTCTCCCTATTCCTGTTCATTTTCCGCAGAAATGGCAAACTGGGCCAAACAGGAGGTTAAAGGCACTGACTCTCCAAGTGGGGAGAGTTTTAGTAAAGCGTCTGGAATGTTGCACCCGAGTACCAGGGGACAAAAACTGAGACACATTTGAACATGTTTCCCAATCACACGGTGGATCATACTCTGGGTTCCACATGCATGTTTTAGCTGAAGGAAGAATCCCTTAAACCTGGAGAGTTGAGACCCATGGAATGGGTACCATGCAATATGACTTCAAAGGTTCTGCATTGGCTCACCGAACCTCACCAATCCTATCACTGCTGCGCTTATGCCACTGTACACACCCTTGATTCTCTTTCGGAGACATATAAATCCATAGATTTTAAGATTCTTACTGGTCAGGTATATTCTTAGACGTTTAATATGGGGTGTTGAGTCCTCTTCGTTGAGCAAGGAGTAGCTCTTGTCTATTACATATTTGGCTTATGGAACGGTATCTGTGCTAATTTCAATCTCTGGTTTTATGCAGCACCCCAACTCACCTTTCCCCTTAAGCAAGCATAAGTTGGTTTTCTACATTTGAGACCCTGTTCTGTTTTGTAATTCAGTTCCTGTGTAGCCAAGTTTACATTCCGTGTAGTAGTGATATCTTATGATGTTTCTTTTTCTGTGTGACTTATCTCACTTAGAATCATCGTACCTGAATCCACTCATTATGCTGCTACGGGCCTGATGACATAGATTTCATTGCTGAGTGATATTGCATTGTACGTAAGTACCACCACTTCTTTATCCATTTTTCGCTTTCTGCGATATTGAACTTGTACCGTAAACGAGGTTCTTGTAAACAGAGCCGTCCCAAACTTTGGGGTGGCTGTGTCTTTTTGATTTTAATTTCCCTAAGCTATAGGACCATAAGTGGAAGTGCCCTAGGCTCTGTTGCTTTGTTTTTTAGATGTTTCAGGAAACACCATACACTTCTCCAGAGTGGCTGTTGGCAATTTACATCCCGCCCATCAGCATAACAAGGCTCCCACGTCTCCATGGCCTGTCCTGCCTTTCTGGATTTTACACTTTTTCCAGATGGCCCTTTTGACCGGGGGGCAGTGAGACTTCATTCTAGTGCAGATTTCCTTTGCAAGCTTGCTTGGTTGGCCAAAAAGTGCGTATGCGTTTTTTCCTGAATATATTCAGGAAAAAACGCATACGCCCTTTTTGGCCAAGTGCATCATTGTGGACGTTCTGCCTCTTTTCCTATGCTTTACATGCAATTCCAGTCTACCTCCTGAAATCGGTTTCCTGCAATTCTGCCCCGCTTTCAAGTCCTCTTGGCAGCCTTACTTCAATATATTTTTGGACGATAGCTGTCATTTATAACTCTGCAGGTTTGTGAATTACAGTGCCTCTGAGCTCCTTTCTTCAACTCGCTTTCTTGTGAGCTGGCCGCAACACCGCAGCATTGCTTCAGGCCCTAGTGTCGTTCCGGCATGGCACGCTGAGCCTTTGGTTAATTCCTCTTCCTGGTGGGAAATGAGAGTTAAATTTGCCCGTCCAGACACCTCCAGCTAGTCTCTCACTGGTTCTCCCTATTCCTGATCATCTTCCGCAAAAATTGCAAACTGGGCCAAACAGGTGGTTAAAGGCACTGACTCTCCAAGTGGGGAGAGTGTTAGTAAAGCGTCTGGAATGTTGCACCCGAGTACCAGGGGACGAAACCTGAGACACATTTGAACACGTATCCCGATCACACGGTGGATCATACTCTGGGTTCCACATGCATGTTTTAGCTGAAGGAAGAATCCCTTAAACCTGGAGAGTTGAGACCCATGGAATGGGTACCATGCAATATGACTTCAAAGGTTCTGCATTGGCTCACCGAACCTCACCAATCCTATCACTGCTGCACTTATGCCACTGTACACATGCTTGATTCTCTTTTGGAGACATATTAATCCATAGGTTTTAAGATTCTTACTAGGGCTTCCCTGGTGGCACAGTGGTTGAGAGTCCGCCTGCCGGTGCAGCGGACATGGGTTCGTGCCCCGGTCCGGGAGGATCCCGCATGCCGCGGAGCGGCTGTGCCCGTGAGCCATGGCCGCTGGGCCTGTGCGTCCGCAGCCTGTGCGTCTGGAGCCTGTGCTCCGGAACGGGAGGGGCCACAACAGTGAGAGGCCCGCGTACAGCAAAATAATAAATAAATAAAAATTAAAAAAAAAAAAAAAAAGGGTGAACTTCACTGTATCTAAATTATACAATAAAAAAAAAATTAAAAAAAAAAAAAAGATTCTTACTAGTCAGGTATATTCTTAGACATTTAATATGGGTTGTTGAGTCCTCTTCGTTGAGCAAGGAGTAGCTCTTGTCTATTACATATTTGCCTTATGGAACGGTATCTGTGCTAATTTCAATCTCTGGTTTTATGCAGCACCCCAACTCACCTTTCCCCTTAAGCAAGCATAAGTTGGTTTTCTACATTTGAGACCTTGTTCTGTTTTGTAATTCAGTTCCTGTGTAGCCAAGTTTACATTCCGTGTATTAGTGATATCTTATGATGTTTCTTTTTCTGTGTGACTTATCTAACTTAGAATCATCGTACCTGAATCCACTCATTATGCTGCTATGGGCCTGATGACATAGATTTTATTGCTGATTGATATTGCATTGTACGTAAGTACCACAACTTCTTTATCCATTTTTCACTTTCTGTGATATTGAACTTGTACCGTAAACGAGGTTCTTGTAAACAGAGCCGTCCCAAACTTTGGGGTGGCTGTGTCTTTTTGATTTTAATTTCCCTAAGCTATAGGACCATAAGTGGAAGTGCCCTAGGCTCTGTTGCTTTGTTTTTTAGATGTTTCAGGAAACACCATACACTTCTCCAGAGTGGCTGTTGGCAATTTACATCCCGCCCATCAGCATAACAAGGCTCCCAGTTCTCCATGGCCTGTCCTGCCTTTCTGGATTTTATACTTTTTTCAGATGGCCCTTTTGACCGGGGGGCAGTGAGACTTCATTGTAGTGCAGATTTCCTTTGCAAGCTTGCTTGGTTGGCCAAAAAGGGCGTATGCGTTTTTTCCTGAATATATTCAGGAAAAAACGCATACGCCCTTTTTGGCCAAGTGCATCATTGTGGACGTTCTGCCTCTTTTCCTATGCTTTACATGCAATTCCAGTCTACCTCCTGAAATCGGTTTCCTGCAATTCTGCCCCGCATTCCAGTCCTCTTGGCAGCCTTACTTCAATATATTTTTGGACGATAGCTGTCATTTTTAACTCTGCAGGTTTGTGAATTACAGTGCCCCTGAGCTCCTTTCTTCAACTCACTTTCTTGTGAGCTGGCCGCAACACCGCAGGATTGCTTCAGGCCCTAGTGTGGTTCCGGCATGGCACGCTGAGCCTTTGGTTAATTCCTCTTCCTGGTGGGAAATGAGAGTTACATTTGCCCATCCAGACACCTCCAGCTAGTCTCTCATTGGTTCTCCCTATTCCTGTTCATTTTCCGCAGAAATGGCAAACTGGGCCAAACAGGAGGTTAAAGGCACTGACTCTCCAAGTGGGGAGAGTTTTAGTAAAGCGTCTGGAATGTTGCACCCAAGTACCAGCGGAGAAAATCTGAGACACATTTGAACACGTTTCCCGATCACACGGTGGATCATACTCTGGGTTCCACATGCATGTTTTAGCTGAAGGAAGAATCCCTTAAACCTGGAGAGTTGAGACCCATGGAATGGCTACCATGCAATATGACTTCAAAGGGTCTGCATTTGCTCATCAAACCTCACCAATCCTATCACTGCTGCGTTTATGCCGCTGTACACATGCTTGATTCTCTTTTGGAGACATATAAATCCATAGGTTTTAAGATTATTACTAGTCAGGTATATTCTTAGGCGATTAATATGGGGTGTAGTGTCCACTTCGTTGAGCAAGGAGTAGCTCTTGTCTATTACATATTTGGCTTATGGAATGGTATCTGTGCTAATTTCAATCTCTGGTTTTATGCAGAACCCCAACTCACCTTTCCCCTTAAGCAAGCATAAGTTGGTTTTCTACATTTGAGACCGTGTTCTGTTTTGTAATTCAGTTTCTGTGTAGCCAAGTTTTCATTCCGTGTAGTAGTGATATCTTATGATGTTTCTTTTTCTGTGTGACTTATCTCACTTAGAATCATCGTACCTGAATCCACTCATTATGCTGCTACGGGCCTGATGATATAGATTTCATTGCTGAGTGATATTGCATTGTACGTAAGTACCACAAATTCTTTATCCATTTTTCACCTTCTGTGATATTGAATTTGTACTGTAAATGAGGTTCTTGTAAACAGAGCCGTCCCAAACTTTGGGGTGGCTGTGTCTTTTTGATTTTAATTTCCCTAAGCTATAGGACCATAAGTGGAAGTGCCCTAGGCTCTGTTGCTTTGTTTTTTAGATGTTTCAGGAAACACCATACACTTCTCCAGAGTGGCTGTTGGCAATTTACATCCCGCCCATCAGCATAACAAGGCTCCCAGTTCTCCATGGCCTGTCCTGCCTTTCTGGATTTTATACTTTTTTCAGATGGCCCTTTTGACTGGGGGGCAGTGAGACTTCATTGTAGTGCAGATTTGCTTTGCAAGCTTGCTTGGTTGGCCAAAAAGGGCGTATGCGTTTTTTCCTGAATATATTCAGGAAAAAACGCATACGCCCTTTTTGGCCAAGTGCATCATTGTGGACGTTCTGCCTCTTTTCCTATGCTTTACATGCAATTCCAGTCTACCTCCTGAAATCGGTTTCCTGCAATTCTGCCCTGCTTTCAAGTCCTCTTGGCAGCCTTACTTCAATATATTTTTGGACGATAGCTGTCATTTTTAACTCTGCAGGTTTGTGAATTACAGTGCCCCTGAGCTCCTTTCTTCAACTCGCTTTCTTGTGAGCTGGCCGCAACACCGCAGGATTGCTTCAGGCCCTAGTGTGGTTCCGGCATGGCACGCTGAGCCTTTGGTTAATTCCTCTTCCTGGTGGGAAATGAGAGTTAAATTTGCCCGTCCAGACACCTCCAGCTAGTCTCTCATTGGTTCTCCCTATTCCTGTTCATTTTCCGCAGAAATGGCAAACTGGGCCAAACAGGAGGTTAAAGGCACTGACTCTCCAAGTGAGGAGAGTGTTAGTAAAGCGTCTGGAATGTTGCACCCGAGTACCAGGGGACGAAATCTGACACATTTGAACACGTTTCCCGATCACACGGTGGATCATACTCTGGGTTCCACATGCATGTTTTAGCTGAAGGAAGAATCCCTTAAACCTGGAGAGTTGAGACCCATGGAATGGCTACCATGCAATATGACTTCAAAGGGTCTGCATTTGCTCATCAAACCTCACCAATCCTATCACTGCTGCGTTTATGCCGCTGTACACATGCTTGATTCTCTTTTGGAGACATATAAATCCATAGGTTTTAAGATTATTACTAGTCAGGTATATTCTTAGGCGATTAATATGGGGTGTAGAGTCCACTTCGTTGAGCAAGGAGTAGCTCTTGTCTATTACATATTTGGCTTATGGAATGGTATCTGTGCTAATTTCAATCTCTGGTTTTATGCAGAACCCCAACTCACCTTTCCCCTTAAGCAAGCATAAGTTGGTTTTCTACATTTGAGACCTTGTTCTGTTTTGTAATTCAGTTTCTGTGTAGCCAAGTTTTCATTCCGTGTAGTAGTGATATCTTATGATGTTTCTTTTTCTGTGTGACTTATCTCACTTAGAATCATCGTACCTGAATCCACTCATTATGCTGCTACGGGCCTGATGATATAGATTTCATTGCTGAGTGATATTGCATTGTACGTAAGTACCACAAATTCTTTATCCATTTTTCACCTTCTGTGATATTGAATTTCTACTGTAAATGAGGTTCTTGTAAACAGAGCCGTCCCAAACTTTGGGGTGGCTGTGTCTTTTTGATTTTAATTTCCCTAAGCTATAGGACCATAAGTGGAAGTGCCCTAGGCTCTGTTGCTTTGTTTTTTAGATGTTTCAGGAAACACCATACACTTCTCCAGAGTGGCTGTTGGCAATTTACATCCCGCCCATCAGCATAACAAGGCTCCCAGTTCTCCATGGCCTGTCCGGGCTTTCTGGATTTTAAACTTTTTTCAGATGGCCCTTTTGACTGGGGGGCAGTGAGACTTCATTGTAGTGCAGATTTCCTTTGCAAGCTTGCTTGGTTGGCCCAAAAGGGCGTATGCGTTTTTTCCTGAATATATTCAGGAAAAAACGCATACGCCCTTTTTGGCCAAGTGCATCATTGTGGACGTTCTGCCTCTTTTCCTATGCTTTACATGCAATTCCAGTCTACCTCCTGAAATCGGTTTCCTGCAATTCTGCCCCGCTTTCAAGTCCTCTTGGCAGCCTTACTTCAATATATTTTTGGACGATAGCTGTCATTTATAACTCTGCAGGTTTGTGAATTACAGTGCCGCTGAGCTCCTTTCTTCAACTCGCTTTCTTGTGAGCTGGCCGCAACACCGCAGGATTGCTTCAGGCCTTAGTGTCGTTCCGGCATGGCACGCTGAGCCTTTGGTTAATTCCTCTTCCTGGTGGGAAATGAGAGTTAAATTTGCCCGTCCAGACACCTCCAGCTAGTCTCTCACTGGTTCTCCCTATTCCTGTTCATCTTCCGCAAATATTGCAAACTGGGCCAAACAGGAGGTTAAAGGCACTGACTCTCCAAGTGGGGAGAATGTTAGTAAAGCGTCTGGAATGTTGCACCCGAGTACCAGGGGAAAAAACCTGAGACACATTTGAACACGTTTCCCGATCACATGGTGGATCATACTCTGGGTTCCACATGCATGTTTTAGCTGAAGGAAGAATCCCTTAAACCTGGAGAGTTGAGACCCATGGAATGGGTACCATGCAATATGACTTCAAAGGTTCTGCATTGGCTCACCGAACCTCACCAATCCTATCACTGCTGCGCTTATGCCACTGTACACACCCTTGATTCTCTTTCGGAGACATATAAATCCATAGGTTTTAAGATTCTTCCTAGTCAGGTATATTCTTAGACGTTTAATATGGGGTGTTGAGTCCTCTTCGTTGAGCAAGGAGTAGCTCTTGTCTATTACATATTTGGCTTATGGAACGGTATCTGTGCTAATTTCAATCTCTGGTTTTATGCAGCACCCCAACTCACCTTTCCCCTTAAGCAAGCATAAGTTGGTTTTCTACATTTGAGACCTTGTTCTGTTTTGTAATTCAGTTCCTGTGTAGCCAAGTTTACATTCCGTGTATTAGTGATATCTTATGATGTTTCTTTTTCTGTGTGACTTATCTCACTTAGAATCATCGTACCTGAATCCACTCATTATGCTGCTATGGGCCTGATGACAGATTTCATTGCTGAGTGATATTGCATTGTACGTAAGTACCACAACTTCTTTATCCATTTTTCGCTTTCTGTGATATTGAACTTGTACCATAAACGAGGTTCTTGTAAACAGAGCCGTCCCAAACTTTGGGGTGGCTGTGTTTTTTTGATTTTAATTTCCCTAAGCTATACGACCATAAGTGGAAGTGCCCTAGGCTCTGTTGCTTTGTTTTTTAGATGTTTCAGGAAACACCATACACTTCTCCAGAGTGGCTGTTGGCAATTTACATCCCGCCCATCAGCATAACAAGGCTCCCAGTTCTCCATGGCCTGTCCGGGCTTTCTGGATTTTAAACTTTTTTCAGATGGCCCTTTTGACTGGGGGGCAGTGAGACTACATTGTAGTGCAGATTTCCTTTGCAAGCTTGCTTGGTTGGCCAAAAAGGGCGTATGCGTTTTTTCCTGAATATATTCAGGAAAAAACGCATATGCCCTTTTTGGCCAAGTGCATCATTGTGGACGTTCTGCCTCTTTTCCTATGCTTTACATGCAATTCCAGTCTACCTCCTGAAATCGGTTTCCTGCAATTCTGCCCCGCTTTCAAGTCCTCTTGGCAGCCTTACTTCAATATATTTTTGGACGATAGCTGTCATTTATAACTCTGCAGGTTTGTGAATTACAGTGCCCCTGAGCTCCTTTCTTCAACTCGCTTTCTTGTGAGCTGGCCGCAACACCGCAGCATTGCTTCAGGCCCTAGTGTGGTTCCGGCATGGCACGCTGAGCCTTTGGTTAATTCCTCTTCCTGGTGGGAAATGAGAGTTACATTTGCCCATCCAGACACCTCCAGCTAGTCTCTCATTTGTTCTCCCTATTCCTGTTCATTTTCCGCAGAAATTGCAAACTGGGCCAAACAGGAGGTTAAAGGCACTGACTCTCCAAGTGGGGAGAGTTTTAGTAAAGCGTCTGGAATGTTGCACCCGAGTACCAGCGGAGAAAATCTGAGACACATTTGAACACGTTTCCCGATCACACGGTGGATCATACTCTGGGTTCCACATGCATGTTTTAGCTGAAGGAAGAATCCCTTAAACCTGGAGAGTTGAGACCCATGGAATGGCTAGCATGCAATATGACTTCAAAGGGTCTGCATTTGCTCATCAAACCTCACCAATCCTATCACTGCTGCGTTTATGCCGCTGTACACATGCTTGATTCTCTTTTGGAGACATATAAATCCATAGGTTTTAAGATTATTACTAGTCAGGTATATTCTTAGGCGATTAATATGGTGTGTAGAGTCCACTTCGTTGAGCAAGGAGTAGCTCTTGTCTATTACATATTTGGCTTATGGAATGGTATCTGTGCTAATTTCAATCTCTGGTTTTATGCAGAACCCCAACTCACCTTTCCCCTTAAGCAAGCATAAGTTGGTTTTCTACATTTGAGACCGTGTTCTGTTTTGTAATTCAGTTTCTGTGTAGCCAAGTTTTCATTCCGTGTAGTAGTGATATCTTATGATGTTTCTTTTTCTGTGTGACTTATCTCACTTAGAATCATCGTACCTGAATCCACTCATTATGCTGCTACGGGCCTGATGATATAGATTTCATTGCTGAGTGATATTGCATTGTACGTAAGTACCACAAATTCTTTATCCATTTTTCACCTTCTGTGATATTGAATTTGTACTGTAAATGAGGTTCTTGTAAACAGAGCCGTCCCAAACTTTGGGGTGGCTGTGTCTTTTTGATTTTAATTTCCCTAAGCTATAGGACCATAAGTGGAAGTGCCCTAGGCTCTGTTGCTTTGTTTTTTAGATGTTTCAGGAAACACCATACACTTCTCCAGAGTGGCTGTTGGCAATTTACATCCCGCCCATCAGCATAACAAGGCTCCCAGTTCTCCATGGCCTGTCCGGGCTTTCTGGATTTTAAACTTTTTTCAGATGGCCCTTTTGACTGGGGGGCAGTGAGACTTCATTGTACTGCAGATTTCCTTTGCAAGCTTGCTTGGTTGGCCCAAAAGGGCGTATGCGTTTTTTCCTGAATATATTCAGGAAAAAACGCATACGCCCTTTTTGGCCAAGTGCATCATTGTGGACGTTCTGCCTCTTTTCCTATGCTTTACATGCAATTCCAGTCTACCTCCTGAAATCGGTTTCCTGCAATTCTGCCCCGCTTTCAAGTCCTCTTGGCAGCCTTACTTCAATATATTTTTGGACGATAGCTGTCATTTATAACTCTGCAGGTTTGTGAATTACAGTGCCCCTGAGCTCCTTTCTTCAACTCGCTTTCTTGTGAGCTGGCCGCAACACTGCAGGATTGCTTCAGGCCCTAGTGTCGTTCCGGCATGGCACGCTGAGCCTTTGGTTAATTCCTCTTCCTGGTGGGAAATGAGAGTTATATTTGCCCGTCCAGACACCTCCAGCTAGTCTCTCACTGGTTCTCCCTATTCCTGTTCATCTTCCGCAAATATTGCAAACTGGGCCAAACAGGAGGTTAAAGGCACTGACTCTCCAAGTGGGGAGAGTGTTAGTAAAGCGTCTGGAATGTTGCACCCGAGTACCAGGGGACAAAACCTGAGACACATTTGAACACGTTTCCCGATCACATGGTGGATCATACTCTGGGTTCCACATGCATGTTTTAGCTGAAGGAAGAATCCCTTAAACCTGGAGAGTTGAGACCCATGGAATGGGTACCATGCAATATGACTTCAAAGGTTCTGCATTGGCTCACCGAACCTCACCAATCCTATCACTGCTGCGCTTATGCCACTGTACACACCCTTGATTCTCTTTCGGAGACATATAAATCCATAGGTTTTAAGATTCTTCCTAGTCAGGTATATTCTTAGACGTTTAATATGGGGTGTTGAGTCCTCTTCGTTGAGCAAGGAGTAGCTCTTGTCTATTACATATTTGGCTTATGGAACGGTATCTGTGCTAATTTCAATCTCTGGTTTTATGCAGCACCCCAACTCACCTTTCCCCTTAAGCAAGCATAAGTTGGTTTTCTACATTTGAGACCTTGTTCTGTTTTGTAATTCAGTTCCTGTGTAGCCAAGTTTACATTCCGTGTATTAGTGATATCTTATGATGTTTCTTTTTCTGTGTGACTTATCTCACTTAGAATCATCGTACCTGAATCCACTCATTATGCTGCTATGGGCCTGATGACATAGATTTCATTGCTGAGTGATATTGCATTGTACGTAAGTACCACAACTTCTTTATCCATTTTTCGCTTTCTGTGATATTGAACTTGTACCGTAAACGAGGTTCTTGTAAACAGAGCCGTCCCAAACTTTGGGGTGGCTGTGTTTTTTTGATTTTAATTTCCCTAAGCTATACGACCATAAGTGGAAGTGCCCTAGGCTCTGTTGCTTTGTTTTTTAGATGTTTCAGGAAACACCATACACTTCTCCAGAGTGGCTGTTGGCAATTTACATCCCGCCCATCAGCATAACAAGGCTCCCAGTTCTCCATGGCCTGTCCGGCCTTTCTGGATTTTACACTTTTTTCAGATGGCCCTTTTGACTGGGGGGCAGTGAGACTTCATTGTAGTGCAGATTTCTTTTGCAAGCTTGCTTGGTTGGCCAAAAAGGGCGTATGCGTTTTTTCCTGAATATATTCAGGAAAAAACGCATACGCCCTTTTTGGCCAAGTGCATCATTGTGGACGTTCTGCCTCTTTTCCTATGCTTTACATGCAATTCCAGTCTACCTCCTGAAATCGGTTTCCTGCAATTCTGCCCCGCTTTCAAGTCCTCTTGGCAGCCTTACTTCAATATATTTTTGGACGATAGCTGTCATTTATAACTCTGCAGGTTTGTGAATTACAGTGCCCCTGAGCTCCTTTCTTCAACTCGCTTTCTTGTGAGCTGGCCGCAACACTGCAGGATTGCTTCAGGCCCTAGTGTGGTTCCGGCATGGCACGCTGAGCCTTTGGTTAATTCCTCTTCCTGGTGGGAAATGAGAGTTAAATTTGCCAATCCAGACACCTCCAGCTAGTCTCTCATTTGTTCTCCCTATTCCTGTTCATTTTCCGCAGAAATTGCAAACTGGGCCAAACAGGAGGTTAAAGGCACTGACTCTCCAAGTGGGGAGAGTTTTAGTAAAGCGTCTGGAATGTTGCACCCAAGTACCAGCGGAGAAAATCTGAGACACATTTGAACACGTTTCCCGATCACACGGTGGATCATACTCTGGGTTCCACATGCATGTTTTAGCTGAAGGAAGAATCCCTTAAACCTGGAGAGTTGAGACCCATGGAATGGCTGGCATGCAATATGACTTCAAAGGGTCTGCATTTGCTCATCAAACCTCACCAATCCTATCACTGCTGCGTTTATGCTGCTGTACACATGCTTGATTCTCTTTTGGAGACATATAAATCCATAGGTTTTAAGATTATTACTAGTCAGGTATATTCTTAGGCGATTAATATGGGGTGTAGAGTCCACTTCGTTGAGCAAGGAGTAGCTCTTGTCTATTACATATTTGGCTTATGGAATGGTATCTGTGCTAATTTCAATCTCTGGTTTTATGCAGAACCCCAACTCACCTTTCCCCTTAAGCAAGCATAAGTTGGTTTTCTACATTTGAGACCGTGTTCTGTTTTGTAATTCAGTTTCTGTGTAGCCAAGTTTACATTCCGTGTAGTAGTGATATCTTATGATGTTTCTTTTTCTGTGTGACTTATCTCACTTAGAATCATCGTACCTGAATCCACTCATTATGCTGCTACGGGCCTGATGATATAGATTTCATTGCTGAGTGATATTGCATTGTACGTAAGTACCACAAATTCTTTATCCATTTTTCACCTTCTGTGATATTGAATTTGTACTGTAAATGAGGTTCTTGTAAACAGAGCCGTCCCAAACTTTGGGGTGGCTGTGTCTTTTTGATTTTAATTTCCCTAAGCTATAGGACCATAAGTGGAAGTGCCCTAGGCTCTGTTGCTTTGTTTTTTAGATGTTTCAGGAAACACCATACACTTCTCCAGAGTGGCTGTTGGCAATTTACATCCCGCCCATCAGCATAACAAGGCTCCCAGTTCTCCATGGCCTGTCCGGCCTTTCTGGATTTTACACTTTTTTCAGATGGCCCTTTTAACCGGGGGGCAGTGAGACTTCATTGTAGTGCAGATTTCCTTTGCAAGCTTGCTTGGTTGGCCAAAAAGGGCGTATGCGTTTTTTCCTGAATATATTCAGGAAAAAACACATACGCCCTTTTTGGCCAAGTGCATCATTGTGGACGTTCTGCCTCTTTTCGTATGCTTTACATGCAATTCCAGTCTACCTCCTGAAATCGGTTTCCTGCAATTCTGCCCCGCTTTCAAGTCCTCTTGGCAGCCTTACTTCAATATATTTTTGGATGATAGCTGTCATTTTTAACTCTGCAGGTTTGTGAATTACAGTGCCCCTGAGCTCCTTTCTTCAACTCGCTTTCTTGTGAGCTGGCCGCAACACCGCAGGATTGCTTCAGGCCCTAGTGTGGTTCCGGCATGGCACGCTGAGCCTTTGGTTAATTCCTCTTCCTGGTGGCAAATGAGAGTTACATTTGCCCGTCCAGACACCTCCAGCTAGTCTCTCATTGGTTCTCCCTATTCCTGTTCATTTTCCGCAGAAATTGCAAACTGGGCCAAACAGGAGGTTAAAGGCACTGACTCTCCAAGTGGGGAGAGTTTTAGTAAAGCGTCTGGAATGTTGCACCCAAGTACCAGCGGAGAAAATCTGAGACACATTTGAACACGTTTCCCGATCACATGGTGGATCATACTCTGGGTTCCACATGCATGTTTTAGCTGAAGGAAGAATCCCTTAAACCTGGAGAGTTGAGACCCATGGAATGGCTAGCATGCAATATGACTTCAAAGGGTCTGCATTTGCTCATCAAACCTCACCAATCCTATCACTGCTGTGTTTATTCCGCTGTACACATGCTTGATTCTCTTTTGGAGACATATAAATCCATAGGTTTTAAGATTATTACTAGTCAGGTATATTCTTAGGCGATTAATATGGGGTGTAGAGTCCACTTCGTTGAGCAAGGAGTAGCTCTTGTCTATTACATATTTGGCTTATGGAATGGTATCTGTGCTAATTTCAATCTCTGGTTTTATGCAGAACCCCAACTCACCTTTCCCCTTAAGCAAGCATAAGTTGGTTTTCTACATTTGAGACCGTGTTCTGTTTTGTAATTCAGTTTCTGTGTAGCCAAGTTTTCATTCCGTGTAGTAGTGATATCTTATGATGTTTCTTTTTCTGTGTGACTTATCTCACTTAGAATCATCGTACCTGAATCCACTCATTATGCTGCTACGGGCCTGATGATATAGATTTCATTACTGAGTGATATTGCATTGTACGTAAGTACCACAACTTCTTTATCCATTTTTCGCTTTCTGTGATATTGAACTTGTACCGTAAACGAGGATCTTGTAAACAGAGCCGTCCCAAACTTTGGGGTGGCTGTGTCTTTTTGATTTTAATTTCCCTAAGCTATAGGACCATAAGTGGAAGTGCCCTAGGCTCTGTTGCTTTGTTTTTTAGATGTTTCAGGAAACACCATACACTTCTCCAGAGTGGCTGTTGGCAATTTACATCCCGCCCATCAGCATAACAAGGCTCCCAGTTCTCCATGGCCTGTCCTGCCTTTCTGGATTTTACACTTTTTTCAGATGGCCCTTTTGACTGGGGGGCAGTGAGACTTCATTGTAGTGCAGATTTCCTTTGCAAGCTTGCTTGGTTGGCCAAAAAGGGCGTATGCGTTTTTTCCTGAATATATTCAGGAAAAAACGCATACGCCCTTTTTGGCCAAGTGCATCATTGTGGACATTCTGTCTCTTTTCCTATGCTTTACATGCAATTCCAGTCTACCTCCTGAAATCGGATTCCTTCAATTCTGCCCCGCTTTCGAGTCCTCTTGGCAGCCTTACTTCAATATATTTTTGGACGATAGCTGTCATTTATAACTCTGCAGGTTTGTGAATTACAGTGCCCCTGAGCTCCTTTCTTCAACTCGCTTTCTTGTGAGCTGGCCGCAACACCGCAGGATTGCTTCAGGCCCTAGTGTGGTTCCGGCATGGCACGCTGAGCCTTTGGTTAATTCCTCTTCCTGGTGGGAAATGAGAGTTAAATTTGCCCATCCAGACACCTCCAGCTAGTCTCTCATTGGTTCTCCCTATTCCTGTTCATTTTCCGCAGAAATTGCAAACTGGGCCAAACAGGAGGTTAAAGGCACTGACTCTCCAAGTGGGGAGAGTGTTAGTAAAGCGTCTGGAATGTTGCACCCGAGTACCAGGGGACAAAAACTGAGACACATTTGAACACGTTTCCCGATCACACGGTTGATCATACTCTGGGTTCCACATGCATGTTTTAGCTGAAGGAAGAATCCCTTAAACCTGGAGAGTTGAGACCCATGGAATGGCTACCATGCAATATGACTTCAAAGGGTCTGCATTTGCTCATCAAACCTCACCAATCCTATCACTGCTGCATTTATGCCGCTGTACACATGCTTGATTCTCTTTTGGAGACATATAAATCCATAGGTTTTAAGATTATTACTAGTCAGGTATATTCTTAGGCGATTAATATGGGGTGTAGAGTCCACTTCGTTGAGCAAGGAGTAGCTCTTGTCTATTACATGTTTGGCTTATGGAATGGTATCTGTGCTAATTTCAATCTCTGGTTTTATGCAGAACCCCAACTCACCTTTCCCCTTAAGCAAGCATAAGTTGGTTTTCTACATTTGAGACCGTGTTCTGTTTTGTAATTCAGTTTCTGTGTAGCCAAGTTTACATTCCGTGTAGTCGTGATATCTTATGATGTTTCTTTTTCTGTGTGACTTATCTCACTTAGAATCATCGTACCTGAATCCACTCATTATGCTGCTACGGGCCTGATGATATAGATTTCATTGCTGAGTGATATTGCATTGTACGTAAGTACCACAAATTCTTTATCCATTTTTCACCTTCTGTGATATTGAATTTGTACTGTAAACGAGATTCTTGTAAACAGAGCCGGCCCAAACTTTGGGGTGGCTGTGTCTTTTTGATTTTAATTTCCCTAAGCTATAGGACCATAAGTGGAAGTGCCCTAGGCTCTGTTGCTTTGTTTTTTAGATGTTTCAGGAAACACCATACACTTCTCCAGAGTGGCTGTTGGCAATTTACATCCCGCCCATCAGCATAACAAGGCTCCCAGTTCTCCATGGCCTGTCCTGCCTTTCTGGATTTTACACTTTTTTCAGATGGCCCTTTTGACTGGGGGGCAGTGAGACTTCATTGTAGTGCAGATTTCCTTTGCAAGCTTGCTTGGTTGGCCAAAAAGGGCGTATGCGTTTTTTCCTGAATATATTCAGGAAAAAACGCATACGCCCTTTTTGGCCAAGTGCATCATTGTGGACATTCTGTCTCTTTTCCTATGCTTTACATGCAATTCCAGTCTACCTCCTGAAATCGGATTCCTTCAATTCTGCCCCGCTTTCGAGTCCTCTTGGCAGCCTTACTTCAATATATTTTTGGACGATAGCTGTCATTTATAACTCTGCAGGTTTGTGAATTACAGTGCCCCTGAGCTCCTTTCTTCAACTCGCTTTCTTGTGAGCTGGCCGCAACACCGCAGGATTGCTTCAGGCCCTAGTGTGGTTCCGGCATGGCACGCTGAGCCTTTGGTTAATTCCTCTTCCTGGTGGGAAATGAGAGTTAAATTTGCCCATCCAGACACCTCCAGCTAGTCTCTCATTGGTTCTCCCTATTCCTGTTCATTTTCCGCAGAAATTGCAAACTGGGCCAAACAGGAGGTTAAAGGCACTGACTCTCCAAGTGGGGAGAGTGTTAGTAAAGCGTCTGGAATGTTGCACCCGAGTACCAGGGGACAAAAACTGAGACACATTTGAACACGTTTCCCGATCACACGGTTGATCATACTCTGGGTTCCACATGCATGTTTTAGCTGAAGGAAGAATCCCTTAAACCTGGAGAGTTGAGACCCATGGAATGGCTACCATGCAATATGACTTCAAAGGGTCTGCATTTGCTCATCAAACCTCACCAATCCTATCACTGCTGCGTTTATGCCGCTGTACACATGCTTGATTCTCTTTTGGAGACATATAAATCCATAGGTTTTAAGATTATTACTAGTCAGGTATATTCTTAGGCGATTAATATGGGGTGTAGAGTCCACTTCGTTGAGCAAGGAGTAGCTCTTGTCTATTACATGTTTGGCTTATGGAATGGTATCTGTGCTAATTTCAATCTCTGGTTTTATGCAGAACCCCAACTCACCTTTCCCCTTAAGCAAGCATAAGTTGGTTTTCTACATTTGAGACCGTGTTCTGTTTTGTAATTCAGTTTCTGTGTAGCCAAGTTTACATTCCGTGTAGTAGTGATATCTTATGATGTTTCTTTTTCTGTGTGACTTATCTCACTTAGAATCATCGTACCTGAATCCACTCATTATGCTGCTACGGGCCTGATGATATAGATTTCATTGCTGAGTGATATTGCATTGTACGTAAGTACCACAAATTCTTTATCCATTTTTCACCTTCTGTGATATTGAATTTGTACTGTAAATGAGGTTCTTGTAAACAGAGCCGTCCCAAACTTTGGGGTGGCTGTGTCTTTTTGATTTTAATTTCCCTAAGCTATAGGACCATAAGTGGAAGTGCCCTAGGCTCTGTTGCTTTGTTTTTTAGATGTTTCAGGAAACACCATACACTTCTCCAGAGTGGCTGTTGGCAATTTACATCCCGCCCATCAGCATAACAAGGCTCCCAGTTCTCCATGGCCTGTCCTGCCTTTCTGGATTTTACACTTTTTTCAGATGGCCCTTTTGACCGGGGGGCAGTGAGACTTCATGGTAGTGCAGATTTCCTTTGCAAGCTTGCTTGGTTGGCCAAAAAGGGCGTATGCGTTTTTTCCTGAATATATTCAGGAAAAAACGCATACGCCCTTTTTGGCCAAGTGCATCATTGTGGACGTTCTGCCTCTTTTCCTATGCTTTACATGCAATTCCAGTCTACCTCCTGAAATCGGTTTCCAGCAATCCTGCCCCGCTTTCAAGTCCTCTTGGCAGCCTTACTTCAATATATTTTTGGACGATAGCTGTCATTTTTAACTCTGCATGTTTGTGAATTACAGTGCCCCTGAGCTCCTTTCTTCAACTCACTTTCTTGTGAGCTGGCCGCAACACTGCAGGATTGCTTCAGGCCCTAGTGTGGTTCCGGCATGGCACGCTGAGCCTTTGGTTAATTCCACTTCCTGGTGGGAAATGAGAGTTAAATTTGCCCATCCAGACACCTCCAGCTAGTCTCTCATTGGTTCTCCCTATTCCTGTTCATTTTCCACAGAAATTGCAAACTGGGCCAAACAGGAGTTTAAAGGCACTGACTCTCCAAGTGGGGAGAGTGTTAGTAAAGCGTCTGGAATGTTGCACCCGAGTACCAGGGGACAAAACCTGAGACACATTTGAACACGTTTCCCGATCACACGGTGGATCATACTCTGGGTTCCACATGCATGTTTTAGCTGAAGGAAGAATCCCTTAAACCTGGAGAGTTGAGACCCATGGAATGGCTAGCATGCAATATGACTTCAAAGGGTCTGCATTTGCTCATCAAACCTCACCAATCCTATCACTGCTGCGTTTATGCCGCTGTACACATGCTTGATTCTCTTTTGGAGACATATAAATCCATAGGTTTCAAGATTCTTACTCGTCAGGTATATTCTTAGACGTTTAATATGGGGTGTAGAGTCCACTTCGTTGAGCAAGGAGTAGCTCTTGTCTATTACATATTTGGCTTATGGAACGGTATCTGTGCTAATTTCAATCTCTGGTTTTATGCAGCACCTCAACTCACCTTTCCCCTTAAGCAAGCATAAGTTGGTTTTCTACATTTGAGACCGTGTTCTGTTTTGTAATTCAGTTTCTGTGTAGCCAAGTTTACATTCCGTGTAGTAGTGATATCTTATGATGTTTCTTTTTCTGTGTGACTTATCTCACTTAGAATCATCGTACCTGAATCCACTCATTATGCTGCTACGGGCCTGATGATATAGATTTCATTGCTGAGTGATATTGCATTGTACGTAAGTACCACAAATTCTTTATCCATTTTTCACCTTCTGTGATATTGAATTTGTACCGTAAATGAGGTTCTTGTAAACAGAGCCGTCCCAAACTTTGGGGTGGCTGTGTCTTTTTGATTTTAATTTCCCTAAGCTATAGGACCATAAGTGGAAGTGCCCTAGGCTCTGTTGCTTTGTTTTTTAGATGTTTCAGGAAACACCATACACTTCTCCAGAGTGGCTGTTGGCAATTTACATCCCGCCCATCAGCATAACAAGGCTCCCAGTTCTCCATGGCCTGTCCTGCCTTTCTGGATTTTATACTTTTTTCAGATGGCCCTTTTGACCGGGGGGCAGTGAGACTTCATTGTAGTGCAGATTTGCTTTGCAAGCTTGCTTGGTTGGCCAAAAAGTGCGTATGCGTTTTTTCCTGAATATATTCAGGAAAAAACGCATATGCCCTTTTTGGCCAAGTGCATCATTGTGGACGTTCTGCCTCTTTTCCTATGCTTTACATGCAATTCCAGTCTACCTCCTGAAATCGGTTTCCTGCAATTCTGCCCCGCTTTCAAGTCCTCTTGGCAGCCTTACTTCAATATATTTTTGGACGATAGCTGTCATTTATAACTCTGCAGGTTTGTGAATTACAGTGCCCCTGAGCTCCTTTCTTCAACTCGCTTTCTTGTGAGCTGGCCGCAACACCGCAGGATTGCTTCAGGCCCTAGTGTGGTTCCGGCATGGCACGCTGAGCCTTTGGTTAATTCCTCTTCCTGGTGGGAAATGAGAGTTACATTTGCCCATCCAGACACCTCCAGCTAGTCTCTCATTTGTTCTCCCTATTCCTGTTCATTTTCCGCAGAAATTGCAAACTGGGCCAAACAGGAGGTTAAAGGCACTGACTCTCCAAGTGGGGAGAGTTTTAGTAAAGCGTCTGGAATGTTGCACCCAAGTACCAGCGGAGAAAATCTGAGACACATTTGAACACGTTTCCCGATCACACGGTGGATCATACTCTGGGTTCCACATGCATGTTTTAGCTGAAGGAAGAATCCCTTAAACCTGGAGAGTTGAGACCCATGGAATGGCTAGCATGCAATATGACTTCAAAGGGTCTGCATTTGCTCATCAAACCTCACCAATCCTATCACTGCTGCGTTTATGCCGCTGTACACATGCTTGATTCTCTTTTGGAGACATATAAATCCATAGGTTTTAAGATTATTACTAGTCAGGTATATTCTTAGGCGATTAATATGGTGTGTAGAGTCCACTTCGTTGAGCAAGGAGTAGCTCTTGTCTATTACATATTTGGCTTATGGAATGGTATCTGTGCTAATTTCAATCTCTGGTTTTATGCAGAACCCCAACTCACCTTTCCCCTTAAGCAAGCATAAGTTGGTTTTCTACATTTGAGACCGTGTTCTGTTTTGTAATTCAGTTTCTGTGTAGCCAAGTTTTCATTCCGTGTAGTAGTGATATCTTATGATGTTTCTTTTTCTGTGTGACTTATCTCACTTAGAATCATCGTACCTGAATCCACTCATTATGCTGCTACGGGCCTGATGATATAGATTTCATTGCTGAGTGATATTGCATTGTACGTAAGTACCACAAATTCTTTATCCATTTTTCACCTTCTGTGATATTGAATTTGTACTGTAAATGAGGTTCTTGTAAACAGAGCCGTCCCAAACTTTGGGGTGGCTGTGTCTTTTTGATTTTAATTTCCCTAAGCTATAGGACCATAAGTGGAAGTGCCCTAGGCTCTGTTGCTTTGTTTTTTAGATGTTTCAGGAAACACCATACACTTCTCCAGAGTGGCTGTTGGCAATTTACATCCCGCCCATCAGCATAACAAGGCTCCCAGTTCTCCATGGCCTGTCCGGCCTTTCTGGATTTTACACTTTTTTCAGATGGCCCTTTTGACCGGGGGGCAGTGAGACTTCATTGTAGTGCAGATTTCCTTTGCAAGCTTGCTTGGTTGGCCAAAAAGGGCGTATGCGTTTTTTCCTGAATATATTCAGGAAAAAACACATACGCCCTTTTTGGCCAAGTGCATCATTGTGGACGTTCTGCCTCTTTTCGTATGCTTTACATGCAATTCCAGTCTACCTCCTGAAATCGGTTTCCTGCAATTCTGCCCCGCTTTCAAGTCCTCTTGGCAGCCTTACTTCAATATATTTTTGGACGATAGCTGTCATTTTTAACTCTGCAGGTTTGTGAATTACAGTGCCCCTGAGCTCCTTTCTTCAACTCGCTTTCTTGTGAGCTGGCTGCAACACCGCAGGATTGCTTCAGGCCCTAGTGTGGTTCCGGCATGGCACGCTGAGCCTTTGGTTAATTCCTCTTCCTGGTGGGAAATGAGAGTTACATTTGCCCGTCCAGACACCTCCAGCTAGTCTCTCATTGGTTCTCCCTATTCCTGTTCATTTTCCGCAGAAATTGCAAACTGGGCCAAACAGGAGGTTAAAGGCACTGACTCTCCAAGTGGGGAGAGTTTTAGTAAAGCGTCTGGAATGTTGCACCCAAGTACCAGCGGAGAAAATCTGAGACACATTTGAACACGTTTCCCGATCACACGGTGGATCATACTCTGGGTTCCACATGCATGTTTTAGCTGAAGGAAGAATCCCTTAAACCTGGAGAGTTGAGACCCATGGAATGGCTAGCATGCAATATGACTTCAAAGGGTCTGCATTTGCTCATCAAACCTCACCAATCCTATCACTGCTGCGTTTATGCCGCTGTACACATGCTTGATTCTCTTTTGGAGACATATAAATCCATAGGTTTTAAGATTATTACTAGTCAGGTATATTCTTAGGCGATTAATATGGTGTGTAGAGTCCACTTCGTTGAGCAAGGAGTAGCTCTTGTCTATTACATATTTGGCTTATGGAATGGTATCTGTGCTAATTTCAATCTCTGGTTTTATGCAGAACCCCAACTCACCTTTCCCCTTAAGCAAGCATAAGTTGGTTTTCTACATTTGAGACCGTGTTCTGTTTTGTAATTCAGTTTCTGTGTAGCCAAGTTTTCATTCCGTGTAGTAGTGATATCTTATGATGTTTCTTTTTCTGTGTGACTTATCTCACTTAGAATCATCGTACCTGAATCCACTCATTATGCTGCTACGGGCCTGATGATATAGATTTCATTGCTGAGTGATATTGCATTGTACGTAAGTACCACAAATTCTTTATCCATTTTTCACCTTCTGTGATATTGAATTTGTACTGTAAATGAGGTTCTTGTAAACAGAGCCGTCCCAAACTTTGGGGTGGCTGTGTCTTTTTGATTTTAATTTCCCTAAGCTATAGGACCATAAGTGGAAGTGCCCTAGGCTCTGTTGCTTTGTTTTTTAGATGTTTCAGGAAACACCATACACTTCTCCAGAGTGGCTGTTGGCAATTTACATCCCGCCCATCAGCATAACAAGGCTCCCAGTTCTCCATGGCCTGTCCGGCCTTTCTGGATTTTACACTTTTTTCAGATGGCCCTTTTGACCGGGGGGCAGTGAGACTTCATTGTAGTGCAGATTTCCTTTGCAAGCTTGCTTGGTTGGCCAAAAAGGGCGTATGCGTTTTTTCCTGAATATATTCAGGAAAAAACACATACGCCCTTTTTGGCCAAGTGCATCATTGTGGACGTTCTGCCTCTTTTCGTATGCTTTACATGCAATTCCAGTCTACCTCCTGAAATCGGTTTCCTGCAATTCTGCCCCGCTTTCAAGTCCTCTTGGCAGCCTTACTTCAATATATTTTTGGACGATAGCTGTCATTTTTAACTCTGCAGGTTTGTGAATTACAGTGCCCCTGAGCTCCTTTCTTCAACTCGCTTTCTTGTGAGCTGGCTGCAACACCGCAGGATTGCTTCAGGCCCTAGTGTGGTTCCGGCATGGCACGCTGAGCCTTTGGTTAATTCCTCTTCCTGGTGGGAAATGAGAGTTACATTTGCCCGTCCAGACACCTCCAGCTAGTCTCTCATTGGTTCTCCCTATTCCTGTTCATTTTCCGCAGAAATTGCAAACTGGGCCAAACAGGAGGTTAAAGGCACTGACTCTCCAAGTGGGGAGAGTTTTAGTAAAGCGTCTGGAATGTTGCACCCAAGTACCAGCGGAGAAAATCTGAGACACATTTGAACACGTTTCCCGATCACATGGTGGATCATACTCTGGGTTCCACATGCATGTTTTAGCTGAAGGAAGAATCCCTTAAACCTGGAGAGTTGAGACCCATGGAATGGCTAGCATGCAATATGACTTCAAAGGGTCTGCATTTGCTCATCAAACCTCACCAATCCTATCACTGCTGTGTTTATTCCGCTGTACACATGCTTGATTCTCTTTTGGAGACATATAAATCCATAGGTTTTAAGATTATTACTAGTCAGGTATATTCTTAGGCGATTAATATGGGGTGTAGAGTCCACTTCGTTGAGCAAGGAGTAGCTCTTGTCTATTACATATTTGGCTTATGGAATGGTATCTGTGCTAATTTCAATCTCTGGTTTTATGCAGAACCCCAACTCACCTTTCCCCTTAAGCAAGCATAAGTTGGTTTTCTACATTTGAGACCGTGTTCTGTTTTGTAATTCAGTTTCTGTGTAGCCAAGTTTTCATTCCGTGTAGTAGTGATATCTTATGATGTTTCTTTTTCTGTGTGACTTATCTCACTTAGAATCATCGTACCTGAATCCACTCATTATGCTGCTACGGGCCTGATGATATAGATTTCATTACTGAGTGATATTGCATTGTACGTAAGTACCACAACTTCTTTATCCATTTTTCGCTTTCTGTGATATTGAACTTGTACCGTAAACGAGGATCTTGTAAACAGAGCCGTCCCAAACTTTGGGGTGGCTGTGTCTTTTTGATTTTAATTTCCCTAAGCTATAGGACCATAAGTGGAAGTGCCCTAGGCTCTGTTGCTTTGTTTTTTAGATGTTTCAGGAAACACCATACACTTCTCCAGAGTGGCTGTTGGCAA
The DNA here is from genome assembly GCF_039906515.1 of Pseudorca crassidens. Classification (NCBI taxonomy): domain Eukaryota; kingdom Metazoa; phylum Chordata; class Mammalia; order Artiodactyla; family Delphinidae; genus Pseudorca; species Pseudorca crassidens. The sequence goes on from NC_090296.1 coordinate 166,512,186, forward strand.
TTTACATCCCGCCCATCAGCATAACAAGGCTCCCAGTTCTCCATGGCCTGTCCGGCCTTTCTGGATTTTACACTTTTTTCAGATGGCCCTTTTGACCGGGGGGCAGTGAGACTTCATTGTAGTGCAGATTTCCTTTGCAAGCTTGCTTGGTTGGCCAAAAAGGGCGTATGCGTTTTTTCCTGAATATATTCAGGAAAAAACACATACGCCCTTTTTGGCCAAGTGCATCATTGTGGACGTTCTGCCTCTTTTCGTATGCTTTACATGCAATTCCAGTCTACCTCCTGAAATCGGTTTCCTGCAATTCTGCCCCGCTTTCAAGTCCTCTTGGCAGCCTTACTTCAATATATTTTTGGACGATAGCTGTCATTTTTAACTCTGCAGGTTTGTGAATTACAGTGCCCCTGAGCTCCTTTCTTCAACTCGCTTTCTTGTGAGCTGGCTGCAACACCGCAGGATTGCTTCAGGCCCTAGTGTGGTTCCGGCATGGCACGCTGAGCCTTTGGTTAATTCCTCTTCCTGGTGGGAAATGAGAGTTACATTTGCCCGTCCAGACACCTCCAGCTAGTCTCTCATTGGTTCTCCCTATTCCTGTTCATTTTCCGCAGAAATTGCAAACTGGGCCAAACAGGAGGTTAAAGGCACTGACTCTCCAAGTGGGGAGAGTTTTAGTAAAGCGTCTGGAATGTTGCACCCAAGTACCAGCGGAGAAAATCTGAGACACATTTGAACACGTTTCCCGATCACACGGTGGATCATACTCTGGGTTCCACATGCATGTTTTAGCTGAAGGAAGAATCCCTTAAACCTGGAGAGTTGAGACCCATGGAATGGCTAGCATGCAATATGACTTCAAAGGGTCTGCATTTGCTCATCAAACCTCACCAATCCTATCACTGCTGCGTTTATGCCGCTGTACACATGCTTGATTCTCTTTTGGAGACATATAAATCCATAGGTTTTAAGATTATTACTAGTCAGGTATATTCTTAGGCGATTAATATGGTGTGTAGAGTCCACTTCGTTGAGCAAGGAGTAGCTCTTGTCTATTACATATTTGGCTTATGGAATGGTATCTGTGCTAATTTCAATCTCTGGTTTTATGCAGAACCCCAACTCACCTTTCCCCTTAAGCAAGCATAAGTTGGTTTTCTACATTTGAGACCGTGTTCTGTTTTGTAATTCAGTTTCTGTGTAGCCAAGTTTTCATTCCGTGTAGTAGTGATATCTTATGATGTTTCTTTTTCTGTGTGACTTATCTCACTTAGAATCATCGTACCTGAATCCACTCATTATGCTGCTACGGGCCTGATGATATAGATTTCATTGCTGAGTGATATTGCATTGTACGTAAGTACCACAAATTCTTTATCCATTTTTCACCTTCTGTGATATTGAATTTGTACTGTAAATGAGGTTCTTGTAAACAGAGCCGTCCCAAACTTTGGGGTGGCTGTGTCTTTTTGATTTTAATTTCCCTAAGCTATAGGACCATAAGTGGAAGTGCCCTAGGCTCTGTTGCTTTGTTTTTTAGATGTTTCAGGAAACACCATACACTTCTCCAGAGTGGCTGTTGGCAATTTACATCCCGCCCATCAGCATAACAAGGCTCCCAGTTCTCCATGGCCTGTCCGGCCTTTCTGGATTTTACACTTTTTTCAGATGGCCCTTTTGACCGGGGGGCAGTGAGACTTCATTGTAGTGCAGATTTCCTTTGCAAGCTTGCTTGGTTGGCCAAAAAGGGCGTATGCGTTTTTTCCTGAATATATTCAGGAAAAAACACATACGCCCTTTTTGGCCAAGTGCATCATTGTGGACGTTCTGCCTCTTTTCGTATGCTTTACATGCAATTCCAGTCTACCTCCTGAAATCGGTTTCCTGCAATTCTGCCCCGCTTTCAAGTCCTCTTGGCAGCCTTACTTCAATATATTTTTGGACGATAGCTGTCATTTTTAACTCTGCAGGTTTGTGAATTACAGTGCCCCTGAGCTCCTTTCTTCAACTCGCTTTCTTGTGAGCTGGCTGCAACACCGCAGGATTGCTTCAGGCCCTAGTGTGGTTCCGGCATGGCACGCTGAGCCTTTGGTTAATTCCTCTTCCTGGTGGGAAATGAGAGTTACATTTGCCCGTCCAGACACCTCCAGCTAGTCTCTCATTGGTTCTCCCTATTCCTGTTCATTTTCCGCAGAAATTGCAAACTGGGCCAAACAGGAGGTTAAAGGCACTGACTCTCCAAGTGGGGAGAGTTTTAGTAAAGCGTCTGGAATGTTGCACCCAAGTACCAGCGGAGAAAATCTGAGACACATTTGAACACGTTTCCCGATCACATGGTGGATCATACTCTGGGTTCCACATGCATGTTTTAGCTGAAGGAAGAATCCCTTAAACCTGGAGAGTTGAGACCCATGGAATGGCTAGCATGCAATATGACTTCAAAGGGTCTGCATTTGCTCATCAAACCTCACCAATCCTATCACTGCTGTGTTTATTCCGCTGTACACATGCTTGATTCTCTTTTGGAGACATATAAATCCATAGGTTTTAAGATTATTACTAGTCAGGTATATTCTTAGGCGATTAATATGGGGTGTAGAGTCCACTTCGTTGAGCAAGGAGTAGCTCTTGTCTATTACATATTTGGCTTATGGAATGGTATCTGTGCTAATTTCAATCTCTGGTTTTATGCAGAACCCCAACTCACCTTTCCCCTTAAGCAAGCATAAGTTGGTTTTCTACATTTGAGACCGTGTTCTGTTTTGTAATTCAGTTTCTGTGTAGCCAAGTTTTCATTCCGTGTAGTAGTGATATCTTATGATGTTTCTTTTTCTGTGTGACTTATCTCACTTAGAATCATCGTACCTGAATCCACTCATTATGCTGCTACGGGCCTGATGATATAGATTTCATTACTGAGTGATATTGCATTGTACGTAAGTACCACAACTTCTTTATCCATTTTTCGCTTTCTGTGATATTGAACTTGTACCGTAAACGAGGATCTTGTAAACAGAGCCGTCCCAAACTTTGGGGTGGCTGTGTCTTTTTGATTTTAATTTCCCTAAGCTATAGGACCATAAGTGGAAGTGCCCTAGGCTCTGTTGCTTTGTTTTTTAGATGTTTCAGGAAACACCATACACTTCTCCAGAGTGGCTGTTGGCAATTTACATCCCGCCCATCAGCATAACAAGGCTCCCAGTTCTCCATGGCCTGTCCTGCCTTTCTGGATTTTACACTTTTTTCAGATGGCCCTTTTGACCGGGGGGCAGTGAGACTTCATTGTAGTGCAGATTTCCTTTGCAAGCTTGCTTGGTTGGCCAAAAAGGGCGTATGCGTTTTTTCCTGAATATATTCAGGAAAAAACGCATACGCCCTTTTTGGCCAAGTGCATCATTGTGGACATTCTGTCTCTTTTCCTATGCTTTACATGCAATTCCAGTCTACCTCCTGAAATCGGATTCCTTCAATTCTGCCCCGCTTTCGAGTCCTCTTGGCAGCCTTACTTCAATATATTTTTGGACGATAGCTGTCATTTATAACTCTGCAGGTTTGTGAATTACAGTGCCCCTGAGCTCCTTTCTTCAACTCGCTTTCTTGTGAGCTGGCCGCAACACCGCAGGATTGCTTCAGGCCCTAGTGTGGTTCCGGCATGGCACGCTGAGCCTTTGGTTAATTCCTCTTCCTGGTGGGAAATGAGAGTTAAATTTGCCCATCCAGACACCTCCAGCTAGTCTCTCATTGGTTCTCCCTATTCCTGTTCATTTTCCGCAGAAATTGCAAACTGGGCCAAACAGGAGGTTAAAGGCACTGACTCTCCAAGTGGGGAGAGTGTTAGTAAAGCGTCTGGAATGTTGCACCCGAGTACCAGGGGACAAAAACTGAGACACATTTGAACACGTTTCCCGATCACACGGTTGATCATACTCTGGGTTCCACATGCATGTTTTAGCTGAAGGAAGAATCCCTTAAACCTGGAGAGTTGAGACCCATGGAATGGCTACCATGCAATATGACTTCAAAGGGTCTGCATTTGCTCATCAAACCTCACCAATCCTATCACTGCTGCATTTATGCCGCTGTACACATGCTTGATTCTCTTTTGGAGACATATAAATCCATAGGTTTTAAGATTATTACTAGTCAGGTATATTCTTAGGCGATTAATATGGGGTGTAGAGTCCACTTCGTTGAGCAAGGAGTAGCTCTTGTCTATTACATGTTTGGCTTATGGAATGGTATCTGTGCTAATTTCAATCTCTGGTTTTATGCAGAACCCCAACTCACCTTTCCCCTTAAGCAAGCATAAGTTGGTTTTCTACATTTGAGACCGTGTTCTGTTTTGTAATTCAGTTTCTGTGTAGCCAAGTTTACATTCCGTTTAGTCGTGATATCTTATGATGTTTCTTTTTCTGTGTGACTTATCTCACTTAGAATCATCGTACCTGAATCCACTCATTATGCTGCTACGGGCCTGATGATATAGATTTCATTGCTGAGTGATATTGCATTGTACGTAAGTACCACAAATTCTTTATCCATTTTTCACCTTCTGTGATATTGAATTTGTACTGTAAACGAGATTCTTGTAAACAGAGCCGGCCCAAACTTTGGGGTGGCTGTGTCTTTTTGATTTTAATTTCCCTAAGCTATAGGACCATAAGTGGAAGTGCCCTAGGCTCTGTTGCTTTGTTTTTTAGATGTTTCAGGAAACACCATACACTTCTCCAGAGTGGCTGTTGGCAATTTACATCCCGCCCATCAGCATAACAAGGCTCCCAGTTCTCCATGGCCTGTCCTGCCTTTCTGGATTTTACACTTTTTTCAGATGGCCCTTTTGACCGGGGGGCAGTGAGACTTCATGGTAGTGCAGATTTCCTTTGCAAGCTTGCTTGGTTGGCCAAAAAGGGCGTATGCGTTTTTTCCTGAATATATTCAGGAAAAAATGCATACGCCCTTTTTGGCCAAGTGCATCATTGTGGACGTTCTGCCTCTTTTCCTATGCTTTACATGCAATTCCAGTCTACCTCCTGAAATCGGTTTCCTGCAATCCTGCCCCGCTTTCAAGTCCTCTTGGCAGCCTTACTTGAATATATTTTTGGACGATAGCTGTCATTTTTAACTCTGCATGTTTGTGAATTACAGTGCCCCTGAGCTCCTTTCTTCAACTCACTTTCTTGTGAGCTGGCCGCAACACTGCAGGATTGCTTCAGGCCCTAGTGTGGTTCCGGCATGGCACGCTGAGCCTTTGGTTAATTCCACTTCCTGGTGGGAAATGAGAGTTAAATTTGCCCATCCAGACACCTCCAGCTAGTCTCTCATTGGTTCTCCCTATTCCTGTTCATTTTCCACAGAAATTGCAAACTGGGCCAAACAGGAGTTTAAAGGCACTGACTCTCCAAGTGGGGAGAGTGTTAGTAAAGCGTCTGGAATGTTGCACCCGAGTACCAGGGGACAAAAACTGAGACACATTTGAACACGTTTCCCGATCACACGGTGGATCATACTCTGGGTTCCACATGCATGTTTTAGCTGAAGGAAGAATCCCTTAAACCTGGAGAGTTGAGACCCATGGAATGGCTACCATGCAATATGACTTCAAAGGGTCTGCATTTGCTCATCAAACCTCACCAATCCTATCACTGCTGCGTTTATGCCGCTGTACACATGCTTGATTCTCTTTTGGAGACATATAAATCCATAGGTTTCAAGATTCTTACTAGTCAGGTATATTCTTAGACGTTTAATATGGGGTGTAGAGTCCACTTCGTTGAGCAAGGAGTAGCTCTTGTCTATTACATATTTGGCTTATGGAACGGTATCTGTGCTAATTTCAATCTCTGGTTTTATGCAGCACCCCAACTCACCTTTCCCCTTAAGCAAGCATAAGTTGGTTTTCTACATTTGAGACCGTGTTCTGTTTTGTAATTCAGTTTCTGTGTAGCCAAGTTTACATTCCGTGTAGTAGTGATATCTTATGATGTTTCTTTTTCTGTGTGACTTATCTCACTTAGAATCATCGTACCTGAATCCACTCATTATGCTGCTACGGGCCTGATGATATAGATTTCATTGCTGAGTGATATTGCATTGTACGTAAGTACCACAAATTCTTTATCCATTTTTCACCTTCTGTGATATTGAATTTGTACCGTAAATGAGGTTCTTGTAAACAGAGCCGTCCCAAACTTTGGGGTGGCTGTGTCTTTTTGATTTTAATTTCCCTAAGCTATAGGACCATAAGTGGAAGTGCCCTAGGCTCTGTTGCTTTGTTTTTTAGATGTTTCAGGAAACACCATACACTTCTCCAGAGTGGCTGTTGGCAATTTACATCCCGCCCATCAGCATAACAAGGCTCCCAGTTCTCCATGGCCTGTCCTGCCTTTCTGGATTTTATACTTTTTTCAGATGGCCCTTTTGACCGGGGGGCAGTGAGACTTCATTGTACTGCAGATTTCCTTTGCAAGCTTGCTTGGTTGGCCAAAAAGTGCGTATGCGTTTTTTCCTGAATATATTCAGGAAAAAACGCATATGCCCTTTTTGGCCAAGTGCATCATTGTGGACGTTCTGCCTCTTTTCCTATGCTTTACATGCAATTCCAGTCTACCTCCTGAAATCGGTTTCCTGCAATTCTGCCCCGCTTTCAAGTCCTCTTGGCAGCCTTACTTCAATATATTTTTGGACGATAGCTGTCATTTATAACTCTGCAGGTTTGTGAATTACAGTGCCCCTGAGCTCCTTTCTTCAACTCGCTTTCTTGTGAGCTGGCCGCAACACCGCAGGATTGCTTCAGGCCCTAGTGTGGTTCCGGCATGGCACGCTGAGCCTTTGGTTAATTCCTCTTCCTGGTGGGAAATGAGAGTTACATTTGCCCATCCAGACACCTCCAGCTAGTCTCTCATTTGTTCTCCCTATTCCTCTTCATTTTCCGCAGAAATTGCAAACTGGGCCAAACAGGAGGTTAAAGGCACTGACTCTCCAAGTGGGGAGAGTTTTAGTAAAGCGTCTGGAATGTTGCACCCAAGTACCAGCGGAGAAAATCTGAGACACATTTGAACACGTTTCCCGATCACACGGTGGATCATACTCTGGGTTCCACATGCATGTTTTAGCTGAAGGAAGAATCCCTTAAACCTGGAGAGTTGAGACCCATGGAATGGCTAGCATGCAATATGACTTCAAAGGGTCTGCATTTGCTCATCAAACCTCACCAATCCTATCACTGCTGCGTTTATGCCGCTGTACACATGCTTGATTCTCTTTTGGAGACATATAAATCCATAGGTTTTAAGATTATTACTAGTCAGGTATATTCTTAGGCGATTAATATGGTGTGTAGAGTCCACTTCGTTGAGCAAGGAGTAGCTCTTGTCTATTACATATTTGGCTTATGGAATGGTATCTGTGCTAATTTCAATCTCTGGTTTTATGCAGAACCCCAACTCACCTTTCCCCTTAAGCAAGCATAAGTTGGTTTTCTACATTTGAGACCGTGTTCTGTTTTGTAATTCAGTTTCTGTGTAGCCAAGTTTTCATTCCGTGTAGTAGTGATATCTTATGATGTTTCTTTTTCTGTGTGACTTATCTCACTTAGAATCATCGTACCTGAATCCACTCATTATGCTGCTACGGGCCTGATGATATAGATTTCATTGCTGAGTGATATTGCATTGTACGTAAGTACCACAAATTCTTTATCCATTTTTCACCTTCTGTGATATTGAATTTGTACTGTAAATGAGGTTCTTGTAAACAGAGCCGTCCCAAACTTTGGGGTGGCTGTGTCTTTTTGATTTTAATTTCCCTAAGCTATAGGACCATAAGTGGAAGTGCCCTAGGCTCTGTTGCTTTGTTTTTTAGATGTTTCAGGAAACACCATACACTTCTCCAGAGTGGCTGTTGGCAATTTACATCCCGCCCATCAGCATAACAAGGCTCCCAGTTCTCCATGGCCTGTCCGGCCTTTCTGGATTTTACACTTTTTTCAGATGGCCCTTTTGACCGGGGGGCAGTGAGACTTCATTGTAGTGCAGATTTCCTTTGCAAGCTTGCTTGGTTGGCCAAAAAGGGCGTATGCGTTTTTTCCTGAATATATTCAGGAAAAAACACATACGCCCTTTTTGGCCAAGTGCATCATTGTGGACGTTCTGCCTCTTTTCGTATGCTTTACATGCAATTCCAGTCTACCTCCTGAAATCGGTTTCCTGCAATTCTGCCCCGCTTTCAAGTCCTCTTGGCAGCCTTACTTCAATATATTTTTGGACGATAGCTGTCATTTTTAACTCTGCAGGTTTGTGAATTACAGTGCCCCTGAGCTCCTTTCTTCAACTCGCTTTCTTGTGAGCTGGCCGCAACACCGCAGGATTGCTTCAGGCCCTAGTGTGGTTCCGGCATGGCACGCTGAGCCTTTGGTTAATTCCTCTTCCTGGTGGGAAATGAGAGTTACATTTGCCCGTCCAGACACCTCCAGCTAGTCTCTCATTGGTTCTCCCTATTCCTGTTCATTTTCCGCAGAAATTGCAAACTGGGCCAAACAGGAGGTTAAAGGCACTGACTCTCCAAGTGGGGAGAGTTTTAGTAAAGCGTCTGGAATGTTGCACCCAAGTACCAGCGGAGAAAATCTGAGACACATTTGAACACGTTTCCCGATCACATGGTGGATCATACTCTGGGTTCCACATGCATGTTTTAGCTGAAGGAAGAATCCCTTAAACCTGGAGAGTTGAGACCCATGGAATGGCTAGCATGCAATATGACTTCAAAGGGTCTGCATTTGCTCATCAAACCTCACCAATCCTATCACTGCTGTGTTTATGCCGCTGTACACATGCTTGATTCTCTTTTGGAGACATATAAATCCATAGGTTTTAAGATTATTACTAGTCAGGTATATTCTTAGGCGATTAATATGGGGTGTAGTGTCCACTTCGTTGAGCAAGGAGTAGCTCTTGTCTATTACATATTTGGCTTATGGAATGGTATCTGTGCTAATTTCAATCTCTGGTTTTATGCAGAACCCCAACTCACCTTTCCCCTTAAGCAAGCATAAGTTGGTTTTCTACATTTGAGACCGTGTTCTGTTTTGTAATTCAGTTTCTGTGTAGCCAAGTTTTCATTCCGTGTAGTAGTGATATCTTATGATGTTTCTTTTTCTGTGTGACTTATCTCACTTAGAATCATCGTACCTGAATCCACTCATTATGCTGCTACGGGCCTGATGATATAGATTTCATTACTGAGTGATATTGCATTGTACGTAAGTACCACAAATTCTTTATCCATTTTTCACCTTCTGTGATATTGAATTTGTACTGTAAATGAGGTTCTTGTAAACAGAGCCATCCCAAACTTTGGGGTGGCTGTGTCTTTTTGATTTTAATTTCCCTAAGCTATAGGACCATAAGTGGAAGTGCCCTAGGCTCTGTTGCTTTGTTTTTTAGATGTTTCAGGAAACACCATACACTTCTCCAGAGTGGCTGTTGGCAATTTACATCCCGCCCATCAGCATAACAAGGCTCCCAGTTCTCCATGGCCTGTCCGGGCTTTCTGGATTTTAAACTTTTTTCAGATGGCCCTTTTGACTGGGGGGCAGTGAGACTTCATTGTACTGCAGATTTCCTTTGCAAGCTTGCTTGGTTGGCCAAAAAGGGCGTATGCGTTTTTTCCTGAATATATTCAGGAAAAAACGCATACGCCCTTTTTGGCCAAGTGCATCATTGTGGACGTTCTGCCTCTTTTCCTATGCTTTACATGCAATTCCAGTCTACCTCCTGAAATCGGTTTCCTGCAATTCTGCCCCGCTTTCAAGTCCTCTTGGCAGCCTTACTTCAATATATTTTTGGACGATAGTTGTCATTTATAACTCTGCAGGTTTGTGAATTACAGTGCCCCTGAGCTCCTTTCTTCAACTCGCTTTCTTGTGAGCTGGCCGCAACACCGCAGGATTGCTTCAGGCCCTAGTGTGGTTCCGGCATGGCACGCTGAGCCTTTGGTTAATTCCTCTTCCTGGTGGGAAATGAGAGTTAAATTTGCCCGTCCAGACACCTCCAGCTAGTCTCTCACTGGTTCTCCCTATTCCTGTTCATCTTCCGCAAATATTGCAAACTGGGCCAAACAGGAGGTTAAAGGCACTGACTCTCCAAGTGGGGAGAGTGTTAGTAAAGCGTCTGGAATGTTGCACCCGAGTACCAGGGGACAAAACCTGAGACACATTTGAACACGTTTCCCGATCACATGGTGGATCATACTCTGGGTTCCACATGCATGTTTTAGCTGAAGGAAGAATCCCTTAAACCTGGAGAGTTGAGACCCATGGAATGGGTACCATGCAATATGACTTCAAAGGTTCTGCATTTGCTCACCGAACCTCACCAATCCTATCACTGCTGCATTTATGCCGCTGTAGACACGCTTGATTCTCTTTCGGAGACATATAAATCCATAGATTTTAAGATTCTTCCTAGTCAGGTATATTCTTAGACGTTTAATATGGGGTGTTGAGTCCTCTTCGTTGAGCAAGGAGTAGCTCTTGTCTATTACATGTTTGGCTTATGGAATGGTATCTGTGCTAATTTCAATCTCTGGTTTTATGCAGAACCCCAACTCACCTTTCCCCTTAAGCAAGCATAAGTTGGTTTTCTACATTTGAGACCGTGTTCTGTTTTGTAATTCAGTTTCTGTGTAGCCAAGTTTTCATTCCGTGTAGTAGTGATATCTTATGATGTTTCTTTTTCTGTGTGACTTATCTCACTTAGAATCATCGTACCTGAATCCACTCATTATGCTGCTACGGGCCTGATGATATAGATTTCATTGCTGAGTGATATTGCATTGTACGTAAGTACCACAAATTCTTTATCCATTTTTCACCTTCTGTGATATTGAATTTGTACTGTAAATGAGGTTCTTGTAAACAGAGCCGTCCCAAACTTTGGGGTGGCTGTGTCTTTTTGATTTTAATTTCCCTAAGCTATAGGACCATAAGTGGAAGTGCCCTAGGCTCTGTTGCTTTGTTTTTTAGATGTTTCAGGAAACACCATACACTTCTCCAGAGTGGCTGTTGGCAATTTACATCCCGCCCATCAGCATAACAAGGCTCCCAGTTCTCCATGGCCTGTCCGGCCTTTCTGGATTTTACACTTTTTTCAGATGGCCCTTTTGACCGGGGGGCAGTGAGACTTCATTGTAGTGCAGATTTCCTTTGCAAGCTTGCTTGGTTGGCCAAAAAGGGCGTATGCGTTTTTTCCTGAATATATTCAGGAAAAAACACATACGCCCTTTTTGGCCAAGTGCATCATTGTGGACGTTCTGCCTCTTTTCGTATGCTTTACATGCAATTCCAGTCTACCTCCTGAAATCGGTTTCCTGCAATTCTGCCCCGCATTCAAGTCCTCTTGGCAGCCTTACTTCAATATATTTTTGGACGATAGCTGTCATTTTTAACTCTGCAGGTTTGTGAATTACAGTGCCCCTGAGCTCCTTTCTTCAACTCGCTTTCTTGTGAGCTGGCCGCAACACCGCAGGATTGCTTCAGGCCCTAGTGTGGTTCCGGCATGGCACGCTGAGCCTTTGGTTAATTCCTCTTCCTGGTGGGAAATGAGAGTTACATTTGCCCGTCCAGACACCTCCAGCTAGTCTCTCATTGGTTCTCCCTATTTCTGTTCATTTTCCGCAGAAATTGCAAACTGGGCCAAACAGGAGGTTAAAGGCACTGACTCTCCAAGTGGGGAGAGTTTTAGTAAAGCGTCTGGAATGTTGCACCCAAGTACCAGCGGAGAAAATCTGAGACACATTTGAACACGTTTCCCGATCACATGGTGGATCATACTCTGGGTTCCACATGCATGTTTTAGCTGAAGGAAGAATCCCTTAAACCTGGAGAGTTGAGACCCATGGAATGGCTAGCATGCAATATGACTTCAAAGGGTCTGCATTTGCTCATCAAACCTCACCAATCCTATCACTGCTGTGTTTATTCCGCTGTACACATGCTTGATTCTCTTTTGGAGACATATAAATCCATAGGTTTTAAGATTATTACTAGTCAGGTATATTCTTAGGCGATTAATATGGGGTGTAGAGTCCACTTCGTTGAGCAAGGAGTAGCTCTTGTCTATTACATATTTGGCTTATGGAATGGTATCTGTGCTAATTTCAATCTCTGGTTTTATGCAGAACCCCAACTCACCTTTCCCCTTAAGCAAGCATAAGTTGGTTTTCTACATTTGAGACCGTGTTCTGTTTTGTAATTCAGTTTCTGTGTAGCCAAGTTTTCATTCCGTGTAGTAGTGATATCTTATGATGTTTCTTTTTCTGTGTGACTTATCTCACTTAGAATCATCGTACCTGAATCCACTCATTATGCTGCTACGGGCCTGATGATATAGATTTCATTACTGAGTGATATTGCATTGTACGTAAGTACCACAACTTCTTTATCCATTTTTCGCTTTCTGTGATATTGAACTTGTACCGTAAACGAGGATCTTGTAAACAGAGCCGTCCCAAACTTTGGGGTGGCTGTGTCTTTTTGATTTTAATTTCCCTAAGCTATAGGACCATAAGTGGAAGTGCCCTAGGCTCTGTTGCTTTGTTTTTTAGATGTTTCAGGAAACACCATACACTTCTCCAGAGTGGCTGTTGGCAATTTACATCCCGCCCATCAGCATAACAAGGCTCCCAGTTCTCCATGGCCTGTCCTGCCTTTCTGGATTTTACACTTTTTTCAGATGGCCCTTTTGACTGGGGGGCAGTGAGACTTCATTGTAGTGCAGATTTCCTTTGCAAGCTTGCTTGGTTGGCCAAAAAGGGCGTATGCGTTTTTTCCTGAATATATTCAGGAAAAAACGCATACGCCCTTTTTGGCCAAGTGCATCATTGTGGACATTCTGTCTCTTTTCCTATGCTTTACATGCAATTCCAGTCTACCTCCTGAAATCGGATTCCTTCAATTCTGCCCCGCTTTCGAGTCCTCTTGGCAGCCTTACTTCAATATATTTTTGGACGATAGCTGTCATTTATAACTCTGCAGGTTTGTGAATTACAGTGCCCCTGAGCTCCTTTCTTCAACTCGCTTTCTTGTGAGCTGGCCGCAACACCGCAGGATTGCTTCAGGCCCTAGTGTGGTTCCGGCATGGCACGCTGAGCCTTTGGTTAATTCCTCTTCCTGGTGGGAAATGAGAGTTAAATTTGCCCATCCAGACACCTCCAGCTAGTCTCTCATTGGTTCTCCCTATTCCTGTTCATTTTCCGCAGAAATTGCAAACTGGGCCAAACAGGAGGTTAAAGGCACTGACTCTCCAAGTGGGGAGAGTGTTAGTAAAGCGTCTGGAATGTTGCACCCGAGTACCAGGGGACAAAAACTGAGACACATTTGAACACGTTTCCCGATCACACGGTTGATCATACTCTGGGTTCCACATGCATGTTTTAGCTGAAGGAAGAATCCCTTAAACCTGGAGAGTTGAGACCCATGGAATGGCTACCATGCAATATGACTTCAAAGGGTCTGCATTTGCTCATCAAACCTCACCAATCCTATCACTGCTGCATTTATGCCGCTGTACACATGCTTGATTCTCTTTTGGAGACATATAAATCCATAGGTTTTAAGATTATTACTAGTCAGGTATATTCTTAGGCGATTAATATGGGGTGTAGAGTCCACTTCGTTGAGCAAGGAGTAGCTCTTGTCTATTACATGTTTGGCTTATGGAATGGTATCTGTGCTAATTTCAATCTCTGGTTTTATGCAGAACCCCAACTCACCTTTCCCCTTAAGCAAGCATAAGTTGGTTTTCTACATTTGAGACCGTGTTCTGTTTTGTAATTCAGTTTCTGTGTAGCCAAGTTTACATTCCGTGTAGTCGTGATATCTTATGATGTTTCTTTTTCTGTGTGACTTATCTCACTTAGAATCATCGTACCTGAATCCACTCATTATGCTGCTACGGGCCTGATGATATAGATTTCATTGCTGAGTGATATTGCATTGTACGTAAGTACCACAAATTCTTTATCCATTTTTCACCTTCTGTGATATTGAATTTGTACTGTAAACGAGATTCTTGTAAACAGAGCCGTCCCAAACTTTGGGGTGGCTGTGTCTTTTTGATTTTAATTTCCCTAAGCTATAGGACCATAAGTGGAAGTGCCCTAGGCTCTGTTGCTTTGTTTTTTAGATGTTTCAGGAAACACCATACACTTCTCCAGAGTGGCTGTTGGCAATTTACATCCCGCCCATCAGCATAACAAGGCTCCCAGTTCTCCATGGCCTGTCCTGCCTTTCTGGATTTTACACTTTTTTCAGATGGCCCTTTTGACTGGGGGGCAGTGAGACTTCATTGTAGTGCAGATTTCCTTTGCAAGCTTGCTTGGTTGGCCAAAAAGGGCGTATGCGTTTTTTCCTGAATATATTCAGGAAAAAACGCATACGCCCTTTTTGGCCAAGTGCATCATTGTGGACATTCTGTCTCTTTTCCTATGCTTTACATGCAATTCCAGTCTACCTCCTGAAATCGGATTCCTTCAATTCTGCCCCGCTTTCGAGTCCTCTTGGCAGCCTTACTTCAATATATTTTTGGACGATAGCTGTCATTTATAACTCTGCAGGTTTGTGAATTACAGTGCCCCTGAGCTCCTTTCTTCAACTCGCTTTCTTGTGAGCTGGCCGCAACACCGCAGGATTGCTTCAGGCCCTAGTGTGGTTCCGGCATGGCACGCTGAGCCTTTGGTTAATTCCTCTTCCTGGTGGGAAATGAGAGTTAAATTTGCCCATCCAGACACCTCCAGCTAGTCTCTCATTGGTTCTCCCTATTCCTGTTCATTTTCCGCAGAAATTGCAAACTGGGCCAAACAGGAGGTTAAAGGCACTGACTCTCCAAGTGGGGAGAGTGTTAGTAAAGCGTCTGGAATGTTGCACCCGAGTACCAGGGGACAAAAACTGAGACACATTTGAACACGTTTCCCGATCACACGGTTGATCATACTCTGGGTTCCACATGCATGTTTTAGCTGAAGGAAGAATCCCTTAAACCTGGAGAGTTGAGACCCATGGAATGGCTACCATGCAATATGACTTCAAAGGGTCTGCATTTGCTCATCAAACCTCACCAATCCTATCACTGCTGCGTTTATGCCGCTGTACACATGCTTGATTCTCTTTTGGAGACATATAAATCCATAGGTTTTAAGATTATTACTAGTCAGGTATATTCTTAGGCGATTAATATGGGGTGTAGAGTCCACTTCGTTGAGCAAGGAGTAGCTCTTGTCTATTACATGTTTGGCTTATGGAATGGTATCTGTGCTAATTTCAATCTCTGGTTTTATGCAGAACCCCAACTCACCTTTCCCCTTAAGCAAGCATAAGTTGGTTTTCTACATTTGAGACCGTGTTCTGTTTTGTAATTCAGTTTCTGTGTAGCCAAGTTTACATTCCGTGTAGTAGTGATATCTTATGATGTTTCTTTTTCTGTGTGACTTATCTCACTTAGAATCATCGTACCTGAATACACTCATTATGCTGCTACGGGCCTGATGATATAGATTTCATTGCTGAGTGATATTGCATTGTACATAAGTACCACAAATTCTTTATCCATTTTTCACCTTCTGTGATATTGAATTTGTACTGTAAATGAGGTTCTTGTAAACAGAGCCGTCCCAAACTTTGGGGTGGCTGTGTCTTTTTGATTTTAATTTCCCTAAGCTATAGGACCATAAGTGGAAGTGCCCTAGGCTCTGTTGCTTTGTTTTTTAGATGTTTCAGGAAACACCATACACTTCTCCAGAGTGGCTGTTGGCAATTTACATCCCGCCCATCAGCATAACAAGGCTCCCAGTTCTCCATGGCCTGTCCTGCCTTTCTGGATTTTACACTTTTTTCAGATGGCCCTTTTGACCGGGGGGCAGTGAGACTTCATGGTAGTGCAGATTTCCTTTGCAAGCTTGCTTGGTTGGCCAAAAAGGGCGTATGCGTTTTTTCCTGAATATATTCAGGAAAAAACGCATACGCCCTTTTTGGCCAAGTGCATCATTGTGGACGTTCTGCCTCTTTTCCTATGCTTTACATGCAATTCCAGTCTACCTCCTGAAATCGGTTTCCTGCAATCCTGCCCCGCTTTCAAGTCCTCTTGGCAGCCTTACTTCAATATATTTTTGGACGATAGCTGTCATTTTTAACTCTGCATGTTTGTGAATTACAGTGCCCCTGAGCTCCTTTCTTCAACTCACTTTCTTGTGAGCTGGCCGCAACACTGCAGGATTGCTTCAGGCCCTAGTGTGGTTCCGGCATGGCACGCTGAGCCTTTGGTTAATTCCACTTCCTGGTGGGAAATGAGAGTTAAATTTGCCCATCCAGACACCTCCAGCTAGTCTCTCATTGGTTCTCCCTATTCCTGTTCATTTTCCACAGAAATTGCAAACTGGGCCAAACAGGAGTTTAAAGGCACTGACTCTCCAAGTGGGGAGAGTGTTAGTAAAGCGTCTGGAATGTTGCACCCGAGTACCAGGGGACAAAAACTGAGACACATTTGAACACGTTTCCCGATCACACGGTGGATCATACTCTGGGTTCCACATGCATGTTTTAGCTGAAGGAAGAATCCCTTAAACCTGGAGAGTTGAGACCCATGGAATGGCTACCATGCAATATGACTTCAAAGGGTCTGCATTTGCTCATCAAACCTCACCAATCCTATCACTGCTGCGTTTATGCCGCTGTACACATGCTTGATTCTCTTTTGGAGACATATAAATCCATAGGTTTCAAGATTCTTACTAGTCAGGTATATTCTTAGACGTTTAATATGGGGTGTAGAGTCCACTTCGTTGAGCAAGGAGTAGCTCTTGTCTATTACATATTTGGCTTATGGAACGGTATCTGTGCTAATTTCAATCTCTGGTTTTATGCAGCACCCCAACTCACCTTTCCCCTTAAGCAAGCATAAGTTGGTTTTCTACATTTGAGACCGTGTTCTGTTTTGTAATTCAGTTTCTGTGTAGCCAAGTTTACATTCCGTGTAGTAGTGATATCTTATGATGTTTCTTTTTCTGTGTGACTTATCTCACTTAGAATCATCGTACCTGAATCCACTCATTATGCTGCTACGGGCCTGATGATATAGATTTCATTGCTGAGTGATATTGCATTGTACGTAAGTACCACAAATTCTTTATCCATTTTTCACCTTCTGTGATATTGAATTTGTACTGTAAATGAGGTTCTTGTAAACAGAGCCGTCCCAAACTTTGGGGTGGCTGTGTCTTTTTGATTTTAATTTCCCTAAGCTATAGGACCATAAGTGGAAGTGCCCTAGGCTCTGTTGCTTTGTTTTTTAGATGTTTCAGGAAACACCATACACTTCTCCAGAGTGGCTGTTGGCAATTTACATCCCGCCCATCAGCATAACAAGGCTCCCAGTTCTCCATGGCCTGTCCTGCCTTTCTGGATTTTATACTTTTTTCAGATGGCCCTTTTGACCGGGGGGCAGTGAGACTTCATTGTAGTGCAGATTTGCTTTGCAAGCTTGCTTGGTTGGCCAAAAAGTGCGTATGCGTTTTTTCCTGAATATATTCAGGAAAAAACGCATATGCCCTTTTTGGCCAAGTGCATCATTGTGGACGTTCTGCCTCTTTTCCTATGCTTTACATGCAATTCCAGTCTACCTCCTGAAATCGGTTTCCTGCAATTCTGCCCCGCTTTCAAGTCCTCTTGGCAGCCTTACTTCAATATATTTTTGGACGATAGCTGTCATTTATAACTCTGCAGGTTTGTGAATTACAGTGCCCCTGAGCTCCTTTCTTCAACTCGCTTTCTTGTGAGCTGGCCGCAACACCGCAGGATTGCTTCAGGCCCTAGTGTGGTTCCGGCATGGCACGCTGAGCCTTTGGTTAATTCCTCTTCCTGGTGGGAAATGAGAGTTACATTTGCCCATCCAGACACCTCCAGCTAGTCTCTCATTTGTTCTCCCTATTCCTGTTCATTTTCCGCAGAAATTGCAAACTGGGCCAAACAGGAGGTTAAAGGCACTGACTCTCCAAGTGGGGAGAGTTTTAGTAAAGCGTCTGGAATGTTGCACCCAAGTACCAGCGGAGAAAATCTGAGACACATTTGAACACGTTTCCCGATCACACGGTGGATCATACTCTGGGTTCCACATGCATGTTTTAGCTGAAGGAAGAATCCCTTAAACCTGGAGAGTTGAGACCCATGGAATGGCTAGCATGCAATATGACTTCAAAGGGTCTGCATTTGCTCATCAAACCTCACCAATCCTATCACTGCTGCGTTTATGCCGCTGTACACATGCTTGATTCTCTTTTGGAGACATATAAATCCATAGGTTTTAAGATTATTACTAGTCAGGTATATTCTTAGGCGATTAATATGGTGTGTAGAGTCCACTTCGTTGAGCAAGGAGTAGCTCTTGTCTATTACATATTTGGCTTATGGAATGGTATCTGTGCTAATTTCAATCTCTGGTTTTATGCAGAACCCCAACTCACCTTTCCCCTTAAGCAAGCATAAGTTGGTTTTCTACATTTGAGACCGTGTTCTGTTTTGTAATTCAGTTTCTGTGTAGCCAAGTTTTCATTCCGTGTAGTAGTGATATCTTATGATGTTTCTTTTTCTGTGTGACTTATCTCACTTAGAATCATCGTACCTGAATCCACTCATTATGCTGCTACGGGCCTGATGATATAGATTTCATTGCTGAGTGATATTGCATTGTACGTAAGTACCACAAATTCTTTATCCATTTTTCACCTTCTGTGATATTGAATTTGTACTGTAAATGAGGTTCTTGTAAACAGAGCCGTCCCAAACTTTGGGGTGGCTGTGTCTTTTTGATTTTAATTTCCCTAAGCTATAGGACCATAAGTGGAAGTGCCCTAGGCTCTGTTGCTTTGTTTTTTAGATGTTTCAGGAAACACCATACACTTCTCCAGAGTGGCTGTTGGCAATTTACATCCCGCCCATCAGCATAACAAGGCTCCCAGTTCTCCATGGCCTGTCCGGCCTTTCTGGATTTTACACTTTTTTCAGATGGCCCTTTTGACCGGGGGGCAGTGAGACTTCATTGTAGTGCAGATTTCCTTTGCAAGCTTGCTTGGTTGGCCAAAAAGGGCGTATGCGTTTTTTCCTGAATATATTCAGGAAAAAACTCATACGCCCTTTTTGGCCAAGTGCATCATTGTGGACGTTCTGCCTCTTTTCGTATGCTTTACATGCAATTCCAGTCTACCTCCTGAAATCGGTTTCCTGCAATTCTGCCCCGCTTTCAAGTCCTCTTGGCAGCCTTACTTCAATATATTTTTGGACGATAGCTGTCATTTTTAACTCTGCAGGTTTGTGAATTACAGTGCCCCTGAGCTCCTTTCTTCAACTCGCTTTCTTGTGAGCTGGCCGCAACACCGCAGGATTGCTTCAGGCCCTAGTGTGGTTCCGGCATGGCACGCTGAGCCTTTGGTTAATTCCTCTTCCTGGTGGGAAATGAGAGTTACATTTGCCCGTCCAGACACCTCCAGCTAGTCTCTCATTGGTTCTCCCTATTCCTGTTCATTTTCCGCAGAAATTGCAAACTGGGCCAAACAGGAGGTTAAAGGCACTGACTCTCCAAGTGGGGAGAGTTTTAGTAAAGCGTCTGGAATGTTGCACCCAAGTACCAGTGGAGAAAATCTGAGACACATTTGAACACGTTTCCCGATCACATGGTGGATCATACTCTGGGTTCCACATGCATGTTTTAGCTGAAGGAAGAATCCCTTAAACCTGGAGAGTTGAGACCCATGGAATGGCTAGCATGCAATATGACTTCAAAGGGTCTGCATTTGCTCATCAAACCTCACCAATCCTATCACTGCTGTGTTTATTCCGCTGTACACATGCTTGATTCTCTTTTGGAGACATATAAATCCATAGGTTTTAAGATTATTACTAGTCAGGTATATTCTTAGGCGATTAATATGGGGTGTAGAGTCCACTTCGTTGAGCAAGGAGTAGCTCTTGTCTATTACATATTTGGCTTATGGAATGGTATCTGTGCTAATTTCAATCTCTGGTTTTATGCAGAACCCCAACTCACCTTTCCCCTTAAGCAAGCATAAGTTGGTTTTCTACATTTGAGACCGTGTTCTGTTTTGTAATTCAGTTTCTGTGTAGCCAAGTTTTCATTCCGTGTAGTAGTGATATCTTATGATGTTTCTTTTTCTGTGTGACTTATCTCACTTAGAATCATCGTACCTGAATCCACTCATTATGCTGCTACGGGCCTGATGATATAGATTTCATTACTGAGTGATATTGCATTGTACGTAAGTACCACAACTTCTTTATCCATTTTTCGCTTTCTGTGATATTGAACTTGTACCGTAAACGAGGATCTTGTAAACAGAGCCGTCCCAAACTTTGGGGTGGCTGTGTCTTTTTGATTTTAATTTCCCTAAGCTATAGGACCATAAGTGGAAGTGCCCTAGGCTCTGTTGATTTGTTTTTTAGATGTTTCAGGAAACACCATACACTTCTCCAGAGTGGCTGTTGGCAATTTACATCCCGCCCATCAGCATAACAAGGCTCCCAGTTCTCCATGGCCTGTCCTGCCTTTCTGGATTTTACACTTTTTTCAGATGGCCCTTTTGACTGGGGGGCAGTGAGACTTCATTGTAGTGCAGATTTCCTTTGCAAGCTTGCTTGGTTGGCCAAAAAGGGCGTATGCGTTTTTTCCTGAATATATTCAGGAAAAAACGCATACGCCCTTTTTGGCCAAGTGCATCATTGTGGACATTCTGTCTCTTTTCCTATGCTTTACATGCAATTCCAGTCTACCTCCTGAAATCGGATTCCTTCAATTCTGCCCCGCTTTCGAGTCCTCTTGGCAGCCTTACTTCAATATATTTTTGGACGATAGCTGTCATTTATAACTCTGCAGGTTTGTGAATTACAGTGCCCCTGAGCTCCTTTCTTCAACTCGCTTTCTTGTGAGCTGGCCGCAACACCGCAGGATTGCTTCAGGCCCTAGTGTGGTTCCGGCATGGCACGCTGAGCCTTTGGTTAATTCCTCTTCCTGGTGGGAAATGAGAGTTAAATTTGCCCATCCAGACACCTCCAGCTAGTCTCTCATTGGTTCTCCCTATTCCTGTTCATTTTCCGCAGAAATTGCAAACTGGGCCAAACAGGAGGTTAAAGGCACTGACTCTCCAAGTGGGGAGAGTGTTAGTAAAGCGTCTGGAATGTTGCACCCGAGTACCAGGGGACAAAAACTGAGACACATTTGAACACGTTTCCCGATCACACGGTTGATCATACTCTGGGTTCCACATGCATGTTTTAGCTGAAGGAAGAATCCCTTAAACCTGGAGAGTTGAGACCCATGGAATGGCTACCATGCAATATGACTTCAAAGGGTCTGCATTTGCTCATCAAACCTCACCAATCCTATCACTGCTGCGTTTATGCCGCTGTACACATGCTTGATTCTCTTTTGGAGACATATAAATCCATAGGTTTTAAGATTATTACTAGTCAGGTATATTCTTAGGCGATTAATATGGTGTGTAGAGTCCACTTCGTTGAGCAAGGAGTAGCTCTTGTCTATTACATGTTTGGCTTATGGAATGGTATCTGTGCTAATTTCAATCTCTGGTTTTATGCAGAACCCCAACTCACCTTTCCCCTTAAGCAAGCATAAGTTGGTTTTCTACATTTGAGACCGTGTTCTGTTTTGTAATTCAGTTTCTGTGTAGCCAAGTTTACATTCCGTGTAGTCGTGATATCTTATGATGTTTCTTTTTCTGTGTGACTTATCTCACTTAGAATCATCGTACCTGAATCCACTCATTATGCTGCTACGGGCCTGATGATATAGATTTCATTGCTGAGTGATATTGCATTGTACGTAAGTACCACAAATTCTTTATCCATTTTTCACCTTCTGTGATATTGAATTTGTACTGTAAATGAGGTTCTTGTAAACAGAGCCATCCCAAACTTTGGGGTGGCTGTGTCTTTTTGATTTTAATTTCCCTAAGCTATAGGACCATAAGTGGAAGTGCCCTAGGCTCTGTTGCTTTGTTTTTTAGATGTTTCAGGAAACACCATACACTTCTCCAGAGTGGCTGTTGGCAATTTACATCCCGCCCATCAGCATAACAAGGCTCCCAGTTCTCCATGGCCTGTCCTGCCTTTCTGGATTTTACACTTTTTTCAGATGGCCCTTTTGACTGGGGGGCAGTGAGACTTCATTGTAGTGCAGATTTCCTTTGCAAGCTTGCTTGGTTGGCCAAAAAGGGCGTATGCGTTTTTTCCTGAATATATTCAGGAAAAAACGCATACGCCCTTTTTGGCCAAGTGCATCATTGTGGACATTCTGTCTCTTTTCCTATGCTTTACATGCAATTCCAGTCTACCTCCTGAAATCGGATTCCTTCAATTCTGCCCCGCTTTCGAGTCCTCTTGGCAGCCTTACTTCAATATATTTTTGGACGATAGCTGTCATTTATAACTCTGCAGGTTTGTGAATTACAGTGCCCCTGAGCTCCTTTCTTCAACTCGCTTTCTTGTGAGCTGGCCGCAACACCGCAGGATTGCTTCAGGCCCTAGTGTGGTTCCGGCATGGCACGCTGAGCCTTTGGTTAATTCCTCTTCCTGGTGGGAAATGAGAGTTAAATTTGCCCATCCAGACACCTCCAGCTAGTCTCTCATTGGTTCTCCCTATTCCTGTTCATTTTCCGCAGAAATTGCAAACTGGGCCAAACAGGAGGTTAAAGGCACTGACTCTCCAAGTGGGGAGAGTGTTAGTAAAGCGTCTGGAATGTTGCACCCGAGTACCAGGGGACAAAAACTGAGACACATTTGAACACGTTTCCCGATCACACGGTTGATCATACTCTGGGTTCCACATGCATGTTTTAGCTGAAGGAAGAATCCCTTAAACCTGGAGAGTTGAGACCCATGGAATGGCTACCATGCAATATGACTTCAAAGGGTCTGCATTTGCTCATCAAACCTCACCAATCCTATCACTGCTGCGTTTATGCCGCTGTACACATGCTTGATTCTCTTTTGGAGACATATAAATCCATAGGTTTTAAGATTATTACTAGTCAGGTATATTCTTAGGCGATTAATATGGGGTGTAGAGTCCACTTCGTTGAGCAAGGAGTAGCTCTTGTCTATTACATGTTTGGCTTATGGAATGGTATCTGTGCTAATTTCAATCTCTGGTTTTATGCAGAACCCCAACTCACCTTTCCCCTTAAGCAAGCATAAGTTGGTTTTCTACATTTGAGACCGTGTTCTGTTTTGTAATTCAGTTTCTGTGTAGCCAAGTTTACATTCCGTGTAGTAGTGATATCTTATGATGTTTCTTTTTCTGTGTGACTTATCTCACTTAGAATCATCGTACCTGAATCCACTCATTATGCTGCTACGGGCCTGATGATATAGATTTCATTGCTGAGTGATATTGCATTGTACATAAGTACCACAAATTCTTTATCCATTTTTCACCTTCTGTGATATTGAATTTGTACTGTAAATGAGGTTCTTGTAAACAGAGCCGTCCCAAACTTTGGGGTGGCTGTGTCTTTTTGATTTTAATTTCCCTAAGCTATAGGACCATAAGTGGAAGTGCCCTAGGCTCTGTTGCTTTGTTTTTTAGATGTTTCAGGAAACACCATACACTTCTCCAGAGTGGCTGTTGGCAATTTACATCCCGCCCATCAGCATAACAAGGCTCCCAGTTCTCCATGGCCTGTCCTGCCTTTCTGGATTTTACACTTTTTTCAGATGGCCCTTTTGACCGGGGGGCAGTGAGACTTCATGGTAGTGCAGATTTCATTTGCAAGCTTGCTTGGTTGGCCAAAAAGGGCGTATGCGTTTTTTCCTGAATATATTCAGGAAAAAACGCATACGCCCTTTTTGGCCAAGTGCATCATTGTGGACGTTCTGCCTCTTTTCCTATGCTTTACATGCAATTCCAGTCTACCTCCTGAAATCGGTTTCCTGCAATCCTGCCCCGCTTTCAAGTCCTCTTGGCAGCCTTACTTCAATATATTTTTGGACGATAGCTGTCATTTTTAACTCTGCATGTTTGTGAATTACAGTGCCCCTGAGCTCCTTTCTTCAACTCACTTTCTTGTGAGCTGGCCGCAACACTGCAGGATTGCTTCAGGCCCTAGTGTGGTTCCGGCATGGCATGCTGAGCCTTTGGTTAATTCCACTTCCTGGTGGGAAATGAGAGTTAAATTTGCCCATCCAGACACCTCCAGCTAGTCTCTCATTGGTTCTCCCTATTCCTGTTCATTTTCCACAGAAATTGCAAACTGGGCCAAACAGGAGTTTAAAGGCACTGACTCTCCAAGTGGGGAGAGTGTTAGTAAAGCGTCTGGAATGTTGCACCCGAGTACCAGGGGACAAAAACTGAGACACATTTGAACACGTTTCCCGATCACACGGTGGATCATACTCTGGGTTCCACATGCATGTTTTAGCTGAAGGAAGAATCCCTTAAACCTGGAGAGTTGAGACCCATGGAATGGCTACCATGCAATATGACTTCAAAGGGTCTGCATTTGCTCATCAAACCTCACCAATCCTATCACTGCTGCGTTTATGCCGCTGTACACATGCTTGATTCTCTTTTGGAGACATATAAATCCATAGGTTTCAAGATTCTTACTAGTCAGGTATATTCTTAGACGTTTAATATGGGGTGTAGAGTCCACTTCGTTGAGCAAGGAGTAGCTCTTGTCTATTACATATTTGGCTTATGGAACGGTATCTGTGCTAATTTCAATCTCTGGTTTTATGCAGCACCCCAACTCACCTTTCCCCTTAAGCAAGCATAAGTTGGTTTTCTACATTTGAGACCGTGTTCTGTTTTGTAATTCAGTTTCTGTGTAGCCAAGTTTACATTCCGTGTAGTAGTGATATCTTATGATGTTTCTTTTTCTGTGTGACTTATCTCACTTAGAATCATCGTACCTGAATCCACTCATTATGCTGCTACGGGCCTGATGATATAGATTTCATTGCTGAGTGATATTGCATTGTACGTAAGTACCACAAATTCTTTATCCATTTTTCACCTTCTGTGATATTGAATTTGTACTGTAAATGAGGTTCTTGTAAACAGAGCCGTCCCAAACTTTGGGGTGGCTGTGTCTTTTTGATTTTAATTTCCCTAAGCTATAGGACCATAAGTGGAAGTGCCCTAGGCTCTGTTGCTTTGTTTTTTAGATGTTTCAGGAAACACCATACACTTCTCCAGAGTGGCTGTTGGCAATTTACATCCCGCCCATCAGCATAACAAGGCTCCCAGTTCTCCATGGCCTGTCCTGCCTTTCTGGATTTTATACATTTTTCAGATGGCCCTTTTGACCGGGGGGCAGTGAGACTTCATTGTACTGCAGATTTCCTTTGCAAGCTTGCTTGGTTGGCCAAAAAGTGCGTATGCGTTTTTTCCTGAATATATTCAGGAAAAAACGCATATGCCCTTTTTGGCCAAGTGCATCATTGTGGACGTTCTGCCTCTTTTCCTATGCTTTACATGCAATTCCAGTCTACCTCCTGAAATCGGTTTCCTGCAATTCTGCCCCGCTTTCAAGTCCTCTTGGCAGCCTTACTTCAATATATTTTTGGACGATAGCTGTCATTTATAACTCTGCAGGTTTGTGAATTACAGTGCCCCTGAGCTCCTTTCTTCAACTCGCTTTCTTGTGAGCTGGCCGCAACACCGCAGGATTGCTTCAGGCCCTAGTGTGGTTCCGGCATGGCACGCTGAGCCTTTGGTTAATTCCTCTTCCTGGTGGGAAATGAGAGTTACATTTGCCCATCCAGACACCTCCAGCTAGTCTCTCATTTGTTCTCCCTATTCCTGTTCATTTTCCGCAGAAATTGCAAACTGGGCCAAACAGGAGGTTAAAGGCACTGACTCTCCAAGTGGGGAGAGTTTTAGTAAAGCGTCTGGAATGTTGCACCCAAGTACCAGCGGAGAAAATCTGAGACACATTTGAACACGTTTCCCGATCACACGGTGGATCATACTCTGGGTTCCACATGCATGTTTTAGCTGAAGGAAGAATCCCTTAAACCTGGAGAGTTGAGACCCATGGAATGGCTAGCATGCAATATGACTTCAAAGGGTCTGCATTTGCTCATCAAACCTCACCAATCCTATCACTGCTGCGTTTATGCCGCTGTACACATGCTTGATTCTCTTTTGGAGACATATAAATCCATAGGTTTTAAGATTATTACTAGTCAGGTATATTCTTAGGCGATTAATATGGTGTGTAGAGTCCACTTCGTTGAGCAAGGAGTAGCTCTTGTCTATTACATATTTGGCTTATGGAATGGTATCTGTGCTAATTTCAATCTCTGGTTTTATGCAGAACCCCAACTCACCTTTCCCCTTAAGCAAGCATAAGTTGGTTTTCTACATTTGAGACCGTGTTCTGTTTTGTAATTCAGTTTCTGTGTAGCCAAGTTTTCATTCCGTGTAGTAGTGATATCTTATGATGTTTCTTTTTCTGTGTGACTTATCTCACTTAGAATCATCGTACCTGAATCCACTCATTATGCTGCTACGGGCCTGATGATATAGATTTCATTGCTGAGTGATATTGCATTGTACGTAAGTACCACAAATTCTTTATCCATTTTTCACCTTCTGTGATATTGAATTTGTACTGTAAATGAGGTTCTTGTAAACAGAGCCGTCCCAAACTTTGGGGTGGCTGTGTCTTTTTGATTTTAATTTCCCTAAGCTATAGGACCATAAGTGGAAGTGCCCTAGGCTCTGTTGCTTTGTTTTTTAGATGTTTCAGGAAACACCATACACTTCTCCAGAGTGGCTGTTGGCAATTTACATCCCGCCCATCAGCATAACAAGGCTCCCAGTTCTCCATGGCCTGTCCGGCCTTTCTGGATTTTAAACTTTTTTCAGATGGCCCTTTTGACTGGGGGGCAGTGAGACTTCATTGTACTGCAGATTTCCTTTGCAAGCTTGCTTGGTTGGCCAAAAAGGGCGTATGCGTTTTTTCCTGAATATATTCAGGAAAAAACGCATACGCCCTTTTTGGCCAAGTGCATCATTGTGGACGTTCTGCCTCTTTTCCTATGCTTTACATGCAATTCCAGTCTACCTCCTGAAATCGGTTTCCTGCAATTCTGCCCCGCTTTCAAGTCCTCTTGGCAGCCTTACTTCAATATATTTTTGGACGATAGTTGTCATTTATAACTCTGCAGGTTTGTGAATTACAGTGCCCCTGAGCTCCTTTCTTCAACTCGCTTTCTTGTGAGCTGGCCGCAACACCGCAGGATTGCTTCAGGCCCTAGTGTGGTTCCGGCATGGCACGCTGAGCCTTTGGTTAATTCCTCTTCCTGGTGGGAAATGAGAGTTAAATTTGCCCGTCCAGACACCTCCAGCTAGTCTCTCACTGGTTCTCCCTATTCCTGTTCATCTTCCGCAAATATTGCAAACTGGGCCAAACAGGAGGTTAAAGGCACTGACTCTCCAAGTGGGGAGAGTGTTAGTAAAGCGTCTGGAATGTTGCACCCGAGTACCAGGGGACAAAACCTGAGACACATTTGAACACGTTTCCCGATCACATGGTGGATCATACTCTGGGTTCCACATGCATGTTTTAGCTGAAGGAAGAATCCCTTAAACCTGGAGAGTTGAGACCCATGGAATGGGTACCATGCAATATGACTTCAAAGGTTCTGCATTTGCTCACCGAACCTCACCAATCCTATCACTGCTGCATTTATGCCGCTGTAGACACGCTTGATTCTCTTTCGGAGACATATAAATCCATAGATTTTAAGATTCTTCCTAGTCAGGTATATTCTTAGACGTTTAATATGGGGTGTTGAGTCCTCTTCGTTGAGCAAGGAGTAGCTCTTGTCTATTACATATTTGGCTTATGGAATGGTATCTGTGCTAATTTCAATCTCTGGTTTTATGCAGCACCCCAACTCACCTTTCCCCTTAAGCAAGCATAAGTTGGTTTTCTACATTTGAGATCCTGTTCTGTTTTGTAATTCAGTTCCTGTGTAGCCAAGTTTACATTCCGTGTATTAGTGATATCTTATGATGTTTCTTTTTCTGTGTGACTTATCTCACTTAGAATCATCGTACCTGAATCCACTCATTATGCTGCTATGGGCCTGATGACATAGATTTCATTGCTGAGTGATATTGCATTGTACGTAAGTACCACAACTTCTTTATCCATTTTTCGCTTTCTGTGATATTGAACTTGTACCGTAAACGAGGATCTTGTAAACAGAGCCGTCCCAAACTTTGGGGTGGCTGTGTCTTTTTGATTTTAATTTCCCTAAGCTATAGGACCATAAGTGGAAGTGCCCTAGGCTCTGTTGCTTTGTTTTTTAGATGTTTCAGGAAACACCATACACTTCTCCAGAGTGGCTGTTGGCAATTTACATCCCGCCCATCAGCATAACAAGGCTCCCAGTTCTCCATGGCCTGTCCGGCCTTTCTGGATTTTAAACTTTTTTCAGATGGCCCTTTTGACTGGGGGGCAGTGAGACTTCATTGTAGTGCAGATTTCCTTTGCAAGCTTGCTTGGTTGGCCAAAAAGGGCGTATGCGTTTTTTCCTGAATATATTCAGGAAAAAACGCATACGCCCTTTTTGGCCAAGTGCATCATTGTGGACATTCTGTCTCTTTTCCTATGCTTTACATGCAATTCCAGTCTACCTCCTGAAATCGGATTACTTCAATTCTGCCCCGCTTTCGAGTCCTCTTGGCAGCCTTACTTCAATATATTTTTGGACGATAGCTGTCATTTATAACTCTGCAGGTTTGTGAATTACAGTGCCCCTGAGCTCCTTTCTTCAACTCGCTTTCTTGTGAGCTGGCCGCAACACCACAGGATTGCTTCAGGCCCTAGTGTGGTTCCGGCATGGCACGCTGAGCCTTTGGTTAATTCCTCTTCCTGGTGGGAAATGAGAGTTAAATTTGCCCATCCAGACACCTCCAGCTAGTCTCTCATTGGTTCTCCCTATTCCTGTTCATTTTCCGCAGAAATTGCAAACTGGGCCAAACAGGAGGTTAAAGGCACTGACTCTCCAAGTGGGGAGAGTGTTAGTAAAGCGTCTGGAATGTTGCACCCGAGTACCAGGGGACAAAAACTGAGACACATTTGAACACGTTTCCCGATCACACGGTGGATCATACTCTGGGTTCCACATGCATGTTTTAGCTGAAGGAAGAATCCCTTAAACCTGGAGAGTTGAGACCCATGGAATGGCTACCATGCAATATGACTTCAAAGGGTCTGCATTTGCTCATCAAACCTCACCAATCCTATCACTGCTGCGTTTATGCCGCTGTACACATGCTTGATTCTCTTTTGGAGACATATAAATCCATAGGTTTTAAGATTATTACTAGTCAGGTATATTCTTAGGCGATTAATATGGGGTGTAGAGTCCACTTCGTTGAGCAAGGAGTAGCTCTTGTCTATTACATGTTTGGCTTATGGAACGGTATCTGTGCTAATTTCAATCTCTGGTTTTATGCAGCACCCCAACTCACCTTTCCCCTTAAGCAAGCATAAGTTGGTTTTCTACATTTGAGATCCTGTTCTGTTTTGTAATTCAGTTCCTGTGTAGCCAAGTTTACATTCCATGTATTAGTGATATCTTATGATGTTTCTTTTTCTGTGTGACTTATGTCACTTAGAATCATCGTACCTGAATCCACTCATTATGCTGCTACGGGCCTGATGACATAGATTTCATTCCTGAGTGATATTGCATTGTACGTAAGTACCACAACTTCTTTATCCATTTTTCACTTTCTGCGATATTGAACTTGTACCATAAACGAGATTCTTGTAAACAGAGCCGGCCCAAACTTTGGGGTGGCTGTGTCTTTTTGATTTTAATTTCCCTAAGCTATAGGACCATAAGTGGAAGTGCCCTAGGCTCTGTTGCTTTGTTTTTTAGATGTTTCAGGAAACACCATACACTTCTCCAGAGTGGCTGTTGGCAATTTACATCCCGCCCATCAGCATAACAAGGCTCCCAGTCCTCCATGGCCTGTCCTGCCTTTCTGGATTTTACACTTTTTTCAGATGGCCCTTTTGACCGGGGGGCAGTGAGACTTCATGGTAGTGCAGATTTCCTTTGCAAGCTTGCTTGGTTGGCCAAAAAGGGCGTATGCGTTTTTTCCTGAATATATTCAGGAAAAAACGCATACGCCCTTTTTGGCCAAGTGCATCATTGTGGACGTTCTGCCTCTTTTCCTATGCTTTACATGCAATTCCAGTCTACCTCCTGAAATCGGTTTCCTGCAATCCTGCCCCGCTTTCAAGTCCTCTTGGCAGCCTTACTTCAATATATTTTTGGACGATAGCTGTCATTTTTAACTCTGCAGGTTTGTGAATTACAGTGCCCCTGAGCTCCTTTCTTCAACTCGCTTTCTTGTGAGCTGGCCACAACACCGCAGGATTGCTTCAGGCCCTAGTGTGGTTCCGGCATGGCACGCTGAGCCTTTGGTTAATTCCTCTTCCTGGTGGGAAATGAGAGTTAAATTTGCCCGTCCAGACACCTCCAGCTAGTCTCTCATTGGTTCTCCCTATTCCTGTTCATTTTCCGCAGAAATTGCAAACTGGGCCAAACAGGAGGTTAAAGGCAGTGACTCTCCAAGTGGGGAGAGTTTTAGTAAAGCGTCTGGAATGTTGCACCCGAGTACCAGGGGACAAAAACTGAGACACATTTGAACACGTTTCCCGATCACACGGTGGATCATACTCTGGGTTCCACATGCATGTTTTAGCTGAAGGAAGAATCCCTTAAACCTGGAGAGTTGAGACCCATGGAATGGGTACCATGCAATATGACTTCAAAGGTTCTGCATTGGCTCACCGAACCTCACCAATCCTATCACTGCTGCGCTTATGCCACTGTACACACGCTTGATTCTCTTTCGGAGACATATAAATCCATAGATTTTAAGATTCTTCCTAGTCAGGTATATTCTTAGACGTTTAATATGGGGTGTTGAGTCCTCTTCGTTGAGCAAGGAGTAGCTCTTGTCTATTACATATTTGGCTTATGGAACGGTATCTGTGCTAATTTCAATCTCTGGTTTTATGCAGCACCCCAACTCACCTTTCCCCTTAAGCAAGCATAAGTTGGTTTTCTACATTTGAGACCTTGTTCTGTTTTGTAATTCAGTTCCTGTGTAGCCAAGTTTACATTCCGTGTAGTAGTGATATCTTATGATGTTTCTTTTTCTGTGTGACTTATCTCACTTAGAATCATCGTACCTGAATCCACTCATTATGCTGCTATGGGCCTGATGACATAGATTTCATTGCTGAGTGATATTGCATTGTACGTAAGTACCACAACTTCTTTATCCATTTTTCGCTTTCTGTGATATTGAACTTGTACCGTAAACGAGGTTCTTGTAAACAGAGCCGTCCCAAACTTTGGGGTGGCTGTGTCTTTTTGATTTTAATTTCCCTAAGCTATAGGACCATAAGTGGAAGTGCCCTAGGCTCTGTTGCTTTGTTTTTTAGATGTTTCAGGAAACACCATACACTTCTCCAGAGTGGCTGTTGGCAATTTACATCCCGCCCATCAGCATAACAAGGCTCCCATGTCTCTATGGCCTGTCCTGCCTTTCTGGATTTTACACTTTTCTCAGATGGCCCTTTTGACCGGGGGGCAGTGAGACTTCATTGTAGTGCAGATTTCCTTTGCAAGCTTGCTTGGTTGGCCAAAAAGGGCGTATGCGTTTTTTTCTGAATATATTCAGGAAAAAATGCATACGCCCTTTTTGGCCAAGTGCATCATTGTGGACGTTCTGCCTCTTTTCCTATGCTTTACATGCAATTCCAGTCTACCTCCTGAAATCGGTTTCCTGCAATCCTGCCCTGCTTTGAAGTCCTCTTGGCAGCCTTACTTCAATATATTTTTGGACGATAGCTGTCATTTTTAACTCTGCAGGTTTGTGAATTACAGTGCCCCTGAGCTCCTTTCTTCAACTCGCTTTCTTGTGAGCTGGCCGCAACACCGCAGGATTGCTTCAGGCCCTAGTGTGGTTCCGGCATGGCACGCTGAGCATTAGGTTAATTCCTCTTCCTGGTGGGAAATGAGAGTTAAATTTGCCCGTCCAGACACCTCCAGCTAGTCTCTCATTGGTTTTCCCTATTCCTGTTCATTTTCCGCAGAAATTGCAAACTGGGCCAAACAGGAGGTTAAAGGCACTGACTCTCCAAGTGGGGAGAGTGTTAGTAAAGCTTCTGGAATGTTGCACCTGAGTACAAGGGGACGAAATCTGACACATTTGAACACGTTTCCCGATCACACGGTGGATCATACTCTGGGTTCCACATGCATGTTTTAGTTGAAGGAAGAATCCCTTAAACCTGGAGAGTTGAGACCCATGGAATGGGTACCATGCAATATGACTTCAAAGGGTCTGCATTTGCTCACCGAACCTCACCAATCCTATCACTGCTGTATTTATGCCGCTGTAGACACGCTTGATTCTCTTTCGGAGACATATAAATCCATAGGTTTTAAGATTCTTACTAGTCAGGTATATTCTTAGGCATTTAATATGGGGTGTTGAGTCCACTTCG
Source organism: Pseudorca crassidens (assembly GCF_039906515.1). Taxonomy (NCBI): domain Eukaryota; kingdom Metazoa; phylum Chordata; class Mammalia; order Artiodactyla; family Delphinidae; genus Pseudorca; species Pseudorca crassidens. The sequence goes on from NC_090296.1 coordinate 166,544,808, forward strand.
TTGAGCAAGGAGTAGCTATTGTCTATTACCTATTTGGCTTATGGAATGGTATCTGTGCTAATTTCAATCTCTGGTTTTATGCAGCACCCCAACTCACCTTTCCCCTTAAGCAAGCATAAGTTGGTTTTCTACATTTGAGATCCTGTTCTGTTTTGTAATTCAGTTCCTGTGTAGCCAAGTTTACATTCCATGTATTAGTGATATCTTATGATGTTTCTTTTTCTGTGTGACTTATGTCACTTAGAATCATCGTACCTGAATCCACTCATTATGCTGCTACGGGCCTGATGACATAGATTTCATTCCTGAGTGATATTGCATTGTACGTAAGTACCACAACTTCTTTATCCATTTTTCACTTTCTGCGATATTGAACTTGTACCATAAACGAGATTCTTGTAAACAGAGCCGGCCCAAACTTTGGGGTGGCTGTGTCTTTTTGATTTTAATTTCCCTAAGCTATAGGACCATAAGTGGAAGTGCCCTAGGCTCTGTTGCTTTGTTTTTTAGATGTTTCAGGAAACACCATACACTTCTCCAGAGTGGCTGTTGGCAATTTACATCCCGCCCATCAGCATAACAAGGCTCCCAGTTCTCCATGGCCTGTCCTGCCTTTCTGGATTTTATACTTTTTTCAGATGGCCCTTTTGACCGGGGGGCAGTGAGACTTCATTGTACTGCAGATTTCCTTTGCAAGCTTGCTTGGTTGGCCAAAAAGGGCGTATGCGTTTTTTCCTGAATATATTCAGGAAATAACGCATACGCCCTTTTTGGCCAAGTGCATCATTGTGGACGTTCTGCCTCTTTTCCTATGCTTTACATGCAATTCCAGTCTACCTCCTGAAATCGGATTCCTGCAATTCTGCCCCGCTTTCAAGTCCTCTTGGCAGCCTTACTTCAATATATTTTTGGACGATAGCTGTCATTTTTAACTCTGCAGGTTTGTGAATTACAGTGCCCCTGAGCTCCTTTCTTCAACTCGCTTTCTTGTGAGCTGGCCACAACACCGCAGGATTGCTTCAGGCCCTAGTGTCGTTCCGGCATGGCACGCTGAGCCTTTGGTTAATTCCTCTTCCTGGTGGGAAATGAGAGTTAAATTTGCCCGTCCAGACACCTCCAGCTAGTCTCTCATTGGTTCTCCCTATTCCTGTTCATTTTCCGCAGAAATTGCAAACTGGGCCAAACAGGAGGTTAAAGGCACTGACTCTCCAAGTGGGGAGAGTGTTAGTAAAGCGTCTGGAATGTTGCACCCGAGTACCAGGGGACGAAGTCTGACACATTTGAACACGTTTCCCGATCACACGGTGGATCATACTCTGGGTTCCACATGCATGTTTTAGCTGAAGGAAGAATCCCTTAAACCTGGAGAGTTGAGACCCATGGAATGGCTACCATGCAATATGACTTCAAAGGGTCTGCATTTGCTCATCGAACCTCACCAATCCTATCACTGCTGCGTTTATGCCGCTGTACACATGCTTGATTCTCTTTTGGAGACATATAAATCCATAGGTTTTAAGATTATTACTAGTCAGGTATATTTTTAGGCGATTAATATGGGGTGTAGAGCCCACTTCGTTGAGCAAGGAGTAGCTCTTGTCTATTACATATTGGGCTTATGGAACGGTATCTGTGCTAATTTCAATCTCTGGTTTTATGCAGAACCCCAACTCACCTTTCCCCTTAAGCAAGCATAAGTTGGTTTTCTACATTTGAGACCTTGTTCTGTTTTGTAATTCAGTTCCTGTGTAGCCAAGTTTACATTCCGTGTAGTAGTGATATCTTATGATGTTTCTTTTTCTGTGTGACTTATCTCACTTAGAATCATCGTACCTGAATCCACTCATTATGCTGCTACGGGCCTGATGATATAGATTTCATTGCTGAGTGATATTGCATTGTACGTAAGTACCACAAATTCTTTATCCATTTTTCACCTTCTGTGATATTGAATTTGTACTGTAAATGAGGTTCTTGTAAACAGAGCCGTCCCAAACTTTGGGGTGGCTGTGTCTTTTTGATTTTAATTTCCCTAAGCTATAGGACCATAAGTGGAAGTGCCCTAGGCTCTGTTGCTTTGTTTTTTAGATGTTTCAGGAAACACCATACACTTCTCCAGAGTGGCTGTTGGCAATTTACATCCCGCCCATCAGCATAACAAGGCTCCCAGTTCTCCATGGCCTGTCCTGCCTTTCTGGATTTTATACTTTTTTCAGATGGCCCTTTTGACCGGGGGGCAGTGAGACTTCATTGTAGTGCAGATTTCCTTTGCAAGCTTGCTTGGTTGGCCAAAAAGGGCGTATGCGTTTTTTCCTGAATATATTCAGGAAAAAATGCATACGCCCTTTTTGGCCAAGTGCATCATTGTGGACGTTCTGCCTCTTTTCCTATGCTTTACATGCAATTCCAGTCTACCTCCTGAAATCGGTTTCCTGCAATTCTGCCCCGTTTTCAAGTCCTCTTGGCAGCCTTACTTCAATATATTTTTGGACGATAGCTGTAATTTTTAACTCTGCAGGTTTGTGAATTACAGTGCCCCTGAGCTCCTTTCTTCAACTCGCTTTCTTGTGAGCTGGCCGCAACACCGCAGGATTGCTTCAGGCCCTAGTGTGGTTCCGGCATGGCACGCTGAGCCTTTGGTTAAATCCTCTTCCTGGTGGGAAATGAGAGTTAAATTTGCCCGTCCAGACACCTCCAGCTAGTCTCTCATTGGTTCTCCCTATTCCTGTTCATTTTCCACAGAAATTGCAAACTGGGCCAAACAGGAGGTTAAAGGCACTGACTCTCCAAGTGGGGAGAGTGTTAGTAAAGTGTCTGGAATGTTGCACCCGAGTACCAGGGGACGAAATCTGACACATTTGAACACGTTTCCCGATCACACGGTGGATCATACTCTGGGTTCCACATGCATGTTTTAGCTGAAGGAAGAATCCCTTAAACCTGGAGAGTTGAGACCCATGGAATGGGTACCATGCAATATGACTTCAAAGGTTCTGCATTGGCTCACCGAACCTCACCAATCCTATCACTGCTGCGCTTATGCCGCTGTACACACGCTTGATTCTCTTTCGGAGACATATAAATCCATAGGTTTTAAGATTCTTACTAGTCAGGTATATTCTTAGACGTTTAATATGGGGTGTTGTGTCCTCTTCGTTGAGCAAGGAGTAGCTCTTGTCTATTGCATATTTGGCTTATGGAACGGTATCTGTGCTAATTTCAATCTCTGGTTTTATGCAGCACCCCAACTCACCTTTCCCCTTAAGCAAGCATAAGTTGGTTTTCTACATTTGAGACCTTGTTCTGTTTTTTAATTCAGTTCCTGTGTAGCCAAGTTTACATTCCGTGTAGTAGTGATATCTTATGATGTTTCTTTTTCTGTGTGACTTATCTCACTTAGAATCATCGTACCTGAATCCACTCATTATGCTGCTACGGGCCTGATGACATAGATTTCATTGCTGAGTGATATTGCAGTGTACGTAAGTACCACAAATTCTTTATCCATTTTTCACCTTCTGTGATATTGAATTTGTACCGTAAACGAGGTTCTTGTAAACAGAGCCGTCCCAAACTTTGGGGTGGCTGTGTCTTTTTGATTTTAATTTCCCTAAGCTATAGGACCATAAGTGGAAGTGCCCTAGGCTCTGTTGCTTTGTTTTTTAGATGTTTCAGGAAACACCATACACTTCTCCAGAGTGGCTGTTGGCAATTTACATCCCGCCCATCAGCATAACAAGGCTCCCAGTTCTCCATGGCCTGTCCTGCCTTTCTGGATTTTATACTTTTTTCAGATGGCCCTTTTGACCGGGGGGCAGTGAGACTTCATTGTAGTGCAGATTTGCTTTGCAAGCTTGCTTGGTTGGCCAAAAAGGGCGTATGCGTTTTTTCCTGAATATATTCAGGAAAAAACGCATACGCCCTTTTTGGCCAAGTGCATCATTGTGGACGTTCTGCCTCTTTTCCTATGCTTTACATGCAATTCCAGTCTACCTCCTGAAATCGGTTTCCTGCAATTCTGCCCCGCTTTCAAGTCCTCTTGGCAGCCTTACTTCAATATATTTTTGGACGATACCTGTCATTTTTAACTCTGCAGGTTTGTGAATTACAGTGCCCCTGAGCTCCTTTCTTCAACTCGCTTTCTTGTGAGCTGGCCGCAACACCGCAGGATTGCTTCAGGCCCTAGTGTCGTTCCGGCATGGCACGCTGAGCCTTTGGTTAATTCCTCTTCCTGGTGGGAAATGAGAGTTAAATTTGCCCGTCCAGACACCTCCAGCTAGTCTCTCATTGGTTCTCCCTATTCCTGTTCATTTTCCGCAGAAATTGCAAACTGGGCCAAACAGGAGGTTAAAGGCACTGACTCTCCAAGTGAGGAGAGTGTTAGTAAAGCGTCTGGAATGTTGCACCCGAGGACCAGGGGACGAAATCTGACACATTTGAACACGTTTCCCGATCACACGGTGGATCATACTCTGGGTTCCACATGCATGTTTTAGCTGAAGGAAGAATCCCTTAAACCTGGAGAGTTGAGACCCATGGAATGGCTACCATGCAATATGACTTCAAAGGGTCTGCATTTGCTCATCAAACCTCAACAATCCTATCACTGCTGCGTTTATGCCGCTGTACGCATGCTTGATTCTCTTTTGGAGACATATAAATCCATAGGTTTTAAGATTATTACTAGTCAGGTATATTCTTAGGCGATTAATATGGGGTGTAGAGTCCACTTCGTTGAGCAAGGAGTAGCTCTTGTCTATTACATATTTGGCTTATGGAATGGTATCTGTGCTAATTTCAATCTCTGGTTTTATGCAGAACCCCAACTCACCTTTCCCCTTAAGCAAGCATAAGTTGGTTTTCTACATTTGAGACCTTGTTCTGTTTTGTAATTCAGTTTCTGTGTAGCCAAGTTTTCATTCCGTGTAGTAGTGATATCTTATGATGTTTCTTTTTCTGTGTGACTTATCTCACTTAGAATCATCGTACCTGAATCCACTCATTATGCTGCTACGGGCCTGATGATATAGATTTCATTGCTGAGTGATATTGCATTGTACGTAAGTACCACAAATTCTTTATCCATTTTTCACCTTCTGTGATATTGAATTTGTACTGTAAATGAGGTTCTTGTAAACAGAGCCGTCCCAAACTTTGGGGTGGCTGTGTCTTTTTGATTTTAATTTCCCTAAGCTATAGGACCATAAGTGGAAGTGCCCTAGGCTCTGTTGCTTTGTTTTTTAGATGTTTCAGGAAACACCATACACTTCTCCAGAGTGGCTGTTGGCAATTTACATCCCGCCCATCAGCATAACAAGGCTCCCAGTTCTCCATGGCCTGTCCTGCCTTTCTGGATTTTATACTTTTTTCAGATGGCCCTTTCGAACGGGGGGCAGTGAGACTTCATTGTAGTGCAGATTTCCTTTGCAAGCTTGCTTGGTTGGCCAAAAAGGGCGTATGCGTTTTTTCCTGAATATATTCAGGAAAAAACGCATACGCCCTTTTTGGCCAAGTGCATCATTGTGGACGTTCTGCCTCTTTTCCTATGCTTTACATGCAATTCCAGTCTACCTCCTGAAATCGGTTTCCTGCAATTCTGCCCCGCTTTCAAGTCCTCTTGGCAGCCTTACTTCAATATATTTTTGGACGATAGCTGTAAGTTTTAACTCTGCAGGTTTGTGAATTACAGTGCCCCTGAGCTCCTTTCTTCAACTCGCTTTCTTGTGAGCTGGCCGCAACACCGCAGGATTGCTTCAGGCCCTAGTGTGGTTCCGGCATGGCACGCTGAGCCTTTGGTTAATTCCTCTTCCTGGTGGGAAATGAGAGTTAAATTTGCCCATCCAGACACCTCCAGCTAGTCTCTCATTGGTTCTCCCTATTCCTGTTCATTTTCCGCAGAAATTGCAAACTGGGCCAAACAGGATGTTAAAGGCACTGACTCTCCAAGAGGGGAGAGTGTTAGTAAAGCGTCTGGAATGTTGCACCCGAGTACCAGGGGACAAAAACTGAGACACATTTGAACACGTTTCCCGATCACACGGTGGATCATACTCTGGGTTCCACATGCATGTTTTAGCTGAAGGAAGAATCCCTTAAACCTGGAGAGTTGAGACCCATGGAATGGGTACCATGCAATATGACTTCAAAGGTTCTGCATTGGCTCACCGAACCTCACCAATCCTATCACTGCTGCGCTTATGCCACTGTACACACGCTTGATTCTCTTTCGGAGACATATAAATCCATAGGTTTTAAGATTCTTACTAGTCAGGTATATTCTTAGACGTTTAATATGGGGTGTTGAGTCCTCTTCGTTGAGCAAGGAGTAGCTCTTGTCTATTGCATATTTGGCTTATGGAATGGTATCTGTGCTAATTTCAATCTCTGGTTTTATGCAGCACCCCAACTCACCTTTCCCCTTAAGCAAGCATAAGTTGGTTTTCTACATTTGAGACCCTGTTCTGTTTTGTAATTCAGTTCCTGTGTAGCCAAGTTTACATTCCGTGTATTAGTGATATCTTATGATGTTTCTTTTTCTGTGTGACTTATTTCACTTAGAATCATCGTACCTGAATCCACTCATTATGCTGCTACGGGCCTGATGACATAGATTTCATTGCTGAGTGATATTGCATTGTACGTAAGTACCACAACTTCTTTATCCATTTTTCGCTTTCTGTGATATTGAACTTGTACCATAAACGTGGTTCTTGTAAACAGAGCCGTCGCAAACTTTGGGGTGGCTGTGTCTTTTTGATTTTAATTTACCTAATCTATAGGACCGTAAGTGGAAGTGCCCTAGGCTCTGTTCCTTTGTTTTGTAGATGTTTCAGGAAACACCATACACTTCTCCAGAGTGGCTGTTGGCAATTTACATCCCGCCCATCAGCATAACAAGGCTCCCAGTTCTCCATGGCCTGTCCTGCCTTTCTGGATTTTATACATTTTTCAGATGGCCCTTTTGACTGGGGAGCAGTGAGACTTCATTGTAGTGCAGATTTCCTTTGCAAGCTTGCTTGGTTGGCCAAAAATGGCATATGCGTTTTTTCCTGAATATAATCAGGAAAAAACGCATACGCCCTTTTTGGCCAAGTGCATCATTGTGGACGTTCTGCCTCTTTTCCTATGCTTTACATGCAATTCCAGTCTACCTCCTGAAACCGGTTTCCTGCAATTCTGCCCCGCTTTCAAGTCCTCTTGGCAGCCTTACTTCAATATATTTTTGGACGATAGCTGTCATTTTTAACTCTGCAGGTTTGTGAATTATAGTGCCCCTGTGCTACTTTCTTCAACTCGCTTTCTTGTGAGCTGGCCACAACACCGCAGCCTTGCTTCAGGCCCTAGTGTGGTTCCGGCATGGCACGCTGAGCCTTTGGTTAATTCCTCTTCCTGGTGGGAAATGAGAGTTAAATTTGCCCGTCCAGACACCTCCAGCTAGTCTCTCATTGGTTCTCCCTATTCCTGTTCATTTTCCGCAGAAATGGCAAACTGGGCCAAACAGGAGGTTAAAGGCACTGACTCTCCAAGTGCAGAGAGTTTTAGTAAAGCGACTGGAATGTTGCACCCGAGTACCAGGGGACGAAAACTGAGACACATTTGAACACGTTTCCCGATCACACGGTGGATCATACTCTGGGTTCCACATGCATGTTTTAGCTGAAGGAAGAATCCCTTAAACCTGGAGAGTTGAGACCCATGGAATGAGTATCATGCAATATGACTTCAAAGGGTCTGCATTTGCTCACTGAACCTCACCAATCCTATCACTGCTGCGTTTATGACGCTGTACACACGCTTGATTCTCTTTTGGAGACATATAAATCCATAGGATTTAAGATTCTTACTAGTCAGGTATATTCTTAGGCGTTTAATATGGGATGTAGAGTCCACTTCGTTGAGCAAGGAGTAGCTCTTGTCTATTACATATTTGGCTTATGGAACGGTATCTGTGCTAATTTCAATCTCTGGTTTTATGCAGTACCCCAACTCACGTTTCCCCTTAAGCAAGCATAAGATGGTTTTCTACATTTGAGACCCTGTTCTGTTTTGTAATTCAGTTCCTGGGTAGCCAAGTTTACATTCCATGTAGTAGTGATATCTTATGATGTTTTTTTTTCTGTGTGACTTATTTCACTTAGAATCATCGTACCTGAATCCACTCATTATGCTGCTACGGGCCTGATGATATACATTTCATTGCTGAGTGATATTGCATTGTACGTAAGTACCACAACTTCTTTATCCATTTTTCACTTTCTGTGATATTGAACTTGTACCGTAAACGAGGTTCTTGTAAACAGAGCCGTACCAAACTTTGGGGTGGCTGTGTCTTTTTGATTTTAATTTCCCTAAGCTATAGAACCATAAGTGGAAGTGCCCTAGGCTCTGTTGCTTTGTTTTGTAGATGTTTCAGGAAACACCATAAACTTCTCCAGAGTGGCTGTTGGCAATTTACATCCCGCCCATCAGCATAACAGGGCTCCCAATTCTCCATGGCCTGTCCTGCCTTTCTGGATTTTACACATTTTTCAGATGGCCCTTTTGACTGGGGGGCAGTGAGACTTCATTGTAGTGCAGATTTCCTTTGCAAGCTTGCTTGGTTGGCCAAATAGGGCGCATGCGTTTTTTCCTGAATATATTCAGGAAAAAACGCATATGCCCTTTTTGGCCAAGTGCATCATTGTGGACGTTCTGCCTCTTTTCCTATGCTTTACATGCAATTCCAGTCTACCTCCTGAAATCGGATTCCTGCAATTCTGCCCCGCTTTCGAGTCCTCTTGGCAGCCTTACTTCAATATATTTTTGGATGATAGCTGTCATTTATAACTCTGCAGGTTTGTGAATTACAGTGCCTCTGAGCTCCTTTCTTCAACTCGCTTTCTTGTGAGCTGGCTGCAACACCGTATCATTGCTTCAGGCCCTAGTGTGGTTTCGGGATGGCACGCTGAGCCTTTGGTTAATTCCTCTTCCTGGTGGGAAATGAGAGTTAAATTTGCCCGTCCAGACACCTCCAGCTAGTCTCTCATTGGTTCTCCCTATTCCTGTTCATTTTCCGCAGAAATTGCAAACTGGGCCAAACAGGAGGTTAAAGGCACTGACTCTCCAAGTGGGGAGAGTTTTAGTAAAGCGTCTGGAATGTTGCACCCGAGTACCAGGGGACCAAACCTGAGACACATTTGAACACGTTTCCCGATCACATGGTGGATCATACTCTGGGTTCCACATGCATCTTTTAGCTGAAGGAAGAATCCCTTAAACCTGGAGAGTTGAGACCCATGGAATGGGTACCATGCAATATGACTTCAAAGGTTCTGCATTGGCTCACCGAACCTCACCAATTGTATCACTGCTGCGCTTTTGCCACTGTACACACGCTTGATTCTCTTTTGGAGACATATAAATCCATAGATTTTAAGATTCTTACTAGTCAGGTATATTCTTAGACGTTTAATATGTGGTATTGAGTCCTCTTCGTTGAGCAAAGACTAGCTCTTGTCTATTACATATTTGGCTTATGGAACGGTATCTGTGCTAATTTCAATCTCTGGTTTTATGCAGCACCCCAACTCACCTTTCCCCTTAAGCAAGCATAAGTTTGTTTTCTACATTTGAGACCCTGTTTTGTTTTGTAATTCAGTTCCTGTGTAGCCAAGTTTACATTCCATGTAGTAGTGATATCTTATGATGTTTCTTTTTCTGTGTGACTTATTTCACTTAGAATCATCGTACCTGAATCCACTCAGTATGCTGCTACGGGCCTGAAGATATAGATTTCATTGCTGAGTGATATTGCATTGTACGTAAGTACCGCAAATTCTTTATCCATTTTTCGCTTTCTGTGATATTGAACTTGTACCGTAAATGAGGTTCTTGTAAACAGAGCCGTCCCAAACTTTGGGGTGGCTGTGTCTTACTGATTTTAATTTCCCTAAGCTATAGGACCATAAGTGGAAGTGCCATAGGCTCTGTTCCTTTGTTTTTTAGATGTTTCAGGAAACACCATACACTTCTCCAGAGTGGCTGTTGGCAATTTACATCCCGCCCATCAGCATAACAAGGCTCCCAGTTCTCCATGGCCTGTCCTGCCTTTCTGGATTTTACACTTTTTTCAGATGGCCCTTTTGACCGGGGGGCAGTGAGACTTCATTGTAGTGCAGATTTCCTTTGCCAGCTTGCTTGGTTGGCCAAAAAGGGAGTATGGGTTTTTCCCTGAATATATTCAGGGAAAAACGCATACGCCCTTTTTGGCCAAGTGCATCATTGTGGGCGTTCTGCCTCTTTCCCTATGCTTTACATGCAATTCCAGTCTACCTCCTGAAATCGGTTTCCTGCAATTCTGCCTTGCTGTCAGTGCCTCTTCATAGCCTTACCTCAATATACTTTTTGAAAATTGTTGGCCTTTTTAACTCTGCAGGTTTTTGAATTGCCGTGGCCCTTAGCTGCATTTTTCAGCTCTTATTTTTGTGATCTTGCCTCATATCCACAGGATTTCTTCAGGCCCTATTCTTCTTCTGGGTCGCCTTGCTCTGCCTTTGGTTAATTCTTCTTCCTGATGTGAATTAGAGTGACATGTTCCCATTGAAACCGCTACAGCTATTTTCTCACTGGTTCCCCCTATTCCCATTCATCCTCCGCACTAACTGCAGACTGTGCGATACCGGAACGTAAAGGCATTGACTCTCCATGTGGAGATGTTGTTAGTAAAGTGGCTGGAATGTTGATCCGGAGCCCCAGGAGAGGAAAATGAGGTGCGTTTTAGAAACCTTTCCCGATCATATGGTATACCATCCGCTGGATTTCCCATGCATGGTTTAGCTGTAGGAAGATTCCCTTCAACCTGGAGTGTTGGGACCCTTGGAATGAGTAGTATGAAGTATTGCATTAAACTTTTGGCAGTTGCTCACCAAAGCTCACCAATCCTCTCAGCCCCAAGTGTCCAGCCTTATGTCTTATCCAGCTGTGGGTTTATATGTGGTCATTCCAGGTTGCATCACAGCCCCTGAGCGAATTTTGTAAGAATTTTTCTCTCTTTCATTGTTTCTGCGTTTTGGTTTTAAAATTTATTTCTATAATGGGGTTTAGCTCATTTTCACTGCTGTGTTTGGCCGCTCTGCACACACTTGATTCCCTTATGGAGATATATCAATACATGGGTTTTAAGATTCTTATTACTCAGATATATTTCTCTGCGGTGTATAGGGTGTGTTGAGGCCAGTTCATTGAGCAAGGTGTAGATCTTGTCTAATACCTATTTGGTTTATTGAACGGTATCTGTGCTAATTTCAAACTCTGGTTTTATGCATCACCCCACCTCTCCTTTCCCCTTAAGCTGACATAAGTGTGTTTTCTAAATGTGAGACACTGTTCTGTTTTGTAATTCATTTTTTGTGCAGCCATATTTATCCTCCCTCTATAAGTGATATCTTATGATATGTTTCTTTTTCTGTTTGACTTATTTCAAGTAGTATTATCGGACCTAAATCCACTCTTTATCCTTCTACTAGCCTTATTACATTGATTTCATGGTGAAGAGATATTCCATTGTACATAAGTACCACATTTTCTTTATCCATTGTTCTCTTTCCTGGGATATTTAAGGTGTACTGAAGTTGAGGTTCTTGTAAACAGAGTAGCCCTAAACTGTGGTGTGCTTGTGTCTTGTTGATTTTTAGACTTCCCTAGATATACTTCCGTGATTGGAAGTGCCCTATGCTCTGTAGCTCTGTTTTTTAGATGATTTAGGAACCACCATACACTTCTCCAGAGTGGCTCTCGGCAGTTCACACACTGTCCATCAGCGTATAAAGGCTCCCTGTTCTCCATGGCCTGTCCTGCATTTCTGGTTTTTACAATTTTTTCGGATGGCCCTTTTGACCGGTGGGAAATGAGACTTCTTTGTTGTGCACATTTGCATTGCTTGCTTGCTTGGTTGCCCATAAAGTGCGTATGCATTTTTTCCTGGATATATTCAGGAAAAAACGCATACTCCCTTTTGGGCCAACTGCATCATTGTCGAAATTCTGCCGCTTTTCATGTGCTTTAAAGACGAGTCCAATCTATCTCTTGAAATCTGTTTCTTGCAATTCTGTCTTGCATTCAGATCCTCTTCTTTGCCTTACCTCAACATATTTTGGGACGTTAGTTTTCATTTATAACTCTGCAGGTTTGTGAATTGCAGTGACCCTGAGCTCCATTTTTTAAGTTGCTCTTTTGTGAGCTGGCCTCAAAGCCGCAGGATTGCTTCAGGCCCTATTTTGGCTCCGGCGAGGCGGGCTGAGCCTTTTTTTAATTCTTATTCTTAATGGGAAATTAGAGTGACATGTGCCCGTCCAAACCCCTACAACTATTCTCTCATTGGTTCCCCCTCTTCCCGTTCATCCTCCTCACAATTTGCAAAATGTGTGAAACAGAAGTTTAAATGTGCTGATTCTCTAAGTGGGGAGACTCTAAGTAACGTGGCTGGAATGATGAACAGGAGCACCAGGAGAGGATAAATGAGGTGCATTTTAGACACATCTCCCGATCACATGGTGTACAGTCCTCTGGGTTTTCCATGCATGTTTTAGCTGTAGGAAGATCCCTTGAACCTGCAGATTTGGGACCCATTGAATGGGTACCAGGTAGTATTACTTTAAAGGGTGTGCATTTCCTCACCCAACCTCATATTTCTCTTAGCGTAAACAGTTTCCAGCCTTATGTCTCATCCTGCTGTGGGTCTAGATGTGTTCAATCCATGTTGCATCACCGTCCCTGAGGAAAAGTTGTAAGAGGTTTTCTCTGTCTCTTTGTCGTTTATTTTTTTCAATTTATTACTATATTGGTTACAGCTGATTTTCAAAGCTCTGTTTCTTGCTGCTGTACATCCACTTGATTCACATACAGAGAGACATCAATAAATTCTTTTTCAGATTCTTACCAGTCATATATATTCTTTTCCAGTGACTTGAGTGTGCTGAGTGCAGTTCTTTTAGCTACCGTGTAGGCCTTGTTGATTATCAGTTTGGTATTTGGAATGGTATCTTTGCTAATTTCAACCTCCTGGATGATGCCTCACCCCTCCCCACCTTTCCCGTTTAGCAGCCTTACGCGTGTTGTCTACATATTTGACTATGTTTTTGTTTTGTAATTTATTTCATGTGTAGCCATTTTGGATTCCACCTTTAAGTGATATCTTATGATATGTGTCTTTTTCTTTTTGAATTATGTCACTTAGAATGATCATACGTAACTCCTCCGGAGTTGTTACAACTGGCCATATTTCATTGACTTCCAGGCTGAGTAATATTCCACTCTACATAAGTACCACATCTCTATCCATTTTTTCCCTCCAGAGACATTTAAGTTATATCCTAGTCGAGAATCTTTTAAACAGAGAGGCAGTAAACATTGGGGTGCCTGTGTCCTCTCGATTTTTGTTTTTCCCAAGACATACGCCCATGAGTGCAAGTGCCCTATGCTCTGTAGCTCATTTTTTAGATGTTTTAGTAAACACAATACACTTCTCCAGAATGGCCATTGGCAATATACATTTCCACTATAAGCCTCACAGGGCTCCCTCTTCTCCTTGCCCTGTCCTGCATTTCTGGTGTTTACACTTTATGAGGATGGCTCTTCTGACTGATGCGAAGTGATATCTTTTGTAGTATTGATTTCCAGTGCCCACCTGTTTGGTTGGCTAAAAAAGTGTATGCCCTTTTCTTGAATATATACAGAAAAAAACGCATACAGCCTTTTTGGCCAACTGCAATGTTGGCAATGTTCAGCCCCTTTTCTTGTGCTTAATGGCGAGTCCTTTCTACCTCCTCAAATCCCTTTCCTGCCATTCTCCCTTGCTTACCAATCCTTTTCTCTGACTTTCCTCAAGACATTTTTCAGTGATAGATATTTTCAACTCTGCAGTTTCGTGAATTTTACTGCCCCTGAGTTCCATTGTTCAACTTGTGTTTATGGGAACTGGCCACAAAGCAGTGGGATTTCCTCAAGCCCTATACTGTTTCCATGGGCAACCCTAGCCTTTGGTCAATTCGTCTTCCTGATTGGAAATTAGAGTGACATGTGCCTGTCTGAACACCTAGGACTTGTCTCTCATTGTTCCTCATCCTTCCGCTTCATCCTCTGGACAAATTCCAAACTGTATGCAACAGGATGTTGACAGTGCTGACATCTCCAAGTGGGGAGACTGTTAGTAAAGACGCTGGAGGGGTGAACCCGAGCACCAGGAGATGAGGAGATGAGATGCCTTTTCCAAACTCTTCCTGATCAGACGGTATACCATCCTCTGTGTGTGACAGACATGTTTTAGCAGTAGGAAGAGTCCCATTCATGTAAGGAGAACACCAGGGCTTTTTCAAAATCAGTGTCTCCCCGAAACCCAAACTGGGGAATTTTTTAAGCTACGGCTACACATATGTTCATTAAGGGCCTTGGGAAGTAGGCAGAGTCCAAACTTTAGATGATTGAAGTCTTCAGGGTCAGAAGCACTCACCACTGGCTTCCCTTAGGTTACACTTTAACTGTCATTGATAGATGATGTCAATAAAAATATCTATTCTTTTTCCGATTATTTCCCCTTATAGGTTATTGCAAAATATTGAGTGTAGTTCCCTGTGCTATACAGTGGTTCCTTGTTGATGATCTATTTTATACATAGCAGTGTGTATGTGTTAATTCCAAACTGTTAATTTATCCCTCCTCCCACCTTTCCCCTTTGGTAATAATAAATTATAAGATTTTATACTTCTCAGAAATGGGGGAGCTGAAAGAGAGGTATCATTTTCAATGGAAAAGCATTTAAAACAAGATTGAAGCTTTAACCAAGATTATTAGATGTACATCCTTGGAAAGAAATCACTTCATTTCTCTAATATTGACCTGACAAATAAGACAAACCTTTTCACTGAACTTGCTTATAATAAAGTGATGGAAATATCAAATGGAAGTGTTAGAAACATCTTATTTTACCCGAGCCTTATAAACTGTTCTATGTTAACTACAGTTTGGCTCACACATCTGTTCATTGAAGTTACAATAGTCTCAATTTCTGTTACTGATCCTCCAGAGTGGACCCCAACAAGTGTCCCCCTGCCCAGTGTCATTGGGGCCAACAGATCGAGACTGAGTTTGGTTCACAAGCAAAGGAAACTTTATATTTTGATCAGAGAATGGAGAGGTGAGAGCATGCACTACCCCGTGGGCTGTGGGCTGGGCTGCTGTGTAGAGATCCTGTCAGAGTCAGTGGGAGGGAGGGGGCGGAGCACTCAAGGGCCGGGTTGGCTGCAGCTCAGGCTCTATATCTTAGAGTCTGCACTGGGCCCCAGGAGCTGAGGTGTCGACCCAGCCATTCTGCACTAGGAAATCTGGTCTGAAGTGCCGGGTGTGGAACCTCTGCATGCGGGACCCTAGGAGCACGTGAAATTAGACAAAGCACAAAGGATAAAAAAGGTCAGACTTGACTTTATTGCCCAGATTCTATTTTTATCTCCCAGGGATTTTTAATGGGCTTTGCTGGGGACAAACCCCTCCTCTGCCTTTTGTCCCGTTCCTCATTCTTGGAGTGCTGAGGGTGCAGACCCTTCTTCTGTAACTGCTGAGTGCTGAGTTGGGAGCCCTCATACCAGGGGATGAGGGTCAGAACTTCTCCCCAGCAGCCTCCAGGTGACGTTGATTGGCCCCAGGACCCCTGCCTCCCTGCTCGTCCGCCTGAGCACCAGCATTGGAAGTGTTATAGATTCTAATGACCTTTAAGGGTTCAGGAAAGAGATGTGCAGAGACGCTGTGGGGGCCGGTTTCACCCCGCCCCACATTTGTTCGGCCACCTTAGGCTGACCGTTTCTGCCAGCCTAGATGCTCTGACCAGTAGTCTGCTCTTTCTTCAATTAGGCCCCTGAATTAACGTAAAAACAGCACCAGGTGTCAGAGCCCTGCCCGCTCAACTCCCAGACAGTCCAGGGTCAGTGGTGATCAAGGACCATGATGGCCACTGAGTCAACAGCCTTTTGAAGTAAACAGGAGTCCAGCCGGTCTTATTGGCCACCATCATCACGGTGTCTGTAGGCTTTTCTATGGTGACAGTGTGATATACGTTTCCCCCGCCAAGACTATTAGCTCCCCTCCGGGTGCAGTAAGTCCTGCAAGCAGTAGTCTACTCATTCGGGACACACTATTGTTGTTTTATGAGAGAAACTCCAGGTCAAGTGATGTTCACACGAGTCGTCATGGTGCCCTGTTGCCCCCGGTTATCTCTCTGGATGTTGGAGTTGGAGGGCCTCCTCACTCGAGGTCGGTGTGCCCACGGAGCGAACCCTGCAACTTCAGGGCATGGTTGGTGATTAGGATCACCACGTGGGGTCCTTTTCCCTTAGGAGGGAGGTGGCCTTTTGGGCTGCTGATTTCCAGGTTTTTAGATACCGCCAGTATCTTGGCCAGATGTGGCAGTGGGCCAAGCCCCTTGGTGACTCTATTTTATCCTACCTGGATGGCATTCTTGCATTGTTCCATTTCAAGTGGTCCCAGTTTTTGCACTAATTCTCCAATGGCGACTCACCTTTCACCGGGAATGGAAAGGTCAAAGGGTTTAGCTCAATTAGGGAGTTCCAGGGCAAGGGTCTGAATTGACTGCTCTTTCCATTCTTGAAAGGCCACTTCTGGATTCTGTTCAAAAGGATCATCATCTTTTCCTTTCAGTGTTTCATATAGAGGCCCAGCTAGTAGACTGTAGTTAGGGATCCAGAAGCAGCAAACCCTGGCCTCCCCAGGAACCCCTAAGCTGTCTTCTAGTTTTAGAAAGGGGTAAGGCTGCAAATGGTTTCTTCCCTTTCCTGGGATGGGCTTCTCCGACCTTGTGTGAGAATGAAGCCCAGGCAGGTCACCGCAGTCTGTGATATTTGAGCTTTTTCTTGGACAACTTCTATCCTTTATTGGCTTGGTAGTTCAGAGGCCTCCTTAGTAGGGCTGGCGATCAGAATGTCGTCTGCATATTGAAGGAGGGTTTCCTTTTCTAGAGGTAGAACTTTTCGGTCTTTAGCTAAGCTTTCCCCAAAGATGGTGTGGGAATTTTTGAACCCTTGGGGCAAGACGGCCCGGAAGTATTGTTTTAGTTGTATGTTGAGTCCTGCCACTCACAAGCCAAAATTTCTTGTGACTCTGGGACTAATGGAATACAAAAGAAGGCATCATTGAAGACTAATACAGAATACCATGTCCTGGTGGTTGGTAGAATGACCAGCAGGGTGTAGGAAATGGAGCAACTGGAGGTATATCCTCGGTGGCTTCACTGACTGTCCTGACATCCTTTACCAGGTCCCCAGCAGCCCATGGGGCTCTCGTGGTCAGGCCAATCCCAGGATATGGAGCTCTCCTGGGCAGGTACCCCACCCCCAACCCAGCCCACGGGGCTCTCATGGTCAGGCCTCTCCCAGGATACAGAGCTACCCTTGCAGGTACCGTGGCAGGGCTGGGCACACAGGAACTGTGCACATAGCCCTCATTGAAGAGCACCCCCATCTCACCTGTCGCTCAGAGCTGACACAGAGCACCTCAGAGCAGGACTTGAACTAACAAACAGCAGCTCCGACAGGTCTGTGACCCTGGGCATCACTCTGTGTGGCCTCCCTCCACCTGGTCTTCCAGAGACTTCCACTGCACCCGGGGCACCAAGCCTCTGTCTCCAACCACCACCCACCCCTCCTCTCCCTGACTCCTGGGTTCCTCTCATTAGGAGAGGGTTTTCTTGAAGTTGTCTCCCACTCATGGGCCAGATAAAATGATTAGAAAACAAGCCAAAGCTGCAGCCCCTTGTCTATCCTGACTCTCAGGAGCCCACACCTGTTCCTTGGACCTGGCCGGTTCAGCAAGTTCCATTTTCTGCAACTGTGAGCCCCTGAGGGGTGATGATTGGCTGACCTGGGCAGCCTTACCATGCCGGCCAGCCCTCCCCAGGTGTGCCTGGGTTGAGATCAATATAAATACCACTCCAGGCAGCAAGAGCCCCTGCAGCTGTGCCTGACGCCATTTTCTCTGCCCTGTCAGCAGTCTCGGGGCTGGGCTGGTGGGAGGGAGTGAGAGGCCACGGCTTTGTGGGTGGCCCAGTGTGAGTGGGGCTCTGCTGGACTTTCTGCAGCAGTTGCCAGGCTGCCACCTGCTAAAGAAGAGGATGTGTCACCCATACCTGCTGCTGGAATTTCTCCCTGGGCAGAGGTGAGGAAGGAAAAAAGCAGTGGGGGCAGGGACAGGACGGGTATCTCAGGCAGGGAAATGGAAATCTTCCAGAAGAGCACCCAGGGACAGGACCATCCTGGCTGGCCTGCAGGCACCAAGTCAGCTGGCATGCTGTCACTCGTGTGGCTCCATGGCCCTTCCTCTAGGCTTTCAAGTCCTTGTATATATTCAGGTGTTTCACCTGGGAAGGGTGGGAACAGTTCAACAGCAACTGGCCTGGGGCTCAGCTCACGTTCACTCACAGATGCCTCGGCACAGTGCCCCAGCTTTGCAATGAGTACGCTTGTTGTGTGGGGGCTGCTGGCTGAATGGGAAACGATTCCCCACCACTGACCAACTTCAGAATTGTTTACAACTGGAGCAAGTGCCCTGATACGGTTTTCCTCTGAGTAACTGGTGGGTTCTGTTTTTTTTTTTTTCTCTTTTTCGTTTTTGGTTCAAGGTAGATTTTATTCCTCTTTTTTGTATTTACAGATATAAGCATGGAAATAATTTATTCATATAAATACATGTATGTGAAGGGAATAATTGTTTTTTCTGTTTTATTTTTTAAATTTTATTTCTTTTTAATTTTGAATTTTATTTTATATTTTTATACAGCAGGTTCTTATTGGTTATCTATTTTATACATATAAATGTTTACATGCCAATCCCAATCTCTCAGCTCCTCCCACCACCACCCCCCCAAGAGCTTTCCCCCCTTGTTGTCCATACGATTGTTGTCTACATCTGTTGCTCTATTTATGCCTTGCAAAACGGTTAATCTGTACAGTTTTTCTAGGTTCCACATATATGCATGAATATACAAGATTTGTTTTTCTCTTTCTGACTTACTTCACTCTGTATGACAGTCTCTAGATCCATCGACGTCTCTACAAATGACCCAATTTCATTCCTTTCATGGCTTAGTAATATTCCATTTTATATATGTACCACATCTTTATGCATTCGTCTGTCTGTGGGCATTTAGGTTGCTTCCATTACCTCGATATTGTAAATAGTGATGCAATGAACATTGCGGTGAATGTCTCTTTTTGATTTATGGTTTTGTCTGTGTATATGTCCAGTACTGGGATTGCTGTATCATATGGTAATTCTATTATTAGTTTCTTAAGACTCCATATTGTTCTCCATAGTGACTGTATCAATTTATATTCCCAACAATAGTGGAAGAGGCTTCCTTTTCCCCACACCCTTTCCAGCAATTGTTGTTTGTAGATTTTCAGATGATGCCCATTCTAACAGGTGTGAGGTGATACCTCATTGTTGAGTCCATTTCGTTGAGCAAGGGGTAGGTCTTGTCTATTACATATTTGGCTTATGGAACGGTATCTGTGCTAATTTCAAACTCTGGTTTTATGCAGCACCCCAACTCACCTTTCCCCTTAAGCAAGCATAAGTTGGTTTTCTAAACTTGAGACCCTGTTCTGTTTTGTAATTCAGTTCATGTGTAGCCAAGTTTACATTCCATGTATTAGTGATACCTTATGATGTTTCCTTATCTGTGTGACTTATTTCACTTAGAATCATCGTGCCTCAATCCACTCATTATGCGGGTACAGGCCTGGTGACACAGATTTCATTGCTGAGTGGTATTCTGTTGTACGTTAAGTACCGCAACTTCTTTATCAATTATTTGCTCTCTGGGATATTTAACTTGTACCATAGAAGAGGTTCCTGTAAACAGAGCCATCCCAAATTTTGGGGTGGCTGTGTCTTTTTGATTTTAATTTCCCTAAGCTATAGGACCATAAGTGGAAATGCCCTAGACTCTGTTGCTTTGTTTTTCAGATGTATCAGGAAACACCATACACTTCTCCAGAGTGGCTGTTGGCAATTTACATCCCGCCCATCAGCATAACAAGGTTCCTTTATCCCCATGGCCTGTCTTGCCTTTCTGCATTTTCCACTTTTTTCAGATGGCTCTTTAAACTGGGGGGAAGTGACACTTC
The DNA here is from genome assembly GCF_039906515.1 of Pseudorca crassidens. Classification (NCBI taxonomy): domain Eukaryota; kingdom Metazoa; phylum Chordata; class Mammalia; order Artiodactyla; family Delphinidae; genus Pseudorca; species Pseudorca crassidens. The sequence goes on from NC_090296.1 coordinate 166,564,976, forward strand.
ATAGTAGTTCGGATTTCCATTGCAAGCTTGCTTGGTTTGCCAAAAAGGGCGTATGCATTTTTTCCTGAATATATTCAGGAAAAAACGCATACGCCCTTTTTGGCCAAGTGCATCATTGTGGACGTTCTGCCTCTTTTCCTATGCTTTACATGCAATTCCAGTCTACCTCCTGAAATCGGTTTCCTGCAATTCTGCCCCGCTTTCAAGTCCTCTTGGCAGCCTTACTTCAATATATTTTTGGACGATAGCTGTCATTTATAACTCTGCAGGTTTGTGAATTACAGTGCCCCTAAGCTCCTTTCTTCAACTCGCTTTCTTGTGAGCTGGCCGCAACACCGCAGGATTGCTTCAGGCCCTAGTGTGGTTCCGGCATGGCACGCTGAGCCTTTGGTTAATTCCTCTTCCTGGTGGGAAATGAGAGTTAAATTTGCCCGTCCAGACACCTCCAGCTAGTCTCTCATTGGTTCTCCCTATTCCTGTTGAACTTTCAAAGAATTTGCAAACTGGGCCAAACAGGAGGTTAAAGGCACTGACTCTCCAAGTGGGGAGAGTGTTAGTAAAGCGTCTGGAATGTTGCACCCGAGTACCAGGGGACGAAACCTGAGACACATTTGAACACGTTTCCCGATCACACGGTGGATCATACTCTGGGTTCCACATGCATGTTTTAGCTGAAGGAAGAATCCCTTAAACCTGGAGAGTTGAGACCCTTGGCATGGGTACCATGCAATATGACTTCAAAGGGTCTGCATTGGCTCACCGAACCTCACCAATCCTATCACTGCTGCGCTAATGCACTGTACACACGCTTGATTCTCTTTCAGAGACATATAAATCCATAGGTTTTAAGATTCTTACTAGTCAGGTATATTCTTAGGCGTTTAATATGGGGTGTAGAGTCCACTTCGTTGAGCAAGGAGTAGCTCTTGTCTATTACATATTTGGCTTATGGAACAGTATCTGTGCTAATTTCAATCTCAGGTTTTATGCAGCACCCCAACTCACCTTTCCCCTTAAGCAAGCATAAGTTGGTTTTCTACATTTGAGACCCTGTTCTGTTTTGTAATTCAGTTCCTGTGTAGCCAAGTTTACATTCCGTGTATTAGTGATATCTTATGATGTTTCTTTTTCTGTGTGACTTATTTCACTTAGAATCATCGTACCTGAATCCACTCATTATGCTGCTACGGGCCTGATGATATACATTTCATTGCTGAGTGATATTGCATTGTACGTAAGTACCACAAATTCTTTATCCATTTTTCGCTTTCTGTGATATTGAACTTGTACCACAAACGAGGTTCTTGTAAACAGAGCCGTCCCAAACTTTGGGCTGGCTGTGTCTTTTTGATTTTAATTTCCCTAAGCTATAGGACCATAAGTGGAAGTGCCCTAGGCTCTGTTGCTTTGTTTTGTAGATGTTTCAGGAAACACCATAAACTTCTCCAGAGTGGCTGTTGGCAATTTACATCCCGCCCATCAGCATAACAAGGCTCCCAGTTCTCCATGGCCTGTCCTGCCTTTCTGGATTTTATACTTTTTTCAGATGGCCCTTTTGACCGGGGGGCAGTGAGACTTCATTGTAGTGCAGATTTCCTTTGCAAGCTTGCTTGGTTAGCCAAAAAGTGCGTATGCGTTTTTTCCTGAATATATTCAGGAAAAAACGCATACGCCCTTTTTCGCCAAGTGCATCATTGTGGACGTTCTGCCTCTTTTCCTATGCTTTACATGCAATTCCAGTCTACCTCCTGAAATCGGTTTCCTGCAATTCTGCCCCGCTTTCAAGTCCTCTTGGCAGCCTTACTTCAATATATTTTTGGACGATAGCTGTCATTTATAACTCTGCAGGTTTGTGAATTACAGTGCCCCTAAGCTCCTTTCTTCAACTCGCTTTCTTGTGAGCTGGCCGCAACACCGCAGGATTGCTTCAGGCCCTAGTGTGGTTCCGGCATGGCACGCTGAGCCTTTGGTTAATTCCTCTTCCTGGTGGGAAATGAGAGTTTAATTTGCCCGTCCAGACACCTCCAGCTAGTCTCTCATTGGTTCTCCCTATTCCTGTTCATTTTCCGCAGAAATGGCAAACTGGGCCAAACAGGAGGTTAAAGGCACTGACTCTCCAAGTGGGGAGAGTTTTAGTAAAGCGTCTGGAATGTTGCACCCGAGTACCAGGGGACAAAAACTGAGACACATTTGAACACGTTTCCCAATCACACGGTGGATCATACTCTGGGTTCCACATGCATGTTTTAGCTGAAGGAAGAATCCCTTAAACCTGGAGAGTTGAGACCCATGGAATGGGTACCATGCAATATGACTTCAAAGGTTCTGCATTGGCTCACCGAACCTCACCAATCCTATCACTGCTGCGCTTATGCCTCTGTACACACGCTTGATTCTCTTTCGGAGACATATAAATCCATAGATTTTAAGATTCTTACTGGTCAGGTATATTCTTAGACGTTTAATATGGGGTGTTGAGTCCTCTTCGTTGAGCAAGGAGTAGCTCTTGTCTATTACATATTTGGCTTATGGAACGGTATCTGTGCTAATTTCAATCTCTGGTTTTATGCAGCACCCCAACTCACCTTTCCCCTTAAGCAAGCATAAGTTGGTTTTCTACATTTGAGACCCTGTTCTGTTTTGTAATTCAGTTCCTGTGTAGCCAGTTTACATTCCGTGTAGTAGTGATATCTTATGATGTGTCTTTTTCTGTGTGACTTATCTCACTTAGAATCATCGTACCTGAATCCACTCATTATGCTGCTACGGGCCTGATGACATAGATTTCATTGCTGAGTGATATTGCATTGTACGTATGTACCACCACTTCTTTATCCATTTTTCGCTTTCTGTGATATTGAACTTGTACCGTAAACGAGGTTCTTGTAAACAGAGCCGTCCCAAACTTTGGGGTGGCTGTGTCTTTTTGATTTTAATTTCCCTAAGCTATAGGACCATAAGTGGAAGTGCCCTAGGCTCTGTTGCTTTGTTTTTTAGATGTTTCAGGAAACACCATACACTTCTCCAGAGTGGCTGTTGGCAATTTACATCCCGCCCATCAGCATAACAAGGCTCCCAGTTCTCCATGGCCTGTCCTGCCTTTCTGGATTTTACACTTTTTTCAGATGGCCCTTTTGACCGGGGGGCAGTGAGACTTCATTGTAGTGCAGATTTCCTTTGCAAGCTTGCTTGGTTGGCCAAAAAGGGCGTATGCGTTTTTTCCTGAATATATTCAGGAAAAAACGCATACGCCCTTTTTGGCCAAGTGCATCATTGTGGACGTTCTGCCTCTTTTCCTATGCTTTACATGCAATTCCAGTCTACCTCCTGAAATCGGTTTCCTGCAATTCTGCCCTGCTTTCAAGTCCTCTTGGCAGCCTTACTTCAATATATTTTTGGACGATAGCTGTCATTTTTAACTCTGCAGGTTTGTGAATTACAGTGCCCCTGAGCTCCTTTCTTCAACTCGCTTTCTTGTGAGCTGGCCGCAACACCGCAGGATTGCTTCAGGCCCTAGTGTGGTTCCGGCATGGCACGCTGAGCCTTTGGTTAATTCCTCTTCCTGGTGGGAAATGAGAGTTAAATTTGCCCGTCCAGACACCTCCAGCTAGTCTCTTATTGGTTCTCCCTATTCCTGTTCATTTTCCGCAGAAATTGCAAACTGGGCCAAACAGGAGGTTAAAGGCACTGACTCTCCAAGTGAGGAGAGTGTTAGTAAAGCGTCTGGAATGTTGCACCCGAGTACCAGGGGACGAAATCTGACACATTTGAACACGTTTCCCGATCACACGGTGGATCATACTCTGGGTTCCACATGCATGTTTTAGCTGAAGGAAGAATCCCTTAAACCTGGAGAGTTGAGACCCATGGAATGGGTACCATGCAATATGACTTCAAAGGGTCTGCATTTGCTCACCGAACCTCACCAATCCTATCACTGCTGCATTCATGCCGCTGTACACACGCTTGATTCTCTTTCGGAGACATATAAATCCATAGGTTTTAAGATTCTTACTAGTCAGGTATATTCTTAGGCATTTAATATGTGGTGTTGAGTCCACTTCGTTGAGCAAGGAGTAGCTCTTGTCTATTACATATTTGGCTTATGGAACGGTATCTGTGCTAATTTCAATCTCTGGTTTTATGCAGCACCCCAACTCACCTTTCCCCTTAAGCAAGCATAAGTTGGTTTTCTACATTTGAGATCCTGTTCTGTTTTGTAATTCAGTTCCTGTGTAGCCAAGTTTACATTCCATGTATTAGTGATATCTTATGATGTTTCTTTTTCTGTGTGACTTATCTCACTTAGAATCATCGTACCTGAATCCACTCATTATGCTGCTACGGGCCTGATGACATAGATTTCATTCCTTAGTGATATTGCATTGTACGTAAGTACCACAACTTCTTTATCCATTTTTCACATTCTGCGATATTGAACTTGTACCGTAAACGAGGTTCTTGTAAACAGAGCCGTCCCATACTTTGGGGTGGCTGTGTCTTTTTGATTTTAATTTCCCTAAGCTATAGGACCATAAGTGGAAGTGCCCTAGGCTCTGTTGCTTTGTTTTTTAGATGTTTCAGGAAACACCATACACTTCTCCAGAGTGGCTGTTGGCAATTTACATCCCGCCCATCAGCATAACAAGGCTCCCAGTTCTCCATGGCCTGTCCTGCCTTTCTGGATTTTACACTTTTTTCAGATGGCCCTTTTGACCGGGGGGCAGTGAGACTTCATTGTAGTGCAGATTTCCTTTGCAAGCTTGCTTGGTTGGCCAAAAAGGGCGTATGCGTTTTTTCCTGAATATATTCAGGAAAAAACGCATACGCCCTTTTTGGCCAAGTGCATCATTGTGGACGTTCTGCCTCTTTTCCTATGCTTTACATGCAATTCCAGTCTACCTCCTGAAATCGGTTTCCTGCAATTCTGCCCCGCTTTCAAGTCCTCTTGGCAGCCTTACTTCAATATATTTTTGGACGATAGCTGTCATTTTTAACTCTGCAGGTTTGTGAATTACAGTGCCCCTGAGCTCCTTTCTTCAACTCGCTTTCTTGTGAGCTGGCCGCAACACCGCAGGATTGCTTCAGGCCCTAGTGTGGTTCCGACATGGCACGCTGAGCCTTTGGTTAATTCCTCTTCCTGGTGGGAAATGAGAGTTACATTTGCCCATCCAGACACCTCCAGCTAGTCTCTCATTGGTTCTCCCTATTCCTGTTCATTTTCCGCAGAAATTGCAAACTGGGCCAAACAGGAGGTTAAAGGCACTGACTCTCCAAGTGGGGAGAGTTTTAGTAAAGCGTCTGGAATGTTGCACCCAAGTACCAGCGGAGAAAATCTGAGACACATTTGAACACGTTTCCCGATCACACGGTGGATCATACTCTGGGTTCCACATGCATGTTTTAGCTGAAGGAAGAATCCCTTAAACCTGGAGAGTTGAGACCCATGGAATGGCTAGCATGCAATATGACTTCAAAGGGTCTGCATTTGCTCATCAAACCTCACCAATCCTATCACTGCTGCGTTTATGCCGCTGTACACATGCTTGATTCTCTTTTGGAGACATATAAATCCATAGGTTTTAAGATTATTACTAGTCAGGTATATTCTTAGGCGATTAATATGGGGTGTAGAGTCCACTTCGTTGAGCAAGGAGTAGCTCTTATCTATTACATATTTGGCTTATGGAATGGTATCTGTGCTAATTTCAATCTCTGGTTTTATGCAGAACCCCAACTCACCTTTCCCCTTAAGCAAGCATAAGTTGGTTTTCTACATTTGAGACCGTGTTCTGTTTTGTAATTCAGTTTCTGTGTAGCCAAGTTTTCATTCCGTGTAGTAGTGATATCTTATGATGTTTCTTTTTCTGTGTGACTTATCTCACTTAGAATCATCGTACCTGAATCCACTCATTATGCTGCTACGGGCCTGATGATATAGATTTCATTGCTGAGTGATATTGCATTGTACGTAAGTACCACAAATTCTTTATCCATTTTTCACCTTCTGTGATATTGAATTTGTACTGTAAATGAGGTTCTTGTAAACAGAGCCGTCCCAAACTTTGGGGTGGCTGTGTCTTTTTGATTTTAATTTCCCTAAGCTATAGGACCATAAGTGGAAGTGCCCTAGGCTCTGTTGCTTTGTTTTTTAGATGTTTCAGGAAACACCATACACTTCTCCAGAGTGGCTGTTGGCAATTTACATCCCGCCCATCAGCATAACAAGGCTCCCAGTTCTCCATGGCCTGTCCTGCCTTTCTGGATTTTACACTTTTTTCAGATGGCCCTTTTGACCGGGGGGCAGTGAGACTTCATGGTAGTGCAGATTTCCTTTGCAAGCTTGCTTGGTTGGCCAAAAAGGGCGTATGCGTTTTTTCCTGAATATATTCAGGAAAAAACGCATACGCCCTTTTTGGCCAAGTGCATCATTGTGGACGTTCTGCCTCTTTTCCTATGCTTTACATGCAATTCCAGTCTACCTCCTGAAATCGGTTTCCTGCAATTCTGCCCCGCTTTCAAGTCCTCTTGGCAGCCTTACTTCAATATATTTTTGGACGATAGCTGTCATTTATAACTCTGCAGGTTTGTGAATTACAGTGCCCCTGAGCTCCTTTCTTCAACTCGCTTTCTTGTGAGCTGGCCGCAACACCGCAGGATTGCTTCAGGCCCTAGTGTCGTTCCGGCATGGCACGCTGAGCCTTTGGTTAATTCCTCTTCCTGGTGTGAAATGAGAGTTAAATTTGCCCGTCCAGACACCTCCAGCTAGTCTCTCACTGGTTCTCCCTATTCCTGTTCATCTTCCGCAAATATTGCAAACTGGGCCAAAAAGGAGGTTAAAGGCACTGACTCTCCAAGTGGGGAGAGTGTTAGTAAAGCGTCTGGAATGTTGCACCCGAGTACCAGGGGACAAAAACTGAGACACATTTGAACACGTTTCCCGATCACATGGTGGATCATACTCTGGGTTCCACATGCATGTTTTAGCTGAAGGAAGAATCCCTTAAACCTGGAGAGTTGAGACCCATGGAATGGGTACCATGCAATATGACTTCAAAGGTTCTGCATTGGCTCACCGAACCTCACCAATCCTATCACTGCTGCGCTTATGCCACTGTACACACCCTTGATTCTCTTTCGGAGACATATAAATCCATAGGTTTTAAGATTATTACTAGTCAGGTATATTCTTAGGCGATTAATATGGGGTGTAGAGTCCACTTCGTTGAGCAAGGAGTAGCTCTTGTCTATTACATATTTGGCTTATGGAATGGTATCTGTGCTAATTTCAATCTCTGGTTTTATGCAGAACCCCAACTCACCTTTCCCCTTAAGCAAGCATAAGTTGGTTTTCTACATTTGAGACCGTGTTCTGTTTTGTAATTCAGTTTCTGTGTAGCCAAGTTTACATTCCGTGTAGTAGTGATATCTTATGATGTTTCTTTTTCTGTGTGACTTATCTCACTTAGAATCATCGTACCTGAATCCACTCATTATGCTGCTACGGGCCTGATGATATAGATTTCATTGCTGAGTGATATTGCATTGTACGTAAGTACCACAAATTCTTTATCCATTTTTCACCTTCTGTGATATTGAATTTGTACTGTAAATGAGGTTCTTGTAAACAGAGCCGTCCCAAACTTTGGGGTGGCTGTGTCTTTTTGATTTTAATTTCCCTAAGCTATAGGACCATAAGTGGAAGTGCCCTAGGCTCTGTTGCTTTGTTTTTTAGATGTTTCAGGAAACACCATACACTTCTCCAGAGTGGCTGTTGACAATTTACATCCCGCCCATCAGCATAACAAGGCTCCCAGTTCTCCATGGCCTGTCCGGCCTTTCTGGATTTTACACTTTTTTCAGATGGCCCTTTTGACTGGGGGGCAGTGAGACTTCATGGTAGTGCAGATTTCCTTTGCAAGCTTGCTTGGTTGGCCAAAAAGGGCGTATGCGTTTTTTCCTGAATATATTCAGGAAAAAACGCATATGCCCTTTTTGGCCAAGTGCATCATTGTGGACGTTCTGCCTCTTTTCCTATGCTTTACATGCAATTCCAGTCTACCTCCTGAAATCGGTTTCCTGCAATTCTGCCCCGCTTTCAAGTCCTCTTGGCAGCCTTACTTCAATATATTTTTGGACGATAGCTGTCATTTATAACTCTGCAGGTTTGTGAATTACAGTGCCGCTGAGCTCCTTTCTTCAACTCGCTTTCTTGTGAGCTGGCCGCAACACCGCAGGATTGCTTCAGGCCCTAGTGTCGTTCCGGCATGGCACGCTGAGCCTTTGGTTAATTCCTCTTCCTGGTGGGAAATGAGAGTTAAATTTGCCAATCCAGACACCTCCAGCTAGTCTCTCATTTTTTCTCCCTATTCCTGTTCATTTTCCGCAGAAATTGCAAACTGGGCCAAACAGGAGGTTAAAGGCACTGACTCTCCAAGTGGGGAGAGTTTTAGTAAAGCGTCTGGAATGTTGCACCCGAGTACCAGCGGAGAAAATCTGAGACACATTTGAACACGTTTCCCGATCACACGGTGGATCATACTCTGGGTTCCACATGCATGTTTTAGCTGAAGGAAGAATCCCTTAAACCTGGAGAGTTGAGACCCATGGAATGGGTACCATGCAATATGACTTCAAAGTTTCTGCATTGGCTCACCGAACCTCACCAATCCTATCACTGCTGCGCTTATGCCTCTGTACACACCCTTGATTCTCTTTCGGAGACATATAAATCCATAGGTTTTAAGATTATTACTAGTCAGGTATATTCTTAGGCGATTAATATGGGGTGTAGAGTCCACTTCGTTGAGCAAGGAGTAGCTCTTGTCTATTACATATTTGGCTTATGGAATGGTATCTGTGCTAATTTCAATCTCTGGTTTTATGCAGAACCCCAACTCACCTTTCCCCTTAAGCAAGCATAAGTTGGTTTTCTACATTTGAGACCGTGTTCTGTTTTGTAATTCAGTTTCTGTGTAGCCAAGTTTACATTCCGTGTAGTAGTGATATCTTATGATGTTTCTTTTTCTGTGTGACTTATCTCACTTAGAATCATCGTACCTGAATCCACTCATTATGCTGCTACGGGCCTGATGATATAGATTTCATTGCTGAGTGATATTGCATTGTACGTAAGTACCACAAATTCTTTATCCATTTTTCACCTTCTGTGATATTGAATTTGTACTGTAAATGAGGTTCTTGTAAACAGAGCCGTCCCAAACTTTGGGGTGGCTGTGTCTTTTTGATTTTAATTTCCCTAAGCTATAGGACCATAAGTGGAAGTGCCCTAGGCTCTGTTGCTTTGTTTTTTAGATGTTTCAGGAAACACCATACACTTCTCCAGAGTGGCTGTTGGCAATTTACATCCCGCCCATCAGCATAACAAGGCTCCCAGTTCTCCATGGCCTGTCCTGCCTTTCTGGATTTTACACTTTTTTCAGATGGCCCTTTTGACCGGGGGGCAGTGAGACTTCATGGTAGTGCAGATTTCCTTTGCAAGCTTGCTTGGTTGGCCAAAAAGGGCGTATGCGTTTTTTCCTGAATATATTCAGGAAAAAACGCATACGCCCTTTTTGGCCAAGTGCATCATTGTGGACGTTCTGCCTCTTTTCCTATGCTTTACATGCAATTCCAGTCTACCTCCTGAAATCGGTTTCCTGCAATTCTGCCCCGCTTTCAAGTCCTCTTGGCAGCCTTACTTCAATATATTTTTGGACGATAGCTGTCATTTATAACTCTGCAGGTTTGTGAATTACAGTGCCCCTGAGCTCCTTTCTTCAACTCGCTTTCTTGTGAGCTGGCCGCAACACCGCAGGATTGCTTCAGGCCCTAGTGTCGTTCCGGCATGGCACGCTGAGCCTTTGGTTAATTCCTCTTCCTGGTGGGAAATGAGAGTTAAATTTGCCCGTCCAGACACCTCCAGCTAGTCTCTCACTGGTTCTCCCTATTCCTGTTCATTTTCCGCAAAAATTGCAAACTGGGCCAAACAGGAGGTTAAAGGCACTGACTCTCCAAGTGGGGAGAGTGTTAGTAAAGCGTCTGGAATGTTGCACCCGAGTACCAGGGGACGAAACCTGAGACACATTTGAACACGTTTCCCGATCACACGGTGGATCATACTCTGGGTTCCACATGCATGTTTTAGCTGAAGGAAGAATCCCTTAAACCTGGAGAGTTGAGACCCATGGAATGGGTACCATGCAATATGACTTCAAAGGGTCTGCATTTGCTCACCGAACCTCACCAATCCTATCAGTGCTGCATTTATGCCGCTGTACACACGCTTGATTCTCTTTCGGAGACATATAAATCCATAGGTTTTAAGATTCTTACTAGTCAGGTATATTCTTAGGCATTTAATATGTGGTGTTGAGTCCACTTCGTTGAGCAAGGAGTAGCTCTTGTCTATTACCTATTTGGCTTATGGAACGGTATCTGTGCTAATTTCAATCTCTGGTTTTATGCAGAACCCCAACTCACCTTTCCCCTTAAGCAAGCATAAGTTGGTTTTCTACATTTGAGACCGTGTTCTGTTTTGTAATTCAGTTTCTGTGTAGCCAAGTTTTCATTCCGTGTAGTAGTGATATCTTATGATGTTTCTTTTTCTGTGTGACTTATCTCACTTAGAATCATCGTACCTGAATCCACTCATTATGCTGCTACGGGCCTGATGATATAGATTTCATTGCTGAGTGATATTGCATTGTACGTAAGTACCACAAATTCTTTATCCATTTTTCACCTTCTGTGATATTGAATTTGTACTGTAAATGAGGTTCTTGTAAACAGAGCCGTCCCAAACTTTGGGGTGGCTGTGTCTTTTTGATTTTAATTTCCCTAAGCTATAGGACCATAAGTGGAAGTGCCCTAGGCTCTGTTGCTTTGTTTTTTAGATGTTTCAGGAAACACCATACACTTCTCCAGAGTGGCTGTTGGCAATTTACATCCCGCCGATCAGCATAACAAGGCTCCCAGTTCTCCATGGCCTGTCCTGCCTTTCTGGATTTTATACTTTTTTCAGATGGCCCTTTTGACCGGGGGGCAGTGAGACTTCATTGTACTGCAGATTTCCTTTGCAAGCTTGCTTGGTTGGCCAAAAAGGGCGTATGCGTTTTTTCCTGAATATATTCAGGAAAAAACACATACGCCCTTTTTGGCCAAGTGCATCATTGTGGACGTTCTGCCTCTTTTCCTATGCTTTACATGCAATTCCAGTCTACCTCCTGAAATCGGTTTCCTGCAATTCTGCCCTGCTTTCAAGTCCTCTTGGCAGCCTTACTTCAATATATTTTTGGACGATAGCTGTCATTTTTAACTCTGCAGGTTTGTGAATTACAGTGCCCCTGAGCTCCTTTCTTCAACTCGCTTTCTTGTGAGCTGGCCGCAACACCGCAGGATTGCTTCAGGCCCTAGTGTGGTTCCGGCATGGCACGCTGAGCCTTTGGTTAATTCCTCTTCCTGGTGGGAAATGAGAGTTAAATTTGCCCGTCCAGACACCTCCAGTTAGTCTCTTATTGGTTCTCCCTATTCCTGTTCATTTTCCGCAGAAATTGCAAACTGGGCCAAACAGGAGGTTAAAGGCACTGACTCTCCAAGTGGGGAGAGTGTTAGTAAAGCGTCTGGAATGTTGCACCCGAGTACCAGGGGACAAAACCTGAGACACATTTGAACACGTTTCCCGATCACATGGTGGATCATACTCTGGGTTCCACATGCATGTTTTAGCTGAAGGAAGAATCCCTTAAACCTGGAGAGTTGAGACCCATGGAATGGGTACCATGCAATATGACTTCAGAGGTTCTGCATTGGCTCACCGAACCTCACCAATCCTATCACTGCTGCGCTTATGCCACTGTACACACCCTTGATTCTCTTTCGGAGACATATAAATCCATAGGTTTTAAGATTATTACTAGTCAGGTATATTCTTAGGCGATTAATATGGGGTGTAGAGTCCACTTCGTTGAGCAAGGAGTAGCTCTTGTCTATTACATATTTGGCTTATGGAATGGTATCTGTGCTAATTTCAATCTCTGGTTTTATGCAGAACCCCAACTCACCTTTCCCCTTAAGCAAGCATAAGTTGGTTTTCTACATTTGAGACCGTGTTCTGTTTTGTAATTCAGTTTCTGTGTAGCCAAGTTTACATTCCGTGTAGTAGTGATATCTTATGATGTTTCTTTTTCTGTGTGACTTATCTCACTTAGAATCATCGTACCTGAATCCACTCATTATGCTGCTACGGGCCTGATGATATAGATTTCATTGCTGAGTGATATTGCATTGTACGTAAGTACCACAAATTCTTTATCCATTTTTCACCTTCTGTGATATTGAATTTGTACTGTAAATGAGGTTCTTGTAAACAGAGCCGTCCCAAACTTTGGGGTGGCTGTGTCTTTTTGATTTTAATTTCCCTAAGCTATAGGACCATAAGTGGAAGTGCCCTAGGCTCTGTTGCTTTGTTTTTTAGATGTTTCAGGAAACACCATACACTTCTCCAGAGTGGCTGTTGGCAAATTACAACCCGCCCATCAGCATAACAAGGCTCCCAGTTCTCCATGGCCTGTCCGGCCTTTCTGGATTTTACACATTTTTCAGATGGCCCTTTTGACTGGGGGGCAGTGAGACTTCATTGTAGTGCAGATTTCCTTTGCAAGCTTGCTTGGTTGGCCCAAAAGGGCGTATGCGTTTTTTCCTGAATATATTCAGGAAAAAACGCATACGCCCTTTTTGGCCAAGTGCATCATTGTGGACGTTCTGCCTCTTTTCCTATGCTTTACATGCAATTCCAGTCTACCTCCTGAAATCGGTTTCCTGCAATTCTGCCCCGCTTTCAAGTCCTCTTGGCAGCCTTACTTCAATATATTTTTGGACGATAGCTGTCATTTATAACTCTGCAGGTTTGTGAATTACAGTGCCTCTGAGCTCCTTTCTTCAACTCGCTTTCTTGTGAGCTGGCTGCAACACCGCAGCATTGCTTCAGGCCCTAGTGTGGTTCCGGCATGGCACGCTGAGCCTTTGGTTAATTCCTCTTCCTGGTGGGAAATGAGAGTTAAATTTGCCCGTCCAGGCACCTCCAGCTAGTCTCTCATTGGTTCTCCCTATTCCTGTTCATTTTCCGCAGAAATGGCAAACTGGGCCAAACAGGAGGTTAAAGGCACTGACTCTCCAAGTGGGGAGAGTGTTAGTAAAACGTCTGGAATGTTGCACCCGAGTACCAGGGGACGAAACCTGAGACACATTTGAACACGTTTCCCAATCACACGGTGGTTCATACTCTGGGTTCCACATGCATGTTTTAGGTGAAGGAAGAATCCCTTAAACCTGGAGAGTTGAGACCCATGGAATGGGTACCATGCAATATAAATTCAAAGGTTCTGCATTGGCTCACCGAACCTCACCAATCCTATCACTGCTGCACTTGTGCCACTGTACACACGCTTGATTCTCTTTCGGAGACATATACATCCATAGATTTTAAGATTCTTACTAGTCAGGTATATTCTTAGACGTTTAATATGGGGTATTCAGTCCTCTTCGTTGAGCAAAGACTAGCTCTTGTCTATTACATATTTGGCTTATGGAACGGTATCTGTGCTAATTTCAATCTCTGGTTTTATGCAGCACCCCAACTCACCTTTCCCCTTAAGCAAGCATAAGTTGGTTTTCTACATTTGAGACCCTGTTCTGTTTTGTAATTCTGTTCCTGTGTAGCCAAGTTTACATTCCGTGTAGTAGTGATATCCTATGATGTTTCTTTTTCTGTGTGACTTATTTCACTTAGAATCATCGTACCTGAATCCACTCATTATGCTGCTACGGGCCTGATGACATAGATTTCATTGCTGAGTGATATTGCATTGTATGTACCTACCACAACTTCTTTATCCATTTTTCACTTTCTGTGATATTGAACTCGTACTGTAAACGAGGTTCTTGTAAACAGAGCTGTCCCAAACTTTGGGGTGGCTGTGCCTTTTTGATTCTAATTTCCCTAATCTATAGGACCATAAGTGGAAGTGCCCTAGGCTCTGTTGCTTTGTTTTGTAGATGTTTCAGGAAACACCATACACTTCTCCAGAGTGGCTGTTGGCAATTTACATCTCGCCATCAGCATAATAAGTTTCCCAGTTCTCCATGGCCTGTCCTGCCTTTCTGGATTTTACACTATTTTCCGATGGCCCTTTTGACCGGGAGGCAGTGAGACTTCATTGTAGTGCAGATTTCCTTTGCAAGCACTCTTGGTTGACCAAAAAGGGCGTATGCGTTTTTTCCTGAATATATTCAGGAAAAAACGCATACGCCCTTTTTGGCCAAGTGCATCATTGTGGACGTTCTGCCTCTTTTCCTATGCTTTACATGCAATTCCAGTCTACCTCCTGAAATCGGTTTCCTACAATTCTGACCCGCTTTCAAGTCCTCTTGGCAGCCTTACTTCAATATATTTTTGGACGATAGCTGTCATTTATAACTCTGCAGGTTTGTGAATTACAGTGCCCCTGAGCTCCTTTCTTCAACTCGCTTTCTTGTGAGCTGGCCGCAACACCGCAGCCTTGCTTCAGGCCCTAGTGTGGTTCCGGCATGGCACGCAGAGCCTTTGGTTAATTCCTCTTCCTGGTGGGAAATGAGAGTTAAATTTGCCCGTCCAGACACCTCCAGCTAATCTCTCATTGGTTCTCCCTATTCCTGTTCCTTTTCCGCAGAAATTGCAAAGTGGGCCAAACAGGAGGTTAAAGGCACTGACTCTCCAAGTGGGGAGAGTTTTAGTAAAGCGTCTGGAATGTTGCACCCGAGTACCAGGGGACGAAAACTGAGACACATTTGAACACGTTTCCCGATCACACGGTGGATCATACTCTGGGTTCCACATGCATGTTTTAGGTGAAGGAAGAATCCCTTAAACCTGGAGAGTTGAGACCCATGGAATGGGTACCATGAAATATGACTTCAAAGGGTCTGCATTTGCTCACCGAACCTCACCAATCCTATCACTGCTGCGTTTATGCCGCTGTACACACGCTTGATTCTCTTTTGGAGACATATAAATCCATAGGATTTAAGATTCTTACTAGTCAGGTGTATTCTTAGGCGTTTAATATGAGATGTAGAGTCCACTTCGTTGAGCAAGGAATAGCTCTTGTCTATTACATATTTGGCTTATGGAACGGTATCTGTGCTAATTTCAATCTCTGGTTTTATGCAGCACCCCAACTCACCTTTCCCCTTAAGCAAGCATAAGTTGGTTTTCTACATTTGAGACCCTGTTCTGTTTTGTAATTCAATTTCTGTGTAGGCAAGTTTACATTCCTTGTAGTAGTGATATCTTATGATGTTTCTTTTTCTGTGTGACTTATTTCACTTAGAATCATCGTACCTGAATCCACTCATTATGCTGCTACGGGCCTGATGATATAGATTTCATTGCTGAGTGATATTGCATTGTACGTAAGTACCACAAATTCTTTATCCATTTCTCACTTTCTGTGTTATTGAACTTGTACCGTAAACGAGGTTCTTGTAAACAGAGCCGTCCCAAACTTTGGGGTGGCTGTGTCTTTTTGATTTTAATTTCCCTAAGCTATAGGACCATAAGTGGAAGTGCCCTAGGCTCTGTTGCTTTGTTTTGTAGATGTTTCAGGAAACACCATACACTTCTCCAGAGTGGCTGTTGGCAATTTACATCCCGCCCATCAGCATAACAAGGCTTCCAGTTCTCCATGGCCTGTCCTGCCTTTCTGGATTTTATACATTTTTCAGATGGCCCTTTTGACTGGGGAGCAGTGAGACTTCATTGTAGTGCAGATTTCCTTTGCAAGCTTGCTTGGTTGGCCAAAAAGGGCGTATGCGTTTTTTTCTGAATATATTCAGGAAAAAACGCATACGCCCTTTTTGGCCAAGTGCATCATTGTGGACGTTCTGCCTCTTTTCCTATGCTTTACATGCAATTCCAGTCTACCTCCTGAAATCGGTTTCCTGCAATTCTGCCCCGCTTTCAAGTCCTCTTGGCAGCCTTACTTCAATATATTTTTGGACGATAGCTGTCATTTATAACTCTGCAGGTTTGTGAATTACAGTGCCCCTGAGCTCCTTTCTTCAACTCGCTTTCTTGTGAGCTGGCCGCAACACCGCAGCATTGCTTCAGGCCCTAGTGTGGTTCCGGCATGGCACGCTGAGCCTTTGGTTAATTCCTCTTCCTGGTGGGAAATGAGAGTTAAATTTGCCCGTCCAGACACCTCCAGCTAGTCTCTCATTGGTTCTCCCTATTCCTGTTCATTTTCCACAGAAATGGCAAACTGGGCCAAACAGGAGGTTAAAGGCACTGACTCTCCAAGTGGGGAGAGTGTTAGTAAAGCGACTGTAATGTTGCACCCGAGTACCAGGGGAAGAAAACTGAGACACATTTGAACACGTTTCCCGATCACATGGTGGATCATACTCTGAGTTCGACATACATGTTTTAGCTGAAGGAAGAATCCCTTAAACCTGGAGAGTTGAGACCCATGGAATGGGTACCATGCAATATGACCTCAAAGGGTCTGCATTTGCTCACCGAACCTCACCAATCCTATCACTGCTGCGTTTATGCCGCTGTACACACGCTTGATTCTCTTTCGGAGACATAGAAATCTATAGGTTTTAAGATTCTTACTGGTCAGGTATATTCTTAGGCGTTTAATATGGGGTGTAGAGTCCACTTCTTTGAGCAAGGAGTAGCTCTTGTCTATTACATATTTGGCTTATGGAACGGTATCTGTGCTAATTTCAATCTCTGGTTTTATGCAGCACCCCAACTCACCTTTCCCCTTAAGCAAGCATAAGTTGGTTTTCTACATTTGAGACCCTGTTCTGTTTTGTAATTCAGTTCCTGTGTAGCCAAGTTTACATTCCGTGTAGTAGTGATATCTTATGATGTTTCTTTTTCTGTGTGACTTATCTCACTTAGAATCATCGTACCTGAATCCACTCATTATGCTGCTACGGGCCTGATGACATAGATTTCATTGCTGAGTGATATTGCATTGTATGTAAGTACCACAACTTCTTTATCCATTTTTCGCTTTCTGTGATATTGAACTTGTACCGTAAACGAGGTTCTTGTAAACAGAGCCGTCCCAAACTTTGGGGTGGCTGTGTCTTTTTGATTTTAATTTCCCTAAGCTATACGACCATAAGTGGAAGTGCCCTAGGCTCTGTTGCTTTGTTTTTTAGATGTTTCAGGAAACACCATACACTTCTCCAGAGTGGCTGTTGGCAATTTACATCCCGCCCATCAGCATAACAAGGCTCCCAGTTCTCCATGGCCTGTCCTGCCTTTCTGGATTTTATACTTTTTTCAGATGGCCCTTTTGACCGGGGGGCAGTGAGACTTCATTGTAGTGCAGATTTCCTTTGCAAGCTTGCTTGGTTGGCCAAAAAGGGCGTATGCGTTTTTTCCTGAATATATTCAGGAAAAAACGCATACGCCCTTTTTGGCCAAGTGCATCATTGTGGACGTTCTGCCTCTTTTCCTATGCTTTACATGCAATTCCAGTCTACCTCCTGAAATCGGTTTCCTGCAATTCTGCCCCGCTTTCAAGTCCTCTTGGCAGCCTTACTTCAATATATTTTTGGACGATAGCTGTCATTTTTAACTCTGCAGGTTTGTGAATTACAGTGCCCCTGAGCTCCTTTCTTCAACTCGCTTTCTTGTGAGCTGGCCGCAACACCGCAGGATTGCTTCAGGCCCTAGTGTGGTTCCGGCATGGCACGCTGAGCCTTTGGTTAATTCCTCTTCCTGGTGGGAAATGAGAGTTACATTTGCCCATCCAGACACCTCCAGCTAGTCTCTCATTGGTTCTCCCTATTCCTGTTCATTTTCCACAGAAATTGCAAACTGGGCCAAACAGGAGGTTAAAGGCACTGACTCTCCAAGTGGGGAGAGTTTTAGTAAAGCGTCTGGAATGTTGCACCCAAGTACCAGCGGAGAAAATCTGAGACACATTTGAACACGTTTCCCGATCACACGGTGGATCATACTCTGGGTTCCACATGCATGTTTTAGCTGAAGGAAGAATCCCTTAAACCTGGAGAGTTGAGACCCATGGAATGGGTACCATGCAATATGACTTCAAAGGGTCTGCATTTGCTCACCGAACCTCACCAATCCTATCAGTGCTGCATTTATGCCGCTGTACACACGCTTGATTCTCTTTCGGAGACATATAAATCCATAGGTTTTAAGATTCTTACTAGTCAGGTATATTCTTAGGCATTTAATATGTGGTGTTGAGTCCACTTCGTTGAGCAAGGAGTAGCTCTTGTCTATTACCTATTTGGCTTATGGAACGGTATCTGTGCTAATTTCAATCTCTGGTTTTATGCAGAACCCCAACTCACCTTTCCCCTTAAGCAAGCATAAGTTGGTTTTCTACATTTGAGACCGTGTTCTGTTTTGTAATTCAGTTTCTGTGTAGCCAAGTTTTCATTCCGTGTAGTAGTGATATCTTATGATGTTTCTTTTTCTGTGTGACTTATCTCACTTAGAATCATCGTACCTGAATCCACTCATTATGCTGCTACGGGCCTGATGATATAGATTTCATTGCTGAGTGATATTGCATTGTACGTAAGTACCACAAATTCTTTATCCATTTTTCACCTTCTGTGATATTGAATTTGTACTGTAAATGAGGTTCTTGTAAACAGAGCCGTCCCAAACTTTGGGGTGGCTGTGTCTTTTTGATTTTAATTTCCCTAAGCTATAGGACCATAAGTGGAAGTGCCCTAGGCTCTGTTGCTTTGTTTTTTAGATGTTTCAGGAAACACCATACACTTCTCCAGAGTGGCTGTTGGCAATTTACATCCCGCCGATCAGCATAACAAGGCTCCCAGTTCTCCATGGCCTGTCCTGCCTTTCTGGATTTTATACTTTTTTCAGATGGCCCTTTTGACCGGGGGGCAGTGAGACTTCATTGTAGTGCAGATTTCCTTTGCAAGCTTGCTTGGTTGGCCAAAAAGGGCGTATGCGTTTTTTCCTGAATATATTCAGGAAAAAACACATACGCCCTTTTTGGCCAAGTGCATCATTGTGGACGTTCTGCCTCTTTTCCTATGCTTTACATGCAATTCCAGTCTACCTCCTGAAATCGGTTTCCTGCAATTCTGCCCTGCTTTCAAGTCCTCTTGGCAGCCTTACTTCAATATATTTTTGGACGATAGCTGTCATTTTTAACTCTGCAGGTTTGTGAATTACAGTGCCCCTGAGCTCCTTTCTTCAACTCGCTTTCTTGTGAGCTGGCCGCAACACCGCAGGATTGCTTCAGGCCCTAGTGTGGTTCCGGCATGGCACGCTGAGCCTTTGGTTAATTCCTCTTCCTGGTGGGAAATGAGAGTTAAATTTGCCCGTCCAGACACCTCCAGCTAGTCTCTTATTGGTTCTCCCTATTCCTGTTCATTTTCCGCAGAAATTGCAAACTGGGCCAAACAGGAGGTTAAAGGCACTGACTCTCCAAGTGGGGAGAGTGTTAGTAAAGCGTCTGGAATGTTGCACCCGAGTACCAGGGGACAAAACCTGAGACACATTTGAACATGTTTCCCGATCACATGGTGGATCATACTCTGGGTTCCACATGCATGTTTTAGCTGAAGGAAGAATCCCTTAAACCTGGAGAGTTGAGACCCATGGAATGGGTACCATGCAATATGACTTCAGAGGTTCTGCATTGGCTCACCGAACCTCACCAATCCTATCACTGCTGCGCTTATGCCACTGTACACACCCTTGATTCTCTTTCGGAGACATATAAATCCATAGGTTTTAAGATTATTACTAGTCAGGTATATTCTTAGGCGATTAATATGGGGTGTAGAGTCCACTTCGTTGAGCAAGGAGTAGCTCTTGTCTATTACATATTTGGCTTATGGAATGGTATCTGTGCTAATTTCAATCTCTGGTTTTATGCAGAACCCCAACTCACCTTTCCCCTTAAGCAAGCATAAGTTGGTTTTCTACATTTGAGACCGTGTTCTGTTTTGTAATTCAGTTTCTGTGTAGCCAAGTTTACATTCCGTGTAGTAGTGATATCTTATGATGTTTCTTTTTCTGTGTGACTTATCTCACTTAGAATCATCGTACCTGAATCCACTCATTATGCTGCTACGGGCCTGATGATATAGATTTCATTGCTGAGTGATATTGCATTGTACGTAAGTACCACAAATTCTTTATCCATTTTTCACCTTCTGTGATATTGAATTTGTACTGTAAATGAGGTTCTTGTAAACAGAGCCGTCCCAAACTTTGGGGTGGCTGTGTCTTTTTGATTTTAATTTCCCTAAGCTATAGGACCATAAGTGGAAGTGCCCTAGGCTCTGTTGCTTTGTTTTTTAGATGTTTCAGGAAACACCATACACTTCTCCAGAGTGGCTGTTGGCAATTTACATCCCGCCTATCAGCATAACAAGGCTCCCAGTTCTCCATGGCCTGTCCGGCCTTTCTGGATTTTACACATTTTTCAGATGGCCCTTTTGACTGGGGGCCAGTGAGACTTCATTGTAGTGCAGATTTCCTTTGCAAGCTTGCTTGGTTGGCCAAAAAGTGCGTATGCGTTTTTTCCTGAATATATTCAGGAAAAAACGCATATGCCCTTTTTGGCCAAGTGCATCATTGTGGACGTTCTGCCTCTTTTCCTATGCTTTACATGCAATTCCAGTCTACCTCCTGAAATCGGTTTCCTGCAATTCTGCCCCGCTTTCAAGTCCTCTTGGCAGCCTTACTTCAATATATTTTTGGACGATAGCTGTCATTTATAACTCTGCAGGTTTGTGAATTACAGTGCCCCTGAGCTCCTTTCTTCAACTCGCTTTCTTGTGAGCTGGCCGCAACACTGCAGGATTGCTTCAGGCCCTAGTGTCGTTCCGGCATGGCACGCTGAGCCTTTGGTTAATTCCTCTTCCTGGTGTGGAAATGAGAGTTAAATTTGCCCATCCAGACACCTCCAGCTAGTCTCTCATTTGTTCTCTCTATTCCTGTTCATTTTCTGCAGAAATTGCAAACTGGGACAAACAGGAGGTTAAAGGCACTGACTCTCCAAGTGGGGAGAGTTTTAGTAAAGCGTCTGGAATGTTGCACCCGAGTACCAGCGGAGAAAATCTGAGACACATTTGAACACGTTTCCCGATCACACGGTGGATCATACTCTGGGTTCCACATGCATGTTTTAGCTGAAGGAAGAATCCCTTAAACCTGGAGAGTTGAGACCCATGGAATGGCTAGCATGCAATATGACTTCAAAGGGTCTGCATTTGCTCATCAAACCTCACCAATCATATCACTGCTGCGTTTATGCTGCTGTACACATGCTTGATTCTCTTTTGGAGACATATAAATCCATAGGTTTTAAGATTATTACTAGTCAGGTATATTCTTAGGCGATTAATATGGTGTGTAGAGTCCACTTCGTTGAGCAAGGAGTAGCTCTTGTCTATTACATATTTGGCTTATGGAATGGTATCTGTGCTAATTTCAATCTCTGGTTTTATGCAGAACCCCAACTCACCTTTCCCCTTAAGCAAGCATAAGTTGGTTTTCTACATTTGAGACCGTGTTCTGTTTTGTAATTCAGTTTCTGTGTAGCCAAGTTTACATTCCGTGTAGTAGTGATATCTTATGATGTTTCTTTTTCTGTGTGACTTATCTCACTTAGAATCATCGTACCTGAATCCACTCATTATGCTGCTACGGGCCTGATGATATAGATTTCATTGCTGAGTGATATTGCATTGTACGTAAGTACCACAAATTCTTTATCCATTTTTCGCTTTCTGTGATATTGAACTTGTACCGTAAACGAGGTTCTTGTAAACAGAGCCGTCCCAAACTTTGGGGTGGCTGTGTCTTTTTGATTTTAATTTCCCTAAGCTATAGGACCATAAGTGGAAGTGCCCTAGGCTCTGTTGCTTTGTTTTTTAGATGTTTCAGGAAACACCATACACTTCTCCAGAGTGGCTGTTGGCAATTTACATCCCGCCCATCAGCATAACAAGGCTCCCAGTTCTCCATGGCCTGTCCTGCCTTTCTGGATTTTACACTTTTTTCAGATGGCCCTTTTGACCGGGGGGCAGTGAGACTTCATTGTAGTGCAGATTTCCTTTGCAAGCTTGCTTGGTTGGCCAAAAAGGGCGTATGCGTTTTTTCCTGAATATATTCAGGAAAAAACGCATACGCCCTTTTTGGCCAAGTGCATCATTGTGGACGTTCTGCCTCTTTTCGTATGCTTTACATGCAATTCCAGTCTACCTCCTGAAATCGGTTTCCTGCAATTCTGCCCCGCTTTCAAGTCCTCTTGGCAGCCTTACTTCAATATATTTTTGGACGATAGCTGTCATTTTTAACTCTGCAGGTTTGTGAATTACAGTGCCCCTGAGCTCCTTTCTTCAACTCGCTTTCTTGTGAGCTGGCCGCAACACCGCAGGATTGCTTCAGGCCCTAGTGTCGTTCCGGCATGGCACGCTGAGCCTTTGGTTAATTCCTCTTCCTGGTGGGAAATGAGAGTTAAATTTGCCCGTCCAGACACCTCCAGCTAGTCTCTCACTGGTTCTCCCTATTCCTGTTCATCTTCCGCAAAAATTGCAAACTGGGCCAAACAGGAGGTTAAAGGCACTGACTCTCCAAGTGGGGAGAGTGTTAGTAAAGCGTCTGGAATGTTGCACCCGAGTACCAGGGGACGAAACCTGAGACACATTTGAACACGTTTCCCGATCACACGGTGGATCATACTCTGGGTTCCACATGCATGTTTTAGCTGAAGGAAGAATCCCTTAAACCTGGAGAGTTGAGACCCATGGAATGGGTACCATGCAATATGACTTCAAAGGTTCTGCATTGGCTCACCGAACCTCACCAATCCTATCACTGCTGCGCTTATGCCACTGTACACACGCTTGATTCTCTTTCGGAGACATATAAATCCATAGGTTTTAAGATTCTTACTAGTCAGCTATATTCTTAGACGTTTAATATGGGGTGTTGAGTCCTCTTCGTTGAGCAAGGAGTAGCTCTTGTCTATTACATATTTGGCTTATGGAACGGTATCTGTGCTAATTTCAATCTCTGGTTTTATGCAGAACCCCAACTCACCTTTCCCCTTAAGCAAGCATAAGTTGGTTTTCTACATTTGAGACCTTGTTCTCTTTTGTAATTCAGTTACTGTGTAGCCAAGTTTACATTCCGTGTATTAGTGATATCTTATGATGTTTCTTTTTCTGTGTGACTTATCTCACTTAGAATCATCGTACCTGAATCCACTCATTATGCTGCTATGGGCCTGATGACATAGATTTCATTGCTGAGTGATATTGCATTGTACGTAAGTACCACAACTTCTTTATCCATTTTTCGCTTTCTGTGATATTGACCTTGTACCGTAAACGAGGTTCTTGTAAACAGAGCCGTCCCAAACTTTGGGGTGGCTGTGTCTTTTTGATTTTAATTTCCCTAAGCTATAGGACCATAAGTGGAAGTGCCCTAGGCTCTGTTGCTTTGTTTTTTAGATGTTTCAGGAAACACCATACACTTCTCCAGAGTGGCTGTTGGCAATTTACATCCCGCCTATCAGCATAACAAGGCTCCCAGTTCTCCATGGCCTGTCCTGCCTTTCTGGATTTTATACTTTTTTCAGATGGCCCTTTTGACCGGGGGGCAGTGAGACTTCATTGTAGTGCAGATTTCCTTTGCAAGCTTGCTTGGTTGGCCAAAAAGGGCGTATGCGTTTTTTTCTGAATATATTCAGGAAAAAACGCATACGCCCTTTTTGGCCAAGTGCATCATTGTGGACGTTCTGCCTCTTTTCCTATGCTTTACATGCAATTCCAGTCTACCTCCTGAAATCGGTTTCCTGCAATCCTGCCCCGCTTTCAAGTCCTCTTGGCAGCCTTACTTCAATATATTTTTGGACGATAGCTGTCAGTTTTAACTCTGCAGGTTTGTGAATTACAGTGCCCCTGAGCTCCTTTCTTCAACTCGCTTTCTTCTGAGATGGCCGCAACACCGCAGGATTGCTTCAGGCCCTAGTGTGTTTCCGGCATGGCACGCTGAGCCTTTGTTTAATTCCTCTTCCTGGTGGGAAATGAAAGTTAAATTTGCCCGTCCAGACACCTCCAGCTAGTCTCTCATTGGTTCTCCCTATTCCTGTTCATTTTCAGCAGAAATTGCAAACTGGGCCAAACAGGAGGTTAAAGGCACTGACTCTCCAAGTGGGGAGAGTGTTAGTAAAGCGTCTGGAATGTTGCACCCGAGTACCAGGGGACGAAAAGTGAGACATTTGAACACGTTTCCCGATCACATGGTGGATCATACTCTGGGTTCCACATGCATGTTTTAGGTGAAGGAAGAATCCCTTAAACCTGGAGAGTTGAGACCCATGGAATGGGTACCATGCAATATGACTTCAAAGGGTCTGCATTTGCTCACCGAACCTCACCAATCCTATCACTGCTGCATTTATGCCGCTGTAGACACGCTTGATTCTCTTTCGGAGACATATAAATCCATAGATTTTAAAATTCTTCCTAGTCAGGTATATTCTTAGGCGTTTAATATGGGATGTAGAGTCCACTTCGTTGAGCAAGGAGTAGCTCTTGTCTATTACATATTTGGCTTATGGAACGGTATCTGTGCTAATTTCAATCTCTGGTTTTATGCAGTACCCCAACTCACCTTTCCCCTTAAGCAAGCATAAGTTGGTTTTCTACATTTGAGACCCTGTTCTGTTTTGTAATTCAGTTCCTGGGTAGCCAAGTTTACATTCCATGTAGTAGTGATATCTTATGATGTTTCTTTTTCTGTGTGACTTATTTCACTTAGAATCATCGTACCTGAATCCACTCATTATGCTGCTACGGGCCTGATGATATACATTTCATTGCTGAGTGATATTGCATTGTACGTAAGTACCACAACTTCTTTATCCATTTTTCACTTTCTGTGATATTGAACTTGTACCGTAAACGAGGTTCTTGTAAACAGAGCCGTACCAAACTTTGGGGTGGCTGTGTCTTTTTGATTTTAATTTCCCTAAGCTATAGAACCATAAGTGGAAGTGCCCTAGGCTCTGTTGCTTTGTTTTGTAGATGTTTCAGGAAACACCATACACTTCTCCAGAGTGGCTGTTGGCAATTTACATCCCGCCCATCAGCATAACAGGGCTCCCAATTCTCCATGGCCTGTCCTGCCTTTCTGGATTTTACACATTTTTCAGATGGCCCTTTTGACTGGGGGGCAGTGAGACTTCATTGTAGTGCAGATTTCCTTTGCAAGCTTGCTTGGTTGGCCAAATAGGGCGCATGCGTTTTTTCCTGAATATATTCAGGAAAAAACGCATATGCCCTTTTTGGCCAAGTGCATCATTGTGGACGTTCTGCCTCTTTTCCTATGCTTTACATGCAATTCCAGTCTACCTCCTGAAATCGGATTCCTGCAATTCTGCCCCGCTTTCGAGTCCTCTTGGCAGCCTTACTTCAATATATTTTTGGACGATAGCTGTCATTTATAACTCTGCAGGTTTGTGAATTACAGTGCCTCTGAGCTCCTTTCTTCAACTCGCTTTCTTGTGAGCTGGCTGCAACACCGTAGCATTGCTTCAGGCCCTAGTGTGGTTCCGGGATGGCACGCTGAGCCTTTGGTTAATTCCTCTTCCTGGTGGGAAATGAGAGTTAAATTTGCCCGTCCAGACACCTCCAGCTAGTCTCTCATTGGTTCTCCCTATTCCTGTTCATTTTCCGCAGAAATTGCAAACTGGGCCAAACAGGAGGTTAAAGGCACTGACTCTCCAAGTGGGGAGAGTTTTAGTAAAGCGTCTGGAATGTTGCACCCGAGTACCAGGGGACCAAACCTGAGACACATTTGAACACGTTTCCCGATCACATGGTGGATCATACTCTGGGTTCCACATGCATCTTTTAGCTGAAGGAAGAATCCCTTAAACCTGGAGAGTTGAGACCCATGGAATGGGTACCATGCAATATGACTTCAAAGGTACTGCATTGGCTCACCGAACCTCACCAATCGTATCACTGCTGCGCTTTTGCCACTGTACACACGCTTGATTCTCTTTTGGAGACATATAAATCCATAGATTTTAAGATTCTTACTAGTCAGGTATATTCTTAGACGTTTAATATGTGGTATTGAGTCCTCTTCGTTGAGCAAAGACTAGCTCTTGTCTATTACATATTTGGCTTATGGAACGGTATCTGTGCTAATTTCAATCTCTGGTTTTATGCAGCACCCCAACTCACCTTTCCCCTTAAGCAAGCATAAGTTGGTTTTCTACATTTGAGACCCTGTTCTGTTTTGTAATTCAGTTCCTTTGTAGCTAAGTTTACATTCCGTGTAGTAGTGATATCTTATGATGTTTCTTTTTCTGTGTGATTTTTTTCACTTAGAATCATGGTACCTGAATCTACTCATTATGCTGCTACGGGCCTGATGACATAGATTTCATTGCTGAGTGATATTGCATTGTACATAAGTACCACAACTTCTTTATCCATTTTTCGCTTTCTGTGATATTGAACTTGTACCATAAACGAGGTTCTTGTAAACAGAGCCGTCCCAAACTTTGGGGTGGCTGTGTCTTTTTGATTTTAATTTCCCTAAGCTATAGGACCATAAGTGGAAGTGCCCTAGGCTCTGTTGCTTTGTTTTTTAGATGTTTCAGGAAACACCATACACTTCTCCAGAGTGGCTGTTGGCAATTTACATCCCGCCCATCAGCATAACAAGGCTCCCAGTTCTCCATGGCCTGTCCTGCCTTTCTGGATTTTACACTTTTTTCAGATGCTCCTTTTGACAGGGAGGAAGTGAGACTTCATTGTAGTGCAGATTTCCTTTGCAAGCTTGCTTGGTTGGCCAAAAAGGGCGTATGCGTTTTTTCCTGAATATATTCAGGAAAAAACGCATACGCCCTTTTTGACCAAGTGCATCATTGTCGACGTTCTGAGTGTTTTCATATGTTTTCAATGCAATTCCAGTCTACCTCCTGAAATCGGTTTTCTGCAATTCTGCCTTGCTGTCAGTGCCTCTTCATAGCCTTACCTCAATATACTTTTTGAAAATTGTTGGCCTTTTTAACTCTGCAGGTTTTTGAATTGCCGTGGCCCTTAGCTGCATTTTTCAGCTCTTATTTTTGTGATCTTGCCTCATATCCACAGGATTTCTTCAGGCCCTATTCTTCTTCTGGGTCGCCTTGCTCTGCCTTTGGTTAATTCTTCTTCCTGATGTGAATTAGAGTGACATGTTCCCATTGAAACCGCTACAGCTATTTTCTCACTGGTTCCCCCATTCCCATTCATCCTCCGCACTAACTGCAGACTGTGCGATACCGGAACGTAAAGGCATTGACTCTCCATGTGGAGATGTTGTTAGTAAAGTGGCTGGAATGTTGATCCGGAGCCCCAGGAGAGGAAAATGAGGTGCGTTTTAGAAACCTTTCCCGATCATATGGTATACCATCCGCTGGATTTCCCATGCATGGTTTAGCTGTAGGAAGATTCCCTTCAACCTGGAGTGTTGGGACCCTTGGAATGAGTAGTATGAAGTATTGCATTAAACTTTCGGCAGTTGCTCACCAAAGCTCACCAATCCTCTCAGCCCCAAGTGTCCAGCCTTATGTCTTATCCAGCTGTGGGTTTATATGTGGTCATTCCAGGTTGCATCACAGCCCCTGAGCGAATTTTGTAAGAATTTTTCTCTCTTTCATTGTTTCTGTGTTTTGGTTTTAAAATTTATTTCTATAATGGGGTTTAGCTCATTTTCACTGCTGTGTTTGGCCGCTCTGCACACACTTGATTCCCTTATGGAGATATATCAATACATGGGTTTTAAGATTCTTATTACTCAGATATATTTCTCTGCGGTGTATAGGGTGTGTTGAGGCCAGTTCATTGAGCAAGGTGTAGATCTTGTCTAATACCTATTTGGTTTATTGAACGGTATCTGTGCTAATTTCAAACTCTGGTTTTATGCATCACCCCACCTCTCCTTTCCCCTTAAGCTGACATAAGTGTGTTTTCTAAATGTGAGACACTGTTCTGTTTTGTAATTCATTTTTTGTGCAGCCATATTTATCCTCCCTCTATAAGTGATATCTTATGATATGTTTCTTTTTCTGTTTGACTTATTTCAAGTAGTATTATCGGACCTAAATCCACTCTTTATCCTTCTACTAGCCTTATTACATTGATTTCATGGTGAAGAGATATTCCATTGTACATAAGTACCACATTTTCTTTATCCATTGTTCTCTTTCCTGGGATATTTAAGGTGTACTGAAGTTGAGGTTCTTGTAAACAGAGTAGCCCTAAACTGTGGTGTGCTTGTGTCTTGTTGATTTTTAGACTTCCCTAGATATACTTCCGTGATTGGAAGTGCCCTATGCTCTGTAGCTCTGTTTTTTAGATGATTTAGGAACCACCATACACTTCTCCAGAGTGGCTCTCGGCAGTTCACACACTGTCCATCAGCGTATAAAGGCTCCCTGTTCTCCATGGCCTGTCCTGCATTTCTGGTTTTTACAATTTTTTCGGATGGCCCTTTTGACCGGTGGGAAATGAGACTTCTTTGTTGTGCACATTTGCATTGCTTGCTTGCTTGGTTGCCCATAAAGTGCGTATGCATTTTTTCCTGGATATATTCAGGAAAAAACGCATACTCCCTTTTGGGCCAACTGCATCATTGTCGAAATTCTGCCGCTTTTCATGTGCTTTAAAGACGAGTCCAATCTATCTCTTGAAATCTGTTTCTTGCAATTCTGTCTTGCATTCAGATCCTCTTCTTTGCCTTACCTCAACATATTTTGGGACGTTAGTTTTCATTTATAACTCTGCAGGTTTGTGAATTGCAGTGACCCTGAGCTCCATTTTTTAAGTTGCTCTTTTGTGAGCTGGCCTCAAAGCCGCAGGATTGCTTCAGGCCCTATTTTGGCTCCGGCGAGGCGGGCTGAGCCTTTTTTTAATTCTTATTCTTAATGGGAAATTAGAGTGACATGTGCCCGTCCAAACCCCTACAACTATTCTCTCATTGGTTCCCCCTCTTCCCGTTCATCCTCCTCACAATTTGCAAAATGTGTGAAACAGAAGTTTAAATGTGCTGATTCTCTAAGTGGGGAGACTCTAAGTAACGTGGCTGGAATGATGAACAGGAGCACCAGGAGAGGATAAATGAGGTGCATTTTAGACACATCTCCCGATCACATGGTGTACAGTCCTCTGGGTTTTCCATGCATGTTTTCGCTGTAGGAAGATCCCTTGAACCTGCAGATTTGGGACCCATTGAATGGGTACCAGGTAGTATTACTTTAAAGGGTGTGCATTTCCTCACCCAACCTCATATTTCTCTTAGCGTAAACAGTTTCCAGCCTTATGTCTCATCCTGCTGTGGGTCTAGATGTGTTCAATCCATGTTGCATCACCGTCCCTGAGGAAAAGTTGTAAGAGGTTTTCTCTGTCTCTTTGTCGTTTATTTTTTTCAATTTATTACTATATTGGTTACAGCTGATTTTCAAAGCTCTGTTTCTTGCTGCTGTACATCCACTTGATTCACATACAGAGAGACATCAATAAATTCTTTTTCAGATTCTTACCAGTCATATATATTCTTTTCCAGTGACTTGAGTGTGCTGAGTGCAGTTCTTTTAGCTACCGTGTAGGCCTTGTTGATTATCAGTTTGGTATTTGGAATGGTATCTTTGCTAATTTCAACCTCCTGGATGATGCCTCACCCCTCCCCACCTTTCCCGTTTAGCAGCCTTACGCGTGTTGTCTACATATTTGACTATGTTTTTGTTTTGTAATTTATTTCATGTGTAGCCATTTTGGATTCCACCTTTAAGTGATATCTTATGATATGTGTCTTTTTCTTTTTGAATTATGTCACTTAGAATGATCATACGTAACTCCTCCGGAGTTGTTACAACTGGCCATATTTCATTGACTTCCAGGCTGAGTAATATTCCACTCTACATAAGTACCACATCTCTATCCATTTTTTCCCTCCAGAGACATTTAAGTTATATCCTAGTCGAGAATCTTTTAAACAGAGAGGCAGTAAACATTGGGGTGCCTGTGTCCTCTCGATTTTTGTTTTTCCCAAGACATACGCCCATGAGTGCAAGTGCCCTATGCTCTGTAGCTCATTTTTTAGATGTTTTAGTAAACACAATACACTTCTCCAGAATGGCCATTGGCAATATACATTTCCACTATAAGCCTCACAGGGCTCCCTCTTCTCCTTGCCCTGTCCTGCATTTCTGGTGTTTACACTTTATGAGGATGGCTCTTCTGACTGATGCGAAGTGATATCTTTTGTAGTATTGATTTCCAGTGCCCACCTGTTTGGTTGGCTAAAAAAGTGTATGCCCTTTTCTTGAATATATACAGAAAAAAACGCATACAGCCTTTTTGGCCAACTGCAATGTTGGCAATGTTCAGCCCCTTTTCTTGTGCTTAATGGCGAGTCCTTTCTACCTCCTCAAATCCCTTTCCTGCCATTCTCCCTTGCTTACCAATCCTTTTCTCTGACTTTCCTCAAGACATTTTTCAGTGATAGATATTTTCAACTCTGCAGTTTCGTGAATTTTACTGCCCCTGAGTTCCATTGTTCAACTTGTGTTTATGGGAACTGGCCACAAAGCAGTGGGATTTCCTCAAGCCCTATACTGTTTCCATGGGCAACCCTAGCCTTTGGTCAATTCGTCTTCCTGATTGGAAATTAGAGTGACATGTGCCTGTCTGAACACCTAGGACTTGTCTCTCATTGTTCCTCATCCTTCCGCTTCATCCTCTGGACAAATTCCAAACTGTATGCAACAGGATGTTGACAGTGCTGACATCTCCAAGTGGGGAGACTGTTAGTAAAGACGCTGGAGGGGTGAACCCGAGCACCAGGAGATGAGGAGATGAGATGCCTTTTCCAAACTCTTCCTGATCAGACGGTATACCATCCTCTGTGTGTGACAGACATGTTTTAGCAGTAGGAAGAGTCCCATTCATGTAAGGAGAACACCAGGGCTTTTTCAAAATCAGTGTCTCCCCGAAACCCAAACTGGGGAATTTTTTAAGCTACGGCTACACATATGTTCATTAAGGGCCTTGGGAAGTAGGCAGAGTCCAAACTTTAGATGATTGAAGTCTTCAGGGTCAGAAGCACTCACCACTGGCTTCCCTTAGGTTACACTTTAACTGTCATTGATAGATGATGTCAATAAAAATATCTATTCTTTTTCCGATTATTTCCCCTTATAGGTTATTGCAAAATATTGAGTGTAGTTCCCTGTGCTATACAGTGGTTCCTTGTTGATGATCTATTTTATACATAGCAGTGTGTATGTGTTAATTCCAAACTGTTAATTTATCCCTCCTCCCACCTTTCCCCTTTGGTAATAATAAATTATAAGATTTTATACTTCTCAGAAATGGGGGAGCTGAAAGAGAGGTATCATTTTCAATGGAAAAGCATTTAAAACAAGATTGAAGCTTTAACCAAGATTATTAGATGTACATCCTTGGAAAGAAATCACTTCATTTCTCTAATATTGACCTGACAAATAAGACAAACCTTTTCACTGAACTTGCTTATAATAAAGTGATGGAAATATCAAATGGAAGTGTTAGAAACATCTTATTTTACCCGAGCCTTATAAACTGTTCTATGTTAACTACAGTTTGGCTCACACATCTGTTCATTGAAGTTACAATAGTCTCAATTTCTGTTACTGATCCTCCAGAGTGGACCCCAACAAGTGTCCCCCTGCCCAGTGTCATTGGGGCCAACAGATCGAGACTGAGTTTGGTTCACAAGCAAAGGAAACTTTATATTTTGATCAGAGAATGGAGAGGTGAGAGCATGCACTACCCCGTGGGCTGTGGGCTGGGCTGCTGTGTAGAGATCCTGTCAGAGTCAGTGGGAGGGAGGGGGCGGAGCACTCAAGGGCCGGGTTGGCTGCAGCTCAGGCTCTATATCTTAGAGTCTGCACTGGGCCCCAGGAGCTGAGGTGTCGACCCAGCCATTCTGCACTAGGAAATCTGGTCTGAAGTGCCGGGTGTGGAACCTCTGCATGCGGGACCCTAGGAGCACGTGAAATTAGACAAAGCACAAAGGATAAAAAAGGTCAGACTTGACTTTATTGCCCAGATTCTATTTTTATCTCCCAGGGATTTTTAATGGGCTTTGCTGGGGACAAACCCCTCCTCTGCCTTTTGTCCCGTTCCTCATTCTTGGAGTGCTGAGGGTGCAGACCCTTCTTCTGTAACTGCTGAGTGCTGAGTTGGGAGCCCTCATACCAGGGGATGAGGGTCAGAACTTCTCCCCAGCAGCCTCCAGGTGACGTTGATTGGCCCCAGGACCCCTGCCTCCCTGCTCGTCCGCCTGAGCACCAGCATTGGAAGTGTTATAGATTCTAATGACCTTTAAGGGTTCAGGAAAGAGATGTGCAGAGACGCTGTGGGGGCCGGTTTCACCCCGCCCCACATTTGTTCGGCCACCTTAGGCTGACCGTTTCTGCCAGCCTAGATGCTCTGACCAGTAGTCTGCTCTTTCTTCAATTAGGCCCCTGAATTAACGTAAAAACAGCACCAGGTGTCAGAGCCCTGCCCGCTCAACTCCCAGACAGTCCAGGGTCAGTGGTGATCAAG
This sequence comes from Pseudorca crassidens, assembly GCF_039906515.1. NCBI lineage: Eukaryota > Metazoa > Chordata > Mammalia > Artiodactyla > Delphinidae > Pseudorca > Pseudorca crassidens. Next base: position 166,597,649 of record NC_090296.1, read on the forward strand.
GACCATGATGGCCACTGAGTCAACAGCCTTTTGAAGTAAACAGGAGTCCAGCCGGTCTTATTGGCCACCATCATCACGGTGTCTGTAGGCTTTTCTATGGTGACAGTGTGATATACGTTTCCCCCGCCAAGACTATTAGCTCCCCTCCGGGTGCAGTAAGTCCTGCAAGCAGTAGTCTACTCATTCGGGACACACTATTGTTGTTTTATGAGAGAAACTCCAGGTCAAGTGATGTTCACACGAGTCGTCATGGTGCCCTGTTGCCCCCGGTTATCTCTCTGGATGTTGGAGTTGGAGGGCCTCCTCACTCGAGGTCGGTGTGCCCACGGAGCGAACCCTGCAACTTCAGGGCATGGTTGGTGATTAGGATCACCACGTGGGGTCCTTTTCCCTTAGGAGGGAGGTGGCCTTTTGGGCTGCTGATTTCCAGGTTTTTAGATACCGCCAGTATCTTGGCCAGATGTGGCAGTGGGCCAAGCCCCTTGGTGACTCTATTTTATCCTACCTGGATGGCATTCTTGCGTTGTTCCATTTCAAGTGGTCCCAGTTTTTGCACTAATTCTCCAATGGCGACTCACCTTTCACCGGGAATGGAAAGGTCAAAGGGTTTAGCTCAATTAGGGAGTTCCAGGGCAAGGGTCTGAATTGACTGCTCTTTCCATTCTTGAAAGGCCACTTCTGGATTCTGTTCAAAAGGATCATCATCTTTTCCTTTCAGTGTTTCATATAGAGGCCCAGCTAGTAGACTGTAGTTAGGGATCCAGAAGCAGCAAACCCTGGCCTCCCCAGGAACCCCTAAGCTGTCTTCTAGTTTTAGAAAGGGGTAAGGCTGCAAATGGTTTCTTCCCTTTCCTGGGATGGGCTTCTCCGACCTTGTGTGAGAATGAAGCCCAGGCAGGTCACCGCAGTCTGTGATATTTGAGCTTTTTCTTGGACAACTTCTATCCTTTATTGGCTTGGTAGTTCAGAGGCCTCCTTAGTAGGGCTGGCGATCAGAATGTCGTCTGCATATTGAAGGAGGGTTTCCTTTTCTAGAGGTAGAACTTTTCGGTCTTTAGCTAAGCTTTCCCCAAAGATGGTGTGGGAATTTTTGAACCCTTGGGGCAAGACGGCCCGGAAGTATTGTTTTAGTTGTATGTTGAGTCCTGCCACTCACAAGCCAAAATTTCTTGTGACTCTGGGACTAATGGAATACAAAAGAAGGCATCATTGAAGACTAATACAGAATACCATGTCCTGGTGGTTGGTAGAATGACCAGCAGGGTGTAGGAAATGGAGCAACTGGAGGTATATCCTCGGTGGCTTCACTGACTGTCCTGACATCCTTTACCAGGTCCCCAGCAGCCCATGGGGCTCTCGTGGTCAGGCCAATCCCAGGATATGGAGCTCTCCTGGGCAGGTACCCCACCCCCAACCCAGCCCACGGGGCTCTCATGGTCAGGCCTCTCCCAGGATACAGAGCTACCCTTGCAGGTACCGTGGCAGGGCTGGGCACACAGGAACTGTGCACATAGCCCTCATTGAAGAGCACCCCCATCTCACCTGTCGCTCAGAGCTGACACAGAGCACCTCAGAGCAGGACTTGAACTAACAAACAGCAGCTCCGACAGGTCTGTGACCCTGGGCATCACTCTGTGTGGCCTCCCTCCACCTGGTCTTCCAGAGACTTCCACTGCACCCGGGGCACCAAGCCTCTGTCTCCAACCACCACCCACCCCTCCTCTCCCTGACTCCTGGGTTCCTCTCATTAGGAGAGGGTTTTCTTGAAGTTGTCTCCCACTCATGGGCCAGATAAAATGATTAGAAAACAAGCCAAAGCTGCAGCCCCTTGTCTATCCTGACTCTCAGGAGCCCACACCTGTTCCTTGGACCTGGCCGGTTCAGCAAGTTCCATTTTCTGCAACTGTGAGCCCCTGAGGGGTGATGATTGGCTGACCTGGGCAGCCTTACCATGCCGGCCAGCCCTCCCCAGGTGTGCCTGGGTTGAGATCAATATAAATACCACTCCAGGCAGCAAGAGCCCCTGCAGCTGTGCCTGACGCCATTTTCTCTGCCCTGTCAGCAGTCTCGGGGCTGGGCTGGTGGGAGGGAGTGAGAGGCCACGGCTTTGTGGGTGGCCCAGTGTGAGTGGGGCTCTGCTGGACTTTCTGCAGCAGTTGCCAGGCTGCCACCTGCTAAAGAAGAGGATGTGTCACCCATACCTGCTGCTGGAATTTCTCCCTGGGCAGAGGTGAGGAAGGAAAAAAGCAGTGGGGGCAGGGACAGGACGGGTATCTCAGGCAGGGAAATGGAAATCTTCCAGAAGAGCACCCAGGGACAGGACCATCCTGGCTGGCCTGCAGGCACCAAGTCAGCTGGCATGCTGTCACTCGTGTGGCTCCATGGCCCTTCCTCTAGGCTTTCAAGTCCTTGTATATATTCAGGTGTTTCACCTGGGAAGGGTGGGAACAGTTCAACAGCAACTGGCCTGGGGCTCAGCTCACGTTCACTCACAGATGCCTCGGCACAGTGCCCCAGCTTTGCAATGAGTACGCTTGTTGTGTGGGGGCTGCTGGCTGAATGGGAGACGATTCCCCACCACTGACCAACTTCAGAATTGTTTACAACTGGAGCAAGTGCCCTGATACGGTTTTCCTCTGAGTAACTGGTGGGTTCTGTTTTTTTTTTTTTCTCTTTTTCGTTTTTGGTTCAAGGTAGATTTTATTCCTCTTTTTTGTATTTACAGATATAAGCATGGAAATAATTTATTCATATAAATACATGTATGTGAAGGGAATAATTGTTTTTTCTGTTTTATTTTTTAAATTTTATTTCTTTTTAATTTTGAATTTTATTTTATATTTTTATACAGCAGGTTCTTATTGGTTATCTATTTTATACATATAAATGTTTACATGCCAATCCCAATCTCTCAGCTCCTCCCACCACCACCCCCCCAAGAGCTTTCCCCCCTTGTTGTCCATACGATTGTTGTCTACATCTGTTGCTCTATTTATGCCTTGCAAAACGGTTAATCTGTACAGTTTTTCTAGGTTCCACATATATGCATGAATATACAAGATTTGTTTTTCTCTTTCTGACTTACTTCACTCTGTATGACAGTCTCTAGATCCATCAACGTCTCTACAAATGACCCAATTTCATTCCTTTCATGGCTTAGTAATATTCCATTTTATATATGTACCACATCTTTATGCATTCGTCTGTCTGTGGGCATTTAGGTTGCTTCCATTACCTCGATATTGTAAATAGTGATGCAATGAACATTGCGGTGAATGTCTCTTTTTGATTTATGGTTTTGTCTGTGTATATGTCCAGTACTGGGATTGCTGTATCATATGGTAATTCTATTATTAGTTTCTTAAGACTCCATATTGTTCTCCATAGTGACTGTATCAATTTATATTCCCAACAATAGTGGAAGAGGCTTCCTTTTCCCCACACACTTTCCAGCAATTGTTGTTTGTAGATTTTCAGATGATGCCCATTCTAACAGGTGTGAGGTGATACCTCATTGTTGAGTCCATTTCGTTGAGCAAGGGGTAGGTCTTGTCTATTACATATTTGGCTTATGGAACGGTATCTGTGCTAATTTCAAACTCTGGTTTTATGCAGCACCCCAACTCACCTTTCCCCTTAAGCAAGCATAAGTTGGTTTTCTAAACTTGAGACCCTGTTCTGTTTTGTAATTCAGTTCATGTGTAGCCAAGTTTACATTCCATGTATTAGTGATACCTTATGATGTTTCCTTATCTGTGTGACTTATTTCACTTAGAATCATCGTGCCTCAATCCACTCATTATGCGGGTACAGGCCTGGTGACACAGATTTCATTGCTGAGTGGTATTCTGTTGTACGTTAAGTACCGCAACTTCTTTATCAATTATTTGCTCTCTGGGATATTTAACTTGTACCATAGAAGAGGTTCCTGTAAACAGAGCCATCCCAAATTTTGGGGTGGCTGTGTCTTTTTGATTTTAATTTCCCTAAGCTATAGGACCATAAGTGGAAATGCCCTAGACTCTGTTGCTTTGTTTTTCAGATGTATCAGGAAACACCATACACTTCTCCAGAGTGGCTGTTGGCAATTTACATCCCGCCCATCAGCATAACAAGGTTCCTTTATCCCCATGGCCTGTCTTGCCTTTCTGCATTTTCCACTTTTTTCAGATGGCTCTTTAAACTGGGGGGAAGTGACACTTCATAGTAGTTCGGATTTCCATTGCAAGCTTGCTTGGTTTGCCAAAAAGGGCGTATGCGTTTTTTCCTGAATATATTCAGGAAAAAACACATACGCCCTTTTTGGCCAAGTGCATCATTGTGGACGTTCTGCCTCTTTTCCTATGCTTTACATGCAATTCCAGTCTACCTCCTGAAATCGGTTTCCTGCAATTCTGCCCCGCTTTCAAGTCCTCTTGGCAGCCTTACTTCAATATATTTTTGGACGATAGCTGTCATTTATAACTCTGCAGGTTTGTGAATTACAGTGCCCCTAAGCTCCTTTCTTCAACTCGCTTTCTTGTGAGCTGGCCGCAACACCGCAGGATTGCTTCAGGCCCTAGTGTGGTTCCGGCATGGCACGCTGAGCCTTTGGTTAATTCCTCTTCCTGGTGGGAAATGAGAGTTAAATTTGCCCGTCCAGACACCTCCAGCTAGTCTCTCATTGGTTCTCCCTATTCCTGTTCAACTTTCAAAGAATTTGCAAACTGGGCCAAACAGGAGGTTAAAGGCACTGACTCTCCAAGTGGGGAGAGTGTTAGTAAAGCGTCTGGAATGTTGCACCCGAGTACCAGGGGACGAAACCTGAGACACATTTGAACACGTTTCCCGATCACACGGTGGATCATACTCTGGGTTCCACATGCATGTTTTAGCTGAAGGAAGAATCCCTTAAACCTGGAGAGTTGAGACCCTTGGCATGGGTACCATGCAATATGACTTCAAAGGGTCTGCATTGGCTCACCGAACCTCACCAATCCTATCACTGCTGCGCTAATGCACTGTACACACGCTTGATTCTCTTTCAGAGACATATAAATCCATAGGTTTTAAGATTCTTACTAGTCAGGTATATTCTTAGGCGTTTAATATGGGGTGTAGAGTCCACTTCGTTGAGCAAGGAGTAGCTCTTGTCTATTACATATTTGGCTTATGGAACAGTATCTGTGCTAATTTCAATCTCAGGTTTTATGCAGCACCCCAACTCACCTTTCCCCTTAAGCAAGCATAAGTTGGTTTTCTACATTTGAGACCCTGTTCTGTTTTGTAATTCAGTTCCTGTGTAGCCAGTTTACATTCCGTGTAGTAGTGATATCTTATGATGTTTCTTTTTCTGTGTGACTTATCTCACTTAGAATCATCGTACCTGAATCCACTCATTATGCTGCTACGGGCCTGATGACATAGATTTCATTGCTGAGTGATATTGCATTGTACGTATGTACCACCACTTCTTTATCCATTTTTCGCTTTCTGTGATATTGAACTTGTACCGTAAACGAGGTTCTTGTAAACAGAGCCGTCCCAAACTTTGGGGTGGCTGTGTCTTTTTGATTTTAATTTCCCTAAGCTATAGGACCATAAGTGGAAGTGCCCTAGGCTCTGTTGCTTTGTTTTTTAGATGTTTCAGGAAACACCATACACTTCTCCAGAGTGGCTGTTGGCAATTTACATCCCGCCCATCAGCATAACAAGGCTCCCAGTTCTCCATGGCCTGTCCTGCCTTTCTGGATTTTACACTTTTTTCAGATGGCCCTTTTGACCGGGGGGCAGTGAGACTTCATTGTAGTGCAGATTTCCTTTGCAAGCTTGCTTGGTTGGCCAAAAAGTGCGTATGCGTTTTTTCCTGAATATATTCAGGAAAAAACGCATACGCCCTTTTTGGCCAAGTGCATCATTGTGGACGTTCTGCCTCTTTTCCTATGCTTTACATGCAATTCCAGTCTACCTCCTGAAATCGGTTTCCTGCAATTCTGCCCCGCTTTCAAGTCCTCTTGGCAGCCTTACTTCAATATATTTTTGGATGATAGCTGTCATTTATAACTCTGCAGGTTTGTGAATTACAGTGCCTCTGAGCTCCTTTCTTCAACTCGCTTTCTTGTGAGCTGGCCGCAACACCGCAGGATTGCTTCAGGCCCTAGTGTCGTTCCGGCATGGCACGCTGAGCCTTTGGTTAATTCCTCTTCCTGGTGGGAAATGAGAGTTAAATATGCCCGTCCAGACACCTCCAGCTAGTCTCTCACTGGTTCTCCCTATTCCTGATCATCTTCCGCAAAAATTGTAAACTGGGCCAAACAGGTGGTTAAAGGCACTGACTCTCCAAGTGGGGAGAGTGTTAGTAAAGCGTCTGGAATGTTGCACCCGAGTACCAGGGGACGAAACCTGAGACACATTTGAACACGTATCCCGATCACACGGTGGATCATACTCTGGGTTCCACATGCATGTTTTAGCTGAAGGAAGAATCCCTTAAACCTGGAGAGTTGAGACCCATGGAATGGGTACCATGCAATATGACTTCAAAGGTTCTGCATTTGCTCACCGAACCTCACCAATCCTATCACTGCTGCACTTATGCCACTGTACACATGCTTGATTCTCTTTTGGAGACATATTAATCCATAGGTTTTAAGATTCTTACTAGTCAGGTATATTCTTAGACGTTTAATATGGGTTATTGAGTCCTCTTCGTTAAGCAAGGAGTAGCTCTTGTCTATTACATATTTGGCTTATGGAACGGTATCTGTGCTAATTTCAATCTCTGGTTTTATGCAGCACCCCAACTCACCTTTCCCCTTAAGCAAGCATAAGTTGGTTTTCTACATTTGCGACCTTGTTCTGTTTTGTAATTCAGTTCCTGTGTAGCCAAGTTTACATTCCGTGTATTAGTGATATCTTATGATGTTTCTTTTTCTGTGTGACTTATCTCACTTAGAATCATCGTACCTGAATCCACTCATTATGCTGCTATGGGCCTGATGACATAGATTTCATTGCTGAGTGATATTGCATTGTACGTAAGTACCACAACTTCTTTATCCATTTTTCGCTTTCTGTGATATTGAACTTGTACCGTAAACGAGGTTCTTGTAAACAGAGCCGGCCCAAACTTTGGGGTGGCTGTGTCTTTTTGATTTTAATTTCCCTAAGCTATAGGACCATAAGTGGAAGTGCCCTAGGCTCTGTTGCTTTGTTTTTTAGATGTTTCAGGAAACACCATACACTTCTCCAGAGTGGCTGTTGGCAATTTACATCCCGCCCATCAGCATAACAAGGCTCCCAGTTCTCCATGGCCTGTCCGGCCTTTCTGGATTTTACACTTTTTTCGGATGGCCCTTTTGACTGGGGGGCAGTGAGACTTCATTGTAGTGCAGATTTCCTTTGCAAGCTTGCTTGGTTGGCCAAAAAGGGCGTATGGGTTTTTTCCTGAATATATTCAGGAAAAAACGCATACGCCCTTTTTGGCCAAGTGCATCATTGTGGACATTCTGTCTCTTTTCCTATGCTTTACATGCAATTCCAGTCTACCTCCTGAAATCGGATTCCTGCAATTCTGCCCCGCTTTTGAGTCCTCTTGGCAGCCTTACTTCAATATATTTTTGGACGATAGCTGTCATTTATAACTCTGCAGGTTTGTGAATTACAGTGCCCCTGAGCTCCTTTCTTCAACTCGCTTTCTTGTGAGCTGGCCGCAACACCGCAGGATTGCTTCAGGCCCTAGTGTGGTTCCGGCATGGCACGCTGAGCCTTTGGTTAATTCCTCTTCCTGGTGGCTAATGAGAGTTAAATTTGCCCATCCAGACACCTCCAGCTAGTCTCTCATTGGTTGTCCCTATTCCTGTTCATCTTCCGCAGAAATTGCAAACTGGGCCAAACAGGAGGTTAAAGGCACTGACTCTCCAAGTGGGGAGAGTTTTACTAAAGCGTCTGGAATGTTGCACCCGAGTACCAGGGGACAAAAACTGAGACACATTTGAACACGTTTCCCGATCACATGGTGGATCATGCTCTGGGTTCCACATGCATGTTTTAGCTGAAGGAAGAATCCCTTAAACCTGGAGAGTTGAGACCCATGGAATGGCTACCATGCAATATGACTTCAAAGGGTCTGCATTTGCTCATCGAACCTCACCAATCCTATCACTGCTGCGTTTATGCCGCTGTACACATGCTTGATTCTCTTTTGGAGACATATAAATCCATAGGTTTTAAGATTATTATTAGTCAGGTATATTCTTAGGCGATTAATATGGGGTGTAGAGTCCACTTCGTTGAGCAAGGAGTAGCTCTTGTCTATTACATATTTGGCTTATGGAACGGTATCTGTGCTAATTTCAATCTCTGGTTTTATGCAGAACCCCAACTCACCTTTCCCCTTAAGCAAGCATAAGTTGGTTTTCTACATTTGAGACCGTGTTCTGTTTTGTAATTCAGTTTCTGTGTAGCCAAGTTTACATTCCGTGTAGTAGTTATATCTTATGATGTTTCTTTTTCTGTGTGACTTATCTCACTTAGAATCATCGTACCTGAATCCACTCATTATGCTGCTACGGGCCTGATGATATAGATTTCATTGTTGAGTGATATTGCATTGTACGTAAGTACCACAAATTCTTTATCCATTTTTCACCTTCTGTGATATTGAATTTGTACTGTAAATGAGGTTCTTGTAAACAGAGCCATCCCAAACTTTGGGGTGGCTGTGTCTTTTTGATTTTAATTTCCCTAAGCTATAGGACCATAAGTGGAAGTGCCCTAGGCTCTGTTGCTTTGTTTTTTAGATGTTTCAGGAAACACCATACACTTCTCCAGAGTGGCTGTTGGCAATTTACATCCCGCCCATCAGCATAACAAGGCTCCCAGTTCTCCATGGCCTGTCCTGCCTTTCTGGATTTTATACTTTTTTCAGATGGCCCTTTTGACCGGGGGGCAGTGAGACTTCATTGTAGTGCAGATTTCCTTTGCAAGCTTGCTTGGTTGGCCAAAAAGGGCGTATGCGTTTTTTCCTGAATATATTCAGGAAAAAACGCATACGCCCTTTTTGGCCAAGTGCATCATTGTGGACGTTCTGCCTCTTTTCCTATGCTTTACATGCAATTCCAGTCTACCTCCTGAAATCGGTTTCCTGCAATTCTGCCCTGCTTTCAAGTCCTCTTGGCAGCCTTACTTCAATATATTTTTGGACGATAGCTGTCATTTTTAACTCTGCAGGTTTGTGAATTACAGTGCCCCTGAGCTCCTTTCTTCAACTCGCTTTCTTGTGAGCTGGCCGCAACACCGCAGGATTGCTTCAGGCCCTAGTGTGGTTCCGGCATGGCACGCTGAGCCTTTGGTTAATTCCTCTTCCTGGTGGGAAATGAGAGTTAAATTTGCCCGTCCAGACACCTCCAGCTAGTCTCTTATTGGTTCTCCCTATTCCTGTTCATTTTCCGCAGAAATTGCAAACTGGGCCAAACAGGAGGTTAAAGGCACTGACTCTCCAAGTGAGGAGATTGTTAGTAAAGCGTCTGGAATGTTGCACCCGAGTACCAGGGGACGAAATCTGACACATTTGAACACGTTTCCCGATCACACGGTGGATCATACTCTGGGTTCCACATGCATGTTTTAGGTGAAGGAAGAATCCCTTAAACCTGGAGAGTTGAGACCCATGGAATGGGTACCATGCAATATGACTTCAAAGGGTCTGCATTTGCTCACCGAACCTCACCAATCCTATCACTGCTGCATTCATGCCGCTGTACACACGCTTGATTCTCTTTCGGAGACATATAAATCCATAGGTTTTAAGATTCTTACTAGTCAGGTATATTCTTAGGCATTTAATATGTGGTGTTGAGTCCACTTCGTTGAGCAAGGAGTAGCTCTTGTCTATTACCTATTTGGCTTATGGAACAGTATCTGTGCTAATTTCAATCTCTGGTTTTATGCAGCACCCCAACTCACCTTTCCCCTTAAGCAAGCATAAGTTGGTTTTCTACATTTGAGATCCTGTTCTGTTTTGTAATTCAGTTCCTGTGTAGCCAAGTTTACATTCCATGTATTAGTGATATCTTATGATGTTTCTTTTTCTGTGTGACTTATCTCACTTAGAATCATCGTACCTGAATCCACTCATTATGCTGCTACGGGCCTGATGACATAGATTTCATTCCTGAGTGATATTGCATTGTACGTAAGTACCACAACTTCTTTATCCATTTTTCACTTTCTGCGATATTGAACTTGTACCGTAAACGAGGTTCTTGTAAACAGAGCCGTCCCATACTTTGGGGTGGCTGTGTCTTTTTGATTTTAATTTCCCTAAGCTATAGGACCATAAGTGGAAGTGCCCTAGGCTCTGTTGCTTTGTTTTTTAGATGTTTCAGGAAACACCATACACTTCTCCAGAGTGGCTGTTGGCAATTTACATCCCGCCCATCAGCATAACAAGGCTCCCAGTTCTCCATGGCCTGTCCTGCCTTTCTGGATTTTACACTTTTTTCAGATGGCCCTTTTGACTGGGGGGCAGTGAGACTTCATTGTAGTGCAGATTTCCTTTGCAAGCTTGCTTGGTTGGCCAAAAAGGGCGTATGCGTTTTTTCCTGAATATATTCAGGAAAAAACGCATACGCCCTTTTTGGCCAAGTGCATCATTGTGGACGTTCTGCCTCTTTTCCTATGCTTTACATGCAATTCCAGTCTACCTCCTGAAATCGGTTTCCTGCAATTCTGCCCCGCTTTCAAGTCCTCTTGGCAGCCTTACTTCAATATATTTTTGGACGATAGCTGTCATTTTTAACTCTGCAGGTTTGTGAATTACAGTGCCCCTGAGCTCCTTTCTTCAACTCGCTTTCTTGTGAGCTGGCCGCAACACCGCAGGATTGCTTCAGGCCCTAGTGTGGTTCCGGCATGGCACGCTGAGCCTTTGGTTAATTCCTCTTCCTGGTGGCTAATGAGAGTTAAATTTGCCCATCCAGACACCTCCAGCTAGTCTCTCATTGGTTCTCCCTATTCCTGTTCATTTTCCGCAGAAATTGCAAACTGGGCCAAACAGGAGGTTAAAGGCACTGACTCTCCAAGTGGGGAGAGTTTTAGTAAAGCGTCTGGAATGTTGCACCCAAGTACCAGCGGAGAAAATCTGAGACACATTTGAACACGTTTCCCAATCACACGGTGGATCATACTCTGGGTTCCACATGCATGTTTTAGCTGAAGGAAGAATCCCTTAAACCTGGAGAGTTGAGACCCATGGAATGGCTAGCATGCAATATGACTTCAAAGGGTCTGCATTTGCTCATCAAACCTCACCAATCCTATCACTGCTGCGTTTATGCCGCTGTACACATGCTTGATTCTCTTTTGGAGACATATAAATCCATAGGTTTTAAGATTATTACTAGTCAGGTATATTCTTAGGCGATTAATATGGGGTGTAGAGTCCACTTCGTTGAGCAAGGAGTAGCTCTTATCTATTACATATTTGGCTTATGGAATGGTATCTGTGCTAATTTCAATCTCTGGTTTTATGCAGAACCCCAACTCACCTTTCCCCTTAAGCAAGCATAAGTTGGTTTTCTACATTTGAGACCGTGTTCTGTTTTGTAATTCAGTTTCTGTGTAGCCAAGTTTTCATTCCGTGTAGTAGTGATATCTTATGATGTTTCTTTTTCTGTGTGACTTATCTCACTTAGAATCATCGTACCTGAATCCACTCATTATGCTGCTACGGGCCTGATGATATAGATTTCATTGCTGAGTGATATTGCATTGTACGTAAGTACCACAAATTCTTTATCCATTTTTCACCTTCTGTGATATTGAATTTGTACTGTAAATGAGGTTCTTGTAAACAGAGCCGTCCCAAACTTTGGGGTGGCTGTGTCTTTTTGATTTTAATTTCCCTAAGCTATAGGACCATAAGTGGAAGTGCCCTAGGCTCTGTTGCTTTGTTTTTTAGATGTTTCAGGAAACACCATACACTTCTCCAGAGTGGCTGTTGGCAATTTACATCCCGCCGATCAGCATAACAAGGCTCCCAGTTCTCCATGGCCTGTCCGGGCTTTCTGGATTTTAAACTTTTTTCAGATGGCCCTTTTGACTGGGGGGCAGTGAGACTTCATTGTAGTGCAGATTTCCTTTGCAAGCTTGCTTGGTTGGCCAAAAAGTGCGTATGCGTTTTTTCCTGAATATATTCAGGAAAAAACGCATACGCCCTTTTTGGCCAAGTGCATCATTGTGGACGTTCTGCCTCTTTTACTATGCTTTACATGCAATTCCAGTCTACCTCCTGAAATCGGTTTCCTGCAATTCTGCCCCGCTTTCAAGTCCTCTTGGCAGCCTTACTTCAATATATTTTTGGACGATAGCTGTCATTTATAACTCTGCAGGTTTGTGAATTACAGTGCCCCTGAGCTCCTTTCTTCAACTCGCTTTCTTGTGAGCTGGCCGCAACACCGCAGGATTGCTTCAGGCCCTAGTGTCGTTCCGGCATGGCACGCTGAGCCTTTGGTTAATTCCTCTTCCTGGTGGGAAATGAGAGTTAAATTTGCCCGTCCAGACACCTCCAGCTAGTCTCTCACTGGTTCTCCCTATTCCTGTTCATCTTCCGCAAATATTGCAAACTGGGCCAAAAAGGAGGTTAAAGGCACTGACTCTCCAAGTGGGGAGAGTGTTAGTAAAGCGTCTGGAATGTTGCACCCGAGTACCAGGGGACAAAACCTGAGACACATTTGAACACGTTTCCCGATCACACGGTGGATCATACTCTGGGTTCCACATGCTTGTTTTAGCTGAAGGAAGAATCCCTTAAACCTGGAGAGTTGAGACCCATGGAATGGGTACCATGCAATATGACTTCAAAGGGTCTGCATTTGCTCACCGAACCTCACCAATCCTATCACTGCTGCATTCATGCCGCTGTACACACGCTTGATTCTCTTTCGGAGACATATAAATCCATAGGTTTTAAGATTCTTACTAGTCAGGTATATTCTTAGGCATTTAATATGTGGTGTTGAGTCCACTTCGTTGAGCAAGGAGTAGCTCTTGTCTATTACCTATTTGGCTTATGGAACGGTATCTGTGCTAATTTCAATCTCTGGTTTTATGCAGCACCCCAACTCACCTTTCCCCTTAAGCAAGCATAAGTTGGTTTTCTACATTTGAGATCCTGTTCTGTTTTGTAATTCAGTTCCTGTGTAGCCAAGTTTACATTCCATGTATTAGTGATATCTTATGATGTTTCTTTTTCTGTGTGACTTATCTCACTTAGAATCATCGTACCTGAATCCACTCATTATGCTGCTACGGGCCTGATGACATAGATTTCATTCCTGAGTGATATTGCATTGTACGTAAGTACCACAACTTCTTTATCCATTTTTCACTTTCTGCGATATTGAACTTGTACCGTAAACGAGGTTCTTGTAAACAGAGCCGTCCCATACTTTGGGGTGGCTGTGTCTTTTTGATTTTAATTTCCCTAAGCTATAGGACCATAAGTGGAAGTGCCCTAGGCTCTGTTGCTTTGTTTTTTAGATGTTTCAGGAAACACCATACACTTCTCCAGAGTGGCTGTTGGCAATTTACATCCCGCCCATCAGCATAACAAGGCTCCCAGTTCTCCATGGCCTGTCCTGCCTTTCTGGATTTTACACTTTTTTCAGATGGCCCTTTTGACCGGGGGGCAGTGAGACTTCATTGTAGTGCAGATTTCCTTTGCAAGCTTGCTTGGTTGGCCAAAAAGGGCGTATGCGTTTTTTCCTGAATATATTCAGGAAAAAACGCATACGCCCTTTTTGGCCAAGTGCATCATTGTGGACGTTCTGCCTCTTTTCCTATGCTTTACATGCAATTCCAGTCTACCTCCTGAAATCGGTTTCCTGCAATTCTGCCCCGCTTTCAAGTCCTCTTGGCAGCCTTACTTCAATATATTTTTGGACGATAGCTGTCATTTATAACTCTGCAGGTTTGTGAATTACAGTGCCCCTGAGCTCCTTTCTTCAACTCGCTTTCTTGTGAGCTGGCCGCAACACCGCAGGATTGCTTCAGGCCCTAGTGTGGTTCCGGCATGGCACGCTGAGCCTTTGGTTAATTCCTCTTCCTGGTGGGAAATGAGAGTTACATTTGCCCATCCAGACACCTCCAGCTAGTCTCTCATTGGTTCTCCCTATTCCTGTTCATTTTCCGCAGAAATTGCAAACTGGGCCAAACAGGAGGTTAAAGGCACTGACTCTCCAAGTGGGGAGAGTTTTAGTAAAGCGTCTGGAATGTTGCACCCAAGTACCAGCGGAGAAAATCTGAGACACATTTGAACACGTTTCCCAATCACACGGTGGATCATACTCTGGGTTCCACATGCATGTTTTAGCTGAAGGAAGAATCCCTTAAACCTGGAGAGTTGAGACCCATGGAATGGCTAGCATGCAATATGACTTCAAAGGGTCTGCATTTGCTCATCAAACCTCACCAATCCTATCACTGCTGCGTTTATGCCGCTGTACACATGCTTGATTCTCTTTTGGAGACATATAAATCCATAGGTTTTAAGATTATTACTAGTCAGGTATATTCTTAGGCGATTAATATGGGGTGTAGAGTCCACTTCGTTGAGCAAGGAGTAGCTCTTATCTATTACATATTTGGCTTATGGAATGGTATCTGTGCTAATTTCAATCTCTGGTTTTATGCAGAACCCCAACTCACCTTTCCCCTTAAGCAAGCATAAGTTGGTTTTCTACATTTGAGACCGTGTTCTGTTTTGTAATTCAGTTTCTGTGTAGCCAAGTTTTCATTCCGTGTAGTAGTGATATCTTATGATGTTTCTTTTTCTGTGTGACTTATCTCACTTAGAATCATCGTACCTGAATCCACTCATTATGCTGCTACGGGCCTGATGATATAGATTTCATTGCTGAGTGATATTGCATTGTACGTAAGTACCACAAATTCTTTATCCATTTTTCACCTTCTGTGATATTGAATTTGTACTGTAAATGAGGTTCTTGTAAACAGAGCCGTCCCAAACTTTGGGGTGGCTGTGTCTTTTTGATTTTAATTTCCCTAAGCTATAGGACCATAAGTGGAAGTGCCCTAGGCTCTGTTGCTTTGTTTTTTAGATGTTTCAGGAAACACCATACACTTCTCCAGAGTGGCTGTTGGCAATTTACATCCCGCCCATCAGCATAACAAGGCTCCCAGTTCTCCATGGCCTGTCCGGGCTTTCTGGATTTTAAACTTTTTTCAGATGGCCCTTTTGACTGGGGGGCAGTGAGACTTCATGGTAGTGCAGATTTCCTTTGCAAGCTTGCTTGGTTGGCCAAAAAGGGCGTATGCGTTTTTTCCTGAATATATTCAGGAAAAAACGCATACGCCCTTTTTGGCCAAGTGCATCATTGTGGACGTTCTGCCTCTTTTCCTATGCTTTACATGCAATTCCAGTCTACCTCCTGAAATCGGTTTCCTGCAATTCTGCCCCGCTTTCAAGTCCTCTTGGCAGCCTTACTTCAATATATTTTTGGACGATAGCTGTCATTTATAACTCTGCAGGTTTGTGAATTACAGTGCCCCTGAGCTCCTTTCTTCAACTCGCTTTCTTGTGAGCTGGCCGCAACACCGCAGGATTGCTTCAGGCCCTAGTGTCGTTCCGGCATGGCACGCTGAGCCTTTGGTTAATTCCTCTTCCTGGTGGGAAATGAGAGTTAAATTTGCCCGTCCAGACACCTCCAGCTAGTCTCTCACTGGTTCTCCCTATTCCTGTTCATTTTCCGCAAATATTGCAAACTGGGCCAAAAAGGAGGTTAAAGGCACTGACTCTCCAAGTGGGGAGAGTGTTAGTAAAGCGTCTGGAATGTTGCACCCGAGTACCAGGGGACAAAACCTGAGACACATTTGAACACGTTTCCCGATCACATGGTGGATCATACTCTGGGTTCCACATGCATGTTTTAGCTGAAGGAAGAATCCCTTAAACCTGGAGAGTTGAGACCCATGGAATGGGTACCATGCAATATGACTTCAAAGGTTCTGCATTGGCTCACCGAACCTCACCAATCCTATCACTGCTGCGCTTATGCCACTGTACACACCCTTGATTCTCTTTCGGAGACATATAAATCCATAGGTTTTAAGATTATTACTAGTCAGGTATATTTTTAGGCGATTAATATGGGGTGTAGAGTCCACTTCGTTGAGCAAGGAGTAGCTCTTGTCTATTACATATTTGGCTTATGGAATGGTATCTGTGCTAATTTCAATCTCTGGTTTTATGCAGAACCCCAACTCACCTTTCCCCTTAAGCAAGCATAAGTTGGTTTTCTACATTTGAGACCGTGTTCTGTTTTGTAATTCAGTTTCTGTGTAGCCAAGTTTACATTCCGTGTAGTAGTGATATCTTATGATGTTTCTTTTTCTGTGTGACTTATCTCACTTAGAATCATCGTACCTGAATCCACTCATTATGCTGCTACGGGCCTGATGATATAGATTTCATTGCTGAGTGATATTGCATTGTACGTAAGTACCACAAATTCTTTATCCATTTTTCACCTTCTGTGATATTGAATTTGTACTGTAAATGAGGTTCTTGTAAACAGAGCCGTCCCAAACTTTGGGGTGGCTGTGTCTTTTTGATTTTAATTTCCCTAAGCTATAGGACCATAAGTGGAAGTGCCCTAGGCTCTGTTGCTTTGTTTTTTAGATGTTTCAGGAAACACCATACACTTCTCCAGAGTGGCTGTTGACAATTTACATCCCGCCCATCAGCATAACAAGGCTCCCAGTTCTCCATGGCCTGTCCGGCCTTTCTGGATTTTACACTTTTTTCAGATGGCCCTTTTGACTGGGGGGCAGTGAGACTTCATGGTAGTGCAGATTTCCTTTGCAAGCTTGCTTGGTTGGCCAAAAAGGGCGTATGCGTTTTTTCCTGAATATATTCAGGAAAAAACGCATATGCCCTTTTTGGCCAAGTGCATCATTGTGGACGTTCTGCCTCTTTTCCTATGCTTTACATGCAATTCCAGTCTACCTCCTGAAATCGGTTTCCTGCAATTCTGCCCCGCTTTCAAGTCCTCTTGGCAGCCTTACTTCAATATATTTTTGGACGATAGCTGTCATTTATAACTCTGCAGGTTTGTGAATTACAGTGCCGCTGAGCTCCTTTCTTCAACTCGCTTTCTTGTGAGCTGGCCGCAACACCGCAGGATTGCTTCAGGCCCTAGTGTCGTTCCGGC
Organism: Pseudorca crassidens; assembly: GCF_039906515.1. Lineage (NCBI taxonomy): Eukaryota > Metazoa > Chordata > Mammalia > Artiodactyla > Delphinidae > Pseudorca > Pseudorca crassidens. Next base: position 166,614,859 of record NC_090296.1, read on the forward strand.
ATGGCACGCTGAGCCTTTGGTTAATTCCTCTTCCTGGTGGGAAATGAGAGTTAAATTTGCCAATCCAGACACCTCCAGCTAGTCTCTCATTTGTTCTCCCTATTCCTGTTCATTTTCCGCAGAAATTGCAAACTGGGCCAAACAGGAGGTTAAAGGCACTGACTCTCCAAGTGGGGAGAGTTTTAGTAAAGCGTCTGGAATGTTGCACCCGAGTACCAGCGGAGAAAATCTGAGACACATTTGAACACGTTTCCCGATCACACGGTGGATCATACTCTGGGTTCCACATGCATGTTTTAGCTGAAGGAAGAATCCCTTAAACCTGGAGAGTTGAGACCCATGGAATGGCTGGCATGCAATATGACTTCAAAGGGTCTGCATTTGCTCATCAAACCTCACCAATCCTATCACTGCTGCGTTTATGCTGCTGTACACACCCTTGATTCTCTTTTGGAGACATATAAATCCATAGGTTTTAAGATTATTACTAGTCAGGTATATTCTTAGGCGATTAATATGGGGTGTAGAGTCCACTTCGTTGAGCAAGGAGTAGCTCTTGTCTATTACATATTTGGCTTATGGAATGGTATCTGTGCTAATTTCAATCTCTGGTTTTATGCAGAACCCCAACTCACCTTTCCCCTTAAGCAAGCATAAGTTGGTTTTCTACATTTGAGACCGTGTTCTGTTTTGTAATTCAGTTTCTGTGTAGCCAAGTTTACATTCCGTGTAGTAGTGATATCTTATGATGTTTCTTTTTCTGTGTGACTTATCTCACTTAGAATCATCGTACCTGAATCCACTCATTATGCTGCTACGGGCCTGATGATATAGATTTCATTGCTGAGTGATATTGCATTGTACGTAAGTACCACAAATTCTTTATCCATTTTTCACCTTCTGTGATATTGAATTTGTACTGTAAATGAGGTTCTTGTAAACAGAGCCGTCCCAAACTTTGGGGTGGCTGTGTCTTTTTGATTTTAATTTCCCTAAGCTATAGGACCATAAGTGGAAGTGCCCTAGGCTCTGTTGCTTTGTTTTTTAGATGTTTCAGGAAACACCATACACTTCTCCAGAGTGGCTGTTGGCAATTTACATCCCGCCCATCAGCATAACAAGGCTCCCAGTTCTCCATGGCCTGTCCTGCCTTTCTGGTTTTTACACTTTTTTCAGATGGCCCTTTTGACCGGGGGGCAGTGAGACTTCATTGTACTGCAGATTTCCTTTGCAAGCTTGCTTGGTTGGCCAAAAAGGGCGTATGCGTTTTTTCCTGAATATATTCAGGAAAAAACGCATACGCCCTTTTTGGCCAAGTGCATCATTGTGGACGTTCTGCCTCTTTTCCTATGCTTTACATGCAATTCCAGTCTACCTCCTGAAATCGGTTTCCTGCAATTCTGCCCCGCTTTCAAGTCCTCTTGGCAGCCTTACTTCAATATATTTTTGGACGATAGCTGTCATTTATAACTCTGCAGGTTTGTGAATTACAGTGCCCCTGAGCTCCTTTCTTCAACTCGCTTTCTTGTGAGCTGGCCGCAACACCGCAGGATTGCTTCAGGCCCTAGTGTCGTTCCGGCATGGCACGCTGAGCCTTTGGTTAATTCCTCTTCCTGGTGGGAAATGAGAGTTAAATTTGCCCGTCCAGACACCTCCAGCTAGTCTCTCACTGGTTCTCCCTATTCCTGTTCATTTTCCGCAAATATTGCAAACTGGGCCAAACAGGAGGTTAAAGGCACTGACTCTCCAAGTGGGGAGAGTGTTAGTAAAGCGTCTGGAATGTTGCACCCGAGTACCAGGGGACAAAACCTGAGACACATTTGAACACGTTTCCCGATCACACGGTGGATCATACTCTGGGTTCCACATGCATGTTTTAGCTGAAGGAAGAATCCCTTAAACCTGGAGAGTTGAGACCCATGGAATGGGTACCATGCAATATGACTTCAAAGGTTCTGCATTGGCTCACCGAACCTCACCAATCCTATCACTGCTGCGCTTATGCCACTGTACACACCCTTGATTCTCTTTCGGAGACATATAAATCCATAGGTTTTAAGATTATTACTAGTCAGGTATATTTTTAGGCGATTAATATGGGGTGTAGAGTCCACTTCGTTGAGCAAGGAGTAGCTCTTGTCTATTACATATTTGGCTTATGGAATGGTATCTGTGCTAATTTCAATCTCTGGTTTTATGCAGAACCCCAACTCACCTTTCCCCTTAAGCAAGCATAAGTTGGTTTTCTACATTTGAGACCGTGTTCTGTTTTGTAATTCAGTTTCTGTGTAGCCAAGTTTACATTCCGTGTAGTAGTGATATCTTATGATGTTTCTTTTTCTGTGTGACTTATCTCACTTAGAATCATCGTACCTGAATCCACTCATTATGCTGCTACGGGCCTGATGATATAGATTTCATTGCTGAGTGATATTGCATTGTACGTAAGTACCACAAATTCTTTATCCATTTTTCACCTTCTGTGATATTGAATTTGTACTGTAAATGAGGTTCTTGTAAACAGAGCCGTCCCAAACTTTGGGGTGGCTGTGTCTTTTTGATTTTAATTTCCCTAAGCTATAGGACCATAAGTGGAAGTGCCCTAGGCTCTGTTGCTTTGTTTTTTAGATGTTTCAGGAAACACCATACACTTCTCCAGAGTGGCTGTTGACAATTTACATCCCGCCCATCAGCATAACAAGGCTCCCAGTTCTCCATGGCCTGTCCGGCCTTTCTGGATTTTACACTTTTTTCAGATGGCCCTTTTGACTGGGGGGCAGTGAGACTTCATGGTAGTGCAGATTTCCTTTGCAAGCTTGCTTGGTTGGCCAAAAAGGGCGTATGCGTTTTTTCCTGAATATATTCAGGAAAAAACGCATATGCCCTTTTTGGCCAAGTGCATCATTGTGGACGTTCTGCCTCTTTTCCTATGCTTTACATGCAATTCCAGTCTACCTCCTGAAATCGGTTTCCTGCAATTCTGCCCCGCTTTCAAGTCCTCTTGGCAGCCTTACTTCAATATATTTTTGGACGATAGCTGTCATTTATAACTCTGCAGGTTTGTGAATTACAGTGCCGCTGAGCTCCTTTCTTCAACTCGCTTTCTTGTGAGCTGGCCGCAACACCGCAGGATTGCTTCAGGCCCTAGTGTCGTTCCGGCATGGCACGCTGAGCCTTTGGTTAATTCCTCTTCCTGGTGGGAAATGAGAGTTAAATTTGCCAATCCAGACACCTCCAGCTAGTCTCTCATTTGTTCTCCCTATTCCTGTTCATTTTCCGCAGAAATTGCAAACTGGGCCAAACAGGAGGTTAAAGGCACTGACTCTCCAAGTGGGGAGAGTTTTAGTAAAGCGTCTGGAATGTTGCACCCGAGTACCAGCGGAGAAAATCTGAGACACATTTGAACACGTTTCCCGATCACACGGTGGATCATACTCTGGGTTCCACATGCATGTTTTAGCTGAAGGAAGAATCCCTTAAACCTGGAGAGTTGAGACCCATGGAATGGCTGGCATGCAATATGACTTCAAAGGGTCTGCATTTGCTCATCAAACCTCAACAATCCTATCACTGCTGCGTTTATGCTGCTGTACACACCCTTGATTCTCTTTTGGAGACATATAAATCCATAGGTTTTAAGATTATTACTAGTCAGGTATATTCTTAGGCGATTAATATGGGGTGTAGAGTCCACTTCGTTGAGCAAGGAGTAGCTCTTGTCTATTACATATTTGGCTTATGGAATGGTATCTGTGCTAATTTCAATCTCTGGTTTTATGCAGAACCCCAACTCACCTTTCCCCTTAAGCAAGCATAAGTTGGTTTTCTACATTTGAGACCGTGTTCTGTTTTGTAATTCAGTTTCTGTGTAGCCAAGTTTACATTCCGTGTAGTAGTGATATCTTATGATGTTTCTTTTTCTGTGTGACTTATCTCACTTAGAATCATCGTACCTGAATCCACTCATTATGCTGCTACGGGCCTGATGATATAGATTTCATTGCTGAGTGATATTGCATTGTACGTAAGTACCACAAATTCTTTATCCATTTTTCACCTTCTGTGATATTGAATTTGTACTGTAAATGAGGTTCTTGTAAACAGAGCCGTCCCAAACTTTGGGGTGGCTGTGTCTTTTTGATTTTAATTTCCCTAAGCTATAGGACCATAAGTGGAAGTGCCCTAGGCTCTGTTGCTTTGTTTTTTAGATGTTTCAGGAAACACCATACACTTCTCCAGAGTGGCTGTTGGCAATTTACATCCCGCCCATCAGCATAACAAGGCTCCCAGTTCTCCATGGCCTGTCCTGCCTTTCTGGTTTTTACACTTTTTTCAGATGGCCCTTTTGACCGGGGGGCAGTGAGACTTCATTGTACTGCAGATTTCCTTTGCAAGCTTGCTTGGTTGGCCAAAAAGGGCGTATGCGTTTTTTCCTGAATATATTCAGGAAAAAACGCATACGCCCTTTTTGGCCAAGTGCATCATTGTGGACGTTCTGCCTCTTTTCCTATGCTTTACATGCAATTCCAGTCTACCTCCTGAAATCGGTTTCCTGCAATTCTGCCCCGCTTTCAAGTCCTCTTGGCAGCCTTACTTCAATATATTTTTGGACGATAGCTGTCATTTATAACTCTGCAGGTTTGTGAATTACAGTGCCCCTGAGCTCCTTTCTTCAACTCGCTTTCTTGTGAGCTGGCCGCAACACCGCAGGATTGCTTCAGGCCCTAGTGTCGTTCCGGCATGGCACGCTGAGCCTTTGGTTAATTCCTCTTCCTGGTGGGAAATGAGAGTTAAATTTGCCCGTCCAGACACCTCCAGCTAGTCTCTCACTGGTTCTCCCTATTCCTGTTCATTTTCCGCAAATATTGCAAACTGGGCCAAACAGGAGGTTAAAGGCACTGACTCTCCAAGTGGGGAGAGTGTTAGTAAAGCGTCTGGAATGTTGCACCCGAGTACCAGGGGACAAAACCTGAGACACATTTGAACACGTTTCCCGATCACACGGTGGATCATACTCTGGGTTCCACATGCATGTTTTAGCTGAAGGAAGAATCCCTTAAACCTGGAGAGTTGAGACCCATGGAATGGGTACCATGCAATATGACTTCAAAGGTTCTGCATTGGCTCACCGAACCTCACCAATCCTATCACTGCTGCGCTTATGCCACTGTACACACCCTTGATTCTCTTTCGGAGACATATAAATCCATAGGTTTTAAGATTATTACTAGTCAGGTATATTCTTAGGCGATTAATATGGGGTGTAGAGTCCACTTCGTTGAGCAAGGAGTAGCTCTTGTCTATTACATATTTGGCTTATGGAATGGTATCTGTGCTAATTTCAATCTCTGGTTTTATGCAGAACCCCAACTCACCTTTCCCCTTAAGCAAGCATAAGTTGGTTTTCTACATTTGAGACCGTGTTCTGTTTTGTAATTCAGTTTCTGTGTAGCCAAGTTTACATTCCGTGTAGTAGTGATATCTTATGATGTTTCTTTTTCTGTGTGACTTATCTCACTTAGAATCATCGTACCTGAATCCACTCATTATGCTGCTACGGGCCTGATGATATAGATTTCATTGCTGAGTGATATTGCATTGTACGTAAGTACCACAAATTCTTTATCCATTTTTCACCTTCTGTGATATTGAATTTGTACTGTAAATGAGGTTCTTGTAAACAGAGCCGTCCCAAACTTTGGGGTGGCTGTGTCTTTTTGATTTTAATTTCCCTAAGCTATAGGACCATAAGTGGAAGTGCCCTAGGCTCTGTTGCTTTGTTTTTTAGATGTTTCAGGAAACACCATACACTTCTCCAGAGTGGCTGTTGGCAATTTACATCCCGCCCATCAGCATAACAAGGCTCCCAGTTCTCCATGGCCTGTCCTGCCTTTCTGGATTTTACACTTTTTTCAGATGGCCCTTTTGACCGGGGGGCAGTGAGACTTCATGGTAGTGCAGATTTCCTTTGCAAGCTTGCTTGGTTGGCCAAAAAGGGCGTATGCGTTTTTTCCTGAATATATTCAGGAAAAAACGCATACGCCCTTTTTGGCCAAGTGCATCATTGTGGACGTTCTGCCTCTTTTCCTATGCTTTACATGCAATTCCAGTCTACCTCCTGAAATCGGTTTCCTGCAATTCTGCCCCGCTTTCAAGTCCTCTTGGCAGCCTTACTTCAATATATTTTTGGACGATAGCTGTCATTTATAACTCTGCAGGTTTGTGAATTACAGTGCCCCTGAGCTCCTTTCTTCAACTCGCTTTCTTGTGAGCTGGCCGCAACACCGCAGGATTGCTTCAGGCCCTAGTGTCGTTCCGGCATGGCATGCTGAGCCTTTGGTTAATTCCTCTTCCTGGTGGGAAATGAGAGTTAAATTTGCCCGTCCAGACACCTCCAGCTAGTCTCTCATTGGTTCTCCCTATTCCTGTTCATTTTCCGCAAAAATTGCAAACTGGGCTAAACAGGAGGTTAAAGGCACTGACTCTCCAAGTGGGGAGAGTGTTAGTAAAGCGTCTGGAATGTTGCACCCGAGTACCAGGGGACGAAACCTGAGACACATTTGAACACGTTTCCCGATCACACGGTGGATCATACTCTGGGTTCCACATGCATGTTTTAGCTGAAGGAAGAATCCCTTAAACCTGGAGAGTTGAGACCCATGGAATGGTTACCATTCAATATGACTTCAAAGGTTCTGCATTGGCTCACCGAACCTCACCAATCCTATCACTGCTGCGCTTATGCCACTATACACACGCTTGATTCTCTTTCGGAGACATATAAATCCATAGGTTTTAAGATTCTTACTAGTCAGGTATATTCTTAGACGTTTAATATGGGGTGTTGAGTCCTCTTCGTTGAGCAAGGAGTAGCTCTTGTCTATTGCATATTTGGCTTATGGAATGGTATCTGTGCTAATTTCAATCTCTGGTTTTATGCAGCACCCCAACTCACCTTTCCCCTTAAGCAAGCATAAGTTGGTTTTCTACATTTGAGACCCTGTTCTGTTTTGTAATTCAGTTCCTGTGTAGCCAAGTTTACATTCCGTGTATTAGTGATATCTTATGATGTTTCTTTTTCTGTGTGACTTATTTCACTTAGAATCATCGTACCTGAATCCACTCATTATGCTGCTACGGGCCTGATGACATAGATTTCATTGCTGAGTGATATTGCATTGTACGTAAGTACCACAACTTCTTTATCCATTTTTCGCTTTCTGTGATATTGAACTTGTACCATAAACGAGGTTCTTGTAAACAGAGCCGTCGCAAACTTTGGGGTGGCTGTGTCTTTTTGATTTTAATTTACCTAATCTATAGGACCGTAAGTGGAAGTGCCCTAGGCTCTGTTCCTTTGTTTTGTAGATGTTTCAGGAAACACCATACACTTCTCCAGAGTGGCTGTTGGCAATTTACATCCCGCCCATCAGCATAACAAGGCTCCCAGTTCTCCATGGCCTGTCCTGCCTTTCTGGATTTTATACATTTTTCAGATGGCCCTTTTGACTGGGGAGCAGTGAGACTTCATTGTAGTGCAGATTTCCTTTGCAAGCTTGCTTGGTTGGCCAAAAATGGCATATGCGTTTTTTCCTGAATATAATCAGGAAAAAACGCATACGCCCTTTTTGGCCAAGTGCATCATTGTGGACGTTCTGCCTCTTTTCCTATGCTTTACATGCAATTCCAGTCTACCTCCTGAAATCGGTTTCCTGCAATTCTGCCCCGCTTTCAAGTCCTCTTGGCAGCCTTACTTCAATATATTTTTGGACGATAGCTGTCATTTTTAACTCTGCAGGTTTGTGAATTATAGTGCCCCTGTGCTCCTTTCTTCAACTCGCTTTCTTGTGAGCTGGCCGCAACACCGCAGGATTGCTTCAGGCCCTAGTGTGGTTCCGGCATGGCACGCTGAGCCTTTGGTTAATTCCTCTTCCTGGTGGGAAATGAGAGTTAAATTTGCCCGTCCAGACACCTCCAGCTAGTCTCTCATTGGTTCTCCCTATTCCTGTTCATTTTCCGCAGAAATGGCAAACTGGGCCAAACAGGAGGTTAAAGGCACTGACTCTCCAAGTGCAGAGAGTTTTAGTAAAGCGACTGGAATGTTGCACCCGAGTACCAGGGGACGAAAACTGAGACACATTTGAACACGTTTCCCGATCACACGGTGGATCATACTCTGGGTTCCACATGCATGTTTTAGCTGAAGGAAGAATCCCTTAAACCTGGAGAGTTGAGACCCATGGAATGAGTATCATGCAATATGAATTCAAAGGGTCTGCATTTGCTCACTGAACCTCACCAATCCTATCACTGCTGCGTTTATGACGCTGTACACACGCTTGATTCTCTTTTGGAGACATATAAATCCATAGGATTTAAGATTCTTACTAGTCAGGTATATTCTTAGGCGTTTAATATGGGATGTAGAGTCCACTTCGTTGAGCAAGGAGTAGCTCTTGTCTATTACATATTTGGCTTATGGAACGGTATCTGTGCTAATTTCAATCTCTGGTTTTATGCAGTACCCCAACTCACCTTTCCCCTTAAGCAAGCATAAGTTGGTTTTCTACATTTGAGACCCTGTTCTGTTTTGTAATTCAGTTCCTGGGTAGCCAAGTTTACATTCCATGTAGTAGTGATATCTTATGATGTTTCTTTTTCTGTGTGACTTATTTCACTTAGAATCATCGTACCTGAATCCACTCATTATGCTGCTACGGGCCTGATGATATACATTTCATTGCTGAGTGATATTGCATTGTACGTAAGTACCACAACTTCTTTATCCATTTTTCACTTTCTGTGATATTGAACTTGTACCGTAAACGAGGTTCTTGTAAACAGAGCCGTACCAAACTTTGGGGTGGCTGTGTCTTTTTGATTTTAATTTCCCTAAGCTATAGAACCATAAGTGGAAGTGCCCTAGGCTCTGTTGCTTTGTTTTTTAGATGTTTCAGGAAACACCATACACTTCTCCAGAGTGGCTGTTGGCAATTTACATCCCGCCCATCAGCATAACAGGGCTCCCAATTCTCCATGGCCTGTCCTGCCTTTCTGGATTTTACACATTTTTCAGATGGCCCTTTTGACTGGGGGGCAGTGAGACTTCATTGTAGTGCAGATTTCCTTTGCAAGCTTGCTTGGTTGGCCAAATAGGGCGCATGCGTTTTTTCCTGAATATATTCAGGAAAAAACGCATATGCCCTTTTTGGCCAAGTGCATCATTGTGGACGTTCTGCCTCTTTTCCTATGCTTTACATGCAATTCCAGTCTACCTCCTGAAATCGGATTCCTGCAATTCTGCCCCGCTTTCGAGTCCTCTTGGCAGCCTTACTTCAATATATTTTTGGACGATAGCTGTCATTTATAACTCTGCAGGTTTGTGAATTACAGTGCCTCTGAGCTCCTTTCTTCAACTCGCTTTCTTGTGAGCTGGCTGCAACACCGTAGCATTGCTTCAGGCCCTAGTGTGGTTCCGGGATGGCACGCTGAGCCTTTGGTTAATTCCTCTTCCTGGTGGGAAATGAGAGTTAAATTTGCCCGTCCAGACACCTCCAGCTAGTCTCTCATTGGTTCTCCCTATTCCTGTTCATTTTCCGCAGAAATTGCAAACTGGGCCAAACAGGAGGTTAAAGGCACTGACTCTCCAAGTGGGGAGAGTTTTAGTAAAGCGTCTGGAATGTTGCACCCGAGTACCAGGGGACCAAACCTGAGACACATTTGAACACGTTTCCCGATCACATGGTGGATCATACTCTGGGTTCCACATGCATCTTTTAGCTGAAGGAAGAATCCCTTAAACCTGGAGAGTTGAGACCCATGGAATGGGTACCATGCAATATTACTTCAAAGGTTCTGCATTGGCTCACCGAACCTCACCAATCGTATCACTGCTGCGCTTTTGCCACTGTACACACGCTTGATTCTCTTTTGGAGACATATAAATCCATAGATTTTAAGATTCTTACTAGTCAGGTATATTCTTAGACGTTTAATATGTGGTATTGAGTCCTCTTCGTTGAGCAAAGACTAGCTCTTGTCTATTACATATTTGGCTTATGGAACGGTATCTGTGCTAATTTCAATCTCTGGTTTTATGCAGCACCCCAACTCACCTTTCCCCTTAAGCAAGCATAAGTTTGTTTTCTACATTTGAGACCCTGTTTTGTTTTGTAATTCAGTTTCTGTGTAGCCAAGTTTACATTCCGTGTAGTAGTGATATCTTATGATGTGTCTTTTTCTGTGTGACTTATTTCACTTAGAATCATCGTACCTGAATCCACTCAGTATGCTGCTACGGGCCTGAAGATATAGATTTCATTGCTGAGTGATATTGCATTGTACGTAAGTACCGCAAATTCTTTATTCATTTTTCGCTTTCTGTGATATTGAACTTGTACCGTAAATGAGGTTCTTGTAAACAGAGCCGTCCCAAACTTTGGGGTGGCTGTGTCTTACTGATTTTAATTTCCCTAAGCTATAGGACCATAAGTGGAAGTGCCATAGGCTCTGTTCCTTTGTTTTTTAGATGTTTCAGGAAACACCATACACTTCTCCAGAGTGGCTGTTGGCAATTTACATCCCGCCCATCAGCATAACAAGGCTCCCAGTTCTCCATGGCCTGTCCTGCCTTTCTGGATTTTATACGTTCTTCAGATGGCCCTTTTAACCGGGGGGCAGTGAGACTTCATTGTAGTGCAGATTTCCTTTGCAAGCTTGCTTGGTTGGCCCAAAAGGGCGTATGCGTTTTTTCCTGAATATATTCAGGAAAAAACGCATACGCCCTTTTTGGCCAAGTGCATCATTGTGGACGTTCTGCCTCTTTTCCTATGCTTTACATGCAATTCCAGTCTACCTCCTGAAATCGGTTTCCTGCAATTATGCCCCGCTTTCAAGTCCTCTTGGCAGCCTTACTTCAATATATTTTTGGACGATAGCTGTCATTTATAACTCTGCAGGTTTGTGAATTACAGTGCCCCTGAGCTCCTTTCTTCAACTTGCTTTCTTGTGAGCTGGCCGCAACACCGCAGCATTGCTTCAGGCCCTAGTGTGGTTCCGGCATGGCACGCTGAGCCTTTGGTTAATTCCTCTTCCTGGTGGGAAATGAGAGTTAAATTTGCCAGTACAGGCACCTCCAGCTAGTCTCTCATTGGTTCTCCCTATTCCTGTTCATTTTCCGCAGAAATGGCAAACTGGGCCATACAGGAGGTTAAAGGCACTGACTCTCCAAGTGGGGAGAGTGTTAGTAAAGCGTCTGGAATGTTGCACCCGAGTACCAGGGGACGAAACCTGAGACACATTTGAACACGTTTCCCGATCACACGGTGGATCATACTCTGGGTTCCACATGCATGTTTTAGCTGAAGGAAGAATCCCTTAAACCTGGAGAGTTGAGACCCATGGAATGGGTACCATGCAATATGACTTCAAAGGGTCTGCATTGGCTCACAGAACCTCACTAATCCTATCACTGCTACGTTTATGCCGCTGTACACACGCCTTATTCTCTTTCGGAGACATAGAAATCCATAGGTTTTAAGATTCTTACTAGTCAGGTATATTCATAGGCGTTTAATATGGGGTGTAGAGTCCACTTCGTTGAGCAAGGAGTAGCTCTTGTCTATTACATATTTGGCTTATGGAACGGTATCTGTGCTAATTTCAATCTCTGGTTTTATGCAGCACCCCAACTCACCTTTCCCCTTAAGCAAGCATAAGTTGGTTTTCTACATTTGAGACCCTGTTCTGTTTTGTAATTCAGTTCCTTTGTAGCTAAGTTTACATTCCGTGTAGTAGTGATATCTTATGATGTTTCTTTTTCTGTGTGATTTTTTTCACTTAGAATCATGGTACCTGAATCTACTCATTATGCTGCTACGGGCCTGATGACATAGATTTCATTGCTGAGTGATATTGCATTGTACATAAGTACCACAACTTCTTTATCCATTTTTCGCTTTCTGTGATATTGAACTTGTACCATAAACGAGGTTCTTGTAAACAGAGCCGTCCCAAACTTTGGGGTGGCTGTGTCTTTTTGATTTTAATTTCCCTAAGCTATAGGACCATAAGTGGAAGTGCCCTAGGCTCTGTTGCTTTGTTTTTTAGATGTTTCAGGAAACACCATACACTTCTCCAGAGTGGCTGTTGGCAATTTACATCCCGCCCATCAGCATAACAAGGCTCCCAGTTCTCCATGGCCTGTCCTGCCTTTCTGGATTTTACACATTTTTCAGATGCTCCTTTTGACAGGGAGGAAGTGAGACTTCATTGTAGTGCAGATTTCCTTTGCAAGCTTGCTTGGTTGGCCAAAAAGGGCGTATGCGTTTTTTCCTGAATATATTCAGGAAAAAACGCATACGCCCTTTTTGACCAAGTGCATCATTGTCGACGTTCTGAGTGTTTTCATATGTTTTCAATGCAATTCCAGTCTACCTCCTGAAATCGGTTTCCTGCAATTCTGCCTTGCTGTCAGTGCCTCTTCATAGCCTTACCTCAATATACTTTTTGAAAATTGTTGGCCTTTTTAACTCTGCAGGTTTTTGAATTGCCGTGGCCCTTAGCTGCATTTTTCAGCTCTTATTTTTGTGATCTTGCCTCATATCCACAGGATTTCTTCAGGCCCTATTCTTCTTCTGGGTCGCCTTGCTCTGCCTTTGGTTAATTCTTCTTCCTGATGTGAATTAGAGTGACATGTTCCCATTGAAACCGCTACAGCTATTTTCTCACTGGTTCCCCCTATTCCCATTCATCCTCCGCACTAACTGCAGACTGTGCGATACCGGAACGTAAAGGCATTGACTCTCCATGTGGAGATGTTGTTAGTAAAGTGGCTGGAATGTTGATCCGGAGCCCCAGGAGAGGAAAATGAGGTGCGTTTTAGAAACCTTTCCCGATCATATGGTATACCATCCGCTGGATTTCCCATGCATGGTTTAGCTGTAGGAAGATTCCCTTCAACCTGGAGTGTTGGGACCCTTGGAATGAGTAGTATGAAGTATTGCATTAAACTTTCGGCAGTTGCTCACCAAAGCTCACCAATCCTCTCAGCCCCAAGTGTCCAGCCTTATGTCTTATCCAGCTGTGGGTTTATATGTGGTCATTCCAGGTTGCATCACAGCCCCTGAGCGAATTTTGTAAGAATTTTTCTCTCTTTCATTGTTTCTGCGTTTTGGTTTTAAAATTTATTTCTATAATGGGGTTTAGCTCATTTTCACTGCTGTGTTTGGCCGCTCTGCACACACTTGATTCCCTTATGGAGATATATCAATACATGGGTTTTAAGATTCTTATTACTCAGATATATTTCTCTGCGGTGTATAGGGTGTGTTGAGGCCAGTTCATTGAGCAAGGTGTAGATCTTGTCTAATACCTATTTGGTTTATTGAACGGTATCTGTGCTAATTTCAAACTCTGGTTTTATGCATCACCCCACCTCTCCTTTCCCCTTAAGCTGACATAAGTGTGTTTTCTAAATGTGAGACACTGTTCTGTTTTGTAATTCATTTTTTGTGCAGCCATATTTATCCTCCCTCTATAAGTGATATCTTATGATATGTTTCTTTTTCTGTTTGACTTATTTCAAGTAGTATTATCGGACCTAAATCCACTCTTTATCCTTCTACTAGCCTTATTACATTGATTTCATGGTGAAGAGATATTCCATTGTACATAAGTACCACATTTTCTTTATCCATTGTTCTCTTTCCTGGGATATTTAAGGTGTACTGAAGTTGAGGTTCTTGTAAACAGAGTAGCCCTAAACTGTGGTGTGCTTGTGTCTTGTTGATTTTTAGACTTCCCTAGATATACTTCCGTGATTGGAAGTGCCCTATGCTCTGTAGCTCTGTTTTTTAGATGATTTAGGAACCACCATACACTTCTCCAGAGTGGCTCTCGGCAGTTCACACACTGTCCATCAGCGTATAAAGGCTCCCTGTTCTCCATGGCCTGTCCTGCATTTCTGGTTTTTACAATTTTTTCGGATGGCCCTTTTGACCGGTGGGAAATGAGACTTCTTTGTTGTGCACATTTGCATTGCTTGCTTGCTTGGTTGCCCATAAAGTGCGTATGCATTTTTTCCTGGATATATTCAGGAAAAAACGCATACTCCCTTTTGGGCCAACTGCATCATTGTCGAAATTCTGCCGCTTTTCATGTGCTTTAAAGACGAGTCCAATCTATCTCTTGAAATCTGTTTCTTGCAATTCTGTCTTGCATTCAGATCCTCTTCTTTGCCTTACCTCAACATATTTTGGGACGTTAGTTTTCATTTATAACTCTGCAGGTTTGTGAATTGCAGTGACCCTGAGCTCCATTTTTTAAGTTGCTCTTTTGTGAGCTGGCCTCAAAGCCGCAGGATTGCTTCAGGCCCTATTTTGGCTCCGGCGAGGCGGGCTGAGCCTTTTTTTAATTCTTATTCTTAATGGGAAATTAGAGTGACATGTGCCCGTCCAAACCCCTACAACTATTCTCTCATTGGTTCCCCCTCTTCCCGTTCATCCTCCTCACAATTTGCAAAATGTGTGAAACAGAAGTTTAAATGTGCTGATTCTCTAAGTGGGGAGACTCTAAGTAACGTGGCTGGAATGATGAACAGGAGCACCAGGAGAGGATAAATGAGGTGCATTTTAGACACATCTCCCGATCACATGGTGTACAGTCCTCTGGGTTTTCCATGCATGTTTTCGCTGTAGGAAGATCCCTTGAACCTGCAGATTTGGGACCCATTGAATGGGTACCAGGTAGTATTACTTTAAAGGGTGTGCATTTCCTCACCCAACCTCATATTTCTCTTAGCGTAAACAGTTTCCAGCCTTATGTCTCATCCTGCTGTGGGTCTAGATGTGTTCAATCCATGTTGCATCACCGTCCCTGAGGAAAAGTTGTAAGAGGTTTTCTCTGTCTCTTTGTCGTTTATTTTTTTCAATTTATTACTATATTGGTTACAGCTGATTTTCAAAGCTCTGTTTCTTGCTGCTGTACATCCACTTGATTCACATACAGAGAGACATCAATAAATTCTTTTTCAGATTCTTACCAGTCATATATATTCTTTTCCAGTGACTTGAGTGTGCTGAGTGCAGTTCTTTTAGCTACCGTGTAGGCCTTGTTGATTATCAGTTTGGTATTTGGAATGGTATCTTTGCTAATTTCAACCTCCTGGATGATGCCTCACCCCTCCCCACCTTTCCCGTTTAGCAGCCTTACGCGTGTTGTCTACATATTTGACTATGTTTTTGTTTTGTAATTTATTTCATGTGTAGCCATTTTGGATTCCACCTTTAAGTGATATCTTATG
Source organism: Pseudorca crassidens (assembly GCF_039906515.1). NCBI lineage: Eukaryota > Metazoa > Chordata > Mammalia > Artiodactyla > Delphinidae > Pseudorca > Pseudorca crassidens. Next base: position 166,630,160 of record NC_090296.1, read on the forward strand.
ATATGTGTCTTTTTCTTTTTGAATTATGTCACTTAGAATGATCATACGTAACTCCTCCGGAGTTGTTACAACTGGCCATATTTCATTGACTTCCAGGCTGAGTAATATTCCACTCTACATAAGTACCACATCTCTATCCATTTTTTCCCTCCAGAGACATTTAAGTTATATCCTAGTCGAGAATCTTTTAAACAGAGAGGCAGTAAACATTGGGGTGCCTGTGTCCTCTCGATTTTTGTTTTTCCCAAGACATACGCCCATGAGTGCAAGTGCCCTATGCTCTGTAGCTCATTTTTTAGATGTTTTAGTAAACACAATACACTTCTCCAGAATGGCCATTGGCAATATACATTTCCACTATAAGCCTCACAGGGCTCCCTCTTCTCCTTGCCCTGTCCTGCATTTCTGGTGTTTACACTTTATGAGGATGGCTCTTCTGACTGATGCGAAGTGATATCTTTTGTAGTATTGATTTCCAGTGCCCACCTGTTTGGTTGGCTAAAAAAGTGTATGCCCTTTTCTTGAATATATACAGAAAAAAACGCATACAGCCTTTTTGGCCAACTGCAATGTTGGCAATGTTCAGCCCCTTTTCTTGTGCTTAATGGCGAGTCCTTTCTACCTCCTCAAATCCCTTTCCTGCCATTCTCCCTTGCTTACCAATCCTTTTCTCTGACTTTCCTCAAGACATTTTTCAGTGATAGATATTTTCAACTCTGCAGTTTCGTGAATTTTACTGCCCCTGAGTTCCATTGTTCAACTTGTGTTTATGGGAACTGGCCACAAAGCAGTGGGATTTCCTCAAGCCCTATACTGTTTCCATGGGCAACCCTAGCCTTTGGTCAATTCGTCTTCCTGATTGGAAATTAGAGTGACATGTGCCTGTCTGAACACCTAGGACTTGTCTCTCATTGTTCCTCATCCTTCCGCTTCATCCTCTGGACAAATTCCAAACTGTATGCAACAGGATGTTGACAGTGCTGACATCTCCAAGTGGGGAGACTGTTAGTAAAGACGCTGGAGGGGTGAACCCGAGCACCAGGAGATGAGGAGATGAGATGCCTTTTCCAAACTCTTCCTGATCAGACGGTATACCATCCTCTGTGTGTGACAGACATGTTTTAGCAGTAGGAAGAGTCCCATTCATGTAAGGAGAACACCAGGGCTTTTTCAAAATCAGTGTCTCCCCGAAACCCAAACTGGGGAATTTTTTAAGCTACGGCTACACATATGTTCATTAAGGGCCTTGGGAAGTAGGCAGAGTCCAAACTTTAGATGATTGAAGTCTTCAGGGTCAGAAGCACTCACCACTGGCTTCCCTTAGGTTACACTTTAACTGTCATTGATAGATGATGTCAATAAAAATATCTATTCTTTTTCCGATTATTTCCCCTTATAGGTTATTGCAAAATATTGAGTGTAGTTCCCTGTGCTATACAGTGGTTCCTTGTTGATGATCTATTTTATACATAGCAGTGTGTATGTGTTAATTCCAAACTGTTAATTTATCCCTCCTCCCACCTTTCCCCTTTGGTAATAATAAATTATAAGATTTTATACTTCTCAGAAATGGGGGAGCTGAAAGAGAGGTATCATTTTCAATGGAAAAGCATTTAAAACAAGATTGAAGCTTTAACCAAGATTATTAGATGTACATCCTTGGAAAGAAATCACTTCATTTCTCTAATATTGACCTGACAAATAAGACAAACCTTTTCACTGAACTTGCTTATAATAAAGTGATGGAAATATCAAATGGAAGTGTTAGAAACATCTTATTTTACCCGAGCCTTATAAACTGTTCTATGTTAACTACAGTTTGGCTCACACATCTGTTCATTGAAGTTACAATAGTCTCAATTTCTGTTACTGATCCTCCAGAGTGGACCCCAACAAGTGTCCCCCTGCCCAGTGTCATTGGGGCCAACAGATCGAGACTGAGTTTGGTTCACAAGCAAAGGAAACTTTATATTTTGATCAGAGAATGGAGAGGTGAGAGCATGCACTACCCCGTGGGCTGTGGGCTGGGCTGCTGTGTAGAGATCCTGTCAGAGTCAGTGGGAGGGAGGGGGCGGAGCACTCAAGGGCCGGGTTGGCTGCAGCTCAGGCTCTATATCTTAGAGTCTGCACTGGGCCCCAGGAGCTGAGGTGTCGACCCAGCCATTCTGCACTAGGAAATCTGGTCTGAAGTGCCGGGTGTGGAACCTCTGCATGCGGGACCCTAGGAGCACGTGAAATTAGACAAAGCACAAAGGATAAAAAAGGTCAGACTTGACTTTATTGCCCAGATTCTATTTTTATCTCCCAGGGATTTTTAATGGGCTTTGCTGGGGACAAACCCCTCCTCTGCCTTTTGTCCCGTTCCTCATTCTTGGAGTGCTGAGGGTGCAGACCCTTCTTCTGTAACTGCTGAGTGCTGAGTTGGGAGCCCTCATACCAGGGGATGAGGGTCAGAACTTCTCCCCAGCAGCCTCCAGGTGACGTTGATTGGCCCCAGGACCCCTGCCTCCCTGCTCGTCCGCCTGAGCACCAGCATTGGAAGTGTTATAGATTCTAATGACCTTTAAGGGTTCAGGAAAGAGATGTGCAGAGACGCTGTGGGGGCCGGTTTCACCCCGCCCCACATTTGTTCGGCCACCTTAGGCTGACCGTTTCTGCCAGCCTAGATGCTCTGACCAGTAGTCTGCTCTTTCTTCAATTAGGCCCCTGAATTAACGTAAAAACAGCACCAGGTGTCAGAGCCCTGCCCGCTCAACTCCCAGACAGTCCAGGGTCAGTGGTGATCAAGGACCATGATGGCCACTGAGTCAACAGCCTTTTGAAGTAAACAGGAGTCCAGCCGGTCTTATTGGCCACCATCATCACGGTGTCTGTAGGCTTTTCTATGGTGACAGTGTGATATACGTTTCCCCCGCCAAGACTATTAGCTCCCCTCCGGGTGCAGTAAGTCCTGCAAGCAGTAGTCTACTCATTCGGGACACACTATTGTTGTTTTATGAGAGAAACTCCAGGTCAAGTGATGTTCACACGAGTCGTCATGGTGCCCTGTTGCCCCCGGTTATCTCTCTGGATGTTGGAGTTGGAGGGCCTCCTCACTCGAGGTCGGTGTGCCCACGGAGCGAACCCTGCAACTTCAGGGCATGGTTGGTGATTAGGATCACCACGTGGGGTCCTTTTCCCTTAGGAGGGAGGTGGCCTTTTGGGCTGCTGATTTCCAGGTTTTTAGATACCGCCAGTATCTTGGCCAGATGTGGCAGTGGGCCAAGCCCCTTGGTGACTCTATTTTATCCTACCTGGATGGCATTCTTGCGTTGTTCCATTTCAAGTGGTCCCAGTTTTTGCACTAATTCTCCAATGGCGACTCACCTTTCACCGGGAATGGAAAGGTCAAAGGGTTTAGCTCAATTAGGGAGTTCCAGGGCAAGGGTCTGAATTGACTGCTCTTTCCATTCTTGAAAGGCCACTTCTGGATTCTGTTCAAAAGGATCATCATCTTTTCCTTTCAGTGTTTCATATAGAGGCCCAGCTAGTAGACTGTAGTTAGGGATCCAGAAGCAGCAAACCCTGGCCTCCCCAGGAACCCCTAAGCTGTCTTCTAGTTTTAGAAAGGGGTAAGGCTGCAAATGGTTTCTTCCCTTTCCTGGGATGGGCTTCTCCGACCTTCTGTGAGAATGAAGCCCAGGCAGGTCACCGCAGTCTGTGATATTTGAGCTTTTTCTTGGACAACTTCTATCCTTTATTGGCTTGGTAGTTCAGAGGCCTCCTTAGTAGGGCTGGCGATCAGAATGTCGTCTGCATATTGAAGGAGGGTTTCCTTTTCTAGAGGTAGAACTTTTCGGTCTTTAGCTAAGCTTTCCCCAAAGATGGTGTGGGAATTTTTGAACCCTTGGGGCAAGACGGCCCGGAAGTATTGTTTTAGTTGTATGTTGAGTCCTGCCACTCACAAGCCAAAATTTCTTGTGACTCTGGGACTAATGGAATACAAAAGAAGGCATCATTGAAGACTAATACAGAATACCATGTCCTGGTGGTTGGTAGAATGACCAGCAGGGTGTAGGAAATGGAGCAACTGGAGGTATATCCTCGGTGGCTTCACTGACTGTCCTGACATCCTTTACCAGGTCCCCAGCAGCCCATGGGGCTCTCGTGGTCAGGCCAATCCCAGGATATGGAGCTCTCCTGGGCAGGTACCCCACCCCCAACCCAGCCCACGGGGCTCTCATGGTCAGGCCTCTCCCAGGATACAGAGCTACCCTTGCAGGTACCGTGGCAGGGCTGGGCACACAGGAACTGTGCACATAGCCCTCATTGAAGAGCACCCCCATCTCACCTGTCGCTCAGAGCTGACACAGAGCACCTCAGAGCAGGACTTGAACTAACAAACAGCAGCTCCGACAGGTCTGTGACCCTGGGCATCACTCTGTGTGGCCTCCCTCCACCTGGTCTTCCAGAGACTTCCACTGCACCCGGGGCACCAAGCCTCTGTCTCCAACCACCACCCACCCCTCCTCTCCCTGACTCCTGGGTTCCTCTCATTAGGAGAGGGTTTTCTTGAAGTTGTCTCCCACTCATGGGCCAGATAAAATGATTAGAAAACAAGCCAAAGCTGCAGCCCCTTGTCTATCCTGACTCTCAGGAGCCCACACCTGTTCCTTGGACCTGGCCGGTTCAGCAAGTTCCATTTTCTGCAACTGTGAGCCCCTGAGGGGTGATGATTGGCTGACCTGGGCAGCCTTACCATGCCGGCCAGCCCTCCCCAGGTGTGCCTGGGTTGAGATCAATATAAATACCACTCCAGGCAGCAAGAGCCCCTGCAGCTGTGCCTGACGCCATTTTCTCTGCCCTGTCAGCAGTCTCGGGGCTGGGCTGGTGGGAGGGAGTGAGAGGCCACGGCTTTGTGGGTGGCCCAGTGTGAGTGGGGCTCTGCTGGACTTTCTGCAGCAGTTGCCAGGCTGCCACCTGCTAAAGAAGAGGATGTGTCACCCATACCTGCTGCTGGAATTTCTCCCTGGGCAGAGGTGAGGAAGGAAAAAAGCAGTGGGGGCAGGGACAGGACGGGTATCTCAGGCAGGGAAATGGAAATCTTCCAGAAGAGCACCCAGGGACAGGACCATCCTGGCTGGCCTGCAGGCACCAAGTCAGCTGGCATGCTGTCACTCGTGTGGCTCCATGGCCCTTCCTCTAGGCTTTCAAGTCCTTGTATATATTCAGGTGTTTTACCTGGGAAGGGTGGGAACAGTTCAACAACAACTGGCCTGGGGCTCAGCTCACGTTCACTCACAGATGCCTCGGCACAGTGCCCCAGCTTTGCAATGAGTACGCTTGTGTGGGGGCTGCTGGCTGAATGGGAGACGATTCCCCACCACTGACCAACTTCAGAATTGTTTACAACTGGAGCAAGTGCCCTGATACGGTTTTCCTCTGAGTAACTGGTGAGTTCTGTTTTTTTTTTTTTTCTCTTTTTCGTTTTTGGTTCAAGGTAGATTTTATTCCTCTTTTTTGTATTTACAGATATAAGCATGGAAATAATTTATTCATATAAATACATGTATGTGAAGGGAATAATTGTTTTTTCTGTTTTATTTTTTAAATTTTATTTCTTTTTAATTTTGAATTTTATTTTATATTTTTATACAGCAGGTTCTTATTGGTTATCTATTTTATACATATAAATGTTTACATGCCAATCCCAATCTCTCAGCTCCTCCCACCACCACCCCCCCAAGAGCTTTCCCCCCTTGTTGTCCATACGATTGTTGTCTACATCTGTTGCTCTATTTATGCCTTGCAAAACGGTTAATCTGTACAGTTTTTCTAGGTTCCACATATATGCATGAATATACAAGATTTGTTTTTCTCTTTCTGACTTACTTCACTCTGTATGACAGTCTCTAGATCCATCGACGTCTCTACAAATGACCCAATTTCATTCCTTTCATGGCTTAGTAATATTCCATTTTATATATGTACCACATCTTTATGCATTCGTCTCTCTGTGGGCATTTAGGTTGCTTCCATTACCTCGATATTGTAAATAGTGATGCAATGAACATTGCGGTGAATGTCTCTTTTTGATTTATGGTTTTGTCTGTGTATATGTCCAGTACTGGGATTGCTGTATCATATGGTAATTCTATTATTAGTTTCTTAAGACTCCATATTGTTCTCCATAGTGACTGTATCAATTTATATTCCCAACAATAGTGGAAGAGGCTTCCTTTTCCCCACACCCTTTCCAGCAATTGTTGTTTGTAGATTTTCAGATGATGCCCATTCTAACAGGTGTGAGGTGATACCTCATTGTTGAGTCCATTTCGTTGAGCAAGGGGTAGGTCTTGTCTATTACATATTTGGCTTATGGAACGGTATCTGTGCTAATTTCAAACTCTGGTTTTATGCAGCACCCCAACTCACCTTTCCCCTTAAGCAAGCATAAGTTGGTTTTCTAAACTTGAGACCCTGTTCTGTTTTGTAATTCAGTTCATGTGTAGCCAAGTTTACATTCCATGTATTAGTGATACCTTATGATGTTTCCTTATCTGTGTGACTTATTTCACTTAGAATCATCGTGCCTCAATCCACTCATTATGCGGGTACAGGCCTGGTGACACAGATTTCATTGCTGAGTGGTATTCTGTTGTACGTTAAGTACCGCAACTTCTTTATCAATTATTTGCTCTCTGGGATACTTAACTTGTACCATAGAAGAGGTTCCTGTAAACAGAGCCGTCCCAAATTTTGGGGTGGCTGTGTCTTTTTGATTTTAATTTCCCTAAGCTATAGGACCATAAGTGGAAATGCCCTAGACTCTGTTGCTTTGTTTTTCAGATGTATCAGGAAACACCATACACTTCTCCAGAGTGGCTGTTGGCAATTTACATCCCGCCCATCAGCATAACAAGGTTCCTTTATCCCCATGGCCTGTCTTGCCTTTCTGCATTTTCCACTTTTTTCAGATGGCTCTTTAAACTGGGGGGAAGTGACACTTCATAGTAGTTCGGATTTCCATTGCAAGCTTGCTTGGTTTGCCAAAAAGGGCGTATGCGTTTTTTCCTGAATATATTCAGGAAAAAACGCATACGCCCTTTTTGGTCAAGTGCATCATTGTGGACGTTCTGCCTCTTTTCCTATGCTATACATGCAATTCCAGTCTACCTGCTGAAATCGGTTTCCTGCAATTCTGCCCCGCTTTCAAGTCCTCTTGGCAGCCTTACTTCAATATATTTTTGGACGATAGCTGTCATTTATAACTCTGCAGGTTTTTGAATTACAGTGCCCCTAAGCTCCTTTCTTCAACTCGCTTTCTTGTGAGCTGGCCGCAACACCGCAGGATTGCTTCAGGCCCTAGTGTGGTTCCGGCATGGCACGCTGAGCCTTTGGTTAATTCCTCTTCCTGGTGGGAAATGAGAGTTAAATTTGCCCATCCAGACACCTCCAGCTAGTCTCTCATTGGTTCTCCCTATTCCTGTTCAACTTTCAAAGAATTTGCAAACTGGGCCAAACAGGAGGTTAAAGGCACTGACTCTCCAAGTGGGGAGAGTGTTAGTAAAGCGTCTGGAATGTTGCACCCGAGTACCAGGGGACGAAACCTGAGACACATTTGAACACGTTTCCCGATCTCACGGTGGATCATACTCTGGGTTCCACATGCATGTTTTAGCTGAAGGAAGAATCCCTTAAACCTGGAGAGTTGAGACCCTTGGCATGGGTACCATGCAATATGACTTCAAAGGGTCTGCATTGGCTCACCGAACCTCACCAATCCTATCACTGCTGCGCTAATGCACTGTACACACGCTTCATTCTCTTTCAGAGACATATAAATCCATAGGTTTTAAGATTCTTACTAGTCAGGTATATTCTTAGGCGTTTAATATGGGGTGTAGAGTCCACTTCATTGAGCAAGGAGTAGCTCTTGTCTATTACATATTTGGCTTATGGAACGGTATCTGTGCTAATTTCAATCTCTGGTTTTATGCAGCACCCCAACTCACCTTTCCCCTTAAGCAAGCATAAGTTGGTTTTCTACATTTGAGACCTTGTTATGTTTTGTAATTCAGTTCCTGTGTAGCCAAGTTTACATTCCGTGTATTAGTGATATCTTATGATGTTTCTTTTTCTGTGTGACTTATCTCACTTAGAATCATCGTACCTGAATCCACTCATTATGCTGCTATGGGCCTGATGACATAGATTTCATTGCTGAGTGATATTGCATTGTACGTAAGTACCACAACTTCTTTATCCATTTTTCGCTTTCTGTGATATTGAACTTGTACCGTAAACGAGGTTCTTGTAAACAGAGCCGTCCCAAACTTTGGGGTGGCTGTGTGTTTTTGATTTTAATTTCCCTAAGCTATACGACCATAAGTGGAAGTGCCCTAGGCTCTGTTGCTTTGTATTTTAGATGTTTCAGGAAACACCATACACTTCTCCAGAGTGGCTGTTGGCAATTTACATCCCGCCCATCAGCAAAACAAGACTCCCAATTCTCCATGAGCTGTCCTGCCTTTCTGGATTTTACACTTTTTTCAGATGGCCCTTTTGACTGGGGGGCAGTGAGACTTCATTGTACTGCAGATTTCCCTTGCAAGCTTGCTTGGTTGGCCAAAAAGTGCGTATGCGTTTTTTCCTGAATATATTCAGGAAAAAACGCATACGCCCTTTTTGGCCAAGTGCATCATTGTGGACGTTCTGCCTCTTTTCCTATGCTTTACATGCAATTCCAGTCTACCTCCTGAAATCGGATTCCTGCAATTCTGCCCCGCTTTCGAGTCCTCTTGGCAGACTTACTTCAATATATTTTTGGACGATAGCTGTCATTTATAACTCTGCAGGTTTGTGAATTACAGTGCCCCTGAGCTCCTTTCTTCAATTCGCTTTCTTGTGAGCTGGCCGCAACACCGCAGGATTGCTTCAGGCCCTAGTGTGGTTCCGGTATGGCACGCTGAGCCTTTGGTTAATTCCTCTTCCTGGTGGGAAATGAGAGTTAAATTTGCCCGTCCAGACACCTCCAGCTAGTCTCTCATTGGTTCTCCCTATTCCTGTTCATTTTCCGCAGAAATTGCAAACTGGGCCAAACAGGAGGTTAAAGGCACTGACTCTCCAAGTGGGGAGAGTTTTAGTAAAGCGTCTGGAATGTTGCACCCGAGTACCAGGGGACAAAAACTGAGACACCTTTGAACACGTTTCCCGATCACACGGTGGATCATACTCTGGGTTCCACATGCATGTTTTAGCTGAAGGAAGAATCCCTTAAACCTGGAGAGTTGAGACCCATGGAATGGGTACCATGCAATATGACTTCAAAGGTTCTGCATTGGCTCACCGAACCTCACCAATCCTATCACTGCTGCGCTTATGCCACTGTACACACGCTTGATTCTCTTTCGGAGACATATAAATCCATAGATTTTAAGATTCTTCCTAGTCAGGTATATTCTTAGACGTTTAATATGGGGTGTTGAGTCCTCTTCGTTGAGCAAGGAGTAGCTCTTGTCTATTACATATTTGGCTTATGGAACGGTATCTGTGCTAATTTCAATCTCTGGTTTTATGCAGCACCCCAACTCACCTTTCCCCTTAAGCAAGCATAAGTTGGTTTTCTACATTTGAGACCCTGTTCTGTTTTGTAATTCAGTTCCTGTGTAGCCAAGGTAACATTCCATGTAGTAGTGATATCTTATGATGTTTCTTTTTCTGTGTGACTTATTTCACTTAGAATCATCGTACCTGAATCCACTCATTATGCTGCTACGGGCCTGATGATATACATTTCATTGCTGAGTGATATTGCATTGTATGTAAGTACCACAAATTCTTTATCCGTTCTTGGCTTTCTGTGATAGTGAACTTGTACCGTAAATGAGGTTCTTGTAAACAGAGCCGTCCCAAACTTTATGGTGGCTGTGTCTTTTTGATTTTAATTTCCCTAAGCTATAGGACCATAAGTGGAAGTGCCCTAGGCTCTGTTGCTTTGTTTTGTAGATGTTTCAGGAAACACCATACACTTCTCCAGAGAGGCTATTGGCAATTTACATCCCGCCCATCAGCATAACAAGGCTCCCAGTTCTCCATGGCCTGTCCTGCCTTTCTGGATTTTATACTTTTTTCAGATGGCCCTTTTGACCGGGGGGCAGTGAGACTTCATTGTAGTGCAGATTTCCTTTGCAAGCTTGCTTTGTTGGCCCAAAAGGGCGTATGCGTTTTTTCCTGAATATATTCAGGAAAAAACGCATACACCCTTTTTGGCCAAGTGCATCATTGTGGACGTTCTGCCTCTTTTCCTATGCTTTACATGCAATTCCAGTCTACCTCCTGAAATCGGTTTCCTGCAATTCTGCCCCACTTTCAAGTCCTCTTGGCAGCCTTACTTCAATATATTTTTGGACGATAGCTGTCATTTATAACTCTGCAGGTTTGTGAATTACAGTGCCCCTGAGCTCCTTTCTTCAACTCGCTTTCTTGTGAGCTGGCCGCAACACCGCAGCATGGCTTCAGGCCCTAGTGTGGTTCCGGTATGGCACGCTGAGCCTTTGGTTAATTCCTCTTCCTGGTGGGAAATGAGAGTTAAATTTGCCCGTCCAGACACCTCCAGCTAGTCTCTCATTGGTTCTCCCTATTTCTGTTCATTTTCCGCAGAAATTGCAAACTGGGCCAATCAGGAGGTTAAAGGCACTGACTCTCCAAGTGGGGAGAGTGTTAGTAAAGCGACTGGAATGTTGCACCCGAGTACCAGGGGACGAAAACTGAGACACATTTGAACACGTTTCCCGATCACACGGTGGATCATACTCTGGGTTCCACATGCATGTTTTAGCTGAAGGAAGAATCCCTTAAACCTGGAGAGTTGAGACCCATGGAATGGGTACCATGCAATATGACTTCAAAGGGTCTGCATTTGCTCACCGAACCTCACCAATCCTATCACTGCTGCATTTATGCCGCTGTACACACGCTTGATTCTCTTTCGGAGACATATAAATCCATAGGTGTTAAGATTCTTACTAGTCAGGTATATTCTTAGGCATTTAATATGGGGTGTTGAGTCCACTTCGTTGAGCAAGGAGTAGCTCTTGTCTATTACCTATTTGGCTTATGGAATGGTATCTGTGCTAATTTCAATCTCTGGTTTTATGCAGAACCCCAACTCACCTTTCCCCTTAAGCAAGCATAAGTTGGTTTTCTACATTTGAGATCCTGTTCTGTTTTGTAATTCAGTTCCTGTGTAGCCAAGTTTACATTCCGTGTATTAGTGATATCTTATGATGTTTCTTTTTCTGTGTGACTTATTTCACTTAGAATCATCGTACCTGAATCCACTCATTATGCTGCTACGGGCCTGATGACATAGATTTCATTCCTGAGTGATATTGCATTGTACGTAAGTACCACAACTTCTTTATCCATTTTTCACTTTCTGCGATATTGAACTTGTACCATAAACGAGATTCTTGTAAACAGAGCCGGCCCAAACTTTGGGGTGGCTGTGTCTTTTTGATTTTAATTTCCCTAAGCTATAGGACCATAAGTGGAAGTGCCCTAGGCTCTGTTGCTTTGTTTTTTAGATGTTTCAGGAAACACCATACACTTCTCCAGAGTGGCTGTTGGCAATTTACATCCCGCCCATCAGCATAACAAGGCTCCCAGTTCTCCATGGCCTGTCCTGCCTTTCTGGATGTTATACTTTTTTCAGATGGCCCTTTTGACCGGGGGGCAGTGAGACTTCATTGTAGTGCAGATTTCCTTTGCAAGCTTGCTTGGTTGGCCAAAAAGGGCGTATGCGTTTTTTCCTGAATATATTCAGGAAAAAACGCATACACCCTTTTTGGCCAAGTGCATCATTGTGGACGTTCTGCCTCTTTTCCTATGCTTTACATGCAATTCCAGTCTACCTCCTGAAATCGGTTTCCTGCAATTCTGCCCCGCTTTCAAGTCCTCTTGGCAGCCTTACTTCAATATATTTTTGGACGATAGCTGTCATTTATAACTCTGCAGGTTTGTCAATTACAGTGCCCCTGAGCTCCTTTCTTCAACTCGCTTTTTTGTGAGCTGGCCGCAACACCGCAGCATTGCTTCAGGCCCTAGTGTGGTTCCGGCATGGCACGCTGAGCCTTTGGTTAATTCCTCTTCCTGGTGGGAAATGAGAGTTAAATTTGCCCATCCAGACACCTCCAGCTAGTCTCTCATTGGTTCCCCCTATTTCTGTTCATTTTCCGCAGAAATTGCAAACTGGGCCAAACAGGAGTTTAAAGGCACTGACTCTCCAAGTGGGGAGAGTGTTAGTAAAGCGTCTGGAATGTTGCACCCGAGTACCAGGGGACGATACCTGAGACACATTTGAACACGTTTCCCGATCACACGGTGGATCATACTCTGGGTTCCAAATGCATGTTTTAGCTGAAGGAAGAATCCCTTAAACCTGGAGAGTTGAGACCCATGGAATGGGTACCATGCAATATGACTTCAAAGGGTCTGCATTTGCTCACCGAACGTCACCAATCCTATCACTGCTGCGCTTATGCCGCTGTACACACGCTTGATTCTCTTTCGGAGACAAATAAGTCCATAGGTTTTAAGATTCTTACTAGTCAGGTATATTCTTAGGCGTTTAATATGGGGTGTTGTGTCCTCTTCGTTGAGCAAGGAGTAGATCTTGTCTATTACATATTTGGCTTGTGGAACGGTATCTGTGCTAATTTCAATCTCTGGTTTTATGCAACACCCCAACTCACCTTTCCCCTTAAGCAAGCATAAGTTGGTTTTCTACATTTGACACCCTGTTCTGTTTTGTAATTCAGTTCCTGTGTAGCCAAGTTTACATTCTGTGTAGTAGTGATATCTTATGATGTTTCTTTTTCTGTGTGACTTATCTTACTTAGAATCATCGTACCTGAATCCACTCATTATGCTGTTACGGGCCTGATGACATACATTTCATTGCTGAGTGATATTGCATTGTACGTAAGTACCACAACTTCTTTATCCATTTTTCGCTTTCTGTGATATTGAACTTGTACCGTAAATGAGGTTCTTGTAAACAGAGCTGTCCCAAACTTTGGGGTGACTGTGTATTTTTTATTTTAAATTCCCTAAGCTATAGGACCATAAGTGGAAATGTCCTAGGCTCTGTTGCTTTGTTTTTTAGATGTTTCAGGAAACACCATACACTTCTCCAGAGTGGCTGTTGGCAATTTACATCCCGCCCATCAGCATAACAAGGCTCCCAGTTCTCCATGGCCTGTCCTGCCTTTCTGGATTTTACACTTTTTTCAGATGGCCCTTTTGACCGGGGGGCAGTGAGACTTCATTGTAGTGCAGATTTCCTTTGCAAGCTTGCTTGGTTGGCCAAAAAGTGCGTATGCGTTTTTTCCTGAATATATTCAGGAAAAAACGCATACGTCCTTTTTGGCCAAGTGCATCATTGTGGACGTTCTGCCTCTTTTCCTATGCTTTACATGCAATTCCAGTCTACCTCCTGAAACCGGTTTCCTGCAATTCTGCCCCGCTTTCAAGTCCTCTTGGCAGCCTTACTTCAATATATTTTTGGACGATAGCTGTCATTTATAACTCTGCAGGTTTGTGAATTACAGTGCCCCTGAGCTCCTTTCTTCAACTCGCTTTCTTGTGAGCTGGCCGCAACACCGCAGCATTGCTTCAGGCCCTAGTGTGGTTCCGGAATGGCATGCTGAGCCTTTGGTTAATTCCTCTTCCTGGTGGGAAATGAGAGTTAAATTTGCCCGTCCAGACACCTCCAGCTAGTCTCTCATTGGTTCTCCCTATTCCTGTTCATTTTCCGCAGAAATTGCAAACTGGGCCAAACAGGAGGTTAAAGGCACTGACTCTCCAAGTGGGGAGAGGGTTAGTAAAGCGTCTGGAATGTTGCACCCGAGTACCAGGGGACGAAACCTGAGACACATTTGAACACGTTTCCCGATCACACGGTGGATCATACTCTGGGTTCCAAATGCATGTTTTAGCTGAAGGAAGAATCCCTTAAACCTGGAGAGTTGAGACCCATGGAATGGGTACCATGCAATATGACTTCAAAGGGTCTGCATTTGCTCACCGAACCTCACCAATCCTATCACTGCTGCGTTTATGCCGCTGTACACACGCTTGATTCTCTTTCGGAGACATAGAAATCCATAGGTTTTAAGATTCTTACTAGTCAGGTATATTCTTAGGCGTTTAATATGGGGTGTTGATTCCACTTGGTTGAGAAAGGAGTAGCTCTTGTCTATTACATATTTGGCTTATGGAACGGTATCTGTGCTAATTTCAATCTCTGGTTTTATGCAGCACCCCAACTCACCTTTCCCCTTAAGAAAGCATAAGTTGGTTTTCTACATTTGAGACACTGTTCTGTTTTGTATTTCAGTTCCTGGGTAGCCAAGTTTACATTCCGTGTAGTAGGGATATCTTATGATGTTTCTTTTTCTGTGTGACTTATTTCACTTAGAATCATCGTACCTGAATCCACTCATTATGCTGCTACGGGCCTGATGATATACATTTCATTGCTGAGTGATATTGCATTGTACGTAAGTACCACAAATTCTTTATCCATTTTTCGCTTTCTGTGATATTGAACTTGTACCGTAAATGAGGTTCTTGTAAACAGAGCCGTCCCAAACTTTGGGGTGGCTGTTTCTTTTTGATTTTAATTTCCCTAAGCTATAGGACCATAAGTGGAAGTGCCCTAGGCTCTGTTGCTTTGTTTTTTAGATGTTTCAGGAAACACAATACACTTCTCCAGAGTGGCTGTTGGCAATTTACATCCCGCCCATCAGCATAACAAGGCTCCCAGTTCTCCAGGGACTGTCCGGCCTTTCTGGATTTTACACTTTTTTCAGATGGCCCTTTTGACTGGGGGGCAGTGAGACTTCATTGTAGTGCAGATTTCCTTTGCAAGCTTGCTTGGTTGGCCAAAAAGTGCGTATGCGTTTTTTCCTGAATATATTCAGGAAAAAACGCATACGCCCTTTTTGGCCAAGTGCATCATTGTGGACATTCTGTCTCTTTTCCTATGCTTTACATGCAATTCCAGTCTACCTCCTGAAATCGGATTCCTGCAATTCTGCCCCGCTTTCGAGTCCTCTTGGCAGCCTTACTTCAATATATTTTTGGACGATAGCTGTCATTTTTAACTCTGCAGGTTTGTGAATTACAGTGCCCCTGAGCTCCTTTCTTCAACTCACTTTCTTGTGAGCTGGCCGCAACACCGCAGCATTGCTTCAGGCCCTAGTGTGGTTCCGGCATGGCACGCTGAGCCTTTGGTTAATTCCTCTTCCTGGTGGGAAATGAGAGTTAAATTTGCCCATCCAGACACCTCCAGCTAGTCTCTCATTGGTTCTCCCTATTCCTGTTCATTTCCCGCAGAAATTGCAAACTGGGCCAAACAGGAGTTTAAAGGCAGTGACTCTCCAAGTGGGGAGAGTGTTAGTAAAGCGTCTGGAATGTTGCACCCGAGTACCAGGGGATGAAAACTGAGACACATTTGAACACGTTTCCCGATCACACGGTGGATCATACTCTGGGTTCCACATGCATGTTTTAGCTGAAGGAAGAATCCCTTAAACCTGGAGAGTTGAGACCCATGGAATGGCTACCATGCAATATGACTTCAAAGGGTCAGCATTTGCTCATCAAACCTCAGAAATCCTATCACTGCTGCGTTTATGCCGCTGTACACATGCTTGATTCTCTTTTGGAGACATATAAATCCATAGGTTTTAAGATTATTACTAGTCAGGTATATTCTTAGGCGATTAATATGGGGTGTAGAATCCACTTCGTTGAGCAAGGAGTAGATCTTGTCTATTACATATTTGGCTTATGGAATGGTATCTGTGCTAATTTCAATCTCTGGTTTTATGCAGAACCCCAACTCACCTTTCCCCTTAAGCAAGCATAAGTTGGTTTTCTACATTTGAGACCGTGTTCTGTTTTGTAATTCAGTTTCTGTGTAGCCAAGTTTACATTCCGTGTAGTAGTGATATCTTATGATGTTTCTTTTTCTGTGTGACTTATCTCACTTAGAATCATCGTACCTGAATCCACTCATTATGCTGCTACGGGCCTGATGATATAGATTTCATTGCTGAGTGATATTGCATTGTACGTAAGTACCACAAATTCTTTATCCATTTTTCACCTTCTGTGATATTGAATTTGTACTGTAAATGAGGTTCTTGTAAACAGAGCCGTCCCAAACTTTGGGGTGGCTGTGTCTTTTTGATTTTAATTTCCCTAAGCTATAGGACCATAAGTGGAAGTGCCCTAGGCTCTGTTGCTTTGTTTTTTAGATGTTTCAGGAAACACCATACACTTCTCCAGAGTGGCTGTTGGCAATTTACATCCCGCCCATCAGCATAACAAGGCTCCCAGTTCTCCATGGCCTGTCCTGCCTTTCTGGATTTTACACTTTTTTCAGATGGCCCTTTTGACCGGGGGGCAGTGAGACTTCATTGTAGTGCAGATTTCCTTTGCAAGCTTGCTTGGTTGGCCAAAAAGGGCGTATGCGTTTTTTCCTGAATATATTCAGGAAAAAACGCATACGTCCTTTTTGGCCAAGTGCATCATTGTGGACGTTCTGCCTCTTTTCCTATGCTTTACATGCAATTCCAGTCTACCTCCTGAAATCGGTTTCCTGCAATTCTGCCCCGCTTTCAAGTCCTCTTGGCAGCCTTACTTCAATATATTTTTGGACGATAGCTGTCATTTTTAACTCTGCAGGTTTGTGAATTACAGTGCCCCTGAGCTCCTTTCTTCAACTCGCTTTCTTGTGAGCTGGCCGCAACACCGCAGGATTGCTTCAGGCCCTAGTGTGGTTCCGGCATGGCATGCTGAGCCTTTGGTTAATTCCTCTTCCTGGTGGGTAATGAGAGTTAAATTTGCCCGTCCAGACACCTCCATCTAGTCTCTCATTGGTTCTCCCTATTCCTGTTCATTTTCCGCAGAAATTGCAAACTGGGCCAAACAGGAGGTTAAAGGCACTGACTCTCCAAGTGGGGAGAGTGTTAGTAAATCGTCTGGAATGTTGCACCCGAGTACCAGGGGATGAAATCTGACACATTTGAACACGTTTCCCGATCACACGGTGGATCATACTCTGGGTTCCACATGCATGTTTTAGCTGAAGGAAGAATCCCTTAAACCTGGAGAGTTGAGACCCATGGAATGGGTACCATGCAATATGACTTCAAAGGGTCTGCATTTGCTCACCGAACCTCACCAATCCTATTACTGCTGCATTTATGCCTCTGTAGACACGCTTGATTCTCTTTCGGAGACATATAAATCCATAGGTTTTAAGATTCTTACTAGTCAGGTATATTCTTAGGCATTTAATATGGGGTGTTGAGTCCACTTTGTTGAGCAAGGAGTAGCTCTTGTCTATTACCTATTTGGCTTATGGAATGGTATCTGTGCTAATTTCAATCTCTGGTTTTATGCAGAACCCCAACTCACCTTTCCCCTTAAGCAAGCATAAGTTGGTTTTCTACATTTGAGATCCTGTTCTGTTTTGTAATTCAGTTCCTGTGTAGCCAAGTTTACATTCCGTGTATTAGTGATATCTTATGATGTTTCTTTTTCTGTGTGACTTATGTCACTTAGAATCATCGTACCTGAATCCACTCATTATGCTGCTACGGGCCTGATGACATAGATTTCATTCCTGAGTGATATTGCATTGTACGTAAGTACCACAACTTCTTTATCCATTTTTCACTTTCTGCGATATTGAACTTGTACCATAAACGAGATTCTTGTAAACAGAGCCGGCCCAAACTTTGGGGTGGCTGTGTCTTTTTGATTTTAATTTCCCTAAGCTATAGGACCATAAGTGGAAGTGCCCTAGGCTCTGTTGCTTTGTTTTTTAGATGTTTCAGGAAACACCATACACTTCTCCAGAGTGGCTGTTGGCAATTTACATCCCGCCCATCAGCATAACAAGGCTCCCAGTTCTCCATGGCCTGTCCTGCCTTTCTGGATTTTATACTTTTTTCAGATGGCCCTTTTGACCGGGGGGCAGTGAGACTTCATTGTAGTGCAGATTTCCTTTGCAAGCTTGCTTGGTTGGCCAAAAAGGGCGTATGCGTTTTTTCCTGAATATATTCAGGAAAAAACGCATACGCCCTTTTTGGCCAAGTGCATCATTGTGGACGTTCTGCCTCTTTTCCTATGCTTTACATGCAATTCCAGTCTACCTCCTGAAATCGGATTCCTGCAATTCTGCCCCGCTTTCAAGTCCTCTTGGCAGCCTTACTTCAATATATTTTTGGACGATAGCCGTCATTTTTAACTCTGCATGTTTGTGAATTACAGTGTCCCTGAGCTCCTTTCTTCAACTCGCTTTCTTGTGAGCTGGCCGCAACACCGCAGGATTGCTTCAGGCCCTAGTGTGGTTCTGGCATGGCACGCTGAGCCTTTGGTTAATTCCTCTTCCTGGTGGGAAATGAGAGTTAAATTTGCCCGTCCAGACACCTCCAGCTAGTCTCTCATTGGTTCTCCCTATTCCTGTTCATTTTCCGCAGAAATTGCAAACTGGGTCAAACAGGAGGTTAAAGGCACTGACTCTCCAAGTGGGGAGAGTTTTAGTAAAGCGTCTGGAATGTTGCACCCGAGTACCAGGGGACAAAAACTGAGACACATTTGAACACGTTTCCCGATCACACGGTGGATCATACTCTGGGTTCCACATGCATGTTTTAGCTGAAGGAAGAATCCCTTAAACCTGGAGAGTTGAGACCCATGGAATGGGTACCATTCAATATGACTTCAAAGGTTCTGCATTGGCTCACCGAACCTCACCAATCCTATCACTGCTGCGCTTATGCCACTGTACACACGCTTGATTCTCTTTCGGAGACATATAAATCCATAGATTTTAAGATTCTTACTAGTCAGGTATATTCTTAGACGTTTAATATGGGGTGTTGAGTCCTCTTCGTTGAGCAAGGAGTAGCTCTTGTCTATTACATATTTGGCTTATGGAACGGTATCTGTGCTAATTTCAATCTCTGGTTTTATGCAGCACCCCAACTCACCTTTCCCCTTAAGCAAGCATAAGTTGGTTTTCTACATTTGAGACCTTGTTCTGTTTTGTAATTCAGTTCCTGTGTAGCCAAGTTTACATTCCGTGTATTAGTGATATCTTATGATGTTTCTTTTTCTGTGTGACTTATCTCACTTAGAATCATCGTACCTGAATCCACTCATTATGCTGCTATGGGCCTGATGACATAGATTTCATTGCTGAGTGATATTGCATTGTACGTAAGTACCACAACTTCTTTATCCATTTTTCGCTTTCTGTGATATTGAACTTGTACCGTAAACGAGGTTCTTGTAAACAGAGCCGTCCCAAACTTTGGGGTGGCTGTGTCTTTTTGATTCTAATTTCCCTAAGCTATACGACCATAAGTGGAAGTGCCCTAGGCTCTGTTGCTTTGCTTTTTAGATGTTTCAGGAAACACCATACACTTCTCCAGACTGGCTGTTGGCAATTTACATCCCGCCCATCAGCATAACAAGGCTCCCAATTCTCCATGAGCTGTCCTGCCTTTCTGGGTTTTACACTTTTTTCAGATGGCCCTTTTGACTGGGGGGCAGTGAGACTTCATTGTAGTGCAGATTTCCTTTGCAAGCTTGCTTGGTTGGCCAAAAAGGGCGTATGCGTTTTTTCCTGAATATATTCAGGAAAAAACGCATACGCCCTTTTTGGCCAAGTGCATCATTGTGGACGTTCTGCCTCTTTTCCTATGCTTTACATGCAATTCCAGTCTACCTCCTGAAATCGGATTCCTGCAATTCTGCCCCGCTTTCAAGTCCTCTTGGCAGCCTTACTTCAATATATTTTTGGACGATAGCTGTCATTATTAACTCTGCAGGTTTGTGAATTACAGTGCCCCTGAGCTCCTTTCTTCAACTCGCTTTCTTGTGAGCTGGCCGCAACACCGCAGGATTGCTTCAGGCCCTAGTGTGGTTCCGGCATGGCATGCTGAGCCTTTGGTTAATTCCTCTTCCTGGTGGGAAATGAGAGTTAAATTTGCCCGTCCAGACACCTCCATCTAGTCTCTCATTGGTTCTCCCTATTCCTGTTCATTTTCCGCAGAAATTGCAAACTGGGCCAAACAGGAGGTTAAAGGCACTGACTCTCCAAGTGGGGAGAGTGTTAGTAAAGCGTCTGGAATGTTGCACCCGAGTACCAGGGGACAAAAACTGAGACACATTTGAACACGTTTCCCGATCACACGGTGGATCATACTCTGGGTTCCACATGCATGTTTTAGCTGAAGGAAGAATCCCTTAAACCTGGAGAGTTGAGACCCATGGAATGGGTACCATGCAATATGACTTCAAAGGTTCTGCATTGGCTCACCGAACCTCACCAATCCTATCACTGCTGCGCTTATGCCACTGTACACACGCTTGATTCTCTTTCGGAGACATATAAATCCATAGATTTTAAGATTCTTCCTAGACAGGTATATTCTTAGACGTTTAATATGGGGTGTTGAGTCCTCTTCGTTGAGCAAGGAGTAGCTCTTGTCTATTACATATTTGGATTATGGAACGGTATCTGTGCTAATTTCAATCTCTGGTTTTATGCAGCACCCCAACTCACCTTTCCCCTTAAGCAAGCATAAGTTGGTTTTCTACATTTGAGACCCTGTTCTGTTTTGTAATTCAGTTCCTGTGTAGCCAAGGTAACATTCCATGTAGTAGTGATATCTTATGATGTTTCTTTTTCTGTGTGACTTATTTCACTTAGAATCATCGTACCTGAATCTACTCATTATGCTGCTACGGGCCTGATGATATACATTTCATTGCTGAGTGATATTGCATTGTACGTAAGTACCACAAATTCGTTATCCATTCTTGGCTTTCTGTAATATTGAACTTGTACCATAAACGAGGTTCTTGTAAACAGAGCCGTCCCAAACTTTATGGTGGCTGTGTCTTTTTGATTTTAATTTCCCTAAGCTATACGACCATAAGTGGAAGTGCCCTAGGCTCTGTTGCTTTGTTTTGTAGATGTTTCAGGAAACACCATACACTTCTCCAGAGAGGCTATTGGCAATTTACATCCCGCCCATCAGCATAACAAGGCTCCCAGTTCTCCATGGCCTGTCCTGCCTTTCTGGATTTTATACTTTTTTCAGATGGCCCTTTTGACCGGGGGGCAGTGAGACTTCATTGTAGTGCAGATTTCCCTTGCAAGCTTGCTTGGTTGGCCAAAAAGGGCGTATGCGTTTTTTCCTGAATATATTCAGGAAAAAACGCATACGCCCTTTTTGGCCAAGTGCATCATTGTGGACGTTCTGCCTCTTTTCCTATGCTTTACATGCAATTCCAGTCTACCTCCTGAAATCGGTTTCCTGCAATTCTGCCCCACTTTCAAGTCCTCTTGGCAGCCTTACTTCAATATATTTTTGGACGATAGCTGTCATTTATAACTCTGCAGGTTTGTGAATTACAGTGCCCCTGAGCTCCTTTCTTCAACTCGCTTTCTTGTGAGCTGGCCGCAACACCGCAGCATGGCTTCAGGCCCTAGTGTGGTTCCGGCATGGCACGCTGAGCCTTTGGTTAATTCCTCTTCCTGGTGGGAAATGAGAGTTAAATTTGCCCGTCCAGACACCTCCAGTTAGTCTCTCATTGGTTCTCCCTATTTCTGTTCATTTTCCGCAGAAATTGCAAACTGGGCCAAACAGGAGGTTAAAGGCACTGACTCTCCAAGTGGGGAGAGTGTTAGTAAAGCGACTGGAATGTTGCACCCGAGTACCAGGGGACGAAAACTGAGACACATTTGAACACGTTTCCCGATCACACGGTGGATCATACTCTGGGTTCCACATGCATGTTTTAGCTGAAGGAAGAATCCCTTAAACCTGGAGAGTTGAGACCCATGGAATGGGTACCATGCAATATGACTTCAAAGGGTCTGCATTTGCTCACCGCACCTCACCAATCCTATCATTGCTGCATTTATGCCGCTGTACACACGCTTGATTCTCTTTCGGAGACATATAAATCCATAGGTGTTAAGATTCTTACTAGTCAGGTATATTCTTAGGCATTTAATATGGGGTGTTGAGTCCACTTCGTTGAGCAAGGAGTAGCTCTTGTCTATTACCTATTTGGCTTATGGTACGGTATCTGTGCTAATTTCAATCTCTGGTTTTATGCAGCACCCCAACTCACCTTTCCCCTTAAGCAAGCATAAGTTGGTTTTCTACATTTGAGATCCTGTTCTGTTTTGTAATTCAGTTCCTGTGTAGCCAAGTTTACATTCCGTGTATTAGTGATATCTTATGATGTTTCTTTTTCTGTGTGACTTATTTCACTTAGAATCATCGTACCTGAATCCACTCATTATGCTGCTACGGGCCTGATGACATAGATTTCATTCCTGAGTGATATTGCATTGTACGTAAGTACCACAACTTCTTTATCCATTTTTCACTTTCTGCGATATTGAACTTGTACCATAAACGAGATTCTTGTAAACAGAGCCGGCCCAAACTTTGGGGTGGCTGTGTCTTTTTGATTTTAATTTCCCTAAGCTATAGGACCATAAGTGGAAGTGCCCTAGGCTCTGTTGCTTTGTTTTTTAGATGTTTCAGGAAACACCATACACTTCTCCAGAGTGGCTGTTGGCAATTTACATCCCGCCCATCAGCATAACAAGGCTCCCAGTTCTCCATGGCCTGTCCTGCCTTTCTGGATGTTATACTTTTTTCAGATGGCCCTTTTGACCGGGGGGCAGTGAGACTTCATTGTAGTGCAGATTTCCTTTGCAAGCTTGCTTGGTTGGCCAAAAAGGGCGTATGCGTTTTTTCCTGAATATATTCAGGAAAAAACGCATACGCCCTTTTTGGCCAAGTGCATCATTGTGGACGTTCTGCCTCTTTTCCTATGCTTTACATGCAATTCCAGTCTACCTCCTGAAATCGGTTTCCTACAATTCTGCCCCGCTTTCAAGTCCTCTTGGCAGCCTTACTTCAATATATTTTTGGACGATAGCTGTCATTTTTAACTCTGCAGGTTTGTGAATTACAGTGCCCCTGAGCTCCTTTCTTCAACTCGCTTTTTTGTGAGCTGGCCGCAACACCGCAGCATTGCTTCAGGCCCTAGTGTGGTTCCGGCATGGCACGCTGAGCCTTTGGTTAATTCCTCTTCCTGGTGGGAAATGAGAGTTAAATTTGCCCATCCAGACACCTCCAGCTAGTCTCTCATTGGTTCTCCCTATTTCTGTTCATTTTCTGCAGAAATTGCAAACTGGGCCAAACAGGAGGTTAAAGGCACTGTCTCTCCAAGTGGGGAGAGTGTTAGTTAAGCGTCTGGAATGTTGCACCCGAGTACCAGGGGACAAAAACTGAGACACATTTGAACACGGTTCCCGATCACACGGTTGATCATACTCTGGGTTCCACATGCATGTTTTAGCTGAAGGAAGAATCCCTTAAACCTGGAGAGTTGAGACCCATGGAATGGCTACCATGCAATATGACTTCAAAGGGTCTGCATTTGCTCATCAAACCTCACCAATCCTATCACTGCTGCGTTTATGCCGCTGTACACATGCTTGATTCTCTTTTGGAGACATATAAATCCATAGGTTTTAAGATTATTACTAGTCAGGTATATTCTTAGGCGATTAATATGGGGTGTAGAGTCCACTTCGTTGAGCAAGGAGTAGCTCTTGTCTATTGCATATTTGGCTTATGGAATGGTATCTGTGCTAATTTCAATCTCTGGTTTTATGCAGCACCCCAACTCACCTTTCCCCTTAAGCAAGCATAAGTTGGTTTTCTACATTTGACACCCTGTTCTGTTTTGTAATTCAGTTCCTGTGTAGCCAAGTTTACATTCCGTGTAGTAGTGATATCTTATGATGTTTCTTTTTCTGTGTGACTTATCTTACTTAGAATCATCGTACCTGAATCCACTCATTATGCTGTTACGGGCCTGATGACATACATTTCATTGCTGAGTGATATTGCATTGTACGTAAGTACCACAACTTCTTTATCCATTTTTCGCTTTCTGTGATATTGAACTTGTACCGTAAACGAGGTTCTTGTAAACAGAGCTGTCCCAAACTTTGGGGTGACTGTGTCTTTTTTATTTTAATTTCCCTAAGCTATAGGACCATAAGTGGAAATGTCCTAGGCTCTGTTGCTTTGTTTTTTAGATGTTTCAGGAAACACCATACACTACTCCAGAGTGGCTGTTGGCAATTTACATCCCGCCCATCAGCATAACAAGGCTCCCAGTTCTCCATGGCCTGTCCTGCCTTTCTGGATGTTACACTTTTTTCAGATGGCCCTTTTGACCGGGGGGCAGTGAGACTTCATTGTAGTGCAGATTTCTTTGCAAGCTTGCTTGGTTGGCCAAAAAGGGCGTATGCGTTTTTTCCTGAATATATTCAGGAAAAAACGCATACGCCCTTTTTGGCCAAGTGCATCATTGTGGACGTTCTGCCTCTTTTCCTATGCTTTACATGCAATTCCAGTCTACCTACTGAAACCGGTTTCCTGCAATTCTGCCCCGCTTTCAAGTCCTCTTGGCAGCCTTACTTCAATATATTTTTGGACGATAGCTGTCATTTATAACTCTGCAGGTTTGTGAATTACAGTGCCCCTGAGCTCCTTTCTTCAACTCGCTTTCTTGTGAGCTGGCCGCAACACCGCAGCATTGCTTCAGGCCCTAGTGTGGTTCCGGAATGGCATGCTGAGCCTTTGGTTAATTCCTCTTCCTGGTGGGAAATGAGAGTTAAATTTGCCCGTCCAGACACCTCCAGCTAGTCTCTCATTGGTTCTCCCTATTCCTGTTCATTTTCCGCAGAAATTGCAAACTGGGCCAAACAGGAGGTTAAAGGCACTGACTCTCCAAGTGGGGAGAGTGTTAGTAAAGCGTCTGGAATGTTGCACCCGAGTACCAGGGGACGAAACCTGAGACACATTTGAACACGTTTCCCGATCACACGGTGGATCATACTCTGGGTTCCACATGCATGTTTTAGCTGAAGGAAGAATCCCTTAAACCTGGAGAGTTGAGACCCATGGAATGGGTACCATGCAATATGACTTCAAAGGGTCTGCATTTGCTCACTGAACCTCACCAATCCTATCACTGCTGCGTTTATGCCACTGTACACACGCTTGATTCTCTTTCGGAGACATAGAAATCCATAGGTTTTAAGATTCTTACTAGTCAGGTATATTCTTAGGCGTTTAATATGGGGTGTTGATTCCACTTGGTTGAGAAAGGAGTAGCTCTTGTCTATTACATATTTGGCTTATGGAACGGTATCTGTGCTAATTTCAATCTCTGGTTTTATGCAGCACCCCAACTCACCTTTCCCCTTAAGAAAGCATAAGTTGGTTTTCTACATTTGAGACCCTGTTCTGTTTTGTAATTCTGTTCCTGTGTAGCCAAGTTTACATTCCGTGTAGTAGTGATATCTTATGATGTTTCTTTTTCTGTGTGACTTATCTCACTTAGAATCATCGTACCTGAATCCACTCATTATGCTGCTATGGGCCTGATGACATAGATTTCATTGCTGAGTGATATTGCATTGTACGTACCTACCACAACTTCTTTATCCATTTTTCACTTTCTGTGATATTGAACTCGAACTGTAAACGAGGTTCTTGTAAACAGAGCCGTCCCAAACTTTGGGGTGGCTGTGTCTTTTTGATTTTAATTTCCCTAAGCTATAGGACCATAAGTGGAAGTGCCCTAGGCTCTGTTGCTTTGTTTTGTAGATGTTTCAGGAAACACCATACACTTCTCCAGAGTGGCTGTTGGCAATTTGCATCCCGCCCATCAGCATAACAAGGCTCCCAGTTCTCCATGGCCTGTCCTGCCTTTCTGGATTTTATACTTTTTTCAGATGGCCCTTTTGACCGGGGGGCAGTGAGACTTCATTGTAGTGCAGATTTCCTTTGCAAGCTTGCTTGGTTGGCCAAAAAGGGCGTATGCGTTTTTTCCTGAATATATTCAGGAAAAAACGCATACGCCCTTTTTGGCCAAGTGCATCATTGTGGACGTTCTGCCTCTTTTCCTATGCTTTACATGCAATTCCAGTCTACCTCCTGAAATCGGATTCCTGCAATTCTGCCCTGCTTTCAAGTCCTCTTGGCAGCCTTACTTCAATATATTTTTGGACGATAGCTGTCATTTTTAACTCTGCAGGTTTGTGAATTACAGTGTCCCTGAGCTCCTTTCTTCAACTCGCTTTCTTGTGAGCTGGCCGCAACACCGCAGGATTGCTTCAGGCCCTAGTGTGGTTCTGGCATGGCACGCTGAGCCTTTGGTTAATTCCTCTTCCTGGTGGGAAATGAGAGTTAAATTTGCCCGTCCAGACACCTCCAGCTAGTCTCTCATTGGTTCTCCCTATTCCTGTTCATTTTCCGCAGAAATTGCAAACTGGGTCAAACAGGAGGTTAAAGGCACTGACTCTCCAAGTGGGGAGAGTTTTAGTAAAGCGTCTGGAATGTTGCACCCGAGTACCAGGGGACAAAAACTGAGACACATTTGAACACGTTTCCCGATCACACGGTGGATCATACTCTGGGTTCCACATGCATGTTTTAGCTGAAGGAAGAATCCCTTAAACCTGGAGAGTTGAGACCCATGGAATGGGTACCATGCAATATGACTTCAAAGGGTCTGCATTTGCTCACCGAACCTCACCAATCCTATTACTGCTGCATTTATGCCTCTGTAGACACGCTTGATTCTCTTTCGGAGACATATAAATCCATAGGTTTTAAGATTCTTACTAGTCAGGTATATTCTTAGGCATTTAATATGGGGTGTTGAGTCCACTTCGTTGAGCAAGGAGTAGCTCTTGTCTATTACCTATTTGGCTTATGGAATGGTATCTGTGCTAATTTCAATCTCTGGTTTTATGCAGCACCCCAACTCACCTTTCCCCTTAAGCAAGCATAAGTTGGTTTTCTACATTTGAGATCCTGTTCTGTTTTGTAATTCAGTTCCTGTGTAGCCAAGTTTACATTCCGTGTATTAGTGATATCTTATGATGTTTCTTTTTCTGTGTGACTTATTTCACTTAGAATCATCGTACCTGAATCCACTCATTATGCTGCTATGGGCCTGATGACATAGATTTCATTCCTGAGTGATATTGCATTGTACGTAAGTACCACAACTTCTTTATCCATTTTTCACTTTCTGCGATATTGAACTTGTACCATAAACGAGATTCTTGTAAACAGAGCCGGCCCAAACTTTGGGGTGGCTGTGTCTTTTTGATTTTAATTTCCCTAAGCTATAGGACCATAAGTGGAAGTGCCCTAGGCTCTGTTGCTTTGTTTTTTAGATGTTTCAGGAAACACCATACAGTTCTCCAGAGTGGCTGTTGGCAATTTACATCCCGCCCATCAGCATAACAAGGCTCCCAGTTCTCCATGGCCTGTCCTGCCTTTCTGGATTTTATACTTTTTTCAGATGGCCCTTTTGACCGGGGGGCAGTGAGACTTCATTGTAGTGCAGATTTCCTTTGCAAGCTTGCTTGGTTGGCCAAAAAGGGCGTATGCGTTTTTTCCTGAATATATTCAGGAAAAAACGCATACGCCCTTTTTGGCCAAGTGCATCATTGTGGACGTTCTGCCTCTTTTCCTATGCTTTACATGCAATTCCAGTCTACCTCCTGAAATCGGATTCCTGCAATTCTGCCCCGCTTTCGAGTCCTCTTGGCAGCCTTACTTCAATATATTTTTGGACGATAGCTGTCATTTTTAACTCTGCAGGTTTGTGAATTACAGTGCCCCTGAGCTCCTTTCTTCAACTCGCTTTCTTGTGAGCTGGCCGCAACACCGCAGGATTGCTTCAGGCCCTAGTGTGGTTCCGGCATGGCACGCTGAGCCTTTGGTTAATTCCTCTTCCTGGTGGGAAATGAGAGTTAAATTTGCCCGTCCAGACACCTCCAGCTAGTCTCTCATTGGTTCTCCCTATTCCTGTTCATTTTCCGCAGAAATTGCAAACTGGGTCAAACAGGAGGTTAAAGGCACTGACTCTCCAAGTGGGGAGAGTTTTAGTAAAGCGTCTGGAATGTTGCACCCGAGTACCAGGGGACAAAAACTGAGACACATTTGAACACGTTTCCCGATCACACGGTGGATCATACTCTGGGTTCCACATGCATGTTTTAGCTGAAGGAAGAATCCCTTAAACCTGGAGAGTTGAGACCCATGGAATGGGTACCATTCAATATGACTTCAAAGGTTCTGCATTGGCTCACCGAACCTCACCAATCCTATCACTGCTGCGCTTATGCCACTGTACACACGCTTGATTCTCTTTCGGAGACATATGAATCCATAGATTTTAAGATTCTTACTAGTCAGGTATATTCTTAGACGTTTAATATGGGGTGTTGAGTCCTCTTCGTTGAGCAAGGAGTAGCTCTTGTCTATTACATATTTGGCTTATGGAACGGTATCTGTGCTAATTTCAATCTCTGGTTTTATGCAGCACCCCAACTCACCTTTCCCCTTAAGCAAGCATAAGTTGGTTTTCTACATTTGAGACCTTGTTCTGTTTTGTAATTCAGTTCCTGTGTAGCCAAGTTTACATTCCGTGTATTAGTGATATCTTATGATGTTTCTTTTTCTGTGTGACTTATCTCACTTAGAATCATCGTACCTGAATCCACTCATTATGCTGCTATGGGCCTGATGACATAGATTTCATTGCTGAGTGATATTGCATTGTACGTAAGTACCACAACTTCTTTATCCATTTTTCGCTTTCTGTGATATTGAACTTGTACCGTAAACGAGGTTCTTGTAAACAGAGCCGTCCCAAACTT
Source organism: Pseudorca crassidens (assembly GCF_039906515.1). Taxonomy (NCBI): domain Eukaryota; kingdom Metazoa; phylum Chordata; class Mammalia; order Artiodactyla; family Delphinidae; genus Pseudorca; species Pseudorca crassidens. Next base: position 166,659,015 of record NC_090296.1, read on the forward strand.
TGGGGTGGCTGTGTCTTTTTGATTTTAATTTCCCTAAGCTATAGGACCATAAGTGGAAGTGCCCTAGGCTCTGTTGCTTTGTTTTTTAGATGTTTCAGGAAACACCATACAGTTCTCCAGAGTGGCTGTTGGCAATTTACATCCCGCCCATCAGCATAACAAGGCTCCCAGTTCTCCATGGCCTGTCCTGCCTTTCTGGATTTTATACTTTTTTCAGATGGCCCTTTTGACCGGGGGGCAGTGAGACTTCATTGTAGTGCAGATTTCCTTTGCAAGCTTGCTTGGTTGGCCAAAAAGGGCGTATGCGTTTTTTCCTGAATATATTCAGGAAAAAACGCATACGCCCTTTTTGGCCAAGTGCATCATTGTGGACGTTCTGCCTCTTTTCCTATGCTTTACATGCAATTCCAGTCTACCTCCTGAAATCGGATTCCTGCAATTCTGCCCCGCTTTCAAGTCCTCTTGGCAGCCTTACTTCAATATATTTTTGGACGATAGCTGTCATTTTTAACTCTGCAGGTTTGTGAATTACAGTGCCCCTGAGCTCCTTTCTTCAACTCGCTTTCTTGTGAGCTGGCCGCAACACCGCAGGATTGCTTCAGGCCCTAGTGTGGTTCTGGCATGGCACGCTGAGCCTTTGGTTAATTCCTCTTCCTGGTGGGAAATGAGAGTTAAATTTGCCCGTCCAGACACCTCCAGCTAGTCTCTCATTGGTTCTCCCTATTCCTGTTCATTTTCCGCAGAAATTGCAAACTGGGTCAAACAGGAGGTTAAAGGCACTGACTCTCCAAGTGGGGAGAGTTTTAGTAAAGCGTCTGGAATGTTGCACCCGAGTACCAGGGGACAAAAACTGAGACACATTTGAACACGTTTCCCGATCACACGGTGGATCATACTCTGGGTTCCACATGCATGTTTTAGCTGAAGGAAGAATCCCTTAAACCTGGAGAGTTGAGACCCATGGAATGGGTACCATTCAATATGACTTCAAAGGTTCTGCATTGGCTCACCGAACCTCACCAATCCTATCACTGCTGCGCTTATGCCACTGTACACACGCTTGATTCTCTTTCGGAGACATATAAATCCATAGATTTTAAGATTCTTACTAGTCAGGTATATTCTTAGACGTTTAATATGGGGTGTTGAGTCCTCTTCGTTGAGCAAGGAGTAGCTCTTGTCTATTACATATTTGGCTTATGGAACGGTATCTGTGCTAATTTCAATCTCTGGTTTTATGCAGCACCCCAACTCACCTTTCCCCTTAAGCAAGCATAAGTTGTTTTTCTACATTTGAGACCTTCTTCTGTTTTGTAATTCAGTTCCTGTGTAGCCAAGTTTACATTCCGTGTATTAGTGATATCTTATGATGTTTCTTTTTCTGTGTGACTTATCTCACTTAGAATCATCGTACCTGAATCCACTCATTATGCTGCTATGGGCCTGATGACATAGATTTCATTGCTGAGTGATATTGCATTGTACGTAAGTACCACAACTTCTTTATCCATTTTTCGCTTTCTGTGATATTGAACTTGTACCGTAAACGAGGTTCTTGTAAACAGAGCCGTCCCAAACTTTGGGGTGGCTGTGTCTTTTTGATTTTAATTTCCCTAAGCTATACGACCATAAGTGGAAGTGCCCTAGGCTCTGTTGCTTTGCTTTTTAGATGTTTCAGGAAACACCATACACTTCTCCAGACTGGCTGTTGGCAATTTACATCCCGCCCATCAGCATAACAAGGCTCCCAGTTCTCCATGAGCTGTCCTGCCTTTCTGGATTTTACACTTTTTTCAGATGGCCCTTTTGACTGGGGGGCAGTGAGACTTCATTGTACTGCAGATTTCCTTTGCAAGCTTGCTTGGTTGGCCCAAAAGGGCGTATGCGTTTTTTCCTGAATATATTCAGGAAAAAACGCATACGCCCTTTTTGGCCAAGTGCATCATTGTGGACGTTCTGCCTCTTTTCCTATGCTTTACATGCAATTCCAGTCTACCTCCTGAAATCGGTTTCCTGCAATTCTGCCCCACTTTCAAGTCCTCTTGGCAGCCTTACTTCAATATATTTTTGGACGATAGCTGTCATTTATAACTCTGCAGGTTTGTGAATTACAGTGCCCCTGAGCTCCTTTCTTCAACTCGCTTTCTTGTGAGCTGGCCGCAACACCGCAGCATGGCTTCAGGCCCTAGTGTGGTTCCGGCATGGCACGCTGAGCCTTTGGTTAATTCCTCTTCCTGGTGGGAAATGAGAGTTAAATTTGCCCGTCCAGACACCTCCAGCTAGTCTCTCATTGGTTCTCCCTATTTCTGTTCATTTTCCGCAGAAATTGCAAACTGGGCCAAACAGGAGGTTAAAGGCACTGACTCTCCAAGTGGGGAGAGTGTTAGTAAAGCGACTGGAATGTTGCACCCGAGTACCAGGGGACGAAAACTGAGACACATTTGAACACGTTTCCCGATCACATGGTGGATCATACTCTGGGTTCCACATGCATGTTTTAGCTGAAGGAAGAATCCCTTAAACCTGGAGAGTTGAGACCCATGGAATGGGTACCATGCAATATGACTTCAAAGGGTCTGCATTTGCTCACCGAACCTCACCAATCCTATCACTGCTGCATTTATGCCGCTGTACACACGCTTGATTCTCTTTCGGAGACATATAAATCCATAGGTGTTAAGATTCTTACTAGTCAGGTATATTCTTAGGCATTTAATATGGGGTGTTGAGTCCACTTCGTTGAGCAAGGAGTAGCTCTTGTCTATTACCTATTTGGCTTATGGAATGGTATCTGTGCTAATTTCAATCTCTGGTTTTATGCAGCACCCCAACTCACCTTTCCCCTTAAGCAAGCATAAGTTGGTTTTCTACATTTGAGACCGTGTTCTGTTTTGTAATTCAGTTTCTGTGTAGCCAAGTTTACATTCCGTGTAGTAGTGATATCTTATGATGTTTCTTTTTCTGTGTGACTTATCTCACTTAGAATCATTGTACCTGAATCCACTCATTATGCTGCTACGGGCCTGATGATATAGATTTCATTGCTGAGTGATATTGCATTGTACGTAAGTACCACAAAATCTTTGTCCATTTTTCACTTTCTGTGATATTGAACTCGTACTGTAAACGAGGTTCTTGTAAACAGAGCCGTCCCAAACTTTGGGGTGGCTGTGTCTTTTTGATTTTAATTTCCCTAAGCTATAGGACCATAAGTGGAAGTGCCCTAGGCTCTGTTGCTTTGTTTTTTAGATGTTTCAGGAAACACCATACACTTCTCCAGAGTGGCTGTTGGCAATTTACATCCCGCCCATCAGCATAACAAGGCTCCCAGTTCTCCATGGCCTGTCCTGCCTTTCTGGATTTTACACTTTTTTCAGATGGCCCTATTGACCGTGGGGCAGTGAGACTTCATTGTAGTGCAGATTTCCTTTGCAAGCTTGCTTGGTTGGCCAAAAAGGGCGTATGCGTTTTTTCCTGAATATATTCAGGAAAAAACGCATACGCCCTTTTTGGCCAAGTGCATCATTGTGGACGTTCTGCCTCTTTTCCTATGCTTTACATGCAATTCCAGTCTACCTCCTGAAATCGGTTTCCTACAATTCTGCCCCGCTTTCAAGTCCTCTTGGAACCCTTACTTCAATATATTTTTGGACGATAGCTGTCATTTTTAACTCTGCAGGTTTGTGAAATACAGTGCCCCTGAGCTCCTTTCTTCAACTCGCTTTCTTGTGAGCTGGCCGCAACACCGCAGCATTGCTTCAGGACATAGGGTGGTTCCGGAATGGCACGCTGAGCCTTTGTTTAATTCCTCTTCCTGGTGGGAAATGAGAGTTAAATTTGCCCGTCCAGACACCTCCAGCTAGTCTCTCATTGGTTCTCCCTATTCCTGTTCATCTTCCGCAGAAATTGCGAACTGGGCCAAACAGGAGGTTAAAGGCACTGACTCTCCAAGTGGGGAGAGTGTTAGTAAAGCATCTGGAATGTTGCACCCGAGTACCAGCGGACGAAAACTGACACATTTGAACACGTTTTCCGATCACACGGTGGATCATACTCTGGGTTCCACATGCATGTTTTAGCTGAAGGAAGAATCCCTTAAACCTGGAAAGTTGAGACCCAAGGAATAGGTACCATGCAATATGACTTCAAAGGGTCTGCATTGGCTCACCGAACGTCACCAATCCTATCACTGCTGCGCTTATGCCGCTGTACACACGCTTGATTCTCTTTCGGAGACAAATAAGTCCATAGGTTTTAAGATTCTTACTAGTCAGGTATATTCTTAGGCGTTTAATATGGGGTGTTGTGTCCTCTTCGTTGAGCAAGGAGTAGATCTTGTCTATTACATATTTGGCTTGTGGAACGGTATCTGTGCTAATTTCAATCTCTGGTTTTATGCAGCACCCCAACTCACCTTTCCCCTTAAGCAAGCATAAGTTGGTTTTCTACATTTGACACCCTGTTCTGTTTTGTAATTCAGTTCCTGTGTAGCCAAGTTTACATTCCGTGTAGTAGTGATATCTTATGATGTTTCTTTTTCTGTGTGACTTATCTTACTTAGAATCATCGTACCTGAATCCACTCATTATGCTGTTACGGGCCTGATGACATACATTTCATTGCTGAGTGATATTGCATTGTACGTAAGTACCACAACTTCTTTATCCATTTTTCGCTTTCTGTGATATAGAACTTGTACCGTAAACGAGGTTCTTGTAAACAGAGCTCTCCCAAACTTTGGGGTGACTGTGTCTTTTTTATTTTAATTTCCCTAAGCTATAGGACCATAAGTGGAAATGTCCTAGGCTCTGTTGCTTTGTTTTTTAGATGTTTCAGGAAACACCATACACTTCTCCAGAGTGGCTGTTGGCAATTTACATCCCGCCCATCAGCATAACAAGGCTCCCAGTTCTCCATGGCCTGTCCTGCCTTTCTGGATGTTACACTTTTTTCAGATGGCCCTTTTGACCGGGGGGCAGTGAGACTTCATTGTAGTGCCGATTTCCTTTGCAAGCTTGCTTGGTTGGCCAAAAAGGGCGTATGCGTTTTTTCCTGAATATATTCAGGAAAAAACGCATACGCCCTTTTTGGCCAAGTGCATCATTGTGGACGTTCTGCCTCTTTTCCTATGCTTTACATGCAATTCCAGTCTACCTCCTGAAACCGGTTTCCTGCAATTCTGCCCCGCTTTCAAGTCCTCTTGGCAGCCTTACTTCAATATATTTTTGGACGATAGCTGTCATTTATAACTCTGCAGGTTTGTGAATTACAGTGCCCCTGAGCTCCTTTCTTCAACTCGCTTTCTTGTGAGCTGGCCGCAACACCGCAGCATTGCTTCAGGCCCTAGTGTGGTTCCGGAATGGCATGCTGAGCCTTTGGTTAATTCCTCTTCCTGGTGGGAAATGAGAGTTAAATTTGCCCGTCCAGACACCTCCAGCTAGTCTCTCATTGGTTCTCCCTATTCCTGTTCATTTTCCGCAGAAATTGCAAACTGGGCCAAACAGGAGGTTAAAGGCACTGACTCTCCAAGTGGGGAGAGTGTTAGTAAAGCGTCTGGAATGTTGCACCCGAGTACCAGGGGACGAAACCTGAGACACATTTGAACACGTTTCCCGATCACACGGTGGATCATACTCTGGGTTCCACATGCATGTTTTAGCTGAAGGAAGAATCCCTTAAACCTGGAGAGTTGAGACCCATGGAATGGGTACCATGCAATATAAATTCAAAGGTTCTGCATTGGCTCACCGAACCTCACCAATCTTATCACTGCTGCGCTTTTGCCACTGTACACACGCTTGATTCTCTTTCGGAGACATATAAATCCATAGATTTTAAGATTCTTACTAGTCAGGTATATTCTTAGACGTTTAATATGGGGTATTCAGTCCTCTTCGTTGAGCAAAGACTAGCTCTTGTCTATTACATATTTGGCTTATGGAACGGTATCTGTGCTAATTTCAATCTCTGGTTTTATGCAGCACCCCAACTCACCTTTCCCCTTAAGCAAGCATAAGTTGGTTTTCTACATTTGAGACCCTGTTCTGTTTTGTAATTCAGTTCCTGTGTAGCCAAGTTTACATTCCGTGTAGTAGTGATATCTTATGATGTTTCTTTTTCTGTGTGACTTATCTCACTTAGAATCATCGTACCTGAATCCACTCATTATGCTGCTATGGGCCTGATGATATAGATTTCATTGCTGAGTGATATTGCATTGTACGTAAGTACCACAACTTCTTTATCCATTTTTCACTTTCTGTGATATTGAACTTGTACTGTAAACGAGGTTCTTGTAAACAGAGCCGTCCCAAACTTTGGGGTGGCTGTGTCTTTTTGATTTTAATTTCCCTAAGCTATACGACCATAAGTGGAAGTGCCCTAGGCTCTGTTGCTTTGTTTTTTAGATGTTTCAGGAAACACCATACACTTCTCCAGAGTGGCTGTTGGCAATTTACATCCCGCCCATCAGCATAACAAGGCTCCCAATTCTCCATGGCCTGTCCTGCCTTTCTGGATTTTACAATTTTTTCCGATGGCCCTTTTGACCGGGGGGCAGTGAGACTTCATTGTAGTGCAGATTTCCTTTGCAAGCTTGCTTGGTTGGCCAAAAAGGGCGTATGCGTTTTTTCCTGAATATATTCAGGAAAAAACGCATACGCCCTTTTTGGCCAAGTGCATCATTGTGGACGTTCTGCCTCTTTTCCTATGCTTTACATGCAATTCCAGTCTACCTCCTGAAATCGGATTCCTGCAATTCTGCCCCGCTTTCAAGTCCTCTTGGCAGCCTTACTTCAATATATTTTTGGACGATAGCTGTCATTTTTAACTCTGCAGGTTTGTGAATTACAGTGCCCCTGAGCTCCTTTCTTCAACTCGCTTTCTTGTGAGCTGGCCGCAACACCGCAGGATTGCTTCAGGCCCTAGTGTGGTTCTGGCATGGCACGCTGAGCCTTTGGTTAATTCCTCTTCCTGGTGGGAAATGAGAGTTAAATTTGCCCGTCCAGACACCTCCAGCTAGTCTCTCATTGGTTCTCCCTATTCCTGTTCATTTTCCGCAGAAATTGCAAACTGGGTCAAACAGGAGGTTAAAGGCACTGACTCTCCAAGTGGGGAGAGTTTTAGTAAAGCGTCTGGAATGTTGCACCCGAGTACCAGGGGACAAAAACTGAGACACATTTGAACACGTTTCCCGATCACATGGTGGATCATACTCTGGGTTCCACATGCATGTTTTAGCTGAAGGAAGAATCCCTTAAACCTGGAGAGTTGAGACCCATGGAATGGGTACCATTCAATATGACTTCAAAGGTTCTGCATTGGCTCACCGAACCTCACCAATCCTATCACTGCTGCGCTTATGCCACTGTACACACGCTTGATTCTCTTTCGGAGACATATAAATCCATAGATTTTAAGATTCTTACTAGTCAGGTATATTCTTAGACGTTTAATATGGGGTGTTGAGTCCTCTTCGTTGAGCAAGGAGTAGCTCTTGTCTATTACATATTTGGCTTATGGAACGGTATCTGTGCTAATTTCAATCTCTGGTTTTATGCAGCACCCCAACTCACCTTTCCCCTTAAGCAAGCATAAGTTGGTTTTCTACATTTGAGACCTTGTTCTGTTTTGTAATTCAGTTCCTGTGTAGCCAAGTTTACATTCCGTGTATTAGTGATATCTTATGATGTTTCTTTTTCTGTGTGACTTATCTCACTTAGAATCATCGTACCTGAATCCACTCATTATGCTGCTATGGGCCTGATGACATAGATTTCATTGCTGAGTGATATTGCATTGTACGTAAGTACCACAACTTCTTTATCCATTTTTCGCTTTCTGTGATATTGAACTTGTACCGTAAACGAGGTTCTTGTAAACAGAGCCGTCCCAAACTTTGGGGTGGCTGTGTCTTTTTGATTCTAATTTCCCTAAGCTATACGACCATAAGTGGAAGTGCCCTAGGCTCTGTTGCTTTGCTTTTTAGATGTTTCAGGAAACACCATACACTTCTCCAGAGTGGCTGTTGGCAATTTACATCCCGCCCATCAGCATAACAAGGCTCCCAGTTCTCCATGGCCTGTCCTGCCTTTCTGGATTTTACACTTTTTTCAGATGGCCCTTTTGACTGGGGGGCAGTGAGACTTCATTGTACTGCAGATTTCCTTTGCAAGCTTGCTTGGTTGGCCAAAAAGGGCGTATGCGTTTTTTCCTGAATATATTCAGGAAAAAACGCATACGCCCTTTTTGGCCAAGTGCATCATTGTGGACGTTCTGCCTCTTTTCCTATGCTTTACATGCAATTCCAGTCTACCTCCTGAAATCGGATTCCTGCAATTCTGCCCCGCTTTCAAGTCCTCTTGGCAGCCTTACTTCAATATATTTTTGGACGATAGCTGTCATTTTTAACTCTGCAGGTTTGTGAATTACAGTGCCCCTGAGCTCCTTTCTTCAACTCGCTTTCTTGTGAGCTGGCCGCAACACCGCAGGATTGCTTCAGGCCCTAGTGTGGTTCTGTCATGGCATGCTGAGCCTTTGGTTAATTCCTCTTCCTGGTGGGAAATGAGAGTTAAATTTGCCCGTCCAGACACCTCCATCTAGTTCATTGGTTCTCCCTATTCCTGTTCATTTTCCGCAGAAATTGCAAACTGGGCCAAACAGGAGGTTAAAGGCACTGACTCTCCAAGTGGGGAGAGTGTTAGTAAAGCGTCTGGAATGTTGCACCCGAGTACCAGGGGACGAAATCTGACACATTTGAACACGTTTCCCGATCACACGGTGGATCATACTCTGGGTTCCACATGCATGTTTTAGCTGAAGGAAGAATCCCTTAAACCTGGAGAGTTGAGACCCATGGAATGGGTACCATGCAATATGACTTCAAAGGGTCTGCATTTGCTCACCGAACCTCACCAATCCTATTACTGCTGCATTTATGCCTCTGTAGACACGCTTGATTCTCTTTCGGAGACATATAAATCCATAGGTTTTAAGATTCTTACTAGTCAGGTATATTCTTAGGCATTTAATATGGGGTGTTGAGTCCACTTTGTTGAGCAAGGAGTAGCTCTTGTCTATTACCTATTTGGCTTATGGAATGGTATCTGTGCTAATTTCAATCTCTGGTTTTATGCAGCACCCCAACTCACCTTTCCCCTTAAGCAAGCATAAGTTGGTTTTCTACATTTGAGATCCTGTTCTGTTTTGTAATTCAGTTCCTGTGTAGCCAAGTTTACATTCCGTGTATTAGTGATATCTTATGATGTTTCTTTTTCTGTGTGACTTATTTCACTTAGAATCATCGTACCTGAATCCACTCATTATGCTGCTATGGGCCTGATGACATAGATTTCATTCCTGAGTGATATTGCATTGTACGTAAGTACCACAACTTCTTTATCCATTTTTCACTTTCTGCGATATTGAACTTGTACCATAAACGAGATTCTTGTAAACAGAGCCGGCCCAAACTTTGGGGTGGCTGTGTCTTTTTGATTTTAATTTCCCTAAGCTATAGGACCATAAGTGGAAGTGCCCTAGGCTCTGTTGCTTTGCTTTTTAGATGTTTCAGGAAACACCATACACTTCTCCAGAGTGGCTGTTGGCAATTTACATCCCGCCCATCAGCATAACAAGGCTCCCAGTTCTCCATGGCCTGTCCTGCCTTTCTGGATTTTATACTTTTTTCAGATGGCCCTTTTGACCGGGGGGCAGTGAGACTTCATTGTACTGCAGATTTCCTTTGCAAGCTTGCTTGGTTGGCCAAAAAGGGCGTATGCGTTTTTTCCTGAATATATTCAGGAAAAAACGCATACGCCCTTTTTGGTCAAGTGCATCATTGTGGACGTTCTGCCTCTTTTCCTATGCTTTACATGCAATTCCAGTCTACCTCCTGAAATCGGATTCCTGCAATTCTGCCCCGCTTTCAAGTCCTCTTGGCAGCCTTACTTCAATATATTTTTGGACGATAGCTGTCATTTTTAACTCTGCAGGTTTGTGAATTACAGTGCCCCTGAGCTCCTTTCTTCAACTCGCTTTCTTGTGAGCTGGCCGCAACACCGCAGGATTGCTTCAGGCCCTAGTGTGGTTCCGGCATGGCACGCTGAGCCTTTGGTTAATTCCTCTTCCTGGTGGGAAATGAGAGTTAAATTTGCCCGTCCAGACACCTCCAGCTAGTCTCTCATTGGTTCTCCCTATTCCTGTTCATTTTCCGCAGAAATTGCAAACTGGGTCAAACAGGAGGTTAAAGGCACTGACTCTCCAAGTGGGGAGAGTTTTAGTAAAGCGTCTGGAATGTTGCACCCGAGTACCAGGGGACAAAAACTGAGACACATTTGAACACGTTTCCCGATCACACGGTGGATCATACTCTGGGTTCCACATGCATGTTTTAGCTGAAGGAAGAATCCCTTAAACCTGGAGAGTTGAGACCCATGGAATGGGTACCATTCAATATGACTTCAAAGGTTCTGCATTGGCTCACCGAACCTCACCAATCCTATCACTGCTGCGCTTATGCCACTGTACACACGCTTGATTCTCTTTCGGAGACATATAAATCCATAGATTTTAAGATTCTTACTAGTCAGGTATATTCTTAGACGTTTAATATGGGGTGTTGAGTCCTCTTCGTTGAGCAAGGAGTAGCTCTTGTCTATTACATATTTGGCTTATGGAACGGTATCTGTGCTAATTTCAATCTCTGGTTTTATGCAGCACCCCAACTCACCTTTCCCCTTAAGCAAGCATAAGTTGGTTTTCTACATTTGAGACCTTGTTCTGTTTTGTAATTCAGTTCCTGTGTAGCCAAGTTTACATTCCGTGTATTAGTGATATCTTATGATGTTTCTTTTTCTGTGTGACTTATCTCACTTAGAATCATCGTACCTGAATCCACTCATTATGCTGCTATGGGCCTGATGACATAGATTTCATTGCTGAGTGATATTGCATTGTACGTAAGTACCACAACTTCTTTATCCATTTTTCGCTTTCTGTGATATTGAACTTGTACCGTAAACGAGGTTCTTGTAAACAGAGCCGTCCCAAACTTTGGGGTGGCTGTGTCTTTTTGATTCTAATTTCCCTAAGCTATACGACCATAAGTGGAAGTGCCCTAGGCTCTGTTGCTTTGCTTTTTAGATGTTTCAGGAAACACCATACACTTCTCCAGAGTGGCTGTTGGCAATTTACATCCCGCCCATCAGCATAACAAGGCTCCCAATTCTCCATGAGCTGTCCTGCCTTTCTGGATTTTACACTTTTTTCAGATGGCCCTTTTGACTGGGGGGCAGTGAGACTTCATTGTACTGCAGATTTCCTTTGCAAGCTTGCTTGGTTGGCCAAAAAGGGCGTATGCGTTTTTTCCTGAATATATTCAGGAAAAAACGCATACGCCCTTTTTGGCCAAGTGCATCATTGTGGACGTTCTGCCTCTTTTCCTATGCTTTACATGCAATTCCAGTCTACCTCCTGAAATCGGATTCCTGCAATTCTGCCCCGCTTTCAAGTCCTCTTGGCAGCCTTACTTCAATATATTTTTGGACGATAGCTGTCATTTTTAACTCTGCAGGTTTGTGAATTACAGTGCCCCTGAGCTCCTTTCTTCAACTCGCTTTCTTGTGAGCTGGCCGCAACACCGCAGGATTGCTTCAGGCCCTAGTGTGGTTCTGTCATGGCATGCTGAGCCTTTGGTTAATTCCTCTTCCTGGTGGGAAATGAGAGTTAAATTTGCCCGTCCAGACACCTCCATCTAGTCTCTCATTGGTTCTCCCTATTCCTGTTCATTTTCCGCAGAAATTGCAAACTGGGCCAAACAGGAGGTTAAAGGCACTGACTCTCCAAGTGGGGAGAGTGTTAGTAAAGCGTCTGGAATGTTGCACCCGAGTACCAGGGGACGAAATCTGACACATTTGAACACGTTTCCCGATCACACGGTGGATCATACTCTGGCTTCCACATGCATGTTTTAGCTGAAGGAAGAATCCCTTAAACCTGGAGAGTTGAGACCCATGGAATGGGTACCATGCAATATGACTTCAAAGGGTCTGCATTTGCTCACCGAACCTCACCAATCCTATTACTGCTGCATTTATGCCTCTGTAGACACGCTTGATTCTCTTTCGGAGACATATAAATCCATAGGTTTTAAGATTCTTACTAGTCAGGTATATTCTTAGGCATTTAATATGGGGTGTTGAGTCCACTTTGTTGAGCAAGGAGTAGCTCTTGTCTATTACCTATTTGGCTTATGGAATGGTATCTGTGCTAATTTCAATCTCTGGTTTTATGCAGCACCCCAACTCACCTTTCCCCTTAAGCAAGCATAAGTTGGTTTTCTACATTTGAGATCCTGTTCTGTTTTGTAATTCAGTTCCTGTGTAGCCAAGTTTACATTCCGTGTATTAGTGATATCTTATGATGTTTCTTTTTCTGTGTGACTTATTTCACTTAGAATCATCGTACCTGAATCCACTCATTATGCTGCTATGGGCCTGATGACATAGATTTCATTCCTGAGTGATATTGCATTGTACGTAAGTACCACAACTTCTTTATCCATTTTTCACTTTCTGCGATATTGAACTTGTACCATAAACGAGATTCTTGTAAACAGAGCCGGCCCAAACTTTGGGGTGGCTGTGTCTTTTTGATTTTAATTTCCCTAAGCTATAGGACCATAAGTGGAAGTGCCGTAGGCTCTGTTGCTTTGTTTTTTAGATGTTTCAGGAAACACCATACACTTCTCCAGAGTGGCTGTTGGCAATTTACATCCCGCCCATCAGCATAACAAGGCTCCCAGTTCTCCATGGCCTGTCCTGCCTTTCTGGATTTTATACTTTTTTCAGATGGCCCTTTTGACCGGGGGGCAGTGAGACTTCATTGTACTGCAGATTTCCTTTGCAAGCTTGCTTGGTTGGCCAAAAAGGGCGTATGCGTTTTTTCCTGAATATATTCAGGAAAAAACGCATACGCCCTTTTTGGCCAAGTGCATCATTGTGGACGTTCTGCCTCTTTTCCTATGCTTTACATGCAATTCCAGTCTACCTCCTGAAATCGGATTCCTGCAATTCTGCCCCGCTTTCAAGTCCTCTTGGCAGCCTTACTTCAATATATTTTTGGACGATAGCTGTCATTTTTAACTCTGCAGGTTTGTGAATTACAGTGCCCCTGAGCTCCTTTCTTCAACTCGCTTTCTTGTGAGCTGGCCGCAACACCGCACGATTGCTTCAGGCCCTAGTGTGGTTCCGGCATGGCACGCTGAGCCTTTGGTTAATTCCTCTTCCTGGTGGGAAATGAGAGTTAAATTTGCCCGTCCAGACACCTCCAGCTAGTCTCTCATTGGTTCTCCCTATTCCTGTTCATTTTCCGCAGAAATTGCAAACTGGGTCAAACAGGAGGTTAAAGGTACTGACTCTCCAAGTGGGGAGAGTTTTAGTAAAGCATCTGGAATGTTGCACCCGAGTACCAGGGGACAAAAACTGAGACACATTTGAACACGTTTCCCGATCACACGGTGGATCATACTCTGGGTTCCACATGCATGTTTTAGCTGAAGGAAGAATCCCTTAAACCTGGAGAGTTGAGACCCATGGAATGGGTACCATTCAATATGACTTCAAAGGTTCTGCATTGGCTCACCGAACCTCACCAATCCTATCACTGCTGCGCTTATGCCACTGTACACACGCTTGATTCTCTTTCGGAGACATATAAATCCATAGATTTTAAGATTCTTACTAGTCAGGTATATTCTTAGACGTTTAATATGGGGTGTTGAGTCCTCTTCGTTGAGCAAGGAGTAGCTCTTGTCTATTACATATTTGGCTTATGGAACGGTATCTGTGCTAATTTCAATCTCTGGTTTTATGCAGCACCCCAACTCACCTTTCCCCTTAAGCAAGCATAAGTTGGTTTTCTACATTTGAGACCTTGTTCTGTTTTGTAATTCAGTTCTTGTGTAGCCAAGTTTACATTCCGTGTATTAGTGATATCTTATGATGTTTCTTTTTCTGTGTGACTTATCTCACTTAGAATCATCATACCTGAATTCACTCATTATGCTGCTATGGGCCTGATGACATAGATTTCATTGCTGAGTGATATTGCATTGTACGTAAGTACCACAACTTCTTTATCCATTTTTCGCTTTCTGTGATATTGAACTTGTACCGTAAACAAGGTTCTTGTAAACAGAGCCGTCCCAAACTTTGGGGTGGCTGTGTCTTTTTGATTTTAATTTCCCTAAGCTATACGACCATAAGTGGAAGTGCCCTAGGCTCTGTTGCTTTGTTTTTTAGATGTTTCAGGAAACACCATACACTTCTACAGAGTGGCTGTTGGCAATTTACATCCCGCCCATCAGCATAACAAGGCTCCCAATTCTCCATGAGCTGTCCTGCCTTTCTGGATTTTACACTTTTTTCAGATGGCCCTTTTGACTGGGGGGCAGTGAGACTTCATTGTACTGCAGATTTCCTTTGCAAGCTTGCTTGGTTGGCCAAAAAGGGCGTATGCGTTTTTTCCTGAATATATTCAGGAAAAAACGCATACGCCCTTTTTGGCCAAGTGCATCATTGTGGACGTTCTGCCTCTTTTCCTATGCTTTACATGCAATTCCAGTCTACCTCCTGAAATCGGATTCCTGCAATTCTGCCCCGCTTTCAAGTCCTCTTGGCAGCCTTACTTCAATATATTTTTGGACGATAGCTGTCATTTTTAACTCTGCAGGTTTGTGAATTACAGTGCCCCTGAGCTCCTTTCTTCAACTCGCTTTCTTGTGAGCTGGCCGCAACACCGCAGGATTGCTTCAGGCCCTAGTGTGGTTCCGGCATGGCATGCTGAGCCTTTGGTTAATTCCTCTTCCTGGTGGGAAATGAGAGTTAAATTTGCCCGTCCAGACACCTCCATCTAGTCTCTCATTGGTTCTCCCTATTCCTGTTCATTTTCCGCAGAAATTGCAAACTGGGCCAAACAGGAGGTTAAAGGCACTGACTCTCCAAGTGGGGAGAGTGTTAGTAAAGCGTCTGGAATGTTGCACCCGAGTACCAGGGGACGAAATCTGACACATTTGAACACGTTTCCCGATCACACGGTGGATCATACTCTGGGTTCCACATGCATGTTTTAGCTGAAGGAAGAATCCCTTAAACCTGGAGAGTTGAGACCCATGGAATGGGTACCATGCAATATGACTTCAAAGGGTCTGCATTGGCTCACCGAACCTCACCAATCCTATTACTGCTGCATTTATGCCTCTGTAGACACGCTTGATTCTCTTTCGGAGACATATAAATCCATAGGTTTTAAGATTCTTACTAGTCAGGTATATTCTTAGGCATTTAATATGGGGTGTTGAGTCCACTTTGTTGAGCAAGGAGTAGCTCTTGTCTATTACCTATTTGGCTTATGGAATGGTATCTGTGCTAATTTCAATCTCTGGTTTTATGCAGCACCCCAACTCACCTTTCCCCTTAAGCAAGCATAAGTTGGTTTTCTACATTTGAGATCCTGTTCTGTTTTGTAATTCAGTTCCTGTGTAGCCAAGTTTACATTCCGTGTATTAGTGATATCTTATGATGTTTCTTTTTCTGTGTGACTTATTTCACTTAGAATCATCGTACCTGAATCCACTCATTATGCTGCTATGGGCCTGATGACATAGATTTCATTCCTGAGTGATATTGCATTGTACGTAAGTACCACAACTTCTTTATCCATTTTTCACTTTCTGCGATATTGAACTTGTACCATAAACGAGATTCTTGTAAACAGAGCCGGCCCAAACTTTGGGGTGGCTGTGTCTTTTTGATTTTAATTTCCCTAAGCTATAGGACCATAAGTGGAAGTGCCGTAGGCTCTGTTGCTTTGTTTTTTAGATGTTTCAGGAAACACCATACACTTCTCCAGAGTGGCTGTTGGCAATTTACATCCCGCCCATCAGCATAACAAGGCTCCCAGTTCTCCATGGCCTGTCCTGCCTTTCTGGATTTTATACTTTTTTCAGATGGCCCTTTTGACCGGGGGGCAGTGAGACTTCATTGTACTGCAGATTTCCTTTGCAAGCTTGCTTGGTTGGCCAAAAAGGGCGTATGCGTTTTTTCCTGAATATATTCAGGAAAAAACGCATACGCCCTTTTTGGCCAAGTGCATCATTGTGGACGTTCTGCCTCTTTTCCTATGCTTTACATGCAATTCCAGTCTACCTCCTGAAATCGGATTCCTGCAATTCTGCCCCGCTTTCAAGTCCTCTTGGCAGCCTTACTTCAATATATTTTTGGACGATAGCTGTCATTTTTAACTCTGCAGGTTTGTGAATTACAGTGCCCCTGAGCTCCTTTCTTCAACTCGCTTTCTTGTGAGCTGGCCGCAACACCGCACGATTGCTTCAGGCCCTAGTGTGGTTCCGGCATGGCACGCTGAGCCTTTGGTTAATTCCTCTTCCTGGTGGGAAATGAGAGTTAAATTTGCCCGTCCAGACACCTCCAGCTAGTCTCTCATTGGTTCTCCCTATTCCTGTTCATTTTCCGCAGAAATTGCAAACTGGGTCAAACAGGAGGTTAAAGGTACTGACTCTCCAAGTGGGGAGAGTTTTAGTAAAGCGTCTGGAATGTTGCACCCGAGTACCAGGGGACAAAAACTGAGACACATTTGAACACGTTTCCCGATCACACGGTGGATCATACTCTGGGTTCCACATGCATGTTTTAGCTGAAGGAAGAATCCCTTAAACCTGGAGAGTTGAGACCCATGGAATGGGTACCATTCAATATGACTTCAAAGGTTCTGCATTGGCTCACCGAACCTCACCAATCCTATCACTGCTGCGCTTATGCCACTGTACACACGCTTGATTCTCTTTCGGAGACATATAAATCCATAGATTTTAAGATTCTTACTAGTCAGGTATATTCTTAGACGTTTAATATGGGGTGTTGAGTCCTCTTCGTTGAGCAAGGAGTAGCTCTTGTCTATTACATATTTGGCTTATGGAACGGTATCTGTGCTAATTTCAATCTCTGGTTTTATGCAGCACCCCAACTCACCTTTCCCCTTAAGCAAGCATAAGTTGGTTTTCTACATTTGAGACCTTGTTCTGTTTTGTAATTCAGTTCTTGTGTAGCCAAGTTTACATTCCGTGTATTAGTGATATCTTATGATGTTTCTTTTTCTGTGTGACTTATCTCACTTAGAATCATCGTACCTGAATTCACTCATTATGCTGCTATGGGCCTGATGACATAGATTTCATTGCTGAGTGATATTGCATTGTACGTAAGTACCACAACTTCTTTATCCATTTTTCGCTTTCTGTGATATTGAACTTGTACCGTAAACGAGGTTCTTGTAAACAGAGCCGTCCCAAACTTTGGGGTGGCTGTGTCTTTTTGATTTTAATTTCCCTAAGCTATACGACCATAAGTGGAAGTGCCCTAGGCTCTGTTGCTTTGTTTTTTAGATGTTTCAGGAAACACCATACACTTCTACAGAGTGGCTGTTGGCAATTTACATCCCGCCCATCAGCATAACAAGGCTCCCAATTCTCCATGAGCTGTCCTGCCTTTCTGGATTTTACACTTTTTTCAGATGGCCCTTTTGACTGGGGGGCAGTGAGACTTCATTGTACTGCAGATTTCCTTTGCAAGCTTGCTTGGTTGGCCAAAAAGGGCGTATGCGTTTTTTCCTGAATATATTCAGGAAAAAACGCATACGCCCTTTTTGGCCAAGTGCATCATTGTGGACGTTCTGCCTCTTTTCCTATGCTTTACATGCAATTCCAGTCTACCTCCTGAAATCGGATTCCTGCAATTCTGCCCCGCTTTCAAGTCCTCTTGGCAGCCTTACTTCAATATATTTTTGGACGATAGCTGTCATTTTTAACTCTGCAGGTTTGTGAATTACAGTGCCCCTGAGCTCCTTTCTTCAACTCGCTTTCTTGTGAGCTGGCCGCAACACCGCAGGATTGCTTCAGGCCCTAGTGTGGTTCCGGCATGGCATGCTGAGCCTTTGGTTAATTCCTCTTCCTGGTGGGAAATGAGAGTTAAATTTGCCCGTCCAGACACCTCCAGCTAGTCTCTCATTGGTTCTCCCTATTCCTGTTCATTTTCCGCAGAAATTGCAAACTGGGCCAAACAGGAGGTTAAAGGCACTGACTCTCCAAGTGGGGAGAGTGTTAGTAAAGCGTCTGGAATGTTGCACCCGAGTACCAGGGGACGAAATCTGACACATTTGAACACGTTTCCCGATCACACGGTGGATCATACTCTGGGTTCCACATGCATGTTTTAGCTGAAGGAAGAATCCCTTAAACCTGGAGAGTTGAGACCCATGGAATGGGTACCATGCAATATGACTTCAAAGGGTCTGCATTGGCTCACCGAACCTCACCAATCCTATTACTGCTGCATTTATGCCTCTGTAGACACGCTTGATTCTCTTTCGGAGACATATAAATCCATAGGTTTTAAGATTCTTACTAGTCAGGTATATTCTTAGGCATTTAATATGGGGTGTTGAGTCCACTTTGTTGAGCAAGGAGTAGCTCTTGTCTATTACCTATTTGGCTTATGGAATGGTATCTGTGCTAATTTCAATCTCTGGTTTTATGCAGAACCCCAACTCACCTTTCCCCTTAAGCAAGCATAAGTTGGTTTTCTACATTTGAGATCCTGTTCTGTTTTGTAATTCAGTTCCTGTGTAGCCAAGTTTACATTCCGTGTATTAGTGATATCTTATGATGTTTCTTTTTCTGTGTGACTTATTTCACTTAGAATCATCGTACCTGAATCCACTCATTATGCTGCTACGGGCCTGATGACATAGATTTCATTCCTGAGTGATATTGCATTGTACGTAAGTACCACAACTTCTTTATCCATTTTTCACTTTCTGCGATATTGAACTTGTACCATAAACGAGATTCTTGTAAACAGAGCCGGCCCAAACTTTGGGGTGGCTGTGTCTTTTTGATTTTAATTTCCCTAAGCTATAGGACCATAAGTGGAAGTGCCCTAGGCTCTGTTGCTTTGTTTTTTAGATGTTTCAGGAAACACCATACAGTTCTCCAGAGTGGCTGTTGGCAATTTACATCCCGCCCATCAGCATAACAAGGCTCCCAGTTCTCCATGGCCTGTCCTGCCTTTCTGGATTTTATACTTTTTTCAGATGGCCCTTTTGACCGGGGGGCAGTGAGACTTCATTGTAGTGCAGATTTCCTTTGCAAGCTTGCTTGGTTGGCCAAAAAGGGCGTATGCGTTTTTTCCTGAATATATTCAGGAAAAAACGCATACGCCCTTTTTGGCCAAGTGCATCATTGTGGACGTTCTGCCTCTTTTCCTATGCTTTACATGCAATTCCAGTCTACCTCCTGAAATCGGATTCCTGCAATTCTGCCCCGCTTTCAAGTCCTCTTGGCAGCCTTACTTCAATATATTTTTGGACGATAGCTGTCATTTTTAACTCTGCAGGTTTGTGAATTACAGTGCCCCTGAGCTCCTTTCTTCAACTCGCTTTCTTGTGAGCTGGCCGCAACACCGCAGGATTGCTTCAGGCCCTAGTGTGGTTCCGGCATGGCACGCTGAGCCTTTGGTTAATTCCTCTTCCTGGTGGGAAATGAGAGTTAAATTTGCCCGTCCAGACACCTCCAGCTAGTCTCTCATTGGTTCTCCCTATTCCTGTTCATTTTCCGCAGAAATTGCAAACTGGGTCAAACAGGAGGTTAAAGGCACTGACTCTCCAAGTGGGGAGAGTTTTAGTAAAGCGTCTGGAATGTTGCACCCGAGTACCAGGGGACAAAAACTGAGACACATTTGAACACGTTTCCCGATCACACGGTGGATCATACTCTGGGTTCCACATGCATGTTTTAGCTGAAGGAAGAATCCCTTAAACCTGGAGAGTTGAGACCCATGGAATGGGTACCATTCAATATGACTTCAAAGGTTCTGCATTGGCTCACCGAACCTCACCAATCCTATCACTGCTGCGCTTATGCCACTGTACACACGCTTGATTCTCTTTCGGAGACATATAAATCCATAGATTTTAAGATTCTTACTAGTCAGGTATATTCTTAGACGTTTAATATGGGGTGTTGAGTCCTCTTCGTTGAGCAAGGAGTAGCTCTTGTCTATTACATATTTGGCTTATGGAACGGTATCTGTGCTAATTTCAATCTCTGGTTTTATGCAGCACCCCAACTCACCTTTCCCCTTAAGCAAGCATAAGTTGGTTTTCTACATTTGAGACCTTGTTCTGTTTTGTAATTCAGTTCCTGTGTAGCCAAGTTTACATTCCGTGTATTAGTGATATCTTATGATGTTTCTTTTTCTGTGTGACTTATCTCACTTAGAATCATCGTACCTGAATCCACTCATTATGCTGCTATGGGCCTGATGACATAGATTTCATTGCTGAGTGATATTGCATTGTACGTAAGTACCACAACTTCTTTATCCATTTTTCGCTTTCTGTGATATTGAACTTGTACCGTAAACGAGGTTCTTGTAAACAGAGCCGTCCCAAACTTTGGGGTGGCTGTGTCTTTTTGATTTTAATTTCCCTAAGCTATACGACCATAAGTGGAAGTGCCCTAGGCTCTGTTGCTTTGTTTTTTAGATGTTTCAGGAAACACCATACAGTTCTCCAGAGTGGCTGTTGGCAATTTACATCCCGCCCATCAGCATAACAAGGCTCCCAGTTCTCCATGGCCTGTCCTGCCTTTCTGGATTTTATACTTTTTTCAGATGGCCCTTTTGACCGGGGGGCAGTGAGACTTCATTGTAGTGCAGATTTCCTTTGCAAGCTTGCTTGGTTGGCCAAAAAGGGCGTATGCGTTTTTTCCTGAATATATTCAGGAAAAAACGCATACGCCCTTTTTGGCCAAGTGCATCATTGTGGACGTTCTGCCTCTTTTCCTATGCTTTACATGCAATTCCAGTCTACCTCCTGAAATCGGATTCCTGCAATTCTGCCCCGCTTTCAAGTCCTCTTGGCAGCCTTACTTCAATATATTTTTGGACGATAGCTGTCATTTTTAACTCTGCAGGTTTGTGAATTACAGTGCCCCTGAGCTCCTTTCTTCAACTCGCTTTCTTGTGAGCTGGCCGCAACACCGCAGGATTGCTTCAGGCCCTAGTGTGGTTCCGGCATGGCACGCTGAGCCTTTGGTTAATTCCTCTTCCTGGTGGGAAATGAGAGTTAAATTTGCCCGTCCAGACACCTCCAGCTAGTCTCTCATTGGTTCTCCCTATTCCTGTTCATTTTCCGCAGAAATTGCAAACTGGGTCAAACAGGAGGTTAAAGTCACTGACTCTCCAAGTGGGGAGAGTTTTAGTAAAGCGTCTGGAATGTTGCACCCGAGTACCAGGGGACAAAAACTGAGACACATTTGAACACGTTTCCCGATCACACGGTGGATCATACTCTGGGTTCCACATGCATGTTTTAGCTGAAGGAAGAATCCCTTAAACCTGGAGAGTTGAGACCCATGGAATGGGTACCATTCAATATGACTTCAAAGGTTCTGCATTGGCTCACCGAACCTCACCAATCCTATCACTGCTGCGCTTATGCCACTGTACACACGCTTGATTCTCTTTCGGAGACATATAAATCCATAGATTTTAAGATTCTTACTAGTCAGGTATATTCTTAGACGTTTAATATGGGGTGTTGAGTCCTCTTCGTTGAGCAAGGAGTAGCTCTTGTCTATTACATATTTGGCTTATGGAACGGTATCTGTGCTAATTTCAATCTCTGGTTTTATGCAGCACCCCAACTCACCTTTCCCCTTAAGCAAGCATAAGTTGGTTTTCTACATTTGAGACCTTGTTCTGTTTTGTAATTCAGTTCCTGTGTAGCCAAGTTTACATTCCGTGTATTAGTGATATCTTATGATGTTTCTTTTTCTGTGTGACTTATCTCACTTAGAATCATCGTACCTGAATCCACTCATTATGCTGCTATGGGCCTGATGACATAGATTTCATTGCTGAGTGATATTGCATTGTACGTAAGTACCACAACTTCTTTATCCATTTTTCGCTTTCTGTGATATTGAACTTGTACCGTAAACGAGGTTCTTGTAAACAGAGCCGTCCCAAACTTTGGGGTGGCTGTGTCTTTTTGATTTTAATTTCCCTAAGCTATACGACCATAAGTGGAAGTGCCCTAGGCTCTGTTGCTTTGTTTTTTAGATGTTTCAGGAAACACCATACACTTCTCCAGACTGGCTGTTGGCAATTTACATCCCGCCCATCAGCATAACAAGGCTCCCAATTCTCCATGAGCTGTCCTGCCTTTCTGGATTTTACACTTTTTTCAGATGGCCCTTTTGACTGGGGGGCAGTGAGACTTCATTGTAGTGCAGATTTCCTTTGCAAGCTTGCTTGGTTGGCCAAAAAGGGCGTATGCGTTTTTTCCTGAATATATTCAGGAAAAAACGCATACGCCCTTTTTGGCCAAGTGCATCATTGTGGACGTTCTGCCTCTTTTCCTATGCTTTACATGCAATTCCAGTCTACCTCCTGAAATCGGATTCCTGCAATTCTGCCCCGCTTTCGAGTCCTCTTGGCAGCCTTACTTCAATATATTTTTGGACAATAGCTGTCATTTATAACTCTGCAGGTTTGTGAATTACAGTGCCCCTGAGCTCCTTTCTTCAACTCGCTTTCTTGTGAGCTGGCCGCAACACCGCAGGATTGCTTCAGGCCCTAGTGTGGTTCCGGTATGGCACGCTGAGCCTTTGGTTAATTCCTCTTCCTGGTGGGAAATGAGAGTTAAATTTGCCCGTCCAGACACCTCCAGCTAGTCTCTCATTGGTTCTCCCTATTCCTGTTCATTTTCCACAGAAATTGCAAACTGGGCCAAACAGGAGGTTAAAGGCACTGACTCTCCAAGTGGGGAGAGTTTTAGTAAAGCGTCTGGAATGTTGCACCCGAGTACCAGGGGACAAAAACTGAGACACATTTGAACACGTTTCCCGATCACACGGTGGATCATACTCTGGGTTCCACATGCATGTTTTAGCTGAAGGAAGAATCCCTTAAACCTGGAGAGTTGAGACCCATGGAATGGGTACCATGCAATATGACTTCAAAGGTTCTGCATTGGCTCACCGAACCTCACCAATCCTATCACTGCTGCGCTTATGCCACTGTACACACGCTTGATTCTCTTTCGGAGACATATAAATCCATAGATTTTAAGATTCTTCCTAGTCAGGTATATTCTTAGACGTTTAATATGGGGTGTTGAGTCCTCTTCGTTGAGCAAGGAGTAGCTCTTGTCTATTACATATTTGGATTATGGAACGGTATCTGTGCTAATTTCAATCTCTGGTTTTATGCAGCACCCCAACTCACCTTTCCCCTTAAGCAAGCATAAGTTGGTTTTCTACATTTGAGACCCTGTTCTGTTTTGTAATTCAGTTCCTGTGTAGCCAAGGTAACATTCCATGTAGTAGTGATATCTTATGATGTTTCTTTTTCTGTGTGACTTATTTCACTTAGAATCATCGTACCTGAATCCACTCATTATGCTGCTACGGGCCTGATGATATACATTTCATTGCTGAGTGATATTGTATTGTACGTAAGTACCACAAATTCTTTATCCATTCTTGGCTTTCTGTGATATTGAACTTGTACCGTAAACGAGGTTCTTGTAAACAGAGCCGTCCCAAACTTTATGGTGGCTGTGTCTTTTTGATTTTAATTTCCCTAAGCTATAGGACCATAAGTGGAAGTGCCCTAGGCTCTGTTGCTTTGTTTTGTAGATGTTTCAGGAAACACCATACACTTCTCCAGAGAGGCTATTGGCAATGTACATCCCGCCCATCAGCATAACAAGGCTCCCAGTTCTCCATGGCCTGTCCTGCCTTTCTGGATTTTATACTTTTTTCAGATGGCCCTTTTGACCGGGGGGCAGTGAGACTTCATTGTACTGCAGATTTCCTTTGCAAGCTTGCTTGGTTGGCCAAAAAGGGCGTATGCGTTTTTTCCTGAATATATTCAGGAAAAAACGCATACGCCCTTTTTGGCCAAGTGCATCATTGTGGACGTTCTGCCTCTTTTCCTATGCTTTACATGCAATTCCAGTCTACCTCCTGAAATCGGTTTCCTGCAATTCTGCCCCACTTTCAAGTCCTCTTGGCAGCCTTACTTCAATATATTTTTGGACGATAGCTGTCATTTATAACTCTGCAGGTTTGTGAATTAGGGTACCCCTGAGCTCCTTTCTTCAACTCGCTTTCTTGTGAGCTGGCCGCAACACCGCAACATGGCTTCAGGCCCTAGTGTGGTTCCGGCATGGCACGCTGAGCCTTTGGTTAATTCCTCTTCCTGGTGGGAAATGAGAGTTAAATTTGCCCGTCCAGACACCTCCAGCTAGTCTCTCATTGGTTCTCCCTATTTCTGTTCATTTTCCGCAGAAATTGCAAACTGGGCCAAACAGGAGGTTAAAGGCACTGACTCTCCAAGTGGGGAGAGTGTTAGTAAAGCGACTGGAATGTTGCACCCGAGTACCAGGGGACGAAAACTGAGACACATTTGAACACGTTTCCCGATCACACGGTGGATCATACTCTGGGTTCCACATGCATGTTTTAGCTGAAGGAAGAATCCCTTAAACCTGGAGAGTTGAGACCCATGGAATGGGTACCATGCAATATGACTTCAAAGGGTCTGCATTTGCTCACCGAACCTCACCAATCCTATCACTGCTGCATTTATGCCGCTGTACACACGCTTGATTCTCTTTCGGAGACATATAAATCCATAGGTGTTAAGATTCTTACTAGTCAGGTATATTCTTAGGCATTTAATATGGGGTGTTGAGTCCACTTCGTTGAGCAAGGAGTAGCTCTTGTCTATTACCTATTTGGCTTATGGAATGGTATCTGTGCTAATTTCAATCTCTGGTTTTATGCAGCACCCCAACTCACCTTTCCCCTTAAGCAAGCATAAGTTGGTTTTCTACATTTGAGATCCTGTTCTGTTTTGTAATTCAGTTCCTGTGTAGCCAAGTTTACATTCCGTGTATTAGTGATATCTTATGATGTTTCTTTTTCTGTGTGACTTATTTCACTTAGAATCATCGTACCTGAATCCACTCATTATGCTGCTACGGGCCTGATGACATAGATTTCATTCCTGAGTGATATTGCATTGTACGTAAGTACCACAACTTCTTTATCCATTTTTCACTTTCTGCGATATTGAACTTGTACCATAAACGAGATTCTTGTAAACAGAGCCGGCCCAAACTTTGGGGTGGCTGTGTCTTTTTGATTTTAATTTCCCTAAGCTATAGGACCATAAGTGGAAGTGCCCTAGGCTCTGTTGCTTTGTTTTTTAGATGTTTCAGGAAACACCATACACTTCTCCAGACTGGCTGTTGGCAATTTACATCCCGCCCATCAGCATAACAAGGATCCCAGTTCTCCATGGCCTGTCCTGCCTTTCTGGATGTTATACTTTTTTCAGATGGCCCTTTTGACCGGGGGGCAGTGAGACTTCATTGTAGTGCAGATTTCCTTTGCAAGCTTGCTTGGTTGGCCAAAAAGTGCGTATGCGTTTTTTCCTGAATATATTCAGGAAAAATCGCATACGCCCTTTTTGGCCAAGTGCATCATTGTGGACGTTCTGCCTCTTTTCTTATGCTTTACATGCAATTCCAGTCTACCTCCTGAAATCGGTTTCCTGCAATTCTGCCCCGCTTTCAAGTCCTCTTGGCAGCCTTACTTCAATATATTTTTGGACGATAGCTGTCATTTTTAACTCTGCAGGTTTGTGAATTACAGTGCCCCTGAGCTCCTTTCTTCAACTCGCTTTTTTGTGAGCTGGCCGCAACACCGCAGCATTGCTTCAGGCCCTAGTGTGGTTCCGGCATGGCACGCTGAGCCTTTGGTTAATTCCTCTTCCTGGTGGGAAATGAGAGTTAAATTTGCCCATCCAGACACCTCCAGCTAGTCTCTCATTGGTTCTCCCTATTTCTGTTCATTTTCCGCAGAAATTGCAAACTGGGCCAAACAGGAGGTTAAAGGCACTGTCTCTCCAAGTGGGGAGAGTGTTAGTAAAGCGTCTGGAATGTTGCACCCGAGTACCAGGGGACAAAAACTGAGACACATTTGAACACGTTTCCCGATCACACGGTTGATCATACTCTGGGTTCCACATGCATGTTTTAGCTGAAGGAAGAATCCCTTAAACCTGGAGAGTTGAGACCCATGGAATGGGTACCATGCAATATGACTTCAAAGGGTCTGCATTTGCTCACCGAACCTCACCAATCCTATCACTGCTGCATTTATGCCGCTGTACACACGCTTGATTCTCTTTCGGAGACATATAAATCCATAGGTGTTAAGATTCTTACTAGTCAGGTATATTCTTAGGCATTTAATATGGGGTGTTGAGTCCACTTCGTTGAGCAAGGAGTAGCTCTTGTCTATTACCTATTTGGCTTATGGAATGGTATCTGTGCTAATTTCAATCTCTGGTTTTATGCAGCACCCCAACTCACCTTTCCCCTTAAGCAAGCATAAGTTGGTTTTCTACATTTGAGACCGTGTTCTGTTTTGTAATTCAGTTTCTGTGTAGCCAAGTTTACATTCCGTGTAGTAGTGATATCTTATGATGTTTCTTTTTCTGTGTGACTTATCTCACTTAGAATCATCGTACCTGAATCCACTCATTATGCTGCTACGGGCCTGATGATATAGATTTCATTGCTGAGTGATATTGCATTGTACGTAAGTACCACAAAATCTTTGTCCATTTTTCACTTTCTGTGATATTGAACTCGTACTGTAAACGAGGTTCTTGTAAACAGAGCCGTCCCAAACTTTGGGGTGGCTGTGTCTTTTTGATTTTAATTTCCCTAAGCTATAGGACCATAAGTGGAAGTGCCCTAGGCTCTGTTGCTTTGTTTTTTAGATGTTTCAGGAAACACCATACACTTCTCCAGAGTGGCTGTTGGCAATTTACATCCCGCCCATCAGCATAACAAGGCTCCCAGTTCTCCATGGCCTGTCCTGCCTTTCTGTATTTTACACTTTTTTCAGATGGCCCTATTGACTGTGGGGCAGTGAGACTTCATTGTAGTGCAGATTTCCTTTGCAAGCTTGCTTGGTTGGCCAAAAAGGGCGTATGCGTTTTTTCCTGAATATATTCAGGAAAAAACGCATACGCCCTTTTTGGCCAAGTGCATCATTGTGGACGTTCTGCCTCTTTTCCTATGCTTTACATGCAATTCCAGTCTACCTCCTGAAATCGGTTTCCTACAATTCTGCCCCGCTTTCAAGTCCTCTTGGTACCCTTACTTCAATATATTTTTGGACGATAGCTGTCATTTTTAACTCTGCAGGTTTGTGAAATACAGTGCCCCTGAGCTCCTTTCTTCAACTCGCTTTCTTGTGAGCTGGCCGCAACACCGCAGCATTGCTTCAGGACATAGGGTGGTTCCGGAATGGCACGCTGAGCCTTTGTTTAATTCCTCTTCCTGGTGGGAAATGAGAGTTAAATTTGCCCGTCCAGACACCTCCAGCTAGTCTCTCATTGGTTCTCCCTATTCCTGTTCATCTTCCGCAGAAATTGCGAACTGGGCCAAACAGGAGGTTAAAGCACTGACTCTCCAAGTGGGGAGAGTGTTAGTAAAGCATCTGGAATGTTGCACCCGAGTACCAGCGGACGAAAACTGACACATTTGAACACGTTTTCCGATCACACGGTGGATCATACTCTGGGTTCCACATGCATGTTTTAGCTGAAGGAAGAATCCCTTAAACCTGGAAAGTTGAGACCCAAGGAATAGGTACCACACAATATGACTTCAAAGGGTCTGCATTGGCTCACCGAACGTCACCAATCCTATCACTGCTGCGCTTATGCCGCTGTACACACGCTTGATTCTCTTTCGGAGACAAATAAGTCCATAGGTTTTAAGATTCTTACTAGTCAGGTATATTCTTAGGCGTTTAATATGGGGTGTTGTGTCCTCTTCGTTGAGCAAGGAGTAGATCTTGTCTATTACATATTTGGCTTGTGGAACGGTATCTGTGCTAATTTCAATCTCTGGTTTTATGCAGCACCCCAACTCACCTTTCCCCTTAAGCAAGCATAAGTTGGTTTTCTACATTTGACACCCTGTTCTGTTTTGTAATTCAGTTCCTGTGTAGCCAAGTTTACATTCCGTGTAGTAGTGATATCTTATGATGTTTCTTTTTCTGTGTGACTTATCTTACTTAGAATCATCGTACCTGAATCCACTCATTATGCTGTTACGGGCCTGATGACATACATTTCATTGCTGAGTGATATTGCATTGTACGTAAGTACCACAACTTCTTTATCCATTTTTCGCTTTCTGTGATATAGAACTTGTACCGTAAACGAGGTTCTTGTAAACAGAGCTCTCCCAAACTTTGGGGTGACTGTGTCTTTTTTATTTTAATTTCCCTAAGCTATAGGACCATAAGTGGAAATGTCCTAGGCTCTGTTGCTTTGTTTTTTAGATGTTTCAGGAAACACCATACACTTCTCCAGAGTGGCTGTTGGCAATTTACATCCCGCCCATCAGCATAACAAGGCTCCCAGTTCTCCATGGCCTGTCCTGCCTTTCTGGATGTTACACTTTTTTCAGATGGCCCTTTTGACCGGGGGGCAGTGAGACTTCATTGTAGTGCAGATTTCCTTTGCAAGCTTGCTTGGTTGGCCAAAAAGGGCGTATGCGTTTTTTCCTGAATATATTCAGGAAAAAACGCATACGCCCTTTTTGGCCAAGTGCATCATTGTGGACGTTCTGCCTCTTTTCCTATGCTTTACATGCAATTCCAGTCTACCTCCTGAAACCGGTTTCCTGCAATTCTGCCCCGCTTTCAAGTCCTCTTGGCAGCCTTACTTCAATATATTTTTGGACGATAGCTGTCATTTATAACTCTGCAGGTTTGTGAATTACAGTGCCCCTGAGCTCCTTTCTTCAACTCGCTTTCTTGTGAGCTGGCCGCAACACCGCAGCATTGCTTCAGGCCCTAGTGTGGTTCCGGAATGGCATGCTGAGCCTTTGGTTAATTCCTCTTCCTGGTGGGAAATGAGAGTTAAATTTGCCCGTCCAGACACCTCCAGCTAGTCTCTCATTGGTTCTCCCTATTCCTGTTCATTTTCCGCAGAAATTGCAAACTGGGCCAAACAGGAGGTTAAAGGCACTGACTCTCCAAGTGGGGAGAGTGTTAGTAAAGCGTCTGGAATGTTGCACCCGAGTACCAGGGGACGAAACCTGAGACACATTTGAACACGTTTCCCGATCACACGGTGGATCATACTCTGGGTTCCAAATGCATGTTTTAGCTGAAGGAAGAATCCCTTAAACCTGGAGAGTTGAGACCCATGGAATGGGTACCATGCAATATGACTTCAAAGGGTCTGCATTTGCTCACCGAACCTCACCAATCCTATCACTGCTGCGTTTATGCCGCTGTACACACGCTTGATTCTCTTTCGGAGACATAGAAATCCATAGGTTTTAAGATTCTTACTAGTCAGGTATATTCTTAGGCATTTAATATGGGGTGTTGAGTCCACTTTGTTGAGCAAGGAGTAGCTCTTGTCTATTACCTATTTGGCTTATGGAATGGTATCTGTGCTAATTTCAATCTCTGGTTTTATGCAGCACCCCAACTCACCTTTCCCCTTAAGCAAGCATAAGTTGGTTTTCTACATTTGAGATCCTGTTCTGTTTTGTAATTCAGTTCCTGTGTAGCCAAGTTTACATTCCGTGTATTAGTGATATCTTATGATGTTTCTTTTTCTGTGTGACTTATTTCACTTAGAATCATCGTACCTGAATCCACTCATTATGCTGCTATGGGCCTGATGACATAGATTTCATTCCTGAGTGATATTGCATTGTACGTAAGTACCACAACTTCTTTATCCATTTTTCACTTTCTGCGATATTGAACTTGTACCATAAACGAGATTCTTGTAAACAGAGCCGGCCCAAACTTTGGGGTGGCTGTGTCTTTTTGATTTTAATTTCCCTAAGCTATAGGACCATAAGTGGAAGTGCCCTAGGCTCTGTTGCTTTGCTTTTTAGATGTTTCAGGAAACACCATACACTTCTCCAGAGTGGCTGTTGGCAATTTACATCCCGCCCATCAGCATAACAAGGCTCCCAGTTCTCCATGGCCTGTCCTGCCTTTCTGGATTTTATACTTTTTTCAGATGGCCCTTTTGACCGGGGGGCAGTGAGACTTCATTGTACTGCAGATTTCCTTTGCAAGCTTGCTTGGTTGGCCAAAAAGGGCGTATGCGTTTTTTCCTGAATATATTCAGGAAAAAACGCATACGCCCTTTTTGGTCAAGTGCATCATTGTGGACGTTCTGCCTCTTTTCCTATGCTTTACATGCAATTCCAGTCTACCTCCTGAAATCGGATTCCTGCAATTCTGCCCCGCTTTCAAGTCCTCTTGGCAGCCTTACTTCAATATATTTTTGGACGATAGCTGTCATTTTTAACTCTGCAGGTTTGTGAATTACAGTGCCCCTGAGCTCCTTTCTTCAACTCGCTTTCTTGTGAGCTGGCCGCAACACCGCAGGATTGCTTCAGGCCCTAGTGTGGTTCCGGCATGGCACGCTGAGCCTTTGGTTAATTCCTCTTCCTGGTGGGAAATGAGAGTTAAATTTGCCCGTCCAGACACCTCCAGCTAGTCTCTCATTGGTTCTCCCTATTCCTGTTCATTTTCCGCAGAAATTGCAAACTGGGTCAAACAGGAGGTTAAAGGCACTGACTCTCCAAGTGGGGAGAGTTTTAGTAAAGCGTCTGGAATGTTGCACCCGAGTACCAGGGGACAAAAACTGAGACACATTTGAACACGTTTCCCGATCACACGGTGGATCATACTCTGGGTTCCACATGAATGTTTTAGCTGAAGGAAGAATCCCTTAAACCTGGAGAGTTGAGACCCATGGAATGGGTACCATTCAATATGACTTCAAAGGTTCTGCATTGGCTCACCGAACCTCACCAATCCTATCACTGCTGCGCTTATGCCACTGTACACACGCTTGATTCTCTTTCGGAGACATATAAATCCATAGATTTTAAGATTCTTACTAGTCAGGTATATTCTTAGACGTTTAATATGGGGTGTTGAGTCCTCTTCGTTGAGCAAGGAGTAGCTCTTGTCTATTACATATTTGGCTTATGGAACGGTATCTGTGCTAATTTCAATCTCTGGTTTTATGCAGCACCCCAACTCACCTTTCCCCTTAAGCAAGCATAAGTTGGTTTTCTACATTTGAGACCTTGTTCTGTTTTGTAATTCAGTTCCTGTGTAGCCAAGTTTACATTCCGTGTATTAGTGATATCTTATGATGTTTCTTTTTCTGTGTGACTTATCTCACTTAGAATCATCGTACCTGAATCCACTCATTATGCTGCTATGGGCCTGATGACATAGATTTCATTGCTGAGTGATATTGCATTGTACGTAAGTACCACAACTTCTTTATCCATTTTTCGCTTTCTGTGATATTGAACTTGTACCGTAAACGAGGTTCTTGTAAACAGAGCCGTCCCAAACTTTGGGGTGGCTGTGTCTTTTTGATTTTAATTTCCCTAAGCTATAGGACCATAAGTGGAAGTGCCCTAGGCTCTGTTGCTTTGTTTTGTAGATGTTTCAGGAAACACCATACACTTCTCCAGAGTTGCTGTTGGCAATTTACATCCCGCCCATCAGCATAACAAGGCTCCCATGTCTCCATGGCCTGTCCTGCCTTTCTGGATTTTACACTTTTTTCAGATGGCCCTTTTGACCGGGGGGGCAGTGAGACTTCATTGTAGTGCAGATTTCCTTTGCAAGCTTGCTTGGTTGGCCAAAAAGGGCGTATGCGTTTTTTCCTGAATATATTCAGGAAAAAACGCATACGCCCTTTTTGGCCAAGTGCATCATTGTGGACGTTCTGCCTCTTTTCCTATGCTTTACATGCAATTCCAGTCTACCTCCTGAAATCGGTTTCCTGCAATTCTGCCCCGCTTTCAAGTCCTCTTGGCAGCCTTACTTCAATATATTTTTGGACGATAGCTGTCATTTATAACTCTGCAGGTTTGTGAATTACAGTGCCTCTGAGCTCCTTTCTTCAACTCGCTTTCTTGTGAGCTGGCCGCAACATCGCAGGATTGCTTCAGGCCTTAGTGTGGTTCCCGCATGGCACGCTGAGCCTTTGGTTAATTCCTGTTCCTGGTGGAAAATGAGAGTTAAATTTGCCCGTACAGGCACCTCCAGCTAGTCTCTCATTGGTTCTCCCTATTCCTGTTCATTTTCCGCAGAAATTGCAAACTGGGTCAAACAGGAGGTTAAAGGCACTGACTCTCCAAGTGGGGAGAGTGTTAGTAAAGCGTCTGGAATGTTGCACCCGAGTACCAGGGGACGAAACCTGAGACACATTTGAACACGTTTCCCGATCACACGGTGGATCATACTCTGGGTTCCACATGCATGTTTTAGCTGAAGGAAGAATCCCTTAAACCTGGAGAGTTGAGACCCATGGAATGGGTACCATTCAATATGACTTCAAAGGTTCTGCATTGGCTCACCGAACCTCACCAATCCTATCACTGCTGCGCTTATGCCGCTGTACACACGCTTGATTCTCTTTCGGAGACATATAAATCCATAGATTTTAAGATTCTTACTAGTCAGGTATATTCTTAGACGTTTAATATGGGGTGTTGATTCCTCTTCGTTGAGCAAGGAGTAGCTCTTGTCTATTACATATTTGGCTTATGGAACGGTATCTGTGCTAATTTCAATCTCTGGTTTTATGCAGCACCCCAACTCACCTTTCCCCTTAAGCAAGCATAAGTTGGTTTTCTACATTTGAGACCTTGTTCTGTTTTGTAATTCAGTTCCTGTGTAGCCAAGGTAACATTCCGTGTATTAGTGATATCTTATGATGTTTCTTTTTCTGTGTGACTTATCTCACTTAGAATCATCGTACCTGAATCCACTCATTATGCTGCTATGGGCCTGATGACATAGATTTCATTGCTGAGTGATATTGCATTGTACGTAAGTACCACAACTTCTTTATCCATTTTTCGCTTTCTGTGATATTGAACTTGTACCGTAAACGAGGTTCTTGTAAACAGAGCCGTCCCAAACTTTGGGGTGGCTGTGTCTTTTTGATTTTAATTTCCCTAAGCTATACGACCATAAGTGGAAGTGCCCTAGGCTCTGTTGCTTTGTTTTTTAGATGTTTCAGGAAACACCATACACTTCTCCAGACTGGCTGTTGGCAATTTACATCCCGCCCATCAGCATAACAAGGCTCCCAATTCTCCATGAGCTGTCCTGCCTTTCTGGATTTTACACTTTTTTCAGATGGCCCTTTTGACTGGGGGGCAGTGAGACTTCATTGTACTGCAGATTTCCTTTGCAAGCTTGCTTGGTTGGCCAAAAAGGGCGTATGCGTTTTTTCCTGAATATATTCAGGAAAAAACGCATACGCCCTTTTTGGCCAAGTGCATCATTGTGGACGTTCTGCCTCTTTTCCTATGCTTTACATGCAATTCCAGTCTACCTCCTGAAATCGGATTCCTGCAATTCTGCCCCGCTTTCGAGTCCTCTTGGCAGCCTTACTTCAATATATTTTTGGACGATAGCTGTCATTTATAACTCTGCAGGTTTGTGAATTACAGTGCCCCTGAGCTCCTTTCTTCAACTCGCTTTCTTGTGAGCTGGCCGCAACACCGCAGGATTGCTTCAGGCCCTAGTGTGGTTCCGGTATGGCAAGCTGAGCCTTTGGTTAATTCCTCTTCCTGGTGGGAAATGAGAGTTAAATTTGCCCGTCCAGACACCTCCAGCTAGTCTCTCATTGGTTCTCCCTATTCCTGTTCATTTTCCACAGAAATTGCAAACTGGGCCAAACAGGAGGTTAAAGGCACTGACTCTCCAAGTGGGGAGAGTTTTAGTAAAGCATCTGGAATGTTGCACCCGAGTACCAGGGGACAAAAACTGAGACACATTTGAACACGTTTCCCGATCACACGGTGGATCATACTCTGGGTTCCACATGCATGTTTTAGCTGAAGGAAGAATCCCTTAAACCTGGAGAGTTGAGACCCATGGAATGGGTACCATGCAATATGACTTCAAAGGGTCTGCATTGGCTCACCGAACCTCACCAATCCTATCACTGCTGCGCTTATGCCACTGTACACACGCTTGATTCTCTTTCGGAGACATATAAATCCATAGATTTTAAGATTCTTCCTAGTCAGGTATATTCTTAGACGTTTAATATGGGGTGTTGAGTCCTCTTCGTTGAGCAAGGAGTAGCTCTTGTCTATTACATATTTGGATTATGGAACGGTATCTGTGCTAATTTCAATCTCTGGTTTTATGCAGCACCCCAACTCACCTTTCCCCTTAAGCAAGCATAAGTTGGTTTTCTACATTTGAGACCCTGTTCTGTTTTGTATTTCAGTTCCTGTGTAGCCAAGGTAACATTCCATGTAGTAGTGATATCTTATGATGTTTCTTTTTCTGTGTGACTTATTTCACTTAGAATCATCGTACCTGAATCCACTCATTATGCTGCTACGGGCCTGATGATATACATTTCATTGCTGAGTGATATTGCATTGTACGTAAGTACCACAAATTCTTTATCCATTCTTGGCTTTCTGTGATATTGAACTTGTACCGTAAACGAGGTTCTTGTAAACAGAGCCATCCCAAACTTTATGGTGGCTGTGTCTTTTTGATTTTAATTTCCCTAAGCTATAGGACCATAAGTGGAAGTGCCCTAGGCTCTGTTGCTTTGTTTTGTAGATGTTTCAGGAAACACCATAAACTTCTCCAGAGAGGCTATTGGCAATTTACATCCCGCCCATCAGCATAACAAGGCTCCCAGTTCTCCATGGCCTGTCCTGCCTTTCTGGATTTTATACTTTTTTCAGATGGCCCTTTTGACCGGGGGGCAGTGAGACTTCATTGTAGTGCAGATTTCCTTTGCAAGCTTGCTTGGTTGGCCAAAAAGGGCGTATGCTTTTTTTCCTGAATATATTCAGGAAAAAACGCATACGCAATTTTTGGCCAAGTGCATCATTGTGGACGTTCTGCCTCTTTTCCTATACTTTACATGCAATTCCAGTCTACCTCCTGAAATCGGTTTCCTGCAATTCTGCCCCACTTTCAAGTCCTCTTGGCAGCCTTACTTCAATATATTTTTGGACGATAGCTGTCATTTATAACTCTGCAGGTTTGTGAATTACAGTGCCCCTGAGCTCCTTTCTTCAACTCGCTTTCTTGTGAGCTGGCCGCAACACCGCAGCATGGCTTCAGGCCCTAGTGTGGTTCCGGCATGGCACGCTGAGCCTTTGGTTAATTCCTCTTCCTGGTGGGAAATGAGAGTTAAATTTGCCCGTCCAGACACCTCCAGCTAGTCTCTCATTGGTTCTCCCTATTTCTGTTCATTTTCCGCAGAAATTGCAAACTGGGCCAAACAGGAGGTTAAAGGCACTGACTCTCCAAGTGGGGAGAGTGTTAGTAAAGCGACTGGAATGTTGCACCCGAGTACCAGGGGACGAAAACTGAGACACATTTGAACACGTTTCCCGATCACACGGTGGATCATACTCTGGGTTCCACATGCATGTTTTAGCTGAAGGAAGAATCCCTTAAACCTGGAGAGTTGAGACCCATGGAATGGGTACCATGCAATATGACTTCAAAGGGTCTGCATTTGCTCACCGAACCTCACCAATCCTATCACTGCTGCATTTATGCCGCTGTACACACGCTTGATTCTCTTTCGGAGACATATAAATCCATAGGTGTTAAGATTCTTACTAGTCAGGTATATTCTTAGGCATTTAATATGGGGTGTTGAGTCCACTTCGTTGAGCAAGGAGTAGCTCTTGTCTATTACCTATTTGGCTTATGGAATGGTATCTGTGCTAATTTCAATCTCTGGTTTTATGCAGCACCCCAACTCACCTTTCCCCTTAAGCAAGCATAAGTTGGTTTTCTACATTTGAGATCCTGTTCTGTTTTGTAATTCAGTTCCTGTGTAGCCAAGTTTACATTCCGTGTATTAGTGATATCTTATGATGTTTCTTTTTCTGTGTGACATATTTCACTTAGAATCATCGTACCTGAATCCACTCATTATGCTGCTACGGGCCTGATGACATAGATTTCATTCCTGAGTGATATTGCATTGTACGTAAGTACCACAACTTCTTTATCCATTTTTCACTTTCTGCGATATTGAACTTGTACCATAAACGAGATTCTTGTAAACAGAGCCGGCCCAAACTTTGGGGTGGCTGTGTCTTTTTGATTTTAATTTCCCTAAGCTATAGGACCATAAGTGGAAGTGCCCTAGGCTCTGTTGCTTTGTTTTTTAGATGTTTCAGGAAACACCATACACTTCTCCAGAGTGGCTGTTGGCAATTTACATCCCGCCCATCAGCATAACAAGGCTCCCAGTTCTCCATGGCCTGTCCTGCCTTTCTGGATGTTATACTTTTTTCAGATGGCCCTTTTGACCGGGGGGCAGTGAGACTTCATTGTAGTGCAGATTTCCTTTGCAAGCTTGCTTGGTTGGCCAAAAAGGGCGTATGCGTTTTTTCCTGAATATATTCAGGAAAAAACGCATACGCCCTTTTTGGCCAAGTGCATCATTGTGGACGTTCTGCCTCTTTTCCTATGCTTTACATGCAATTCCAGTCTACCTCCTGAAATCGGTTTCCTGCAATTCTGCCCCGCTTTCAAGTCCTCTTGGCAGCCTTACTTCAATATATTTTTGGACGATAGCTGTCATTTTTAACTCTGCAGGTTTGTGAATTACAGTGCCCCTGAGCTCCTTTCTTCAACTCGCTTTTTTGTGAGCTGGCCGCAACACCGCAGCATTGCTTCAGGCCCTAGTGTGGTTCCGGCATGGCACGCTGAGCCTTTGGTTAATTCCTCTTCCTGGTGGGAAATGAGAGTTAAATTTGCCCATCCAGACACCTCCAGCTAGTCTCTCATTGGTTCTCCCTATTTCTGTTCATTTTCCGCAGAAATTGCAAACTGGGCCAAAGAGGAGGTTAAAGGCACTGTCTCTCCAAGTGGGGAGAGTGTTAGTAAAGCGTCTGGAATGTTGCACCCGAGTACCAGGGGACAAAAACTGAGACACATTTGAACACGTTTCCCGATCACACGGTTGATCATACTCTGGGTTCCACATGCATGTTTTAGCTGAAGGAAGAATCCCTTAAACCTGGAGAGTTGAGACCCATGGAATGGGTACCATGCAATATGACTTCAAAGGGTCTGCATTTGCTCACCGAACCTCACCAATCCTATCACTGCTGCATTTATGCCGCTGTACACACGCTTGATTCTCTTTCGGAGACATATAAATCCATAGGTGTTAAGATTCTTACTAGTCAGGTATATTCTTAGGCATTTAATATGGAGTGTTGAGTCTACTTCGTTGAGCAAGGAGTAGCTCTTGTCTATTACTTATTTGGCTTATGGAATGGTATCTGTGCTAATTTCAATCTCTGGTTTTATGCAGCACCCCAACTCACATTTCCCCTTAAGCAAGCATAAGTTGGTTTTCTACATTTGAGATCCTGTTCTGTTTTGTAATTCAGTTCCTGTGTAGCCAAGTTTACATTCCGTGTATTAGTGATATCTTATGATGTTTCTTTTTCTGTGTGACTTATTTCACTTAGAATCATCGTACCTGAATCCACTCATTATGCTGCTACGGGCCTGATGACATAGATTTCATTCCTGAGTGATATTGCATTGTACGTAAGTACCACAACTTCTTTATCCATTTTTCACTTTCTGCGATATTGAACTTGTACCATAAACGAGATTCTTGTAAACAGAGCCGGCCCAAACTTTGGGGTGGCTGTGTCTTTTTGATTTTAATTTCCCTAAGCTATAGGACCATAAGTGGAAGTGCCCTAGGCTCTGTTGCTTTGTTTTTTAGATGTTTCAGGAAACACCATACACTTCTCCAGAGTGGCTGTTGGCAATTTACATCCCGCCCATCAGCATAACAAGGCTCCCAGTTCTCCATGGCCTGTCCTGCCTTTCTGGATGTTATACTTTTTTCAGATGGCCCTTTTGACCGGGGGGCAGTGAGACTTCATTGTAGTGCAGATTTCCTTTGCAAGCTTGCTTGGTTGGCCAAAAAGGGCGTATGCGTTTTTTCCTGAATATATTCAGGAAAAAACGCATACGCCCTTTTTGGCCAAGTGCATCATTGTGGACGTTCTGCCTCTTTTCCTATGCTTTACATGCAATTCCAGTCTACCTCCTGAAATCGGTTTCCTGCAATTCTGCCCCGCTTTCAAGTCCTCTTGGCAGACTTACTTCAATATATTTTTGGACGATAGCTGTCATTTTTAACTCTGCAGGTTTGTGAATTACAGTGCCCCTGAGCTCCTTTCTTCAACTCGCTTTTTTGTGAGCTGGCCGCAACACCGCAGCATTGCTTCAGGCCCTAGTGTGGTTCCGGCATGGCACGCTGAGCCTTTGGTTAATTCCTCTTCCTGGTGGGAAATGAGAGTTAAATTTGCCCATCCAGACACCTCCAGCTAGTCTCTCATTGGTTCTCCCTATTCCTGTTCATTTTCTGCAGAAATTGCAAACTGGGCCAAACAGGAGGTTAAAGGCACTGTCTCTCCAAGTGGGGAGAGTGTTAGTAAAGCGTCTGGAATGTTGCACCCGAGTACCAGGGGACAAAAACTGAGACACATTTGAACACGTTTCCCGATCACACGGTGGATCATACTCTGGGTTCCACATGCATGTTTTAGCTGAAGGAAGAATCCCTTAAACCTGGAGAGTTGAGACCCATGGAATGGGTACCATGCAATATGACTTCAAAGGGTCTGCATTTGCTCATCAAACCTCACCAATCCTATCACTGCTGCGTTTATGCCGCTGTACACATGCTTGATTCTCTTTTGGAGACATATAAATCCATAGGTTTTAAGATTATTACTAGTCAGGTATATTCTTAGGCGATTAATATGGGGTGTAGAGTCCACTTCATTGAGCAAGGAGTAGCTCTTGTCTATTACATATTTGGCTTATGGAATGGTATCTGTGCTAATTTCAATCTCTGGTTTTATGCAGAACCCCAACTCACCTTTCCCCTTAAGCAAGCATAAGTTGGTTTTCTACATTTGAGACCGTGTTCTGTTTTGTAATTCAGTTTCTGTGTAGCCAAGTTTACATTCCGTGTAGTAGTGATATCTTATGATGTTTCTTTTTCTGTGTGACTTATCTCACTTAGAATCATCGTACCTGAATCCACTCATTATGCTGTTACGGGCCTGATGATATAGATTTCATTGCTGAGTGATATTGCATTGTACGTAAGTACCACAAAATCTTTGTCCATTTTTCACTTTCTGCGATATTGAACTTGTACCATAAACGAGATTCTTGTAAACAGATCCGGCCCAAACTTTGGGGTGGCTGTGTCTTTTTGATTTTAATTTCCCTAAGCTATAGGACCATAAGTGGAAGTGCCCTAGGCTCTGTTGCTTTGTTTTTTAGATGTTTCAGGAAACACCATACACTTCTCCAGAGTGGCTGTTGGCAATTTACATCCCGCCCATCAGCATAACAAGGCTCCCAGTTCTCCATGGCCTGTCCTGCCTTTCTGGATTTTACACTTTTTTCAGATGGCCCTATTGACCGGGGGGCAGTGAGACTTCATTGTAGTGCAGATTTCCTTTGCAAGCTTGCTTGGTTGGCCAAAAAGGGCGTATGCGTTTTTTCCTGAATATATTCAGGAAAAAACGCATACGCCCTTTTTGGCCAAGTGCATCATTGTGGACGTTCTGCCTCTTTTCCTATGCTTTACATGCAATTCCAGTCTACCTCCTGAAACCGGTTTCCTGCAATTCTGCCCCGCTTTCAAGTCCTCTTGGCAGCCTTACTTCAATATATTTTTGGACGATAGCTGTCATTTATAACTCTGCAGTTTTGTGAATTACAGTGCCTCTGAGCTCCTTTCTTCAACTTGCTTTCTTGTGAGCTGGCTGCAAGAACGCAGCATTGCTTCAGGCCCTAGTGTGGTTCCGGCATGGCACGCTGAGCCTTTGGTTAATTCCTCTTCCTGGTGGGAAATGAGAGTTAAATTTGCCCGTCCAGACACCTCCAGCTAGTCTCTCATTGGTTCTCCCTATTCCTGTTCATTTTCCGCAGAAATTGCAAACTGGGCCAAACAGGAGGTTAAAGGCACTGACTCTCCAAGTGGGGAGAGTGTTAGTAAAGCGTCTGGAATGTTGCACCCGAGTACCAGGGGACGAAACCTGAGACACATTTGAACACTTTTCCCAATAACACGGTGGATCATACTCTGGGTTCCACATGCATGTTTTAGCTGAAGGAAGAATCCCTTAAACCTGGAGAGTTGAGACCCATGGAATGGGTACCATGCAATATAAATTCAAAGGTTCTGCATTGGCTCACCGAACCTCACCAATCTTATCACTGCTGCCCTTTTGCCACTGTACACACGCTTGATTCTCTTTCGGAGACATATAAATCCATAGATTTTAAGATTCTTACTAGTCAGGTATATTCTTAGACGTTTAATATGGGGTATTCAGTCCTCTTCGTTGAGCAAAGACTAGCTCTTGTCTATTACATATTTGGCTTATGGAACGGTATCTGTGCTAATTTCAATCTCTGGTTTTATGCAGCACCCCAACTCACCTTTCCCCTTAAGCAAGCATAAGTTGGTTTTCTACATTTGAGACCCTGTTCTGTTTTGTAATTCAGTTCCTGTGTAGCCAAGTTTACATTCCGTGTAGTAGTGATATCTTATGATGTTTCTTTTTCTGTGTGACTTATCTCACTTAGAATCATCGTACCTGAATCCACTCATTATGCTGCTATGGGCCTGATGATATAGATTTCATTGCTGAGTGATATTGCATTGTACGTAAGTACCACAACTTCTTTATCCATTTTTCACTTTCTGTGATATTGAACTTGTACTGTAAACGAGGTTCTTGTAAACAGAGCCGTCCCAAACTTTGGGGTGGCTGTGTCTTTTTGATTTTAATTTCCCTAAGCTATAGGACCATAAGTGGAAGTGCCCTAGGCTCTGTTGCTTTGTTTTTTAGATGTTTCAGGAAACACCATACACTTCTCCAGAGTGGCTGTTGGCAATTTACATCCCGCCCATCAGCATAACAAGGCTCCCAATTCTCCATGGCCTGTCCTGCCTTTCTGGATTTTACACTTTTTTCCGATGGCCCTTTTGACCGGGGGGCAGTGAGACTTCATTGTAGTGCAGATTTCCTTTGCAAGCTTGCTTGGTTGGCCAAAAAGGGCGTATGCGTTTTTTCCTGAATATATTCAGGAAAAAACGCATACGCCCTTTTTGGCCAAGTGCATCATTGTGGACGTTCTGCCTCTTTTCCTATGCTTTACATGCAATTCCAGTCTACCTCCTGAAATCGGATTCCTGCAATTCTGCCCCGCTTTCAAGTCCTCTTGGCAGCCTTACTTCAATATATTTTTGGACGATAGCTGTCATTTTTAACTCTGCAGGTTTGTGAATTACAGTGTCCCTGAGCTCCTTTCTTCAACTCGCTTTCTTGTGAGCTGGCCGCAACACCGCAGGATTGCTTCAGGCCCTAGTGTGGTTCTGGCATGGCACGCTGAGCCTTTGGTTAATTCCTCTTCCTGGTGGGAAATGAGAGTTAAATTTGCCCGTCCAGACACCTCCAGCTAGTCTCTCATTGGTTCTCCCTATTCCTGTTCATTTTCCGCAGAAATTGCAAACTGGGCCAAACAGGAGGTTAAAGGCACTGACTCTCCAAGTGGGGAGAGTGTTAGTAAAGCGTCTGGAATGTTGCACCCGAGTACCAGTGGACGAAATCTGACACATTTGAACACGTTTCCCGATCACACGGTGGATCATACTCTGGGTTCCACATGCATGTTTTAGCTGAAGGAAGAATCCCTTAAACCTGGAGAGTTGAGACCCATGGAATGGGTACCATGCAATATGACTTCAAAGGGTCTGCATTTGCTCACCGAACCTCACCAATCCTATTACTGCTGCATTTATGCCTCTGTAGACACACTTGATTCTCTTTCGGAGACATATAAATCCATAGGTTTTAAGATTCTTACTAGTCAGGTATATTCTTAGGCATTTAATATGGGGTGTTGAGTCCACTTTGTTGAGCAAGGAGTAGCTCT
Source organism: Pseudorca crassidens (assembly GCF_039906515.1). NCBI lineage: Eukaryota > Metazoa > Chordata > Mammalia > Artiodactyla > Delphinidae > Pseudorca > Pseudorca crassidens. The sequence continues at coordinate 166,701,256 of NC_090296.1, forward strand.
TGTCTATTACCTATTTGGCTTATGGAATGGTATCTGTGCTAATTTCAATCTCTGGTTTTATGCAGCACCCCAACTCACCTTTCCCCTTAAGCAAGCATAAGTTGGTTTTCTACATTTGAGACCCTGTTCTGTTTTGTAATTCAGTTCCTGTGTAGCCAAGTTTACATTCCGTGTATTAGTGATATCTTATGATGTTTCTTTTTCTGTGTGACTTATTTCACTTAGAATCATCGTACCTGAATCCACTCATTATGCTGCTATGGGCCTGATGACATAGATTTCATTCCTGAGTGATATTGCATTGTACGTAAGTACCACAACTTCTTTATCCATTTTTCACTTTCTGCGATATTGAACTTGTACCATAAACGAGATTCTTGTAAACAGAGCCGGCCCAAACTTTGGGGTGGCTGTGTCTTTTTGATTTTAATTTCCCTAAGCTATAGGACCATAAGTGGAAGTGCCCTAGGCTCTGTTGCTTTGTTTTTTAGATGTTTCAGGAAACACCATACACTTCTCCAGAGTGGCTGTTGGCAATTTACATCCCGCCCATCAGCATAACAAGGCTCCCAGTTCTCCATGGCCTGTCCTGCCTTTCTGGATTTTATACTTTTTTCAGATGGCCCTTTTGACCGGGGGGCAGTGAGACTTCATTGTAGTGCAGATTTCCTTTGCAAGCTTGCTTGGTTGGCCAAAAAGGGCGTATGCGTTTTTTCCTGAATATATTCAGGAAAAAACGCATACGCCCTTTTTGTCCAAGTGCATCATTGTGGACGTTCTGCCTCTTTTCCTATGCTTTACATGCAATTCCAGTCTACCTCCTGAAATCGGTTTCCTGCAATTCTGCCCCGCTTTCAAGTCCTCTTGGCAGCCTTACTTCAATATATTTTTGGACGATAGCTGTCATTTTTAACTCTGCAGGTTTGTGAATTACAGTGCCCCTGAGCTCCTTTCTTCAACTCGCTTTCTTGTGAGCTGGCCGCAACACCGCAGGATTGCTTCAGGCCCTAGTGTGGTTCCGGCATGGCACGCTGAGCCTTTGGTTAATTCCTCTTCCTGGTGGGAAATGAGAGTTAAATTTGCCCGTCCAGACACCTCCAGCTAGTCTCTCATTGGTTCTCCCTATTCCTGTTCATTTTCCGCAGAAATTGCAAACTGGGTCAAACAGGAGGTTAAAGGCACTGACTCTCCAAGTGGGGAGAGTTTTAGTAAAGCGTCTGGAATGTTGCACCCGAGTACCAGGGGACAAAAACTGAGACACATTTGAACACGTTTCCCGATCACACGGTGGATCATACTCTGGGTTCCACATGCATGTTTTAGCTGAAGGAAGAATCCCTTAAACCTGGAGAGTTGAGACCCATGGAATGGGTACCATTCAATATGACTTCAAAGGTTCTGCATTGGCTCACCGAACCTCACCAATCCTATCACTGCTGCGCTTATGCCACTGTACAGACGCTTGATTCTCTTTCGGAGATATATAAATCCATAGATTTTAAGATTCTTACTAGTCAGGTATATTCTTAGACGTTTAATATGGGGTGTTGAGTCCTCTTCGTTGAGCAAGGAGTAGCTCTTGTCTATTACATATTTGGCTTATGGAACGGTATCTGTGCTAATTTCAATCTCTGGTTTTATGCAGCACCCCAACTCACCTTTCCCCTTAAGCAAGCATAAGTTGGTTTTCTATATTTGAGACCTTGTTCTGTTTTGTAATTCAGTTCCTGTGTAGCCAAGTTTACATTCCGTGTATTAGTGATATCTTATGATGTTTCTTTTTCTGTGTGACTTATCTCACTTAGAATCATCATACCTGAATCCACTCATTATGCTGCTATGGGCCTGATGACATAGATTTCATTGCTGAGTGATATTGCATTGTACGTAAGTACCACAACTTCTTTATCCATTTTTCGCTTTCTGTGATATTGAACTTGTACCGTAAACAAGGTTCTTGTAAACAGAGCCGTCCCAAACTTTGGGGTGGCTGTGTCTTTTTGATTTTAATTTCCCTAAGCTATACGACCATAAGTGGAAGTGCCCTAGGCTCTGTTGCTTTGTTTTTTAGATATTTCAGGAAACACCATACACTTCTCCAGAGTGGCTGTTGGCAATTTACATCCCGCCCATCAGCATAACAAGGCTCCCAATTCTCCATGAGCTGTCCTGCCTTTCTGGATTTTACACTTTTTTCAGATGGCCCTTTTGACTGGGGGGCAGTGAGACTTCATTGTACTGCAGATTTCCTTTGCAAGCTTGCTTGGTTGGCCAAAAAGGGCGTATGCGTTTTTTCCTGAATATATTCAGGAAAAAACGCATACGCCCTTTTTGGCCAAGTGCATCATTGTGGACGTTCTGCCTCTTTTCCTATGCTTTACATGCAATTCCAGTCTACCTCCTGAAATCGGATTCCTGCAATTCTGCCCCGCTTTCAAGTCCTCTTGGCAGCCTTACTTCAATATATTTTTGGACGATAGCTGTCATTTTTAACTCTGCAGGTTTGTGAATTACAGTGCCCCTGAGCTCCTTTCTTCAACTCACTTTCTTGTGAGCTGGCCGCAACACCGCAGGATTGCTTCAGGCCCTAGTGTGGTTCCGGCATGGCACGCTGAGCCTTTGGTTAATTCCTCTTCCTGGTGGGAAATGAGAGTTAAATTTGCCCGTCCAGACACCTCCAGCTAGTCTCTGATTGGTTCTCCCTATTCCTGTTCATTTTCCGCAGAAATCGCAAACTGGGTCAAACAGGAGGTTAAAGGCACTGACTCTCCAAGTGGGGAGAGTGTTAGTAAAGCGTCTGGAATGTTGCACCCGAGTACCAGGGGACAAAAACTGAGACACATTTGAACACGTTTCCCGATCACACGGTGGATCATACTCTGGGTTCCACATGCATGTTTTAGCTGAAGGAAGAATCCCTTAAACCTGGAGAGTTGAGACCCGTGGAATGGGTACCATTCAATATGACTTCAAAGGTTCTGCATTGGCTCACCGAACCTCACCAATCCTATCACTGCTGCGCTTATGCCACTGTACACACGCTTGATTCTCTTTCGGAGACATATAAATCCATAGATTTTAAGATTCTTACTAGTCAGGTATATTCTTAGACGTTTAATATGGGGTGTTGAGTCCTCTTCGTTGAGCAAGGAGTAGCTCTTGTCTATTACATATTTGGCTTATGGAACGGTATCTGTGCTAATTTCAATCTCTGGTTTTATGCAGCACCCCAACTCACCTTTCCCCTTAAGCAAGCATAAGTTGGTTTTCTACATTTGAGACCTTGTTCTGTTTTGTAATTCAGTTCCTGTGTAGCCAAGTTTACATTCCGTGTATTAGTGATATCTTATGATGTTTCTTTTTCTGTGTGACTTATCTCACTTAGAATCATCGTACCTGAATCCACTCATTATGCTGCTATGGGCCTGATGACATAGATTTCATTGCTGAGTGATATTGCATTGTACGTAAGTACCACAAATTCTTTATCCATTTTTCGCTTTCTGTGATATTGAACTTGTACCGTAAACGAGGTTCTTGTAAACAGAGCCGTCCCAAACTTTGGGGTGGCTGTGTCTTTTTGATTTTAATTTCCCTAAGCTATACGACCATAAGTGGAAGTGCCCTAGGCTCTGTTGCTTTGTTTTTTAGATGTTTCAGGAAACACCATACACTTCTCCAGACTGGCTGTTGGCAATTTACATCCCGCCCATCAGCATAACAAGGCTCCCAATTCTCCATGAGCTGTCCTGCCTTTCTGGATTTTACACTTTTTTCAGATGGCCCTTTTGACTGGGGGGCAGTGAGACTTCATTGTACTGCAGATTTCCTTTGCAAGCTTGCTTGGTTGGCCAAAAAGGGCGTATGCGTTTTTTCCTGAATATATTCAGGAAAAAACGCATACGCCCTTTTTGGCCAAGTGCATCATTGTGGACGTTCTGCCTCTTTTCCTATGCTTTACATGCAATTCCAGTCTACCTCCTGAAATCGGATTCCTGCAATTCTGCCCCGCTTTCGAGTCCTCTTGGCAGCCTTACTTCAGTATATTTTTGGACGATAGCTGTCATTTATAACTCTGCAGGTTTGTGAATTACAGTGCCCCTGAGCTCCTTTCTTCAACTCGCTTTCTTGTGAGCTGGCCGCAACACCGCAGGATTGCTTCAGGCCCTAGTGTGGTTCCGGTATGGCACGCTGAGCCTTTGGTTAATTCCTCTTCCTGGTGGGAAATGAGAGTTAAATTTGCCCGTCCAGACACCTCCAGCTAGTCTCTCATTGGTTCTCCCTATTCCTGTTCATTTTCCACAGAAATTGCAAACTGGGCCAAACAGGAGGTTAAAGTCACTGACTCTCCAAGTGGGGAGAGTTTTAGTAAAGCGTCTGGAATGTTGCACCCGAGTACCAGGGGACAAAAACTGAGACACATTTGAACACGTTTCCCGATCACACGGTGGATCATACTCTGGGTTCCACATGCATGTTTTAGCTGAAGGAAGAATCCCTTAAACCTGGAGAGTTGAGACCCATGGAATGGGTACCATTCAATATGACTTCAAAGGTTCTGCATTGGCTCACCGAACCTCACCAATCCTATCACTGCTGCGCTTATGCCACTGTACACACGCTTGATTCTCTTTCGGAGACATATAAATCCATAGATTTTAAGATTCTTCCTAGTCAGGTATATTCTTAGACGTTTAATATGGGGTGTTGGGTCCTCTTCGTTGAGCAAGGAGTAGCTCTTGTCTATTACATATTTGGATTATGGAACGGTATCTGTGCTAATTTCAATCTCTGGTTTTATGCAGCACCCCAACTCACCTTTCCCCTTAAGCAAGCATAAGTTGGTTTTCTACATTTGAGACCCTGTTCTGTTTTGTAATTCAGTTCCTGTGTAGCCAAGGTAACATTCCATGTAGTAGTGATATCTTATGATGTTTCTTTTTCTGTGTGACTTATTTCACTTAGAATCATCGTACCTGAATCCACTCATTATGCTGCTACGGGCCTGATGATATACATTTCATTGCTGAGTGATATTGCATTGTACGTAAGTACCACAAATTCTTTATCCATTCTTGGCTTTCTGTGATATTGAACTTGTACCGTAAACAAGGTTCTTGTAAACAGAGCCGTCCCAAACTTTATGGTGGCTGTGTCTTTTTGATTTTAATTTCCCTAAGCTATACGACCATAAGTGGAAGTGCCCTAGGCTCTGTTGCTTTGTTTTGTAGATGTTTCAGGAAACACCATACACTTCTCCAGAGAGGCTATTGGCAATTTACATCCCGCCCATCAGCATAACAAGGCTCCCAGTTCTCCATGGCCTGTCCTGCCTTTCTGGATTTTATACTTTTTTCAGATGGCCCTTTTGACTGGGCGGCAGTGAGACTTCATTGTAGTGCAGATTTCCTTTGCAAGCTTGCTTGGTTGGCCCAAAAGGGCGTATGCGTTTTTTCCTGAATATATTCAGGAAAAAACGCATACGCCCTTTTTGGCCAAGTGCATCATTGTGGACGTTCTGCCTCTTTTCCTATGCTTTACATGCAATTCCAGTCTACCTCCTGAAATCGGTTTCCTGCAATTCTGCCCCACTTTCAAGTCCTCTTGGCAGCCTTACTTCAATATATTTTTGGACGATAGCTGTCATTTATAACTCTGCAGGTTTGTGAATTACAGTGCCCCTGTACTCCTTTCTTCAACTCGCTTTCTTGTGAGCTGTCCGCAACACCGCAGCATGGCTTCAGGCCCTAGTGTGGTTCCGGCATGGCACGCTGAGCCTTTGGTTAATTCCTCTTCCTGGTGGGAAATGAGAGTTAAATTTGCCCGTCCAGACACCTCCAGCTAGTCTCTCATTGGTTCTCCCTATTTCTGTTCATTTTCCGCAGAAATTGCAAACTGGGCCAAACAGGAGGTTAAAGGCACTGACTCTCCAAGTGGGGAGAGTGTTAGTAAAGCGACTGGAATGTTGCACCCGAGTACCAGGGGACGAAAACTGAGACACATTTGAACACGTTTCCCGATCACACGGTGGATCATACTCTGGGTTCCACATGCATGTTTTAGCTGAAGGAAGAATCCCTTAAACCTGGAGAGTTGAGACCCATGGAATGGGTACCATGCAATATGACTTCAAAGGGTCTGCATTTGCTCACCGAACCTCACCAATCCTATCACTGCTGCGCTACTGCACTGTACACACGCTTGATTCTCTTTCGGAGACATATAAATCCATAGGTGTTAAGATACTTACTAGTCAGGTATATTCTTAGGCGTTTAATATGGGGTGTAGAGTCCACTTCGTTGAGCAAGGAGTAGCTCTTGTCTATTACATATTTGGCTTATGGAACGGTATCTGTGCTAATTTCAATCTCTGGTTTTATGCAGCACCCCAACTCACCTTTCCCCTTAAGCAAGCATAAGTTGGTTTTCTACATTTGAGACCCTGTTCTGTTTTGTATTTCAGTTCCTGGGTAGCCAAGTTTACATTCCGTGTAGTAGTGATATCTTATGATGTTTCTTTTTCTGTGTGACTTATTTCACTTAGAATCATCGTACCTGAATCCACTCATTATGCTGCTACGGGCCTGATGATATACATTTCATTGCTGAGTGATATTGCATTGTACGTAAGTACCACAAATTCTTTATCCATTTTTCGCTTTCTGTGATATTGAACTTGTACCGTAAACGAGGTTCTTGTAAACAGAGCCGTCCCAAACTTTGGGGTGGCTGTGTCTTTTTGATTTTAATTTCCCTAAGCTATAGGACCATAAGTGGAAGTGCCCTAGGCTCTGTTGCTTTGTTTTGTAGATGTTTCAGGAAACACCATACACTTCTCCAGAGTGGCTGTTGGCAATTTGCATCCCGCCCATCAGCATAACAAGGCTCCCAGTTCTCCATGGCCTGTCCTGCCTTTCTGGATTTTATACTTTTTTCAGATGGCCCTTTTGACCAGGTGGCAGTGAGACTTCATTGTAGTGCAGATTTCCTTTGCAAGCTTGCTTGGTTGGCCCAAAAGGGCGTATGCGTTTTTTCCTGAATATATTCAGGAAAAAACGCATACGCCCTTTTTGGCCAAGTGCATCATTGTGGACGTTCTGCCTCTTTTCCTATGATTTACATGCAATTCCAGTCTACCTCCTGAAATCGGTTTCCTGCAATTCTGCCCCGCTTTCAAGTCCTCTTGGCAGCCTTACTTCAATATATTTTTGGACGATAGCTGTCATTTATAACTCTGCAGTTTTGTGAATTACAGAGCCTCTGAGCTCCTTTCTTCAACTTGCTTTCTTGTGAGCTGGCTGCAAGACCGCAGCATTGCTTCAGGCCCTAGTGTGGTTCCGGCATGGCACGCTGAGCCTTTGGTTAATTCCTCTTCCTGGTGGGAAATGAGAGTTAAATTTGTCCGTCCAGACACCTCCAGCTAGTCTCTCATTGGTTCTCCCTATTCCTGTTCATTTTCCGCAGAAATTGCAAACTGGGCCAAACAGGAGGTTAAAGGCACTGACTCTCCAAGTGGGGAGAGTGTTAGTAAAGCGTCTGGAATGTTGCACCCGAGTACCAGGGGACGAAACCTGAGACACATTTGAACACTTTTCCCAATCACACGGTGGATCATACTCTGGGTTCCACATGCATGTTTTAGCTGAAGGAAGAATCCCTTAAACCTGGAGAGTTGAGACCCATGGAATGGGTACCATGCAATATGACTTCAAAGGTTCTGCATTGGCTCACCGAACCTCACCAATCCTATCACTGCTGTGCTTTTGCCACTGTACACACGCTTGATTCTCTTTCAGAGACATATAAATCCATAGATTTTAAGATTCTTACTAGTCAGGTATATTCTTAGACGTTTAATATGGGGTGTTGAGTCCTCTTCGTTTAGCAAAGACTATCTCTTGTCTATTACATATTTGGCTTATGGAACGGTATCTGTGCTAATTTCAATCTCTGGTTTTATGCAGCACCCCAACTCACCTTTCCCCTTAAGCAAGCATAAGTTGGTTTTCTACATTTGAGACCCTGTTCTGTTTTGTAATTCAGTTCCTGTGTAGCCAAGTTTACATTCCGTGTAGTAGTGATATCTTATGATGTTTCTTTTTCTGTGTGACTTATTTCACTTAGAATCATCGTACCTGAATCCACTCATTATGCTGCTACGGGCCTGATGATATACATTTCATTGCTGAGTGATATTGCATTGTACATAAGTACCACAACTTCTTTATCCATTTTTCACTTTCTGTGATATTGAACTTGTACCGTAAACGAGGTTCTTGTAAACAGAGCCGTCCCAAACTTTGGGGTGGCTGTGTCTTTTTGATTTTAATTTCCCTAAGCTATAGGACCATAAGTAGAAGTGCCATAGGCTCTGTTCCTTTGTTTTTTAGATGTTTCAGGAAACACCATACACTTCTCCAGAGTGGCTCTTGGCAATTTGCATCCCGCCCATCAGCATAACAAGGCTCCCAGTTCTCCATGGCCTGTCCTGCCTTTCTGAATTTTATACATTTTTCAGATGGCCCTTTTGACTGGGGAGCAGTGAGACTTCATTGTAGTGCAGATTTCCTTTGCAAGCTTGCCTGGTTGGCCAAAAAGGGCGTATGCGTTTTTTCCTGAATATATTCAGGAAAAAACGCATACGCCCTTTTTGGCCAAGTGCATCATTGTGGACGTTCTGCCTCTTTTCCTATGCTTTACATGCAATTCCAGTCTACCTCCTGAAATCGGATTCCTGCAATTCTGCCCCGCTTTCAAGTCCTCTTGGCAGCCTTACTTCAATATATTTTTGGACGATAGCTGTCATTTTTAACTCTGCAGGTTTGTGAATTACAGTGCCCCTGAGCTCCTTTCTTCAACTCACTTTCTTGTGAGCTGGCCGCAACACCGCAGGATTGCTTCAGGCCCTAGTGTGGTTCCGGCATGGCACGCTGAGCCTTTGGTTAATTCCTCTTCCTGGTGGGAAATGAGAGTTAAATTTGCCCGTCCAGACACCTCCAGCTAGTCTCTGATTGGTTCTCCCTATTCCTGTTCATTTTCCGCAGAAATCGCAAACTGGGTCAAACAGGAGGTTAAAGGCACTGACTCTCCAAGTGGGGAGAGTGTTAGTAAAGCGTCTGGAATGTTGCACCCGAGTACCAGGGGACAAAAACTGAGACACATTTGAACACGTTTCCCGATCACACGGTGGATCATACTCTGGGTTCCACATGCATGTTTTAGCTGAAGGAAGAATCCCTTAAACCTGGAGAGTTGTGACCCGTGGAATGGGTACCATTCAATATGACTTCAAAGGTTCTGCATTGGCTCACCGAACCTCACCAATCCTATCACTGCTGCGCTTATGCCACTGTACACACGCTTGATTCTCTTTCGGAGACATATAAATCCATAGATTTTAAGATTCTTACTAGTCAGGTATATTCTTAGACGTTTAATATGGGGTGTTGAGTCCTCTTCGTTGAGCAAGGAGTAGCTCTTGTCTATTACATATTTGGCTTATGGAACGGTATCTGTGCTAATTTCAATCTCTGGTTTTATGCAGCACCCCAACTCACCTTTCCCCTTAAGCAAGCATAAGTTGGTTTTCTACATTTGAGACCTTGTTCTGTTTTGTAATTCAGTTCCTGTGTAGCCAAGTTTACATTCCGTGTATTAGTGATATCTTATGATGTTTCTTTTTCTGTGTGACTTATCTCACTTAGAATCATCGTACCTGAATCCACTCATTATGCTGCTATGGGCCTGATGACATAGATTTCATTGCTGAGTGATATTGCATTGTACGTAAGTACCACAAATTCTTTATCCATTTTTCGCTTTCTGTGATATTGAACTTGTACCGTAAACGAGGTTCTTGTAAACAGAGCCGTCCCAAACTTTGGGGTGGCTGTGTCTTTTTGATTTTAATTTCCCTAAGCTATACGACCATAAGTGGAAGTGCCCTAGGCTCTGTTGCTTTGTTTTTTAGATGTTTCAGGAAACACCATACACTTCTCCAGACTGGCTGTTGGCAATTTACATCCCGCCCATCAGCATAACAAGGCTCCCAATTCTCCATGAGCTGTCCTGCCTTTCTGGATTTTACACTTTTTTCAGATGGCCCTTTTGACTGGGGGGCAGTGAGACTTCATTGTACTGCAGATTTCCTTTGCAAGCTTGCTTGGTTGGCCAAAAAGGGCGTATGCGTTTTTTCCTGAATATATTCAGGAAAAAACGCATACGCCCTTTTTGGCCAAGTGCATCATTGTGGACGTTCTGCCTCTTTTCCTATGCTTTACATGCAATTCCAGTCTACCTCCTGAAATCGGATTCCTGCAATTCTGCCCCGCTTTCGAGTCCTCTTGGCAGCCTTACTTCAATATATTTTTGGACGATAGCTGTCATTTATAACTCTGCAGGTTTGTGAATTACAGTGCCCCTGAGCTCCTTTCTTCAACTCGCTTTCTTGTGAGCTGGCCGCAACACCGCAGGATTGCTTCAGGCCCTAGTGTGGTTCCGGTATGGCACGCTGAGCCTTTGGTTAATTCCTCTTCCTGGTGGGAAATGAGAGTTAAATTTGCCCGTCCAGACACCTCCAGCTAGTCTCTCATTGGTTCTCCCTATTCCTGTTCATTTTCCACAGAAATTGCAAACTGGGCCAAACAGGAGGTTAAAGGCACTGACTCTCCAAGTGGGGAGAGTTTTAGTAAAGCGTCTGGAATGTTGCACCCGAGTACCAGGGGACAAAAACTGAGACACATTTGAACACGTTTCCCGATCACACGGTGGATCATACTCTGGGTTCCACATGCATGTTTTAGCTGAAGGAAGAATCCCTTAAACCTGGAGAGTTGAGACCCATGGAATGGGTACCATTCAATATGACTTCAAAGGTTCTGCATTGGCTCACCGAACCTCACCAATCCTATCACTGCTGCGCTTATGCCACTGTACACACGCTTGATTCTCTTTCGGAGACATATAAATCCATAGATTTTAAGATTCTTCCTAGTCAGGTATATTCTTAGACGTTTAATATGGGGTGTTGGGTCCTCTTCGTTGAGCAAGGAGTAGCTCTTGTCTATTACATATTTGGCTTATGGAACGGTATCTGTGCTAATTTCAATCTCTGGTTTTATGCAGTACCGCAACTCACCTTTCCCCTTAAGCAAGCATAAGTTGGTTTTCTACATTTGAGACCCTGTTCTGTTTTGTAATTCATTTCCTGGGTAGCCAAGTTTACATTCCATGTAGTAGTGATATCTTATGATGTTTCTTTTTCTGTGTGACTTATTTCACTTAGAATCATCGTACCTGAATCCACTCATTATGCTGCTATGGGCCTGATGATATACATTTCATTGCTGAGTGATATTGCATTGTACGTAAGTACCACAACTTCTTTATCCATTTTTCACTTTCTGTGATATTGAACTTGTACCGTAAACGAGGTTCTTGTAAACAGAGCCGTCCCAAACTTTGGGGTGGCTGTGTCTTACTGATTTTAATTTCCCTAAGCTATAGGACCATAAGTGGAAGTGCCATAGGCTCTGTTCCTTTGTTTTTTAGATGTTTCAGGAAACACCATACACTTCTCCAGAGTGGCTGTTGGCAATTTACATCCCGCCCATCAGCATAACAAGGCTCCCAGTTCTCCATGGCCTGTCCTGCCTTTCTGGATTTTACACTTTTTTCAGATGGCCCTTTTGACCGGGGGGCAGTGAGACTTCATTGTAGTGCAGATTTCCTTTGCAAGCTTGCTTGGTTGGCCAAAAAGGGCGTATGGGTTTTTCCCTGAATATATTCAGGGAAAAACGCATACGCCCTTTTTGGCCAAGTGCATCATTGTGGACGTTCTGCCTCTTTCCCTATGCTTTACATGCAATTCCAGTCTACCTCCTGAAATCGGTTTCCTGCAATTCTGCCCCGCTTTCAAGTCCTCTTGGCAGCCTTACTTCAATATATTTTTGGACGATAGCTGTCATTTATAACTCTGCAGGTTTGTGAATTACAGTGCCCCTGAGCTCCTTTCTTCAACTCGCTTTCTTGTGAGCTGGCCGCAACACCGCAGCATTGCTTCAGTCCCTAGTGTGGTTCCGGCATGGCACGCTGAGCCTTTGGTTAATTCCTCTTCCTGGTGGGAAATGAGAGTTAAATTTGCCCGTACAGGCACCTCCAGCTAGTCTCTCATTGGTTCTCCCTATTCCTGTTCATTTTCCGCAGAAATGGCAAAATGGGCCATACAGGAGGTTAAAGGCACTGACTCTCCAAGTGGGGAGAGTGTTAGTAAAGCTACTGGAATGTTGCACCCGAGTACCAGGGGACGAAACCTGAGACACATTTGAACACGTTTCCCGATCACACGGTGGATCATACTCTGGGTTCCACATGCATGTTTTAGCTGAAGGAAGAATCCCTTAAACCTGGAGAGTTGAGACCCATGGAATGGGTACCATGCAATATGACTTCAAAGGGTCTGCATTGGTTCACAGAACCTCACCAATCCTATCACTGCTACGTTTATGCCGCTGTACACATGCTTGATTCTCTTTCGGAGACATAGAAATCCATAGGTTTTAAGATTCTTACTAGTCAGGTATATTCTTAGGCGTTTAATATGGGGTGTAGAGTCCACTTCGTTGAGCAAGGAGTAGCTCTTGTCTATTACATATTTGGCTTATGGAACGGTATCTGTGCTAATTTCAATCTCTGGTTTTATGCAGCACCCCAACTCACCTTTCCCCTTAAGCAAGCATAAGTTGGTTTTCTACATTTGAGACCCTGTTCTGTTTTGTAATTCAGTTCCTTTGTAGCTAAGTTTACATTCCGTGTAGTAGTGATATCTTATGATGTTTCTTTTTCTGTGTGATTTTTTTCACTTAGAATCATGGTACCTTAATCTACTCATTATGGTGCTACGGGCCTGATGACATAGATTTCATTGCTGAGTGATATTGCATTGTACATAAGTACCACAACTTCTTTATCCATTTTTCGCTTTCTGCAATATTGAACTTGTACCATAAACGAGGTTCTTGTAAACAGAGCCGTCCCAAACTTTGGGGTGGCTGTGTCTTTTTGATTTTAATTTCCCTAAGCTATAGGACCATAAGTGGAAGTGCCCTAGGCTCTGTTGCTTTGTTTTTTAGATGTTTCAGGAAACACCATACACTTCTCCAGAGTGGCTGTTGGCAATTTACATCCCGCCCATCAGCATAACAAGGCTCCCAGTTCTCCATGGCCTGTCCTGCCTTTCTGGATTTTACACTTTTTTCAGATGCTCCTTTCGACAGGGAGGAAGTGAGACTTCATTGTAGTGCAGATTTCCTTTGCAAGCTTGCTTGGTTGGCCAAAAAGGGCGTATGCGTTTTTTCCTGAATATATTCAGGAAAAAACGCATACGCCCTTTTTGGCCAAGTGAATCATTGTCGACGTTCTGAGTGTTTTCATATGTTTTCAATGCAATTCCAGTCTACCTCCTGAAATCGGATTCCTGCAATTCTGCCCCGCTTTCGAGTCCTCTTGGCAGCCTTACTTCAATATATTTTTGGACGATAGCTGTCATTTATAACTCTGCAGGTTTGTGAATTACAGTGCCTCTGAGCTCCTTTCTTCAACTCGCTTTCTTGTGAGCTGGCTGCAACACCGTAGCATTGCTTCAGGCCCTAGTGTGGTTCTGGCATGGCACGCTGAGCCTTTGGTTAATTCCTCTTCCTGGTGGGAAATGAGAGTTAAATTTGCCCTTCCAGACACCTCCAGCTAGTCTCTCATTGGTTCTCCCTATTCCTGTTCATTTTCCGCAGAAATGGCAAACTGGGCCAAACAGGAGGTTAAAGGCACTGACTCTCCAAGTGGGGAGAGGGTTAGTAAAGCGTCTGGAATGTTGCACCCGAGTACCAGGGGACCAAACCTGAGACACATTTGAACACGTTTCCCGATCACATGGTGGATCATACTCTGGGTTCCACATGCATCTTTTAGCTGAAGGAAGAATCCCTTAAACCTGGAGAGTTGAGACCCATGGAATGGGTACCATGCAATATGACTTCAAAGGTTCTGCATTGGCTCACCGAACCTCACCAATCCTTTCACTGCTGCGCTTTTGCCAATGTACACACGCTTGATTCTCTTTCGGAGACATATAAATCCATAGATTTTAAGATTCTTACTAGTCAGGTATATTCTTAGACGTTTAATATGGGGTGTTGAGTCCTCTTCGTTGAGCAAAGACTAGCTCTTGTCTATTACATATTTGGCTTATGGAACGGTATCTGTGCTAATTTCAATCTCTGGTTTTATGCAGCACCCCAACTCACCTTTCCCCTTAAGCAAGCATAAGTTGGTTTTCTACATTTGAGACCCTGTTTTGTTTTGTAATTCAGTTCCTGTGTAGCCAAGTTTACATTCCGTATAGTAGTGATATCTTATGATGTTTCTTTTTCTGTGTGACTTATTTCACTTAGAATCATCGTACCTGAATCCACTCATTATGCTGCTACGGGCCTGATGATATACATTTCATTGCTGAGTGATATTGCATTGTACGTAAGTACCACAAATTCTTTATCCATTTTTCGCTTTCTGTGATATTGAACTTGTACCGTAAACGAGGTTCTTGTAAACAGAGCCGTCCCAAACTTTGGGGTGGCTGTGTCTTTTTGATTTTAATTTCCCTAAGCTATAGGACCATAAGTGGAAGTGCCCTAGGCTCTGTTGCTTTGTTTTGTAGATGTTTCAGGAAACACCATACACTTCTCCAGAGTGGCTGTTGGCAATTTGCATCCCGCCCATCAGCATAACAAGGCTCCCAGTTCTCCATGGCCTGTCCTGCCTTTCTGGATGTTATACTTTTTTCAGATGGCCCTTTTAACCGGGGGGCAGTGAGACTTCATTGTAGTGCAGATTTCCTTTGCAAGCTTGCTTGGTTGGCCAAAAAGGGCGTATGCGTTTTTTCCTGAATATATTCAGGAAAAAACGCATACGCCCTTTTTGGCCAAGTGCATCATTGTGGACGTTCTGCCTCTTTTCCTATGCTTTACATGCAATTCCTGTCTACCTCGTGAAATCGGTTTTCTGCAATTCTGCCCCGCTTTCAAGTCCTCTTGGCAGCCTTACTTCAATATATTTTTGGACGATAGCTGTCATTTATAACTCTGCAGGTTTGTGAATTACAGAGCCTCTGAGCTCCTTTCTTCAACTTGCTTTCTTGTGAGCTGGCTGCAAGACCGCAGCATTGCTTCAGGCCCTAGTGTGGTTCCGGCATGGCACGCTGAGCCTTTGGTTAATTCCTCTTCCTGGTGGGAAATGAGAGTTAAATTTGTCCGTCCAGACACCTCCAGCTAGTCTCTCATTGGTTCTCCCTATTCCTGTTCATTTTCCGCAGAAATTGCAAACTGGGCCAAACAGGAGGTTAAAGGCACTGACTCTCCAAGTGGGGAGAGTGTTAGTAAAGCGTCTGGAATGTTGCACCCGAGTACCAGGGGACGAAACCTGAGACACATTTGAACACTTTTCCCAATCACACGGTGGATCATACTCTGGGTTCCACATGCATGTTTTAGCTGAAGGAAGAATCCCTTAAACCTGGAGAGGTGAGACCCATGGAATGGGTACCATGCAATATGACTTCAAAGGTTCTGCATTGGCTCACCGAACCTCACCAATCCTATCACTGCTGTGCTTTTGCCACTGTACACACGCTTGATTCTCTTTCGGAGACATATAAATCCATAGATTTTAAGATTCTTACTAGTCAGGTATATTCTTAGACGTTTAATATGGGGTGTTGGGTCCTCTTCGTTTAGCAAAGACTAGCTCTTGTCTATTACATATTTGGCTTATGGAACGGTATCTGTGCTAATTTCAATCTCTGGTTTTATGCAGCACCCCAACTCACCTTTCCCCTTAAGCAAGCATAAGTTAATTTTCTATATTTGAGACCCTGTTCTGTTTTGTAATTCAGTTCCTGTGTAGCCAAGTTTACATTCCGTGTAGTAGTGATATCTTATGATGTTTCTTTTTCTGTGTGACTTATTTCACTTAGAATCATCGTACCTGAATCTACTCATTATGCTCTTACGGGCCTGATGACATAGATTTCATTGCTGAGGTATATTGCGTTGTACGTAAGTACCACAAATTCTTTATCCATTTTTCGCTTTCTGTGATATTGAACTTGTACCGTAAACGAGGTTCTTGTAAACAGAGCCGTCCCAAAATTTGGGGTGGCTGTGTCTTTTTGATTTTAATTTCCCTAAGCTATAAGACCATAAGTGGAAGTGCCCTAGGCTCTGTTGCTTTGTTTTTTAGATGTTTCAGGAAACACCATACACTTCTCCAGAGTGGCTGTTGGCAATTTACATCCCGCCCATCAGCATAACAAGGCTCCCAGTTCTCCATGGCCTGTCCTGCCTTTCTGGATTTTATACATTTTTCAGATGGCCCTTTTGACTGGGGAGCAGTGAGACTTCATTGTAGTGCAGATTTCCTTTGCAAGCTTGCTTGGTTGGCCAAAAATGGCATATGCTTTTTTTCCTGAATATATTCAGGAAAAAACGCATACGCCCTTTTTGGCCAAGTGCATCATTGTGGACGTTCTGCCTCTTTTCCTATGGTTTACATGCAATTCCAGTCTACCTCCTGAAATCGGATTCCTGCAATTCTGCCCCGCTTTCAAGTCCTCTTGGCAGCCTTACTTCAATATATTTTTGGACGATAGCTGTCATTTTTAACTCTGCAGGTTTGTGAATTACAGTGCCCCTGAGCTACTTTCTTCAACTCGCTTTCTTGTGAGCTGGCCACAACACCGCAGCCTTGCTTCAGGCCCTAGTGTGGTTCTGGCATGGCACGCTGAGCCTTTGGTTAATTCCTCTTCCTGGTGGGAAATGAGAGTTAAATTTGCCCGTCCAGACACCTCCAGCTAGTCTCTCATTGGTTCTCCCTATTCCTGTTCATTTTCCGCAGAAATTGCAAACTGGGCCAAACAGGAGGTTAAAGGCACTGACTCTCCAAGTGGGGAGAGGGTTAGTAAAGCGTCTGGAATGTTGCACCCGAGTACCAGGGGACCAAACCTGAGACACATTTGAACACGTTTCCCGATCACACGGTGGATCATACTCTGGGTTCCACATGCATGTTTTAGCTGAAGGAAGAATCCCTTAAACCTGGAGAGTTGAGACCCATGGAATGGCTGGCATGCAATATGACTTCAAAGGGTCTGCATTGGCTCATCAAACCTCACCAATCCTATCACTGCTGCGTTTATGCTGCTGTACACATGCTTGATTCTCTTTTGGAGACATATAAATCCATAGGTTTTAAGATTCTTACTAGTCAGGTATATTCTTAGGCGTTTAATATGGGGTGTAGAGCCCACTTCGTTGAGCAAGGAGTAGCTCTTGTCTATTACATATTTGGCTTATGGAACGGTATCTGTGCTAATTTCAATCTCTGGTTTTATGCAGTACCCCAACTCACCTTTCCCCTTAAGCAAGCATAAGTTGGTTTTCTACATTTGAGACCCTGTTCTGTTTTGTAATTCAGTTTCTGTGTAGGCAAGTTTACATTCCTTGTAGTAGTGATATCTTATGATGTTTCTTTTTCTGTGTGACTTATTTCACTTAGAATCATCGTACCTGAATCCACTCATTATGCTGCTACGGGCCTGATGATATAGATTTCATTGCTGAGTGATATTGCATTGTACGTAAGTACCACAAATTCTTTATCCATTTTTCACTTTCTGTGTTATTGAACTTGTACCGTAAACGAGGATCTTGTAAACAGAGCCGTCCCAAACTTTGGGGTGGCTGTGTCTTTTTGATTTTAATTTCCCTAAACTATACCACCATAAGTGGAAGTGCCCTAGGCTCTGTTGCTTTGTTTTGTAGATGTTTCAGGAAACACCATACACTTCTCCAGAGTGGCTGTTGGCAATTTACATCCCGCCCATCAGCATAACAAGGCTCCCAGTTCTCCATGGCCTGTCCTGCCTTTCTGGATTTTATACGTTCTTCAGATGGCCCTTTTAACCGGGGGGCAGTGAGACTTCATTGTAGTGCAGATTTCCTTTGCAAGCTTGCTTGGTTGGCCCAAAAGGGCGTATGCGTTTTTTCCTGAATATATTCAGGAAAAAACGCATACGCCCTTTTTGGCCAAGTGCATCATTGTGGACGTTCTGCCTCTTTTCCTATGCTTTACATGCAATTCCAGTCTACCTCCTGAAATCGGTTTTCTGCAATTCTGCCCCGCTTTCAAGTCCTCTTGGCAGCCTTACTTCAATATATTTTTGGACGATAGCTGTCATTTATAACTCTGCAGGTTTGTGAATTACAGAGCCTCTGAGCTCCTTTCTTCAACTTGCTTTCTTGTGAGCTGGCTGCAAGACCGCAGCATTGCTTCAGGCCCTAGTGTGGTTCCGGCATGGCACGCTGAGCCTTTGGTTAATTCCTCTTCCTGGTGGGAAATGAGAGTTAAATTTGCCAGTACAGGCACCTCCAGCTAGTCTCTCATTGGTTCTCCCTATTCCTGTTCATTTTCCGCAGAAATGGCAAACTGGGCCATACAGGAGGTTAAAGGCACTGACTCTCCAAGTGGGGAGAGTGTTAGTAAACCTACTGGAATGTTGCACCCGAGTACCAGGGGACGAAACCTGAGACACATTTGAACACGTTTCCCGATCACACGGTGGATCATACTCTGGGTTCCACATGCATGTTTTAGCTGAAGGAAGAATCCCTTAAACCTGGAGAGTTGAGACCCATGGAATGGGTACCATGCAATATGTCTTCAAAGGGTCTGCATTGGCTCACAGAACCTCACCAATCCTATCACTGCTACGTTTATGCCGCTGTACACACGCCTTATTCTCTTTCGGAGACATAGAAATCCATAGGTTTTAAGATTCTTACTAGTCAGGTATATTCATAGGCGTTTAATATGGGGTGTAGAGTCCACTTCGTTGAGCAAGGAGTAGCTCTTGTCTATTACATATTTGGCTTATGGAACGGTATCTGTGCTAATTTCAATCTCTGGTTTTATGCAGAACCCCAACTCACCTTTCCCCTTAAGCAAGCATAAGTTGGTTTTCTACATTTGAGACCCTGTTCTGTTTTGTAATTCAGTTCCTTTGTAGCTAAGTTTACATTCCGTGTAGTAGTGATATCTTATGATGTTTCTTTTTCTGTGTGATTTTTTTCACTTAGAATCATGGTACCTGAAGCTACTCATTATGCTGCTACGGGCCTGATGACATAGATTTCATTGCTGAGTGATATTGCATTGTACATAAGTACCACAACTTCTTTATCCATTTTTCGCTTTCTGCAATATTGAACTTGTACCATAAACGAGGTTCTTGTAAACAGAGCCGTCCCAAACTTTGGGGTGGCTGTGTCTTTTTGATTTTAATTTCCCTAAGCTATAGGACCATAAGTGGAAGTGCCCTAGGCTCTGTTGCTTTGTTTTTTAGATGTTTCAGGAAACACCATACACTTCTCCAGAGTGGCTGTTGGCAATTTACATCCCGCCCATCAGCATAACAAGGCTCCCAGTTCTCCATGGCCTGTCCTGCCTTTCTGGATTTTACACTTTTTTCAGATGCTCCTTTTGACAGGGAGGAAGTGAGACTTCATTGTAGTGCAGATTTCCTTTGCAAGCTTGCTTGGTTGGCCAAAAAGGGCGTATGCGTTTTTTCCTGAATATATTCAGGAAAAAACGCATACGCCCTTTTTGGCCAAGTGCATCATTGTCGACGTTCTGAGTGTTTTCATATGTTTTCAATGCAATTCCAGTCTACCTCCTGAAATCGGTTTCCTGCAATTCTGCCTTGCTGTCAGTGCCTCTTCATAGCCTTACCTCAATATACTTTTTGAAAATTGTTGGCCTTTTTAACTCTGCAGGTTTTTGAATTGCCGTGGCCCTTAGCTGCATTTTTCAGCTCTTATTTTTGTGATCTTGCCTCATATCCACAGGATTTCTTCAGGCCCTATTCTTCTTCTGGGTCGCCTTGCTCTGCCTTTGGTTAATTCTTCTTCCTGATGTGAATTAGAGTGACATGTTCCCATTGAAACCGCTACAGCTATTTTCTCACTGGTTCCCCCTATTCCCATTCATCCTCCGCACTAACTGCAGACTGTGCGATACCGGAACGTAAAGGCATTGACTCTCCATGTGGAGATGTTGTTAGTAAAGTGGCTGGAATGTTGATCCGGAGCCCCAGGAGAGGAAAATGAGGTGCGTTTTAGAAACCTTTCCCGATCATATGGTATACCATCCGCTGGATTTCCCATGCATGGTTTAGCTGTAGGAAGATTCCCTTCAACCTGGAGTGTTGGGACCCTTGGAATGAGTAGCATGAAGTATTGCATTAAACTTTCGGCAGTTGCTCACCAAAGCTCACCAATCCTCTCAGCCCCAAGTGTCCAGCCTTATGTCTTATCCAGCTGTGGGTTTATATGTGGTCATTCCAGGTTGCATCACAGCCCCTGAGCGAATTTTGTAAGAATTTTTCTCTCTTTCATTGTTTCTGCGTTTTGGTTTTAAAATTTATTTCTATAATGGGGTTTAGCTCATTTTCACTGCTGTGTTTGGCCGCTCTGCACACACTTGATTCCCCTATGGAGATATATCAATACATGGGTTTTAAGATTCTTATTACTCAGATATATTTCTCTGCGGTGTATAGGGTGTGTTGAGGCCAGTTCATTGAGCAAGGTGTAGATCTTGTCTAATACCTATTTGGTTTATTGAACGGTATCTATGCTAATTTCAAACTCTGGTTTTATGCATCACCCCACCTCTCCTTTCCCCTTAAGCTGACATAAGTGTGTTTTCTAAATGTGAGACACTGTTCTGTTTTGTAATTCATTTTTTGTGCAGCCATATTTATCCTCCCTCTATAAGTGATATCTTATGATATGTTTCTTTTTCTGTTTGACTTATTTCAAGTAGTATTATCGGACCTAAATCCACTCTTTATCCTTCTACTAGCCTTATTACATTGATTTCATGGTGAAGAGATATTCCATTGTACATAAGTACCACATTTTCTTTATCCATTGTTCTCTTTCCTGGGATATTTAAGGTGTACTGAAGTTGAGGTTCTTGTAAACAGAGTAGCCCTAAACTGTGGTGTGCTTGTGTCTTGTTGATTTTTAGACTTCCCTAGATATACTTCCGTGATTGGAAGTGCCCTATGCTCTGTAGCTCTGTTTTTTAGATGATTTAGGAACCACCATACACTTCTCCAGAGTGGCTCTCGGCAGTTCACACACTGTCCATCAGCGTATAAAGGCTCCCTGTTCTCCATGGCCTGTCCTGCATTTCTGGTTTTTACAATTTTTTCGGATGGCCCTTTTGACCGGTGGGAAATGAGACTTCTTTGTTGTGCACATTTGCATTGCTTGCTTGCTTGGTTGCCCATAAAGTGCGTATGCGTTTTTTCCTGGATATATTCAGGAAAAAACGCATACTCCCTTTTGGGCCAACTGCATCATTGTCGAAATTCTGCCGCTTTTCATGTGCTTTAAAGACGAGTCCAATCTATCTCTTGAAATCTGTTTCTTGCAATTCTGTCTTGCATTCAGATCCTCTTCTTTGCCTTACCTCAACATATTTTGGGACGTTAGTTTTCATTTATAACTCTGCAGGTTTGTGAATTGCAGTGACCCTGAGCTCCATTTTTTAAGTTGCTCTTTTGTGAGCTGGCCTCAAAGCCGCAGGATTGCTTCAGGCCCTATTTTGGCTCCGGCGAGGCGGGCTGAGCCTTTTTTTAATTCTTATTCTTAATGGGAAATTAGAGTGACATGTGCCCGTCCAAACCCCTACAACTATTCTCTCATTGGTTCCCCCTCTTCCCGTTCATCCTCCTCACAATTTGCAAAATGTGTGAAACAGAAGTTTAAATGTGCTGATTCTCTAAGTGGGGAGATTCTAAGTAACGTGGCTGGAATGATGAACAGGAGCACCAGGAGAGGATAAATGAGGTGCATTTTAGACACATCTCCCGATCACATGGTGTACAGTCCTCTGGGTTTTCCATGCATGTTTTCGCTGTAGGAAGATCCCTTGAACCTGCAGATTTGGGACCCATTGAATGGGTACCAGGTAGTATTACTTTAAAGGGTGTGCATTTCCTCACCCAACCTCATATTTCTCTTAGCGTAAACAGTTTCCAGCCTTATGTCTCATCCTGCTGTGGGTCTAGATGTGTTCAATCCATGTTGCATCACCGTCCCTGAGGAAAAGTTGTAAGAGGTTTTCTCTGTCTCTTTGTCGTTTATTTTTTTCAATTTATTACTATATTGGTTACAGCTGATTTTCAAAGCTCTGTTTCTTGCTGCTGTACATCCACTTGATTCACATACAGAGAGACATCAATAAATTCTTTTTCAGATTCTTACCAGTCATATATATTCTTTTCCAGTGACTTGAGTGTGCTGAGTGCAGTTCTTTTAGCTACCGTGTAGGCCTTGTTGATTATCAGTTTGGTATTTGGAATGGTATCTTTGCTAATTTCAACCTCCTGGATGATGCCTCACCCCTCCCCACCTTTCCCGTTTAGCAGCCTTACGCGTGTTGTCTACATATTTGACTATGTTTTTGTTTTGTAATTTATTTCATGTGTAGCCATTTTGGATTCCACCTTTAAGTGATATCTTATGATATGTGTCTTTTTCTTTTTGAATTATGTCACTTAGAATGATCATACGTAACTCCTCCGGAGTTGTTACAACTGGCCATATTTCATTGACTTCCAGGCTGAGTAATATTCCACTCTACATAAGTACCACATCTCTATCCATTTTTTCCCTCCAGAGACATTTAAGTTATATCCTAGTCGAGAATCTTTTAAACAGAGAGGCAGTAAACATTGGGGTGCCTGTGTCCTCTCGATTTTTGTTTTTCCCAAGACATACGCCCATGAGTGCAAGTGCCCTATGCTCTGTAGCTCATTTTTTAGATGCTTTAGTAAACACAATACACTTCTCCAGAATGGCCATTGGCAATATACATTTCCACTATAAGCCTCACAGGGCTCCCTCTTCTCCTTGCCCTGTCCTGCATTTCTGGTGTTTACACTTTATGAGGATGGCTCTTCTGACTGATGCGAAGTGATATCTTTTGTAGTATTGATTTCCAGTGCCCACCTGTTTGGTTGGCTAAAAAAGTGTATGCCCTTTTCTTGAATATATACAGAAAAAAACGCATACAGCCTTTTTGGCCAACTGCAATGTTGGCAATGTTCAGCCCCTTTTCTTGTGCTTAATGGCGAGTCCTTTCTACCTCCTCAAATCCCTTTCCTGCCATTCTCCCTTGCTTACCAATCCTTTTCTCTGACTTTCCTCAAGACATTTTTCAGTGATAGATATTTTCAACTCTGCAGTTTCGTGAATTTTACTGCCCCTGAGTTCCATTGTTCAACTTGTGTTTATGGGAACTGGCCACAAAGCAGTGGGATTTCCTCAAGCCCTATACTGTTTCCATGGGCAACCCTAGCCTTTGGTCAATTCGTCTTCCTGATTGGAAATTAGAGTGACATGTGCCTGTCTGAACACCTAGGACTTGTCTCTCATTGTTCCTCATCCTTCCGCTTCATCCTCTGGACAAATTCCAAACTGTATGCAACAGGATGTTGACAGTGCTGACATCTCCAAGTGGGGAGACTGTTAGTAAAGACGCTGGAGGGGTGAACCCGAGCACCAGGAGATGAGGAGATGAGATGCCTTTTCCAAACTCTTCCTGATCAGACGGTATACCATCCTCTGTGTGTGACAGACATGTTTTAGCAGTAGGAAGAGTCCCATTCATGTAAGGAGAACACCAGGGCTTTTTCAAAATCAGTGTCTCTCCGAAACCCAAACTGGGGAATTTTTTAAGCTACAGCTACACATATGTTCATTAAGGGCCTTGGGAAGTAGGCAGAGTCCAAACTTTAGATGATTGAAGTCTTCAGGGTCAGAAGCACTCACCACTGGCTTCCCTTAGGTTACACTTTAACTGTCATTGATAGATGATGTCAATAAAAATATCTATTCTTTTTCCGATTATTTCCCCTTATAGGTTATTGCAAAATATTGAGTGTAGTTCCCTGTGCTATACAGTGGTTCCTTGTTGATGATCTATTTTATACATAGCAGTGTGTATGTGTTAATTCCAAACTGTTAATTTATCCCTCCTCCCACCTTTCCCCTTTGGTAATAATAAATTATAAGATTTTATACTTCTCAGAAATGGGGGAGCTGAAAGAGAGGTATCATTTTCAATGGAAAAGCATTTAAAACAAGATTGAAGCTTTAACCAAGATTATTAGATGTACATCCTTGGAAAGAAATCACTTCATTTCTCTAATATTGACCTGACAAATAAGACAAACCTTTTCACTGAACTTGCTTATAATAAAGTGATGGAAATATCAAATGGAAGTGTTAGAAACATCTTATTTTACCCGAGCCTTATAAACTGTTCTATGTTAACTACAGTTTGGCTCACACATCTGTTCATTGAAGTTACAATAGTCTCAATTTCTGTTACTGATCCTCCAGAGTGGACCCCAACAAGTGTCCCCCTGCCCAGTGTCATTGGGGCCAACAGATCGAGACTGAGTTTGGTTCACAAGCAAAGGAAACTTTATATTTTGATCAGAGAATGGAGAGGTGAGAGCATGCACTACCCCGTGGGCTGTGGGCTGGGCTGCTGTGTAGAGATCCTGTCAGAGTCAGTGGGAGGGAGGGGGCGGAGCACTCAAGGGCCGGGTTGGCTGCAGCTCAGGCTCTATATCTTAGAGTCTGCACTGGGCCCCAGGAGCTGAGGTGTCGACCCAGCCATTCTGCACTAGGAAATCTGGTCTGAAGTGCCGGGTGTGGAACCTCTGCATGCGGGACCCTAGGAGCACGTGAAATTAGACAAAGCACAAAGGATAAAAAAGGTCAGACTTGACTTTATTGCCCAGATTCTATTTTTATCTCCCAGGGATTTTTAATGGGCTTTGCTGGGGACAAACCCCTCCTCTGCCTTTTGTCCCGTTCCTCATTCTTGGAGTGCTGAGGGTGCAGACCCTTCTTCTGTAACTGCTGAGTGCTGAGTTGGGAGCCCTCATACCAGGGGATGAGGGTCAGAACTTCTCCCCAGCAGCCTCCAGGTGACGTTGATTGGCCCCAGGACCCCTGCCTCCCTGCTCGTCCGCCTGAGCACCAGCATTGGAAGTGTTATAGATTCTAATGACCTTTAAGGGTTCAGGAAAGAGATGTGCAGAGACGCTGTGGGGGCCGGTTTCACCCCGCCCCACATTTGTTCGGCCACCTTAGGCTGACCGTTTCTGCCAGCCTAGATGCTCTGACCAGTAGTCTGCTCTTTCTTCAATTAGGCCCCTGAATTAACGTAAAAACAGCACCAGGTGTCAGAGCCCTGCCCGCTCAACTCCCAGACAGTCCAGGGTCAGTGGTGATCAAGGACCATGATGGCCACTGAGTCAACAGCCTTTTGAAGTAAACAGGAGTCCAGCCGGTCTTATTGGCCACCATCATCACGGTGTCTGTAGGCTTTTCTATGGTGACAGTGTGATATACGTTTCCCCCGCCAAGACTATTAGCTCCCCTCCGGGTGCAGTAAGTCCTGCAAGCAGTAGTCTACTCATTCGGGACACACTATTGTTGTTTTATGAGAGAAACTCCAGGTCAAGTGATGTTCACACGAGTCGTCATGGTGCCCTGTTGCCCCCGGTTATCTCTCTGGATGTTGGAGTTGGAGGGCCTCCTCACTCGAGGTCGGTGTGCCCACGGAGCGAACCCTGCAACTTCAGGGCATGGTTGGTGATTAGGATCACCACGTGGGGTCCTTTTCCCTTAGGAGGGAGGTGGCCTTTTGGGCTGCTGATTTCCAGGTTTTTAGATACCGCCAGTATCTTGGCCAGATGTGGCAGTGGGCCAAGCCCCTTGGTGACTCTATTTTATCCTACCTGGATGGCATTCTTGCGTTGTTCCATTTCAAGTGGTCCCAGTTTTTGCACTAATTCTCCAATGGCGACTCACCTTTCACCGGGAATGGAAAGGTCAAAGGGTTTAGCTCAATTAGGGAGTTCCAGGGCAAGGGTCTGAATTGACTGCTCTTTCCATTCTTGAAAGGCCACTTCTGGATTCTGTTCAAAAGGATCATCATCTTTTCCTTTCAGTGTTTCATATAGAGGCCCAGCTAGTAGACTGTAGTTAGGGATCCAGAAGCAGCAAACCCTGGCCTCCCCAGGAACCCCTAAGCTGTCTTCTAGTTTTAGAAAGGGGTAAGGCTGCAAATGGTTTCTTCCCTTTCCTGGGATGGGCTTCTCCGACCTTGTGTGAGAATGAAGCCCAGGCAGGTCACCGCAGTCTGTGATATTTGAGCTTTTTCTTGGACAACTTCTATCCTTTATTGGCTTGGTAGTTCAGAGGCCTCCTTAGTAGGGCTGGCGATCAGAATGTCGTCTGCATATTGAAGGAGGGTTTCCTTTTCTAGAGGTAGAACTTTTCGGTCTTTAGCTAAGCTTTCCCCAAAGATGGTGTGGGAATTTTTGAACCCTTGGGGCAAGACGGCCCGGAAGTATTGTTTTAGTTGTATGTTGAGTCCTGCCACTCACAAGCCAAAATTTCTTGTGACTCTGGGACTAATGGAATACAAAAGAAGGCATCATTGAAGACTAATACAGAATACCATGTCCTGGTGGTTGGTAGAATGACCAGCAGGGTGTAGGAAATGGAGCAACTGGAGGTATATCCTCGGTGGCTTCACTGACTGTCCTGACATCCTTTACCAGGTCCCCAGCAGCCCATGGGGCTCTCGTGGTCAGGCCAATCCCAGGATATGGAGCTCTCCTGGGCAGGTACCCCACCCCCAACCCAGCCCACAGGGCTCTCATGGTCAGGCCTCTCCCAGGATACAGAGCTACCCTTGCAGGTACCGTGGCAGGGCTGGGCACACAGGAACTGTGCACATAGCCCTCATTGAAGAGCACCCCCATCTCACCTGTCGCTCAGAGCTGACACAGAGCACCTCAGAGCAGGACTTGAACTAACAAACAGCAGCTCCGACAGGTCTGTGACCCTGGGCATCACTCTGTGTGGCCTCCCTCCACCTGGTCTTCCAGAGACTTCCACTGCACCCGGGGCACCAAGCCTCTGTCTCCAACCACCACCCACCCCTCCTCTCCCTGACACCTGGGTTCCTCTCATTAGGAGAGGGTTTTCTTGAAGTTGTCTCCCACTCATGGGCCAGATAAAATGATTAGAAAACAAGCCAAAGCTGCAGCCCCTTGTCTATCCTGACTCTCAGGAGCCCACACCTGTTCCTTGGACCTGGCCGGTTCAGCAAGTTCCATTTTCTGCAACTGTGAGCCCCTGAGGGGTGATGATTGGCTGACCTGGGCAGCCTTACCATGCCGGCCAGCCCTCCCCAGGTGTGCCTGGGTTGAGATCAATATAAATACCACTCCAGGCAGCAAGAGCCCCTGCAGCTGTGCCTGACGCCATTTTCTCTGCCCTGTCAGCAGTCTCGGGGCTGGGCTGGTGGGAGGGAGTGAGAGGCCACGGCTTTGTGGGTGGCCCAGTGTGAGTGGGGCTCTGCTGGACTTTCTGCAGCAGTTGCCAGGCTGCCACCTGCTAAAGAAGAGGATGTGTCACCCATACCTGCTGCTGGAATTTCTCCCTGGGCAGAGGTGAGGAAGGAAAAAAGCAGTGGGGGCAGGGACAGGACGGGTATCTCAGGCAGGGAAATGGAAATCTTCCAGAAGAGCACCCAGGGACAGGACCATCCTGGCTGGCCTGCAGGCACCAAGTCAGCTGGCATGCTGTCACTCGTGTGGCTCCATGGCCCTTCCTCTAGGCTTTCAAGTCCTTGTATATATTCAGGTGTTTTACCTGGGAAGGGTGGGAACAGTTCAACAGCAACTGGCCTGGGGCTCAGCTCACGTTCACTCACAGATGCCTCGGCACAGTGCCCCAGCTTTGCAATGAGTACGCTTGTGTGGGGGCTGCTGGCTGAATGGGAGACGATTCCCCACCACTGACCAACTTCAGAATTGTTTACAACTGGAGCAAGTGCCCTGATACGGTTTTCCTCTGAGTAACTGGTGGGTTCTGTTTTTTTTTTTTTCTCTTTTTCGTTTTTGGTTCAAGGTAGATTTTATTCCTCTTTTTTGTATTTACAGATATAAGCATGGAAATAATTTATTCATATAAATACATGTATGTGAAGGGAATAATTGTTTTTTCTGTTTTATTTTTTAAATTTTATTTCTTTTTAATTTTGAATTTTATTTTATATTTTTATACAGCAGGTTCTTATTGGTTATCTATTTTATACATATAAATGTTTACATGCCAATCCCAATCTCTCAGCTCCTCCCACCACCACCCCCCCAAGAGCTTTCCCCCCTTGTTGTCCATACGATTGTTGTCTACATCTGTTGCTCTATTTATGCCTTGCAAAACGGTTAATCTGTACAGTTTTTCTAGGTTCCACATATATGCATGAATATACAAGATTTGTTTTTCTCTTTCTGACTTACTTCACTCTGTATGACAGTCTCTAGATCCATCGACGTCTCTACAAATGACCCAATTTCATTCCTTTCATGGCTTAGTAATATTCCATTTTATATATGTACCACATCTTTATGCATTCGTCTGTCTGTGGGCATTTAGGTTGCTTCCATTACCTCGATATTGTAAATAGTGATGCAATGAACATTGCGGTGAATGTCTCTTTTTGATTTATGGTTTTGTCTGTGTATATGTCCAGTACTGGGATTGCTGTATCATATGGTAATTCTATTATTAGTTTCTTAAGACTCCATATTGTTCTCCATAGTGACTGTATCAATTTATATTCCCAACAATAGTGGAAGAGGCTTCCTTTTCCCCACACCCTTTCCAGCAATTGTTGTTTGTAGATTTTCAGATGATGCCCATTCTAACAGGTGTGAGGTGATACCTCATTGTTGAGTCCATTTCGTTGAGCAAGGGGTAGGTCTTGTCTATTACATATTTGGCTTATGGAACGGTATCTGTGCTAATTTCAAACTCTGGTTTTATGCAGCACCCCAACTCACCTTTCCCCTTAAGCAAGCATAAGTTGGTTTTCTAAACTTGAGACCCTGTTCTGTTTTGTAATTCAGTTCATGTGTAGCCAAGTTTACATTCCATGTATTAGTGATACCTTATGATGTTTCCTTATCTGTGTGACTTATTTCACTTAGAATCATCGTGCCTCAATCCACTCATTATGCGGGTACAGGCCTGGTGACACAGATTTCATTGCTGAGTGGTATTCTGTTGTACGTTAAGTACCGCAACTTCTTTATCAATTATTTGCTCTCTGGGATACTTAACTTGTACCATAGAAGAGGTTCCTGTAAACAGAGCCGTCCCAAATTTTGGGGTGGCTGTGTCTTTTTGATTTTAATTTCCCTAAGCTATAGGACCATAAGTGGAAATGCCCTAGACTCTGTTGCTTTGTTTTTCAGATGTATCAGGAAACACCATACACTTCTCCAGAGTGGCTGTTGGCAATTTACATCCCGCCCATCAGCATAACAAGGTTCCTTTATCCCCATGGCCTGTCTTGCCTTTCTGCATTTTCCACTTTTTTCAGATGGCTCTTTAAACTGGGGGGAAGTGACACTTCATAGTAGTTCGGATTTCCATTGCAAGCTTGCTTGGTTTGCCAAAAAGGGCGTATGCGTTTTTTCCTGAATATATTCAGGAAAAAACGCATACGCCCTTTTTGGCCAAGTGCATCATTGTGGACGTTCTGCCTCTTTTCCTATGCTATACAGGCAATTCCAGTCTACCTCCTGAAATCGGTTTCCTGCAATTCTGCCCCGCTTTCAAGTCCTCTTGGCAGCCTTACTTCAATATATTTTTGGACGATAGCTGTCATTTATAACTCTGCAGGTTTTTGAATTACAGTGCCCCTAAGCTCCTTTCTTCAACTCGCTTTCTTGTGAGCTGGCCGCAACACCGCAGGATTGCTTCAGGCCTTAGTGTGGTTCCGGCATGGCACGCTGAGCCTTTGGTTAATTCCTCTTCCTGGTGGGAAATGAGAGTTAAATTTGCCCGTCCAGGCACCTCCAGCTAGTCTCTCATTGGTTCTCCCTATTCCTGTTCATTTTCCGCAGAAATGGCAAACTGGGCCAAACAGGAGGTTAAAGGCACTGACTCTCCAAGTGGGGAGAGTGTTAGTAAAGCGTCTGGAATGTTGCACCCGAGTACCAGGGGACGAAACCTGAGACACATTTGAACACGTTTCCCGATCACACGGTGGATCATACTCTGGGTTCCACATGCATGTTTTAGCTGAAGGAAGAATCCCTTAAACCTGGAGAGTTGAGACCCTTGGCATGGGTACCATGCAATATGACTTCAAAGGGTCTGCATTGGCTCACCGAACCTCACCAATCCTATCACTGCTGCGCTAATGCACTGTACACACGCTTGATTCTCTTTCAGAGATATATAAATCCATAGGTTTTAAGATTCTTACTAGTCAGGTATATTCTTAGGCGTTTAATATGGGGTGTAGAGTCCACTTCGTTGAGCAAGGAGTAGCTCTTGTCTATTACATATTTGGCTTATGGAACAGTATCTGTGCTAATTTCAATCTCTGGTTTTATGCAGCACCCCAACTCACCTTTCCCCTTAAGCAAGCATAAGTTGGTATTCTACATTTGAGACCGTGTTCTGTTTTGTAATTCAGTTTCTGTGTAGCCAAGTTTACATTCCGTGTAGTAGTGATATCTTATGATGTTTCTTTTTCTGTGTGACTTATCTCACTTAGAATCATCGTACCTGAATCCACTCATTATGCTGCTACGGGCCTGATGATATAGATTTCATTGCTGAGTGATATTGCATTGTACGTAAGTACCACAAATTCTTTATCCATTTTTCACCTTCTGTGATATTGAATTTGTACTGTAAATGAGGTTCTTGTAAACAGAGCCGTCCCAAACTTTGGGGTGGCTGTGTCTTTTTGATTTTAATTTCCCTAAGCTATAGGACCATAAGTGGAAGTGCCCTAGGCTCTGTTGCTTTGTTTTTTAGATGTTTCAGGAAACACCATACACTTCTCCAGAGTGGCTGTTGGCAATTTACATCCCGCCCATCAGCATAACAAGGCTCTCAGTTCTCCATGGCCTGTCCTGCCTTTCTGGATTTTACACATTTTTCAGATGGCCCTTTTGACCCGGGGGCAGTGAGACTTCATTGTAGTGCAGATTTCCTTTGCAAGCTTGCTTGGTTGGCCAAAAAGGGCGTATGCGTTTTTTCCTGAATATATTCAGGAAAAAACGCATACGCCCTTTTTGGCCAAGTGCATCATTGTGGACGTTCTGCCTCTTTTCCTATGCTTTACATGCAATTCCAGTCTACCTCCTGAAATCGGATTCCTGCAATTCTGCCCCGCTTTCGAGTCCTCTTGGCAGCCTTACTTCAATATATTTTTGGACGATAGCTGTCATTTATAACTCTGCAGGTTTGTGAATTACAGTGTCCCTGAGCTCCTTTCTTCAACTCGCTTTCTTGTGAGCTGGCCGCAACACCACAGGATTGCTTCAGGCCCTAGTGTGGTTCCGGCATGGCACGCTGAGCCTTTGGTTAATTCCTCTTCCTGGTGGGAAATGAGAGTTAAATTTGCCCGTCCAGGCACCTCCAGCTAGTCTCTCATTGGTTCTCCCTATTCCTGTTCATTTTCCGCAGAAATGGCAAACTGGGCCAAACAGGAGGTTAAAGGCACTGACTCTCCAAGTGGGGAGAGTGTTAGTAAAGCGTCTGGAATGTTGCACCCGAGTACCAGGGGACGAAACCTGAGACACATTTGAACACGTTTCCCGATCACACGGTGGATCATACTCTGGGTTCCACATGCATGTTTTAGGTGAAGGAAGAATCCCTTAAACCTGGAGAGTTGAGACCCATGGAATGGGTACCATGCAATGTGACCTCAAAGGGTCTGCATTTGCTCACCGAACCTCACCAATCCTATCACTGCTGCGTTTATGCCGCTGTACACACGCTTGATTCTCTTTCGGAGACATAGAAATGTATAGGTTTTAAGATTCTTACTGGTCAGGTATATTCTTAGGCGTTTAATATGGGGTGTAGAGTCCACTTCGTTCAGCAAGGAGTAGCTCTTGTCTATTACATATTTGGCTTATGGAACGGTATCTGTGCTAATTTCAATCTCTGGTTTTATGCAGCACCCCAACTCACCTTTCCCCTTAAGCAAGCATAAGTTGGTTTTCTACATTTGAGACCCTGTTCTGTTTTGTAATTCAGTTCCTGTGTAGCCAAGTTTACATTCCGTGTAGTAGTGATATCTTATGATGTTTCTTTTTCTGTGTGACTTATCTCACTTAGAATCATCGTACCTGAATCCACTCATTATGCTGCTACGGGCCTGATGACATAGATTTCATTCCTGAGTGATATTGCATTGTACGTAAGTACCACAACTTCTTTATCCATTTTTCACTTTCTGCGATATTGAACTTGTACCATAAACGAGATTCTTGTAAACAGAGCCGTCCCAAACTTTGGGGTGGCTGTGTCTTTTTGATTTTAATTTCCCTAAGCTATAGGACCATAAGTGGAAGTGCCCTAGGCTCTGTTGCTTTGTTTTTTAGATGTTTCAGGCAACACCATACACTTCTCCAGAGTGGCTGTTGGCAATTTACATCCCGCCCATCAGCATAACAAGGCTCCCAGTTCTCCATGGCCTGTCCTGCCTTTCTGGATGTTATACTTTTTTAAGATGGCCCTTTTGACCGGGGGGCAGTGAGACTTCATTGTAGTGCAGATTTCCTTTGCAATCTTGCTTGGTTGGCCAAAAAGGGCGTATGCGTTTTTTCCTGAATATATTTAGGAAAAAACGCATACGCCCTTTTTGGCCAAGTGCATCATTGTGGACGTTCTGCCTCTTTTCCTATGCTTTACATGCAATTCCAGTCTACCTCCTGAAATCGGTTTCCTGCAATTCTGCCCCGCTTTCAAGTCCTCTTGGCAGCCTTACTTCAATATATTTTTGGACGATAGCTGTCATTTTTAACTCTGCAGGTTTGTGAATTACAGTGCCCCTGAGCTCCTTTCTTCAACTCGCTTTTTTGTGAGCTGGCCGCAACACCGCAGCATTGCTTCAGGCCCTAGTGTGGTTCCGGCATGGCACGCTGAGCCTTTGGTTAATTCCTCTTCCTGGTGGGAAATGAGAGTTAAATTTGCCCATCCAGACACCTCCAGCTAGTCTCTCATTGGTTCTCCCTATTTCTGTTCATTTTCCGCAGAAATTGCAAACTGGGCCAAACAGGAGGTTAAAGGCACTGACTCTCCAAGTGGGGAGAGTGTTAGTAAAGCGTCTGGAATGTTGCACCCGAGTACCAGGGGACGAAATCTGACACATTTGAACACGTTTCCCGATCACACGGTGGATCATACTCTGGGTTCCACATGCATGTTTTAGCTGAAGGAAGAATCCCTTAAACCTGGAGAGTTGAGACCCATGGAATGGGTACCATGCAATATGACTTCAAAGGGTCTGCATTTGCTCACTGAACCTCACAAATCCTATCACTGCTGCATTTATGCCGCTGTAGACATGCTTGATTCTCTTTCGGAGACATATAAATCCATAGGTTTTAAGATTCTTACTAGTCAGGTATATTCTTAGGCATTTAATATGGGGTGTTGAGTCCACTTCGTTGAGCAAGGAGTAGCTCTTGTCTATTACCTATTTGGCTTATGGAATGGTATCTGTGCTAATTTCAATCTCTGGTTTTATGCAGCACCCCAACTCACCTTTCCCCTTAAGCAAGCATAAGTTGGTTTTCTACATTTGAGATCCTGTTCTGTTTTGTAATTCAGTTCCTGTGTAGCCAAGTTTACATTCCGTGTATTAGTGATATCTTATGATGTTTCTTTTTCTGTGTGACATATTTCACTTAGAAATATCGTACCTGAATCCACTCATTATGCTGCTACGGGCCTGATGACATAGATTTCATTCCTGAGTGATATTGCATTGTACGTAAGTACCACAACTTCTTTATCCATTTTTCACTTTCTGTGATATTGAACTTGTACCATAAACGAGATTCTTGTAAACAGGGCCGGCCCAAACTTTGGGGTGGCTGTGTCTTTTTGATTTTAATTTCCCTAAGCTATAGGACCATAAGTGGAAGTGCCCTAGGCTCTGTTGCTTTGTTTTTTAGATGTTTCAGGAAACACCATACACTTCTCCAGAGTGGCTGTTGGCAATTTACATCCCGCCCATCAGCATAACAAGGCTCCCAGTTCTCCACGGCATGTCCTGCCTTTCTGGATTTTATACTTTTTTCAGATGGCCCTTTTGACCGGGGGGCAGTGAGACTTCATTGTAGTGCAGATTTCCTTTGCAAGCTTGCTTGGTTGGCCAAAATGGGCGTATGCGTTTTTTCCTGAATATATTCAAGAAAAAACGCATACGCCCTTTTTGGCCAAGTGCATCATTGTGGACGTTCTGCCTCTTTTCCTATGCTTTACATGCAATTCCAGTCTACCTCCTGAAATCGGATTCCTGCAATTCTGCCCCGCTTTCAAGTCCTCTTGGCAGCCTTACTTCAATATATTTTTGGACGATAGCTGTCATTTATAACTCTGCAGGTTTGTGAATTACAGTGCCCCTGAGCTCCTTTCTTCAACTCGCTTTCTTGTGAGCTGGCCACAACACCGCAGGATTGCTTCAGGCCCTAGTGTCGTTCCAGCATGGCACGCTGAGCCTTTGGTTAATTCCTCTTCCTGGTGGGAAATGAGAGTTAAATTTGCCCGTCCAGACACCTCCAGCTAGTCTCTCATTGGTTCTCCCTATTCCTGTTCATCTTCCGCAGAAATGGCAAACTGGGCCAAACAGGAGGTTAAAGGCACTGACTCTCCAAGTGGGGAGAGTGTTAGTAAAGCGTCTGGAATGTTGCACCCGAGTACCAGGGGACGAAACCTGAGACACATTTCAACACGTTTCCCGATCACACGGTGGATCATACTCTGGGTTCCACATGCATGTTTTAGCTGAAGGAAGAATCCCTTAAACCTGGAGAGTTGAGACCCATGGAATGGGTACCATGCAATATGACTTCAAAGGGTCTCCATTTGCTCACCGAACCTCACCAATCCTATCACTGCTGCGCTACTGCACTGTACACACGCTTGATTCTCTTTCGGAAACATATAAATCCATAGGTGTTAAGATACTTACTAGTCAGGTATATTCTTAGGCGTTTAATATGGGGTGTAGAGTCCACTTCGTTGAGCAAGGAGTAGCTCTTGTCTATTACATATTTGGCTTATGGAACGGTATCTGTGCTAATTTCAATCTCTGGTTTTATGCAGCACCCCAACTCACCTTTCCCCTTAAGCAAGCATAAGTTGGTTTTCTACATTTGAGACCCTGTTCTGTTTTGTATTTCAGTTCCTGGGTAGCCAAGTTTACATTCCGTGTAGTAGTGATATCTTATGATGTTTCTTTTTCTGTGTGACTTATTTCACTTAGAATCATCGTACCTGAATCCACTCATTATGCTGCTACGGGCCTGATGATATACATTTCATTGCTGAGTGATATTGCATTGTACGTAAGTACCACAAATTCTTTATCCATTTTTCGCTTTCTGTGATATTGAACTTGTACCGTAAACGAGGTTCTTGTAAACAGAGCCGTCCCAAACTTTGGGGTGGCTGTGTCTGACTGATTTTAATTTCCCTAAGCTATAGGACCATAAGTGGAAGTGCCCTAGGCTCTGTTGCTTTGTTTTTTAGATGTTTCAGGAAACACCATACACTTCTCCAGAGTGGCTCTTGGCAATTTGCATCCCGCCCATCAGCATAACAAGGCTCCCAGTTCTCCATGGCCTGTCCTGCCTTTCTGGATTTTATACATTTTTCAGATGGCCCTTTTGACTGGGGAGCAGTGAGACTTCATTGTAGTGCAGATTTCCTTTGCAAGCTTGCTTGGTTGGCCAAAAATGGCATATGCCTTTTTTCCTGAATATAATCAGGAAAAAACGCATACGCCCTTTTTGGCCAAGTGCATCATTGTGGACGTTCTGCCTCTTTTCCTATGCTTTACATGCAATTCCAGTCTACCTCCTGAAACCAGTTTCCTGCAATTCTGCCCCGCTTTCAAGTCCTCTTGGCAGCCTTACTTCAATATATTTTTGGACGATAGCTGTCATTTTTAACTCTGCAGGTTTGTGAATTATAGTGCCCCTGAGCTACTTTCTTCAACTCGCTTTCTTGTGAGCTGGCCACAACACCGCAGCCTTGCTTCAGGCCCTAGTGTGGTTCCGGCATGGCACGCTGAGCCTTTGGTTAATTCCTCTTCCTGGTGGGAAATGAGAGTTAAATTTGCCCGTCCAGACACCTCCAGCTAGTCTCTCATTGGTTCTCCCTATTCCTGTTCATTTTCCGCAGAAATGGCAAACTGGGCCAAACAGGAGTTTAAAGGCACTGACTCTCCAAGTGGAGAGAGTTTTAGTAAAGCGACTGGAATGTTGCACCCGAGTACCAGGGGACGAAAACTGAGACATATTTGAACACGTTTCCCGATCACACGGTGGATCATACTCTGGGTTCCACATGCATGTTGTAGCTGAAGGAAGAATCCCTTAAACCTGGAGAGTTGAGACCCATGGAATGAGTATCATGCAATATGACTTCAAAGGGTCTGCATTTGCTCACCGAACCTCACCAATCCTATCACTGCTGCGTTTATGCCGCTGTACACACGCT
The DNA here is from genome assembly GCF_039906515.1 of Pseudorca crassidens. Lineage (NCBI taxonomy): Eukaryota > Metazoa > Chordata > Mammalia > Artiodactyla > Delphinidae > Pseudorca > Pseudorca crassidens. The sequence goes on from NC_090296.1 coordinate 166,738,014, forward strand.
TGATTCTCTTTTGGAGACATATAATTCCATAGGATTTAAGATTCTTACTAGTCAGGTATATTCTTAGGCGTTTAATATGGGATGTAGAGTCCACTTCGTTGAGCAAGGAGTAGCTCTTGTCTATTACATATTTGGCTTATGGAACGGTATCTGTGCTAATTTCAATCTCTGGTTTTATGCAGTACCGCAACTCACCTTTCCCCTTAAGCAAGCATAAGTTGGTTTTCTACATTTGAGACCCTGTTCTGTTTTGTAATTCATTTCCTGGGTAGCCAAGTTTACATTCCATGTAATAGTGATATCTTATGATGTTTCTTTTTCTGTGTGACTTATTTCACTTAGAATCATCGTACCTGAATCCACTCATTATGCTGCTATGGGCCTGATGATATACATTTCATTGCTGAGTGATATTGCATTGTACGTAAGTACCACAACTTCTTTATCCATTTTTCACTTTCTGTGATATTGAACTTGTACCGTAAACGAGGTTCTTGTAAACAGAGCCGTCCCAAACTTTGGGGTGGCTGTGTCTTACTGATTTTAATTTCCCTAAGCTATAGGACCATAAGTGGAAGTGCCATAGGCTCTGTTCCTTTGTTTTTTAGATGTTTCAGGAAACACCATACACTTCTCCAGAGTGGCTGTTGGCAATTTACATCCCGCCCATCAGCATAACAAGGCTCCCAGTTCTCCATGGCCTGTCCTGCCTTTCTGGGTTTTACACTTTTTTCAGATGTCCCTTTTGACCGGGGGGCAGTGAGACTTCATTGTAGTGCAGATTTCCTTTGCAAGCTTGCTTGGTTGGCCAAAAAGGGCGTATGGGTTTTTCCCTGAATATATTCAGGGAAAATCGCATACGCCCTTTTTGGCCAAGTGCATCATTGTGGACGTTCTGCCTCTTTCCCTATGCTTTACATGCAATTCCAGTCTACCTCCTGAAATCGGTTTCCTGCAATTCTGCCCCGCTTTCAAGTCCTCTTGGCAGCCTTACTTCAATATATTTTTGGACGATAGCTGTCATTTATAACTCTGCAGGTTTGTGAATTACAGTGCCTCTGAGCTCCTTTCTTCAACTCGCTTTCTTGTGAGCTGGCCGCAACACCGCAGCATTGCTTCAGTCCCTAGTGTGGTTCCGGCATGGCACGCTGAGCCTTTGGTTAATTCCTCTTCCTGGTGGGAAATGAGAGTTAAATTTGCCCGTACAGGCACCTCCAGCTAGTCTCTCATTGGTTCTCCCTATTCCTGTTCATTTTCTGCAGAAATGGCAAAATGGGCCATACAGGAGGTTAAAGGCACTGACTCTCCAAGTGGGGAGAGTGTTAGTAAAGCTACTGGAATGTTGCACCCGAGTACCAGGGGACGAAACCTGAGACACATTTGAACACATTTCCCGATCACACGGTGGATCATACTCTGGGTTCCACATGCAGGTTTTAGCTGAAGGAAGAATCCCTTAAACCTGGAGAGTTGAGACCCATGGAATGGGTACCATGCAATATGACTTCAAAGGGTCTGCATTGGCTCACAGAACCTCACCAATCCTATCACTGCTACGTTTATGCCGCTGTACACATGCTTGATTCTCTTTCGGAGACATAGAAATCCATAGGTTTTAAGATTCTTACTAGTCAGGTATATTCTTAGGCGTTTAATATGGGGTGTAGAGTCCACTTCGTTGAGCAAGGAGTAGCTCTTGTCTATTACATATTTGGCTTATGGAACGGTATCTGTGCTAATTTCAATCTCTGGTTTTATGCAGCACCCCAACTCACCTTTCCCCTTAAGCAAGCATAAGTTGGTTTTCTACATTTGAGACCCTGTTCTGTTTTGTAATTCAGTTCCTTTGTAGCTAAGTTTACATTCCGTGTAGTAGTGATATCTTATGATGTTTCTTTTTCTGTGTGATTTTTTTCACTTAGAATCATGGTACCTGAATCTACTCATTATGGTGCTACGGGCCTAATGACATAGATTTCATTGCTGAGTGATATTGCATTGTACATAAGTACCACAACTTCTTTATCCATTTTTCGCTTTCTGCAATATTGAACTTGTACCATAAACGAGGTTCTTGTAAACAGAGCCGTCCCAAACTTTGGGGTGGCTGTGTCTTTTTGATTTTAATTTCCCTAAGCTATAGGACCATAAGTGGAAGTGCCCTAGGCTCTGTTGCTTTGTTTTTTAGATGTTTCAGGAAACACCATACACTTCTCCAGAGTGGCTGTTGGCAATTTACATCCCGCCCATCAGCATAACAAGGCTCCCAGTTCTCCATGGCCTGTCCTGCCTTTCTGGATTTTACACTTTTTTCAGATGCTCCTTTTGACAGGGAGGAAGTGAGACTTCATTGTAGTGCAGATTTCCTTTGCAAGCTTGCTTGGTTGGCCAAAGAGGGCGTATGCGTTTTTTCCTGAATATATTCAGGAAAAAACGCATACGCCCTTTTTGGCCAAGTGCATCATTGTCGACGTTCTGAGTGTTTTCATATGTTTTCAATGCAATTCCAGTCTACCTCCTGAAATCGGATTCCTGCAATTCTGCCCCGCTTTCGAGTCCTCTTGGCAGCCTTACTTCAATATATTTTTGGACGATAGCTGTCATTTATAACTCTGCAGGTTTGTGAATTACAGTGCCTCTGAGCTCCTTTCTTCAACTCGCTTTCTTGTGAGCTGGCTACAACACCGTAGCATTGCTTCAGGCCCTAGTGTGGTTCTGGCATGGCACACTGAGCCTTTGGTTAATTCCTCTTCCTGGTGGGAAATGAGAGTTAAATTTGCCCTTCCAGACACCTCCAGCTAGTCTCTCATTGGTTCTCCCTATTCCTGTTCATTTTCCGCAGAAATGGCAAACTGGGCCAAACAGGAGGTTAAAGGCACTGACTCTCCAAGTGGGGAGAGGGTTAGTAAAGCGTCTGGAATGTTGCACCCAAGTACCAGGGGACCAAACCTGAGACACATTTGAACACGTTTCCCGATCACATGGTGGATCATACTCTGGGTTCCACATGCATCTTTTAGCTGAAGGAAGAATCCCTTAAACCTGGAGAGTTGAGACCCATGGAATGGGTACCATGCAATATGACTTCAAAGGTTCTGCATTGGCTCACCGAACCTCACCAATCCTATCACTGCTGCGCTTTTGCCAATGTACACACGCTTGATTCTCTTTCGGAGACATATAAATCCATAGATTTTAAGATTCTTACTAGTCAGGTATATTCTTAGACGTTTAATATGGGGTGTTGAGTCCTCTTCGTTGAGCAAAGACTAGCTCTTGTCTATTACATATTTGGCTTATGGAACGGTATCTGTGCTAATTTCAATCTCTGGTTTTATGCAGCACCCCAACTCACCTTTCCCCTTAAGCAAGCATAAGTTGGTTTTCTACATTTGAGACCCTGTTTTGTTTTGTAATTCAGTTCCTGTGTAGCCAAGTTTACATTCCGTATAGTAGTGATATCTTATGATGTTTCTTTTTCTGTGTGACTTATTTCACTTAGAATCATCGTACCTGAATCCACTCATTATGCTGCTACGGGCCTGATGATATACATTTCATTGCTGAGTGATATTGCATTGTACGTAAGTACCACAAATTCTTTATCCATTTTTCGCTTTCTGTGATATTGAACTTGTACCGTAAACGAGGTTCTTGTAAACAGAGCCGTCCCAAACTTTGGGGTGGCTGTGTCTTTTTGATTTTAATTTCCCTAAGCTATAGGACCATAAGTGGAAGTGCCCTAGGCTCTGTTGCTTTGTTTTGTAGATGTTTCAGGAAACACCATACACTTCTCCAGAGTGGCTGTTGGCAATTTGCATCCCGCCCATCAGCATAACAAGGCTCCCAGTTCTCCATGGCCTGTCCTGCCTTTCTGGATGTTATACTTTTTTCAGATGGCCCTTTTGACCGGGGGGCAGTGAGACTTCATTGTAGTGCAGATTTCCTTTGCAAGCTTGCTTGGTTGGCCAAAAAGGGCGTATGCGTTTTTTCCTGAATATATTCAGGAAAAAACGCATACGCCCTTTTTGGCCAAGTGCATCATTGTGGACGTTCTGCCTCTTTTCCTATGCTTTACATGCAATTCCTGTCTACCTCGTGAAATCGGTTTTCTGCAATTCTGCCCCGCTTTCAAGTCCTCTTGGCAGCCTTACTTCAATATATTTTTGGACGATAGCTGTCATTTATAACTCTGCAGGTTTGTGAATTACAGAGCCTCTGAGCTCCTTTCTTCAACTTGCTTTCTTGTGAGCTGGCTGCAAGACCGCAGCATTGCTTCAGGCCCTAGTGTGGTTCTGGCATGGCACGCTGAGCCTTTGGTTAATTCCTCTTCCTGGTGGGAAATGAGAGTTAAATTTGTCCGTCCAGACACCTCCAGCTAGTCTCTCATTGGTTCTCCCTATTCCTGTTCATTTTCCGCAGAAATTGCAAACTGGGTCAAACAGGAGGTTAAAGGCACTGACTCTCCAAGTGGGGAGAGTGTTAGTAAAGCGTCTGGAATGTTGCACCCGAGTACCAGGGGACGAAACCTGAGACACATTTGAACACTTTTCCCAATCACACGGTGGATCATACTCTGGGTTCCACATGCATGTTTTAGCTGAAGGAAGAATCCCTTAAACCTGGAGAGGTGAGACCCATGGAATGGGTACCATGCAATATGACTTCAAAGGTTCTGCATTGGCTCACCGAACCTCACCAATCCTATCACTGCTGTGCTTTTGCCACTGTACACACGCTTGATTCTCTTTCGGAGACATATAAATCCATAGATTTTAAGATTCTTACTAGTCAGGTATATTCTTAGACGTTTAATATGGGGTGTTGAGTCCTCTTCGTTTAGCAAAGACTAGCTCTTGTCTATTACATATTTGGCTTATGGAACGGTATCTGTGCTAATTTCAATCTCTGGTTTTATGCAGCACCCCAACTCACCTTTCCCCTTAAGCAAGCATAAGTTAATTTTCTATATTTGAGACCCTGTTCTGTTTTGTAATTCAGTTCCTGTGTAGCCAAGTTTACATTCCGTGTAGTAGTGATATCTTATGATGTTTCTTTTTCTGTGTGACTTATTTCACTTAGAATCATCGTACCTGAATCTACTCATTATGCTCTTACGGGCCTGATGACATAGATTTCATTGTTGAGTGATATTGCGTTGTACGTAAGTACCACAAATTCTTTATCCATTTTTCGCTTTCTGTGATATTGAACTTGTACCGTAAACGAGGTTCTTGTAAACAGAGCCGTCCCAAAATTTGGGGTGGCTGTGTCTTTTTGATTTTAATTTCCCTAAGCTATAAGACCATAAGTGGAAGTGCCCTAGGCTCTGTTGCTTTGTTTTTTAGATGTTTCAGGAAACACCATACACTTCTCCAGAGTGGCTGTTGGCAATTTACATCCCGCCCATCAGCATAACAAGGCTCCCAGTTCTCCATGGCCTGTCCTGCCTTTCTGGATTTTATACATTTTTCAGATGGCCCTTTTGACTGGGGAGCAGTGAGACTTCATTGTAGTGCAGATTTCCTTTGCAAGCTTGCTTGGTTGGCCAAAAATGGCATATGCTTTTTTTCCTGAATATAATCAGGAAAAAACGCATACGCCCTTTTTGGCCAAGTGCATCATTGTGGACGTTCTGCCTCTTTTCCTATGCTTTACATGCAATTCCAGTCTACCTCCTGAAACCGGTTTCCTGCAATTCTGCCCCGCTTTCAAGTCCTCTTGGCAGCCTTACTTCAATATATTTTTGGACGATAGCTGTCATTTTTAACTCTGCAGGTTTGTGAATTACAGTGCCCCTGAGCTACTTTCTTCAACTCGCTTTCTTGTGAGCTGGCCACAACACCGCAGCCTTGCTTCAGGCCCTAGTGTGGTTCCGGCATGGCACGCTGAGCCTTTGGTTAATTCCTCTTCCTGGTGGGAAATGAGAGTTAAATTTGCCCGTCCAGACACCTCCAGCTAGTCTCTCATTGGTTCTCCCTATTCCTGTTCATTTTCCGCAGAAATGGCAAACTGGGCCAAACAGGAGGTTAAAGGCACTGACTCTCCAAGTGCAGAGAGTTTTAGTAAAGCGACTGGAATGTTGCACCCGAGTACCAGGGGACGAAAACTGAGACACATTTGAACACGTTTCCCGATCACACGGTGGATCATACTCTGGGTTCCACATGCATGTTTTAGCTGAAGGAAGAATCCCTTAAACCTGGAGAGTTGAGACCCATGGAATGAGTATCATGCAATATGACTTCAAAGGGTCTGCATTTGCTCACCGAACCTCACCAATCCTATCACTGCTGCGTTTATGACGCTGTACACACGCTTGATTTTCTTTTGGAGACATATAAATCCATAGGATTTAAGATTCTTACTAGTCAGGTATATTCTTAGGCGTTTAATATGGGATGTAGAGTCCACTTCGTTGAGCAAGGAGTAGCTCTTGTCTATTACATATTTGGCTTATGGAACGGTATCTGTGCTAATTTCAATCTCTGGTTTTATGCAGTACCACAACTCACCTTTCCCCTTAAGCAAGCATAAGTTGGTATTCTACATTTGAGACCCTATTCTGTTTTGTAATTCAGTTCCTGGGTAGCCAAGTTTACATTCCATGTAGTAGTGATATCTTATGATGTTTCTTTTTCTGTGTGACTTATTTCACTTAGAATCATCGTACCTGAATCCACTCATTATGCTGCTACGGGCCTGATGATATACATTTCATTGCTGAGTGATATTGCATTGTACGTAAGTACCACAACTTCTTTATCCATTTTTCACTTTCTGTGATATTGAACTTGTACCGTAAACGAGGTTCTTGTAAACAGAGCCGTACCAAACTTTGGGGTGGCTGTGTCTTTTTGATTTTAATTTCCCTAAGCTATAGAACCATAAGTGGAACTGCCCTAGGCTCTGTTGCTTTGTTTTGTAGATGTTTCAGGAAACACCATACACTTCTCCAGAGTGGCTGTTGGCAATTTACATCCCGCCCATCAGCATAACAAGGCTCCCAATTCTCCATGGCCTGTCCTGCCTTTCTGGATTTTACACATTTTTCAGATGGCCCTTTTGACTGGGGGGCAGTGAGACTTCATTGTACTGCAGATTTCCTTTGCAAGCTTGCTTGGTTGGCCAAATAGGGCGTATGCGTTTTTTCCTGAATATATTAAGGAAAAAACGCATACGCCCTTTTTGGCCAAGTGCATCATAGTGGACGTTCTGCCTCTTTTCCTATGCTTTACATGCAATTCCAGTCTACCTCCTGAAATCGGATTCCTGCAATTCTGCCCCGCTTTCGAGTCCTCTTGGCAGCCTTACTTCAATATATTTTTGGACGATAGCTGTCATTTATAACTCTGCAGGTTTGTGAATTACAGTGCCTCTGAGCTCCTTTCTTCAACTCGCTTTCTTGTGAGCTGGCTGCAACACCGTAGCATTGCTTCAGGCCCTAGTGTGGTTCCGGCATGGCACGCTGAGCCTTTGGTTAATTCCTCTTCCTGGTGGGAAATGAGAGTTAAATTTGCCCGTCCAGACACCTCCAGCTAGTCTCTCATTGGTTCTCCCTATTCCTGTTCATTTTCCGCAGAAATTGCAAACTGGGCCAAACAGGAGGTTAAAGGCACTGACTCTCCAAGTGGGGAGAGGGTTAGTAAAGCGTCTGGAATGTTGCACCCGAGTACCAGGGGACCAAACCTGAGACACATTTGAACACGTTTCCCGATCACACGGTGGATCATACTCTGGGTTCCACATGCATGTTTTAGCTGAAGGAAGAATCCCTTAAACCTGGAGAGTTGAGACCCATGGAATGGCTGGCATGCAATATGACTTCAAAGGGTCTGCATTGGCTCATCAAGCCTCACCAATCCTATCACTGCTGCGTTTATGCTGCTGTACACATGCTTGATTCTCTTTTGGAGACATATAAATCCATAGCTTTTAAGATTCTTACTAGTCAGGTATATTCTTAGGCGTTTAATATGGGGTGTAGAGCCCACTTCGTTGAGCAAGGAGTAGCTCTTGTCTATTACATATTTGGCTTATGGAACGGTATCTGTGCTAATTTCAATCTCTGGTTTTATGCAGTACCCCAACTCACCTTTCCCCTTAAGCAAGCATAAGTTGGTTTTCTACATTTGAGACCCTGTTCTGTTTTGTAATTCAGTTTCTGTGTAGGCAAGTTTACATTCCTTGTAGTAGTGATATCTTATGATGTTTCTTTTTCTGTGTGACTTATTTCACTTAGAATCATCGTACCTGAATCCACTCATTATGCTGCTACGGGCCTGATGATATAGATTTCATTGCTGAGTGATATTGCATTGTACGTAAGTACCACAAATTCTTTATCCATTTTTCACTTTCTGTGTTATTGAACTTGTACCGTAAACGAGGATCTTGTAAACAGAGCCGTCCCAAACTTTGGGGTGGCTGTGTCTTTTTGATTTTAATTTCCCTAAGCTATACCACCATAAGTGGAAGTGCCCTAGGCTCTGTTGCTTTGTTTTGTAGATGTTTCAGGAAACACCATACACTTCTCCAGAGTGGCTGTTGGCAATTTACATCCCGCCCATCAGCATAACAAGGCTCCCAGTTCTCCATGGCCTGTCCTGCCTTTCTGGATTTTATACGTTCTTCAGATGGCCCTTTTAACCGGGGGGCAGTGAGACTTCATTGTAGTGCAGATTTCCTTTGCAAGCTTGCTTGGTTGGCCCAAAAGGGCGTATGCGTTTTTTCCTGAATATATTCAGGAAAAAACGCATACGCCCTTTTTGGCCAAGTGCATCATTGTGGACGTTCTGCCTCTTTTCCTATGCTTTACATGCAATTCCAGTCTACCTCCTGAAATCGGTTTTCTGCAATTCTGCCCCGCTTTCAAGTCCTCTTGGCAGCCTTACTTCAATATATTTTTGGACGATAGCTGTCATTTATAACTCTGCAGGTTTGTGAATTACAGAGCCTCTGAGCTCCTTTCTTCAAGTTGCTTTCTTGTGAGCTGGCTGCAAGACCGCAGCATTGCTTCAGGCCCTAGTGTGGTTCCGGCATGGCACGCTGAGCCTTTGGTTAATTCCTCTTCCTGGTGGGAAATGAGAGTTAAATTTGCCAGTACAGGCACCTCCAGCTAGTCTCTCATTGGTTCTCCCTATTCCTGTTCATTTTCCGCAGAAATGGCAAACTGGGCCATACAGGAGGTTAAAGGCACTGACTCTCCAAGTGGGGAGAGTGTTAGTAAAGCTACTGGAATGTTGCACCCGAGTACCAGGGGACGAAACCTGAGACACATTTGAACACGTTTCCCGATCACATGGTGGATCATACTCTGGGTTCCACATGCATGTTTTAGCTGAAGGAAGAATCCCTTAAACCTGGAGAGTTGAGACCCATGGAATGGGTACCATGCAATATGTCTTCAAAGGGTCTGCATTGGCTCACAGAACCTCACCAATCCTATCACTGCTACGTTTATGCCGCTGTACACACGCCTTATTCTCTTTCGGAGACATAGAAATCCATAGGTTTTAAGATTCTTACTAGTCAGGTATATTCATAGGCGTTTAATATGGGGTGTAGAGTCCACTTCGTTGAGCAAGGAGTAGCTCTTGTCTATTACATATTTGGCTTATGGAACGGTATCTGTGCTAATTTCAATCTCTGGTTTTATGCAGAACCCCAACTCACCTTTCCCCTTAAGCAAGCATAAGTTGGTTTTCTACATTTGAGACCCTGTTCTGTTTTGTAATTCAGTTCCTTTGTAGCTAAGTTTACATTCCGTGTAGTAGTGATATCTTATGATGTTTCTTTTTCTGTGTGATTTTTTTCACTTAGAATCATGGTACCTGAAGCTACTCATTATGCTGCTACGGGCCTGATGACATAGATTTCATTGCTGAGTGATATTGCATTGTACATAAGTACCACAACTTCTTTATCCATTTTTCGCTTTCTGCAATATTGAACTTGTACCATAAACGAGGTTCTTGTAAACAGAGCCGTCCCAAACTTTGGGGTGGCTGTGTCTTTTTGATTTTAATTTCCCTAAGCTATAGGACCATAAGTGGAAGTGCCCTAGGCTCTGTTGCTTTGTTTTTTAGATGTTTCAGGAAACACCATACACTTCTCCAGAGTGGCTGTTGGCAATTTACATCCCGCCCATCAGCATAACAAGGCTCCCAGTTCTCCATGGCCTGTCCTGCCTTTCTGGATTTTACACTTTTTTCAGATGCTCCTTTTGACAGGGAGGAAGTGAGACTTCATTGTAGTGCAGATTTCCTTTGCAAGCTTGCTTGGTTGGCCAAAAAGGGTGTATGCGTTTTTTCCTGAATATATTCAGGAAAAAACGCATACGCCCTTTTTGGCCAAGTGCATCATTGTCGACGTTCTGAGTGTTTTCATATGTTTTCAATGCAATTCCAGTCTACCTCCTGAAATCGGTTTCCTGCAATTCTGCCTTGCTGTCAGTGCCTCTTCATAGCCTTACCTCAATATACTTTTTGAAAATTGTTGACCTTTTTAACTCTGCAGGTTTTTGAATTGCCGTGGCCCTTAGCTGCATTTTTCAGCTCTTATTTTTGTGATCTTGCCTCATATCCACAGGATTTCTTCAGGCCCTATTCTTCTTCTGGGTCGCCTTGCTCTGCCTTTGGTTAATTCTTCTTCCTGATGTGAATTAGAGTGACATGTTCCCATTGAAACCGCTACAGCTATTTTCTCACTGGTTCCCCCTATTCCCATTCATCCTCCGCACTAACTGCAGACTGTGCGATACCGGAACGTAAAGGCATTGACTCTCCATGTGGAGATGTTGTTAGTAAAGTGGCTGGAATGTTGATCCGGAGCCCCAGGAGAGGAAAATGAGGTGCGTTTTAGAAACCTTTCCCGATCATATGGTATACCATCCGCTGGATTTCCCATGCATGGTTTAGCTGTAGGAAGATTCCCTTCAACCTGGAGTGTTGGGACCCTTGGAATGAGTAGCATGAAGTATTGCATTAAACTTTCGGCAGTTGCTCACCAAAGCTCACCAATCCTCTCAGCCCCAAGTGTCCAGCCTTATGTCTTATCCAGCTGTGGGTTTATATGTGGTCATTCCAGGTTGCATCACAGCCCCTGAGCGAATTTTGTAAGAATTTTTCTCTCTTTCATTGTTTCTGCGTTTTGGTTTTAAAATTTATTTCTATAATGGGGTTTAGCTCATTTTCACTGCTGTGTTTGGCCGCTCTGCACACACTTGATTCCCTTATGGAGATATATCAATACATGGGTTTTAAGATTCTTATTACTCAGATATATTTCTCTGCGGTGTATAGGGTGTGTTGAGGCCAGTTCATTGAGCAAGGTGTAGATCTTGTCTAATACCTATTTGGTTTATTGAACGGTATCTGTGCTAATTTCAAACTCTGGTTTTATGCATCACCCCACCTCTCCTTTCCCCTTAAGCTGACATAAGTGTGTTTTCTAAATGTGAGACACTGTTCTGTTTTGTAATTCATTTTTTGTGCAGCCATATTTATCCTCCCTCTATAAGTGATATCTTATGATATGTTTCTTTTTCTGTTTGACTTATTTCAAGTAGTATTATCGGACCTAAATCCACTCTTTATCCTTCTACTAGCCTTATTACATTGATTTCATGGTGAAGAGATATTCCATTGTACATAAGTACCACATTTTCTTTATCCATTGTTCTCTTTCCTGGGATATTTAAGGTGTACTGAAGTTGAGGTTCTTGTAAACAGAGTAGCCCTAAACTGTGGTGTGCTTGTGTCTTGTTGATTTTTAGACTTCCCTAGATATACTTCCGTGATTGGAAGTGCCCTATGCTCTGTAGCTCTGTTTTTTAGATGATTTAGGAACCACCATACACTTCTCCAGAGTGGCTCTCGGCAGTTCACACACTGTCCATCAGCGTATAAAGGCTCCCTGTTCTCCATGGCCTGTCCTGCATTTCTGGTTTTTACAATTTTTTCGGATGGCCCTTTTGACCGGTGGGAAATGAGACTTCTTTGTTGTGCACATTTGCATTGCTTGCTTGCTTGGTTGCCCATAAAGTGCGTATGCGTTTTTTCCTGGATATATTCAGGAAAAAACGCATACTCCCTTTTGGGCCAACTGCATCATTGTCGAAATTCTGCCGCTTTTCATGTGCTTTAAAGACGAGTCCAATCTATCTCTTGAAATCTGTTTCTTGCAATTCTGTCTTGCATTCAGATCCTCTTCTTTGCCTTACCTCAACATATTTTGGGACGTTAGTTTTCATTTATAACTCTGCAGGTTTGTGAATTGCAGTGACCCTGAGCTCCATTTTTTAAGTTGCTCTTTTGTGAGCTGGCCTCAAAGCCGCAGGATTGCTTCAGGCCCTATTTTGGCTCCGGCGAGGCGGGCTGAGCCTTTTTTTAATTCTTATTCTTAATGGGAAATTAGAGTGACATGTGCCCGTCCAAACCCCTACAACTATTCTCTCATTGGTTCCCCCTCTTCCCGTTCATCCTCCTCACAATTTGCAAAATGTGTGAAACAGAAGTTTAAATGTGCTGATTCTCTAAGTGGGGAGATTCTAAGTAACGTGGCTGGAATGATGAACAGGAGCACCAGGAGAGGATAAATGAGGTGCATTTTAGACACATCTCCCGATCACATGGTGTACAGTCCTCTGGGTTTTCCATGCATGTTTTCGCTGTAGGAAGATCCCTTGAACCTGCAGATTTGGGACCCATTGAATGGGTACCAGGTAGTATTACTTTAAAGGGTGTGCATTTCCTCACCCAACCTCATATTTCTCTTAGCGTAAACAGTTTCCAGCCTTATGTCTCATCCTGCTGTGGGTCTAGATGTGTTCAATCCATGTTGCATCACCGTCCCTGAGGAAAAGTTGTAAGAGGTTTTCTCTGTCTCTTTGTCGTTTATTTTTTTCAATTTATTACTATATTGGTTACAGCTGATTTTCAAAGCTCTGTTTCTTGCTGCTGTACATCCACTTGATTCACATACAGAGAGACATCAATAAATTCTTTTTCAGATTCTTACCAGTCATATATATTCTTTTCCAGTGACTTGAGTGTGCTGAGTGCAGTTCTTTTAGCTACCGTGTAGGCCTTGTTGATTATCAGTTTGGTATTTGGAATGGTATCTTTGCTAATTTCAACCTCCTGGATGATGCCTCACCCCTCCCCACCTTTCCCGTTTAGCAGCCTTACGCGTGTTGTCTACATATTTGACTATGTTTTTGTTTTGTAATTTATTTCATGTGTAGCCATTTTGGATTCCACCTTTAAGTGATATCTTATGATATGTGTCTTTTTCTTTTTGAATTATGTCACTTAGAATGATCATACGTAACTCCTCCGGAGTTGTTACAACTGGCCATATTTCATTGACTTCCAGGCTGAGTAATATTCCACTCTACATAAGTACCACATCTCTATCCATTTTTTCCCTCCAGAGACATTTAAGTTATATCCTAGTCGAGAATCTTTTAAACAGAGAGGCAGTAAACATTGGGGTGCCTGTGTCCTCTCGATTTTTGTTTTTCCCAAGACATACGCCCATGAGTGCAAGTGCCCTATGCTCTGTAGCTCATTTTTTAGATGCTTTAGTAAACACAATACACTTCTCCAGAATGGCCATTGGCAATATACATTTCCACTATAAGCCTCACAGGGCTCCCTCTTCTCCTTGCCCTGTCCTGCATTTCTGGTGTTTACACTTTATGAGGATGGCTCTTCTGACTGATGCGAAGTGATATCTTTTGTAGTATTGATTTCCAGTGCCCACCTGTTTGGTTGGCTAAAAAAGTGTATGCCCTTTTCTTGAATATATACAGAAAAAAACGCATACAGCCTTTTTGGCCAACTGCAATGTTGGCAATGTTCAGCCCCTTTTCTTGTGCTTAATGACGAGTCCTTTCTACCTCCTCAAATCCCTTTCCTGCCATTCTCCCTTGCTTACCAATCCTTTTCTCTGACTTTCCTCAAGACATTTTTCAGTGATAGATATTTTCAACTCTGCAGTTTCGTGAATTTTACTGCCCCTGAGTTCCATTGTTCAACTTGTGTTTATGGGAACTGGCCACAAAGCAGTGGGATTTCCTCAAGCCCTATACTGTTTCCATGGGCAACCCTAGCCTTTGGTCAATTCGTCTTCCTGATTGGAAATTAGAGTGACATGTGCCTGTCTGAACACCTAGGACTTGTCTCTCATTGTTCCTCATCCTTCCGCTTCATCCTCTGGACAAATTCCAAACTGTATGCAACAGGATGTTGACAGTGCTGACATCTCCAAGTGGGGAGACTGTTAGTAAAGACGCTGGAGGGGTGAACCCGAGCACCAGGAGATGAGGAGATGAGATGCCTTTTCCAAACTCTTCCTGATCAGACGGTATACCATCCTCTGTGTGTGACAGACATGTTTTAGCAGTAGGAAGAGTCCCATTCATGTAAGGAGAACACCAGGGCTTTTTCAAAATCAGTGTCTCTCCGAAACCCAAACTGGGGAATTTTTTAAGCTACAGCTACACATATGTTCATTAAGGGCCTTGGGAAGTAGGCAGAGTCCAAACTTTAGATGATTGAAGTCTTCAGGGTCAGAAGCACTCACCACTGGCTTCCCTTAGGTTACACTTTAACTGTCATTGATAGATGATGTCAATAAAAATATCTATTCTTTTTCCGATTATTTCCCCTTATAGGTTATTGCAAAATATTGAGTGTAGTTCCCTGTGCTATACAGTGGTTCCTTGTTGATGATCTATTTTATACATAGCAGTGTGTATGTGTTAATTCCAAACTGTTAATTTATCCCTCCTCCCACCTTTCCCCTTTGGTAATAATAAATTATAAGATTTTATACTTCTCAGAAATGGGGGAGCTGAAAGAGAGGTATCATTTTCAATGGAAAAGCATTTAAAACAAGATTGAAGCTTTAACCAAGATTATTAGATGTACATCCTTGGAAAGAAATCACTTCATTTCTCTAATATTGACCTGACAAATAAGACAAACCTTTTCACTGAACTTGCTTATAATAAAATGATGGAAATATCAAATGGAAGTGTTAGAAACATCTTATTTTACCCGAGCCTTATAAACTGTTCTATGTTAACTACAGTTTGGCTCACACATCTGTTCATTGAAGTTACAATAGTCTCAATTTCTGTTACTGATCCTCCAGAGTGGACCCCAACAAGTGTCCCCCTGCCCAGTGTCATTGGGGCCAACAGATCGAGACTGAGTTTGGTTCACAAGCAAAGGAAACTTTATATTTTGATCAGAGAATGGAGAGGTGAGAGCATGCACTACCCCGTGGGCTGTGGGCTGGGCTGCTGTGTAGAGATCCTGTCAGAGTCAGTGGGAGGGAGGGGGCGGAGCACTCAAGGGCCGGGTTGGCTGCAGCTCAGGCTCTATATCTTAGAGTCTGCACTGGGCCCCAGGAGCTGAGGTGTCGACCCAGCCATTCTGCACTAGGAAATCTGGTCTGAAGTGCCGGGTGTGGAACCTCTGCATGCGGGACCCTAGGAGCACGTGAAATTAGACAAAGCACAAAGGATAAAAAAGGTCAGACTTGACTTTATTGCCCAGATTCTATTTTTATCTCCCAGGGATTTTTAATGGGCTTTGCTGGGGACAAACCCCTCCTCTGCCTTTTGTCCCGTTCCTCATTCTTGGAGTGCTGAGGGTGCAGACCCTTCTTCTGTAACTGCTGAGTGCTGAGTTGGGAGCCCTCATACCAGGGGATGAGGGTCAGAACTTCTCCCCAGCAGCCTCCAGGTGACGTTGATTGGCCCCAGGACCCCTGCCTCCCTGCTCGTCCGCCTGAGCACCAGCATTGGAAGTGTTATAGATTCTAATGACCTTTAAGGGTTCAGGAAAGAGATGTGCAGAGACGCTGTGGGGGCCGGTTTCACCCCGCCCCACATTTGTTCGGCCACCTTAGGCTGACCGTTTCTGCCAGCCTAGATGCTCTGACCAGTAGTCTGCTCTTTCTTCAATTAGGCCCCTGAATTAACGTAAAAACAGCACCAGGTGTCAGAGCCCTGCCCGCTCAACTCCCAGACAGTCCAGGGTCAGTGGTGATCAAGGACCATGATGGCCACTGAGTCAACAGCCTTTTGAAGTAAACAGGAGTCCAGCCGGTCTTATTGGCCACCATCATCACGGTGTCTGTAGGCTTTTCTATGGTGACAGTGTGATATACGTTTCCCCCGCCAAGACTATTAGCTCCCCTCCGGGTGCAGTAAGTCCTGCAAGCAGTAGTCTACTCATTCGGGACACACTATTGTTGTTTTATGAGAGAAACTCCAGGTCAAGTGATGTTCACACGAGTCGTCATGGTGCCCTGTTGCCCCCGGTTATCTCTCTGAATGTTGGAGTTGGAGGGCCTCCTCACTCGAGGTCGGTGTGCCCACGGAGCGAACCCTGCAACTTCAGGGCATGGTTGGTGATTAGGATCACCACGTGGGGTCCTTTTCCCTTAGGAGGGAGGTGGCCTTTTGGGCTGCTGATTTCCAGGTTTTTAGATACCGCCAGTATCTTGGCCAGATGTGGCAGTGGGCCAAGCCCCTTGGTGACTCTATTTTATCCTACCTGGATGGCATTCTTGCGTTGTTCCATTTCAAGTGGTCCCAGTTTTTGCACTAATTCTCCAATGGCGACTCACCTTTCACCGGGAATGGAAAGGTCAAAGGGTTTAGCTCAATTAGGGAGTTCCAGGGCAAGGGTCTGAATTGACTGCTCTTTCCATGCTTGAAAGGCCACTTCTGGATTCTGTTCAAAAGGATCATCATCTTTTCCTTTCAGTGTTTCATATAGAGGCCCAGCTAGTAGACTGTAGTTAGGGATCCAGAAGCAGCAAACCCTGGCCTCCCCAGGAACCCCTAAGCTGTCTTCTAGTTTTAGAAAGGGGTAAGGCTGCAAATGGTTTCTTCCCTTTCCTGGGATGGGCTTCTCCGACCTTGTGTGAGAATGAAGCCCAGGCAGGTCACCGCAGTCTGTGATATTTGAGCTTTTTCTTGGACAACTTCTATCCTTTATTGGCTTGGTAGTTCAGAGGCCTCCTTAGTAGGGCTGGCGATCAGAATGTCGTCTGCATATTGAAGGAGGGTTTCCTTTTCTAGAGGTAGAACTTTTCGGTCTTTAGCTAAGCTTTCCCCAAAGATGGTGTGGGAATTTTTGAACCCTTGGGGCAAGACGGCCCGGAAGTATTGTTTTAGTTGTATGTTGAGTCCTGCCACTCACAAGCCAAAATTTCTTGTGACTCTGGGACTAATGGAATACAAAAGAAGGCATCATTGAAGACTAATACAGAATACCATGTCCTGGTGGTTGGTAGAATGACCAGCAGGGTGTAGGAAATGGAGCAACTGGAGGTATATCCTCGGTGGCTTCACTGACTGTCCTGACATCCTTTACCAGGTCCCCAGCAGCCCATGGGGCTCTCGTGGTCAGGCCAATCCCAGGATATGGAGCTCTCCTGGGCAGGTACCCCACCCCCAACCCAGCCCACGGGGCTCTCATGGTCAGGCCTCTCCCAGGATACAGAGCTACCCTTGCAGGTACCGTGGCAGGGCTGGGCACACAGGAACTGTGCACATAGCCCTCATTGAAGAGCACCCCCATCTCACCTGTCGCTCAGAGCTGACACAGAGCACCTCAGAGCAGGACTTGAACTAACAAACAGCAGCTCCGACAGGTCTGTGACCCTGGGCATCACTCTGTGTGGCCTCCCTCCACCTGGTCTTCCAGAGACTTCCACTGCACCCGGGGCACCAAGCCTCTGTCTCCAACCACCACCCACCCCTCCTCTCCCTGACTCCTGGGTTCCTCTCATTAGGAGAGGGTTTTCTTGAAGTTGTCTCCCACTCATGGGCCAGATAAAATGATTAGAAAACAAGCCAAAGCTGCAGCCCCTTGTCTATCCTGACTCTCAGGAGCCCACACCTGTTCCTTGGACCTGGCCGGTTCAGCAAGTTCCATTTTCTGCAACTGTGAGCCCCTGAGGGGTGATGATTGGCTGACCTGGGCAGCCTTACCATGCCGGCCAGCCCTCCCCAGGTGTGCCTGGGTTGAGATCAATATAAATACCACTCCAGGCAGCAAGAGCCCCTGCAGCTGTGCCTGACGCCATTTTCTCTGCCCTGTCAGCAGTCTCGGGGCTGGGCTGGTGGGAGGGAGTGAGAGGCCACGGCTTTGTGGGTGGCCCAGTGTGAGTGGGGCTCTGCTGGACTTTCTGCAGCAGTTGCCAGGCTGCCACCTGCTAAAGAAGAGGATGTGTCACCCATACCTGCTGCTGGAATTTCTCCCTGGGCAGAGGTGAGGAAGGAAAAAAGCAGTGGGGGCAGGGACAGGACGGGTATCTCAGGCAGGGAAATGGAAATCTTCCAGAAGAGCACCCAGGGACAGGACCATCCTGGCTGGCCTGCAGGCACCAAGTCAGCTGGCATGCTGTCACTCGTGTGGCTCCATGGCCCTTCCTCTAGGCTTTCAAGTCCTTGTATATATTCAGGTGTTTTACCTGGGAAGGGTGGGAACAGTTCAACAGCAACTGGCCTGGGGCTCAGCTCACGTTCACTCACAGATGCCTCGGCACAGTGCCCCAGCTTTGCAATGAGTACGCTTGTGTGGGGGCTGCTGGCTGAATGGGAGACGATTCCCCACCACTGACCAACTTCAGAATTGTTTACAACTGGAGCAAGTGCCCTGATACGGTTTTCCTCTGAGTAACTGGTGGGTTCTGTTTTTTTTTTTTTCTCTTTTTCGTTTTTGGTTCAAGGTAGATTTTATTCCTCTTTTTTGTATTTACAGATATAAGCATGGAAATAATTTATTCATATAAATACATGTATGTGAAGGGAATAATTGTTTTTTCTGTTTTATTTTTTAAATTTTATTTCTTTTTAATTTTGAATTTTATTTTATATTTTTATACAGCAGGTTCTTATTGGTTATCTATTTTATACATATAAATGTTTACATGCCAATCCCAATCTCTCAGCTCCTCCCACCACCACCCCCCCAAGAGCTTTCCCCCCTTGTTGTCCATACGATTGTTGTCTACATCTGTTGCTCTATTTATGCCTTGCAAAACGGTTAATCTGTACAGTTTTTCTAGGTTCCACATATATGCATGAATATACAAGATTTGTTTTTCTCTTTCTGACTTACTTCACTCTGTATGACAGTCTCTAGATCCATCGACGTCTCTACAAATGACCCAATTTCATTCCTTTCATGGCTTAGTAATATTCCATTTTATATATGTACCACATCTTTATGCATTCGTCTGTCTGTGGGCATTTAGGTTGCTTCCATTACCTCGATATTGTAAATAGTGATGCAATGAACATTGCGGTGAATGTCTCTTTTTGATTTATGGTTTTGTCTGTGTATATGTCCAGTACTGGGATTGCTGTATCATATGGTAATTCTATTATTAGTTTCTTAAGACTCCATATTGTTCTCCATAGTGACTGTATCAATTTATATTCCCAACAATAGTGGAAGAGGCTTCCTTTTCCCCACACCCTTTCCAGCAATTGTTGTTTGTAGATTTTCAGATGATGCCCATTCTAACAGGTGTGAGGTGATACCTCATTGTTGAGTCCATTTCGTTGAGCAAGGGGTAGGTCTTGTCTATTACATATTTGGCTTATGGAACGGTATCTGTGCTAATTTCAAACTCTGGTTTTATGCAGCACCCCAACTCACCTTTCCCCTTAAGCAAGCATAAGTTGGTTTTCTAAACTTGAGACCCTGTTCTGTTTTGTAATTCAGTTCATGTGTAGCCAAGTTTACATTCCATGTATTAGTGATACCTTATGATGTTTCCTTATCTGTGTGACTTATTTCACTTAGAATCATCGTGCCTCAATCCACTCATTATGCGGGTACAGGCCTGGTGACACAGATTTCATTGCTGAGTGGTATTCTGTTGTACGTTAAGTACCGCAACTTCTTTATCAATTATTTGCTCTCTGGGATACTTAACTTGTACCATAGAAGAGGTTCCTGTAAACAGAGCCGTCCCAAATTTTGGGGTGGCTGTGTCTTTTTGATTTTAATTTCCCTAAGCTATAGGACCATAAGTGGAAATGCCCTAGACTCTGTTGCTTTGTTTTTCAGATGTATCAGGAAACACCATACACTTCTCCAGAGTGGCTGTTGGCAATTTACATCCCGCCCATCAGCATAACAAGGTTCCTTTATCCCCATGGCCTGTCTTGCCTTTCTGCATTTTCCACTTTTTTCAGATGGCTCTTTAAACTGGGGGGAAGTGACACTTCATAGTAGTTCGGATTTCCATTGCAAGCTTGCTTGGTTTGCCAAAAAGGGCGTATGCGTTTTTTCCTGAATATATTCAGGAAAAAACGCATACGCCCTTTTTGGCCAAGTGCATCATTGTGGACGTTCTGCCTCTTTTCCTATGCTATACAGGCAATTCCAGTCTACCTCCTGAAATCGGTTTCCTGCAATTCTGCCCCGCTTTCAAGTCCTCTTGGCAGCCTTACTTCAATATATTTTTGGACGATAGCTGTCATTTATAACTCTGCAGGTTTTTGAATTACAGTGCCCCTAAGCTCCTTTCTTCAACTCGCTTTCTTGTGAGCTGGCCGCAACACCGCAGGATTGCTTCAGGCCCTAGTGTGGTTCCGGCATGGCACGCTGAGCCTTTGGTTAATTCCTCTTCCTGGTGGGAAATGAGAGTTAAATTTGCCCGTCCAGGCACCTCCAGCTAGTCTCTCATTGGTTCTCCCTATTCCTGTTCATTTTCCGCAGAAATGGCAAACTGGGCCAAACAGGAGGTTAAAGGCACTGACTCTCCAAGTGGGGAGAGTGTTAGTAAAGCGTCTGGAATGTTGCACCCGAGTACCAGGGGACGAAACCTGAGACACATTTGAACACGTTTCCCGATCACACGGTGGATCATACTCTGGGTTCCACATGCATGTTTTAGCTGAAGGAAGAATCCCTTAAACCTGGAGAGTTGAGACCCATGGAATGGGTACCATGCAATGTGACCTCAAAGGGTCTGCATTTGCTCACCGAACCTCACCAATCCTATCACTGCTGCGTTTATGCCGCTGTACACACGCTTGATTCTCTTTCGGAGACATAGAAATGTATAGGTTTTAAGATTCTTACTGGTCAGGTATATTCTTAGGCGTTTAATATGGGGTGTAGAGTCCACTTCGTTCAGCAAGGAGTAGCTCTTGTCTATTACATATTTGGCTTATGGAACGGTATCTGTGCTAATTTCAATCTCTGGTTTTATGCAGCACCCCAACTCACCTTTCCCCTTAAGCAAGCATAAGTTGGTTTTCTACATTTGAGACCCTGTTCTGTTTTGTAATTCAGTTCCTGTGTAGACAAGTTTACATTCCGTGTAGTAGTGATATCTTATGATGTTTCTTTTTCTGTGTGACTTATCTCACTTAGAATCATCGTACCTGAATCCACTCATTATGCTGCTACGGGCCTGATGATATACATTTCATTGCTGAGTGATATTGCATTGTACGTAAGTACCAGAACTTCTTTATCCATTTTTCACTTTCTGTGATATTGAACTTGTACTGTAAATGAAGTTCTTGTAAACAGAGCCGTCCCAAACTTTGGGGTGGCTGTGTCTTTTTGATTTTAATTTCCCTAAGCTATAGGACCATAAGTGGAAGTGCCCTAGGCTCTGTTGCTTTGTTTTGTAGATGTTTCAGGAAACACCATACACTTCTCCAGAGTGGCTGTTGGCAATTTACATCCCGCCCATCAGCATAACAAGGCTCCCACGTCTCCATGGCCTGTCCTGCCTTTCTGGATTTTACACTTTTTTCAGATGGCCCTTTTGACCGGGGGGCAGTGAGACTTCATTGTAGTGCAGATTTCCTTTGCAAGCTTGCTTGGTTGGCCAAAAAGTGCGTATGCGTTTTTTCCTGAATATATTCAGGAAAAAACGCATACGCCCTTTTTGGCCAAGTGCATCATTGTGGACGTTCTGCCTCTTTTCCTATGCTTTACATGCAATTCCAGTCTACCTCCTGAAATCGGTTTCCTGCAATTCTGCCCCGCTTTCAAGTCCTCTTGGCAGCCTTACTTCAATATATTTTTGGATGATAGCTGTCATTTATAACTCTGCAGGTTTGTGAATTACAGTGCCTCTGAGCTCCTTTCTTCAACTCGCTTTCTTGTGAGCTGGCCGCAACACCGCAGGATTGCTTCAGGCCCTAGTGTCGTTCCGGCATGGCACGCTGAGCCTTTGGTTAATTCCTCTTCCTGGTGGGAAATGAGAGTTAAATTTGCCCGTCCAGACACCTCCAGCTAGTCTCTCACTGGTTCTCCCTATTCCTGATCATCTTCCGCAAAAATTGCAAACTGGGCCAAACAGGTGGTTAAAGGCACTGACTCTCCAAGTGGGGAGAGTGTTAGTAAAGCGTCTGGAATGTTGCACCCGAGTACCAGGGGACGAAACCTGAGACACATTTGAACACGTATCCCGATCACACGGTGGATCATACTCTGGGTTCCACATGCATGTTTTAGCTGAAGGAAGAATCCCTTAAACCTGGAGAGTTGAGACCCATGGAATGGGTACCATGCAATATGACTTCAAAGGTTCTGCATTGGCTCACCGAACCTCACCAATCCTATCACTGCTGCACTTATGCCACTGTACACATGCTTGATTCTCTTTTGGAGACATATTAATCCATAGGTTTTAAGATTCTTACTAGTCAGGTATATTCTTAGACGTTTAATATGGGGTGTTGAGTCCTCTTCGTTGAGCAAGGAGTAGCTCTTGTCTATTACATATTTGGCTTATGGAACGGTATCTGTGCTAATTTCAATCTCTGGTTTTATGCAGCACCCCAACTCACCTTTCCCCTTAAGCAAGCATAAGTTGGTTTTCTACATTTGAGACCTTGTTCTGTTTTGTAATTCAGTTCCTGTGTAGCCAAGTTTACATTCCGTGTATTAGTGATATCTTATGATGTTTCTTTTTCTGTGTGACTTATCTCACTTAGAATCATCGTACCTGAATCCACTCATTATGCTGCTATGGGCCTGATGACATAGATTTCATTGCTGAGTGATATTGCATTGTACGTAAGTACCACAACTTCTTTATCCATTTTTCGCTTTCTGTGATATTGAACTTGTACCGTAAACGAGGTTCTTGTAAACAGAGCCGTCCCAAACTTTGGGGTGGCTGTGTCTTTTTGATTTTAATTTCCCTAAGCTATAGGACCATAAGTGGAAGTGCCCTAGGCTCTGTTGCTTTGTTTTTTAGATGTTTCAGGAAACACCATACACTTCTCCAGAGTGGCTGTTGGCAATTTACATCCCGCCCATCAGCATAACAAGGCTCCCAGTTCTCCATGGCCTGTCCGGCCTTTCTGGATTTTACACTTTTTTCGGATGGCCCTTTTGACTGGGGGGCAGTGAGACTTCATTGTAGTGCAGATTTCCTTTGCAAGCTTGCTTGGTTGGCCAAAAAGGGCGTATGGGTTTTTTCCTGAATATATTCAGGAAAAAACGCATACGCCCTTTTTGGCCAAGTGCATCATTGTGGACATTCTGTCTCTTTTCCTATGCTTTACATGCAATTCCAGTCTACCTCCTGAAATCGGATTCCTGCAATTCTGCCCCGCTTTCGAGTCCTCTTGGCAGCCTTACTTCAATATATTTTTGGACGATAGCTGTCATTTATAACTCTGCAGGTTTGTGAATTACAGTGCCCCTGAGCTCCTTTCTTCAACTCGCTTTCTTGTGAGCTGGCCGCAACACCACAGGATTGCTTCAGGCCCTAGTGTGGTTCCGGCATGGCACGCTGAGCCTTTGGTTAATTCCTCTTCCTGGTGGGAAATGAGAGTTAAATTTGCCCGTCCAGGCACCTCCAGCTAGTCTCTCATTGGTTCTCCCTATTCCTGTTCATTTTAAGCAGAAATGGCAAACTGGGCCAAACAGGAGGTTAAAGGCACTGACTCTCCAAGTGGGGAGAGTGTTAGTAAAGCGTCTGGAATGTTGCACCCGAGTACCAGGGGACGAAACCTGAGACACATTTGAACACGTTTCCCGATCACACGGTGGATCATACTCTGGGTTCCACATGCATGTTTTAGGTGAAGGAAGAATCCCTTAAACCTGGAGAGTTGAGACCCATGGAATGGGTACCATGCAATGTGACCTCAAAGGGTCTGCATTTGCTCACCGAACCTCACCAATCCTATCACTGCTGCGTTTATGCCGCTGTACACACGCTTGATTCTCTTTCGGAGACATAGAAATGTATAGGTTTTAAGATTCTTACTGGTCAGGTATATTCTTAGGCGTTTAATATGGGGTGTAGAGTCCACTTCGTTCAGCAAGGAGTAGCTCTTGTCTATTACATATTTGGCTTATGGAACGGTATCTGTGCTAATTTCAATCTCTGGTTTTATGCAGCACCCCAACTCACCTTTCCCCTTAAGCAAGCATAAGGTGGTTTTCTACATTTGAGACCCTGTTCTGTTTTGTAATTCAGTTCCTGTGTAGCCAAGTTTACATTCCGTGTAGTAGTGATATCTTATGATGTTTCTTTTTCTGTGTGACTTATCTCACTTAGAATCATCGTACCTGAATCCACTCATTATGCTGCTACGGGCCTGATGACATAGATTTCATTGCTGAGTGATATTGCATTGTACGTAAGTACCACCACTTCTTTATCCATTTTTCGCTTTCTGTGATATTGAACTTGTACCGTCAACGAGGTTCTTGTAAACAGAGCCGTCCCAAACTTTGGGGTGGCTGTGTCTTTTTGATTTTAATTTCCCTAAGCTATAGGACCATAAGTGGAAGTGCCCTAGGCTCTGTTGCTTTGTTTTTTAGATGTTTCAGGAAACACCATACACTTCTCCAGAGTGGCTGTTGGCAATTTACATCCCGCCCATCAGCATAACAAGGCTCCCACGTCTCCATGGCCTGTCCTGCCTTTCTGGATTTTACACTTTTTTCAGATGGCCCTTTTGACCGGGGGGCAGTGAGACTTCATTGTAGTGCAGATTTCCTTTGCAAGCTTGCTTGGTTGGCCAAAAAGTGCGTATGCGTTTTTTCCTGAATATATTCAGGAAAAAACGCATACGCCCTTTTTGGCCAAGTGCATCATTGTGGACGTTCTGCCTCTTTTCCTATGCTTTACATGCAATTCCAGTCTACCTCCTGAAATCGGTTTCCTGCAATTCTGCCCCGCTTTCAAGTCCTCTTGGCAGCCTTACTTCAATATATTTTTGGATAATAGCTGTCATTTATAACTCTGCAGGTTTGTGAATTACAGTGCCTCTGAGCTCCTTTCTTCAACTCGCTTTCTTGTGAGCTGGCTGCAACACCGCAGGATTGCTTCAGGCCCTAGTGTCGTTCCGGCATGGCACGCTGAGCCTTTGGTTAATTCCTCTTCCTGGTGGGAAATGAGAGTTAAATTTGCCCGTCCAGACACCTCCAGCTAGTCTCTCACTGGTTCTCCCTATTCCTGATCATCTTCCGCAAAAATTGCAAACTGGGCCAAACAGGTGGTTAAAGGCACTGACTCTCCAAGTGGGGAGAGTGTTAGTAAAGCGTCTGGAATGTTGCACCCGAGTACCAGGGGACGAAACCTGAGACACATTTGAACACGTATCCCGATCACACGGTGGATCATACTCTGGGTTCCACATGCATGTTTTAGCTGAAGGAAGAATCCCTTAAACCTGGAGAGTTGAGACCCATGGAATGGGTACCATGCAATATGACTTCAAAGGTTCTGCATTGGCTCACCGAACCTCACCAATCCTATCACTGCTGCACTTATGCCACTGTACACATGCTTGATTCTCTTTTGGAGACATATTAATCCATAGGTTTTAAGATTCTTACTAGTCAGGTATATTCTTAGACGTTTAATATGGGTTGTTGAGTCCTCTTCGTTGAGCAAGGAGTAGCTCTTGTCTATTACATATTTGGCTTATGGAACGGTATCTGTGCTAATTTCAATCTCTGGTTTTATGCAGCACCCCAACTCACCTTTCCCCTTAAGCAAGCATAAGTTGGTTTTCTACATTTGAGACCTTGTTCTGTTTTGTAATTCAGTTCCTGTGTAGCCAAGTTTACATTCCGTGTATTAGTGATATCTTATGATGTTTCTTTTTCTGTGTGACTTATCTCACTTAGAATCATCGTACCTGAATCCACTCATTATGCTGCTATGGGCCTGATGACATAGATTTCATTGCTGAGTGATATTGCATTGTACGTAAGTACCACAACTTCTTTATCCATTTTTCGCTTTCTGTGATATTGAACTTGTACCGTAAACGAGGTTCTTGTAAACAGAGCCGTCCCAAACTTTGGGGTGGCTGTGTCTTTTTGATTTTAATTTCCCTAAGCTATAGGACCATAAGTGGAAGTGCCCTAGGCTCTGTTGCTTTGTTTTTTAGATGTTTCAGGAAACACCATACACTTCTCCAGAGTGGCTGTTGGCAATTTACATCCCGCCGATCAGCATAACAAGGCTCCCAGTTCTCCATGGCCTGTCCTGCCTTTCTGGATTTTATACTTTTTTCAGATGGCCCTTTTGACCGGGGGGCAGTGAGACTTCATTGTAGTGCAGATTTCCTTTGCAAGCTTGCTTGGTTGGCCAAAAAGGGCGTATGCGTTTTTTCCTGAATATATTCAGGAAAAAACGCATACGCCCTTTTTGGCCAAGTGCATCATTGTGGACGTTCTGCCTCTTTTCCTATGCTTTACATGCAATTCCAGTCTACCTCCTGAAATCGGTTTCCTGCAATTCTGCCCTGCTTTCAAGTCCTCTTGGCAGCCTTACTTCAATATATTTTTGGACGATAGCTGTCATTTTTAACTCTGCAGGTTTGTGAATTACAGTGCCCCTGAGCTCCTTTCTTCAACTCGCTTTCTTGTGAGCTGGCCGCAACACCGCAGGATTGCTTCAGGCCCTAGTGTGGTTCCGGCATGGCACGCTGAGCCTTTGGTTAATTCCTCTTCCTGGTGGGAAATGAGAGTTAAATTTGCCCGTCCAGACACCTCCAGCTAGTCTCTTATTGGTTCTCCCTATTCCTGTTCATTTTCCGCAGAAATTGCAAACTGGGCCAAACAGGAGGTTAAAGGCACTGACTCTCCAAGTGAGGAGAGTGTTAGTAAAGCGTCTGGAATGTTGCACCCGAGTACCAGGGGACGAAATCTGACACATTTGAACACGTTTCCCGATCACACGGTGGATCATACTCTGGGTTCCACATGCATGTTTTAGCTGAAGGAAGAATCCCTTAAACCTGGAGAGTTGAGACCCATGGAATGGGTACCATGCAATATGACTTCAAAGGGTCTGCATTGGCTCACCGAACCTCACCAATCCTATCACTGCTGCGCTTATGCCACTGTACACACCCTTGATTCTCTTTCGGAGACATATAAATCCATAGGTTTTAAGATTCTTCCTAGTCAGGTATATTCTTAGACGTTTAATATGGGGTGTTGAGTCCTCTTCGTTGAGCAAGGAGTAGCTCTTGTCTATTACATATTTGGCTTATGGAACGGTATCTGTGCTAATTTCAATCTCTGGTTTTATGCAGCACCCCAACTCACCTTTCCCCTTAAGCAAGCATAAGTTGGTTTTCTACATTTGAGACCTTGTTCTGTTTTGTAGTTCAGTTCCTGTGTAGCCAAGTTTACATTCCGTGTATTAGTGATATCTTATGATGTTTCTTTTTCTGTGTGACTTATCTCACTTAGAATCATCGTACCTGAATCCACTCATTATGCTGCTATGGGCCTGATGACATAGATTTCATTGCTGAGTGATATTGCATTGTACGTAAGTACCACAACTTCTTTATCCATTTTTCGCTTTCTGTGATATTGAACTTGTACCGTAAACGAGGTTCTTGTAAACAGAGCCGTCCCAAACTTTGGGGTGGCTGTGTTTTTTTGATTTTAATTTCCCTAAGCTATACGACCATAAGTGGAAGTGCCCTAGGCTCTGTTGCTTTGCTTTTTAGATGTTTCAGGAAACACCATACACTTCTCCAGAGTGGCTGTTGGCAATTTACATCCCGCCCATCAGCATAACAAGGCTCCCAGTTCTCCATGGCCTGTCCGGCCTTTCTGGATTTTACACTTTTTTCAGATGGCCCTTTTGACTGGGGGGCAGTGAGACTTCATTGTAGTGCAGATTTCCTTTGCAAGCTTGCTTGGTTGGCCAAAAAGGGCGTATGCGTTTTTTCCTGAATATATTCAGGAAAAAACGCATATGCCCTTTTTGGCCAAGTGCATCATTGTGGACGTTCTGCCTCTTTTCCTATGCTTTACATGCAATTCCAGTCTACCTCCTGAAATCGGTTTCCTGCAATTCTGC
Organism: Pseudorca crassidens; assembly: GCF_039906515.1. NCBI lineage: Eukaryota > Metazoa > Chordata > Mammalia > Artiodactyla > Delphinidae > Pseudorca > Pseudorca crassidens. The sequence continues at coordinate 166,766,376 of NC_090296.1, forward strand.
CCCGCTTTCAAGTCCTCTTGGCAGCCTTACTTCAATATATTTTTGGACGATAGCTGTCATTTATAACTCTGCAGGTTTGTGAATTACAGTGCCCCTGAGCTCCTTTCTTCAACTCGCTTTCTTGTGAGCTGGCCGCAACACCGCAGGATTGCTTCAGGCCCTAGTGTCGTTCCGGCATGGCACGCTGAGCCTTTGGTTAATTCCTCTTCCTGGTGAGAAATGAGAGTTAAATTTGCCAATCCAGACACCTCCAGCTAGTCTCTCATTTGTTCTCCCTATTCCTGTTCATTTTCCGCAGAAATTGCAAACTGGGCCAAACAGGAGGTTAAAGGCACTGACTCTCCAAGTGGGGAGAGTTTTAGTAAAGCGTCTGGAATGTTGCACCCGAGTACCAGCGGAGAAAATCTGAGACACATTTGAACACGTTTCCCGATCACACGGTGGATCATACTCTGGGTTCCACATGCATGTTTTAGCTGAAGGAAGAATCCCTTAAACCTGGAGAGTTGAGACCCATGGAATGGCTAGCATGCAATATGACTTCAAAGGGTCTGCATTTGCTCATCAAACCTCACCAATCCTATCACTGCTGCGTTTATGCTGCTGTACACATGCTTGATTCTCTTTTGGAGACATATAAATCCATAGGTTTTAAGATTATTACTAGTCAGGTATATTCTTAGGCGATTAATATGGGGTGTAGAGTCCACTTCGTTGAGCAAGGAGTAGCTCTTGTCTATTACATATTTGGCTTATGGAATGGTATCTGTGCTAATTTCAATCTCTGGTTTTATGCAGAACCCCAACTCACCTTTCCCCTTAAGCAAGCATAAGTTGGTATTCTACATTTGAGACCGTGTTCTGTTTTGTAATTCAGTTTCTGTGTAGCCAAGTTTACATTCCGTGTAGTAGTGATATCTTATGATGTTTCTTTTTCTGTGTGACTTATCTCACTTAGAATCATCGTACCTGAATCCACTCATTATGCTGCTACGGGCCTGATGATATAGATTTCATTGCTGAGTGATATTGCATTGTACGTAAGTACCACAAATTCTTTATCCATTTTTCACCTTCTGTGATATTGAATTTGTACTGTAAATGAGGTTCTTGTAAACAGAGCTGTCCCAAACTTTGGGGTGGCTGTGTCTTTTTGATTTTAATTTCCCTAAGCTATAGGACCATAAGTGGAAGTGCCCTAGGCTCTGTTGCTTTGTTTTTTAGATGTTTCAGGAAACACCATACACTTCTCCAGAGTGGCTGTTGGCAATTTACATCCCGCCCATCAGCATAACAAGGCTCCCAGTTCTCCATGGCCTGTCCTGCCTTTCTGGATTTTACACTTTTTTCAGATGGCCCTTTTGACCGGGGGGCAGTGAGACTTCATTGTAGTGCAGATTTCCTTTGCAAGCTTGCTTGGTTGGCCAAAAAGGGCGTATGCGTTTTTTCCTGAATATATTCAGGAAAAAACGCATACGCCCTTTTTGGCCAAGTGCATCATTGTGGACGTTCTGCCTCTTTTCGTATGCTTTACATGCAATTCCAGTCTACCTCCTGAAATCGGTTTCCTGCAATTCTGCCCCGCTTTCAAGTCCTCTTGGCAGCCTTACTTCAATATATTTTTGGACGATAGCTGTCATTTATAACTCTGCAGGTTTGTGAATTACAGTGCCCCTGAGCTCCTTTCTTCAACTCGCTTTCTTGTGAGCTGGCCGCAACACCGCAGGATTGCTTCAGGCCCTAGTGTGGTTCCGGCATGGCAGGCTGAGCCTTTGGTTAATTCCTCTTCCTGGTGGGAAATGAGAGTTACATTTGCCCATCCAGACACCTCCAGCTAGTCTCTCATTGGTTCTCCCTATTCCTGTTCATTTTCCGCAGAAATTGCAAACTGGGCCAAACAGGAGGTTAAAGGCACTGACTCTCCAAGTGGGGAGAGTTTTAGTAAAGCGTCTGGAATGTTGCACCCGAGTACCAGCGGAGAAAATCTGAGACACATTTGAACACGTTTCCCGATCACACGGTGGATCATACTCTGGGTTCCACATGCATGTTTTAGCTGAAGGAAGAATCCCTTAAACCTGGAGAGTTGAGACCCATGGAATGGCTAGCATGCAATATGACTTCAAAGGGTCTGCATTTGCTCATCAAACCTCACCAATCCTATCACTGCTGCGTTTATGTCGCTGTACACATGCTTGATTCTCTTTTGGAGACATATAAATCCATAGGTTTTAAGATTATTACTAGTCAGGTATATTCTTAGGCGATTAATATGGGGTGTAGAGTCCACTTCGTTGAGCAAGGAGTAGCTCTTGTCTATTACATATTTGGCTTATGGAATGGTATCTGTGCTAATTTCAATCTCTGGTTTTATGCAGAACCCCAACTCACCTTTCCCCTTAAGCAAGCATAAGTTGGTTTTCTACATTTGAGACCGTGTTCTGTTTTGTAATTCAGTTTCTGTGTAGCCAAGTTTTCATTCCGTGTAGTAGTGATATCTTATGATGTTTCTTTTTCTGTGTGACTTATCTCACTTAGAATCATCGTACCTGAATCCACTCATTATGCTGCTACGGGCCTGATGATATAGATTTCATTGCTGAGTGATATTGCATTGTACGTAAGTACCACAAATTCTTTATCCATTTTTCACCTTCTGTGATATTGAATTTGTACTGTAAATGAGGTTCTTGTAAACAGAGCCGTCCCAAACTTTGGGGTGGCTGTGTCTTTTTGATTTTAATTTCCCTAAGCTATAGGACCATAAGTGGAAGTGCCCTAGGCTCTGTTGCTTTGTTTTTTAGATGTTTCAGGAAACACCATACACTTCTCCAGAGTGGCTGTTGGCAATTTACATCCCGCCGATCAGCATAACAAGGCTCCCAGTTCTCCATGGCCTGTCCTGCCTTTCTGGATTTTATACTTTTTTCAGATGGCCCTTTTGACCGGGGGGCAGTGAGACTTCATTGTAGTGCAGATTTCCTTTGCAAGCTTGCTTGGTTGGCCAAAAAGGGCGTATGCGTTTTTTCCTGAATATATTCAGGAAAAAACGCATACGCCCTTTTTGGCCAAGTGCATCATTGTGGACGTTCTGCCTCTTTTCCTATGCTTTACATGCAATTCCAGTCTACCTCCTGAAATCGGTTTCCTGCAATTCTGCCCTGCTTTCAAGTCCTCTTGGCAGCCTTACTTCAATATATTTTTGGACGATAGCTGTCATTTTTAACTCTGCAGGTTTGTGAATTACAGTGCCCCTGAGCTCCTTTCTTCAACTCGCTTTCTTGTGAGCTGGCCGCAACACCGCAGGATTGCTTCAGGCCCTAGTGTGGTTCCGGCATGGCACGCTGAGCCTTTGGTTAATTCCTCTTCCTGGTGGGAAATGAGAGTTAAATTTGCCCGTCCAGACACCTCCAGCTAGTCTCTTATTGGTTCTCCCTATTCCTGTTCATTTTCCGCAGAAATTGCAAACTGGGCCAAACAGGAGGTTAAAGGCACTGACTCTCCAAGTGAGGAGAGTGTTAGTAAAGCGTCTGGAATGTTGCACCCGAGTACCAGGGGACGAAATCTGACACATTTGAACACGTTTCCCGATCACACGGTGGATCATACTCTGGGTTCCACATGCATGTTTTAGCTGAAGGAAGAATCCCTTAAACCTGGAGAGTTGAGACCCATGGAATGGGTACCATGCAATATGACTTCAAAGGGTCTGCATTGGCTCACCGAACCTCACCAATCCTATCACTGCTGCGCTTATGCCACTGTACACACCCTTGATTCTCTTTCGGAGACATATAAATCCATAGGTTTTAAGATTCTTCCTAGTCAGGTATATTCTTAGACGTTTAATATGGGGTGTTGAGTCCTCTTCGTTGAGCAAGGAGTAGCTCTTGTCTATTACATATTTGGCTTATGGAACGGTATCTGTGCTAATTTCAATCTCTGGTTTTATGCAGCACCCCAACTCACCTTTCCCCTTAAGCAAGCATAAGTTGGTTTTCTACATTTGAGACCTTGTTCTGTTTTGTAATTCAGTTCCTCTGTAGCCAAGTTTACATTCCGTGTATTAGTGATATCTTATGATGTTTCTTTTTCTGCGTGACTTATCTCACTTAGAATCATCGTACCTGAATCCACTCATTATGCTGCTATGGGCCTGATGACATAGATTTCATTGCTGAGTGATATTGCATTGTACGTAAGTACCACAACTTCTTTATCCATTTTTCCCTTTCTGTGATATTGAACTTGTACCGTAAACGAGGTTCTTGTAAACAGAGCCGTCCCAAACTTTGGGGTGGCTGTGTTTTTTTGATTTTAATTTTCCTAAGCTATACGACCATAAGTGGAAGTGCCCTAGGCTCTGTTGCTTTGTTTTTTAGATGTTTCAGGAAACACCATACACTTCTCCAGAGTGGCTGTTGGCAATTTACATCCCGCCCATCAGCATAACAAGGCTCCCAGTTCTCCATGGCCTGTCCGGCCTTTCTGGATTTTACACTTTTTTCAGATGGCCCTTTTGACTGGGGGGCAGTGAGACTTCATTGTAGTGCAGATTTCCTTTGCAAGCTTGCTTGGTTGGCCAAAAAGGGCGTATGCGTTTTTTCCTGAATATATTCAGGAAAAAACGCATATGCCCTTTTTGGCCAAGTGCATCATTGTGGACGTTCTGCCTCTTTTCCTATGCTTTACATGCAATTCCAGTCTACCTCCTGAAATCGGTTTCCTGCAATTCTGCCCCGCTTTCAAGTCCTCTTGGCAGCCTTACTTCAATATATTTTTGGACGATAGCTGTCATTTATAACTCTGCAGGTTTGTGAATTACAGTGCCCCTGAGCTCCTTTCTTCAACTCGCTTTCTTGTGAGCTGGCCGCAACACCGCAGGATTGCTTCAGGCCCTAGTGTGGTTCCGGCATGGCACGCTGAGCCTTTGGTTAATTCCTCTTCCTGGTGGGAAATGAGAGTTACATTTGCCCATCCAGACACCTCCAGCTAGTCTCTCATTGGTTCTCCCTATTCCTGTTCATTTTCCGCAGAAATTGCAAACTGGGCCAAACAGGAGGTTAAAGGCACTGACTCTCCAAGTGGGGAGAGTTTTAGTAAAGCGTCTGGAATGTTGCACCCAAGTACCAGCGGAGAAAATCTGAGACACATTTGAACACGTTTCCCGATCACACGGTGGATCATACTCTGGGTTCCACATGCATGTTTTAGCTGAAGGAAGAATCCCTTAAACCTGGAGAGTTGAGACCCATGGAATGGCTAGCATGCAATATGACTTCAAAGGGTCTGCATTTGCTCATCAAACCTCACCAATCCTATCACTGCTGCGTTTATGCCGCTGTACACATGCTTGATTCTCTTTTGGAGACATATAAATCCATAGGTTTTAAGATTATTACTAGTCAGGTATATTCTTAGGCGATTAATATGGGGTGTAGAGTCCACTTCGTTGAGCAAGGAGTAGCTCTTGTCTATTACATATTTGGCTTATGGAATGGTATCTGTGCTAATTTCAATCTCTGGTTTTATGCAGAACCCCAACTCACCTTTCCCCTTAAGCAAGCATAAGTTGGTTTTCTACATTTGAGACCGTGTTCTGTTTTGTAATTCAGTTTCTGTGTAGCCAAGTTTTCATTCCGTGTAGTAGTGATATCTTATGATGTTTCTTTTTCTGTGTGACTTATCTCACTTAGAATCATCGTACCTGAATCCACTCATTATGCTGCTACGGGCCTGATGATATAGATTTCATTGCTGAGTGATATTGCATTGTACGTAAGTACCACAAATTCTTTATCCATTTTTCACCTTCTGTGATATTGAATTTGTACTGTAAATGAGGTTCTTGTAAACAGAGCCGTCCCAAACTTTGGGGTGGCTGTGTCTTTTTGATTTTAATTTCCCTAAGCTATAGGACCATAAGTGGAAGTGCCCTAGGCTCTGTTGCTTTGTTTTTTAGATGTTTCAGGAAACACCATACACTTCTCCAGAGTGGCTGTTGGCAATTTACATCCCGCCGATCAGCATAACAAGGCTCCCAGTTCTCCATGGCCTGTCCTGCCTTTCTGGATTTTATACTTTTTTCAGATGGCCCTTTTGACCGGGGGGCAGTGAGACTTCATTGTAGTGCAGATTTCCTTTGCAAGCTTGCTTGGTTGGCCAAAAAGGGCGTATGCGTTTTTTCCTGAATATATTCAGGAAAAAACGCATACGCCCTTTTTGGCCAAGTGCATCATTGTGGACGTTCTGCCTCTTTTCCTATGCTTTACATGCAATTCCAGTCTACCTCCTGAAATCGGTTTCCTGCAATTCTGCCCCGCTTTCAAGTCCTCTTGGCAGCCTTACTTCAATATATTTTTGGACGATAGCTGTCATTTATAACTCTGCAGGTTTGTGAATTACAGTGCCCCTGAGCTCCTTTCTTCAACTCGCTTTCTTGTGAGCTGGCCGCAACACCGCAGGATTGCTTCAGGCCCTAGTGTGGTTCCGGCATGGCACGCTGAGCCTTTGGTTAATTCCTCTTCCTGGTGGGAAATGAGAGTTACATTTGCCCATCCAGACACCTCCAGCTAGTCTCTCATTGGTTCTCCCTATTCCTGTTCATTTTCCGCAGAAATTGCAAACTGGGCCAAACAGGAGGTTAAAGGCACTGACTCTCCAAGTGGGGAGAGTTTTAGTAAAGCGTCTGGAATGTTGCACCGAAGTACCAGTGGAGAAAATCTGAGACACATTTGAACACGTTTCCCGATCACACGGTGGATCATACTCTGGGTTCCACATGCATGTTTTAGCTGAAGGAAGAATCCCTTAAACCTGGAGAGTTGAGACCCATGGAATGGCTAGCATGCAATATGACTTCAAAGGGTCTGCATTTGCTCATCAAACCTCACCAATCCTATCACTGCTGCGTTTATGCCGCTGTACACATGCTTGATTCTCTTTTGGAGATATATAAATCCATAGGTTTTAAGATTATTACTAGTCAGGTATATTCTTAGGCGATTAATATGGGGTGTAGAGTCCACTTCGTTGAGCAAGGAGTAGCTCTTGTCTATTACATATTTGGCTTATGGAATGGTATCTGTGCTAATTTCAATCTCTGGTTTTATGCAGAACCCCAACTCACCTTTCCCCTTAAGCAAGCATAAGTTGGTTTTCTACATTTGAGACCGTGTTCTGTTTTGTAATTCAGTTTCTGTGTAGCCAAGTTTACATTCCGTGTAGTAGTGATATCTTATGATGTTTCTTTTTCTGTGTGACTTATCTCACTTAGAATCATCGTACCTGAATCCACTCATTATGCTGCTACGGGCCTGATGATATAGATTTCATTGCTGAGTGATATTGCATTGTACATAAGTACCACAAATTCTTTATCCATTTTTCACCTTCTGTGATATTGAATTTGTACTGTAAATGAGGTTCTTGTAAACAGAGCCGTCCCAAACTTTGGGGTGGCTGTGTCTTTTTGATTTTAATTTCCCTAAGCTATAGGACCATAAGTGGAAGTGCCCTAGGCTCTGTTGCTTTGTTTTTTAGATGTTTCAGGAAACACCATACACTTCTCCAGAGTGGCTGTTGGCAATTTACATCCCGCCCATCAGCATAACAAGGCTCCCAGTTCTCCATGGCCTGTCCTGCCTTTCTGGATTTTACACTTTTTTCAGATGGCCCTTTTGACCGGGGGGCAGTGAGACATCATTGTAGTGCAGATTTCCTTTGCAAGCTTGCTTGGTTGGCCAAAAAGGGCGTATGCGTTTTTTCCTGAATATATTCAGGAAAAAACGCATACGCCCTTTTTGGCCAAGTGCATCATTGTGGACGTTCTGCCTCTTTTCCTATGCTTTACATGCAATTCCAGTCTACCTCCTGAAATCGGTTTCCTGCAATTCTGCCCCGCTTTCAAGTCCTCTTGGCAGCCTTACTTCAATATATTTTTGGACGATAGCTGTCATTTTTAACTCTGCAGGTTTGTGAATTACAGTGCCCCTGAGCTCCTTTCTTCAACTCGCTTTCTTGTGAGCTGGCCGCAACACCGCAGGATTGCTTCAGGCCCTAGTGTGGTTCCGGCATGGCACGCTGAGCCTTTGGTTAATCCCTCTTCCTGGTGGGAAATGAGAGTTACATTTGCCCATCCAGACACCTCCAGCTAGTCTCTCATTGGTTCTCCCTATTCCTGTTCATTTTCCGCAGAAATTGCAAACTGGGCCAAACAGGAGGTTAAAGGCACTGACTCTCCAAGTGAGGAGAGTGTTAGTAAAGCGTCTGGAATGTTGCACCCGAGTACCAGGGGACGAAACCTGACACATTTGAACACGTTTCCCGATCACACGGTGGATCATACTCTGGGTTCCACATGCATGTTTTAGCTGAAGGAAGAATCCCTTAAACCTGGAGAGTTGAGACCCATGGAATGGGTACCATGCAATATGACTTCAAAGGGTCTGCATTGGCTCACCGAACCTCACCAATCCTATCACTGCTGCGCTTATGCCACTGTACACACCCTTGATTCTCTTTCGGAGACATATAAATCCATAGGTTTTAAGATTCTTCCTAGTCAGGTATATTCTTAGACGTTTAATATGGGGTGTTGAGTCCTCTTCGTTGAGCAAGGAGTAGCTCTTGTCTATTACATATTTGGCTTATGGAACGGTATCTGTGCTAATTTCAATCTCTGGTTTTATGCAGCACCCCAACTCACCTTTCCCCTTAAGCAAGCATAAGTTGGTTTTCTACATTTGAGACCTTGTTCTGTTTTGTAATTCAGTTCCTGTGTAGCCAAGTTTACATTCCGTGTATTAGTGATATCTTATGATGTTTCTTTTTCTGTGTGACTTATCTCACTTAGAATCATCGTACCTGAATCCACTCATTATGCTGCTACGGGCCTGATGACATAGATTTCATTGCTGAGTGATATTGCATTGTACGTAAGTACCACAACTTCTTTATCCATTTTTCGCTTTCTGTGATATTGAACTTGTACCGTAAACGAGGTTCTTGTAAACAGAGCCGTCCCAAACTTTGGGGTGGCTGTGTTTTTTTGATTTTAATTTCCCTAAGCTATACGACCATAAGTGGAAGTGCCCTAGGCTCTGTTGCTTTGTTTTTTAGATGTTTCAGGAAACACCATACACTTCTCCAGAGTGGCTGTTGGCAATTTACATCCCGCCCATCAGCATAACAAGGCTCCCAGTTCTCCATGGCCTGTCCGGCCTTTCTGGATTTTACACTTTTTTCAGATGGCCCTTTTGACTGGGGGGCAGTGAGACTTCATTGTAGTGCAGATTTCCTTTGCAAGCTTGCTTGGTTGGCCAAAAAGGGCGTATGCATTTTTTCCTGAATATATTCAGGAAAAAACGCATACGCCCTTTTTGGCCAAGTGCATCATTGTGGACGTTCTGCCTCTTTTCCTATGCTTTACATGCAATTCCAGTCTACCTCCTGAAATCGGTTTCCTGCAATTCTGCCCCGCTTTCAAGTCCTCTTGGCAGCCTTACTTCAATATATTTTTGGACGATAGCTGTCATTTATAACTCTGCAGGTTTGTGAATTACAGTGCCCCTGAGCTCCTTTCTTCAACTCGCTTTCTTGTGAGCTGGCCGCAACACCGCAGGATTGCTTCAGGCCCTAGTGTCGTTCCGGCATGGCACGCTGAGCCTTTGGTTAATTCCTCTTCCTGGTGGGAAATGAGAGTTAAATTTGCCAATCCAGACACCTCCAGCTAGTCTCTCATTTGTTCTCCCTATTCCTGTTCATTTTCCGCAGAAATTGCAAACTGGGCCAAACAGGAGGTTAAAGGCACTGACTCTCCAAGTGGGGAGAGTTTTAGTAAAGCGTCTGGAATGTTGCACCCGAGTACCAGCGGAGAAAATCTGAGACACATTTGAACACGTTTCCCGATCACACGGTGGATCATACTCTGGGTTCCACATGCATGTTTTAGCTGAAGGAAGAATCCCTTAAACCTGGAGAGTTGAGACCCATGGAATGGCTGGCATGCAATATGACTTCAAAGGGTCTGCATTTGCTCATCAAACCTCACCAATCCTATCACTGCTGCGTTTATGCTGCTGTACACATGCTTGATTCTCTTTTGGAGACATATAAATCCATAGGTTTTAAGATTATTACTAGTCAGGTATATTCTTAGGCGATTAATATGGGGTGTAGAGTCCACTTCGTTGAGCAAGGAGTAGCTCTTGTCTATTACATATTTGGCTTATGGAATGGTATCTGTGCTAATTTCAATCTCTGGTTTTATGCAGAACCCCAACTCACCTTTCCCCTTAAGCAAGCATAAGTTGGTTTTCTACATTTGAGACCGTGTTCTGTTTTGTAATTCAGTTTCTGTGTAGCCAAGTTTACATTCCGTGTAGTAGTGATATCTTATGATGTTTCTTTTTCTGTGTGACTTATCTCACTTAGAATCATCGTACCTGAATCCACTCATTATGCTGCTACGGGCCTGATGATATAGATTTCATTGCTGAGTGATATTGCATTGTACGTAAGTACCACAAATTCTTTATCCATTTTTCACCTTCTGTGATATTGAATTTGTACTGTAAATGAGGTTCTTGTAAACAGAGCCGTCCCAAACTTTGGGGTGGCTGTGTCTTTTTGATTTTAATTTCCCTAAGCTATAGGACCATAAGTGGAAGTGCCCTAGGCTCTGTTGCTTTGTTTTTTAGATGTTTCAGGAAACACCATACACTTCTCCAGAGTGGCTGTTGGCAATTTACATCCCGCCCATCAGCATAACAAGGCTCCCAGTTCTCTATGGCCTGTCCTGCCTTTCTGGATTTTATACTTTTTTCAGATGGCTCTTTTCACCGGGGGGCAGTGAGACTTCATTGTAGTGCAGATTTCCTTTGCAAGCTTGCTTGGTTGGCCAAAAAGGGCGTATGCGTTTTTTCCTGAATATATTCAGGAAAAAACGCATACGCCCTTTTTGGCCAAGTGCATCATTGTGGACGTTCTGCCTCTTTTCCTATGCTTTACATGCAATTCCAGTCTACCTCCTGAAATCGGTTTCCTGCAATTCTGCCCCGCTTTCAAGTCCTCTTGGCAGCCTTACTTCAATATATTTTTGGACGATAGCTGTCATTTATAACTCTGCAGGTTTGTGAATTACAGTGCCCCTGAGCTCCTTTCTTCAACTCGCTTTCTTGTGAGCTGGCCGCAACACCGCAGGATTGCTTCAGGCCCTAGTGTGGTTCCAGCATGGCACGCTGAGCCTTGGTTAATTCCTCTTCCTGGTGGGAAATGAGAGTTACATTTGCCCATCCAGACACCTCCAGCTAGTCTCTCATTGGTTCTCCCTATTCCTGTTCATTTTCCGCAGAAATTGCAAACTGGGCCAAACAGGAGGTTAAAGGCACTGACTCTCCAAGTGGGGAGAGTTTTAGTAAAGCGTCTGGAATGTTGCACCCAAGTACCAGCGGAGAAAATCTGAGACACATTTGAACACGTTTCCCGATCACACGGTGGATCATACTCTGGGTTCCACATGCATGTTTTAGCTGAAGGAAGAATCCCTTAAACCTGGAGAGTTGAGACCCATGGAATGGCTGGCATGCAATATGACTTCAAAGGGTCTGCATTTGCTCATCAAACCTCACCAATCCTATCACTGCTGCGTTTATGCTGCTGTACACATGCTTGATTCTCTTTTGGAGACATATAAATCCATAGGTTTTAAGATTCTTCCTAGTCAGGTATATTCTTAGGCGATTAATATGGGGTGTAGAGTCCACTTCGTTGAGCAAGGAGTAGCTCTTGTCTATTACATATTTGGCTTATGCAATGGTATCTGTGCTAATTTCAATCTCTGGTTTTATGCAGAACCCCAACTCACCTTTCCCCTTAAGCAAGCATAAGTTGGTTTTCTACATTTGAGACCGTGTTCTGTTTTGTAATTCAGTTTCTGTGTAGCCAAGTTTACATTCCGTGTAGTAGTGATATCTTATGATGTTTCTTTTTCTGTGTGACTTATCTCACTTAGAATCATCGTACCTGAATCCACTCATTATGCTGCTACGGGCCTGATGATATAGATTTCATTGCTGAGTGATATTGCATTGTACGTAAGTACCACAAATTCTTTATCCATTTTTCACCTTCTGTGATATTGAATTTGTACTGTAAATGAGGTTCTTGTAAACAGAGCCGTCCCAAACTTTGGGGTGGCTGTGTCTTTTTGATTTTAATTTCCCTAAGCTATAGGACCATAAGTGGAAGTGCCCTAGGCTCTGTTGCTTTGTTTTTTAGATGTTTCAGGAAACACCATACACTTCTCCAGAGTGGCTGTTGGCAATTTACATCCCGCCCATCAGCATAACAAGGCTCTCAGGTCTCTATGGCCTGTCCTGCCTTTCTGGATTTTATACTTTTTTCAGATGGCTCTTTTCACCGGGGGGCAGTGAGACTTCATTGTAGTGCAGATTTCCTTTGCAAGCTTGCTTGGTTGGCCAAAAAGGGCGTATGCGTTTTTTCCTGAATATATTCAGGAAAAAACGCATACGCCCTTTTTGGCCAAGTGCATCATTGTGGACGTTCTGCCTCTTTTCCTATGCTTTACATGCAATTCCAGTCTACCTCCTGAAATCGGTTTCCTGCAATTCTGCCCCGCTTTCAAGTCCTCTTGGCAGCCTTACTTCAATATATTTTTGGACGATAGCTGTCATTTATAACTCTGCAGGTTTGTGAATTACAGTGCCCCTGAGCTCCTTTCTTCAACTCGCTTTCTTGTGAGCTGGCCGCAACACCGCAGGATTGCTTCAGGCCCTAGTGTGGTTCCAGCATGGCACGCTGAGCCTTGGTTAATTCCTCTTCCTGGTGGGAAATGAGAGTTACATTTGCCCATCCAGACACCTCCAGCTAGTCTCTCATTGGTTCTCCCTATTCCTGTTCATTTTCCGCAGAAATTGCAAACTGGGCCAAACAGGAGGTTAAAGGCACTGACTCTCCAAGTGGGGAGAGTTTTAGTAAAGCGTCTGGAATGTTGCACCCAAGTACCAGCGGAGAAAATCTGAGACACATTTGAACACGTTTCCCGATCACACGGTGGATCATACTCTGGGTTCCACATGCATGTTTTAGCTGAAGGAAGAATCCCTTAAACCTGGAGAGTTGAGACCCATGGAATGGCTGGCATGCAATATGACTTCAAAGGGTCTGCATTTGCTCATCAAACCTCACCAATCCTATCACTGCTGCGTTTATGCTGCTGTACACATGCTTGATTCTCTTTTGGAGACATATAAATCCATAGGTTTTAAGATTCTTCCTAGTCAGGTATATTCTTAGGCGATTAATATGGGGTGTAGAGTCCACTTCGTTGAGCAAGGAGTAGCTCTTGTCTATTACATATTTGGCTTATGCAATGGTATCTGTGCTAATTTCAATCTCTGGTTTTATGCAGAACCCCAACTCACCTTTCCCCTTAAGCAAGCATAAGTTGGTTTTCTACATTTGAGACCGTGTTCTGTTTTGTAATTCAGTTTCTGTGTAGCCAAGTTTACATTCCGTGTAGTAGTGATATCTTATGATGTTTCTTTTTCTGTGTGACTTATCTCACTTAGAATCATCGTACCTGAATCCACTCATTATGCTGCTACGGGCCTGATGATATAGATTTCATTGCTGAGTGATATTGCATTGTACGTAAGTACCACAAATTCTTTATCCATTTTTCACCTTCTGTGATATTGAATTTGTACTGTAAATGAGGTTCTTGTAAACAGAGCCGTCCCAAACTTTGGGGTGGCTGTGTCTTTTTGATTTTAATTTCCCTAAGCTATAGGACCATAAGTGGAAGTGCCCTAGGCTCTGTTGCTTTGTTTTTTAGATGTTTCAGGAAACACCATACACTTCTCCAGAGTGGCTGTTGGCAATTTACATCCCGCCCATCAGCATAACAAGGCTCTCAGGTCTCTATGGCCTGTCCTGCCTTTCTGGATTTTATACTTTTTTCAGATGGCTCTTTTCACCGGGGGGCAGTGAGACTTCATTGTAGTGCAGATTTCCTTTGCAAGCTTGCTTGGTTGGCCAAAAAGGGCGTATGCGTTTTTTCCTGAATATATTCAGGAAAAAACGCATACGCCCTTTTTGGCCAAGTGCATCATTGTGGACGTTCTGCCTCTTTTCCTATGCTTTACATGCAATTCCAGTCTACCTCCTGAAATCGGTTTCCTGCAATTCTGCCCCGCTTTCAAGTCCTCTTGGCAGCCTTACTTCAATATATTTTTGGACGATAGCTGTCATTTATAACTCTGCAGGTTTGTGAATTACAGTGCCCCTGAGCTCCTTTCTTCAACTCGCTTTCTTGTGAGCTGGCCGCAACACCGCAGGATTGCTTCAGGCCCTAGTGTGGTTCCAGCATGGCACGCTGAGCCTTGGTTAATTCCTCTTCCTGGTGGGAAATGAGAGTTACATTTGCCCATCCAGACACCTCCAGCTAGTCTCTCATTGGTTCTCCCTATTCCTGTTCATTTTCCGCAGAAATTGCAAACTGGGCCAAACAGGAGGTTAAAGGCACTGACTCTCCAAGTGGGGAGAGTTTTAGTAAAGCGTCTGGAATGTTGCACCCAAGTACCAGCGGAGAAAATCTGAGACACATTTGAACACGTTTCCCGATCACACGGTGGATCATACTCTGGGTTCCACATGCATGTTTTAGCTGAAGGAAGAATCCCTTAAACCTGGAGAGTTGAGACCCATGGAATGGCTGGCATGCAATATGACTTCAAAGGGTCTGCATTTGCTCATCAAACCTCACCAATCCTATCACTGCTGCGTTTATGCTGCTGTACACATGCTTGATTCTCTTTTGGAGACATATAAATCCATAGGTTTTAAGATTCTTCCTAGTCAGGTATATTCTTAGGCGATTAATATGGGGTGTAGAGTCCACTTCGTTGAGCAAGGAGTAGCTCTTGTCTATTACATATTTGGCTTATGGAATGGTATCTGTGCTAATTTCAATCTCTGGTTTTATGCAGAACCCCAACTCACCTTTCCCCTTAAGCAAGCATAAGTTGGTTTTCTACATTTGAGACCGTGTTCTGTTTTGTAATTCAGTTTCTGTGTAGCCAAGTTTACATTCCGTGTAGTAGTGATATCTTATGATGTTTCTTTTTCTGTGTGACTTATCTCACTTAGAATCATCGTACCTGAATCCACTCATTATGCTGCTACGGGCCTGATGATATAGATTTCATTGCTGAGTGATATTGCATTGTACGTAAGTACAACAAATTCTTTATCCATTTTTCACCTTCTGTGATATTGAATTTGTACTGTAAATGAGGTTCTTGTAAACAGAGCCGTCCCAAACTTTGGGGTGGCTGTGTCTTTTTGATTTTAATTTCCCTAAGCTATAGGACCATAAGTGGAAGTGCCCTAGGCTCTGTTGCTTTGTTTTTTAGATGTTTCAGGAAACACCATACACTTCTCCAGAGTGGCTGTTGGCAATTTACATCCCGCCCATCAGCATAACAAGGCTCCCAGTTCTCCATGGCCTGTCCTGCCTTTCTGGATTTTACACATTTTTCAGATGGCCCTTTTGACCCGGGGGCAGTGAGACTTCATTGTAGTGCAGATTTCCTTTGCAAGCTTGCTTGGTTGGCCAAAAAGGGCGTATGCGTTTTTTCCTGAATATATTCAGGAAAAAACGCATACGCCCTTTTTGGCCAAGTGCATCATTGTGGACGTTCTGCCTCTTTTCCTATGCTTTACATGCAATTCCAGTCTACCTCCTGAAATCGGTTTCCTGCAATTCTGCCCCGCTTTCAAGTCCTCTTGGCAGCCTTACTTCAATATATTTTTGGATGATAGCTGTCATTTATAACTCTGCAGGTTTGTGAATTACAGTGCCTCTGAGCTCCTTTCTTCAACTCGCTTTCTTGTGAGCTGGCCGCAACACCGCAGGATTGCTTCAGGCCCTAGTGTCGTTCCGGCATGGCACGCTGAGCCTTTGGTTAATTCCTCTTCCTGGTGGGAAATGAGAGTTAAATTTGCCCGTCCAGACACCTCCAGCTAGTCTCTCACTGGTTCTCCCTATTCCTGATCATCTTCCGCAAAAATTGCAAACTGGGCCAAACAGGTGGTTAAAGGCACTGACTCTCCAAGTGGGGAGAGTGTTAGTAAAGTGTCTGGAATGTTGCACCCGAGTACCAGGGGACGAAACCTGAGACACATTTGAACACGTATCCCGATCACACGGTGGATCATACTCTGGGTTCCACATGCATGTTTTAGCTGAAGGAAGAATCCCTTAAACCTGGAGAGTTGAGACCCATGGAATGGGTACCATGCAATATGACTTCAAAGGTTCTGCATTGGCTCACCGAACCTCACCAATCCTATCACTGCTGCACTTATGCCACTGTACACATGCTTGATTCTCTTTTGGAGACATATTAATCCATAGGTTTTAAGATTCTTACTAGTCAGGTATATTCTTAGACGTTTAATATGGGTTGTTGAGTCCTCTTCGTTGAGCAAGGAGTAGCTCTTGTCTATTACATATTTGGCTTATGGAACGGTATCTGTGCTAATTTCAATCTCTGGTTTTATGCAGCACCCCAACTCACCTTTCCCCTTAAGCAAGCATAAGTTGGTTTTCTACATTTGAGACCTTGTTCTGTTTTGTAATTCAGTTCCTGTGTAGCCAAGTTTACATTCCGTGTATTAGTGATATCTTATGATGTTTCTTTTTCTGTGTGACTTATCTCACTTAGAATCATCGTACCTGAATCCACTCATTATGCTGCTATGGGCCTGATGACATAGATTTCATTGCTGAGTGATATTGCATTGTACGTAAGTACCACAACTTCTTTATCCATTTTTCGCTTTCTGTGATATTGAACTTGTACCGTAAACGAGGTTCTTGTAAACAGAGCCGTCCCAAACTTTGGGGTGGCTGTGTCTTTTTGATTTTAATTTCCCTAAGCTATAGGACCATAAGTGGAAGTGCCCTAGGCTCTGTTGCTTTGTTTTTTAGATGTTTCAGGAAACACCATACACTTCTCCAGAGTGGCTGTTGGCAATTTACATCCCGCCCATCAGCATAACAAGGCTCCCAGTTCTCCATGGCCTGTCCGGCCTTTCTGGATTTTACACTTTTTTCGGATGGCCCTTTTGACTGGGGGGCAGTGAGACTTCATTGTAGTGCAGATTTCCTTTGCAAGCTTGCTTGGTTGGCCAAAAAGGGCGTATGGGTTTTTTCCTGAATATATTCAGGAAAAAACGCATACGCCCTTTTTAGCCAAGTGCATCATTGTGGACATTCTGTCTCTTTTCCTATGCTTTACATGCAATTCCAGTCTACCTCCTGAAATCGGATTCCTGCAATTCTGCCCCGATTTCGAGTCCTCTTGGCAGCCTTACTTCAATATATTTTTGGACGATAGCTGTCATTTATAACTCTGCAGGTTTGTGAATTACAGTGCCCCTGAGCTCCTTTCTTCAACTCGCTTTCTTGTGAGCTGGCCGCAACACCACAGGATTGCTTCAGGCCCTAGTGTGGTTCCGGCATGGCACGCTGAGCCTTTGGTTAATTCCTCTTCCTGGTGGGAAATGAGAGTTAAATTTGCCCGTCCAGGCACCTCCAGCTAGTCTCTCATTGGTTCTCCCTATTCCTGTTCATTTTCCGCAGAAATGGCAAACTGGGCCAACCAGGAGGTTAAAGGCACTGACTCTCCAAGTGGGGAGAGTGTTAGTAAAGCGTCTGGAATGTTGCACCCGAGTACCAGGGGACGAAACCTGAGACACATTTGAACACGTTTCCCGATCACACGGTGGATCATACTCTGGGTTCCACATGCATGTTTTAGGTGAAGGAAGAATCCCTGAAACCTGGAGAGTTGAGACCCATGGAATGGGTACCATGCAATGTGACCTCAAAGGGTCTGCATTTGCTCACCGAACCTCACCAATCCTATCACTGCTGCGTTTATGCCGCTGTACACACGCTTGATTCTCTTTCGGAGACATAGAAATGTATAGGTTTTAAGATTCTTACTGGTCAGGTATATTCTTAGGCGTTTAATATGGGGTGTAGAGTCCACTTCGTTCAGCAAGGAGTAGCTCTTGTCTATTACATATTTGGCTTATGGAACGGTATCTGTGCTAATTTCAATCTCTGGTTTTATGCAGCACCCCAACTCACCTTTCCCCTTAAGCAAGCATAAGTTGGTTTTCTACATTTGAGACCCTGTTCTGTTTTGTAATTCAGTTCCTGTGTAGACAAGTTTACATTCCGTGTAGTAGTGATATCTTATGATGTTTCTTTTTCTGTGTGACTTATCTCACTTAGAATCATCGTACCTGAATCCACTCATTATGCTGCTACGGGCCTGATGATATACATTTCATTGCTGAGTGATATTGCATTGTACGTAAGTACCAGAACTTCTTTATCCATTTTTCACTTTCTGTGATATTGAACTTGTACTGTAAATGAAGTTCTTGTAAACAGAGCCGTCCCAAACTTTGGGGTGGCTGTGTCTTTTTGATTTTAATTTCCCTAAGCTATAGGACCATAAGTGGAAGTGCCCTAGGCTCTGTTGCTTTGTTTTGTAGATGTTTCAGGAAACACCATACACTTCTCCAGAGTGGCTGTTGGCAATTTACATCCCGTCCATTAGCATAACAAGGCTCCCAGTTCTCCATGGCCTGTCCTGCCTTTCTGGATTTTACACTTTTTTCAGATGGCCCTTTTGACCGGGGGGCAGTGAGACTTCATTGTAGTGCAGATTTCCTTTGCAAGCTTGCTTGGTTGGCCAAAAAGGGCGTATGCGTTTTTTCCTGAATATATTCAGGAAAAAACGCATACACCCTTTTTGGCCAAGTGCATCATTGTGGACGTTCTGTCTCTTTTCCTATGCTTTACATGCAATTCCAGTCTACCTCCTGAAATCGGATTCCTGCAATTCTGCCCCGCTTTCGAGTCCCCTTGGCAGCCTTACTTTAATATATTTTTGGACGATAGCTGTCATTTATAACTCTGCAGGTTTGTGAATTACAATGCCCCTGTGCTCCTTTCTTCAACTCGCTTTCTTGTGAGCTGGCCGCAACACCGCAGGATTGCTTCAGGCCCTAGTGTCGTTCCGGCATGGCACGCTGAGCCTTTGGTTAATTCCTCTTCCTGGTGGGAAATGAGAGTTAAATTTGCCCGTCCAGACACCTCCAGCTAGTCTCTCATTGGTTCTCCCTATTCCTGTTCATTTTCCGCAGAAATGGCAAACTGGGCCAAACAGGAGGTTAAAGGCACTGACTCTCCAAGTGGGGAGAGTTTTAGTAAAGCGTCTGGAATGTTGCACCCGAGTACCAGGGGACAAAAACTGAGACACATTTGAACACGTTTCCCAATCACACGGTGGATCATACTCTGGGTTCCACATGCATGTTTTAGCTGAAGGAAGAATCCCTTAAACCTGGAGAGTTGAGACCCATGGAATGGGTACCATGCAATATGACTTCAAAGGTTCTGCATTGGCTCACCGAACCTCACCAATCCTATCACTGCTGCCCTTATGCCACTGTACACACGCTTGATTCTCTTTCGGAGACATATAAATCCATAGATTTTAAGATTCTTACAGGTCAGGTATATTCTTAGACGTTTAATATGGGGTGTTGAGTCCTCTTCGTTGAGCAAGGAGTAGCTCTTGTCTATTACATATTTGGCTTATGGAACGGTATCTGTGCTAATTTCAATCTCTGGTTTTATGCAGAACCCCAACTCACCTTTCCCCTTAAGCAAGCATAAGTTGGTTTTCTACATTTGAGACCCTGTTCTGTTTTGTAATTCAGTTCCTGTGTAGCCAAGTTTACATTCCGTGTAGTAGTGATATCTTATGATGTTTCTTTTTCTGTGTGACTTATCTCACTTAGAATCATCGTACCTGAATCCACTCATTATGCTGCTACGGGCCTGATGACATAGATTTCATTGCTGAGTGATATTGCATTGTACGTAAGTACCACCACTTCTTTATCCATTTTTCGCTTTCTGTGATATTGAACTTGTACCGTAAACGAGGTTCTTGTAAACAGAGCCGTCCCAAACTTTGGGGTGGCTGTGTCTTTTTGATTTTAATTTCCCTAAGCTATAGGACCATAAGTGGAAGTGCCCTTGGCTCTGTTGCTTTGTTTTTTAGATGTTTCAGGAAACACCATACACTTCTCCAGAGTGGCTGTTGGCAATTTACATCCCGCCCATCAGCATAACAAGGCTCCCACGTCTCCATGGCCTGTCCTGCCTTTCTGGATTTTACACTTTTTTCAGATGGCCCTTTTGACCGGGGGGCAGTGAGACTTCATTGTAGTGCAGATTTCCTTTGCAAGCTTGCTTGGTTGGCCAAAAAGTGCGTATGCGTTTTTTCCTGAATATATTCAGGAAAAAACGCATACGCCCTTTTTGGCCAAGTGCATCATTGTGGACGTTCTGCCTCTTTTCCTATGCTTTACATGCAATTCCAGTCTACCTCCTGAAATCGGTTTCCTGCAATTCTGCCCCGCTTTCAAGTCCTCTTGGCAGCCTTACTTCAATATATTTTTGGATGATAGCTGTCATTTATAACTCTGCAGGTTTGTGAATTACAGTGCCTCTGAGCTCCTTTCTTCAACTCGCTTTCTTGTGAGCTGGCCGTAACACCGCAGGATTGCTTCAGGCCCTAGTGTCGTTCCGGCATGGCACGCTGAGCCTTTGGTTAATTCCTCTTCCTGGTGGGAAATGAGAGTTAAATTTGCCCGTCCAGACACCTCCAGCTAGTCTCTCACTGGTTCTCCCTATTCCTGATCATCTTCCGCAAAAATTGCAAACTGGGCCAAACAGGTGGTTAAAGGCACTGACTCTCCAAGTGGGGAGAGTGTTAGTAAAGCGTCTGGAATGTTGCACCCGAGTACCAGGGGACGAAACCTGAGACACATTTGAACACGTATCCCGATCACACGGTGGATCATACTCTGGGTTCCACATGCATGTTTTAGCTGAAGGAAGAATCCCTTAAACCTGGAGAGTTGAGACCCATGGAATGGGTACCATGCAATATGACTTCAAAGGTTCTGCATTGGCTCACCGAACCTCACCAATCCTATCACTGCTGCACTTATGCCACTGTACACATGCTTGATTCTCTTTTGGAGACATATTAATCCATAGGTTTTAAGATTCTTACTAGTCAGGTATATTCTTAGACGTTTAATATGGGGTGTTGAGTCCTCTTCGTTGAGCAAGGAGTAGCTCTTGTCTATTACATATTTGGCTTATGGAACGGTATCTGTGCTAATTTCAATCTCTGGTTTTATGCAGCACCCCAACTCACCTTTCCCCTTAAGCAAGCATAAGTTGGTTTTCTACATTTGAGACCTTGTTCTGTTTTGTAATTCAGTTCCTGTGTAGCCAAGTTTACATTCCGTGTATTAGTGATATCTTATGATGTTTCTTTTTCTGTGTGACTTATCTCACTTAGAATCATCGTACCTGAATCCACTCATTATGCTGCTATGGGCCTGATGACATAGATTTCATTGCTGAGTGATATTGCATTGTACGTAAGTACCACAACTTCTTTATCCATTTTTCGCTTTCTGTGATATTGAACTTGTACCGTAAACGAGGTTCTTGTAAACAGAGCCGTCCCAAACTTTGGGGTGGCTGTGTCTTTTTGATTTTAATTTCCCTAAGCTATAGGACCATAAGTGGAAGTGCCCTAGGCTCTGTTGCTTTGTTCTTTAGATGTTTCAGGAAACACCATACACTTCTCCAGAGTGGCTGTTGGCAATTTACATCCCGCCCATCAGCATAACAAGGCTCCCAGTTCTCCATGGCCTGTCCGGCCTTTCTGGATTTTACACTTTTTTCGTATGGCCCTTTTGACTGGGGGGCAGTGAGACTTCATTGTAGTGCAGATTTCCTTTGCAAGCTTGCTTGGTTGGCCAAAAAGGGCGTATGCATTTTTTCCTGAATATATTCAGGAAAAAACGCATACGCCCTTTTTGGCCAAGTGCATCATTGTCGACGTTCTGAGTGTTTTCATATGTTTTCAGTGCAATTCCAGTCTACCTCCTGAAATCGGTTTCCTGCAATTCTGCCTTGCTGTCAGTGCCTCTTCATATCCTTACCTCAATATACTTTTTGAAAATTGTTGGCCTTTTTAACTCTGCAGGTTTTTGAATTGCCGTGGCCCTTAGCTGCATTTTTCAGCTCTTATTTTTGTGATCTTGCCTCATATCCACAGGATTTCTTCAGGCCCTATTCTTCTTCTGGGTCGCCTTGCTCTGCCTTTGGTTAATTCTTCTTCCTGATGTGAATTAGAGTGACATGTTCCCATTGAAACCGCTACAGCTATTTTCTCACTGGTTCCCCCTATTCCCATTCATCCTCCGCACTAACTGCAGACTGTGCGATACCGGAACGTAAAGGCATTGACTCTCCATGTGGAGATGTTGTTAGTAAAGTGGCTGGAATGTTGATCCGGAGCCCCAGGAGAGGAAAATGAGGTGCGTTTTAGAAACCTTTCCCGATCATATGGTATACCATCCGCTGGATTTCCCATGCATGGTTTAGCTGTAGGAAGATTCCCTTCAACCTGGAGTGTTGGGACCCTTGGAATGAGTAGCATGAAGTATTGCATTAAACTTTCGGCAGTTGCTCACCAAAGCTCACCAATCCTCTCAGCCCCAAGTGTCCAGCCTTATGTCTTATCCAGCTGTGGGTTTATATGTGGTCATTCCAGGTTGCATCACAGCCCCTGAGCGAATTTTGTAAGAATTTTTCTCTCTTTCATTGTTTCTGCGTTTTGGTTTTAAAATTTATTTCTATAATGGGGTTTAGCTCATTTTCACTGCTGTGTTTGGCCGCTCTGCACACACTTGATTCCCTTATGGAGATATATCAATACATGGGTTTTAAGATTCTTATTACTCAGATATATTTCTCTGCGGTGTATAGGGTGTGTTGAGGCCAGTTCATTGAGCAAGGTGTAGATCTTGTCTAATACCTATTTGGTTTATTGAACGGTATCTGTGCTAATTTCAAACTCTGGTTTTATGCATCACCCCACCTCTCCTTTCCCCTTAAGCTGACATAAGTGTGTTTTCTAAATGTGAGACACTGTTCTGTTTTGTAATTCATTTTTTGTGCAGCCATATTTATCCTCCCTCTATAAGTGATATCTTATGATATGTTTCTTTTTCTGTTTGACTTATTTCAAGTAGTATTATCGGACCTAAATCCACTCTTTATCCTTCTACTAGCCTTATTACATTGATTTCATGGTGAAGAGATATTCCATTGTACATAAGTACCACATTTTCTTTATCCATTGTTCTCTTTCCTGGGATATTTAAGGTGTACTGAAGTTGAGGTTCTTGTAAACAGAGTAGCCCTAAACTGTGGTGTGCTTGTGTCTTGTTGATTTTTAGACTTCCCTAGATATACTTCCGTGATTGGAAGTGCCCTATGCTCTGTAGCTCTGTTTTTTAGATGATTTAGGAACCACCATACACTTCTCCAGAGTGGCTCTCGGCAGTTCACACACTGTCCATCAGCGTATAAAGGCTCCCTGTTCTCCATGGCCTGTCCTGCATTTCTGGTTTTTACAATTTTTTCGGATGGCCCTTTTGACCGGTGGGAAATGAGACTTCTTTGTTGTGCACATTTGCATTGCTTGCTTGCTTGGTTGCCCATAAAGTGCGTATGCGTTTTTTCCTGGATATATTCAGGAAAAAACGCATACTCCCTTTTGGGCCAACTGCATCATTGTCGAAATTCTGCCGCTTTTCATGTGCTTTAAAGACGAGTCCAATCTATCTCTTGAAATCTGTTTCTTGCAATTCTGTCTTGCATTCAGATCCTCTTCTTTGCCTTACCTCAACATATTTTGGGACGTTAGTTTTCATTTATAACTCTGCAGGTTTGTGAATTGCAGTGACCCTGAGCTCCATTTTTTAAGTTGCTCTTTTGTGAGCTGGCCTCAAAGCCGCAGGATTGCTTCAGGCCCTATTTTGGCTCCGGCGAGGCGGGCTGAGCCTTTTTTTAATTCTTATTCTTAATGGGAAATTAGAGTGACATGTGCCCGTCCAAACCCCTACAACTATTCTCTCATTGGTTCCCCCTCTTCCCGTTCATCCTCCTCACAATTTGCAAAATGTGTGAAACAGAAGTTTAAATGTGCTGATTCTCTAAGTGGGGAGATTCTAAGTAACGTGGCTGGAATGATGAACAGGAGCACCAGGAGAGGATAAATGAGGTGCATTTTAGACACATCTCCCGATCACATGGTGTACAGTCCTCTGGGTTTTCCATGCATGTTTTCGCTGTAGGAAGATCCCTTGAACCTGCAGATTTGGGACC
Source organism: Pseudorca crassidens (assembly GCF_039906515.1). Classification (NCBI taxonomy): domain Eukaryota; kingdom Metazoa; phylum Chordata; class Mammalia; order Artiodactyla; family Delphinidae; genus Pseudorca; species Pseudorca crassidens. Next base: position 166,790,752 of record NC_090296.1, read on the forward strand.
CATTGAATGGGTACCAGGTAGTATTACTTTAAAGGGTGTGCATTTCCTCACCCAACCTCATATTTCTCTTAGCACGAACAGTTTCCAGCCTTATGTCTCATCCTGCTGTGGGTCTAGATGTGTTCAATCCATGTTGCATCACCGTCCCTGAGGAAAAGTTGTAAGAGGTTTTCTCTGTCTCTTTGTCGTTTATTTTTTTCAATTTATTACTATATTGGTTACAGCTGATTTTCAAAGCTCTGTTTCTTGCTGCTGTACATCCACTTGATTCACATACAGAGAGACATCAATAAATTCTTTTTCAGATTCTTACCAGTCATATATATTCTTTTCCAGTGACTTGAGTGTGCTGAGTGCAGTTCTTTTAGCTACCGTGTAGGCCTTGTTGATTATCAGTTTGGTATTTGGAATGGTATCTTTGCTAATTTCAACCTCCTGGATGATGCCTCACCCCTCCCCACCTTTCCCGTTTAGCAGCCTTAGGCGTGTTGTCTACATATTTGACTATGTTTTTGTTTTGTAATTTATTTCATGTGTAGCCATTTTGGATTCCACCTTTAAGTGAGATCTTATGATATGTGTCTTTTTCTTTTTGAATTATGTCACTTAGAATGATCATACGTAACTCCTCCGGAGTTGTTACAACTGGCCATATTTCATTGACTTCCAGGTTGAGTAATATTCCACTCTACATAAGTACCACATCTCTATCCATTTTTTCCCTCCAGAGACATTTAAGTTATATCCTAGTCGAGAATCTTTTAAACAGAGAGGCAGTAAACATTGGGGTGCCTGTGTCCTCTCGATTTTTGTTTTTCCCAAGACATACGCCCATGAGTGCAAGTGCCCTATGCTCTGTAGCTCATTTTTTAGATGCTTTAGTAAACACAATACACTTCTCCAGAATGGCCATTGGCAATATACATTTCCACTATAAGCCTCACAGGGCTCCCTCTTCTCCTTGCCCTGTCCTGCATTTCTGGTGTTTACACTTTATGAGGATGGCTCTTCTGACTGATGCGAAGTGATATCTTTTGTAGTATTGATTTCCAGTGCCCACCTGTTTGGTTGGCTAAAAAAGTGTATGCCCTTTTCTTGAATATATACAGAAAAAAACGCATACAGCCTTTTTGGCCAACTGCAATGTTGGCAATGTTCAGCCCCTTTTCTTGTGCTTAATGGCGAGTCCTTTCTACCTCCTCAAATCCCTTTCCTGCCATTCTCCCTTGCTTACCAATCCTTTTCTCTGACTTTCCTCAAGACATTTTTCAGTGATAGATATTTTCAACTCTGCAGTTTCGTGAATTTTACTGCCCCTGAGTTCCATTGTTCAACTTGTGTTTATGGGAACTGGCCACAAAGCAGTGGGATTTCCTCAAGCCCTATACTGTTTCCATGGGCAACCCTAGCCTTTGGTCAATTCGTCTTCCTGATTGGAAATTAGAGTGACATGTGCCTGTCTGAACACCTAGGACTTGTCTCTCATTGTTCCTCATCCTTCCGCTTCATCCTCTGGACAAATTCCAAACTGTATGCAACAGGATGTTGACAGTGCTGACATCTCCAAGTGGGGAGACTGTTAGTAAAGACGCTGGAGGGGTGAACCCGAGCACCAGGAGATGAGGAGATGAGATGCCTTTTCCAAACTCTTCCTGATCAGACGGTATACCATCCTCTGTGTGTGACAGACATGTTTTAGCAGTAGGAAGAGTCCCATTCATGTAAGGAGAACACCAGGGCTTTTTCAAAATCAGTGTCTCCCCGAAACCCAAACTGGGGAATTTTTTAAGCTACGGCTACACATATGTTCATTAAGGGCCTTGGGAAGTAGGCAGAGTCCAAACTTTAGATGATTGAAGTCTTCAGGGTCAGAAGCACTCACCACTGGCTTCCCTTAGGTTACACTTTAACTGTCATTGATAGATGATGTCAATAAAAATATCTATTCTTTTTCCGATTATTTCCCCTTATAGGTTATTGCAAAATATTGAGTGTAGTTCCCTGTGCTATACAGTGGTTCCTTGTTGATGATCTATTTTATACATAGCAGTGTGTATGTGTTAATTCCAAACTGTTAATTTATCCCTCCTCCCACCTTTCCCCTTTGGTAATAATAAATTATAAGATTTTATACTTCTCAGAAATGGGGGAGCTGAAAGAGAGGTATCATTTTCAATGGAAAAGCATTTAAAACAAGATTGAAGCTTTAACCAAGATTATTAGATGTACATCCTTGGAAAGAAATCACTTCATTTCTCTAATATTGACCTGACAAATAAGACAAACCTTTTCACTGAACTTGCTTATAATAAAGTGATGGAAATATCAAATGGAAGTGTTAGAAACATCTTATTTTACCCGAGCCTTATAAACTGTTCTATGTTAACTACAGTTTGGCTCACACATCTGTTCATTGAAGTTACAATAGTCTCAATTTCTGTTACTGATCCTCCAGAGTGGACCCCAACAAGTGTCCCCCTGCCCAGTGTCATTGGGGCCAACAGATCGAGACTGAGTTTGGTTCACAAGCAAAGGAAACTTTATATTTTGATCAGAGAATGGAGAGGTGAGAGCATGCACTACCCCGTGGGCTGTGGGCTGGGCTGCTGTGTAGAGATCCTGTCAGAGTCAGTGGGAGGGAGGGGGCGGAGCACTCAAGGGCCGGGTTGGCTGCAGCTCAGGCTCTATATCTTAGAGTCTGCACTGGGCCCCAGGAGCTGAGGTGTCGACCCAGCCATTCTGCACTAGGAAATCTGGTCTGAAGTGCCGGGTGTGGAACCTCTGCATGCGGGACCCTAGGAGCACGTGAAATTAGACAAAGCACAAAGGATAAAAAAGGTCAGACTTGACTTTATTGCCCAGATTCTATTTTTATCTCCCAGGGATTTTTAATGGGCTTTGCTGGGGACAAACCCCTCCTCTGCCTTTTGTCCCGTTCCTCATTCTTGGAGTGCTGAGGGTGCAGACCCTTCTTCTGTAACTGCTGAGTGCTGAGTTGGGAGCCCTCATACCAGGGGATGAGGGTCAGAACTTCTCCCCAGCAGCCTCCAGGTGACGTTGATTGGCCCCAGGACCCCTGCCTCCCTGCTCGTCCGCCTGAGCACCAGCATTGGAAGTGTTATAGATTCTAATGACCTTTAAGGGTTCAGGAAAGAGATGTGCAGAGACGCTGTGGGGGCCGGTTTCACCCCGCCCCACATTTGTTCGGCCACCTTAGGCTGACCGTTTCTGCCAGCCTAGATGCTCTGACCAGTAGTCTGCTCTTTCTTCAATTAGGCCCCTGAATTAACGTAAAAACAGCACCAGGTGTCAGAGCCCTGCCCGCTCAACTCCCAGACAGTCCAGGGTCAGTGGTGATCAAGGACCATGATGGCCACTGAGTCAACAGCCTTTTGAAGTAAACAGGAGTCCAGCCGGTCTTATTGGCCACCATCATCACGGTGTCTGTAGGCTTTTCTATGGTGACAGTGTGATATACGTTTCCCCCGCCAAGACTATTAGCTCCCCTCCGGGTGCAGTAAGTCCTGCAAGCAGTAGTCTACTCATTCGGGACACACTATTGTTGTTTTATGAGAGAAACTCCAGGTCAAGTGATGTTCACACGAGTCGTCATGGTGCCCTGTTGCCCCCGGTTATCTCTCTGGATGTTGGAGTTGGAGGGCCTCCTCACTCGAGGTCGGTGTGCCCACGGAGCGAACCCTGCAACTTCAGGGCATGGTTGGTGATTAGGATCACCACGTGGGGTCCTTTTCCCTTAGGAGGGAGGTGGCCTTTTGGGCTGCTGATTTCCAGGTTTTTAGATACCGCCAGTATCTTGGCCAGATGTGGCAGTGGGCCAAGCCCCTTGGTGACTCTATTTTATCCTACCTGGATGGCATTCTTGCGTTGTTCCATTTCAAGTGGTCCCAGTTTTTGCACTAATTCTCCAATGGCGACTCACCTTTCACCGGGAATGGAAAGGTCAAAGGGTTTAGCTCAATTAGGGAGTTCCAGGGCAAGGGTCTGAATTGACTGCTCTTTCCATTCTTGAAAGGCCACTTCTGGATTCTGTTCAAAAGGATCATCATCTTTTCCTTTCAGTGTTTCATATAGAGGCCCAGCTAGTAGACTGTAGTTAGGGATCCAGAAGCAGCAAACCCTGGCCTCCCCAGGAACCCCTAAGCTGTCTTCTAGTTTTAGAAAGGGGTAAGGCTGCAAATGGTTTCTTCCCTTTCCTGGGATGGGCTTCTCCGACCTTGTGTGAGAATGAAGCCCAGGCAGGTCACCGCAGTCTGTGATATTTGAGCTTTTTCTTGGACAACTTCTATCCTTTATTGGCTTGGTAGTTCAGAGGCCTCCTTAGTAGGGCTGGCGATCAGAATGTCGTCTGCATATTGAAGGAGGGTTTCCTTTTCTAGAGGTAGAACTTTTCGGTCTTTAGCTAAGCTTTCCCCAAAGATGGTGTGGGAATTTTTGAACCCTTGGGGCAAGACGGCCCGGAAGTATTGTTTTAGTTGTATGTTGAGTCCTGCCACTCACAAGCCAAAATTTCTTGTGACTCTGGGACTAATGGAATACAAAAGAAGGCATCATTGAAGACTAATACAGAATACCATGTCCTGGTGGTTGGTAGAATGACCAGCAGGGTGTAGGAAATGGAGCAACTGGAGGTATATCCTCGGTGGCTTCACTGACTGTCCTGACATCCTTTACCAGGTCCCCAGCAGCCCATGGGGCTCTCGTGGTCAGGCCAATCCCAGGATATGGAGCTCTCCTGGGCAGGTACCCCACCCCCAACCCAGCCCACGGGGCTCTCATGGTCAGGCCTCTCCCAGGATACAGAGCTACCCTTGCAGGTACCGTGGCAGGGCTGGGCACACAGGAACTGTGCACATAGCCCTCATTGAAGAGCACCCCCATCTCACCTGTCGCTCAGAGCTGACACAGAGCACCTCAGAGCAGGACTTGAACTAACAAACAGCAGCTCCGACAGGTCTGTGACCCTGGGCATCACTCTGTGTGGCCTCCCTCCACCTGGTCTTCCAGAGACTTCCACTGCACCCGGGGCACCAAGCCTCTGTCTCCAACCACCACCCACCCCTCCTCTCCCTGACTCCTGGGTTCCTCTCATTAGGAGAGGGTTTTCTTGAAGTTGTCTCCCACTCATGGGCCAGATAAAATGATTAGAAAACAAGCCAAAGCTGCAGCCCCTTGTCTATCCTGACTCTCAGGAGCCCACACCTGTTCCTTGGACCTGGCCGGTTCAGCAAGTTCCATTTTCTGCAACTGTGAGCCCCTGAGGGGTGATGATTGGCTGACCTGGGCAGCCTTACCATGCCGGCCAGCCCTCCCCAGGTGTGCCTGGGTTGAGATCAATATAAATACCACTCCAGGCAGCAAGAGCCCCTGCAGCTGTGTCTGACGCCATTTTCTCTGCCCTGTCAGCAGTCTCGGGGCTGGGCTGGTGGGAGGGAGTGAGAGGCCACGGCTTTGTGGGTGGCCCAGTGTGAGTGGGGCTCTGCTGGACTTTCTGCAGCAGTTGCCAGGCTGCCACCTGCTAAAGAAGAGGATGTGTCACCCATACCTGCTGCTGGAATTTCTCCCTGGGCAGAGGTGAGGAAGGAAAAAAGCAGTGGGGGCAGGGAAAGGACGGGTATCTCAGGCAGGGAAATGGAAATCTTCCAGAAGAGCACCCAGGGACAGGACCATCCTGGCTGGCCTGCAGGCACCAAGTCAGCTGGCATGCTGTCACTCGTGTGGCTCCATGGCCCTTCCTCTAGGCTTTCAAGTCCTTGTATATATTCAGGTGTTTTACCTGGGAAGGGTGGGAACAGTTCAACAGCAACTGGCCTGGGGCTCAGCTCACGTTCACTCACAGATGCCTCGGCACAGTGCCCCAGCTTTGCAATGAGTACGCTTGTGTGGGGGCTGCTGGCTGAATGGGAGACGATTCCCCACCACTGACCAACTTCAGAATTGTTTACAACTGGAGCAAGTGCCCTGATACGGTTTTCCTCTGAGTAACTGGTGGGTTCTGTTTTTTTTTTTTTCTCTTTTTCGTTTTTGGTTCAAGGTAGATTTTATTCCTCTTTTTTGTATTTACAGATATAAGCATGGAAATAATTTATTCATATAAATACATGTATGTGAAGGGAATAATTGTTTTTTCTGTTTTATTTTTTAAATTTTATTTCTTTTTAATTTTGAATTTTATTTTATATTTTTATACAGCAGGTTCTTATTGGTTATCTATTTTATACATATAAATGTTTACATGCCAATCCCAATCTCTCAGCTCCTCCCACCACCACCCCCCCAAGAGCTTTCCCCCCTTGTTGTCCATACGATTGTTGTCTACATCTGTTGCTCTATTTATGCCTTGCAAAACGGTTAATCTGTACAGTTTTTCTAGGTTCCACATATATGCATGAATATACAAGATTTGTTTTTCTCTTTCTGACTTACTTCACTCTGTATGACAGTCTCTAGATCCATCGACGTCTCTACAAATGACCCAATTTCATTCCTTTCATGGCTTAGTAATATTCCATTTTATATATGTACCACATCTTTATGCATTCGTCTGTCTGTGGGCATTTAGGTTGCTTCCATTACCTCGATATTGTAAATAGTGATGCAATGAACATTGCGGTGAATGTCTCTTTTTGATTTATGGTTTTGTCTGTGTATATGTCCAGTACTGGGATTGCTGTATCATATGGTAATTCTATTATTAGTTTCTTAAGACTCCATATTGTTCTCCATAGTGACTGTATCAATTTATATTCCCAACAATAGTGGAAGAGGCTTCCTTTTCCCCACACCCTTTCCAGCAATTGTTGTTTGTAGATTTTCAGATGATGCCCATTCTAACAGGTGTGAGGTGATACCTCATTGTTGAGTCCATTTCGTTGAGCAAGGGGTAGGTCTTGTCTATTACATATTTGGCTTATGGAACGGTATCTGTGCTAATTTCAAACTCTGGTTTTATGCAGCACCCCAACTCACCTTTCCCCTTAAGCAAGCATAAGTTGGTTTTCTAAACTTGAGACCCTGTTCTGTTTTGTAATTCAGTTCCTGGGTAGCCAAGATTACATTCCATGTATTAGTGATACCTTATGATGTTTCCTTATCTGTGTGACTTATTTCACTTAGAATCATCGTGCCTCAATCCACTCATTATGCGGGTACAGGCCTGGTGACACAGATTTCATTGCTGAGTGGTATTCTGTTGTACGTTAAGTACCGCAACTTCTTTATCAATTATTTGCTCTCTGGGATACTTAACTTGTACCATAGAAGAGGTTCCTGTAAACAGAGCCGTCCCAAATTTTGGGGTGGCTGTGTCTTTTTGATTTTAATTTCCCTAAGCTATAGGACCATAAGTGGAAATGCCCTAGACTCTGTTGCTTTGTTTTTCAGATGTATCAGGAAACACCATACACTTCTCCAGAGTGGCTGTTGGCAATTTACATCCCGCCCATCAGCATAACAAGGTTCCTTTATCCCCATGGCCTGTCTTGCCTTTCTGCATTTTCCACTTTTTTCAGATGGCTCTTTAAACTGGGGGGAAGTGACACTTCATAGTAGTTCGGATTTCCATTGCAAGCTTGCTTGGTTTGCCAAAAAGGGCGTATGCGTTTTTTCCTGAATATATTCAGGAAAAAACGCATACGCCCTTTTTGGCCAAGTGCATCATTGTGGACGTTCTGCCTCTTTTCCTATGCTTTACATGCAATTCCAGTCTACCTCCTGAAATCGGTTTCCTGCAATTCTGCCCCGCTTTCAAGTCCTCTTGGCAGCCTTACTTCAATATATTTTTGGACGATAGCTGTCATTTATAACTCTGCAGGTTTTTGAATTACAGTGCCCCTAAGCTCCTTTCTTCAACTCGCTTTCTTGTGAGCTGGCCGCAACACCGCAGGATTGCTTCAGGCCCTAGTGTGGTTCCGGCATGGCACGCTGAGCCTTTGGTTAATTCCTCTTCCTGGTGGGAAATGAGAGTTAAATTTGCCCGTCCAGACACCTCCAGCTAGTCTCTCATTGGTTCTCCCTATTCCTGTTCAACTTTCAAAGAATTTGCAAACTGGGCCAAACAGGAGGTTAAAGGCACTGACTCTCCAAGTGGGGAGAGTGTTAGTAAAGCGTCTGGAATGTTGCACCCGAGTACCAGGGGACGAAACCTGAGACACATTTGAACACGTTTCCCGATCACACGGTGGATCATACTCTGGGTTCCACATGCATGTTTTAGCTGAAGGAAGAATCCCTTAAACCTGGAGAGTTGAGACCCTTGGCATGGGTACCATGCAATATGACTTCAAAGGGTCTGCATTGGCTCACCGAACCTCACCAATCCTAAAACTGCTGCGCTAATGCACTGTACATACGCTTCATTCTCTTTCAGAGACATATAAATCCATAGGTTTTAAGATTCTTACTAGTCAGGTATATTCTTAGGCGTTTAATATGGGGTGTAGAGTCCACTTCGTTGAGCAAGGAGTAGCTCTTGTCTATTACATATTTGGCTTATGGAACGGTATCTGTGCTAATTTCAATCTCTGGTTTTATGCAGCACCCCAACTCACCTTTGCCCTTAAGCAAGCATAAGTTGGTTTTCTACATTTGAGACCTTGTTCTGTTTTGTAATTCAGTTCCTGTGTAGCCAAGTTTACATTCCGTGTATTAGTGATATCTTATGATGTTTCTTTTTCTGTGTGACTTATCTCACTTAGAATCATCGTACCTGAATCCACTCATTATGCTGCTATGGGCCTGATGACATAGATTTCATTGCTGAGTGATATTGCATTGTACGTAAGTACCACAACTTCTTTATCCATTTTTCGCTTTCTGTGATATTGAACTTGTACCGTAAACGAGGTTCTTGTAAACAGAGCCGTCCCAAACTTTGGGGTGGCTGTGTCTTTTTGATTTTAATTTCCCTAAGCTATAGGACCATAAGTGGAAGTGCCCTAGGCTCTGTTGCTTTGTTTTTTAGATGTTTCAGGAAACACCATACACTTCTCCAGAGTGGCTGTTGGCAATTTACATCCCGCCCATCAGCATAACAAGGCTCCCAGTTCTCCATGGCCTGTCCGGCCTTTCTGGATTTTACACTTTTTTCGGATGGCCCTTTTGACTGGGGGGCAGTGAGACTTCATTGTAGTGCAGATTTCCTTTGCAAGCTTGCTTGGTTGGCCAAAAAGGGCATATGCGTTTTTTCCTGAATATATTCAGGAAAAAACGCATACGCCCTTTTTGGCCAAGTGCATCATTGTGGACATTCTGTCTCTTTTCCTATGCTTTACATGCAATTCCAGTCTACCTCCTGAAATCGGATTCCTGCAATTCTGCCCCGCTTTCGAGTCCTCTTGGCAGCCTTACTTCAATATATTTTTGGACGATAGCTGTCATTTATAACTCTGCAGGTTTGTGAATTACAGTGCCCCTGAGCTCCTTTCTTCAACTCGCTTTCTTGTGAGCTGGCCGCAACACCGCAGGATTGCTTCAGGCCCTAGTGTGGTTCCGGCATGGCACGCTGAGCCTTTGGTTAATTCCTCTTCCTGGTGGGAAATGAGAGTTAAATTTGCCCGTCCAGACACCTCCAGCTAGTCTCTCATTGGTTCTCCCTATTCCTGTTCATTTTCCGCAGAAATGGCAAACTGGGCCAAACAGGAGGTTAAAGGCACTGACTCTCCAAGTGGGGAGAGTTTTAGTAAAGCGTCTGGAATGTTGCACCCGAGTACCAGGGGACAAAAACTGAGACACATTTGAACATGTTTCCCAATCACACGGTGGATCATACTCTGGGTTCCACATGCATGTTTTAGCTGAAGGAAGAATCCCTTAAACCTGGAGAGTTGAGACCCATGGAAAGGGTACCATGCAATATGACTTCAAAGGTTCTGCATTGGCTCACCGAACCTCACCAATCCTATCACTGCTGCGCTTATGCCACTGTACACACGCTTGATTCTCTTTCGGAGACATATAAATCCATAGATTTTAAGATTCTTACTGGTCAGGTATATTCTTAGACGTTTAATATGGGGTGTTGTGTCCTCTTCGTTGAGCAAGGAGTAGCTCTTGTCTATTACATATTTGGCTTATGGAACGGTATCTGTGCTAATTTCAATCTCTGGTTTTATGCAGCACCCCAACTCACCTTTCCCCTTAAGCAAGCATAAGTTGGTTTTCTACATTTGAGACCCTGTTCTGTTTTGTAATTCAGTTCCTGTGTAGCCAAGTTTACATTCCGTGTAGTAGTGATATCTTATGATGTTTCTTTTTCTGTGTGACTTATCTCACTTAGAATCATCGTACCTGAATCCACTCATTATGCTGCTACGGGCCTGATGACATAGATTTCATTGCTGAGTGATATTGCATTGTACGTAAGTACCACCACTTCTTTATCCATTTTTCGCTTTCTGTGATATTGAACTTGTACTGTAAACGAGGTTCTTGTAAACAGAGCCGTCCCAAACTTTGGGGTGGCTGTGTCTTTTTGATTTTAATTTCCCTAAGCTATAGGACCATAAGTGGAAGTGCCCTAGGCTCTGTTGCTTTGTTTTTTAGATGTTTCAGGAAACACCATACACTTCTCCAGAGTGGCTGTTGGCAATTTACATCCCGCCCATCAGCATAACAAGGCTCCCACGTCTCCATGGCCTGTCCTGCCTTTCTGGATTTTACACATTTTTCAGATGGCCCTTTTGACCGGGGGGCAGTGAGACTTCATTGTAGTGCAGATTTCCTTTGCAAGCTTGCTTGGTTGGCCAAAAAGTGCGTATGCGTTTTTTCCTGAATATATTCAGGAAAAAACGCATACGCCCTTTTTGGCCAAGTGCATCATTGTGGACGTTCTGCCTCTTTTCCTATGCTTTACATGCAATTCCAGTCTACCTCCTGAAATCGGTTTCCTGCAATTCTGCCCCGCTTTCAAGTCCTCTTGGCAGCCTTACTTCAATATATTTTTGGACGATAGCTGTCATTTATAACTCTGCAGGTTTGTGAATTACAGTGCCTCTGAGCTCCTTTCTTCAACTCGCTTTCTTGTGAGCTGGCCGCAACACCGCAGGATTGCTTCAGGCCCTAGTGTCGTTCCGGCATGGAACGCTGAGCCTTTGGATAATTCCTCTTCCTGGTGGGAAATGAGAGTTAAATTTGACCGTCCAGACACCTCCAGCTAGTCTCTCACTGGTTCTCCCTATTCCTGATCATCTTCCGCAAAAATTGCAAACTGGGCCAAACAGGTGGTTAAAGGCACTGACTCTCCAAGTGGGGAGAGTGTTAGTAAAGCGTCTGGAATGTTGCACCCGAGTACCAGGGGACGAAACCTGAGACACATTTGAACACGTATCCCGATCACACGGTGGATCATACTCTGGGTTCCACATGCATGTTTTAGCTGAAGGAAGAATCCCTTAAACCTGGAGAGTTGAGACCCATGGAATGGGTACCATGCAATATGACTTCAAAGGTTCTGCATTGGCTCACCGAACCTCACCAATCCTATCACTGCTGCACTTATGCCACTGTACACATGCTTGATTCTCTTTTGGAGACATATAAATCCATAGGTTTTAAGATTCTTACTAGTCAGGTATATTCTTAGGCGTTTAATATGGGGTGTTGTGTCCTCTTCGTTGAGCAAGGAGTAGCTCTTGTCTATTACATATTTGGATTATGGAACGGTATCTGTGCTAATTTCAATCTCTGGTTTTATGTAGCACCCCAACTCACCTTTCCCCTTAAGCAAGCATAAGTTGGTTTTCTACATTTGAGACCCTGTTCTGTTTTGTAATTCTGTTCCTGTGTAGCCAAGTTTACATTCCGTGTATTAGTGATATCTTATGATGTTTCTTTTTCTGTGTGACTTATCTCACTTAGAATCATGGTACCTGAATCCACTCATTATGCTGCTATGGTCCTGATGACATAGATTTCATTGCTGAGTGATATTGCATTGTACGTAAGTACCACAACTTCTTTATCCATTTTTCACTTACTGTGATATTGAACTTGTACCGTAAATGAGGTTCTTGTAAACAGAGCCGTCCCATACTTTGGGGTGGCTGTGTCTTTTTGATTTTAATTTCCCTAATCTATAGGACCATAAGTGGAAGTGCCCTAGGCTCTGTTGCTTTGTTTTTTAGATGTTTCAGGAAACACCATACACTTCTCCAGAGTGGCTGTTGGCAATTTACATCCCGCCCATCAGCATAACAAGGCTCCCAGTTCTCCATGGCCTGTCCTGCCTTTCTGGATTTTACACTTTTTTCAGATGTTCCTTTTGACCGGGGGGCAGTGAGACTTCATTGTAGTGCAGATTTCCTTTGCAAGCTTGCTTGGTTGGCCAAAAAGGGCGTATGCGTTTTTTCCTGAATATATTCAGGAAAAAACGCATACGCCCTTTTAGGCCAAGTGCATCATTGTGGACGTTCTGCCTCTTTTCCTATGCTTTACATGCAATTCCAGTCTACCTCCTGAAATCGGTTTCCTGCAATTCTGCCCCGCTTTCAAGTCCACTTGGCAGCCTTACTTCAATATATTTTTGGATGATAGCTGTCATTTATAACTCTGCAGGTTTGTGAATTACAGTGCCCCTGAGCTCCTTTCTTCAACTCGCTTTCTTGTGAGCTGGCCGCAACACCGCAGCATTGCTTCAGGCCCTAGTGTGGTTCCGGCATGGCACGCTGAGCCTTTGGTTAATTCCCCTTCCTGGTGGGAAATGAGAGTTAAATTTGCCCGTCCAGACACCTCCAGCTAGTCTCTCATTGGTTCTCCCTATTCCTGTTCCTTTTCCGCAGAAATTGCAAACTGGGCCAAACAGGAAGTTAAAGGCACTGACTCTCCAAGTGGGGAGAGTGTTAGTAAAGCGTCTGGAATGTTGCACCCGAGTACCAGGGGACGAAACCTGAGACACATTTGAACACGTTTCCCGATCACACGGTGGATCATACTCTGGGTTCCACATGCATGTTTTAGCTGAAGGAAGAATCCCTTAAACCTGGAGAGTTGAGACCCATGGAATGGGTACCATGCAATATGACTTCAAAGGGTCTGCATTTGCTCACCGAACCTCACCAATCCTATCACTGCTGCGTTTATGCCGCTGTACACACGCTTGATTCTCTTTCGAGACATAGAAATCCATAGGTTTTAAGATTTTTACTAGGCAGGTATATTCTTAGGCGTTTAATATGGGGTGTTGTGTCCTCTTCGTTGAGCAAGGAGTAGCTCTTGTCTATTACATATTTGGCTTATGGAACGGTATCTGTGCTAATTTCAATCTCTGGTTTTATGCAGCACCCCAACTCACCTTTCTCCTTAAGCAAGCATAAGTTGGTTTTCTACATTTCAGACCCTGTTCTGTTTTGTAATTCAGTTCCTGGGTAGCCAAGATTACATTCCATGTAGTAGTTATAACTTATGATGTTTCTTTTTCTGTGTGACTTATTTCACTTAGAATCATCGTACCTGAATCCACTCATTATGCTGCTACGGGCCTGATGACATAGATTTCATTGCTGAGTGATATTGCCTTGTACGTAAGTACCACAACTTCTTTATCCATTTTTCACTTTCTGTGATATTGAATTTGTACTGTAAATGACGTTCTTGGAAACAGAGCCATCCCAAACTTTGAGGTGGCTGTGTCTTTTTGATTTTAATTTCCCTAAGCTATAGGACCATAAGTGGAAGTGCCCTAGGCTCTGTTGCTTTGTTTTGTAGATGTTTCAGGAAACACCATACACTTCTCCAGAGTGGCTGTTGGCAATTTACATCCCGCACATCAGCATAACAAGGCTCCCAGTTCTCCATGGCCTGTCCTGCCTTTCTGGATTTTACACATTTTTCAGATGGCCCTTTTGACCGGGGGGCAGTGAGACTTCATTGTAGTGCAGATTTCCTTTGCAAGCTTGCTTGGTTGGCCAAAAAGTGCGTATGCGTTTTTTCCTGAATATATTCAGTAAAAAATGCATACGCCCTTTTTGGACAAGTGCATCATTGTGGACGTTCTGCCTCTTTTCCTATGCTTTACATGCAATTCCAGTCTACCTCCTGAAACCGGTTTCCTGCAATTCTGCCCCGCTTTCAAGTCCTCTTGGCAGCCTTACTTCAATATATTTTTGGACGATAGCTGTCATTTTTAACTCTGCAGGTTTGTGAATTACAGTGCCCCTGAGCTCCTTTCTTCAACTCGCTTTCTTGTGAGCTGGCCGCAACACCGCAGGATTGCTTCAGGCCCTAGTGTGGTTCCGGCATGGCACGCTGAGCCTTTGGTTAGTTCCTCTTCCTGGTGGGAAATGAGAGTTAAATTTGCCCCTCCAGACACCTCCAGCTAGTCTCTCATTGGTTCTCCCTATTCCTGTTCATTTTCCGCAGAAATTGCAAACTGGGCCAAACAGGAGGTTAAAGGCACTGACTCTCCAAGTGGGGAGAGTGTTAGTAAAGCGTCTGGAATGTTGCACCCGAGTACCAGGGGACGAAAAGTGAGACATTTGAACACGTTTCCCGATCACACGGTGGATCATACTCTGGGTTCCACATGCATGTTTTAGCTGAAGGAAGAATCCCTTAAACCTGGAGAGTTGAGACCCATGGAATGGGTACCATGCAATATGACTTCAAAGGGTCTGCATTGGCTCACCGAACCTCACCAATCCTATCACTGCTGCGCTTATGCCGCTGTACACACGCTTGATTCTCTTTCGGAGACATATAAATCCATAGGTTTTAAGATTCTTACTAGTCAGGTATATTCTTAGGCGTTTAATATGGGGTGTTGTGTCCTCTTCGTTGAGCAAGGAGTAGCTCTTGTCTATTACATATTTGGATTATGGAACGGTATCTGTGCTAATTTCAATCTCTGGTTTTATGTAGCACCCCAACTCACCTTTCCCCTTAAGCAAGCATAAGTTGGTTTTCTACATTTGAGACCCTGTTCTGTTTTGTAATTCTGTTCCTGTGTAGCCAAGTTTACATTCCGTGTATTAGTGATATCTTATGATGTTTCTTTTTCTGTGTGACTTATCTCACTTAGAATCATGGTACCTGAATCCACTCATTATGCTGCTATGGGCCTGATGACATAGATTTCATTGCTGAGTGATATTGCATTGTACGTAAGTACCACAACTTCTTTATCCATTTTTCACTTACTGTGATATTGAACTTGTACCGTAAACGAGGTTCTTGTAAACAGAGCCGTCCCATACTTTGGGGTGGCTGTGTCTTTTTGATTTTAATTTCCCTAATCTATAGGACCATAAGTGGAAGTGCCCTAGGCTCTGTTGCTTTGTTTTTTAGATGTTTCAGGAAACACCATACACTTCTCCAGAGTGGCTGTTGGCAATTTACATCCCGCCCATCAGCATAACAAGGCTCCCAGTTCTCCATGGCCTGTCCTGCCTTTCTGGATTTTACACTTTTTTCAGATGTTCCTTTTGACCGGGGGGCAGTGAGACTTCATTGTAGTGCAGATTTCCTTTGCAAGCTTGCTTGGTTGGCCAAAAAGGGCGTATGCGTTTTTTCCTGAATATATTCAGGAAAAAACGCATACGCCCTTTTTGGCCAAGTGCATCATTGTGGACGTTCTGCCTCTTTTCCTATGCTTTACATGCAATTCCAGTCTACCTCCTGAAATCGGTTTCCTGCAATTCTGCCCCGCTTTCAAGTCCACTTGGCAGCCTTACTTCAATATATTTTTGGACGATAGCTGTCATTTATAACTCTGCAGGTTTGTGAATTACAGTGCCCCTGAGCTCCTTTCTTCAACTCGCTTTCTTGTGAGCTGGCCGCAACACCGCAGCATTGCTTCAGGCCCTAGTGTGGTTCCGGCATGGCACGCTGAGCCTTTGGTTAATTCCCCTTCCTGGTGGGAAATGAGAGTTAAATTTGCCCGTCCAGACACCTCCAGCTAGTCTCTCATTGGTTCTCCCTATTCCTGTTCCTTTTCCGCAGAAATTGCAAACTGGGCCAAACAGGAAGTTAAAGGCACTGACTCTCCAAGTGGGGAGAGTGTTAGTAAAGCGTCTGGAATGTTGCACCGGAGTACCAGGGGACGAAACCTGAGACACATTTGAACACGTTTCCCGATCACACGGTGGATCATACTCTGGGTTCCACATGCATGTTTTAGCTGAAGGAAGAATCCCTTAAACCTGGAGAGTTGAGACCCATGGAATGGGTACCATGCAATATGACTTCAAAGGGTCTGCATTTGCTCACGGAACCTCACCAATCCTATCACTGCTGCATTTATGCCGCTGTACACACGCTTGATTCTCTTTCGTGACATAGAAATCCATAGGTTTTAAGATTTTTACTAGGCAGTTATATTCTTAGGCGTTTAATATGGGGTGTTGTGTCCTCTTCGTTGAGCAAGGAGTAGCTCTTGTCTATTACATATTTGCTTATGGAACGGTATCTGTGCTAATTTCAATCTCTGGTTTTATGCAGCACCCCAACTCACCTTTCTCCTTAAGCAAGCATAAGTTGGTTTTCCACATTTGAGACCCTGTTCTGTTTTGTAATTCAGTTCCTGGGTAGCCAAGATTACATTGATGTAGTAGTGATAACTTATGATGTTTCTTTTTCTGTGTGACTTATTTCACTTAGAATCATCGTACCTGAATCCACTCATTATGCTGTTATGGGCCTGATGACATAGATTTCATTGCTGAGTGATATTGCACTGTACGTAAGTACCACAACTTCTTTATCCATTTTTCACTTTCTGTGATATTGAACTTGTACCGGAAACGAGGTTCTTGTAAACAGAGCTGTCCCAAACTTTGGGGTGGCTGTGTCTTTTTGATTTTAATTTCCCTAAGATATAGGACCATAAGTGGAAGTGCCCTAGGCTCTGTTGCTTTGTTTTTTAGATGTTTCAGGAAACACCATACACTTCTCCAGAGTGGCTGTTGGCAATTTACATCCCGCCCATCAGCATAACAAGGCTACTAGTTCTCCATGGCCTTTCCTGCCTTTCTGGATTTTACACTTTTTTCAGATGGCCCTTTTGACCGGGGGGCAGTGAGACTTCATTGTAGTGCAGATTTCGTTTGCAAGCTTGCTTGGTTGGCCAAAAAGGGCGTATGCGTTTTTTCCTGAATATACTCAGGAAAAAACGCATACGCCCTTTTTGGCCAAGTGCATCATTGTGGACGTTCTGCCTCTTTTCCTATGCTTTACATGCAATTCCAGTCTACCTGCTGAAATCGGTTTCCTGCAATTCTGCCCCGCTTTCAAGTCCTCTTGGCAGCCTTACTTCAATATATTTTTGGACGATAGCTGTCATTTATAACTCTGCAGGTTTGTGAATTACAGTGCCCCTGAGCTCCTTTCTTCAACTCGCTTTCTTGTGAGCTGGCCGCAACACCGCAGCATTGCTTCAGGCCCTAGTGTGGTTCTGGCATGGCACGCTGAGCCTTTGGTTAATTCCCCTTCCTGGTGGGAAATGAGAGTTAAATTTGCCCGTCCAGACACCTCCAGCTAGTCTCTCATTGGTTCTCCCTATTCCTGTTCATTTCCCGCAGAAATTGCAAACTGGGCCAAACAGGAAGTTAAAGGCACTGACTCTCCAAGTGGGGAGAGTGTTAGTAAAGCGTCTGGAATGTTGCACCCGAGTACCAGGGTACGAAACCTGAGACACATTTGAACACGTTTCCCGATCACACGGTGGATCATACTCTGGGTTCCACATGCATGTTTTAGCTGAAGGAAGAATCCCTTAAACCTGGAGAGTTGAGACCCATGGAATGGGTACCATGCAATATGACCTCAAAGGGTCTGCATTTGCTCACCGAACCTCACCAATCCTATCACTGCTGCATTTATGCCGCTGTACACACGCTTGATTCTCTTTCGGAGACATAGAAATCCATAGGTTTTAAGATTTTTACTAGGCAGGTATATTCTTAGGCGTTTAATATGGGGTGTTGTGTCCTCTTCGTTGAGCAAGGAGTAGCTCTTGTCTATTACATATTTGGCTTATGGAACGGTATCTGTGCTAATTTCAATCTCTGGTTTTATGCAGCACCCCAACTCACCTTTCTCCTTAAGCAAGCATAAGTTGGTTTTCTACATGTGAGACCCTGTTCTGTTTTGTAATTCAGTTCCTGGGTAGCCAAGATTACATTCCATGTAGTAGTGATAACTTATGATGTTTCTTTTTCTGTGTGACTTATTTCACTTAGAATCATCGTACCTGAATCCACTCATTATGCTGCTACGGGCCTGATGACATAGATTTCATTGCTGAGTGATATTGCCTTGTACGTAAGTACCACAACTTCTTTATCCATTTTTCACTTTCTGTGATATTGAATTTGTACTGTAAATGACGTTCTTGGAAACAGAGCCATCCCAAACTTTGAGGTGGCTGTGTCTTTTTGATTTTAATTTCCCTAAGCTATAGGACCATAAGTGGAAGTGCCCTAGGCTCTGTTGCTTTGTTTTGTAGATGTTTCAGGAAACATCATACACTTCTCCAGAGTGGCTGTTGGCAATTTACATCCCGCCCATCAGCATAACAAGGCTCCCAGTTCTCCATGGCCTGTCCTGCCTTTCTGGATTTTACACATTTTTCAGATGGCCCTTTTGACCGGGGGGCAGTGAGACTTCATTGTAGTGCAGATTTCCTTTGCAAGCTTGCTTGGTTGGCCAAAAAGTGCGTATGCGTTTTTTCCTGAATATATTCAGGAAAAAGCACATACGCCCTTTTTGGCCAAGTGCATCATTGTGGACGTTCTGCCTCTTTTCCTATGCTTTACATGCAATTCCAGTCTACCTCCTGAAACCGGTTCCCTGCAATTCTGCCCCACTTTCAAGTCCTCTTGGCAGCCTTACTTCAATATATTTTTGGACGATAATTGTCATTTATAACTCTGCAGGTTTGTGAATTACAGTGCCCCTGAGCTTCTTTCTTCAACTCGCTTTCTTGTGAGCTGGCCGCAACCCCGCTGGATTGCTTCAGGCCCTAGTGTGGTTCCGGCATGGCACGCTGAGCCTTTGGTTAATTCCTCTTCCTGGTGGGAAATGAGAGTTAAATTTGCCCGTCCAGACACCTCCAGCTAGTCTCTCATTGGTTCTCCCTATTCCTGTTCATTTTCCGCAGAAATTGCAAACTGGGCCAAACAGGAGGTTAAAGGCACTGACTCTCCAAGTGGGGAGAGTGTTAGTAAAGCGTCTGGAATGTTGCACCCGAGTACCAGGGGATGAAACCTGACCCATTTGGACACGTTTCCCGATCACACGGTGGATCATACTCTGGGTTCCACATGCATGTTTTAGCTGAAGGAAGAATCCCTTAAACCTGGAGAGTTGAGACCCATGGAATGGGTACCATGCAATATGACTTCAAAGGGTCTGTGTTTGTTCACCGAACCTCACCAATCCTATCACTGCTGCGTTTATGCCGCTGTACACACGCTTGATTCTCTTTCGGAGACATAGAAATCCATAGGTTTTAAGATTCTTACTAGTCAGGTATATTCTTAGGCGTTTAATATGGGGTGTAGAGTCCACTTCGTTGAGCAAGGAGTAGCTCTTGTCTATTACATATTTGGCTTATGGAAAGGTATCTGTGCTAATTTCAATCTCTGGTTTTATGCAGCACCCCAACTCACCTTTCTCCTTAAGCAAGCATAAGTTGGTTTTCTACATTTGAGACCCTGTTCTGTTTTGTAATTCAGTTCCTGGGTAGCCAAGTTTACATTCCGTGTAGTAGTGATATCTTATGATGTTTCTTTTTCTGTGTGACTTATTTCACTTAGAATCATCGTACCTGAATCCACTCATTATGCTGTTATGGGCCTGATGACATAGATTTCATTGCTGAGTGATATTGCACTGTACGTAAGTACCACAACTTCTTTATCCATTTTTCACTTTCTGTGATATTGAACTTGTACCGGAAACGAGGTTCTTGTAAACAGAGCTGTCCCAAACTTTGGGGTGGCTGTGTCTTTTTGATTTTAATTTCCCTAAGCTATAGGACCATAAGTGGAAGTGCCCTAGGCTCTGTTGCTTTGTTTTTTAGATGTTTCAGGAAACACCATACACTTCTCCAGAGTGGCTGTTGGCAATTTACATCCCGCCCATCAGCATAACAAGGCTACTAGTTCTCCATGGCCTTTCCTGCCTTTCTGGATTTTACACTTTTTTCAGATGGCCCTTTTGACCGGGGGGCAGTGAGACTTCATTGTAGTGCAGATTTCGTTTGCAAGCTTGCTTGGTTGGCCAAAAAGGGCGTATGCGTTTTTTCCTGAATATATTCAGGAAAAAACGCATACGCCCTTTTTGGCCAAGTGCATCATTGTGGACGTTCTGCCTCTTTTCCTATGCTTTACATGCAATTCCAGTCTACCTCCTGAAATCGGTTTCCTGCAATTCTGCCCCGCTTTCAAGTCCTCTTGGCAGCCTTACTTCAATATATTTTTGGACGATAGCTGTCATTTATAACTCTGCAGGTTTGTGAATTACAGTGCCCTTGAGCTCCTTTCTTCAACTCGCTTTCTTGTGAGCTGGCCACAACACCGCAGCTTTGCTTCAGGCCCTAGTGTGGTTCTGGCATGACACGCTGAGCGTTTGGTTAATTCCTCTTCCTGGTGGGAAATGAGAGGAAAATTTGCCCGTCCAGACACCTCCATTTAGTCTCTCATTGGTTCTCCCTATTCCTGTTCATTTTCCAAAGAAATTTCAAAGTGGGCCAAAGAGGAGCTTAAAGGCACTGACTCTCCAAGTGGGGAGAGTGTTAGTAAAGCGTCTGGAATGTTGCACCCGAGTACCAGGGGACAAAAACTGAGACACATTTGAACACATTTCCCGATCACACGGTGGATCATACTCTGGGTTCCACATGCATGTTTTAGCTGAAGGAAGAATCCCTTAAACCTGGAGAGTTGAGACCCATGGAATGGGCCATGCAATATGATTTCAAAGTGTCTGCATTTGCTCACCGAACCTCACCAATCCTATCACTGCTGCGTTTATGCCGCTGTACACATGCTTGATTCTCTTTCGGAGACATATAAATCCATAGGTTTTAAGATACTTACTAGTCAACTATATTCTTAGGCGTTTAATATGGGGTGTAGAGTCCACTTCGTTGAGCAAGGAGTAGCTCTTGTCTATTACATATTTGGCTTATGGAACGGTATCTGTGCTAATTTCAATCTCTGGTTTTATTCAGCACCCCAACTCACCTTTCCCCTTAAGCAAGCATAAGTTGGTTTTCTACATTTGAGACCCTGTTCTGTTTTGTAATTCAGTTCTTGTGTAGCTAAGTTTACATTCCGTGTAGTAGTGATATCTTATGATGTTTCTTTTTCTGTGTGACTTATTTCAATTAGAATCATCGTACCTGAATCCACTCATTATGCTGCTACGGGCCTGATGACATAGATTTCATTCCTGAGTGATATTGCATTGTACGTAAGTACCACAACTTCTTTATCCATTTTTCACCTTCTGTGATATTGAACTTGTACCGTAAACGAGGTTCTTGTAAACAGAGCCGTCCCAAACTTTGGGGTGGCTGTGTCTTTTTGATTTTAATTTCCCTAAGCTATAGGACCATAAGTGGAAGTGCCCTAGGCTCTGTTGCTTTGTTTTTTAGATGTTTCAGGAAACACCATACACTTCTCCAGAGTGGCTGTTGGCAATTTACATCCCGCCCATCAGCATAACAAGGCTCCCAGTTCTCCATGGCCTGTCCTGCCTTTCTGGATTTTACACTTTTTTCAGATGGCCCTTTTGACCGGGGGGCAGTGAGACTTCATTGTAGTGCAGATTTCCTTTGCAAGCTTGCTTGGTTGGCCAAAAAGGGCGTATGCGTTTTTTCCTGAATATATTCAGGAAAAAACGCATACGCCCTTTTTGGCCAAGTGCATCATTGTGGACGTTCTGCCTCTTTTCCTATGCTTTACATGCAATTCCAGTCTACCTCCTGAAATCGGTTTCCTGCAATTCTGCCCCGCTTTCAAGTCCTCTTGGCAGCCTTACTTCAATATATTTTTGGACGATAGCTGTCATTTTTAACTCTGCAGGTTTGTGAATTACAGTGCCCCTGAGCTCCTTTCTTCAACTCGCTTTCTTGTGAGCTGGCCGCAACACCGCAGCATTGCTTCAGGCCCTAGTGTGGTTCCGGCATGGCACGCTGAGCCTTTGGTTAATTCCTCTTCCTGGTGGGAAATGAGAGTTAAATTTGCCCGTCCAGACACCTCCAGCTAGTCTCTCATTGGTTCTCCCTATTCCTGTTCATTTTCCGCAGAAATTGCAAACTGGGCCAAACAGGAGGTTAAAGGCACTGACTCTCCAAGTGGGGAGAGTGTTAGTAAAGCGTCTGGAATGTTGCACCCGAGTACCAGGGGACGAAAACTGACACATTTGAACACGTTTCCCGATCACACGGTGGATCATACTCTGGGTTCCACATGCATGTTTTAGCTGAAGGAAGAATCCCTTAAACCTGGAGAGTTGAGACCCATGGAATGGGTACCATGCAGTATGATTTCAAAGGGTCTGCATTTGTTCACCGAACCTCACCAATCCTATCACTGCTGTGTTTATGCCGCTGTACACATGCTTGATTCTCATTCGGAGACATATAAATCCATAGGTTTTAAGATTCTTACCTGTCAGGTATATTCTTAGGCGTTTAATATGGGGCGTTGAGTCCACTTCGGTGAGCTAGGAGTAGCTCATGTCTATTAAATATTTGGCTTATGGAACGGTATCTGTGCTAATTTCAATCTCTGGTTTTATGCAGCACCCCAACTCACCTTTCCCCTTAAGCAAGCATAAGTTGGTTTTGTACATTTGAGACCCTGTTCTGTTTTGTAATTCAGTTCCTTTGTAGCCAAGTTTACATTCCGTGTAGTAGTGATATCTTATGATGTTTCTTTTTCTGTGTGACTTATTTCACTTAGAATCATCGTACCTGAATCCACTCATTATGCTGCTACGGGCGTGATGACATAGGTTTCATTCCTGAGTGATATTGCATTGTACATAAGTACCACAACTTCTTTATCCATTTTTCACTTTCTGTGATATTGAATTTGTACTGTAAACGAGGTTCTTGTAAACAGAGCTGTCCCAAACTTTGGGGTGGCTGTGTCTTTTTGATTTTAATTTCCCTAAGCTATAGGACCATAAGTGGAAGTGCCCTAGGCTCTGTTGCTTTGTTTTTTAGATGTTTCAGGAAACACCATACACTTCTCCAGAGTGGCTCTTGGCAATTTACATCCCGCCCATCAGCATAACAAGGCTCCTAGTTCTCCATGGCCTTTCCTGCCTTTCTGGATTTTACACTTTTTTCAGATGACCCTTTTGACCGGGGGTCAGTGGGACGTCATTGTAGTGCAGATTTCGTTTGCAAGCTTGCTTGGTTGGCCAAAAAGGGCCTATGGTTTTTTTCCTGAGGAAAAAACGCCTATGCCCTTTTTGGCCAAGTGCATCATTGTGGACGTTCTGCCTCTTTTCCTATGCTTTACATGCAATTCCAGTCTACCTCCTGAAATCGGTTTCCTGCAATTCTGCCCCGCTTTGAAGTCCTCTTGGCAGCCTTACTTCAATATATTTTTGGACGATAGCTGTCATTTATAACTCTGCATGTTTGTGAATTACAGTGCCCTTGAGCTCCTTTCTTCAACTCGCTTTCTTGTGAGCTGGCCACAACACCGCAGCTTTGCTTCAGGCCCTAGTGTGGTTCCGGCATGACACGCTGAGCCTTTGGTTAATTCCTCTTCCTGGTGGGAAATGAGAGGAAAATTTGCCCGTCCAGACACCTCCAGATAGTCTACCATTGGTTCTCCCTATTCCTGTTCATTTTCCAAAGAAATTGCAAACTGGGCCAAAGAGGAGCTTAAAGGCACTGACTCTCCAAATGGGGAGAGTGTTAGTAAAGCGTCTGGAATGTTGCACCCGAGTACCAGGGGACAAAAACTGAGACACATTTGAACACATTTCCCGATCACACGGTGGATCATACTCTGGGTTCCACATGCATGTTTTAGCTGAAGGAAGAATCCCTTAAAACTGGAGAGTTGAGACCCATGGAATGGGCCAAGCAATATGATTTCAAAGTGTCTGCATTTGCTCACCGAACCTCACTAATCCTATCACTGCTGCGTTTATGCCGCTGTACACATGCTTGATTCTCTTTCGGAGACATATAAATCAATAGGTTTTAAGATACTTACTAGTCAGCTATATTCTTAGGCGTTTAATATGGGGTGTAGAGTCCACTTCGTTGAGCAAGGAGTAGCTCTTGTCTATTACATATTTGGCTTATGGAACGGTATCTGTGCTAATTTCAATCTTTGGTTTTATTCAGTACCCCAACTCACCTTTCCCCTTAAGCAAACATAAGTTGGTTTTCTACATTTGAGACCCTGTTCTGTTTTGTAATTCAGTTCTTGTATAGCCAAGTTTACATTCCGTGTAGTAGTGATATCTTATGATGTTTCTTTTTCTGTGTGACTTATTTCAATTAGAATCATCGTACCTGAATCCACTCATTATGCTGCTACGGGCCTGATGACATAGATTTCATTGCTGAGTGATATTGCATTGTACGTAAGTACCACAACTTCTTTATCCATTTTTCACCTTCTGTGATATTGAACTTGTACCGTAAACGAGGTTCTTGTAAACAGAGCTGTCCCAAACTTTGGGGTGGCTGTGTCTTTTTGATTTGAATTTCCCTAAGCTATAGGACCATAAGTGGAAGTGCCCTAGGCTCTGTTGCTTTGGTTTTTAGATGTTTCAGGAAACACCATACACTTCTCCAGAGTGGCTGTTGGCAATTTACATCCCGCCCATCAGCATAACAAGGCTCCCAGTTCTCCATGGCCTGTCCTGCCTTTCTGGATTTTACACTTTTTTTAGATGGCCCTTTTGACCGGGGGGCATTGAGACTTCATTGTAGTGCAGATTTCCTTTGCAAGCTTGCTTGGTTGGCCAAAAAGTGCGTATGCGTTTTTTCCTGAATATATTCAGGAAAAAACGCATACGCCCTTTTTGGCCAAGTGCATCATTGTGGACGTTCTGCCTCTTTTCCTATGCTTTACATGCAATTCCAGTCTACCTCCTGAAATCGGTTTCCTGCAATTCTGCCCCGCTTTCAAGTCCTCTTGGCAGCCTTACTTCAATATATTTTTGGACGATAGCTGTCATTTATTACTCTGCAGGTTTGTGAATTACAGTGCCCCTGAGCTCCTTTCTTCAACTCGCTTTCTTGTGAGCTGGCCGCAACACCGCAGCATTGCTTCAGGCCCTAGTGTGGTTCCGGCATGGCACGCTGAGCCTTTGGTTAATTCCCCTTCCTGGTGGGAAATGAGAGTTAAATTTGCCCGTCCAGACACCTCCAGCTAGTCTCTCATTGGTTCTCCCTATTCCTGTTCATTTTCCGCAGAAATTGCAAACTGGGCCAAACAGGAGGTTAAAGGCACTGACTCTCCAAGTGGGGAGAGTGTTAGTAAAGCGTCTGGAATGTTGTACCCGAGTACCAGGGGACGAAACCTGAGACACATTTGAACACGTTTCCCGATCACACGGTGGATCATACTCTGGGTTCCACATGCATGTTTTAGCTGAAGGAAGAATC
Organism: Pseudorca crassidens; assembly: GCF_039906515.1. Lineage (NCBI taxonomy): Eukaryota > Metazoa > Chordata > Mammalia > Artiodactyla > Delphinidae > Pseudorca > Pseudorca crassidens. Next base: position 166,816,355 of record NC_090296.1, read on the forward strand.
CCTTAAACCTGGAGAGTTGAGACCCATGGAATGGGTACCATGCAATATGACTTCAAAGGTTGTGCATTTGCTCACCGAAAATCACCAATCTTATCACTGCTGCGTTTATGCCGCTGTACACACGCTTGATTCTCTTTCAGAGACATAGAAATCCATAGGTTTTAAGATACTTAGTAGTCAGGTATATTCTTAGGCGTTTAATATGGGGTGTTGATTCCACTTGGTTGAGCAAGGAGTAGCTCTTGTCTATTACATATTTGGCTTATGGAACGGTATCTGTGCTAATTTCAATCTCTGTGTTTATGCAGCACCCCAACTCACCTTTCTCCTTAAGCAAGCATAAGTTGGTTTTCTACATTTTAGACCCTGTTCTGTTTTGTAATTCAGTTCCTGTGTAGCCAAGTTTACATTCCGTGTAGTAGTAATATCTTATGATGTTTCTTTTTCTGTGTGACTTATTTCACTTAGAATCATCATACCTGAATCCACTCATTATGCTGCTACGGGCCTGATGACATAGATTTCATTGCTGAGTGATATTTCCTTGTACGTAAGTACCACAACTTCTTTATCCTTTTTTCACTTTCTGTGATATTAAATTTGTACTGTAAATGACGTTCTTGTAAACAGAGCCGTTCCAAACTTTGGGGTGGCTGTGTCTTGTTGATTTTAATTTCCCTAAGCTATAGGACCATAAGTGGAAGTGCCCTAGGCTCCGTTCCTTTGTTTTTTAGATGTTTCAGGAAACACCATACACTTCTCCAGAGTGGCTGTTGGCAATTTACATCCCGCCCATCAGCATAACAAGGCTCCCAGTTCTCCATGGCCTGTCCTGCCTTTCTGGATTTTACACTTTTTTCAGATGGCCCTTTTGACCGGGGGGCAGTGAGACTTCATTGTAGTGCAGATTTCCTTTGCAAGCTTGCTTGGTTGGCCAAAAAGGGCGTATGCGTTTTTTCCTGTATATACTCAGGAAAAAACGCATACGCCCTTTTTGGCCAAGTGCATCATTGTGGACGTTCTGCCTCTTTTCCTATGCTTTACATGCAGTTCCTGTCTACCTGCTGAAATCGGTTTCCTGCAATTCTGCCCCGCTTTCAAGTCCTCTTGGCAGCCTTACTTCAATATATTTTTGGACGATAGCTGTCATTTATAACTCTGCAGGTTTGTGAATTACAGTGCCCGAGCTCCTTTCTTCAACTCGCTTTCTTGTGAGCTGGCCGCAACACCGCAGCATTGCTTCAGGCCCTAGTGTGGTTCCGGCATGGCACGCTGAGCCTTTGGTTAATTCCTCTTCCTGGTGGGAAATGAGAGTTAAATTTGCCCGTCCAGACACCTCCAGCTAGTCTCTCATTGGTTCTCCCTATTCCTGTTCATTTTCCGCAGAAATTGCAAACTGGGCCAAACAGGAGGTTAAAGGCACTGACTCTCCAAGTGGGGAGAGTGTTAGTAAAGCGTCTGGAATGTTGCACCCGAGTACCAGGGGACGAAAAGTGAGACATTTGAACACGTTTCCCGATCACACGGTGGATCATACTCTGGGTTCCACATGCATGTTTTCGCTGAAGGAAGAATCCTTTAAACCTGGAGAGTTGAGACCCATGGAATGGGTACCATGCAATATGACTTCAAAGGGTCTGCATTGGCTCACCGAACCTCACCAATCCTATCACTGCTGCGCTTATGCCGCTGTACACACGCTTGATTCTCTTTCGGAGACATATAAATCCATAGGTTTTAAGATTCTTACTAGTCAGGTATATTCTTATGCGTTTAATATGGGGTGTTGTGTCCTCTTCGTTGAGCAAGGAGTAGCTCTTGTCTATTACATATTTGGCTTATGGAACGGTATCTGTGCTAATTTCAATCTCTGGTTTTATGTAGCACCCCAACTCACCTTTCCCCTTAAGCAAGCATAAGTTGGTTTTCTACATTTGAGACCCTGTTCTGTTTTGTAATTCTGTTCCTGTTTAGCCAAGTTTACATTCCGTGTATTAGTGATATCTTATGATGTTTCTTTTTCTGTGTGACTTATCTCACTTAGAATCATCGTGCCTGAATCCACTCATTATGCTGCTATGGGCCTGATGACATAGATTTTATTGCTGAGTGATATTGCATTGTACGTAAGTACCACAACTTCTTTATCCATTTTTCACTTTCTGTGATATTGAACTTGTACCGTAAACGAGGTTCTTGTAAACAGAGCCGTCCCATACGGTGGGGTGGCTGTGTCTTTTTGATTTTAATTTCCCTAATCTATAGGACCATAAGTGGAAGTGCCCTAGGCTCTGTTGCTTTGTTTTGTAGATGTTTCAGGAAACACCATACACTTCTCCAGAGTGGCTGTTGGCAATTTACATACCGCCCATCAGCATAACAAGGCTCCCAGTTCTCCATGGCCTGTCCTGCCTTTCTGGATTTTACACTTTTTTCAGATGTTCCTTTTGACCGGGGGGCAGTGAGACTTCATTGTAGTGCAGATTTCCTTTGCAAGCTTGCTTGGTTGGCCAAAAAGTGCGTATGCCTTTTTTCCTGAATATATTCAAGAAAAAACGCATACGCCCTTTTTGGACAAGTGCATCATTGTGGACGTTCTGCCTCTTTTCCTATGCTTTACATGCAATTCCAGTCTACCTCCTGAAATCGGTTTCCTGCAATTCTGCCCCGCTTTCAAGTCCTCTTGGCAGCCTTACTTCAATATATTTTTGGACGATAGCTGTCATTTATAACTCTGCAGGTTTGTGAATTACAGTGCCCTTGAGCTCCTTTCTTCAACTCGCTTTCTTGTGAGCTGGCCACAACACCGCAGCTTTGCTTCAGGCCCTAGTGTGGTTCCGGCATGACACGCTGAGCCTTTGGTTAATTCCTCTTCCTGGTGGGAAATGAGAGGAAAATTTGCCCGTCCAGACACCTCCAGATAGTCTCTCATTGGTTCACCCTATTCCTGTTCATTTTCCAAAGAAATTTCAAACTGGGCCAAAGAGGAGCTTAAAGGCACTGACTCTCCAAGTGGGGAGAGTGTTAGTAAAGCGTCTGGAATGTTGCACCCGAGTACCAGGGGACAAAAACTGAGACACATTTGAACACATTTCCCGATCACACGGTGGATCATACTCTGGGTTCCACATGCATGTTTTAGCTGAAGGAAGAATCCCTTAAACCTGGAGAGTTGAGACCCATGGAATGGGCCATGCAATATGATTTCAAAGTGTCTGCATTTGCTCACCGAACCTCACCAATCCTATCACTGCTGCGTTTAGGCCGCTGTACACACGCTTGATTCTCTTTCAGAGACATAGAAATCTATAGGTTTTAAGATTCTTACTGGTCAGGTATATTCTTAGGCGTTTAATATGGGGTGTAGAGTCCACTTCGTTGAGCAAGGAGTAGCTCTTGTCTATTACATATTTGGCTTATGGAACGGTATCTGTGCTAATTTCAATCTCTGGTTTTATGCAGCACCCCAACTCACCTTTCCCCTTAAGCAAGCATAAGTTGGTTTTCTACATTTGAGACCCTGTTCTGTTTTGTAATTCAGTTCCTGTGTAGCCAAGTTTACATTCCGTGTAGTAGTGATATCTTATGATGTTTCTTTTTCTGTGTGACTTATTTCACTTAGAATCATCGTACCTGAATCCACTCATTATGCTGCTACGGGCCTGATGATATACATTTCATTGCTGAGTGATATTGCATTGTACGTAAGTACCACAACTTCTTTATCCATTTTTCGCTTTCTGTGATATTGAACTTGTACCGTAAACGAGGTTCTTGTAAACAGAGCCGTCCCAAACTTTGGGGTGGCTGTGTCTTTTTGATTTTAATTTCCCTAAGCTATAGAACCATAAGTGGAAGTGCCCTAGGCTCTGTTGCTTTGTTTTGTAGATGTTTCAGGAAACACCATACACTTCTCCAGAGTGGCTGTTGGCAATTTACATCCCGCCCATCAGCATAACAAGGCTCCCAGTTCTCCATGGCCTGTCCTGCCTTTCTGGATTTTACACTTTTTTCCGATGGCCCTTTTGACCGGGGGGCAGTGAGACTTCATTGTAGTGCAGATTTCCTTTGCAAGCTTGCTTGGTTGGCCAAAAAGTGCGTATGCCTTTTTTCCTGAATATATTCAAGAAAAAACGCATACGCCCTTTTTGGCCAAGTGCATCATTGTGGACTTTCTGCCTCTTTTCCTATGCTTTACATGCAATTCCAGTCTACCTCCTGAAATCGGTTTCCTGCAATTCTGCCCCGCTTTCAAGTCCTCTTGGCAGCCTTACTTCAATATATTTTTGGACGATAGCTATAATTTTTAACTCTGCAGGTTTGTGAATGACAGTGCCCCTGAGCTCCTTTCTTCAACTCGCTTTCTTCTGAGCTGGCCGCAACACCGCAGGATTGCTTCAGGCCCTAGTGTGGTTCCGGCATGGCACGCTGAGCCTTTGGTTAATTCCTCTTCCTGGTGGGAAATGAGAGTTAAATTTGCCCGTTCAGACACCTCCAGCTAGTCTCTCATTGGTTCTCCCTATTCCTGTTCATTTTCCGCAGAAATTGCAAACTGGGCCAAACAGGAAGTTAAAGGCACTGACTCTCCAAGTGGGGAGAGTGTTAGTAAAGCGTCTGGAATGTTGCACCCGAGTACCAGGGGACGAAATCTGACACATTTGAACACATTTCCCGATCACACGGTGTATCATACTCTGGGTTCCACATGCATGTTTTAGCTGAAGGAAGAATCCCTTAAACCTGGAGAGTTGAGACCCATGGAATGGGTACCATGCAATATGACTTCAAAGGGTCTGCATTTGCTCACCGATCCTCACCAATCCTATCACTGCTGCGCTTATGCCACTGTACACACGCTTGGTTCTCTTTCGGAGTTATATAAATCCATAGGTTTTAAGATTCTTACTAGTCAGGTATATTCTGAGACGTTTAATATGGGGTGTTGAGTCCTCTTCGTTGAGCAAGGAGTAGCTCTTGTCTATTACATATTTGGCTTATGGAACGGTATCTGTGCTAATTTCAATCTCTGGTTTTATGCAGCACCCCAACTCACCTTTCCCCTTAAGCAAGCATAAGTTGGTTTTCTACATTTGAGACACTGTTCTGTTTTGTAATTCTGTTCCTGTGTAGCCAAGTTTACATTCCGTGTAGTAGTGATATCTTATGATGTTTCTTTTTCTGTGTGACTTATTTCACTTAGAATCATCGTACCTGAATCCACTCATTATGCTGCTACGGGCCTGGTGACATAGATTTCATTGCTGAGTGATATTGCATTGTATGTACCTACCACAACTTCTTTATCCATTTTTCACTTTCTGTGATATTGAACTCGTACTGTAAACGAGGTTCTTGTAAACAGAGCTGTCCCAAACTTTGGGGTGGCTGTGCCTTTTTGATTCTAATTTCCCTAAGCTATAGGACCATAAGTGGAAGTGCCCTAGGCTCTGTTGCTTTGTTTTGTAGATGTTTCAGGAAACACCATACACTTCTCCAGAGTGGCTGTTGGCAATTTACATCTCGCCCATCAGCATAATAAGGCTCCCAGTTCTCCATGGCCTGTCCTGCCTTTCTGGATTTTACACTATTATCTGATGGCCCTTTTGACCGGGGGGCAGTGAGACTTCATTGTAGTGCAGATTTCCTTTGCAAGCTTGCTTGGTTGACCAAAAAGTGCGTATGCGTTTTTTCCTGAATATATTCAGGAAAAAACGCATACGCCCTTTTTGGCCAAGTGCATCATTGTGGACGTTCTGCCTCTTTTCCTATGCTTTACATGTAATTTCAGTCTACCTCCTGAAATCGGTTTCCTACAATTCTGCCCCGCTTTCAAGTCCTCTTGGCAGCCTTACTTCAATAGATTTTTTGACGATAGCTGTCATTTATAATTCTGCAGGTTTGTGAATTACAGTGCCCCTGAGCTCCTTTCTTCAACTCGCTTTCTTGTGAGCTGGCCGCAACACCGCATCCTTGCTTCAGGCCCTAGTGTGGTTCCGGCATGGCACGCTGAGCCTTTGGTTAATTCCTCTTCCTGGTGGGAAATGAGAGTTAAATTTGCCCGTCCAGACACCTCCAGCTAGTCTCTCATTGGTTCTCCCTATTCCTGTTCATTTTCTGCAGAAATTGCAAACTGGGCCAAACAGGAGGTTAAAGGCACTGACTCTCCAAGTGGGGAGAGTGTTAGTAAAGCGTCTGGAATGTTGCACCCGAGTACCAGGGGACGAAAACTGACACATTTGAACACGTTTCCCAATCACACGGTGGATCATACTCTGGGTTCCACATGCATGTTTTAGCTGAAGGAAGAATCCCTTAAACCTGGAGAGTTGAGACCCATGGAATGGGTACCATGCAATATGATTTCATAGGGTCTGCATGTGTTCACCGAACCTCACTAATCGTATCACTGCAGCATTTATGCCACTGTACACACGCTTGATTCTCTTTCAGAGACATATAAATCCATAGGTTTTAAGATTCTTACTAGTCAGGTATATTCTTAGACGTTTAATATGGGGTGTTGAGTCCTCTTCGTTGAGCAAGGAGTAGCTCTTGTCTATTACATATTTGGCTTATGGAACGGTATCTGTGCTAATTTCAATCTCTGGTTTTATGCAGCACCCCAACTCACCTTTCCCCTTAAGCAAGCATAAGTTGGTTTTCTACATTTGAGACCCTGTTCTGTTTTGTAATTCTGTTCCTGTGTAGCCAAGTTTACATTCCGTGTAGTAGTGATATCTTATGATGTTTCTTTTTCTGTGTGACTTATTTCACTTAGAATCATCGTACCTGAATCCACTCATTATGCTGCTACGGGCCTGATGACATAGATTTCATTGTTGAGTGATATTGCATTGTATGTACCTACCACAACTTCTTTATCCATTTTTCACTTTCTGTGATATTGAACTCGTACTGTAAACGAGGTTCTTGTAAACAGAGCCGTCCCAAACTTTGGGGTGGCTGTGCCTTTTTGATTCTCATTTCCCTAAGCTATAGGACCATAAGTGGAAGTGCCCTAGGCTCTGTTGCTTTGTTTTGTAGATGTGTCAGGAAACACCATACACTTCTCCAGAGTGGCTGTTGGCAATTTACATCTCGCCCATCAGCATAACAAGGCTCCCAGTTCTCCATGGCCTGTCCTGCCTTTCTGGATTTTACACTATTTTCCGATGGCCCTTTTGACCGGGGGGCAGTGAGACTTCATTGTAGTGCAGATTTCCTTTGCAAGCTTGCTTGGTTGACCAAAAAGTGCGTATGCGTTTTTTCCTGAATATATTCAGTAAAAAACGCATACGCCCTTTTTGGCCAAGTGCATCATTGTGGACGTTCTGCCTCTTTTCCTATGCTTTACATGTAATTCCAGTCTACCTCCTGAAATCGGTTTCCTGCAATTCTGCCCCGCTTTCAAGTCCTCTTGGCAGCCTTACTTCAATAGATTTTTGGACGATAGCTGTCATTTATAACTCTGCAGGTTTGTGAATTACAGTGCCCCTGAGCTCCTTTCTTCAACTCGCTTTCTTGTGAGCTGGCCGCAACACCACAGCCTTGCTTCAGGCCCTAGTGTGGTTCCGGCATGGCACGCTGAGCCTTTGGTTAATTCCTCTTCCTGGTGGGAAATGAGAGTTAAATTTGCCCGTCCAGACACCTTGAGCTAGTCTCTCATTGGTTCTCCCTATTCCTGTTCATTTTCCGCAGAAATTGCAAACTGGGCCAAACAGGAGGTTAAAGGCACTGACTCTCCAAGTGGGCAGAGTGTTAGTAAAGCGTCTGGAATGTTGCACCCGAGTACCAGGGGACGAAAACTGACACATTTGAACACGTTTCCCAATCACACGGTGGATCATACTCTGGGTTCCACATGCATGTTTTAGCTGAAGGAAGAATCCCTTAAACCTGGAGAGTTGAGACCCATGGAATGGGTACCATGCAATATGATTTCATAGGGTCTGCATGTGTTCACCGAACCTCACTAATCCTATCACTGCAGCATTTATGCCACTGTACACACGCTTGATTCTCTTTCGGAGACATATAAATCCATAGGTTTTAAGATTCTTACTAGTCAGGTATATTCTTAGACGTTTAATATGGGGTGTTGAGTCCTCTTCGTTGAGCAAAGACTAGCTCTTGTCTATTACATATTTGGCTTATGGCACGGTATCTGTGCTAATTTCAATCTCTGGTTTTATGCAGCACCCCAACTCACCTTTCCCCTTAAGCAAGCATAAGTTGGTTTTCTACATTTGAGACCCTGTTCTGTTTTGTAATTCAGTTCCTGTGTAGCCAAGTTTACATTCCGTGTAGTAGTGATATCTTATGATGTTTCTTTTTCTGTGTGACTTATTTCACTTAGAATCATCGTACCTGAATCCACTCATTATGCTGCTACGGGCCTGATGATATACATTTCATTGCTGAGTGATATTGCATTGTACGTAAGTACCACAACTTCTTTATCCATTTTTTACTTTCTGTGATATTGAACTTGTAGTGTAAATGAGGTTCTTGTAAACAGAGCCGTCCCAAACTTTGGGGTGGCTGTGTCTTTTTGATTTTAATTTCCCTAAGCTATAGGACCATAAGTGGAAGTGCCCTAGGCTCTGTTGCTTTGTTTTGTAGATGTTTCAGGAAACACCATACACTTCTCCAGAGTGGCTGTTGGCAATTTACATCTCGCCCATCAGCATAATAAGGCTCCCTGTTCTCCATGGCCTGTCCTGCCTTTCTGGATTTTACACTATTATCCGATGGCCCTTTTGACCGGGGGGCAGTGAGACTTCATTGTAGTGCAGATTTCCTTTGCAAGCTTGCTTGGTTGACCAAAAAGTGCGTATGCGTTTTTTCCTGAATATATTCAGGAAAAAACGCATACGCCCTTTTTGGCCAAGTGCATCATTGTGGACATTCTGCCTCTTTTCCTATGCTTTACATGTAATTTCAGTCTACCTCCTGAAATCGGTTTCCTACAATTCTGCCCCGCTTTCAAGTCCTCTTGGCAGCCTTACTTCAATAGATTTTTTGACGATAGCTGTCATTTATAACTCTGCAGGTTTGTGAATTACAGTGCCCCTGAGCTCCTTTCTTCAACTCGCTTTCTTGTGAGCTGGCCGCAACACCGCAGCATTGCTGCAGGCCCTAGTGTGGTTCCGGCATGGCACGCTGAGCCTTTGGTTAATTCCTCTTCCTGGTGGGAAATGAGAGTTAAATTTGCCCGTCCAGACACCTCCAGCTAGTCTCTCATTGGTTCTCCCTATTCCTGTTCATTTTCTGCAGAAATTGCAAACTGGGCCAAACAGGAGGTTAAAGGCACTGACTCTCCAAGTGGGGAGAGTGTTAGTAAAGCGTCTGGAATGTTGCACCCGAGTACCAGGGGACGATAACTGACACATTTGAACACGTTTCCCAATCACACGGTGGATCATACTCTGGGTTCCACATGCATGTTTTAGCTGAAGGAAGAATCCCTTAAACCTGGAGAGTTGAGACCCATGGAATGGGTACCATGCAATATGATTTCATAGGGTCTGCATGTGTTCACCGAACCTCACTAATCCTATCACTGCAGCATTTATGCCACTGTACACACGCTTGATTCTCTTTCGGAGACATATAAATCCATAGGTTTTAAGATTCTTACTAGTCAGGTATATTCTTAGACGTTTAATATGGGGTGTTGAGTCTTCTTCGTTGAGCAAGGAGTAGCTCTTGTCTATTACATATTTGGCTTATGGAACGGTATCTGTGCTAATTTCAATCTCTGGTTTTATGCAGCACCCCAACTCACCTTTCCCCTTAAGCAAGCATAAGTTGGTTTTCTACATTTGAGACCCTGTTCTGTTTTGTAATTCTGTTCCTGTGTAGCCAAGTTTACATTCCGTGTAGTAGTGATATCTTATGATGTTTCTTTTTCTGTGTGACTTATTTCACTTAGAATCATCGTACCTGAATCCACTCATTATGCTGCTACGGGCCTGATGACATAGATTTCATTGCTGAGTGATATTGCATTGTATGTACCTACCACAACTTCTTTATCCATTTTTCACTTTCTGTGATATTGAACTCGTACTGTAAACGAGGTTCTTGTAAACAGAGCCGTCCCAAACTTTGGGGTGGCTGTGCCTTTTTGATTCTAATTTCCCTAATCTATAGGACCATAAGTGGAAGTGCCCTAGGCTCTGTTGCTTTGTTTTGTAGATGTGTCAGGAAACACCATACACTTCTCCAGAGTGGCTGTTGGCAATTTGCATCTCGCCCATCAGCATAACAAGGCTCCGAGTTCTCCATGGCCTGTCCTGCCTTTCTGGATTTTACACTATTTTCCGATGGCCCTTTTGACCGGGGGGCAGTGAGACTTCATTGTAGTGCAGATTTCCTTTGCAAGCTTGCTTGGTTGACCAAAAAGTGCGTATGCGTTTTTTCCTGAATATATTCAGGAAAAAATGCATACGCCCTTTTTGGCCAAGTGCATCATTGTGGACGTTCTGCCTCTTTTCCTATGCTTTACATGCAATTCCAGTCTACCTCCTGAAATCGGTTTCCTACAATTCTGCCCCGCTTTCAAGTCCTCTTGGCAGCCTTACTTCAATAGATTTTTGGACGATAGCTGTCATTTATAACTCTGCAGGTTTGTGAATTACAGAGCCCCTGAGCTCCTTTCTTCAACTCGCTTTCTTGTGAGCTGGCCGCAACACCACAGCCTTGCTTCAGGCCCTAGTGTGGTTCCGGCATGGCACGCTGAGCCTTTGGTTAATTCCTCTTCCTGGTGGGAAATGAGAGTTAAATTTGCCCGTCCAGACACCTCGAGCTAGTCTCTCATTGGTTCTCCCTATTCCTGTTCATTTTCCGCAGAAATTGCAAACTGGGCCAAACAGGAGGTTAAAGGCACTGACTCTCCAAGTGGGGAGAGTGTTAGTAAAGCGTCTGGAATGTTGTACCCGAGTACCAGGGGACGAAACCTGAGACACATTTGAACACGTTTCCCAATCACACGGTGGATCATACTCTGGGTTCCACATGCATGATTTAGCTGAAGGAAGAATCCCTTAAACCTGGAGATTTGAGACCCATGGAATGGGTACCATGCAATATGATTTCATAGGGTCTGCATGTGTTCACCGAACCTCACCAATCCTATCACGGCAGCATTTATGCCACTGTACACACGCTTGATTCTCTTTCGGAGACATATAAATCCATAGGTTTTAAGATTCTTACTAGTCAGGTATATTCTTAGGCGTTTAATATGGGGTGTAGAGTCCACTTCGTGGAGCAAGGAGTAGCTCTTGTCTATTACATATTTGGCTTATGGAACGGTATCTGTGCTAATTTCAATCTCTGGTTTTATGCAGCACCCCAACTCACCTTTCCCCTTAAGCAAGCATAAGTTGGTTTTCTACATTTGAGACCCTGTTCTGTTTTGTAATTCTGTTCCTGTGTAGCCAAGTTTACATTCCGTGTAGTAGTGATATCTTATGATGTTTCTTTTTCTGTGTGACTTATTTCACTTAGAATCATCGTACCTGAATCCACTCATTATGCTGCTATGGGCCTGATGACATACATTTCATTGCTGAGTGATATTGCATTGTACGTAAGTACCACAACTTCTTTATCCATTTTTCACTTTCTGTGATATTGAACTTGTACTGTAAACGAGGTTCTTGTAAACAGAGCCGTCCCAAACTTTGGGGTGGCTGTGCCTTTTTGATTCTAATTTCCCTAAGCTATAGGACCATAAGTGGAAGTGCCCTAGGCTCTGTTGCTTTGTTTTGTAGATGTGTCAGGAAACACCATACACTTCTCCAGAGTGGCTGTTGGCAATTTACATCTCGCCCATCAGCATAACAAGGCTCCGAGTTCTCCATGGCCTGTCCTGCCTTTCTGGATTTTACACTATTTTCCGATGGCCCTTTTGACCGGGGGGCAGTGAGACTTCATTGTAGTGCAGATTTCCTTTGCAAGCTTGCTTGGTTGACCAAAAAGTGCGTATGCGTTTTTTCCTGAATATATTCAGGAAAAAACGCATACGCCCTTTTTGGCCAAGTGCATCATTGTGGACGTTCTGCCTCTTTTCCTATGCTTTACATGTAATTCCAGTCTACCTCCTGAAATCGGTTTCCTACAATTCTGCCCCGCTTTCAAGTCCTCTTGGCAGCCTTACTTCAATAGATTTTTGGACGATAGCTGTCATTTATAACTCTGCAGGTTTGTGAATTACAGTGCCCCTGAGCTCCTTTCTTCAACTCGCTTTCTTGTGAGCTGGCCGCAACACCACAGCCTTGCTTCAGGCCCTAGTGTGGTTCCGGCATGGCACGCTGAGCCTTTGGTTAATTCCTCTTCCTGGTGGGAAATGAGAGTTAAATTTGCCCGTCCAGACACCTCCAGCTAGTCTCTCATTGGTTCTCCCTATTCCTGTTCATTTTCCGCAGAAATTGCAAACTGGGCCAAACAGGAGGTTAAAGGCACTGACTCTCCAAGTGAGGAGAGTGTTAGTAAAGCGTCTGGAATGTTGCACCCGAGTACCAGGGGACGAAAACTGAGACAAATTTGAACACGTTTCCCAATCACACGGTGGATCATACTCTGGGTTCCACATGCATGTTTTAGCTGAAGGAAGAATCCCTTAAACCTGGAGAGTTGAGACCCATGGAATGGGTACCATGCAATATGACTTCAAAGGGTCTGCATTTGCTCACCGAACCTCACCAATCCTATCACTGCTGTGTTTATGCCGCTGTACACACTCTTGTTTCTCTTTTGGAGACATATAAATCCATAGGTTTTAAGATTCTTACTAGTGAGGTATATTCTTAGACGTTTAATATCGGGTGTTGAGTCCACTTCGTTGAGTAAGGAGTAGCTCTTGTCTATTACATATTTGGCTTATGGAATGGTATCTGTGCTAATTTCAATCTCTGGTTTTATGCAGCACCCCAACTCACCTTTCCCCTTAAGCAAGCATAAGTTGGTTTTCTAAATTTGAGACCCTGTTCTGTTTTGTAATTCAGTTCCTGTGTAGCCAAGTTTACATTCCTTGTAGTAGTGATAACTTATGATGTTTCTTTTTCTGTGTGACTGATTTCACTTAGAATCATCGTACCTGAATCCACTCATTATGCTGCCATGGGCCTGATGACATAGATTTCATTGCTGAGTGATATTGCATTGTACGTAAGTACCACAAATTCTTTATCCATTTTTCAATTTCTGTGATATTGAACTTGTACCGTAAACGAGGTTCTTGTAAACAGAGCCGTCCCAAACTTTGGGGTGGCTGTGTCTTTTTGATTTTAATTTCCCTAAGCTATAGGACCATAAGTGGAAGTGCCTTAGGCTCTGTTGCTTTGTTTTTTAGATGTTTCAGGAAACACCATACACTTCTCCAGAGTGGCTGTTGGCAATTTACATCCCACCCATCAGCATAACAAGGCTCCCAAGTCTCCATGGCCTGTCCTGCCTTTCTGGATTTTATACATTTTTCCGATGGCCCTTTTGACCGGGGGGCAGTGAGACTTCATTGTAGTGCAGATTTCCTTTGCAAGCTTGCTTGGTTGGCCAAAAAGTGCATATACGTTTCTTCCTGAACATATTCAGGAAAAAACGCATACGCCCTTTTTGGCCAAGTGCATCATTGTGGACGTTCTGCCTCTTTTACTATGCTCTACATGCAATTCCAGTCTACCTCCTGAAATCGATTTCTTGCAATTCTGCCCCGCTTTCAAGTCCTCTTGGCAGCCTTACTTCAATATATTTTTGGACGATAGCTGTCATTTATAACTCTGCAGGTTTGTGAATTACAGTGCCCCTGAGCTCCTTTCTTCAACTCGCTTTCTTGTGAGCTGGCCGCAACACCGCAGCATTGCTTCAGGCCCTAGTGTGGTTCCGGCATGGCACGCTGAGCCTTTGGTTAATTCCTCTTCCTGGTGGGAAATGAGAGTTAAATTTGCCCGTCCAGACACCTCCAGCTAGTCTCTCATTGGTTCTCACTATTCCTGTTCACTTTCCGCAGAAATTGAAAACTGGGCCAAACAGGAGGTTAAAGGCACTGACTCTCCAAGTGGGGAGAGTGTTAGTAAAGCGTCTGGAATGTTGCACCCGAGTACCAGGGGACGAAACCTGAGACACATTTGAACACGTTTCCTGATCACACGGTGGATCATACTCTGGGTTCCACATGCATGTTTTAGCTGAAGGAAGAATCCCTTAAACCTGGAGAGTTGAGACCCATGGAATGGGTACCATGCAATATGACTTCAAAGGGTCTGCATTTGCTCACCGAACCTTACCAATCTTATCACTGCTGCGTTTATGCCGCTGTACACACTCTTGTTTCTCTTTTGGAGACATATAAATCCATAGGTTTTAAGATTCTTACTAGTGAGGTATATTCTTAGACGTTTAATATCGGGTGTTGAGTCCACTTCGTTGAGTAAGGAGTAGCTCTTGTCTATTACATATTTGGCTTATGGAATGGTATCTGTGCTAAATTCAATCTCTGGTTTTATGCAGCACCCCAACTCACCTTTCCCCTAAAGGAAGCATAAGTTGGTTTTCTACATTTGAGACCCTGTTCTGTTTTGTAATTCAGTTCCTGTGTAGCCAAGTTTACATTCCGTGTAGTAGTGATATCTTATGATGTTTCATTTTCTCTGTGACTCATTTCACTTAGAATCATCGTACCTGAATCCACTCATTATGCTGCTACGGGCCTGATGATATAGATTTCATTGCTGAGTGATATTGCATTGTACGTAAGTACCACAACTTCTTTATCCATTTTTCGCTTTCTGAGATATTGAACTTGTACCGTAAACGAGGTTCTTGTAAACAGAGCCGTCCCAAACTTTGAGGTGGCTGTGTCTTTTTGATTTTTAATTTCCCTAAGCTATAGGACCATAAGTGGAAGTGCCCTAGGCTCTGTTGCTTTGTTTTTTAGATGTTTCAGGAAACACCATACACTTCTCCAGAGTGGCTGTTGGCAATTTACATCCCGCCCATCAGCATAACAAGGCTCCCAATTCTCCATGGCCTGTCCTGCCTTTCTGGATTTTACACTTTTTTCCGATGGCCCTTTTGACCGGCGGGCAGTGAGACTTCATTGTAGTGCAGATTTCCTTTGCAAGCTTGCTTGGTTGGCCAAAAAGGGCGTATGCGTTTTTTCCTGAATATATTCAGGAAAAAACGCATACGCCCTTTTTGGCCAAGTGCATCATTGTGGACGTTCTGCCTCTTTTCCTATGCTTTACATGCAATTCCAGTCTACCTCCTGAAATCGGTTTCCTGCAATTCTGCCCCGCTTTCAAGTCCTCTTGGCAGCCTTACTTCAATATATTTTTGGACGATAGCTGTCATTTTTAACTCTGCAGGTTTGTGAATTACAGTGCCCCTGAGCTCCTTTCTTCAACTCGCTTTCTTGTGAGCTGGCCGCAACACCGCAGGATTGCTTCAGGCCCTAGTGTGGTTCCGGCATGGCACGCTGAGCCTTTGGTTAATTCCTCTTCCTGGTGGGAAATGAGAGTTAAATTTGCCCGTCCAGACACCTGCAGCTAGTCTCTCATTGGTTCTCCCTATTCCTGTTCCTTTTCCGCAGAAATTGTAAACTGGGCCAAACAGGAGGTTAAGGGCACTGAGTCTCCAAGTGGGGAGAGTTTTAGTAAAGCACCTGGAATGTTGCACCCGAGTACCAGGGGACGAAAACTGAGACACATTTGAACACGTTTCCCGATCACACGGTGGATCATACTCTGGGTTCCACATGCATGTTTTAGCTGAAGGAAGAATCCCTTAAACCTGGAGAGTTGAGACCCATGGAATGTGTACCATGCAATATGACCTCAAAGGGTCTGCATTTGCTCACCGAACCTCACCAATCCTATCACTGCTGCGTTTATGCCGCTGTACACACGCTTGATTCTCTTTCGGAGACATAGAAATGTATAGGTTTTAAGATTCTTACTGGTCAGGTATATTCTTATGCGTTTAATATGGGGTGTAGAGTCCACTTCGTTGAGCAAGGAGTAGCTCTTGTCTATTACATATTTGGCTTATGGAACGGTATCTGTGCTAATTTCAATCTCTGGTTTTATGCAGCACCCCAACTCACCTTTCCCCTTAAGCAAGCATAAGTTGGTTTTCTACATTTGAGACCCTGTTCTGTTTTGTAATTCAGTTCCTGTGTAGCCAAGTTTACATTCCGTGTAGTAGTGATATCTTATGATGTTTCTTTTTCTGTGTGACTTATTTCACGTAGAATCATCGTACCTGAATCCACTCATTATGCTGCTACGGGCCTGATGATATACATTTCATTGCTGAGTGATATTGCATTGTACGTAAGTACCACAAATTCTTTATCCATTTTTCGCTTTCTGTGATATTGAACTTGTACCGTAAACGAGGTTCTTGTAAACAGAGCCGTCCCAAACTTTGGGTGGCTGTGTCTTTTTGATTTTAATTTCCCTAAGCTATAGGACCATAAGTGGAAGTGCCCTAGGCTCTGTTGCTTTGTTTTTTAGATGTTTCAGGAAACACCATACACTTCACCAGAGTGGCTGTTGGCAATTTACATCCCGCCCATCAGCATAACAAGGCTCCCAGTTCTCCATGGCCTGTCCGGCCTTTCTGGATTTTACACTTTTTTCAGATGGCCCTTTTGACTGTGGGGCAGTGAGACTTCATTGTAGTGCAGATTTCCTTTGCAAGCTTGCTTGGTTGGCCAAAAAGGGCGTATGCGTTTTTTCCTGAATATATTCAGGAAAAAACGCATACGCCCTTTTTGGCCAAGTGCATCATTGTGGACGTTCTGCCTCTTTTCCTATGCTTTACATGCAATTCCAGTCTACCTCCTGAAATCGGATTCCTGCAATTCTGCCCCGCTTTCGAGTCCTCTTGGCAGCCTTATTTCAATATATTTTTGGACGATAGCTGTAATTTATAACTCTGCAGGTTTGTGAATTAGAGTGCCCCTGAGCTCCTTTCTTCAACTCGCTTTCTTGTGAGCTGGCCCAACACCGCAGCATTGCTTCAGGCCCTAGTGTGGTTCCGGCATGGCACGCTGAGCCTTTGGTTAATTCCTCTTCCTGGTGGGAAATGAGAGTTAAATTTGCCCGTCCAGACACCTCCAGCTAGTCACTCATTGGTTCTCCCTATTCCTGTTCATTTTCCGCAGAAATTGCAAACTTGGCCAAACAGGAGGTTAAAGCCACTGACTCTCCAAGTGGGGAGAGTGTTAGTAAAGCGTCTGGAATGTTGCACCCGAGTACCAGGGGACGAAACCTGAGACACATTTGAACACGTTTCCCGATCACACGGTGGATCATACTCTGGGTTCCACATGCATGTTTTAGCTGAAGGAAGAATCCCTTAAACCTGGAGAGTTGAGACCCATGGAATGGGTACCATGCTATATGACTTCAAAGGTTCTGCATTGGCTCACCGAACCTCACCAATCCTATCACTGCTGCGCTTATACCACTGTACACACGCTTGATTCTCTTTCGGAGACATATAAATCCATAGGTTTTAAGATTCTTACTAGTCAGGTATATTCTTAGGCGTTTAATATGGGATGTAGAGTCCACTTCGTTGAGCAAGGAGTAGCTCTAGTCTATTACATGTTTGGCTTATGGAATGGTATCTGTGCTAATTTCAATCTCTGGTTTTATACAGCACCCCAACTCACCTTTCCCCTTAAGCAAGCATAAGTTGGTTTTCTACATTTGAGTCCCTGTTCTGTTTTGTAATTCAGTTCCTGTGTAGCCAAGTTTACATTCCGTGTAGTAGTGATATCTTATGATGTTTATTTTTCTGTGTGACTTATCTTACTTAGAATCATCGTACCTGAATCCACTCATTATGCTGCTACGGGCCTGATGACATAGATTTCATTGCTGAGTGATATTGCATTGTACGTAAGTACCACAACTTCTTTATCCATTTTTTGCTTTCTGTGATATTGAACTTGTACTGTAAATGAGGTTCTTGTAAACAGAGCTGTCCCAAACTTTGGGGTGGCTGTGTCTTTTTGATTTTAATTTCCCTAAGCTATAGGACCATAAGTGGAAGTGCCCTAGGCTCTGTTGCTTTGTTTTTTAGATGTTTCAGGAAACACCTTATACTTCTCCAGAGTGGCTGTTGGATATTTACATCCCGCCCATCAGCATAACAATGCTCCCAGTTCTCCATGGCCTGTCCGGCCTTTCTGGATTTTACACTTTTTTCAGATGGCCCTTTTGACCGGGGGGCAGTGAGACTTCATTGTAGTGCAGATTTCCTTTGCAAGCTTGCTTGGTTGGCCAAAAAGTGCATATGCGTTTTTTCCTGAATATACTCAGGAAAAAACGCATACACCCTTTTTGGCCAAGTGCATCATTGTGGACGTTCTGCCCCTTTTCCTATGCTTTACATACAATTCCAGTCTACCTCCTGAAATCAGATTCCTGCAATTCTGCCCCGCTTTCAAGTCCTCTTGGCAGCCTTACTTCAATATATTTTTGGACGATAGCTATCATTTATAACTCTGCAGGTTTGTGAATTACAGTGCCCCTGAGCTCCTTTCTTCAACTCGCTTTCTTGTGAGCTGGCCGCAACACCGCAGGATT
This sequence comes from Pseudorca crassidens, assembly GCF_039906515.1. Lineage (NCBI taxonomy): Eukaryota > Metazoa > Chordata > Mammalia > Artiodactyla > Delphinidae > Pseudorca > Pseudorca crassidens. Next base: position 166,834,960 of record NC_090296.1, read on the forward strand.
GCTTCAGGCCCTAGTGTGGTTCTGGTGTGGCATGCTGAGCCTTTGGTTAATTCCTCTTCCTGGTGGGAAATGAGAGTTGAATTTGCCCGTCCAGACACCTCCAGATAGTCTCTCATTGGTTCTCCCTATTCCTGTTCATTTTCCGAAGATATTGCAAAGTGGGCCAAACAGTATGTTAAAGGTCATGACTCTCCCAAGTGGGGAGAGTGTTAGTAAAGCGTCTGGAATGTTGCACCCGAGTACAAGGGGACGAAAACTGACACATTTGTACACGTTTCCCGATCACACGGTAGATCATACTCTGGGTTCCACATGCATGTTTTATCTGAAGGAAGAATCCCTTAAACCTGGAGAGTTGAGACCCATGGAAAGGGTACCATGCAGTATGACTTCAAAGGGTCTGCATTTGCTCACCGAACCTCACCAATCCTATCACTGCTGCGTTTATGCCACTGTGCACACACTTGATTCTCTTTCGGAGACATATAAATCCATAGGTTTTAAGATTCTTACTAGTCAGGTATATTCTTAGGCGTTTAATATGGGGTGTTGAGTCCACTTCGTTGAGCAAGGAGTAGCTCTTGTCTATTACATATTTGGCTTATGGAACGGTATCTGTGCTAATTTCAATCTCTGGTTTTATGCAGCACCCCAACTCACCTTTCCCCTTAAGCAAGCATAAGTTGGTTTTCTACATTTGAGACCCTGTTCTGTTTTGTAATTCAGTTCCTGTGTAACCATGTTTACATTCCGTGTAGTAGTGATAACTTATGATGTTTCTTTTTCTGTGTGACTTATTTCACTTAGAATTATCGTACCTGAATCCACTCATTATGTTGCTATGGGCCTGAAGACATACATTTCTTTGCTGAGTGATATTGCATTGTACGTAAGTACCACAAATTCTTTATCCATTTTTTGCTTTCTGTGATATTGAACTTGTACCGTAAACGAGGTTCTTGTAAACAGAGCCGTCCCAAACTTTGGGGTGGCTGTGTCTTTTTGATTTTAATTTCCCTAAGCTATAGGACCATAAGTGGAAGTGCCCTAGGCTCTGTTGCTTTGTTTTTTAGATGTTTCAGGAAACACCATACACTTCTCCAGAGTGGCTGTTGGCAATTTACATCCCGCCCATCAGCATAACAAGGCTCCCATGTCTCCATGGCCTGTCCTGCCTTTCTTGATTTTATACATTTTTCAGATGGCCCTTTTGACCGGGGGGCAGTGAGACTTCATTGTAGTGCAGATATCATTTTCAAGCTTGCTTGGTTGGCCAAAAAGGGCGTATGCGTTTTTTCCTGAATATATTCAGGAAAAAACGCATACGCCCTTTTTGGCCAAGTGCATCATTGTGGACGTTCTGTCTCTTTTCCTATGCTGTACATGCAATTCCAGTCTACCTCCTGAAATCGGATTCCTGCAATTCTGCCCCGCTTTCGAGTCCTCTTGGCAGCCTTACTTCAATATATTTTTGGACGATAGCTGTCATTTATAACTCTGCAGGTTTGTGAATTACAGTGCCCCTGAGCTCCTTTCTTCAACTCGCTTTCTTGTGAGCTGGCCGCAACACCGCAGGATTGCTTCAGGCCCTAGTGTGGTTCCGGCATGGCACGCTGAGCCTTTGGTTAATTCCTCTTCCTGGTGGGAAATGAGAGTTAAATTTGCCCGTCCAGACACCGCCAGCTATTCACTCATTGGTTCTCCCTATTCCTGTTCATTTTCTGCAGAAATTGCAAACTTGGCCAAACAGGAGGTTAAAGGCACTGACTCTCCAAGTGGGGAGAGTTTTAGTAAAGCGTCTGGAATGTTGCACCCGAGTACCAGGGGACGAAAACTGAGACGCATTTGAACACGTTTCCCGATCACACGGTGGATCATACTCTGGGTTCCACATGCATGTTTTAGCTGAAGGAAGAATCCCTTAAACCTGGAGAGTTGAGACCCATGGAATGGGTACCATGCAATATGACTTCAAAGGGTCTGCATTGGCTCACCGAACCTCACCAATCCTATCACTGCTGCATTTATGCCGCTGTACACACGTTTGATTCTCTTTCGGAGACATATAAATCCATAGGTTTTAAGATTCTTACTAGTCAGGTATATTCTTAGGCGTTTAATATGGGATGTAGAGTCCAATTCGTTGAGCAAGGAGTAGCTGTTGTCTATTACATGTTTGACTTATGGAATGGTATCTGTGCTAATTTCAATCTCTGGTTTTATACAGCACCCCAACTCACCTTTCCCCTTAAGCAAGCATAAGTTGGTTTTCTACATTTGAGACCCTGTTCTGTTTTGTAATTCAGTTCCTGTGTAGCCAAGTTTACATTCCGTGTAGTAGTGATATCTTATGATGTTTCATTTTCTCTGTGACTTATTTCACTTAGAATCATCGTACCTGAATCCACTCATTATGCTGCTACGGGCCTGATGATATAGATTTCATTGCTGAGTGATATTGCATTGTACGTAAGTACCACAACTTCTTTATCCATTTTTCGCTTTCTGTGATATTGAACTTGTACCGTAAATGAGGTTCTTGTAAACAGAGCCGTCCCAAACTTTGAGGTGGCTGTGTCTTTTTGATTTTTAATTTCCCTAAGCTATAGGACCATAAGTGGAAGTGCCCTAGGCTCTGTTGCTTTGTTTTTTAGATATTTCAGGAAACACCATACACTTCTCCAGAGTGGCTGTTGGCAATTTACATCCCGCCCATCAGCATAACAAGGCTCCCAGTTCTCCATGGCCTGTCCTGCCTTTCTGGATTTTATACTTTTTTCAGATGGCCCTTTTGACCGGGGGGCAGTGAGACTTCATTGTAGTGCAGATATCATTTTCAAGCTTGCTTGGTTGGCCAAAAAGGGCGTATGCGTTTTTTCCTGAATATATTCAGGAAAAAACGCATACGCCCTTTTTGGCCAAGTGCATCATTGTGGACGTTCTGTCTCTTTTCCTATGCTGTACATGCAATTCCAGTCTACCTCCTGAAATCGGATTCCTGCAATTCTGCCCCGCTTTCGAGTCCTCTTGGCAGCCTTACTTCAATATATTTTTGGACGATAGCTGTCATTTATAACTCTGCAGGTTTGTGAATTACAGTGCCCCTGAGCTCCTTTCTTCAACTCGCTTTCTTGTGAGCTGGCCGCAACACCGCAGGATTGCTTCAGGCCCTAGTGTGGTTCCGGCATGGCACGCTGAGCCTTTGGTTAATTCCTCTTCCTGGTGGGAAATGAGAGTTAAATTTGCCCGTCCAGACACCTCCAGCTAGTCTCTCATTGGTTCTCCCTATTCCTGTTCATTTTCCGCAGAAATGGCAAACTGGGCCAAACAGGAGGTTAAAGGCACTGACTCTCCAAGTGGGGAGAGTTTTAGTAAAGCGTCTGGAATGTTGCACCCGAGTACCAGGGGACGAAAACTGAGACACATTTGAACATGTTTCCCGATCACACGGTGGATCATACTCTGGGTTCCACATGCATGTTTTAGCTGAAAGAAGAATCCCTTAAACCTGGAGAGTTGAGACCCATGGAATGGGTACCATGCAATATGACTTCAAAGGGTCTGCATTTGCTCACCAAACCTCACCAATCCTATCACTGCTGCGTTTATGCCGCTGTACACACGCTTGATTCTCTTTCGGAGACATATAAATCCATAGGTTTTAACATTCTTACTAGTCAGGTATATTCTTAGGCGTTTAATACGGGATGTAGAGTCCACTTCGTTGAGCAAGGAGTAGCTGTTGTCTATTACATGTTTGGCTTATGGAATGGTATCTGTGCTAATTTCAATCTCTGGTTTTATACAGCACCCCAACTCACCTTTCTCCTTAAGCAAGCATAAGTTGGTTTTCTACATTTGAGACCCTGTTCTGTTTTGTAATTCAGTTCCTGTGTAGCCAAGTTTACATTCCGTGTAGTAGTGATATCTTATGATGTTTCTTTTTCTGTGTGACTTATTTCACTTAGAATCATCGTACCTGAATCCACTCATTATGCTGCTACGGGCCTGATGATATACATTTCATTGCTGAGTGATATTGCATTGTACGTAAGTACCACAACTTCTTTATCCAATTTTCGCTTTCTGTGATATTGAACTTGTACCGTAAACGAGGTTCTTATAAACAGAGCCGTCCCAAACTTTGGGGTGGCTGTGTCTTTTTGATTTTAATTTCCCTAAGCTATAGGACCATAAGTGGAAGTGCCCTAGGCTCTGTTGCTTTGTTTTTTAGATGTTTCAGGAAACACCATACACTTCTCCAGAGTGGCTGTTGGCAATTTACATCCCGCCCATCAGCATAACCAGGCTCCCAGTTCTCCATGGCCTGTCCGGCCTTTCTGGATTTTACACATTTTTCAGATGGCCCTTTTGACTGGGGGGCAGTGAGACTTCATTGTAGTGCAGATTTCCTTTGCAAGCTTGCTTGGTTGGCCAAAAAGGGCGTATGCGTTTTTTCCTGAATATATTCAGGAAAAAACGCATACGCCCTTTTTGGCCAAGTGCATCATTGTGGACGTTCTGTCTCTTTTCCTATGCTTTACATGCAATTCCAGTCTACCTCCTGAAATCGGATTCCTGTAATTCTGCCCCGCTTTCGAGTCCTCTTGGCAGCCTTATTTCAATATATTTTTGGACTATAGCTGTCATTTATAACTCTGCATGTTTGTGAATTACAGTGCCCCTGAGCTCCTTTCTTCAACTCGCTTTCTTGTGAGCTGACCGCAACACCGCAGCATTGCTTCAGGCCCTAGTGTGGTTCCGGCATGGCACGCTGAGCCTTTGGTTAATTCCTCTTCCTGGTGGGAAATGAGAGTTAAATTTGCCCGTCCAGACACCGCCAGCTATTCACTCATTGGTTCTCCCTATTCCTGTTCATTTTCTGCAGAAATTGCAAACTTGGCCAAACAGGAGGTTAAAGGCACTGACTCTCCAAGTGGGGAGAGTTTTAGTAAAGCGTCTGGAATGTTGCACCCGAGTACCAGGGGACGAAAACTGAGACGCATTTGAACACGTTTCCCGATCACACGGTGGATCATACTCTGGGTTCCACATGCATGTTTTAGCTGAAGGAAGAATCCCTTAAACCTGGAGAGTTGAGACCCATGGAATGGGTACCATGCAATATGACTTCAAAGGGTCTGCATTGGCTCACCGAACCTCACCAATCCTATCACTGCTGCATTTATGCCGCTGTACACACGTTTGATTCTCTTTCGGAGACATATAAATCCATAGGTTTTAAGATTCTTACTAGTCAGGTATATTCTTAGGCGTTTAATATGGGATGTAGAGTCCAATTCGTTGAGCAAGGAGTAGCTGTTGTCTATTACATGTTTGACTTATGGAATGGTATCTGTGCTAATTTCAATCTCTGGTTTTATACAGCACCCCAACTCACCTTTCCCCTTAAGCAAGCATAAGTTGGTTTTCTACATTTGAGACCCTGTTCTGTTTTGTAATTCAGTTCCTGTGTAGCCAAGTTTACATTCCGTGTAGTAGTGATATCTTATGATGTTTCATTTTCTCTGTGACTTATTTCACTTAGAATCATCGTACCTGAATCCACTCATTATGCTGCTACGGGCCTGATGATATAGATTTCATTGCTGAGTGATATTGCATTGTACGTAAGTACCACAACTTCTTTATCCATTTTTCGCTTTCTGTGATATTGAACTTGTACCGTAAATGAGGTTCTTGTAAACAGAGCCGTCCCAAACTTTGAGGTGGCTGTGTCTTTTTGATTTTTAATTTCCCTAAGCTATAGGACCATAAGTGGAAGTGCCCTAGGCTCTGTTGCTTTGTTTTTTAGATATTTCAGGAAACACCATACACTTCTCCAGAGTGGCTGTTGGCAATTTACATCCCGCCCATCAGCATAACAAGGCTCCCAGTTCTCCATGGCCTGTCCTGCCTTTCTGGATTTTATACTTTTTTCAGATGGCCCTTTTGACCGGGGGGCAGTGAGACTTCATTGTAGTGCAGATTTCCTTTGCAAGCTTGCTTGGTTGGCCAAAAAGAGCGTATGCGTTTTTTCCTGAATATATTCAGGAAAAAACGCATACGCCCTTTTTGGCCAAGTGCATCATTGTGGACGTTCTGTCTCTTTTCCTATGCTTTACATGCAATTCCAGTCTACCTCCTGAAATCGGATTCCTGCAATTCTGCCCCACTTTCGAGTCCTCTTGGCAGCCTTACTTCAATATATTTTTGGACGATAGCTGTCATTTATAACTCTGCAGGTTTGTGAATTACAGTGCCCCTGAGCTCCTTTCTTCAACTCGCTTTCTTGTGAGCTGGCCGCAACCCCGCAACATTGCTTCAGGCCCTAGTGTGGTTCCGGCATGGCACGCTGAGCCTTTGGTTAATTCCTCTTCCTGGTGGGAAATGAGAGTTAAATTTGCCCGTCCAGACACCTCCAGCTAGTCTCTCATTGGTTCTCCCTATTCCTGTTCATTTTCCGCTAAAATTGCAAATTGGGCCAAACAGGAGGTTAAAGGCACTGACTCTCCAAGTGGGGAGAGTTTTAGTAAAGCGTCTGGAATGTTGCACCCGAGTACCAGGGGACGAAAACTGAGATGCATTTGAACACGTTTACCCATCACACGGTGGACCATACTCTGGGTTCCACATGCATGTTTTAGCTGAAGGAAGAATCCCTTAAACCTGGAGAGTTGAGACCCATGGAATGGGTACCATGCAATATAAATTCAAAGGTTCTGCATTGGCTCACCGAACCTCACCAATCCTATCACTGCTGCGCTTTTGCCACTGTACACATGCTTGATTCTCTTTCGGAGACATATAAATCCATAGATTTTAAGATTCTTACTAGTCAGGTATATTCTTAGACGTTTAATATGGGGTATTCAGTCCTCTTCGTTGAGCAAAGACTAGCTCTTGTCTATTACATATTTGGCTTATGGAACGGTATCTGTGCTAATTTCAATCTCTGGTTTTATGCAGCACCCCAACTCACCTTTCCCCTTAAGCAAGCATAAGTTGGTTTTCTACATTTGAGACCCTGTTCTGTTTTGTAATTCAGTTCCTGTGTAGCCAAGTTTACATTCCGTGTAGTAGTTATATCTTATGATGTTTCTTTTTCTGTGTGACTTATTTCACTTAGAATCATCGTACCTGAATCCACTCATTATGCTGCTATGGGCCTGATGACATAGATTTCATTGCTGAGTGATATTGCATTGTACGTAAGTACCAAAACTTCTTTATCCATTTTTCGCTTTCTGCGATATTGAACTTGTACCGTAAACGAGGTTCTTGTAAACAGACCCGTCCCAAACTTTGGGGTGGCTGTGTCTTTTTGATTTTAATTTCCCTAAGCTATAGGACCATAAGTGGAAGTGCCCTAGGCTCTGTTGCTTTGTTTTTTAGATGTTTCAGGAAACACCATACACTTCTCCAGAGTGGCTGTTGGCAATTTACATCCCGCCCATCAGCATAACAAGGCTCCCAGTTCTCCATGGCCTGTCCGGCCTTTCTGGATTTTACACTTTTTTCAGATGGCCCTTTTGACCGGGGGGCAGTGAGACTTCATTGTAGTGCAGATTTCCTTTGCAAGCTTGCTTGGTTGGCCAAAAAGGGCGTATGCGTTTTTTCCTGAATATATTCAGGAAAAAACGCATACGCCCTTTTTGGCCAAGTGCATCATTGTGGACGTTCTGCCTCTTCCTATGCTTTACATGCAATTCCAGTCTACCTCCTGAAATCGGTTTCCTGCAATTCTGCCCCGCTTTCAAGTCCTCTTGGCAGCCTTACTTCAATATATTTTTGGACGATAGCTGTCATTTATAACTCTGCAGGTTTGTGAATTACAGTGCCTCTTAGCTCCTTTCTTCAACTCGCTTTCTTGTGAGCTGGCCGCAACACCACAGCATTGCTTCAGGCCCTAGTGTGGTTCCGGCATGGCACGCTGAGCCTTTGGTTAATTCCTCTTCCTGGTGGGAAATGAGAGTTAAATTTGCCGGTTCAGACACCTCCAGCTAGTCTCTCATTGGTTCTCCCTATTCCTGTTCATCTTCCGCAGAAATTGCAAACTGGGCCAAACAGGAGGTTAAAGGCACTGACTCTCCAAGTGGGGAGAGTTTTAGTAAAGCGTCTGGAATGTTGCACCCGAGTACCAGGGGACGAAACCTGAGACACATTTGAACACGTTTCCCGATCACACGGTGGATCATACTCTGGGTTCCACATGCATGTTTTAGCTGAAGGAAGAATCCCTTAAACCTGGAGAGTTGAGACCCATGGAATGGGTACCATGCAATATGACTTCAAAGGTTCTGCATTTGCTCACCGAACCTCACCAATCCTATCACTGCTGCGTTTATGCAGCTGTACACATGCTTGATTCTCTTTTGGAGACATATAAATCCATAGGTTTTAAGATTCTTACTAGTCAGGTATATTCTTAGGCGTTTAATATGGGGTGTAGAGTCCACTTCGTTGAGCAAGGAGTAGCTCTTGTCTATTTCATCTTTGGCTTATGGAACGGTATCTGTGCTAATTTCAATCTCTGGTTTTATGCAGCACCCCAACTCACCTTTCCCCTTAAGCAAGCATAAGTTGGTTTTCTACATTTGAGACCCTGTTCTGTTTTGTAATTCAGTTCCTGTGTAGCCAAGTTTACATTCCGTGTAGTAGTGATATCTTATGATGTTTCTTTTTCTGTGTGACTTATTTCACTTAGAATCATCGTACCTGAATCCACTCATTATGCTGCTATGGGCCTGATGATATAGATTTCATTGCTGAGTGATATTGCATTGTACGTAAGTACCACAACTTCTTTATCCATTTTTCGCTTTCTGTGATATTGAACTTGTACCGTAAACGAGGTTCTTGTAAACAGAGCCGTCCCAAACTTTGGGGTGGCTGTGTCTATTTGATTTTAATTTCCCTAAGCTATAGGACCATAAGTGGAAGTGCCCTAGGCTCTGTTGCTTTGTTTTTTAGATGTTTCAGGAAACACCATACACTTCTCCAGAGTGGCTGTTGGCAATTTACATCCCGCCCATCAGCATAACAAGGCTCCCAGTTCTCCATGGCCTGTCCTGCCTTTCTGGATTTTACACTTTTTTCAGATGGCCCTTTTGACTGGGGGGCAGTGAGACTTCATTGTAGTGCAGATTTCCTTTGCAAGCTTGCTTGGTTGGCCAAAAAGGGCGTATGCGTTTTTTCCTGAATATATTCAAGAAAAAACGCATATGCCCTTTTTGGCCAAGTGCATCATTGTGGACGTTCTGCCTCTTTTCCTATGCTTTACATGCAATTCCAGTCTACCTCCTGAAATCGGTTTCCTGCAATTCTGCCCCGCTTTCGAATCCTCTTGGCAGCCTTACTTCAATATATTTTTGGACGATAGCTGTCATTTATAACTCTGCAGGTTTGTGAATTACAGTGCCCCTGAGCTCCTTTCTTCAACTCGCTTTCTTGTGGGCTGGCCGCAACACCGCAGCCTTGCTTCAGGCCCTAGTGTGGTTCCGGCATGGCACGCTGAGCCTTTGGTTAATTCCTCTTCCTGGTGGGAAATGAGAGTTAAATTTGCCCGTCCAGACACCTCCAGCTAGTCTCTCATTGGTTCTCCCTATTCCTGTTCATTTTCCGCAGAAATGGCAAACTGGGCCAAACAGGAGGTTAAACGCACTGACTCTCCAAGTGGGGAGAGTGTTAGTAAAGCGTCTGGAATGTTGCACCCGAGTACCAGGGGACGAAACCTGAGACACATTTGAACACGTTTCCCAATCACACGGTGGATCATACTCTGGGTTCCACATGCATGTTTTAGCTGAAGGAAGAATCCCTTAAACCTGGAGATTTGAGACCCATGGAATGGGTACCATGCAATATGATTTCATAGGGTCTGCATGTGTTCACCGAACCTCACCAATCCTATCACTGCAGCATTTATGCCGCTGTACACATGCTTGATTCTCTTTCGGAGACATATAAATCCATAGATTTTAAGATTCTTACTAGTCAGGTATATTCTTAGGCGTTTAATATGGGGTGTAGAGTCCACTTCGTTGAGCAAGGAGTAGCTCTTGTCTATTACATATTTGGCTTATGGAACGGTATCTGTGCTAATTTCAATCTCTGGTTTTATGCAGCACCCCAACTCACCTTTCCCCTTAAGCAAGCATAAGTTGGTTTTCTACATTTGAGACCCTGTTCTGTTTTGTAATTCAGTTCCTGTGTAGCCAAGTTTACATTCCGTGTAGTAGTGATATCTTATGATGTTTCTTTTTCTGTGTGACTTATTTCACTTAGAATCATCGTACCTGAATCCACTCATTATGCTACTATGGGCCTGATGATATACATTTCATTGCTGAGTGATATTGCATTGTACGTAAGTACCACAACTTCTTTATCCATTTTTTACTTTCTGTGATATTGAACTTGTACCGTAAACGAGGTTCTTGTAAACAGAGCCGTCCCAAAATTTGGGGTGGCTGTGTCTTTTTGATTTTAATTTCCCTAAGCTATAGAACCGTAAGTGGAAGTGCCCTAGGCTCTGTTGCTTTGTTTTTTAGATGTTTCAGGAAACACCATACACTTCTCCAGAGTTGCTGTTGGCAATTTACATCCCGCACATCAGCATAACAAGGCTCCCAATTCTCCATGGCCTGTCCTGCCTTTCTGGATTTTACACTTTTTTCAGATGACCCTTTTGACCGGGGGGCAGTGAGACTTCATTGTAATGCAGATTTCCTTTGCAAGCTTGCTTGGTTGGCCAAAAAGGGCGTATGCGTTTTTTCCTGAATATATTCAGGAAAAAACGCATACGCCCTTTTTGGCCAAGTGCATCATTGTGGGCGTTCTGCCTCTTTTCCTATGCTTTACATGCAATTCCAGTCTACCTCCTGAAATCGGTTTCCTGCAATTCTGCCCCGCTTTCAAGTCCTCTTGGCAGCCTTACTTCAATATATTTTTGGACGATAGCTGTCATTTATAACTCTGCAGGTTTGTGAATGACAGTCCCCCTGAGCTCCTTTCTTCAACTCGCTTTCTTCTGAGCTGGCCGCAACACCGCAGGATTGCTTCAGGCCCTAGTGTGGTTCCGGCATGGCACGCTGAGCCTTTGGTTAATTCCTCTTCCTGGTGGGAAATGAGAGTTAAATTTGCCCGTCCAGACACCTCCAGATAGTCTCTCATTGGTTCTCCCTATTCCTGTTCATTTTCCGCAGAAATTGCAAACTGGGCCAAACAGGAAGTTAAAGGCACTGACTCTCCAAGTGGGGAGAGTGTTAGTAAAGCATCTGGAATGTTGCACCCGAGTACCAGGGGACGAAATCTGACACATTTGAACACATTTCCCGATCACACGGTGGATCATACTCTGGGTTCCACATGCATGTTTTAGCTGAAGGAAGAATCCCTTAAACCTGGAGAGTTGAGACCCATGGAATGGGTACCATGAAATATGACTTCAAAGGGTCTGCATTTGCTCACCGAACCTCACCAATCCTATCACTGCTGCGTTTGTGCCGCTGTACACACGCTTGATTCTCTTTTGGAGACATATAAATCCATAGGATTTAAGATTCTTACTAGTCAGGTGTATTCTTAGGCGTTTAATATGAGATGTAGAGTCCACTTCGTTGAGCAAGGAGTAGCTCTTGTCTATTACATATTTGGCTTATGGAACGGTATCTGTGCTAATTTAAATCTCTGGTTTTATGCAGCACCCCAACTCACCTTTCCCCTTAAGCAAGCATAAGTTGGTTTTCTACATTTGAGACCCTGTTCTGTTTTGTAATTCAGTTTCTGTGTAGGCAAGTTTACATTCCTTGTAGTAATGATATCTTATGATGTTTCTTTTTCTGTGTGACTTATTTCACTTAGAATCATCGTACCTGAATCCACTCATTATGCTGCTACGGGCCTGATGATATAGATTTCATTGCTGAGTGATATTGCATTGTACGTAAGTACCACAAATTCTTTATCCATTTTTCACTTTCTGTGTTATTGAACTTGTACCGTAAACGAGGTTCTTGTAAACAGAGCCGTCCCAAACTTTGGGGTGGCTGTGTCTTTTTGATTTTAATTTCCCTAAGCTATAGGACCATAAGTGGAAGTGCCCTAGGCTCTGTTGCTTTGTTTTTTAGATGTTTCAGGAAACACCATACACTTCTCCAGAGTGGCTGTTGGCAATTTACATCCCGCCCATCAGCATAACAAGGCTCCCAATTCTCCATGGCCTGTCCTGCCTTTCTGGATTTTATACATTTTTCAGATGGCCCTTTTGACTGGGGAGCAGTGAGACTTCATTGTAGTGCAGATTTCCTTTGCAAGCTTGCTTGGTTGGCCAAAAAGGGCGTATGCGTTTTTTCCTGAATATATTCAGGAAAAAACGCATACGCCCTTTTTGGCCAAGTGCATCATTGTGGACGTTCTGCCTCTTTTCCTATGCTTTACATGCAATTCCAGTCTACCTCCTGAAATCGGTTTCCTGCAATTCTGCCCCGCTTTCAAGTCCTCTTGGCAGCCTTACTTCAATATATTTTTGGACGATAGTTGTCATTTATAACTCTGCAGGTTTGTGAATTACAGTGCCCCTGAGCTCCTTTCTTCAACTCGCTTTCTTGTGAGCTGGCCGCAACACCGCAGGATTGCTTCAGGCCCTAGTGTGGTTCCGGCATGGCACGCTGAGCCTTTGGTTAATTCCTCTTCCTGGTGGGAAATGAGAGTTAAATTTGCCCGTCCAGACACCTCCAGCTAGTCTCTCATTGGTTCTCCCTATTCCTGTTCATTTTCCGCAGAAATGGCAAACTGGGCCAAACAGGAGGTTAAAGGCACTGACTCTCCAAGTGGGGAGAGTGTTAGTAAAGCGACTGGAATGTTGCACCCGAGTACCAGGGGACGAAAACTGACACATTTGAACACGTTTCCTAATCACACGGTGGATCATACTCTGGGTTCCACATGCATGTTTTAGCTGAAGGAAGAATCCCTTAAACCTGGAGATTTGAGACCCATGGAATGGGTACCATGCAATATGATTTCATAGGGTCTGCATGTGTTCACCGAACCTCACCAATCCTATCACTGCAGCATTTATGCCGCTGTACACATGCTTGATTCTCTTTCGGAGACATATAAATCCATAGGTTTTAAGATTCTTACTAGTCAGGTATATTCTTAGGCGTTTAATATGGGGTGTAGAGTCCACTTCGTTGAGCAAGGAGTAGCTCTTGTCTATTACATATTTGGCTTATGGAACGGTATCTGTGCTAATTTCAATCTCTGGTTTTATGCAGCACCCCAACTCACCTTTCCCCTTACGCAAGCATAAGTTGGTTTTCTACATTTGAGACCCTGTTCTGTTTTGTAATTCAGTTCCTGTGTAGCCAAGTTTACATTCCGTGTAGTAGTGATATCTTATGATGTTTCTTTTTCTGTGTGACTTATTTCACTTAGAATCATCGTACCTGAATCTACTCATTATGCTGCTATGGGCCTGATGATATAGATTTCATTGCTGAGTGATATTGCATTGTACGTAAGTACCACGACTTCTTTATCCATTTTTTCGTTTCTGTGATATTGAACTTGTACTGTAAACGAGGTTCTTGTAAACAGAGCCGTCCCAAAATTTGGGGTGGCTGTGTCTTTTTGATTTTAATTTCCCTAAGCTATAGGACCATAAGTGGAAGTGCCCTAGGCTCTGTTGCTTTGTTTTTTAGATGTTTCAGGAAACACCATACACTTCTCCAGAGTGGCTGTTGGCAATTTACATCCCGCACATCAGCATAACAAGGCTCCCAATTCTCCATGGCCTGTCCTGCCTTTCTGGATTTTACACTTTTTTCAGATGGCCCTTTTGACTGGGGGGCAGTGAGACTTCATTGTAATGCAGATATCCTTTGCAAGCTTGCTTGGTTGGCCAAAAAGGGCGTATGCGTTTTTTCCTGAATATATTCAAGAAAAAACGCATACGCCCTTTTTGGCCAAGTGCATCATTGTGGACGTTCTGCCTCTTTTCCTATGCTTTACATGCAATTCCAGTCTACCTCCTGAAATCGGTTTCCTGAAATTCTGCCCCGCTTTCAAGTCCTCTTGGCAGCCTTACTTCAATATATTTTTGGACGATAGCTGTCATTTATAACTCTGCAGGTTTGTGAATTACAGTGCCTCTGAGCTCCTTTCTTCAACTCGCTTTCTTGTGAGCTGGCTGCAACACCGCAGCATTGCTTCAGGCCCTAGTGTGGTTCCGGCATGGCACGCTGAGCCTTTGGTTAATTCCTCTTCCTGGTGGGAAATGAGAGTTAAATTTGCCCGTACAGGCACCTCCAGCTAGTCTCTCATTGGTTCTCCCTATTAATGTTCATTTTCCTGAAAAATGGCAAACTTGGCCAAACAGGAGGTTAAAGGCACTGACTCTCCAAGTGGGGAGAGTGTTAGTAAAGCGTCTGGAATGTTGCACCCGAGTACCAGGGGACGAAACCTGAGACACATTTGAACACGTTTCCCAATCACAAGGTGGATCATACTCTGGGTTCCACATGCATGTTTTAGCTGAAGGAAGAATCCCTTAAACCTGGAGAGTTGAGACCCATGGAATGGGTACCATACAATATATATTCAAAGGTTCTGCATTGGCTCACTGAACCTCACCAATCTTACCACTGCTGCGCTTTTGCCACTGTACACACGCTTGATTCTCTTTCGGAGACATATAAATCCATAGATTTTAAGATTCTTACTAGTCAGGTATATTCTTAGACGTTTAATATGGGGTATTCAGTCCTCTTCGTTGAGCAAAGACTAGCTCTTGTCTATTACATATTTGGCTTATGGAACGGTATCTGTGCTAATTTCAATCTCTGGTTTTATGCAGCACCCCAACTCACCTTTCCCCTTAAGCAAGCATAAGTTGGTTTTCTACATTTGAGACCCTGTTCTGTTTTGTAATACAGTTCCTGTGTAGCCAAGATTACATTCCGTGTAGTAGTGATATCTTATGATGTTTCTTTTTCTGTGTGACTTATCTCACTTAGAATCATCGTACCTGAATCCACTCATTATGCTGCTACGGGCCTGATGACATAGATTTCATTGCTGAGTGATATTGCATTGTACGTAAGTACCACAACTTCTTTATCCATTTTTCGCTTTCTGCGATATTGAACTTGTACCGTAAACGAGGTTCTTGTAAACAGAGCCGTCCCAAACTTTGGGGTGGCTGTGTCTTTTTGATTTTAATTTCCCTAAGCTATAGGACCATAAGTGGAAGTGCCCTAGGCTCTGTTGCTTTGTTTTTTAGATGTTTCAGGAAACACCATACACTTCTCCAGAGTGGCTGTTGGCAATTTACATCCCGCCCATCAGCATAACAAGGCTCCCATGTCTCCATGGCCTGTCCTGCCTTTCTGGATTTTACACTTTTTTCAGATGGCCCTTTTGACCGGGGGGCAGTGAGACTTCATTGTAGTGCAGATTTCCTTTGCAAGCTTGCTTGGTTGGCCAAAAAGGGCGTATGCGTTTTTTCCTGAATATATTCAAGAAAAAACGCATACGCCCTTTTTGGCCAAGTGCATCATTATGGGCGTTCTGCCTCTTTTCCTATGCTTTACATGCAATTCCAGTCTACCTCCTGAAATCGGTTTCCTGCAATTCTGCCCCGCTTTCAATTCCTCTTGGCAGCCTTACTTCAATATATTTTTGGACGATAGCTATAATTTTTAACTCTGCAGGTTTGTGAATGACAGTGCCCCTGAGCTCCTTTCTTCAACTCGCTTTCTTGTGAGCTGGCCGCAACACCGCAGGATTGCTTCAGGCCCTAGTGTGGTTCCGGCATGGCACGCTGGGCCTTTGGTTAATTCCTCTTCCTGGTGGGAAATGAGAGTTAAATTTGCCCGTCCAGACACCTCCAGATAGTCTCTCATTGGTTCTCCCTATTCCTGTTCATTTTCCGCAGAAATTGCAAACTGGGCCAAACAGGAAGTTAAAGGCACTGACTCTCCAAGTGGGGAGAGTGTTAGTAAAGCGTCTGGAATGTTGCACCCGAGTACCAGGGGACGAAATCTGACACATTTGAACACGTTTCCCAATCACACGGTGGATCATACTCTGGGTTCCACATGCATGTTTTAGCTGAAGGAAGAATCCCTTAAACCTGGAGAGTTGAGACCCATGGAATGGGTACCATGAAATATGACTTCAAAGGGTCTGCATTTGCTCACCGAACCTCACCAATCCTATCACTGCTGCGTTTATGCCGCTGTACACACGCTTGATTCTCTTTTGGAGACATATAAATCCATAGGAATTAAGATTCTTACTAGTCAGGTGTATTCTTAGGCGTTTAATATGAGATGTAGAGTCCACTTCGTTGAGCAAGGAGTAGCTCTTGTCTATTACATATTTGGCTTATGGAACGGTATCTGTGCTAATTTAAATCTCTGGTTTTATGCAGCACCCCAACTCACCTTTCCCCTTAAGCAAGCATAAGTTGGTTTTCTACATTTGAGACCCTGTTCTGTTTTGTAATTCAGTTTCTGTGTAGGCAAGTTTACATTCCGTGTAGTAGTGATATCTTATGATGTTTCTTTTTCTGTGTGACTTATTTCACTTAGAATTATCGTACCTGAATCCACTCATTATGCTGCTACGGGCCTGATGATATAGATTTCATTGCTGAGTGATATTGCATTGTACGTAAGTGTCACAAATTCTTTATCCATTTTTCACTTTCTGTGTTATTGAACTTGTACCGTAAATGAGGTTCTTGTAAACAGAGCCGTCCCAAACTTTGGGGTGGCTTTGTCTTTTTGATTTTAATTTCCCTAAGCTATAGGACCATAAGTGGAAGTGCCCTAGGCTCTGTTGCTTTGTTTTTTAGATGTTTCAGGAAACACCATACACTTCTCCAGAGTGGCTGTTGGCAATTTACATCCCGCCCATCAGCATAACAAGGCTCCCAGTTCTCCATGGCCTGTCCTGCCTTTCTGGATTTTATACATTTTTCAGATGGCCCTTTTGACTGGGGAGCAGGGAGACTTCATTGTAGTGCAGATTTCCTTTGCAAGCTTGCTTGGTTGGCCAAAAAGGGCGTATGCGTTTTTTCCTGAATATATTCAGGAAAAAACGCATACGCCCTTTTTGGCCAAGTGCATCATTGTGGACGTTCTGCCTCTTTTCCTATGCTTTACATGCAATTCCAGTCTACCTCCTGAAATCGGTTTCCTGCAATTCTGCCCCGCTTTCAAGTCCTCTTGGCAGCCTTACTTCAATATATTTTTGGACGATAGCTGTCATTTATAACTCTGCAGGTTTGTGAATTACAGTGCCCCTGAGCTCCTTTCTTCAACTCGCTTTCTTGTGAGCTGGCCGCAACACCGCAGCATTGCTTCAGGCCCTAGTGTGGTTCCGGCATGGCACGCTGAGCCTTTGGTTAATTCCTCTTCCTGGTGGGAAATGAGAGTTAAATTTGCCCGTCCAGACACCTCCAGATAGTCTCTCATTGGTTCTCCCTATTCCTGTTCATTTTCCGCAGAAATGGCAAACTGGGCCAAACAGGAGGTTAAAGGCACTGACTCTCCAAGTGGGGAGAGTGTTAGTAAAGCGTCTGGAATGTTGCACCCGAGTACCAGGGGACGAAAACTGAGACACATTTGAACACGTTTCCCGATCACATGGTGGATCATACTCTGGGTTCCACATGCATGTTTTAGCTGAAGGAAGAATCCCTTAAACCTGGAGAGTTGAGACCCATGGAATGGGTACCATGCAATATGACCTCAAAGGGACTGCATTTGCTCACCGAACCTCACCAATCCTATCACTGCTGCGTTCATGCCGCTGTACACACGCTTGATTCTCTTTCGGAGACATAGAAATCTATAGGTTTTAAGATTCTTACTGGTCAGGTATATTCTTAGGCGTTTAATATGGGGTGTAGAGTCCACTTCGTTGAGCAAGGAGTAGCTCTTGTCTATTACATATTTGGCTTATGGAACGGTATCTGTGCTAATTTCAATCTCTGGTTTTATGCAGCACCCCAACTCACCTTTCGCCTTAAGCAAGCATAAGTTGGTTTTCTACATTTGAGACCCTGTTCTGTTTTGTAATTCAGTTCCTGTGTAGCCAAGTTTACATTCCATGTAGTAGTCATATCTTATGATGTTTCTTTTTCTGTGTGACTTATTTCACTTAGAATCATCGTACCTGAATCCACTCATTATGCTGCTACGGGCCTGATGATATACATTTCATTGCTGAGTGATATTGCATTGTACGTAAGTACCACAACTTCTTTATCCATTTTTCACTTTCTGTGATATTGAACTTGTACTGTAAACGAGGTTCTTGTAAACAGAGCCGTCCCAAACTTTGGGGTGGCTGTGTCTTTTTGATTTTAATTTCCCTAAGCTATAGAACCGTAAGTGGAAGTGCCCTAGGCTCTGTTGCTTTGTTTTTTAGATGTTTCAGGAAACACCATACACTTCTCCAGAGTGGCTGTTGGCAATTTACATCCCGCCCATCAGCATAACAAGGCTCCCAATTCTCCATGGCCTGTCCTGCCTTTCTGGATTTTACACTTTTTTCAGATGGCCCTTTTGACTGGGGGGCAGTGAGACATCATTGTAATGCAGATTTCCTTTGCAAGCTTGCTTGGTTGGCCAAAAAGGGCGTATGCGTTTTTTCCTGAATATATTCAGGAAAAAACGCATACGCCCTTTTTGGCCAAGTGCATCATTGTGGACGTTCTGCCTCTTTTCCTATGCTTTACATGCAATTCCAGTCTACCTCCTGAAATCGGTTTCCTGCAATTCTGCCCCGCTTTCAAGTCCTCTTGGCAGCCTTACTTCAATATATTTTTGGACGATAGCTGTCATTTATAACTCTGCAGGTTTGTGAATTACAGTGCCTCTGAGCTCCTTTCTTCAACTCGCTTTCTTGTGAGCTGGCTGCAACACCGCAGCATTGCTTCAGGCCCTAGTGTGGTTCCGGCATGGCACGCTGAGCCTTTGGTTAATTCCTCTTCCTGGTGGGAAATGAGAGTTAAATTTAGCCGTCCAGGCACCTCCAGCTACTCTCTCATTGGTTCTCCCTATTCCTGTTCATTTTCCGCAGAAATGGCAAACTGGGCCAAACAGGAGGTTAAAGGCACTGACTCTCCAAGTGGGGAGAGTGTTAGTAAAGCGTCTGGAATGTTGCACCCGAGTACCAGGGGACGAAACCTGAGACACATTTGAACACGTTTCCCAATCACACGGTGGATCATACTCTGGGTTCCACATGCATGTTTTAGCTGAAGGAAGAATCCCTTAAACCTGGAGAGTTGAGACCCATGGAATGGGTACCATGCAATATAAATTCAAAGGTTCGGCACTGGCTCACCGAACCTCACCAATCTTATCACTGCTGCGCTTTTGCCACTGTACACACGCTTGATTCTCTTTCGGAGACATATAAATCCATAGATTTTAAGATTCTTACTAGTCAGGTATATTCTTAGACGCTTAATATGGGGTATTTAGTCCTCTTCGTTGAGAAAAGACTAGCTCTTGTCTATTACATATTTGGCTTATGGAACGGTATCTGTGCTAATTTCAATCTCTGGTTTTATGCAGCACCCCAACTCACCTTTCCCCTTAAGCAAGCATAAGTTGGTTTTCTACATTTGAGACCCTGTTCTGTTTTGTAATTCAGTTCTTGTGTAGCCAAGTTTACATTCCGTGTAGTAGTGATATCTTATGATGTTTCTTTTTCTGTGTGACTTATTTCACTTAGAATCATCGTACCTGAATCCACTCATTATGCTGCTACGGGCCTGATGATATACATTTCATTACTGAGTGATATTGCATTGTACGTAAGTACCACAACTTCTTTATCCATTTTTTACTTTCTGTGATATTGAACTTGTAGTGTAAACGAGGTTCTTGTAAACAGAGCCGTCCCAAACTTTGGGGTGGCTGTGTCTTTTTGATTTTAATTTCCCTAAGCTATAGGACCATAAGTGGAAGTGCCCTAGGCTCTGTTGCTTTGTTTTTTAGATGTTTCAGGAAACACCATACACTTCTCCAGAGTGGCTGTTGGCAATTTACATCCCGCCCATCAGCATAACAAGGCTCCCAATTCTCCATGGCCTGTCCTGCCTTTCTGGATTTTACACTTTTTTCCGATGGCCCTTTTGACCGGGTGGCAGTGAGACTTCATTGTAGTGCAGATTTCCTTTGCAAGCTTGCTTGGTTGGCCAAAAAGGGCATATGCGTTTTTTCCTAAATATATTCAGGAAAAAACGCATACGCCATTTCTGGCCAAGTGCATCATTGTGGACGTTCTGCCTCTTTTCCTATGCTTTACATGCAATTCCAGTCTACCTCCTGAAACCGGTTTCCTGCAATTCTGCCCCTCTTTCAAGTCCTCTTGGTAGGCTTACTTCAATATATTTTTGGACGATAGCTGTCATTTTTAACTCTGCAGGTTTGTGAATTACAGTGCCCCTGAGCTCCTTTCTTCAACTCGCTTTCTTGTGAGCTGGCTGCAACACCGCAGGATTGCTTCAGGCCCTAGTGTGGTTCCGGCATGGCACGCAGAGCCTTTGGTTAATTCCTCTTCCTGGTGGGAAATGAGAGTTATATTTGCCCGTCCAGGCACCTCCAGCTAGTCTCTCATTGGTTCTCCCTATTCCTGTTCCTTTTCCGCAGAAATTGCAAACTGGGCCAAACAGGAGTTTAAAGGCACTGACTCTCCAAGTGGGGAGAGTTTTAGTAAAGTGTCTGGAATGTTGCACCCGAGTACCAGGGGACGAAAACTGAGACACATTTGAACACGTTTCCCGATCACACGGTGGATCATACTCTGGGTTCCACATGCATGTTTTAGGTGAAGGAAGAATCCCTTAAACCTGGAGAGTTGAGACCCATGGAATGGGTACCATGAAATATGACTTCAAAGGGTCTGCATTGGCTCACCGAACCTCACCAATCCTATCACTGCTGCGTTTATGCCGCTATACACACGCTTGATTCTCTTTTGGAGACATATAAATCCATAGGATTTAAGATTCTTACTAGTCAGGTGTATTCTTAGGCGTTTAATATGAGATGTAGAGTCCACTTCGTTGAGCAAGGAGTAGCTCTTGTCTATTACATATTTGGCTTATGGAACGGTATCTGTGCTAATTTAAATCTCTGGTTTTATGCAGCACCCCAACTCACCTTTCCCCTTAAGCAAGCATAAGTTGGTTTTCTACATTTGAGATCCTGTTCTGTTTTGTAATTCAGTTTCTGTGTAGGCAAGTTTACATTCCTTGTAGTAGTGATATCTTATGATGTTTCTTTTTCTGTGTGACTTATTTCACTGAGAATCATCGTACCTGAATCCACTCATTATGCTGCTACGGGCCTGATGATATAGATTTCATTGCTGAGTGATATTGCATTGTACGTAAGTACCACAACTTCTTTATCCATTTTTCGCTTTCTGTGATATTGAACTTGTACCGTAAACGAGGTTCTTGTAAACAGAGCCGTCCCAAACTTTGGGGTGGCTGTGTCTATTTGATTTTAATTTCCCTAAGCTATAGGACCATAAGTGGAAGTGCCCTAGGCTCTGTTGCTTTGTTTTTTAGATGTTTCAGGAAACACCATACACTTCTCCAGAGTGGCTGTTGGCAATTTACATCCCGCCCATCAGCATAACAAGGCTCCCAGTTCTCCATGGCCTGTCCTGCCTTTCTGGATTTTATACATTTTTCAGATGGCCCTTTTGACTGGGGAGCAGTGAGACTTCATTGTAGTGCAGATTTCCTTTGCAAGCTTGCTTGGTTGGTCAAAAAGGGCGTATGCATTTTTTCCTGAATATATTCAGGAAAAAACGCATACGCCCTTTTTGGCCAAGTGCATCATTGTGGACGTTCTGCCTCTTTTCCTATGCTTTACATGCAATTCCAGTCTACCTCCTGAAATCGGTTTCCTGCAATTCTGCCCCGCTTTCAAGTCCTCTTGGCAGCCTTACTTCAATATATTTTTGGACGATAGCTGTCATTTATAACTCTGCAGGTTTGTGAATTACAGTGCCTCTGAGCTCCTTTCTTCAACTCGCTTTCTTGTGAGCTGGCTGCAACACCGCAGTCTTGCTTCAGGCCCTAGTGTGGTTCCGGCATGGCACGCTGAGCCTTTGGTTAATTCCTCTTCCTGGTGGGAAATGAGAGTTAAATTTGCCCGTCCAGGCACCTCCAGCTAGTCTCTCATTGGTTCTCCCTATTCCTGTTCATTTTCCGCAGAAATGGCAAACTGGGCCAAACAGGAGGTTAAAGGCACTGACTCTCCAAGTGGGGAGAGTGTTAGTAAAGCGTCTGGAATGTTGCACCCGAGTACCAGGGGACGAAACCTGAGACACATTTGAACACGTTTCCCAATCACACGGTGGATCATACTCTGGGTTCCACATGCATGTTTTAGCTGAAGGAAGAATCCCTTAAACCTGGAGAGTTGAGACCCATGGAATGGGTACCATGCAATATAAATTCAAAGGTTCTGCATTGGCTCACCGAACCTCACCAATCTTATCACTGCTGCGCTTTTGCCACTGTACACACGCTTGATTCTCTTTCGGAGACATATAAATCCATAGATTTTAAGATTCTTACTAGTCAGGTATATTCTTAGACGTTTAATATGGGGTATTCAGTCCTCTTCGTTGAGCAAAGACTAGCTCTTGTCTATTACATATTTGGCTTATGGAACGGTATCTGTGCTAATTTCAATCTCTGGTTTTATGCAGCACCCCAACTCACCTTTCCCCTTAAGCAAGCATAAGTTGGTTTTCTACATTTGAGACCCTGTTCTGTTTTGTAATTCAGTTCCTGTGTAGCCAAGTTTACATTCCGTGTAGTAGTGATATCTTATGATGTTTCTTTTTCTGTGTGACTTATCTCACTTAGAATCATCGTACCTGAAACCACTCATTATGCTGCTATGGGCCTGATGATATAGATTTCATTGCTGAGTGATATTGCATTGTACGTAAGTACCACAACTTCTTTATCCATTTTTCACTTTCTGTGATATTGAACTTGTACTGTAAACGAGGTTCTTGTAAACAGAGCCGTCCCAAACTTTGGGGTGGCTGTGTCTTTTTGATTTTAATTTCCCTAAGCTATAGGACCATAAGTGGAAGTGCCCTAGGCTCTGTTGCTTTGTTTTTTAGATGTTTCAGGAAACACCATACACTTCTCCAGAGTGGCTGTTGGCAATTTACATCCCGCCCATCAGCATAACAAGGCTCCCAATTCTCCATGGCCTGTCCTGCCTTTCTGGATTTTACACTTTTTTCCGATGGCCCTTTTGACCGGGGGGCAGTGAGACTTCATTGTAGTGCAGATTTCCTTTGCAAGCTTGCTTGGTTGGCCAAAAAGGGCATATGCGTTTTTTCCTGAATATATTCAGGAAAAAACGCATACGCCATTTCTGGCCAAGTGCATCATTGTGGACGTTCTGCCTCTTTTCCTATGCTTTACATGCAATTCCAGTCTACCTCCTGAAACCGGTTTCCTGCAATTCTGCCCCTCTTTCAAGTCCTCTTGGCAGCCTTACTTCAATATATTTTTGGACGATAGCTGTCATTTTTAACTCTGCAGGTTTGTGAATTACAGTGCCCCTGAGCTCCTTTCTTCAACTCGCTTTCTTGTGAGCTGGCCGCAACACCGCAGGATTGCTTCAGGCCCTAGTGTGGTTCCGGCATGGCACGCAGAGCCTTTGGTTAATTCCTCTTCCTGGTGGGAAATGAGAGTTAAATTTGCCCGTACAGGCACCTCCAGCTAGTCTCTCATTGGTTCTCCCTATTCCTGTTCATTTTCCGCAGAAATTGCAAACTGGGCCAAACAGGAGGTTAAAGGCACTGACTCTCCAAGTGGGGAGAGTGTTAGTAAAGCGTCTGGAATGTTGCACCCGAGTACCAGGGGACGAAACCTGAGACACATTTGAACACGTTTCCCGATCACACGGTGGATCATACTCTGGGTTCCACATGCATTTTTTAGCTGAAGGAAGAATCCCGTAAACCTGGAGAGTTGAGACCCATGGAATGGGTACCATGCAATATGACTTCAAAGGGTCTGCATTTGCTCACCAAACCTCACCAATCCTATCACTGCTGCGTTTATGCAGCTGTACACACGCTTGATTCTCTTTTGGAGACATATAAATCCATAGGTTTTAAGATTCTTACTAGTCAGGTTTATTCTTAGGCGTTTAATATGGGGTGTAGAGTCCACTTCGTTGAGCAAGGAGTAGCTCTTGTCTATTTCATCTTTGGCTTATGGAACGGTATCTGTGCTAATTTCAATCTCTGGTTTTATGCAGCACCCCAACTCACCTTTCCCCTTAAGCAAGCATAAGTTGGTTTTCTACATTTGAGACCCTGTTCTGTTTTGTAGTTCAGTTCCTGTGTAGCCAAGTTTACATTCCGTGTAGTAGTGATATCTTATGATGTTTCTTTTTCTGTGTGACTTATCTCACTTAGAATCATCGTACCTGAATCCACTCATTATGCTGCTATGGGCCTGATGATATAGATTTCATTGCTGAGTGATATTGCATTGTACGTAAGTACCACAACTTCTTTATCCATTTTTCGCTTTCTGTGATATTGAACTTGTACCGTAAACGAGGTTCTTGTAAACAGAGCCGTCCCAAACTTTGGGGTGGCTGTGTCTATTTGATTTTAATTTCCCTAAGCTATAGGACCATAAGTGGAAGTGCCCTAGGCTCTGTTGCTTTGTTTTTTAGATGTTTCAGGAAACACCATACACTTCTCCAGAGTGGCTGTTGGCAATTTACATCCCGCCCATCAGCATAACAAGGCTCCCAGTTCTCCATGGCCTGTCCTGCCTTTCTGGATTTTACACTTTTTTCAGATGGCCCTTTTGACTGGGGGGCAGTGAGACTTCATTGTAGTGCAGATTTCCTTTGCAAGCTTGCTTGGTTGGCCAAAAAGGGCGTATGCGTTTTTTCCTGAATATATTCAAGAAAAAACGCATATGCCCTTTTTGGCCAAGTGCATCATTGTGGACGTTCTGCCTCTTTTCCTATGCTTTACATGCAATTCCAGTCTACCTCCTGAAATCGGTTTCCTGCAATTCTGCCCAATTTCGAGTCCTCTTGGCAGCCTTACTTCAATATATTTTTGGACGATAGCTGTCATTTATAACTCTGCAGGTTTGTGAATTACAGTGCCCCTGGGCTCCTTTCTTCAACTCGCTTTCTTGTGAGCTGGCCGCAACACCGCAGGATTGCTTCAGGCCCTAGTGTGGTTCCAGCATGGCATGCTGAGCCTTTGGTTAATTCCTCTTCCTGGTGGGAAATGAGAGTTAAATTTGCCCGTCCAGACACCTCCAGCTAGTCTCTCATTGGTTCTCCCTATTCCTGTTCATTTTCCGCAGAAATTGCAAACTGGGCCAAACAGGAGGTTAAAGGCACTGACTCTCCAAGTGGGGAGAGTTTTAATAAAGCGTCTGGAATGTTGCACCCGAGTACCAGGGGACAAAAACAGAGACACATTTGAACACGTTTCCCGATCACACGGTGGATCATACTCTGGGTTCCACATGCATGTTTTAGGTGAAGGAAGAATCCCTTAAACCTGGAGAGTTGAGACCCATGGAATGGCTACCATGCAATATGACTTCAAAGGGTCTGCATTTGCTCATCGAACCTCACCAATCCTATCACTGCTGCATTTATGCCGCTGTACACATGCTTGATTCTCTTTTGGAGACATATAAATCCATAGGTTTTAAGATTCTTACTAGTCAGGTATATTCTTAGGCGATTAATATGGGGTGTAGAGCCCACTTCGTTGAGCAAGGAGTAGCTCTTGTCTATTACATATTGGGCTTATGGAATGGTATCTGTGCTAATTTCAATCTCTGGTTTTATGCAGCACCCCAACTCACCTTTCCCCTTAAGCAAGCATAAGTTGGTTTTCTACATTTGAGACCGCGTTCTGTTTTGTAATTCAGTTCCTGTGTAGCCAAGTTTACATTCCGTGTAGTAGTGATATCTTATGATGTTTCTTTTTCTGTGTGACTTATTTCACTTAGAATCATCGTACCTGAATCCACTCATTATGCTGCTACGGGCCTGATGATATAGATTTCATTGCTGAGTGATATTGCATTGTACGTAAGTACCACAAATTCTTTATCCATTTTTCACCTTCTGTGATATTGAATTTGTACTGTAAATGAGGTTCTTGTAAACAGAGCCATCCCAAACTTTGGGGTGGCTGTGTCTTTTTGATTTTAATTTCCCTAAGCTATAGGACCATAAGTGGAAGTGCCCTAGGCTCTGTTGCTTTGTTTTTTAGATGTTTCAGGAAACACCATACACTTCTCCAGAGTGGCTGTTGGCAATTTACATCCCGCCCATCAGCATAACAAGGCTCCCAATTCTCCATGGCCTGTCCTGCCTTTCTGGATTTTACACTTTTTTCCGATGGCCCTTTTGACCGGGGGGCAGTGAGACTTCATTGTAGTGCAGATTTCCTTTGCAAGCTTGCTTGGTTGGCCAAAAAGGGCATATGCGTTTTTTCCTGAATATATTCAGGAAAAAACGCATACGCCATTTCTGGCCAAGTGCATCATTGTGGACGTTCTGCCTCTTTTCCTATGCTTTACATGCAATTCCAGTCTACCTCCTGAAACCGGTTTCCTGCAATTCTGCCCCTCTTTCAAGTCCTCTTGGCAGCCTTACTTCAATATATTTTTGGACGATAGCTGTCATTTTTAACTCTGCAGGTTTGTGAATTACAGTGCCCCTGAGCTCCTTTCTTCAACTCGCTTTCTTGTGAGCTGGCCGCAACACCGCAGGATTGCTTCAGGCCCTAGTGTGGTTCCGGCATGGCACGCAGAGCCTTTGGTTAATTCCTCTTCCTGGTGGGAAATGAGAGTTAAATTTGCCCGTACAGGCACCTCCAGCTAGTCTCTCATTGGTTCTCCCTATTCCTGTTCATTTTCCGCAGAAATTGCAAACTGGGCCAAACAGGAGGTTAAAGGCACTGACTCTCCAAGTGGGGAGAGTGTTAGTAAAGCGTCTGGAATGTTGCACCCGAGTACCAGGGGACGAAACCTGAGACACATTTGAACACGTTTCCCGATCACACGGTGGATCATACTCTGGGTTCCACATGCATTTTTTAGCTGAAGGAAGAATCCCGTAAACCTGGAGAGTTGAGACCCATGGAATGGGTACCATGCAATATGACTTCAAAGGGTCTGCATTTGCTCACCAAACCTCACCAATCCTATCACTGCTGCGTTTATGCAGCTGTACACACGCTTGATTCTCTTTTGGAGACATATAAATCCATAGGTTTTAAGATTCTTACTAGTCAGGTTTATTCTTAGGCGTTTAATATGGGGTGTAGAGTCCACTTCGTTGAGCAAGGAGTAGCTCTTGTCTATTTCATCTTTGGCTTATGGAACGGTATCTGTGCTAATTTCAATCTCTGGTTTTATGCAGCACCCCAACTCACCTTTCCCCTTAAGCAAGCATAAGTTGGTTTTCTACATTTGAGACCCTGTTCTGTTTTGTAGTTCAGTTCCTGTGTAGCCAAGTTTACATTCCGTGTAGTAGTGATATCTTATGATGTTTCTTTTTCTGTGTGACTTATCTCACTTAGAATCATCGTACCTGAATCCACTCATTATGCTGCTATGGGCCTGATGATATAGATTTCATTGCTGAGTGATATTGCATTGTACGTAAGTACCACAACTTCTTTATCCATTTTTCGCTTTCTGTGATATTGAACTTGTACCGTAAACGAGGTTCTTGTAAACAGAGCCGTCCCAAACTTTGGGGTGGCTGTGTCTATTTGATTTTAATTTCCCTAAGCTATAGGACCATAAGTGGAAGTGCCCTAGGCTCTGTTGCTTTGTTTTTTAGATGTTTCAGGAAACACCATACACTTCTCCAGAGTGGCTGTTGGCAATTTACATCCCGCCCATCAGCATAACAAGGCTCCCAGTTCTCCATGGCCTGTCCTGCCTTTCTGGATTTTACACTTTTTTCAGATGGCCCTTTTGACTGGGGGGCAGTGAGACTTCATTGTAGTGCAGATTTCCTTTGCAAGCTTGCTTGGTTGGCCAAAAAGGGCGTATGCGTTTTTTCCTGAATATATTCAAGAAAAAACGCATACGCCCTTTTTGGCCAAGTGCATCATTGTGGACGTTCTGCCTCTTTTCCTATGCTTTACATGCAATTCCAGTCTACCTCCTGAAATCGGTTTCCTGCAATTCTGCCCCGCATTCGAGTCCTCTTGGCAGCCTTACTTCAATATATTTTTGGACGATAGCTGTCATTTATAACTCTGCAGGTTTGTGAATTACAGTGCCCCTGGGCTCCTTTCTTCAACTCGCTTTCTTGTGAGCTGGCCGCAACACCGCAGGATTGCTTCAGGCCCTAGTGTGGTTCCAGCATGGCATGCTGAGCCTTTGGTTAATTCCTCTTCCTGGTGGGAAATGAGAGTTAAATTTGCCCGTCCAGACACCTCCAGCTAGTCTCTCATTGGTTCTCCCTATTCCTGTTCATTTTCCGCAGAAATTGCAAACTGGGCCAAACAGGAGGTTAAAGGCACTGACTCTCCAAGTGGGGAGAGTTTTAATAAAGCGTCTGGAATGTTGCACCCGAGTACCAGGGGACAAAAACAGAGACACATTTGAACACGTTTCCCGATCACACGGTGGATCATACTCTGGGTTCCACATGCATGTTTTAGGTGAAGGAAGAATCCCTTAAACCTGGAGAGTTGAGACCCATGGAATGGCTACCATGCAATATGACTTCAAAGGGTCTGCATTTGCTCATCGAACCTCACCAATCCTATCACTGCTGCATTTATGCCGCTGTACACATGCTTGATTCTCTTTTGGAGACATATAAATCCATAGGTTTTAAGATTCTTACTAGTCAGGTATATTCTTAGGCGATTAATATGGGGTGTAGAGCCCACTTCGTTGAGCAAGGAGTAGCTCTTGTCTATTACATATTGGGCTTATGGAATGGTATCTGTGCTAATTTCAATCTCTGGTTTTATGCAGCACCCCAACTCACCTTTCCCCTTAAGCAAGCATAAGTTGGTTTTCTACATTTGAGACCGCGTTCTGTTTTGTAATTCAGTTCCTGTGTAGCCAAGTTTACATTCCGTGTAGTAGTGATATCTTATGATGTTTCTTTTTCTGTGTGACTTATTTCACTTAGAATCATCGTACCTGAATCCACTCATTATGCTGCTACGGGCCTGATGATATAGATTTCATTGCTGAGTGATATTGCATTGTACGTAAGTACCACAAATTCTTTATCCATTTTTCACCTTCTGTGATATTGAATTTGTACTGTAAATGAGGTTCTTGTAAACAGAGCCATCCCAAACTTTGGGGTGGCTGTGTCTTTTTGATTTTAATTTCCCTAAGCTATAGGACCATAAGTGGAAGTGCCCTAGGCTCTGTTGCTTTGTTTTTTAGATGTTTCAGGAAACACCATACACTTCTCCAGGGTGGCTGTTGGCAATTTACATCCCGCCCATCAGCATAACAAGGCTCCCAGTTCTCCATGGCCTGTCCTGCCTTTCTGGATTTTATACTTTTTTCAGATGGCCCTTTTGACCGGGGGGCAGTGAGACTTCATTGTAGTGCAGATTTCCTTTGCAAGCTTGCTTGGTTGGCCAAAAAGGGCGTATGCGTTTTTTCCTGAATATATTCAGGAAAAAATGCATACGCCCTTTTTGGCCAAGTGCATCATTGTGGACGTTCTGCCTCTTTTCCTATGCTTTACATGCAATTCCAGTCTACCTCCTGAAATCGGTTTCCTGCAATTCTGCCTCGTTTTCCAGTCCTCTTGGCAGCCTTACTTCAATATATTTTTGGACGATAGCTGTAATTTTTAACTCTGCAGGTTTGTGAATTACAGTGCCCCTGAGCTCCTTTCTTCAACTCGCTTTCTTCTGAGCTGGCCGCAACACCGCAGGATTGCTTCAGGCCCTAGTGTGGTTCCGGCATGGCACGCTGAGCCTTTGGTTAATTCCTCTTCCTGGTGGGAAATGAGAGTTAAATTTGCCCGTCCAGACACCTCCAGCTAGTCTCTCATTGGTTCTCCCTATTCCTGTTCATTTTCCGCAGAAATTGCAAACTGGGCCAAACAGGAGGTTAAAGGCACTGACTCTCCAAGTGCGGAGAGTGTTAGTAAAGCGTCTGGAATGTTTCACCTGAGTACCAGGGGACGAAATCTGACACATTTGAACACGTTTCCCGATCACACGGTGGATCATACTCTGGGTTCCACATGCATGTTTTAGCTGAAGGAAGAATCCCTTAAACCTGGAGAGTTGAGACCCATGGAATGGCTACCATGCAATATGACTTCAAAGGTTCTGCATTGGCTCACCGAACCTCATCAATCCTATCACTGCTGCGATTATGCCACTGTAGACATGCTTGATTCTCTTTCGGAGACATATAAATCCATAGGTTTTAAGATTCTTACTAGTCAGGTATATTCTTAGGCGTTTAATATGGGGTGTTGAGTGCACTTCGTTGAGCAAGGAGTAGCTCTTGTCTATTACCTATTTGGCTTATGGAATGGTATCTGTGCTAATTTCAATCTCTGGTTTTATGCAGCACCCCAACTCACCTTTACCCTTAAGCAAGCATAAGTTGGTTTTCTACATTTGAGATCCTGTTCTGTTTTGTAATTCAGTTCCTGTGTAGCCAAGTTTACATTCCGTGTATTAGTGATATCTTATGATGTTTCTTTTTCTGTGTGACATATTTCACTTAGAATCATCGTACCTGAATCTACTCATTATGCTGTTACGGGCCTGATGACATAGATTTCATTGCTGAGTGATATTGCGTTGTACGTAATTACCACAAATTCTTTATCCATTTTTCACTTTCTGTGTTATTGAACTTGTACCATAAACGAGATTCTTGTAAACAGAGCCGGCCCAAACTTTGGGGTGGCTGTGTCTTTTTGATTTTAATTTCCGTAAGCTATAGGACCATAAGTGGAAGTGCCCTAGGCTCTGTTGCTTTGTTTTTTAGATGTTTCAGGAAACACCATACACTTCTCCAGAGTGGCTGTTGGCAATTTACATCCCGCCCATCAGCATAACAAGGCTCCCAGTTCTCCATGGCCTGTCAGGCCTTTCTGGATTTTATTTTTTTTCAGATGGCCCTTTTGACCGGGGGGCAGTGAGACTTCATTGTAGTGCAGATTTCCTTTGCAAGCTTGCTTGGTTGGCCAAAAAGGGCGTATGCGTTTTTTCCTGAATATATTCAGGAAAAAACGCATACGCCCTTTTTGGCCAAGTGCATCATTGTGGACGTTCTGCCTCTTTTCCTATGCTTTACATGCAATTCCAGTCTACCTCCTGAAATCGGTTTCCTGCAATTCTGCCCCGCTTTCAAGTCCTCTTGGCAGGCTTACTTCAATATATTTTTGGACGAAAGCTGTCATTTTTAACTCTGCAGGTTTGTGAATTACAGTGCCCCT
This sequence comes from Pseudorca crassidens, assembly GCF_039906515.1. NCBI lineage: Eukaryota > Metazoa > Chordata > Mammalia > Artiodactyla > Delphinidae > Pseudorca > Pseudorca crassidens. The sequence continues at coordinate 166,866,495 of NC_090296.1, forward strand.
GAGCTCCTTTCTTCAACTCGCTTTCTTGTGAGCTGTCCGCAACACCGCAGGATTGCTTCAGGCCCTAGTGTGGTTCCGGCATGGCACGCTGAAACTTTGGTTAATTCCTCTTCCTGGTGGGAAATGAGAGTTAAATTTGCCCCTCCAGACACCTCCAGCTAGTCTCTCATTGGTTCTCCCTATTCCTGTTCATTTTCCGCAGAAATTGCAAACTGGGCCAAACAGGAGGTTAAAGGCACTGACTCTCCAAGTGGGGAGAGTGTTAGTAAAGCGTCTGGAATGTTGCACCCGAGTACCAGGGGACGAAATCTGACACATTTGAGCACGTTGCCCGATCACACGGTGGATCATACTCTGGGTTCCACATGCATGTTTTAGCTGAAGGAAGAATCCCTTAAACCTGGAGAGTTGAGACCCATGGAATGGGTACCATGCAATATGACTTCAAAGGGTCTGCATTTGCTCACTGAACCTCACAAATCCTATCACTGCTGCATTTATGCCGCTGTAGACATGCTTGATTCTCTTTCGGAGACATATAAATCCATAGGTTTTAAGATTCTTACTAGTCAGGTATATTCTTAGGCATTTAATATGGGGTGTTGAGTGCACTTCGTTGAGCAAGGAGTAGCTCTTGTCTATTACCTATTTGGCTTATGGAATGGTATCTGTGCTAATTTCAATCTCTGGTTTTATGCAACACCCCAACTCACCTTTACCCTTAAGCAAGCATAAGTTGGTTTTCTACATTTGAGATCCTGTTCTGTTTTGTAATTCAGTTCCTGTGTAGCCAAGTTTACATTCCGTGTATTAGTGATATCTTATGATGTTTCTTTTTCTGTGTGACATATTTCACTTAGAAATATCGTACCTGAATCCACTCATTATGCTGCTACGGGCCTGATGACATAGATTTCATTCCTGAGTGATATTGCATTGTACGTAAGTACCACAACTTCTTTATCCATTTTTCACTTTCTGTGATATTGAACTTGTACCATAAACGAGGTTCTTGTAAACAGAGCCGGCCCAAACTTTGGGGTGGCTGTGTCTTTTTGATTTTAATTTCCCTAAGCTATAGGACCATAAGTGGAAGTGCCCTAGGCTCTGTTGCTTTGTTTTTTAGATGTTTCAGGAAACACCATACACTTCTCCAGAGTGGCTGTTGGCAATTTACATCCCGCCCATCAGCATAACAAGGCTCCCAGTTCTCCATGGCCTGTCCTGCCTTTCTGGATTTTATACTTTTTTCAGATGGCCCTTTTGACCGGGGGGCAGTGAGACTTCATTGTAGTGCAGATTTCCTTTGCAAGCTTGCTTGGTTGGCCAAAAAGGGCGTATGCGTTTTTTCCTGAATATATTCAAGAAAAAACGCATACGCCCTTTTTGGCCAAGTGCATCATTGTGGACGTTCTGCCTCTTTTCCTATGCTTTACATGCAATTCCAGTCTACCTCCTGAAATCGGTTTCCTGCAATTCTGCCCCGCTTTCAAGTCCTCTTGGCAGCCTTACTTCAATATATTTTTGGACGATAGCTGTCATTTATAACTCTGCAGGTTTGTGAATTACAGTGCCTCTGAGCTCCTTTCTTCAACTCGCTTTCTTGTGAGCTGGCCGCAACACCGCAGGATTGCTTCAGGCCCTAGTGTCGTTCCAGCATGGCACGCTGAGCCTTTGGTTAATTCCTATTCCTGGTGGGAAATGAGAGTTAAATTTGCCCGTCCAGACACCTCCAGCTAGTCTCTCACTGGTTCTCCCTATTCCTGTTCATCTTCCGCAAAAATTGCAAACTGGTCCAAACAGGAGGTTAAAGGCACTGACTCTCCAAGTGGGGAGAGTTTTAGTAAAGCGTCTGGAATGTTGCACCCGATTACCAGGGGACGAAACCTGAGACACATTTGAACACGTTTCCCGATCACATGGTGGATCATACTCTGGGTTCCACATACATGTTTTAGCTGAAGGAAGAATCCCTTAAACCTGGAGAGTTGAGACCCATGGAATGGCTACCATGCAATATGACTTCACAGGGTCTGTATTTGCTCATCGAACCTCACCAATCCTATCACTGCTGCTTTTATGCCGCTGTACACATGCTTGATTCTCTTTTGGAGACATATAAATCCATAGGTTTTAAGATTATTACTAGTCAGGTATATTCTTAGGCGATTAATATGGGGTGTAGAGTCCACTTTGTTGAGCAAGGAGTAGCTCTTGTCTATTACATATTTGGCTTATGGAACGGTATCTGTGCTAATTTCAATCTCTGGTTTTATGCAGAACCCCAACTCACCTTTCCCCTTAAGCAAGCATAAGTTGGTTTTCTACATTTGAGACCGTGTTCTGTTTTGTAATTCAGTTCCTGTGTAGCCAAGTTTACATTCCGTTTAGTAGTGATATCTTATGATGTTTCTTTTTCTGTGTGACTTATCTCACTTAGATTCATCGTACCTGAATCCACTCTTTATGCTGCTACGGGCCTGATGATATAGATTTCATTGTTGAGTGATATTGCATTGTACGTAAGTACCACAAATTCTTTATCCATTTTTCACCTTCTGTGATATTGAATTTGTACTGTAAATGACGTTCTTGTAAATAGAGCCGTCCCAAACTTTGGGGTGGCTGTGTCTTTTTGATTTTAATTTCCCTAAGCTATAGGACCATAAGTGGAAGTGCCCTAGGCTCTGTTGCTTTGTTTTGTAGATGTTTCAGGAAACACCATACACTTCTCCAGAGTGGCTGTTGGCAATTTACATCCCGCCCATCAGCATAACAAGGCTCCCAGTTCTCCATGGCCTGTCCTGCCTTTCTGGATTTTACACTTTTTTCAGATGGCCCTTTTGACCGGGGGGCAGTGAGACTTCATTGTAGTGCAGATTTCCTTTGCAAGCTTGCTTGGTTGGCCCAAAAGTGCGTATGCGTTTTTTCCTGAATATATTCAGGAAAAAACGCATACGCCCTTTTTGGCCAAGTGCATCATTGTGGACGTTCTGCCTCTTTTCCTATGCTTTACATGCAATTCCAGTCTACCTCCTGAAATCGGTTTCCTGCAATTCTGCCCCGCTTTCAAGTCCTCTTGGCAGCCTTACTTCAATATATTTTTGGACGATAGCTGTCATTTATAACTCTGCAGGTTTGTGAATTACAGTGCCCCTGAGCTCCTTTCTTCAACTCGCTTTCTTGTGAGCTGGCCGCAACACCGCACGATTGCTTCAGGCCCTAGTGTGGTTCCGGCATGGCACGCTGAGCCTTTGGTTAATTCCTCTTCCTGGTGGGAAATGAGAGTTAAATTTGCCGGTCCAGACACCTCCAGCTAGTCTCTCATTGGTTCTCCCTATTCCTGTTCATCTTCCGCAGAAATTGCAAACTGGGCCAAACAGGAGGTTAAAGGCACTGACTCTCCAAGTGGGGAGAGTGTTAGTAAAGCGTCTGGAATGTTGCACCCGAGTACCAGGGGACGAAACCTGAGACACATTTCAACACGTTTCCCGATCAAACGGTGGATCATACTCTGGGTTCCACATGCATGTTTTAGCTGAAGGAAGAATCCCTTAAACCTGGAGAGTTGAGACCCATGGAATGGGTACCATGCAATATGACTTCAAAGGGTCTGCATTTGCTCACCGAACCTCACCAATCCTATCACTGCTGCGCTACTGCACTGTACACACGCTTGATTCTCTTTCGGAGACATATAAATCCATAGGTGTTAAGATTCTTACTAGTCAGGTATATTCTTAGGCGTTTAATATGGGGTGTAGAGTCCACTTCGTTGAGCAAGGAGTAGCTCTTGTCTATTACATATTTGGCTTATGGAACGGTATCTGTGCTAATTTCAATCTCTGGTTTTATGCAGCACCCCAACTCACCTTTCCCCTTAAGCAAGCATAAGTTGGTTTTCTACATTTGAGACCCTGTTCTGTTTTGTATTTCAGTTCCTGGGTAGCCAAGTTTACATTCCGTGTAGTAGTGATATCTTATGATGTTTCTTTTTCTGTGTGACTTATTTCACTTAGAATCATCGTACCTGAATCTACTCATTATGCTGTTACGGGCCTGATGACATAGATTTCATTGCTGAGTGATATTGCGTTGTACGTAAGTACCACAAATTCTTTATCCATTTTTCGCTTTCTGTGATATTGAACTTGTACCGTAAACGAGGTTCTTGTAAACAGAGCCGTCCCAAAATTTGGGGTGGCTGTGTCTTTTTGATTTTAATTTCCCTAAGCTATAAGACCATAAGTGGAAGTGCCCTAGGCTCTGTTGCTTTGTTTTTTAGATGTTTCAGGAAACACCATACACTTCTCCAGAGTGGCTGTTGGCAATTTACATCCCGCCCATCAGCATAACAAGGCTCCCAGTTCTCCATGGCCTGTCCTGCCTTTCTGGATTTTATACATTTTTCAGATGGCCCTTTTGACTGGGGAGCAGTGAGACTTCATTGTAGTGCAGATTTCCTTTGCAAGCTTGCTTGGTTGGCCAAAAATGGCATATGCGTTTTTTCCTGAATATAATCAGGAAAAAACGCATACGCCCTTTTTGGCCAAGTGCATCATTGTGGACGTTCTGCCTCTTTTCCTATGCTTTACATGCAATTCCAGTCTACCTCCTGAAACCGGTTTCCTGCAATTCTGCCCCGCTTTCAAGTCCTCTTGGCAGCCTTACTTCAATATATTTTTGGACGATAGCTGTCATTTTTAACTCTGCAGGTTTGTGAATTATAGTGCCCCTGAGCTACTTTCTTCAACTCGCTTTCTTGTGAGCTGGCCACAACACCGCAGCCTTGCTTCAGGCCCTAGTGTGGTTCCGGCATGGCACGCTGAGCCTTTGGTTAATTCCTCTTCCTGGTGGGAAATGAGAGTTAAATTTGCCCGTCCAGACACCTCCAGCTAGTCTCTCATTGGTTCTCCCTATTCCTGTTCATTTTCCGCAGAAATGGCAAACTGGGCCAAACAGGAGGTTAAAGGCACTGACTCTCCAAGTGGAGAGAGTTTTAGTAAAGCGACTGGAATGTTGCACCCGAGTACCAGGGGACGAAAACTGAGACACATTTGAACACGTTGCCCGATCACACGGTGGATCATACTCTGGGTTCCACATGCATGTTGTAGCTGAAGGAAGAATCCCTTAAACCTGGAGAGTTGAGACCCATGGAATGAGTATCATGCAATATGACTTCAAAGGGTCTGCATTTGCTCACCGAACCTCACCAATCCTATCACTGCTGCGTTTATGCCGCTGTACACACGCTTGATTCTCTTTTGGAGACATATAAATCCATAGGATTTAAGATTCTTACTAGTCAGGTATATTCTTAGGCGTTTAATATGGGATGTAGAGTCCACTTCGTTGAGCAAGGAGTAGCTCTTGTCTATTACATATTTGGCTTATGGAACGGTATCTGTGCTAATTTCAATCTCTGGTTTTATGCAGTACCCCAACTCACCTTTCCCCTTAAGCAAGCATAAGTTGGTTTTCTACATTTGAGACCCTGTTCTGTTTTGTAATTCATTTCCTGGGTAGCCAAGTTTACATTCCATGTAGTAGTGATATCTTATGATGTTTCTTTTTCTGTGTGACTTATTTCACTTAGAATCATCGTACCTGAATCCACTCATTATGCTGCTATGGGCCTGATGATATACATTTCATTGCTGAGTGATATTGCATTGTACGTAAGTACCACAACTTCTTTATCCATTTTTCACTTTCTGTGATATTGAACTTGTACCGTAAACGAGGTTCTTGTAAACAGAGCCGTCCCAAACTTTGGGGTGGCTGTGTCTTACTGATTTTAATTTCCCTAAGCTATAGGACCATAAGTGGAAGTGCCCTAGGCTCTGTTGCTTTGTTTTTTAGATGTTTCAGGAAACACCATACACTTCTTCAGAGTGGCTGTTGGCAATTTACATCCCGCCCATCAGCATAACAAGGCTCCCAGTTCTCCATGGCCTGTCCTGCCTTTCTGGATTTTACACTTTTATCAGATGCTCCTTTTGACAGGGAGGAAGTGAGACTTCATTGTAGTGCAGATTTCCTTCGCAAGCTTGCTTGGTTGGCCAAATACTGCGTATGCGTTTTTTCCTGAATATATTCAGGAAAAAACGCATACGCACTTTTTGGCCAAGTGCATCATTGTCGACGTTCTGAGTGTTTTCATATGTTTTCAATGCAATTCCAGTCTACCTCCTGAAATCGGATTCCTGCAATTCTGCCCCGCTTTCGAGTCCTCTTGGCAGCCTTACTTCAATATATTTTTGGACGATAGCTGTCATGTATAACTCTGCAGGTTTGTGAATTACAGAGCCTCTGAGCTCCTTTCTTCAACTTGCTTTCTTGTGAGCTGGCTGCAAGACCGCAGCATTGCTTCAGGCCCTAGTGTGGTTCCGGCATGGCACGCTGAGCCTTTGGTTAATTCCTCTTCCTGGTGGGAAATGAGAGTTAAATTTGCCCGTCCAGACACCTCCAGCTAGTCTCTCATTGGTTCTCCCTATTCCTGTTCATTTTCCGCAGAAATTGCAAACTGGGCCAAACAGGAGGTTAAAGGCACTGACTCTCCAAGTGGGGAGAGGGTTAGTAAAGCGTCTGGAATGTTGCACCCGAGTACCAGGGGACCAAACCTGAGACACATTTGAACACGTTTCCCGATCACATGGTGGATCATACTCTGGGTTCCACATGCATCTTTTAGCTGAAGGAAGAATCTCTTAAACCTGGAGAGTTGAGACCCATGGAATGGGTACCATACAATATGACTTCAAAGGTTCTGCATTGGCTCACCGAACCTCACCAATCCTATCACTGCTGCGCTTTTGCCACTGTACACACGCTTGATTCCCTTTTGGAGACATATAAATCCATAGATTTTAAGATTCTTACTAGTCAGGTATATTCTTAGACGTTTAATATGGGGTGTTGAGTCCTCTTCGTTGAGCAAAGACTAGCTCTTGTCTATTACATATTTGGCTTATGGAACGGTATCTGTGCTAATTTCAATCTCTGGTTTTATGCAGCACCCCAACTCACCTTTCCCCTTAAGCAAGCATAAGTTGGTTTTCTACATTTGAGACCCTGTTTTGTTTTGTAATTCAGTGCCTGTGTAGCCAAGTTTACATTCCGTGTAGTAGTGATATCTTATGATGTTTCTTTTTCTGTGTGACTTATTTCACTTAGAATCATCGTACCTGAATCCACTCAGTATGCTGCTACGGGCCTGAAGATATAGATTTCATTGCTGAGTGATATTGCATTGTACGTAAGTACCACAAATTCTTTATCCATTTTTCGCTTTCTGTGATATTGAACTTGTACCGTAAACGAGGTTCTTGTAAACAGAGCCGTCCCAAACTTTGGGGTGGCTGTGTCTTACTGATTTTAATTTCCCTAAGCTATAGGACCATAAGTGGAAGTGCCATAGGCTCTGTTCCTTTGTTTTTTAGATGTTTCAGGAAACACCATACACTTCTCCAGAGTGGCTGTTGGCAATTTACATCCCGCCCATCAGCATAACAAGGCTCCCAGTTCTCCATGGCCTGTCCTGCCTTTCTGGATTTTACACTTTTTTCAGATGGCCCTTTTGACCGGGGGGCAGTGAGACTTCATTGTAGTGCAGATTTCCTTTGCAAGCTTGCTTGGTTGGCCAAAAAGGGCGTATGGGTTTTTCCCTGAATATATTCAGGGAAAAACGCATACGCCCTTTTTGGCCAAGTGCATCATTGTGGACGTTCTGCCTCTTTCCCTATGCTTTACATGCAATTCCAGTCTACCTCCTGAAATCGGTTTCCTGCAATTCTGCCCCGCTTTCAAGTCCTCTTGGCAGCCTTACTTCAATATATTTTTGGACGATAGCTGTCATTTATAACTCTGCAGGTTTGTGAATTACAGTGCCCCTGAGCTCCTTTCTTCAACTCGCTTTCTTGTGAGCTGGCCGCAACACCGCAGCATTGCTTCAGGCCCTAGTGTGGTTCCAGCATGGCATGCTGAGCCTTTGGTTAATTCCTCTTCCTGGTGGGAAATGAGAGTTAAATTTGCCCGTCCAGACACCTCCAGCTAGTCTCTCATTGGTTCTCCCTATTCCTGTTCATTTTCCACAGAAATGGCAAACTGGGCCAAACAGGAGGTTAAAGGCACTGACTCTCCAAGTGGGGAGAGTGTTAGTAAAGTGACTGGAATGTTGCATCCGAGTACGAGGGGACGAAAACTGAGACACATTTGAACACGTTTCCCGATCACACGGTGGATCATACTCTGGGTTCCACATGCATGTTTTAGCTGAAGGAAGAATCCCTTAAACCTGGAGAGTTGAGACCCATGGAATGGGTACCATGCAATATGACCTCAAAGGGTCTGCATGTGTTCACCGAACCTCACCAATCCTATCACTGCTGCGTTTATGCCACTGTACACACGCTTGATTCTCTTTCAGAGACATATAAATCCATAGGTTTTAAGATTCTTACTAGTCAGGTATATTCTTAGGCGTTTAATATGGGGTGTAGAGCCCACTTCGTTGAGCAAGGAGTAGCTCTTGTCTATTACATATTTGGCTTATGGAACGGTATCTGTGCTAATTTCAATCTCTGGTTTTATGCAGTACCCCAACTCACCTTTCCCCTTAAGCAAGCATAAGTTGGTTTTCTACATTTGAGACCCTGTTCTGTTTTGTAATTCAGTTTCTGTGTAGGCAAGTTTACATTCCTTGTAGTAGTGATATCTTATGATGTTTCTTTTTCTGTGTGACTTATTTCACTTAGAATCATCGTACCTGAATCCACTCATTATGCTGCTACGGGCCTGATGATATAGATTTCATTGCTGAGTGATATTGCATTGTACGTAAGTACCACAAATTCTTTATCCATTTTTCACTTTCTGTGTTATTGAACTTGTACCGTAAACGAGGATCTTGTAAACAGAGCCGTCCCAAACTTTGGGGTGGCTGTGTCTTTTTGATTTTAATTTCCCTAAGCTATACCACCATAAGTGGAAGTGCCCTAGGCTCTGTTGCTTTGTTTTGTAGATGTTTCAGGAAACACCATACACTTCTCCAGAGTGGCTGTTGGCAATTTACATCCCGCCCATCAGCATAACAAGGCTCCCAGTTCTCCATGGCCTGTCCTGCCTTTCTGGATTTTATATGTTCTTCAGATGTCCCTTTTAACCGGGGGGCAGTGAGACTTCATTGTAGTGCAGATTTCTTTTGCAAGCTTGCTTGGTTGGCCAAAAAGGGCGTATGCGTTTTTTCCTGAATATATTCAGGAAAAAACGCATACGCCCTTTTTGGCCAAGTGCATCATTGTGGACGTTCTGCCTCTTTTCCTATGCTTTACATGCAATTCCAGTCTACCTCCTGAAATCGGTTTTCTGCAATTCTGCCCCGCTTTCAAGTCCTCTTGGCAGCCTTACTTCAATATATTTTTGGACGATAGCTGTCATTTATAACTCTGCAGGTTTATGAATTACAGAGCCTCTGAGCTCCTTTCTTCAACTTGCTTTCTTGTGAGCTGGCTGCAAGACCGCAGCATTGCTTCAGGCCCTAGTGTGGTTCCGGCATGGCACGCTGAGCCTTTGGTTAATTCCTCTTCCTGGTGGGAAATGAGAGTTAAATTTGTCCGTCCAGACACCTCCAGCTAGTCTCTCATTGGTTCTCCCTATTCCTGTTCATTTTCTGCAGAAATTGCAAACTGGGCCAAACAGGAGGTTAAAGGCACTGACTCTCCAAGTGGGGAGAGTTTTAGTAAAGCGTCTGGAATGTTGCACCCGAGTACCAGGGGACGAAACCTGAGACACATTTGAACACTTTTCCCAATCACACGGTGGATCATACTCTGGGTTCCACATGCATGTTTTAGCTGAAGGAAGAATCCCTTAAACCTGGAGAGTTGAGACCCATGGAATGGGTACCATGCAATATGACTTCAAAGGTTCTGCATTGGCTCACCGAACCTCACCAATCCTATCACTGCTGTGCTTATGCCACTGTACACACGCTTGATTCTCTTTCGGAGACATATAAATCCATAGATTTTAAGATTCTTACTAGTCAGGTATATTCTTAGACGTTTAATATGGGGTGTTGAGTCCTCTTCGTTGAGCAAAGACTAGCTCTTGTCTATTACATATTTGGCTTATGGAACGGTATCTGTGCTAATTTCAATCTCTGGTTTTATGCAGCACCCCAACTCACCTTTCCCCTTAAGCAAGCATAAGTTGGTTTTCTATATTTGAGACCCTGTTCTGTTTTGTAATTCAGTTCCTGTGTAGCCAAGTTTACATTCCGTGTAGTAGTGATATCTTATGATGTTTCTTTTTCTGTGTGACTTATTTCACTTAGAATCATCGTACCTGAATCTACTCATTATGCTGTTACGGGCCTGATGACATAGATTTCATTGCTGAGTGATATTGCGTTGTACGTAAGTACCACAAATTCTTTATCCATTTTTCGCTTTCTGTGATATTGAACTTGTACCGTAAACGAGGTTCTTGTAAACAGAGCCGTCCCAAAATTTGGGGTGGCTGTATCTTTTTGATTTTAATTTCCCTAAGCTATAAGACCATAAGTGGAAGTGCCCTAGGCTCTGTTGCTTTGTTTTTTAGATGTTTCAGGAAACACCATACACTTCTCCAGAGTGGCTGTTGGCAATTTACATCCCGCCCATCAGCATAACAAGGCTCCCAGTTCTCCATGGCCTGTCCTGCCTTTCTGGATTTTATACATTTTTCAGATGGCCCTTTTGACTGTGGAGCAGTGAGACTTCATTGTAGTGCAGATTTCCTTTGCAAGCTTGCTTGGTTGGCCAAAAATGGCATATGCGTTTTTTCCTGAATATAATCAGGAAAAAACGCATACGCCTTTTTTGGCCAAGTGCATCATTGTGGACGTTCTGCCTCTTTTCCTATGCTTTACATGCAATTCCAGTCTACCTCCTGAAACCGGTTTCCTGCAATTCTGCCCCGCTTTCAAGTCCTCTTGGCAGCCTTACTTCAATATATTTTTGGACGATAGCTGTCATTTATAACTCTGCAGGTTTGTGAATTATAGTGCCCCTGAGCTACTTTCTTCAACTCGCTTTCTTGTGAGCTGGCCACAACACCGCAGCCTTGCTTCAGGCCCTAGTGTGGTTCCGGCATGGCATGCTGAGCCTTTGGTTAATTCCTCTTCCTGGTGGGAAATGAGAGTTAAATTTGCCCGTCCAGACACCTCCAGCTAGTCTCTCATTGGTTCTCCCTATTCCTGTTCATTTTCCGCAGAAATGGCAAACTGGGCCAAACAGGAGGTTAAAGGCACTGACTCTCCAAGTGGAGAGAGTTTTAGTAAAGCGACTGGAATGTTGCACCCGAGTACCAGGGGACGAAACCTGAGACACATTTGAACACGTTTCCCGATCACACGGTGGATCATACTCTGGGTTCCACATGCATGTTTTAGCTGAAGGAAGAATCCCTTAAACCTGGAGAGTTGAGACCCATGGAATGAGTATCATGCAATATGACTTCAAAGGGTCTGCATTTGCTCACCGAACCTCACCAATCCTATCACTGCTGCATTTATGACGCTGTACACACGCTTGATTCTCTTTCGGAGACATAGAAATCCATAGGTTTTAAGATTCTTACTAGTCAGGTATATTCTTAGGCGTTTAATATGGGTTGTAGAGTCCACTTCGTTGAGCAAGGAGTAGCTCTTGTCTATTACATATTTGGCTTATGGAACGGTATCTGTGCTAATTTCAATCTCTGGTTTTATGCAGCACCCCAACTCACCTTTCCCCTTAAGCAAGCATAAGTTGGTTTTCTACATTTGAGACCCTGTTCTGTTTTGTAATTCAGTTCCTTTGTAGCTAAGTTTACATTCCGTGTAGTAGTGATATCTTATGATGTTTCTTTTTCTGTGTGATTTTTTTCACTTAGAAACATGGTACCTGAATCTACTCATTATGCTGCTACGGGCCTGATGACATAGATTTCATTGCTGAGTGATATTGCATTGTACATAAGTACCACAACTTCTTTATCCATTTTTCGCTTTCTGCAATATTGAACTTGTACCATAAAGGAGGTTCTTGTAAACAGAGCCGTCCCAAACTTTGGGGTGGCTGTGTCTTTTTGATTTTAGTTTCCCTAAGCTATAGGACCATAAGTGGAAGTGCCCTAGGCTCTGTTGCTTTGTTTTTTAGATGTTTCAGGAAACACCATACACTTCTTCAGAGTGGCTGTTGGCAATTTACATCCCGCCCATCAGCATAACAAGGCTCCCAGTTCTCCATGGCCTGTCCTGCCTTTCTGGATTTTACACTTTTTTCAGATGCTCCTTTTGACAGGGAGGAAGTGAGACTTCATTGTAGTGCAGATTTCCTTTGCAAGCTTGCTTGGTTGGCCAAATAGGGCGTATGCGTTTTTTCCTGAATATATTCAGGAAAAAACGCATACGCACTTTTTGGCCAAGTGCATCATTGTCGACGTTCTGAGTGTTTTCATATGTTTTCAATGCAATTCCAGTCTACCTCCTGAAATTGGATTCCTGCAATTCTGCCCCGCTTTCGAGTCCTCTTGGCAGCCTTACTTCAATATATTTTTGGGCGATAGCTGTCATTTATAACTCTGCAGGTTTGTGAATTACAGTGCCTCTGAGCTCCTTTCTTCAACTCGCTTTCTTGTGAGCTGGCTGCAACACCGTAGCATTGCTTCAGGCCCTAGTGTTGTTCCGGCATGGCACGCTGAGCCTTTGGGTAATTCCTCTTCCTGGTGGGAAATGAGAGTTAAATTTGCCCTTCCAGACACCTCCAGCTAGTCTCTCATTGGTTCTCCCTATTCCTGTTCATTTTCCGCAGAAATTGCAAACGGGGCCAAACAGGAGGTTAAAGGCACTGACTCTCCAAGTGGGGAGAGAGTTAGTAAAGCGTCTGGAATGTTGCACCCGAGTACCAGGGGACCAAACCTGAGACACATTTGAACACGTTTCCCGATCACATGGTGGATCATACTCTGGGTTCCACATGCATCTTTTAGCTGAAGGAAGAATCCCTTAAACCTGGAGAGTTGAGACCCATGGAATGGGTACCATGCAATATGACTTCAAAGGTTCTGCATTGGCTCACCGAACCTCACCAATCCTATCACTGCTGCGCTTTTGCCACTGTACACACGCTTGATTCTCTTTCGGAGACATATAAATCCATAGATTTTAAGATTCTTACTAGTCAGGTATATTCTTAGACGTTTAATATGGGGTGTTGAGTCCTCTTCGTTTAGCAAAGACTAGTTCTTGTCTATTACATATTGGGCTTATGGAAAGGTATCTGTGCTAATTTCAATCTCTGGTTTTATGCAGCACCCCAACTCACCTTTCCCCTTAAGCAAGCATAAGTTGGTTTTCTATATTTGAGACCCTGTTCTGTTTTGTAATTCAGTTCCTGTGTAGCCAAGTTTACATTCCGTGTAGTAGTGATATCTTATGATGTTTCTTTTTCTGTGTGACTTATTTCACTTAGAATCATCGTACCTGAATCTACTCATTATGCTGTTACGGGCCTGATGACATAGATTTCATTGCTGAGTGATATTGCGTTGTACGTAAGTACCACAAATTCTTTATCCATTTTTCGCTTTCTGTGATATTGAACTTGTACCGTAAACGAGGTTCTTGTAAACAGAGCCGTCCCAAAATTTGGGGTGGCTGTGTCTTTTTGATTTTAATTTCCCTAAGCTATAAGACCATAAGTGGAAGTGCCCTAGGCTCTGTTGCTTTGTTTTTTAGATGTTTCAGGAAACACCATACACTTCTCCAGAGTGGCTGTTGGCAATTTACATCCCGCCCATCAGCATAACAAGGCTCCCAGTTCTCCATGGCCTGTCCTGCCTTTCTGGATTTTATACATTTTTCAGATGGCCCTTTTGACTGGGGAGCAGTGAGACTTCATTTAGTGCAGATTTCCTTTGCAAGCTTGCTTGGTTGGCCAAAAATGGCATATGCGTTTTTTCCTGAATATAATCAGGAAAAAACGCATACGCCCTTTTTGGCCAAGTGCATCATTGTGGACGTTCTGCCTCTTTTCCTATGCTTTACATGCAATTCCAGTCTACCTCCTGAAACCGGTTTCCTGCAATTCTGCCCCGCTTTCAAGTCCTCTTGGCAGCCTTACTTCAATATATTTTTGGACGATAGCTGTCATTTTTAACTCTGCAGGTTTGTGAATTATAGTGCCCCTGAGCTACTTTCTTCAACTCGCTTTCTTGTGAGCTGGCCACAACACCGCAGCCTTGCTTCAGGCCCTAGTGTGGTTCCGGCATGGCACGCTGAGCCTTTGGTTAATTCCTCTTCCTGGTGGGAAATGAGAGTTAAATTTGCCCGTCCAGACACCTCCAGCTAGTCTCTCATTGGTTCTCCCTATTCCTGTTCATTTTCCGCAGAAATGGCAAACTGTGCCAAACAGGAGGTTAAAGACACTGACTCTCCAAGTGGAGAGAGTTTTAGTAAAGCGACTGGAATGTTGCACCCGAGTACCAGGGGACGAAAACTGAGACACATTTGAACACGTTTCCCGATCACACGGTGGATCATACTCTGGGTTCCACATGCATGTTTTAGCTGAAGGAAGAATCCCTTAAACCTGGAGAGTTGAGACCCATGGAATGAGTATCATGCAATATGACTTCAAAGGGTCTGCATTTGCTCACCGAACCTCACCAATCCTATCACTGCTGCGTTTATGACGCTGTACACACGCTTGATTCTCTTTTGGAGACATATAAATCCATAGGATTTAAGATTCTTACTAGTCAGGTATATTCTTAGGCGTTTAATATGGGATGTAGAGTCCACTTCGTTGAGCAAGGAGTAGCTCTTGTCTATTACATATTTGGCTTATGGAACGGTATCTGTGCTAATTTCAATCTCTGGTTTTATGCAGTACCCCAACTCACCTTTCCCCTTAAGCAAGCATACGTTGGTTTTCTACATTTGAGACCCTGTTCTGTTTTGTAATTCAGTTCCTGGGTAGCCAAGTTTACATTCCATGTAGTAGTGATATCTTATGATGTTTCTTTTTCTGTGTGACTTATTTCACTTAGAATCATCGTACCTGAATCCACTCATTATGCTGCTACGGGCCTGATGATATACATTTCATTGCTGAGTGATATTGCATTGTACGTAAGTACCACAACTTCTTTATCCATTTTTCACTTTCTGTGATATTGAACTTGTACCGTAAACGAGGTTCTTGTAAACAGAGCCGTACCAAACTTTGGGGTGGCTGTGTCTTTTTGATTTTAATTTCCCTAAGCTATAGAACCATAAGTGGAAGTGCCCTAGGCTCTGTTGCTTTGTTTTGTAGATGTTTCAGGAAACACCATACACTTCTCCAGAGTGGCTGTTGGCAATTTACATCCCGCCCATCAGCATAACAAGGCTCCCAATTCTCCATGGCCTGTCCTGCCTTTCTGTATTTTACACATTTTTCAGATGGCCCTTTTGACTGGGGGGCAGTGAGACTTCATTGTAGTGCAGATTTCCTTTGCAAGCTTGCTTGGTTGGCCAAATAGGGCGTATGCGTTTTTTCCTGAATATATTCAGGAAAAAACGCATATGCCCTTTTTGGCCAAGTGCATCATTGTGGACGTTCTGCCTCTTTTCCTATGCTTTACATGCAATTCCAGTCTACCTCCTTTAATCGGATTCCTGCAATTCTGCCCCGCTTTCGAGTCCTCTTGGCAGCCTTACTTCAATATATTTTTGGACGATAGCTGTCATTTATAACTCTGCAGGTTTGTGAATTACAGTGCCTCTGAGCTCCTTTCTTCAACTCGCTTTCTTGTGAGCTGGCTGCAACACCGTAGCATTGCTTCAGGCCCTAGTGTGGTTCCGGCATGGCACGCTGAGCCTTTGGTTAATTCCTCTTCCTGGTGGGAAATGAGAGTTAAATTTGCCCGTCCAGACACCTCCAGCTAGTCTCTCATTGGTTCTCCCTATTCCTGTTCATTTTCCGCAGAAATTGCAAACTGGGCCAAACAGGAGGTTAAAGGCACTGACTCTCCAAGTGGGGAGAGGGTTAGTAAAGCGTCTGGAATGTTGCACCCGAGTACCAGGGGACCAAACCTGAGACACATTTGAACACGTTTCCCGATCACATGGTGGATCATACTCTGGGTTCCACATGCATCTTTTAGCTGAAGGAAGAATCCCTTAAACCTGGAGAGTTGAGACCCATGGAATGGGTACCATGCAATATGACTTCAAAGGTTCTGCATTGGCTCACCGAACCTCACCAATCTTATCACTGCTGTGCTTTTGCCACTGTACACACGCTTGATTCTCTTTTGGAGACATATAAATCCATAGATTTTAAGATTCTTACTAGTCAGGTATATTCTTAGACGTTTAATATGGGGTGTTGAGTCCTCTTCGTTGAGCAAAGACTAGCTCTTGTCTATTACATATTTGGCTTATGGAACGGTATCTGTGCTAATTTCAATCTCTGGTTTTATGCAGCACCCCAACTCACCTTTCCCCTTAAGCAAGCATAAGTTGGTTTTCTACATTTGAGACCGTGTTCTGTTTTGTAATTCAGTTTCTGTGTAGCCAAGTTTACATTCCGTGTAGTAGTGATATCTTATGATGTTTCTTTTTCTGTGTGACTTATTTCACTTAGAATCATCGTACCTGAATCCACTCAGTATGCTGCTACGGGCCTGAAGATATAGATTTCATTGCTGAGTGATATTGCATTGTACGTAAGTACCACAAATTCTTTATCCATTTTTCGCTTTCTGTGATATTGAACTTGTACCGTAAACGAGGTTCTTGTAAACAGAGCCGTCCCAAACTTTGGGGTGGCTGTGTCTTACTGATTTTAATTTCCCTAAGCTATAGGACCATAAGTGGAAGTGCCCTAGGCTCTGTTGCTTTGTTTTTTAGATGTTTCAGGAAACACCATACACTTCTCCAGAGTGGCTGTTGGCAATTTACATCCCGCCCATCAGCATAACAAGGCTCCCAGTTGTCCATGTCCTGTCCTGCCTTTCTGGATTTTACACTTTTTTCAGATGGCCCTTTTGACCGGGGGGCAGTGAGACTTCATTGTAGTGCAGATTTCCTTTGCAAGCTTGCTTGGTTGGCCAAAAAGAGCGTATGGGTTTTTCCCTGAATATATTCAGGGAAAAACGCATACGCCCTTTTTGGCCAAGTGCATCATTGTGGACGTTCTGCCTCTTTCCCTATGCTTTACATGCAATTCCAGTCTACCTCCTGAAATCGGTTTCCTGCAATTCTGCCCCGCTTTCAAGTCCTCTTGGCAGCCTTACTTCAATATATTTTTGGACGATAGCTGTCATTTATAACTCTGCAGGTTTGTGAATTACAGTGCCCCTGAGCTCCTTTCTTCAACTCGCTTTCTTGTGAGCTGGCCGCAACACCGCAGCATTGCTTCAGGCCCTAGTGTGGTTCCAGCATGGCATGCTGAGCCTTTGCTTAATTCCTCTTCCTGGTGGGAAATGAGAGTTAAATTTGCCCGTCCAGACACCTCCAGCTAGTCTCTCATTGGTTCTCCCTATTCCTGTTCATTTTCCACAGAAATGGCAAACTGGGCCAAACAGGAGGTTAAAGGCACTGACTCTCCAAGTGGGGAGAGTGTTAGTAAAGTGACTGGAATGTTGCATCCGAGTACGAGGGGACGAAAACTGAGACAAATTTGAACACGTTTCCCGATCACACGGTGGATCATACTCTGGGTTCCACATGCACGTTTTAGCTGAAGGAAGAATCCCTTAAACCTGGAGAGTTGAGACCCATGGAATGGGTACCATGCAATATGACCTCAAAGGGTCTGCATGTGTTCACCGAACCTCACCAATCCTATCACTGCTGCGTTTATGCCACTGTACACACGCTTGATTCTCTTTCGGAGACATATAAATCCATAGGTTTTAAGATTCTTACTAGTCAGGTATATTCTTAGGCGTTTAATATGGGGTGTAGAGCCCACTTCGTTGAGCAAGGAGTAGCTCTTGTCTATTACATATTTGGCTTATGGAACGGTATCTGTGCTAATTTCAATCTCTGGTTTTATGCAGTACCCCAACTCACCTTTCCCCTTAAGCAAGCATAAGTTGGTTTTCTACATTTGAGACCCTGTTCTGTTTTGTAATTCAGTTTCTGTGTAGGCAAGTTTACATTCCTTGTAGTAGTGATATCTTATGATGTTTCTTTTTCTGTGTGACTTATTTCACTTAGAATCATCGTACCTGAATCCACTCATTATGCTGCTACGGGCCTGATGATATAGATTTCATTGCTGAGTGATATTGCATTGTACGTAAGTACCACAAATTCTTTATCCATTTTTCACTTTCTGTGTTATTGAACTTGTACCGTAAACGAGGATCTTGTAAACAGAGCCGTCCCAAACTTTGGGGTGGCTGTGTCTTTTTGATTTTAATTTCCCTAAGCTACAGGACCATAAGTGGCAGTGCCCTAGGCTCTGTTGCTTTGTTTTGTAGATGTTTCAGGAAACACCATACACTTCTCCAGAGTGGCTGTTGGCAATTTGCATCCCGCCCATCAGCATAACAAGGCTCCCAGTTCTCCATGGCCTGTCCTGCCTTTCTGGATTTTATACTTTTTTCAGATGGCCCTTTTGACCGGGGAGCAGTGAGACTTCATTGTAGTGCAGATTTCCTTTGCAAGCTTGCTTGCTTGGCCCAAAAGGGCGTATGCGTTTTTTCCTGAATATATTCAGGAAAAAACGCATACGCCCTTTTTGGCCAAGTGCATCATTGTGGACGTTCTGCCTCTATTCCTATGCTTTACATGCAATTCCAGTCTACCTCCTGAAATCGGTTTTCTGCAATTCTGCCCCGCTTTCAAGTCCTCTTGGCAGCCTTACTTCAATATATTTTTGGACGATAGCTCTCATTTTTAACTCTGCAGGTTTGTGAATTATAGTTCTCCTGAGCTACTTTCTTCAACTCGCTTTCTTGTGAGCTGGCCACAACATGGCAGCCTTGCTTCAGGCCCTAGTGTGGTTCCGGCATGGCACGCTGAGCCTTTGGTTAATTCCTCTTCCTGGTGGGAAATGAGAGTTATATTTGCCCGTCCAGACACCTCCAGCTAGTCTCTCATTGGTTCTCCCTATTCCTGTTCATTTTCCGCAGAAATGGCAAACTGGGCCAAACAGGAGGTTAAAGGCACTGACTCTCCAAGTGGAGAGAGTTTTAGTAAAGCGACTGGAATGTTGCACCCGAGTACCAGGGGACGAAAACTGAGACACATTTGAACACGTTTCCCGATCACACGGTGGATCATACTCTGGGTTCCACATGCATGTTTTAGCTGAAGGAAGAATCCCTTAAACCTGGAGAGTTGAGACCCATGGAATGAGTATCATGCAATATGACTTCAAAGGGTCTGCATTTGCTCACCGAACCTCACCAATCCTATCACTGCTGCGTTTATGATGCTGTACACACGCTTGATTCTCTTTTGGAGACATATAAATCCATAGGATTTAAGATTCTTACTAGTCAGGTATATTCTTAGGCGTTTAATATGGGATGTAGAGTCCACTTCGTTGAGCAAGGAGTAGCTCTTGTCTATTACATATTTGACTTATGGAACGGTATCTGTGCTAATTTCAATCTCTGGTTTTATGCAGTACCCCAACTCACCTTTCCCCTTAAGCAAGCATAAGTTGGTTTTCTACATTTGAGACCCTGTTCTGTTTTGTAATTCAGTTCCTGGGTAGCCAAGTTTACATTCCATGTAGTAGTGATATCTTATGATGTTTCTTTTTCTGTGTGACTTATTTCACTTAGAATCATCGTACCTGAATCCACTCATTATGCTGCTACGGGCCTGATGATATACATTTCATTGCTGAGTGATATTGCATTGTACGTAAGTACCACAACATCTTTATCCATTTTTCACTTTCTGTGATATTGAACTTGTACCGTAAACGAGGTTCTTGTAAACAGAGCCGTACCAAACTTTGGGGTGGCTGTGTCTTTTTGATTTTAATTTCCCTAAGCTATAGAACCATAAGTGGAAGTGCCCTAGGCTCTGTTGCTTTGTTTTGTAGATGTTTCAGGAAACACCATACACTTCTCCAGAGTGGCTGTTGGCAATTTACATCCCGCCGATCAGCATAACAAGGCTCCCAGTTCTCCATGGCCTGTCCTGCCTTTCTGGATTTTATACTTTTTTCAGATGGCCCTTTTGACCGGGGGGCAGTGAGACTTCATTGTAGTGCAGATTTCCTTTGCAAGCTTGCTTGGTTGGCCAAAAAGGGCGTATGCGTTTTTTCCTGAATATATTCAGGAAAAAACGCATACGCCCTTTTTGGCCAAGTGCATCATTGTGGACGTTCTGCCTCTTTTCCTATGCTTTACATGCAATTCCAGTCTACCTCCTGAAATCGGTTTCCTGCAATTCTGCCCTGCTTTCAAGTCCTCTTGGCAGCCTTACTTCAATATATTTTTGGAAGATAGCTGTCATTTTTAACTCTGCAGGTTTGTGAATTACAGTGCCCCTGAGCTCCTTTCTTCAACTCGCTTTCTTGTGAGCTGGCCGCAACACCGCAGGATTGCTTCAGGCCCTAGTGTGGTTCCGGCATGGCACGCTGAGCCTTTGGTTAATTCCTCTTCCTGGTGGGAAATGAGAGTTAAATTTGCCCGTCCAGACACCTCCAGCTAGTCTCTTATTGGTTCTCCCTATTCTTGTTCATTTTCCGCAGAAATTGCAAACTGGGCCAAACAGGAGGTTAAAGGCACTGACTCTCCAAGTGAGGAGAGTGTTAGTAAAGCGTCTGGAATGTTGCACCCGAGTACCAGGGGACGAAATCTGACACATTTGAACACGTTTCCCGATCACACGGTGGATCATACTCTGGGTTCCACATGCATGTTTTAGCTGAAGGAAGAATCCCTTAAACCTGGAGAGTTGAGACCCATGGAATGGGTACCATGCAATATGACTTCAAAGGGTCTGCATTGGCTCACCGAACCTCACCAATCCTATCACTGCTGCGCTTATGCCACTGTACACACCCTTGATTCTCTTTCGGAGACATATAAATCCATAGGTTTTAAGATTCTTCCTAGTCAGGTATATTCTTAGACGTTTAATATGGGGTGTTGAGTCCTCTTCGTTGAGCAAGGAGTAGCTCTTGTCTATTACATATTTGGCTTATGGAACGGTATCTGTGCTAATTTCAATCTCTGGTTTTATGCAGCACCCCAACTCACCTTTCCCCTTAAGCAAGCATAAGTTGGTTTTCTACATTTCAGACCTTGTTCTGTTTTGTAATTCAGTTCCTGTGTAGCCAAGTTTACATTCCGTGTATTAGTGATATCTTATGATGTTTCTTTTTCTGTGTGACTTATCTCACTTAGAATCATCGTACCTGAATCCACTCATTATGCTGCTATGGGCCTGATGACATAGATTTCATTGCTGAGTGATATTGCATTGTACGTAAGTACCACAACTTCTTTATCCATTTTTCGCTTTCTGTGATATTGAACTTGTACCGTAAACGAGGTTCTTGTAAACAGAGCCGTCCCAAACTTTGGGGTGGCTGTGTTTTTTTGATTTTAATTTCCCTAAGCTGTACGACCATAAGTGGAAGTGCCCTAGGCTCTGTTGCTTTGTTTTTTAGATGTTTCAGGAAACACCATACACTTCTCCAGAGTGGCTGTTGGCAATTTACATCCCGCCCATCAGCATAACAAGGCTCCCAGTTATCCATGGCCTGTCCGGCCTTTCTGGATTTTACACTTTTTTCAGATGACCCTTTTGACTGGGGGGCAGTGAGACTTCATTGTAGTGCAGATTTCCTTTGCAAGCTTGCTTGGTTGGCCAAAAAGGGCGTATGCGTTTTTTCCTGAATATATTCAGGAAAAAACGCATATGCCCTTTTTGGCCAAGTGCATCATTGTGGACGTTCTGCCTCTTTTCCTATGCTTTACATGCAATTCCAGTCTACCTCCTGAAATCGGTTTCCTGCAATTCTGCCCCGCTTTCAAGTCCTCTTGGCAGCCTTACTTCAATATATTTTTGGACGATAGCTGTCATTTATAACTCTGCAGGTTTGTGAATTACAGTGCCCCTGAGCTCCTTTCTTCAACTCGCTTTCTTGTGAGCTGGCCGCAACACC
Organism: Pseudorca crassidens; assembly: GCF_039906515.1. Taxonomy (NCBI): domain Eukaryota; kingdom Metazoa; phylum Chordata; class Mammalia; order Artiodactyla; family Delphinidae; genus Pseudorca; species Pseudorca crassidens. The sequence goes on from NC_090296.1 coordinate 166,888,655, forward strand.
GCAGGATTGCTTCAGGCCCTAGTGTCGTTCCGGCATGGCACGCTGAGCCTTTGGTTAATTCCTCTTCCTGGTGGGAAATGAGAGTTAAATTTGCCAATCCAGACACCTCCAGCTAGTCTCTCATTTGTTCTCCCTATTCCTGTTCATTTTCCGCAGAAATTGCAAACTGGGCCAAACAGGAGGTTAAAGGCACTGACTCTCCAAGTGGGGAGAGTTTTAGTAAAGCGTCTGGAATGTTGCACCCGAGTACCAGCGGAGAAAATCTGAGACACATTTGAACACGTTTCCCGATCACACGGTGGATCATACTCTGGGTTCCACATGCATGTTTTAGCTGAAGGAAGAATCCCTTAAACCTGGAGAGTTGAGACCCATGGAATGGCTACCATGCAATATGACTTCAAAGGGTCTGTATTTGCTCATCGAACCTCACCAATCCTATCACTGCTGCTTTTATGCTGCTGTACACATGCTTGATTCTCTTTTGGAGACATATAAATCCATAGGTTTTAAGATTATTACTAGTCAGGTATATTCTTAGGCGATTAATATGGGGTGTAGAGTCCACTTTGTTGAGCAAGGAGTAGCTCTTGTCTATTACATATTTGGCTTATGGAATGGTATCTGTGCTAATTTCAATCTCTGGTTTTATGCAGAACCCCAACTCACCTTTCCCCTTAAGCAAGCATAAGTTGGTTTTCTACATTTTAGACCGTGTTCTGTTTTGTAATTCAGTTTCTGTGTAGCCAAGTTTACATTCCGTGTAGTAGTGATATCTTATGATGTTTCTTTTTCTGTGTGACTTATCTCACTTAGAATCATCGTACCTGAATCCACTCATTATGCTGCTACGGGCCTGATGATATAGATTTCATTGCTGAGTGATATTGCATTGTACGTAAGTACCACAAATTCTTTATCCATTTTTCACCTTCTGTGATATTGAATTTGTACTGTAAATGAGGTTCTTGTAAACAGAGCCGTCCCAAACTTTGGGGTGGCTGTGTCTTTTTGATTTTAATTTCCCTAAGCTATAGGACCATAAGTGGAAGTGCCCTAGGCTCTGTTGCTTTGTTTTTTAGATGTTTCAGGAAACACCATACACTTCTCCAGAGTGGCTGTTGGCAATTTACATCCCGCCCATCAGCATAACAAGGCTCCCAGTTCTCCATGGCCTGTCCTGCCTTTCTGGATTTTATACTTTTTTCAGATGGCCCTTTTGACCGGGGGGCAGTGAGACTTCATTGTAGTGGAGATTTCCTTTGCAAGCTTGCTTGGTTGGCCAAAAAGGGCGTATGCGTTTTTTCCTGAATATATTCAGGAAAAAACGCATACGTCCTTTTTGGCCAAGTGCATCATTGTGGACGTTCTGCCTCTTTTCCTATGCTTTACATGCAATTCCAGTCTACCTCCTGAAATCGGTTTCCTGCAATTCTGCCCCGCTTTCAAGTCCTCTTGGCAGCCTTACTTCAATATATTTTTGGACGATAGCTGTCATTTTTAACTCTGCAGGTTTGTGAATTACAGTGCCCCTGAGCTCCTTTCTTCAACTCGCTTTCTTGTGAGCTGGCCGCAACACCACAGGATTGCTTCAGGCCCTAGTGTGGTTCCGGCATGGCACGCTGAGCCTTTGGTTAATTCCTCTTCCTGGTGGGAAATGAGAGTTACATTTGCCCATCCAGACACCTCCAGCTAGTCTCTCATTGGTTCTCCCTATTCCTGTTCATTTTCCGCAGAAATTGCAAACTGGGCCAAACAGGAGGTTAAAGGCACTGACTCTCCAAGTGGGGAGAGTTTTAGTAAAGCGTCTGGAATGTTGCACCCAAGTACCAGCGGAGAAAATCTGAGACACATTTGAACACGTTTCCCGATCACACGGTGGATCATACTCTGGGTTCCACATGCATGTTTTAGCTGAAGGAAGAATCCCTTAAACCTGGAGAGTTGAGACCCATGGAATGGCTAGCATGCAATATGACTTCAAAGGGTCTGCATTTGCTCATCAAACCTCACCAATCCTATCACTGCTGCGTTTATGCCGCTGTACACATGCTTGATTCTCTTTTGGAGACATATAAATCCATAGGTTTTAAGATTATTACTAGTCAGGTATATTCTTAGGCGATTAATATGGGGTGTAGAGTCCACTTCGTTGAGCAAGGAGTAGCTCTTGTCTATTACATATTTGGCTTATGGAATGGTATCTGTGCTAATTTCAATCTCTGGTTTTATGCAGAACCCCAACTCACCTTTCCCCTTAAGCAAGCATAAGTTGGTTTTCTACATTTGAGACCGTGTTCTGTTTTGTAATTCAGTTTCTGTGTAGCCAAGTTTTCATTCCGTGTAGTAGTGATATCTTATGATGTTTCTATTTCTGTGTGACTTATCTCACTTAGAATCATCGTACCTGAATCCACTCATTATGCTGCTACGGGTCTGATGATATAGATTTCATTGCTGAGTGATATTGCATTGTACGTAAGTACCACAAATTCTTTATCCATTTTTCACCTTCTGTGATATTGAATTTGTACTGTAAATGAGGTTCTTGTAAACAGAGCCGTCCCAAACTTTGGGGTGGCTGTGTCTTTTTGATTTTAATTTCCCTAAGCTATAGGACCATAAGTGGAAGTGCCCTAGGCTCTGTTGCTTTGTTTTTTAGATGTTTCAGGAAACACCATACACTTCTCCAGAGTGGCTGTTGGCAATTTACATCCCGCCGATCAGCATAACAAGGCTCCCAGTTCTCCATGGCCTGTCCTGCCTTTCTGGATTTTATACTTTTTTCAGATGGCCCTTTTGACCGGGGGGCAGTGAGACTTCATTGTAGTGCAGATTTCCTTTGCAAGCTTGCTTGGTTGGCCAAAAAGGGCGTATGCGTTTTTTCCTGAATATATTCAGGAAAAAACGCATACGCCCTTTTTGGCCAAGTGCATCATTGTGGACGTTCTGCCTCTTTTCCTATGCTTTACATGCAATTCCAGTCTACCTCCTGAAATCGGTTTCCTGCAATTCTGCCCTGCTTTCAAGTCCTCTTGGCAGCCTTACTTCAATATATTTTTGGACGATAGCTGTCATTTTTAACTCTGCAGGTTTGTGAATTACAGTGCCCCTGAGCTCCTTTCTTCAACTCGCTTTCTTGTGAGCTGGCCGCAACACCGCAGGATTGCTTCAGGCCCTAGTGTGGTTCCGGCATGGCACGCTGAGCCTTTGGTTAATTCCTCTTCCTGGTGGGAAATGAGAGTTAAATTTGCCCGTCCAGACACCTCCAGCTAGTCTCTTATTGGTTCTCCCTATTCCTGTTCATTTTCCGCAGAAATTGCAAACTGGGCCAAACAGGAGGTTAAAGGCACTGACTCTCCAAGTGAGGAGAGTGTTAGTAAAGCGTCTGGAATGTTGCACCCGAGTACCAGGGGACGAAATCTGACACATTTGAACACGTTTCCCGATCACACGGTGGATCATACTCTGGGTTCCACATGCATGTTTTAGCTGAAGGTAGAATCCCTTAAACCTGGAGAGTTGAGACCCATGGAATGGGTACCATGCAATATGACTTCAAAGGGTCTGCATTTGCTCACCAAACCTCACCAATCCTATCACTGCTGCATTTATGCCGCTGTACACACGCTTGATTCTCTTTCGGAGACATATAAATCCATAGGTTTTAAGATTCTTACTAGTCAGGTATATTCTTAGGCATTTAATATGTGGTGTTGAGTCCACTTCGTTGAGCAAGGAGTAGCTCTTGTCTATTACCTATTTGGCTTATGGAACGGTATCTGTGCTAATTTCAATCTCTGGTTTTATGCAGCACCCCAACTCACCTTTCCCCTTAAGCAAGCATAAGTTGGTTTTCTACATTTGAGATCCTGTTCTGTTTTGTAATTCAGTTCCTGTGTAGCCAAGTTTACATTCCATGTATTAGTGATATCTTATGATGTTTCTTTTTCTGTGTGACTTATCTCACTTAGAATCATCGTACCTGAATCCACTCATTATGCTGCTACGGGCCTGATGACATAGATTTCATTCCTGAGTGATATTGCATTGTACGTAAGTACCACAACTTCTTTATCCATTTTTCAATTTCTGCGATATTGAACTTGTACCGTAAACGAGGTTCTTGTAAACAGAGCCGTCCCATACTTTGGGGTGGCAGTGTCTTTTTGATTTTAATTTCCCTAAGCTATAGGACCATAAGTGGAAGTGCCCTAGGCTCTGTTGCTTTGTTTTTTAGATGTTTCAGGAAACACCATACACTTCTCCAGAGTGGCTGTTGGCAATTTACATCCCGCCCATCAGCATAACAAGGCTCCCAGTTCTCCATGGCCTGTCCTGCCTTTCTGGATTTTACACTTTTTTCAGATGGCCCTTTTGACCGGGGGGCAGTGAGACTTCATTGTAGTGCAGATTTCCTTTGCAAGCTTGCTTGGTTGGCCAAAAAGGGCGTATGCGTTTTTTCCTGAATATATTCAGGAAAAAACGCATACGCCCTTTTTGGCCAAGTGCATCATTGTGGACGTTCTGCCTCTTTTCCTATGCTTTACATGCAATTCCAGTCTACCTCCTGAAATCGGTTTCCTGCAATTCTGCCCCGCTTTCAAGTCCTCTTGGCAGCCTTACTTCAATATATTTTTGGACGATAGCTGTCATTTTTAACTCTGCAGGTTTGTGAATTACAGTGCCCCTGAGCTCCTTTCTTCAACTCGCTTTCTTGTGAGCTGGCCGCAACACCGCAGGATTGCTTCAGGCCCTAGTGTGGTTCCGGCATGGCACGCTGAGCCTTTGGTTAATTCCTCTTCCTGGTGGGAAATGAGAGTTACATTTGCCCATCCAGACACCTCCAGCTAGTCTCTCATTGGTTCTCCCTATTCCTGTTCATTTTCCGCAGAAATTGCAAACTGGGCCAAACAGGAGGTTAAAGGCACTGACTCTCCAAGTGGGGAGAGTTTTAGTAAAGCGTCTGGAATGTTGCACCCAAGTACCAGCGGAGAAAATCTGAGACACATTTGAACACGTTTCCCGATCACACGGTGGATCATACTCTGGGTTCCACATGCATGTTTTAGCTGAAGGAAGAATCCCTTAAACCTGGGGAGTTGAGACCCATGGAATGGCTAGCATGCAATATGACTTCAAAGGGTCTGCATTTGCTCATCAAACCTCACCAATCCTATCACTGCTGCGTTTATGCCGCTGTACACATGCTTGATTCTCTTTTGGAGACATATAAATCCATAGGTTTTAAGATTATTACTAGTCAGGTATATTCTTAGGCGATTAATATGGGGTGTAGAGTCCACTTCGTTGAGCAAGGAGTAGCTCTTGTCTATTACATATTTGGCTTATGGAATGGTATCTGTGCTAATTTCAATCTCTGGTTTTATGCAGAACCCCAACTCACCTTTCCCCTTAAGCAAGCATAAGTTGGTTTTCTACATTTGAGACCGTGTTCTGTTTTGTAATTCAGTTTCTGTGTAGCCAAGTTTTCATTCCGTGTAGTAGTGATATCTTATGATGTTTCTTTTTCTGTGTGACTTATCTCACTTAGAATCATCGTACCTGAATCCACTCATTATGCTGCTACGGGCCTGATGATATAGATTTCATTGCTGAGTGATATTGCATTGTACGTAAGTACCACAAATTCTTTATCCATTTTTCACCTTCTGTGATATTGAATTTGTACTGTAAATGAGGTTCTTGTAAACAGAGCCGTCCCAAACTTTGGGGTGGCTGTGTCTTTTTGATTGTAATTTCCCTAAGCTATAGGACCATAAGTGGAAGTGCCCTAGGCTCTGTTGCTTTGTTTTTTAGATGTTTCAGGAAACACCATACACTTCTCCAGAGTGGCTGTTGGCAATTTACATCCCGCCGATCAGCATAACAAGGCTCCCAGTTCTCCATGGCCTGTCCTGCCTTTCTGGATTTTATACTTTTTTCAGATGGCCCTTTTGACCGGGGGGCAGTGAGACTTCATTGTAGTGCAGATTTCCTTTGCAAGCTTGCTTGGTTGGCCAAAAAGGGCGTATGCGTTTTTTCCTGAATATATTCAGGAAAAAACGCATACGCCCTTTTTGGCCAAGTGCATCATTGTGGACGTTCTGCCTCTTTTCCTATGCTTTACATGCAATTCCAGTCTACCTCCTGAAATCGGTTTCCTGCAATTCTGCCCTGCTTTCAAGTCCTCTTGGCAGCCTTACTTCAATATATTTTTGGACGATAGCTGTCATTTTTAACTCTGCAGGTTTGTGTATTACAGGGCCCCTGAGCTCCTTTCTTCAACTCGCTTTCTTGTGAGCTGGCCGCAACACCGCAGGATTGCTTCAGGCCCTAGTGTGGTTCCGGCATGGCACGCTGAGCCTTTGGTTAATTCCTCTTCCTGGTGGGAAATGAGAGTTAAATTTGCCCGTCCAGACACCTCCAGCTAGTCTCTTATTGGTTCTCCCTATTCCTGTTCATTTTCCGCAGAAATTGCAAACTGGGCCAAACAGGAGGTTAAAGGCACTGACTCTCCAAGTGAGGAGAGTGTTAGTAAAGCGTCTGGAATGTTGCACCCGAGTACCAGGGGACGATATCTGACACATTTGAACACGTTTCCCGATCACACGGTGGATCATACTCTGGGTTCCACATGCATGTTTTAGCTGAAGGAAGAATCCCTTAAACCTGGAGAGTTGAGACCCATGGAATGGGTACCATGCAATATGACTTCAAAGGGTCTGCATTTGCTCACCGAACCTCACCAATCCTATCACTGCTGCATTTATGCCGCTGTACACACGCTTGATTCTCTTTCAGAGACATATAAATCCATAGGTTTTAAGATTCTTACTAGTCAGGTATATTCTTAGGCATTTAATATGTGGTGTTGAGTCCACTTCGTTGAGCAAGGAGTAGCTCTTGTCTATTTCCTATTTGGCTTATGGAACGGTATCTGTGCTAATTTCAATCTCTGGTTTTATGCAGCACCCCAACTCACCTTTCCCCTTAAGCAAGCATAAGTTGGTTTTCTACATTTGAGATCCTGTTCTGTTTTGTAATTCAGTTCCTGTGTAGCCAAGTTTACATTCCATGTATTAGTGATATCTTATGATGTTTCTTTTTCTGTGTGACTTATCTCACTTAGAATCATCGTACCTGAATCCACTCATTATGCTGCTACGGGCCTGATGACATAGATTTCATTCCTGAGTGATATTGCATTGTACGTAAGTACCACAACTTCATTATCCATTTTTCACTTTCTGCGATATTGAACTTGTACCGTAAACGAGGTTCTTGTAAACAGAGCCGTCCCAAACTTTGGGGTGGCTGTGTCTTTTTGATTTTAATTTCCCTAAGCTATAGGACCATAAGTGGAAGTGCCCTAGGCTCTGTTGCTTTGTTTTTTAGATGTTTCAGGAAACACCATACACTTCTCCAGAGTGGCTGTTGGCAATTTACATCCCGCCCATCAGCATAACAAGGCTCCCAGTTCTCCATGGCCTGTCCTGCCTTTCTGGATTTTACACTTTTTTCAGATGGCCCTTTTGACCGGGGGGCAGTGAGACTTCATTGTAGTGCAGATTTCCTTTGCAAGCTTGCTTGGTTGGCCAAAAAGGGCGTATGCGTTTTTTCCTGAATATATTCAGGAAAAAACGCATACGCCCTTTTTGGCCAAGTGCATCATTGTGGACGTTCTGCCTCTTTTCCTATGCTTTACATGCAATTCCAGTCTACCTCCTGAAATCGGTTTCCTGCAATTCTGCCCCGCTTTCAAGTCCTCTTGGCAGCCTTACTTCAATATATTTTTGGACGATAGCTGTCATTTTTAACTCTGCAGGTTTGTGAATTACAGTGCCCCTGAGCTCCTTTCTTCAACTCGCTTTCTTGTGAGCTGGCCGCAACACCGCAGGATTGCTTCAGGCCCTAGTGTGGTTCCGGCATGGCACGCTGAGCCTTTGGTTAATTCCTCTTCCTGGTGGGAAATGAGAGTTAAATTTGCCCATCCAGACACCTCCAGCTAGTCTCTCATTGGTTCTCCCTATTCCTGTTCATTTTCCGCAGAAATTGCAAACTGGGCCAAACAGGAGGTTAAAGGCACTGACTCTCCAAGTGGGGAGAGTTTTAGTAAAGCGTCTGGAATGTTGCACCCAAGTACCAGCGGAGAAAATCTGAGACACATTTGAACACGTTTCCCGATCACACGGTGGATCATACTCTGGGTTCCACATGCATGTTTTAGCTGAAGGAAGAATCCCTTAAACCTGGGGAGTTGAGACCCATGGAATGGCTAGCATGCAATATGACTTCAAAGGGTCTGCATTTGCTCATCAAACCTCACCAATCCTATCACTGCTGCGTTTATGCCGCTGTACACATGCTTGATTCTCTTTTGGAGACATATAAATCCATAGGTTTTAAGATTATTACTAGTCAGGTATATTCTTAGGCGATTAATATGGGGTGTAGAGTCCACTTCGTTGAGCAAGGAGTAGCTCTTGTCTATTACATATTTGGCTTATGGAATGGTATCTGTGCTAATTTCAATCTCTGGTTTTATGCAGAACCCCAACTCACCTTTCCCCTTAAGCAAGCATAAGTTGGTTTTCTACATTTGAGACCGTGTTCTGTTTTGTAATTCAGTTTCTGTGTAGCCAAGTTTTCATTCCGTGTAGTAGTGATATCTTATGATGTTTCTTTTTCTGTGTGACTTATCTCACTTAGAATCATCGTACCTGAATCCACTCATTATGCTGCTACGGGCCTGATGATATAGATTTCATTGCTGAGTGATATTGCATTGTACGTAAGTACCACAAATTCTTTATCCATTTTTCACCTTCTGTGATATTGAATTTGTACTGTAAATGAGGTTCTTGTAAACAGAGCCGTCCCAAACTTTGGGGTGGCTGTGTCTTTTTGATTTTAATTTCCCTAAGCTATAGGACCATAAGTGGAAGTGCCCTAGGCTCTGTTGCTTTGTTTTTTAGATGTTTCAGGAAACACCATACACTTCTCCAGAGTGGCTGTTGGCAATTTACATCCCGCCGATCAGCATAACAAGGCTCCCAGTTCTCCATGGCCTGTCCTGCCTTTCTGGATTTTATACTTTTTTCAGATGGCCCTTTTGACCGGGGGGCAGTGAGACTTCATTGTAGTGCAGATTTCCTTTGCAAGCTTGCTTGGTTGGCCAAAAAGGGCGTATGCGTTTTTTCCTGAATATATTCAGGAAAAAACGCATACGCCCTTTTTGGCCAAGTGCATCATTGTGGACGTTCTGCCTCTTTTCCTATGCTTTACATGCAATTCCAGTCTACCTCCTGAAATCGGTTTCCTGCAATTCTGCCCTGCTTTCAAGTCCTCTTGGCAGCCTTACTTCAATATATTTTTGGACGATAGCTGTCATTTTTAACTCTGCAGGTTTGTGTATTACAGGGCCCCTGAGCTCCTTTCTTCAACTCGCTTTCTTGTGAGCTGGCCGCAACACCGCAGGATTGCTTCAGGCCCTAGTGTGGTTCCGGCATGGCACGCTGAGCCTTTGGTTAATTCCTCTTCCTGGTGGGAAATGAGAGTTAAATTTGCCCGTCCAGACACCTCCAGCTAGTCTCTTATTGGTTCTCCCTATTCCTGTTCATTTTCCGCAGAAATTGCAAACTGGGCCAAACAGGAGGTTAAAGGCACTGACTCTCCAAGTGAGGAGAGTGTTAGTAAAGCGTCTGGAATGTTGCACCCGAGTACCAGGGGACGATATCTGACACATTTGAACACGTTTCCCGATCACACGGTGGATCATACTCTGGGTTCCACATGCATGTTTTAGCTGAAGGAAGAATCCCTTAAACCTGGAGAGTTGAGACCCATGGAATGGGTACCATGCAATATGACTTCAAAGGGTCTGCATTTGCTCACCGAACCTCACCAATCCTATCACTGCTGCATTTATGCCGCTGTACACACGCTTGATTCTCTTTCAGAGACATATAAATCCATAGGTTTTAAGATTCTTACTAGTCAGGTATATTCTTAGGCATTTAATATGTGGTGTTGAGTCCACTTCGTTGAGCAAGGAGTAGCTCTTGTCTATTTCCTATTTGGCTTATGGAACGGTATCTGTGCTAATTTCAATCTCTGGTTTTATGCAGCACCCCAACTCACCTTTCCCCTTAAGCAAGCATAAGTTGGTTTTCTACATTTGAGATCCTGTTCTGTTTTGTAATTCAGTTCCTGTGTAGCCAAGTTTACATTCCATGTATTAGTGATATCTTATGATGTTTCTTTTTCTGTGTGACTTATCTCACTTAGAATCATCGTACCTGAATCCACTCATTATGCTGCTACGGGCCTGATGACATAGATTTCATTCCTGAGTGATATTGCATTGTACGTAAGTACCACAACTTCATTATCCATTTTTCACTTTCTGCGATATTGAACTTGTACCGTAAACGAGGTTCTTGTAAACAGAGCCGTCCCAAACTTTGGGGTGGCTGTGTCTTTTTGATTTTAATTTCCCTAAGCTATAGGACCATAAGTGGAAGTGCCCTAGGCTCTGTTGCTTTGTTTTTTAGATGTTTCAGGAAACACCATACACTTCTCCAGAGTGGCTGTTAGCAATTTACATCCCGCCCATCAGCATAACAAGGCTCCCAGTTCTCCATGGCCTGTCAGGGCTTTCTGGATTTTAAACTTTTTTCAGATGGCCCTTTTGACTGGGGGGCAGTGAGACTTCATTGTAGTGCAGATTTCCTTTGCAAGCTTGCTTGGTTGGCCAAAAAGGGCGTATGCGTTTTTTCCTGAATATATTCAGGAAAAAACGCATACGCCCTTTTTGGCCAAGTGCATCATTGTGGACGTTCTGCCTCTTTTCCTATGCTTTACATGCAATTCCAGTCTACCTCCTGAAATCGGTTTCCTGCAATTCTGCCCCGTTTTCAAGTCCTCTTGGCAGCCTTACTTCAATATATTTTTGGACGATAGCTGTCATTTATAACTCTGCAGGTTTGTGAATTACAGTGCCGCTGAGCTCCTTTCTTCAACTCGCTTTCTTGTGAGCTGGCCGCAACACCGCAGGATTGCTTCAGGCCCTAGTGTCGTTCTGGCATGGCACGCTGAGCCTTTGGTTAATTCCTCTTCCTGGTGGGAAATGAGAGTTATATTTGCCCGTCCAGACACCTCCAGCTAGTCTCTCACTGGTTCTCTCTATTCCTGTTCATCTTCCGCAAATATTGCAAACTGGGCCAAACAGGAGGTTAAAGGCACTGACTCTCCAAGTGGGGAGAGTGTTAGTAAAGCGTCTGGAATGTTGCACCCGAGTACCAGGGGACAAAACCTGAGACACATTTGAACACGTTTCCCGATCACATGGTGGATCATACTCTGGGTTCCACATGCATGTTTTAGCTGAAGGAAGAATCCCTTAAACCTGGAGAGTTGAGACCCATGGAATGGGTACCATGCAATATGACTTCAAAGGTTCTGCATTGGCTCACCGAACCTCACCAATCCTATCACTGCTGCGCTTATGCCACTGTACACACCCTTGATTCTCTTTCGGAGACATATAAATCCATAGGTTTTAAGATTCTTCCTAGTCAGGTATATACTTAGACGTTTAATATGGGGTGTTGAGTCCTCTTCGTTGAGCAAGGAGTAGCTCTTGTCTATTACATATTTGGCTTATGGAACGGTATCTGTGCTAATTTCAATCTCTGGTTTTATGCAGCACCCCAACTCACCTTTCCCCTTAAGCAAGCATAAGTTGGTTTTCTACATTTGAGACCGTGTTCTGTTTTGTAATTCAGTTCCTGTGTAGCCAAGTTTACATTCCGTGTATTAGTGATATCTTATGATGTTTCTTTTTCTGTGTGACTTATCTCACTTAGAATCATCGTACCTGAATCCACTCATTATGCTGCTATGGGCCTGATGACATAGATTTCATTGCTGAGTGATATTGCATTGTACGTAAGTACCACAACTTCTTTATCCATTTTTCGCTTTCTGTGATATTGAACTTGTACCGTAAACGAGGTTCTTGTAAACAGAGCCGTCCCAAACTTTGGGGTGGCTGTGTTTTTTTGATTTTAATTTCCCTAAGCTGTACGACCATAAGTGGAAGTGCCCTAGGCTCTGTTGCTTTGTTTTTTAGATGTTTCAGGAAACACCATACACTTCTCCAGAGTGGCTGTTGGCAATTTACATCCCGCCCATCAGCATAACAAGGCTCCCAGTTATCCATGGCCTGTCCGGCCTTTCTGGATTTTACACTTTTTTCAGATGACCCTTTTGACTGGGGGGCAGTGAGACTTCATTGTAGTGCAGATTTCCTTTGCAAGCTTGCTTGGTTCGCCAAAAAGGGCGTATGCGTTTTTTCCTGAATATATTCAGGAAAAAACGCATATGCCCTTTTTGGCCAAGTGCATCATTGTGGACGTTCTGCCTCTTTTCCTATGCTTTACATGCAATTCCAGTCTACCTCCTGAAATCGGTTTCCTGCAATTCTGCCCCGCTTTCAAGTCCTCTTGGCAGCCTTACTTCAATATATTTTTGGACGATAGCTGTCATTTATAACTCTGCAGGTTTGTGAATTACAGTGCCCCTGAGCTCCTTTCTTCAACTCGCTTTCTTGTGAGCTGGCCGCAACACCGCAGGATTGCTTCAGGCCCTAGTGTCGTTCCGGCATGGCACGCTGAGCCTTTGGTTAATTCCTCTTCCTGGTGGGAAATGAGAGTTAAATTTGCCAATCCAGACACCTCCAGCTAGTCTCTCATTTGTTCTCCCTATTCCTGTTCATTTTCCGCAGAAATTGCAAACTGGGCCAAACAGGAGGTTAAAGGCACTGACTCTCCAAGTGGGGAGAGTTTTAGTAAAGCGTCTGGAATGTTGCACCCGAGTACCAGCGGAGAAAATCTGAGACACATTTGAACACGTTTCCCGATCACACGGTGGATCATACTCTGGGTTCCACATGCATGTTTTAGCTGAAGGAAGAATCCCTTAAACCTGGAGAGTTGAGACCCATGGAATGGCTGGCATGCAATATGACTTCAAAGGGTCTGCATTTGCTCATCAAACCTCACCAATCCTATCACTGCTGCGTTTATGCTGCTGTACACATGCTTGATTCTCTTTTGGAGACATATAAATCCATAGGTTTTAAGATTATTACTAGTCAGGTATATTCTTAGGCGATTAATATGGGGTGTAGAGTCCACTTCGTTGAGCAAGGAGTAGCTCTTGTCTATTACATATTTGGCTTATGGAATGGTATCTGTGCTAATTTCAATCTCTGGTTTTATGCAGCACCCCAACTCACGTTTCCCCTTAAGCAAGCATAAGTTGGTTTTCTACATTTGAGACCCTGTTCTGTTTTGTAATTCAGTTTCTGTGTAGCCAAGTTTACATTCCGTGTAGTAGTGATATCTTATGATGTTTCTTTTTCTGTGTGACTTATCTCACTTAGAATCATCGTACCTGAATCCACTCATTATGCTGGTACGGGCCTGATGATATAGATTTCATTGCTGAGTGATATTGCATTGTACGTAAGTACCACAAATTCTTTATCCATTTTTCACCTTCTGTAATATTGAATTTGTACTGTAAATGAGGTTCTTGTAAACAGAGCCGTCCCAAACTTTGGGGTGGCTGTGTCTTTTTGATTTTAATTTCCCTAAGCTATAGGACCATAAGTGGAAGTGCCCTAGGCTCTGTTGCTTTGTTTTTTAGATGTTTCAGGAAACACCATACACTTCTCCAGAGTGGCTGTTGGCAATTTACATTCCGCCCATCAGCATAACAAGGCTCCCAGTTCTCCATGGCCTGTCCGGGCTTTCTGGATTTTACACTTTTTTCAGATGGCCCTTTTGACTGGTGGGCAGTGAGACTTCATTGTAGTGCAGATTTCCTTTGCAAGCTTGCTTGGTTGGCCAAAAAGGGCGTATGCGTTTTTTCCTGAATATATTCAGGAAAAAACGCATACGCCCTTTTTGGCCAAGTGCATCATTGTGGACATTCTGTCTCTTTTCCTATGCTTTACATGCAATTCCAGTCTACCTCCTGAAATCGGATTCCTTCAATTCTGCCCCGCTTTCGAGTCCTCTTGGCAGCCTTACTTCAATATATTTTTGGATGATAGCTGTCATTTTTAACTCTGCAGGTTTGTGAATTACAGTGCCCCTGAGCTCCTTTCTTCAACTCGCTTTCTTGTGAGCTGGCCGCAACACCGCAGGATTGCTTCAGGCCCTAGTGTGGTTCCGGCATGGCACGCTGAGCCTTTGGTTAATTCCTCTTCCTGGTGGGAAATGAGAGTTAAATTTGCCCATCCAGACACCTCCAGCTAGTCTCTCATTGGTTCTCCCTATTCCTGTTCATTTTCCGCAGAAATTGCAAACTGGGCCAAACAGGAGGTTAAAGGCACTGACTCTCCAAGTGGGGAGAGTTTTAGTAAAGCGTCTGGAATGTTGCACCCGAGTACCAGGGGACGAAAACTGAGACACATTTGAACACGTTTCCCGATCACACGGTGGATCATACTCTGGGTTCCACATGCATGTTTTAGCTGAAGGAAGAATCCCTTAAACCTGGAGAGTTGAGACCCATGGAATGGCTACCATGCAATATGACTTCAAAGGGTCTGTATTTGCTCATCGAACCTCACCAATCCTATCACTGCTGCTTTTATGCTGCTGTACACATGCTTGATTCTCTTTTGGAGACATATAAATCCATAGGTTTTAAGATTATTACTAGTCAGGTATATTCTTAGGCGATTAATATGGGGTGTAGTGTCCACTTCGTTGAGCAAGGAGTAGCTCTTGTCTATTACATATTTGGCTTATGGAATGGTATCTGTGCTAATTTCAATCTCTGGTTTTATGCAGAACCCCAACTCACCTTTCCCCTTAAGCAAGCATAAGTTGGTTTTCTACATTTGAGACCGTGTTCTGTTTTGTAATTCAGTTTCTGTGTAGCCAAGTTTTCATTCCGTGTAGTAGTGATATCTTATGATGTTTCTTTTTCTGTGTGACTTATCTCACTTAGAATCATCGTACCTGAATCCACTCATTATGCTGCTACGGGCCTGATGATATAGATTTCATTGCTGAGTGATATTGCATTGTACGTAAGTACCACAAATTCTTTATCCATTTTTCACCTTCTGTGATATTGAATTTGTACTGTAAATGAGGTTCTTGTAAACAGAGCCGTCCCAAACTTTGGGGTGGCTGTGTCTTTTTGATTTTAATTTCCCTAAGCTATAGGACCATAAGTGGAAGTGCCCTAGGCTCTGTTGCTTTGTTTTTTAGATGTTTCAGGAAACACCATACACTTCTCCAGAGTGGCTGTTGGCAATTTACATCCCGCCGATCAGCATAACAAGGCTCCCAGTTCTCCATGGCCTGTCCTGCCTTTCTGGATTTTATACTTTTTTCAGATGGCCCTTTTGACCGGGGGGCAGTGAGACTTCATTGTAGTGCAGATTTCCTTTGCAAGCTTGCTTGGTTGGCCAAAAAGGGCGTATGCGTTTTTTCCTGAATATATTCAGGAAAAAACGCATACGCCCTTTTTGGCCAAGTGCATCATTGTGGACGTTCTGCCTCTTTTCCTATGCTTTACATGCAATTCCAGTCTACCTCCTGAAATCGGTTTCCTGCAATTCTGCCCTGCTTTCAAGTCCTCTTGGCAGCCTTACTTCAATATATTTTTGGACGATAGCTGTCATTTTTAACTCTGCAGGTTTGTGAATTACAGTGCCCCTGAGCTCCTTTCTTCAACTCGCTTTCTTGTGAGCTGGCCGCAACACCGCAGGATTGCTTCAGGCCCTAGTGTGGTTCCGGCATGGCACGCTGAGCCTTTGGTTAATTCCTCTTCCTGGTGGGAAATGAGAGTTAAATTTGCCCGTCCAGACACCTCCAGCTAGTCTCTTATTGGTTCTCCCTATTCCTGTTCATTTTCCGCAGAAATTGCAAACTGGGCCAAACAGGAGGTTAAAGGCCCTGACTCTCCAAGTGAGGAGAGTGTTAGTAAAGCGTCTGGAATGTTGCACCCGAGTACCAGGGGACGAAATCTGACACATTTGAACACGTTTCCCGATCACACGGTGGATCATACTCTGGGTTCCACATGCATGTTTTAGCTGAAGGAAGAATCCCTTAAACCTGGAGAGTTGAGACCCATGGAATGGGTACCATGCAATATGACTTCAAAGGGTCTGCATTTGCTCACCGAACCTCACCAATCCTATCACTGCTGCATTTATGCCGCTGTACACACGCTTGATTCTCTTTCGGAGACATATAAATCCATAGGTTTTAAGATTCTTACTAGTCAGGTATATTCTTAGGCATTTAATATGTGGTGTTGAGTCCACTTCGTTGAGCAAGGAGTAGCTCTTGTCTATTACCTATTTGGCTTATGGAACGGTATCTGTGCTAATTTCAATCTCTGGTTTTATGCAGCACCCCAACTCACCTTTCCCCTTAAGCAAGCATAAGTTGGTTTTCTACATTTGAGATCCTGTTCTGTTTTGTAATTCAGTTCCTGTGTAGCCAAGTTTACATTCCATGTATTAGTGATATCTTATGATGTTTCTTTTTCTGTGTGACTTATCTCACTTAGAATCATCGTACCTGAATCCACTCATTATGCTGCTACGGGCCTGATGACATAGATTTCATTCCTGAGTGATATTGCATTGTACGTAAGTACCACAACTTCTTTATCCATTTTTCAATTTCTGCGATATTGAACTTGTACCGTAAACGAGGTTCTTGTAAACAGAGCCGTCCCATACTTTGGGGTGGCAGTGTCTTTTTGATTTTAATTTCCCTAAGCTATAGGACCATAAGTGGAAGTGCCCTAGGCTCTGTTGCTTTGTTTTTTAGATGTTTCAGGAAACACCATACACTTCTCCAGAGTGGCTGTTGGCAATTTACATCCCGCCCATCAGCATAACAAGGCTCCCAGTTCTCCATGGCCTGTCCTGCCTTTCTGGATTTTACACTTTTTTCAGATGGCCCTTTTGACCGGGGGGCAGTGAGACTTCATTGTAGTGCAGATTTCCTTTGCAAGCTTGCTTGGTTGGCCAAAAAGGGCGTATGCGTTTTTTCCTGAATATATTCAGGAAAAAACGCATACGCCCTTTTTGGCCAAGTGCATCATTGTGGACGTTCTGCCTCTTTTCGTATGCTTTACATGCAATTCCAGTCTACCTCCTGAAATCGGTTTCCTGCAATTCTGCCCCGCTTTCAAGTCCTCTTGGCAGCCTTACTTCAATATATTTTTGGACGATAGCTGTCATTTTTAACTCTGCAGGTTTGTGAATTACAGTGCCCCTGAGCTCCTTTCTTCAACTCGCTTTCTTGTGAGCTGGCCGCAACACCGCAGGATTGCTTCAGGCCCTAGTGTGGTTCCGGCATGGCACGCTGAGCCTTTGGTTAATTCCTCTTCCTGGTGGGAAATGAGAGTTACATTTGCCCATCCAGACACCTCCAGCTAGTCTCTCATTGGTTCTCCCTATTCCTGTTCATTTTCCGCAGAAATTGCAAACTGGGCCAAAAAGGAGGTTAAAGGCACTGACTCTCCAAGTGGGGAGAGTTTTAGTAAAGCGTCTGGAATGTTGCACCCAAGTACCAGCGGAGAAAATCTGAGACACATTTGAACACGTTTCCCGATCACACGGTGGATCATACTCTGGGTTCCACATGCATGTTTTAGCTGAAGGAAGAATCCCTTAAACCTGGAGAGTTGAGACCCATGGAATGGCTAGCATGCAATATGACTTCAAAGGGTCTGCATTTGCTCATCAAACCTCACCAATCCTATCACTGCTGCGTTTATGCCGCTGTACACATGCTTGATTCTCTTTTGGAGACATATAAATCCATAGGTTTTAAGATTATTACTAGTCAGGTATATTCTTAGGCGATTAATATGGGGTGTAGAGTCCACTTCGTTGAGCAAGGAGTAGCTCTTGTCTATTACATATTTGGCTTATGGAATGGTATCTGTGCTAATTTCAATCTCTGGTTTTATGCAGAACCCCAACTCACCTTTCCCCTTAAGCAAGCATAAGTTGGTTTTCTACATTTGAGACCGTGTTCTGTTTTGTAATTCAGTTTCTGTGTAGCCAAGTTTTCATTCCGTGTAGTAGTGATATCTTATGATGTTTCTTTTTCTGTGTGACTTATCTCACTTAGAATCATCGTACCTGAATCCACTCATTATGCTGCTACGGGCCTGATGATATAGATTTCATTGCTGAGTGATATTGCATTGTACGTAAGTACCACAAATTCTTTATCCATTTTTCACCTTCTGTGATATTGAATTTGTACTGTAAATGAGGTTCTTGTAAACAGAGCCGTCCCAAACTTTGGGGTGGCTGTGTCTTTTTGATTTTAATTTCCCTAAGCTATAGGACCATAAGTGGAAGTGCCCTAGGCTCTGTTGCTTTGTTTTTTAGATGTTTCAGGAAACACCATACACTTCTCCAGAGTGGCTGTTGGCAATTTACATCCCGCCGATCAGCATAACAAGGCTCCCAGTTCTCCATGGCCTGTCCTGGCTTTCTGGATTTTATACTTTTTTCAGATGGCCCTTTTGACCGGGGGGCAGTGAGACTTCATTGTAGTGCAGATTTCCTTTGCAAGCTTGCTTGGTTGGCCAAAAAGGGCGTATGCGTTTTTTCCTGAATATATTCAGGAAAAAACGCATACGCCCTTTTTGGCCAAGTGCATCATTGTGGACGTTCTGCCTCTTTTCCTATGCTTTACATGCAATTCCAGTCTACCTCCTGAAATCGGTTTCCTGCAATTCTGCCCTGCTTTCAAGTCCTCTTGGCAGCCTTACTTCAATATATTTTTGGACGATAGCTGTCATTTTTAACTCTGCAGGTTTGTGAATTACAGTGCCCCTGAGCTCCTTTCTTCAACTCGCTTTCTTGTGAGCTGGCCGCAACACCGCAGGATTGCTTCAGGCCCTAGTGTCGTTCCGGCATGGCACGCTGAGCCTTTGGTTAATTCCTCTTCCTGGTGGGAAATGAGAGTTATATTTGCCCGTCCAGACACCTCCAGCTAGTCTCTCACTGGTTCTCCCTATTCCTGTTCATCTTCCGCAAATATTGCAAACTGGGCCAAACAGGAGGTTAAAGGCACTGACTCTCCAAGTGGGGAGAGTGTTAGTAAAGCGTCTGGAATGTTGCACCCGAGTACCAGGGGACAAAACCTGAGACACATTTGAACACGTTTCCCGATCACATGGTGGATCATACTCTGGGTTCCACATGCATGTTTTAGCTGAAGGAAGAATCCCTTAAACCTGGAGAGTTGAGACCCATGGAATGGGTACCATGCAATATGACTTCAAAGGTTCTGCATTGGCTCAACGAACCTCACCAATCCTATCACTGCTGCGCTTATGCCACTGTACACACCCTTGATTCTCTTTCGGAGACATATAAATCCATAGGTTTTAAGATTCTTCCTAGTCAGGTATATTCTTAGACGTTTAATATGGGGTGTTGAGTCCTCTTCGTTGAGCAAGGAGTAGCTCTTGTCTATTACATATTTGGCTTATGGAACGGTATCTGTGCTAATTTCAATCTCTGGTTTTATGCAGCACCCCAACTCACCTTTCCCCTTAAGCAAGCATAAGTTGGTTTTCTACATTTGAGACCTTGTTCTGTTTTGTAATTCAGTTCCTGTGTAGCCAAGTTTACATTCCGTGTATTAGTGATATCTTATGATGTTTCTTTTTCTGTGTGACTTATCTCACTTAGAATCATCGTACCTGAATCCACTCATTATGCTGCTATGGGCCTGATGACATAGATTTCATTGCTGAGTGATATTGCATTGTACGTAAGTACCACAACTTCTTTATCCATTTTTCGCTTTCTGTGATATTGAACTTGTACCGTAAACGAGGTTCTTGTAAACAGAGCCGTCCCAAACTTTGGGGTGGCTGTGTTTTTTTGGTTTTAATTTCCCTAAGCTATACGACCATAAGTGGAAGTGCCCTAGGCTCTGTTGCTTTGTTTTTTAGATGTTTCAGGAAACACCATACACTTCTCCAGAGTGGCTGTTGGCAATTTACATCCCGCCCATCAGCATAACAAGGCTCCTAATTCTCCATGGCCTGTCCGGCCTTTCTGGATTTTACACTTTTTTCAGATGGCCCTTTTGACTGGGGGGCAGTGAGACTTCATTGTAGTGCAGATTTCCTTTGCAAGCTTGCTTGGTTGGCCAAAAAGGGCGTATGCGTTTTTTCCTGAATATATTCAGGAAAAAACGCATATGCCCTTTTTGGCCAAGTGCATCATTGTGGACGTTCTGCCTCTTTTCCTATGCTTTACATGCAATTCCAGTCTACCTCCTGAAATCGGTTTCCTGCAATTCTGCCCCGCTTTCAAGTCCTCTTGGCAGCCTTACTTCAATATATTTTTGGACGATAGCTGTCATTTATAACTCTGCAGGTTTGTGAATTACAGTGCCCCTGAGCTCCTTTCTTCAACTCGCTTTCTTGTGAGCTGGCCGCAACACCGCAGGATTACTTCAGGCCCTAGTGTGGTTCCGGCATGGCACGCTGAGCCTTTGGTTAATTCCTCTTCCTGGTGGGAAATGAGAGTTACATTTGCCCATCCAGACACCTCCAGCTAGTCTCTCATTGGTTCTCCCTATTCCTGTTCATTTTCCGCAGAAATTGCAAACTGGGCCAAACAGGAGGTTAAAGGCACTGACTCTCCAAGTGGGGAGAGTTTTAGTAAAGCGTCTGGAATGTTGCACCCAAGTACCAGCGGAGAAAATCTGAGACACATTTGAACACGTTTCCCGATCACACGGTGGATCATACTCTGGGTTCCACATGCATGTTTTAGCTGAAGGAAGAATCCCTTAAACCTGGAGAGTTGAGACCCATGGAATGGCTAGCATGCAATATGACTTCAAAGGGTCTGCATTTGCTCATCAAACCTCACCAATCCTATCACTGCTGCGTTTATGCCGCTGTACACATGCTTGATTCTCTTTTGGAGACATATAAATCCATAGGTTTTAAGATTATTACTAGTCAGGTATATTCTTAGGCGATTAATATGGGGTGTAGAGTCCACTTCGTTGAGCAAGGAGTAGCTCTTGTCTATTACATATTTGGCTTATGGAACGGTATCTGTGCTAATTTCAATCTCTGGTTTTATGCAGTACCCCAACTCACCTTTCCCCTTAAGCAAGCATAAGTTGGTTTTCTACATTTGAGACCCTGTTCTGTTTTGTAATTCAGTTTCTGTGTAGGCAAGTTTACATTCCTTGTAGTAGTGATATCTTATGATGTTTCTTTTTCTGTGTGACTTATTTCACTTAGAATCATCGTACCTGAATCCACTCATTATGCTGCTACGGGCCTGTTGATATAGATTTCATTGCTGAGTGATATTGCATTGTACGTAAGTACCACAAATTCTTTATCCATTTTTCACTTTCTGTGTTATTGAACTTGTACCGTAAACGAGGATCTTGTAAACAGAGCCGTCCCAAACTTTGGGGTGGCTGTGTCTTTTTGATTTTAATTTCCCTAAGCTATACCACCATAAGTGGAAGTGCCCTAGGCTCTGTTGCTTTGTTTTGTAGATGTTTCAGGAAACACCATACACTTCTCCAGAGTGGCTGTTGGCAATTTACATCCCGCCCATCAGCATAACAAGGCTCCCAGTTCTCCATGGCCTGTCCTGCCTTTCTGGATTTTATACGTTCTTCAGATGGCCCTTTTAACCGGGGGGCAGTGAGACTTCATTGTAGTGCAGATTTCCTTTGCAAGCTTGCTTGGTTGGCCCAAAAGGGCGTATGCGTTTTTTCCTGAATATATTCAGGAAAAAACGCATACGCCCTTTTTGGCCAAGTGCATCATTGTGGACGTTCTGCCTCTTTTCCTATGCTTTACATGCAATTCCAGTCTACCTCCTGAAATCGGTTTCCTGCAATTCTGCCCCGCTTTCAAGTCCTCTTGGCAGCCTTACTTCAATATATTTTTGGACGATAGCTGTCATTTATAACTCTGCAGGTTTGTGAATTACAGTGCCCCTGAGCTCCTTTCTTCAACTCGCTTTCTTGTGAGCTGGCCGCAACACCGCAGGATTGCTTCAGGCCCTAGTGTGGTTCCGGCATGGCACGCTGAGCCTTTGGTTAATTCCTCTTCCTGGTGGGAAATGAGAGTTACATTTGCCCATCCAGACACCTCCAGCTAGTCTCTCATTGGTTCTCCCTATTCCTGTTCATTTTCCGCAGAAATTGCAAACTGGGCCAAACAGGAGGTTAAAGGCACTGACTCTCCAAGTGGGGAGAGTTTTAGTAAAGCGTCTGGAATGTTGCACCCAAGTACCAGCGGAGAAAATCTGAGACACATTTGAACACGTTTCCCGATCACACGGTGGATCATACTCTGGGTTCCACATGCATGTTTTAGCTGAAGGAAGAATCCCTTAAACCTGGAGAGTTGAGACCCATGGAATGGCTAGCATGCAATATGACTTCAAAGGGTCTGCATTTGCTCATCAAACCTCACCAATCCTATCACTGCTGCGTTTATGCCGCTGTACACATGCTTGATTCTCTTTTGGAGACATATAAATCCATAGGTTTTAAGATTATTACTAGTCAGGTATATTCTTAGGCGATTAATATGGGGTGTAGAGTCCACTTCGTTGAGCAAGGAGTAGCTCTTGTCTATTACATATTTGGCTTATGGAACGGTATCTGTGCTAATTTCAATCTCTGGTTTTATGCAGTACCCCAACTCACCTTTCCCCTTAAGCAAGCATAAGTTGGTTTTCTACATTTGAGACCCTGTTCTGTTTTGTAATTCAGTTTCTGTGTAGGCAAGTTTACATTCCTTGTAGTAGTGATATCTTATGATGTTTCTTTTTCTGTGTGACTTATTTCACTTAGAATCATCGTACCTGAATCCACTCATTATGCTGCTACGGGCCTGTTGATATAGATTTCATTGCTGAGTGATATTGCATTGTACGTAAGTACCACAAATTCTTTATCCATTTTTCACTTTCTGTGTTATTGAACTTGTACCGTAAACGAGGATCTTGTAAACAGAGCCGTCCCAAACTTTGGGGTGGCTGTGTCTTTTTGATTTTAATTTCCCTAAGCTATACCACCATAAGTGGAAGTGCCCTAGGCTCTGTTGCTTTGTTTTGTAGATGTTTCAGGAAACACCATACACTTCTCCAGAGTGGCTGTTGGCAATTTACATCCCGCCCATCAGCATAACAAGGCTCCCAGTTCTCCATGGCCTGTCCTGCCTTTCTGGATTTTATACGTTCTTCAGATGGCCCTTTTAACCGGGGGGCAGTGAGACTTCATTGTAGTGCAGATTTCCTTTGCAAGCTTGCTTGGTTGGCCCAAAAGGGCGTATGCGTTTTTTCCTGAATATATTCAGGAAAAAACGCATACGCCCTTTTTGGCCAAGTGCATCATTGTGGACGTTCTGCCTCTTTTCCTATGCTTTACATGCAATTCCAGTCTACCTCCTGAAATCGGTTTTCTGCAATTCTGCCCCGCTTTCAAGTCCTCTTGGCAGCCTTACTTCAATATATTTTTGGACGATAGCTGTCATTTATAACTCTGCAGGTTTGTGAATTACAGAGCCTCTGAGCTTCTTTCTTCAACTTGCTTTCTTGTTAGCTGGCTGCAAGACCGCAGCATTGCTTCAGGCCCTAGTGTGGTTCCGGCATGGCACGCTGAGCCTTTGGTTAATTCCTCTTCCTGGTGGGAAATGAGAGTTAAATTTGCCAGTACAGGCACCTCCAGCTAGTCTCTCATTGGTTCTCCCTATTCCTGTTCATTTTCCGCAGAAATGGCAAACTGGGCCATACAGGAGGTTAAAGGCACTGACTCTCCAAGTGGGGAGAGTGTTAGTAAAGCGTCTGGAATGTTGCACCCGAGTACCAGGGGACGAAACCTGAGACACATTTGAACACGTTTCCCGATCACACGGTGGATCATACTCTGGGTTCCACATGCATGTTTTAGCTGAAGGAAGAATCCCTTAAACCTGGAGAGTTGAGACCCATGGAATGGGTACCATGCAATATGACTTCAAAGGGTCTGCATTGGCTCACAGAACCTCACCAATCCTATCACTGCTACGTTTATGCCGCTGTACACACGCCTTATTCTCTTTCGGAGACATAGAAATCCATAGGTTTTAAGATTCTTACTAGTCAGGTATATTCATAGGCGTTTAATATGGGGTGTAGAGTCCACTTCGTTGAGCAAGGAGTAGCTCTTGTCTATTACATATTTGGCTTATGGAACGGTATCTGTGCTAATTTCAATCTCTGGTTTTATGCAGCACCCCAACTCACCTTTCCCCTTAAGCAAGCATAAGTTGGTTTTCTACATTTGAGACCCTGTTCTGTTTTGTAATTCAGTTCCTTTGTAGCTAAGTTTACATTCCGTGTAGTAGTGATATCTTATGATGTTTCTTTTTCTGTGTGATTTTTTTCACTTAGAATCATGGTACCTGAATCTACTCATTATGCTGCTACGGGCCTGATGACATAGATTTCATTGCTGAGTGATATTGCATTGTACATAAGTACCACAACTTCTTTATCCATTTTTCGCTTTCTGCAATATTGAACTTGTACCATAAACGAGGTTCTTGTAAACAGAGCCGTCCCAAACTTTGGGGTGGCTGTGTCTTTTTGATTTTAATTTCCCTAAGCTATAGGACCATAAGTGGAAGTGCCCTAGGCTCTGTTGCTTTGTTTTTTAGATGTTTCAGGAAACACCATACACTTCTCCAGAGTGGCTGTTGGCAATTTACATCCCGCCCATCAGCATAACAAGGCTCCCAGTTCTCCATGGCCTGTCCTGCCTTTCTGGATTTTACACTTTTTTCAGATGCTCCTTTTGACAGGGAGGAAGTGAGACTTCATTGTAGTGCAGATTTCCTTTGCAAGCTTGCTTGGTTGGCCAAAAAGGGCGTATGCGTTTTTTCCTGAATATATTCAGGAAAAAACGCATACGCCCTTTTTGGCCAAGTGCATCATTGTCGACGTTCTGAGTGTTTTCATATGTTTTCAGTGCAATTCCAGTCTACCTCCTGAAATCGGTTTCCTGCAATTCTGCCTTACTGTCAGTGCCTCTTCATATCCTTACCTCAATATACTTTTTGAA
This sequence comes from Pseudorca crassidens, assembly GCF_039906515.1. Classification (NCBI taxonomy): domain Eukaryota; kingdom Metazoa; phylum Chordata; class Mammalia; order Artiodactyla; family Delphinidae; genus Pseudorca; species Pseudorca crassidens. The sequence continues at coordinate 166,913,833 of NC_090296.1, forward strand.
AATTGTTGGCCTTTTTAACTCTGCAGGTTTTTGAATTGCCGTGGCCCTTAGCTGCATTTTTCAGCTCTTATTTTTGTGATCTTGCCTCATATCCACAGGATTTCTTCAGGCCCTATTCTTCTTCTGGGTCGCCTTGCTCTGCCTTTGGTTAATTCTTCTTCCTGATGTGAATTAGAGTGACATGTTCCCATTGAAACCGCTACAGCTATTTTCTCACTGGTTCCCCCTATTCCCATTCATCCTCCGCACTAACTGCAGACTGTGCGATACCGGAACGTAAAGGCATTGACTCTCCATGTGGAGATGTTGTTAGTAAAGTGGCTGGAATGTTGATCCGGAGCCCCAGGAGAGGAAAATGAGGTGCGTTTTAGAAACCTTTCCCGATCATATGGTATACCATCCGCTGGATTTCCCATGCATGGTTTAGCTGTAGGAAGATTCCCTTCAACCTGGAGTGTTGGGACCCTTGGAATGAGTAGCATGAAGTATTGCATTAAACTTTCGGCAGTTGCTCACCAAAGCTCACCAATCCTCTCAGCCCCAAGTGTCCAGCCTTATGTCTTATCCAGCTGTGGGTTTATATGTGGTCATTCCAGGTTGCATCACAGCCCCTGAGCGAATTTTGTAAGAATTTTTCTCTCTTTCATTGTTTCTGCGTTTTGGTTTTAAAATTTATTTCTATAATGGGGTTTAGCTCATTTTCACTGCTGTGTTTGGCCGCTCTGCACACACTTGATTCCCTTATGGAGATATATCAATACATGGGTTTTAAGATTCTTATTACTCAGATATATTTCTCTGCGGTGTATAGGGTGTGTTGAGGCCAGTTCATTGAGCAAGGTGTAGATCTTGTCTAATACCTATTTGGTTTATTGAACGGTATCTGTGCTAATTTCAAACTCTGGTTTTATGCATCACCCCACCTCTCCTTTCCCCTTAAGCTGACATAAGTGTGTTTTCTAAATGTGAGACACTGTTCTGTTTTGTAATTCATTTTTTGTGCAGCCATATTTATCCTCCCTCTATAAGTGATATCTTATGATATGTTTCTTTTTCTGTTTGACTTATTTCAAGTAGTATTATCGGACCTAAATCCACTCTTTATCCTTCTACTAGCCTTATTACATTGATTTCATGGTGAAGAGATATTCCATTGTACATAAGTACCACATTTTCTTTATCCATTGTTCTCTTTCCTGGGATATTTAAGGTGTACTGAAGTTGAGGTTCTTGTAAACAGAGTAGCCCTAAACTGTGGTGTGCTTGTGTCTTGTTGATTTTTAGACTTCCCTAGATATACTTCCGTGATTGGAAGTGCCCTATGCTCTGTAGCTCTGTTTTTTAGATGATTTAGGAACCACCATACACTTCTCCAGAGTGGCTCTCGGCAGTTCACACACTGTCCATCAGCGTATAAAGGCTCCCTGTTCTCCATGGCCTGTCCTGCATTTCTGGTTTTTACAATTTTTTCGGATGGCCCTTTTGACCGGTGGGAAATGAGACTTCTTTGTTGTGCACATTTGCATTGCTTGCTTGCTTGGTTGCCCATAAAGTGCGTATGCGTTTTTTCCTGGATATATTCAGGAAAAAACGCATACTCCCTTTTGGGCCAACTGCATCATTGTCGAAATTCTGCCGCTTTTCATGTGCTTTAAAGACGAGTCCAATCTATCTCTTGAAATCTGTTTCTTGCAATTCTGTCTTGCATTCAGATCCTCTTCTTTGCCTTACCTCAACATATTTTGGGACGTTAGTTTTCATTTATAACTCTGCAGGTTTGTGAATTGCAGTGACCCTGAGCTCCATTTTTTAAGTTGCTCTTTTGTGAGCTGGCCTCAAAGCCGCAGGATTGCTTCAGGCCCTATTTTGGCTCCGGCGAGGCGGGCTGAGCCTTTTTTTAATTCTTATTCTTAATGGGAAATTAGAGTGACATGTGCCCGTCCAAACCCCTACAACTATTCTCTCATTGGTTCCCCCTCTTCCCGTTCATCCTCCTCACAATTTGCAAAATGTGTGAAACAGAAGTTTAAATGTGCTGATTCTCTAAGTGGGGAGATTCTAAGTAACGTGGCTGGAATGATGAACAGGAGCACCAGGAGAGGATAAATGAGGTGCATTTTAGACACATCTCCCGATCACATGGTGTACAGTCCTCTGGGTTTTCCATGCATGTTTTCGCTGTAGGAAGATCCCTTGAACCTGCAGATTTGGGACCCATTGAATGGGTACCAGGTAGTATTACTTTAAAGGGTGTGCATTTCCTCACCCAACCTCATATTTCTCTTAGCACGAACAGTTTCCAGCCTTATGTCTCATCCTGCTGTGGGTCTAGATGTGTTCAATCCATGTTGCATCACCGTCCCTGAGGAAAAGTTGTAAGAGGTTTTCTCTGTCTCTTTGTCGTTTATTTTTTTCAATTTATTACTATATTGGTTACAGCTGATTTTCAAAGCTCTGTTTCTTGCTGCTGTACATCCACTTGATTCACATACAGAGAGACATCAATAAATTCTTTTTCAGATTCTTACCAGTCATATATATTCTTTTCCAGTGACTTGAGTGTGCTGAGTGCAGTTCTTTTAGCTACCGTGTAGGCCTTGTTGATTATCAGTTTGGTATTTGGAATGGTATCTTTGCTAATTTCAACCTCCTGGATGATGCCTCACCCCTCCCCACCTTTCCCGTTTAGCAGCCTTAGGCGTGTTGTCTACATATTTGACTATGTTTTTGTTTTGTAATTTATTTCATGTGTAGCCATTTTGGATTCCACCTTTAAGTGAGATCTTATGATATGTGTCTTTTTCTTTTTGAATTATGTCACTTAGAATGATCATACGTAACTCCTCCGGAGTTGTTACAACTGGCCATATTTCATTGACTTCCAGGCTGAGTAATATTCCACTCTACATAAGTACCACATCTCTATCCATTTTTTCCCTCCAGAGACATTTAAGTTATATCCTAGTCGAGAATCTTTTAAACAGAGAGGCAGTAAACATTGGGGTGCCTGTGTCCTCTCGATTTTTGTTTTTCCCAAGACATACGCCCATGAGTGCAAGTGCCCTATGCTCTGTAGCTCATTTTTTAGATGCTTTAGTAAACACAATACACTTCTCCAGAATGGCCATTGGCAATATACATTTCCACTATAAGCCTCACAGGGCTCCCTCTTCTCCTTGCCCTGTCCTGCATTTCTGGTGTTTACACTTTATGAGGATGGCTCTTCTGACTGATGCGAAGTGATATCTTTTGTAGTATTGATTTCCAGTGCCCACCTGTTTGGTTGGCTAAAAAAGTGTATGCCCTTTTCTTGAATATATACAGAAAAAAACGCATACAGCCTTTTTGGCCAACTGCAATGTTGGCAATGTTCAGCCCCTTTTCTTGTGCTTAATGGCGAGTCCTTTCTACCTCCTCAAATCCCTTTCCTGCCATTCTCCCTTGCTTACCAATCCTTTTCTCTGACTTTCCTCAAGACATTTTTCAGTGATAGATATTTTCAACTCTGCAGTTTCGTGAATTTTACTGCCCCTGAGTTCCATTGTTCAACTTGTGTTTATGGGAACTGGCCACAAAGCAGTGGGATTTCCTCAAGCCCTATACTGTTTCCATGGGCAACCCTAGCCTTTGGTCAATTCGTCTTCCTGATTGGAAATTAGAGTGACATGTGCCTGTCTGAACACCTAGGACTTGTCTCTCATTGTTCCTCATCCTTCCGCTTCATCCTCTGGACAAATTCCAAACTGTATGCAACAGGATGTTGACAGTGCTGACATCTCCAAGTGGGGAGACTGTTAGTAAAGACGCTGGAGGGGTGAACCCGAGCACCAGGAGATGAGGAGATGAGATGCCTTTTCCAAACTCTTCCTGATCAGACGGTATACCATCCTCTGTGTGTGACAGACATGTTTTAGCAGTAGGAAGAGTCCCATTCATGTAAGGAGAACACCAGGGCTTTTTCAAAATCAGTGTCTCCCCGAAACCCAAACTGGGGAATTTTTTAAGCTACGGCTACACATATGTTCATTAAGGGCCTTGGGAAGTAGGCAGAGTCCAAACTTTAGATGATTGAAGTCTTCAGGGTCAGAAGCACTCACCACTGGCTTCCCTTAGGTTACACTTTAACTGTCATTGATAGATGATGTCAATAAAAATATCTATTCTTTTTCCGATTATTTCCCCTTATAGGTTATTGCAAAATATTGAGTGTAGTTCCCTGTGCTATACAGTGGTTCCTTGTTGATGATCTATTTTATACATAGCAGTGTGTATGTGTTAATTCCAAACTGTTAATTTATCCCTCCTCCCACCTTTCCCCTTTGGTAATAATAAATTATAAGATTTTATACTTCTCAGAAATGGGGGAGCTGAAAGAGAGGTATCATTTTCAATGGAAAAACATTTAAAACAAGATTGAAGCTTTAACCAAGATTATTAGATGTACATCCTTGGAAAGAAATCACTTCATTTCTCTAATATTGACCTGACAAATAAGACAAACCTTTTCACTGAACTTGCTTATAATAAAGTGATGGAAATATCAAATGGAAGTGTTAGAAACATCTTATTTTACCCGAGCCTTATAAACTGTTCTATGTTAACTACAGTTTGGCTCACACATCTGTTCATTGAAGTTACAATAGTCTCAATTTCTGTTACTGATCCTCCAGAGTGGACCCCAACAAGTGTCCCCCTGCCCAGTGTCATTGGGGCCAACAGATCGAGACTGAGTTTGGTTCACAAGCAAAGGAAACTTTATATTTTGATCAGAGAATGGAGAGGTGAGAGCATGCACTACCCCGTGGGCTGTGGGCTGGGCTGCTGTGTAGAGATCCTGTCAGAGTCAGTGGGAGGGAGGGGGCGGAGCACTCAAGGGCCGGGTTGGCTGCAGCTCAGGCTCTATATCTTAGAGTCTGCACTGGGCCCCAGGAGCTGAGGTGTCGACCCAGCCATTCTGCACTAGGAAATCTGGTCTGAAGTGCCGGGTGTGGAACCTCTGCATGCGGGACCCTAGGAGCACGTGAAATTAGACAAAGCACAAAGGATAAAAAAGGTCAGACTTGACTTTATTGCCCAGATTCTATTTTTATCTCCCAGGGATTTTTAATGGGCTTTGCTGGGGACAAACCCCTCCTCTGCCTTTTGTCCCGTTCCTCATTCTTGGAGTGCTGAGGGTGCAGACCCTTCTTCTGTAACTGCTGAGTGCTGAGTTGGGAGCCCTCATACCAGGGGATGAGGGTCAGAACTTCTCCCCAGCAGCCTCCAGGTGACGTTGATTGGCCCCAGGACCCCTGCCTCCCTGCTCGTCCGCCTGAGCACCAGCATTGGAAGTGTTATAGATTCTAATGACCTTTAAGGGTTCAGGAAAGAGATGTGCAGAGACGCTGTGGGGGCCGGTTTCACCCCGCCCCACATTTGTTCGGCCACCTTAGGCTGACCGTTTCTGCCAGCCTAGATGCTCTGACCAGTAGTCTGCTCTTTCTTCAATTAGGCCCCTGAATTAACGTAAAAACAGCACCAGGTGTCAGAGCCCTGCCCGCTCAACTCCCAGACAGTCCAGGGTCAGTGGTGATCAAGGACCATGATGGCCACTGAGTCAACAGCCTTTTGAAGTAAACAGGAGTCCAGCCGGTCTTATTGGCCACCATCATCACGGTGTCTGTAGGCTTTTCTATGGTGACAGTGTGATATACGTTTCCCCCGCCAAGACTATTAGCTCCCCTCCGGGTGCAGTAAGTCCTGCAAGCAGTAGTCTACTCATTCGGGACACACTATTGTTGTTTTATGAGAGAAACTCCAGGTCAAGTGATGTTCACACGAGTCGTCATGGTGCCCTGTTGCCCCCGGTTATCTCTCTGGATGTTGGAGTTGGAGGGCCTCCTCACTCGAGGTCGGTGTGCCCACGGAGCGAACCCTGCAACTTCAGGGCATGGTTGGTGATTAGGATCACCACGTGGGGTCCTTTTCCCTTAGGAGGGAGGTGGCCTTTTGGGCTGCTGATTTCCAGGTTTTTAGATACCGCCAGTATCTTGGCCAGATGTGGCAGTGGGCCAAGCCCCTTGGTGACTCTATTTTATCCTACCTGGATGGCATTCTTGCGTTGTTCCATTTCAAGTGGTCCCAGTTTTTGCACTAATTCTCCAATGGCGACTCACCTTTCACCGGGAATGGAAAGGTCAAAGGGTTTAGCTCAATTAGGGAGTTCCAGGGCAAGGGTCTGAATTGACTGCTCTTTCCATTCTTGAAAGGCCACTTCTGGATTCTGTTCAAAAGGATCATCATCTTTTCCTTTCAGTGTTTCATATAGAGGCCCAGCTAGTAGACTGTAGTTAGGGATCCAGAAGCAGCAAACCCTGGCCTCCCCAGGAACCCCTAAGCTGTCTTCTAGTTTTAGAAAGGGGTAAGGCTGCAAATGGTTTCTTCCCTTTCCTGGGATGGGCTTCTCCGACCTTGTGTGAGAATGAAGCCCAGGCAGGTCACCGCAGTCTGTGATATTTGAGCTTTTTCTTGGACAACTTCTATCCTTTATTGGCTTGGTAGTTCAGAGGCCTCCTTAGTAGGGCTGGCGATCAGAATGTCGTCTGCATATTGAAGGAGGGTTTCCTTTTCTAGAGGTAGAACTTTTCGGTCTTTAGCTAAGCTTTCCCCAAAGATGGTGTGGGAATTTTTGAACCCTTGGGGCAAGACGGCCCGGAAGTATTGTTTTAGTTGTATGTTGAGTCCTGCCACTCACAAGCCAAAATTTCTTGTGACTCTGGGACTAATGGAATACAAAAGAAGGCATCATTGAAGACTAATACAGAATACCATGTCCTGGTGGTTGGTAGAATGACCAGCAGGGTGTAGGAAATGGAGCAACTGGAGGTATATCCTCGGTGGCTTCACTGACTGTCCTGACATCCTTTACCAGGTCCCCAGCAGCCCATGGGGCTCTCGTGGTCAGGCCAATCCCAGGATATGGAGCTCTCCTGGGCAGGTACCCCACCCCCAACCCAGCCCACGGGGCTCTCATGGTCAGGCCTCTCCCAGGATACAGAGCTACCCTTGCAGGTACCGTGGCAGGGCTGGGCACACAGGAACTGTGCACATAGCCCTCATTGAAGAGCACCCCCATCTCACCTGTCGCTCAGAGCTGACACAGAGCACCTCAGAGCAGGACTTGAACTAACAAACAGCAGCTCCGACAGGTCTGTGACCCTGGGCATCACTCTGTGTGGCCTCCCTCCACCTGGTCTTCCAGAGACTTCCACTGCACCCGGGGCACCAAGCCTCTGTCTCCAACCACCACCCACCCCTCCTCTCCCTGACTCCTGGGTTCCTCTCATTAGGAGAGGGTTTTCTTGAAGTTGTCTCCCACTCATGGGCCAGATAAAATGATTAGAAAACAAGCCAAAGCTGCAGCCCCTTGTCTATCCTGACTCTCAGGAGCCCACACCTGTTCCTTGGACCTGGCCGGTTCAGCAAGTTCCATTTTCTGCAACTGTGAGCCCCTGAGGGGTGATGATTGGCTGACCTGGGCAGCCTTACCATGCCGGCCAGCCCTCCCCAGGTGTGCCTGGGTTGAGATCAATATAAATACCACTCCAGGCAGCAAGAGCCCCTGCAGCTGTGTCTGACGCCATTTTCTCTGCCCTGTCAGCAGTCTCGGGGCTGGGCTGGTGGGAGGGAGTGAGAGGCCACGGCTTTGTGGGTGGCCCAGTGTGAGTGGGGCTCTGCTGGACTTTCTGCAGCAGTTGCCAGGCTGCCACCTGCTAAAGAAGAGGATGTGTCACCCATACCTGCTGCTGGAATTTCTCCCTGGGCAGAGGTGAGGAAGGAAAAAAGCAGTGGGGGCAGGGACAGGACGGGTATCTCAGGCAGGGAAATGGAAATCTTCCAGAAGAGCACCCAGGGACAGGACCATCCTGGCTGGCCTGCAGGCACCAAGTCAGCTGGCATGCTGTCACTCGTGTGGCTCCATGGCCCTTCCTCTAGGCTTTCAAGTCCTTGTATATATTCAGGTGTTTTACCTGGGAAGGGTGGGAACAGTTCAACAGCAACTGGCCTGGGGCTCAGCTCACGTTCACTCACAGATGCCTCGGCACAGTGCCCCAGCTTTGCAATGAGTACGCTTGTGTGGGGGCTGCTGGCTGAATGGGAGACGATTCCCCACCACTGACCAACTTCAGAATTGTTTACAACTGGAGCAAGTGCCCTGATACGGTTTTCCTCTGAGTAACTGGTGGGTTCTGTTTTTTTTTTTTTCTCTTTTTCGTTTTTGGTTCAAGGTAGATTTTATTCCTCTTTTTTGTATTTACAGATATAAGCATGGAAATAATTTATTCATATAAATACATGTATGTGAAGGGAATAATTGTTTTTTCTGTTTTATTTTTTAAATTTTATTTCTTTTTAATTTTGAATTTTATTTTATATTTTTATACAGCAGGTTCTTATTGGTTATCTATTTTATACATATAAATGTTTACATGCCAATCCCAATCTCTCAGCTCCTCCCACCACCACCCCCCCAAGAGCTTTCCCCCCTTGTTGTCCATACGATTGTTGTCTACATCTGTTGCTCTATTTATGCCTTGCAAAACGGTTAATCTGTACAGTTTTTCTAGGTTCCACATATATGCATGAATATACAAGATTTGTTTTTCTCTTTCTGACTTACTTCACTCTGTATGACAGTCTCTAGATCCATCGACGTCTCTACAAATGACCCAATTTCATTCCTTTCATGGCTTAGTAATATTCCATTTTATATATGTACCACATCTTTATGCATTCGTCTGTCTGTGGGCATTTAGGTTGCTTCCATTACCTCGATATTGTAAATAGTGATGCAATGAACATTGCGGTGAATGTCTCTTTTTGATTTATGGTTTTGTCTGTGTATATGTCCAGTACTGGGATTGCTGTATCATATGGTAATTCTATTATTAGTTTCTTAAGACTCCATATTGTTCTCCATAGTGACTGTATCAATTTATATTCCCAACAATAGTGGAAGAGGCTTCCTTTTCCCCACACACTTTCCAACAATTGTTGTTTGTAGATTTTCAGATGATGCCCATTCTAACAGGTGTGAGGTGATACCTCATTGTTGAGTCCATTTCGTTGAGCAAGGGGTAGGTCTTGTCTATTACATATTTGGCTTATGGAACGGTATCTGTGCTAATTTCAAACTCTGGTTTTATGCAGCACCCCAACTCACCTTTCCCCTTAAGCAAGCATAAGTTGGTTTTCTAAACTTGAGACCCTGTTCTGTTTTGTAATTCAGTTCCTGGGTAGCCAAGATTACATTCCATGTATTAGTGATACCTTATGATGTTTCCTTATCTGTGTGACTTATTTCACTTAGAATCATCGTGCCTCAATCCACTCATTATGCGGGTACAGGCCTGGTGACACAGATTTCATTGCTGAGTGGTATTTTGTTGTACGTTAAGTACCGCAACTTCTTTATCAATTATTTGCTCTCTGGGATACTTAACTTGTACCATAGAAGAGGTTCCTGTAAACAGAGCCGTCCCAAATTTTGGGGTGGCTGTGTCTTTTTGATTTTAATTTCCCTAAGCTATAGGACCATAAGTGGAAATGCCCTAGACTCTGTTGCTTTGTTTTTCAGATGTATCAGGAAACACCATACACTTCTCCAGAGTGGCTGTTGGCAATTTACATCCCGCCCATCAGCATAACAAGGTTCCTTTATCCCCATGGCCTGTCTTGCCTTTCTGCATTTTCCACTTTTTTCAGATGGCTCTTTAAACTGGGGGGAAGTGACACTTCATAGTAGTTCGGATTTCCATTGCAAGCTTGCTTGGTTTGCCAAAAAGGGCGTATGCGTTTTTTCCTGAATATATTCAGGAAAAAACGCATACGCCCTTTTTGGCCAAGTGCATCATTGTGGACGTTCTGCCTCTTTTCCTATGCTTTACATGCAATTCCAGTCTACCTCCTGAAATCGGTTTCCTGCAATTCTGCCCCGCTTTCAAGTCCTCTTGGCAGCCTTACTTCAATATATTTTTGGACGATAGCTGTCATTTATAACTCTGCAGGTTTGTGAATTACAGTGCCCCTAAGCTCCTTTCTTCAACTCGCTTTCTTGTGAGCTGGCCGCAACACCGCAGGATTGCTTCAGGCCCTAGTGTGGTTCCGGCATGGCACGCTGAGCCTTTGGTTAATTCCTCTTCCTGGTGGGAAATGAGAGTTAAATTTGCCCGTCCAGACACCTCCAGCTAGTCTCTCATTGGTTCTCCCTATTCCTGTTCAACTTTCAAAGAATTTGCAAACTGGGCCAAACAGGAGGTTAAAGGCACTGACTCTCCAAGTGGGGAGAGTGTTAGTAAAGCGTCTGGAATGTTGCACCCGAGTACCAGGGGACGAAACCTGAGACACATTTGAACACGTTTCCCGATCACACGGTGGATCATACTCTGGGTTCCACATGCATGTTTTAGCTGAAGGAAGAATCCCTTAAACCTGGAGAGTTGAGACCCTTGGCATGGGTACCATGCAATATGACTTCAAAGGGTCTGCATTGGCTCACCGAACCTCACCAATCCTAAAACTGCTGCGCTAATGCACTGTACACACGCTTCATTCTCTTTCAGAGACATATAAATCCATAGGTTTTAAGATTCTTACTAGTCAGGTATATTCTTAGGCGTTTAATATGGGGTGTAGAGTCCACTTCGTTGAGCAAGGAGTAGCTCTTGTCTATTACATATTTGGCTTATGGAACGGTATCTGTGCTAATTTCAATCTCTGGTTTTATGCAGCACCCCAACTCACCTTTCCCCTTAAGCAAGCATAAGTTGGTTTTCTACATTTGAGACCTTGTTCTGTTTTGTAATTCAGTTCCTGTGTAGCCAAGTTTACATTCCGTGTATTAGTGATATCTTATGATGTTTCTTTTTCTGTGTGACTTATCTCACTTAGAATCATCGTACCTGAATCCACTCATTATGCTGCTATGGGCCTGATGACATAGATTTCATTGCTGAGTGATATTGCATTGTACGTAAGTACCACAACTTCTTTATCCATTTTTCGCTTTCTGTGATATTGAACTTGTACCGTAAACGAGGTTCTTGTAAACAGAGCCGTCCCAAACTTTGGGGTGGCTGTGTCTTTTTGATTTTAATTTCCCTAAGCTATAGGACCATAAGTGGAAGTGCCCTAGGCTCTGTTGCTTTGTTTTTTAGATGTTTCAGGAAACACCATACACTTCTCCAGAGTGGCTGTTGGCAATTTACATCCCGCCCATCAGCATAACAAGGCTCCCAGTTCTCCATGGCCTGTCCGGCCTTTCTGGATTTTACACTTTTTTCGGATGGCCCTTTTGACTGGGGGGCAGTGAGACTTCATTGTAGTGCAGATTTCCTTTGCAAGCTTGCTTGGTTGGCCAAAAAGGGCGTATGCGTTTTTTCCTGAATATATTCAGGAAAAAACGCATACGCCCTTTTTGGCCAAGTGCATCATTGTGGACATTCTGTCTCTTTTCCTATGCTTTACATGCAATTCCAGTCTACCTCCTGAAATCGGATTCCTGCAATTCTGCCCCGCTTTCGAGTCCTCTTGGCAGCCTTACTTCAATATATTTTTGGACGATAGCTGTCATTTATAACTCTGCAGGTTTGTGAATTACAGTGCCCCTGAGCTCCTTTCTTCAACTCGCTTTCTTGTGAGCTGGCCGCAACACCGCAGGATTGCTTCAGGCCCTAGTGTGGTTCCGGCATGGCACGCTGAGCCTTTGGTTAATTCCTCTTCCTGGTGGGAAATGAGAGTTAAATTTGCCCGTCCAGACACCTCCAGCTAGTCTCTCATTGGTTCTCCCTATTCCTGTTCATTTTCCGCAGAAATGGCAAACTGGGCCAAACAGGAGGTTAAAGGCACTGACTCTCCAAGTGGGGAGAGTTTTAGTAAAGCGTCTGGAATGTTGCACCCGAGTACCAGGGGACAAAAACTGAGACACATTTGAACATGTTTCCCAATCACACGGTGGATCATACTCTGGGTTCCACATGCATGTTTTAGCTGAAGGAAGAATCCCTTAAACCTGGAGAGTTGAGACCCATGGAATGGGTACCATGCAATATGACTTCAAAGGTTCTGCATTGGCTCACCGAACCTCACCAATCCTATCACTGCTGCGCTTATGCCACTGTACACACGCTTGATTCTCTTTCGGAGACATATAAAAACATAGATTTTAAGATTCTTACTGGTCAGGTATATTCTTAGACGTTTAATATGGGGTGTTGTGTCCTCTTCGTTGAGCAAGGAGTAGCTCTTGTCTATTACATATTTGGCTTATGGAACGGTATCTGTGCTAATTTCAATCTCTGGTTTTATGCAGCACCCCAACTCACCTTTCCCCTTAAGCAAGCATAAGTTGGTTTTCTACATTTGAGACCCTGTTCTGTTTTGTAATTCAGTTCCTGTGTAGCCAAGTTTACATTCCGTGTAGTAGTGATATCTTATGATGTTTCTTTTTCTGTGTGACTTATCTCACTTAGAATCATCGTACCTGAATCCACTCATTATGCTGCTACGGGCCTGATGACATAGATTTCATTGCTGAGTGATATTGCATTGTACGTAAGTACCACCACTTCTTTATCCATTTTTCGCTTTCTGTGATATTGAACTTGTACTGTAAACGAGGTTCTTGTAAACAGAGCCGTCCCAAACTTTGGGGTGGCTGTGTCTTTTTGATTTTAATTTCCCTAAGCTATAGGACCATAAGTGGAAGTGCCCTAGGCTCTGTTGCTTTGTTTTTTAGATGTTTCAGGAAACACCATACACTTCTCCAGAGTGGCTGTTGGCAATTTACATCCCGCCCATCAGCATAACAAGGCTCCCACGTCTCCATGGCCTGTCCTGCCTTTCTGGATTTTACACATTTTTCAGATGGCCCTTTTGACCGGGGGGCAGTGAGACTTCATTGTAGTGCAGATTTCCTTTGCAAGCTTGCTTGGTTGGCCAAAAAGTGCGTATGCGTTTTTTCCTGAATATATTCAGGAAAAAACGCATACGCCCTTTTTGGCCAAGTGCATCATTGTGGACGTTCTGCCTCTTTTCCTATGCTTTACATGCAATTCCAGTCTACCTCCTGAAATCGGTTTCCTGCAATTCTGCCCCGCTTTCAAGTCCTCTTGGCAGCCTTACTTCAATATATTTTTGGACGATAGCTGTCATTTATAACTCTGCAGGTTTGTGAATTACAGTGCCTCTGAGCTCCTTTCTTCAACTCGCTTTCTTGTGAGCTGGCCGCAACACCGCAGGATTGCTTCAGGCCCTAGTGTGGTTCCGGCATGGCACGCTGAGCCTTTGGTTAATTCCTCTTCCTGGTGGGAAATGAGAGTTAAATTTGACCGTCCAGACACCTCCAGCTAGTCTCTCACTGGTTCTCCCTATTCCTGATCATCTTCCGCAAAAATTGCAAACTGGGCCAAACAGGTGGTTAAAGGCACTGACTCTCCAAGTGGGGAGAGTGTTAGTAAAGCGTCTGGAATGTTGCACCCGAGTACCAGGGGACGAAACCTGAGACACATTTGAACACGTATCCCGATCACACGGTGGATCATACTCTGGGTTCCACATGCATGTTTTAGCTGAAGGAAGAATCCCTTAAACCTGGAGAGTTGAGACCCATGGAATGGGTACCATGCAATATGACTTCAAAGGTTCTGCATTGGCTCACCGAACCTCACCAATCCTATCACTGCTGCACTTATGCCACTGTACACATGCTTGATTCTCTTTTGGAGACATATTAATCCATAGGTTTTAAGATTCTTACTAGTCAGGTATATTCTTAGACGTTTAATATGGGTTGTTGAGTCCTCTTCGTTGAGCAAGGAGTAGCTCTTGTCTATTACATATTTGCCTTATGGAACGGTATCTGTGCTAATTTCAATCTCTGGTTTTATGCAGCACCCCAACTCACCTTTCCCCTTAAGCAAGCATAAGTTGGTTTTCTACATTTGAGGCCTTGTTCTGTTTTGTAATTCAGTTCCTGTGTAGCCAAGTTTACATTCCGTGTATTAGTGATATCTTATGATGTTTCTTTTTCTGTGTGACTTATCTCACTTAGAATCATCGTACCTGAATCCACTCATTATGCTGCTATGGGCCTGATGACATAGATTTCATTGCTGAGTGATATTGCATTGTACGTAAGTACCACAACTTCTTTATCCATTTTTCGCTTTCTGTGATATTGAACTTGTACCGTAAACGAGGTTCTTGTAAACAGAGCCGTCCCAAACTTTGGGGTGGCTGTGTCTTTTTGATTTTAATTTCCCTAAGCTATAGGACCATAAGTGGAAGTGCCCTAGGCTCTGTTGCTTTGTTTTGTAGATGTTTCAGGAAACACCATACACTTCTCCAGAGTGGCTGTTGGCAATTTACATCCCGCCCATCAGCATAACAAGGCTCCCAGTTCTCCATGGCCTGTCCGGCCTTTCTGGATTTTACACTTTTTTCGGATGGCCCTTTTGACTGGGGGGCAGTGAGACTTCATTGTAGTGCAGATTTCCTTTGCAAGCTTGCTTGGTTGGCCAAAAAGGGCGTATGGGTTTTTTCCTGAATATATTCAGGAAAAAACGCATACGCCCTTTTTGGCCAAGTGCATCATTGTGGACATTCTGTCTCTTTTCCTATGCTTTACATGCAATTCCAGTCTACCTCCTGAAATCGGATTCCTGCAATTCTGCCCCGCTTTCGAGTCCTCTTGGCAGCCTTACTTCAATATATTTTTGGACGATAGCTGTCATTTATAACTCTGCAGGTTTGTGAATTACAGTGCCCCTGAGCTCCTTTCTTCAACTCGCTTTCTTGTGAGCTGGCCGCAACACCGCAGGATTGCTTCAGGCCCTAGTGTGGTTCCGGCATGGCACGCTGAGCCTTTGGTTAATTCCTCTTCCTGGTGGGAAATGAGAGTTAAATTTGCCCATCCAGACACCTCCAGCTAGTCTCTCATTGGTTCTCCCTATTCCTGTTCATCTTCCGCAGAAATTGCAAACTGGGCCAAACAGGAGGTTAAAGGCACTGACTCTCCAAGTGGGGAGAGTTTTACTAAAGCGTCTGGAATGTTGCACCCGAGTACCAGGGGAGAAAAACAGAGACACATTTGAACACGTTTCCCGATCACATGGTGGATCATACTCTGGGTTCCACATGCATGTTTTAGCTGAAGGAAGAATCCCTTAAACCTGGAGAGTTGAGACCCATGGAATGGCTACCATGCAATATGACTTCAAAGGGTCTGCATTTGCTCATCGAACCTCACCAATCCTATCACTGCTGCGTTTATGCCGCTGTACACATGCTTGATTCTCTTTTGGAGACATATAAATCCATAGGTTTTAAGATTATTACTAGTCAGGTATATTCTTAGGCGATTAATATGGGGTGTAGAGTCCACTTCGTTGAGCAAGGAGTAGCTCTTGTCTATTACATATTTGGCTTATGGAACGGTATCTGTGCTAATTTCAATCTCTGGTTTTATGCAGAACCCCAACTCACCTTTCCCCTTAAGCAAGCATAAGTTGGTTTTCTACATTTGAGACCGTGTTCTGTTTTGTAATTCAGTTTCTGTGTAGCCAAGTTTACATTCCGTGTAGTAGTTATATCTTATGATGTTTCTTTTTCTGTGTGACTTATCTCACTTAGAATCATCGTACCTGAATCCACTCATTATGCTGCTACGGGCCTGATGATATAGATTTCATTGCTGAGTGATATTGCATTGTACGTAAGTACCACAAATTCTTTATCCATTTTTCACCTTCTGTGATATTGAATTTGTACTGTAAATGAGGTTCTTGTAAACAGAGCCGTCCCAAACTTTGGGGTGGCTGTGTCTTTTTGATTTTAATTTCCCTAAGCTATAGGACCATAAGTGGAAGTGCCCTAGGCTCTGTTGCTTTGTTTTTTAGATGTTTCAGGAAACACCATACACTTCTCCAGAGTGGCTGTTGGCAATTTACATCCCGCCCATCAGCATAACAAGGCTCCCAGTTCTCCATGGCCTGTCCTGCCTTTCTGGATTTTATACATTTTTCAGATGGCCCTTTTGACCGGGGGGCAGTGAGACTTCATTGTAGTGCAGATTTCCTTTGCAAGCTTGCTTGGTTGGCCAAAAAGGGCGTATGCGTTTTTTCCTGAATATATTCAGGAAAAAACGCATACGCCCTTTTTGGCCAAGTGCATCATTGTGGACGTTCTGCCTCTTTTCCTATGCTTTACATGCAATTCCAGTCTACCTCCTGAAATCGGTTTCCTGCAATTCTGTCCCGCTTTCAAGTCCTCTTGGCAGCCTTACTTCAATATATTTTTGGACGATAGCTGTCATTTTTAACTCTGCAGGTTTGTGAATTACAGTGCCCCTGAGCTCCTTTCTTCAACTCGCTTTCTTGTGAGCTGGCCGCAACACCGCAGGATTGCTTCAGGCCCTAGTGTGGTTCCGGCATGGCACGCTGAGCCTTTGGTTAATTCCTCTTCCTGGTGGGAAATGAGAGTTACATTTGCCCATCCAGACACCTCCAGCTAGTCTCTCATTGGTTCTCCCTATTCCTGTTCATTTTCCGCAGAAATTGCAAACTGGGCCAAACAGGAGGTTAAAGGCACTGACTCTCCAAGTGGGGAGAGTTTTAGTAAAGCGTCTGGAATGTTGCACCCAAGTACCAGCGGAGAAAATCTGAGACACATTTGAACACGTTTCCCGATCACACGGTGGATCATACTCTGGGTTCCACATGCATGTTTTAGCTGAAGGAAGAATCCCTTAAACCTGGAGAGTTGAGACCCATGGAATGGCTAGCATGCAATATGACTTCAAAGGGTCTGCATTTGCTCATCAAACCTCACCAATCCTATCACTGCTGCGTTTATGCCGCTGTACACATGCTTGATTCTCTTTTGGAGACATATAAATCCATAGGTTTTAAGATTATTACTAGTCAGGTATATTCTTAGGCGATTAATATGGGGTGTAGAGTCCACTTCGTTGAGCAAGGAGTAGCTCTTGTCTATTACATATTTGGCTTATGGAATGGTATCTGTGCTAATTTCAATCTCTGGTTTTATGCAGAACCCCAACTCACCTTTCCCCTTAAGCAAGCATAAGTTGGTTTTCTACATTTGAGACCGTGTTCTGTTTTGTAATTCAGTTTCTGTGTAGCCAAGTTTACATTCCGTTTAGTAGTGATATCTTATGATGTTTCTTTTTCTGTGTGACTTATTTCACTAAGAATCATCGTACCTGAATCCACTCATTATGCTGCTACGGGCCTGATGATATAGATTTCATTGCTGAGTGATATTGCATTGTACGTAAGTACCACAAATTCTTTATCCATTTTTCACCTTCTGTGATATTGAATTTGTACTGTAAATGAGGTTCTTGTAAACAGAGCCGTCCCAAACTTTGGGGTGGCTGTGTCTTTTTGATTTTAATTTCCCTAAGCTATAGGACCATAAGTGGAAGTGCCCTAGGCTCTGTTGCTTTGTTTTTTAGATGTTTCAGGAAACACCATACACTTCTCCAGAGTGGCTGTTGGCAATTTACATCCCGCCCATCAGCATAACAAGGCTCCCAGTTCTCCATGGCCTGTCCGGGCTTTCTGGATTTTAAACTTTTTTCAGATGGCCCTTTTGACTGGGGGGCAGTGAGACTTCATTGTAGTGAGATTTCCTTTGCAAGCTTGCTTGGTTGGCCAAAAAGGGCGTATGCGTTTTTTCCTGAATATATTCAGGAAAAAACGCATACGCCCTTTTTGGCCAAGTGCATCATTGTGGACGTTCTGCCTCTTTTCGTATGCTTTACATGCAATTCCAGTCTACCTCCTGAAATCGGTTTCCTGCAATTCTGCCCCGCTTTCAAGTCCTCTTGGCAGCCTTACTTCAATATATTTTTGGACGATAGCTGTCATTTATAACTCTGCAGGTTTGTGAATTACAGTGCCCCTGAGCTCCTTTCTTCAACTCGCTTTCTTGTGAGCTGGCCGCAACACCGCAGGATTGCTTCAGGCCCTAGTGTCGTTCCGGCATGGCACGCTGAGCCTTTGGTTAATTCCTCTTCCTGGTGGGAAATGAGAGTTATATTTGCCCGTCCAGACACCTCCAGCTAATCTCTCACTGGTTCTCCCTATTCCTGTTCATCTTCCGCAAATATTGCAAACTGGGCCAAACAGGAGGTTAAAGGCACTGACTCTCCAACTGGGGAGAGTGTTAGTAAAGCGTCTGGAATGTTGCACCCGAGTACCAGGGGACAAAACCTGAGACACATTTGAACACGTTTCCCGATCACATGGTGGATCATACTCTGGGTTCCACATGCATGTTTTAGCTGAAGGAAGAATCCCTTAAACCTGGAGAGTTGAGACCCATGGAATGGGTACCATGCAATATGACTTCAAAGGTTCTGCATTGGCTCACCGAACCTCACCAATCCTATCACTGCTGCGCTTATGCCACTGTACACACGCTTGATTCTCTTTCGGAGACATATAAATCCATAGGTGTTAAGATTCTTACTAGTCAGGTATATTCTTAGGCATTTAATATGTGGTGTTGAGTCCACTTCGTTGAGCAAGGAGTAGCTCTTGTCTATTACCTATTTGGCTTATGGAATGGTATCTGTGCTAATTTCAATCTCTGGTTTTATGCAGCACCCCAACTCACCTTTCCCCTTAAGCAAGCATAAGTTGGTTTTCTACAATTGAGATCCTGTTCTGTTTTGTAATTCAGTTCCTGTGTAGCCAAGTTTACATTCCATGTATTAGTGATATCTTATGATGTTTCTTTTTCTGTGTGACTTATGTCACTTAGAATCATCGTACCTGAATCCACTCATTATGCTGCTACGGGCCTGATGACATAGATTTCATTCCTGAGTGATATTGCATTGTACGTAAGTACCACAACTTCTTTATCCATTTTTCACTTTCTGCGATATTGAACTTGTACCGTAAACGAGGTTCTTGTAAACAGAGCCGTCCCATACTTTGGGGTGGCTGTGTCTTTTTGATTTTAATTTCCCTAAGCTATAGGACCATAAGTGGAAGTGCCCTAGGCTCTGTTGCTTTGTTTTTTAGATGTTTCAGGAAACACCATACACTTCTCCAGAGTGGCTGTTGGCAATTTACATCCCGCCCATCAGCATAACAAGGCTCCCAGTTCTCCATGGCCTGTCCTGCTTTTCTGGATTTTACACTTTTTTCAGATGGCCCTTTTGACCGGGGGGCAGTGAGACTTCATTGTAGTGCAGATTTCCTTTGCAAGCTTGCTTGGTTGGCCAAAAAGGGCGTATGCGTTTTTTCCTGAATATATTCAGGAAAAAACGCATACGCCCTTTTTGGCCAAGTGCATCATTGTGGACGTTCTGCCTCTTTTCCTATGCTTTACATGCAATTCCAGTCTACCTCCTGAAATCGGTTTCCTGCAATTCTGCCCCGCTTTCAAGTCCTCTTGGCAGCCTTACTTCAATATATTTTTGGACGATAGCTGTCATTTATAACTCTGCAGGTTTGTGAATTACAGTGCCCCTGAGCTCCTTTCTTCAACTCGCTTTCTTGTGAGCTGGCCGCAACACCGCAGGATTGCTTCAGGCCCTAGTGTGGTTCCGGCATGGCACGCTGAGCCTTTGGTTAATTCCTCTTCCTGGTGGGAAATGAGAGTTACATTTGCCCATCCAGACACCTCCAGCTAGTCTCTCATTGGTTCTCCCTATTCCTGTTCATTTTCCGCAGAAATTGCAAACTGGGCCAAACAGGAGGTTAAAGGCACTGACTCTCCAAGTGGGGAGAGTTTTAGTAAAGCGTCTGGAATGTTGCACCCAAGTACCAGCGGAGAAAATCTGAGACACATTTGAACACGTTTCCCGATCACACGGTGGATCATACTCTGGGTTCCACATGCATGTTTTAGCTGAAGGAAGAATCCCTTAAACCTGGAGAGTTGAGACCCATGGAATGGCTAGCATGCAATATGACTTCAAAGGATCTGCATTTGCTCATCAAACCTCACCAATCCTATCACTGCTGCGTTTATGCCGCTGTACACATGCTTGATTCTCTTTTGGAGACATATAAATCCATAGGTTTTAAGATTATTACTAGTCAGGTATATTCTTAGGCGATTAATATGGGGTGTAGAGTCCACTTCGTTGAGCAAGGAGTAGCTCTTGTCTATTACATATTTGGCTTATGGAATGGTATCTGTGCTAATTTCAATCTCTGGTTTTATGCAGAACCCCAACTCACCTTTCCCCTTAAGCAAGCATAAGTTGGTTTTCTACATTTGAGACCGTGTTCTGTTTTGTAATTCAGTTTCTGTGTAGCCAAGTTTTCATTCCGTGTAGTATTGATATCTTATGATGTTTCTATTTCTGTGTGACTTATCTCACTTAGAATCATCGTACCTGAATCCACTCATTATGCTGCTACGGGTCTGATGATATAGATTTCATTGCTGAGTGATATTGCATTGTACATAAGTACCACAAATTCTTTATCCATTTTTCACCTTCTGTGATATTGAATTTGTACTGTAAATGAGGTTCTTGTAAACAGAGCCGTCCCAAACTTTGGGGTGGCTGTGTCTTTTTGATTTTAATTTCCCTAAGCTATAGGACCATAAGTGGAAGTGCCCTAGGCTCTGTTGCTTTGTTTTTTAGATGTTTCAGGAAACACCATACACTTCTCCAGAGTGGCTGTTGGCAATTTACATCCCGCCGATCAGCATAACAAGGCTCCCATTTCTCCATGGCCTGTCCTGCCTTTCTGGATTTTATACTATTTTCAGATGGCCCTTTTGACCGGGGGGCAGTGAGACTTCATTGTAGTGCAGATTTCCTTTGCAAGCTTGCTTGGTTGGCCAAAAAGGGCGTATGCGTTTTCTCCTGAATATATTCAGGAAAAAACGCATACGCCCTTTTTGGCCAAGTGCATCATTGTGGACGTTCTGCCTCTTTTCCTATGCTTTACATGCAATTCCAGTCTACCTCCTGAAATCGGTTTCCTGCAATTCTGCCCTGCTTTCAAGTCCTCTTGGCAGCCTTACTTCAATATATTTTTGGACGATAGCTGTCATTTTTAACTCTGCAGGTTTGTGAATTACAGTGCCCCTGAGCTCCTTTCTTCAACTCGCTTTCTTGTGAGCTGGCCGCAACACCGCAGGATTGCTTCAGGCCCTAGTGTGGTTCCGGCATGGCACGCTGAGCCTTTGGTTAATTCCTCTTCCTGGTGGGAAATGAGAGTTAAATTTGCCCGTCCAGACACCTCCAGCTAGTCTCTTATTGGTTCTCCCTATTCCTGTTCATTTTCCGCAGAAATTGCAAACTGGGCCAAACAGGAGGTTAAAGGCACTGACTCTCCAAGTGAGGAGAGTGTTAGTAAAGCGTCTGGAATGTTGCACCCGAGTACCAGGGGACGAAATCTGACACATTTGAACACGTTTCCCGATCACACGGTGGATCATACTCTGGGTTCCACATGCATGTTTTAGCTGAAGGAAGAATCCCTTAAACCTGGAGAGTTGAGACCCATGGAATGGGTACCATGCAATATGACTTCAAAGGGTCTGCATTTGCTCACCGAACCTCACCAATCCTATCACTGCTGCATTTATGCCGCTGTACACACGCTTGATTCTCTTTCGGAGACATATAAATCCATAGGTTTTAAGATTCTTCCTAGTCAGGTATATTCTTAGACGTTTAATATGGGGTGTTGAGTCCTCTTCGTTGAGCAAGGAGTAGCTCTTGTCTATTACATATTTGGCTTATGGAACGGTATCTGTGCTAATTTCAATCTCTGGTTTTATGCAGCACCCCAACTCACCTTTCCCCTTAAGCAAGCATAAGTTGGTTTTCTACATTTGAGACCTTGTTCTGTTTTGTAATTCAGTTCCTGTGTAGCCAAGTTTACATTCCGTGTATTAGTGATATCTTATGATGTTTCTTTTTCTGTGTGACTTATCTCACTTAGAATCATCGTACCTGAATCCACTCATTATGCTGCTATGGGCCTGATGACATAGATTTCATTGCTGAGTGATATTGCATTGTACGTAAGTACCACAACTTCTTTATCCATTTTTCGCTTTCTGTGATATTGAACTTGTACCGTAAACGAGGTTCTTGTAAACAGAGCCGTCCCAAACGTTGGGGTGGCTGTGTTTTTTTGATTTTAATTTCCCTAAGCTATAAGACCATAAGTGGAAGTGCCCTAGGCTCTGTTGCTTTGTTTTTTAGATGTTTCAGGAAACACCATACACTTCTCCAGAGTGGCTGTTGGCAATTTACATCCCGCCCATCAGCATAACAAGGCTCCCAGTTCTCCATGGCCTGTCCGGCCTTTCTGGATTTTACACTTTTTTCAGATGGCCCTTTTGACTGGGGGGCAGTGAGACTTCATTGTAGTGCAGATTTCCTTTGCAAGCTTGCTTGGTTGGCCAAAAAGGGCGTATGCGTTTTTTCCTGAATATATTCAGGAAAAAACGCATACGCCCTTTTTGGCCAAGTGCATCATTGTGGACGTTCTGCCTCTTTTCCTATGCTTTACATGCAATTCCAGTCTACCTCCTGAAATCGGTTTCCTGCAATTCTGCCCCGCTTTCAAGTCCTCTTGGCAGCCTTACTTCAATATATTTTTGGACGATAGCTGTCATTTATAACTCTGCAGGTTTGTGAATTACAGTGCCCCTGAGCTCCTTTCTTCAACTCGCTTTCTTGTGAGCTGGCCGCAACACCGCAGGATTGCTTCAGGCCCTAGTGTCGTTCCGGCATGGCACGCTGAGCCTTTGGTTAATTCCTCTTCCTGGTGGGAAATGAGAGTTAAATTTGCCAATCCAGACACCTCCAGCTAGTCTCTCATTTGTTCTCCCTATTCCTGTTCATTTTCCGCAGAAATTGCAAACTGGGCCAAACAGGAGGTTAAAGGCACTGACTCTCCAAGTGGGGAGAGTTTTAGTAAAGCGTCTGGAATGTTGCACCCGAGTACCAGCGGAGAAAATCTGAGACACATTTGAACACGTTTCCCGATCACACGGTGGATCATACTCTGGGTTCCACATGCATGTTTTAGCTGAAGGAAGAATCCCTTAAACCTGGAGAGTTGAGACCCATGGAATGGCTGGCATGCAATATGACTTCAAAGGGTCTGCATTTGCTCATCAAACCTCACCAATCCTATCACTGCTGCATTTATGCTGCTGTACACATGCTTGATTCTCTTTTGGAGACATATAAATCCATAGGTTTTAAGATTATTACTAGTCAGGTATATTCTTAGGCGATTAATATGGGGTGTAGAGTCCACTTCGTTGAGCAAGGAGTAGCTCTTGTCTATTACATATTTGGCTTATGGAATGGTATCTGTGCTAATTTCAATCTCTGGTTTTATGCAGAACCCCAACTCACCTTTCCCCTTAAGCAAGCATAAGTTGGTTTTCTACATTTGAGACCGTGTTCTGTTTTGTAATTCAGTTTCTGTGTAGGCAAGTTTACATTCCGTGTAGTAGTGATATCTTATGATGTTTCTTTTTCTGTGTGACTTATCTCACTTAGAATCATCGTACCTGAATCCACTCATTATGCTGCTACGGGCCTGATGATATAGATTTCATTGCTGAGTGATATTGCATTGTACGTAAGTACCACAAATTCTTTATCCATTTTTCACCTTCTGTGATATTGAATTTGTACTGTAAATGAGGTTCTTGTAAACAGAGCCGTCCCAAACTTTGGGGTGGCTGTGTCTTTTTGATTTTAATTTCCCTAAGCTATAGGACCATAAGTGGAAGTGCCCTAGGCTCTGTTGCTTTGTTTTTTAGATGTTTCAGGAAACACCATACACTTCTCCAGAGTGGCTGTTGGCAATTTACATCCCGCCCATCAGCATAACAAGGCTCCCAGTCCTCCATGGCCTGTCCTGCCTTTCTGGATTTTACACTTTTTTCAGATGGCCCTTTTGACCGGGGGGCAGTGAGACTTCATTGTAGTGCAGATTTCCTTTGCAAGCTTGCTTGGTTGGCCAAAAAGGGCGTATGCGTTTTTTCCTGAATATATTCAGGAAAAAACGCATACGCCCTTTTTGGCCAAGTGCATCATTGTGGACGTTCTGCCTCTTTTCGTATGCTTTACATGCAATTCCAGTCTACCTCCTGAAATCGGTTTCCTGCAATTCTGCCCCACTTTCAAGTCCTCTTGGCAGCCTTACTTCAATATATTTTTGGACGATAGCTGTCATTTATAACTCTGCAGGTTTGTGAATTACAGTGCCCCTGAGCTCCTTTCTTCAACTCGCTTTCTT
This sequence comes from Pseudorca crassidens, assembly GCF_039906515.1. Lineage (NCBI taxonomy): Eukaryota > Metazoa > Chordata > Mammalia > Artiodactyla > Delphinidae > Pseudorca > Pseudorca crassidens. The sequence goes on from NC_090296.1 coordinate 166,938,144, forward strand.
GTGAGCTGGCCGCAACACCGCAGGATTGCTTCAGGCCCTAGTGTCGTTCCGGCATGGCACGCTGAGCCTTTGGTTAATTCCTCTTCCTGGTGGGAAATGAGAGTTAAATTTGCCAATCCAGACACCTCCAGCTAGTCTCTCACTGGTTCTCCCTATTCCTGTTCATTTTCCGCAGAAATTGCAAACTGGGCCAAACAGGAGGTTAAAGGCACTGACTCTCCAAGTGGAGAGAGTGTTAGTAAAGCGTCTGGAATGTTGCACCCGAGTACCAGGGGACAAAAACTAAGACACATTTGAACACGTTTCCCGATCACATGGTGGATCATACTCTGGGTTCCACATGCATGTTTTAGCTGAAGGAAGAATCCCTTAAACCTGGAGAGTTGAGACCCATGGAATGGGTACCATGCAATATGACTTCAAAGGTTCTGCATTGGCTCACCGAACCTCACCAATCCTATCACTGCTGCATTTATGCCTCTGTAGACACGCTTGATTCTCTTTCGGAGACATATAAATCCATAGGTTTTAAGATACTTACTAGTCAGGTATATTCTTAGGCATTTAATATGGGGTGTTGAGTCCACTTTGTTGAGCAAGGAGTAGCTCTTGTCTATTACCTATTTGGCTTATGGAATGGTATCTGTGCTAATTTCAATCTCTGGTTTTATGCAGCAACCCAACTCACCTTTCCCCTTAAGCAAGCATAAGTTGGTTTTCTACATTTGAGATCCTATTCTGTTTTGTAATTCAGTTCCTGTGTAGCCAAGTTTACATTCCGTGTATTAGTGATATCTTATGATGTTTCTTTTTCTGTGTGACTTATGTCACTTAGAATCATCGTACCTGAATCCACTCATTATGCTGCTACGGGCCTGATGACATAGATTTCATTGCTGAGTGATATTGCATTGTACGTAAGTACCACAACTTCTTTATCCATTTTTCGCTTTCTGTGATGTTGAACTTGTATCGTAAACGAGGTTCTTGTAAACAGAGCCGTCCCAAACTTTGGGGTGGCTGTGTCTTTTTGATTTTAATTTCCCTAAGCTATAGGACCATAAGTGGAAGTGCCCTAGGCTCTGTTGCTTTGTTTTTTAGATGTTTCAGGAAACACCATACACTTCTCCAGAGTGGCTGTTGGCAATTTACATCCCGCCCATCAGCATAACAAGGCTCCCATGTCTCTATGGCCTGTCCTGCCTTTCTGGATTTTACACTTTTCTCAGATGGCCCTTTTGACCGGGGGGCAGTGAGACTTCATTGTAGTGCAGATTTCCTTTGCAAGCTTGCTTGGTTGGCCAAAAAGGGCGTATGCGTTTTTTTCTGAATATATTCAGGAAAAAATGCATACGCCCTTTTTGGCCAAGTGCATCATTGTGGACGTTCTGCCTCTTTTCGTATGCTTTACATGCAATTCCAGTCTACCTCCTGAAATCGGTTTCCTGCAATCCTGCCCTGCTTTGAAGTCCTCTTGGCAGCCTTACTTCAATATATTTTTGGACGATAGCTGTCATTTTTAACTCTGCAGGTTTGTGAATTACAGTGCCCCTGAGCTCCTTTCTTCAACTCGCTTTCTTGTGAGCTGGCCGCAACACCGCAGGATTGCTTCAGGCCCTAGTGTGGTTCCGGCATGGCACGCTGAGCCTTTGGTTAATTCCTCTTCCTGGTGGGAAATGAGAGTTAAATTTGCCCGTCCAGACACCTCCAGCTAGTCTCTTATTGGTTCTCCCTATTCCTGTTCATTTTCCGCAGAAATTGCAAACTGGGCCAAACAGGAGGTTAAAGGCACTGACTCTCCAAGTGAGGAGAGTGTTAGTAAAGCGTCTGGAATGTTGCACCCGAGTACCAGGGGACGAAATCTGACACATTTGAACACGTTTCCCGATCACACGGTGGATCATACTCTGGGTTCCACATGCATGTTTTAGCTGAAGGAAGAATCCCTTAAACCTGGAGAGTTGAGACCCATGGAATGACTAGCATGCAATATGACTTCAAAGGGTCTGCATTTGCTCATCAAACCTCACCAATCCTATCACTGCTGCGTTTATGCCGCTGTACACACGCTTGATTCTCTTTCGGAGACATATAAATCCATAGGTTTTAAGATTCTTCCTAGTCAGGTATATTCTTAGGCATTTAATATGGGGTGTTGAGTCCTCTTCGTTGAGCAAGGAGTAGCTCTTGTCTATTACATATTTGGCTTATGGAACGGTATCTGTGCTAATTTCAATCTCTGGTTTTATGCAGCACCCCAACTCACCTTTCCCCTTAAGCAAGCATAAGTTGGTTTTCTACATTTGAGACCTTGTTCTGTTTTGTAATTCAGTTCCTGTGTAGCCAAGTTTACATTCCGTGTATTAGTGATATCTTATGATGTTTCTTTTTCTGTGTGACTTATCTCACTTAGAATCATCGTACCTGAATCCACTCATTATGCTGCTATGGGCCTGATGACATAGATTTCATTGCTGAGTGATATTGCATTGTACGTAAGTACCACAACTTCTTTATCCATTTTTCGCTTTCTGTGATATTGAACTTGTACCGTAAACGAGGTTCTTGTAAACAGAGCCGTCCCAAACGTTGGGGTGGCTGTGTTTTTTTGATTTTAATTTCCCTAAGCTATAAGACCATAAGTGGAAGTGCCCTAGGCTCTGTTGCTTTGTTTTTTAGATGTTTCAGGAAACACCATACACTTCTCCAGAGTGGCTGTTGGCAATTTACATCCCGCCCATCAGCATAACAAGGCTCCCAGTTCTCCATGGCCTGTCCGGCCTTTCTGGATTTTACACTTTTTTCAGATGGCCCTTTTGACTGGGGGGCAGTGAGACTTCATTGTAGTGCAGATTTCCTTTGCAAGCTTGCTTGGTTGGCCAAAAAGGGCGTATGCGTTTTTTCCTGAATATATTCAGGAAAAAACGCATATGCCCTTTTTGGCCAAGTGCATCATTGTGGACGTTCTGCCTCTTTTCCTATGCTTTACATGCAATTCCAGTCTACCTCCTGAAATCGGTTTCCTGCAATTCTGCCCCGCTTTCAAGTCCTCTTGGCAGCCTTACTTCAATATATTTTTGGACGATAGCTGTCATTTATAACTCTGCAGGTTTGTGAATTACAGTGCCCCTGAGCTCCTTTCTTCAACTCGCTTTCTTGTGAGCTGGCCGCAACACCGCAGGATTGCTTCAGGCCCTAGTGTCGTTCCGGCATGGCACGCTGAGCCTTTGTTTAATTCCTCTTCCTGGTGGGAAATGAGAGTTAAATTTGCCAATCCAGACACCTCCAGCTAGTCTCTCATTTGTTCTCCCTATTCCTGTTCATTTTCCGCAGAAATTGCAAACTGGGCCAAACAGGAGGTTAAAGGCACTGACTCTCCAAGTGGGGAGAGTTTTAGTAAAGCGTCTGGAATGTTGCACCCGAGTACCAGCGGAGAAAATCTGAGACACATTTGAACACGTTTCCCGATCACACGGTGGATCATACTCTGGGTTCCACATGCATGTTTTAGCTGAAGGAAGAATCCCTTAAACCTGGAGAGTTGAGACCCATGGAATGGCTGGCATGCAATATGACTTCAAAGGGTCTGCATTTGCTCATCAAACCTCACCAATCCTATCACTGCTGCATTTATGCTGCTGTACACATGCTTGATTCTCTTTTGGAGACATATAAATCCATAGGTTTTAAGATTATTACTAGTCAGGTATATTCTTAGGCGATTAATATGGGGTGTAGAGTCCACTTCGTTGAGCAAGGAGTAGCTCTTGTCTATTACATATTTGGCTTATGGAATGGTATCTGTGCTAATTTCAATCTCTGGTTTTATGCAGAACCCCAACTCACCTTTCCCCTTAAGCAAGCATAAGTTGGTTTTCTACATTTGAGACCGTGTTCTGTTTTGTAATTCAGTTTCTGTGTAGCCAAGTTTACATTCCGTGTAGTAGTGATATCTTATGATGTTTCTTTTTCTGTGTGACTTATCTCACTTAGAATCATCGTACCTGAATCCACTCATTATGCTGCTACGGGCCTGATGATATAGATTTCATTACTGAGTGATATTGCATTGTACGTAAGTACCACAAATTCTTTATCCATTTTTCACCTTCTGTGATATTGAATTTGTACTGTAAATGAGGTTCTTGTAAACAGAGCCGTCCCAAACTTTGGGGTGGCTGTGTCTTTTTGATTTTAATTTCCCTAAGCTATAGGACCATAAGTGGAAGTGCCCTAGGCTCTGTTGCTTTGTTTTTTAGATGTTTCAGGAAACACCATACACTTCTCCAGAGTGGCTGTTGGCAATTTACATCCCGCCCATCAGCATAACAAGGCTCCCAGTTCTCCATGGCCTGTCCTGCCTTTCTGGATTTTACACTTTTTTCAGATGGCCCTTTTGACCGGGGGGCAGTGAGACTTCATTGTAGTGCAGATTTCCTTTGCAAGCTTGCTTGGTTGGCCAAAAAGGGCGTATGCGTTTTTTCCTGAATATATTCAGGAAAAAACGCATACGCCCTTTTTGGCCAAGTGCATCATTGTGGACGTTCTGCCTCTTTTCGTATGCTTTACATGCAATTCCAGTCTACCTCCTGAAATCGGTTTCCTGCAATTCTGCCCCGCTTTCAAGTCCTCTTGGCAGCCTTACTTCAATATATTTTTGGACGATAGCTGTCATTTATAACTCTGCAGGTTTGTGAATTACAGTGCCCCTGAGCTCCTTTCTTCAACTCGCTTTCTTGTGAGCTGGCCGCAACACCGCAGGATTGCTTCAGGCCCTAGTGTCGTTCCGGCATGGCACGCTGAGCCTTTGGTTAATTCCTCTTCCTGGTGGGAAATGAGAGTTATATTTGCCCGTCCAGACACCTCCAGCTAGTCTCTCACTGGTTCTCCCTATTCCTGTTCATCTTCCGCAAATATTGCAAACTGGGCCAAACAGGAGGTTAAAGGCACTGACTCTCCAAGTGGGGAGAGTGTTAGTAAAGCGTCTGGAATGTTGCACCCGAGTACCAGGGGACAAAACCTGAGACACATTTGAACACGTTTCCCGATCACATGGTGGATCATACTCTGGGTTCCACATGCATGTTTTAGCTGAAGGAAGAATCCCTTAAACCTGGAGAGTTGAGACCCATGGAATGGGTACCATGCAATATGACTTCAAAGGTTCTGCATTGGCTCACCGAACCTCACCAATCCTATCACTGCTGCGCTTATGCCACTGTACACACCCTTGATTCTCTTTCGGAGACATATAAATCCATAGGTTTTAAGATTCTTACTAGTCAGGTATATTCTTAGACGTTTAATATGTGGTGTAGAGTCCACTTCGTTGAGCAAGGAGTAGCTCTTGTCTATTACATATTTGGCTTATGGAACGGTATCTGTGCTAATTTCAATCTCTGGTTTTATGCAGCACCCCAACTCACCTTTCCCCTTAAGCAAGCATAAGTTGGTTTTCTACATTTGAGACCCTGTTCTGTTTTGTAATTCAGTTCCTGTGTAGCCAAGTTTACATTCCGTGTATTAGTGATATCTTATGATGTTTCTTTTTCTGTGTGACTTATCTCACTTAGAATCATCGTACCTGAATCCACTCATTATGCTGCTATGGTCCTGATGACATAGATTTCATTGCTGAGTGATATTGCATTGTACGTAAGTACCACAACTTCTTTATCCATTTTTCGCTTTCTGTGATGTTGAACTTGTATCGTAAACGAGGTTCTTGTAAACAGAGCCGTCCCAAACTTTGGGGTGGCTGTGTCTTTTTGATTTTAATTTCCCTAAGCTATAGGACCATAAGTGGAAGTGCCCTAGGCTCTGTTGCTTTGTTTTTTAGATGTTTCAGGAAACACCATACACTTCTCCAGAGTGGCTGTTGGCAATTTACATCCCGCCCATCAGCATAACAAGGCTCCCATGTCTCTATGGCCTGTCCTGCCTTTCTGGATTTTACACTTTTCTCAGATGGCCCTTTTGACCGGGGGGCAGTGAGACTTCATTGTAGTGCAGATTTCCTTTGCAAGCTTGCTTGGTTGGCCAAAAAGGGCGTATGCGTTTTTTTCTGAATATATTCAGGAAAAAATGCATACGCCCTTTTTGGCCAAGTGCATCATTGTGGACGTTCTGCCTCTTTTCGTATGCTTTACATGCAATTCCAGTCTACCTCCTGAAATCGGTTTCCTGCAATCCTGCCCTGCTTTGAAGTCCTCTTGGCAGCCTTACTTCAATATATTTTTGGACGATAGCTGTCATTTTTAACTCTGCAGGTTTGTGAATTACAGTGCCCCTGAGCTCCTTTCTTCAACTCGCTTTCTTGTGAGCTGGCCGCAACACCGCAGGATTGCTTCAGGCCCTAGTGTGGTTCCGGCATGGCACGCTGAGCATTAGGTTAATTCCTCTTCCTGGTGGGAAATGAGAGTTAAATTTGCCCATCCAGACACCTCCAGCTAGTCTCTCATTGGTTTTCCCTATTCCTGTTCATTTTCCGCAGAAATTGCAAACTGGGCCAAACAGGAGGTTAAAGGCACTGACTCTCCAAGTGGGGAGAGTGTTAGTAAAGCGTCTGGAATGTTGCACCTGAGTACAAGGGGACGAAATCTGACACATTTGAACACGTTTCCCGATCACACGGTGGATCATACTCTGGGTTCCACATGCATGTTTTAGTTGAAGGAAGAATCCCTTAAACCTGGAGAGTTGAGACCCATGGAATGGGTACCATGCAATATGACTTCAAAGGGTCTGCATTTGCTCACCGAACCTCACCAATCCTATCACTGCTGTATTTATGCCGCTGTAGACACGCTTGATTCTCTTTCGGAGACATATAAATCCATAGGTTTTAAGATTCTTACTAGTCAGGTATATTTTTAGGCATTTAATATGGGGTGTTGAGTCCACTTCGTTGAGCAAGGAGTAGCTATAGTCTATTACCTATTTGGCTTATGGAATGGTATCTGTGCTAATTTCAATCTCTGGTTTTATGCAGCACCCCAACTCACCTTTCCCCTTAAGCAAGCATAAGTTGGTTTTCTACATTTGAGATACTGTTCTGTTTTGTAATTCAGTTCCTGTGTAGCCAAGTTTACATTCCATGTATTAGTGATATCTTATGATGTTTCTTTTTCTGTGTGACTTATGTCACTTAGAATCATCGTACCTGAATCCACTCATTATGCTGCTACGGGCCTGATGACATAGATTTCATTCCTGAGTGATATTGCATTGTACGTAAGTACCACAACTTCTTTATCCATTTTTCACTTTCTGCGATATTGAACTTGTACCATAAAAGAGATTCTTGTAAACAGAGCCGGCCCAAACTTTGGGGTGGCTGTGTCTTTTTGATTTTAATTTCCCTAAGCTATAGGACCATAAGTGGAAGTGCCCTAGGCTCTGTTGCTTTGTTTTTTAGATGTTTCAGGAAACACCATACACTTCTCCAGAGTGGCTGTTGGCAATTTACATCCCGCCCATCAGCATAACAAGGCTCCCAATTCTCCATGGCCTGTCCTGCCTTTCTGGATTTTACACATTTTTCAGATGGCCCTTTTGACCGGGGGGCAGTGAGACTTCATTGTAGTGCAGATTTCCTTTGCAAGCTTGCTTGGTTGGCCAAAAAGGGCGTATGCGTTTTTTCCTGAATATATTCAGGAAAAAACGCATACGCCCTTTTTGGCCAAGTGCATCATTGTGGACGTTCTGCCTCTTTTCCTATGCTTTACATGCAATTCCAGTCTACCTCCTGAAATCGGTTTCCTGCAATTCTGCCCCGCTTTCAAGTCCTCTTGGCAGCCTTACTTCAATATATTTTTGGACGATAGCTGTCATTTTTAACTCTGCAGGTTTGTGAATTACAGTGCCCCTGAGCTCCTTTCTTCAACTTGCTTTTTTCTGAGCTGGCCGCAACACCGCAGCATTGCTTCAGGCCCTAGTGTGGTTCCGGCATGGCACGCTGAGCCTTTGGTTAATTCCTCTTCCTGGTGGGAAATGAGAGTTAAATTTGCCCATCCAGACACCTCCAGCTAGTCTCTCATTGGTTCTCCCTATTCCTGTTCATTTTCCGCAGAAATTGCAAACTGGGCCAAACAGGATGTTAAAGGCACTGTCTCTCCAAGTGGGGAGAGTGTTAGTAAAGCGTCTGGAATGTTGCACCTGAGTACAAGGGGACGAAATCTGACACATTTGAACACGTTTCCCGATCACACGGTGGATCATACTCTGGGTTCCACATGCATGTTTTAGTTGAAGGAAGAATCCCTTAAACCTGGAGAGTTGAGACCCATGGAATGGGTACCATGCAATATGACTTCAAAGGGTCTGCATTTGCTCACCGAACCTCACCAATCCTATCACTGCTGTATTTATGCCGCTGTAGACACGCTTGATTCTCTTTCGGAGACATATAAATCCATAGATTTTAAGATTCTTACTAGTCATGTATATTCTTAGACGTTTAATATGGGGTGTTGAGTCCTCTTCGTTGAGCAAGGAGTAGCTCTTGTCTATTACTAATTTGGCTTATGGAATGGTATCTGTGCTAATTTCAATCTCTGGTTTTATGCAGCACCCCAACTCACCTTTCCCCTTAAGCAAGCATAAGTTGGTTTTCTACATTTGAGATCCTGTTCTGTTTTGTAATTCTGTTCCTGTGTAGCCAAGTTTACATTCCGTGTATTAGTGATATCTTATGATGTTTCTTTTTCTGTGTGACTTATGTCACTTAGAATCATCGTACCTGAATCCACTCATTATGCTGCTACGGGCCTGATGACATAGATTTCATTCCTGAGTGATATTGCATTGTACGTAAGTACCACAACTTCTTTATCCATTTTTCACTTTCTGCGATATTGAACTTGTACCATAAACGAGATTCTTGTAAACAGAGCCGGCCCAAACTTTGGGGTGGCTGTGTCTTTTTGATTTTAATTTCCCTAAGCTATAGGACCATAAGTGGAAGTGCCCTAGGCTCTGTTGCTTTGTTTTTTAGATGTTTCAGGAAACACCATACACTTCTCCAGAGTGGCTGTTGGCAATTTACATCCCGCCCATCAGCATAACAAGGCTCCCAATTCTCCAAGGCCTGTCCTGCCTTTCTGGATTTTACACATTTTTCAGATGGCCCTTTTGACCGGGGGGCAGTGAGACTTCATTGTACTGCAGATTTCCTTTGCAAGCTTGCTTGGTTGGCCAAAAAGGGCGTATGCGTTTTTTCCTGAATATATTCAGGAAAAAACGCATACGCCCTTTTTGGCCAAGTGCATCATTGTGGACGTTCTGCCTCTTTTCCTATGCTTTACATGTAATTCCAGTCTACCTCCTGAAATCGGATTCCTGCAATTCTGCCCCGCTTTCGAGTCCTCTTGGCAGCCTTACTTCAATATATTTTTGGACGATAGCTGTCATTTATAACTCTGCAGGTTTGTGAATTACAGTGCCCCTGAGCTCCTTTCTTCAACTCGCTTTCTTGTGAGCTGGCCGCAACACCGCAGGATTGCTTCAGGCCCTAGTGTGTTTCCGGCATGGCACGCTGAGCCTTTGGTTAATTCCTCTTCCTGGTGGGAAATGAGAGTTAAATTTGCCCGTCCAGACACCTCCAGTTAGTCTCTCATTGGTTCTCCCTATTCCTGTTCATTTTCCGCAGAAATTGCAAACTGGGCCAAACAGGAGGTTAAAGGCACTGACTCTCCAAGTGGAGAGAGTGTTAGTAAAGCGTCTGGAATGTTGCACCCGAGTACCAGGGGACGAAATCTGACACATTTGAACACGTTTCCCGATCACACGGTGGATCATACTCTGGGTTCCACATGCATGTTTTAGCTGAAGGAAGAATCCCTTAAACCTGGAGAGTTGAGACCCATGGAATGGGTACCATGCAATATGACTTCAAAGGTTCTGCATTGGCTCACCGAACCTCACCAATCCTATCACTGCTGCTTTTATGCTGCTGTACACATGCTTGATTCTCTTTTGGAGACATATAAATCCATAGGTTTTAAGATTATTACTAGTCAGGTATATTCTTAGGCGATTAATATGGGGTGTAGAGTCCACTTCGTTGAGCAAGGAGTAGCTCTTGTCTATTACATATTTGGCTTATGGAATGGTATCTGTGCTAATTTCAATCTCTGGTTTTATGCAGCACCCCAACTCACCTTTCCCCTTAAGCAAGCATAAGTTGGTTTTCTACATTTGAGATCCTGTTCTGTTTTGTAATTCAGTTCCTGTGTAGCCAAGTTTACATTCCGTGTATTAGTGATATCTTATGATGTTTCTTTTTCTGTGTGACTTATGTCACTTAGAATCATCGTACCTGAATCCACTCATTATGCTGCTATGGGCCTGATGACATAGATTTCATTGCTGAGTGATATTGCATTGTACGTAAGTACCACAACTTCTTTATCCATTTTTCGCTTTCTGTGATATTGAACTTGTACCGTAAACGAGGTTCTTGTAAACAGAGCCGTCGCAAACTTTGGGGTGGCTGTGTCTTTTTGATTTTAATTTCCCTAAGCTATAGGACCATAAGTGGAAGTGCCCTAGGCTCTGTTGCTTTGTTTTTTAGATGTTTCAGGAAACACCATACACTTCTCCAGAGTGGCTGTTGGCAATTTACATCCCGCCCATCAGCATAACAAGGCTCCTAGTTCTCCATGGCCTGTCCGGCCTTTCTGGATTTTACACTTTTTTCAGATGGCCCTTTTGACTGGGGGGCAGTGAGACTTCATTGTAGTGCAGATTTCCTTTGCAAGCTTGCTTGGTTGGCCAAAAAGGGCGTATGCGTTTTTTCCTGAATATATTCAGGAAAAAACGCATACGCCCTTTTTGGCCAAGTGCATCATTGTGGACGTTCTGCCTCTTTTCCTATGCTTTACATGCAATTCCAGTCTACCTCCTGAAATCGGTTTCCTGCAATCCTGCCCCGCTTTCAAGTCCTCTTGGCAGCCTTACTTCAATATATTTTTGGACGATAGCTGTCATTTTTAACTCTGCATGTTTGTGAATTACAGTGCCCCTGAGCTCCTTTCTTCAACTCACTTTCTTGTGAGCTGGCCGCAACACTGCAGGATTGCTTCAGGCCCTAGTGTGGTTCCGGCATGGCACGCTGAGCCTTTGGTTAATTCCACTTCCTGGTGGGAAATGAGAGTTAAATTTGCCCATCCAGACACCTCCAGCTAGTCTCTCATTGGTTCTCCCTATTCCTGTTCATTTTCCACAGAAATTGCAAACTGGGCCAAACAGGAGGTTAAAGGCACTGACTCTCCAAGTGGGGAGAGTGTTAGTAAAGCGTCTGGAATGTTGCACCCGAGTACCAGGGGACAAAAACTGAGACACATTTGAACACGTTTCCCGATCACACGGTGGATCATACTCTGGGTTCCACATGCATGTTTTAGCTGAAGGAAGAATCCCTTAAACCTGGAGAGTTGAGACCCATGGAATGGCTACCATGCAATATGACTTCAAAGGGTCTGCATTTGCTCATCAAACCTCACCAATCCTATCACTGCTGCGTTTATGCCGCTGTACACACGCTTGATTCTCTTTTGGAGACATATAAATCCATAGGTTTCAAGATTCTTACTAGTCAGGTATATTCTTAGACGTTTAATATGGGGTGTTGAGTCCACTTCGTTGAGCAAGGAGTAGCTCTTGTCTATTACATATTTGGCTTATGGAACGGTATCTGTGCTAATTTCAATCTCTGGTTTTATGCAGCACCCCAACTCACCTTTCCCCTTAAGCAAGCATAAGTTGGTTTTCTACATTTGAGATCCTGTTCTGTTTTGTAATTCAGTTCCTGTGTAGCCAAGTTTACATTCCATGTATTAGTGATATCTTATGATGTTTCTTTTTCTGTGTGACTTATGTCACTTAGAATCATCGTACCTGAATCCACTCATTATGCTGCTACGGGCCTGATGACATAGATTTCATTCCTGAGTGATATTGCATTGTACGTAAGTACCACAACTTCTTTATCCATTTTTCACTTTCTGCGATATTGAACTTGTACCATAAACGAGCTTCTTGTAAACAGAGCCGTCCCAAACTTTGGGGTGGCTGTGTCTTTTTGATTTTAATTTCCCTAAGCTATAGGACCATAAGTGGAAGTGCCCTAGGCTCTGTTGCTTTGTTTTTTAGATGTTTCAGGAAACACCATACACTTCTCCAGAGTGGCTGTTGGCAATTTACATCCCGCCCATCAGCATAACAAGGCTCCCAGTTCTCCATGGCCTGTCCGGCCTTTCTGGATTTTACACTTTTTTCAGATGGCCCTTTTGTCCGGGGGGCAGTGAGACTTCATTGTAGTGCAGATTTCCTTTGCAAGCTTGCTTGGTTGGCCAAAAAGGGCGTATGCGTTTTTTCCTGAATATATTCAGGAAAAAACGCATACGCCCTTTTTGGCCAAGTGCATCATTGTGGACGTTCTGCCTCTTTTCCTATGCTTTACATGCAATTCCAGTCTACCTCCTGAAATCGGATTCCTGCAATTCTGCCCCGCTTTCGAGTCCTCTTGGCAGCCTTACTTCAATATATTTTTGGACGATAGCTGTCATTTATAACTCTGCAGGTTTGTGAATTACAGTGCCCCTGAGCTCCTTTCTTCAACTCGCTTTCTTGTGAGCTGGCCGCAACACCGCAGGATTGCTTCAGGCCCTAGTGTGGTTCCGGCATGGCACGCTGAGCCTTTGGTTAATTCCTCTTCCTGGTGGGAAATGAGAGTTAAATTTGCCCGTCCAGACACCTCCAGCTAGTCTCTCATTGGTTCTCCCTATTCCTGTTCATTTTCCGCAGAAATTGCAAACTGGGCCAAACAGGAGGTTAAAGGCACTGACTCTCCAAGTGGAGAGAGTTTTAGTAAAGCGTCTGGAATGTTGCACCCGAGTACCAGGGGACAAAAACTGAGACACATTTGAACACGTTTCCCGATCACACGGTGGATCATACTCTGGGTTCCACATGCATGTTTTAGCTGAAGGAAGAATCCCTTAAACCTGGAGAGTTGAGACCCATGGAATGGGTACCATGCAATATGACTTCAAAGGTTCTGCATTGGCTCACCGAACCTCACCAATCCTATCACTGCTGCGCTTATGCCACTGTACACACGCTTGATTCTCTTTCGGAGACATATAAATCCATAGATTTTAAGATTCTTCCTAGTCAGGTATATTCTTAGACGTTTAATATGGGGTGTTGCGTCCTCTTCGTTGAGCAAGGAGTAGCTCTTGTCTATTACATATTTGGCTTATGGAACGGTATCTGTGCTAATTTCAATCTCTGGTTTTATGCAGCACCCCAACTCACCTTTCCCCTTAAGCAAGCATAAGTTGGTTTTCTACATTTGAGACCCTGTTCTGTTTTGTAATTCAGTTCCTGTGTAGCCAAGTTTACATTCCGTGTAGTAGTGATATCTTATGATGTTTCTTTTTCTGTGTGACTTATCTCACTTAGAATCATCGTACCTGAATCCACTCATTATGCTGCTACGGGCCTGATGATATAGATTTCATTGCTGAGTGATATTGCATTGTACGTAAGTACCACAAATTCTTTATCCATTTTTCACCTTCTGTGATATTGAATTTGTACTGTAAATGAGGTTCTTGTAAACAGAGCCGTCCCAAACTTTGGGGTGGCTGTGTCTTTTTGATTTTAATTTCCCTAAGCTATAGGACCATAAGTGGAAGTGCCCTAGGCTCTGTTGCTTTGTTTTTTAGATGTTTCAGGAAACACCATACACTTCTCCAGAGTGGCTGTTGGCAATTTACATCCCGCCCATCAGCATAACAAGGCTCCCAGTCCTCCATGGCCTGTCCTGCCTTTCTGGATTTTACACTTTTTTCAGATGGCCCTTTTGACCGGGGGGCAGTGAGACTTCATGGTAGTGCAGATTTCCTTTGCAAGCTTGCTTGGTTGGCCAAAAAGGGCGTATGCGTTTTTTCCTGAATATATTCAGGAAAAAACGCATACGCCCTTTTTGGCCAAGTGCATCATTGTGGACGTTCTGCCTCTTTTCCTATGCTTTACATGCAATTCCAGTCTACCTCCTGAAATCGGTTTCCTGCAATCCTGCCCCGCTTTCAAGTCCTCTTGGCAGCCTTACTTCAATATATTTTTGGACGATAGCTGTCATTTTTAACTCTGCAGGTTTGTGAATTACAGTGCCCCTGAGCTCCTTTCTTCAACTCACTTTCTTGTGAGCTGGCCGCAACACCGCAGGATTGCTTCAGGCCCTAGTGTGGTTCTGGCATGGCACGCTGAGCCTTTGGTTAATTCCTCTTCCTGGTGGGAAATGAGAGTTAAATTTGCCCGTCCAGACACCTCCAGCTAGTCTCTTATTGGTTCTCCCTATTCCTGTTCATTTTCCGCAGAAATTGCAAACTGGGCCAAACAGGAGGTTAAAGGCACTGACTCTCCAAGTGAGGAGAGTGTTAGTAAAGCGTCTGGAATGTTGCACCCGAGTACCAGGGGACGAAATCTGACACATTTGAACACGTTTCCCGATCACACGGTGGATCATACTCTGGGTTCCACATGCATGTTTTAGCTGAAGGAAGAATCCCTTAAACCTGGAGAGTTGAGACCCATGGAATGACTAGCATGCAATATGACTTCAAAGGGTCTGCATTTGCTCATCAAACCTCACCAATCCTATCACTGCTGCGTTTATGCCGCTGTACACATGCTTGATTCTCTTTTGGAGACATATAAATCCATAGGTTTTAAGATTATTACTAGTCAGGTATATTCTTAGGCGATTAATATGGGGTGTAGAGTCCACTTCGTTGAGCAAGGAGTAGCTCTTGTCTATTACATATTTGGCTTATGGAATGGTATCTGTGCTAATTTCAATCTCTGGTTTTATGCAGAACCCCAACTCACCTTTCCCCTTAAGCAAGCATAAGTTGGTTTTCTACATTTGAGACCCTGTTCTGTTTTGTAATTCAGTTTCTGTGTAGCCAAGTTTTCATTCCGTGTAGTAGTGATATCTTATGATGTTTCTTTTTCTGTGTGACTTATCTCACTTAAAATCATCGTACCTGAATCCACTCATTATGCTGCTACGGGCCTGATGACATAGATTTCATTGCTGAGTGATATTGCATTGTACGTAAGTACCACAACTTCTTTATCCATTTTTTGCTTTCTGCGATATTGAACTTGTACCGTAAACGAGGTTCTTGTAAACAGAGCCGTCCCAAACTTTGGGGTGGCTGTGTCTTTTTGATTTTAATTTCCCTAAGCTATAGGACCATAAGTGGAAGTGCCCTAGGCTCTGTTGCTTTGTTTTTTAGATGTTTCAGGAAACACCATACACTTCTCCAGAGTGGCTGTTGGCAATTTACATCCCGCCCATCAGCATAACAAGGCTCCCAGTTCTCCATGGCCTGTCCGGTCTTTCTGGATTTTAAACTTTTTTCAGATGGCCCTTTTGACTGGGGGGCAGTGAGACTTCATTGTACTGCAGATTTCCTTTGCAAGCTTGCTTGGTTGGCCAAAAAGGGCGTATGCGTTTTTTCCTGAATATATTCAGGAAAAAACGCATACGCCCTTTTTGGCCAAGTGCATCATTGTGGACGTTCTGCCTCTTTTCGTATGCTTTACATGCAATTCCAGTCTACCTCCTGAAATCGGTTTCCTGCAATTCTGCCCCGCTTTCAAGTCCTCTTGGCAGCCTTACTTCAATATATTTTTGGACGATAGCTGTCATTTATAACTCTGCAGGTTTGTGAATTACAGTGCCCCTGAGCTCCTTTCTTCAACTCGCTTTCTTGTGAGCTGGCCGCAACACCGCAGGATTGCTTCAGGCCCTAGTGTGGTTCCGGCATGGCACGCTGAGCCTTTGGTTAATTCCTCTTCCTGGTGGGAAATGAGAGTTAAATTTGCCCGTCCAGACACCTCCATCTAGTCTCTCATTGGTTCTCCCTATTCCTGTTCATTTTCCGCAGAAATTGCAAACTGGGCCAAACAGGAGGTTAAAGGCACTGACTCTCCAAGTGAGGAGAGTGTTAGTAAAGCGTCTGGAATGTTGCACCCGAGTACCAGGGGATGAAATCTGACACATTTGAACACGTTTCCCGATCACACGGTGGATCATACTCTGGGTTCCACATGCATGTTTTAGCTGAAGGAAGAATCCCTTAAACCTGGAGAGTTGAGACCCATGGAATGGGTACCATGCAATATGACTTCAAAGGGTCTGCATTTGCTCACCGAACCTCACCAATCCTATCACTGCTGCATTTATGCCGCTGTACACACGCTTGATTCTCTTTCGGAGACATATAAATCCATAGGTTTTAAGATTCTTCCTAGTCAGGTATATTCTTAGACGTTTAATATGGGGTGTTGAGTCCTCTTCGTTGAGCAAGGAGTAGCTCTTGTCTATTACATATTTGGCTCATGGAACGGTATCTGTGCTAATTTCAATCTCTGGTTTTATGCAGCACCCCAACTCACCTTTCCCCTTAAGCAAGCATAAGTTGGTTTTCTACATTTGAGACCTTGTTCTGTTTTGTAATTCAGTTCCTGTGTAGCCAAGTTTACATTCCGTGTATTAGTGGTATCTTATGATGTTTCTTTTTCTGTGTGACTTATCTCACTTAGAATCATCGTACCTGAATCCACTCATTATGCTGCTATGGGCCTGATGACATAGATTTCATTGCTGAGTGATATTGCATTGTACGTAAGTACCACAACTTCTTTATCCATTTTTCGCTTTCTGTGATATTGAACTTGTACCGTAAACGAGGTTCTTGTAAACAGAGCCGTCCCAAACTTTGGGGTGGCTGTGTTTTTTTTATTTTAATTTCCCTAAGCTATACGACCATAAGTGGAAGTGCCCTAGGCTCTGTTGCTTTGTTTTTTAGATGTTTCAGGAAACACCATACACTTCTCCAGAGTGGCTGTTGGCAATTTACATCCCGCCCATCAGCATAACAAGGCTCCCAGTTCTCCATGGCCTGTCCGGCCTTTCTGGATTTTACACATTTTTCAGATGGCCCTTTTGACTGGGGGGCAGTGAGACTTCATTGTAGTGCAGATTTCCTTTGCAAGCTTGCTTGGTTGGCCAAAAAGGGCGTATGCGTTTTTTCCTGAATATATTCAGGAAAAAACGCATATGCCCTTTTTGGCCAAGTGCATCATTGTGGACGTTCTGCCTCTTTTCCTATGCTTTACATGCAATTCCAGTCTACCTCCTGAAATCGGTTTCCTGCAATTCTGCCCCGCTTTCAAGTCCTCTTGGCAGCCTTACTTCAATATATTTTTGGACGATAGCTGTCATTTATAACTCTGCAGGTTTGTGAATTACAGTGCCCCTGAGCTCCTTTCTTCAACTCGCTTTCTTGTGAGCTGGCCGCAACACCGCAGGATTGCTTCAGGCCCTAGTGTGGTTCCGGCATGGCACGCTGAGCCTTTGGTTAATTCCTCTTCCTGGTGGGAAATGAGAGTTAAATTTGCCAATCCAGACACCTCCAGCTAGTCTCTCATTTGTTCTCCCTATTCCTGTTTATTTTCCGCAGAAATTGCAAACTGGGCCAAACAGGAGGTTAAAGGCACTGACTCTCCAAGTGGGGAGAGTGTTAGTAAAGCGTCTGGAATGTTGCACCCGAGTACCAGGGGACAAAACCTGTGACACATTTGAACACGTTTCTCGATTACATGGTGGATCATACTCTGGGTTCCACATGCATGTTTTAGCTGAAGGAAGAATCCCTTAAACCTGGAGAGTTGAGACCCATGGAATGGGTACCATGCAATATGACTTCAAAGGGTCTGCATTTGCTCACCGAACCTCACCAATCCTATCACTGCTGTATTTATGCCGCTGTAGACACGCTTGATTCTCTTTCGGAGACATATAAATCCATAGGTTTTAAGATTCTTACTAGTCAGGTATATTCTTAGGCATTTAATATGGGGTGTTGAGTCCACTTCGTTGAGCAAGGAGTAGCTATTGTCTATTACCTATTTGGCTTATGGAATGGTATCTGTGCTAATTTCAATCTCTGGTTTTATGCAGCACCCCAACTCACCTTTCCCCTTAAGCAAGCATAAGTTGGTTTTCTACATTTGAGATCCTGTTCTGTTTTGTAATTCAGTTCCTGTGTAGCCAAGTTTACATTCCATGTATTAGTGATATCTTATGATGTTTCTTTTTCTGTGTGACTTATGTCACTTAGAATCATCGTACCTGAATCCACTCATTATGCTGCTACAGGCCTGATGACATAGATTTCATTCCTGAGTGATATTGCATTGTACGTAAGTACCACAACTTCTTTATCCATTTTTCACTTTCTGCGATATTGAACTTGTACCATAAATGAGATTCTTGTAAACAGAGCCGGCCCAAACTTTGGGGTGGCTGTGTCTTTTTGATTTTAATTTCCTTAAGCTATAGGACCATAAGTGGAAGTGCCCTAGGCTCTGTTGCTTTGTTTTTTAGATGTTTCAGGAAACACCATACACTTCTCCAGAGTGGCTGTTGGCAATTTACATCCCGCCCATCAGCATAACAAGGCTCCCAATTCTCCATGGCCTGTCCTGCCTTTCTGGATTTTACACATTTTTCAGATGGCCCTTTTGACCGGGGGGCAGTGAGACTTCATTGTAGTGCAGATTTCCTTTGCAAGCTTGCTTGGTTGGCCAAAAAGGGCGTATGCGTTTTTTCCTGAATATATTCAGGAAAAAACGCATACGCCCTTTTTGGCCAAGTGCATCATTGTGGACGTTCTGCCTCTTTTCCTATGCTTTACATGTAATTCCAGTCTACCTCCTGAAATCGGATTCCTGCAATTCTGCCCCGCTTTCGAGTCCTCTTGGCAGCCTTACTTCAATATATTTTTGGACGAGAGCTGTCATTTATAACTCTGCAGGTTTGTGAATTACAGTGCCCCTGAGCTCCTTTCTTCAACTCGCTTTCTTGTGAGCTGGCCGCAACACCGCAGCATTGCTTCAGGCCCTAGTGTGGTTCCGGCATGGCACGCTGAGCCTTTGGTTAATTCCTCTTCCTGGTGGGAAATGAGAGTTAAATTTGCCCGTCCAGACACCTCCAGCTAGTCTCTCATTGGTTCTCCCTATTCCTGTTCATTTTCCGCAGAAATTGCAAACTGGGCCAAACAGGAGGTTAAAGCCACTGACTCTCCAAGTGGAGAGAGTTTTAGTAAAGCGTCTGGAATGTTGCACCCGAGTACCAGGGGACAAAAACTGAGACACATTTGAACACGTTTCCCGATCACATGGTGGATCATACTCTGGGTTCCACATGCATGTTTTAGCTGAAGGAAGAATCCCTTGAACCTGGAGAGTTGAGACCCATGGAATGGGTACCATGCAATATGACTTCAAAGGTTCTGCATTGGCTCACCGAACCTCACCAATCCTATCACTGCTGCTTTTATGCTGCTGTACACATGCTTGATTCTCTTTTGGAGACATATAAATCCATAGGTTTTAAGATTATTACTAGTCAGGTATATTCTTAGGCGATTAATATGGGGTGTAGAGTCCACTTCGTTGAGCAAGGAGTAGCTCTTGTCTATTACATATTTGGCTTATGGAATGGTATCTGTGCTAATTTCAATCTCTGGTTTTATGCAGCACCCCAACTCACCTTTCCCCTTAAGCAAGCATAAGTTGGTTTTCTACATTTGAGACCCTGTTCTGTTTTGTAATTCAGTTCCTGTGTAGCCAAGTTTACATTCCGTGTATTAGTGATATCTTATGATGTTTCTTTTTCTGTGTGACTTATGTCACTTAGAATCATCGTACCTGAATCCACTCATTATGCTGCTATGGGCCTGATGACATAGATTTCATTGCTGAGTGATATTGCATTGTACGTAAGTACCACAACTTCTTTATCCATTTTTCGCTTTCTGTGATATTGAACTTGTACCGTAAACGAGGTTCTTGTAAACAGAGCCGTCCCAAACTTTGGGGTGGCTGTGTCTTTTTGATTTTAATTTCCCTAAGCTATAGGACCATAAGTGGAAGTGCCCTAGGCTCTGTTGCTTTGTTTTTTAGATGTTTCAGGAAACACCATACACTTCTCCAGAGTGGCTGTTGGCAATTTACATCCCGCCCATCAGCATAACAAGGCTCCCAGTTCTCCATGGCCTGTCCGGCCTTTCTGGATTTTACACTTTTTTCAGATGGCCCTTTTGACTGGGGGGCAGTGAGACTTCATTGTAGTGCAGATTTCCTTTGCAAGCTTGCTTGGTTGGCCAAAAAGGGCGTATGCGTTTTTTCCTGAATATATTCAGGAAAAAACGCATACGCCCTTTTTGGCCAAGTGCATCATTGTGGACATTCTGTCTCTTTTCCTATGCTTTACATGCAATTCCAGTCTACCTCCTGAAATCGGATTCCTTCAATTCTGCCCCGCTTTCGAGTCCTCTTGGCAGCCTTTCTTCAATATATTTTTGGACGATAGCTGTCATTTATAACTCTGCAGGTTTGTGAATTACAGTGCCCCTGAGCTCCTTTCTTCAACTCGCTTTCTTGTGAGCTGGCCGCAACACCGCAGGATTGCTTCAGGCCCTAGTGTGGTTCCGGCATGGCACGCTGAGCCTTTGGTTAATTCCTCTTCCTGGTGGGAAATGAGAGTTAAATTTGCCCATCCAGACACCTCCAGCTAGTCTCTCATTGGTTCTCCCTATTCCTGTTCATTTTCCGCAGAAATTGTAAACTGGGCCAAACAGGAGGTTAAAGGCACTGACTCTCCAAGTGGGGAGAGTGTTAGTAAAGCGTATGGAATGTTGCACCCGAGTACCAGGGGACAAAAACTGAGAGACATTTGAACACGTTTCCCGATCACACGGTGGATCATACTCTGGGTTCCACATGCATGTTTTAGCTGAAGGAAGAATCCCTTAAACCTGGAGAGTTGAGAACCATGGAATGGCTACCATGCAATATGACTTCAAAGGGTCTGCATTTGCTCATCAAACCTCACCAATCCTATCACTGCTGCGTTTATGCCGCTGTACACATGCTTGATTCTCTTTTGGAGACATATAAATCCATAGGTTTTAAGATTATTACTAGTCAGGTATATTCTTAGGCGATTAATATGGGGTGTAGAGTCCACTTCGTTGAGCAAGGAGTAGCTCTTGTCTATTACATATTTGGCTTATGGAATGGTATCTGTGCTAATTTCAATCTCTGGTTTTATGCAGAACCCCAACTCACCTTTCCCCTTAAGCAAGCATAAGTTGGTTTTCTACATTTGAGACCGTGTTCTGTTTTGTAATTCAGTTTCTGTGTAGCCAAGTTTACATTCCGTGTAGTAGTGATATCTTATGATGTTTCTTTTTCTGTGTGACTTATCTCACTTAGAATCATCGTACCTGAATCCACTCATTATGCTGCTACGGGCCTGATGATATAGATTTCATTGCTGAGTGATATTGCATTGTACGTAAGTACCACAAATTCTTTATCCATTTTTCACCTTCTGTGATATTGAATCTGTACTGTAAATGAGGTTCTTGTAAACAGAGCCGTCCCAAACTTTGGGGTGGCTGTGTCTTTTTGATTTTAATTTCCCTAAGCTATAGGACCATAAGTGGAAGTGCCCTAGGCTCTGTTGCTTTGTTTTGTAGATGTTTCAGGAAACACCATACACTTCTCCAGAGTGGCTGTTGGCAATTTACATCCCGCCCATCAGCATAACAAGGCTCCCAGTTCTCCATGGCCTGTCCTGCCTTTCTGGATTTTACACTTTTTTCAGATGGCCCTTTTGACTGGGGGGCAGTGAGACTTCATGGTAGTGCAGATTTCCTTTGCAAGCTTGCTTGGTTGGCCAAAAAGGGCGTATGCGTTTTTTCCTGAATATATTCAGGAAAAAACGCATACGCCCTTTTTGGCCAAGTGCATCATTGTGGACGTTCTGCCTCTTTTCCTATGCTTTACATGCAATTCCAGTCTACCTCCTGAAATCGGTTTCCTGCAATCCTGCCCCGCTTTCAAGTCCTCTTGGCAGCCTTACTTCAATATATTTTTGGACGATAGCTGTCATTTTTAACTCTGCAGGTTTGTGAATTACAGTGCCCCTGAGCTCCTTTCTTCAACTCACTTTCTTGTGAGCTGGCCGCAACACCGCAGGATTGCTTCAGGCCCTAGTGTGGTTCCGGCATGGCACGCTGAGCCTTTGGTTAATTCCTCTTCCTGGTGGGAAATGAGAGTTAAATTTGCCCATCCAGACACCTCCAGCTAGTCTCTCATTGGTTCTCCCTATTCCTGTTCATTTTCCGCAGAAATTGCAAACTGGGCCAAACAGGAGGTTAAAGGCACTGACTCTCCAAGTGGGGAGAGTGTTAGTAAAGCATCTGGAATGTTGCACCCGAGTACCAGGGGACAAAAACTGAGACACATTTGAACACGTTTCCCGATCACACGGTGGATCATACTCTGGGTTCCACATGCATGTTTTAGCTGAAGGAAGAATCCCTTAAACCTGGAGAGTTGAGACCCATGGAATGGCTACCATGCAATATGACTTCAAAGGGTCTGCATTTGCTCATCAAACCTCACCAATCCTATCACTGCTGCGTTTATGCCGCTGTACACATGCTTGATTCTCTTTTGGAGACATATAAATCCATAGGTTTTAAGATTATTACTAGTCAGGTATATTCTTAGGCGATTAATATGGGGTGTAGAGTCCACTTCGTTGAGCAAGGAGTAGCTCTTGTCTATTACATATTTGGCTTATGGAATGGTATCTGTGCTAATTTCAATCTCTGGTTTTATGCAGAACCCCAACTCACCTTTCCCCTTAAGCAAGCATAAGTTGGTTTTCTACATTTGAGACCGTGTTCTGTTTTGTAATTCAGTTTCTGTGTAGCCAAGTTTACATTCCGTGTAGTAGTGATATCTTATGATGTTTCTTTTTCTGTGTGACTTATCTCACTTAGAATCATCGTACCTGAATCCACTCATTATGCTGCTACGGGCCTGATGATATAGATTTCATTGCTGAGTGATATTGCATTGTACGTAAGTACCACAAATTCTTTATCCATTTTTCACCTTCTGTGATATTGAATTTGTACTGTAAATGAGGTTCTTGTAAACAGAGCCGTCCCAAACTTTGGGGTGGCTGTGTCTTTTTGATTTTAATTTCCCTAAGCTATAGGACCATAAGTGGAAGTGCCCTAGGCTCTGTTGCTTTGTTTTTTAGATGTTTCAGGAAACACCATACACTTCTCCAGAGTGGCTGTTGGCAATTTACATCCCGCCCATCAGCATAACAAGGCTCCCAGTCCTCCATGGCCTGTCCTGCCTTTCTGGATTTTACACTTTTTTCAGATGGCCCTTTTGACCGGGGGGCAGTGAGACTTCATGGTAGTGCAGATTTCCTTTGCAAGCTTGCTTGGTTGGCCAAAAAGGGCGTATGCGTTTTTTCCTGAATATATTCAGGAAAAAACGCATACGCCCTTTTTGGCCAAGTGCATCATTGTGGACGTTCTGCCTCTTTTCCTATGCTTTACATGCAATTCCAGTCTACCTCCTGAAATCGGATTCCTGCAATTCTGCCCCGCTTTCGAGTCCTCTTGGCAGCCTTACTTCAATATATTTTTGGACGATAGCTGTCATTTATAACTCTGCAGGTTTGTGAATTACAGTGCCCCTGAGCTCCTTTCTTCAACTCGCTTTCTTGTGAGCTGGCCGCAACACCGCAGGATTGCTTCAGGCCCTAGTGTGGTTCCGGCATGGCACGCTGAGCCTTTGGTTAATTCCTCTTCCTGGTGGGAAATGAGAGTTAAATTTGCCCGTCCAGACACCTCCAGCTAGTCTCTCATTGGTTCTCCCTATTCCTGTTCATTTTCCGCAGAAATTGCAAACTGGGCCAAACAGGAGGTTAAAGCCACTGACTCTCCAAGTGGAGAGAGTTTTAGTAAAGCGTCTGGAATGTTGCACCCGAGTACCAGGGGAAAAAAACTGAGACACATTTGAACACGTTTCCCGATCACACGGTGGATCATACTCTGGGTTCCACATGCATGTTTTAGCTGAAGGAAGAATCCCTTAAACCTGGAGAGTTGAGACCCATGGAATGGCTACCATGCAATATGACTTCAAAGGGTCTGCATTTGCTCATCAAACCTCACCAATCCTATCACTGCTGTGTTTATGCCGCTGTTCACATGCTTGATTCTCTTTTGGAGACATATAAATCCATAGGTTTCAAGATTCTTTCTAGTCAGGTATATTCTTAGACGTTTAATATGGGGTGTTGAGTCCACTTCGTTGAGCAAGGAGTAGCTCTTGTCTATTACATATTTGGCTTATGGAACGGTATCTGTGCTAATTTCAATCTCTGGTTTTATGCAGCACCCCAACTCACCTTTCCCCTTAAGCAAGCATAAGTTGGTTTTCTACATTTGAGATCCTGTTCTGTTTTGTAATTCAGTTCCTGTGTAGCCAAGTTTACATTCCATGTATTAGTGATATCTTATGATGTTTCTTTTTCTGTGTGACTTATGTCACTTAGAATCATCGTACCTGAATCCACTCATTATGCTGCTATGGGCCTGATGACATAGATTTCATTCCTGAGTGATATTGCATTGTACGTAAGTACCACAACTTCTTTATCCATTTTTCACTTTCTGCGATATTGAACTTGTACCATAAACGAGATTCTTGTAAACAGAGCCGTCCCAAACTTTGGGGTGGCTGTGTCTTTTTGATTTTAATTTCCCTAAGCTATAGGACCATAAGTGGAAGTGCCCTAGGCTCTGTTGCTTTGTTTTTTAGATGTTTCAGGAAACACCATACACTTCTCCAGAGTGGCTGTTGGCAATTTACATCCCGCCCATCAGCATAACAAGGCTCCCAATTCTCCATGGCCTGTCCTGCCTTTCTGGATTTTACACATTTTTCAGATGGCCCTTTTGACCGGGGGGCAGTGAGACTTCATTGTACTGCAGATTTCCTTTGCAAGCTTGCTTGGTTGGCCAAAAAGGGCGTATGCGTTTTTTCCTGAATATATTCAGGAAAAAACGCATACGCCCTTTTTGGCCAAGTGCATCATTGTGGACGTTCTGCCTCTTTTCCTATGCTTTACATGCAATTCCAGTCTACCTCCTGAAATCAGATTCCTGCAATTCTGCCCCGCTTTCGAGTCCTCTTGGCAGCCTTACTTCAATATATTTTTGGACGATAGCTGTCATTTATAACTCTGCAGGTTTGTGAATTACAGTGCCCCTGAGCTCCTTTCTTCAACTCGCTTTCTTGTGAGCTGGCCGCAACACCGCAGGATTGCTTCAGGCCCTAGTGTGGTTCCGGCATGGCACGCTGAGCCTTTGGTTAATTCCTCTTCCTGGTGGGAAATGAGAGTTAAATTTGCCCGTCCAGACACCTCCAGCTAGTCTCTCATTGGTTCTCCCTATTCCTGTTCATTTTCCGCAGAAATTGCAAACTGGGCCAAACAGGAGGTTAAAGCCACTGACTCTCCAAGTGGAGAGAGTTTTAGTAAAGCGTCTGGAATGTTGCACCCGAGTACCAGGGGAAAAAAACTGAGACACATTTGAACACGTTTCCCGATCACACGGTGGATCATACTCTGGGTTCCACATGCATGTTTTAGCTGAAGGAAGAATCCCTTAAACCTGGAGAGTTGAGACCCATGGAATGGGTACCATGCAATATGACTTCAAAGGTTCTGCATTGGCTCACCGAACCTCACCAATCCTATCACTGCTGCGCTTATGCCACTGTACACACGCTTGATTCTCTTTCGGAGACATATAAATCCATAGATTTTAAGATTCTTCCTAGTCAGGTATATTCTTAGACGTTTAATATGGGGTGTTGAGTCCTCTTCGTTGAGCAAGGAGTAGCTCTTGTCTATTACATATTTGGCTTATGGAACGGTATCTGTGCTAATTTCAATCTCTGGTTTTATGCAGCACCCCAACTCACCTTTCCCCTTAAGCAAGCATAAGTTGGTTTTCTACATTTGAGACCCTGTTCTGTTTTGTAATTCAGTTCCTGTGTAGCCAAGTTTACATTCCGTGTAGTAGTGATATCTTATGATGTTTCTTTTTCTGTGTGACTTATCTCACTTAGAATCATCGTACCTGAATCCACTCATTATGCTGCTACGGGCCTGATGACATAGATTTCATTGCTGAGTGATATTGCATTGTACGTTAGTACCACAACTTCTTTATCCATTTTTCGCTTTCTGTGATATTGAACTTGTACCGTAAACGAGGTTCTTGTAAACAGAGCCGTCCCAAACTTTGGGGTGGCTGTGTCTTTTTGATTTTAATTTCCCTAAGCTACAGGACCATAAGTGGCAGTGCCCTAGGCTCTGTTGCTTTGTTTTTTAGATGTTTCAGGAAACACCATACACTTCTCCAGAGTGGCTGTTGGCAATTTACATCCCGCCCATCAGCATAACAAGGCTCCCAGTTCTCCATGGCCTGTCCGGCCTTTCTGAATTTTACACTTTTTTCAGATGGCCCTTTTGACCGGGGGGCAGTGAGACTTCATTGTAGTGCAGATTTCCTTTGCAAGCTTGCTTGGTTGGCCAAAAAGAGCGTATGCGTTTTTTTCTGAATATATTCAGGAAAAAATGCATACGCCCTTTTTGGCCAACTGCATCATTGTGGACGTTCTGCCTCTTTTCCTATGCTTTACATGCAATTCCAGTCTACCTCCTGAAATCGGTTTCCTGCAATTCTGCCCTGCTTTCAAGTCCTCTTGGCAGCCTTACTTCAATATATTTTTGGATGATAGCTGTCATTTTTAACTCTGCAGGTTTGTGAATTACAGTGCCCCTGAGCTCCTTTCTTCAACTCGCTTTCTTGTGAGCTGGGCGCAACACCGCAGGATTGCTTCAGGCCCTAGTGTGGTTCCGGCATGGCATGCTGAGCCTTTGGTTAATTCCTCTTCCTGGTGGGAAATGAGAGTTAAATTTGCCCGTCCAGACACCTCCATCTAGTCTCTCATTGGTTCTCCTTATTCCTGTTCATTTTCCGCAGAAATTGCAAACTGGGCCAAACAGGAGGTTAAAGGCACTGACTCTCCAAGTGGAGAGAGTGTTAGTAAAGCGTCTGGAATGTTGCACCCGAGTACCAGGGGACGAAATCTGACACATTTGAACACGTTTCCCGATCACACGGTGGATCATACTCTGGGTTCCACATGCATGTTTTAGCTGAAGGAAGAATCCCTTAAACCTGGAGAGTTGAGACCCATGGAATGGGTACCATGCAATATGACTTCAAAGGGTCTGCATTTGCTCACCGAACCTCACCAATCCTATTACTGCTGCATTTATGCCTCTGTAGACACGCTTGATTCTCTTTCGGAGACATATAAATCCATAGGTTTTAAGATACTTACTAGTCAGGTATATTCTTAGGCATTTAATATGGGGTGTTGAGTCCACTTTGTTGAGCAAGGAGTAGCTCTTGTCTATTACCTATTTGGCTTATGGAATGGTATCTGTGCTAATTTCAATCTCTGGTTTTATGCAGCACCCCAACTCACCTTTCCCCTTAAGCAAGCATAAGTTGGTTTTCTACATTTGAGATCCTGTTCTGTTTTGTAATTCAGTTCCTGTGTAGCCAAGTTTACATTCCGTGTATTAGTGATATCTTATGATGTTTCTTTTTCTGTGTGACTTATGTCACTTAGAATCATCGTACCTGAATCCACTCATTATGCTGCTACGGGCCTGATGACATAGATTTCATTCCTGAGTGATATTGCATTGTACGTAAGTACCACAAATTCTTTATCCATTTTTCACTTTCTGCGATATTGAACTTGTACCATAAACGAGATTCTTGTAAACAGAGCCGGCCCAAACTTTGGGGTGGCTGTGTCTTTTTGATTTTAATTTCCCTAAGCTATAGGACCATAAGTGGAAGTGCCCTAGGCTCTGTTGCTTTGTTTTTTAGATGTTTCAGGAAACACCATACACTTCTCCAGAGTGGCTGTTGGCAATTTACATCCCGCCCATCAGCATAACAAGGCTCCCAGTTCTCCATGGCCTGTCCTGCCTTTCTGGATTTTACACTTTTTTCAGATGGCCCTTTTGACCGGGGGGCAGTGAGACTTCATTGTAGTGCAGATTTCCTTTGCAAGCTTGCTTGGTTGGCCAAAAAGGGCGTATGCGTTTTTTCCTGTATATACTCAGGAAAAAACGCATACGCCCTTTTTGGCCAAGTGCATCATTGTGGACGTTCTGCCTCTTTTCCTATGCTTTACATGCAGTTCCTGTCTACCTGCTGAAATCGGTTTCCTGCAATTCTGCCCCGCTTTCAAGTCCTCTTGGCAGCCTTACTTCAATATATTTTTGGACGATAGCTGTCATTTATAACTCTGCAGGTTTGTGAATTACAGTGCCCCTGAGCTCCTTTCTTCAACTCGCTTTCTTGTGAGCTGGCCGCAACACCGCAGCATTGCTTCAGGCCCTAGTGTGGTTCCGGCATGGCACGCTGAGCCTTTGGTTAATTCCTCTTCCTGGTGGGAAATGAGAGTTAAATTTGCCCGTCCAGACACCTCCAGCTAGTCTCTCATTGGTTCTCCCTATTCCTGTTCATTTTCTGCAGAAATTGCAAACTGGGCCAAACAGGAGGTTAAAGGCACTGACTCTCCAAGTGGGGAGAGTGTTAGTAAAGCGTCTGGAATGTTGCACCCGAGTACCAGGGGACGAAAAGTGAGACATTTGAACACGTTTCCCGATCACACGGTGGATCATACTCTGGGTTCCACATGCATGTTTTCGCTGAAGGAAGAATCCTTTAAACCTGGAGAGTTGAGACCCATGGAATTGGTACCATGCAATATGACTTCAAAGGGTCTGCATTGGCTCACCGAACCTCACCAATCCTATCACTGCTGCGCTTATGCCACTGTACACACGCTTGATTCTCTTTCGGAGACATATAAATCCATAGGTTTTAAGATTCTTACTAGTCAGGTATATTCTTAGGCGTTTAATATGGGGTGTTGTGTCCTCTTCGTTGAGCAAGGAGTAGCTCTTGTCTATTACATATTTGGATTATGGAACGGTATCTGTGCTAATTTCAATCTCTGGTTTTATGTAGCACACCAACTCACCTTTCCCCTTAAGCAAGCATAAGTTGGTTTTCTACATTTGAGACCCTGTTCTGTTTTGTAATTCTGTTCCTGTGTAGCCAAGTTTACATTCCGTGTATTAGTGATATCTTATGATGTTTCTTTTTCTGTGTGACTTATCTCACTTAGAATCATCGTGCCTGAATCCACTCATTATGCTGCTATGGGCCTGATGACATAGATTTTATTGCTGAGTGATATTGCATTGTACGTAAGTACCACAACTTCTTTATCCATTTTTCACTTTCTGTGATATTGAACTTGTACCGTAAACGAGGTTCTTGTAAACAGAGCCGTCCCATACTGTGGGGTGGCTGTGTCTTTTTGATTTTAATTTCCCTAATCTATAGGACCATAAGTGGAAGTGCCCTAGGCTCTGTTGCTTTGTTTTTTAGATGTTTCAGGAAACACCATACACTTCTCCAGAGTGGCTGTTGGCAATTTACATACCGCCCATCAGCATAACAAGGCTCCCAGTTCTCCATGGCCTGTCCTGCCTTTCTGGATTTTACACTTTTTTCAGATGTTCCTTTTGACCTGGGGGCAGTGAGACTTCATTGTAGTGCAGATTTCCTTTGCAAGCTTGCTTGGTTGGCCAAAAAGGGCGTATGCGTTTTTTCCTGAATATATTCAGTAAAAAATGCATACGCCCTTTTTGGACAAGTGCATCATTGTGGACGTTCTGCCTCTTTTCCTATGCTTTATATGCAATTCCAGTCTACCTCCTGAAATCGGTTTCCTGCAATTCTGCCCCGCTTGCAAGTCCTCTTGGCAGCCTTACTTCAATATATTTTTGGACGATAGCTGTCATTTATAACTCTGCAGGTTTGTGAATTACAGTGCCCTTGAGCTCCTTTCTTCAACTCGCTTTCTTGTGAGCTGGCCACAACACCGCAGCTTTGCTTCAGGCCCTAGTGTGGTTCCGGCATGACACGCTGAGCCTTTGGTTAATTCCTCTTCCTGGTGGGAAATGAGAGGAAAATTTGCCCGTCCAGACACCTCCAGATAGTCTCTCATTGGTTCTCCCTATTCCTGTTCATTTTCCAAAGAAATTTCAAACTGGGCCAAAGAGGAGCTTAAAGGCACTGACTCTCCAAGTGGGGAGAGTGTTAGTAAAGCGTCTGGAATGTTGCACCCGAGTACCAGGGGACAAAAACTGAGACACATTTGAACACATTTCCCGATCACACGGTGGATCATACTCTGGGTTCCACATGCATGTTTTAGCTGAAGGAAGAATCCCTTAAACCTGGAGAGTTGAGACCCATGGAATGGGCCATGCAATATGATTTCAAAGTGTCTGCATTTGCTCACCGAACCTCACCAATCCTATCACTGCTGCGTTTATGCCGCTGTACACACGCTTGATTCTCTTTCGGAGACATAGAAATCTATAGGTTTTAAGATTCTTACTGGTCAGGTATATTCTTAGGCGTTTAATATGGGGTGTAGAGTCCACTTCGTTGAGCAAGGAGTAGCTCTTGTCTATTACATATTTGGCTTATGGAACGGTATCTGTGCTAATTTCAATCTCTGGTTTTATGCAGCACCCCAACTCACCTTTCCCCTTAAGCAAGCATAAGTTGGTTTTCTACATTTGAGACCCTGTTCTGTTTTGTAATTCAGTTCCTGTGTAGCCAAGTTTACATTCCGTGTAGTAGTGATATCTTATGATGTTTCTTTTTCTGTGTGACTTATTTCACTTAGAATCATCGTACCTGAATCCACTCATTATGCTGCTACGGGCCTGATGATATACATTTCATTGCTGAGTGATATTGCATTGTACGTAAGTACCACAACTTCTTTATCCATTTTTCGCTTTCTGTGATATTGAACTTGTACCGTAAACGAGGTTCTTGTAAACAGAGCCGTCCCAAACTTTGGGGTGGCTGTGTCTTTTTGATTTTAATTTCCCTAAGCTATAGGACCGTAAATGGAAGTGCCCTAGGCTCTGTTGCTTTGTTTTTTAGATGTTTCAGGAAACACCATACACTTCTCCAGAGTGGCTGTTGGCAATTTACATACCGCCCATCAGCATAACAAGGCTCCCAATTCTCCATGGCCTGTCCTGCCTTTCTGGATTTTACACTTTTTTCCGATGGCCCTTTTGACCGGGGGGCAGTGAGACTTCATTGTAGTGCAGATTTCCTTTGCAAGCTTGCTTGGTTGGCCAAAAAGGGCGTATGCGTTTTTTCCTGAATATATTCAGGAAAAAACGCATACGCCCTTTTTGGCCAAGTGCATCATTGTGGACGTTCTGCCTCTTTTCCTATGCTTTACATGCAATTCCAGTCTACCTCCTGAAACCGGTTTCCTGCAATTCTGCCCTGCTTTCAAGTACTCTTGGCAGCCTTACTTCAATATATTTTTGGACGATAGCTGTCATTTTTAACTCTGCATGTTTGTGAATTACAGTGCCCCTGAGCTCCTTTCTTCAACTCGCTTTCTTGTGAGCTGGCCGCAACACCGCAGCATTGCTTCAGGCCCTAGTGTGGTTCCGGCATGGCACGCTGAGCCTTTGGTTAATTCCTCTTCCTGGTGGGAAATGAGAGTTAAATTTGCCCGTCCAGACACCTCCAGCTAGTCTCTCATTGGTTCTCCCTATTCCTGTTCCTTTCCCGCAGAAATTGCAAACTGGGACAAACAGGAGTTTAAAGGCACTGACTCTCCAAGTGGGGAGAGTTTTAGTAAAGCGTCTGGAATGTTGCACCCGAGTACCAGGGGACGAAAACTGAGACACATTTGAACACGTTTCCCGATCACACGGTGGATCATACTCTGGGTTCCAAATGCATGTTTTAGGTGAAGGAAGAATCCCTTAAACTTGGAGAGTTGAGACCCATGGAATGGGTACCATGCAATATGACTTCAAAGGGTCTGCATTTGCTCACCGAACCTCACCAATCCTATCACTGCTGCGTTTATGCCGCTGTACACACGCTTGATTCTCTTTTGGAGACATATAAATCCATAGGATTTAAGATTCTTACTAGTCAGGTGTATTCTTAGGCGTTTAATATGAGATGTAGAGTCCACTTCGTTGAGCAAGGAGTAGCTCTTGTCTATTACATATTTGGCTTATGGAACGATATCTGTGCTAATTTAAATCTCTGGTTTTATGCAGCACCCCAACTCATCTTTCCCCTTAAGCAAGCATAAGTTGGTTTTCTACATTTGAGACCCTGTTCTGTTTTGTAATTCAGTTTCTCTGTAGGCAAGTTTACATTCCTTGTAGTAGTGATATCTTATGATGTTTCTTTTTCTGTGTGACTTATTTCACTTAGAATCATCGTACATGAATCCACTCATTATGCTGCTACGGGCCTGATGATATAGATTTCATTGCTGAGTGATATTGCATTGTACGTGAGTACCACAAATTCTTTATCCATTTTTCACTTTCTGTGTTATTGAACTTGTACCGTAAACGAGGTTCTTGTAAACAGAGCCGTCCCAAACTTTGGGGTGGCTGTGTCTTTTTGATTTTAATTTCCCTAAGCTATAGGACCATAAGTGGAATTGCCCTAGGCTCTGTTGCTTTGTTTTTTAGATGTTTCAGGAAACACCATACACTTCTCCAGAGTGGCTGTTGGCAATTTACATCCCGCCCATCAGCATAACAAGGCTCCCAGTTCTCCATGGCCTGTCCTGCCTTTCTGGATTTTATACATTTTTCAGATGGCCCTTTTGACCGGGAAGCAGTGAGACTTCATTGTAGTGCAGATTTCCTTTGCAAGCTTGCTTGGTTGGCCAAAAAGGGCGTATGCGTTTTTTCCTGAGGAAAAAACGCCTATGCCCTTTTTGGCCAAGTGCATCATTGTGGACGTTCTGCCTCTTTTCCTATGCTTTACATGCAATTCCAGTCTACCTCCTGAAATCGGTTTCCTGCAATTCTGCCCCGCTTTCAAGTCCTCTTGGCAGCCTTACTTCAATATATTTTTGGAAGATAGCTGTCATTTATAACTCTGCAGGTTTGTGAATTACAGTGCCCTTGAGCTCCTTTCTTCAACTCGCTTTCTTGTGAGCTGGCCACAACACCGCAGCTTTGCTTCAGGCCCTAGTGTGGTTCCGGCATGACACACTGAGCCTTTGGTTAATTCCTCTTCCTGGTGGGAAATGAGAGGAAAATTTGCCCGTCCAGACACCTCCATCTAGTCTCTCATTGGTTATCCCTATTCCTGTTCATTTTCCAAAGAAATTTCAAACTGGGCCAAAGAGGAGCTTAAAGGCACTGACTCTCCAAGTGGGGAGAGTGTTAGTAAAGCATCTGGAATGTTGCACCCGAGTACCAGGGGACAAAAACTGAGACACATTTGAACACATTTCCCGATCACACGGTGGATCATACTCTGGGTTCCACATGCATGATTTAGCTGAAGGAAGAATCCCTTAAACCTGGAGAGTTGAGACCCATGGAATGGGCCATGCAATATGATTTCAAAGTGTCTGCATTTGCTCAGCGAACCTCACCAATCCTATCACTGCTGCATTTATGCCGCTGTACACATGCTTGATTCTCTTTTGGAGACATATAAATCCATAGGTTTTAAGATACTTACTAGTCAGCTATATTCTTAGGCGTTTAATATGGGGTGTAGAGTCCACTTCGTTGAGCAAGGAGTAGCTCTTGTCTATTACATATTTGGCTTATGGAACGGTATCTGTGCTAATTTCAATCTCTGGTTTTATGCAGCACCCCAACTCACCTTTCCCCTTAAGCAAGCATAAGTTGGTTTTCTACATTTGAGACCCTGTTCTGTTTTGTAATTCAGTTCTTGTATAGCCAAGTTTACATTCCGTGTAGTAGTGATATCTTATGATGTTTCTTTTTCTGTGTGACTTATTTCAATTAGAATCATCGTACCTGAATCCACTCATTATGCTGCTACGGGCCTGATGACATAGATTTCATTGCTGAGTGATATTGCATTGTACGTAAATACCACAACTTCTTTATCCATTTTTCACCTTCTGTGATATTGAACTTGTACCGTAAATGAGGTTCTTGTAAACAGAGCCGTCCCAAACTTTGGGGTGGCTGTGTCTTTTTGATTTTAATTTCCCTAAGCTACAGGACCATAAGTGGCAGTGCCCTAGGCTCTGTTGCTTTGTTTTTTAGATGTTTCAGGAAACACCATACACTTCTCCAGAGTGGCTGTTGGCAATTTACATCCCGCTCATCAGCATAACAAGGCTCCCAATTCTCCATGGCCTGTCCTGCTTTTCTGGATTTTACACTTTTTTCAGATGGCCCTTTTGACTAGGTGGCAGTGAGACTTCATTGCAGTGCAGATTTCCTTTGCAAGCTTGCTTGGTTGGCCAAAAAGGGCGTATGCGTTTTTTCCTGAATATATTCAGGAAAAAACGCATACGCCCTTTTTGGCCAAGTGCATCATTGTGGACGTTCTGCCTCTTTTCCTATGCTTTACATGCAATTCCAGTCTACCTCCTGAAATCGGTTTCCTGCAATTCTGCCCCGCTTTCAAGTCCTCTTGGCAGCCTTACTTCAATATATTTTTGGACGATAGCTGTCATTTATAACTCTGCAGGTTTGTGAATTACAGTGCCTCTGAGCTCCTTTCTTCAACTCGCTTTCTTGTGAGCTGGCTGCAACACCGCAGCATTGCTTCAGGCCCTAGTGTGGTTCCGGCATGGCACGCTGAGCCTTTGGTTAATTCCTCTTCCTGGTGGGAAATGAGAGTTAAATTTGCCCGTCCAGGCACCTCCAGCTAGTCTCTCATTGGTTCTCCCTATTCCTGTTCATTTTCCGCAGAAATGGCAAACTGGGCCAAACAGGAGGTTAAAGGCACTGACTCTCCAAGTGGGGAGAGTGTTAGTAAAGTGTCTGGAATGTTGCACCCGAGTACCAGGGGACGAAACCTGAGACACATTTGAACACGTTTCCCGATCACACGGTGGATCATACTCTGGGTTCCACATGCATGTTTTAGCTGAAAGAAGAATCCCTTAAACCTGGAGAGTTGAGACCCATGGAATGGGTACCATGCAATATAAATTCAAAGGTTCTGCATTGGCTCACCGAACCTCACCAATGTTATCACTGCTGCGCTTTTGCCACTGTACACACGCTTGATTCTCTTTCGGAGACATATAAATCCATAGATTTTAAGATTCTTACTAGTCAGATATATTCTTAGACGTTTAATATGGGGTATTCAGTCCTCTTCGTTGAGCAAAGACTAGCTCTTGTCTATTACATATTTGGCTTATGGAACGGTATCTGTGCTAATTTCAATCTCTGGTTTTATGCAGCACCCCAACTCACCTTTCCCCTTAAGCAAGCATAAGTTGGTTTTCTACATTTGAGACCCTGTTCTGTTTTGTAATTCAGTTCCTGTGTAGCCAAGTTTACATTCCGTGTAGTAGTGATATCTTATGATGTTTCTTTTTCTGTGTGACTTATCTCACTTAGAATCATCGTACCTGAATCCACTCATTATGCTGCTACGGGCCTGATGACATAGATTTCATTGCTGAGTGATATTGCATTGTACGTAAGTACCACAACTTCTTTATCCATTTTTCGCTTTCTGCGATATTGAACTTGTACCGTAAATGAGGTTCTTGTAAACAGAGCCGTCCCAAACTTTGGGGTGGCTGTGTCTTTTTGATTTTAATTTCCCTAAGCTATTGGACCATAAGTGGAAGTGCCCTAGGCTCTGTTGCTTTGTTTTGTAGATGTTTCAGGAAACACCATACACTTCTCCAGAGTGGCTGTTGGCAATTTACATCCCGCCCATCAGCATAACAAGGCTCCCAATTCTCCATGGCCTGTCCTGCCTTTCTGGATTTTACACTTTTTTCAGATGGCCCTTTTGAACGGGGGGCAGTGAGACTTCATTGTAGTGCAGATTTCCTTTGCAAGCTTGCTTGGTTGGCCAAAAAGTGCGTATGCGTTTTTTCCTGAATATATTCAAGAAAAAACGCATACGCCCTTTTTGGCCAAGTGCATCATTGTGGACGTTCTGCCTCTTTTCCTATGCTTTACATGCAATTCCAGTCTACCTCCTGAAATCGGTTTCCTGCAATTCTGCCCCGCTTTCAAGTCCTCTTGGCAGCCTTACTTCAATATATTTTTGGACGATAGCTATAATTTTTAACTCTGCAGGTTTGTGAATGACAGTGCCCCTGAGCTCCTTTCTTCAACTCGCTTTCTTGTGAGCTGGCCGCAAAACCGCAGGATTGCTTCAGGCCCTAGTGTGGTTCCGGCATGACACGCTGAGCCTTTGGTTAATTCCTCTTCCTGGTGGGAAATGAGAGTTAAATTTGCCCGTCCAGACACCTCCAGATAGTCTCTCATTGGTTCTCCCTATTCCTGTTCATTTTCCGCAGAAATTGCAAACTGGGCCAAACAGGAAGTTAAAGGCACTGACTCTCCAAGTGGGGAGAGTGTTAGTAAAGCGTCTGGAATGTTGCACCCGAGTACCAGGGGACGAAATCTGACACATTTGAACACATTTCCCGATCACACGGTGGATCATACTCTGGGTTCCACATGCATGTTTTAGCTGAAGGAAGAATCCCTTAAACCTGGAGAGTTGAGACCCATGGAATGGGTACCATGCAATATGACTTCAAAGGGTCTGCATTTGCTCACCGTTCCTCACAAATCCTATCACTGCTGCGCTTATGCCACTGTACACACGCTTGGTTCTCTTTCGGAGATATATAAATCCATAGGTTTTAAGATTCTTACTAGTCAGGTATATTCTTAGACGTGTAATATGGGGTGTTGAGTCCACTTCGTTGAGCAAGGAGTAGCTCTTGTCTATTACATATTTGGCTTATGGAACGGTATCTGTGCTAATTTCAATCTCTGGTTTTATGCAGCACCCCAACTCACCTTTCCCCTTAAGCAAGCATAAGTTGGTTTTCTACATTTGAGACCCTGTTCTGTTTTGTAATTCTGTTCCTGTGTAGCCAAGTTTACATTCCGTGTAGTAGTGATATCTTATGATGTTTCTTTTTCTGTGTGACTTATTTCACTTAGAATCATCGTACCTGAATCCACTCATTATGCTGCTACGGGCCTGATGACATAGATTTCATTGCTGAGTGATATTGCATTGTATGTACCTACCACAACTTCTTTATCCATTTTTCACTTTCTGTGATATTGAACTCGTACTGTAAACGAGGTTCTTGTAAACAGAGCTGTCCCAAACTTTGGGGTGGCTGTGCCTTTTTGATTCTAATTTCCCTAAGCTATAGGACCATAAGTGGAAGTGCCCTTGGCTCTGTTGCTTTGTTTTGTAGATGTTTCAGGAAACACCATACACTTCTCCAGAGTGGCTGTTGGCAATTTACATCTCGCCCATCAGCATAATAAGGCTCCCAGTTCTCCATGGCCTGTCCTGCCTTTCTGGATTTTACACTATTATCCGATTGCCCTTTTGACCGGGGGGCAGTGAGACTTCATTGTAGTGCAGATTTCCTTTGCAAGCTTGCTTGGTTGACCAAAAAGTGCGTATGCGTTTTTTCCTGAATATATTCAGGAAAAAACGCATATGCCCTTTTTGGCCAAGTGCATCATTGTGGACGTTCTGCCTCTTTTCCTATGCTTTACATGTAATTCCAGTCTACCTCCTGAAATCGGTTTCCTACAATTCTGCCCCGCTTTCAAGTCCTCTTGGCAGCCTTACTTCAATAGATTTTTTGACGATAGCTGTCATTTATAACTCTGCAGGTTTGTGAATTACAGTGCCCCTGAGCTCCTTTCTTCAACTCGCTTTCTTGTGAGCTGGCCGCAACACCGCAGCCTTGCTTCAGGCCCTAGTGTGGTTCCGGCATGGCACGCTGAGCCTTTGGTTAATTCCTCTTCCTGGTGGGAAATGAGAGTTAAATTTGCCCGTCCAGACACCTCCAGCTAGTCTCTCATTGGTTCTCCCTATTCCTGTTCATTTTCCGCAGAAATTGCAAACTGGGCCAAACAGGAGGTTAAAGGCACTGACTCTCCAAGTGGGGAGAGTGTTAGTAAAGCGTCTGGAATGTTGCACCCGAGTACCAGGGGACGAAAACTGACACATTTGAACACGTTTCCCAATCACATGGTGGATCATACTCTGGGTTCCACATGCATGTTTTAGCTGAAGGAAGAATCCCTTAAACCTGGAGAGTTGAGACCCATGGAATGGGTACCATGCAATATGATTTCATATGGTCTGCATGTGTTCACCGAACCTCACTAATCCTATCACTGCAGCATTTATGCCACTGTACACACGCTTGATTCTCTTTCGGAGACATATAAATCCATAGGTTTTAAGATTCTTACTAGTCAGGTATATTCTTAGACGTTTAATATGGGGTGTTGAGTCCTCTTCGTTGAGCAAGGAGTAGCTCTTGTCTATTACATATTTGGCTTATGGAACGGTATCTGTGCTAATTTCAATCTCTGGTTTTATGCAGCACCCCAACTCACCTTTCCCCTTAAGCAAGCATAAGTTGGTTTTCTACATTTGAGACCCTGTTCTGTTTTGTAATTCTGTTCCTGTGTAGCCAAGTTTACATTCCGTGTAGTAGTGATATCTTATGATGTTTCTTTTTCTGTGTGACTTATTTCACTTAGAATCATCGTACCTGAATCCACTCATTATGCTGCTACGGGCCTGATGACATAGATTTCATTGCTGAGTGATATTGCATTGTATGTACCTACCACAACTTCTTTATCCATTTTTCACTTTCTGTGATATTGAACTCGTACTGTAAACGAGGTTCTTGTAAACAGAGCCGTCCCAAACTTTGGGGTGGCTGTGCCTTTTTGATTCTAATTTCCCTAAGCTATAGGACCATAAGTGGAAGTGCCCTAGGCTCTGTTGCTTTGTTTTGTAGATGTGTCAGGAAACACCATACACTTCTCCAGAGTGGCTGTTGGCAATTTACATCTCGCCCATCAGCATAACAAGGCTCCGAGTTCTCCATGGCCTGTCCTGCCTTTCTGGATTTTACACTATTTTCCGATGGCCCTTTTGACCGGGGGGCAGTGAGACTTCATTGTAGTGCAGATTTCCTTTGCAAGCTTGCTTGGTTGACCAAAAAGTGCGTATGCGTTTTTTCCTGAATATATTCAGGAAAAAATGCATACGCCCTTTTTGGCCAAGTGCATCATTGTGGACGTTCTGCCTCTTTTCCTATGCTTTACATGTAATTCCAGTCTACCTCCTGAAATCGGTTTCCTAAAATTCTGCCCCGCTTTCAAGTCCTCTTGGCAGCCTTACTTCAATAGATTTTTGGACGATAGCTGTCATTTATAACTCTGCAGGTTTGTGAATTACAGTGCCCCTGAGCTCCTTTCTTCACCTCGCTTTCTTGTGAGCTGGCCGCAACACCACAGCCTTGCTTCATGCCCTAGTGTGGTTCCGGCATGGCACGCTGAGCCTTTGGTTAATTCCTCTTCCTGGTGGGAAATGAGAGTTAAATTTGCCCGTCCAGACACCTCGAGCTAGTCTCTCATTGGTTCTCCCTATTCCTGTTCATTTTCCGCAGAAATTGCAAACTGGGCCAAACAGGAGGTTAAAGGCACTGACTCTCCAAGTGGGGAGAGTGTTAGTAAAGCGTCTGGAATGTTGCACCCGAGTACCAGGGGACGAAAACTGACACATTTGAACACGTTTCCCGATCACACGGTGGATCATACTCTGGGTTCCACATGCATGTTTTAGCTGAAGGAAGAATCCCTTAAACCTGGAGAGTTGAGACCCATGGAATGGGTACCATGCAATATGATTTCATAGGGTCTGCATGTGTTCACCGAACCTCACTAATCCTATCACTGCAGCATTTATGCCACTGTACACACGCTTGATTCTCTTTCGGAGACATATAAATCCATAGGTTTTAAGATTCTTACTAGTCAGGTATATTCTTAGACGTTTAATATGGGGTGTTGAGTCCTCTTCGTTGAGCAAGGAGTAGCTCTTGTCTATTACATATTTGGCTTATGGAACGGTATCTGTGCTAATTTCAATCTCTGGTTTTATGCAGCACCCCAACTCACCTTTCCCCTTAAGCAAGCATAAGTTGGTTTTCTACATTTGAGACCCTGTTCTGTTTTGTAATTCTGTTCCTGTGTAGCCAAGTTTACATTCCGTGTAGTAGTGATATCTTATGATGTTTCTTTTTCTGTGTGACTTATTTCACTTAGAATCATCGTACCTGAATCCACTCATTATGCTGCTACGGGCCTGATGACATAGATTTCATTGCTGAGTGATATTGCATTGTATGTACCTACCACAACTTCTTTATCCATTTTTCACTTTCTGTGATATTGAACTCGTACTGTAAACGAGGTTCTTGTAAACAGAGCCGTCCCAAACTTTGGGGTGGCTGTGCCTTTTTGATTCTAATTTCCCTAAGCTATAGGACCATAAGTGGAAGTGCCCTAGGCTCTGTTGCTTTGTTTTGTAGATGTGTCAGGAAACACCATACACTTCTCCAGAGTGGCTGTTGGCAATTTACATCTCGCCCATCAGCATAACAAGGCTCCGAATTCTCCATGGCCTGTCCTGCCTTTCTGGATTTTACACTATTTTCCGATGGCCCTTTTGACCGGGGGGCAGTGAGACTTCATTGTAGTGCAGATTTCGTTTGCAAGCTTGCTTGGTTGGCCAAAAAGTGCGTATGCGTTTTTTCCTGAGGAAAAAACGCCTATGCCCTTTTTGGCCAAGTGCATCATTGTGGACGTTCTGCCTCTTTTCCTATGCTTTACATGCAATTCCAGTCTACCTCCTGAAATCGGTTTCCTGCAATTCTGCCCCGCTTTCAAGTCCTCTTGGCAGCCTTACTTCAATATATTTTTGGACGATAGCTGTCATTTATAACTCTGCAGGTTTGTGAATTACAGTGTCCTTGAGCTCCTTTCTTCAACTCGCTTTCTTGTGAGCTGGCCACAACACCGCAGCTTTGCTTCAGGCCCTAGTGTGGTTCCGGCATGACACGCTGAGCCTTTGGTTAATTCCTCTTCCTGGTGGGAAATGAGAGGAAAATTTGCCCGTCCAGACACCTCCATCTAGTCTCTCATTGGTTATCCCTATTCCTGTTCATTTTCCAAAGAAATTTCAAACTGGGCCAAAGAGGAGCTTAAAGGCACTGACTCTCCAAGTGGGGAGAGTGTTAGTAAAGCATCTGGAATGTTGCACCCGAGTACCAGGGGACAAAAACTGAGACACATTTGAACACATTTCCCGATCACACGGTGGATCATACTCTGGGTTCCACATGCATGATTTAGCTGAAGGAAGAATCCCTTAAACCTGGAGAGTTGAGACCCATGGAATGGGCCATGCAATATGATTTCAAAGTGTCTGCATTTGCTCAGCGAACCTCACCAATCCTATCACTGCTGCGTTTATGCCGCTGTACACATGCTTGATTCTCTTTTGGAGACATATAAATCCATAGGTTTTAAGATACTTACTAGTCAGCTATATTCTTAGGCGTTTAATATGGGGTGTAGAGTCCACTTCGTTGAGCAAGGAGTAGCTCTTGTCTATTACATATTTGGCTTATGGAACGGTATCTGTGCTAATTTCAATCTCTGGTTTTATTCAGCACCCCAACTCACCTTTCCCCTTAAGCAAGCATAAGTTGGTTTTCTACATTTGAGACCCTGTTCTGTTTTGTAATTCAGTTCTTGTATAGCCAAGTTTACATTCCGTGTAGTAGTGATATCTTATGATGTTTCTTTTTCTGTGTGACTTATTTCAATTAGAATCATCGTACCTGAATCCACTCATTATGCTGCTACGGGCCTGATGACATAGATTTCATTGCTGAGTGATATTGCATTGTACGTAAGTACCACAACTTCTTTATTCATTTTTCACCTTCTGTGATATTGAACTTGTACCATAAACGAGGTTCTTGTAAACAGAGCCGTCCCAAACTTTGGGGTGGCTGTGTCTTTTTGATTTTAATTTCCCTAAGCTACAGGACCATAAGTGGCAGTGCCCTAGGCTCTGTTGCTTTGTTTTTTAGATGTTTCAGGAAACACCATACACTTCTCCAGAGTGGCTGTTGGCAATTTACATCCCGCCCATCAGCATAACAAGGCTCCCAGTTCTCCATGGCCTGTCCTGCCTTTCTGGATTTTACACTTTTTTCAGATGGCCCTTTTGACTAGGTGGCAGTGAGACTTCATTGCAGTGCAGATTTCCTTTGCAAGCTTGCTTGGTTGGCCAAAAAGGGCGTATGCGTTTTTTCCTGAATATATTCAGGAAAAAACGCATACGCCCTTTTTGGCCAAGTGCATCATTGTGGACGTTCTGCCTCTTTTCCTATGCTTTACATGCAATTCCAGTCTACCTGCTGAAATCGGTTTCCTACAATTCTGCCCCGCTTTCAAGTCCTCTTGGCAGCCTTACTTCAATATATTTTTGGACGATAGCTGTCATTTATTACTCTGCAGGTTTGTGAATTACAGTGCCCCTGAGCTCCTTTCTTCAACTCGCTTTCTTGTGACCCGGCCGCACAACCGCAGCATTGCTTCAGGCCCTAGTGTGGTTCCGGCATGGCACGCTGAGCCTTTGGTTAATTCCTCTTCCTGGTGGGAAATGAGAGTTAAATTTGCCCGTCCAGACACCTCCAGCTAGTCTCTCATTGGTTCTCCCTATTCCTGTTCATTTTCCGCAGAAATTGCAAACTGGGCCAAACAGGAGGTTAAAAGCACTGACTCTCCAAGTGGGGAGAGTGTTAGTAAAGCGTCTGGAATGTTGCACCCGAGTACCAGGGGACGAAACCTGAGACACATTTGAACACGTTTCCCGATCACACGGTGGATCATACTCTGGGTTCCACATGGATGTTTTAGCTGAAGGAAGAATCCCTTAAACCTGGAGAGTTGAGACCCATGGAATGGGTACCATGCAATATGACTTCAAAGGTTGTGCATTTGCTCACCGAAAATCACCAATCTTATCACTGCTGCGTTTATGCCGCTGTACACACGCTTGATTCTCTTTCAGAGACATAGAAATCCATAGGTTTTAAGATACTTAGTAGTCAGGTATATTCTTAGGCGTTTAATATGGGGTGTAGAGTCCACTTCGTTGAGCAAGGAGTAGCTCTTGTCTATTACGTATTTGGCTTATGGAACGGTATCTGTGCTAATTTCAATCTCTGGTTTTA
The DNA here is from genome assembly GCF_039906515.1 of Pseudorca crassidens. Lineage (NCBI taxonomy): Eukaryota > Metazoa > Chordata > Mammalia > Artiodactyla > Delphinidae > Pseudorca > Pseudorca crassidens. Next base: position 166,981,428 of record NC_090296.1, read on the forward strand.
TGCAGAACCCCAACTCACCTTTCCCCTTAAGCAAGCATAAGTTGGTTTTCTACATTTGAGACCCTGTTCTGTTTTGTAATTCAGTTTCTGTGTAGCCAAGTTTACATTCCGTGTAGTAGTGATATCTTATGATGTTTCTTTTTCTGAGTGACTTATTTCACTTAGAATCATCGTACCTGAATCCACTCATTATGCTGCTACGGGCCTGATGACATAGATTTCATTGCTGAGTGATATTGCATTGTACGTAAGTATCACAATTTCTTTATCCATTTTTCACTTTCTGTGATATTGAATTTCTACTGTAAACGAGGTTCTTGTAAACAGAGCCGTCCCAAACTTTGGGGTGGCTGTGTCTTTTTGATTTTAATTTCCCTAAGCTATAGGACCATAAGTGGAAGTGCCCTAGGCTCTGTTGTTTTCTTTTTTAGATGTTTCAGGAAACACCATACACTTCTCCAGAGTGGCTGTTGGCAATTTACATCCCGCCCATCAGCATAACAAGGCTCCCACATCTCCATGGCCTGTCCTGCCTTTCTGGATTTAACATTTTTTCACATGGCACTTTTGACCGGGGGACAGTGAGACTTCATTGTAGTGCAGATTTCCTTTGCAAGCTTGCTTGGTTGGCCAAAAAGGGCGTATGCGTTTTTTCCTGAATATATTCAGGAAAAAACGCATACGCCCTTTTTGGCCAAGTGCATCATTGTGGACGTTCTGCCTCTTTTCCTATGCTTTACATGCAATTCCAGTCTACCTCCTGAAATCAGTTTCCTGCAATTCTGCCCCGCTTTCAAGTCCTCTTGGCAGCCTTACTTCAATATATTTTTGGACGATAGCTGTCATTTATAACTCTGCAGGTTTGTGAATTACAGTGCCCCTGAACTCCTTTCTTCAACTCGCTTTCTTGTGAGCTGGCCGTAACACTGCAGCCTTGCTTCAGGCCCTAGTGTTGTTCCGGCATGACACACTGAGACTTTGGTTAATTCCTCTTCCTGGTGGGAAATGAGAGTAAAATTTGCCCGTCCACACACCTCCATCTAGTCTCTCATTGGTTCTCCCTATTCCTGTTCATTTTCCAAAGAAATTGCAAACTGGGCCAAAGAGGAGCTTAAAGGCACTGACTCTCTAAGTGGGGAGAGTGTTAGTAAAGCGTCTGGAATGTTGCACCCGAGTACCAGGGGACGAAACCTGAGACACATTTGAACACGTTTCCCGATCACACGGTGGATCATACTCTGGGTTCCACATGCATGTTTTAGCTGAAGGAAGAATCCCTTAAACCTGGAGAGTTGAGACCCATGGAATGGGTACCATGCAATATGACTTCAAAGGTTGTGCATTTGCTCACCGAACCTCACCAATCCTATCACTGCTGCGTTTATGCCGCTGTACACACGCTTGATTCTCTTTCGGAGACATAGAAATCCATAGGTTTTAAGATACTTACTAGTCAGCTATATTCTTAGGCGTTTAATATGGGGTGTAGAGTCCACTTCGTTGAGCAAGGAGTAGCTCTTGTGTATTACGTATTTGGCTTATGGAACGGTATCTGTGCTAATTTCAATCTCTGGTTTTATGCAGCACCCCAACTCACCTTTCCCCTTAAGCAAGCATAAGTTGGTTTTCTACATTTGAGACCCTGTTCTGTTTTGTAATTCAGTTCCTTTGTAGCCAAGTTTAGATTCCGTTTAGTAGTGATATCTTATGATGTTTCTTTTTCTGTGTGACTTATTTCACTTAGAATCATCATACCTGAATCCACTCATTATGCTGCTACGGGCCTGATGACATAGATTTCATTGCTGAGTGATATTGCATTGTACGTAAGTACCACAACTTCTTTATCCATTTTTCGCTTTCTGTGATATTGAACTTGTACCGTAAACGAGGTTCTTGTAAACACAGCTGTCCCAAACTTTGGGGTGGCTGTGTCTTTTTGATTTTAATTTCCCTAAGCTATAGGACCATAAGTGGAAGTGCCCTAGGCTCTGTTGCTTTGTTTTTTAGATGTTTCAGGAAACACCATACACTTCTCCAGAGTGGCTGTTGGCAATTTACATCCCGCCCATCAGCATAACAAGGCTCCCAGTTCTCCATGGCCTGTCCTGCCTTTCTGGATTTTACACTTTTTTCAGATGGCCCTTTTGACCGGGGGGCAGTGAGACTTCATTGTAGTGCAGATTTCCTTTGCAAGCTTGCTTGGTTGGCCAAAAAGGGCGTATGCGTTTTTTCCTGAATATACTCAGGAAAAAACGCATACGCCTTTTTTGACCAAGTGCATCATTGTGGACGTTCTGCCTCTTTTCCTATGCTTTACATACAATTCCAGTCTACCTCCTGAAATCGGTTTCCTGCAATTCTGCCCCGCTTTCAAGTCCTCTTGGCAGCCTTACTTCAATATATTTTTGGACGATAGCTGTCATTTATAACTCTGCAGGTTTGTGAATTACAGTGCCCCTGAGCTCCTTTCTTCAACTCGCTTTCTTGTGAGCTGGCCGCAACCCCGCAGCATTACTTCAGGCCCTAGTGTGGTTCCGGCATGGCACGCTGAGCCTTTGGTTAATTCCTCTTCCTGGTGGGAAATGAGAGTTAAATTTGCCCGTCCAGACACCTCCAGCTAGTCTCTCATTGGTTCTCCCTATTCCTGTTCATTTTCCGCAGAAATTGCAAACTGGGCCAAACAGGAGGTTAAAGGCACTGACTCTCCAAGTGGGAAGAGTGTTAGTAAAGCGTCTGGAATGTTGCACACGAGTACCAGGGGACGAAACCTGAGACACATTTGAACACGTTTCCCGATCACACGGTGGATCATACTCTGGGTTCCACATGCATGTTTTAGCTGAAGGAAGAATCCCTTAAACCTGGAGAGTTGAGACCCATGGAATGGGTACCATGCAATATGACAACAAAGGTTCTGCATTTGCTCACCGAACCTCACCAATCCTATCACTGCTGTGTTTATGCCGCTGTACACACGCTTGATTCTCTTTCGGAGACATAGAAATCCATAGGTTTTAAGATACTTACTAGTCAGCTATATTCTTAGGCGGTTAATATGTGGTGTAGAGTCCACTTCGTTGAGCAAGGAGTAACTCTTGTCTATTACATATTTGGCTTATGGAACGGTATCTGTGCTAATTTCAATCTCTGGTTTTATGCAGCACGCCAACTCACCTTTCCCCTTAAGCAAGCATAAGTTGGTTTTCTACATTTGAGACCCTGTTCTGTTTTGTAATTCAGTTCCTGTGTAGCCAAGTTTACATTCCGTGTAGTAGTGATATCTTATGATGTTTCTTTTTCTGTGTGACTTATCTCACTTAGAATCATCGTACCTGAATCCACTCATTATGCTGCTATGGGCCTGATGACATAGATTTTATTGCTGAGTGATATTGCATTGTACGTAAGTACCACAACTTCTTTATCCATTTTTCATTTTCTGTGATATTGAACTTGTACCGTAAACGAGGTTCTTGTAAACAGAGCCGTCCCATACTTTGGGGTGGCTGTGTCTTTTTGATTTTAATTTCCCTAATCTATAGGACCATAAGTGGAAGTGCCCTAGGCTCTGTTGCTTTGTTTTTTAGATGTTTCAGGAAACACCATACACTTCTCCAGAGTGGCTGTTGGCAATTTACATACCGCCCATCAGCATAACAAGGCTCCCAGTTCTCCATGGCCTGTCCTGCCTTTATGGATTTTACACATTTTTCAGATGGCCCTTTTGACCGGGGGGCAGTGAGACTTCATTGTAGTGCAGATTTCCTTTGCAAGCTTGCTTGGTTGGCCAAAAAGGGCGTATGCGTTTTTTCCTGAATATATTCAGGAAAAGGCGCATACGCCCTTTTTGGCCAAGTGCATCATTGTGGACGTTCTGCCTCTTTTCCTATGCTTTACATGCAATTCCAGTCTACATCCTGAAACCGGTTTCCTGCAATTCTGCCCCACTTTCAAGTCCTCTTGGCAGCCTTACTTCAATATATTTTTGGACGATAATTGTCATTTATAACTCTGCAGGTTTGTGAATTACAGTGCCCCTGAGCTCCTTTCTTCAACTCGCTTTCTTATGATCTGGCCGCAACCCCGCAGGATTGCTTCAGGCCCTAGTGTGGTTCCGGCATGGCACGCTGAGCCTTTGGTTAATTCCTCTTCCTGGTGGGAAATGAGAGTTAAATTTGCCCGTCCAGACACCTCCAGCTAGTCTCTCATTGGTTCTCCCTATTCCTGTTCATTTTCCGCAGAAATTGCAAACTGGGCCAAACAGGAGGTTAAAGGCACTGACTCTCCAAGTGGGGAGAGTGTTAGTAAAGCGTCTGGAATGTTGCACCCGAGTACCAGGGGACGAAACCTGACCCATTTGAACACATTTCCCGATCACATGGTGGATCATACTCTGGGTTCCACATGCATGTTTTAGCTGAAGGAAGAATCCCTTAAACCTGGAGAGTTGAGACCCATGGAATGGGTACCAGGCAATATGACTTCAAAGGGTCTGCGTTTGTTCACCGAACCTCACCAATCCTATCACTGCTGCATTTATGCCGCTGTACACATGCTTGATTCTCTTTCGGAGACATAGAAATCCATAGGTTTTAAGATTTTTACTAGGCAGGTATATTCTTAGGCGTTTAATATGGGGTGTTGATTCCACTTGGTTGAGCAAGGAGTAGCTCTTGTCTATTACATATTTGGCTTATGGAACGGTATCTGTGCTAATTTCAATCTCTGGTTTTATGCAGCACCCCAACTCACCTTTCTCCTTAAGCAAGCATAAGTTGGTTTTCTACATTTGAGACCCTGTTCTGTTTTGTAATTCAGTTCCTGGGTAGCCAAGATTACATTCCATGTAGTAGTGATAACTTATGATGTTTCTTTTTCTGTGTGACTTATTTCACTTAGAATCATCGTACCTGAATCCACTCATTATGCTGCTACGGGCCTGATGACATAGATTTCATTGCTGAGTGATATTGCCTTGTACGTAAGTACCACAACTTCTTTATCCTTTTTTCACTTTCTGTGATATTGAATTTGTACTGTAAATGAGGTTCTTGTAAACAGAGCCGTCCCAAACTTTGGGGTGGCTGTGTCTTGTTGATTTTAATTTCCCTAAGCTATAGGACCATAATTGGAAGTGCCCTAGGCTCCGTTGCTTTGTTTTTTAGATGTTTCAGGAAACACCATACACTTCTCCAGAGTGGCTGTTGGCAATTTACATCCCGCCCATCAGCATAACAAGGCTCCCAGTTCTCCATGGCCTGTCCTGCCTTTCTGGATTTTACACTTTTTTCAGATGGCCCTTTTGACCGGGGGGCAGTGAGACTTCATTGTAGTGCAGATTTCCTTTGCAAGCTTGCTTGGTTGGCCAAAAAGGGCGTATGCGTTTTTTCCTGAATATACTCAGGAAAAAACGCATACGCCCTTTTTGGCCAAGTGCATCATTGTGGACGTTCTGCCTCTTTTCCTATGCTTTACATGCAATTCCAGTCTACCTGCTGAAATCGGTTTCCTGCAATTCTGCCCCGCTTTCAAGTCCTCTTGGCAGCCTTACTTCAATATATTTTTGGACGATAGCTGTCATTTATAACTCTGCAGGTTTGTGAATTACAGTGCCCCTGAGCTCCTTTCTTCAACTCGCTTTCTTGGAAGCTGGCCGCAACACCGCAGCATTGCTTCAGGCCCTAGTGTGGTTCTGGCATGGCACGCTGAGCCTTTGGTTAATTCCTCTTCCTGGTGGGAAATGAGAGTTAAATATGCCCGTCCAGACACCTCCAGCTAGTCTCTCATTGGTTCTCCCTATTCCTGTTCATTTTCCGCAGAAATTGCAAACTGGGCCAAACAGGAGGTTAAAGGCACTGACTCTCCAAGTGGGGAGAGTGTTAGTAAAGCGTCTGGAATGTTGCACCCGAGTACCAGGGGACGAAAAGTGAGACATTTGAACACGTTTCCCGATCACACGGTGGATCATACTCTGGGTTCCACATGCATGTTTTAGCTGAAGGAAGAATCCCTTAAACCTGGAGAGTTGAGACCCGTGGAATTGGTACCATGCAATATGACTTCAAAGGGTCTGCATTGGCTCACCGAACCTCACCAATCCTATCACTGCTGCGCTTATGCCACTGTACACACGCTTGATTCTCTTTCGGAGACATATAAATCCATAGGATTTAAGATTCTTACTAGTCAGGTGTATTCTTAGGCGTTTAATATGAGATGTAGAGTCCACTTCGTTGAGCAAGGAGTAGCTCTTGTCTATTACATATTTGGCTTATGGAATGATATCTGTGCTAATTTAAATCTCTGGTTTTATGCAGCACCCCAACTAACCTTTCCCCTTAAGCAAGCATAAGTTGGTTTTCTACATTTGAGACCCTGTTCTGTTTTGTAATTCAGTTTCTGTGTAGGCAAGTTTACATTCCTTGTAGTAGTGATATCTTATGATGTTTCTTTTTCTGTGTGACTTATTTCACTTAGAATCATCGTACATGAATCCACTCATTATGCTGCTACGGGCCTGATGATATAGATTTCATTGCTGAGTGATATTGCATTGTACGTGAGTACCACAAATTCTTTATCCATTTTTCAGTTTCTGTGTTATTGAACTTGTACCGTAAACGAGGTTCTTGTAAACAGAGCCGTCCCAAACTTTGGGGTGGCTGTGTCTTTTTGATTTTAATTTCCCTAAGCTATAGGACCATAAGTGGAAGTGCCCTAGGCTCTGTTGCTTTGTTTTTTAGATGTTTCAGGAAACACCATACACTTCTCCAGAGTGGCTGTTGGCAATTTACATCCCGCCCATCAGCATAACAAGGCTCCCAGTTCTCCATGGCCTGTCCTGCCTTTCTGGATTTTATACATTTTTCAGATGGCCCTTTTGACCGGGAAGCAGTGAGACTTCATTGTAGTGCAGATTTCCTTTGCAAGCTTGCTTGGTTGGCCAAAAAGGGCGTATGCGTTTTTTCCTGAATATATTCAGGAAAAAACGCATACGCCCTTTTTGGCCAAGTGCATCATTGTGGACGTTCTGCCTCTTTTCCTATGCTTTACATGCAATCCCAGTCTACCTCCTGAAATCGGTTTCCTGCAATTCTGCCCCGCTTTCAAGTCCTCTTTGCAGCCTTACTTCAATATATTTTTGGACGATAGCTGTCATTTATAACTCTGCAGGTTTGTGAATTACAGTGCCCCTGAGCTCCTTTCTTCAACTCGCTTTCTTGTGAGCTGGCCGCAACACCGCAGGATTGCTTCAGGCCCTAGTGTGGTTCCAGCATGGCACGCTGAGCCTTTGGTTAATTCCTCTTCCTGGTGGGAAATGAGAGTTAAATTTGCCCGTCCAGACACCTCCAGCTAGTCTCTCATTGGTTCTCCCTATTCCTGTTCATTTTCCACAGAAATGGCAAACTGGGCCAAACAGGAGGTTAAAGGCACTGACTCTCCAAGTGGGGAGAGTGTTAGTAAAGCGTCTGGAATGTTGCACCCGAGTACCAGGGGACGAAACCTGAGACACATTTGAACACGTTTCCCAATCACACAGTGGATCATACTCTGGGTTCCACATGCATGTTTTAGCTGAAGGAAGAATCCCTTAAACCTGGAGAGTTGAGACCCATGGAATGGGTACCATGCAATATAAATTCAAAGGTTCTGCATTGGCTCACCGAACCTCACCAATCCTATCACTGCTGCACTTTTGCCACTGTACACATGCTTGATTCTCTATCGGAGACATATAAATCCATATGTTTTAAGATTCTTACTAGTCAGGTATATTCTTAGACGTTTAATATGGGGTGTTGAGTCCTCTTCATTGAGCAAGGAGTAGCTCTTGTCTATTACATATTTGGCTTATGGAACGGTATCTGTGCTAATTTCAATCTCTGGTTTTATGTAGCACCCCAACTCACCTTTCCCCTTAAGCAAGCATAAGTTGGTTTTCTACATTTGAGACCCTGTTCTGTTTTGTAATTCAGTTCCTGTGTAGCCAAGTTTACATTCCGTGTAGTAGTGATATCTTATGATGTTTCTTTTTCTGTGTGACTTATCTCACTTAGAATCATCGTACCTGAATCTACTCATTATGCTGCTACGGGCCTGATGACATAGATTTCATTGCTGAGTGATATTGCATTGTACGTAAGTACCACAACTTCTTTATCCATTTTTCGCTTTCTGCGATATTGAACTTGTACCGTAAACGAGGTTCTTGTAAACAGAGCCGTCCCAAACTTTGGGGTGGCTGTGTCTTTTTGATTTTAATTTCCCTAAGCTATAGGACCATAAGTGGAAGTGCCCTAGGCTCTGTTGCTTTCTTTTGTAGATGTTTCAGGAAACACCATACACTTCTCCAGAGTGGCTGTTGGCAATTTACATCCCGCCCATCAGCATAACAAGGCTCCCATGTCTCCATGGCCTGTCCTGCCTTTCTGGATTTTACACTTTTTTCAGATGGCCCTTTTGACCAGGGGGCAGTGAGACTTCATTGTAGTGCAGATTTCCTTTGCAAGCTTGCTTGGTTGGCCAAAAAGTGCGTATGCGTTTTTTCCTGAATATATTCAAGAAAAAACGCATACGCCCTTTTTGGCCAAGTGCATCATTGTGGACGTTCTGCCTCTTTTCCTATGCTTTACGTGCAATTCCAGTCTACCTCCTGAAATCGGTTTCCTGCAATTCTGCCCCGCTTTCAAGTCCTCTTGGCAGCCTTACTTCAATATATTTTTGGACGATAGCTATAATTTTTAAATCTGCAGGTTTGTGAATGACAGTGCCCCTGAGCTCCTTTCTTCAACTTGCTTTCTTCTGAGCTGGCCGCAACACCGCAGGATTGCTTCAGGCCCTAGTGTGGTTCCGGCATGGCACGCTGAGCCTTTGGTTAATTCCTCTTCCTGGTGGGAAATGAGAGTTAAATTTGCCCGTCCAGACACCTCCAGCTAGTCTCTCATTGGTTCTCCCTATTCCTGTTCATTTTCCGCAGAAATTGCAAACTGGGCCAAACAGGAAGTTAAAGGCACTGACTCTCCAAGTGGGGAGAGTGTTAGTAAAGCGTCTGGAATGTTGCACCCGAGTACCAGGGGACGAAACCTGACACATTTGAACACATTTCCCGATCACACGGTGGATCATACTCTGGGTTCCACATGCATGTTTTAGCTGAAGGAAGAATCCCTTAAACCTGGAGAGTTGAGACCCATGGAATGGGTACCATGCAATATGATTTCATAGGGTCTGCATGTGTTCACCGAACCTCACTAATCCTATCACTGCAGCATTTATGCCACTGTACACACGCTTGATTCTCTTTCGGAGACATATAAATCCATAGGTTTTAAGATTCTTACTAGTCAGGTATATTCTTAGACGTTTAATATGGGGTGTTGAGTCCTCTTCGTTGAGCAAGGAGTAGCTCTTGTCTATTACATATTTGGCTTATGGAACGGTATCTGTGCTAATTTCAATCTCTGGTTTTATGCAGCACCCCAACTCACCTTTCCCCTTAAGCAAGCATAAGTTGGTTTTCTACATTTGAGACCCTGTTCTGTTTTGTAATTCTGTTCCTGTGTAGCCAAGTTTACATTCCGTGTAGTAGTGATATCTTATGATGTTTCTTTTTCTGTGTGACTTATTTCACTTAGAATCATCGAACCTGAATCCACTCATTATGCTGCTATGGGCCTGATGACATAGATTTCATTGCTGAGTGATATTGCATTGTATGTACCTACCACAACTTCTTTATCCATTTTTCACTTTCTGTGATATTGAACTCGTACTGTAAACGAGGTTCTTGTAAACAGAGCCGTCCCATACTTTGGGGTGGCTGTGCCTTTTTGATTCTAATTTCCCTAAGCTATAGGACCATAAGTGGAAGTGCCCTAGGCTCTGTTGCTTTGTTTTGTAGATGTGTCAGGAAACACCATACACTTCTCCAGAGTGGCTGTTGGCAATTTACATCTCGCCCATCAGCATAACAAGGCTCCGAGTTCTCCATGGCCTGTCCTGCCTTTCTGGATTTTACAATATTTTCCGATGGCCCTTTTGACCGGGGGGCAGTGAGACTTCATTGTAGTGCAGATTTCCTTTGCAAGCTTGCTTGGTTGACCAAAAAGTGCGTATGCGTTTTTTCCTGAATATATTCAGGAAAAAATGCATACGCCCTTTTTGGCCAAGTGCATCATTGTGGACGTTCTGCCTCTTTTCCTATGCTTTACATGTAATTCCAGTCTACCTCCTGAAATCGGTTTCCTACAATTCTGCCCCGCTTTCAAGTCCTCTTGGCAGCCTTACTTCAATAGATTTTTGGACGATAGCTGTCATTTATAACTCTGCAGGTTTGTGAATTACAGTGCCCCAGAGCTCCTTTCTTCACCTCGCTTTCTTGTGAGCTGGCCGCAACACCACAGCCTTGCTTCAGGCCCTAGTGTGGTTCCGGCATGGCACGCTGAGCCTTTGGTTAATTCCTCTTCCTGGTGGGAAATGAGAGTTAAATTTGCCCGTCCAGACACCTCGAGCTAGTCTCTCATTGGTTCTCCCTATTCCTGTTCATTTTCTGCAGAAATTGCAAACTGGGCCAAACAGGAGGTTAAAGGCACTGACTCTCCAAGTGGGGAGAGTGTTAGTAAAGCGTCTGGAATGTTGCACCCGAGTACCAGGGGACGAAAACTGACACATTTGAACACGTTTCCCAATCACACGGTGGATCATACTCTGGGTTCCACATGCATGTTTTAGCTGAAGGAAGAATCCCTTAAACCTGGAGAGTTGAGACCCATGGAATGGGTACCATGCAATATGATTTCATAGGGTCTGCATGTGTTCACCGAACCTCACTAATCCTATCACTGCAGCATTTATGCCACTGTACACACGCTTGATTCTCTTTCGGAGACATATAAATCCATAGGTTTTAAGATTCTTACTAGTCAGGTATATTCTTAGACGTTTAATATGGGGTGTTGAGTCCTCTTCGTTGAGCAAGGAGTAGCTCTTGTCTATTACATATTTGGCTTATGGAACGGTATCTGTGCTAATTTCAATCTCTGGTTTTATGCAGCACCCCAACTCACCTTTCCCCTTAAGCAAGCATAAGTTGGTTTTCTACATTTGAGACCCTGTTCTGTTTTGTAATTCTGTTCCTGTGTAGCCAAGTTTACATTCCGTGTAGTAGTGATATCTTATGATGTTTCTTTTTCTGTGTGACTTATTTCACTTAGAATCATCGTACCTGAATCCACTCATTATGCTGCTACGGGCCTGATGACATAGATTTCATTGCTGAGTGATATTGCATTGTATGTACCTACCACAACTTCTTTATCCATTTTTCACTTTCTGTGATATTGAACTCGTACTGTAAACGAGGTTCTTGTAAACAGAGCCGTCCCAAACTTTGGGGTGGCTGTGCCTTTTTGATTCTAATTTCCCTAAGCTATAGGACCATAAGTGGAAGTGCCCTAGGCTCTGTTGCTTTGTTTTGTAGATGTGTCAGGAAACACCATACACTTCTCCAGAGTGGCTGTTGGCAATTTACATCTCGCCCATCAGCATAACAAGGCTCCGAGTTCTCCATGGCCTGTCCTGCCTTTCTGGATTTTACACTATTTTCCGATGGCCCTTTTGACCGGGGGGCAGTGAGACTTCATTGTAGTGCAGATTTCGTTTGCAAGCTTGCTTGGTTGGCCAAAAAGGGCGTATGCGTTTTTTCCTGAGGAAAAAACGCCTATGCCCTTTTTGGCCAAGTGCATCATTGTGGACGTTCTGCCTCTTTTCCTATGCTTTACATGCAATTCCAGTCTACCTCCTGAGATCGGTTTCCTGCAATTCTGCCCCGCTTTCAAGTCCTCTTGGCAGCCTTACTTCATTATACTTTTGGACGATAGCTGTCATTTATAACTCTGCAGGTTTGTGAATTACAGTGCCCTTGAGCTCCTTTCTTCAACTCGCTTTCTTGTGAGCTGGCCACAACACCGCAGCTTTGCTTCAGGCCCTAGTGTGGTTCCGGCATGGCACGCTGAGCCTTTGGTTAATTCCTCTTCCTGGTGGGAAATGAGAGGAAAATTTGCCCGTCCAGACACCTCCATCTAGTCTCTCATTGGTTATCCCTATTCCTGTTCATTTTCCAAAGAAATTTCAAACTGGGCCAAAGAGGAGCTTAAAGGCACTGACTCTCCAAGTGGGGAGAGTGTTAGTAAAGCATCTGGAATGTTGCACCCGAGTACCAGGGGACAAAAACTGAGACACATTTGAACACATTTCCCGATCACACGGTGGATCATACTCTGGGTTCCACATGCATGATTTAGCTGAAGGAAGAATCCCTTAAACCTGGAGAGTTGAGACCCATGGAATGGGCCATGCAATATGATTTCAAAGAGTCTGCATTTGCTCAGCGAACCTCACCAATCCTATCACTGCTGCGTTTATGCCGCTGTACACATGCTTGATTCTCTTTTGGAGACATATAAATCCATAGGTTTTAAGATACTTACTAGTCAGCTATATTCTTAGGCGTTTAATATGGGGTGTAGAGTCCACTTCGTTGAGCAAGGAGTAGCTCTTGTCTATTACATATTTGGCTTATGGAACGGTATCTGTGCTAATTTCAATCTCTGGTTTTATTCAGCACCCCAACTCACCTTTCCCCTTAAGCAAGCATAAGTTGGTTTTCTACATTTGAGACCCTGTTCTGTTTTGTAATTCAGTTCTTGTATAGCCAAGTTTACATTCCGTGTAGTAGTGATATCTTATGATGTTTCTTTTTCTGTGTGACTTATTTCAATTAGAATCATCGTACCTGAATCCACTCATTATGCTGCTACGGGCCTGATGACATAGATTTCATTGCTGAGTGATATTGCATTGTACGTAAGTACCACAACTTCTTTATCCATTTTTCACCTTCTGTGATATTGAACTTGTACCGTAAATGAGGTTCTTGTAAACAGAGCCGTCCCAAACTTTGGGGTGGCTGTGTCTTTTTGATTTTAATTTCCCTAAGCTACAGGACCATAAGTGGCAGTGCCCTAGGCTCTGTTACTTTGTTTTTTAGATGTTTCAGGAAACACCATACACTTCTCCAGAGTGGCTGTTGGCAATTTACATCCCGCTCATCAGCGTAACAAGGCTCCCAATTCTCCATGGCCTGTCCTGCCTTTCTGGATTTTACACTTTTTTCAGATGGCCCTTTTGACTAGGTGGCAGTGAGACTTCATTGCAGTGCAGATTTCCTTTGCAAGCTTGCTTGGTTGGGCAAAAAGGGCGTATGCGTTTTTTCCTGAATATATTCAGGAAAAAACGCATACGCACTTTTTGGCCAAGTGCATCATTGTGGACGTTCTGCCTCTTTTCCTATGCTTTACATGCAATTCCAGTCTACCTCCTGAAATCGGTTTCCTGCAATTCTGCCCCGCTTTCAAGTCCTCTTGGCAGCCTTACTTCAATATATTTTTGGACGATAGCTGTCATTTATTACTCTGCAGGTTTGTGAATTACAGTGCCCCTGAGCTCCTTTCTTCAACTCGCTTTCTTGTGACCTGGCCGCACAACCGCAGCATTGCTTCAGGCCCTAGTGTGGTTCCGGCATGGCACGCTGAGCCTTTGGTTAATTCCTCTTCCTGGTGGGAAATGAGAGTTAAATTTGCCCGTCCAGACACCTCCAGCTAGTCTCTCATTGGTTCTCCCTATTCCTCTTCATTTTCCGCAGAAATTGCAAACTGGGCCAAACAGGAGGTTAAAAGCACTGACTCTCCAAGTGGGGAGAGTGTTAGTAAAGCGTCTGGAATGTTGCACCCGAGTACCAGGGGACGAAACCTGAGACACATTTGAACACGTTTCCCGATCACACGGTGGATCATACTCTGGGTTCCACATGGATGTTTTAGCTGAAGGAAGAATCCCTTAAACCTGGAGAGTTGAGACCCATGGAATGGGTACCATGCAATATGACTTCAAAGGTTGTGCATTTGCTCACCGAAAATCACCAATATTATCACTGCTGCGTTTATGCCGCTGTACACACGCTTGATTCTCTTTCAGAGACATAGAAATCCATAGGTTTTAAGATACTTAGTAGTCAGGTATATTCTTAGGCGTTTAATATGGGGTGTAGAGTCCACTTCGTTGAGCAAGGAGTAGCTCTTGTCTATTACGTATTTGGCTTATGGAACGGTATCTGTGCTAATTTCAATCTGTGGTTTTATGCAGCACCCCAACTCACCTTTCCTTTTAAGCAAGCATAAGTTGGTTTTCTACATTTGAGACCCTGTTCTGTTTTGTAATTCAGTTCCTGTGTAGCCAAGTTTACATTCCGTGTAGTAGTGATATCTTATGATGTTTCTTTTTCTGAGTGACTTATTTCACTTAGAATCATCGTACCTGAATCCACTCATTATGCTGCTACGGGCCTGATGACATAGATTTCATTGCTGAGTGATATTGCATTGTACGTAAGTATCACAATTTCTTTATCCATTTTTCACTTTCTGTGATATTGAATTTCTACTGTAAACGAGGTTCTTGTAAACAGAGCCGTCCCAAACTTTGGGGTGGCTGTGTCTTTTTGATTTTAATTTCCCTAAGCTATAGGACCATAAGTGGAAGTGCCCTAGGCTCTGTTGTTTTCTTTTTTAGATGTTTCAGGAAACACCATACACTTCTCCAGAGTGGCTGTTGGCAATTTACATCCCGCCCATCAGCATAACAAGGCTCCCACGTCTCCATGGCCTGTCCTGCCTTTCTGGATTTTACACTATTATCCGATGGCCCTTTTGACCGGGGGGCAGTGAGACTTCATTGTAGTGCAGATTTCCTTTGCAAGCTTGCTTGGTTGACCAAAAAGTGTGTATGCGTTTTTTCCTGAATATATTCAGGAAAAAACGCATACGCCCTTTTTGGCCAAGTGCATCATTGTGGACGTTCTGCCTCTTTTCCTATGCTTTACATGTAATTCCAGTCTACCTCCTGAAATCGGTTTCCTACAATTCTGCCCCGCTTTCAAGTCCTCTTGGCAGCCTTACTTCAATAGATTTTTTGACGATAGCTGTCATTTATAACTCTGCAGGTTTGTGAATTACAGTGCCCCTGAGCTCCTTTCTTCAACTCGCTTTCTTGTGAGCTGGCCGCAACACCGCAGCCTTGCTTCAGGCCCTAGTGTGGTTCCGGCATGGCACGCTGAGCCTTTGGTTAATTCCTCTTCCTGGTGGGAAATGAGAGTTAAATTTGCCCGTCCAGACACCTCCAGCTAGTCTCTCATTGGTTCTCCCTATTCCTGTTCATTTTCTGCAGAAATTGCAAACTGGGCCAAATAGGAGGTTAAAGGCACTGACTCTCCAAGTGGGGAGAGTGTTAGTAAAGCGTCTGGAATGTTGCACCCGAGTACCAGGGGACGAAAACTGACACATTTGAACACGTTTCCCAATCACACGGTGGATCATACTCTGGGTTCCACATGCATGTTTTAGCTGAAGGAAGAATCCCTTAAACCTGGAGAGTTGAGACCCATGGAATGGGTACCATGCAATATGATTTCATAGGGTCTGCATGTGTTCACCGAACCTCACTAATCCTATCACTGCAGCATTTATGCCACTGTACACACGCTTGATTCTCTTTCGGAGACATATAAATCCATAGGTTTTAAGATTCTTACTAGTCAGGTATATTCTTAGACGTTTAATATGGGGTGTTGAGTCCTCTTCGTTGAGCAAGGAGTAGCTCTTGTCTATTACATATTTGGCTTATGGAACGGTATCTGTGCTAATTTCAATCTCTGGTTTTATGCAGCACCCCAACTCACCTTTCCCCTTAAGCAAGCATAAGTTGGTTTTCTACATTTGAGACCCTGTTCTGTTTTGTAATTCTGTTCCTGTGTAGCCAAGTTTACATTCCGTGTAGTAGTGATATCTTATGATGTTTCTTTTTCTGTGTGACTTATTTCACTTAGAATCATCGTACCTGAATCCACTCATTATGCTGCTACGGGCCTGATGACATAGATTTCATTGCTGAGTGATATTGCATTGTATGTACCTACCACAACTTCTTTATCCATTTTTCACTTTCTGCAATATTGAACTCGTACTGTAAACGAGGTTCTTGTAAACAGAGCCGTCCCAAACTTTGGGGTGGCTGTGCCTTTTTGATTCTAATTTCCCTAAGCTATAGGACCATAAGTGGAAGTGCCCTAGGCTCTGTTGCTTTGTTTTGTAGATGTGTCTGGAAACACCATACACTTCTCCAGAGTGGCTGTTGGCAATTTACATCTCGCCCATCAGCATAACAAGGCTCCGAGTTCTCCATGGCCTGTCCTGCCTTTCTGGATTTTACACTATTTTCCGATGGCCCTTTTGACCGGGGGGCAGTGAGACTTCATTGTAGTGCAGATTTCCTTTGCAAGCTTGCTTGGTTGACCAAAAAGTGCGTATGCGTTTTTTCCTGAATATATTCAGGAAAAAATGCATACGCCCTTTTTGGCCAAGTGCATCATTGTGGACGTTCTGCCTCTTTTCCTATGCTTTACATGTAATTCCAGTCTACCTCCTGAAATCGGTTTCCTACAATTCTGCCCCGCTTTCAAGTCCTCTTGGCAGCCTTACTGTAATAGATTTTTGGACGATAGCTGTCATTTATATCTCTGCAGGTTTGTGAATTACAGTGCCCCTGAGCTCCTTTCTTCAACTCGCTTTCTTGTGAGATGTCCGCAACACCACAGCCTTGCTTCAGGCCCTAGTGTGGTTCCGGCATGGCACGCTGAGCCTTTGGTTAATTCCTCTTCCTGGTGGGAAATGAGAGTTAAATTTGCCCGTCCAGACACCTCCAGCTAGTCTCTCATTGGTTCTCCCTATTCCTGTTCATTTTCCGCAGAAATTGCAAACTGGGCCAAACAGGAGGTTAAAGGCACTGACTCTCCAAGTGGGGAGAGTGTTAGTAAAGCGTCTGGAATGTTGCACCCGAGTACCAGGGGACGAAAACTGACACATTTGAACACGTTTCCCAATCACACGGTGGATCATACTCTGGGTTCCACATGCATGTTTTAGCTGAAGGAAGAATCCCTTAAACCTGGAGAGTTGAGACCCATGGAATGGGTACCATGCAATATGATTTCATAGGGTCTGCATGTGTTCACCGAACCTCACTAATCCTATCACTGCTGCTTTTATGCTGCTGTACACATGCTTGATTCTCTTTTGGAGACATATAAATCCATAGGTTTTAAGATTATTACTAGTCAGGTATATTCTTAGACGTTTAATATGGGGTGTTGAGTCCTCTTCGTTGAGCAAGGAGTAGCTCTTGTCTATTATATATTTGGCTTATGGAACGGTATCTGTGCTAATTTCAATCTCTGGTTTTATGCAGCACCCCAACTCACCTTTCCCCTTAAGCAAGCATAAGTTGGTTTTCTACATTTGAGACCCTGTTCTGTTTTGTAATTCTGTTCCTGTGTAGCCAAGTTTACATTCCGTGTAGTAGTGATATCTTATGATGTTTCTTTTTCTGTGTGACTTATTTCACTTAGAATCATCGTACCTGAATCCACTCATTATGCTGCTACGGGCCTGATGACATAGATTTCATTGCTGAGTGATATTGCATTGTATGTACCTACCACAACTTCTTTATCCATTTTTCACTTTCTGTGATATTGAACTCGTACTGTAAACGAGGTTCTTGTAAACAGAGCCGTCCCAAACTTTGGGGTGGCTGTGCCTTTTTGATTCTAATTTCCCTAAGCTATAGGACCATAAGTGGAAGTGCCCTAGGCTCTGTTGCTTTGTTTTGTAGATGTGTCAGGAAACACCATACACTTCTCCAGAGTGGCTGTTGGCAATTTACATCTCGCCCATCAGCATAACAAGGCTCCGAGTTCTCCATGGCCTGTCCTGCCTTTCTGGATTTTACACTATTTTCCGATGGCCCTTTTGACCGGGGGGCAGTGAGACTTCTTTGTAGTGCAGATTTCGTTTGCAAGCTTGCTTGGTTGGCCAAAAAGGGCGTATGCGTTTTTTCCTGAGGAAAAAACGCCTATGCCCTTTTTGGCCAAGTGCATCATTGTGGACGTTCTGCCTCTTTTCCTATGCTTTACATGCAATTCCAGTCTACCTCCTGAAATCGGTTTCCTGCAATTCTGCCCCGCTTTCAAGTCCTCTTGGCAGCCTTACTTCAATATATTTTTGGACGATAGCTGTCATTTATAACTCTGCAGGTTTGTGAATTACAGTGCCCTTGAGCTCCTTTCTTCAACTCGCTTTCTTGTGAGCTGGCCACAACACCGCAGCTTTGCTTCAGGCCCTAGTGTGGTTCCGGCATGACACGCTGAGCCTTTGGTTAATTCCTCTTCCTGGTGGGAAATGAGAGGAAAATTTGCGCGTCCAGACACCTCCATCTAGTCTCTCATTGGTTATCCCTATTCCTGTTCATTTTCCAAAGAAATTTCAAACTGGGCCAAAGAGGAGCTTAAAGGCACTGACTCTCCAAGTGGGGAGAGTGTTAGTAAAGCATCTGGAATGTTGCACCCGAGTACCAGGGGACAAAAACTGAGACACATTTGAACACATTTCCCGATCACACGGTGGATCATACTCTGGGTTCCACATGCATGATTTAGCTGAAGGAAGAATCCCTTAAACCTGGAGAGTTGAGACCCATGGAATGGGCCATGCAATATGATTTCAAAGTGTCTGCATTTGCTCAGTGAACCTCACCAATCCTATCACTGCTGCGTTTATGCCGCTGTACACATGCTTGATTCTCTTTTGGAGACATATAAATCCATAGGTTTTAAGATACTTACTAGTCAGCTATATTCTTAGGCGTTTAATATGGGGTGTAGAGTCCACTTCGTTGAGCAAGGAGTAGCTCTTGTCTATTACATATTTGGCTTATGGAACGGTATCTGTGCTAATTTCAATCTCTGGTTTTATTCAGAACCCCAACTCACCTTTCCCCTTAAGCAAGCATAAGTTGGTTTTCTACATTTGAGACCCTGTTCTGTTTTGTAATTCAGTTCTTGTATAGCCAAGTTTACATTCCGTGTAGTAGTGATATCTTATGATGTTTCTTTTTCTGTGTGACTTATTTCAATTAGAATCATCGTACCTGAATCCACTCATTATGCTGCTACGGGCCTGATGACATAGATTTCATTGCTGAGTGATATTGCATTGTACGTAAGTACCACAACTTCTTTATCCATTTTTCACCTTCTGTGATATTGAACTTGTACCGTAAACGAGGTTCTTGTAAACAGAGCCGTCCCAAACTTTGGGGTGGCTGTGTCTTTTTGATTTTAATTTCCCTAAGCTACAGGACCATAAGTGGCAGTGCCCTAGGCTCTGTTGTTTTCTTTTTTAGATGTTTCAGGAAACACCATACACTTCTCCAGAGTGGCTGTTGGCAATTTACATCCCGCCCATCAGCATAACAAGGCTCCCACGTCTCCATGGCCTGTCCTGCCTTTCTGGATTTAACATTTTTTCACATGGCACTTTTGACCGGGGGACAGTGAGACTTCATTGTAGTGCAGATTTCCTTTGCAAGCTTGCTTGGTTGGCCAAAAAGGGCGTATGCGTTTTTTCCTGAATATATTCAGGAAAAAACGCATACGCCCTTTTTGGCCAAGTGCATCATTGTGGACGTTCTGCCTCTTTTCCTATGCTTTACATGCAATTCCAGTCTACCTCCTGAAATCAGTTTCCTGCAATTCTGCCCCGCTTTCAAGTCCTCTTGGCAGCCTTACTTCAATATATTTTTGGACGATAGCTGTCATTTATAACTCTGCAGGTTTGTGAATTACAGTGCCCCTGAGCTCCTTTCTTCAACTCGCTTTCTTGTGAGCTGGCCGCAACACTGCAGCCTTGCTTCAGGCCCTAGTGTTGTTCCGGCATGACACACTGAGACTTTGGTTAATTCCTCTTCCTGGTGGGAAATGAGAGTAAAATTTGCCCGTCCACACACCTCCATCTAGTCTCTCATTGGTTCTCCCTATTCCTGTTCATTTCCCAAAGAAATTGCAAACTGGGCCAAAGAGGAGCTTAAAGGCACTGACTCTCCAAGTGAGGAGAGTGTTAGTAAAGCGTCTGGAATGTTGCACCCGAGTACCAGGGGACGAAACCTGAGACACATTTGAACACGTTTCCCGATCACACGGTGGATCATACTCTGGGTTCCACATGCATGTTTTAGCTGAAGGAAGAATCCCTTAAACCTGGAGAGTTGAGACCCATGGAATGGGTACCATGCATTATGACTTCAAAGGGTCTGCATTTGCTCACCGAACCTCACCAATCCTATCACTGCTGCGTTTATGCCGCTGTACACATGCTTGATTCTCTTTTGGAGACATATAAATCCATAGGTTTTAAGATTCTTACTAGTCAGTTATATTCTTAGGCGTTTAATATGGGGCGTTGAGTCCACTTCGTTGAGCAAGGAGTAGCTCTTGTCTATTACATATTTGGCTTATGGAACGGTATCTGGCTAATTTCAATCTCTGGTTTTATGCAGCACCCCAACTCACCTTTTCCCTTAAGCAAGCATAAGTTGGTTTTCTACATTTGAGACCCTGTTCTGTTTTGTAATTCAGTTCCTTTGTAGCCAAGTTTACATTCCGTGTAGTAGTGATATCTTATGATGTTTCTTTTTCTGTATGACTTATTTCACTTAGAATCATCGTACCTGAATCCAATCATTATGCTGCTATGGGCCTGATGACATAGATTTCATTGCTGAGTGATATTGCATTGTACGTAAGTACCACAACTTCTTTATCCATTTTTCACTTTCTGTGATATTGAACTTGTACCGTAAACGAGGTTCTTGTAAACAGAGCCGTCCCAAACTTTCGGGTGGCTGTGTATTTTTGATTTTAATTTCCCTAAGCTATAGGACCATAAGTGGAAGTGCCCTAGGCTCTGTTGCTTTGTTTTTTAGATGTTTCAGGAAACACCATACACTTCTCCAGAGTGGCTGTTGGCAATTTACATCCCGCCCATCAGCATAACAAGGCTCCCAGTTCTCCATGGCCTGTCCTGCCTTTCTGGATTTTACACTTTTTTCAGATGGCCCTTTTGACCGGGGGGCAGTGAGACTTCATTGTAGTGCAGATTTCCTTTGCAAGCTTGCTTGGTTGGCCCAAAAGTGCGTATGCGTTTTTTCCTGAATATATTCAGGAAAAAACGCATACGCCCTTTTTGGCCAAGTGCGTCATTGTGGACGTTCTGCCTCTTTTCCTATGCTTTACATGCAATTCCTGTCTACATCCTGAAATCGGTTTCCTGCAATTCTGCCCCGCTTTCAAGTCCTCTTGGCAGCCATACTTCAATATATTTTTGGACGATAGCTGTCATTTATAACTCTGCAGGTTTGTGAATTACAGTGCCTCTGAGCTCCTTTCTTCAACTCGCTTTCTTGTGAGCTGGCCGCAACACCGCAGCATTGCTTCAGGCCCTAGCGTGGTTCCGGCATGGCACGCTGAGCCTTTGGTTAATTCCTCTTCCTGGTGGGAAATGAGAGTTAAATTTGCCCTTCCAGACACCTCCAGCTAGTCTCTCATTGGTTCTCCCTATTCCTGTTCATCTTCCGCAGAAGTTGCAAACTGGGACAAACAGGAGGTTAAAGGCACTGACTCTCCAAGTGGGGAGAGTTTTAGTAAGGTGACTGGAATGTTTCACCCGAGTACCAGGGGACGAAGACTGAGACACATTTGAACACGTTTCCCGATCACATGGTGGATCATACTCTGGGTTCCACATGCATGTTTTAGCTGAAGGAAGAATCCCTTAAACCTGGAGAGTTGAGACCCATAGAATGGGTACCATGCAATATGACTTCAAAGGTTGTGCATTTGCTCACCGAACTTCACCAATCCTATCACTGCTGCGTTTATGCCGCTGTACACACGCTTGATTCTCTTTCGGAGACATAGAAATCCATAGGTTTTAAGATACTTACTAGTCAGCTATATTCTTAGGCGTTTAATATGGGGTGTAGAGTCCACTTCGTTGAGCAAGGAGTAGCTCTTGTGTATTACGTATTTGGCTTATGGAACGGTATCTGTGCTAATTTCAATCTCTGGTTTTATGCAGCACCCCAACTCACCTTTCCCCTTAAGCAAACATAAGTTGGTTTTCTACATTTGAGACCCTGTTCTGTTTTGTAATTCAGTTCCTTTGTAGCCAAGTTTAGATTCCGTTTAGTAGTGATATCTTATGATGTTTCTTTTTCTGTGTGACTTATTTCACTTAGAATCATCATACCTGAATCCACTCATTATGCTGCTACGGGCCTGATGACATAGAGTTCATTGCTGAGTGATATTGCATTGTACGTAAGTACCACAACTTCTTTATCCATTTTTCGCTTTCTGTGATATTGAACTTGTACCGTAAACGAGGTTCTTGTAAACACAGCTGTCCCAAACTTTGGGGTGGCTGTGTCTTTTTGATTTTAATTTCCCTAAGCTATAGGACCATAAGTGGAAGTGCCCTAGGCTCTGTTGCTTTGTTTTTTAGATGTTTCAGGAAACACCATACACTTCTCCAGAGTGGCTGTTGGCAATTTACATCCCGCCCATCAGCATAACAAGGCTCCCAGTTCTCCATGGCCTGTCCTGCCTTTCTGGATTTTACACTTTTTTCAGATGGCCCTTTTGACCGGGGGGCAGTGCGACTTCATTGTAGTGCAGATTTCCTTTGCAAGCTTGCTTGGTTGGCCAAAAAGGGCGTATGCGTTTTTTCCTGAATATACTCAGGAAAAAACGCATACGCCCTTTTTGGCCAAGTGCATCATTGTGGACGTTCTGCCTCTTTTCCTATGCTTTACATGCAATTCCAGTCTACCTCCTGAAATCGGTTTCCTACAATTCTGCCCCGCTTTCAAGTCCTCTTGGCAGCCTTACTTCAATATATTTTTGGACGATAGCTGTCATTTATTACTCTGCAGGTTTGTGAATTACAGTGCCCCTGAGCTCCTTTCTTCAACTCGCTTTCTTGTGAGCTGGCCGCAACACCGCAGCATTACTTCAGGCCCTAGTGTGGTTCCGGCATGGCACGCTGAGCCTTTGGTTAATTCCTCTTCCTGGTGGGAAATGAGAGTTAAATTTGCCCGTCCAGACACCTCCAGCTAGTCTCTCATTGGTTCTCCCTATTCCTGTTCATTTTCCGCAGAAATTGCAAACTGGGCCAAACAGGAGGTTAAAGGCACTGACTCTCCAAATGGGAAGAGTGTTAGTAAAGCGTCTGGAATGTTGCACACGCAGTACCAGGGGACGAAACCTGAGACACATTTGAACACGTTTCCCGATCACACGGTGGATCATACTCTGGGTTCCACATGCATGTTTTAGCTGAAGGAAGAATCCCTTAAACCTGGAGAGTTGAGACCCATGGAATGGGTACCATGCAATATGACTTCAAAGGTTCTGCATTTGCTCACCGAACCTCACCAATCCTATCACTGCTGCGTTTATGCCGCTGTACACACGCTTGATTCTCTTTCGGAGACATAGAAATCCATAGGTTTTAAGATACTTACTAGTCAGGTATATTCTTAGGCGGTTAATATGTGGTGTAGAGTCCACTTCGTTGAGCAAGGAGTAACTCTTGTCTATTACATATTTGGCTTATGGAACGGTATCTGTGCTAATTTCAATCTCTGGTTTTATGCAGCACGCCAACTCACCTTTCCCCTTAAGCAAGCATAAGTTGGTTCTCTACATTTGAGACCCTGTTCTGTTTTGTAATTCAGTTCCTGTGTAGCCAAGTTTACATTCCGTGTAGTAGTGATATCTTATGATGTTTCTTTTTCTGTGTGACTTATCTCACTTAGAATCATCGTACCTGAATCCAGTCATTATGCTGCTATGGGCCTGATGACATAGATTTTATTGCTGAGTGATATTGCATTGTACGTAAGTACCACAACTTCTTTATCCATTTTTCACTTTCTGTGATATTGAACTTGTACCGTAAACGAGGTTCTTGTAAACAGAGCCGTCCCATACTTTGGGGTGGCTGTGTCTTGTTGATTTTAATTTCCCTAATCTATAGGACCATAAGTGGAAGTGCCCTAGGCTCTGTTGCTTTGTTTTTTAGATGTTTCAGGAAACACCATACACTTCTCCAGAGTGACTGTTGGCAATTTACATCCCGCCCATCAGCATAACAAGGCTCCCAGTTCTCCATGGCCTGTCCTGCCTTTATGGATTTTACACTTTATTCAGATGTTCCTTTTGACCGGGGGGCAGTGAGACTTCATTGTAGTGCAGATTTCCTTTGCAAGCTTGCTTGGTTGGCCAAAAAGGGCGTATGCGTTTTTTCCTGAATATATTCAGGAAAAAACGCATACGCCCTTTTTGGCCAAGTGCATCATTGTGGACGTTCTGCCTCTTTTCCTATGCTTTACATGCAATTCCAGTCTACCTCCTGAAATCGGTTTCCTGCAATTCTGCCCCGCTTTCAAGTCCTCTTGGCAGCCTTACTTCAATATATTTTTGGACGATAGCTGTCATTTATAACTCTGCAGGTTTGTGAATTACAGTGCCCCTGAGCTCCTTTCTTCAACTCGCTTTCTTGTGAGCTGGCCGCAACACCGCAGCATTGCTTCAGGCCCTAGTGTGGTTCTGGCATGGCACGCTGAGCCTTTGGTTAATTCCCCTTCCTGGTGGGAAATGAGAGTTAAATTTGCCCGTCCAGACACCTCCAGCTAGTCTCTCATTGGTTCTCCCTATTCCTGTTCATTTTCCGCAGAAGTTGCAAACTGGGCCAAACAGGAAGTTAAAGGCACTGACTCTCCAAGTGGGGAGAGTGTTAGTAAAGCGTCTGGAATGTTGCACCCGAGTACCAGGGGACGAAACCTGACACATTTGGACACGTTTCCCGATCACACGGTGGATCATACTCTGGGTTCCACATGCATGTTTTAGCTGAAGGAAGAATCCCTTAAACCTGGAGAGTTGAGACCCATGGAATGGGTACCATGCAATATGACTTCAAAGGGTCTGCATTTGCTCACCGAACCTCACCAATCCTATCACTGCTGCGTTTATGCCGCTGTACACATGCTTGATTCTCTTTTGGAGACATATAAATCCATAGGTTTTAAGATTCTTACTAGTCAGTTATATTCTTAGGCGTTTAATATGGGGCGTTGAGTCCACTTCGTTGAGCAAGGAGTAGCTCTTGTCTATTACATATTTGGCTTATGGAACGGTATCTGGCTAATTTCAATCTCTGGTTTTATGCAGCACCCCAACTCACCTTTTCCCTTAAGCAAGCATAAGTTGGTTTTCTACATTTGAGACCCTGTTCTGTTTTGTAATTCAGTTCCTTTGTAGCCAAGTTTACATTCCGTGTAGTAGTGATATCTTATGATGTTTCTTTTTCTGTATGACTTATTTCACTTAGAATCATCGTACCTGAATCCAATCATTATGCTGCTATGGGCCTGATGACATAGATTTCATTGCTGAGTGATATTGCATTGTACGTAAGTACCACAACTTCTTTATCCATTTTTCACCTTCTGTGATATTGAACTTGTACCGTAAACGAGGTTCTTGTAAACAGAGCCGTCCCAAACTTTGGGGTGGCTGTGTCTTTTTGATTTCAATTTCCCTAAGCTATAGGACCATAAGTGGAAGTGCCCTAGGCTCTGTTGCTTTGGTTTTTAGATGTTTCAGGAAACACCATACACTTCTCCAGAGTGGCTGTTGGCAATTTACATCCCGCCCATCAGCATAACAAGGCTCCCAGTTCTCCATGGCCTGTCCTGCCTTTCTGGATTTTACACTTTTTTCAGATGGCCCTTTTGACCGGGGGGCAGTGAGACTTCATTGTAGTGCAGATTTCCTTTGCAAGCTTGCTTGGTTGGCCCAAAAGTGCGTATGCGTTTTTTCCTGAATATATTCAGGAAAAAACGCATACGCCCTTTTTGGCCAAGTGCGTCATTGTGGACGTTCTGCCTCTTTTCCTATGCTTTACATGTAATTCCTGTCTACATCCTGAAATCGGTTTCCTGCAATTCTGCCCCGATTTCAAGTCCTCTTGGCAGCCATACTTCAATATATTTTTGGACGATAGCTGTCATTTATAACTCTGCAGGTTTGTGAATTACAGTGCCTCTGAGCTCCTTTCTTCAACTCGCTTTCTTGTGAGCTGGCCGCAACACCGCAGCATTGCTTCAGGCCCTAGCGTGGTTCCGGCATGGCACGCTGAGCCTTTGGTTAATTCCTCTTCCTGGTGGGAAATGAGAGTTAAATTTGCCCTTCCAGACACCTCCAGCTAGTCTCTCATTGGTTCTCCCTATTCCTGTTCATCTTCCGCAGAAGTTGCAAACTGGGACAAACAGGAGGTTAAAGGCACTGACTCTCCAAGTGGGGAGAGTTTTAGTAAAGTGACTGGAATGTTTCACCCGAGTACCAGGGGACGAAGACTGAGACACATTTGAACACGTTTCCCGATCACACGGTGGATCATACTCTGGGTTCCACATGCATGTTTTAGCTGAAGGAAGAATCCCTTAAACCTGGAGAGTTGAGACCCATGGAATGGGTACCATGCAATATGACTTCAAAGGTTGTGCATTTGCTCACCGAACTTCACCAATCCTATCACTGCTGCGTTTATGCCGCTGTACACACGCTTGATTCTCTTTCGGAGACATAGAAATCCATAGGTTTTAAGATACTTACTAGTCAGCTATATTCTTAGGCGTTTAATATGGGGTGTAGAGTCCACTTCGTTGAGCAAGGAGTAGCTCTTGTGTATTACGTATTTGGCTTATGGAACGGTATCTGTGCTAATTTCAATCTCTGGTTTTATGCAGCACCCCAACTCACCTTTCCCCTTAAGCAAACATAAGTTGGTTTTCTACATTTGAGACCCTGTTCTGTTTTGTAATTCAGTTCCTTTGTAGCCAAGTTTAGATTCCGTTTAGTAGTGATATCTTATGATGTTTCTTTTTCTGTGTGACTTATTTCACTTAGAATCATCATACCTGAATCCACTCATTATGCTGCTACGGGCCTGATGACATAGAGTTCATTGCTGAGTGATATTGCATTGTACGTAAGTACCACAACTTCTTTATCCATTTTTCGCTTTCTGTGATATTGAACTTGTACCGTAAACGAGGTTCTTGTAAACACAGCTGTCCCAAACTTTGGGGTGGCTGTGTCTTTTTGATTTTAATTTCCCTAAGCTATAGGACCATAAGTGGAAGTGCCCTAGGCTCTGTTGCTTTGTTTTTTAGATGTTTCAGGAAACACCATACACTTCTCCAGAGTGGCTGTTGGCAATTTACATCCCGCCCATCAGCATAACAAGGCTCCCAGTTCTCCATGGCCTGTCCTGCCTTTCTGGATTTTACACTTTTTTCAGATGGCCCTTTTGACCGGGGGGCAGTGCGACTTCATTGTAGTGCAGATTTCCTTTGCAAGCTTGCTTGGTTGGCCAAAAAGGGCGTATGCGTTTTTTCCTGAATATACTCAGGAAAAAACGCATACGCCCTTTTTGGCCAAGTGCATCATTGTGGACGTTCTGCCTCTTTTCCTATGCTTTACATGCAATTCCAGTCTACCTCCTGAAATCGGTTTCCTACAATTCTGCCCCGCTTTCAAGTCCTCTTGGCAGCCTTACTTCAATATATTTTTGGACGATAGCTGTCATTTATTACTCTGCAGGTTTGTGAATTACAGTGCCCCTGAGCTCCTTTCTTCAACTCGCTTTCTTGTGAGCTGCCCGCAACACCGCAGCATTACTTCAGGCCCTAGTGTGGTTCCGGCATGGCACGCTGAGCCTTTGGTTAATTCCTCTTCCTGGTGGGAAATGAGAGTTAAATTTGCCCGTCCAGACACCTCCAGCTAGTCTCTCATTGGTTCTCCCTATTCCTGTTCATTTTCCGCAGAAATTGCAAACTGGGCCAAACAGGAGGTTAAAGGCACTGACTCTCCAATTGGGAAGAGTGTTAGTAAAGCGTCTGGAATGTTGCACACGCAGTACCAGGGGACGAAACCTGAGACACATTTGAACACGTTTCCCGATCACACGGTGGATCATACTCTGGGTTCCACATGCATGTTTTAGCTGAAGGAAGAATCCCTTAAACCTGGAGAGTTGAGACCCATGGAATGGGTACCATGCAATATGACTTCAAAGGTTCTGCATTTGCTCACCGAACCTCACCAATCCTATCACTGCTGCGTTTATGCCGCTGTACACACGCTTGATTCTCTTTCGGAGACATAGAAATCCATAGGTTTTAAGA
Organism: Pseudorca crassidens; assembly: GCF_039906515.1. Classification (NCBI taxonomy): domain Eukaryota; kingdom Metazoa; phylum Chordata; class Mammalia; order Artiodactyla; family Delphinidae; genus Pseudorca; species Pseudorca crassidens. Next base: position 167,009,694 of record NC_090296.1, read on the forward strand.
TACTTACTAGTCAGGTATATTCTTAGGCGGTTAATATGTGGTGTAGAGTCCACTTCGTTGAGCAAGGAGTAACTCTTGTGTATTACATATTTGGCTTATGGAACGGTATCTGTGCTAATTTCAATCTCTGGTTTTATGCAGCACGCCAACTCACCTTTCCCCTTAAGCAAGCATAAGTTGGTTCTCTACATTTGAGACCCTGTTCTGTTTTGTAATTCAGTTCCTGTGTAGCCAAGTTTACATTCCGTGTAGTAGTGATATCTTATGATGTTTCTTTTTCTGTGTGACTTATCTCACTTAGAATCATCGTACCTGAATCCAGTCATTATGCTGCTATGGGCCTGATGACATAGATTTTATTGCTGAGTGATATTGCATTGTACGTAAGTACCACAACTTCTTTATCCATTTCTCACTTTCTGTGATATTGAACTTGTACCGTAAACGAGGTTCTTGTAAACAGAGCCGTCCCATACTTTGGGGTGGCTGTGTCTTGTTGATTTTAATTTCCCTAATCTATAGGACCATAAGTGGAAGTGCCCTAGGCTCTGTTGCTTTGTTTTTTAGATGTTTCAGGAAACACCATACACTTCTCCAGAGTGGCTGTTGGCAATTTACATCCCGCCCATCAGCATAACAAGGCTCCCAGTTCTCCATGGCCTGTCCTGCCTTTATGGATTTTACACTTTATTCAGATGTTCCTTTTGACCGGGGGGCAGTGAGACTTCATTGTAGTGCAGATTTCCTTTGCAAGCTTGCTTGGTTGGCCAAAAAGGGCGTATGCGTTTTTTCCTGAATATATTCAGGAAAAAACGCATACGCCCTTTTTGGCCAAGTGCATCATTGTGGACGTTCTGCCTCTTTTCCTATGCTTTACATGCAATTCCAGTCTACCTCCTGAAATCGGTTTCCTGCAATTCTGCCCCGCTTTCAAGTCCTCTTGGCAGCCTTACTTCAATATATTTTTGGACGATAGCTGTCATTTATAACTCTGCAGGTTTGTGAATTACAGTGCCCCTGAGCTCCTTTCTTCAACTCGCTTTCTTGTGAGCTGGCCGCAACACCGCAGCATTGCTTCAGGCCCTAGTGTGGTTCTGGCATGGCACGCTGAGCCTTTGGTTAATTCCCCTTCCTGGTGGGAAATGAGAGTTAAATTTGCCCGTCCAGACACCTCCATCTAGTCTCTCATTGGTTCTCCCTATTCCTGTTCATTTTCCGCAGAAGTTGCAAACTGGGCCAAACAGGAAGTTAAAGGCACTGACTCTCCAAGTGGGGAGAGTGTTAGTAAAGCGTCTGGAATGTTGCACCCGAGTACCAGGGGACGAAACCTGAGACACATTTGAACACGTTTCCCGATCACACGGTGGATCATACTCTGGGTTCCACATGCATGTTTTAGCTGAAGGAAGAATCCCTTAAACCTGGAGAGTTGAGACCCATGGAATGGGTACCATGCAATATGACCTCAAAGGGTCTGCATTTGCTCACCGAACCTCACCAATCCTATCACTGCTGCATTTATGCCGCTGTACACACGCTTGATTCTCTTTCGGAGACATAGAAATCCATAGGTTTTAAGATTTTTACTAGGCAGGTATATTCTTAGGCGTTTAATATGGGGTGTTGTGTCCTCTTCGTTGAGCAAGGAGTAGCTCTTGTCTATTACATATTTGGCTTATGGAACGGTATCTGTGCTAATTTCAATCTCTGGTTTTATGCAGCACCCCAACTCACCTTTGTCCTTAAGCAAGCATAAGTTGGTTTTCTACATTTGAGACCCTGTTCTGTTTTGTAATTCAGTTCCTGGGTAGCCAAGATTACATTCCATGTAGTAGTGATAACTTATGATGTTTCTTTTTCTGTGTGACTTATTTCACTTAGAATCATCGTACCTGAATCCACTCATTATGCTGCTACGGGCCTGATGACATAGATTTCATTGCTGAGTGATATTGCCTTGTACGTAAGTACCACAACTTCTTTATCCATTTTTCACTTTCTGTGATATTGAATTTGTACTGTAAATGACGTTCTTGGAAACAGAGCCATCCCAAACTTTGAGGTGGCTGTGTCTTTTTGATTTTAATTTCCCTAAGCTATAGGACCATAAGTGGAAGTGCCCTAGGCTCTGTTGCTTTGTTTTGTAGATGTTTCAGGAAACACCATACACTTCTCCAGAGTGGCTGTTGGCAATTTATATCCCGCCCATCAGCCTAACAAGGCTCCCAGTTCTCCATGGCCTGTCCTGCCTTTCTGGATTTTACACATTTTTCAGATGGCCCTTTTGACCGGGGGGCAGTGAGACTTCATTTTAGTGCAGATTTCCTTTGCAAGCTTGCTTGGTTGGCCAAAAAGGGCGTATGCGTTTTTTCCTGAATATATTCAGGAAAAAGCGCATACGCCCTTTTTGGCCAAGTGCATCATTGTGGACGTTCTGCCTCTTTTCCTATGCTTTACATGCAATTCCAGTCTACATCCTGAAACCGGTTTCCTGCAATTCTGCCCCACTTTCACGTCCTCTTGGCAGCCTTACTTCAATATATTTTTGGACGATAATTGTCATTTATAACTCTGCAGGTTTGTGAATTACAGTGCCCCTGAGCTCCTTTCTTCAACTCGCTTTCTTATGAGCTGGCCGCAACCCCGCAGGATTGCTTCAGGCCCTAGTGTGTTTCCGGCATGGCACGCTGAGCCTTTGGTTAATTCCTCTTCCTGGTGGGAAATGAGAGTTAAATTTGCCCGTCCAGACACCTCCAGCTAGTCTCTCATTGGTTCTCCCTATTCCTGTTCATCTTCCGCAGAAATTGCAAACTGGGCCAAACAGGAGGTTAAAGGCACTGACTCTCCAAGTGGGGAGAGTGTTAGTAAAGCGTCTGGAATGTTGCACCCGAGTACCAGGGGACGAAACCTGACCCATTTGAACACGTTTCCCGATCACACGGTGGATCATACTCTGGGTTCCACATGCATGTTTTAGCTGAAGGAAGAATCCCTTAAACCTGGAGAGTTGAGACCCATGGAATGGGTACCATGCAATATGACTTCAAAGGGTCTGTGTTTGTTCACCGAACCTCACCAATCCTATCACTGCTGCGTTTATGCCGCTGTACACACGCTTGATTCTCTTTCGGAGACATAGAAATCCATAGGTTTTAAGATTCTTACTAGTCAGGTATATTCTTAGGCGGTTAATATGTGGTGTAGAGTCCACTTCGTTGAGCAAGGAGTAACTCTTGTCTATTACATATTTGGCTTATGGAATGGTATCTGTGCTAATTTCAATCTCTGGTTTTATGCAGCACGCCAACTCACCTTTCCCCTTAAGCAAGCATAAGTTGGTTTTCTACATTTGAGACCCTGTTCTGTTTTGTAATTCAGTTCCTGTGTAGCCAAGTTTACATTCCGTGTAGTAGTGATATCTTATGATGTTTCTTTTTCTGTGTGACTTATTTCACTTAGAATCATCGTACCTGAATGCACTCATTATGCTGCTACGGGCCTGATGACATAGATTTCATTGCTGAGTGATATTGTATTGTACGTAAGTACCAAAACTTCTTTATCCATTTTTCGCTTTCTGTGATATTGAACTTGTACCGTAAACGAGGTTCTTGTAAACACAGCTGTCCCAAACTTTAGGGTGGCTGTGTCTTTTTTATTTTAATTTCCCTAAACTATAGGACCATAATTGGAATTGCCCTAGGCTCTGTTGCTTTGTTTTTTAGATGTTTCAGGAAACACCATACACTTCTCCAGAGTGGCTGTTGGCAATTTACATCCCGCCCATCAGCATAACAAGGCTCCCAGTTCTCCATGGCCTGTCCTGCCTTTCTGGATTTTATACTTTTTTCAGATGGCCCTTTTGACCGGGGGGCAGTGAGACTTCATTGTAGTGCAGATTTCCTTTGCAAGCTTGCTTGGTTGGCCAAAAAGTGGGTATGCGTTTTTTCCTGAATATACTCAGGAAAAAACGCATACGCCCTTTTTGGCCAAGTGCATCATTGTGGACGTTCTGCCTCTTTTCCTATGCTTTACATGCAATTCCAGTCTACCTCCTGAAATCGGTTTCCTGCAATTCTGCCCCACTTTCAAGTCCTCTTGGCAGCCTTACTTCAATATATTTTTGGACGATAGCTGTCATTTATAACTCTGCAGGTTTGTGAATTACAGTGCCCCTGAGCTCCTTTCTTCAACTCGCTTTCTTGTGAGCTGGCCGCAACACCGCAGCATTGCTTCAGGCCCTAGTGTGGTTCCGGCATGGCACGCTGAGCCTTTGGTTAATTCCTCTTCCTGGTGGGAAATGAGAGTTAAATTTGCCCGTCCAGACACCTCCATCTAGTCTCTCATTGGTTCTCCCTATTACTGTTCATTTTCCGCAGAAATTGCAAACTGGGCCAAACAGGAGGTTAAAGGCACTGACTCTCCAAGTGGGGATAGTGTTAGTAAAGCGTCTGGAATGTTGCACCCGAGTACCAGGGGACGAAACCTGAGACACATTTGAACACGTTTCCCGATCACACGGTGGATCATACTCTGGGTTCCACATGCATGTTTTAGCTGAAGGAAGAATCCCTTAAACCTGGAGAGTTGAGACCCATGGAATGGGTACCATGCAATATGACTTCAAAGGGTCTGCATTTGCTCACCGAACCTCACCAATCCTATCACTGCTGCATTTATGCCGCTGTACACATGCTTGATTCTCTTTCGGAGACATAGAAATCCATAGGTTTTAAGATTTTTACTAGGCAGGTATATTCTTAGGCGTTTAATATGGGGTGTTGATTCCACTTGGTTGAGCAAGGAGTAGCTCTTGTCTATTACATATTTGGCTTATGGAACGGTATCTGTGCTAATTTCAATCTCTGGTTTTATGCAGCACCCCAACTCACCTTTCTCCTTAAGCAAGCATAAGTTGGTTTTCTACATTTGAGACCCTGTTCTGTTTTGTAATTCAGTTCCTGGGTAGCCAAGATTACATTCCATGTAGTAGTGATAACTTATGATGTTTCTTTTTCTGTGTGACTTATTTCACTTAGAATCATCGTACCTGAATCCACTCATTATGCTGCTACGGGCCTGATGACATAGATTTCATTGCTGAGTGATATTGCCTTGTACGTAAGTACCACAACTTCTTTATCCTTTTTTCACTTTCTGTGATATTGAATTTGTACTGTAAATGAGGTTCTTGTAAACAGAGCCGTCCCAAACTTTGGGGTGGCTGTGTCTTGTTGATTTTAATTTCCCTAAGCTATAGGACCATAAGTGGAAGTGCCCTAGGCTCTGTTGCTTTGTTTTTTAGATGTTTCAGGAAACACCATACACTTCTCCAGAGTGGCTGTTGGCAATTTACATCCCGCCCATCAGCATAACAAGGCTCCCAGTTCTCCATGGCCTGTCCTGCCTTTCTGGATTTTACACTTTTTTCAGATGGCCCTTTTGACCGGGGGGCAGTGAGACTTCATTGTAGTGCAGATTTCCTTTGCAAGCTTGCTTGGTTGGCCAAAAAGGGCGTATGCGTTTTTTCCTGAATATACTCAGGAAAAAACGCATACGCCCTTTTTGGCCAAGTGCATCATTGTGGACGTTCTGCCTCTTTTCCTATGCTTTACATGCAATTCCAGTCTACCTGCTGAAATCGGTTTCCTGCAATTCTGCCCCGCTTTCAAGTCCTCTTGGCAGCCTTACTTCAATATATTTTTGGACGATAGCTGTCATTTATAACTCTGCAGGTTTGTGAATTACAGTGCCCCTGAGCTCCTTTCTTCAACTCGCTTTCTTGTGAGCTGGCCGCAACACCGCAGCATTGCTTCAGGCCCTAGTGTGGTTCCGGCATGGCACGCTGAGCCTTTGGTTAATTCCTCTTCCTGGTGGGAAATGAGAGTTAAATTTGCCCGTCCAGACACCTCCAGCTAGTCTCTCATTGGTTCTCCCTATTCCTGTTCATTTTCCGCAGAAATTGCAAACTGGGCCAAACAGGAGGTTAAAGGCACTGACTCTCCAAGTGGGGAGAGTGTTAGTAAAGCGTCTGGAATGTTGCACCCGAGTACCAGGGGACGAAAAGTGAGACATTTGAACACGTTTCCCGATCACACGGTGGATCATACTCTGGGTTCCACATGCATGTTTTAACTGAAGGAAGAATCCTTTAAACCTGGAGAGTTGAGACCCATGGAATTGGTACCATGCAATATGACTTCAAAGGGTCTGCATTGGCTCACCGAACCTCACCAATCCTATCACTGCTGCGCTTATGCCACTGTACACACGCTTGATTCTCTTTCGGAGACATATAAATCCATAGGTTTTAAGATTCTTACTAGTCAGGTATATTCTTAGGCGTTTAATATGGGGTGTTGTGTCCTCTTCGTTGAGCAAGGAGTAGCTCTTGTCTATTACATATTTGGATTATGGAACGGTATCTGTGCTAATTTCAATCTCTGGTTTTATGTAGCACCCCAACTCACCTTTCCCCTTAAGCAAGCATAAGTTGGTTTTCTACATTTGAGACCCTGTTCTGTTTTGTAATTCTGTTCCTGTGTAGCCAAGTTTACATTCCGTGTATTAGTGATATCTTATGATGTTTCTTTTTCTGTGTGACTTATCTAACTTAGAATCATCGTACCTGAATCCACTCATTATGCTGCTATGGGCCTGATGACATAGATTTTATTGCTGAGTGATATTGCATTGTACGTAAGTACCACAACTTCTTTATCCATTTTTCACTTTCTGTGATATTGAACTTGTACCGTAAACGAGGTTCTTGTAAACAGAGCCGTCCCATACTTTGGGGTGGCTGTGTCTTTTTGATTTTAATTTCCCTAATCTATAGGACCATAAGTGGAAGTGCCCTAGGCTCTGTTGCTTTGTTTTTTTGATGTTTCAGGAAACACCATACACTTCTCCAGAGTGGCTGTTGGCAATTTACATCCCGCCCATCAGCATAACAAGGCTCCCAGTTCTCCATGGCCTGTCCTGCCTTTATGGATTTTACACTTTTTTCAGATGTTCCTTTTGACCGGGGGGCAGTGAGACTTCATTGTAGTGCAGATTTCCTTTGCAAGCTTGCTTGGTTGGCCAAAAAGGGCGTATGCGTTTTTTCCTGAATATATTCAGGAAAAAGCGCATACGCCCTTTTTGGCCAAGTGCATCATTGTGGACGTTCTGCCTCTTTTCCTATGCTTTACATGCAATTCCAGTCTACCTCCTGAAATCGGTTTCCTGCAATTCTGCCCCGCTTTCAAGTCCTCTTGGCAGCCTTACTTCAATATATTTTTGGACGATAGCTGTCATTTATAACTCTGCAGGTTTGTGAATTACAGTGCCCCTGAGCTCCTTTCTTCAACTCGCTTTCTTGTGAGCTGGTCGCAACACCGCAACATTGCTTCAGGCCCTAGTGTGGTTCTGGCATGGCACGCTGAGCCTTTGGTTAATTCCCCTTCCTGGTGGGAAATGAGAGTTAAATTTGCCCGTCCAGACACCTCCAGCTAGTCTCTCATTGGTTCTCCCTATTCCTGTTCATTTTCCGCAGAAATTGCAAACTGGGCCAAACAGGAAGTTAAAGGCACTGACTCTCCAAGTGGGGAGAGTGTTAGTAAGGCGTCTGGAATGTTGCACCCGAGTACCAGGGGACGAAACCTGAGACACATTTGAACACGTTTCCCGATCACACGGTGGATCATACTCTGGGTTCCACATGCATGTTTTAGCTGAAGGAAGAATCCCTTAAACCTGGAGAGTTGAGACCCATGGAATGGGTACCATGCAATATGACCTCAAAGGGTCTGCATTTGCTCACCGAACCTCACCAATCCTATCACTGCTGCATTTATGCCGCTGTACACACGCTTGATTCTCTTTCGGAGACATAGAAATCCATAGGTTTTAAGATTTTTACTAGGCAGGTATATTCTTAGGCGTTTAATATGGGGTGTTGTGTCCTCTTCGTTGAGCAAGGAGTAGCTCTTGTCTATTACATATTTGGCTTATGGAACGGTATCTGTGCTAATTTCAATCTCTGGTTTTATGCAGCACCCCAACTCACCTTTCCCCTTAAGCAAGCATAAGTTGGTTTTCTACATTTGAGACCCTGTTCTGTTTTGTAATTCAGTTCCTGGGTAGCCAAGATTACATTCCATGTAGTAGTGATATCTTATGATGTTTCTTTTTCTGTGTGACTTATTTCACTTAGAATCATCGTACCTGAATCCACTCATTATGCTGCTACGGGCCTGATGACATAGATTTCATTGCTGAGTGATATTGCCTTGTACGTAAGTACCACAACTTCTTTATCCATTTTTCACCTTCTGTGATATTGAACTTGTACCGTAAACGAGGTTCTTGTAAACAGAGCCGTCCCAAACTTTGGGGTGGCTGTGTCTTTTTGATTTTAATTTCCCTAAGCTATAGGACCATAAGTGGAAGTGCCCTAGGCTCTGTTGCTTTGGTTTTTAGATGTTTCAGGAAACACCATACACTTCTCCAGAGTGGCTGTTGGCAATTTACATCCCGCCCATCAGCATAACAAGGCTCCCAGTTCTCCATGGCCTGTCCTGCCTTTCTGGATTTTACACTTTTTTCAGATGGCCCTTTTGACCGGGGGGCAGTGAGACTTCATTGTAGTGCAGATTTCCTTTGCAAGCTTGCTTGGTTGGCCAAAAAGGGCGTATGCGTTTTTTCCTGAATATATTCAGGAAAAAACACATATGCCCTTTTTGGCCAAGTGCATCATTGTGGACGTTCTGCCTCTTTTCCTATGCTTTACATGCAATTCCAGTCTACCTCCTGAAATCGGTTTCCTGCAATTCTGCCCCGCTTTCAAGTCCTCTTGGCAGCCTTACTTCAATATATTTTTGGACGATAGCTGTCATTTATAACTCTGCAGGTTTGTGAATTACAGTGCCCCTGAGCTCCTTTCTTCAACTCGCTTTCTTGTGAGCTGGCCACAACACCGCAGCATTGCTTCAGGCCCTAGTGTGGTTCCGGAATGGCACGCTGAGCCTTTGGTTAATTCCTCTTCCTGGTGGGAAATGAGAGTTAAATTTGCCCGTCCAGACACCTCCAGCTAGTCTCTCATTGGTTCTCCCTATTCCTGTTCATTTTCCGCAGAAATTGCAAACTGGTCCAAACAGGAGGTTAAAGGCACTGACTCTCCAAGTGGGGAGAGTGTTAGTAAAGCGTCTGGAATGTTGCACCCGAGTACCAGGGGACGAAAACTGACACATTTGAACACGTTTCCCGATCACACGGTGGATCATACTCTGGGTTCCACATTCATGTTTTAGCTGAAGGAAGAATCCCTTAAACCTGGAGAGTTGAGACCCATGGAATGGGTACCATGCACTATGATTTCAAAGTGTCTGCATTTGTTCACCGAACCTCACCAATCCTATCACTGCTGTGTTTATGCCGCTGTACACATGCTTGATTCTCATTCGGAGACATATAAATCCATAGGTTTTAAGATTCTTACCTGTCAGGTATATTCTTAGGCGTTTAATATGGGGTGTAGAGTCCACTTCGTTGAGCTAGGAGTAGCTCATGTCTATTACATATTTGGCTTATGGAACGGAATCTGTGCTAATTTCAATCTCTGGTTTTATGCAGCACCCCAACTCACCTTTCCCCTTAAGCAAGCATAAGTTGGTTTTCTACATTTGAGACCGTGTTCTGTTTTGTAATTCAGTTCCTTTGTAGCCAAGTTTACATTCCGTGTAGTAGTGATATCTTATGATGTTTCTTTTTCTGTGTGACTTATTTCACTTAGAATCATCGTACCTGAATCCACTCATTATGCTGCTATGGGCCTGATGACATAGGTTTCATTGCTGAGTGATATTGCATTGTACATAAGTACCACAACTTCTTTATCCATTTTTCACTTTCTGTGATATTGAATTTGTACTGTAAACGAGGTTTTTGTAAACAGAGCCGTCCCAAATTTTGGGGTGGCTGTGTCTTTTTGATTTTAATTTCCCTAAGCTATAGGACCATAAGTGGAATTGCCCTAGGCTCTGTTGCTTTGTTTTTTAGATGTTTCAGGAAACACCATACACTTCTCCAGAGTGGCTGTTGGCAATTTACATCCCGCCCATCAGCATAACAAGGCTCCCAGTTCTCCATGGCCTGTCCTGCCTTTCTGGATTTTACACTATTTTCCGATGGCCCTTTTGACCGGGGGGCAGTGAGACTTCATTGTAGTGCAGATTTCCTTTGCAAGCTTGCTTGGTTGGCCAAAAAGGGCGTATGCGTTTTTTCCTGAATATACTCAGGAAAAAACGCATACGCCCTTTTTGGCCAAGTGCATCATTGTGGACGTTCTGCCTCTTTTCCTATGCTTTACATGCAATTCCAGTCTACCTCCTGAAATCGGTTTCCTGCAATTCTGCCCCACTTTCAAGTCCTCTTGGCAGCCTTACTTCAATATATTTTTGGACGATAGCTGTTATTTATAACTCTGCAGGTTTGTGAATTACAGTGCCCCTGAGCTCCTTTCTTCAACTCGCTTTCTTGTGAGCTGGCCGCAACACCGCAGCATTGCTTCAGGCCCTAGTGTGGTTCCGGCATGGCACGCTGAGCCTTTGGTTAATTCCTCTTCCTGGTGGGAAATGAGAGTTAAATTTGCCCGTCCAGACACCTCCAGCTAGTCTCTCATTGGTTCTCCCTATTACTGTTCATTTTCCGCAGAAATTGCAAACTGGGCCAAACAGGAGGTTAAAGGCACTGACTCTCCAAGTGGGGATAGTGTTAGTAAAGCGTCTGGAATGTTGCACCCGAGTACCAGGGGACGAAACCTGAGACACATTTGAACACGTTTCCCGATCACACGGTGGATCATACTCTGGGTTCCACATGCATGTTTTAGCTGAAGGAAGAATCCCTTAAACCTGGAGAGTTGAGACCCATGGAATGGGTACCATGCAATATGACTTCAAAGGGTCTGCATTTGCTCACCGAACCTCACCAATCCTATCACTGCTGCATTTATGCCGCTGTACACATGCTTGATTCTCTTTCGGAGACATAGAAATCCATAGGTTTTAAGATTTTTACTAGGCAGGTATATTCTTAGGCGTTTAATATGGGGTGTTGATTCCACTTGGTTGAGCAAGGAGTAGCTCTTGTCTATTACATATTTGGCTTATGGAACGGTATCTGTGCTAATTTCAATCTCTGGTTTTATGCAGCACCCCAACTCACCTTTCTCCTTAAGCAAGCATAAGTTGGTTTTCTACATTTGAGACCCTGTTCTGTTTTGTAATTCAGTTCCTGGGTAGCCAAGATTACATTCCATGTAGTAGTGATAACTTATGATGTTTCTTTTTCTGTGTGACTTATTTCACTTAGAATCATCGTACCTGAATCCACTCATTATGCTGCTACGGGCCTGATGACATAGATTTCATTGCTGAGTGATATTGCCTTGTACGTAAGTACCACAACTTCTTTATCCTTTTTTCACTTTCTGTGATATTGAATTTGTACTGTAAACGAGGTTCTTGTAAACAGAGCCGTCCCAAACTTTGGGGTGGCTGTGTCTTGTTGATTTTAATTTCCCTAAGCTATAGGACCATAAGTGGAATTGCCCTAGGCTCCGTTGCTTTGTTTTTTAGATGTTTCAGGAAACACCATACACTTCTCCAGAGTGGCTGTTGGCAATTTACATCCCGCCCATCAGCATAACAAGGCTCCCAGTTCTCCATGGCCTGTCCTGCCTTTCTGGATTTTACACTTTTTTCAGATGGCCCTTTTGACCGGGGGGCAGTGAGACTTCATTGTAGTGCAGATTTCCTTTGCAAGCTTGCTTGGTTGGCCAAAAAGGGCGTATGCGTTTTTTCCTGAATATACTCAGGAAAAAACGCATACGCCCTTTTTGGCCAAGTGCATCATTGTGGACGTTCTGCCTCTTTTCCTATGCTTTACATGCAATTCCAGTCTACCTGCTGAAATCGGTTTCCTGCAATTCTGCCCCGCTTTCAAGTCCTCTTGGCAGCCTTACTTCAATATATTTTTGGACGATAGCTGTCATTTATAACTCTGCAGGTTTGTGAATTACAGTGCCGCTGAGCTCCTTTCTTCAACTCGCTTTCTTGTGAGCTGGCCGCAACACCGCAGCATTGCTGCAGGCCCTAGTGTGGTTCCGGCATGGCACGCTGAGCCTTTGGTTAATTCCTCTTCCTGGTGGGAAATGAGAGTTAAATTTGCCCGTCCAGACACCTCCAGCTAGTCTCTCATTGGTTCTCCCTATTCCTGTTCATTTTCCGCAGAAATTGCAAACTGGGCCAAACAGGAGGTTAAAGGCACTGACTCTCCAAGTGGGGAGAGTGTTAGTAAAGCGTCTGGAATGTTGCACCCGAGTACCAGGGGACGAAAAGTGAGACATTTGAACACGTTTCCCGATCACACGGTGGATCATACTCTGGGTTCCACATGCATGTTTTAGCTGAAGGAAGAATCCTTTAAACCTGGAGAGTTGAGACCCATGGAATTGGTACCATGCAATATGACTTCAAAGGGTCTGCATTGGCTCACCGAACCTCACCAATCCTATCACTGCTGCGCTTATGCCACTGTACACACGCTTGATTCTCTTTCGGAGACATATAAATCCATAGGTTTTAAGATTCTTACTAGTCAGGTATATTCTTAGGCGTTTAATATGGGGTGTTGTGTCCTCTTCGTTGAGCAAGGAGTAGCTCTTGTCTATTACATATTTGGCTTATGGAACGGAATCTGTGCTAATTTCAATCTCTGGTTTTATGCAGCACCCCAACTCACCTTTCCCCTTAAGCAAGCATAAGTTGGTTTTCTACATTTGAGACCCTGTTCTGTTTTGTAATTCAGTTCCTTTGTAGCCAAGTTTACATTCCGTGTAGTAGTGATATCTTATGATGTTTCTTTTTCTGTGTGACTTATTTCACTTAGAATCATCGTACCTGAATCCACTCATTATGCTGCTATGGGCCTGATGACATAGGTTTCATTGCTGAGTGATATTGCATTGTACATAAGTACCACAACTTCTTTATCCATTTTTCACTTTCTGTGATATTGAATTTGTACTGTAAACGAGGTTCTTGTAAACAGAGCCGTCCCAAATTTTGGGGTGGCTGTGTCTTTTTGATTTTAATTTCCCTAAGCTATAGGACCATAAGTGGAAGCGCCCTAGGCTCTGTTGCTTTGTTTTTTATATGTTTCAGGAAACACCATACACTTCTCCAGAGTGGCTGTTGGCAATTTACATCCCGCCCATCAGCATAACAAGGCTCCCAGTTCTCCATGGCCTGTCCTGCCTTTCTGGATTTTATACTTTTTTCAGATGGCACTTTTGACCGGGGGGCAGTGAGACTTCATTGTAGTGCAGATTTCGTTTGCAAGCTTGCTTGGTTGGCCAAAAAGTGCGTATGCGTTTTTTCCTGAATATATTCAGGAAAAAACGCATACGCCCTTTTTGGCCAAGTGCATCATTGTGGACGTTCTGCCTCTTTTCCTATGCTTTACATGCAATTCCAGTCTACCTCCTGAAATCGGTTTCCTGAAATTCTGCCCCACTTTCAAGTCCTCTTGGCAGCCTTACTTCAATATATTTTTGGACGATAATTGTTATTTATAACTCTGCAGGTTTGTGAATTACAGTGCCCCTGAGCTCCTTTCTTCAACTCGCTTTCTTGTGAGCTGGCCGCAACACCGCAGGATTGCTTCAGGCCCTAGTGTGGTTCCGGCATGGCACGCTGAGCCTTTGGTTAATTCCTCTTCCTGGTGGGAAATGAGAGTTAAATTTGCCCGTCCAGACACCTCCAGCTAGTCTCTCATTGGTTCTCCCTATTCCTGTTCATTTTCCGCAGAAATTGCAAACTGGGCCAAACAGGAGGTAAAAGGCACTGACTCTCCAAGTGGGGAGAGTGTTAGTAAAGCGTCTGGAATGTTGCACCCGAGTACCAGGGGACGAAACCTGACCCATTTGGACACGTTTCCCGATCACACGGTGGATCATACTCTGGGTTCCACATGCATGTTTTAGCTGAAGGAAGAATCCCTTAAACCTGGAGAGTTGAGACCCATGGAATGTGTACCATGCAATATGACTTCAAAGGGTCTGTGTTTGTTCACCGAGCCTCACCAATCCTATCACTGCTGCGTTTATGCCGCTGTACACACGCTTGATTCTCTTTCGGAGACATAGAAATCCATAGGTTTTAAGATTCTTACTAGTCAGGTATATTCTTAGGCGTTTAATATGGGTTGTAGAGTCCACTTCGTTGAGCAAGGAGTAGCTCTTGTCTATTACATATTTGGTTATGGAATGGTATCTGTGGTAATTTCAATCTCTGGTTTTATGCAGCACCCCAACTCACCTTTCCCCTTAAGCAAGCATAAGTTGGTTTTCTACATTTGAGACCCTGTTCTGTTTTGTAATTCAGTTCCTGGGTAGCCAAGTTTACATTCCGTGTAGTAGTGATATCTTATGATGTTTCTTTTTCTTTGTGACTTATTTCACTTAGAATCATCGTACCTGAATCCACTCATTATGCTGCTATGGGCCTGATGACATAGATTTCATTGCTGAGTAATTTTGCATTGTACGTAAGTACCACAACTTCTTTATCCATTTTTCACTTTCTGTGATATTGAACTTGTACCGTAAACGAGGTTCTTGTAAACAGAGCTGTCCCAAACTTTGGGGTGGCTGTGTCTTTTTGATTTTAATTTCCCTAAGCTATAGGACCATAAGTGGAAGTGCCCTAGGCTCTGTTGCTTTGTTTTTTAGATGTTTCAGGAAACACCATACACTTCTCCAGAGTGGCTGTTGGCAATTTACATCCCGCCCATCAGCATAACAAGGCTCCTAGTTCTCCATGGCCTTTCCTGCCTTTCTGGATTTTACACTTTTTTCAGATGGCCCTTTTGACTGGGTGTCAGTGGGACTTCATTGTAGTGCAGATTTCGTTTGCAAGCTTGCTTGGTTGGCCAAAAAGTGCGTATGCTTTTTTTCCTGAGGAAAAAACGCCTATGCCCTTTTTGGCCAAGTGCATCATTGTGGACGTTCTGCCTCTTTTCCTTTGCTTTACATGCAATTCCAGTCTACCTCCTGAAATCGGTTTCCTGCAATTCTGCCCCGCTTTCAAGTCCTCTTGGCAGCCTTACTTCAATATATTTTTGGACGATAGCTGTCATTTATAACTCTGCAGGTTTGTGAATTACAGTGCCCTTGAGCTCCTTTCTTCAACTCGCTTTCTTGTGAGCTGGCCACAACACCGCAGCTTTGCTTCAGGCCCTAGTGTGGTTCCGGCATGACACGCTGAGCCTTTGGTTAATTCCTCTTCCTGGTGGGAAATGAGAGGAAAATTTGCCCGTCCAGACACCTCCAGATAGTCTCTCATTGGTTCTCCCTATTCCTGTTCATTTTCCAAAGAAATTTCAAACTGGGCCAAAGAGGAGCTTAAAGGCACTGACTCTCCAAGTGGGGAGAGTGTTAGTAAAGCGTCTGGAATGTTGCACCCGAGTACCAGGGGACAAAAACTGAGACACATTTGAACACATTTCCCGATCACACGGTGGATCATACTCTGGGTTCCACATGCATGTTTTAGCTGAAGGAAGAATCCCTTAAAACTGGAGAGTTGAGACCCATGGAATGGGCCATGCAATATGATTTCAAAGTGTCTGCATTTGCTCACCGAACCTCACTAATCCTATCACTGCTGCGTTTATGCCGCTGTTCACATGCTTGATTCTCTTTCGGAGACATATAAATCAATAGGTTTTAAGATACTTACTAGTCAGCTATATTCTTAGGCGTTTAATATGGGGTGTAGAGTCCACTTCGTTGAGCAAGGAGTAGCTCTTGTCTATTACATATTTGGCTTATGGAACGGTATTTGTGCTAATTTCAATCTTTGGTTTTATTCAGTACCCCAACTCACCTTTCCCCTTAAGCAAACATAAGTTGGTTTTCTACATTTGAGACCCTGTTCTGTTTTGTAATTCAGTTCTTGTATAGCCAAGTTTACATTCCGTGTAGTAGTGATATCTTATGATGTTTCTTTTTCTGTGTGACTTATTTCAATTAGAATCATCGTACCTGAATCCACTCATTATGTTGCTACGGGCCTGATGACATAGATTTCATTGCTGAGTGATATTGCATTGTACGTAAGTACCACAACTTCTTTATCCATTTTTCACCTTCTGTGATATTGAACTTGTACCGTAAACGAGGTTCTTGTAAACAGAGCTGTCCCAAACTTTGGGGTGGCTGTGTCTTTTTGATTTCAATTTCCCTAAGCTATAGGACCATAAGTGGAAGTGCCCTAGGCTCTGTTGCTTTGGTTTTTAGATGTTTCAGGAAACACCATACACTTCTCCAGAGTGGCTGTTGGCAATTTACATCCCGCCCATCAGCATAACAAGGCTCCCTGTTCTCCATGGCCTGTCCTGCCTTTCTGGATTTTACACTTTTTTTAGATGGCCCTTTTGACCGGGGGGCATTGAGACTTCATTGTAGTGCAGATTTCCTTTGCAAGCTTGCTTGGTTGGCCAAAAAGGGCGTATGCGTTTTTTCCTGAATATATTCAGGAAAAAACGCATACGCACTTTTTGGCCAAGTGCATCATTGTGGACGTTCTGCCTCTTTTCCTATGCTTTACATGCAATTCCAGTCTACCTCCTGAAATCTGTTTCCTGCAATTCTGCCCCGCTTTCAAGTCCTCTTGGCAGCCTTACTTCAATATATTTTTGGACGATAGCTGTCATTTATAACTCTGCAGGTTTGTGAATTACAGTGCCCCTGAGCTCCTTTCTTCAACTCGCTTTCTTGTGAGCTGGCCGCAACACCGCAGCATTGCTTCAGGCCCTAGTGTGGTTCCGGCATGGCACGCTGAGCCTTTGGTTAATTCCTCTTCCTGGTGGGAAATGAGAGTTAAATTTGCCCGTCCAGACACCTCCAGCTAGTCTCTCATTGGTTCTCCCTATTCCTGTTCATTTTCCGCAGAAATTGCAAACTGGGCCAAACAGGAGGTTAAAAGCACTGACTCTCCAAGTGGGGAGAGTGTTAGTAAAGCGTCTGGAATGTTGCACCCGAGTACCAGGGGACGAAACCTGAGACACATTTGAACACATTTCCCAATCACACGGTGGATCATACTCTGGGTTCCACATGCATGTTTTAGCTGAAGGAAGAATCCCTTAAACCTGGAGAGTTGAGACCCATGGAATTGGTACCATGCAATATGACTTCAAAGGTTCTGCATTGGCTCACCGAACCTCACCAATCCTATCACTGCTGCGCTTATGCCGCTGTACACACGCTTGATTCTCTTTCGGAGACATATAAATCCATAGGTTTTAAGATTCTTACTAGTCAGGTATATTCTTAGGCGTTTAATATGGGGTGTTGTGTCCTCTTCGTTGAGCAAGGAGTAGCTCTTGTCTATTACATATTTGGATTATGGAACGGTATCTGTGCTAATTTCAATCTCTGGTTTTATGTAGCACCCCAACTCACCTTTCCCCTTAAGCAAGCATAAGTTGGTTTTCTACATTTGAGACCCTGTTCTGTTTTGTAATTCTGTTCCTGTGTAGCCAAGTTTACATTCCGTGTATTAGTGATATCTTATGATGTTTCTTTTTCTGTGTGACTTATCTCACTTAGAATCATCGTGCCTGAATCCACTCATTATGCTGCTATGGGCCTGATGACATAGATTTTATTGCTGAGTGATATTGCATTGTACGTAAGTACCACAACTTCTTTATCCATTTTTCACTTTCTGTGATATTGAACTTGTACCGTAAACGAGGTTCTTGTAAACAGAGCCGTCCCATACTGTGGGGTGGCTGTGTCTTTTTGATTTTAATTTCCCTAATCTATAGGACCATAAGTGGAAGTGCCCTAGGCTCTGTTGCTTTGTTTTTTAGATGTTTCAGGAAACACCATACACTTCTCCAGAGTGGCTGTTGGCAATTTACATACCGCCCATCAGCATAACAAGGCTCCCAGTTCTCCATGGCCTGTCCTGCCTTTCTGGATTTTACACTTTTTTCCGATGGCCCTTTAGACCGGGGGGCAGTGAGACTTCATTGTAGTGCAGATTTCCTTTGCAAGCTTGCTTGGTTGGCCAAAAATGGCGTATGCGTTTTTTCCTGAATATATTCAGGAAAAAACGCATACGCCCTTTTTGGCCAAGTGCATCATTGTGGACGTTCTGCCTCTTTTCCTATGCTTTACATGCAATTCCAGTCTACCTCCTGAAACCGGTTTCCTGCAATTCTGCCCTGCTTTCAAGTCCTCTTGGCAGCCTTACTTCAATATATTTTTGGACGATAGCTGTCATTTTTAACTCTGCAGGTTTGTGAATTACAGTGCCCCTGAGCTCCTTTCTTCAACTCGCTTTCTTGTGAGCTGGCCGCAACACCGCAGCATTGCTTCAGGCCCTAGTGTGGTTCCGGCATGGCACGCTGAGCCTTTGGTTAATTCCTCTTCCTGGTGGGAAATGAGAGTTAAATTTGCCCGTCCAGACACCTCCAGCTAGTCTCTCATTGGTTCTCCCTATTCCTGTTCCTTTTCCGCAGAAATTGCAAACTGGGCCAAACAGGAGTTTAAAGGCACTGACTCTCCAAGTGGGGAGAGTTTTAGTAAAGCGTCTGGAATGTTGCACACGAGTACCAGGGGACGAAAACTGAGACACATTTGAACACGTTTCCTGATCACACGGTGGATCATACTCTGGGTTCCACATGCATGTTTTAGCTGAAGGAAGAATCCCTTAAACCTGGAGAGTTGAGACCCATGGAATGGGCCATGCAATATGATTTCAAAGTGTCTGCATTTGCTCACCGAACCTCACCAATCCTATCACTGCTGCGTTTATGCCGCTGTACACATGCTTGATTCTCTTTCGGAGACATAGAAATCTATAGGTTTTAAGATTCTTACTGGTCAGGTATATTCTTAGGCGTTTAATATGGGGTGTAGAGTCCACTTCGTTGAGCAAGGAGTAGCTCTTGTCTATTACATATTTGGCTTATGGAACGGTATCTGTGCTAATTTCAATCTCTGGTTTTATGCAGCACCCCAACTCACCTTTCCCCTTAAGCAAGCATAAGTTGGTTTTCTACATTTGAGACCCTGTTCTGTTTTGTAATTCAGTTCCCGTGTAGCCAAGTTTACATTCCGTGTAGTAGTGATATCTTATGATGTTTCTTTTTCTGTGTGACTTATTTCACTTAGAATCATCATACCTCAATCCACTCATTATGCTGCTACGGGCCTGATGATATACATTTCATTGCTGAGTGATATTGCATTGTACGTAAGTACCACAACTTCTTTAACCATTTTTCGCTTTCTGTGATATTGAACTTGTACCGTAAACGAGGTTCTTGTAAACAGAGCCGTCCCAAACTTTGGGGTGGATGTGTCTTTTTGATTTTAATTTCCCTAAGCTATAGGACCGTAAGTGGAAGTGCCCTAGGCTCTGTTGCTTTGTTTTTTAGATGTTTCAGGAAACACCATACACTTCTCCAGAGTGGCTGTTGGCAATTTACATCCCGCCCATCAGCATAACAAGGCTCCCAATTCTCCATGGCCTGTCCTGCCTTTCTGGATTTTACACTTTTTTCCGATGGCCCTTTTGACCGGGGGGCAGTGAGACTTCATTGTAGTGCAGATTTCCTTTGCAATCTTGCTTGGTTGGCTAAAAAGTGCGTATGCGTTTTTTCCTGAATATATTCAGGAAAAAACGCATACGCCCTTTTTGGCCAAGTGCATCATTGTGGACGTTCTGCCTCTTTTCCTATGCTTTACATGCAATTCCAGTCTACCTCCTGAAACCGGTTTCCTGCAATTCTGCCCTGCTTTCAAGTCCTCTTGGCAGCCTTACTTCAATATATTTTTGGACGATAGCTGTCATTTTTAACTCTGCAGGTTTGTGAATTACAGTGCCCCTGAGCTCCTTTCTTCAACTCGCTTTCTTGTGAGCTGGCCGCAACACCGCAGCATTGCTTCAGGCCCTAGTGTGGTTCCGGCATGGCACGCTGAGCCTTTGGTTAATTCCTCTTCCTGGTGGGAAATGAGAGTTAAATTTGCCCGTCCAGACACCTCCAGCTAGTCTCTCATTGGTTCTCCCTATTCCTGTTCCTTTTCCGCAGAAATTGCAAACTGGGCCAAACAGGAGTTTAAAGGCACTGACTCTCCAAGTGGGGAGAGTTTTAGTAAAGCGTCTGGAATGTTGCACCAGAGTACCAGGGGACGAAAACTGAGACACATTTGAACACGTTTCCCGATCACACGGTGGATCATACTCTGGGTTCCACATGCATGTTTTAGCTGAAGGAAGAATCCCTTAAACCTGGAGAGTTGAGACCCATGGAATGGGTACCATGCAATATGATTTCATAGGGTCTGCATGTGTTCACCGAACCTCACTAATCCTATCACTGCAGCATTTATGCCACTGTACACACGCTTGATTCTCTTTCGGAGACATATAAATCCATAGGTTTTAAGATTCTTACTAGTCAGGTATATTCTTAGACGTTTAATATGGGGTGTTGAGTCCTCTTCGTTGAGCAAGGAGTAGCTCTTGTCTATTACATATTTGGCTTATGGAACGGTATCTGTGCTAATTTCAATCTCTGGTTTTATGCAGCACCCCAACTCACCTTTCCCCTTAAGCAAGCATAAGTTGGTTTTCTACATTTGAGACCCTGTTCTGTTTTGTAATTCTGTTCCTGTGTAGCCAAGTTTACATTCCGTGTAGTAGTGATATCTTATGATGTTTCTTTTTCTGTGTGACTTATTTCACTTAGAATCATCGTACCTGAATCCACTCATTATGCTGCTACGGGCCTGATGACATAGATTTCATTGCTGAGTGATATTGCATTGTATGTACCTACCACAACTTCTTTATCCATTTTTTACTTTCTGCAATATTGAACTCGTACTGTAAACGAGGTTCTTGTAAACAGAGCCGTCCCAAACTTTGGGGTGGCTGTGCCTTTTTGATTCTAATTTCCCTAAGCTATAGGACCATAAGTGGAAGTGCCCTAGGCTCTGTTGCTTTGTTTTGTAGATGTGTCTGGAAACACCATACACTTCTCCAGAGTGGCTGTTGGCAATTTACATCCCGCCCATCAGCATAACAAGGCTCCGAGTTCTCCATGGCCTGTCCTGCCTTTCTGGATTTTACACTATTTTCCGATGGCCCTTTTGATCGGGGGGCAGTGAGACGTCATTGTAGTGCAGATTTCCTTTGCAAGCTTGCTTGGTTGACCAAAAAGTGCGTATGCGTTTTTTCCTGAATATATTCAGGAAAAAATGCATACGCCCTTTTTGGCCAAGTGCATCATTGTGGACGTTCTGCCTCTTTTCCTATGCTTTACATGTAATTCCAGTCTACCTCCTGAAATCGGTTTCCTACAATTCTGCCCCGCTTTCAAGTCCTCTTGGCAGCCTTACTTCAATAGATTTTTGGACGATAGCTGTCATTTATAACTCTGCAGGTTTGTGAATTACAGTGCCCCTGAGCTCCTTTCTTCAACTCGCTTTCTTGTGAGCTGGCCGCAACACCACAGCCTTGCTTCAGGCCCTAGTGTGGTTCCGGCATGGCACGCTGAGCCTTTGGTTAATTCCTCTTCCTGGTGGGAAATGAGAGTTAAATTTGCCCGTCCAGACACCTCCAGCTTGTCTCTCATTGGTTCTCCCTATTCCTGTTCATTTTCCGCAGAAATTGCAAACTGGGCCAAACAGGAGGTTAAAGGCACTGACTCTCCAAGTGGGGAGAGTGTTAGTAAAGCGTCTGGAATGTTGCACCCGAGTACCAGGGGACGAAAACTGACACATTTGAACACGTTTCCCAATCACACGGTGGATCATACTCTGGGTTCCACATGCATGTTTTAGCTGAAGGAAGAATCCCTTAAACCTGGAGAGTTGAGACCCATGGAATGGGTACCATGCAATATGATTTCATAGGGTCTGCATGTGTTCACCGAACCTCACTAATCCTATCACTGCTGCTTTTATGCTGCTGTACACATGCTTGATTCTCTTTTGGAGACATATAAATCCATAGGTTTTAAGATTATTACTAGTCAGGTATATTCTTAGACGTTTAATATGGGGTGTTGAGTCCTCTTCGTTGAGCAAGGAGTAGCTCTTGTCTATTATATATTTGGCTTATGGAACGGTATCTGTGCTAATTTCAATCTCTGGTTTTATGCAGCACCCCAACTCACCTTTCCCCTTAAGCAAGCATAAGTTGGTTTTCTACATTTGAGACCCTGTTCTGTTTTGTAATTCTGTTCCTGTGTAGCCAAGTTTACATTCCGTGTAGTAGTGATATCTTATGATGTTTCTTTTTCTGTGTGACTTATTTCACTTAGAATCATCGTACCTGAATCCACTCATTATGCTGCTACGGGCCTGATGACATAGATTTCATTGCTGAGTGATATTGCATTGTATGTACCTACCACAACTTCTTTATCCATTTTTCACTTTCTGTGATATTGAACTCGTACTGTAAACGAGGTTCTTGTAAACAGAGCCGTCCCAAACTTTGGGGTGGCTGTGCCTTTTTGATTCTAATTTCCCTAAGCTATAGGACCATAAGTGGAAGTGCCCTAGGCTCTGTTGCTTTGTTTTGTAGATGTGTCAGGAAACACCATACACTTCTCCAGAGTGGCTGTTGGCAATTTACATCTCGCCCATCAGCATAACAAGGCTCCGAGTTCTCCATGGCCTGTCCTGCCTTTCTGGATTTTACACTATTTTCCGATGGCCCTTTTGACCGGGGGGCAGTGAGACTTCATTGTAGTGCAGATTTCGTTTGCAAGCTTGCTTGGTTGGCCAAAAAGGGCGTATGCGTTTTTTCCTGAGGAAAAAACGCCTATGCCCTTTTTGGCCAAGTGCATCATTGTGGACGTTCTGCCTCTTTTCCTATGCTTTACATGCAATTCCAGTCTACCTCCTGAAATCGGTTTCCTGCAATTCTGCCCCGCTTTCAAGTCCTCTTGGCAGCCTTACTTCAATATATTTTTGGACGATAGCTGTCATTTATAACTCTGCAGGTTTGTGAATTACAGTGCCCTTGAGCTCCTTTCTTCAACTCGCTTTCTTGTGAGCTGGCCACAACACCGCAGCTTTGCTTCAGGCCCTAGTGTGGTTCTGGCATGACACGCTGAGCCTTTGGTTAATTCCTCTTCCTGGTGGGAAATGAGAGGAAAATTTGCCCGTCCAGACACCTCCAGATAGTCTCTCATTGGTTCTCCCTATTCCTGTTCATTTTCCAATGAAATTTCAAACTGGGCCAAAGAGGAGCTTAAAGGCACTGACTCTCGAAGTGGGGAGAGTGTTAGTAAAGCGTCTGGAATGTTGCACCCGAGTACCAGGGGACAAAAACTGAGACACATTTGAACACATTTCCCGATCACACAGTGGATCATACTCTGGGTTCCACATGCATGTTTTAGCTGAAGGAAGAATCCCTTAAACCTGGAGAGTTGAGACCCATGGAATGGGCCATGCAATATGATTTCAAAGTGTCTGCATTTGCTCACCGAACCTCACCAATCCTATCACTGCTGCGTTTATGCCGCTGTACACACGCTTGATTCTCTTTCGGAGACATAGAAATCTATAGGTTTTAAGATTCTTACTGGTCAGGTATATTCTTAGGCGTTTAATATGGGGTGTAGAGTCCACTTCGTTGAGCAAGGAGTAGCTCTTGTCTATTACATATTTGGCTTATGGAACGGTATCTGTGCTAATTTCAATCTCTGGTTTTATGCAGCACCCCAACTCACCTTTCCCCTTAAGCAAGCATAAGTTGGTTTTCTACATTTGAGACCCTGTTCTGTTTTGTAATTCAGTTCCTGTGTAGCCAAGTTTACATTCCGTGTAGTAGTGATATCTTATGATGTTTCTTTTTCTGTGTGACTTATTTCACTTAGAATCATCGTACCTGAATCCACTCATTATGCTGCTACGGGCCTGATGATATACATTTCATTGCTGAGTGATATTGCATTGTATGTAAGTACCACAACTTCTTTATCCATTTTTCGCTTTCTGTGATATTGAACTTGTACCGTAAACGAGGTTCTTGTAAACAGAGCCGTCCCAAACTTTGGGGTGGCTGTGTCTTTTTGATTTTAATTTCCCTAAGCTATAGGACCGTAAGTGGAAGTGCCCTAGGCTCTGTTGCTTTGTTTTTTAGATGTTTCAGGAAACACCATACACTTCTCCAGAGTGGCGGTTGGCAATTTACATCCCACCCATCAGCATAACAAGGCTCCCAGTTCTCCATGGCCTGTCCTGCCTTTCTGGATTTTACACTTTTTTCCGATGGCCCTTTTGACCGGGGGGCAGTGAGACTTCATTGTAGTGCAGATTTCCTTTGCAAGCTTGCTTGGTTGGCCAAAAAGGGCGTATGCGTTTTTTCCTGAATATATTCAGGAAAAAACGCATACGCCCTTTTTGGCCAAGTGCATCATTGTGGACGTTCTGCCTCTTTTCCTATGCTTTACATGCAATTCCAGTCTACCTCCTGAAACCGGTTTCCTGCAATTCTGCCCTGCTTTCAAGTCCTCTTGGCAGCCTTACTTCAATATATTTTTGGACGATAGCTGTCATTTTTAACTCTGCAGGTTTGTGAATTACAATGCCCCTGAGCTCCTTTCTTCAACTCGCTTTCTTGTGAGCTGGCCGCAACACCGCAGCATTGCTTCAGGCCCTAGTGTGGTTCCGGCATAGCACGCTGAGCCTTTGGTTAATTCCTCTTCCTGGTGGGAAATGAGAGTTAAATTTGCCCGTCCAGACACCTCCAGCTAGTCTCTCATTGGTTCTCCCTATTCCTGTTCCTTTTCCGCAGAAATTGCAAACTGGGCCAAACAGGAGTTTAAAGGCACTGACTCTCCAAGTGGGGAGAGTTTTAGTAAAGCGTCTGGAATGTTGCACCCGAGTACCAGGGGACGAAAACTGACACATTTGAACACGTTTCCCGATCACACGGTGGATCATACTCTGGGTTCCACATGCATGTTTTAGCTGAAGGAAGAATCCCTTAAACCTGGAGAGTTGAGACCCATGGAATGGGTACCATGCAATATGACTTCAAAGGGTCTGCATTTGCTCACCGAACCTCACCAATCCTATCACTGCTGTGTTTATGCCGCTGTACACACGCTTGATTCTCTTTTGGAGACATATAAATCCATAGGATTTAAGATTCTTACTAGTCAGGTGTATTCTTAGGCGTTTAATATGAGATGTAGAGTCCACTTCGTTGAGCAAGGAGTAGCTCTTGTCTATTACATATTTGGCTTATGGAACGGTATCTGTGCTAATTTAAATCTCTGGTTTTATGCAGCACCCCAACTCACCTTTCCCCTTAAGCAAGCATAAGTTGGTTTTCTACATTTGAGACCCTGTTCTGTTTTGTAATTCAGTTTCTGTGTAGGCAAGTTTACATTCCTTGTAGTAGTGATATCTTATGATGTTTCTTTTTCTGTGTGACTTATTTCACTTAGAATCATCGTACATGAATCCACTCATTATGCTGCTACGGGCCTGATGATATAGATTTCATTGCTGAGTGATATTGCATTGTACGTGAGTACCACAAATTCTTTATCCATTTTTCACTTTCTGTGTTATTGAACTTGTACCGTAAACGAGGTTCTTGTAAACAGAGCCGTCCCAAACTTTGGGGTGGCTGTGTCTTTTTGATTTTAATTTCCCTAAGCTATAGGACCATAAGTGGAAGTGCCCTAGGCTCTGTTGCTTTGTTTTTTAGATGTTTCAGGAAACACCATACACTTCTCCAGAGTGGCTGTTGGCAATTTACATCCCGCCCATCAGCATAACAAGGCTCCCAGTTCTCCATGGCCTGTCCTGCCTTTCTGGATTTTATACATTTTTCAGATGGCCCTTTTGACCGGGAAGCAGTGAGACTTCATTGTAGTGCAGATTTCCTTTGCAAGCTTGCTTGGTTGGCCAAAAAGGGCGTATGCGTTTTTTCCTGAATATATTCAGGAAAAAACGCATACGCCCTTTTTGGCCAAGTGCATCATTGTGGACGTTCTGCCTCTTTTCCTATGCTTTACATGCAATCCCAGTCTACCTCCTGAAATCGGTTTCCTGCAATTCTGCCCCACTTTCAAGTCCTCTTGGCAGCCTTACTTCAATATATTTTTGGACGATAGCTGTCATTTATAACTCTGCAGGTTTGTGAATTACAGTGCCCCTGAGCTCCTTTCTTCAACTCGCTTTCTTGTGAGCTGGCCGCAACACCGCAGGATTTCTTCAGGCCCTAGTGTGGTTCCAGCATGGCACGCTGAGCCTTTGGTTAATTCCTCTTCCTGGTGGGAAATGAGAGTTAAATTTGCCCGTCCAGACACCTCCAGCTAGTCTCTCATTGGTTCTCCCTATTCCTGTTCATTTTCCGCAGAAATTGCAAACTGGGCCAAACAGGAGGTTAAAGGCACTGACTCTCCAAGTGGGGAGAGTGTTAGTAAAGCGTCTGGAATGTTGCAGCCGAGTACCAGGGGACGAAACCTGAGACACATTTGAACACGTTTCCCAATCACACAGTGGATCATACTCTGGGTTCCACATGCATGTTTTAGCTGAAGGAAGAATCCCTTAAACCCGGAGAGTTGAGACCCATGGAATGGGTACCATGCAATATAAATTCAAAGGTTCTGCATTGGCTCACCGAACCTCACCAATCCTATCACTGCTGCTCTTTTGCCACTGTACACACGCTTGATTCTCTTTCGGAGACATATAAATCCATATGTTTTAAGATTCTTACTAGTCAGGTATATTCTTAGACGTTTAATATGGGGTGTTGAGTCCTCTTCGTTGAGCAAGGAGTAGCTCTTGTCTATTACATATTTGGCTTATGGAACGGTATCTGTGCTAATTTCAATCTCTGGTTTTATGCAGCACCCCAACTCACCTTTCCCCTTAAGCAAGCATAAGTTGGTTTTCTACATTTGAGACCCTGTTCTGTTTTGTAATTCAGTTCCTGTGTAGCCAAGTTTACATTCCGTGTAGTAGTGATATCTTATGATGTTTCTTTTTCTGTGTGACTTATCTCACTTAGAATCATCGTACCTGAATCCACTCATTATGCTGCTACGGGCCTGATGACATAGATTTCATTGCTGAGTGATATTGCATTGTACGTAAGTACCACAACTTCTGTATCCATTTTTCGCTTTCTGCGATATTGAACTTGTACCGTAAACGAGGTTCTTGTAAACAGAGCCGTCCCAAACTTTGGGGTGGCTGTGTCTTTTTGATTTTAATTTCCCTAAGCTATAGGACCATAAGTGGAAGTGCCCTAGGCTCTGTTGCTTTTTTTGTAGATGTTTCAGGAAACACCATACACTTCTCCAGAGTGGCTGTTGGCAATTTACATCCTGCCCATCAGCATAACAAGGCTCCCATGTCTCCATGGCCTGTCCTGCCTTTCTGGATTTTACACTTTTTTCAGATGGCCCTTTTGACCGGGGGGCAGTGAGACTTCATTGTAGTGCAGATTTCCTTTGCAAGCTTGCTTGGTTGGCCAAAAAGGGCGTATGCGTTTTTTCCTGAATATATTCAAGAAAAAACGCATACGCCCTTTTTGGCCAAGTGCATCATTGTGGACGTTCTGCCTCTTTTCCTATGCTTTACATGCAATTCCAGTCTACCTCCTGAAATCGGTTTCCTGCAATTCTGCCCCGCTTTCAAGTCCTCTTGGCAGCCTTACTTCAATATATTTTTGGACGATAGCTATAATTTTTAAATCTGCAGGTTTGTGAATGACAGTGCCCCTGAGCTCCTTTCTTCAACTTGCTTTCTTCTGAGCTGGCCGCAACACCGCAGGATTGCTTCAGGCCCTAGTGTGGTTCCGGCATGGCATGCTGAGCCTTTGGTTAATTCCTCTTCCTGGTGGGAAATGAGAGTTAAATTTGCCCGTCCAGACACCTCCAGCTAGTCTCTCATTGGTTCTCCCTATTCCTGTTCATTTTCAGCAGAAATTGCAAACTGGGCCAAACAGGAAGTTACAGGCACTGACTCTCCAAGTGGGGAGAGTGTTAGTAAAGCGTCTGGAATGTTGCACCCGAGTACCAGGGGACGAAACCTGACACATTTGAACACATTTCCCGATCACACGGTGGATCATACTCTGGGTTCCACATGCATGTTTTAGCTGAAGGAAGAATCCCTTAAACCTGGAGAGTTGAGACCCATGGAATGGGTACCATGCAATATGACTTCAAAGGGTCTGCATTTGCTCACCGATCCTCACCAATCCTATCACTGCTGCGCTTATGCCACTGTACACACGCTTGGTTCTCTTTCGGAGACATATAAATCCATAGGTTTTAAGATTCTTACTAGTCAGGTATATTCTTAGACGTTTAATATGGGGTGTTGAGTCCTCTTCGTTGAGCAAGGAGTAGCTCTTGTCTATTACATATTTGGCTTATGGAATGGTATCTTTGCTAATTTCAATCTCTGGTTTTATGCAGCACCCCAACTCACCTTTCCCCTTAAGCAAGCATAAGTTGGTTTTCTACATTTGAGATCCTGTTCTGTTTTGTAATTCAGTTTCTGTGTAGGCAAGTTTACATTCCTTGTAGTAGTGGTATCTGATGATGTTTCTTTTTCTGTGTGACTTATTTCACTTAGAATCATCGTACCTGAATCCACTCATTATGCTGCTATGGGCCTGATGTTATACATTTCATTGCTGAGTGACATTGCATTGTACGTAAGTACCACAACTTCTTTATCCATTTTTCACTTTCTGTGATATTGAACTTGTACTGTAAAGGAGGTTCTTGTAAACAGAGCCGTCCCAAACTTTGGGGTGGCTGTGTCTTTTTGATTTTAATTTCCCTAAGCTATAGGACCATAAGTGGAAGTGCCCTAGGCTCTGTTGCTTTGTTTTTTAGATGTTTCAGGAAACACCATACACTTCTCCAGAGTGGCTGTTGGCAATTTACATCCCGCCCATCAGCATAACAAGGCTCCCAGTTCTCCATGGCCTGTCCTGCCTTTCTGGATTTTATACATTTTTCCGATGGCCCTTTTGACTGGGGAGCAGTGAGACTTCATTGTAGTGCAAATTTCCTTTGCAAGCTTGCTTGGTTGGCCAAAAAGGGCGTATGCGTTTTTTCCTGAATATATTCAGGAAAAAACGCATACGCCCTTTTTGGCCAAGTGCATCATTGTGGACGTTCTGCCTCTTTTCCTATGCTTTACATGCAATTCCAGTCTACCTCCTGAAATCGGTTTCCTGCAATTCTGCCCCGCTTTCAAGTCCTCTTGGCAGCCTTATTTCAATATATTTTTGGACGATAGCTGTCATTTATAACTCTGCAGGTTTGTGAATTACAGTGCCCCTGAGCTCCTTTCTTCAACTCGCTTTCTTGTGAGCTGGCCGCAACACCGCAGGATTGCTTCAGGCCCTAGTGTGGTTCCGGCATGGCACGCTGAGCCTTTGGTTAATTCCTCTTCCTGGTGGGAAATGAGAGTTAAATTTGCCCGTCCAGACACCTCCAGCTAGTCTCTCATTGGTTCTCCCTATTCCTGTTCATTTTCCGCAGAAATGGCAAACTGGGCCAAACAGGAGGTTAAAGGCACTGACTCTCCAAGTGGGGAGAGTGTTAGTAAAGCGACTGGAATGTTGCACCCGAGTACCAGGGGACGAAAACTGAGACACATTTGAACACGTTTCCCGATCACACGGTGGATCATACTCTGGGTTCCACATGCATGTTTTAGCTGAAGGAAGAATCCCTTAAACCTGGAGAGTTGAGACCCATGGAATGGGTACCATGCAATATGACCTCAAAGGGTCTGCATTTGCTCACCGAACCTCACCAATCCTATCACTGCTGCGTTTATGCCGCTGTACACACGCTTGATTCTCTTTCGGAGACATAGAAATCTATAGGTTTTAAGATTCTTACTGGTCAGGTATATTCTTAGGCGTTTAATATGGGGTGTAGAGTCCACTTCGTTGAGCAAGGAGTAGCTCTTGTCTATTACATATTTGGCTTATGGAACGGTATCTGTGCTAATTTCAATCTCTGGTTTTATGCAGCACCCCAACTCACCTTTCCCCTTAAGCAAGCATAAGTTGGTTTTCTACATTTGAGACCCTGTTCTGTTTTGTAATTCAGTTCCTGTGTAGCCAAGTTTACATTCCGTGTAGTAGTGATATCTTATGATGTTTCTTTTTCTGTGTGACTTATCTCACTTAGAATCATCGTACCTGAATCCACTCATTATGCTGCTACGGGCCTGATGACATAGATTTCATTGCTGAGTGATATTGCATTTTACGTAAGTACCACAACTTCTTTATCCATTTTTCGCTTTCTGCGATATTGAACTTGTACCGTAAATGAGGTTCTTGTAAACAGAGCCGTCCCAAACTTTGGGGTGGCTGTGTCTTTTTGATTTTAATTTCCCTAAGCTATAGGACCATAAGTGGAAGTGCCCTAGGCTCTGTTGCTTTGTTTTGTAGATGTTTCAGGAAACACCATACACTTCTCCAGAGTGGCTGTTGGCAATTTACATCCCGCCCATCAGCATAACAAGGCTCCCAGTTCTCCATGGCCTGTCCTGCCTTTCTGGATTTTACACTTTTTTCAGATGGCCCTTTTGAACGGGGGGCAGTGAGACTTCATTGTAGTGCAGATTTCCTTTGCAAGCTTGCTTGGTTGGCCAAAAAGTGCGTATGCGTTTTTTCCTGAATATATTCAAGAAAAAACGCATACGCCCTTTTTGGCCAAGTGCATCATTGTGGACGTTCTGCCTCTTTTCCTATGCTTTACATGCAATTCCAGTCTACCTCCTGAAATCGGTTTCCTGCAATTCTGCCCCGCTTTCAAGTCCTCTTGGCAGCCTTACTTCAATATATTTTTGGACGATAGCTATAATTTTTAACTCTGCAGGTTTGTGAATGACAGTGCCCCTGAGCTCCTTTCTTCAACTCGCTTTCTTGTGAGCTGGCCACAACACCGCAGGATTGCTTTAGGCCCTAGTGTGGTTCCGGCATGACACGCTGAGCCTTTGGTTAATTCCTCTTCCTGGTGGGAAATGAGAGTTAAATTTGCCCGTCCAGACACCTCCAGATAGTCTCTCATTGGTTCTCCCTATTCCTGTTCATTTTCCGCAGAAATTGCAAACTGGGCCAAACAGGAAGTTAAAGGCACTGACTCTCCAAGTGGGGAGAGTGTTAGTAAAGCGTCTGGAATGTTGCACCCGAGTACCAGGGGACAAAATCTGACACATTTGAACACATTTCCCGATCACACGGTGGATCATACTCTGGGTTCCACATGCATGTTTTAGCTGAAGGAAGAATCCCTTAAACCTGGAGAGTTGAGACCCATGGAATGGGTACCATGCAATATGACTTCAAAGGGTCTGCATTTGCTCACCGATCCTCACCAATCCTATCACTGCTGCGCTTATGCCACTGTACACACGCTTGGTTCTCTTTCGGAGATATATAAATCCATAGGTTTTAAGATTCTTACTAGTCAGGTATATTCTTAGACGTTTAATATGGGGTGTTGAGTCCACTTCGTTGAGCAAGGAGTAGCTCTTGTCTATTACATATTTGGCTTATGGAACGGTATCTGTGTTACTTTCAATCTCTGGTTTTATGCAGCACCCCAACTCACCTTTCCCCTTAAGCAAGCATAAGTTGGTTTTCTACATTTGAGACCCTGTTCTGTTTTGTAATTCTGTTCCTGTGTAGCCAAGTTTACATTCCGTGTAGTAGTGATATCTTATGATGTTTCTTTTTCTGTGTGACTTATTTCACTTAGAATCATCGTACCTGAATCCACTCATTATGCTGCTACGGGCCTGATGACATAGATTTCATTGCTGAGTGATATTGCATTGTATGTACCTACCACAACTTCTTTATCCATTTTTCACTTTCTGTGATATTGAACTCGTACTGTAAACGAGGTTCTTGTAAACAGAGCCGTCCCAAACTTTGGAGTGGCTGTGTCTTTTTGATTTTAATTTCCCTAAGCTATAGGACCATAAGTGGAAGTGCCCTAGGCTCTGTTGCTTTGTTTTGTAGATGTGTCAGGAAACACCATACACTTCTCCAGAGTGGCTGTTGGCAATTTACATCTCGCCCATCAGCATAACAAGGCTCCGAGTTCTCCATGGCCTGTCCTGCCTTTCTGGATTTTACACTATTTTCCGATGGCCCTTTTGACCGGGGGGCAGTGAGACTTCATTGTAGTGCAGATTTCCTTTGCAAGCTTGCTTGGTTGACCAAAAAGTGCGTATGCGTTTTTTCCTGAATATATTCAGGAAAAAACGCATACGCCCTTTTTGGCCAAGTGCATCATTGTGGACGTTCTGCCTCTTTTCCTATGCTTTACATGTAATTCCAGTCTACCTCCTGAAATCGGTTTCCTACAATTCTGCCCCGCTTTCAAGTCCTCTTGGCAGCCTTACTTCAATAGATTTTTGGACGATAGCTGTCATTTATAACTCTGCAGGTTTGTGAATTACAGTGCCCCTGAGCTCCTTTCTTCAACTCGCTTTCTTGTGAGCTGGCCGCAACACCACAGCCTTGCTTCAGGCCTAGTGTGTTTCCGGCATGGCACGCTGAGCCTTTGGTTAATTCCTCTTCCTGGTGGGAAATGAGAGTTAAATTTGCCCGTCCAGACACCTTGAGCTAGTCTCTCATTGGTTCTCCCTATTCCTGTTCATTTTCCACAGAAATTGCAAACTGGGCCAAACAGGAGGTTAAAGGCACTGACTCTCCAAGTGGGGAGAGTGTTAGTAAAGCGTCTGGAATGTTGCACCCGAGTACCAGTGGACGAAAACTGACACATTTGAACACGTTTCCCAATCACACGGTGGATCATACTCTGGGTTCCACATGCATGTTTTAGCTGAAGGAAGAATCCCTTAAACCTGGAGAGTTGAGACCCATGGAATGGGTACCATGCAATATGATTTCATAGGGTCTGCATGTGTTCACCGAACCTCACTAATCCTATCACTGCAGCATTTATGCCACTGTACACACGCTTGATTCTCTTTCGGAGACATATAAATCCATAGGTTTTAAGATTCTTACTAGTCAGGTATATTCTTAGACGTTTAATATGGGGTGTTGAGTCCTCTTTGTTGAGCAAGGAGTAGCTCTTGTCTATTACATATTTGGCTTATGGAACGGTATCTGTGCTAATTTCAATCTCTGGTTTTATGCAGCACCCCAACTCACCTTTCCCCTTAAGCAAGCATAAGTTGGTTTTCTACATTTGAGACCCTGTTCTGTTTTGTAATTCAGTTCCTGTGTAGCCAAGTTTACATTCCGTGTAGTAGTGATATCTTATGATGTTTCTTTTTCTGTGTGACTTATTTCACTTAGAATCATCGTACCTGAATCCACTCATTACGCTGCTACGGGCCTGATGATATACATTTCATTGCTGAGTGATATTGCATTGTACGTAAGTACCACAACTTCTTTATCCATTTTTTACTTTCTGTGATATTGAACTTGTAGTGTAAACGAGGTTCTTGTAAACAGAGCCGTCCCAAACTTTGAGGTGGCTGTGTCTTTTTGATTTTAATTTCCCTAAGCTATAGAACCGTAAGTGGAAGTGCCTTAGGCTCTGTTGCTTTGTTTTTTAGATGTTTCAGGAAACACCATACACTTCTCCAGAGTGGCTGTTGGCAATTTACATCC
Source organism: Pseudorca crassidens (assembly GCF_039906515.1). NCBI lineage: Eukaryota > Metazoa > Chordata > Mammalia > Artiodactyla > Delphinidae > Pseudorca > Pseudorca crassidens. The sequence continues at coordinate 167,043,449 of NC_090296.1, forward strand.
CGCCCATCAGGATAACAAGGCTCCCAATTCTCCATGGCCTGTCCTGCCTTTCTGGATTTTACACTTTTTTCAGATGGCCCTTTTGACTGGGGGGCAGTGAGACTTCATTGTAATGCAGATTTCCTTTGCAAGCTTGCTTGGTTGGCCAAAAAGGGCGTATGCGTTTTTTCCTGAATATATTCAGGAAAAAACGCATACGCCCTTTTTGGCCAAGTGCATCATTGTGGACGTTCTGCCTCTTTTCCTATGCTTTACATGCAATTCCAGTCTACCTCCTGAAATCGGTTTCCTGCAATTCTGCCCCGCTTTCAAGTCCTCTTGGCAGCCTTACTTCAATATATTTTTGGACGATAGCTGTCATTTATAACTCTGCAGGTTTGTGAATTACAGTGCCTCTGAGCTCCTTTCTTCAACTCGCTTTCTTGTGAGCTGGCTGCAACACCGCAGCATTGCTTCAGGCCCTAGTGTGGTTCCGGCATGGCACGCTGAGCCTTTGGTTAATTCCTCTTACTGGTTGGAAATGAGAGTTAAATTTGCCCGTCCAGACACCTCCAGCTAGTCTCTCATTGGTTCTCCCTATTCCTGTTCATTTTCCGCAGAAATGGCAAACTGGGCCAAACAGGAGGTTAAAGGCACTGACTCTCCAAGTGGGGAGAGTGTTAGTAAAGCGTCTGGAATGTTGCACCCGAGTACCAGGGGACCAAACCTGAGACACATTTGAACACGTTTCCCAATCACACGGTGGATCATACTCTGGGTTCCACATGCATGTTTTAGCTGAAGGAAAAATCCCTTAAACCTGGAGAGTTGAGACCCATGGAATGGGTACCATGCAATATAAAGTCAAAGGTTCTGCATTGGCTCACCGAACCTCACCAATCTTATCACTGCTGCGCTTTTGCCACTGTACACACGCTTGATTCTCTTTCGGAGACATATAAATCCATAGATTTTAAGATTCTTACTAGTCAGATATATTCTTAGACGTTTAATATGGGGTATTCAGTCCTCTTCGTTGAGCAAAGACTAGCTCTTGTCTATTACATATTTGGCTTATGGAACGGTATCTGTGCTAATTTCAATCTCTGGTTTTATGCAGCACCCCAACTCACCTTTCCCCTTAAGCAAGCATAAGTTGGTTTTCTACATTTGAGACCCTGTTCTGTTTTGTAATTCAGTTCCTGTGTAGCCAAGTTTACATTCCGTGTAGTAGTGATATCTTATGATGTTTCTTTTTCTGTGTGACTTATCTCACTTAGAATCATCGTACCTGAATCCACTCATTATGCTGCTACGGGCCTGATGACATAGATTTCATTGCTGAGTGATATTGCATTGTACGTAAGTACCACAACTTCTTTATCCATTTTTCGCTTTCTGCGATATTGAACTTGTACCGTAAATGAGGTTCTTGTAAACAGAGCCGTCCCAAACTTAGGGGTGGCTGTGTCTTTTTGATTTTAATCTCCCTAAGCTATAGGACCATAAGTGGAAGTGCCCTAGGCTCTGTTGCTTTGTTTTGTAGATGTTTCAGGAAACACCATACACTTCTCCAGAGTGGCTGTTGGCAATTTACATCCCGCCCATCAGCATAACAAGGCTCCCAATTCTCCATGGCCTGTCCTGCCTTTCTGGATTTTACACTTTTTTCCGATGTCCCTTTTGACCGGGGGGCAGTGAGACTTCATTGTAGTGCAGATTTCCTTTGCAAGCTTGCTTGGTTGGCCAAAAAGTGCGTATGCGTTTTTTCCTGAATATATTCAAGAAAAAACGCATACGCCCTTTTTGGCCAAGTGCATCATTGTGGACGTTCTGCCTCTTTTCCTATGCTTTACATGCAATTCCAGTCTACCTCCTGAAATCGGATTCCTGCAATTCTGCCCCGCTTTCAAGTCCTCTTGGCAGCCTTACTTCAATATATTTTTGGACGATAGCTATAATTTTTAACTCTGCAGGTTTTTGAATGACAGTGCCCCTGAGCTCCTTTCTTCAACTCGCTTTCTTGTGAGCTGGCCGCAACACCGCAGCCTTGCTTCAGGCCCTAGTGTGGTTCCGGCATGGCACGCTGAGCCTTTGGTTAATTCCTCTTCCTGGTGGGAAATGAGAGTTAAATTTGCCCGTCCAGACACCTCCAGATAGTCTCTCATTGGTTCTCCCTATTCCTGTTCCTTTTCCGCAGAAATTGCAAACTGGGCCAAACAGGAAGTTAAAGGCACTGACTCTCCAAGTGGGGAGAGTGTTAGTAAAGCGTCTGGAATGTTGCACCCGAGTACCAGGGGACAAAATCTGACACATTTGAACACATTTCCCGATCACACGGTGGATCATACTCTGGGTTCCACATGCATGTTTTAGCTGAAGGAAGAATCCCTTAAACCTGGAGAGTTGAGACCCATGGAATGGGTACCATGCAATATGATTTCATAGGGTCTGCATGTGTTCACCGAACCTCACTAATCCTATCACTGCAGCATTTATGCCACTGTACACACGCTTGATTCTCTTTCGGAGACATATAAATCCATAGGTTTTAAGATTCTTACTAGTCAGGTATATTCTTAGACGTTTAATATGGGGTGTTGAGTCCTCTTCGTTGAGCAAGGAGTAGCTCTTGTCTATTACATATTTGGCTTATGGAACGGTATCTGTGCTAATTTCAATCTCTGGTTTTATGCAGCACCCCAACTCACCTTTCCCCTTAAGCAAGCATAAGTTGGTTTTCTACATTTGAGACCCTGTTCTGTTTTGTAATTCTGTTCCTGTGTAGCCAAGTTTACATTCCGTGTAGTAGTGATATCTTATGATGTTTCTTTTTCTGTGTGACTTATTTCACTTAGAATCATCGTACCTGAATCCACTCATTATGCTGCTACGGGCCTGATGACATAGATTTCATTGCTGAGTGATATTGCATTGTATGTACCTACCACAACTTCTTTATCCATTTTTCACTTTCTGTGATATTGAACTCGTACTGTAAACGAGGTTCTTGTAAACAGAGCCGTCCCAAACTTTGGGGTGGCTGTGCCTTTTTGATTCTAATTTCCCTAAGCTATAGGACCATAAGTGGAAGTGCCCTAGGCTCTGTTGCTTTGTTTTGTAGATGTGTCAGGAAACACCATACACTTCTCCAGAGTGGCTGTTGGCAATTTACATCTCGCCCATCAGCATAACAAGGCTCCGAGTTCTCCATGGACTGTCCTGCCTTTCTGGATTTTACACTATTTTCCGATGGCCCTTTTGACCGGGGGGCAGTGAGACTTCATTGTAGTGCAGATTTCCTTTGCAAGCTTGCTTGGTTGACCAAAAAGTGCGTATGCGTTTTTTCCTGAATATATTAAGGAAAAAACGCATACGCCCTTCTTGGCCAAGTGCATCATTGTGGACGTTCTGCCTCTTTTCCTATGCTTTACATGTAATTCCAGTCTACCTCCTGAAATTGGTTTCCTACAATTCTGCCCCGCTTTCAAGTCCTCTTGGCAGCCTTACTTCAATATATTTTTGGACGATAGCTGTCATTTATAACTCTGCAGGTTTGTGAATTACAGTGCCCCTGAGCTCCTTTCTTCAACTCGCTTTCTTGTGAGCTGGCCGCAACACCGCAGCCTTGCTTCAGGCCCTAGTGTGGTTCCGGCATGGCACGCTGAGCCTTTGGTTAATTCCTCTTCCTGGTGGGAAATGAGAGTTAAATTTGCCCGTCCAGACACCTCCAGCTAGTCTCTCATTAGTTCTCCTTATTCCTGTTCATTTTCCGCAGAAATTGCAAACTGGGCCAAACAGGAGTTTAAAGGCACTGATTCTCCAAGTGGGGAGAGTGTTAGTAAAGCGTCTGGAATGTTGCACCCGAGTACCAGGGGACGAAAACTGAGACACATTTGAACACGTTTCCCGATCACACGGTGGATCATACTCTGGGTTCCACATGCATGTTTTAGGTGAAGGAAGAATCCCTTAAACCTGGAGAGTTGAGACCCATGGAATGGGTACCATGAAATATGACTTCAAAGGGTCTGCATTTGCTCACCGAACCTCACCAATCCTATCACTGCTGCGTTTATGCCGCTGTACACACGCTTGATTCTCTTTTGGAGACATATAAATCCATAGGATTTAAGATTCTTACTAGTCAGGTGTATTCTTAGGCGTTTAATATGAGGTGTAGAGTCCACTTCGTTGAGCAAGGAGTAGCTCTTGTCTATTACATATTTGGCTTATGGAACGGTATCTGTGCTAATTTCAATCTCTGGTTTTATGCAGCACCCCAACTCACCTTTCCCCTTAAGCAAGCATAAGTTGGTTTTCTACATTTGAGACCCTGTTCTGTTCTGTAATTCAGTTTCTGTGTAGGCAAGTTTACATTCCTTGTAGTAGTGATATCTTATGATGTTTCTTTTTCTGTGTGACTTATTTCACATAGAATCATCGTACCTGAATCCACTCATTATGCTGCTACGGGCCTGATGATATAGATTTCATTGCTGAGTGATATTGCATTGTACGTAAGTACCACAAATTCTTTATCCATTTTACACTTTCTGTGTTATTGAACTTGTACCGTAATCGAGGTTCTTGTAAACAGAGCCGTCCCAAACTTTGGGGTGGCTTTGTCTTTTTGATTTTAATTTCCCTAAGCTATAGGACCGTAAGTGGAAGTGCCCTGGGCTCTGTTGCTTTGTTTTTTAGATGTTTCAGGAAACACCATACACTTCTCCAGAGTGGCTGTTGGCAATTTACATCCCGCCCATCAGCATAACAAGGCTCCCAATTCTCAATGGCCTGTCCTGCCTTTCTGGATTTTACACTTTTTTCCAATGGCCCTTTTGACCGGGGGGCAGTGAGACTTCATTGTAGTGCAGATTTCCTTTGCAAGCTTGCTTGGTTGGCCAAAAAGGGCGTATGCGTTTTTTCCTGAATATATTCAGGAAAAAACGCATACGCCCTTTTTGGCCAAGTGCATCATTGTGGACGTTCTGCCTCTTTTCCTATGCTTTACATGCAATTCCAGTCTACCTCCTGAAATCGGTTTCCTGCAATTCTGCCCCGCTTTCAAGTCCTCTTGGCAGCCTTATTTCAATATATTTTTGGACGATAGCTGTCATTTATAACTCTGCAGGTTTGTGAATTACAGTGCCCCTGAGCTCCTTTCTTCAACTCGCTTTCTTGTGAGCTGGCCGCAACACCGCAGGATTGCTTCAGGCCCTAGTGTGGTTCCGGCATGGCACGCTGAGCCTTTGGTTAATTCCTCTTCCTGGTGGGAAATGAGAGTTAAATTTGCCCGTCCAGACACCTCCAGCTAGTCTCTCATTGGTTCTCCCTATTCCTGTTCATTTTCCGCAGAAATGGCAAACTGGGCCAAACAGGAGGTTAAAGGCACTGACTCTCCAAGTGGGGAGAGTGTTAGTAAAGCGACTGGAATGTTGCACCCGAGTACCAGGGGACGAAAACTGAGACACATTTGAACACGTTTCCCGATCACACGGTGGATCATACTCTGGGTTCCACATGCATGTTTTAGCTGAAGGAAGAATCCCTTAAACCTGGAGAGTTGAGACCCATGGAATGGGTACCATGCAATATGACCTCAAAGGGTCTGCATTTGCTCACCGAACCTCACCAATCCTATCACTGCTGCGTTTATGCCGCTGTACACACGCTTGATTCTCTTTCGGAGACATAGAAATCTATAGGTTTTAAGATTCTTACTGGTCAGGTATATTCTTAGGCGTTTAATATGGGGTGTAGAGTCCACTTCGTTGAGCAAGGAGTAGCTCTTGTCTATTACATATTTGGCTTATGGAACGGTATCTGTGCTAATTTCAATCTCTGGTTTTATGCAGCACCCCAACTCACCTTTCCCCTTAAGCAAGCATAAGTTGGTTTTCTACATTTGAGACCCTGTTCTGTTTTGTAATTCAGTTCCTGTGTAGCCAAGTTTACATTCCGTGTAGTAGTGATATCTTATGATGTTTCTTTTTCTGTGTGACTTATCTCACTTAGAATCATCGTACCTGAATCCACTCATTATGCTGCTACGGGCCTGATGACATAGATTTCATTGCTGAGTGATATTGCATTTTACGTAAGTACCACAACTTCTTTATCCATTTTTCGCTTTCTGCGATATTGAACTTGTACCGTAAATGAGGTTCTTGTAAACAGAGCCGTCCCAAACTTTGGGGTGGCTGTGTCTTTTTGATTTTAATTTCCCTAAGCTATAGGACCATAAGTGGAAGTGCCCTAGGCTCTGTTGCTTTGTTTTGTAGATGTTTCAGGAAACACCATACACTTCTCCAGAGTGGCTGTTGGCAATTTACATCCCGCCCATCAGCATAACAAGGCTCCCAGTTCTCCATGGCCTGTCCTGCCTTTCTGGATTTTACACTTTTTTCAGATGGCCCTTTTGAACGGGGGGCAGTGAGACTTCATTGTAGTGCAGATTTCCTTTGCAAGCTTGCTTGGTTGGCCAAAAAGTGCGTATGCGTTTTTTCCTGAATATATTCAAGAAAAAACGCATACGCCCTTTTTGGCCAAGTGCATCATTGTGGACGTTCTGCCTCTTTTCCTATGCTTTACATGCAATTCCAGTCTACCTCCTGAAATCGGTTTCCTGCAATTCTGCCCCGCTTTCAAGTCCTCTTGGCAGCCTTACTTCAATATATTTTTGGACGATAGCTATAATTTTTAACTCTGCAGGTTTGTGAATGACAGTGCCCCTGAGCTCCTTTCTTCAACTCGCTTTCTTGTGAGCTGGCCACAACACCGCAGGATTGCTTTAGGCCCTAGTGTGGTTCCGGCATGACACGCTGAGCCTTTGGTTAATTCCTCTTCCTGGTGGGAAATGAGAGTTAAATTTGCCCGTCCAGACACCTCCAGATAGTCTCTCATTGGTTCTCCCTATTCCTGTTCATTTTCCGCAGAAATTGCAAACTGGGCCAAACAGGAAGTTAAAGGCACTGACTCTCCAAGTGGGGAGAGTGTTAGTAAAGCGTCTGGAATGTTGCACCCGAGTACCAGGGGACAAAATCTGACACATTTGAACACATTTCCCGATCACACGGTGGATCATACTCTGGGTTCCACATGCATGTTTTAGCTGAAGGAAGAATCCCTTAAACCTGGAGAGTTGAGACCCATGGAATGGGTACCATGCAATATGACTTCAAAGGGTCTGCATTTGCTCACCGATCCTCACCAATCCTATCACTGCTGCGCTTATGCCACTGTACACACGCTTGGTTCTCTTTCGGAGATATATAAATCCATAGGTTTTAAGATTCTTACTAGTCAGGTATATTCTTAGACGTTTAATATGGGGTGTTGAGTCCACTTCGTTGAGCAAGGAGTAGCTCTTGTCTATTACATATTTGGCTTATGGAACGGTATCTGTGTTACTTTCAATCTCTGGTTTTATGCAGCACCCCAACTCACCTTTCCCCTTAAGCAAGCATAAGTTGGTTTTCTACATTTGAGACCCTGTTCTGTTTTGTAATTCTGTTCCTGTGTAGCCAAGTTTACATTCCGTGTAGTAGTGATATCTTATGATGTTTCTTTTTCTGTGTGACTTATTTCACTTAGAATCATCGTACCTGAATCCACTCATTATGCTGCTACGGGCCTGATGACATAGATTTCATTGCTGAGTGATATTGCATTGTATGTACCTACCACAACTTCTTTATCCATTTTTCACTTTCTGTGATATTGAACTCGTACTGTAAACGAGGTTCTTGTAAACAGAGCCGTCCCAAACTTTGGAGTGGCTGTGTCTTTTTGATTTTAATTTCCCTAAGCTATAGGACCATAAGTGGAAGTGCCCTAGGCTCTGTTGCTTTGTTTTGTAGATGTGTCAGGAAACACCATACACTTCTCCAGAGTGGCTGTTGGCAATTTACATCTCGCCCATCAGCATAACAAGGCTCCGAGTTCTCCATGGCCTGTCCTGCCTTTCTGGATTTTACACTATTTTCCGATGGCCCTTTTGACCGGGGGGCAGTGAGACTTCATTGTAGTGCAGATTTCCTTTGCAAGCTTGCTTGGTTGACCAAAAAGTGCGTATGCGTTTTTTCCTGAATATATTCAGGAAAAAACGCATACGCCCTTTTTGGCCAAGTGCATCATTGTGGACGTTCTGCCTCTTTTCCTATGCTTTACATGTAATTCCAGTCTACCTCCTGAAATCGGTTTCCTACAATTCTGCCCCGCTTTCAAGTCCTCTTGGCAGCCTTACTTCAATAGATTTTTGGACGATAGCTGTCATTTATAACTCTGCAGGTTTGTGAATTACAGTGCCCCTGAGCTCCTTTCTTCAACTCGCTTTCTTGTGAGCTGGCCGCAACACCACAGCCTTGCTTCAGGCCTAGTGTGTTTCCGGCATGGCACGCTGAGCCTTTGGTTAATTCCTCTTCCTGGTGGGAAATGAGAGTTAAATTTGCCCGTCCAGACACCTTGAGCTAGTCTCTCATTGGTTCTCCCTATTCCTGTTCATTTTCCACAGAAATTGCAAACTGGGCCAAACAGGAGGTTAAAGGCACTGACTCTCCAAGTGGGGAGAGTGTTAGTAAAGCGTCTGGAATGTTGCACCCGAGTACCAGTGGACGAAAACTGACACATTTGAACACGTTTCCCAATCACACGGTGGATCATACTCTGGGTTCCACATGCATGTTTTAGCTGAAGGAAGAATCCCTTAAACCTGGAGAGTTGAGACCCATGGAATGGGTACCATGCAATATGATTTCATAGGGTCTGCATGTGTTCACCGAACCTCACTAATCCTATCACTGCAGCATTTATGCCACTGTACACACGCTTGATTCTCTTTCGGAGACATATAAATCCATAGGTTTTAAGATTCTTACTAGTCAGGTATATTCTTAGACGTTTAATATGGGGTGTTGAGTCCTCTTTGTTGAGCAAGGAGTAGCTCTTGTCTATTACATATTTGGCTTATGGAACGGTATCTGTGCTAATTTCAATCTCTGGTTTTATGCAGCACCCCAACTCACCTTTCCCCTTAAGCAAGCATAAGTTGGTTTTCTACATTTGAGACCCTGTTCTGTTTTGTAATTCAGTTCCTGTGTAGCCAAGTTTACATTCCGTGTAGTAGTGATATCTTATGATGTTTCTTTTTCTGTGTGACTTATTTCACTTAGAATCATCGTACCTGAATCCACTCATTACGCTGCTACGGGCCTGATGATATACATTTCATTGCTGAGTGATATTGCATTGTACGTAAGTACCACAACTTCTTTATCCATTTTTTACTTTCTGTGATATTGAACTTGTAGTGTAAACGAGGTTCTTGTAAACAGAGCCGTCCCAAACTTTGAGGTGGCTGTGTCTTTTTGATTTTAATTTCCCTAAGCTATAGAACCGTAAGTGGAAGTGCCTTAGGCTCTGTTGCTTTGTTTTTTAGATGTTTCAGGAAACACCATACACTTCTCCAGAGTGGCTGTTGGCAATTTACATCCCGCCCATCAGGATAACAAGGCTCCCAATTCTCCATGGCCTGTCCTGCCTTTCTGGATTTTACACTTTTTTCAGATGGCCCTTTTGACTGGGGGGCAGTGAGACTTCATTGTAATGCAGATTTCCTTTGCAAGCTTGCTTGGTTGGCCAAAAAGGGCGTATGCGTTTTTTCCTGAATATATTCAGGAAAAAACGCATACGCCCTTTTTGGCCAAGTGCATCATTGTGGACGTTCTGCCTCTTTTCCTATGCTTTACATGCAATTCCAGTCTACCTCCTGAAATCGGTTTCCTGCAATTCTGCCCCGCTTTCAAGTCCTCTTGGCAGCCTTACTTCAATATATTTTTGGACGATAGCTGTCATTTATAACTCTGCAGGTTTGTGAATTACAGTGCCTCTGAGCTCCTTTCTTCAACTCGCTTTCTTGTGAGCTGGCTGCAACACCGCAGCATTGCTTCAGGCCCTAGTGTGGTTCCGGCATGGCACGCTGAGCCTTTGGTTAATTCCTCTTACTGGTTGGAAATGAGAGTTAAATTTGCCCGTCCAGACACCTCCAGCTAGTCTCTCATTGGTTCTCCCTATTCCTGTTCATTTTCCGCAGAAATGGCAAACTGGGCCAAACAGGAGGTTAAAGGCACTGACTCTCCAAGTGGGGAGAGTGTTAGTAAAGCGTCTGGAATGTTGCACCCGAGTACCAGGGGACCAAACCTGAGACACATTTGAACACGTTTCCCAATCACACGGTGGATCATACTCTGGGTTCCACATGCATGTTTTAGCTGAAGGAAAAATCCCTTAAACCTGGAGAGTTGAGACCCATGGAATGGGTACCATGCAATATAAAGTCAAAGGTTCTGCATTGGCTCACCGAACCTCACCAATCTTATCACTGCTGCGCTTTTGCCACTGTACACACGCTTGATTCTCTTTCGGAGACATATAAATCCATAGATTTTAAGATTCTTACTAGTCAGATATATTCTTAGACGTTTAATATGGGGTATTCAGTCCTCTTCGTTGAGCAAAGACTAGCTCTTGTCTATTACATATTTGGCTTATGGAACGGTATCTGTGCTAATTTCAATCTCTGGTTTTATGCAGCACCCCAACTCACCTTTCCCCTTAAGCAAGCATAAGTTGGTTTTCTACATTTGAGACCCTGTTCTGTTTTGTAATTCAGTTCCTGTGTAGCCAAGTTTACATTCCGTGTAGTAGTGATATCTTATGATGTTTCTTTTTCTGTGTGACTTATCTCACTTAGAATCATCGTACCTGAATCCACTCATTATGCTGCTACGGGCCTGATGACATAGATTTCATTGCTGAGTGATATTGCATTGTACGTAAGTACCACAACTTCTTTATCCATTTTTCGCTTTCTGCGATATTGAACTTGTACCGTAAATGAGGTTCTTGTAAACAGAGCCGTCCCAAACTTAGGGGTGGCTGTGTCTTTTTGATTTTAATCTCCCTAAGCTATAGGACCATAAGTGGAAGTGCCCTAGGCTCTGTTGCTTTGTTTTGTAGATGTTTCAGGAAACACCATACACTTCTCCAGAGTGGCTGTTGGCAATTTACATCCCGCCCATCAGCATAACAAGGCTCCCAATTCTCCATGGCCTGTCCTGCCTTTCTGGATTTTACACTTTTTTCCGATGTCCCTTTTGACCGGGGGGCAGTGAGACTTCATTGTAGTGCAGATTTCCTTTGCAAGCTTGCTTGGTTGGCCAAAAAGTGCGTATGCGTTTTTTCCTGAATATATTCAAGAAAAAACGCATACGCCCTTTTTGGCCAAGTGCATCATTGTGGACGTTCTGCCTCTTTTCCTATGCTTTACATGCAATTCCAGTCTACCTCCTGAAATCGGATTCCTGCAATTCTGCCCCGCTTTCAAGTCCTCTTGGCAGCCTTACTTCAATATATTTTTGGACGATAGCTATAATTTTTAACTCTGCAGGTTTTTGAATGACAGTGCCCCTGAGCTCCTTTCTTCAACTCGCTTTCTTGTGAGCTGGCCGCAACACCGCAGCCTTGCTTCAGGCCCTAGTGTGGTTCCGGCATGGCACGCTGAGCCTTTGGTTAATTCCTCTTCCTGGTGGGAAATGAGAGTTAAATTTGCCCGTCCAGACACCTCCAGATAGTCTCTCATTGGTTCTCCCTATTCCTGTTCCTTTTCCGCAGAAATTGCAAACTGGGCCAAACAGGAAGTTAAAGGCACTGACTCTCCAAGTGGGGAGAGTGTTAGTAAAGCGTCTGGAATGTTGCACCCGAGTACCAGGGGACAAAATCTGACACATTTGAACACATTTCCCGATCACACGGTGGATCATACTCTGGGTTCCACATGCATGTTTTAGCTGAAGGAAGAATCCCTTAAACCTGGAGAGTTGAGACCCATGGAATGGGTACCATGCAATATGATTTCATAGGGTCTGCATGTGTTCACCGAACCTCACTAATCCTATCACTGCAGCATTTATGCCACTGTACACACGCTTGATTCTCTTTCGGAGACATATAAATCCATAGGTTTTAAGATTCTTACTAGTCAGGTATATTCTTAGACGTTTAATATGGGGTGTTGAGTCCTCTTCGTTGAGCAAGGAGTAGCTCTTGTCTATTACATATTTGGCTTATGGAACGGTATCTGTGCTAATTTCAATCTCTGGTTTTATGCAGCACCCCAACTCACCTTTCCCCTTAAGCAAGCATAAGTTGGTTTTCTACATTTGAGACCCTGTTCTGTTTTGTAATTCTGTTCCTGTGTAGCCAAGTTTACATTCCGTGTAGTAGTGATATCTTATGATGTTTCTTTTTCTGTGTGACTTATTTCACTTAGAATCATCGTACCTGAATCCACTCATTATGCTGCTACGGGCCTGATGACATAGATTTCATTGCTGAGTGATATTGCATTGTATGTACCTACCACAACTTCTTTATCCATTTTTCACTTTCTGTGATATTGAACTCGTACTGTAAACGAGGTTCTTGTAAACAGAGCCGTCCCAAACTTTGGGGTGGCTGTGCCTTTTTGATTCTAATTTCCCTAAGCTATAGGACCATAAGTGGAAGTGCCCTAGGCTCTGTTGCTTTGTTTTGTAGATGTGTCAGGAAACACCATACACTTCTCCAGAGTGGCTGTTGGCAATTTACATCTCGCCCATCAGCATAACAAGGCTCCGAGTTCTCCATGGACTGTCCTGCCTTTCTGGATTTTACACTATTTTCCGATGGCCCTTTTGACCGGGGGGCAGTGAGACTTCATTGTAGTGCAGATTTCCTTTGCAAGCTTGCTTGGTTGACCAAAAAGTGCGTATGCGTTTTTTCCTGAATATATTAAGGAAAAAACGCATACGCCCTTCTTGGCCAAGTGCATCATTGTGGACGTTCTGCCTCTTTTCCTATGCTTTACATGTAATTCCAGTCTACCTCCTGAAATTGGTTTCCTACAATTCTGCCCCGCTTTCAAGTCCTCTTGGCAGCCTTACTTCAATATATTTTTGGACGATAGCTGTCATTTATAACTCTGCAGGTTTGTGAATTACAGTGCCCCTGAGCTCCTTTCTTCAACTCGCTTTCTTGTGAGCTGGCCGCAACACCGCAGCCTTGCTTCAGGCCCTAGTGTGGTTCCGGCATGGCACGCTGAGCCTTTGGTTAATTCCTCTTCCTGGTGGGAAATGAGAGTTAAATTTGCCCGTCCAGACACCTCCAGCTAGTCTCTCATTAGTTCTCCTTATTCCTGTTCATTTTCCGCAGAAATTGCAAACTGGGCCAAACAGGAGTTTAAAGGCACTGATTCTCCAAGTGGGGAGAGTGTTAGTAAAGCGTCTGGAATGTTGCACCCGAGTACCAGGGGACGAAAACTGAGACACATTTGAACACGTTTCCCGATCACACGGTGGATCATACTCTGGGTTCCACATGCATGTTTTAGGTGAAGGAAGAATCCCTTAAACCTGGAGAGTTGAGACCCATGGAATGGGTACCATGAAATATGACTTCAAAGGGTCTGCATTTGCTCACCGAACCTCACCAATCCTATCACTGCTGCGTTTATGCCGCTGTACACACGCTTGATTCTCTTTTGGAGACATATAAATCCATAGGATTTAAGATTCTTACTAGTCAGGTGTATTCTTAGGCGTTTAATATGAGGTGTAGAGTCCACTTCGTTGAGCAAGGAGTAGCTCTTGTCTATTACATATTTGGCTTATGGAACGGTATCTGTGCTAATTTCAATCTCTGGTTTTATGCAGCACCCCAACTCACCTTTCCCCTTAAGCAAGCATAAGTTGGTTTTCTACATTTGAGACCCTGTTCTGTTCTGTAATTCAGTTTCTGTGTAGGCAAGTTTACATTCCTTGTAGTAGTGATATCTTATGATGTTTCTTTTTCTGTGTGACTTATTTCACATAGAATCATCGTACCTGAATCCACTCATTATGCTGCTACGGGCCTGATGATATAGATTTCATTGCTGAGTGATATTGCATTGTACGTAAGTACCACAAATTCTTTATCCATTTTACACTTTCTGTGTTATTGAACTTGTACCGTAATCGAGGTTCTTGTAAACAGAGCCGTCCCAAACTTTGGGGTGGCTTTGTCTTTTTGATTTTAATTTCCCTAAGCTATAGGACCGTAAGTGGAAGTGCCCTGGGCTCTGTTGCTTTGTTTTTTAGATGTTTCAGGAAACACCATACACTTCTCCAGAGTGGCTGTTGGCAATTTACATCCCGCCCATCAGCATAACAAGGCTCCCAATTCTCAATGGCCTGTCCTGCCTTTCTGGATTTTACACTTTTTTCCAATGGCCCTTTTGACCGGGGGGCAGTGAGACTTCATTGTAGTGCAGATTTCCTTTGCAAGCTTGCTTGGTTGGCCAAAAAGGGCGTATGCGTTTTTTCCTGAATATATTCAGGAAAAAACGCATACGCCCTTTTTGGCCAAGTGCATCATTGTGGACGTTCTGCCTCTTTTCGTATGCTTTACATGCAATTCCAGTCTACCTCCTGAAACCGGTTTCCTGCAATTCTGCCCCGCTTTCAAGTCCTCTTGGCAGCCTTACTTCAATATATTTTTGGACGATAGCTGTCATTTTTAACTCTGCAGGTTTGTGAATTACAGTGCCCCTGAGCTCCTTTCTTCAACTCGCTTTCTTGTGAGCTGGCCGCAACACCGCAGGATTGCTTCAGGCCCTAGTGTGGTTCCGGCATGGCACGCTGAGCCTTTGGTTAATTCCTCTTCCTGGTGGGAAATGAGAGTTAAATTTGCCCGTCCAGACACCTCCAGCTAGTCTCTCATTGGTTCTCCCTATTCCTGTTCATTTTCCGCAGAAATGGCAAACTGGGCCAAACAGGAGTTTAAAGGCACTGACTCTCCAAGTGGGGAGAGTTTTAGTAAAGCGTCTGGAATGTTGCACCCGAGTACCAGGGGACGAAAACTGAGACACATTTGAACACGTTTCCCGATCACACGGTGGATCATACTCTGGGTTCCACATGCATGTTTTAGGTGAAGGAAGAATCCCTTAAACCTGGAGAGTTGAGACCCATGGAATGGGTGCCATGAAATATGACTTCAAAGGGTCTGCATTTGCTCACCGAACCTCACCAATCCTATCACTGCTGCGTTTATGCCGCTGTACACACGCTTGATTCTCTTTTGGAGACATATAAATCCATACGATTTAAGATTCTTACTAGTCAGGTGTATTCTTAGGCGTTTAATATGAGATGTAGAGTCCACTTCGTTGAGCAACGAGTAGCTCTTGTCTATTACATATTTGGCTTATGGAACGGTATCTGTGCTAATTTAAATCTCTGGTTTTATGCAGCACCCCAACTCACCTTTCCCCTTAAGCAAGCATAAGTTGGTTTTCTACATTTGAGACCCTGTTCTGTTTTGTAATTCAGTTTCTGTGTAGGCAAGTTTACATTCCTTTTAGTAGTGATAACTTATGATGTTTCTTTTTCTGTGTGACTTATTTCACTTAGAATCATCGTACATGAATCCACTCATTATGCTGCTACGGGCCTGATGATATAGATTTCATTGCTGAGTGATATTGCATTGTACGTGAGTACCACAAATTCTTTATCCATTTTTCACTTTCTGTGTTATTGAACTTGTACCGTAAACGAGGTTCTTGTAAACAGAGCCGTCCCAAACTTTGGGGTGGCTGTGTCTTTTTGATTTTAATTTCCCTAAGCTATAGGACCATAAGTGGAAGTGCCCTAGGCTCTGTTGCTTTGTTTTTTAGATGTTTCAGGAAACACCATACACTTCTCCAGAGTGGCTGTTGGCAATTTACATCCCGCCCATCAGCATAACAAGGCTCCCAGTTCTCCATGGCCTGTCCTGCCTTTCTGGATTTTATACATTTTTCAGATGGCCCTTTTGACCGGGAAGCAGTGAGACTTCATTGTAGTGCAGATTTCCTTTGCAAGCTTGCTTGGTTGGCCAAAAAGGGCGTATGCGTTTTTTCCTGAATATATTCAGGAAAAAACGCATACGCCCTTTTTGGCCAAGTGCATCATTGTGGACGTTCTGACTCTTTTCCTATGCTTTACATGCAATCCCAGTCTACCTCCTGAAATCGGTTTCCTGCAATTCTGCCCCGCTTTCAAGTCCTCTTGGCAGCCTTACTTCAATATATTTTTGGACGATAGCTGTCATTTATAACTCTGCAGGTTTGTGAATTACAGTGCCCCTGAGCTCCTTTCTTCAACTCGCTTTCTTGTGAGCTGGCCGCAACACCGCAGGATTGCTTCAGGCCCTAGTGTGGTTCCGGCATGGCACGCTGAGCCTTTGGTTAATTCCTCTTCCTGGTGGGAAATGAGTTAAATTTGCCCGTCCAGACACCTCCAGCTAGTCTCTCATTGGTTCTCCCTATTCCTGTTCATTTTCCGCAGAAATGGCAAACTGGGCCAAACAGGAGGTTAAAGCCACTGACTCTCCAAGTGGGGAGAGTGTTAGTAAAGCGTCTGGAATGTTGCACCCGAGTACCAGGGGACGAAACCTGAGACACATTTGAACACGTTTCCCGATCACACGGTGGATCATACTCTGGGTTCCACATGCATGTTTTAGCTGAAGGAAGAATCCCTTAAACCTGGAGAGTTGAGACCCATGGAATGGGTACCATGCAATATGAATTCAAAGGTTCTGCATTGGCTCACCGAACCTCACCAATCCTATCACTGCTGCGCTTATGCCACTGTACACACGCTTGATTCTCTTTCGGAGACATATAAATCCATAGGTTTTAAGATTCTTACTAGTCAGGTATATTCTTAGACGTTTAATATGGGGTGTTGAGTCCTCTTCGTTGAGCAAGGAGTAGCTCTTGTCTATTACATATTTGGCTTATGGAACGGTATCTGTGCTAATTTCAATCTCTGGTTTTATGCAGCACCCCAACTCACCTTTCCCCTTAAGCAAGCATAAGTTGGTTTTCTACATTTGAGACCCTGTTCTGTTTTGTAATTCAGTTCCTGTGTAGCCAAGTTTACATTCCGTGTAGTAGTGATATCTTATGATGTTTCTTTTTCTGTGTGACTTATTTCACTTAGAATCATCGTACCTGAATCCACTCATTATGCTGCTACGGGCCTGATGATATACATTTCATTGCTGAGTGATATTGCATTGTACGTAAGTACCACAAATTCTTTATCCATTTTTCACTTTCTGTGATATTGAACTCGTACTGTAAACGAGGTTCTTGTAAACAGAGCCGTCCCAAACTTTGGGGTGGCTGTGCCTTTTTGATTCTAATTTCCCTAAGCTATAGGACCATAAGTGGAAGTGCCCTAGGCTCTGTTGCTTTGTTTTGTAGATGTGTCAGGAAACACCATACACTTCTCCAGAGTGGCTGTTGGCAATTTACATCTCGCCCATCAGCATAACAAGGCTCCCAGTTCTCCATGGCCTGTCCTGCCTTTCTGGATTTTACACTATTTTCCGATGGCCCTTTTGACCGGGGGGCAGTGAGACTTCATTGTAGTGCAGATTTCCTTTGCAAGCTTGCTTGGTTGACCAAAAAGTGCGTATGCGTTTTTTCCTGAATATATTAAGGAAAAAACGCATACGCCCTTCTTGGCCAAGTGCATCATTGTGGACGTTCTGCCTCTTTTCCTATGCTTTACATGTAATTCCAGTCTACCTCCTGAAATTGGTTTCCTACAATTCTGCCCCGCTTTCAAGTCCTCTTGGCAGCCTTACTTCAATATATTTTTGGACGATAGCTGTCATTTATAACTCTGCAGGTTTGTGAATTACAGTGCCCCTGAGCTCCTTTCTTCAACTCGCTTTCTTGTGAGCTGGCCGCAACACCGCAGCCTTGCTTCAGGCCCTAGTGTGGTTCCGGCATGGCACGCTGAGCCTTTGGTTAATTCCTCTTCCTGGTGGGAAATGAGAGTTAAATTTGCCCGTCCAGACACCTCCAGCTAGTCTCTCATTAGTTCTCCTTATTCCTGTTCATTTTCCGCAGAAATTGCAAACTGGGCCAAACAGGAGTTTAAAGGCACTGATTCTCCAAGTGGGGAGAGTGTTAGTAAAGCGTCTGGAATGTTGCACCCGAGTACCAGGGGACGAAAACTGAGACACATTTGAACACGTTTCCCGATCACACGGTGGATCATACTCTGGGTTCCACATGCATGTTTTAGGTGAAGGAAGAATCCCTTAAACCTGGAGAGTTGAGACCCATGGAATGGGTACCATGAAATATGACTTCAAAGGGTCTGCATTTGCTCACCGAACCTCACCAATCCTATCACTGCTGCGTTTATGCCGCTGTACACACGCTTGATTCTCTTTTGGAGACATATAAATCCATAGGATTTAAGATTCTTACTAGTCAGGTGTATTCTTAGGCGTTTAATATGAGGTGTAGAGTCCACTTCGTTGAGCAAGGAGTAGCTCTTGTCTATTACATATTTGGCTTATGGAACGGTATCTGTGCTAATTTCAATCTCTGGTTTTATGCAGCACCCCAACTCACCTTTCCCCTTAAGCAAGCATAAGTTGGTTTTCTACATTTGAGACCCTGTTCTGTTCTGTAATTCAGTTTCTGTGTAGGCAAGTTTACATTCCTTGTAGTAGTGATATCTTATGATGTTTCTTTTTCTGTGTGACTTATTTCACATAGAATCATCGTACCTGAATCCACTCATTATGCTGCTACGGGCCTGATGATATAGATTTCATTGCTGAGTGATATTGCATTGTACGTAAGTACCACAAATTCTTTATCCATTTTACACTTTCTGTGTTATTGAACTTGTACCGTAATCGAGGTTCTTGTAAACAGAGCCGTCCCAAACTTTGGGGTGGCTTTGTCTTTTTGATTTTAATTTCCCTAAGCTATAGGACCGTAAGTGGAAGTGCCCTGGGCTCTGTTGCTTTGTTTTTTAGATGTTTCAGGAAACACCATACACTTCTCCAGAGTGGCTGTTGGCAATTTACATCCCGCCCATCAGCATAACAAGGCTCCCAATTCTCAATGGCCTGTCCTGCCTTTCTGGATTTTACACTTTTTTCCAATGGCCCTTTTGACCGGGGGGCAGTGAGACTTCATTGTAGTGCAGATTTCCTTTGCAAGCTTGCTTGGTTGGCCAAAAAGGGCGTATGCGTTTTTTCCTGAATATATTCAGGAAAAAACGCATACGCCCTTTTTGGCCAAGTGCATCATTGTGGACGTTCTGCCTCTTTTCCTATGCTTTACATGCAATTCCAGTCTACCTCCTGAAACCGGTTTCCTGCAATTCTGCCCCGCTTTCAAGTCCTCTTGGCAGCCTTACTTCAATATATTTTTGGACGATAGCTGTCATTTTTAACTCTGCAGGTTTGTGAATTACAGTGCCCCTGAGCTCCTTTCTTCAACTCGCTTTCTTGTGAGCTGGCCGCAACACCGCAGGATTGCTTCAGGCCCTAGTGTGGTTCCGGCATGGCACGCTGAGCCTTTGGTTAATTCCTCTTCCTGGTGGGAAATGAGAGTTAAATTTGCCCGTCCAGACACCTCCAGCTAGTCTCTCATTGGTTCTCCCTATTCCTGTTCATTTTCCGCAGAAATGGCAAACTGGGCCAAACAGGAGTTTAAAGGCACTGACTCTCCAAGTGGGGAGAGTTTTAGTAAAGCGTCTGGAATGTTGCACCCGAGTACCAGGGGACGAAAACTGAGACACATTTGAACACGTTTCCCGATCACACGGTGGATCATACTCTGGGTTCCACATGCATGTTTTAGGTGAAGGAAGAATCCCTTAAACCTGGAGAGTTGAGACCCATGGAATGGGTGCCATGAAATATGACTTCAAAGGGTCTGCATTTGCTCACCGAACCTCACCAATCCTATCACTGCTGCGTTTATGCCGCTGTACACACGCTTGATTCTCTTTTGGAGACATATAAATCCATAGGATTTAAGATTCTTACTAGTCAGGTGTATTCTTAGGCGTTTAATATGAGATGTAGAGTCCACTTCGTTGAGCAAGGAGTAGCTCTTGTCTATTACATATTTGGCTTATGGAACGGTATCTGTGCTAATTTAAATCTCTGGTTTTATGCAGCACCCCAACTCACCTTTCCCCTTAAGCAAGCATAAGTTGGTTTTCTACATTTGAGACCCTGTTCTGTTTTGTAATTCAGTTTCTGTGTAGGCAAGTTTACATTCCTTTTAGTAGTGATAACTTATGATGTTTCTTTTTCTGTGTGACTTATTTCACTTAGAATCATCGTACATGAATCCACTCATTATGCTGCTACGGGCCTGATGATATAGATTTCATTGCTGAGTGATATTGCATTGTACGTGAGTACCACAAATTCTTTATCCATTTTTCACTTTCTGTGTTATTGAACTTGTACCGTAAACGAGGTTCTTGTAAACAGAGCCGTCCCAAACTTTGGGGTGGCTGTGTCTTTTTGATTTTAATTTCCCTAAGCTATAGGACCATAAGTGGAAGTGCCCTAGGCTCTGTTGCTTTGTTTTTTAGATGTTTCAGGAAACACCATACACTTCTCCAGAGTGGCTGTTGGCAATTTACATCCCGCCCATCAGCATAACAAGGCTCCCAGTTCTCCATGGCCTGTCCTGCCTTTCTGGATTTTATACATTTTTCAGATGGCCCTTTTGACCGGGAAGCAGTGAGACTTCATTGTAGTGCAGATTTCCTTTGCAAGCTTGCTTGGTTGGCCAAAAAGGGCGTATGCGTTTTTTCCTGAATATATTCAGGAAAAAACGCATACGCCCTTTTTGGCCAAGTGCATCATTGTGGACGTTCTGACTCTTTTCCTATGCTTTACATGCAATCCCAGTCTACCTCCTGAAATCGGTTTCCTGCAATTCTGCCCCGCTTTCAAGTCCTCTTGGCAGCCTTACTTCAATATATTTTTGGACGATAGCTGTCATTTATAACTCTGCAGGTTTGTGAATTACAGTGCCCCTGAGCTCCTTTCTTCAACTCGCTTTCTTGTGAGCTGGCCGCAACACCGCAGGATTGCTTCAGGCCCTAGTGTGGTTCCGGCATGGCACGCTGAGCCTTTGGTTAATTCCTCTTCCTGGTGGGAAATGAGTTAAATTTGCCCGTCCAGACACCTCCAGCTAGTCTCTCATTGGTTCTCGCTATTCCTGTTCATTTTCCGCAGAAATGGCAAACTGGGCCAAACAGGAGGTTAAAGCCACTGACTCTCCAAGTGGGGAGAGTGTTAGTAAAGCGTCTGGAATGTTGCACCCGAGTACCAGGGGACGAAACCTGAGACACATTTGAACACGTTTCCCGATCACACGGTGGATCATACTCTGGGTTCCACATGCATGTTTTAGGTGAAGGAAGAATCCCTTAAACCTGGAGAGTTGAGACCCATGGAATGGGTACCATGCAATATGAATTCAAAGGTTCTGCATTGGCTCACCGAACCTCACCAATCCTATCACTGCTGCGCTTATGCCACTGTACACACGCTTGATTCTCTTTCGGAGACATATAAATCCATAGGTTTTAAGATTCTTACTAGTCAGGTATATTCTTAGACGTTTAATATGGGGTGTTGAGTCCTCTTCGTTGAGCAAGGAGTAGCTCTTGTCTATTACATATTTGGCTTATGGAACGGTATCTGTGCTAATTTCAATCTCTGGTTTTATGCAGCACCCCAACTCACCTTTCCCCTTAAGCAAGCATAAGTTGGTTTTCTACATTTGAGACCCTGTTCTGTTTTGTAATTCAGTTCCTGTGTAGCCAAGTTTACATTCCGTGTAGTAGTGATATCTTATGATGTTTCTTTTTCTGTGTGACTTATTTCACTTAGAATCATCGTACCTGAATCCACTCATTATGCTGCTACGGGCCTGATGATATACATTTCATTGCTGAGTGATATTGCATTGTACGTAAGTACCACAAATTCTTTATCCATTTTTCACTTTCTGTGATATTGAACTCGTACTGTAAACGAGGTTCTTGTAAACAGAGCCGTCCCAAACTTTGGGGTGGCTGTGCCTTTTTGATTCTAATTTCCCTAAGCTATAGGACCATAAGTGGAAGTGCCCTAGGCTCTGTTGCTTTGTTTTGTAGATGTGTCAGGAAACACCATACACTTCTCCAGAGTGGCTGTTGGCAATTTACATCTCGCCCATCAGCATAACAAGGCTCCCAGTTCTCCATGGCCTGTCCTGCCTTTCTGGATTTTACACTATTTTCCGATGGCCCTTTTGACCGGGGGGCAGTGAGACTTCATTGTAGTGCAGATTTCCTTTGCAAGCTTGCTTGGTTGACCAAAAAGTGCGTATGCGTTTTTTCCTGAATATATTCAGGAAAAAACGCATACGCCCTTTTTAGCCAAGTGCATCATTGTGGACGTTCTGCCTCTTTTCCTATGCTTTACATGTAATTCCAGTCTACCTCCTGAAATCGGTTTCCTGCAATTCTGCCCCGCTTTCAAGTCCTCTTGGCAGCCTTACTTCAATAGAATTTTGGACGATAGCTGTCATTTATAACTCTGCAGGTTTGTGAATTACAGTGCCCCTGAGCTCCTTTCTTCAACTCGCTTTCTTGTGAGCTGGCCGCAACACCGCAGCCTTGCTTCAGGCCCTAGTGTGGTTCCAGCATGGCATGCTGAGCCTTTGGTTAATTCCTCTTCCTGGTGGGAAATGAGAGTTACATTTGCCCGTCCAGACACCTCCAGGTAGTCTCTCATTGGTTCTCCCTATTCCTGTTCATTTTCCGCAGAAATTGCAAACTGGGCCAAACAGGAGGTTAAAGGCACTGACTCTCCAAGTGGGGAGAGTTTTAGTAAAGCGTCTGGAATGTTGCACCCGAGTACCAGGGGACAAAAACAGAGACACATTTGAACACGTTTCCCGATCACACGGTGGATCATACTCTGGGTTCCACATCCATGTTTTAGGTGAAGGAAGAATCCCTTAAACCTGGAGAGTTGAGACCCATGGAATGGCTACCATGCAATATGACTTCAAAGGGTCTGCATTTGCTCATCGAACCTCACCAATCCTATCACTGCTGCGTTTATGCCGCTGTACACATGCTTGATTCTCTTTTGGAGACATAGAAATCCATAGGATTTAAGATTATTACTAGTCAGGTATATTCTTAGGCGATTAATATGGGGTGTAGAGTCCACTTCGTTGAGCAAGGAGTAGCTCTTGTCTATTACATATTTGGCTTATGGAACGGTATCTGTGCTAATTTCAATCTCTGGTTTTATGCAGAACCCCAACTCACCTTTCCCCTTAAGCAAGCATAAGTTGGTTTTCTACATTTGAGACCCTGTTCTGTTTTGTAATTCAGTTCCTGTGTAGCCACGTTTACATTCCGTGTAGTAGTGATATCTTATGATGTTTCTTTTTCTGTGTGACTTATTTCACTTAGAATCATCGTACCTGAATCCACTCATTATGCTGCTACGGGCCTGATGATATAGATTTCATTGCTGAGTGATATTGCATTGTACGTAAGTACCACAAATTCTTTATCCATTTTTCACCTTCTGTGATATTGAATTTGTACTGTAAATGAGGTTCTTGTAAACAGAGCCGTCCCAAACTTTGGGGTGGCTGTGTCTTTTTGATTTTAATTTCCCTAAGCTATAGGACCATAAGTGGAAGTGCCCTAGGCTCTGTTGCTTTGTTTTTTAGATGTTTCAGGAAACACCATACACTTCTCCAGAGTGGCTGTTGGCAATTTACATCCCGCCCATCAGCATAACAAGGCTCCCAGTTCTCCATGGCCTGTCCTGCCTTTCTGGATTTTATACTTTTTTCAGATGGCCCTTTTGACCGGGGGGCAGTGAGACTTCATTGTAGTGCAGATTTCCTTTGCAAGCTTGCTTGGTTGGCCAAAAAGGGCGTATGCGTTTTTTCCTGAATATATTCAGGAAAAAATTCATACGCCCTTTTTGGCCAAGTGCATCATTGTGGACGTTCTGCCTCTTTTCCTATGCTTTACATGCAATTCCAGTCTACCTCCTGAAATCGGTTTCCTGCAATTCTGCCCCGCTTTCAAGTCCTCTTGGCAGCCTTACTTCAATATATTTTTGGACGATAGCTGTAATTTTTAACTCTGCAGGTTTGTGAATTACAGTGCCCCTGAGCTCCTTTCTTCAACTCGCTTTCTTCTGAGCTGGCCGCAACACCGCAGGATTGCTTCAGGCCCTAGTGTGGTTCCGGCATGGCACGCTGAGCCTTTGGTTAATTCCTCTTCCTGGTGGGAAATGAGAGTTAAATTTGCCCGTCCAGACACCTCCAGCTAGTCTCTCATTGGTTCTCCCTATTC
The DNA here is from genome assembly GCF_039906515.1 of Pseudorca crassidens. Classification (NCBI taxonomy): domain Eukaryota; kingdom Metazoa; phylum Chordata; class Mammalia; order Artiodactyla; family Delphinidae; genus Pseudorca; species Pseudorca crassidens. The sequence continues at coordinate 167,067,718 of NC_090296.1, forward strand.
CTGTTCATTTTCCGCAGAAATTGCAGACTGGGCCAAACAGGAGGTTAAAGGCACTGACTCTCCAAGTGGGGAGAGTGTTAGTAAAGCGTCTGGAATGTTGCACCCGAGTACCAGGGGACGAAATCTGACACATTTGAACACGTTTCCCGATCACACGGTGGATCATACTCTGGGTTCCACATGCATGTTTTAGCTGAAGGAAGAATCCCTTAAACCTGGAGAGTTGAGACCCATGGAATGGGTACCATGCAATATGACTTCAAAGGTTCTGCATTAGCTCACCGAACCTCATCAATCCTATCACTGCTGCGCTTATGCCACTGTACACATGCTTGATTCTCTTTCGGAGACATATAAATCCATAGGTTTTAAGATTCTTACTAGTCAGGTATATTCTTAGACGTTTAATATGGGGTGTTGAGTCCTCTTCGTTGAGCAAGGGGTAGCTCTTGTCTATTGCATATTTGGCTTATGGAACGGTATCTGTGCTAATTTCAATCTCTGGTTTTATGCAGCACCCCAACTCACCTTTCCCCTTAAGCAAGCATAAGTTGGTTTTCTACATTTGAGACCTTGTTCTGTTTTTTAATTCAGTTCCTGTGTAGCCAAGTTTACATTCCGTGTATTAGTGATATCTTATGATGTTTCTTTTTCTGTGTGACTTATCTCACTTAGAATGATCGTACCTGAATCCACTCATTATGCTGCTATGGGCCTGATGACATAGATTTCATTGCTGAGTGATATTGCATTGTACGTAAGTACCACAACTTCTTTATCCATTTTTCGCTTTCTGTGATATTGAACTTGTACCGTAAACGAGGTTCTTGTAAACAGAGCCGTCCCAAACTTTGGGGTGGCTGTTTCTTTTTGATTTTAATTTCCCTAAGCTATAGGACCATAAGTGGAAGTGCCCTAGGCTCTGTTGCTTTGTTTTTTAGATGTTTCAGGAAACACCATACACTTCTCCAGAGTGGCTGTTGGCAATTTACATCCCGCCCATCAGCATAACAAGGCTCCCAGTTCTCCATGGCCTGTCAGGCCTTTCTGGATTTTATTTTTTTTCAGATGGCCCTTTTGACCGGGGGGCAGTGAGACTTCATTGTAGTGCAGATTTCCTTTGCAAGCTTGCTTGGTTGGCCAAAAAGTGCGTATGCGTTTTTTCCTGAATATATTCAGGAAAAAACGCATACGCCCTTTTTGGCCAAGTGCATCATTGTGGACGTTCTGCCTCTTTTCCTATGCTTTACATGCAATTCCAGTCTACCTCCTGAAATCGGTTTCCTGCAATTCTGCCCCGCTTTCAAGTCCTCGTGGCAGCCTTACTTCAATATATTTTTGGACGATAGCTGTCATTTTTAACTCTGCAGGTTTGTGAATTTCAGTGCCCCTGAGCTCCTTTCTTCAACTCGCTTTCTTGTGAGCTGGCCGCAACACCGCAGGATTGCTTCAGGCCCTAGTGTGGTTCCGGCATGGCACGCTGAGCCTTTGGTTAATTCCTCTTCCTGGTGGGAAATGAGAGTTAAATTTGCCCGTCCAGACACCTCCAGCTAGTCTCTCACTGGTTCTCCCTATTCCTGTTCATCTTCCACAAAAATTGCAAACTGGGCCAAACAGGAGGTTAAAGGCACTCACTCTCCAAGTGGGGAGAGTTTTAGTAAAGCGTCTGGAATGTTGCACCCGAGTACCAGGGGACGAAAACTGAGACACATTTGAACACGTTTCCCGATCACATGGTGGATCATACTCTGGGTTCCACATGCATGTTTTAGCTGAAGGAAGAATCCCTTAAACCTGGAGAGTTGAGACCCATGGAATGGCTACCATGCAATATGACTTCAAAGGGTCTGTATTTGCTCATCGAACCTCACCAATCCTATCACTGCTGCTTTTATGCCGCTGTACACATGCTTGATTCTCTTTTGCAGACATATAAATCCATAGGTTTTAAGATTATTACTAGTCAGGTATATTCTTAGGCGATTAATATGGGGTGTAGAGTCCACTTCGTTGAGCAAGGAGTAGCTCTTGTCTATTACATATTTGGCTTATGGAACGGTATCTGTGTTAATTTCAATCTCTGGTTTTATGCAGAACCCCAACTCACCTTTCCCCTTAAGCAAGCATAAGTTGGTTTTCTACATTTGAGACCGTGTTCTGTTTTGTAATTCAGTTCCTGTGTAGCCAAGTTTACATTCCGTGTAGTAGTGATATCTTATGATGTTTCTTTTTCTGTGTGACTTATCTCACGTAGATTCATCGTACCTGAATCCACTCATTATGCTGCTACGGGCCTGATGATATAGATTTCATTGTTGAGTGATATTGCACTGTACGTAAGTACCACAAATTCTTTATCCATTTTTCACCTTCTGTGATATTGAATTTGTACTGTAAATGAGGTTCTTGTAAACAGAGCCGTCCCAAACTTTGGGGTGGCTGTGTCTTTTTGATTTTAATTTCCCTAAGCTATAGGACCATAAGTGGAAGTGCCCTAGGCTCTGTTGCTTTGTTTTGTAGATGTTTCAGGAAACACCATACACTTCTCCAGAGTGGCTGTTGGCAATTTACATCCCGCCCATCAGCATAACAAGGCTCCCAGTTCTCCATGGCCTGTCCTGCCTTTCTGGATTTTATACTTTTTTCAGATGGCCCTTTTGACCGGGGGGCAGTGAGACTTCATTGTAGTGCAGATTTCCTTTGCAAGCTTGCTTGGTTGGCCAAAAAGGGCGTATGCGTTTTTTCCTGAATATATTCAGGAAAAAACGCATACGCCCTTTTTGGCCAAGTGCATCATTGTGGACGTTCTGCCTCTTTTCCTATGCTTTACATGCAATTCCAGTCTACCTCCTGAAATCGGTTTCCTGCAATTCTGCCCCGCTTTCAAGTCCTCTTGGCAGCCTTACTTCAATATATTTTTGGACGATAGCTGTAAGTTTTAACTCTGCAGGTTTGTGAATTACAGTGCCCCTGAGCTCCTTTCTTCAACTCGCTTTCTTGTGAGCTGGCCGCAACACCGCAGCCTTGCTTCAGGCCCTAGTGTGGTTCCGGCATGGCACGCTGAGCCTTTGGTTAATTCCTCTTCCTGGTGGGAAATGAGAGTTAAATTTGCCCGTCCAGACACCTCCAGCTAGTCTCTCATTTGTTCTCCCTATTCCTGTTCATTTTCCGCAGAAATTGCAAACTGGGCCAAACAGGAGGTTAAAGGCACTGACTCTCCAAGAGGGGAGAGTGTTAGTAAAGCGTCTGGAATGTTGCACCCGAGTACCAGGGGACAAAAACTGAGACACATTTGAACACGTTTCCCGATCACACGGTGGATCATACTCTGGGTTCCACATGCATGTTTTAGCTGAAGGAAGAATCCCTTAAACCTGGAGAGTTGAGACCCATGGAATGGGTACCATGCAATATGACTTCAAAGGTTCTGCATTGGCTCACCGAACCTCACCAATCCTATCACTGCTGCGCTTATGCCACTGTACACACGCTTGATTCTCTTTCGGAGACATATAAATCCATAGGTTTTAAGATTCTTACTAGTCAGGTATATTCTTAGACGTTTAATATGGGGTGTTGAGTCCTCTTCGTTGAGCAAGGAGTAGCTCTTGTCTATTGCATATTTGGCTTATGGAATGGTATCTGTGCTAATTTCAATCTCTGGTTTTATGCAGCACCCCAACTCACCTTTCCCCTTAAGCAAGCATAAGTTGGTTTTCTACATTTGAGACCCTGTTCTGTTTTGTAATTCAGTTCCTGTGTAGCCAAGTTTACATTCCATGTATTAGTGATATCTTATGATGTTTCTTTTTCTGTGTGACTTATTTCACTTAGAATCATCGTACCTGAATCCACTCATTATGCTGCTACGGGCCTGATGACATAGATTTCATTGCTGAGTGATATTGCATTGTACGTAAGTACCACAACTTCTTTATCCATTTTTCGCTTTCTGTGATATTGAACTTGTACCATAAACGAGGTTCTTGTAAACAGAGCCGTCGCAAACTTTGGGGTGGCTGTGTCTTTTTGATTTTAATTTACCTAATCTATAGGACCGTAAGTGGAAGTGCCCTAGGCTCTGTTGCTTTGTTTTGTAGATGTTTCAGGAAACACCATACACTTCTCCAGAGTGGCTGTTGGCAATTTACATCCCGCCCATCAGCATAACAAGGCTCCCAGTTCTCCATGGCCTGTCCTGCCTTTCTGGATTTTACACTTTTTTCAGATGGCCCTTTTGACCGGGGGGCAGTGAGACTTCATTGTAGTGCAGATTTCCTTTGCAAGCTTGCTTGGTTGGCCCAAAAGGGCGTATGCGTTTTTTCCTGAATATATTCAGGAAAAAACGCATACGCCCTTTTTGGCCAAGTGCATCATTGTGGACGTTCTGCCTCTTTTCCTATGCTTTACATGCAATTCCAGTCTACCTCCTGAAATCGGTTTCCTGCAATTCTGCCCCGCTTTCAAGTCCTCTTGGCAGCCTTACTTCAATATATTTTTGGACGATAGCTGTCATTTATAACTCTGCAGGTTTGTGAATTACAGTGCCCCTGAGCTCCTTTCTTCAACTCGCTTTCTTGTGAGCTGGCCGCAACACCGCACGATTGCTTCAGGCCCTAGTGTGGTTCCGGCATGGCACGCTGAGCCTTTGGTTAATTCCTCTTCCTGGTGGGAAATGAGAGTTAAATTTGCCGGTCCAGACACCTCCAGCTAGTCTCTCATTGGTTCTCCCTATTCCTGTTCATCTTCCGCAGAAATTGCAAACTGGGCCAAACAGGAGGTTAAAGGCACTGACTCTCCAAGTGGGGAGAGTGTTAGTAAAGCGTCTGGAATGCTGCACCCGAGTACCAGGGGACGAAACCTGAGACACATTTCAACACGTTTCCCGATCACACGGTGGATCATACTCTGGGTTCCACATGCATGTTTTAGCTGAAGGAAGAATCCCTTAAACCTGGAGAGTTGAGACCCATGGAATGCGTACCATGCAATATGACTTCAAAGGGTCTGCATTTGCTCACCGAACCTCACCAATCCTATCACTGCTGCGCTACTGCACTGTACACACGCTTGATTCTCTTTCGGAGACATATAAATCCATAGGTGTTAAGAATCTTACTAGTCAGGTATATTCTTAGGCGTTTAATATGGGGTGTAGAGTCCACTTCGTTGAGCAAGGAGTAGCTCTTGTCTATTGCATATTTGGCTTATGGAACGGTATCTGTGCTAATTTCAATCTCTGGTTTTATGCAGCACCCCAACTCACCTTTCCCCTTAAGCAAGCATAAGTTGGTTTTCTACATTTGAGACCCTGTTCTGTTTTGTATTTCAGTTCCTGGGTAGCCAAGTTTACATTCCGTGTAGTAGTGATATCTTATGATGTTTCTTTTTCTGTGTGACTTATTTCACTTAGAATCATCGTAACTGAATCCACTCATTATGCTGCTAAGGGCCTGATGATATACATTTCATTGCTGAGTGATATTGCATTCTACGTAAGTACCACAAATTCTTTATCCATTTTACACTTTCTGTGTTATTGAACTTGTACCGTAATCGAGGTTCTTGTAAACAGAGCCGTTCCAAACTTTGGGGTGGCTTTGTCTTTTTGATTTTAATTTCCCTAAGCTATAGGACCGTAAGTGGAAGTGCCCTGGGCTCTGTTGCTTTGTTTTTTAGATGTTTCAGGAAACACCATACACTTCTCCAGAGTGGCTGTTGGCAATTTACATCCCGCCCATCAGCATAACAAGGCTCCCAATTCTCAATGGCCTGTCCGGCCTTTCTGGATTTTACACTTTTTTCCAATGGCCCTTTTGACCGGGGGGCAGTGAGACTTCATTGTAGTGCAGATTTCCTTTGCAAGCTTGCTTGGTTGGCCAAAAAGGGCGTATGCGTTTTTTCCTGAATATATTCAGGAAAAAACGCATACGCCCTTTTTGGCCAAGTGCATCATTGTGGACGTTCTGCCTCTTTTCCTATGCTTTACATGCAATTCCAGTCTACCTCCTGAAACCGGTTTCCTGCAATTCTGCCCCGCTTTCAAGTCCTCTTGGCAGCCTTACTTCAATATATTTTTGGACGATAGCTGTCATTTTTAACTCTGCAGGTTTGTGAATTACAGTGCCCCTGAGCTCCTTTCTTCAACTCGCTTTCTTGTGAGCTGGCCGCAACACCGCAGGATTGCTTCAGGCCCTAGTGTGGTTCCGGCATGGCACGCTGAGCCTTTGGTTAATTCCTCTTCCTGGTGGGAAATGAGAGTTAAATTTGCCCGTCCAGACACCTCCAGCTAGTCTCTCATTGGTTCTCCCTATTCCTGTTCCTTTTCCGCAGAAATTGCAAACTGGGCCAAACAGGAGTTTAAAGGCACTGACTCTCCAAGTGGGGAGAGTTTTAGTAAAGCGACTGGAATGTTGCACCCGAGTACCAGGGGACGAAAACTGAGACACATTTGAACACGTTTCCCGATCACACGGTGGATCATACTCTGGGTTCCACATGCATGTTGTAGCTGAAGGAAGAATCCCTTAAACCTGGAGAGTTGAGACCCATGGAATGAGTATCATGCAATATGACTTCAAAGGGTCTGCATTTGCTCACCGAACCTCACCAATCCTATCACTGCTGCGTTTATGCCGCTGTACACACGCTTGATTCTCTTTTGGAGACATATAAATCCATAGGATTTAAGATTCTTACTAGTCAGGTATATTCTTAGGCGTTTAATATGGGATGTAGAGTCCACTTCGTTGAGCAAGGAGTAGCTCTTGTCTATTACATGTTTGGCTTATGGAACGGTGTCTGTGCTAATTTCAATCTCTGGTTTTATGCAGTACCCCAACTCACCTTTCCCCTTAAGCAAGCATAAGTTGGTTTTCTACATTTGAGACCCTGTTCTGTTTTGTAATTCATTTCCTGGGTAGCCAAGTTTACATTCCATGTAGTAGTGATATCTTATGATGTTTCTTTTTCTGTGTGACTTATTTCACTTAGAATCATCGTACCTGAATCCACTCATTATGCTGCTACGGGCCTGATGATATACATTTCATTGCTGAGTGATATTGCATTGTACGTAAGTACCACAACTTCTTTATCCATTTTTCACTTTCTGTGATATTGAACTTGTACCGTAAACGAGGTTCTTGTAAACAGAGCCGTCCCAAACTTTGGGGTGGCTGTGTCTTACTGATTTTAATTTCCCTAAGCTATAGGACCATAAGTGGAAGTGCCATAGGCTCTGTTTCTTTGTTTTTTAGATGTTTCAGGAAACACCATACACTTCTCCAGAGTGGCTGTTGGCAATTTGCATCCCGCCCATCAGCATAACAAGGCTCCCAGTTCTCCATGGCCTGTCCTGCCTTTCTGGATTTTATACATTTTTCAGATGGCCCTTTTGACTGGGGAGCAGTGAGACTTCATTGTAGTGCAGATTTCCTTTGCAAGCTTGCTTGGTTGGCCAAAAATGGCATATGCGTTTTTTCCTGAATATAATCAGGAAAAAACGCATACGCCCTTTTTGGCCAAGTGCATCATTGTGGACGTTCTGCCTCTTTTCCTATGCTTTACATGCAATTCCAGTCTACCTCCTGAAACCGGTTTCCTGCAATTCTGCCCCGCTTTCAAGTCCTCTTGGCAGCCTTACTTCAATATATTTTTGGACGATAGCTGTCATTTTTAACTCTGCAGGTTTGTGAATTATAGTGCCCCTGAGCTACTTTCTTCAACTCGCTTTCTTGTGAGCTGGCCACAACACCGCAGCCTTGCTTCAGGCCCTAGTGTGGTTCCGGCATGGCACGCTGAGCCTTTGGTTAATTCCTCTTCCTGGTGGGAAATGAGAGTTAAATTTGCCCGTCCAGACACCTCCAGCTAGTCTCTCATTGGTTCTCCCTATTCCTGTTCATTTTCCGCAGAAATGGCAAACTGGGCCAAACAGGAGGTTAAAGGCACTGACTCTCCAAGTGGAGAGAGTTTTAGTAAAGCGACTGGAATGTTGCACCCGAGTACCAGGGGACGAAAACTGAGACACATTTGAACACGTTTCCCGATCACACGGTGGATCATACTCTGGGTTCCACATGCATGTTTTAGCTGAAGGAAGAATCCCTTAAACCTGGAGAGTTGAGACCCATGGAATGAGTATCATGCAATATGACTTCAAAGGGTCTGCATTTGCTCACCGAACGTCACCAATCCTATCACTGCTGCGTTTATGCCGCTGTACACACGCTTGATTCTCTTTTGGAGACATATAAATCCATAGGATTTAAGATTCTTACTAGTCAGGTATATTCTTAGGCGTTTAATATGGGATGTAGAGTCCACTTCGTTGATCAAGGAGTAGCTCTTGTCTATTACATATTTGGCTTATGGAACGGTATCTGTGCTAATTTCAATCTCTGGTTTTATGCAGTACCCCAACTCACCTTTCCCCTTAAGCAAGCATAAGTTGGTTTTCTACATTTGAGACCCTGTTCTGTTTTGTAATTCATTTCCTGGGTAGCCAAGATTACATTCCATGTAGTAGTGATATCTTATGATGTTTCTTTTTCTGTGTGACTTATTTCATTTAAAATCATCGTACCTGAATCCACTCATTATGCTTCTATGGGCCTGATGATATACATTTCATTGCTGAGTGATATTGCATTGTACGTAAGTACCACAACTTCTTTATCCATTTTTCACTTTCTGTGATATTGAACTTGTACCGTAAACGAGGTTCTTGTAAACAGAGCCGTCCCAAACTTTGGGGTGGCTGTGTCTTACTGATTTTAATTTCCCTAAGCTATAGGACCATAAGTGGAAGTGCCATAGGCTCTGTTGCTTTGTTTTTTAGATGTTTCAGGAAACACCATACACTTCTCCAGAGTGGCTGTTGGCAATTTACATCCCGCCCATCAGCATAACAAGGCTCCCAGTTCTCCATGGCCTGTCCTGCCTTTCTGGATTTTACACTTTTTTCAGATGGCCCTTTTGACCGGGGGGCAGTGAGACTTCATTGTAGTGCAGATTTCCTTTGCAAGCTTGCTTGGTTGGCCAAAAAGGGCGTATGGGTTTTTCCCTGAATATATTCAGGGAAAAACGCATACGCCCTTTTTGGCCAAGTGCATCATTGTGGACGTTCTGCCTCTTTCCCTATGCTTTACATGCAATTCCAGTCTACCTCCTGAAATCGGTTTCCTGCAATTCTGCCCCGCTTTCAAGTCCTCTTGGCAGCCTTACTTCAATATATTTTTGGACGATAGCTGTCATTTATAACTCTGCAGGTTTGTGAATTACAGTGCCCCTGAGCTCCTTTCTTCAACTCGCTTTCTTGTGAGCTGGCCGCAACACCGCAGCATTGCTTCAGGCCCTAGTGTGGTTCCGGCATGGCACGCTGAGCCTTTGGTTAATTCCTCTTCCTGGTGGGAAATGAGAGTTAAATTTGCCCGTACAGGCACCTCCAGCTAGTCTCTCATTGGTTCTCCCTATTCCTGTTCATTTTCCGCAGAAATGGCAAAATGGGCCATACAGGAGGTTAAAGGCACTGACTCTCCAAGTGGGGAGAGTGTTAGTAAAGCTACTGTAATGTTGCACCCGAGTACCAGGGGACGAAACCTGAGACACATTTGAACACGTTTCCCGATCACACGGTGGATCATACTCTGGGTTCCACATGCATGTTTTAGCTGAAGGAAGAATCCCTTAAACCTGGAGAGTTGAGACCCATGGAATGGGTACCATGTAATATGACTTCAAAGGGTCTGCATTGGCTCACAGAACCTCACCAATCCTATCACTGCTACGTTTATGCCGCTGTACACACGCTTGATTCTCTTTCGGAGACCTAGAAATCCATAGGTTTTAAGATTCTTACTAGTCAGGTATATTCTTAGGCGTTTAATATGGGGTGTAGAGTCCACTTCGTTGAGCAAGGAGTAGCTCTTGTCTATTACATATTTGGCTTATGGAACGGTATCTGTGCTAATTTCAATCTCTGGTTTTATGCAGCACCCCAACTCACCTTTCCCCTTAAGCAAGCATAAGTTGGTTTTCTACATTTGAGACCCTGTTCTGTTTTGTAATTCAGTTCCTTTGTAGCTAAGTTTACATTCCGTGTAGTAGTGATATCTTATGATGTTTCTTTTTCTGTGTGATTTTTTTCACTTAGAATCATGGTACCTGAATCTACTCATTATGCTGCTACGGGCCTGATGACATAGATTTCATTGCTGAGTGATATTGCATTGTACATAAGTACCACAACTTCTTTATCCATTTTTTGCTTTCTGCAATATTGAACTTGTACCATAAACGAGGTTCTTGTAAACAGAGCCGTCCCAAACTTTGGGGTGGCTGTGTCTTTTTGATTTTAATTTCCCTAAGCTATAGGACCATAAGTGGAGGTGCCCTAGGCTCTGTTGCTTTGTTTTTTAGATGTTTCAGGAAACACCATACACTTCTTCAGAGTGGCTGTTGGCAATTTACATCCCGCCCATCAGCATAACAAGGCTCCCAGTTCTCCATGGCCTGTCCTGCCTTTCTGGATTTTACACTTTTTTCAGATGCTCCTTTTGACAGGGAGGAAGTGAGACTTCATTGTAGTGCAGATTTCCTTTGCAAGCTTGCTTGGTTGGCCAAAAAGTGCGTATGCGTTTTTTCCTGAATATATTCAGGAAAAAACGCATACGCACTTTTTGGCCAAGTGCATCATTGTCGACGTTCTGAGTGTTTTCATATGTTTTCAATGCAATTCCAGTCTACCTCCTGAAATCGGATTCCTGCATTTCTGCCCCGCTTTCGAGTCCTCTTGGCAGCCTTACTTCAATATATTTTTGGACGATAGCTGTCATTTATAACTCTGCAGGTTTGTGAATTACAGTGCCTCTGAGCTCCTTTCTTCAACTCGCTTTCTTGTGAGCTGGCTGCAACACCGTAGCATTGCTTCAGGCCCTAGTGTGGTTCCGGCATGGCACGCTGAGCCTTTGGTTAATTCCTCTTCCTGGTGGGAAATGAGAGTTAAATTTGCCCGTCCAGACACCTCCAGCTAGTCTCTCATTGGTTCTCCCTATTCCTGTTCATTTTCCGCAGAAATTGCAAACTGGGCCAAACAGGAGGTTAAAGGCACTGACTCTCCAAGTGGGGAGAGGGTTAGTAAAGCGTCTGGAATGTTGCACCCGAGGACCAGGGGACCAAACCTGAGACACATTTGAACACGTTTCCCGATCACATGGTGGATCATACTCTGGGTTCCACATGCATCTTTTAGCTGAAGGAAGAATCCCTTAAACCTGGAGAGTTGAGACCCATGGAATGGGTACCATGCAATATGACTTCAAAGGTTCTGCATTGGCTCACCGAACCTCACCAATCCTATCACTGCTGCGCTTATGCCACTGTACACACGCTTGATTCTCTTTCGGAGACATATAAATCCATAGATTTTAAGATTCTTACTAGTCAGGTATATTCTTATACGTTTAATATGGGGTGTTGAGTCCTCTTCGTTGAGCAAAGACTAGCTCTTGTCTATTACATATTTGGCTTATGGAACGGTATCTGTGCTAATTTCAATCTCTGGTTTTATGCAGCACCCCAACTCACCTTTCCCCTTAAGCAAGCATAAGTTGGTTTTCTACATTTGAGACCCTGTTTTGTTTTGTAATTCAGTTCCTGTGTAGCCAAGTTTACATTCCGTGTAGTAGTGATATCTTATGATGTTTCTTTTTCTGTGTGACTTATTTCACTTAGAATCATCGTACCTGAATCCACTCATTATGCTGCTACGGGTCTGATGACATAGATTTCATTGCTGAGTGATATTGCATTGTACGTAAGTACCACAAATTCTTTATCCATTTTTCGCTTTCTGTGATATTGAACTTGTACCGTAAACGAGGTTCTTGTAAACAGAGCCGTCCCAAACTTTGGGGTGGCTGTGTCTTTTTGATTTTAATTTCCCTAAGCTATAGGACCATAAGTGGAAGTGCCCTAGGCTCTGTTGCTTTGTTTTGTAGATGTTTCAGGAAACACCATACACTTCTCCAGAGTGGCTGTTGGCAATTTGCATCCCGCCATCAGCATAACAAGGCTCCCAGTTCTCCATGGCCTGTCCTGCCTTTCTGGATTTTATACTTTTTTCAGATGACCCTTTTGACCGGGGGGCAGTGAGACTTCATTGTAGTGCAGATTTCCTTTGCAAGCTTGCTTGGTTGGCCCAAAAGGGCGTATGCGTTTTTTCCTGAATATATTCAGGAAAAAACGCATACGCCCTTTTTGGCCAAGTGCATCATTGTGGACGTTTTGCCTCTTTTCCTATGCTTTACATGCAATTCCAGTCTACCTCCTGAAATCGGTTTTCTGCAATTCTGCCCCGCTTTCAAGTCCTCTTGGCAGCCTTACTTCAATATATTTTTGGACAATAGCTGTCATGTATAACTCTGCAGGTTTGTGAATTACAGAGCCTCTGAGCTCCTTTCTTCAACTTGCTTTCTTGTGAGCTGGCTGCAAGACCGCAGCATTGCTTCAGGCCCTAGTGTGGTTCCGGCATGGCACGCTGAGCCTTTGGTTAATTCCTCTTCCTGGTGGGAAATGAGAGTTAAATTTGTCCGTCCAGACACCTCCAGCTAGTCTCTCATTGGTTCTCCCTATTCCTGTTCATTTTCCGCAGAAATGGCAAACTGGGCCAAACAGGAGGTTAAAGGCACTGACTCTCCAAGTGGGGAGAGTTTTAGTAAAGCGTCTGGAATGTTGCACCCGAGTACCAGGGGACGAAACCTGAGACACATTTGAACACGTTTCCCGATCACACGGTGGATCATACTCTGGGTTCCACATGCATGTTTTAGCTGAAGGAAGAATCCCTTAAACCTGGAGAGTTGAGACCCATGGAATGGGTACCATGCAATATGACTTCAAAGGTTCTGCATTGGCTCACCGAACCTCACCAATCCTATCACTGCTGTGCTTTTGCCACTGTACACACGCTTGATTCTCTTTCGGAGACATATAAATCCATAGATTTTAAGATTCTTACTAGTCAGGTATATTCTTAGACGTTTAATATGGGGTGTTGAGTCCTCTTCGTTTAGCAAAGACTAGCTCTTGTCTATTACATATTTGGCTTATGGAACGGTATCTGTGCTAATTTCAATCTCTGGTTTTATGCAGCACCCCAACTCACCTTTCCCCTTAAGCAAGCATAAGTTGGTTTTCTATATTTGAGACCCTGTTCTGTTTTGTAATTCAGTTCCTGTGTAGCCAAGTTTACATTCCGTGTAGTAGTGATATCTTATGATGTTTCTTTTTCTGTGTGACTTATTTCACTTAGAATCATCGTACCTGAATCTACTCATTATGCTGTTACGTTCCTGATGACATAGATTTCATTGCTGATTGATATTGCGTTGTACGTAAGTACCACAAATTCTTTATCCATTTTTCGCTTTCTGTGATATTGAACTTGTACCGTAAACGAGGTTCTTGTAAACAGAGCCGTCCCAAAATTTGGGGTGGCTGTGTCTTTTTGATTTTAATTTCCCTAAGCTATAAGACCATAAGTGGAAGTGTCCTAGGCTCTGTTGCTTTGTTTTTTAGATGTTTCAGGAAACACCATACACTTCTCCAGAGTGGCTGTTGGCAATTTACATCCCGCCCATCAGCATAACAAGGCTCCCAGTTCTCCATGGCCTGTCCTGCCTTTCTGGATTTTATACATTTTTCAGATGGCCCTATTGACTGGGGAGCAGTGAGATTTCATTGTAGTGCAGATTTCCTTTGCAAGCTTGCTTGGTTGGCCAAAAATGGCGTATGCGTTTTTTCCTGAATATAATCAGGAAAAAACGCATACGCCCTTTTTGGCCAAGTGCATCATTGTGGACGTTCTGCCTCTTTTCCTATGCTTTACATGCAATTCCAGTCTACCTCCTGAAACCGGTTTCCTGCAATTCTGCCCCGCTTTCAAGTCCTCTTGGCAGCCTTACTTCAATATATTTTTGGACGATAGCTGTCATTTTTAACTCTGCAGGTTTGTGAATTATAGTGCCCCTGAGCTACTTTCTTCAACTCGCTTTCTTGTGAGCTGGCCACAACACCGCAGCCTTGCTTCAGGCCCTAGTGTGGTTCCGGCATGGCACGCTGAGCCTTTGGTTAATTCCTCTTCCTGGTGGGAAATGAGAGTTAAATTTGCCCGTCCAGACACCTCCAGCTAGTCTCTCATTGGTTCTCCCTATTCCTGTTCATTTTCCGCAGAAATTGCAAACTGGGCCAAACAGGAGGTTAAAGGCACTGACTCTCCAAGTGGAGAGAGTTTTAGTAAAGCTACTGGAATGTTGCACCCGAGTACCAGGGGACGAAAACTGAGACACATTTGAACACGTTTCCCGATCACACGGTGGATCATACTCTGGGTTCCACATGCATGTTGTAGCTGAAGGAAGAATCCCTTAAACCTGGAGAGTTGAGACCCATGGAATGAGTATCATGCAATATGACTTCAAAGGGTCTGCATTTGCTCACCGAACCTCACCAATCCTATCACTGCTGCGTTTATGATGCTGTACACACGCTTGATTCTCTTTTGGAGACATAGAAATCCATAGGTTTTAAGATTCTTACTAGTCAGGTATATTCTTAGGCGTTTAATATGGGATGTAGAGTCCACTTCGTTGAGCAAGGAGTAGCTCTTGTCTATTACATATTTGGCTTATGGAACGGTATCTGTGCTAATTTCAATCTCTGGTTTTATGCAGTACCCCAACTCACCTTTCCCCTTAAGCAAGCATAAGTTGGTTTTCTACATTTGAGACCCTGTTTTGTTTTGTAATTCAGTTCCTGTGTAGCCAAGTTTACATTCCGTGTAGTAGTGATATCTTATGATGTTTCTTTTTCTGTGTGACTTATTTCACTTAGAATCATCGTACCTGAATCCACTCAGTATGCTGCTACGGGCCTGAAGATATAGATTTCATTGCTGAGTGATATTGCATTGTACGTAAGTACCACAAATTCTTTATCCATTTTTCGCTTTCTGTGATATTGAACTTGTACCGTAAACGAGGTTCTTGTAAACAGAGCCGTCCCAAACTTTGGGGTGGCTGTGTCTTAGTGATTTTAATTTCCCTAAGCTATAGGACCATAAGTGGAAGTGCCCTAGGCTCTGTTGCTTTGTTTTGTAGATGTTTCAGGAAACACCATACACTTCTCCAGAGTGGCTGTTGGCAATTTACATCCCGCCCATCAGCATAACAAGGCTCCCAATTCTCCATGGCCTGTCCTGCCTTTCTGGATTTTACACATTTTTCAGATGGCCCTTTTGACTGGGGGGCAGTGAGACTTCATTGTAGTGCAGATTTCCTTTGCAAGCTTGCTTGGTTGGCCAAAAAGGGCGTATGCGTTTTTTCCTGAATATATTCAGGAAAAAACGCATATGCCCTTTTTGGCCAAGTGCATCATTGTGGACGTTCTGCCTCTTTTCCTATGCTTTACATGCAATTCCAGTCTACCTCCTTTAATCGGATTCCTGCAATTCTGCCCCGCTTTCGAGTCCTCTTGGCAGCCTTACTTCAATATATTTTTGGACGATAGCTGTCATTTATAACTCTGCAGGTTTGTGAATTACAGTGCCTCTGAGCTCCTTTCTTCAACTCGCTTTCTTGTGAGCTGGCTGCAACACCGTAGCATTGCTTCAGGCCCTAGTGTGGTTCCGGCATGGCACGCTGAGCCTTTGGTTAATTCCTCTTCCTGGTGGGAAATGAGAGTTAAATTTGCCCGTCCAGACACCTCCAGCTAGTCTCTCATTGGTTCTCCCTATTCCTGTTCATTTTCCGCAGAAATGGCAAACTGGGCCAAACAGGAGGTTAAAGGCACTGACTCTCCAAGTGGGGAGAGGGTTAGTAAAGCGTCTGGAATGTTGCACCCGAGTACCAGGGGACCAAACCTGAGACACATTTGAACACGTTTCCCGATCACATGGTGGATCATACTCTGGGTTCCACATGCATCTTTTAGCTGAAGGAAGAATCCCTTAAACCTGGAGAGTTGAGACCCATGGAATGGGTACCATGCAATATGACTTCAAAGGTTCTGCATTGGCTCAACGAACCTCACCAATCCTATCACTGCTGCGCTTTTGCCACTGTACACACGCTTGATTCTCTTTTGGAGACATATAAATCCATAGATTTTAAGATTCTTACTAGTCAGGTATATTCTTAGACGTTTAATATGGGGTGTTGAGTCCTCTTCGTTGAGCAAAGACTAGCTCTTGTCTATTACATATTTGGCTTATGGAACGGTATCTGTGCTAATTTCAATCTCTGGTTTTATGCAGCACCCCAACTCACCTTTCCCCTTAAGCAAGCATAAGTTGGTTTTCTACATTTGAGACCCTGTTTTGTTTTGTAATTCAGTTCCTGTGTAGCCAAGTTTACATTCCGTGTAGTAGTGATATCTTATGATGTTTCTTTTTCTGTGTGACTTATTTCACTTAGAATCATCGTACCTGAATCCACTCAGTATGCTGCTACGGGCCTGAAGATATAGATTTCATTGCTGAGTGATATTGCATTGTACGTAAGTACCACAAATTCTTTATCCATTTTTCGCTTTCTGTGATATTGAACTTGTACCGTAAACGAGGTTCTTGTAAACAGAGCCGTCCCAAAATTTGGGGTGGCTGTGTCTTTTTGATTTTAATTTCCCTAAGCTATAAGACCATAAGTGGAAGTGCCCTAGGCTTTGTTGCTTTGTTTTTTAGATGTTTCAGGAAACACCATACACTTCTCCAGAGTGGCTGTTGGCAATTTACATCCCGCCCATCAGCATAACAAGGCTCCCAGTTCTCCATGGCCTGTCCTGCCTTTCTGGATTTTATACATTTTTCAGATGGCCCTTTTGACTGGGGAGCAGTGAGACTTCATTGTAGTGCAGATTTCCTTTGCAAGCTTGCTTGTTTGGCCAAAAATGGCATATGCGTTTTTTCCTGAATATAATCAGGAAAAAACGCATACGCCCTTTTTGGCCAAGTGCATCATTGTGGACGTTCTGCCTCTTTTCCTATGCTTTACATGCAATTCCAGTCTACCTCCTGAAACCGGTTTCCTGCAATTCTGCCCCGCTTTCAAGTCCTCTTGGCAGCCTTACTTCAATATATTTTTGGACGATAGCTGTCATTTTTAACTCTGCAGGTTTGTGAATTATAGTGCCCCTGAGCTACTTTCTTCAACTCGCTTTCTTGTGAGCTGGCCACAACACCGCAGCCTTGCTTCAGGCCCTAGTGTGGTTCCGGCATGGCACGCTGAGCCTTTGGTTAATTCCTCTTCCTGGTGGGAAATGAGAGTTAAATTTGCCCGTCCAGACACCTCCAGCTAGTCTCTCATTGGTTCTCCCTATTCCTGTTCATTTTCCGCAGAAATGGCAAACTGGGCCAAACAGGAGGTTAAAGGCACTGACTCTCCAAGTGGAGAGAGTTTTAGTAAAGCTACTGGAATGTTGCACCCGAGTACCAGGGGACGAAAACTGAGACACATTTGAACACGTTTCCCGATCACACGGTGGATCATACTCTGGGTTCCACATGCATGTTTTAGCTGAAGGAAGAATCCCTTAAACCTGGAGAGTTGAGACCCATGGAATGAGTATCATGCAATATGACTTCAAAGGGTCTGCATTTGCTCACCGAACCTCACCAATCCTATCACTGCTGCGTTTATGATGCTGTACACACGCTTGATTCTCTTTTGGAGACATAGAAATCCATAGGTTTTAAGATTCTTACTAGTCAGGTATATTCTTAGGCGTTTAATATGGGATGTAGAGTCCACTTCGTTGAGCAAGGAGTAGCTCTTGTCTATTACATATTTGGCTTATGGAACGGTATCTGTGCTAATTTCAATCTCTGGTTTTATGCAGTACCCCAACTCACCTTTCCCCTTAAGCAAGCATAAGTTGGTTTTCTACATTTGAGACCCTGTTTTGTTTTGTAATTCAGTTCCTGTGTAGCCAAGTTTACATTCCGTGTAGTAGTGATATCTTATGATGTTTCTTTTTCTGTGTGACTTATTTCACTTAGAATCATCGTACCTGAATCCACTCAGTATGCTGCTACGGGCCTGAAGATATAGATTTCATTGCTGAGTGATATTGCATTGTACGTAAGTACCACAAATTCTTTATCCATTTTTCGCTTTCTGTGATATTGAACTTGTACCGTAAACGAGGTTCTTGTAAACAGAGCCGTCCCAAACTTTGGGGTGGCTGTGTCTTACTGATTTTAATTTCCCTAAGCTATAGGACCATAAGTGGAAGTGCCATAGGCTCTGTTCCTTTGTTTTTTAGATGTTTCAGGAAACACCATACACTTCTCCAGAGTGGCTGTTGGCAATTTACATCCCGCCCATCAGCATAACAAGGCTCCCAGTTCTCCATGGCCTGTCCTGCCTTTCTGGATTTTACACTTTTTTCAGATGGCCCTTTTGACCGGGGGGCAGTGAGACTTCATTGTAGTGCAGATTTCCTTTGCAAGCTTGCTTGGTTGGCCAAAAAGGGCGTATGGGTTTTTCCCTGAATATATTCAGGGAAAAACGCATACGCCCTTTTTGGCCAAGTGCATCATTGTGGACGTTCTGCCTCTTTCCCTATGCTTTACATGCAATTCCAGTCTACCTCCTGAAATCGGTTTCCTGCAATTCTGCCCCGCTTTCAAGTCCTCTTGGCAGCCTTACTTCAATATATTTTTGGACGATAGCTGTCATTTATAACTCTGCAGGTTTGTGAATTACAGTGCCCCTGAGCTCCTTTCTTCAACTCGCTTTTGTGAGCTGGCCGCAACACCGCAGCATTGCTTCAGGCCCTAGTGTGGTTCCAGCATGGCATGCTGAGCCTTTGCTTAATTCCTCTTCCTGGTGGGAAATGAGAGTTAAATTTGCCCGTCCAGACACCTCCAGCTAGTCTCTCATTGGTTCTCCCTATTCCTGTTCATTTTCCGCAGAAATGGCAAACTGGGCCAAACAGGAGGTTAAAGGCACTGACTCTCCAAGTGGGGAGAGTGTTAGTAAAGTGACTGGAATGTTGCATCCGAGTACGAGGGGACGAAAACTGAGACACATTTGAACACGTTTCCCGATCACACGGTGGATCATACTCTGGGTTCCACATGCACGTTTTAGCTGAAGGAAGAATCCCTTAAACCTGGAGAGTTGAGACCCATGGAATGGGTACCATGCAATATGACTTCAAAGGGTCTGCATGTGTTCACCGAACCTCACCAATCCTATCACTGCTGCGTTTATGCCACTGTACACACGCTTGATTCTCTTTCGGAGACATATAAATCCATAGGTTTTAAGATTCTTACTAGTCAGGTATATTCTTAGGCGTTTAATATGTGGTGTAGAGCCCACTTCGTTGAGCAAGGAGTAGCTCTTGTCTATTACATATTTGGCTTATGGAACGGTATCTGTGCTAATTTCAATCTCTGGTTTTATGCAGTACCCCAACTCACCTTTCTCGTTAAGCAAGCATAAGTTGGTTTTCTACATTTGAGACCCTGTTCTGTTTTGTAATTCAGTTTCTGTGTAGGCAAGTTTACATTCCTTGTAGTAGTGATATCTTATGATGTTTCTTTTTCTGTGTGACTTATTTCACTTAGAATCATCGTATCTGAATCCACTCATTATGCTGCTACGGGCCTGATGATATAGATTTCATTGCTGAGTGATATTGCATTGTACGTAAGTACCACAAATTCTTTATCCATTTTTCACTTACTGTGTTATTGAACTTGTACCGTAAACGAGGATCTTGTAAACAGAGCCGTCCCAAACTTTGGGGTGGCTGTGTCTTTTTGAATTTAATTTCCCTAAGCTATACCACCATAAGTGGAAGTGCCCTAGGCTCTGTTGCTTTGTTTTGTAGATGTTTCAGGAAACACCATACACTTCTCCAGAGTGGCTGTTGGCAATTTACATCCCGCCCATCAGCATAACAAGGCTCCCAGTTCTCCATGGCCTGTCCTGCCTTTCTGGATTTTATACGTTCTTCAGATGGCCCTTTTAACCGGGGGGCAGTGAGACTTCATTGTAGTGCAGATTTCCTTTGCAAGCTTGCTTGGTTGGCCCAAAAGGGCGTATGCGTTTTTTCCTGAATATATTCAGGAAAAAACGCATACGCCCTTTTTGGCCAAGTGCATCATTGTGGACGTTCTGCCTCTTTTCCTATGCTTTACATGCAATTCCAGTCTACCTCCTGAAATCGGTTTTCTGCAATTCTGCCCCGCTTTCAAGTCCTCTTGGCAGCCTTACTTCAATATATTTTTGGACGATAGCTGTCATTTATAACTCTGCAGGTTTGTGAATTACAGAGCCTCTGAGCTCCTTTCTTCAACTTGCTTTCTTGTGAGCTGGCTGCAAGACCGCAGCATTGCTTCAGGCCCTAGTGTGGTTCCGGCATGGCACGATGAGCCTTTGGTTAATTCCTCTTCCTGGTGGGAAATGAGAGTTAAATTTGTCCGTCCAGACACCTCCAGCTAGTCTCTCATTGGTTCTCCCTATTCCTGTTCATTTTCCGCAGAAATTGCAAACTGGGCCAAACAGGAGGTTAAAGGCACTGACTCTCCAAGTGGGGAGAGTTTTAGTAAAGCGTCTGGAATGTTGCACCCGAGTACCAGGGGACGAAACCTGAGACACATTTGAACACTTTTCCCAATCACACGGTGGATCATACTCTGGGTTCCACATGCATGTTTTAGCTGAAGGAAGAATCCCTTAAACCTGGAGAGTTGAGACCCATGGAATGGGTACCGTGCAATATGACTTCAAAGGTTCTGCATGTGTTCACCGAACCTCACCAATCCTATCACTGCTGTGCTTATGCCACTGTACACACGCTTGATTCTCTTTCGGAGACATATAAATCCATAGATTTTAAGATTCTTACTAGTCAGGTATATTCTTAGACGTTTAATATGGGGTGTTGAGTCCTCTTCGTTTAGCAAAGACTAGCTCTTGTCTATTACATATTTGGCTTATGGAACGGTATCTGTGCTAATTTCAATCTCTGGTTTTATGCAGCACCCCAACTCACCTTTCCCCTTAAGCAAGCATATGTTGGTTTTCTATATTTGAGACCCTGTTCTGTTTTGTAATTCAGTTCCTGTGTAGCCAAGTTTACATTCCGTGTAGTAGTGATATCTTATGATATTTCTTTTTCTGTGTGACTTATGTCACTTAGAATCATCGTACCTGAATCTACTCATTATGCTGTTATGGGCCTGATGACATAGATTTCATTGCTGAGTGATATTGCGTTGTACGTAAGTACCACAAATTCTTTATCCATTTTTCGCTTTCTGTGATATTGAACTTGTACCGTAAACGAGGTTCTTGTAAACAGAGCCGTCCCAAAATTTAGGGTGGCTGTGTCTTTTTGATTTTAATTTCCCTAAGCTATAAGACCATAAGTGGAAGTGCCCTAGGCTCTGTTGCTTTGTTTTTTAGATGTTTCAGGAAACACCATACACTTCTCCAGAGTGGCTGTTGGCAATTTACATCCCGCCCATCAGCATAACAAGGCTCCCAGTTCTCCATGGCCTGTCCTGCCTTTCTGGATTTTATACATTTTTCAGATGGCCCTTTTGACTGGGGAGCAGTGAGACTTCATTGTAGTGCAGATTTCCTTTGCAAGCTTGCTTGGTTGGCCAAAAATGGCATATGCGTTTTTTCCTGAATATAATCAGGAAAAAACGCATACGCCCTTTTTGGCCAAGTGCATCATTGTGGACGTTCTGCCTCTTTTCCTATGCTTTACATGCAATTCCAGTCTACCTCCTGAAACCAGTTTCCTGCAATTCTGCCCCGCTTTCAAGTCCTCTTGGCAGCCTTACTTCAATATATTTTTGGACGATAGCTGTCATTTTTAACTCTGCAGGTTTGTGAATTATAGTGCCCCTGAGCTACTTTCTTCAACTCGCTTTCTTGTGAGCTGGCCACAACACCGCAGCCTTGCTTCAGGCCCTAGTGTGGTTCCGGCATGGCACGCTGAGCCTTTGGTTAATTCCTCTTCCTGGTGGGAAATGAGAGTTAAATTTGCCCGTCCAGACACCTCCAGCTAGTCTCTCATTGGTTCTCCCTATTCCTGTTCATTTTCCACAGAAATGGCAAACTGGGCCAAACAGGAGGTTAAAGGCACTGACTCTCCAAGTGGAGAGAGTTTTAGTAAAGCGACTGGAATGTTGCACCCGAGTACCAGGGGACGAAAACTGAGACACATTTGAACACGTTTCCCGATCACACGGTGGATCATACTCTGGGTTCCACATGCATGTTTTAGCTGAAGGAAGAATCCCTTAAACCTGGAGAGTTGAGACCCATGGAATGAGTATCATGCAATATGACTTCAAAGGGTCTGCATTTGCTCACCGAACCTCACCAATCCTATCACTGCTGCGTTTATGATGCTATACACACGCTTGATTCTCTTTTGGAGACATATAAATCCATAGGATTTAAGATTCTTACTAGTCAGGTATATTCTTAGGCGTTTAATATGGGATGTAGAGTCCACTTCGTTGAGCAAGGAGTAGCTCTTGTCTATTACATATTTGGCTTATGGAACGGTATCTGTGCTAATTTCAATCTCTGGTTTTATGCAGTACCCCAACTCACCTTTCCCCTTAAGCAAGCATAAGTTGGTTTTCTACATTTGAGACCCTGTTCTGTTTTGTAATTCAGTTCCTGTGTAGCCAAGTTTACATTCCATGTAGTAGTGATATCTTATGATGTTTCTTTTTCTGTGTGACTTATTTCACTTAGAATCATCGTACCTGAATCCACTCATTATGCTGCTACGGGCCTGATGATATACATTTCATTGCTGAGTGATATTGCATTGTACGTAAGTACCACAACTTCTTTATCCATTTTTCACTTTCTGTGATATTGAACTTGTACCGTAAACGAGGTTCTTGTAAACAGAGCCGTACCAAACTTTGGGGTGGCTGTGTCTTTTTGATTTTAATTTCCCTAAGCTATAGAACCATAAGTGGAAGTGCCCTAGGCTCTGTTGCTTTGTTTTGTAGATGTTTCAGGAAACACCATACACTTCTCCAGAGTGGCTGTTGGCAATTTACATCCCGCCCATCAGCATAACAAGGCTCCCAATTCTCCATGGCCTGTCCTGCCTTTCTGGATTTTACACATTTTTCAGATGGCCCTTTTGACTGGGGGGCAGTGAGACTTCATTGTAGTGCAGATTTCCTTTGCAAGCTTGCTTGGTTGGCCAAATAGGGCGTATGCGTTTTTTCCTGAATATATTCAGGAAAAAACGCATACGCCCTTTTTGGCCAAGTGCATCATTGTGGACGTTCTGCCTCTTTTCCTATGCTTTACATGCAATTCCAGTCTACCTCCTGAAATCGGATTCCTGCAATTCTGCCCCGCTTTCGAGTCCTCTTGGCAGCCTTACTTCAATATATTTTTGGACGATAGCTGTCATTTATA
Organism: Pseudorca crassidens; assembly: GCF_039906515.1. NCBI lineage: Eukaryota > Metazoa > Chordata > Mammalia > Artiodactyla > Delphinidae > Pseudorca > Pseudorca crassidens. The sequence continues at coordinate 167,091,195 of NC_090296.1, forward strand.
ACTCTGCAGGTTTGTGAATTACAGTGCCTCTGAGCTCCTTTCTTCAACTCGCTTTCTTGTGAGCTGGCTGCAACACCGTAGCATTGCTTCAGGCCCTAGTGTGGTTCCGGCATGGCACGCTGAGCCTTTGGTTAATTCCTCTTCCTGGTGGGAAATGAGAGTTAAATTTGCCCGTCCAGACACCTCCAGCTAGTCTCTCATTGGTTCTCCCTATTCCTGTTCATTTTCCGCAGAAATGGCAAACTGGGCCAAACAGGAGGTTAAAGGCACTGACTCTCCAAGTGGGGAGAGTGTTAGTAAAGTGACTGGAATGTTGCATCCGAGTACGAGGGGACGAAAACTGAGACACATTTGAACACGTTTCCCGATCACACGGTGGATCATACTCTGGGTTCCACATGCACGTTTTAGCTGAAGGAAGAATCCCTTAAACCTGGAGAGTTGAGACCCATGGAATGGGTACCATGCAATATGACCTCAAAGGGTCTGCATGTGTTCACCGAACCTCACCAATCCTATCACTGCTGCGTTTATGCCACTGTACACATGCTTGATTCTCTTTCGGAGACATATAAATCCATAGGTTTTAAGATTCTTACTAGTCAGGTATATTCTTAGGCGTTTAATATGGGGTGTAGAGCCCACTTCGGTGAGCAAGGAGTAGCTCTTGTCTATTACATATTTGGCTTATGGAACGGTATCTGTGCTAATTTCAATCTCTGGTTTTATGCAGTACCCCAACTCACCTTTCCCCTTAAGCAAGCATAAGTTGGTTTTCTACATTTGAGACCCTGTTCTGTTTTGTAATTCAGTTTCTGTGTAGGCAAGTTTACATTCCTTGTAGTAGTGATATCTTATGATGTTTCTTTTTCTGTGTGACTTATTTCACTTAGAATCATCGTACCTGAATCCACTCATTATGCTGCTACGGGCCTGATGATATAGATTTCATTGCTGAGTGATATTGCATTGTACGTAAGTACCACAAATTCTTTATCCATTTTTCACTTTCTGTGTTATTGAACTTGTACCGTAAACGAGGATCTTGTAAACAGAGCCGTCCCAAACTTTGGGGTGGCTGTGTCTTTTTGATTTTAATTTCCCTAAGCTATACCACCATAAGTGGAAGTGCCCTAGGCTCTGTTGCTTTGTTTTGTGGATGTTTCAGGAAACACCATACACTTCTCCAGAGTGGCTGTTGGCAATTTACATCCCGCCCATCAGCATAACAAGGCTCCCAGTTCTCCATGGCCTGTCCTGCCTTTCTGGATTTTATAAGTTCTTCAGATGGCCCTTTTAACCGGGGGGAAGTGAGACTTCATTGTAGTGCAGATTTCCTTTGCAAGCTTGCTTGGTTGGCCCAAAAGGGCGTATGCGTTTTTTCCTGAATATATTCAGGAAAAAACGCATACGCCCTTTTTGGCCAAGTGCATCATTGTGGACGTTCTGCCTCTTTTCCTATGCTTTACATGCAATTCCAGTCTACCTCCTGAAATCGGTTTCCTGCAATTCTGCCCCGCTTTCAAGTCCTCTTGGCAGCCTTACTTCAATATATTTTTGGACGATAGCTGTCATTTATAACTCTGCAGGTTTGTGAATTACAGAGCCTCTGAGCTCCTTTCTTCAACTTGCTTTCTTGTGAGCTGGCTGCAAGACCGCAGCATTGCTTCAGGCCCTAGTGTGGTTCCGGCATGGCACGCTGAGCCTTTGGTTAATTCCTCTTCCTGGTGGGAAATGAGAGTTAAATTTGCCAGTACAGGCACCTCCAGCTAGTCTCTCATTGGTTCTCCCTATTCCTGTTCATTTTCCGCAGAAATGGCAAACTGGGCCATACAGGAGGTTAAAGGCACTGACTCTCCAAGTGGGGAGAGTGTTAGTAAAGCTACTGGAATGTTGCACCCGAGTACCAGGGGACGAAACCTGAGACACATTTGAACACGTTTCCCGATCACACGGTGGATCATACTCTGGGTTCCACATGCATGTTTTAGCTGAAGGAAGAATCCCTTAAACCTGGAGAGTTGAGACCCATGGAATGGGTACCATGCAATATGACTTCAAAGGGTCTGCATTGGCTCACAGAACCTCACCAATCCTATCACTGCTACGTTTATGCCGCTGTACACACGCCTTATTCTCTTTCGGAGACATAGAAATCCATAGGTTTTAAGATTCTTACTAGTCAGGTATATTCATAGGCGTTTAATATGGGGTGTAGAGTCCACTTCATTGAGCAAGGAGTAGCTCTTGTCTATTATATATTTGGCTTATGGAACGGTATCTGTGCTAATTTCAATCTCTGGTTTTATGCAGCACCCCAACTCACCTTTCCCCTTAAGCAAGCATAAGTTGGTTTTCTACATTTGAGACCCTGTTCTGTTTTGTAATTCAGTTCCTTTGTAGCTAAGTTTACATTCCGTGTAGTAGTGATATCTTATGATGTTTCTTTTTCTGTGTGATTTTTTTCACTTAGAAACATGGTACCTGAATCTACTCATTATGCTGCTACGGGCCTGATGACATAGATTTCATTGCTGAGTGATATTGCATTGTACATAAGTACCACAACTTCTTTATCCATTTTTCGCTTTCTGCAATATTGAACTTGTACCATAAACGAGGTTCTTGTAAACAGAGCCGTCCCAAACTTTGGGGTGGCTGTGTCTTTTTGATTTTAATTTCCCTAAGCTATAGGACCATAAGTGGAAGTGCCCTAGGCTCTGTTGCTTTGTTTTTTAGATGTTTCAGGAAACACCATACACTTCTCCAGAGTGGCTGTTGGCAATTTACATCCCGCCCATCAGCATAACAAGGCTCCCAGTTCTCCATGGCCTGTCCTGCCTTTCTGGATTTTACACTTTTTTCAGATGCTCCTTTTGACAGGGAGGAAGTGAGACTTCATTGTAGTGCAGATTTCCTTTGCAAGCTTGCTTGGTTGGCCAAAAAGGGCGTATGCGTTTTTTCCTGAATATATTCAGGAAAAAACGCATACGCCCTTTTTGGCCAAGTGCATCATTGTCGACGTTCTGAGTGTTTTCATATGTTTTCAATGCAATTCCAGTCTACCTCCTGAAATCGGTTTCCTGCAATTCTGCCTTGCTGTCAGTGCCTCTTCATAGCCTTACCTCAATATACTTTTTGAAAATTGTTGGCCTTTTTAACTCTGCAGGTTTTTGAATTGCCGTGGCCCTTAGCTGCATTTTTCAGCTCTTATTTTTGTGATCTTGCCTCATATCCACAGGATTTCTTCAGGCCCTATTCTTCTTCTGGGTCGCCTTGCTCTGCCTTTGGTTAATTCTTCTTCCTGATGTGAATTAGAGTGACATGTTCCCATTGAAACCGCTACAGCTATTTTCTCACTGGTTCCCCCTATTCCCATTCATCCTCCGCACTAACTGCAGACTGTGCGATACCGGAACGTAAAGGCATTGACTCTCCATGTGGAGATGTTGTTAGTAAAGTGGCTGGAATGTTGATCCGGAGCCCCAGGAGAGGAAAATGAGGTGCGTTTTAGAAACCTTTCCCGATCATATGGTATACCATCCGCTGGATTTCCCATGCATGGTTTAGCTGTAGGAAGATTCCCTTCAACCTGGAGTGTTGGGACCCTTGGAATGAGTAGCATGAAGTATTGCATTAAACTTTCGGCAGTTGCTCACCAAAGCTCACCAATCCTCTCAGCCCCAAGTGTCCAGCCTTATGTCTTATCCAGCTGTGGGTTTATATGTGGTCATTCCAGGTTGCATCACAGCCCCTGAGCGAATTTTGTAAGAATTTTTCTCTCTTTCATTGTTTCTGCATTTTGGTTTTAAAATTTATTTCTATAATGGGGTTTAGCTCATTTTCACTGCTGTGTTTGGCCGCTCTGCACACACTTGATTCCCTTATGGAGATATATCAATACATGGGTTTTAAGATTCTTATTACTCAGATATATTTCTCTGCGGTGTATAGGGTGTGTTGAGGCCAGTTCATTGAGCAAGGTGTAGATCTTGTCTAATACCTATTTGGTTTATTGAACGGTATCTGTGCTAATTTCAAACTCTGGTTTTATGCATCACCCCACCTCTCCTTTCCCCTTAAGCTGACATAAGTGTGTTTTCTAAATGTGAGACACTGTTCTGTTTTGTAATTCATTTTTTGTGCAGCCATATTTATCCTCCCTCTATAAGTGATATCTTATGATATGTTTCTTTTTCTGTTTGACTTATTTCAAGTAGTATTATCGGACCTAAATCCACTCTTTATCCTTCTACTAGCCTTATTACATTGATTTCATGGTGAAGAGATATTCCATTGTACATAAGTACCACATTTTCTTTATCCATTGTTCTCTTTCCTGGGATATTTAAGGTGTACTGAAGTTGAGGTTCTTGTAAACAGAGTAGCCCTAAACTGTGGTGTGCTTGTGTCTTGTTGATTTTTAGACTTCCCTAGATATACTTCCGTGATTGGAAGTGCCCTATGCTCTGTAGCTCTGTTTTTTAGATGATTTAGGAACCACCATACACTTCTCCAGAGTGGCTCTCGGCAGTTCACACACTGTCCATCAGCGTATAAAGGCTCCCTGTTCTCCATGGCCTGTCCTGCATTTCTGGTTTTTACAATTTTTTCGGATGGCCCTTTTGACCGGTGGGAAATGAGACTTCTTTGTTGTGCACATTTGCATTGCTTGCTTGCTTGGTTGCCCATAAAGTGCGTATGCGTTTTTTCCTGGATATATTCAGGAAAAAACGCATACTCCCTTTTGGGCCAACTGCATCATTGTCGAAATTCTGCCGCTTTTCATGTGCTTTAAAGACGAGTCCAATCTATCTCTTGAAATCTGTTTCTTGCAATTCTGTCTTGCATTCAGATCCTCTTCTTTGCCTTACCTCAACATATTTTGGGACGTTAGTTTTCATTTATAACTCTGCAGGTTTGTGAATTGCAGTGACCCTGAGCTCCATTTTTTAAGTTGCTCTTTTGTGAGCTGGCCTCAAAGCCGCAGGATTGCTTCAGGCCCTATTTTGGCTCCGGCGAGGCGGGCTGAGCCTTTTTTTAATTCTTATTCTTAATGGGAAATTAGAGTGACATGTGCCCGTCCAAACCCCTACAACTATTCTCTCATTGGTTCCCCCTCTTCCCGTTCATCCTCCTCACAATTTGCAAAATGTGTGAAACAGAAGTTTAAATGTGCTGATTCTCTAAGTGGGGAGATTCTAAGTAACGTGGCTGGAATGATGAACAGGAGCACCAGGAGAGGATAAATGAGGTGCATTTTAGACACATCTCCCGATCACATGGTGTACAGTCCTCTGGGTTTTCCATGCATGTTTTCGCTGTAGGAAGATCCCTTGAACCTGCAGATTTGGGACCCATTGAATGGGTACCAGGTAGTATTACTTTAAAGGGTGTGCATTTCCTCACCCAACCTCATATTTCTCTTAGCGTAAACAGTTTCCAGCCTTATGTCTCATCCTGCTGTGGGTCTAGATGTGTTCAATCCATGTTGCATCACCGTCCCTGAGGAAAAGTTGTAAGAGGTTTTCTCTGTCTCTTTGTCGTTTATTTTTTTCAATTTATTACTATATTGGTTACAGCTGATTTTCAAAGCTCTGTTTCTTGCTGCTGTACATCCACTTGATTCACATACAGAGAGACATCAATAAATTCTTTTTCAGATTCTTACCAGTCATATATATTCTTTTCCAGTGACTTGAGTGTGCTGAGTGCAGTTTTTTTAGCTACCGTGTAGGCCTTGTTGATTATCAGTTTGGTATTTGGAATGGTATCTTTGCTAATTTCAACCTCCTGGATGATGCCTCACCCCTCCCCACCTTTCCCGTTTAGCAGCCTTACGCGTGTTGTCTACATATTTGACTATGTTTTTGTTTTGTAATTTATTTCATGTGTAGCCATTTTGGATTCCACCTTTAAGTGATATCTTATGATATGTGTCTTTTTCTTTTTGAATTATGTCACTTAGAATGATCATACGTAACTCCTCCGGAGTTGTTACAACTGGCCATATTTCATTGATTTCCAGGCTGAGTAATATTCCACTCTACATAAGTACCACATCTCTATCCATTTTTTCCCTCCAGAGACATTTAAGTTATATCCTAGTCGAGAATCTTTTAAACAGAGAGGCAGTAAACATTGGGGTGCCTGTGTCCTCTCGATTTTTGTTTTTCCCAAGACATACGCCCATGAGTGCAAGTGCCCTATGCTCTGTAGCTCATTTTTTAGATGCTTTAGTAAACACAATACACTTCTCCAGAATGGCCATTGGCAATATACATTTCCACTATAAGCCTCACAGGGCTCCCTCTTCTCCTTGCCCTGTCCTGCATTTCTGGTGTTTACACTTTATGAGGATGGCTCTTCTGACTGATGCGAAGTGATATCTTTTGTAGTATTGATTTCCAGTGCCCACCTGTTTGGTTGGCTAAAAAAGTGTATGCCCTTTTCTTGAATATATACAGAAAAAAACGCATACAGCCTTTTTGGCCAACTGCAATGTTGGCAATGTTCAGCCCCTTTTCTTGTGCTTAATGGCGAGTCCTTTCTACCTCCTCAAATCCCTTTCCTGCCATTCTCCCTTGCTTACCAATCCTTTTCTCTGACTTTCCTCAAGACATTTTTCAGTGATAGATATTTTCAACTCTGCAGTTTCGTGAATTTTACTGCCCCTGAGTTCCATTGTTCAACTTGTGTTTATGGGAACTGGCCACAAAGCAGTGGGATTTCCTCAAGCCCTATACTGTTTCCATGGGCAACCCTAGCCTTTGGTCAATTCGTCTTCCTGATTGGAAATTAGAGTGACATGTGCCTGTCTGAACACCTAGGACTTGTCTCTCATTGTTCCTCATCCTTCCGCTTCATCCTCTGGACAAATTCCAAACTGTATGCAACAGGATGTTGACAGTGCTGACATCTCCAAGTGGGGAGACTGTTAGTAAAGACGCTGGAGGGGTGAACCCGAGCACCAGGAGATGAGGAGATGAGATGCCTTTTCCAAACTCTTCCTGATCAGACGGTATACCATCCTCTGTGTGTGACAGACATGTTTTAGCAGTAGGAAGAGTCCCATTCATGTAAGGAGAACACCAGGGCTTTTTCAAAATCAGTGTCTCCCCGAAACCCAAACTGGGGAATTTTTTAAGCTACGGCTACACATATGTTCATTAAGGGCCTTGGGAAGTAGGCAGAGTCCAAACTTTAGATGATTGAAGTCTTCAGGGTCAGAAGCACTCACCACTGGCTTCCCTTAGGTTACACTTTAACTGTCATTGATAGATGATGTCAATAAAAATATCTATTCTTTTTCCGATTATTTCCCCTTATAGGTTATTGCAAAATATTGAGTGTAGTTCCCTGTGCTATACAGTGGTTCCTTGTTGATGATCTATTTTATACATAGCAGTGTGTATGTGTTAATTCCAAACTGTTAATTTATCCCTCCTCCCACCTTTCCCCTTTGGTAATAATAAATTATAAGATTTTATACTTCTCAGAAATGGGGGAGCTGAAAGAGAGGTATCATTTTCAATGGAAAAGCATTTAAAACAAGATTGAAGCTTTAACCAAGATTATTAGATGTACATCCTTGGAAAGAAATCACTTCATTTCTCTAATATTGACCTGACAAATAAGACAAACCTTTTCACTGAACTTGCTTATAATAAAGTGATGGAAATATCAAATGGAAGTGTTAGAAACATCTTATTTTACCCGAGCCTTATAAACTGTTCTATGTTAACTACAGTTTGGCTCACACATCTGTTCATTGAAGTTACAATAGTCTCAATTTCTGTTACTGATCCTCCAGAGTGGACCCCAACAAGTGTCCCCCTGCCCAGTGTCATTGGGGCCAACAGATCGAGACTGAGTTTGGTTCACAAGCAAAGGAAACTTTATATTTTGATCAGAGAATGGAGAGGTGAGAGCATGCACTACCCCGTGGGCTGTGGGCTGGGCTGCTGTGTAGAGATCCTGTCAGAGTCAGTGGGAGGGAGGGGGCGGAGCACTCAAGGGCCGGGTTGGCTGCAGCTCAGGCTCTATATCTTAGAGTCTGCACTGGGCCCCAGGAGCTGAGGTGTCGACCCAGCCATTCTGCACTAGGAAATCTGGTCTGAAGTGCCGGGTGTGGAACCTCTGCATGCGGGACCCTAGGAGCACGTGAAATTAGACAAAGCACAAAGGATAAAAAAGGTCAGACTTGACTTTATTGCCCAGATTCTATTTTTATCTCCCAGGGATTTTTAATGGGCTTTGCTGGGGACAAACCCCTCCTCTGCCTTTTGTCCCGTTCCTCATTCTTGGAGTGCTGAGGGTGCAGACCCTTCTTCTGTAACTGCTGAGTGCTGAGTTGGGAGCCCTCATACCAGGGGATGAGGGTCAGAACTTCTCCCCAGCAGCCTCCAGGTGACGTTGATTGGCCCCAGGACCCCTGCCTCCCTGCTCGTCCGCCTGAGCACCAGCATTGGAAGTGTTATAGATTCTAATGACCTTTAAGGGTTCAGGAAAGAGATGTGCAGAGACGCTGTGGGGGCCGGTTTCACCCCGCCCCACATTTGTTCGGCCACCTTAGGCTGACCGTTTCTGCCAGCCTAGATGCTCTGACCAGTAGTCTGCTCTTTCTTCAATTAGGCCCCTGAATTAACGTAAAAACAGCACCAGGTGTCAGAGCCCTGCCCGCTCAACTCCCAGACAGTCCAGGGTCAGTGGTGATCAAGGACCATGATGGCCACTGAGTCAACAGCCTTTTGAAGTAAACAGGAGTCCAGCCGGTCTTATTGGCCACCATCATCACGGTGTCTGTAGGCTTTTCTATGGTGACAGTGTGATATACGTTTCCCCCGCCAAGACTATTAGCTCCCCTCCGGGTGCAGTAAGTCCTGCAAGCAGTAGTCTACTCATTCGGGACACACTATTGTTGTTTTATGAGAGAAACTCCAGGTCAAGTGATGTTCACACGAGTCGTCATGGTGCCCTGTTGCCCCCGGTTATCTCTCTGGATGTTGGAGTTGGAGGGCCTCCTCACTCGAGGTCGGTGTGCCCACGGAGCGAACCCTGCAACTTCAGGGCATGGTTGGTGATTAGGATCACCACGTGGGGTCCTTTTCCCTTAGGAGGGAGGTGGCCTTTTGGGCTGCTGATTTCCAGGTTTTTAGATACCGCCAGTATCTTGGCCAGATGTGGCAGTGGGCCAAGCCCCTTGGTGACTCTATTTTATCCTACCTGGATGGCATTCTTGCGTTGTTCCATTTCAAGTGGTCCCAGTTTTTGCACTAATTCTCCAATGGCGACTCACCTTTCACCGGGAATGGAAAGGTCAAAGGGTTTAGCTCAATTAGGGAGTTCCAGGGCAAGGGTCTGAATTGACTGCTCTTTCCATTCTTGAAAGGCCACTTCTGGATTCTGTTCAAAAGGATCATCATCTTTTCCTTTCAGTGTTTCATATAGAGGCCCAGCTAGTAGACTGTAGTTAGGGATCCAGAAGCAGCAAACCCTGGCCTCCCCAGGAACCCCTAAGCTGTCTTCTAGTTTTAGAAAGGGGTAAGGCTGCAAATGGTTTCTTCCCTTTCCTGGGATGGGCTTCTCCGACCTTGTGTGAGAATGAAGCCCAGGCAGGTCACCGCAGTCTGTGATATTTGAGCTTTTTCTTGGACAACTTCTATCCTTTATTGGCTTGGTAGTTCAGAGGCCTCCTTAGTAGGGCTGGCGATCAGAATGTCGTCTGCATATTGAAGGAGGGTTTCCTTTTCTAGAGGTAGAACTTTTCGGTCTTTAGCTAAGCTTTCCCCAAAGATGGTGTGGGAATTTTTGAACCCTTGGGGCAAGACGGCCCGGAAGTATTGTTTTAGTTGTATGTTGAGTCCTGCCACTCACAAGCCAAAATTTCTTGTGACTCTGGGACTAATGGAATACAAAAGAAGGCATCATTGAAGACTAATACAGAATACCATGTCCTGGTGGTTGGTAGAATGACCAGCAGGGTGTAGGAAATGGAGCAACTGGAGGTATATCCTCGGTGGCTTCACTGACTGTCCTGACATCCTTTACCAGGTCCCCAGCAGCCCATGGGGCTCTCGTGGTCAGGCCAATCCCAGGATATGGAGCTCTCCTGGGCAGGTACCCCACCCCCAACCCAGCCCACGGGGCTCTCATGGTCAGGCCTCTCCCAGGATACAGAGCTACCCTTGCAGGTACCGTGGCAGGGCTGGGCACACAGGAACTGTGCACATAGCCCTCATTGAAGAGCACCCCCATCTCACCTGTTGCTCAGAGCTGACACAGAGCACCTCAGAGCAGGACTTGAACTAACAAACAGCAGCTCCGACAGGTCTGTGACCCTGGGCATCACTCTGTGTGGCCTCCCTCCACCTGGTCTTTCAGAGACTTCCACTGCACCCGGGGCACCAAGCCTCTGTCTCCAACCACCACCCACCCCTCCTCTCCCTGACTCCTGGGTTCCTCTCATTAGGAGAGGGTTTTCTTGAAGTTGTCTCCCACTCATGGGCCAGATAAAATGATTAGAAAACAAGCCAAAGCTGCAGCCCCTTGTCTATCCTGACTCTCAGGAGCCCACACCTGTTCCTTGGACCTGGCCGGTTCAGCAAGTTCCATTTTCTGCAACTGTGAGCCCCTGAGGGGTGATGATTGGCTGACCTGGGCAGCCTTACCATGCCGGCCAGCCCTCCCCAGGTGTGCCTGGGTTGAGATCAATATAAATACCACTCCAGGCAGCAAGAGCCCCTGCAGCTGTGCCTGACGCCATTTTCTCTGCCCTGTCAGCAGTCTCGGGGCTGGGCTGGTGGGAGGGAGTGAGAGGCCACGGCTTTGTGGGTGGCCCAGTGTGAGTGGGGCTCTGCTGGACTTTCTGCAGCAGTTGCCAGGCTGCCACCTGCTAAAGAAGAGGATGTGTCACCCATACCTGCTGCTGGAATTTCTCCCTGGGCAGAGGTGAGGAAGGAAAAAAGCAGTGGGGGCAGGGACAGGACGGGTATCTCAGGCAGGGAAATGGAAATCTTCCAGAAGAGCACCCAGGGACAGGACCATCCTGGCTGGCCTGCAGGCACCAAGTCAGCTGGCATGCTGTCACTCGTGTGGCTCCATGGCCCTTCCTCTAGGCTTTCAAGTCCTTGTATATATTCAGGTGTTTTACCTGGGAAGGGTGGGAACAGTTCAACAGCAACTGGCCTGGGGCTCAGCTCACGTTCACTCACAGATGCCTCGGCACAGTGCCCCAGCTTTGCAATGAGTACGCTTGTGTGGGGGCTGCTGGCTGAATGGGAGACGATTCCCCACCACTGACCAACTTCAGAATTGTTTACAACTGGAGCAAGTGCCCTGATACGGTTTTCCTCTGAGTAACTGGTGGGTTCTGTTTTTTTTTTTTTCTCTTTTTCGTTTTTGGTTCAAGGTAGATTTTATTCCTCTTTTTTGTATTTACAGATATAAGCATGGAAATAATTTATTCATATAAATACATGTATGTGAAGGGAATAATTGTTTTTTCTGTTTTATTTTTTAAATTTTATTTCTTTTTAATTTTGAATTTTATTTTATATTTTTATACAGCAGGTTCTTATTGGTTATCTATTTTATACATATAAATGTTTACATGCCAATCCCAATCTCTCAGCTCCTCCCACCACCACCCCCCCAAGAGCTTTCCCCCCTTGTTGTCCATACGATTGTTGTCTACATCTGTTGCTCTATTTATGCCTTGCAAAACGGTTAATCTGTACAGTTTTTCTAGGTTCCACATATATGCATGAATATACAAGATTTGTTTTTCTCTTTCTGACTTACTTCACTCTGTATGACAGTCTCTAGATCCATCGACGTCTCTACAAATGACCCAATTTCATTCCTTTCATGGCTTAGTAATATTCCATTTTACATATGTACCACATCTTTATGCATTCGTCTGTCTGTGGGCATTTAGGTTGCTTCCATTACCTCGATATTGTAAATAGTGATGCAATGAACATTGCGGTGAATGTCTCTTTTTGATTTATGGTTTTGTCTGTGTATATGTCCAGTACTGGGATTGCTGTATCATATGGTAATTCTATTATTAGTTTCTTAAGACTCCATATTGTTCTCCATAGTGACTGTATCAATTTATATTCCCAACAATAGTGGAAGAGGCTTCCTTTTCCCCACACCCTTTCCAGCAATTGTTGTTTGTAGATTTTCAGATGATGCCCATTCTAACAGGTGTGAGGTGATACCTCATTGTTGAGTCCATTTCGTTGAGCAAGGGGTAGGTCTTGTCTATTACATATTTGGCTTATGGAACGGTATCTGTGCTAATTTCAAACTCTGGTTTTATGCAGCACCCCAACTCACCTTTCCCCTTAAGCAAGCATAAGTTGGTTTTCTAAACTTGAGACCCTGTTCTGTTTTGTAATTCAGTTCATGTGTAGCCAAGTTTACATTCCATGTATTAGTGATACCTTATGATGTTTCCTTATCTGTGTGACTTATTTCACTTAGAATCATCGTGCCTCAATCCACTCATTATGCGGGTACAGGCCTGGTGACACAGATTTCATTGCTGAGTGGTATTCTGTTGTACGTTAAGTACCGCAACTTCTTTATCAATTATTTGCTCTCTGGGATACTTAACTTGTACCATAGAAGAGGTTCCTGTAAACAGAGCCGTCCCAAATTTTGGGGTGGCTGTGTCTTTTTGATTTTAATTTCCCTAAGCTATAGGACCATAAGTGGAAATGCCCTAGACTCTGTTGCTTTGTTTTTCAGATGTATCAGGAAACACCATACACTTCTCCAGAGTGGCTGTTGGCAATTTACATCCCGCCCATCAGCATAACAAGGTTCCTTTATCCCCATGGCCTGTCTTGCCTTTCTGCATTTTCCACTTTTTTCAGATGGCTCTTTAAACTGGGGGGAAGTGACACTTCATAGTAGTTCGGATTTCCATTGCAAGCTTGCTTGGTTTGCCAAAAAGGGCGTATGCGTTTTTTCCTGAATATATTCAGGAAAAAACGCATACGCCCTTTTTGGCCAAGTGCATCATTGTGGACGTTCTGCCTCTTTTCCTATGCTTTACATGCAATTCCAGTCTACCTCCTGAAATCGGTTTCCTGCAATTCTGCCCCGCTTTCAAGTCCTCTTGGCAGCCTTACTTCAATATATTTTTGGACGATAGCTGTCATTTATAACTCTGCAGGTTTGTGAATTACAGTGCCCCTAAGCTCCTTTCTTCAACTCGCTTTCTTGTGAGCTGGCCGCAACACCGCAGGATTGCTTCAGGCCCTAGTGTGGTTCCGGCATGGCACGCTGAGCCTTTGGTTAATTCCTCTTCCTGGTGGGAAATGAGAGTTAAATTTGCCCGTCCAGACACCTCCAGCTAGTCTCTCATTGGTTCTCACTATTCCTGTTCAACTTTCAAAGAATTTGCAAACTGGGCCAAACAGGAGGTTAAAGGCACTGACTCTCCAAGTGGGGAGAGTGTTAGTAAAGCGTCTGGAATGTTGCACCCGAGTACCAGGGGACGAAACCTGAGACACATTTGAACACGTTTCCCGATCACACGGTGGATCATACTCTGGGTTCCACATGCATGTTTTAGCTGAAGGAAGAATCCCTTAAACCTGGAGAGTTGAGACCCTTGGCATGGGTACCATGCAATATGACTTCAAAGGGCCTGCATTGGCTCACCGAACCTCACCAATCCTATCACTGCTGCGCTAATGCACTGTACACACGCTTCATTCTCTTTCAGAGACATATAAATCCATAGGTTTTAAGATTCTTACTAGTCAGGTATATTCTTAGGCGTTTAATATGGGGTGTAGAGTCCACTTCGTTGAGCAAGGAGTAGCTCTTGTCTATTACATATTTGGCTTATGGAACGGTATCTGTGCTAATTTCAATCTCTGGTTTTATGCAGCACCCCAACTCACCTTTCCCCTTAAGCAAGCATAAGTTGGTTTTCTACATTTGAGACCCTGTTCTGTTTTGTAATTCAGTTCCTGTGTACCCAAGTTTACATTCCGTGTATTAGTGATATCTTATGATGTTTCTTTTTCTGTGTGACTTATTTCACTTAGAATCATCGTACCTGAATCCACTCATTATGCTGCTACGGGACTGATGATATACATTTCATTGCTGAGTGTTATTGCATTGTACGTAAGTACCACAAATTCTTTATCCATTTTTCACTTTCTGTGATATTGAACTTGTACCACAAACGAGGTTCTTGTAAACAGAGCCGTCCCAAACTTTGCGGTGGCTGTGTCTTTTTGATTTTAATTTCCCTAAGCTATACGACCATAAGTGGAAGTGCCCTAGGCTCTGTTGCTTTGTTTTGTAGATGTTTCAGGAAACACCATAAACTTCTCCAGAGTGGCTGTTGGCAATTTACATCCCGCCCATCAGCATAACAAGGCTCCCAGTTCTCCATGGCCTGTCCTGCCTTTCTGGATTTTATACTTTTTTCAGATGGCCCTTTTGACCGGGGGGCAGTGAGACTTCATTGTAGTGCAGATTTCCTTTGCAAGCTTGCTTGGTTGGCCCAAAAGGGCGTATGCGTTTTTTCCTGAATATATTCAGGAAAAAACGCATACGCCCTTTTTAGCCAAGTGCATCATTGTGGACGTTCTGCCTCTTTTCCTATGCTTTACATGCAATTCCAGTCTACCTCCTGAAATCGGTTTCCTGCAATTCTGCCCCGCTTTCAAGTCCTCTTGGCAGCCTTACTTCAATATATTTTTGGACGATAGCTGTCATTTATAACTCTGCAGGTTTGTGAATTACAGTGCCCCTAAGCTCCTTTCTTCAACTCGCTTTCTTGTGAGCTGGCCGCAACACCGCAGGATTGCTTCAGGCCCTAGTGTGGTTCCGGCATGGCACGCTGAGCCTTTGGTTAATTCCTCTTCCTGGTGGGAAATGAGAGTTAAATTTGCCCGTCCAGGCACCTCCAGCTAGTCTCTCATTGGTTCTCCCTATTCCTGTTCATTTTCCGCAGAAATGGCAAACTGGGCCAAACAGGAGGTTAAAGGCACTGACTCTCCAAGTGGGGAGAGTTTTAGTAAAGCGTCTGGAATGTTGCACCCGAGTACCAGGGGACAAAAACTGAGACACATTTGAACATGTTTCCCAATCACACGGTGGATCATACTCTGGGTTCCACATGCATGTTTTAGCTGAAGGAAGAATCCCTTAAACCTGGAGAGTTGAGACCCATGGAATGGGTACCATGCAATATGACTTCAAAGGTTCTGCATTGGCTCACCGAACCTCACCAATCCTATCACTGCTGCGCTTATGCCACTATACACACACTTGATTCTCTTTCGGAGACATATAAATCCATAGATTTTAAGATTCTTACTGGTCAGGTATATTCTTAGACGTTTAATATGGGGTGTTGAGTCCTCTTCGTTGAGCAAGGAGTAGCTCTTGTCTATTACATATTTGGCTTATGGAACGGTATCTGTGCTAATTTCAATCTCTGGTTTTATGCAGCACCCCAACTCACCTTTCCCCTTAAGCAAGCATAAGTTGGTTTTCTACATTTGAGACCCTGTTCTGTTTTGTAATTCAGTTCCTGTGTAGCCAAGTTTACATTCCGTGTAGTAGTGATATCTTATGATGTTTCTTTTTCTGTGTGACTTATCTCACTTAGAATCATCGTACCTGAATCCACTCATTATGCTGCTACGGGCCTGATGACATAGATTTCATTGCTGAGTGATATTGCATTGTACGTAAGTACCACAAATTCTTTATCCATTTTTCGCTTTCTGTGATATTGAACTTGTACCGTAAACGAGGTTCTTGTAAACAGAGCCGTCCCAAACTTTGGGGTGGCTGTGTCTTTTTGATTTTAATTTCCCTAAGCTATAGGACCATAAGTGGAAGTGCCCTAGGCTCTGTTGCTTTGTTTTTTAGATGTTTCAGGAAACACCATACACTTCTCCAGAGTGGCTGTTGGCAATTTACATCCCGCCCATCAGCATAACAAGGCTCCCACGTCTCCATGGCCTGTCCTGCCTTTCTGGATTTTACACTTTTTCCAGATGGCCCTTTTGACCGGGGGGCAGTGAGACTTCATTGTAGTGCAGATTTCCTTTGCAAGCTTGCTTGGTTGGCCAAAAAGTGCGTATGCGTTTTTTCCTGAATATATTCAGGAAAAAACGCATACGCCCTTTTTGGCCAAGTGCATCATTGTGGACGTTCTGCCTCTTTTCCTATGCTTTACATGCAATTCCAGTCTACCTCCTGAAATCGGTTTCCTGCAATTCTGCCCCGCTTTCAAGTCCTCTTGGCAGCCTTACTTCAATATATTTTTGGACGATAGCTGTCATTTATAACTCTGCAGGTTTGTGAATTACAGTGCCTCTGAGCTCCTTTCTTCAACTCGCTTTCTTGTGAGCTGGCCGCAACACCGCAGCATTGCTTCAGGCCCTAGTGTCGTTCCGGCATGGCACGCTGAGCCTTTGGTTAATTCCTCTTCCTGGTGGGAAATGAGAGTTAAATTTGCCCGTCCAGACACCTCCAGCTAGTCTCTCACTGGTTCTCCCTATTCCTGATCATCTTCCGCAAAAATTGCAAACTGGGCCAAACAGGTGGTTAAAGGCACTGACTCTCCAAGTGGGGAGAGTGTTAGTAAAGCGTCTGGAATGTTGCACCCGAGTACCAGGGGACGAAACCTGAGACACATTTGAACACGTATCCCGATCACACGGTGGATCATACTCTGGGTTCCACATGCATGTTTTAGCTGAAGGAAGAATCCCTTAAACCTGGAGAGTTGAGACCCATGGAATGGGTACCATGCAATATGACTTCAAAGGTTCTGCATTGGCTCACCGAACCTCACCAATCCTATCACTGCTGCACTTATGCCACTGTACACATGCTTGATTCTCTTTTGGAGACATATTAATCCATAGGTTTTAAGATTCTTACTAGGGCTTCCCTGGTGGCACAGTGGTTGAGAGTCCGCCTGCCGGTGCAGCGGACACGGGTTCGTGCCCCGGTCCGGGAGGATCCCGCATGCCGCGGAGCGGCTGTGCCCGTGAGCCATGGCCGCTGGGCCTGTGCGTCCGGAGCCTGTGCGTCTGGAGCCTGTGCTCTGCAACGGGAGGGGCCACAACACTGAGAGGCCCGCGTACAGCAAAAAAATAAATAAATAAAAATTAAAAAAAAAAAAAAGGGTGAACTTCACTGTATCTAAATTATACAATAAAAAAAAATTTAAAAAAAAAAAAATAAAAAAAAAGATTCTTACTAGTCAGGTATATTCTTAGACGTTTAATATGGGTTGTTGAGTCCTCTTCGTTGAGCAAGGAGTAGCTCTTGTCTATTACATATTTGCCTTATGGAACGGTATCTGTGCTAATTTCAATCTCTGGTTTTATGCAGCACCCCAACTCACCTTTCCCCTTAAGCAAGCATAAGTTGGTTTTCTACATTTGAGACCTTGTTTTGTTTTGTAATTCAGTTCCTGTGTAGCCAAGTTTACATTCCGTGTATTAGTGATATCTTATGATGTTTCTTTTTCTGTGTGACTTATCTAACTTAGAATCATCGTACCTGAATCCACTCATTATGCTGCTATGGGCCTGATGACATAGATTTTATTGCTGATTGATATTGCATTGTACGTAAGTACCACAACTTCTTTATCAATTTTTCGCTTTCTGTGATATTGAACTTGTACCGTAAACGAGGTTCTTGTAAACAGAGCCGTCCCAAACTTTGGGGTGGCTGTGTCTTTTTGATTTTAATTTCCCTAAGCTATAGGACCATAAGTGGAAGTGCCCTAGGCTCTGTTGCTTTGTTTTTTAGATGTTTCAGGAAACACCATACACTTCTCCAGAGTGGCTGTTGGCAATTTACATCCCGCCCATCAGCATAACAAGGCTCCCAGTTCTCCATGGCCTGTCCTGCCTTTCTGGATTTTATACTTTTTTCAGATGGCCCTTTTGACCGGGGGGCAGTGAGACTTCATTGTAGTGCAGATTTCCTTTGCAAGCTTGCTTGGTTGGCCAAAAAGGGCGTATGCGTTTTTTCCTGAATATATTCAGGAAAAAACGCATACGCCCTTTTTGGCCAAGTGCATCATTGTGGACGTTCTGCCTCTTTTCCTATGCTTTACATGCAATTCCAGTCTACCTCCTGAAATCGGTTTCCTGCAATTCTGCCCCGCTTTCCAGTCCTCTTGGCAGCCTTACTTCAATATATTTTTGGACGATAGCTGTCATTTTTAACTCTGCAGGTTTGTGAATTACAGTGCCCCTGAGCTCCTTTCTTCAACTCGCTTTCTTGTGAGCTGGCCGCAACACCGCAGGATTGCTTCAGGCCCTAGTGTGGTTCCGGCATGGCACGCTGAGCCTTTGGTTAATTCCTCTTCCTGGTGGGAAATGAAAGTTACATTTGCCCATCCAGACACCTCCAGCTAGTCTCTCATTGGTTCTCCCTATTCCTGTTCATTTTCCGCAGAAATGGCAAACTGTGCCAAACAGGAGGTTAAAGGCACTGACTCTCCAAGTGGGGAGAGTTTTAGTAAAGCGTCTGGAATGTTGCACCCAAGTACCAGCGGAGAAAATCTGAGACACATTTGAACACGTTTCCCGATCACACGGTGGATCATACTCTGGGTTCCACATGCATGTTTTAGCTGAAGGAAGAATCCCTTAAACCTGGAGAGTTGAGACCCATGGAATGGCTACCATGCAATATGACTTCAAAGGGTCTGCATTTGCTCATCAAACCTCACCAATCCTATCACTGCTGCGTTTATGCCGCTGTACACATGCTTGATTCTCTTTTGGAGACATATAAATCCATAGGTTTTAAGATTATTACTAGTCAGGTATATTCTTAGGCGATTAATATGGGGTGTAGTGTCCACTTCGTTGAGCAAGGAGTAGCTCTTGTCTATTACATATTTGGCTTATGGAATGGTATCTGTGCTAATTTCAATCTCTGGTTTTATGCAGAACCCCAACTCACCTTTCCCCTTAAGCAAGCATAAGTTGGTTTTCTACATTTGAGACCGTGTTCTGTTTTGTAATTCAGTTTCTGTGTAGCCAAGTTTTCATTCCGTGTAGTAGTGATATCTTATGATGTTTCTTTTTCTGTGTGACTTATCTCACTTAGAATCATCGTACCTGAATCCACTCATTATGCTGCTACGGGCCTGATGATATAGATTTCATTGCTGAGTGATATTGCATTGTACGTAAGTACCACAAATTCTTTATCCATTTTTCACCTTCTGTGATATTGAATTTGTACTGTAAATGAGGTTCTTGTAAACAGAGCCGTCCCAAACTTTGGGGTGGCTGTGTCTTTTTGATTTTAATTTCCCTAAGCTATAGGACCATAAGTGGAAGTGCCCTAGGCTCTGTTGCTTTGTTTTTTAGATGTTTCAGGAAACACCATACACTTCTCCAGAGTGGCTGTTGGCAATTTACATCCCGCCCATCAGCATAACAAGGCTCCCAGTTCTCCATGGCCTGTCCGGGCTTTCTGGATTTTAAACTTTTTTCAGATGGCCCTTTTGACTGGGGGGCAGTGAGACTTCATTGTAGTGCAGATTTCCTTTGCAAGCTTGCTTGGTTGGCCAAAAAGGGCGTATGCGTTTTTTCCTGAATATATTCAGGAAAAAACGCATACGCCCTTTTTGGCCAAGTGCATCATTGTGGACGTTCTGCCTCTTTTCCTATGCTTTACATGCAATTCCAGTCTACCTCCTGAAATCGGTTTCCTGCAATTCTGCCCCGCTTTCAAGTCCTCTTGGCAGCCTTACTTCAATATATTTTTGGACGATAGCTGTCATTTATAACTCTGCAGGTTTGTGAATTACAGTGCCGCTGAGCTCCTTTCTTCAACTCGCTTTCTTGTGAGCTGGCCGCAACACCGCAGGATTGCTTCAGGCCTTAGTGTCGTTCCGGCATGGCACGCTGAGCCTTTGGTAAATTCCTCTTCCTGGTGGGAAATGAGAGTTAAATTTGCCCGTCCAGACACCTCCAGCTAGTCTCTCACTGGTTCTCCCTATTCCTGTTCATCTTCCGCAAATATTGCAAACTGGGCCAAACAGGAGGTTAAAGGCACTGACTCTCCAAGTGGGGAGAATGGTAGTAAAGCGTCTGGAATGTTGCACCCGAGTACCAGGGGACAAAACCTGAGACACATTTGAACATGTTTCCCGATCACACGGTGGATCATACTCTGGGTTCCACATGCATGTTTTAGCTGAAGGAAGAATCCCTTAAACCTGGAGAGTTGAGACCCATGGAATGGGTACCATGCAATATGACTTCAAAGGTTCTGCATTGGCTCACCGAACCTCACCAATCCTATCACTGCTGCGCTTATGCCACTGTACACACCCTTGATTCTCTTTCGGAGACATATAAATCCATAGGTTTTAAGATTCTTCCTAGTCAGGTATATTCTTAGACGTTTAATATGGGGTGTTGAGTCCTCTTCGTTGAGCAAGGAGTAGCTCTTGTCTATTACATATTTGGCTTATGGAACGGTATCTGTGCTAATTTCAATCTCTGGTTTTATGCAGCACCCCAACTCACCTTTCCCCTTAAGCAAGCATAAGTTGGTTTTCTACATTTGAGACATTGTTCTGTTTTGTAATTCAGTTCCTGTGTAGCCAAGTTTACATTCCGTGTATTAGTGATATCTTATGATGTTTCTTTTTCTGTGTGACTTATCTCACTTAGAATCATCGTACCTGAATCCACTCATTATGCTGCTATGGGCCTGATGACAGATTTCATTGCTGAGTGATATTGCATTGTACGTAAGTACCACAACTTCTTTATCCATTTTTCGCTTTCTGTGATATTGAACTTGTACCGTAAATGAGGTTCTTGTAAACAGAGCCGTCCCAAACTTTGGGGTGGCTGTGTTTTTTTGATTTTAATTTCCCTAAGCTATACGACCATAAGTGGAAGTGCCCTAGGCTCTGTTGCTTTGTTTTTTAGATGTTTCAGGAAACACCATACACTTCTCCAGAGTGGCTGTTGGCAATTTACATCCCGCCCATCAGCATAACAAGGCTCCCAGTTCTCCATGGCCTGTCCGGGCTTTCTGGATTTTAAACTTTTTTCAGATGGCCCTTTTGACTGGGGGGCAGTGAGACTTCATTGTAGTGCAGATTTCCTTTGCAAGCTTGCTTGGTTGGCCAAAAAGTGCGTATGCGTTTTTTCCTGAATATATTCAGGAAAAAACGCATATGCCCTTTTTGGCCAAGTGCATCATTGTGGACGTTCTGCCTCTTTTCCTATGCTTTACATGCAATTCCAGTCTACCTCCTGAAATCGGTTTCCTGCAATTCTGCCCCGCTTTCAAGTCCTCTTGGCAGCCTTACTTCAATATATTTTTGGACGATAGCTGTCATTTATAACTCTGCAGGTTTGTGAATTACAGTGCCCCTGAGCTCCTTTCTTCAACTCGCTTTCTTGTGAGCTGGCCGCAACACCGCAGGATTGCTTCAGGCCCTAGTGTGGTTCTGGCATGGCACGCTGAGCCTTTGGTTAATTCCTCTTCCTGGTGGGAAATGAGAGTTAAATTTGCCCATCCAGACACCTCCAGCTAGTCTCTCATTGGTTCTCCCTATTCCTGTTCATTTTCCGCAGAAATTGCAAACTGGGCCAAACAGGAGGTTAAAGGCACTGACTCTCCAAGTGGGGAGAGTGTTAGTAAAGCGTCTGGAATGTTGCACCCGAGTACCAGGGGACAAAAACTGAGACACATTTGAACACGTTTCCCGATCACACGGTTGATCATACTCTGGGTTCCACATGCATGTTTTAGCTGAAGGAAGAATCCCTTAAACCTGGAGAGTTGAGACCCATGGAATGGCTACCATGCAATATGACTTCAAAGGGTCTGCATTTGCTCATCAAACCTCACCAATCCTATCACTGCTGCGTTTATGCCGCTGTACACATGCTTGATTCTCTTTTGGAGACATATAAATCCATAGGTTTTAAGATTATTACTAGTCAGGTATATTCTTAGGCGATTAATATGGGGTGTAGAGTCCACTTCGTTGAGCAAGGAGTAGCTCTTGTCTCTTACATGTTTGGCTTATGGAATGGTATCTGTGCTAATTTCAATCTCTGGTTTTATGCAGAACCCCAACTCACCTTTCCCCTTAAGCAAGCATAAGTTGGTTTTCTACATTTGAGACCGTGTTCTGTTTTGTAATTCAGTTTCTGTGTAGCCAAGTTTACATTCCGTGTAGTAGTGATATCTTATGATGTTTCTTTTTCTGTGTGACTTATCTCACTTAGAATCATCGTACCTGAATCCACTCATTATGCTGCTACGGGCCTGATGATATAGATTTCATTGCTGAGTGATATTGCATTGTACGTAAGTACCACAAATTCTTTATCCATTTTTCACCTTCTGTGATATTGAATTTGTACTGTAAATGAGGTTCTTGTAAACAGAGCCGTCCCAAACTTTGGGGTGGCTGTGTCTTTTTGATTTTAATTTCCCTAAGCTATAGGACCATAAGTGGAAGTGCCCTAGGCTCTGTTGCTTTGTTTTTTAGATGTTTCAGGAAACACCATACACTTCTCCAGAGTGGCTGTTGGCAATTTACATCCCGCCCATCAGCATAACAAGTCTCCCAGTTCTCCATGGCCTGTCCTGCCTTTCTGGATTTTACACTTTTTTCAGATGGCCCTTTTGACCGGGGGGCAGTGAGACTTCATGGTAGTGCAGATTTCCTTTGCAAGCTTGCTTGGTTGGCCAAAAAGTGCGTATGCGTTTTTTCCTGAATATATTCAGGAAAAAACGCATACGCCCTTTTTGGCCAAGTGCATCATTGTGGACGTTCTGCCTCTTTTCCTATGCTTTACATGCAATTCCAGTCTACCTCCTGAAATCGGTTTCCTGCAATCCTGCCCCGCTTTCAAGTCCTCTTGGCAGCCTTACTTCAATATATTTTTGGACGATAGCTGTCATTTTTAACTCTGCATGTTTGTGAATTACAGTGCCCCTGAGCTCCTTTCTTCAACTCACTTTCTTGTGAGCTGGCCGCAACACTGCAGGATTGCTTCAGGCCCTAGTGTGGTTCCGGCATGGCACGCTGAGCCTTTGGTTAATTCCACTTCCTGGTGGGAAATGAGAGTTAAATTTGCCCATCCAGACACCTCCAGCTAGTCTCTCATTGGTTCTCCCTATTCCTGTTCATTTTCCACAGAAATTGCAAACTGGGCCAAACAGGAGTTTAAAGGCACTGACTCTCCAAGTGGGGAGAGTGTTAGTAAAGCGTCTGGAATGTTGCACCCGAGTACCAGGGGACAAAAACTGAGACACATTTGAACACGTTTCCCGATCACACGGTGGATCATACTCTGGGTTCCACATGCATGTTTTAGCTGAAGGAAGAATCCCTTAAACCTGGAGAGTTGAGACCCATGGAATGGCTACCATGCAATATGACTTCAAAGGGTCTGCATTTGCTCATCAAACCTCACCAATCCTATCACTGCTGCGTTTATGCCGCTGTACACATGCTTGATTCTCTTTTGGAGACATATAAATCCATAGGTTTCAAGATTCTTACTAGTCAGGTATATTCTTAGACGTTTAATATGGGGTGTAGAGTCCACTTCGTTGAGCAAGGAGTAGCTCTTGTCTATTACATATTTGGCTTATGGAACGGTATCTGTGCTAATTTCAATCTCTGGTTTTATGCAGCACCCCAACTCACCTTTCCCCTTAAGCAAGCATAAGTTGGTTTTCTACATTTGAGATCCTGTTCTGTTTTGTAATTCAGTTCCTGTGTAGCCAAGTTTACATTCCATGTATTAGTGATATCTTATGATGTTTCTTTTTCTGTGTGACTTATGTCACTTAGAATCATCGTACCTGAATCCACTCATTATGCTGCTATGGGCCTGATGACATAGATTTCATTCCTGAGTGATATTGCATTGTACGTAAGTACCACAACTTCTTTATCCATTTTTCACTTTCTGCGATATTGAACTTGTACCATAAACGAGATTCTTGTAAACAGAGCCGGCTCGAACTTTGGGGTGGCTGTGTCTTTTTGATTTTAATTTCCCTAAGCTATAGGACCATAAGTGGAAGTGCCCTAGGCTCTGTTGCTTTGTTTTTTAGATGTTTCAGGAAACACCATACACTTCTCCAGAGTGGCTGTTGGCAATTTACATCCCGCCCATCAGCATAACAAGTCTCCCAGTTCTCCATGGCCTGTCCTGCCTTTCTGGATTTTACACTTTTTTCAGATGGCCCTTTTGACCGGGGGGCAGTGAGACTTCATGGTAGTGCAGATTTCCTTTGCAAGCTTGCTTGGTTGGCCAAAAAGGGCGTATGCGTTTTTTCCTGAATATATTCAGGAAAAAACGCATACGCCCTTTTTGGCCAAGTGCATCATTGTGGACGTTCTGCCTCTTTTCCTATGCTTTACATGCAATTCCAGTCTACCTCCTGAAATCGGTTTCCTGCAATCCTGCCCCGCTTTCAAGTCCTCTTGGCAGCCTTACTTCAATATATTTTTGGACGATAGCTGTCATTTTTAACTCTGCATGTTTGTGAATTACAGTGCCCCTGAGCTCCTTTCTTCAACTCACTTTCTTGTGAGCTGGCCGCAACACTGCAGGATTGCTTCAGGCCCTAGTGTGGTTCCGGCATGGCACGCTGAGCCTTTGGTTAATTCCACTTCCTGGTGGGAAATGAGAGTTAAATTTGCCCATCCAGACACCTCCAGCTAGTCTCTCATTGGTTCTCCCTATTCCTGTTCATTTTCCACAGAAATTGCAAACTGGGCCAAACAGGAGTTTAAAGGCACTGACTCTCCAAGTGGGGAGAGTGTTAGTAAAGCGTCTGGAATGTTGCACCCGAGTACCAGGGGACAAAAACTGAGACACATTTGAACACGTTTCCCGATCACACGGTGGATCATACTCTGGGTTCCACATGCATGTTTTAGCTGAAGGAAGAATCCCTTAAACCTGGAGAGTTGAGACCCATGGAATGGCTACCATGCAATATGACTTCAAAGGGTCTGCATTTGCTCATCAAACCTCACCAATCCTATCACTGCTGCGTTTATGCCGCTGTACACATGCTTGATTCTCTTTTGGAGACATATAAATCCATAGGTTTCAAGATTCTTACTAGTCAGGTATATTCTTAGACGTTTAATATGGGGTGTAGAGTCCACTTCGTTGAGCAAGGAGTAGCTCTTGTCTATTACATATTTGGCTTATGGAACGGTATCTGTGCTAATTTCAATCTCTGGTTTTATGCAGCACCCCAACTCACCTTTCCCCTTAAGCAAGCATAAGTTGGTTTTCTACATTTGAGATCCTGTTCTGTTTTGTAATTCAGTTCCTGTGTAGCCAAGTTTACATTCCATGTATTAGTGATATCTTATGATGTTTCTTTTTCTGTGTGACTTATGTCACTTAGAATCATCGTACCTGAATCCACTCATTATGCTGCTATGGGCCTGATGACATAGATTTCATTCCTGAGTGATATTGCATTGTACGTAAGTACCACAACTTCTTTATCCATTTTTCACTTTCTGCGATATTGAACTTGTACCATAAACGAGATTCTTGTAAACAGAGCCGGCCCGAACTTTGGGGTGGCTGTGTCTTTTTGATTTTAATTTCCCTAAGCTATAGGACCATAAGTGGAAGTGCCCTAGGCTCTGTTGCTTTGTTTTTTAGATGTTTCAGGAAACACCATACACTTCTCCAGAGTGGCTGTTGGCAATTTACATCCCGCCCATCAGCATAACAAGTCTCCCAGTTCTCCATGGCCTGTCCTGCCTTTCTGGATTTTACACTTTTTTCAGATGGCCCTTTTGACCGGGGGGCAGTGAGACTTCATGGTAGTGCAGATTTCCTTTGCAAGCTTGCTTGGTTGGCCAAAAAGGGCGTATGCGTTTTTTCCTGAATATATTCAGGAAAAAACGCATACGCCCTTTTTGGCCAAGTGCATCATTGTGGACGTTCTGCCTCTTTTCCTATGCTTTACATGCAATTCCAGTCTACCTCCTGAAATCGGTTTCCTGCAATCCTGCCCCGCTTTCAAGTCCTCTTGGCAGCCTTACTTCAATATATTTTTGGACGATAGCTGTCATTTTTAACTCTGCATGTTTGTGAATTACAGTGCCCCTGAGCTCCTTTCTTCAACTCACTTTCTTGTGAGCTGGCCGCAACACTGCAGGATTGCTTCAGGCCCTAGTGTGGTTCCGGCATGGCACGCTGAGCCTTTGGTTAATTCCACTTCCTGGTGGGAAATGAGAGTTAAATTTGCCCATCCAGACACCTCCAGCTAGTCTCTCATTGGTTCTCCCTATTCCTGTTCATTTTCCACAGAAATTGCAAACTGGGCCAAACAGGAGTTTAAAGGCACTGACTCTCCAAGTGGGGAGAGTGTTAGTAAAGCGTCTGGAATGTTGCACCCGAGTACCAGGGGACAAAAACTGAGACACATTTGAACACGTTTCCCGATCACACGGTGGATCATACTCTGGGTTCCACATGCATGTTTTAGCTGAAGGAAGAATCCCTTAAACCTGGAGAGTTGAGACCCATGGAATGGCTACCATGCAATATGACTTCAAAGGGTCTGCATTTGCTCATCAAACCTCACCAATCCTATCACTGCTGCGCTTATGCCGCTGTACACATGCTTGATTCTCTTTTGGAGACATATAAATCCATAGGTTTCAAGATTCTTACTAGTCAGGTATATTCTTAGACGTTTAATATGGGGTGTAGAGTCCACTTCGTTGAGCAAGGAGTAGCTCTTGTCTATTACATATTTGGCTTATGGAACGGTATCTGTGCTAATTTCAATCTCTGGTTTTATGCAGCACCCCAACTCACCTTTCCCCTTAAGCAAGCATAAGTTGGTTTTCTACATTTGAGATCCTGTTCTGTTTTGTAATTCAGTTCCTGTGTAGCCAAGTTTACATTCCATGTATTAGTGATATCTTATGATGTTTCTTTTTCTGTGTGACTTATGTCACTTAGAATCATCGTACCTGAATCCACTCATTATGCTGCTACGGGCCTGATGACATAGATTTCATTCCTGAGTGATATTGCATTGTACGTAAGTACCACAACTTCTTTATCCATTTTTCACTTTCTGCGATATTGAACTTGTACCATAAACGAGATTCTTGTAAACAGAGCCGGCCCAAACTTTGGGGTGGCTGTGTCTTTTTGATTTTAATTTCCCTAAGCTATAGGACCATAAGTGGAAGTGCCCTAGGCTCTGTTGCTTTGTTTTTTAGATGTTTCAGGAAACACCATACACTTCTCCAGAGTGGCTGTTGGCAATTTACATCCCGCCCATCAGCATAACAAGGCTCCCAATTCTCCATGGCCTGTCCTGCCTTTCTGGATTTTACACATTTTTCAGATGGCCCTTTTGACCGGGGGGCAGTGAGACTTCATTGTACTGCAGATTTCCTTTGCAAGCTTGCTTGGTTGGCCAAAAAGGGCGTATGCGTTTTTTCCTGAATATATTCAGGAAAAAACGCATACGCCCTTTTTGGCCAAGTGCATCATTGTGGACGTTCTGCCTCTTTTCCTATGCTTTACATGCAATTCCAGTCTACCTCCTGAAATCGGATTCCTGCAATTCTGCCCCGCTTTCGAGTCCTCTTGGCAGCCTTACTTCAATATATTTTTGGACGATAGCTGTCATTTATAACTCTGCAGGTTTGTGAATTACAGTGCCCCTGAGCTCCTTTCTTCAACTCGCTTTCTTGTGAGCTGGCCGCAACACCGCAGCATTGCTTCAGGCCCTAGTGTGGTTCCGGCATGGCACGCTGAGCCTTTGGTTAATTCCTCTTCCTGGTGGGAAATGAGAGTTAAATTTGCCCGTCCAGACACCTCCATCTAGTCTCTCATTGGTTCTCCCTATTCCTGTTCATTTTCCGCAGAAATTGCAAACTGGGCCAAACAGGAGGTTAAAGGCACTGACTCTCCAAGTGGAGAGAGTGTTAGTAAAGCGTCTGGAATGTTGCACCCGAGTACCAGGGGACAAAAACTGAGACACATTTAAACACGTTTCCCGATCACACGGTGGATCATACTCTAGGTTCCACATGCATGTTTTAGCTGAAGGAAGAATCCCTTAAACCTGGAGAGTTGAGACCCATGGAATGGGTACCATTCAATATGACTTCAAAGGGTCTGCATTGGCTCATCGAACCTCACCAATCCTATCACTGCTGCGCTTATGCCACTGTACACACGCTTGATTCTCTTTCGGAGACATATAAATCCATAGATTTTAAGATTCTTACTAGTCAGGTATATTCTTAGACGTTTAATATGGGGTGTTGAGTCCTCTTCGTTGAGCAAGGAGTAGCTCTTGTCTATTACATATTTGGCTTATGGAACGGTATCTGTGCTAATTTCAATCTCTGGTTTTATGCAGCACCCCAACTCACCTTTCCCCTTAAGCAAGCATAAGTTGGTTTTCTACATTTGAGACCTTGTTCTGTTTTGTAATTCAGTTCCTGTGTAGCCAAGTTTACATTCCGTGTAGTAGTGATATCTTATGATGTTTCTTTTTCTGTGTGACTTATCTCACTTAGAATCATCGTACCTGAATCCACTCATTATGCTGCTACGGGCCTGATGATATAGATTTCATTGCTGAGTGATATTGCATTGTACGTAAGTACCACAAATTCTTTATCCATTTTTCACCTTCTGTGATATTGAATTTGTACTGTAAATGAGGTTCTTGTAAACAGAGCCGTCCCAAACTTTGGGGTGGCTGTGTCTTTTTGATTTTAATTTCCCTAAGCTATAGGACCATAAGTGGAAGTGCCCTAGGCTCTGTTGCTTTGTTTTTTAGATGTTTCAGGAAACACCATACACTTCTCCAGAGTGGCTGTTGGCAATTTACATCCCGCCCATCAGCATAACAAGGCTCCCAGTTCTCCATGGCCTGTCCGGCCTTTCTGGATTTTACACTTTTTTCAGATGGCCCTTTTGACTGGGGGGCAGTGAGACTTCATTGTACTGCATATTTCCTTTGCAAGCTTGCTTGGTTGGCCAAAAAGGGCGTATGCGTTTTTTCCTGAATATATTCAGGAAAAAACGCATACGCCCTTTTTGGCCAAGTGCATCATTGTGGACGTTCTGCCTCTTTTCCTATGCTTTACATGCAATTCCAGTCTACCTCCTGAAATCGGTTTCCTGCAATTCTGCCCCGCTTTCAAGTCCTCTTGGCAGCCTTACTTCAATATATTTTTGGACGATAGTTGTCATTTATAACTCTGCAGGTTTGTGAATTACAGTGCCCCTGAGCTCCTTTCTTCAACTCGCTTTCTTGTGAGCTGGCCGCAACACCGCAGGATTGCTTCAGGCCCTAGTGTGGTTCCGGCATGGCACGCTGAGCCTTTGGTTAATTCCTCTTCCTGGTGGGAAATGAGAGTTAAATTTGCCCGTCCAGACACCTCCAGCTAGTCTCTCACTGGTTCTCCCTATTCCTGTTCATCTTCCGCAAATATTGCAAACTGGGCCAAACAGGAGGTTAAAGGCACTGACTCTCCAAGTGGGGAGAGTGTTAGTAAAGCGTCTGGAATGTTGCACCCGAGTACCAGGGGACAAAACCTGAGACACATTTGAACACGTTTCCCGATCACATGGTGGATCATACTCTGGGTTCCACATGCATGTTTTAGCTGAAGGAAGAATCCCTTAAACCTGGAGAGTTGAGACCCATGGAATGGGTACCATGCAATATGACTTCAAAGGTTCTGCATTTGCTCACCGAACCTCACCAACCCTATCACTGCTGCATTTATGCCGCTGTAGACACGCTTGATTCTCTTTCGGAGACATATAAATCCATAGATTTTAAGATTCTTCCTAGTCAGGTATATTCTTAGACGTTTAATATGGGGTGTTGAGTCCTCTTCGTTGAGCAAGGAGTAGCTCTTGTCTATTACATATTTGGCTTATGGAATGGTATCTGTGCTAATTTCAATCTCTGGTTTTATGCAGCACCCCAACTCACCTTTCCCCTTAAGCAAGCATAAGTTGGTTTTCTACATTTGAGATCCTGTTCTGTTTTGTAATTCAGTTCCTGTGTAGCCAAGTTTACATTCCGTGTATTAGTGATATCTTATGATGTTTCTTTTTCTGTGTGACTTATCTCACTTAGAATCATCGTACCTGAATCCACTCATTATGCTGCTATGGGCCTGATGACATAGATTTCATTGCTGAGTGATATTGCATTGTACGTAAGTACCACAACTTCTTTATCCATTTTTCGCTTTCTGTGATATTGAACTTGTACCGTAAACGAGGATCTTGTAAACAGAGCCGTCCGAAACTTTGGGGTGGCTGTGTCTTTTTGATTTTAATTTCCCTAAGCTATAGGACCATAAGTGGAAGTGCCCTAGGCTCTGTTGCTTTGTTTTTTAGATGTTTCAGGAAACACCTTACACTTCTCCAGAGTGGCTGTTGGCAATTTACATCCCGCCCATCAGCATAACAAGGCTCCCAGTTCTCCATGGCCTGTCCTGCCTTTCTGGATTTTACACTTTTTTCAGATGGCCCTTTTGACTGGGGGGCAGTGAGACTTCATTGTAGTGCAGATTTCCTTTGCAAGCTTGCTTGGTTGGCCAAAAAGGGCGTATGCGTTTTTTCCTGAATATATTCAGGAAAAAACGCATACGCCCTTTTTGGCCAAGTGCATCATTGTGGACATTCTGTCTCTTTTCCTATGCTTTACATGCAATTCCAGTCTACCTCCTGAAATCGGATTCCTTCAATTCTGCCCCGCTTTCGAGTCCTCTTGGCAGCCTTACTTCAATATATTTTTGGACGATAGCTGTCATTTATAACTCTGCAGGTTTGTGAATTACAGTGCCCCTGAGCTCCTTTCTTCAACTCGCTTTCTTGTGAGCTGGCCGCAACACCGCAGGATTGCTTCAGGCCCTAGTGTGGTTCCGGCATGGCACGCTGAGCCTTTGGTTAATTCCTCTTCCTGGTGGGAAATGAGAGTTAAATTTGCCCATCCAGACACCTCCAGCTAGTCTCTCATTGGTTCTCCCTATTCCTGTTCATTTTCCGCAGAAATTGCAAACTGGGCCAAACAGGAGTTTAAAGGCACTGACTCTCCAAGTGGGGAGAGTGTTAGTAAAGCGTCTGGAATGTTGCACCCGAGTACCAGGGGACAAAAACTGAGACACATTTGAACACGTTTCCCGATCACACGGTTGATCATACTCTGGGTTCCACATGCATGTTTTAGCTGAAGGAAGAATCCCTTAAACCTGGAGAGTTGAGACCCATGGAATGGCTACCATGCAATATGACTTCAAAGGGTCTGCATTTGCTCATCAAACCTCACCAATCCTATCACTGCTGCGTTTATGCCGCTGTACACATGCTTGATTCTCTTTTGGAGACATATAAATCCATAGGTTTTAAGATTATTACTAGTCAGGTATATTCTTAGGCGATTAATATGGGGTGTAGAGTCCACTTCGTTGAGCAAGGAGTAGCTCTTGTCTATTACATGTTTGGCTTATGGAATGGTATCTGTGCTAATTTCAATCTCTGGTTTTATGCAGAACCCCAACTCACCTTTCCCCTTAAGGAAGCATAAGTTGGTTTTCTACATTTGAGACTGTGTTCTGTTTTGTAATTCAGTTTCTGTGTAGCCAAGTTTACATTCCGTGTAGTAGTGATATCTTATGATGTTTCTTTTTCTGTGTGACTTATCTCACTTAGAATCATCGTACCTGAATCCACTCATTATGCTGCTACGGGCCTGATGATATAGATTTCATTGCTGAGTGATATTGCATTGTACGTAAGTACCACAAATTCTTTATCCATTTTTCACCTTCTGTGATATTGAATTTGTACTGTAAATGAGGTTCTTGTAAACAGAGCCGTCCCAAACTTTGGGGTGGCTGTGTCTTTTTGATTTTAATTTCCCTAAGCTATAGGACCATAAGTGGAAGTGCCCTAGGCTCTGTTGCTTTGTTTTTTAGATGTTTCAGGAAACACCATACACTTCTCCAGAGTGGCTGTTGGCAATTTACATCCCGCCCATCAGCATAACAAGGCTCCCAGTTCTCCATGGCCTGTCCTGCCTTTCTGGAGTTTACACTTTTTTCAGATGGCCCTTTTGACCGGGGGGCAGTGAGACTTCATGGTAGTGCAGATTTCCTTTGCAAGCTTGCTTGGTTGGCCAAAAAGGGCGTATGCGTTTTTTCCTGAATATATTCAGGAAAAAACGCATACGCCCTTTTTGGCCAAGTGCATCATTGTGGACGTTCTGCCTCTTTTCCTATGCTTTACATGCAATTCCAGTCTACCTCCTGAAATCGGTTTCCTGCAATCCTGCCCCGCTTTCAAGTCCTCTTGGCAGCCTTACTTCAATATATTTTTGGACGATAGCTGTCATTTTTAACTCTGCATGTTTGTGAATTACAGTGCCCCTGAGCTCCTTTCTTCAACTCACTTTCTTGTGAGCTGGCCGCAACACTGCAGGATTGCTTCAGGCCCTAGTGTGGTTCCGGCATGGCACGCTGAGCCTTTGGTTAATTCCACTTCCTGGTGGGAAATGAGAGTTAAATTTGCCCATCCAGACACCTCCAGCTAGTCTCTCATTGGTTCTCCCTATTCCTGTTCATTTTCCACAGAAATTGCAAACTGGGCCAAACAGGAGGTTAAAGGCACTGACTCTCCAAGTGGGGAGAGTGTTAGTAAAGCGTCTGGAATGTTGCACCCGAGTACCAGGGGACAAAAACTGAGACACATTTGAACACGTTTCCCGATCACACGGTGGATCATACTCTGGGTTCCACATGCATGTTTTAGCTGAAGGAAGAATCCCTTAAACCTGGAGAGTTGAGACCCATGGAATGGCTACCATGCAATATGACTTCAAAGGGTCTGCATTTGCTCATCAAACCTCACCAATCCTATCACTGCTGCGTTTATGCCGCTGTACACATGCTTGATTCTCTTTTGGAGACATATAAATCCATAGGTTTCAAGATTCTTACTAGTCAGGTATATTCTTAGACGTTTAATATGGGGTGTAGAGTCCACTTCGTTGAGCAAGGAGTAGCTCTTGTCTATTACATATTTGGCTTATGGAACGGTATCTGTGCTAATTTCAATCTCTGGTTTTATGCAGCACCCCAACTCACCTTTCCCCTTAAGCAAGCATAAGTTGGTTTTCTACATTTGAGATCCTGTTCTGTTTTGTAATTCAGTTCCTGTGTAGCCAAGTTTACATTCCATGTATTAGTGATATCTTATGATGTTTCTTTTTCTGTGTGACTTATGTCACTTAGAATCATCGTACCTGAATCCACTCATTATGCTGCTACGGGCCTGATGACATAGATTTCATTCCTGAGTGATATTGC
Source organism: Pseudorca crassidens (assembly GCF_039906515.1). NCBI lineage: Eukaryota > Metazoa > Chordata > Mammalia > Artiodactyla > Delphinidae > Pseudorca > Pseudorca crassidens. The sequence continues at coordinate 167,124,622 of NC_090296.1, forward strand.
ATTGTACGTAAGTACCACAACTTCTTTATCCATTTTTCACTTTCTGCGATATTGAACTTGTACCATAAACGAGATTCTTGTAAACAGAGCCGGCCCAAACTTTGGGGTGGCTGTGTCTTTTTGATTTTAATTTCCCTAAGCTATAGGACCATAAGTGGAAGTGCCCTAGGCTCTGTTGCTTTGTTTTTTAGATGTTTCAGGAAACACCATACACTTCTCCAGAGTGGCTGTTGGCAATTTACATCCCGCCCATCAGCATAACAAGGCTCCCAGTTCTCTATGGCCTGTCCTGCCTTTCTGGATTTTACACTTTTCTCAGATGGCCCTTTTGACCGGGGGGCAGTGAGACTTCATTGTAGTGCAGATTTCCTTTGCAAGCTTGCTTGGTTGGCCAAAAAGGGCGTATGCGTTTTTTTCTGAATATATTCAGGAAAAAATGCATACGCCCTTTTTGGCCAAGTGCATCATTGTGGACGTTCTGCCTCTTTTCCTATGCTTTACATGCAATTCCAGTCTACCTCCTGAAATCGGTTTCCTGCAATCCTGCCCTGCTTTGAAGTCCTCTTGGCAGCCTTACTTCAATATATTTTTGGACGATAGCTGTCATTTTTAACTCTGCAGGTTTGTGAATTACAGTGCCCCTGAGCTCCTTTCTTCAACTCGCTTTCTTGTGAGCTGGCCGCAACACCGCAGGATTGCTTCAGGCCCTAGTGTGGTTCCGGCATGGCACGCTGAGCATTAGGTTAATTCCTCTTCCTGGTGGGAAATGAGAGTTAAATTTGCCCGTCCAGACACCTCCAGCTAGTCTCTCATTGGTTTTCCCTATTCCTGTTCATTTTCCGCAGAAATTGCAAACTGGGCCAAACAGGAGGTTAAAGGCACTGACTCTCCAAGTGGGGAGAGTGTTAGTAAAGCGTCTGGAATGTTGCACCTGAGTACAAGGGGACGAAATCTGACACATTTGAACACGTTTCCCGATCACACGGTGGATCATACTCTGGGTTCCACATGCATGTTTTAGTTGAAGGAAGAATCCCTTAAACCTGGAGAGTTGAGACCCATGGAATGGGTACCATGCAATATGACTTCAAAGGGTCTGCATTTGCTCACCGAACCTCACCAATCCTATCACTGCTGTATTTATGCCGCTGTAGACACGCTTGATTCTCTTTCGGAGACATATAAATCCATAGGTTTTAAGATTCTTACTAGTCAGGTATATTCTTAGGCATTTAATATGGGGTGTTGAGTCCACTTCGTTGAGCAAGGAGTAGCTATTGTCTATTACCTATTTGGCTTATGGAATGGTATCTGTGCTAATTTCAATCTCTGGTTTTATGCAACACCCCAACTCACCTTTCCCCTTAAGCAAGCATAAGTTGGTTTTCTACATTTGAGATCCTGTTCTGTTTTGTAATTCAGTTCCTGTGTAGCCAAGTTTACATTCCATGTATTAGTGATATCTTATGATGTTTCTTTTTCTGTGTGACTTATGTCACTTAGAATCATCGTACCTGAATCCACTCATTATGCTGCTACGGGCCTGATGACATAGATTTCATTCCTGAGTGATATTGCATTGTACGTAAGTACCACAACTTCTTTATCCATTTTTCACTTTCTGCGATATTGAACTTGTACCATAAACGAGATTCTTGTAAACAGAGCCGGCCCAAACTTTGGGGTGGCTGTGTCTTTTTGATTTTAATTTCCCTAAGCTATAGGACCATAAGTGGAAGTGCCCTAGGCTCTGTTGCTTTGTTTTTTAGATGTTTCAGGAAACACCATACACTTCTCCAGAGTGGCTGTTGGCAATTTACATCCCGCCCATCAGCATAACAAGGCTCCCAATTCTCCATGGCCTGTCCTGCCTTTCTGGATTTTACACATTTTTCAGATGGCCGTTTTGACCGGGGGGCAGTGAGACTTCATGGTAGTGCAGATTTCCTTTGCAAGCTTGCTTGGTTGGCCAAAAAGGGCGTATGCGTTTTTTCCTGAATATATTCAGGAAAAAACGCATACGCCCTTTTTGGCCAAGTGCATCATTGTGGACGTTCTGCCTCTTTTCCTATGCTTTACATGCAATTCCAGTCTACCTCCTGAAATCGGTTTCCTGCAATCCTGCCCCGCTTTCAAGTCCTCTTGGCAGCCTTACTTCAATATATTTTTGGACGATAGCTGTCATTTTTAACTCTGCATGTTTGTGAATTACAGTGCCCCTGAGCTCCTTTCTTCAACTCACTTTCTTGTGAGCTGGCCGCAACACTGCAGGATTGCTTCAGGCCCTAGTGTGGTTCCGGCATGGCACGCTGAGCCTTTGGTTAATTCCACTTCCTGGTGGGAAATGAGAGTTAAATTTGCCCATCCAGACACCTCCAGCTAGTCTCTCATTGGTTCTCCCTATTCCTGTTCATTTTCCACAGAAATTGCAAACTGGGCCAAACAGGAGTTTAAAGGCACTGACTCTCCAAGTGGGGAGAGTGTTAGTAAAGCGTCTGGAATGTTGCACCCGAGTACCAGGGGACAAAAACTGAGACACATTTGAACACGTTTCCCGATCACACGGTGGATCATACTCTGGGTTCCACATGCATGTTTTAGCTGAAGGAAGAATCCCTTAAACCTGGAGAGTTGAGACCCATGGAATGGCTACCATGCAATATGACTTCAAAGGGTCTGCATTTGCTCATCAAACCTCACCAATCCTATCACTGCTGCGTTTATGCCGCTGTACACATGCTTGATTCTCTTTTGGAGACATATAAATCCATAGGTTTCAAGATTCTTACTAGTCAGGTATATTCTTAGACGTTTAATATGGGGTGTAGAGTCCACTTCGTTGAGCAAGGAGTAGCTCTTGTCTATTACATATTTGGCTTATGGAACGGTATCTGTGCTAATTTCAATCTCTGGTTTTATGCAGCACCCCAACTCACCTTTCCCCTTAAGCAAGCATAAGTTGGTTTTCTACATTTGAGATCCTGTTCTGTTTTGTAATTCAGTTCCTGTGTAGCCAAGTTTACATTCCATGTATTAGTGATATCTTATGATGTTTCTTTTTCTGTGTGACTTATGTCACTTAGAATCATCGTACCTGAATCCACTCATTATGCTGCTACGGGCCTGATGACATAGATTTCATTCCTGAGTGATATTGCATTGTACGTAAGTACCACAACTTCTTTATCCATTTTTCACTTTCTGCGATATTGAACTTGTACCATAAACGAGATTCTTGTAAACAGAGCCGGCCCAAACTTTGGGGTGGCTGTGTCTTTTTGATTTTAATTTCCCTAAGCTATAGGACCATAAGTGGAAGTGCCCTAGGCTCTGTTGCTTTGTTTTTTAGATGTTTCAGGAAACACCATACACTTCTCCAGAGTGGCTGTTGGCAATTTACATCCCGCCCATCAGCATAACAAGGCTCCCAATTCTCCATGGCCTGTCCTGCCTTTCTGGATTTTACACATTTTTCAGATGGCCCTTTTGACCGGGGGGCAGTGAGACTTCATTGTACTGCAGATTTCCTTTGCAAGCTTGCTTGGTTGGCCAAAAAGGGCGTATGCGTTTTTTCCTGAATATATTCAGGAAAAAACGCATACGCCCTTTTTGGCCAAGTGCATCATTGTGGACGTTCTGCCTCTTTTCCTATGCTTTACATGCAATTCCAGTCTACCTCCTGAAATCGGATTCCTGCAATTCTGCCCCGCTTTCGAGTCCTCTTGGCAGCCTTACTTCAATATATTTTTGGACGATAGCTGTCATTTATAACTCTGCAGGTTTGTGAATTACAGTGCCCCTGAGCTCCTTTCTTCAACTCGCTTTCTTGTGAGCTGGCCGCAACACCGCAGCATTGCTTCAGGCCCTAGTGTGGTTCCGGCATGGCACGCTGAGCCTTTGGTTAATTCCTCTTCCTGGTGGGAAATGAGAGTTAAATTTGCCCGTCCAGACACCTCCATCTAGTCTCTCATTGGTTCTCCCTATTCCTGTTCATTTTCCGCAGAAATTGCAAACTGGGCCAAACAGGAGGTTAAAGGCACTGACTCTCCAAGTGGAGAGAGTGTTAGTAAAGCGTCTGGAATGTTGCACCCGAGTACCAGGGGACAAAAACTGAGACACATTTAAAAACGTTTCCCGATCACACGGTGGATCATACTCTGGGTTCCACATGCATGTTTTAGCTGAAGGAAGAATCCCTTAAACCTGGAGAGTTGAGACCCATGGAATGGGTACCATTCAATATGACTTCAAAGGGTCTGCATTGGCTCACCGAACCTCACCAATCCTATCACTGCTGCGCTTATGCCACTGTACACACGCTTGATTCTCTTTCGGAGACATATAAATCCATAGATTTTAAGATTCTTACTAGTCAGGTATATTCTTAGACGTTTAATATGGGGTGTTGAGTCCTCTTCGTTGAGCAAGGAGTAGCTCTTGTCTATTACATATTTGGCTTATGGAACGGTATCTGTGCTAATTTCAATCTCTGGTTTTATGCAGCACCCCAACTCACCTTTCCCCTTAAGCAAGCATAAGTTGGTTTTCTACATTTGAGACCTTGTTCTGTTTTGTAATTCAGTTCCTGTGTAGCCAAGTTTACATTCCGTGTAGTAGTGATATCTTATGATGTTTCTTTTTCTGTGTGACTTATCTCACTTAGAATCATCGTACCTGAATCCACTCATTATGCTGCTATGGGCCTGATGACATAGATTTCATTGCTGAGTGATATTGCATTGTACATAAGTACCACAACTTCTTTATCCATTTTTCGCTTTCTGTGATATTGAACTTGTACCGTAAACGAGGTTCTTGTAAACAGAGCCGTCCCAAACTTTGGGGTGGCTGTGTCTTTTTGATTTTAATTTCCCTAAGCTATAGGACCATAAGTGGAAGTGCCCTAGGCTTTGTTGCTTTGTTTTTTAGATGTTTCAGGAAACACCATACACTTCTCCAGAGTGGCTGTTGGCAATTTACATCCCGCCCATCAGCATAACAAGGCTCCCATGTCTCTATGGCCTGTCCTGCCTTTCTGGATTTTACACTTTTCTCAGATGGCCCTTTTGACCGGGGGGCAGTGAGACTTCATTGTACTGCAGATTTCCTTTGCAAGCTTGCTTGGTTGGCCAAAAAGGGCGTATGCGTTTTTTTCTGAATATATTCAGGAAAAAATGCATACGCCCTTTTTGGCCAAGTGCATCATTGTGGACGTTCTGCCTCTTTTCCTATGCTTTACATGCAATTCCAGTCTACCTCCTGAAATCGGTTTCCTGCAATCCTGCCCTGCTTTGAAGTCCTCTTGGCAGCCTTACTTCAATATATTTTTGGACGATAGCTGTCATTTTTAACTCTGCAGGTTTGTGAATTACAGTGCCCCTGAGCTCCTTTCTTCAACTCGCTTTCTTGTGAGCTGGCCGCAACACCGCAGGATTGCTTCAGGCCCTAGTGTGGTTCCGGCATGGCACGCTGAGCATTAGGTTAATTCCTCTTCCTGGTGGGAAATGAGAGTTAAATTTGCCCGTCCAGACACCTCCAGCTAGTCTCTCATTGGTTTTCCCTATTCCTGTTCATTTTCCGCAGAAATTGCAAACTGGGCCAAACAGGAGGTTAAAGGCACTGACTCTCCAAGTGGGGAGAGTGTTAGTAAAGCGTCTGGAATGTTGCACCTGAGTACAAGGGGACGAAATCTGACACATTTGAACACGTTTCCCGATCACACGGTGGATCATACTCTGGGTTCCACATGCATGTTTTAGTTGAAGGAAGAATCCCTTAAACCTGGAGAGTTGAGACCCATGGAATGGGTACCATGCAATATGACTTCAAAGGGTCTGCATTTGCTCACCGAACCTCACCAATCCTATCACTGCTGTATTTATGCCGCTGTAGACACGCTTGATTCTCTTTCGGAGACATATAAATCCATAGGTTTTAAGATTCTTACTAGTCAGGTATATTCTTAGGCATTTAATATGGGGTGTTGAGTCCACTTCGTTGAGCAAGGAGTAGCTATTGTCTATTACCTATTTGGCTTATGAAATGGTATCTGTGCTAATTTCAATCTCTGGTTTTATGCAGCACCCCAACTCACCTTTCCCCTTAAGCAAGCATAAGTTGGTTTTCTACATTTGAGATCCTGTTCTGTTTTGTAATTCAGTTCCTGTGTAGCCAAGTTTACATTCCATGTATTAGTGATATCTTATGATGTTTCTTTTTCTGTGTGACTTATGTCACTTAGAATCATCGTACCTGAATCCACTCATTATGCTGCTACGGGCCTGATGACATAGATTTCATTCCTGAGTGATATTGCATTGTACGTAAGTACCACAACTTCTTTATCCATTTTTCACTTTCTGCGATATTGAACTTGTACCATAAACGAGATTCTTGTAAACAGAGCCGGCCCAAACTTTGGGGTGGCTGTGTCTTTTTGATTTTAATTTCCCTAAGCTATAGGACCATAAGTGGAAGTGCCCTAGGCTCTGTTGCTTTGTTTTTTAGATGTTTCAGGAAACACCATACACTTCTCCAGAGTGGCTGTTGGCAATTTACATCCCGCCCATCAGCATAACAAGGCTCCCAATTCTCCATGGCCTGTCCTGCCTTTCTGGATTTTACACATTTTTCAGATGGCCCTTTTGACCGGGGGGCAGTGAGACTTCATTGTACTGCAGATTTCCTTTGCAAGCTTGCTTGGTTGGCCAAAAAGGGCGTATGCGTTTTTTCCTGAATATATTCAGGAAAAAACGCATACGCCCTTTTTGGCCAAGTGCATCATTGTGGACGTTCTGCCTCTTTTCCTATGCTTTACATGTAATTCCAGTCTACCTTCTGAAATCGGATTCCTGCAATTCTGCCCTGCTTTCGAGTCCTCTTGGCAGCCTTACTTCAATATATTTTTGGACGATAGCTGTCATTTATAACTCTGCAGGTTTGTGAATTACAGTGCCCCTGAGCTCCTTTCTTCAACTCGCTTTCTTGTGAGCTGGCCGCAACACCGCAGCATTGCTTCAGGCCCTAGTGTGGTTCCGGCATGGCACGCTGAGCCTTTGGTTAATTCCTCTTCCTGGTGGGAAATGAGAGTTAAATTTGCCCATCCAGACACCTCCAGCTAGTCTCTCATTGGTTCTCCCTATTCCTGTTCATTTTCCGCAGAAATTGCAAACTGGGTCAAACAGGAGGTTAAAGGCAGTGACTCTCCAAGTGGGGAGAGTTTTAGTAAAGCGTCTGGAATGTTGCACCCGAGTACCAGGGGACAAAAACTGAGACACATTTGAACACGTTTCCCGATCACACGGTGGATCATACTCTGGGTTCCACATGCATGTTTTAGCTGAAGGAAGAATCCCTTAAACCTGGAGAGTTGAGACCCATGGAATGGGTACCATTCAATATGACTTCAAAGGTTCTGCATTGGCTCACCGAACCTCATCAATCCTATCACTGCTGCGCTTATGCCACTGTACACACGCTTGATTCTCTTTCGGAGACATATAAATCCATAGATTTTAAGATTCTTACTAGTCAGGTATATACTTAGACGTTTAATATGGGGTGTTGAGTCCTCTTCGTTGAGCAAGGAGTAGCTCTTGTCTATTACCTATTTGGCTTATGGAATGGTATCTGTGCTAATTTCAATCTCTGGTTTTATGCAGCACCCCAACTCACCTTTCCCCTTAAGCAAGCATAAGTTGGTTTTCTACATTTGAGATCCTGTTCTGTTTTGTAATTCAGTTCCTGTGTAGCCAAGTTTACATTCCGTGTATTAGTGATATCTTATGATGTTTCTTTTTCTGTGTGACTTATTTCACTTAGAATCATCGTACCTGAATCCACTCATTATGCTGCTACGGGCCTGATGACATAGATTTCATTCCTGAGTGATATTGCATTGTACGTAAGTACCACAACTTCTTTATCCATTTTTCACTTTCTGCGATATTGAACTTGTACCATAAATGAGATTCTTGTAAACAGAGCCGGCCCAAACTTTGGGGTGGCTGTGTCTTTTTGATTTTAATTTCCCTAAGCTATAGGACCATAAGTGGAAGTGCCCTAGGCTCTGTTGCTTTGTTTTGTAGATGTTTCAGGAAACACCATACACTTCTCCAGAGTGGCTGTTGGCAATTTACATCCCGCCCATCAGCATAACAAGGCTCCCAGTTCTCCATGGCCTGTCCTGCCTTTCTGGATGTTATACTTTTTTCAGATGGCCCTTTTGACCGGGGGGCAGTGAGACTTCATTGTAGTGCAGATTTCCTTTGCAAGCTTGCTTGGTTGGCCAAAAAGGGCGTATGCGTTTTTTCCTGAATATATTCAGGAAAAAACGCATACGCCCTTTTTGGCCAAGTGCATCATTGTGGACGTTCTGCCTCTTTTCCTATGCTTTACATGCAATTCCAGTCTACCTCCTGAAATCGGTTTCCTGCAATTCTGCCCCGCTTTCAAGTCCTCTTGGCAGCCTTACTTCAATATATTTTTGGACGATAGCTGTCATTTTTAACTCTGCAGGTTTGTGAATTACAGTGCCCCTGAGCTCCTTTCTTCAACTCGCTTTTTTGTGAGCTGGCCGCAACACCGCAGCATTGCTTCAGGCCCTAGTGTGGTTCCGGCATGGCACGCTGAGCCGTTGGTTAATTCCTCTTCCTGGTGGGAAATGAGAGTTAAATTTGCCCGTCCAGGCTCCTCCAGCTAGTTTCTCATTGGTTCTCCCTATTCCTGTTCATTTTCCGCAGAAATTGCAAACTGGGCCAAACAGGAGGTTAAAGGCACTGTCTCTCCAAGTGGGGAGAGTGTTAGTAAAGCGTCTGGAATGTTGCACCTGAGTACAAGGGGACGAAATCTCACACATTTGAACACGTTTCCCGATCACACGGTGGATCATACTCTGGGTTCCACATACATGTTTTAGTTGAAGGAAGAATCCCTTAAACCTGGAGAGTTGAGACCCATGGAATGGGTACCATGCAATATGACTTCAAAGGGTCTGCATTTGCTCACCGAACCTCACCAATCCTATCACTGCTGTATTTATGCCGCTGTAGACACGCTTGATTCTCTTTCGGAGACATATAAATCCATAGGTTTTAAGATTCTTACTAGTCAGGTATATTCTTAGGCATTTAATATGGGGTGTTGAGTCCACTTCGTTGAGCAAGGAGTAGCTATTGTCTATTACCTATTTGGCTTATGGAATGGTATCTGTGCTAATTTCAATCTCTGGTTTTATGCAGCACCCCAACTCACCTTTCCCCTTAAGCAAGCATAAGTTGGTTTTCTACATTTGAGATCCTGTTCTGTTTTGTAATTCAGTTCCTGTGTAGCCAAGTTTACATTCCATGTACTAGTGATATCTTATGATGTTTCTTTTTCTGTGTGACTTATGTCACTTAGAATCATCGTACCTGAATCCACTCATTATGCTGCTACGGGCCTGATGACATAGATTTCATTCCTGAGTGATATTGCATTGTACGTAAGTACCACAACTTCTTTATCCATTTTTCACTTTCTGCGATATTGAACTTGTACCATAAACGAGATTCTTGTAAACAGAGCCGGCCCAAACTTTGGGGTGGCTGTGTCTTTTTGATTTTAATTTCCCTAAGCTATAGGACCATAAGTGGAAGTGCCCTAGGCTCTGTTGCTTTGTTTTTTAGATGTTTCAGGAAACACCATACACTTCTCCAGAGTGGCTGTTGGCAATTTACATCCCGCCCATCAGCATAACAAGGCTCCCAATTCTCCATGGCCTGTCCTGCCTTTCTGGATTTTACACATTTTTCAGATGGCCCTTTTGACCGGGGGGCAGTGAGACTTCATTGTACTGCAGATTTCCTTTGCAAGCTTGCTTGGTTGGCCAAAAAGGGCGTATGCGTTTTTTCCTGAATATATTCAGGAAAAAACGCATACGCCCTTTTTGGCCAAGTGCATCATTGTGGACGTTCTGCCTCTTTTCCTATGCTTTACATGTAATTCCAGTCTACCTCCTGAAATCGGATTCCTGCAATTCTGCCCCGCTTTCGAGTCCTCTTGGCAGCCTTACTTCAATATATTTTTGGACGATAGCTGTCATTTATAACTCTGCAGGTTTGTGAATTACAGTGCCCCTGAGCTCCTTTCTTCAACTCGCTTTCTTGTGAGCTGGCCGCAACACCGCAGCATTGCTTCAGGCCCTAGTGTGGTTCCGGCATGGCACGCTGAGCCTTTGGTTAATTCCTCTTCCTGGTGGGAAATGAGAGTTAAATTTGCCCGTCCAGACACCTCCAGCTAGTCTCTCATTGGTTCTCCCTATTCCTGTTCATTTTCCGCAGAAATTGCAAACTGGGCCAAACAGGAGTTTAAAGGCACTGACTCTCCAAGTGGAGAGAGTTTTAGTAAAGCGTCTGGAATGTTGCACCCGAGTACCAGGGGACAAAAACTGAGACACATTTGAACACGTTTCCCGATCACACGGTGGATCATACTCTGGGTTCCACATGCATGTTTTAGCTGAAGGAAGAATCCCTTAAACCTGGAGAGTTGAGACCCATGGAATGGGTACCATGCAATATGACTTCAAAGGTTCTGCATTGGCTCACCGAACCTCACCAATCCTATCACTGCTGCTTTTATGCTGCTGTACACATGCTTGATTCTCTTTTGGAGACATATAAATCCATAGGTTTTAAGATTATTACTAGTCAGGTATATTCTTAGGCGATTAATATGGGGTGTAGAGTCCACTTCGTTGAGCAAGGAGTAGCTCTTGTCTATTACATATTTGGCTTATGGAATGGTATCTGTGCTAATTTCAATCTCTGGTTTTATGCAGAACCCCAACTCACCTTTCCCCTTAAGCAAGCATAAGTTGGTTTTCTACATTTGAGATCCTGTTCTGTTTTGTAATTCAGTTCCTGTGTAGCCAAGTTTACATTCCGTGTATTAGTGATATCTTATGATGTTTCTTTTTCTGTGTGACTTATCTCACTTAGAATCATCGTACCTGAATCCACTCATTATGCTGCTATGGGCCTGATGACATAGATTTCATTGCTGAGTGATATTGCATTGTACGTAAGTACCACAACTTCTTTATCCATTTTTCGCTTTCTGTGATATTGAACTTGTACCGTAAACGAGGATCTTGTAAACAGAGCCGTCCCAAACTTTGGGGTGGCTGTGTCTTTTTGATTTTAATTTCCCTAAGCTATAGGACCATAAGTGGAAGTGCCCTAGGCTCTGTTGCTTTGTTTTTTAGATGTTTCAGGAAACACCATACACTTCTCCAGAGTGGCTGTTGGCAATTTACATCCCGCCCATCAGCATAACAAGGCTCCCAGTTCTCCATGGCCTGTCCGGCTTTTCTGGATTTTACACTTTTTTCAGATGGCCCTTTTGACTGGGGGGCAGTGAGACTTCATTGTAGTGCAGATTTCCTTTGCAAGCTTGCTTGGTTGGCCAAAAAGGGCGTATGCGTTTTTTCCTGAATATATTCAGGATAAAACGCATACGCCCTTTTTGGCCAAGTGCATCATTGTGGACATTCTGTCTCTTTTCCTATGCTTTACATGCAATTCCAGTCTACCTCCTGAAATCGGATTCCTTCAATTCTGCCCCGCTTTCGAGTCCTCTTGGCAGCCTTACTTCAATATATTTTTGGACGATAGCTGTCATTTATAACTCTGCAGGTTTGTGAATTACAGTGCCCCTGAGCTCCTTTCTTCAACTCACTTTCTTGTGAGCTGGCCGCAACACCGCAGGATTGCTTCAGGCCCTAGTGTGTTTCTGGCATGGCACGCTGAGCCTTTGGTTAATTCCTCTTCCTGGTGGGAAATGAGAGTTAAATTTGCCCATCCAGACACCTCCAGCTAGTCTCTCATTGGTTCTCCGTATTCCTGTTCATTTTCCGCAGAAATTGCAAACTGGGCCAAACAGGAGGTTAAAGGCACTGACTCTCCAAGTGGGGAGAGTGTTAGTAAAGCATCTGGAATGTTGCACCCGAGTACCAGGGGACAAAAACTGAGACACATTTGAACACGTTTCCCGATCACACGGTGGATCATACTCTGGGTTCCACATGCATGTTTTAGCTGAAGGAAGAATCCCTTAAACCTGGAGAGTTGAGACCCATGGAATGGCTACCATGCAATATGACTTCAAAGGGTCTGCATTTGCTCATCAAACCTCAGAAATCCTATCACTGCTGCGTTTATGCCGCTGTACACATGCTTGATTCTCTTTTGGAGACATATAAATCCATAGGTTTTAAGATTATTACTAGTCAGGTATATTCTTAGGCGATTAATATGGGGTGTAGAGTCCACTTCGTTGAGCAAGGAGTAGCTCTTGTCTATTACATATTTGGCTTATGGAATGGTATCTGTGCTAATTTCAATCTCTGGATTTATGCAGAACCCCAACTCACCTTTCCCCTTAAGCAAGCATAAGTTGGTTTTCTACATTTGAGACCGTGTTCTGTTTTGTAATTCAGTTTCTCTGTAGCCAAGTTTACATTCCGTGTAGTAGTGATATCTTATGATGTTTCTTTTTCTGTGTGACTTATCTCACTTAGAATCATCGTACCTGAATCCACTCATTATGCTGCTACGGGCCTGATGATATAGATTTCATTGCTGAGTGATATTGCATTGTACGTAAGTACCACAAATTCTTTATCCATTTTTCACCTTCTGTGATATTGAATTTGTACTGTAAATGAGGTTCTTGTAAACAGAGCCGTCCCAAACTTTGGGGTGGCTGTGTCTTTTTGATTTTAATTTCCCTAAGCTATAGGACCATAAGTGGAAGTGCCCTAGGCTCTGTTGCTTTGTTTTTTAGATGTTTCAGGAAACACCATACACTTCTCCAGAGTGGCTGTTGGCAATTTACATCCCGCCCATCAGCATAACAAGGCTCCCAGTCCTCCATGGCCTGTCCTGCCTTTCTGGATTTTACACTTTTTTCAGATGGCCCTTTTGACCGGGGGGCAGTGAGACTTCATGGTAGTGCAGATTTCCTTTGCAAGCTTGCTTGGTTGGCCAAAAAGGGCGTATGCGTTTTTTCCTGAATATATTCAGGAAAAAACGCATACGCCCTTTTTGGCCAAGTGCATCATTGTGGACGTTCTGCCTCTTTTCCTATGCTTTACATGCAATTCCAGTCTACCTCCTGAAATCGGTTTCCTGCAATCCTGCCCCGCTTTCAAGTCCTCTTGGCAGCCTTACTTCAATATATTTTTGGACGATAGCTGTCATTTTTAACTCTGCATGTTTGTGAATTACAGTGCCCCTGAGCTCCTTTCTTCAACTCACTTTCTTGTGAGCTGGCCGCAACACTGCAGGATTGCTTCAGGCCCTAGTGTGGTTCCGGCATGGCACGCTGAGCCTTTGGTTAATTCCACTTCCTGGTGGGAAATGAGAGTTAAATTTGCCCATCCAGACACCTCCAGCTAGTCTCTCATTGGTTCTCCCTATTCCTGTTCATTTTCCACAGAAATTGCAAACTGGGCCAAACAGGAGGTTAAAGGCACTGACTCTCCAAGTGGGGAGAGTGTTAGTAAAGCGTCTGGAATGTTGCACCCGAGTACCAGGGGACAAAAACTGAGACACATTTGAACACGTTTCCCGATCACACGGTGGATCATACTCTGGGTTCCACATGCATGTTTTAGCTGAAGGAAGAATCCCTTAAACCTGGAGAGTTGAGACCCATGGAATGGCTACCATGCAATATGACTTCAAAGGGTCTGCATTTGCTCATCAAACCTCACCAATCCTATCACTGCTGCGTTTATGCCGCTGTACACATGCTTGATTCTCTTTTGGAGACATATAAATCCATAGGTTTCAAGATTCTTACTAGTCAGGTATATTCCTAGACGTTTAATATGGGGTGTTGAGTCCACTTCGTTGAGCAAGGAGTAGCTCTTGTCTATTACATATTTGGCTTATGGAACGGTATCTGTGCTAATTTCAATCTCTGGTTTTATGCAGCACCCCAACTCACCTTTCCCCTTAAGCAAGCATAAGTTGGTTTTCTACATTTGAGATCCTGTTCTGTTTTGTAATTCAGTTCCTGTGTAGCCAAGTTTACATTCCATGTATTAGTGATATCTTATGATGTTTCTTTTTCTGTGTGACTTATGTCACTTAGAATCATCGTACCTGAATCCACTCATTATGCTGCTACGGGCCTGATGACATAGATTTCATTCCTGAGTGATATTGCATTGTACGTAAGTACCACAACTTCTTTATCCATTTTTCACTTTCTGCGATATTGAACTTGTACCATAAACGAGATTCTTGTAAACAGAGCCGGCCCAAACTTTGGGGTGGCTGTGTCTTTTTGATTTTAATTTCCCTAAGCTATAGGACCATAAGTGGAAGTGCCCTAGGCTCTGTTGCTTTGTTTTTTAGATGTTTCAGGAAACACCATACACTTCTCCAGAGTGGCTGTTGGCAATTTACATCCCGCCCATCAGCATAACAAGGCTCCCAATTCTCCATGGCCTGTCCTGCCTTTCTGGATTTTACACATTTTTCAGATGGCCCTTTTGACCGGGGGGCAGTGAGACTTCATTGTACTGCAGATTTCCTTTGCAAGCTTGCTTGGTTGGCCAAAAAGGGCGTATGCGTTTTTTCCTGAATATATTCAGGAAAAAACGCATACGCCCTTTTTGGCCAAGTGCATCATTGTGGACGTTCTGCCTCTTTTCCTATGCTTTACATGCAATTCCAGTCTACCTCCTGAAATCGGATTCCTGCAATTCTGCCCCGCTTTCGAGTCCTCTTGGCAGCCTTACTTCAATATATTTTTGGACGATAGCTGTCATTTATAACTCTGCAGGTTTGTGAATTACAGTGCCCCTGAGCTCCTTTCTTCAACTCGCTTTCTTGTGAGCTGGCCGCAACACCGCAGGATTGCTTCAGGCCCTAGTGTGGTTCCGGCATGGCACGCTGAGCCTTTGGTTAATTCCTCTTCCTGGTGGGAAATGAGAGTTAAATTTGCCCATCCAGACACCTCCAGCTAGTCTCTCATTGGTTCTCCCTATTCCTGTTCATTTTCCGCAGAAATTGCAAACTGGGCCAAACAGGAGGTTAAAGGCACTGACTCTCCAAGTGGGGAGAGTGTTAGTAAAGCGTCTGGAATGTTGCACCCGAGTACCAGGGGACAAAAACTGAGACACATTTGAACACGTTTCCCGATCACACGGTGGATCATACTCTGGGTTCCACATGCATGTTTTAGCTGAAGGAAGAATCCCTTAAACCTGGAAAGTTGAGACCCATGGAATGGCTACCATGCAATATGACTTCAAAGGGTCTGCATTTGCTCATCAAACCTCACCAATCCTACCACTGCTGCGTTTATGCCGCTGTACACATGCTTGATTCTCTTTTGGAGACATATAAATCCATAGGTTTTAAGATTATTACTAGTCAGGTATATTCTTAGGCGATTAATATGGGGTGTAGAGTCCACTTCGTTGAGCAAGGAGTAGCTCTTGTCTATTACATATTTGGCTTATGGAATGGTATCTGTGCTAATTTCAATCTCTGGTTTTATGCAGCACCCCAACTCACCTTTCCCCTTAAGCAAGCATAAGTTGGTTTTCTACATTTGAGATCCTGTTCTGTTTTGTAATTCAGTTCCTGTGTAGCCAAGTTTACATTCCGTGTATTAGTGATATCTTATGATGTTTCTTTTTCTGTGTGACTTATGTCACTTAGAATCATCGTACCTGAATCCACTCATTATGCTGCTACGGGCCTGATGACATAGATTTCATTCCTGAGTGATATTGCATTGTACGTAAGTACCACAACTTCTTTATCCATTTTTCACTTTCTGCGATATTGAACTTGTACCATAAACGAGATTCTTGTAAACAGAGCCGGCCCAAACTTTGGGGTGGCTGTGTCTTTTTGATTTTAATTTCCCTAAGCTATAGGACCATAAGTGGAAGTGCCCTAGGCTCTGTTGCTTTGTTTTGTAGATGTTTCAGGAAACACCATACACTTCTCCAGAGTGGCTGTTGGCAATTTACATCCCGCCCATCAGCATAACAAGGCTCCCAGTTCTCCATGGCCTGTCCTGCCTTTCTGGATTTTATAATTTTTTCAGATGGCCCTTTTGACCGGGGGGCAGTGAGACTTCATTGTACTGCAGATTTCCTTTGCAAGCTTGCTTGGTTGGCCAAAAAGGGCGTATGCGTTTTTTCCTGAATATATTCAGGAAAAAACGCATACGCCCTTTTTGGCCAAGTGCATCATTGTGGACGTTCTGCCTCTTTTCCTATGCTTTACATGCAATTCCAGTCTACCTCCTGAAATCGGATTCCTGCAATTCTGCCCCGCTTTCAAGTCCTCTTGGCAGCCTTACTTCAATATATTTTTGGACGATAGCTGTCATTTTTAACTCTGCAGGTTTGTGAATTACAGTGCCCCTGAGCTCCTTTCTTCAACTCGCTTTCTTGTGAGCTGGCCACAACACCGCAGGATTGCTTCAGGCCCTAGTGTGGTTCCGGCATGGCACGCTGAGCCTTTGGTTAATTCCTCTTCCTGGTGGGAAATGAGAGTTAATTTTGCCCGTCCAGACACCTCCAGCTAGTCTCTCATTGGTTCTCCCTATTCCTGTTCATTTTCCGCAGAAATTGCAAACTGGGCCAAACAGGAGGTTAAAGGCAGTGACTCTCCAAGTGGGGAGAGTTTTAGTAAAGCGTCTGGAATGTTGCACCCGAGTACCAGGGGACAAAAACTGAGACACATTTGAACACGTTTCCCGATCACACGGTGGATCATACTCTGGGTTCCACATGCATGTTTTAGCTGAAGGAAGAATCCCTTAAACCTGGAGAGTTGAGACCCATGGAATGGGTACCATTCAATATGACTTCAAAGGTTCTGCATTGGCTCACCGAACCTCACCAATCCTATCACTGCTGCGCTTATGCCACTGTACACACGCTTGATTCTCTTTCGGAGACATATAAATCCATAGATTTTAAGATTCTTCCTAGTCAGGTATATTCTTAGACGTTTAATATGGGGTGTTGAGTCCTCTTCGTTGAGCAAGGAGTAGCTCTTGTCTATTACATATTTGGCTTATGGAACGGTATCTGTGCTAATTTCAATCTCTGGTTTTATGCAGCACCCCAACTCACCTTTCCCCTTAAGCAAGCATAAGTTGGTTTTCTACATTTGAGACCTTGTTCTGTTTTGTAATTCAGTTCCTGTGTAGCCAAGTTTACATTCCGTGTATTAGTGATATCTTATGATGTTTCTTTTTCTGTGTGACTTATGTCACTTAGAATCATCGTACCTGAATCCACTCATTATGCTGCTATGGGTCTGATGACATAGATTTCATTGCTGAGTGATATTGCATTGTACGTAAGTACCACAACTTCTTTATCCATTTTTCGCTTTCTGTGATATTGAACTTGTACCGTAAACGAGGTTCTTGTAAACAGAGCCGTCCCAAACTTTGGGGTGGCTGTGTCTTTTTGATTTTAATTTCCCTAAGCTATAGGACCATAAGTGGAAGTGCCCTAGGCTCTGTTGCTTTGTTTTTTAGATGTTTCAGGAAACACCATACACTTCTCCAGAGTGGCTGTTGGCAATTTACATCCCGCCCATCAGCATAACAAGGCTCCCATGTCTCTATGGCCTGTCCTGCCTTTCTGGATTTTACACTTTTCTCAGATGGCCCTTTTGACCGGGGGGCAGTGAGACTTCATTGTAGTGCAGATTTCCTTTGCAAGCTTGCTTGGTTGGCCAAAAAGGGCGTATGCGTTTTTTTCTGAATATATTCAGGAAAAAATGCATACGCCCTTTTTGGCCAAGTGCATCATTGTGGACGTTCTGCCTCTTTTCCTATGCTTTACATGCAATTCCAGTCTACCTCCTGAAATCGGTTTCCTGCAATCCTGCCCTTCTTTGAAGTCCTCTTGGCAGCCTTACTTCAATATATTTTTGGACGATAGCTGTCATTTTTAACTCTGCAGGTTTGTGAATTACAGTGCCCCTGAGCTCCTTTCTTCAACTCGCTTTCTTGTGAGCTGGCCGCAACACCGCAGGATTGCTTCAGGCCCTAGTGTGGTTCCGGCATGGCACGCTGAGCATTAGGTTAATTCCTCTTCCTGGTGGGAAATGAGAGTTAAATTTGCCCGTCCAGACACCTCCAGCTAGTCTCTCATTTGTTTTCCCTATTCCTGTTCATTTTCCGCAGAAATTGCAAACTGGGCCAAACAGGAGGTTAAAGGCACTGACTCTCCAAGTGGGGAGAGTGTTAGTAAAGCGTCTGGAATGTTGCACCTGAGTACAAGGGGACGAAATCTGACACATTTGAACACGTTTCCCGATCACACGGTGGATCATACTCTGGGTTCCACATGCATGTTTTAGTTGAAGGAAGAATCCCTTAAACCTGGAGAGTTGAGACCCATGGAATGGGTACCATGCAATATGACTTGAAAGGGTCTGCATTTGCTCACCGAACCTCACCAATCCTATCACTGCTGTATTTATGCCACTGTAGACACGCTTGATTCTCTTTCGGAGACATATAAATCCATAGGTTTTAAGATTCTTACTAGTCAGGTATATTCTTAGGCATTTAATATGGGGTGTTGAGTCCACTTCGTTGAGCAAGGAGTAGCTATTGTCTATTACCTATTTGGCTTATGGAATGGTATCTGTGCTAATTTCAATCTCTGGTTTTATGCAGCACCCCTACTCACCTTTCCCCTTAAGCAAGCATAAGTTGGTTTTCTACATTTGAGATCCTGTTCTGTTTTGTAATTCAGTTCCTGTGTAGCCAAGTTTACATTCCATGTATTAGTGATATCTTATGATGTTTCTTTTTCTGTGTGACTTATGTCACTTAGAATCATCGTACCTGAATCCACTCATTATGCTGCTACGGGCCTGATGACATAGATTTCATTCCTGAGTGATATTGCATTGTACGTAAGTACCACAATTTCTTTATCCATTTTTCACTTTCTGCGATATTGAACTTGTACCATAAACGAGATTCTTGTAAACAGAGCCGGCCCAAACTTTGGGGTGGCTGTGTCTTTTTGATTTTAATTTCCCTAAGCTATAGGACCATAAGTGGAAGTGCCCTAGGCTCTGTTGCTTTGTTTTGTAGATGTTTCAGGAAACACCATACACTTCTCCAGAGTGGCTGTTGGCAATTTACATCCCGCCCATCAGCATAACAAGGCTCCCAGTTCTCCATGGCCTGTCCTGCCTTTCTGGATTTTATACTTTTTTCAGATGGCCCTTTTGACCGGGGGGCAGTGAGACTTCATTGTACTGCAGATTTCCTTTGCAAGCTTGCTTGGTTGGCCAAAAAGGGCGTATGCGTTTTTTCCTGAATATATTCAGGAAATAACGCATACGCCCTTTTTGGCCAAGTGCATCATTGTGGACGTTCTGCCTCTTTTCCTATGCTTTACATGCAATTCCAGTCTACCTCCTGAAATCGGATTCCTGCAATTCTGCCCCGCTTTCAAGTCCTCTTGGCAGCCTTACTTCAATATATTTTTGGACGATAGCTGTCATTTTTAACTCTGCAGGTTTGTGAATTACCGTGCCCCTGAGCTCCTTTCTTCAACTCGCTTTCTTGTGAGCTGGCCGCAACACCGCAGGATTGCTTCAGGCCCTAGTGTGGTTCCGGCATGGCACGCTGAGCATTAGGTTAATTCCTCTTCCTGGTGGGAAATGAGAGTTAAATTTGCCCGTCCAGACACCTCCAGCTAGTCTCTCATTGGTTTTCCCTATTCCTGTTCATTTTCCGCAGAAATTGCAAACTGGGCCAAACAGGAGGTTAAAGGCACTGACTCTCCAAGTGGGGAGAGTGTTAGTAAAGCGTCTGGAATGTTGCACCTGAGTACAAGGGGACGAAATCTGACACATTTGAACACGTTTCCCGATCACACGGTGGATCATACTCTGGGTTCCACATGCATGTTTTAGTTGAAGGAAGAATCCCTTAAACCTGGAGAGTTGAGACCCATGGAATGGGTACCATGCAATATGACTTCAAAGGGTCTGCATTTGCTCACCGAACCTCACCAATCCTATCACTGCTGTATTTATGCCGCTGTAGACACGCTTGATTCTCTTTCGGAGACATATAAATCCATAGGTTTTAAGATTCTTACTAGTCAGGTATATTCTTAGGCATTTAATATGGGGTGTTGAGTCCACTTCGTTGAGCAAGGAGTAGCTATTGTCTATTACCTATTTGGCTTATGGAATGGTATCTGTGCTAATTTCAATCTCTGGTTTTATGCAGCACCCCAACTCACCTTTCCCCTTAAGCAAGCATAAGTTGGTTTTCTACATTTGAGATCCTGTTCTGTTTTGTAATTCAGTTCCTGTGTAGCCAAGTTTACATTCCATGTATTAGTGATATCTTATGATGTTTCTTTTTCTGTGTGACTTATGTCACTTAGAATCATCGTACCTGAATCCACTCATTATGCTGCTACGGGCCTGATGACATAGATTTCATTCCTGAGTGATATTGCATTGTACGTAAGTACCACAACTTCTTTATCCATTTTTCACTTTCTGCGATATTGAACTTGTACCATAAACGAGATTCTTGTAAACAGAGCCGGCCCAAACTTTGGGGTGGCTGTGTCTTTTTGATTTTAATTTCCCTAAGCTATAGGACCATAAGTGGAAGTGCCCTAGGCTCTGTTGCTTTGTTTTTTAGATGTTTCAGGAAACACCATACACTTCTCCAGAGTGGCTGTTGGCAATTTACATCCCGCCCATCAGCATAACAAGGCTCCCAATTCTCCATGGCCTGTCCTGCCTTTCTGGATTTTACACATTTTTCAGATGGCCCTTTTGACCGGGGGGCAGTGAGACTTCATTGTACTGCAGATTTCCTTTGCAAGCTTGCTTGGTTGGCCAAAAAGGGCGTATGCGTTTTTTCCTGAATATATTCAGGAAAAAACGCATACGCCCTTTTTGGCCAAGTGCATCATTGTGGACGTTCTGCCTCTTTTCCTATGCTTTACATGTAATTCCAGTCTACCTTCTGAAATCGGATTCCTGCAATTCTGCCCTGCTTTCGAGTCCTCTTGGCAGCCTTACTTCAATATATTTTTGGACGATAGCTGTCATTTATAACTCTGCAGGTTTGTGAATTACAGTGCCCCTGAGCTCCTTTCTTCAACTCGCTTTCTTGTGAGCTGGCCGCAACACCGCAGCATTGCTTCAGGCCCTAGTGTGGTTCCGGCATGGCACGCTGAGCCTTTGGTTAATTCCTCTTCCTGGTGGGAAATGAGAGTTAAATTTGCCCATCCAGACACCTCCAGCTAGTCTCTCATTGGTTCTCCCTATTCCTGTTCATTTTCCGCAGAAATTGCAAACTGGTTCAAACAGGAGGTTAAAGGCAGTGACTCTCCAAGTGGGGAGAGTTTTAGTAAAGCGTCTGGAATGTTGCACCCGAGTACCAGGGGACAAAAACTGAGACACATTTGAACACGTTTCCCGATCACACGGTGGATCATACTCTGGGTTCCACATGCATGTTTTAGCTGAAGGAAGAATCCCTTAAACCTGGAGAGTTGAGACCCATGGAATGGGTACCATTCAATATGACTTCAAAGGTTCTGCATTGGCTCACCGAACCTCATCAATCCTATCACTGCTGCGCTTATGCCACTGTACACACGCTTGATTCTCTTTCGGAGACATATAAATCCATAGATTTTAAGATTCTTACTAGTCAGGTATATACTTAGACGTTTAATATGGGGTGTTGAGTCCTCTTCGTTGAGCAAGGAGTAGCTCTTGTCTATTACCTATTTGGCTTATGGAATGGTATCTGTGCTAATTTCAATCTCTGGTTTTATGCAGCACCCCAACTCACCTTTCCCCTTAAGCAAGCATAAGTTGGTTTTCTACATTTGAGATCCTGTTCTGTTTTGTAATTCAGTTCCTGTGTAGCCAAGTTTACATTCCGTGTATTAGTGATAACTTATGATGTTTCTTTTTCTGTGTGACTTATTTCACTTAGAATCATCGTACCTGAATCCACTCATTATGCTGCTACGGGCCTGATGACATAGATTTCATTCCTGAGTGATATTGCATTGTACGTAAGTACCACAACTTCTTTATCCATTTTTCACTTTCTGCGATATTGAACTTGTACCATAAACGAGATTCTTGTAAACAGAGCCGGCCCAAACTTTGGGGTGGCTGTGTCTTTTTGATTTTAATTTCCCTAAGCTATAGGACCATAAGTGGAAGTGCCCTAGGCTCTGTTGCTTTGTTTTGTAGATGTTTCAGGAAACACCATACACTTCTCCAGAGTGGCTGTTGGCAATTTACATCCCGCCCATCAGCATAACAAGGCTCCCAGTTCTCCATGGCGTGTCCTGCCTTTCTGGATGTTATACTTTTTTCAGATGGCCCTTTTGACCGGGGGGCAGTGAGACTTCATTGTAGTGCAGATTTCCTTTGCAAGCTTGCTTGGTTGGCCAAAAAGGGCGTATGCGTTTTTTCCTGAATATATTCAGGAAAAAACGCATACGCCCTTTTTGGCCAAGTGCATCATTGTGGACGTTCTGCCTCTTTCCCTATGCTTTACATGCAATTCCAGTCTACCTCCTGAAATCGGTTTCCTGCAATTCTGCCCCGCTTTCAAGTCCTCTTGGCAGCCTTACTTCAATATATTTTTGGACGATAGCTGTCATTTATAACTCTGCAGGTTTGTGAATTACAGTGCCCCTGAGCTCCTTTCTTCAACTCGCTTTCTTGTGAGCTGGCCGCAACACCGCAGGATTGCTTCAGGCCCTAGTGTGGTTCCGGCATGGCACGCTGAGCCTTTGGTTAATTCCTCTTCCTGGTGGGAAATGAGAGTTAAATTTGCCCATCCAGACACCTCCAGCTAGTCTCTCATTGGTTCTCACTATTCCTGTTCATTTTCCGCAGAAATTGTAAACTGGGCCAAACAGGAGGTTAAAGGCACTGACTCTCCAAGTGGGGAGAGTGTTAGTAAAGCGTATGGAATGTTGCACCCGAGTACCAGGGGACAAAAACTGAGAGACATTTGAACACGTTTCCCGATCACACGGTGGATCATACTCTGGGTTCCACATGCATGTTTTAGCTGAAGGAAGAATCCCTTAAACCTGGAGAGTTGAGACCCATGGAATGGCTACCATGCAATATGACTTCAAAGGGTCTGCATTTGCTCATCAAACCTCACCAATCCTATCACTGCTGCGTTTATGCCGCTGTACACATGCTTGATTCTCTTTTGGAGACATATAAATCCATAGGTTTTAAGATTATTACTAGTCAGGTATATTCTTAGGCGATTAATATGGGGTGTAGAGTCCACTTCGTTGAGCAAGGAGTAGCTCTTGTCTATTACATATTTGGCTTATGGAATGGTATCTGTGCTAATTTCAATCTCTGGTTTTATGCAGAACCCCAACTCACCTTTCCCCTTAAG
This sequence comes from Pseudorca crassidens, assembly GCF_039906515.1. Taxonomy (NCBI): domain Eukaryota; kingdom Metazoa; phylum Chordata; class Mammalia; order Artiodactyla; family Delphinidae; genus Pseudorca; species Pseudorca crassidens. The sequence goes on from NC_090296.1 coordinate 167,148,103, forward strand.
CAAGCATAAGTTGGTTTTCTACATTTGAGACCGTGTTCTGTTTTGTAATTCAGTTTCTGTGTAGCCAAGTTTACATTCCGTGTAGTAGTGATATCTTATGATGTTTCTTTTTCTGTGTGACTTATCTCACTTAGAATCATCGTACCTGAATCCACTCATTATGCTGCTACGGGCCTGATGATATAGATTTCATTGCTGAGTGATATTGCATTGTACGTAAGTACCACAAATTCTTTATCCATTTTTCACCTTCTGTGATATTGAATTTGTACTGTAAATGAGGTTCTTGTAAACAGAGCCGTCCCAAACTTTGGGGTGGCTGTGTCTTTTTGATTTTAATTTCCCTAAGCTATAGGACCATAAGTGGAAGTGCCCTAGGCTCTGTTGCTTTGTTTTTTAGATGTTTCAGGAAACACCATACACTTCTCCAGAGTGGCTGTTGGCAATTTACATCCCGCCCATCAGCATAACAAGGCTCCCAGTTCTCCATGGCCTGTCCTGCCTTTCTGGATTTTACACTTTTTTCAGATGGCCCTTTTGACCCGGGGGCAGTGAGACTTCATTGTAGTGCAGATTTCCTTTGCAAGCTTGCTTGGTTGGCCAAAAAGTGCGTATGCGTTTTTTCCTGAATATATTCAGGAAAAAACGCATATGCCCTTTTTGGCCAAGTGCATCATTGTGGACGTTCTGCCTCTTTTCCTATGCTTTACATGCAATTCCAGTCTACCTCCTGAAATCGGTTTCCTGCAATCCTGCCCCGCTTTCAAGTCCTCTTGGCAGCCTTACTTCAATATATTTTTGGACGATAGCTGTCATTTTTAACTCTGCAGGTTTGTGAATTACAGTGCCCCTGAGCTCCTTTCTTCAACTCACTTTCTTGTGAGCTGGCCGCAACACCGCAGCATTGCTTCAGGCCCTAGTGTGGTTCCGGCATGGCACGCTGAGCCTTTGTTTAATTCCTCTTCCTGGTGGGAAATGAGAGTTAAATTTGCCCGTCCAGACACCTCCAGCTAGTCTCTCATTGGTTCTCCCTATTCCTGTTCATCTTCCGCAGAAATTGCAAACTGGGCCAAACAGGAGGTTAAAGGCACTGACTCTCCAAGTGGGGAGAGTGTTAGTAAAGCGTCTGGAATGTTGCACCCGAGTACGAGGAGACGAAACCTGAGACACATTTGAACACATTTCCTGATCACACGGTGGATCATACTCTGGGTTCCACATGCATGTTTTAGCTGAAGGAAGAATCCCTTAAACCTGGAGAGTTGAGACCCATGGAATGGGTACCATTCAATATGACTTCAAAGGTTCTGCATTGGCTCACCGAACCTCACCAATCCTATCACTGCTGCGCTTATGCCACTGTACACACGCTTGATTCTCTTTCAGAGACATAGAAATCCATAGATTTTAAGATTCTTACTAGTCAGGTATATTCTTAGACGTTTAATATGGGGTGTTGAGTCCTCTTCGTTGAGCAAGGAGTAGCTCTTGTCTATTACATATTTGGCTTATGGAACGGTATCTGTGCTAATTTCAATCTCTGGTTTTATGCAGCACCCCAACTCACCTTTCCCCTTAAGCAAGCATAAGTTGGTTTTCTACATTTGAGACCTTGTTCTGTTTTGTAATTCAGTCCCTGTGTAGCCAAGTTTACATTCCGTGTAGTAGTGATATCTTATGATGTTTCTTTTTCTGTGTGACTTATCTCACTTAGAATCATCGTACCTGAATCCACTCATTATGCTGCTATGGGCCTGATGACATAGATTTCATTGCTGAGTGATATTGCATTGTACGTAAGTACCACAACTTCTTTATCCATTTTTCGCTTTCTGTGATATTGAACTTGTACCGTAAACGAGGTTCTTGTAAACAGAGCCGTCCCAAACTTTGGGGTGGCTGTGTCTTTTTGATTTTAATTTCCCTAAGCTATAGGACCATAAGTGGAAGTGCCCTAGGCTCTGTTGCTTTGTTTTGTAGATGTTTCAGGAAACACCATACACTTCTCCAGAGAGGCTATTGGCAATTTACATCCCGCCCATCAGCATAACAATGCTCCCAGTTCTCCATGGCCTGTCCTGCCTTTCTGGATTTTATACTTTTTTCAGATGGCCCTTTTGACCGGGGGGCAGTGAGACTTCATTGTACTGCAGATTTCCTTTGCAAGCTTGCTTGGTTGGCCCAAAAGGGCGTATGCGTTTTTTCCTGAATATATTCAGGAAAAAACGCATACGCCCTTTTTGGCCAAGTGCATCATTGTGGACGTTCTGCCTCTTTTCCTATGCTTTACATGCAATTCCAGTCTACCTCCTGAAATCGGTTTCCTGCAATTCTGCCCCGCTTTCAAGTCCTCTTGGCAGCCTTACTTCAATATATTTTTGGACGATAGCTGTCATTTATAACTCTGCAGGTTTGTGAATTACAGTGCCCCTGAGCTCCTTTCTTCAACTCGCTTTCTTGTGAGCTGGCCGCAACACCGCAGCATGGCTTCAGGCCCTAGTGTGGTTCCGGCATGGCACGCTGAGCCTTTGGTTAATTCCTCTTCCTGGTGGGAAATGAGAGTTAAATTTGCCCGTCCAGACACCTCCAGCTAGTCTCTCATTGGTTCTCCCTATTCCTGTTCATTTTCCGCAGAAATTGCAAACTGGGCCAAACAGGAGGTTAAAGGCACTGACTCTCCAAGTGGGGAGAGTTTTAGTAAAGCGTCTGGAATGTTGCACCTGAGTACCAGGGGACGAAAAGTGAGACATTTGAACACGTTTCCCAATCACACAGTGGATCATACTCTGGGTTCCACATGCATGTTTTAGGTGAAGGAAGAATCCCTTAAACCTGGAGAGTTGAGACCCATGGAATGGGTACCATGCAATATGACTTCAAAGGGTCTGCATTTGCTCACCGAACCTCACCAATCCTATCACTGCTGCATTTATGCCGCTGTACACACGCTTGATTCTCTTTCGGAGACATATAAATCCATAGGTTTTAAGATTCTTACCAGTCAGGTATATTCTTAGGCATTTAATATGGGGTGTTGAGTACACTTCGTTGAGCAAGGAGTAGCTCTTGTCTATTACCTATTTGGCTTATGGAATGCTATCTGTGCTAATTTCAATCTCTGGTTTTATGCAGCACCCCAACTCACCTTTCCCCTTAAGCAAGCATAAGTTGGTTTTCTACATTTGAGATCCTGTTCTGTTTTGTAATTCAGTTCCTGTGTAGCCAAGTTTACATTCCGTGTATTAGTGATATCTTATGATGTTTCTTTTTCTGTGTGACTTATCTCACTTAGAATCATCGTACCTGAATCCACTCATTATGCTGCTACGGGCCTGATGATATAGATTTCATTGCTGAGTGATATTGCATTGTACGTAAGTACCACAAATTCTTTATCCATTTTTCACCTTCTGTGATATTGAATTTGTACTGTAAATGAGGTTCTTGTAAACAGAGCCGTCCCAAACTTTGGGGTGGCTGTGTCTTTTTGATTTTAATTTCCCTAAGCTATAGGACCATAAGTGGAAGTGCCCTAGGCTCTGTTGCTTTGTTTTTTAGATGTTTCAGGAAACACCATACACTTCTCCAGAGTGGCTGTTGGCAATTTACATCCCGCCCATCAGCATAACAAGGCTCCCAGTTCTCCATGGCCTGTCCTGCCTTTCTGGATTTTACACTTTTTTCAGATGGCCCTTTTGACCGGGGGGCAGTGAGACTTCATGGTAGTGCAGATTTCCTTTGCAAGCTTGCTTGGTTGGCCAAAAAGGGCGTATGCGTTTTTTCCTGAATATATTCAGGAAAAAACGCATACGCCCTTTTTGGCCAAGTGCATCATTGTGGACGTTCTGCCTCTTTTCCTATGCTTTACATGCAATTCCAGTCTACCTCCTGAAATCGGATTCCTGCAATTCTGCCCCGCTTTCAAGTCCTCTTGGCAGCCTTACTTCAATATATTTTTGGACGATAGCTGTCATTTTTAACTCTGCAAGTTTGTGAATTACAGTGCCCCTGAACTCCGTTCTTCAACTCCCTTTCTTGTGAGCTGGCCGCAACACCGCAGGATTGCTTCAGGCCCTAGTGTGGTTCCGGCATGGCACGCTGAGCCTTTGGTTAATTCCACTTCCTGGTGGGAAATGAGAGTTAAATTTGCCCATCCAGACACCTCCAGCTAGTCTCTCATTGGTTCTCCCTATTCCTGTTCATTTTCCACAGAAATTGCAAACTGGGCCAAACAGGAGGTTAAAGGCAGTGACTCTCCAGTGGGGAGAGTGTTAGTAAAGCGTCTGGAATGTTGCACCCGAGTACCAGGGGACAAAAACTGAGACACATTTGAACACGTTTCCCGATCACACGGTGGATCATACTCTGGGTTCCACATGCATGTTTTAGCTGAAGGAAGAATCCCTTAAACCTGGAGAGTTGAGACCCATGGAATGGCTACCATGCAATATGACTTCAAAGGGTCTGCATTTGCTCATCAAACCTCACCAATCCTATCACTGCTGCGTTTATGCCGCTGTACACATGCTTGATTCTCTTTTGGAGACATATAAATCCATAGGTTTTAAGATTATTACTAGTCAGGTATATTCTTAGACGTTTAATATGGGGTGTTGAGTCCACTTCGTTGAGCAAGGAGTAGCTCTTGTCTATTACATATTTGGCTTATGGAATGGTATCTGTGCTAATTTCAATCTCTGGTTTTATGCAGCACCCCAACTCACCTTTCCCCTTAAGCAAGCATAAGTTGGTTTTCTACATTTGAGATCCTGTTCTGTTTTGTAATTCAGTTCCTGTGTAGCCAAGTTTACATTCCATGTATTAGTGATATCTTATGATGTTTCTTTTTCTGTGTGACTTATGTCACTTAGAATCATCGTACCTGAATCCACTCATTATGCTGCTACGGGCCTGATGACATAGATTTCATTCCTGAGTGATATTGCATTGTACGTAAGTGCCACAACTTCTTTATCCATTTTTCGCTTTCTGTGATATTGAACTTGTACCGTACACGAGGTTCTTGTAAACAGAGCCGTCCCAAACTTTGGGGTGGCTGTGTCTTTTTGATTTTAATTTCCCTAAGCTATACGACCATAAGTGGAAGTGCCCTAGGCTCTGTTGCTTTGTTTTTTAGATGTTTCAGGAAACACCATACACTTCTCCAGAGTGGCTGTTGGCAATTTACATCCCGCCCATCAGCATAACAAGGCTCCCAGTTCTCCATGGCCTGTCCGGCCTTTCTGGATTTTACACTTTTTTCAGATGGCCCTTTTGACCGGGGGGCAGTGAGACTTCATTGTACTGCAGATATCCTTTGCAAGCTTGCTTGGTTGGGCAAAAAGGGCGTATGCGTTTTTTCCTGAATATATTCAGGAAAAAACGCATATGCCCTTTTTGGCCAAGTGCATCATTGTGGACGTTCTGCCTCTTTTCCTATGCTTTACATGCAATTCCAGTCTAACTCCTGAAATCGGATTCCTGCAATTCTGCCCCGCTTTCGAGTCCTCTTGGCAGCCTTACTTCAATATATTTTTGGACGATAGCTGTCATTTATAACTCTGCAGGTTTGTGAATTACAGTGCCCTTGAGCTCCTTTCTTCAACTCGCTTTCTTGTGAGCTGGCCGCAACACCGCAGGATTGCTTCAGGCCCTAGTGTCGTTCCGGTATGGCACGCTGAGCCTTTGGTTAATTCCTCTTCCTGGTGGGAAATGAGAGTTAAATTTGCCCGTCCAGACACCTCCAGCTAGTCTCTCATTGGTTCTCCCTATTCCTGTTCATTTTCCGCAGAAATTGCAAACTGGGCCAAACAGGAGGTTAAAGGCAGTAACTCTCCAAGTGGGGAGAGTTTTAGTAAAGCGTCTGGAATGTTGCACCCGAGTACCAGGGGACGAAAAGTGAGACATTTGAACACGTTTCCCGATCACACAGTGGATCATACTCTGGGTTCCACATGCATGTTTTAGGTGAAGGAAAAATCCCTTAAACCTGGAGAGTTGAGACCCATGGAATGGGTACCATGCAATATGACTTCAAAGGGTCTGCATTTGCTCACCGAACCTCACCAATCCTATCACTGCTGCATTTATGCCGCTGTACACACGCTTGATTCTCTTTCGGAGACATATAAATCCATAGGTTTTAAGATTCTTACCAGTCAGGTATATTCTTAAGCATTTAATATGGGGTGTTGAGTCCACTTCGTTGAGCAAGGAGTAGCTCTTGTCTATTACCTATTTGGCTTATGGAATGCTATCTGTGCTAATTTCAATCTCTGGTTTTATGCAGCACCCCAACTCACCTTTCCCCTTAAGCAAGCATAAGTTGGTTTTCTACATTTGAGATCGTGTTCTGTTTTGTAATTCAGTTCCTGTGTAGCCAAGTTTACATTCCGTGTATTAGTGATATCTTATGATGTTTCTTTTTCTGTGTGACTTATCTCACTTAGAATCATCGTACCTGAATCCACTCATTATGCTGCTATGGGCCTGATGACATAGATTTCATTGCTGAGTGATATTGCATTGTACGTAAGTACCACAACATCTTTATCCATTTTTCGCTTTCTGTGATATTGAACTTGTACCGTAAACGAGGATCTTGTAAACAGAGCCGTCCCAAACTTTGGGGTGGCTGTGTCTTTTTGATTTTAATTTCCCTAAGCTATAGGACCATAAGTGGAAGTGCCCTAGGCTCTGTTGCTTTGTTTTTTAGATGTTTCAGGAAACACCATACACTTCTCCAGAGTGGCTGTTGGCAATTTACATCCCGCCCATCTGCATAACAAGGCTCCCAGTTCTCCATGGCCTATCCTGCCTTTCTGGATTTTACACTTTTTTCAGATGGCCCTTTTGACTGGGGGGCAGTGAGACTTCATTGTAGTGCAGATTTCCTTTGCAAGCTTGCTTGGTTGGCCAAAAAGGGCGTATGCGTTTTTTCCTGAATATATTCAGGAAAAAACGCATACGCCCTTTTTGGCCAAGTGCATCATTGTGGACGTTCTGCCTCTTTTCCTATGCTTTACATGCAATTCCAGTCTACCTCCTGAAATCGGTTTCCTGCAATTCTGCCCCGCTTTCAAGTCCTCTTGGCAGCCTTACTTCAATATATTTTTGGACGATAGCTGTCATTTTTAACTCTGCAGGTTTGTGAATTACAGTGTCACTGAGCTCCTTTCTTCAACTCGCTTTCTTGTGAGCTGGCCGCAACACCGCAGGATTGCTTCAGGCCCTAGTGTGGTTCTGGCATGGCACGCTGAGCCTTTGGTTAATTCCTCTTCCTGGTGGGAAATGAGAGTTAAATTTGCCCATCCAGACACCTCCAGCTAGTCTCTCATTGGTTCTCCCTATTCCTGTTCATTTTCCGCAGAAATTGCAAACTGGGCCAAACAGGAGGTTAAAGGCACTGACTCTCCAAGTGGGGAGAGTGTTAGTAAAGCATCTGGAATGTTGCACCCGAGTACCAGGGGACAAAAACTGAGACACATTTGAACACGTTTCCCAATCACACGGTGGATCATACTCTGGGTTCCACATGCATGTTTTAGCTGAAGGAAGAATCCCTTAAACCTGGAGAGTTGAGACCCATGGAATGGGTACCATGCAATATGACTTCAAAGGGTCTGCATTTGCTCATCAAACCTCAGAAATCCTATCACTGCTGCGTTTATGCCGCTGTACACATGCTTGATTCTCTTTTGGAGACATATAAATCCATAGGTTTTAAGATTATTACTAGTCAGGTATATTCTTAGGCGATTAATATGGGGTGTAGAGTCCACTTCGTTGAGCAAGGAGTAGCTCTTGTCTATTACATATTTGGCTTATGGAACGGTATCTGTGCTAATTTCAATCTCTGGTTTTATGCAGCACCCCAACTCACCTTTCCCCTTAAGCAAGCATAAGTTGGTTTTCTATATTTGAGACCCTGTTCTGTTTTGTAATTCAGTTCCTGTGTAGCCAAGTTTACATTCCATGTAGTAGTGATATCTTATGATGTTTCTTTTTCTGTGTGACTTATTTCACTTAGAATCATCGTACCTGAATCTACTCATTATGCTGTTACGTTCCTGATGACATAGATTTCATTGCTGAGTGATATTGCGTTGTACGTAAGTACCACAAATTCTTTATCCATTTTTCGCTTTCTGTGATATTGAACTTGTACCGTAAACGAGGTTCTTGTAAACAGAGCCGTCCCAAAATTTGGGGTGGCTGTGTCTTTTTGATTTTAATTTCCCTAAGCTATAAGACCATAAGTGGAAGTGCCCTAGGCTCTGTTGCTTTGTTTTTTAGATGTTTCAGGAAACACAATACACTTCTCCAGAGTGGCTGTTGGCAATTTACATCCCGCCCATCAGCATAACAAGGCTCCCAATTCTCCATGGCCTGTCCTGCCTTTCTGGATTTTACACTTTTTTCAGATGGCCCTTTTGACCGGGGGGCAGTGAGACTTCATTGTAGTGCAGATTTCCTTTGCAAGCTTGCTTGGTTGGCCAAAAAGTGCGTATGGGTTTTTCCCTGAATATATTCAGGGAAAAACGCATACGCCCTTTTTGGCCAAGTGCATCATTGTGGACGTTCTGCCTCTTTCCCTATGCTTTACATGCAATTCCAGTCTACCTCCTGAAATCGGTTTCCTGCAATTCTGCCCCGCTTTCAAGTCCTCTTGGCAGCCTTACTTCAATATATTTTTGGACGATAGCTGTCATTTATAACTCTGCAGGTTTGTGAATTATAGTGCCCCTGAGCTACTTTCTTCAACTCGCTTTCTTGTGAGCTGGCCGCAACACCGCAACATTGCTTCAGGCCCTAGTGTGGTTCCAGCATGGCATGCTGAGCCTTTGCTTAATTCCTCTTCCTGGTGGGAAATGAGAGTTAAATTTGCCCGTCCAGACACCTCCAGCTAGTCTCTCATTGGTTCTCCCTATTCCTGTTCATTTTCCGCAGAAATGGCAAACTGGGCCAAACAGGAGGTTAAAGGCACTGACTCTCCAAGTGGGGAGAGTGTTAGTAAAGTGACTGGAATGTTGCATCCGAGTACGAGGGGACGAAAACTGAGACACATTTGAACACGTTTCCCGATCACACGGTGGATCATACTCTGGGTTCCACATGCATCTTTTAGCTGAAGGAAGAATCCCTTAAACCTGGAGAGTTGAGACCCATGGAATGGGTACCATGCAATATGACCTCAAAGGGTCTGCATGTGTTCACCGAACCTCACCAATCCTATCACTGCTGCGTTTATGCCACTGTACACACGCTTGATTCTCTTTCGGAGACATATAAATCCATAGGTTTTAAGATTCTTACTAGTCAGGTATATTCTTAGGCGTTTAATATGGGGTGTAGAGCCCACTTCGTTGAGCAAGGAGTAGCTCTTGTCTATTACATATTTGGCTTATGGAACGGTATCTGTGCTAATTTCAATCTCTGGTTTTATGCAGTACCCCAACTCACCTTTCCCCTTAAGCAAGCATAAGTTGGTTTTCTACATTTGAGACCCTGTTCTGTTTTGTAATTCAGTTTCTGTGTAGGCAAGTTTACAATCCTTGTAGTAGTGATATCTTATGATGTTTCTTTTTCTGTGTGACTTATTTCACTTAGAATCATCGTACCTGAATCCACTCATTATGCTGCTACGGGCCTGATGATATAGATTTCATTGCTGAGTGATATTGCATTGTACGTAAGTACCACAAATTCTTTATCCATTTTTCACTTTCTGTGTTATTGAACTTGTACCGTAAACGAGGATCTTGTAAACAGAGCCGTCCCAAACTTTGGGGTGGCTGTGTCTTTTTGATTTTAATTTCCCTAAGCTATACCACCATAAGTGGAAGTGCCCTAGGCTCTGTTGCTTTGTTTTGTAGATGTTTCAGGAAACACCATACACTTCTCCAGAGTGGCTGTTGGCAATTTACATCCCGCCCATCAGCATAACAAGGCTCCCAGTTCTCCATGGCCTGTCCTGCCTTTCTGGATTTTATACGTTCTTCAGATGGCCCTTTTAACCGGGGGCCAGTGAGACTTCATTGTAGTGCAGATTTCCTTTGCAAACTTGCTTGGTTGGCCCAAAAGGGCGTATGCGTTTTTTCCTGAATATATTCAGGAAAAAACGCATATGCCCTTTTTGGCCAAGTGCATCATGGTGGACGTTCTGCCTCTTTTCCTATGCTTTACATGCAATTCCAGTCTACCTCCTGAAATCGGTTTTCTGCAATTCTGCCCCGCTTTCAAGTCCTCTTGGCAGCCTTACTTCAATATATTTTTGGACGATAGCTGTCATGTATAACTCTGCAGGTTTGTGAATTACAGAGCCTCTGAGCTCCTTTCTTCAACTTGCTTTCTTGTGAGATGGCTGCAAGACCGCAGCATTGCTTCAGGCCCTAGTGTGGTTCCGGCATGGCACGCTGAGCCTTTGGTTAATTCCTCTTCCTGGTGGGAAATGAGAGTTAAATTTGCCCGTCCAGACACCTCCAGCTAGTCTCTCATTGGTTCTCCCTATTCCTGTTCATTTTCCGCAGAAATGGCAAACTGGGCCAAACAGGAGGTTAAAGGCACTGACTCTCCAAGTGGGGAGAGGGTTAGTAAAGCGTCTGGAATGTTGCACCCGAGTACCAGGGGACCAAACCTGAGACACATTTGAACACGTTTCCCGATCACATGGTGGATCATACTCTGGGTTCCACATGCATCTTTTAGCTGAAGGAAGAATCCCTTAAACCTGGAGAGTTGAGACCCATGGAATGGGTACCATGCAATATGACTTCAAAGGTTCTGCATTGGCTCACCGAACCTCACCAATCCTATCACTGCTGCGCTTTTGCCACTGTACACACGCTTGATTCTCTTTTGGAGACATATAAATCCATAGATTTTAAGATTCTTACTAGTCAGGTATATTCTTAGACGTTTAATATGGGGTGTTGAGTCCTCTTCGTTGAGCAAAGACTAGCTCTTGTCTATTACATATTTGGCTTATGGAACGGTATCTGTGCTAATTTCAATCTCTGGTTTTATGCAGCACCCCAACTCACCTTTCCCCTTAAGCAAGCATAAGTTGGTTTTCTACATTTGAGACCCTGTTTTGTTTTGTAATTCAGTTCCTGTGTAGCCAAGTTTACATTCCGTGTAGTAGTGATATCTTATGATGTTTCTTTTTCTGTGTGACTTATTTCACTTAGAATCATCGTACCTGAATCCACTCAGTATGCTGCTACGGGCCTGAAGATATAGATTTCATTGCTGAGTGATATTGCATTGTACGTAAGTACCACAAATTCTTTATCCATTTTTCGCTTTCTGTGATATTGAACTTGTACCGTAAACGAGGTTCTTGTAAACAGAGCCGTCCCAAACTTTGGGGTGGCTGTGTCTTACTGATTTTAATTTCCCTAAGCTATAGGACCATAAGTGGAAGTGCCATAGGCTCTGTTCCTTTGTTTTTTAGATGTTTCAGGAAACACCATACACTTCTCCAGAGTGGCTGTTGGCAATTTACATCCTGCCCATCAGCATAACAAGGCTCCCAGTTCTCCATGGCCTGTCCTGCCTTTCTGGATTTTACACTTTTTTCAGATGGCCCTTTTGACCGGGGGGCAGTGAGACTTCATTGTAGTGCAGATTTCCTTTGCAAGCTTGCTTGGTTGGCCAAAAAGTGCGTATGGGTTTTTCCCTGAATATATTCAGGGAAAAACGCATACGCCCTTTTTGGCCAAGTGCATCATTGTGGACGTTCTGCCTCTTTCCCTATGCTTTACATGCAATTCCAGTCTACCTCCTGAAATCGGTTTCCTGCAATTCTGCCCCGCTTTCAAGTCCTCTTGGCAGCCTTACTTCAATATATTTTTGGACGATAGCTGTCATTTATAACTCTGCAGGTTTGTGAATTATAGTGCCCCTGAGCTACTTTCTTCAACTCTCTTTCTTGTGAGCTGGCCGCAACACCGCAACATTGCTTCAGGCCCTAGTGTGGTTCCAGCATGGCATGCTGAGCCTTTGCTTAATTCCTCTTCCTGGTGGGAAATGAGAGTTAAATTTGCCCGTCCAGACACCTCCAGCTAGTCTCTCATTGGTTCTCCCTATTCCTGTTCATTTTCCGCAGAAATGGCAAACTGGGCCAAACAGGAGGTTAAAGGCACTGACTCTCCAAGTGGGGAGAGTGTTAGTAAAGTGACTGGAATGTTGCATCCGAGTACGAGGGGACGAAAACTGAGACACATTTGAACACGTTTCCCGATCACACGGTGGATCATACTCTGGGTTCCACATGCATCTTTTAGCTGAAGGAAGAATCCCTTAAACCTGGAGAGTTGAGACCCATGGAATGGGTACCATGCAATATGACCTCAAAGGGTCTGCATGTGTTCACCGAACCTCACCAATCCTATCACTGCTGCGTTTATGCCACTGTACACACGCTTGATTCTCTTTCGGAGACATATAAATCCATAGGTTTTAAGATTCTTACTAGTCAGGTATATTCTTAGGCGTTTAATATGGGGTGTAGAGCCCACTTCGTTGAGCAAGGAGTAGCTCTTGTCTATTACATATTTGGCTTATGGAACGGTATCTGTGCTAATTTCAATCTCTGGTTTTATGCAGTACCCCAACTCACCTTTCCCCTTAAGCAAGCATAAGTTGGTTTTCTACATTTGAGACCCTGTTCTGTTTTGTAATTCAGTTTCTGTGTAGGCAAGTTTACAATCCTTGTAGTAGTGATATCTTATGATGTTTCTTTTTCTGTGTGACTTATTTCACTTAGAATCATCGTACCTGAATCCACTCATTATGATGCTACGGGCCTGATGATATAGATTTCATTGCTGAGTGATATTGCATTGTACGTAAGTACCACAAATTCTTTATCCATTTTTCACTTTCTGTGTTATTGAACTTGTACCGTAAACGAGGATCTTGTAAACAGAGCCATCCCAAACTTTGGGGTGGCTGTGTCTTTTTGATTTTAATTTCCCTAAGCTATACCACCATAAGTGGAAGTGCCCTAGGCTCTGTTGCTTTGTTTTGTAGATGTTTCAGGAAACACCATACACTTCTCCAGAGTGGCTGTTGGCAATTTACATCCCGCCCATCAGCATAACAAGGCTCCCAGTTCTCCATGGCCTGTCCTGCCTTTCTGGATTTTATACGTTCTTCAGATGGCCCTTTTAACCGGGGGCCAGTGAGACTTCATTGTAGTGCAGATTTCCTTTGCAAACTTGCTTGGTTGGCCCAAAAGGGCGTATGCGTTTTTTCCTGAATATATTCAGGAAAAAACGCATATGCCCTTTTTGGCCAAGTGCATCATGGTGGACGTTCTGCCTCTTTTCCTATGCTTTACATGCAATTCCAGTCTACCTCCTGAAATCGGTTTTCTGCAATTCTGCCCCGCTTTCAAGTCCTCTTGGCAGCCTTACTTCAATATATTTTTGGACGATAGCTGTCATGTATAACTCTGCAGGTTTGTGAATTACAGAGCCTCTGAGCTCCTTTCTTCAACTTGCTTTCTTGTGAGCTGGCTGCAAGACCGCAGCATTGCTTCAGGCCCTAGTGTGGTTCCGGCATGGCACGCTGAGCCTTTGGTTAATTCCTCTTCCTGGTGGGAAATGAGAGTTAAATTTGTCCGTCCAGACACCTCCAGCTAGTCTCTCATTGGTTCTCCCTATTCCTGTTCATTTTCCGCAGAAATTGCAAACTGGGCCAAACAGGAGGTTAAAGGCACTGACTCTCCAAGTGGGGAGAGTTTTAGTAAAGCGTCTGGAATGTTGCACCCGAGTACCAGGGGAGGAAACCTGAGACACATTTGAACACTTTTCCCAATCACACGGTGGATCATACTCTGGGTTCCACATGCATGTTTTAGCTGAAGGAAGAATCCCTTAAACCTGGAGAGTTGAGACCCATGGAATGGGTACCATGCAATATGACTTCAAAGGTTCTGCATTGGCTCACCGAACCTCACCAATCCTATCACTGCTGTGCTTTTGCCACTGTACACACGCTTGATTCTCTTTCGGAGACATATAAATCCATAGATTTTAAGATTCTTACTAGTCAGGTATATTCTTAGACGTTTAATATGGGGTGTTGAGTCCTCTTCGTTTAGCAAAGACTAGCTCTTGTCTATTACATATTTGGCTTATGGAACGGTATCTGTGCTAATTTCAATCTCTGGTTTTATGCAGCACCCCAACTCACCTTTCCCGTTAAGCAAGCATAAGTTGGTTTTCTATATTTGAGACCCTGTTCTGTTTTGTAATTCAGTTCCTGTGTAGCCAAGTTTACATTCCGTGTAGTAGTGATATCTTATGATGTTTCTTTTTCTGTGTGACTTATTTCACTTAGAATCATCGTACCTGAATCTACTCATTATGCTGTTACGGGCCTGATGACATAGATTTCATTGCTGAGTGATATTGCGTTGTACGTAAGTACCACAAATTCTTTATCCATTTTTCGCTTTCTGTGATATTGAACTTGTACCGTAAACGAGGTTCTTGTAAACAGAGCCGTCCCAAAATTTGGGGTGGCTGTGTCTTTTTGATTTTAATTTCCCTAAGCTATAAGACCATAAGTGGAAGTGCCCTAGGCTTTGTTGCTTTGTTTTTTAGATGTTTCAGGAAACACCATACACTTCTCCAGAGTGGCTGTTGGCAATTTACATCCCGCCCATCAGCATAACAAGGCTCCCAGTTCTCCATGGCCTGTCCTGCCTTTCTGGATTTTATACATTTTTCAGATGGCCCTTTTGACTGGGGAGCAGTGAGACTTCATTGTAGTGCAGATTTCCTTTGCAAGCTTGCTTGGTTGGCCAAAAATGGCATATGCGTTTTTTCCTGAATATAATCAGGAAAAAACGCATACGCCCTTTTTGGCCAAGTGCATCATTGTGGACGTTCTGCCTCTTTTCCTATGCTTTACATGCAATTCCAGTCTACCTCCTGAAACCGGTTTCCTGCAATTCTGCCCCGCTTTCAAGTCCTCTTGGCAGCCTTACTTCAATATATTTTTGGACGATAGCTGTCATTTTTAACTCTGCAGGTTTGTGAATTATAGTGCCCCTGAGCTACTTTCTTCAACTCGCTTTCTTGTGAGCTGGCCACAACACCGCAGCCTTGCTTCAGGCCCTAGTGTGGTTCCGGCATGGCACGCTGAGCCTTTGGTTAATTCCTCTTCCTGGTGGGAAATGAGAGTTAAATTTGCCCGTCCAGACACCTCCAGCTAGTCTCTCATTGGTTCTCCCTATTCCTGTTCATTTTCCGCAGAAATGGCAAACTGGGCCAAACAGGAGGTTAAAGGCACTGACTCTCCAAGTGGAGAGAGTTTTAGTAAAGCGACTGGAATGTTGCACCCGAGTACCAGGGGATGAAAACTGAGACACATTTGAACACGTTTCCCGATCACACGGTGGATCATACTCTGGGTTCCACATGCATGTTTTAGCTGAAGGAAGAATCCCTTAAACCTGGAGAGTTGAGACCCATGGAATGAGTATCATGCAATATGACTTCAAAGGGTCTGCATTTGCTCACCGAACCTCACCAATCCTATCACTGCTGCGTTTATGACGCTGTACACACGCTTGATTCTCTTTTGGAGACATATAAATCCATAGGATTTAAGATTCTTACTAGTCAGGTATATTCTTAGGCGTTTAATATGGGATGTAGAGTCCAGTTCGTTGAGCAAGGAGTAGCTCTTGTCTATTACATATTTGGCTTATGGAACGGTATCTGTGCTAATTTCAATCTCTGGTTTTATGCAGTACCCCAACTCACCTTTCCCCTTAAGCAAGCATAAGTTGGTTTTCTACATTTGAGACCCTGTTTTGTTTTGTAATTCAGTTCCTGTGTAGCCAAGTTTACATTCCGTGTAGTAGTGATATCTTATGATGTTTCTTTTTCTGTGTGACTTATTTCACTTAGAATCATCGTACCTGAATCCACTCAGTATGCTGCTATGGGCCTGAAGATATAGATTTCATTGCTGAGTGATATTGCATTGTACGTAAGTACCACAAATTCTTTATCCATTTTTCGCTTTCTGTGATATTGAACTTGTACCGTAAACGAGGTTCTTGTAAACAGAGCCGTCCCAAACTTTGGGGTGGCTGTGTCTTACTGATTTTAATTTCCCTAAGCTATAGGACCATAAGTGGAAGTGCCATAGGCTCTGTTCCTTTGTTTTTTAGATGTTTCAGGAAACACCATACACTTCTCCAGAGTGGCTGTTGGCAATTTACATCCCGCCCATCAGCATAACAAGGCTCCAGGTTCTCCATGGCCTGTCCTGCCTTTCTGGATTTTACACTTTTTTCAGATGGCCCTTTTGACCGGGGGGCAGTGAGACTTCATTGTAGTGCAGATTTCCTTTGCAAGCTTGCTTGGTTGGCCAAAAAGGGCGTATGGGTTTTTCCCTGAATATATTCAGGGAAAAACGCATACGCCCTTTTTGGCCAAGTGCATCATTGTGGACGTTCTGCCTCTTTCCCTATGCTTTACATGCAATTCCAGTCTAACTCCTGAAATCGGTTTCCTGCAATTCTGCCCCGCTTTCAAGTCCTCTTGGCAGCCTTACTTCAATATATTTTTGGACGATAGCTGTCATTTATAACTCTGCAGGTTTGTGAATTACAGTGCCCCTGAGCTCCTTTCTTCAACTCGCTTTCTTGTGAGCTGGCCGCAACACCGCAGCATTGCTTCAGGCCCTAGTGTGGTTCCAGCATGGCATGCTGAGCCTTTGCTTAATTCCTCTTCCTGGTGGGAAATGAGAGTTAAATTTGCCCGTCCAGACACCTCCAGCTAGTCTCTCATTGGTTCTCCCTATTCCTGTTCATTTTCCGCAGAAATGGCAAACTGGGCCAAACAGGAGGTTAAAGGCACTGACTCTCCAAGTGGGGAGAGTGTTAGTAAAGTGACTGGAATGTTGCATCCGAGTACGAGGGGACGAAAACTGAGACACATTTGAACACGTTTCCCGATCACACGGTGGATCATACTCTGGGTTCCACATGCACGTTTTAGCTGAAGGAAGAATCCCTTAAACCTGGAGAGTTGAGACCCATGGAATGGGTACCATGCAATATGACTTCAAAGGGTCTGCATGTGTTCACCGAACCTCACCAATCCTATCACTGCTGCGTTTATGCCACTGTACACACGCTTGATTCTCTTTCGGAGACATATAAATCCATAGGTTTTAAGATTCTTACTAGTCAGGTATATTCTTAGGCGTTTAATATGGGGTGTAGAGCCCACTTCGTTGAGCAAGGAGTAGCTCTTGTCTATTACATATTTGGCTTATGGAACGGTATCTGTGCTAATTTCAATCTCTGGTTTTATGCAGTACCCCAACTCACCTTTCCCCTTAAGCAAGCATAAGTTGGTTTTCTACATTTGAGACCCTGTTCTGTTTTGTAATTCAGTTTCTGTGTAGGCAAGTTTACATTCCTTGTAGTAGTGATATCTTATGATGTTTCTTTTTCTGTGTGACTTATTTCACTTAGAATCATCGTATCTGAATCCACTCATTATGCTGCTACGGGCCTGATGATATAGATTTCATTGCTGAGTGATATTGCATTGTACGTAAGTACCACAAATTCTTTATCCATTTTTCACTTACTGTGTTATTGAACTTGTACCGTAAACGAGGATCTTGTAAACAGAGCCGTCCCAAACTTTGGGGTGGCTGTGTCTTTTTGAATTTAATTTCCCTAAGCTATACCACCATAAGTGGAAGTGCCCTAGGCTCTGTTGCTTTGTTTTGTAGATGTTTCAGGAAACACCATACACTTCTCCAGAGTGGCTGTTGGCAATTTACATCCCGCCCATCAGCATAACAAGGCTCCCAGTTCTCCATGGCCTGTCCTGCCTTTCTGGATTTTATACGTTCTTCAGATGTCCCTTTTAACCGGGGGGCAGTGAGACTTCATTGTAGTGCAGATTTCCTTTGCAAGCTTGCTTGGTTGGCCCAAAAGGGCGTATGCGTTTTTTCCTGAATATATTCAGGAAAAAACGCATACGCCCTTTTTGGCCAAGTGCATCATTGTGGACGTTCTGCCTCTTTTCCTATGCTTTACATGCAATTCCAGTCTACCTCCTGAAATCGGTTTTCTGCAATTCTGCCCCGTTTTCAAGTCCTCTTGGCAGCCTTACTTCAATATATTTTTGGACGATAGCTGTCATTTATAACTCTGCAGGTTTGTGAATTACAGAGCCTCTGAGCTCCTTTCTTCAACTTGCTTTCTTGTGAGCTGGCTGCAAGACCGCAGCATTGCTTCAGGCCCTAGTGTGGTTCCGGCATGGCACGCTGAGCCTTTGGTTAATTCCTCTTCCTGGTGGGAAATGAGAGTTAAATTTGTCCGTCCAGACACCTCCAGCTAGTCTCTCATTGGTTCTCCCTATTCCTGTTCATTTTCCGCAGAAATTGCAAACTGGGCCAAACAGGAGGTTAAAGGCACTGACTCTCCAAGTGGGGAGAGTTTTAGTAAAGCGTCTGGAATGTTGCACCCGAGTACCAGGGGACGAAACCTGAGACACATTTGAACACTTTTCCCAATCACACGGTGGATCATACTCTGGGTTCCACATGCATGTTTTAGCTGAAGGAAGAATCCCTTAAACCTGGAGAGTTGAGACCCATGGAATGGGTACCATGCAATATGACTTCAAAGGTTCTGCATGTGTTCACCGAACCTCACCAATCCTATCACTGCTGTGCTTATGCCACTGTACACACGCTTGATTCTCTTTCGGAGACATATAAATCCATAGATTTTAAGATTCTTACTAGTCAGGTATATTCTTAGACGTTTAATATGGGGTGTTGAGTCCTCTTCGTTTAGCAAAGACTAGCTCTTGTCTATTACATATTTGGCTTATGGAATGGTATCTGTGCTAATTTCAATCTCTGGTTTTATGCAGCACCCCAACTCACCTTTCCCCTTAAGCAAGCATAAGTTGGTTTTCTATATTTGAGACCCTGTTCTGTTTTGTAATTCAGTTCCTGTGTAGCCAAGTTTACATTCCGTGTAGTAGTGATATCTTATGATGTTTCTTTTTCTGTGTGACTTATGTCACTTAGAATCATCGTACCTGAATCTACTCATTATGCTGTTACGGGCCTGATGACATAGATTTCATTGCTGAGTGATATTGCGTTGTACGTAATTACCACAAATTCTTTATCCATTTTTCGCTTTCTGTGATATTGAACTTGTACCGTAAACGAGGTTCTTGTAAACAGAGCCGTCCCAAAATTTAGGGTGGCTGTGTCTTTTTGATTTTAATTTCCCTAAGCTATAAGACCATAAGTGGAAGTGCCCTAGGCTCTCTTGCTTTGTTTTTTAGATGTTTCAGGAAACACCATACACTTCTCCAGAGTGGCTGTTGGCAATTTACATCCCGCCCATCAGCATAACAAGGCTCCCAATTCTCCATGGCCTGTCCTGCCTTTCTGGATTTTACACATTTTTCAGATGGCCCTTTTGACTGGGGGGCAGTGAGACTTCATTGTAGTGCAGATTTCCTTTGCAAGCTTGCTTGGTTGGCCAAATAGGGCGTATGCGTTTTTTCCTGAATATATTCAGGAAAAAACGCATACGCCCTTTTTGGCCAAGTGCATCATTGTGGACGTTCTGCCTCTTTTCCTATGGTTTACATGCAATTCCAGTCTACCTCCTGAAATCGGATTCCTGCAATTCTGCCCCGCTTTCGAGTCCTCTTGGCAGCCTTACTTCAATATATTTTTGGACGATAGCTGTCATTTATAACTCTGCAGGTTTGTGAATTATAGTGCCCCTGAGCTACTTTCTTCAACTCGCTTTCTTGTGAGCTGGCTGCAACACCGTAGCATTGCTTCAGGCCCTAGTGTGGTTCCGGCATGGAACGCTGAGCCTTTGGTTAATTCCTCTTCCTGGTGGGAAATGAGAGTTAAATTTGCCCGTCCAGACACCTCCAGCTAGTCTCTCATTGGTTCTCCCTATTCCTGTTCATTTTCCGCAGAAATTGCAAACTGGGCCAAACAGGAGGTTAAAGGCACTGACTCTCCAAGTGGGGAGAGGGTTAGTAAAGCGTCTGGAATGTTGCACCCGAGTATCAGGGGACCAAACCTGAGACACATTTGAACACGTTTCCCGATCACATGGTGGATCATACTCTGGGTTCCACATGCATCTTTTAGCTGAAGGAAGAATCCCTTAAACCTGGAGAGTTGAGACCCATGGAATGGGTACCATGCAATATGACTTCAAAGGTTCTGCATTGGCTCACCGAACCGCACCAATCCTATCACTGCTGCGCTTTTGCCACTGTACACACGCTTGATTCTCTTTTGGAGACATATAAATCCATAGATTTTAAGATTCTTACTAGTCAGGTATATTCTTAGACGTTTAATATGGGGTGTTGAGTCCTCTTCGTTGAGCAAAGACTAGCTCTTGTCTATTACATATTTGTCTTATGGAACGGTATCTGTGCTAATTTCAATCTCTGCTTTTATGCAGCACCCCAACTCACCTTTCCCCTTAAGCAAGCATAAGTTGGTTTTCTACATTTGAGACCCTGTTTTGTTTTGTAATTCAGATCCTGTGTAGCCAAGTTTACATTCCGTGTAGTAGTGATATCTTATGATGTTTCTTTTTCTGTGTGACTTATTTCACTTAGAATCATCGTACCTGAATCCACTCAGTATGCTGCTACGGGCCTGAAGATATAGATTTCATTGCTGAGTGATATTGCATTGTACGTAAGTACCACAACTTCTTTATCCATTTTTCGCTTTCTGTGATATTGAACTTGTACCGTAAACGAGGTTCTTGTAAACAGAGCCGTCCCAAACTTTGGGGTGGCTGTGTCTTTTTGATTTTAATTTCCCTAAGCTATAGGACCATAAGTGGAAGTGCCCTAGGCTCTGTTGCTTTGTTTTTTAGATGTTTCAGGAAACACCATACACTTCTCCAGAGTGGCTGTTGGCAATTTACATCCCGCCCATCAGCATAACAAGGCTCCCAGTTCTCCATGGCCTGTCCTGCCTTTCTGGATTTTATACTTTTTTCAGATGGCCCTTTTGACCGGGGGGCAGTGAGACTTCATTGTAGTGCAGATTTCCTTTGCAAGCTTGCTTGGTTGGCCAAAAAGGGCGTATGCGTTTTTTCCTGAATATATTCAGGAAAAAACGCATACGCCCTTTTTGGCCAAGTGCATCATTGTGGACGTTCTGCCTCTTTTCCTATGCTTTACATGCAATTCCAGTCTACCTCCTGAAATCGGTTTCCTGCAATTCTGCCCTGCTTTCAAGTCCTCTTGGCAGCCTTACTTCAATATATTTTTGGACGATAGCTGTCATTTTTAACTCTGCAGGTTTGTGAATTACAGTGCCCCTGAGCTCCTTTCTTCAACTCGCTTTCTTGTGAGCTGGCCGCAACACCGCAGGATTGCTTCAGGCCCTAGTGTGGTTCCGGCATGGCACGCTGAGCCTTTGGTTAATTCCTCTTCCTGGTGGGAAATGAGAGTTAAATTTGCCCGTCCAGACACCTCCAGCTAGTCTCTCATCGGTTCTCCCTATTCCTGTTCATTTTCCGCAGAAATTGCAAACTGGGCCAAACAGGAGGTTAAAGGCACTGACTCTCCAAGTGAGGAGAGTGTTAGTAAAGCGTCTGGAATGTTGCACCCGAGTACCAGGGGACGAAATCTGACACATTTGAACACGTTTCCCGATCACACGGTGGATCATACTCTGGGTTCCACATGCATGTTTAGCTGAAGGAAGAATCCCTTAAACCTGGAGAGTTGAGACCCATGGAATGGGTACCATGCAATATGACTTCAAAGGGTCTGCATTTGCTCATCAAACCTCAGAAATCCTATCACTGCTGCGTTTATGCCGCTGTACACATGCTTGATTCTCTTTTGGAGACATATAAATCCATAGGTTTTAAGATTATTACTAGTCAGGTATATTCTTAGGCGATTAATATGGGGTGTAGAGTCCACTTCGTTGAGCAAGGAGTAGCTCTTGTCTATTACATATTTGGCTTATGGAACGGTATCTGTGCTAATTTCAATCTCTGGTTTTATGCAGCACCCCAACTCACCTTTCCCCTTAAGCAAGCATAAGTTGGTTTTCTATATTTGAGACCCTGTTCTGTTTTGTAATTCAGTTCCTGTGTAGCCAAGTTTACATTCCATGTAGTAGTGATATCTTATGATGTTTCTTTTTCTGTGTGACTTATTTCACTTAGAATCATCGTACCTGAATCTACTCATTATGCTGTTACGTTCCTGATGACATAGATTTCATTGCTGAGTGATATTGCGTTGTACGTAAGTACCACAAATTCTTTATCCATTTTTCGCTTTCTGTGATATTGAACTTGTACCGTAAACGAGGTTCTTGTAAACAGAGCCGTCCCAAAATTTGGGGTGGCTGTGTCTTTTTGATTTTAATTTCCCTAAGCTATAAGACCATAAGTGGAAGTGCCCTAGGCTCTGTTGCTTTGTTTTTTAGATGTTTCAGGAAACACCATACACTTCTCCAGAGTGGCTGTTGGCAATTTACATCCCGCCCATCAGCATAACAAGGCTCCCAATTCTCCATGGCCTGTCCTGCCTTTCTGGATTTTACACTTTTTTCAGATGGCCCTTTTGACCGGGGGGCAGTGAGACTTCATTGTAGTGCAGATTTCCTTTGCAAGCTTGCTTGGTTGGCCAAAAAGTGCGTATGGGTTTTTCCCTGAATATATTCAGGGAAAAACGCATACGCCCTTTTTGGCCAAGTGCATCATTGTGGACGTTCTGCCTCTTTCCCTATGCTTTACATGCAATTCCAGTCTACCTCCTGAAATCGGTTTCCTGCAATTCTGCCCCGCTTTCAAGTCCTCTTGGCAGCCTTACTTCAATATATTTTTGGACGATAGCTGTCATTTATAACTCTGCAGGTTTGTGAATTATAGTGCCCCTGAGCTACTTTCTTCAACTCGCTTTCTTGTGAGCTGGCCGCAACACCGCAACATTGCTTCAGGCCCTAGTGTGGTTCCAGCATGGCATGCTGAGCCTTTGCTTAATTCCTCTTCCTGGTGGGAAATGAGAGTTAAATTTGCCCGTCCAGACACCTCCAGCTAGTCTCTCATTGGTTCTCCCTATTCCTGTTCATTTTCCGCAGAAATGGCAAACTGGGCCAAACAGGAGGTTAAAGGCACTGACTCTCCAAGTGGGGAGAGTGTTAGTAAAGTGACTGGAATGTTGCATCCGAGTACGAGGGGACGAAAACTGAGACACATTTGAACACGTTTCCCGATCACACGGTGGATCATACTCTGGGTTCCACATGCATCTTTTAGCTGAAGGAAGAATCCCTTAAACCTGGAGAGTTGAGACCCATGGAATGGGTACCATGCAATATGACCTCAAAGGGTCTGCATGTGTTCACCGAACCTCACCAATCCTATCACTGCTGCGTTTATGCCACTGTACACACGCTTGATTCTCTTTCGGAGACATATAAATCCATAGGTTTTAAGATTCTTACTAGTCAGGTATATTCTTAGGCGTTTAATATGGGGTGTAGAGCCCACTTCGTTGAGCAAGGAGTAGCTCTTGTCTATTACATATTTGGCTTATGGAACGGTATCTGTGCTAATTTCAATCTCTGGTTTTATGCAGTACCCCAACTCACCTTTCCCCTTAAGCAAGCATAAGTTGGTTTTCTACATTTGAGACCCTGTTCTGTTTTGTAATTCAGTTTCTGTGTAGGCAAGTTTACAATCCTTGTAGTAGTGATATCTTATGATGTTTCTTTTTCTGTGTGACTTATTTCACTTAGAATCATCGTACCTGAATCCACTCATTATGCTGCTACGGGCCTGATGATATAGATTTCATTGCTGAGTGATATTGCATTGTACGTAAGTACCACAAATTCTTTATCCATTTTTCACTTTCTGTGTTATTGAACTTGTACCGTAAACGAGGATCTTGTAAACAGAGCCGTCCCAAACTTTGGGGTGGCTGTGTCTTTTTGATTTTAATTTCCCTAAGCTATACCACCATAAGTGGAAGTGCCCTAGGCTCTGTTGCTTTGTTTTGTAGATGTTTCAGGAAACACCATACACTTCTCCAGAGTGGCTGTTGGCAATTTACATCCCGCCAATCAGCATAACAAGGCTCCCAGTTCTCCATGGCCTGTCCTGCCTTTCTGGATTTTATACGTTCTTCAGATGGCCCTTTTAACCGGGGGCCAGTGAGACTTCATTGTAGTGCAGATTTCCTTTGCAAACTTGCTTGGTTGGCCCAAAAGGGCGTATGCGTTTTTTCCTGAATATATTCAGGAAAAAACGCATATGCCCTTTTTGGCCAAGTGCATCATGGTGGACGTTCTGCCTCTTTTCCTATGCTTTACATGCAATTCCAGTCTACCTCCTGAAATCGGTTTTCTGCAATTCTGCCCCGCTTTCAAGTCCTCTTGGCAGCCTTACTTCAATATATTTTTGGACGATAGCTGTCATGTATAACTCTGCAGGTTTGTGAATTACAGAGCCTCTGAGCTCCTTTCTTCAACTTGCTTTCTTGTGAGCTGGCTGCAAGACCGCAGCATTGCTTCAGGCCCTAGTGTGGTTCCGGCATGGCACGCTGAGCCTTTGGTTAATTCCTCTTCCTGGTGGGAAATGAGAGTTAAATTTGCCCGTCCAGACACCTCCAGCTAGTCTCTCATTGGTTCTCCCTATTCCTGTTCATTTTCCGCAGAAATGGCAAACTGGGCCAAACAGGAGGTTAAAGGCACTGACTCTCCAAGTGGGGAGAGGGTTAGTAAAGCGTCTGGAATGTTGCACCCGAGTACCAGGGGACCAAACCTGAGACACATTTGAACACGTTTCCCGATCACATGGTGGATCATACTCTGGGTTCCACATGCATCTTTTAGCTGAAGGAAGAATCCCTTAAACCTGGAGAGTTGAGACCCATGGAATGGGTACCATGCAATATGACTTCAAAGGTTCTGCATTGGCTCACCGAACCTCACCAATCCTATCACTGCTGCGCTTTTGCCACTGTACACACGCTTGATTCTCTTTTGGAGACATATAAATCCATAGATTTTAAGATTCTTACTAGTCAGGTATATTCTTAGACGTTTAATATGGGGTGTTGAGTCCTCTTCGTTGAGCAAAGACTAGCTCTTGTCTATTACATATTTGGCTTATGGAACGGTATCTGTGCTAATTTCAATCTCTGGTTTTATGCAGCACCCCAACTCACCTTTCCCCTTAAGCAAGCATAAGTTGGTTTTCTACATTTGAGACCCTGTTTTGTTTTGTAATTCAGTTCCTGTGTAGCCAAGTTTACATTCCGTGTAGTAGTGATATCTTATGATGTTTCTTTTTCTGTGTGACTTATTTCACTTAGAATCATCGTACCTGAATCCACTCAGTATGCTGCTACGGGCCTGAAGATATAGATTTCATTGCTGAGTGATATTGCATTGTACGTAAGTACCACAAATTCTTTATCCATTTTTCGCTTTCTGTGATATTGAACTTGTACCGTAAACGAGGTTCTTGTAAACAGAGCCGTCCCAAACTTTGGGGTGGCTGTGTCTTACTGATTTTAATTTCCCTAAGCTATAGGACCATAAGTGGAAGTGCCATAGGCTCTGTTCCTTTGTTTTTTAGATGTTTCAGGAAACACCATACACTTCTCCAGAGTGGCTGTTGGCAATTTACATCCTGCCCATCAGCATAACAAGGCTCCCAGTTCTCCATGGCCTGTCCTGCCTTTCTGGATTTTACACTTTTTTCAGATGGCCCTTTTGACCGGGGGGCAGTGAGACTTCATTGTAGTGCAGATTTCCTTTGCAAGCTTGCTTGGTTGGCCAAAAAGTGCGTATGGGTTTTTCCCTGAATATATTCAGGGAAAAACGCATACGCCCTTTTTGGCCAAGTGCATCATTGTGGACGTTCTGCCTCTTTCCCTATGCTTTACATGCAATTCCAGTCTACCTCCTGAAATCGGTTTCCTGCAATTCTGCCCCGCTTTCAAGTCCTCTTGGCAGCCTTACTTCAGTATATTTTTGGACGATAGCTGTCATTTATAACTCTGCAGGTTTGTGAATTATAGTGCCCCTGAGCTACTTTCTTCAACTCTCTTTCTTGTGAGCTGGCCGCAACACCGCAACATTGCTTCAGGCCCTAGTGTGGTTCCAGCATGGCATGCTGAGCCTTTGCTTAATTCCTCTTCCTGGTGGGAAATGAGAGTTAAATTTGCCCGTCCAGACACCTCCAGCTAGTCTCTCATTGGTTCTCCCTATTCCTGTTCATTTTCCGCAGAAATGGCAAACTGGGCCAAACAGGAGGTTAAAGGCACTGACTCTCCAAGTGGGGAGAGTGTTAGTAAAGTGACTGGAATGTTGCATCCGAGTACGAGGGGACGAAAACTGAGACACATTTGAACACGTTTCCCGATCACACGGTGGATCATACTCTGGGTTCCACATGCATCTTTTAGCTGAAGGAAGAATCCCTTAAACCTGGAGAGTTGAGACCCATGGAATGGGTACCATGCAATATGACCTCAAAGGGTCTGCATGTGTTCACCGAACCTCACCAATCCTATCACTGCTGCGTTTATGCCACTGTACACACGCTTGATTCTCTTTCGGAGACATATAAATCCATAGGTTTTAAGATTCTTACTAGTCAGGTATATTCTTAGGCGTTTAATATGGGGTGTAGAGCCCACTTCGTTGAGCAAGGAGTAGCTCTTGTCTATTACATATTTGGCTTATGGAACGGTATCTGTGCTAATTTCAATCTCTGGTTTTATGCAGTACCCCAACTCACCTTTCCCCTTAAGCAAGCATAAGTTGGTTTTCTACATTTGAGACCCTGTTCTGTTTTGTAATTCAGTTTCTGTGTAGGCAAGTTTACAATCCTTGTAGTAGTGATATCTTATGATGTTTCTTTTTCTGTGTGACTTATTTCACTTAGAATCATCGTACCTGAATCCACTCATTATGATGCTACGGGCCTGATGATATAGATTTCATTGCTGAGTGATATTGCATTGTACGTAAGTACCACAAATTCTTTATCCATTTTTCACTTTCTGTGTTATTGAACTTGTACCGTAAACGAGGATCTTGTAAACAGAGCCATCCCAAACTTTGGGGTGGCTGTGTCTTTTTGATTTTAATTTCCCTAAGCTATACCACCATAAGTGGAAGTGCCCTAGGCTCTGTTGCTTTGTTTTGTAGATGTTTCAGGAAACACCATACACTTCTCCAGAGTGGCTGTTGGCAATTTACATCCCGCCCATCAGCATAACAAGGCTCCCAGTTCTCCATGGCCTGTCCTGCCTTTCTGGATTTTATACGTTCTTCAGATGGCCCTTTTAACCGGGGGCCAGTGAGACTTCATTGTAGTGCAGATTTCCTTTGCAAACTTGCTTGGTTGGCCCAAAAGGGCGTATGCGTTTTTTCCTGAATATATTCAGGAAAAAACGCATATGCCCTTTTTGGCCAAGTGCATCATGGTGGACGTTCTGCCTCTTTTCCTATGCTTTACATGCAATTCCAGTCTACCTCCTGAAATCGGTTTTCTGCAATTCTGCCCCGCTTTCAAGTCCTCTTGGCAGCCTTACTTCAATATATTTTTGGACGATAGCTGTCATGTATAACTCTGCAGGTTTGTGAATTACAGAGCCTCTGAGCTCCTTTCTTCAACTTGCTTTCTTGTGAGCTGGCTGCAAGACCGCAGCATTGCTTCAGGCCCTAGTGTGGTTCCGGCATGGCACGCTGAGCCTTTGGTTAATTCCTCTTCCTGGTGGGAAATGAGAGTTAAATTTGTCCGTCCAGACACCTCCAGCTAGTCTCTCATTGGTTCTCCCTATTCCTGTTCATTTTCCGCAGAAATTGCAAACTGGGCCAAACAGGAGGTTAAAGGCACTGACTCTCCAAGTGGGGAGAGTTTTAGTAAAGCGTCTGGAATGTTGCACCCGAGTACCAGGGGAGGAAACCTGAGACACATTTGAACACTTT
This sequence comes from Pseudorca crassidens, assembly GCF_039906515.1. Lineage (NCBI taxonomy): Eukaryota > Metazoa > Chordata > Mammalia > Artiodactyla > Delphinidae > Pseudorca > Pseudorca crassidens. Next base: position 167,176,138 of record NC_090296.1, read on the forward strand.
TCCCAATCACACGGTGGATCATACTCTGGGTTCCACATGCATGTTTTAGCTGAAGGAAGAATCCCTTAAACCTGGAGAGTTGAGACCCATGGAATGGGTACCATGCAATATGACTTCAAAGGTTCTGCATTGGCTCACCGAACCTCACCAATCCTATCACTGCTGTGCTTTTGCCACTGTACACACGCTTGATTCTCTTTCGGAGACATATAAATCCATAGATTTTAAGATTCTTACTAGTCAGGTATATTCTTAGACGTTTAATATGGGGTGTTGAGTCCTCTTCGTTTAGCAAAGACTAGCTCTTGTCTATTACATATTTGGCTTATGGAACGGTATCTGTGCTAATTTCAATCTCTGGTTTTATGCAGCACCCCAACTCACCTTTCCCGTTAAGCAAGCATAAGTTGGTTTTCTATATTTGAGACCCTGTTCTGTTTTGTAATTCAGTTCCTGTGTAGCCAAGTTTACATTCCGTGTAGTAGTGATATCTTATGATGTTTCTTTTTCTGTGTGACTTATTTCACTTAGAATCATCGTACCTGAATCTACTCATTATGCTGTTACGGGCCTGATGACATAGATTTCATTGCTGAGTGATATTGCGTTGTACGTAAGTACCACAAATTCTTTATCCATTTTTCGCTTTCTGTGATATTGAACTTGTACCGTAAACGAGGTTCTTGTAAACAGAGCCGTCCCAAAATTTGGGGTGGCTGTGTCTTTTTGATTTTAATTTCCCTAAGCTATAAGACCATAAGTGGAAGTGCCCTAGGCTTTGTTGCTTTGTTTTTTAGATGTTTCAGGAAACACCATACACTTCTCCAGAGTGGCTGTTGGCAATTTACATCCCGCCCATCAGCATAACAAGGCTCCCAGTTCTCCATGGCCTGTCCTGCCTTTCTGGATTTTATACATTTTTCAGATGGCCCTTTTGACTGGGGAGCAGTGAGACTTCATTGTAGTGCAGATTTCCTTTGCAAGCTTGCTTGGTTGGCCAAAAATGGCATATGCGTTTTTTCCTGAATATAATCAGGAAAAAACGCATACGCCCTTTTTGGCCAAGTGCATCATTGTGGACGTTCTGCCTCTTTTCCTATGCTTTACATGCAATTCCAGTCTACCTCCTGAAACCGGTTTCCTGCAATTCTGCCCCGCTTTCAAGTCCTCTTGGCAGCCTTACTTCAATATATTTTTGGACGATAGCTGTCATTTTTAACTCTGCAGGTTTGTGAATTATAGTGCCCCTGAGCTACTTTCTTCAACTCGCTTTCTTGTGAGCTGGCCACAACACCGCAGCCTTGCTTCAGGCCCTAGTGTGGTTCCGGCATGGCACGCTGAGCCTTTGGTTAATTCCTCTTCCTGGTGGGAAATGAGAGTTAAATTTGCCCGTCCAGACACCTCCAGCTAGTCTCTCATTGGTTCTCCCTATTCCTGTTCATTTTCCGCAGAAATGGCAAACTGGGCCAAACAGGAGGTTAAAGGCACTGACTCTCCAAGTGGAGAGAGTTTTAGTAAAGCGACTGGAATGTTGCACCCGAGTACCAGGGGACGAAAACTGAGACACATTTGAACACGTTTCCCGATCACACGGTGGATCATACTCTGGGTTCCACATGCATGTTTTAGCTGAAGGAAGAATCCCTTAAACCTGGAGAGTTGAGACCCATGGAATGAGTATCATGCAATATGACTTCAAAGGGTCTGCATTTGCTCACCGAACCTCACCAATCCTATCACTGCTGCGTTTATGACGCTGTACACACGCTTGATTCTCTTTTGTAGACATATAAATCCATAGGATTTAAGATTCTTACTAGTCAGGTATATTCTTAGGCGTTTAATATGGGATGTAGAGTCCAGTTCGTTGAGCAAGGAGTAGCTCTTGTCTATTACATATTTGGCTTATGGAACGGTATCTGTGCTAATTTCAATCTCTGGTTTTATGCAGTACCCCAACTCACCTTTCCCCTTAAGCAAGCATAAGTTGGTTTTCTACATTTGAGACCCTGTTTTGTTTTGTAATTCAGTTCCTGTGTAGCCAAGTTTACATTCCGTGTAGTAGTGATATCTTATGATGTTTCTTTTTCTGTGTGACTTATTTCACTTAGAATCATCGTACCTGAATCCACTCAGTATGCTGCTATGGGCCTGAAGATATAGATTTCATTGCTGAGTGATATTGCATTGTACGTAAGTACCACAAATTCTTTATCCATTTTTCGCTTTCTGTGATATTGAACTTGTACCGTAAACGAGGTTCTTGTAAACAGAGCCGTCCCAAACTTTGGGGTGGCTGTGTCTTACTGATTTTAATTTCCCTAAGCTATAGGACCATAAGTGGAAGTGCCATAGGCTCTGTTCCTTTGTTTTTTAGATGTTTCAGGAAACACCATACACTTCTCCAGAGTGGCTGTTGGCAATTTACATCCCGCCCATCAGCATAACAAGGCTCCCAGTTCTCCATGGCCTGTCCTGCCTTTCTGGATTTTACACTTTTTTCAGATGGCCCTTTTGACCGGGGGGCAGTGAGACTTCATTGTAGTGCAGATTTCCTTTGCAAGCTTGCTTGGTTGGCCAAAAAGGGCGTATGGGTTTTTCCCTGAATATATTCAGGGAAAAACGCATACGCCCTTTTTGGCCAAGTGCATCATTGTGGACGTTCTGCCTCTTTCCCTATGCTTTACATGCAATTCCAGTCTACCTCCTGAAATCGGTTTCCTGCAATTCTGCCCCGCTTTCAAGTCCTCTTGGCAGCCTTACTTCAATATATTTTTGGACGATAGCTGTCATTTATAACTCTGCAGGTTTGTGAATTACAGTGCCCCTGAGCTCCTTTCTTCAACTCGCTTTCTTGTGAGCTGGCCGCAACACCGCAGCATTGCTTCAGGCCCTAGTGTGGTTCCAGCATGGCATGCTGAGCCTTTGCTTAATTCCTCTTCCTGGTGGGAAATGAGAGTTAAATTTGCCCGTCCAGACACCTCCAGCTAGTCTCTCATTGGTTCTCCCTATTCCTGTTCATTTTCCGCAGAAATGGCAAACTGGGCCAAACAGGAGGTTAAAGGCACTGACTCTCCAAGTGGGGAGAGTGTTAGTAAAGTGACTGGAATGTTGCATCCGAGTACGAGGGGACGAAAACTGAGACACATTTGAACACGTTTCCCGATCACACGGTGGATCATACTCTGGGTTCCACATGCACGTTTTAGCTGAAGGAAGAATCCCTTAAACCTGGAGAGTTGAGACCCATGGAATGGGTACCATGCAATATGACTTCAAAGGGTCTGCATGTGTTCACCGAACCTCACCAATCCTATCACTGCTGCGTTTATGCCACTGTACACACGCTTGATTCTCTTTCGGAGACATATAAATCCATAGGTTTTAAGATTCTTACTAGTCAGGTATATTCTTAGGCGTTTAATATGGGGTGTAGAGCCCACTTCGTTGAGCAAGGAGTAGCTCTTGTCTATTACATATTTGGCTTATGGAACGGTATCTGTGCTAATTTCAATCTCTGGTTTTATGCAGTACCCCAACTCACCTTTCCCCTTAAGCAAGCATAAGTTGGTTTTCTACATTTGAGACCCTGTTCTGTTTTGTAATTCAGTTTCTGTGTAGGCAAGTTTACATTCCTTGTAGTAGTGATATCTTATGATGTTTCTTTTTCTGTGTGACTTATTTCACTTAGAATCATCGTATCTGAATCCACTCATTATGCTGCTACGGGCCTGATGATATAGATTTCATTGCTGAGTGATATTGCATTGTACGTAAGTACCACAAATTCTTTATCCATTTTTCACTTACTGTGTTATTGAACTTGTACCGTAAACGAGGATCTTGTAAACAGAGCCGTCCCAAACTTTGGAGTGGCTGTGTCTTTTTGAATTTAATTTCCCTAAGCTATACCACCATAAGTGGAAGTGCCCTAGGCTCTGTTGCTTTGTTTTTTAGATGTTTCAGGAAACACCATACACTTCTCCAGAGTGGCTGTTGGCAATTTACATCCCGCCCATCAGCATAACAAGGCTCCCAGTTCTCCATGGCCTGTCCTGCCTTTCTGGATTTTATACGTTCTTCAGATGTCCCTTTTAACCGGGGGGCAGTGAGACTTCATTGTAGTGCAGATTTCCTTTGCAAGCTTGCTTGGTTGGCCCAAAAGGGCGTATGCGTTTTTTCCTGAATATATTCAGGAAAAAACGCATACGCCCTTTTTGGCCAAGTGCATCATTGTGGACGTTCTGCCTCTTTTCCTATGCTTTACATGCAATTCCAGTCTACCTCCTGAAATCGGTTTTCTGCAATTCTGCCCCGTTTTCAAGTCCTCTTGGCAGCCTTACTTCAATATATTTTTGGACGATAGCTGTCATTTATAACTCTGCAGGTTTGTGAATTACAGAGCCTCTGAGCTCCTTTCTTCAACTTGCTTTCTTGTGAGCTGGCTGCAAGACCGGAGCATTGCTTCAGGCCCTAGTGTGGTTCCGGCATGGCACGCTGAGCCTTTGGTTAATTCCTCTTCCTGGTGGGAAATGAGAGTTAAATTTGCCCGTCCAGACACCTCCAGCTAGTCTCTCATTGGTTCTCCCTATTCCTGTTCATTTTCCGCAGAAATTGCAAACTGGGCCAAACAGGAGGTTAAAGGCACTGACTCTCCAAGTGGGGAGAGTTTTAGTAAAGCGTCTGGAATGTTGCACCCGAGTACCAGGGGACGAAACCTGAGACACATTTGAACACTTTTCCCAATCACACGGTGGATCATACTCTGGGTTCCACATGCATGTTTTAGCTGAAGGAAGAATCCCTTAAACCTGGAGAGTTGAGACCCATGGAATGGGTACCATGCAATATGACTTCAAAGGTTCTGCATGTGTTCACCGAACCTCACCAATCCTATCACTGCTGTGCTTTTGCCACTGTACACACGCTTGATTCTCTTTCGGAGACATATAAATCCATAGATTTTAAGATTCTTACTAGTCAGGTATATTCTTAGACGTTTAATATGGGGTGTTGAGTCCTCTTCGTTTAGCAAAGACTAGCTCTTGTCTATTACATATTTGGCTTATGGAATGGTATCTGTGCTAATTTCAATCTCTGGTTTTATGCAGCACCCCAACTCACCTTTCCCCTTAAGCAAGCATAAGTTGGTTTTCTATATTTGAGACCCTGTTCTGTTTTGTAATTCAGTTCCTGTGTAGCCAAGTTTACATTCCGTGTAGTAGTGATATCTTATGATGTTTCTTTTTCTGTGTGACTTATGTCACTTAGAATCATCGTACCTGAATCTACTCATTATGCTGTTACGGGCCTGATGACATAGATTTCATTGCTGAGTGATATTGCGTTGTACGTAATTACCACAAATTCTTTATCCATTTTTCGCTTTCTGTGATATTGAACTTGTACCGTAAACGAGGTTCTTGTAAACAGAGCCGTCCCAAAATTTAGGGTGGCTGTGTCTTTTTGATTTTAATTTCCCTAAGCTATAAGACCATAAGTGGAAGTGCCCTAGGCTCTCTTGCTTTGTTTTTTAGATGTTTCAGGAAACACCATACACTTCTCCAGAGTGGCTGTTGGCAATTTACATCCCGCCCATCAGCATAACAAGGCTCCCAATTCTCCATGGCCTGTCCTGCCTTTCTGGATTTTACACATTTTTCAGATGGCCCTTTTGACTGGGGGGCAGTGAGACTTCATTGTAGTGCAGATTTCCTTTGCAAGCTTGCTTGGTTGGCCAAATAGGGCGTATGCGTTTTTTCCTGAATATATTCAGGAAAAAACGCATACGCCCTTTTTGGCCAAGTGCATCATTGTGGACGTTCTGCCTCTTTTCCTATGGTTTACATGCAATTCCAGTCTACCTCCTGAAATCGGATTCCTGCAATTCTGCCCCGCTTTCGAGTCCTCTTGGCAGCCTTACTTCAATATATTTTTGGACGATAGCTGTCATTTATAACTCTGCAGGTTTGTGAATTATAGTGCCCCTGAGCTACTTTCTTCAACTCGCTTTCTTGTGAGCTGGCTGCAACACCGTAGCATTGCTTCAGGCCCTAGTGTGGTTCCGGCATGGAACGCTGAGCCTTTGGTTAATTCCTCTTCCTGGTGGGAAATGAGAGTTAAATTTGCCCGTCCAGACACCTCCAGCTAGTCTCTCATTGGTTCTCCCTATTCCTGTTCATTTTCCGCAGAAATTGCAAACTGGGCCAAACAGGAGGTTAAAGGCACTGACTCTCCAAGTGGGGAGAGGGTTAGTAAAGCGTCTGGAATGTTGCACCCGAGTATCAGGGGACCAAACCTGAGACACATTTGAACACGTTTCCCGATCACATGGTGGATCATACTCTGGGTTCCACATGCATCTTTTAGCTGAAGGAAGAATCCCTTAAACCTGGAGAGTTGAGACCCATGGAATGGGTACCATGCAATATGACTTCAAAGGTTCTGCATTGGCTCACCGAACCGCACCAATCCTATCACTGCTGCGCTTTTGCCACTGTACACACGCTTGATTCTCTTTTGGAGACATATAAATCCATAGATTTTAAGATTCTTACTAGTCAGGTATATTCTTAGACGTTTAATATGGGGTGTTGAGTCCTCTTCGTTGAGCAAAGACTAGCTCTTGTCTATTACATATTTGTCTTATGGAACGGTATCTGTGCTAATTTCAATCTCTGCTTTTATGCAGCACCCCAACTCACCTTTCCCCTTAAGCAAGCATAAGTTGGTTTTCTACATTTGAGACCCTGTTTTGTTTTGTAATTCAGATCCTGTGTAGCCAAGTTTACATTCCGTGTAGTAGTGATATCTTATGATGTTTCTTTTTCTGTGTGACTTATTTCACTTAGAATCATCGTACCTGAATCCACTCAGTATGCTGCTACGGGCCTGAAGATATAGATTTCATTGCTGAGTGATATTGCATTGTACGTAAGTACCACAACTTCTTTATCCATTTTTCGCTTTCTGTGATATTGAACTTGTACCGTAAACGAGGTTCTTGTAAACAGAGCCGTCCCAAACTTTGGGGTGGCTGTGTCTTTTTGATTTTAATTTCCCTAAGCTATAGGACCATAAGTGGAAGTGCCCTAGGCTCTGTTGCTTTGTTTTTTAGATGTTTCAGGAAACACCATACACTTCTCCAGAGTGGCTGTTGGCAATTTACATCCCGCCCATCAGCATAACAAGGCTCCCAGTTCTCCATGGCCTGTCCTGCCTTTCTGGATTTTATACTTTTTTCAGATGGCCCTTTTGACCGGGGGGCAGTGAGACTTCATTGTAGTGCAGATTTCCTTTGCAAGCTTGCTTGGTTGGCCAAAAAGGGCGTATGCGTTTTTTCCTGAATATATTCAGGAAAAAACGCATACGCCCTTTTTGGCCAAGTGCATCATTGTGGACGTTCTGCCTCTTTTCCTATGCTTTACATGCAATTCCAGTCTACCTCCTGAAATCGGTTTCCTGCAATTCTGCCCTGCTTTCAAGTCCTCTTGGCAGCCTTACTTCAATATATTTTTGGACGATAGCTGTCATTTTTAACTCTGCAGGTTTGTGAATTACAGTGCCCCTGAGCTCCTTTCTTCAACTCGCTTTCTTGTGAGCTGGCCGCAACACCGCAGGATTGCTTCAGGCCCTAGTGTGGTTCCGGCATGGCACGCTGAGCCTTTGGTTAATTCCTCTTCCTGGTGGGAAATGAGAGTTAAATTTGCCCGTCCAGACACCTCCAGCTAGTCTCTCATCGGTTCTCCCTATTCCTGTTCATTTTCCGCAGAAATTGCAAACTGGGCCAAACAGGAGGTTAAAGGCACTGACTCTCCAAGTGAGGAGAGTGTTAGTAAAGCGTCTGGAATGTTGCACCCGAGTACCAGGGGACGAAATCTGACACATTTGAACACGTTTCCCGATCACACGGTGGATCATACTCTGGGTTCCACATGCATGTTTAGCTGAAGGAAGAATCCCTTAAACCTGGAGAGTTGAGACCCATGGAATGGGTACCATGCAATATGACTTCAAAGGGTCTGCATTTGCTCACCGAACCTCACCAATCCTATCACTGCTGCATTTATGCCGCTGTACACACGCTTGATTCTCTTTCGGAGACATATAAATCCATAGGTGTTAAGATTCTTACTAGTCAGGTATATTCTTAAGCATTTAATATGTGGTGTTGAGTCCACTTCGTTGAGCAAGGAGTAGCTCTTGTCTATTACCTATTTGGCTTATGGAACGGTATCTGTGCTAATTTCAATCTCTGGTTTTATGCAGCACCCCAACTCACCTTTCCCCTTAAGCAAGCATAAGTTGGTTTTCTACATTTGAGATCCTGTTCTGTTTTGTAATTCAGTTCCTGTGTAGCCAAGTTTACATTCCATGTATTAGTGATATCTTATGATGTTTCTTTTTCTGTGTGACTTATGTCACTTAGAATCATCGTACCTGAATCCACTCATTATGCTGCTACGGGCCTGATGACATAGATTTCATTCCTGAGTGATATTGCATTGTACGTAAGTACCACAACTTCTTTATCCATTTTTCACTTTCTGCGATATTGAACTTGTACCGTAAACGAGGTTCTTGTAAACAGAGCCATCCCATACTTTGGGGTGGCTGTGTCTTTTTGATTTTAATTTCCCTAAGCTATAGGACCATAAGTGGAAGTGCCCTAGGCTCTGTTGCTTTGTTTTTTAGATGTTTCAGGAAACACCATACACTTCTCCAGAGTGGCTGTTGGCAATTTACATCCCGCCCATCAGCATAACAAGGCTCCCAGTTCTCCATGGCCTGTCCTGCCTTTCTGGATTTTACACTTTTTTCAGATGGCCCTTTTGACCGGGGGGCAGTGAGACTTCATTGTAGTGCAGATTTCCTTTGCAAGCTTGCTTGGTTGGCCAAAAAGTGCGTATGCGTTTTTTCCTGAATATATTCAGGAAAAAACGCATACGCCCTTTTTGGCCAAGTGCATCATTGTGGACGTTCTGCCTCTTTTCCTATGCTTTACATGCAATTCCAGTCTACCTCCTGAAATCGGTTTCCTGCAATTCTGCCCCGCTTTCAAGTCCTCTTGGCAGCCTTACTTCAATATATTTTTGGACGATAGCTGTCATTTTTAACTCTGCAGGTTTGTGAATTACAGTGCCCCTGAGCTCCTTTCTTCAACTCGCTTTCTTGTGAGCTGGCCGCAACACCGCAGGATTGCTTCAGGCCCTAGTGTGGTTCCGGCATGGCACGCTGAGCCTTTGGTTAATTCCTCTTCCTGATGGGAAATGAGAGTTACATTTGCCCATCCAGACACCTCCAGCTAGTCTCTCATTGGTTCTCCCTATTCCTGTTCATTTTCCGCAGAAATTGCAAACTGGGCCAAACAGGAGGTTAAAGGCACTGACTCTCCAAGTGGGGAGAGTTTTAGTAAAGCGTCTGGAATGTTGCACCCAAGTACCAGCGGAGAAAATCTGAGACACATTTGAACACGTTTCCCGATCACACGGTGGATCATACTCTGGGTTCCACATGCATGTTTTAGCTGAAGGAAGAATCCCTTAAACCTGGAGAGTTGAGACCCATGGAATGGCTAGCATGCAATATGACTTCAAAGGGTCTGCATTTGCTCATCAAACCTCACCAATCCTATCACTGCTGCGTTTATGCCGCTGTACACATGCTTGATTCTCTTTTGGAGACATTTAAATCCATAGTTTTTAAAATTATTACTAGTCAGGTATATTCTTAGGCGATTAATATGGGGTGTAGAGTCCACTTCGTTGAGCAAGGAGTAGCTCTTGTCTATTACATATTTGGCTTATGGAATGGTATCTGTGCTAATTTCAATCTCTGGTTTTATGCAGCACCCCAACTCACCTTTCCCCTTAAGCAAGCATAAGTTGGTTTTCTACATTTGAGACCGTGTTCTGTTTTGTAATTCAGTTTCTGTGTAGCCAAGTTTTCATTCCGTGTAGTAGTGATATCTTATGATGTTTCTTTTTCTGTGTGACTTATCTCACTTAGAATCATCGTACCTGAATCCACTCATTATGCTGCTACGGGCCTGATGATATAGATTTCATTGCTGAGTGATATTGCATTGTACGTAAGTACCACAAATTCTTTATCCATTTTTCACCTTCTGTGATATTGAATTTGTACTGTAAATGAGGTTCTTGTAAACAGAGCCGTCCCAAACTTTGGGGTGGCTGTGTCTTTTTGATTTTAATTTCCCTAAGCTATAGGACCATAAGTGGAAGTGCCCTAGGCTCTGTTGCTTTGTTTTTTAGATGTTTCAGGAAACACCATACACTTCTCCAGAGTGGCTGTTGGCAATTTACATACCGCCCATCAGCATAACAAGGCTCCCAGTTCTCCATGGCCTGTCCAGCCTTTCTGGATTTTACACTTTTTTCAGATGGCCCTTTTGACTGGGGGTCAGTGAGACTTCATTGTAGTGCAGATTTCCTTTGCAAGCTTGCTTGGTTGGCCAAAAAGTGCGTATGCGTTTTTTCCTGAATATATTCAGGAAAAAACGCATATGCCCTTTTTGGCCAAGTGCATCATTGTGGACGTTCTGCCTCTTTTCCTATGCTTTACATGCAATTCCAGTCTACCTCCTGAAATCGGTTTCCTGCAATTCTGCCCCGCTTTCAAGTCCTCTTGGCAGCCTTACTTCAATATATTTTTGGACAATAGCTGTCATTTTTAACTCTGCAGGTTTGTGAATTACAGTGCCCCTGAGCTCCTTTCTTCAACTCGCTTTCTTGTGAGCTGGCCGCAACACCGCAGGATTGCTTCAGGCCCTAATGTGGTTCCGGCATGGCACGCTGAGCCTTTGGTTACTTCCTCTTCCTGGTGGGAAATGAGAGATACATTTGCCCATCCAGACACCTCCAGCTAGTCTCTCATTGGTTCTCCCTATTCCTGTTCATTTTCCGCAGAAATTGCAAACTGGGCCAAACAGGAGGTTAAAGGCACTGACTCTCCAAGTGGGGAGAGTTTTAGTAAAGCGTCTGGAATGTTGAACCCAAGTACCAGCGGAGAAAATCTGAGACACATTTGAACACGTTTCCCGATCACACGGTGGATCATACTCTGGGTTCCACATGCATGTTTTAGCTGAAGGAAGAATCCCTTAAACCTGGAGAGTTGAGACCCATGGAATGGCTAGCATGCAATATGACTTCAAAGGGTCTGCATTTGCTCATCAAACCTCACCAATCCTATCACTGCTGCGTTTATGCCGCTGTACACATGCTTGATTCTCTTTTGGAGACATATAAATCCATAGGTTTTAAGATTATTACTAGTCAGGTATATTCTTAGGCGATTAATATGGGGTGTAGAGTCCACTTCGTTGAGCAAGGAGTAGCTCTTGTCTATTACATATTTGGCTTATGGAATGGTATCTGTGCTAATTTCAATCTCTGGTTTTATGCAGCACCCCAACTCACCTTTCCCCTTAAGCAAGCATAAGTTGGTTTTCTACATTTGAGACCGTGTTCTGTTTTGTAATTCAGTTTCTGTGTAGCCAAGTTTTCATTCCGTGTAGTAGTGATATCTTATGATGTTTCTTTTTCTGTGTGACTTATCTCACTTAGAATCATCGTACCTGAATCCACTCATTATGCTGCTACGGGCCTGATGATATAGATTTCATTGCTGAGTGATATTGCATTGTACGTAAGTACCACAAATTCTTTATCCATTTTTCACCTTCTGTGATATTGAATTTGTACTGTAAATGAGGTTCTTGTAAACAGAGCCGTCCCAAACTTTGGGGTGGCTGTGTCTTTTTGATTTTAATTTCCCTAAGCTATACGACCATAAGTGGAAGTGCCCTAGGCTCTGTTGCTTTGCTTTTTAGATGTTTCAGGAAACACCATACACTTCTCCAGAGTGGCTGTTGGCAATTTACATCCCGCCCATCAGCATAACAAGGCTCCCAGTTCTCCATGGCCTGTCCTGCCTTTCTGGATTTTATACTTTTTTCAGATGGCCCTTTTGACCGGGGGGCAGTGAGACTTCATTGTAGTGCAGATTTCCTTTGCAAGCTTGCTTGGTTGGCCAAAAAGGGCGTATGCGTTTTTTCCTGAATATATTCAGGAAAAAACGCATACGCCCTTTTTGGCCAAGTGCATCATTGTGGACGTTCTGCCTCTTTTCCTATGCTTTACATGCAATTCCAGTCTACCTCCTGAAATCGGTTTCCTGCAATTCTGCCCTGCTTTCAAGTCCTCTTGGCAGCCTTACTTCAATATATTTTTGGACGATAGCTGTCATTTTTAACTCTGCAGGTTTGTGAATTACAGTGCCCCTGAGCTCCTTTCTTCAACTCGCTTTCTTGTGAGCTGGCCGCAACACCGCAGGATTGCTTCAGGCCCTAGTGTCGTTCCGGCATGGCACGCTGAGCCTTTGGTTAATTCCTCTTCCTGGTGGGAAATGAGAGTTAAATTTGCCCGTCCAGACACCTCCAGCTAGTCTCTCACTGGTTCTCCCTATTCCTGTTCATCTTCCGCAAATATTGCAAACTGGGCCAAACAGGAGGTTAAAGGCACTGACTCTCCAAGTGGGGAGAGTGTTAGTAAAGCGTCTGGAATGTTGCACCCGAGTACCAGGGGACAAAACCTGAGACACATTTGAACACGTTTCCCGATCACATGGTGGATCATACTCTGGGTTCCACATGCATGTTTTAGCTGAAGGAAGAATCCCTTAAACCTGGAGAGTTGAGACCCATGGAATGGGTACCATGCAATATGACTTCAAAGGGTCTGCATTTGCTCACCGAACCTCACCAATCCTATCACTGCTGCATTTATGCCGCTGTACACACGCTTGATTCTCTTTCGGAGACATATAAATCCATAGGTTTTAAGATTCTTACTAGTCAGGTATATTCTTAGGCATTTAATATGTGGTGTTGAGTCCACTTCGTTGAGCAAGGAGTAGCTCTTGTCTATTACATATTTGGCTTATGGAACGGTATCTGTGCTAATTTCAATCTCTGGTTTTATGCAGCACCCCATCTCACCTTTCCCCTTAAGCAAGCATAAGTTGGTTTTCTACATTTGAGACCGTGTTCTGTTTTGTAATTCAGTTTCTGTGTAGCCAAGTTTACATTCCGTGTAGTAGTGATATCTTATGATGTTTCTTTTTCTGTGTGACTTATCTCACTTAGAATCATCGTACCTGAATCCACTCATTATGCTGCTATGGGCCTGATGACATAGATTTCATTGCTGAGTGATATTGCATTGTACGTAAGTACCACAACTTCTTTATCCATTTTTCGCTTTCTGTGATATTGAACTTGTACCGTAAACGAGGTTCTTGTAAACAGAGCCATCCCAAACTTTGGGGTGGCTGTGTTTTTTTGATTTTAATTTCCCTAAGCTATAGGACCATAAGTGGAAGCGCCCTAGGCTCTGTTGCTTTGTTTTTTAGATGTTTCAGGAAACACCATACACTTCTCCAGAGTGGCTGTTGGCAATTTACATCCCGCCCATCAGCATAACAAGGCTCCCAGTTCTCCATGGCCTGTCCTGCCTTTCTGGATTTTACACTTTTTTCAGATGGCCCTTTTGACCGGGGGGCAGTGAGACTTCATTGTAGTGCAGATTTCCTTTGCAAGCTTGCTTGGTTGGCCAAAAAGTGCGTATGCGTTTTTTCCTGAATATATTCAGGAAAAAACGCATACGCCCTTTTTGGCCAAGTGCATCATTGTGGACGTTCTGCCTCTTTTCCTATGCTTTACATGCAATTCCAGTCTACCTCCTGAAATCGGTTTCCTGCAATTCTGCCCTGCTTTCAAGTCCTCTTGGCAGCCTTACTTCAATATATTTTTGGACGATAGCTGTCATTTTTAACTCTGCAGGTTTGTGAATTACAGTGCCCCTGAGATCCTTTCTTCAACTCGCTTTCTTGTGAGCTGGCCGCAACACCGCAGGATTGCTTCAGGCCCTAGTGTCGTTCCGGCATGGCACGCTGAGCCTTTGGTTAATTCCTCTTCCTGGTGGGAAATGAGAGTTATATTTGCCCGTCCAGACACCTCCAGCTAGTCTCTCACTGGTTCTCCCTATTCCTGTTCATCTTCCGCAAATATTGCAAACTGGGCCAAACAGGAGGTTAAAGGCACTGACTCTCCAAGTGGGGAGAGTGTTAGTAAAGCGTCTGGAATGTTGCACCCGAGTACCAGGGGACAAAACCTGAGACACATTTGAACACGTTTCCCGATCACATGGTGGATCATACTCTGGGTTCCACATGCATGTTTTAGCTGAAGGAAGAATCCCTTAAACCTGGAGAGTTGAGACCCATGGAATGGGTACCATGCAATATGACTTCAAAGGTTCTGCATTGGCTCACCGAACCTCACCAATCCTATCACTGCTGCGCTTATGCCACTGTACACACCCTTGATTCTCTTTCGGAGACATATAAATCCATAGGTTTTAAGATTCTTCCTAGTCAGGTATATTCTTAGACGTTTAATATGGGGTGTTGAGTCCTCTTCGTTGAGCAAGGAGTAGCTCTTGTCTATTACATATTTGGCTTATGGAACGGTATCTGTGCTAATTTCAATCTCTGGTTTTATGCAGCACCCCAACTCACCTTTCCCCTTAAGCAAGCATAAGTTGGTTTTCTACATTTGAGACCTTGTTCTGTTTTGTAATTCAGTTCCTGTGTAGCCAAGTTTACATTCCGTGTATTAGTGATATCTTATGATGTTTCTTTTTCTGTGTGACTTATCTCACTTAGAATCATCGTACCTGAATCCAATCATTATGCTGCTATGGGCCTGATGACATAGATTTCATTGCTGAGTGATATTGCATTGTACGTAAGTACCAAAACTTCTTTATCCATTTTTCACTTTCTGTGATATTGAACTTGTACCGTAAACGAGGTTCTTGTAAACAGAGCCGTCCCAAACTTTGGGGTGGCTGTGTTTTTTTGATTTTAATTTCCCTAAGCTATACGACCATAAGTGGAAGTGCCCTAGGCTCTGTTGCTTTGTTTTTTAGATGTTTCAGGAAACACCATACACTTCTCCAGAGTGGCTGTTGGCAATTTACATCCCGCCCATCAGCATAACAAGGCTCCCAGTTCTCCATGGCCTGTCCTGCCTTTCTGGATTTTACACTTTTTTCAGATGGCCCTTTTGACTGGGGGGCAGTGAGACTTCATTGTAGTGCAGATTTCCTTTGCAAGCTTGCTTGGTTGGCCAAAAAGGGCGTATGCGTTTTTTCCTGAATATATTCAGGAAAAAACGCATACGCCCTTTTTGGCCAAGTGCATCATTGTGGACGTTCTGCCTCTTTTCCTATGCTTTACATGCAATTCCAGTCTACCTCCTGAAATCGGTTTCCTGCAATTCTGCCCCGCTTTCAAGTCCTCTTGGCAGCCTTACTTCAATATATTTTTGGACGATAGCTGTCATTTATAACTCTGCAGGTTTGTGAATTACAGTGCCCCTGAGCTCCTTTCTTCAACTCGTTTTCTTGTGAGCTGGCCGCAACACCGCAGGATTGCTTCAGGCCCTAGTGTCGTTCCGGCATGGCACGCTGAGCCTTTGGTTAATTCCTCTTCCTGGTGGGAAATGAGAGTTAAATTTGCCAATCCAGACACCTCCAGCTAGTCTCTCATTTGTTCTCCCTATTCCTGTTCATTTTCCGCAGAAATTGCAAACTGGGCCAAACAGGAGTTTAAAGGCACTGACTCTCCAAGTGGGGAGAGTGTTAGTAAAGCGTCTGGAATGTTGCACCCGAGTACCAGGGGACAAAAACTGAGACACATTTGAACACGTTTCCCGATCACACGGTGGATCATACTCTGGGTTCCACATGCATGTTTTAGCTGAAGGAAGAATCCCTTAAACCTGGAGAGTTGAGACACATGGAATGGCTAGCATGCAATATGACTTCAAAGGGTCTGCATTTGCTCATCAAACCTCACCAATCCTATCACTGCTGCGTTTATGCTGCTGTACACATGCTTGATTCTCTTTTGGAGACATATAAATCCATAGGTTTTAAGATTATTACTAGTCAGGTATATTCTTAGGCGATTAATATGGGGTGTAGAGTCCACTTCGTTGAGCAAGGAGTAGCTCTTGTCTATTACATATTTGGCTTATGGAATGGTATCTGTGCTAATTTCAATCTCTGGTTTTATGCAGAACCCCAACTCACCTTTCCCCTTAAGCAAGCATAAGTTGGTTTTCTCCATTTGAGACCGTGTTCTGTTTTGTAATTCAGTTTCTGTGTAGCCAAGTTTACATTCCGTGTAGTAGTGATATCTTATGATGTTTCTTTTTCTGTGTGACTTATCTCACTTAGAATCATCGTACCTGAATCCACTCATTATGCTGCTACGGGCCTGATGATATAGATTTCATTGCTGAGTGATATTGCATTGTACGTAAGTACCACAAATTCTTTATCCATTTTTCACCTTCTGTGATATTGAATTTGTACTGTAAATGAGGTTCTTGTAAACAGAGCCGTCCCAAACTTTGGGGTGGCTGTGTCTTTTTGATTTTAATTTCCCTAAGCTATAGGACCATAAGTGGAAGTGCCCTAGGCTCTGTTGCTTTGTTTTTTAGATGTTTCAGGAAACACCATACACTTCTCCAGAGTGGCTGTTGGCAATTTACATCCCGCCCATCAGCATAACAAGGCTCCCAGTTCTCCATGGCCTGTCTGGGCTTTCTGGATTTTAAACGTTTTTCAGATGGCCCTTTTGACTGGGGGGCAGTGAGACTTCATTGTAGTGCAGATTTCCTTTGCAAGCTTGCTTGGTTGGCCAAAAAGGGCGTATGCGTTTTTTCCTGAATATATTCAGGAAAAAACGCATACGCCCTTTTTGGCCAAGTGCATCATTGTGGACGTTCTGCCTCTTTTCCTATGCTTTACATGCAATTCCAGTCTACCTCCTGAAATCGGTTTCCTGCAATTCTGCCCCGCTTTCAAGTCCTCTTGGCAGCCTTACTTCAATATATTTTTGGACGATAGCTGTCATTTATAACTCTGCAGGTTTGTGAATTACAGTGCCCCTGAGCTCCTTTCTTCAACTCGCTTTCTTGTGAGCTGGCCGCAACACTGCAGGATTGCTTCAGGCCCTAGTGTCGTTCCGGCATGGCACGCTGAGCCTTTGGTTAATTCCTCTTCCTGGTGGGAAATGAGAGTTAAATTTGCCCGTCCAGACACCTCCAGCTAGTCTCTCACTGGTTCTCCCTATTCCTGTTCATCTTCCGCAAATATTGCAAACTGGGCCAAACAGGAGGTTAAAGGCACTGACTCTCCAAGTGGGGAGAGTGTTAGTAAAGCGTCTGGAATGTTGCACCCGAGTACCAGGGGACAAAACCTGAGACACATTTGAACACGTTTCCCGATCACATGGTGGATCATACTCTGGGTTCCACATGCATGTTTTAGCTGAAGGAAGAATCCCTTAAACCTGGAGAGTTGAGACCCATGGAATGGGTACCATGCAATATGACTTCAAAGGTTCTGCATTGGCTCACCGAGCCTCAACAATCCTATCACTGCTGTGCTTATGCCACTGTACACACCCTTGATTCTCTTTCGGAGACATATAAATCCATAGGTTTTAAGATTATTACTAGTCAGGTATATTCTTAGGCGATTAATATGGGGTGTAGAGTCCACTTCGTTGAGCAAGGAGTAGCTCTTGTCTATTACATATTTGGCTTATGGAATGGTATCTGTGCTAATTTCAATCTCTGGTTTTATGCAGAACCCCAACTCACCTTTCCCCTTAAGCAAGCATAAGTTGGTTTTCTACATTTGAGACCGTGTTCTGTTTTGTAATTCAGTTTCTGTGCAGCCAAGTTTACATTCCGTGTAGTAGTGATATCTTATGATGTTTCTTTTTCTGTGTGACTTATCTCACTTAGAATCATCGTACCTGAATCCACTCATTATGCTGCTACGGGCCTGATGATATAGATTTCATTGCTGAGTGATATTGCATTGTACGTAAGTACCACAAATTCTTTATCCATTTTTCACCTTCTGTGATATTGAATTTGTACTGTAAATGAGGTTCTTGTAAAAAGAGCCGTCCCAAACTTTGGGGTGGCTGTGTCTTTTTGATTTTAATTTCCCTAAGCTATAGGACCATAAGTGGAAGTGCCCTAGGCTCTGTTGCTTTGTTTTTTAGATGTTTCAGGAAACACCATACACTTCTCCAGAGTGGCTGTTGGCAATTTACATCCCGCCTATCAGCATAACAAGGCTCCCAGTTCTCCATGGCCTGTCCTGCCTTTCTGGATTTTATACATTTTTCAGATGGCCCTTTTGACCGGGAAGCAGTGAGACTTCATTGTAGTGCAGATTTCCTTTGCAAGCTTGCTTGGTTGGCCAAAAAGGGCGTATGCGTTTTTTCCTGAATATATTCAGGAAAAAACGCATATGCCCTTTTTGGCCAAGTGCATCATTGTGGACGTTCTGCCTCTTTTCCTATGCTTTACATGCAATTCCAGTCTACCTCCTGAAATCGGTTTCCTGCAATTCTGCCCCGCTTTCAAGTCCTCTTGGCAGCCTTACTTCAATATATTTTTGGACGATAGCTGTCATTTATAACTCTGCAGGTTTGTGAATTACAGTGCCCCTGAGCTCCTTTCTTCAACTCGCTTTCTTGTGAGCTGGCCGCAACACCGCAGGATTGCTTCAGGCCCTAGTGTCGTTCCGGCATGGCACGCTGAGCCTTTGGTTAATTCCTCTTCCTGGTGGGAAATGAGAGTTAAATTTGCCCATCCAGACACCTCCAGCTAGTCTCTCATTGGTTCTCCCTATTCCTGTTCATTTTCTGCAGAAATTGCAAACTGGGCCAAACAGGAGGTTAAAGGCACTGACTCTCCAAGTGGGGAGAGTTTTAGTAAAGCGTCTGGAATGTTGCACCCGAGTACCAGCGGAGAAAATCTGAGACACATTTGAACACGTTTCCCGATCACACGGTGGATCATACTCTGGGTTCCACATGCATGTTTTAGCTGAAGGAAGAATCCCTTAAACCTGGAGAGTTGAGACCCATGGAATGGCTAGCATGCAATATGACTTCAAAGGGTCTGCATTTGCTCATCAAACCTCACCAATCCTATCACTGCTGCGTTTATGCTGCTGTACACATGCTTGATTCTCTTTTGGAGACATATAAATCCATAGGTTTTAAGATTATTACTAGTCAGGTATATTCTTAGGCGATTAATATGGTGTGTAGAGTCCACTTCGTTGAGCAAGGAGTAGCTCTTGTCTATTACATATTTGGCTTATGGAACGGTATCTGTGCTAATTTCAATCTCTGGTTTTATGCAGCACCCCAACTCACCTTTCCCCTTAAGCAAGCATAAGTTGGTTTTCTACATTTGAAACCCTGTTCTGTTTTGTAATTCAGTTCCTGTGTAGCCAAGTTTACATTCCGTGTAGTAGTGATATCTTATGATGTTTCTTTTTCTGTGTGACTTATCTCACTTAGAATCATCGTACCTGAATCCACTGATTATGCTGCTACGGGCCTGATGATATAGATTTCATTGCTGAGTGATATTGCATTGTACGTAAGTACCACAAATTCTTTATCCATTTTTCACTTTCTGTGATATTGAACTTGTACCGTAAACGAGGTTCTTGTAAACAGAGCCGTCCCAAACTTTGGGGTGGCTGTGTCTTTTTGATTTTAATTTCCCTAAGCTATAGGACCATAAGTGGAAGTGCCCTAGGCTCTGTTGCTTTGTTTTTTAGATGTTTCAGGAAACACCATACACTTCTCCAGAGTGGCTGTTGGCAATTTACATCCCGCCCATCAGCATAACAAGGCTCCCAGTTCTCCATGGCCTGTCCTGCCTTTCTGGATTTTACACTTTTTTCAGATGGCCCTTTTGACCGGGGGGCAGTGAGACTTCATTGTAGTGCAGATTTCCTTTGCAAGCTTGCTTGGTTGGCCAAAAAGGGCGTATGCGTTTTTTCCTGAATATATTCAGGAAAAAACGCATACGCCCTTTTTGGCCAAGTGCATCATTGTGGACATTCTGCCTCTTTTCTTATGCTTTACATGCAATTCCAGTCTACCTCCTGAAATCGGTTTCCTGCAATTCTGCCCCGCTTTCAAGTCCTCTTGGCAGCCTTACTTCAATATATTTTTGGACGATAGCTGTCATTTATAACTCTGCAGGTTTGTGAATTACAGTGCCCCTGAGCTCCTTTCTTCAACTCGCTTTCTTGTGAGCTGGCCGCAACACCGCAGGATTGCTTCAGGCCCTAGTGTGGTTCCGGCATGGCACGCTGAGCCTTTGGTTAATTCCTCTTCCTGGTGGGAAATGAGAGTTAAATTTGCCCGTCCAGACACCTCCAGCTAGTCTCTCACTGGTTCTCCCTATTCCTGTTCATCTTCCGCAAAAATTGCAAACTGGGCCAAACAGGAGGTTAAAGGCACTGACTCTCCAAGTGGGGAGAGTGTTAGTAAAGCGTCTGGAATGTTGCACCCGAGTACCAGGGGACGAAACCTGAGACACATTTGAACACGTTTCCCGATCACACGGTGGATCATACTCTGGGTTCCACATGCATGTTTTAGCTGAAGGAAGAATCCCTTAAACCTGGAGAGTTGAGACCCATGGAATGGCTACCATGCAATATGACTTCAAAGGGTCTGTATTTGCTCATCGAACCTCACCAATCCTATCACTGCTGCTTTTATGCTGCTGTACACATGCTTGATTCTCTTTTGGAGACATATAAATCCATAGGTTTTAAGATTATTACTAGTCAGGTATATTCTTAGGCGATTAATATGGGCTGTAGAGTCCACTTCGTTGAGCAAGGAGTAGCTCTTGTCTATTACATATTTGGCTTATGGAATGGTATCTGTGCTAATTTCAATCTCTGGTTTTATGCAGAACCCCAACTCACCTTTCCCCTTAAGCAAGCATAAGTTGGTTTTCTACATTTGAGACCGTGTTCTGTTTTGTAATTCAGTTTCTGTGTGGCCAAGTTTACATTCCGTGTAGTAGTGATATCTTATGATGTTTCTTTTTCTGTGTGACTTATCTCACTTAGAATCATCGTACCTGAATCCACTCATTATGCTGCTACGGTCCTGATGATATAGATTTCATTCCTGAGTGATATTGCATTGTACGTAAGTACCACAAATTCTTTATCCATTTTTCACCTTCTGTGATATTGAATTTGTACTGTAAATGAGGTTCTTGTAAACAGAGCCGTCCCAAACTTTGGGGTGGCTGTGTCTTTTTGATTTTAATTTCCCTAAGCTATAGGACCATAAGTGGAAGTGCCCTAGGCTCTGTTGCTTTGTTTTTTAGATGTTTCAGGAAACACCATACACTTCTCCAGAGTGGCTGTTGGCAATTTACATCCCGCCCATCAGCATAACAAGGCTCCCAGTTCTCCATGGCCTGTCCTGCCTTTCTGGATTTTACACTTTTTTCAGATGGCCCTTTTGACCGGGGGGCAGTGAGACTTCATTGTAGTGAAGATTTCCTTTGCAAGCTTGCTTGGTTGGCCAAAAAGGGCGTATGCGTTTTTTTCTGAATATATTCAGGAAAAAAACGCATACGCCCTTTTTGGCCAAGTGCATCATTGTGGACGTTCTGCCTCTTTTCCTATGCTTTACATGCAATTCCAGTCTACCTCCTGAAATCGGTTTCCTGCAATTCTGCCCCGCTTTCAAGTCCTCTTGGCAGCCTTACTTCAATATATTTTTGGACGATAGCTGTCATTTTTAACTCTGCAGGTTTGTGAATTACAGTGCCCCTGAGCTCCTTTCTTCAACTCGCTTTCTTCTGAGATGGCCGCAACACCGCAGGATTGCTTCAGGCCCTAGTGTGTTTCCGGCATGGCACGCTGAGCCTTTGTTTAATTCCTCTTCCTGGTGGGAAATGAAAGTTAAATTTGCCCGTCCAGACACCTCCAGCTAGTCTCTCATTGGTTCTCCCTATTCCTGTTCATTTTCCGCAGAAATTGCAAACTGGGCCAAACAGGAGGTTAAAGGCACTGACTCTCCAAGTGGGGAGAGTTTTAGTAAAGCGTCTGGAATGTTGCACCCGAGTACCAGGGGACGAAAAGTGAGACATTTGAACACGTTTCCCGATCACACGGTGGATCATACTCTGGGTTCCACATGCATGTTTTAGGTGAAGGAAGAATCCCTTAAACCTGGAGAGTTGAGACCCATGGAATGGGTACCATGCAATATGACTTCAAAGGGTCTGCATTTGCTCACCGAACCTCACCAATCCTATCACTGCTGCATTTATGCCGCTGTAGACACGCTTGATTCTCTTTCGGAGACATATAAATCCATAGATTTTAAGATTCTTCCTAGTCAGGTATATTCTTAGACGTTTAATATGGGGTGTTGAGTCCTCTTCGTTGAGCAAGGAGTAGCTCTTGTCTATTACATATTTGGCTTATGGAATGGTATCTGTGCTAATTTCAATCTCTGGTTTTATGCAGCACCCCAACTCACCTTTCCCCTTAAGCAAGCATAAGTTGGTTTTCTACATTTGAGATCCTGTTCTGTTTTGTAATTCAGTTCCTGTGTAGCCAAGTTTACATTCCGTGTAGTAGTGATATCTTATGATGTTTCTTTTTCTGTGTGACTTATCTCACTTAGAATCATCTTACCTGAATCCACTCATTATGCTGCTATGGGTCTGATGACATAGATTTCATTGCTGAGTGATATTGCATTGTACGTAAGTACCACAACTTCTTTATCCATTTTGCGCTTTCTGTGATATTGAACTTGTACCGTAAACGAGGATCTTGTAAACAGAGCCGTCCCAAACTTTGGGGTGGCTGTGTCTTTTTGATTTTAATTTCCCTAAGCTATAGGACCATAAGTGGAAGTGCCCTAGGCTCTGTTGCTTTGTTTTTTAGATGTTTCAGGAAACACCATACACTTCTCCAGAGTGGCTGTTGGCAATTTACATCCCGCCCATCAGCATAACAAGGCTCCCAGTTCTCCATGGTCTGTCCGGCCTTTCTGGATTTTACACTTTTTTCAGATGGCCCTTTTGACTGGGGGGCAGTGAGACTTCATTGTAGTGCAGATTTCCTTTGCAAGCTTGCTTGGTTGGCCAAAAAGTGCGTATGCGTTTTTTCCTGAATATATTCAGGAAAAAAGGCATACGCCCTTTTTGGCCAAGTGCATCATTGTGGACATTCTGTCTCTTTTCTTATGCTTTACATGCAATTCCAGTCTACCTCCTGAAATCGGATTCCTTCAATTCTGCCCCGCTTTCGAGTCCTCTTGGCAGCCTTACTTCAATATATTTTTGGACGATAGCTGTCATTTATAACTCTGCAGGTTTGTGAATTACAGTGCCCCTGAGCTCCTTTCTTCAACTCGCTTTCTTGTGAGCTGGCCGCAACACCGCAGGATTGCTTCAGGCCCTAGTGTGGTTCCGGCATGGCACGCTGAGCCTTTGGTTAATTCCTCTTCCTGGTGGGAAATGAGAGTTAAATTTGCCCATCCAGACACCTCCAGCTAGTCTCTCATTGGTTCTCCCTATTCCTGTTCATTTTCCGCAGAAATTGTAAACTGGGCCAAACAGGAGGTTAAAGGCACTGACTCTCCAAGTGGGGAGAGTGTTAGTAAAGCGTATGGAATGTTGCACCCGAGTACCAGGGGACAAAAACTGAGAGACATTTGAACACGTTTCCCGATCACACGGTGGATCATACTCTGGGTTCCACATGCATGTTTTAGCTGAAGGAAGAATCCCTTAAACCTGGAGAGTTGAGACCCATGGAATGGCTACCATGCAATATGACTTCAAAGGGTCTGCATTTGCTCATCAAACCTCACCAATCCTATCACTGCTGCGTTTATGCCGCTGTACACATGCTTGATTCTCTTTTGGAGACATATAAATCCATAGGTTTTAAGATTATTACTAGTCAGGTATATTCTTAGGCGATTAATATGGGGTGTAGAGTCCACTTCGTTGAGCAAGGAGTAGCTCTTGTCTATTACATATTTGGCTTATGGAATGGTATCTGTGCTAATTTCAATCTCTGGTTTTATGCAGAACCCCAACTCACCTTTCCCCTTAAGCAAGCATAAGTTGGTTTTCTACATTTGAGACCGTGTTCTGTTTTGTAATTCAGTTTCTGTGTAGCCAAGTTTACATTCCGTGTAGTAGTGATATCTTATGATGTTTCTTTTTCTGTGTGACTTATCTCACTTAGAATCATCGTACCTGAATCCACTCATTATGCTGCTACGGGCCTGATGATATAGATTTCATTGCTGAGTGATATTGCATTGTACGTAAGTACCACAAATTCTTTATCCATTTTTCACCTTCTGTGATATTGAATTTGTACTGTAAATGAGGTTCTTGTAAACAGAGCTGTCCCAAACATTGGGGTGGCTGTGTCTTTTTGATTTTAATTTCCCTAAGCTATAGGACCATAAGTGGAAGTGCCCTAGGCTCTGTTGCTTTGTTTTTTAGATGTTTCAGGAAACACCATACACTTCTCCAGAGTGGCTGTTGGCAATTTACATCCCACCCATCAGCATAACAAGGCTCCCAGTTCTCCATGGCCTGTCCTGCCTTTCTGGATTTTACACTTTTTTCAGATGGCCCTTTTGACCGGGGGGCAGTGAGACTTCATTGTAGTGCAGATTTCCTTTGCAAGCTTGCTTGGTTGGCCAAAAAGTGCGTATGCGTTTTTTCCTGAATATATTCAGGAAAAAACGCATACGCCCTTTTTGGCCAAGTGCATCATTGTGGACGTTCTGCCTCTTTTCCTATGCTTTACATGCAATTCCAGTCTACCTCCTGAAATCGGTTTCCTGCAATCCTGCCCCGCTTTCAAGTCCTCTTGGCAGCCTTACTTCAATATATTTTTGGACGATAGCTGTCATTTTTAACTCTGCAGGTTTGTGAATTACAGTGCCCCTGAGCTGCTTTCTTCAACTCACTTTCTTGTGAGCTGGCCGCAACACCGCAGGATTGCTTCAGGCCCTAGTGTGGTTCTGGCATGGCACGCTGAGCCTTTGGTTAATTCCTCTTCCTGGTTGGAAATGAGAGTTAAATTTGCCCATCCAGACACCTCCAGCTAGTCTCTCATTGGTTCTCCCTATTCCTGTTCATTTTCCGCAGAAATTGCAAACTGGGCCAAACAGGAGGTTAAAGGCACTGACTCTCCAAGTGGGGAGAGTGTTAATTAAGCATCTGGAATGTTGCACCCGAGTACCAGGGGACAAAAACTGAGAGACATTTGAACACGTTTCCCGATCACACGGTGGATCATACTCTGGGTTCCACATGCATGCTTTAGCTGAAGGAAGAATCCCTTAAACCTGGAGAGTTGAGACCCATGGAATGGCTACCATGCAATATGACTTCAAAGGGTCTGCATTTGCTCATCAAACCTCACCAATCCTATCACTGCTGCGTTTATGCCGCTGTACACATGCTTGATTCTCTTTTGGAGACATATAAATCCATAGGTTTTAAGATTATTACTAGTCAGGTATATTCTTAGGCGATTAATATGGGGTGTAGAGTCCACTTCGTTGAGCAAGGAGTAGCTCTTGTCTATTACATATTTGGCTTATGGAATGGTATCTGTGCTAATTTCAATCTCTGGTTTTATGCAGAACCCCAACTCACCTTTCCCCTTAAGCAAGCATAAGTTGGTTTTCTACATTTGAGACCGTGTTCTGTTTTGTAATTCAGTTTCTGTGTAGCCAAGTTTACATTCCGTGTAGTAGTGATATCTTATGATGTTTCTTTTTCTGTGTGACTTATCTCACTTAGAATCATCGAACCTGAATCCACTCATTATGCTGCTACGGGCCTGATGACATAGATTTCATTGCTGAGTGATATTGCATTGTACGTAAGTACCACCACTTCTTTATCCATTTTTCGCTTTCTGTGATATTGAACTTGTACCGTAAACGAGGTTCTTGTAAACAGAGCCGTCCCAAATTTTGGGGTGGCTGTGTCTTTTTGATTTTAATTTCCCTAAGCTACAGGACCATAAGTGGAAGTGCCCTAGGCTCTGTTGCTTTGTTTTTTAGATGTTTCAGGAAACACCATACACTTCTCCAGAGTGGCTGTTGGCAATTTACATCCCGCCCATCAGCATAACAAGGCTCCCAGTTCTCCATGGCCTGTCCGGCCTTTCTGGATTTTACACTTTTTTCAGATGGCCCTTTTGACCGGGGGGCAGTGAGACTTCATTGTAGTGCAGATTTCCTTTGCAAGCTTGCTTGGTTGGCCAAAAAGGGCGTATGCGTTTTTTTCTGAATATATTCAGGAAAAAATGCATACGCCCTTTTTGGCCAAGTGCATCATTGTGGACGTTCTGCCTCTTTTCGTATGCTTTACATGCAATTCCAGTCTACCTCCTGAAATCGGTTTCCTGCAATTCTGCCCCGCTTTCAAGTCCTCTTGGCAGCCTTACTTCAATATATTTTTGGACGATAGCTGTCATTTTTAACTCTGCAGGTTTGTGAATTACAGTGCCCCTGAGCTCCTTTCTTCAACTCGCTTTCTTGTGAGCTGAGCGCAACACCGCAGGATTGCTTCAGGCCCTAGTGTGGTTCCGGCATGGCATGCTGAGCCTTTGGTTAATTCCTCTTCCTGGTGGGAAATGAGAGTTAAATTTGCCCGTCCAGACACCTCCATCTAGTCTCTCATTGGTTCTCCCTATTCCTGTTCATTTTCCGCAGAAATTGCAAACTGGGCCAAACAGGAGGTTAAAGGCACTGACTCTCCAAGTGGAGAGAGTGTTAGTAAAGCGTCTGGAATGTTGCACCCGAGTACCAGGGGACGAAATCTGACACATTTGAACACGTTTCCCGATCACACGGTGGATCATACTCTGGGTTCCACATGCATGTTTTAGCTGAAGGAAGAATCCCTTAAACCTGGAGAGTTGAGACCCATGGAATGGGTACCATGCAATATGACTTCAAAGGGTCTGCATTTGCTCACCGAACCTCACCAATTCTATTACTGCTGCATTTATGCCTCTGTAGACACGCTTGATTCTATTTCAGAGACATATAAATCCATAGGTTTTAAGATACTTACTAGTCAGGTATATTCTTAGGCATTTAATATGGGGTGTTGAGTCCACTTTGTTGAGCAAGGAGTAGCTCTTGTCTATTACCTATTTGGCTTATGGAATGGTATCTGTGCTAATTTCAATCTCTGGTTTTATGCAGCACCCCAACTCACCTTTCCCCTTAAGCAAGCATAAGTTGGTTTTCTACATTTGAGATCCTGTTCTGTTTTGTAATTCAGTTCCTGTGTAGCCAAGTTTACATTCCGTGTATTAGTGATATCTTATGATGTTTCTTTTTCTGTGTGACTTATGTCACTTAGAATCATCGTACCTGAATCCACTCATTATGCTGCTACGGGCCTGATGACATAGATTTCATTCCTGAGTGATATTGCATTGTACGTAAGTACCACAACTTCTTTATCCATTTTTCACTTTCTGCGATATTGAACTTGTACCGTAAACGAGATTCTTGTAAACAGAGCCGGCCCAAACTTTGGGGTGGCTGTGTCTTTTTGATTTTAATTTCCCTAAGCTATAGGACCATAAGTGGAAGTGCCCTAGGCTCTGTTGCTTTGTTTTGTAGATGTTTCAGGAAACACCATACACTTCTCCAGAGTGGCTGTTGGCAATTTACATCCCGCCCATCAGCATAACAAGGCTCCCAGTTCTCCATGGCCTGTCCTGCCTTTCTGGATTTTATACTTTTTTCAGATGGCCCTTTTGACCGGGGGGCAGTGAGACTTCATTGTAGTGCAGATTTCCTTTGCAAGCTTGCTTGGTTGGCCAAAAAGGGCGTATGCGTTTTTTCCTGAATATATTCAGGAAAAAACGCATACGCCCTTTTTGGCCAAGTGCATCATTGTGGACGTTCTGCCTCTTTTCCTATGCTTTACATGCAATTCCAGTCTACCTCCTGAAATCGGTTTCCTGCAATTCTGCCCCGCTTTCAAGTCCTCTTGGCAGCCTTACTTCAATATATTTTTGGACGATAGCTGTCATTTTTAACTCTGCAGGTTTGTGAATTACAGTGCCCCTGAGCTCCTTTCTTCAACTCGCTTTCTTGTGAGCTGAGCGCAACACCGCAGGATTGCTTCAGGCCCTAGTGTGGTTCCGGCATGGCACGCTGAGCCTTTGGTTAATTCCTCTTCCTGGTGGGAAATGAGAGTTAAATTTGCCCGTCCAGACACCTCCATCTAGTCTCTCATTGGTTCTCCCTATTCCTGTTCATTTTCCGCAGAAATTGCAAACTGGGCCAAACAGGAGGTTAAAGGCACTGACTCTCCAAGTGGAGAGAGTGTTAGTAAAGCGTCTGGAATGTTGCACCCGAGTACCAGGGGACGAAATCTGACACATTTGAACACGTTTCCCGATCACACAGTGGATCATACTCTGGGTTCCACATGCATGTTTTAGCTGAAGGAAGAATCCCTTAAACCTGGAGAGTTGAGACCCATGGAATGGGTACCATGCAATATGACTTCAAAGGGTCTGCATTTGCTCACCGAACCTCACCAATCCTATTACTGCTGCATTTATGCCTCTGTAGACACGCTTGATTCTATTTCAGAGACATATAAATCCATAGGTTTTAAGATACTTACTAGTCAGGTATATTCTTAGGCATTTAATATGGGGTGTTGAGTCCACTTTGTTGAGCAAGGAGTAGCTCTTGTCTATTACCTATTTGGCTTATGGAATGGTATCTGTGCTAATTTCAATCTCTGGTTTTATGCAGCACCCCAACTCACCTTTCCCCTTAAGCAAGCATAAGTTGGTTTTCTACATTTGAGATCCTGTTCTGTTTTGTAATTCAGTTCCTGTGTAGCCAAGTTTACATTCCGTGTATTAGTGATATCTTATGATGTTTCTTTTTCTGTGTGACTTATGTCACTTAGAATCATCGTACCTGAATCCACTCATTATGCTGCTACGGGCCTGATGACATAGATTTCATTCCTGAGTGATATTGCATTGTACGTAAGTACCACAACTTCTTTATCCATTTTTCACTTTCTGCGATATTGAACTTGTACCATAAACGAGATTCTTGTAAACAGAGCCGGCCCAAACTTTGGGGTGGCTGTGTCTTTTTGATTTTAATTTCCCTAAGCTATAGGACCATAAGTGGAAGTGCCCTAGGCTCTGTTGCTTTGTTTTGTAGATGTTTCAGGAAACACCATACACTTCTCCAGAGTGGCTGTTGGCAATTTACATCCCGCCCATCAGCATAACAAGGCTCCCAGTTCTCCATGGCCTGTCCTGCCTTTCTGGATTTTATACTTTTTTCAGATGGCCCTTTTGACCGGGGGGCAGTGAGACTTCATTGTAGTGCAGATTTCCTTTGCAAGCTTGCTTGGTTGGCCAAAAAGGGCGTATGCGTTTTTTCCTGAATATATTCAGGAAAAAACGCATACGCCCTTTTTGGCCAAGTGCATCATTGTGGACGTTCTGCCTCTTTTCCTATGCTTTACATGCAATTCCAGTCTACCTCCTGAAATCGGATTCCTGCAATTCTGCCCCGCTTTCAAGTCCTCTTGGCAGCCTTACTTCAATATATTTTTGGACGATAGCTGTCATTTTTAACTCTGCAGGTTTGTGAATTACAGTGCCCCTGAGCTCCTTTCTTCAACTCGCTTTCTTGTGAGCTGGCCGCAACACCGCAGGATTGCTTCAGGCCCTAGTGTGGTTCCGGCATGGCACGCTGAGCCTTTGGTTAATTCCTCTTCCTGGTGGGAAATGAGAGTTAAATTTGCCCGTCCAGACACCTCCAGCTAGTCTCTCATTGGTTCTCCCTATTCCTGTTCATTTTCCGCAGAAATTGCAAACTGGGCCAAACAGGAGGTTAAAGGCAGTGACTCTCCAAGTGGGGAGAGTTTTAGTAAAGCGTCTGGAATGTTGCACCTGAGTACCAGGGGACAAAAACTGAGACACATTTGAACACGTTACCCGATCACACGGTGGATCATACTCTGGGTTCCACATGCATGTTTTAGCTGAAGGAAGAATCCCTTAAACCTGGAGAGTTGAGACCCATGGAATGGGTACCATTCAATATGACTTCAAAGGTTCTGCATTGGCTCACCGAACCTCACCAATCCTATCACTGCTGCGCTTATGCCACTGTACACACGCTTGATTCTCTTTCGGAGACATATAAATCCATAGATTTTAAGATTCTTACTAGTCAGGTATATTCTTAGACGTTTAATATGGGGTGTTGAGTCCTCTTCGTTGAGCAAGGAGTAGCTCTTGTCTATTACATATTTGGCTAATGGAACGGTATCTGTGCTAATTTCAATCTCTGGTTTTATGCAGCACCCCAACTCACCTTTCCCCTTAAGCAAGCATAAGTTGGTTTTCTACATTTGAGACCCTGTTCTGTTTTGTAATTCAGTTCCTGTGTAGCCAAGTTTACATTCCGTGTAGTAGTGATATCTTATGATGTTTCTTTTTCTGTGTGACTTATCTCACTTAGAATCATCGTACCTCAATCCACTCATTATGCTGCTATGGGCCTGATGACATTGATTTCATTGCTGAGTGATATTGCATTGTACGTAAGTACCACAACTTCTTTATCCATTTTTCGCTTTCTGTGATATTGAACTTGTACCGTAAATGAGGTTCTTGTAAACAGAGCCGTCCCAAACTTTGGGGTGGCTGTGTCTTTTTGATTTTAATTTCCCTAAGCTATACGACCATAAGTGGAAGTGCCCTAGTCTCTGTTGCTTTGTTTTTTAGATGTTTCAGGAAACACCATACACTTCTCCAGAGTGGCTGTTGGCAATTTACATCCCGCCCATCAGCATAACAAGGCTCCCAGTTCTCCATGGCCTGTCCTGCCTTTCTGGATTTTATACTTTTTTCAGATGGCCCTTTTGACCGGGGGGCAGTGAGACTTCATTGTAGTGCAGATTTCCTTTGCAAGCTTGCTTGGTTGGCCAAAAAGTGCGTATGCGTTTTTTCCTGAATATATTCAGGAAAAAACGCATACGCCCTTTTTGGCCAAGTGCATCATTGTGGACGTTCTGCCTCTTTTCCTATGCTTTACATGCAATTCCAGTCTACCTCCTGAAATCGGTTTCCTGCAATCCTGCCCCGCTTTCAAGTCCTCTTGGCAGCCTTACTTCAATATATTTTTGGACGATAGCTGTCATTTTTAACTCTGCAGGTTTGTGAATTACAGTGCCCCTGAGCTCCTTTCTTCAACTCACTTTCTTGTGAGCTGGCCGCAACACCGCAGGATTGCTTCAGGCCCTAGTGTGGTTCCGGCATGGCACGCTGAGCCTTTGGTTAATTCCTCTTCCTGGTGGGAAATGAGAGTTAAATTTGCCCATCCAGACACCTCCAGCTAGTCTCTCATTGGTTCTCCCTATTCCTGTTCATTTTCCGCAGAAATTGCAAACTGGGCCAAACAGGAGGTTAAAGGCACTGACTCTCCAAGTGGGGAGAGTGTTAGTAAAGCATCTGGAATGTTGCACCCGAGTACCAGGGGACAAAAACTGAGACACATTTGAACACGTTTCCCGATCACACGGTGGATCATACTCTGGGTTCCACATGCATGTTTTAGCTGAAGGAAGAATCCCTTAAACCTGGAAAGTTGAGACCCATGGAATGGCTACCATGCAATATGACTTCAAAGGGTCTGCATTTGCTCATCAAACCTCACCAATCCTATCACTGCTGCGTTTATGCCGCTGTACACATGCTTGATTCTCTTTTGGAGACATATAAATCCATAGGTTTTAAGATTATTACTAGTCAGGTATATTCTTAGGCGATTAATATGGGGTGTAGAGTCCACTTCGTTGAGCAAGGAGTAGCTCTTGTCTATTACATATTTGGCTTATGGAATGGTATCTGTGCTAATTTCAATCTCTGGTTTTATGCAGAACCCCAACTCACCTTTCCCCTTAAGCAAGCATAAGTTGGTTTTCTACATTTGAGACCGTGTTCTGTTTTGTAATTCAGTTTCTGTGTAGCCAAGTTTACATTCCGTGTATTAGTGATATCTTATGATGTTTCTTTTTCTGTGTGACTTATCTCACTTAGAATCATCGTACCTGAATCCACTCATTATGCTGCTACGGGCCTGATGATATAGATTTCATTGCTGAGTGATATTGCATTGTACGTAAGTACCACAAATTCTTTATCCATTTTTCACCTTCTGTGATATTGAATTTGTACTGTAAATGAGGTTCTTGTAAACAGAGCCGTCCCAAACTTTGGGGTGGCTGTGTCTTTTTGATTTTAATTTCCCTAAGCTATAGGACCATAAGTGGAAGTGCCCTAGGCTCTGTTGCTTTGTTTTTTAGATGTTTCAGGAAACACCATACACTTCTCCAGAGTGGCTGTTGGTAATTTACATCCCGCCCATCAGCATAACAAGGCTCCCAGTTCTCCATGGCCTGTCCTGCCTTTCTGGATTTTACACTTTTTTCAGATGGCCCTTTTGACCGGGGGGGCAGTGAGACTTCATGGTAGTGCAGATTTCCTTTGCAAGCTTGCTTGGTTGGCCAAAAAGGGCGTATGCGTTTTTTCCTGAATATATTCAGGAAAAAACGCATACGCCCTTTTTGGCCAAGTGCATCATTGTGGACGTTCTGCCTCTTTTCCTATGCTTTACATGCAATTCCAGTCTACCTCCTGAAATTGGTTTCCTGCAATTCTGCCTCGCTTTCAAGTCCTCTTGGCAGCCTTACTTCAATATATTTTTGGACGATAGCTGTCATTTATAACTCTGCAGGTTTGTGAATTACAGTGCCCCTGAGCTCCTTTCTTCAACTCGCTTTCTTGTGAGCTGGCCGCAACACCGCAGGATTGCTTCAGGCCCTAGTGTCGTTCCGGCATGGCACGCTGAGCCTTTGGTTAATTCCTCTTCCTGGTGGGAAATGAGAGTTAAATTTGCCCATCCAGACACCTCCAGCTTGTCTCTCATTGGTTCTCCCTATTCCTGTTCATTTTCCACAGAAATTGCAAACTGGGCCAAACAGGAGGTTAAAGGCACTGACTCTCCAAGTGGGGAGAGTGTTAGTAAAGCGTCTGGAATGTTGCACCCGAGTACCAGGGGACAAAAACTGAGACACATTTGAACACGTTTCCCGATCACACGGTGGATCATACTCTGGGTTCCACATGCATGTTTTAGCTGAAGGAAGAATCCCTTAAACCTGGAGAGTTGAGACCCATGGAATGGGTACCATGCAATATGACTTCAAAGGTTCTGCATTGGCTCACCGAACCTCACCAATGCTATCACTGCTGCTCTTATGCCACTGTACACACGCTTGGTTCTCTTTCGGAGACATATAAATCCATAGGTTTTAAGATTATTACTAGTCAGGTATATTCTTAGACGTTTAATATGGGGTGTTGAGTCCTCTTCGTTGAGCAAGGAGTAGCTCTTGTCTATTGCATATTTGGCTTATGGAACGGTATCTGTGCTAATTTCAATCTCTGGTTTTATGCAGCACCCCAACTCACCTTTCCCCTTAAGCAAGCATAAGTTGGTTTTCTACATTTGAGACCCTGTTCTGTTTTGTAATTCAGTTCCTGTGTAGCCAAGTTTACATTCCGTGTAGTAGTGATATCTTATGATGTTTCTTTTTCTGTGTGACTTATCTCACTTAGAATCATCGTACCTGAATCCACTCATTATGCTGCTACGGGCCTGATGACATAGATTTCATTGCTGAGTGATATTGCATTGTACGTAAGTACCACAACTTCTTTATCCATTTTTCGCTTTCTGTGATATTGAACTTGTACCGTAAACGAGGTTCTTGTAAACAGAGCCGTCCCAAACTTTGGGGTGGCTGTGTCTTTTTGATTTTAATTTCCCTAAGCTACAGGACCATAAGTGGCAGTGCCCTAGGCTCTGTTGCTTTGTTTTTTAGCTGTTTCAGGAAACACCATACACTTCTCCAGAGTGGCTGTTGGCAATTTACATCCCGCCCATCAGCATAACAAGGCTCCCAGTTCTCCATGGCCTGTCCGGCCTTTCTGGATTTTATACTTTTTTCAGATGGCCCTTTTGACAGGGGGGCAGTGAGACTTCATTGTAGTGCAGATTTCATTTGCAAGCTTGCTTGGTTGGCCAAAAAGGGCGTATGCGTTTTTTTCTGAATATATTCAGGAAAAAATGCATACGCCCTTTTTGGCCAAGTGCATCATTGTGGACGTTCTGCCTCTTTTCCTATGCTTTACATGCAATTCCAGTCTACCTCCTGAAATCGGTTTCCTGCAATTCTGCCCCGCTTTCAAGTCCTCTTGGCAGCCTTACTTCAATATATTTTTGGACGAGAGCTGTCATTTTTAACTCTGCAGGTTTGTGAATTACAGTGCCCCTGAGCTCCTTTCTTCAACTCGCTTTCTTGTGAGCTGGCCGCAACACCGCAGGATTGCTTCAGGCCCTAGTGTGGTTCCGGCATGGCACGCTGAGCCTTTGGTTAATTCCTCTTCCTGGTGGGAAATGAGAGTTAAATTTGCCCATCCAGACACCTCCAGCTAGTCTCTCATTGGTTCTCCCTATTCCTGTTCATTTTCCGCAGAAATTGCAAACTGGGCCAAACAGGAGGTTAAAGGCACTGACTCTCCAAGTGGGGAGAGTGTTAGTAAAGCATCTGGAATGTTGCACCCGAGTACCAGGGGACAAAAACTGAGACACATTTGAACACGTTTCCCGATCACACGGTGGATCATACTCTGGGTTCCACATGCATGTTTTAGCTGAAGGAAGAATCCCTTAAACCTGGAAAGTTGAGACCCATGGAATGGCTACCATGCAATATGACTTCAAAGGGTCTGCATTTGCTCATCAAACCTCACCAATCCTATCACTGCTGCGTTTATGCCGCTGTACACATGCTTGATTCTCTTTTGGAGACATATAAATCCATAGGTTTTAAGATTATTACTAGTCAGGTATATTCTTAGGCGATTAATATGGGGTGTAGAGTCCACTTCGTTGAGCAAGGAGTAGCTCTTGTCTATTACATATTTGGCTTATGGAATGGTATCTGTGCTAATTTCAATCTCTGGTTTTATGCAGAACCCCAACTCACCTTTCCCCTTAAGCAAGCATAAGTTGGTTTTCTACATTTGAGACCGTGTTCTGTTTTGTAATTCAGTTTCTGTGTAGCCAAGTTTACATTCCGTGTATTAGTGATATCTTATGATGTTTCTTTTTCTGTGTGACTTATCTCACTTAGAATCATCGTACCTGAATCCACTCATTATGCTGCTACGGGCCTGATGATATAGATTTCATTGCTGAGTGATATTGCATTGTACGTAAGTACCACAAATTCTTTATCCATTTTTCACCTTCTGTGATATTGAATTTGTACTGTAAATGAGGTTCTTGTAAACAGAGCCGTCCCAAACTTTGGGGTGGCTGTGTCTTTTTGATTTTAATTTCCCTAAGCTATAGGACCATAAGTGGAAGTGCCCTAGGCTCTGTTGCTTTGTTTTTTAGATGTTTCAGGAAACACCATACACTTCTCCAGAGTGGCTGTTGGCAATTTACATCCCGCCCATCAGCATAACAAGGCTCCCAGTTCTCCATGGCCTGTCCTGCCTTTCTGGATTTTACACTTTTTTCAGATGGCCCTTTTGACCGGGGGGGCAGTGAGACTTCATGGTAGTGCAGATTTCCTTTGCAAGCTTGCTTGGTTGGCCAAAAAGGGCGTATGCGTTTTTTCCTGAATATATTCAGGAAAAAACGCATACGCCCTTTTTGGCCAAGTGCATCATTGTGGACATTCTGCCTCTTTTCCTATGCTTTACATGCAATTCCAGTCTACCTCCTGAAATTGGTTTCCTGCAATTCTGCCCCGCTTTCAAGTCCTCTTGGCAGCCTTACTTCAATATATTTTTGGACGATAGCTGTCATTTATAACTCTGCAGGTTTGTGAATTACAGTGCCCCTGAGCTCCTTTCTTCAACTCGCTTTCTTGTGAGCTGGCCGCAACACCGCAGGATTGCTTCAGGCCCTAGTGTCGTTCCGGCATGGCATGCTGAGCCTTTGGTTAATTCCTCTTCCTGGTGGGAAATGAGAGTTAAATTTGCCCATCCAGACACCTCCAGCTTGTCTCTCATTGGTTCTCCCTATTCCTGTTCATTTTCCACAGAAATTGCAAACTGGGCCAAACAGGAGGTTAAAGGCACTGACTCTCCAAGTGGGGAGAGTGTTAGTAAAGCGTCTGGAATGTTGCACCCGAGTACCAGGGGACAAAAACTGAGACACATTTGAACACGTTTCCCGATCACACGGTGGATCATACTCTGGGTTCCACATGCATGTTTTAGCTGAAGGAAGAATCCCTTAAACCTGGAGAGTTGAGACCCATGGAATGGGTACCATGCAATATGACTTCAAAGGTTCTGCATTGGCTCACCGAACCTCACCAATCCTATCACTGCTGCGCTTATGCCACTGTACACACGCTTGATTCTCTTTCGGAGACATATAAATCCATAGGTTTTAAGATTATTACTAGTCAGGTATATTCTTAGACGTTTAATATGGGGTGTTGAGTCCTCTTCGTTGAGCAAGGAGTAGCTCTTGTCTATTGCATATTTGGCTTATGGAACGGTATCTGTGCTAATTTCAATCTCTGGTTTTATGCAGCACCCCAACTCACCTTTCCCCTTAAGCAAGCATAAGTTGGTTTTCTACATTTGAGACCCTGTTCTGTTTTGTAATTCAGTTCCTGTGTAGCCAAGTTTACATTCCGTGTAGTAGTGATATCTTATGATGTTTCTTTTTCTGTGTGACTTATCTCACTTAGAATCATCGTACCTGAATCCACTCATTATGCTGCTACGGGCCTGATGACATAGATTTCATTGCTGAGTGATATTGCATTGTACGTAAGTACCACAACTTCTTTATCCATTTTTCGCTTTCTGTGATATTGAACTTGTACCGTAAACGAGGTTCTTGTAAACAGAGCCGTCCCAAACTTTGGGGTGGCTGTGTCTTTTTGATTTTAATTTCCCTAAGCTACAGGACCATAAGTGGCAGTGCCCTAGGCTCTGTTGCTTTGTTTTTTAGCTGTTTCAGGAAACACCATACACTTCTCCAGAGTGGCTGTTGGCAATTTACATCCCGCCCATCAGCATAACAAGGCTCCCAGTTCTCCATGGCCTGTCCGGCCTTTCTGGATTTTATACTTTTTTCAGATGGCCCTTTTGACAGGGGGGCAGTGAGACTTCATTGTAGTGCAGATTTCATTTGCAAGCTTGCTTGGTTGGCCAAAAAGGGCGTATGCGTTTTTTTCTGAATATATTCAGGAAAAAATGCATACGCCCTTTTTGGCCAAGTGCATCATTGTGGACGTTCTGCCTCTTTTCCTATGCTTTACATGCAATTCCAGTCTACCTCCTGAAATTGGTTTCCTGCAATTCTGCCCCGCTTTCAAGTCCTCTTGGCAGCCTTACTTCAATATATTTTTGGACGAGAGCTGTCATTTTTAACTCTGCAGGTTTGTGAATTACAGTGCCCCTGAGCTCCTTTCTTCAACTCGCTTTCTTGTGAGCTGGCCGCAACACCGCAGGATTGCTTCAGGCCCTAGTGTGGTTCCGGCATGGCATGCTGAGCCTTTGGTTAATTCCTCTTCCTGGTGGGAAAGGAGAGTTAAATTTGCCCGTCCAGACACCTCCATCTAGTCTCTCATTGGTTCTCCCTATTCCTGTTCATTTTCCGCAGAAATTGCAAACTGGGCCAAACAGGAGGTTAAAGGCACTGATTCTCCAAGTGGGGAGAGTGTTAGTAAAGCGTCTGGAATGTTGCACCCGAGTACCAGGGGACGAAATCTGACACATTTGAACACCTTTCCCGATCACACGGTGGATCATACTCTGGGTTCCACATGCATGTTTTAGCTGAAGGAAGAATCCCTTAAACCTGGAGAGTTGAGACCCATGGAATGGGTACCATGCAATATGACTTCAAAGGGTCTGCATTTGCTCACCGAACCTCACCAGTCCTATTACTGCTGCATTTATGCCTCTGTAGACACGCTTGATTCTCTTTCGGAGACATATAAATCCATAGGTTTTAAGATTCTTACTAGTCAGGTATATTCTTAGACGTTTAATATGGGGTGTTGAGTCCTCTTCGTTGAGCAAGGAGTAGCTCTTGTCTATTACCTATTTGGCTTATGGAATGGTATCTGTGCTAATTTCAATCTCTGGTTTTATGCAGCACCCCAACTCACCTTTCCCCTTAAGCAAGCATAAGTTGGTTTTCTACATTTGAGATCCTGTTCTGTTTTGTAATTCAGTTCCTGTGTAGCCAAGTTTACATTCCGTGTATTAGTGATATCTTATGATGTTTCTTTTTCTGTGTGACTTATTTCACTTAGAATCATCGTACCTGAATCCACTCATTATGCTGCTATGGGCCTGATGACATAGATTTCATTCCTGAGTGATATTGCATTGTACGTAAGTACCACAACTTCTTTATCCATTTTTCACTTTCTGCGATATTGAACTTGTACCATAAACGAGATTCTTGTAAACAGAGCCGGCCCAAACTTTGGGGTGGCTGTGTCTTTTTGATTTTAATTTCCCTAAGCTATAGGACCATAAGTGGAAGTGCCCTAGGCTCTGTTGCTTTGTTTTTTAGATGTTTCAGGAAACACCATACACTTCTCCAGAGTGGCTGTTGGCAATTTACATCCCGCCCATCAGCATAACAAGGCTCCCAGTTCTCCATGGCCTGTCCTGCCTTTCTGGATGTTATACTTTTTTCAGATGGCCCTTTTGACCGGGGGGGCAGTGAGACTTCATTGTAGTGCAGATTTCCTTTGCAAGCTTGCTTGGTTGGCCAAAAAGGGCGTATGCGTTTTTTCCTGAATATATTCAGGAAAAAACGCATACGCCCTTTTTGGCCAAGTGCATCATTGTGGACGTTCTGCCTCTTTTCCTATGCTTTACATGCAATTCCAGTCTACCTCCTGAAATCGGTTTCCTGCAATTCTGCCCCGCTTTCAAGTCCTCTTGGCAGCCTTACTTCAATATATTTTTGGACGATAGCTATCATTTTTAACTCTGCAGGATTGTGAATTACAGTGCCCCTGAGCTCCTTTCTTCAACTCGCTTTTTTGTGAGCTGGCCGCAACACCGCAGCATTGCTTCAGGCCCTAGTGTGGTTCCGGCATGGCACGCTGAGCCTTTGGTTAATTCCTCTTCCTGGTGGGAAATGAGAGTTAAATTTGCCCATCCAGACACCTCCAGCTAGTCTCTCATTGGTTCTCCCTATTCCTGTTCATTTTCCGCAGAAATTGCAAACTGGGCCAAACAGGAGGTTAAAGGCACTGTCTCTCCAAGTGGGGAGAGTGTTAGTAAAGCGTCTGGAATGTTGCACCTGAGTACAAGGGGACGAAATCTGACACATTTGAACACGTTTCCCGATCACACGGTGGATCATACTCTGGGTTCCACATGCATGTTTTAGTTGAAGGAAGAATCCCTTAAACCTGGAGAGTTGAGACCCATGGAATGGGTACCATGCAATATGACTTCAAAGGGTCTGCATTTGCTCACCGAACCTCACCAATCCTATCACTGCTGTATTTATGCCGCTGTAGACACGCTTGATTCTCTTTCGGAGACATATAAATCCATAGGTTTTAAGATTCTTACTAGTCAGGTATATTCTTAGGCATTTAATATGGGGTGTTGAGTCCACTTCGTTGAGCAAGGAGTAGCTATTGTCTATTACCTATTTGGCTTATGGAATGGTATCTGTGC
Organism: Pseudorca crassidens; assembly: GCF_039906515.1. Lineage (NCBI taxonomy): Eukaryota > Metazoa > Chordata > Mammalia > Artiodactyla > Delphinidae > Pseudorca > Pseudorca crassidens. Next base: position 167,215,974 of record NC_090296.1, read on the forward strand.
TAATTTCAATCTCTGGTTTTATGCAGCACCCCAACTCACCTTTCCCCTTAAGCAAGCATAAGTTGGTTTTCTACATTTGAGATCCTGTTCTGTTTTGTAATTCAGTTCCTGTGTAGCCAAGTTTATATTCCGTGTAGTAGTGATATCTTATGATGTTTCTTTTTCTGTGTGACTTATCTCACTTAGAATCATCGTACCTGAATCCACTCATTATGCTGCTACGGGCCTGATGATATAGATTTCATTGCTGAGTGATATTGCATTGTACGTAAGTACCACAAATTCTTTATCCATTTTTCACCTTCTGTGATATTGAATTTGTACTGTAAATGAGGTTCTTGTAAACAGAGCCATCCCAAACTTTGGGGTGGCTGTGTCTTTTTGATTTTAATTTCCCTAAGCTATAGGACCATAAGTGGAAGTGCCCTAGGCTCTGTTGCTTTGTTTTTTAGATGTTTCAGGAAACACCATACACTTCTCCAGAGTGGCTGTTGGCAATTTACATCCCGCCCATCAGCATAACAAGGCTCCCAGTCCTCCATGGCCTGTCCTGCCTTTCTGGATTTTACACTTTTTTCAGATGGCCCTTTTGACCGGGGGGCAGTGAGACTTCATGGTAGTGCAGATTTCCTTTGCAAGCTTGCTTGGTTGGCCAAAAAGGGCGTATGCGTTTTTTCCTGAATATATTCAGGAAAAAACGCATACGCCCTTTTTGACCAAGTGCATCATTGTGGACGTTCTGCCTCTTTTCCTATGCTTTACATGCAATTCCAGTCTACCTCCTGAAATCGGATTCCTGCAATTCTGCCCCGCTTTCGAGTCCTCTTGGCAGCCTTACTTCAATATATTTTTGGACGATAGCTGTCATTTATAACTCTGCAGGTTTGTGAATTACAGTGCCCCTGAGCTCCTTTCTTCAATTCGCTTTCTTGTGAGCTGGCCGCAACACCGCAGGATTGCTTCAGGCCCTAGTGTCGTTCCGGCATGGCACGCTGAGCCTTTGGTTAATTCCTCTTCCTGGTGGGAAATGAGAGTTAAATTTGCCCGTCCAGACACCTCCAGCTAGTCTCTCATTGGTTCTCCCTATTCCTGTTCATTTTCCGCAGAAATGGCAAACTGGGCCAAACAGGAGGTTAAAGGCACTGACTCTCCAAGTGGAGAGAGTTTTAGTAAAGCGTCTGGAATGTTGCACCCGAGTACCAGGGGACAAAAACTGAGACACATTTGAACACGTTTCCCGATCACACGGTGGATCATACTCTGGGTTCCACATGCATGTTTTAGCTGAAGGAAGAATCCCTTAAACCTGGAGAGTTGAGACCCATGGAATGGTTACCATTCAATATGACTTCAAAGGTTCTGCATTGGCTCACCGAACCTCACCAATCCTATCACTGCTGCGCTTATGCCACTGTACACACGCTTGATTCTCTTTCGGAGACATATAAATCCATAGATTTTAAGATTCTTACTAGTCAGGTATATTCTTAGACGTTTAATATGGGGTGTTGAGTCCTCTTCGTTGAGCAAGGAGTAGCTCTTCTCTATTACATATTTGGCTTATGGAACGGTATCTGTGCTAATTTCAATCTCTGGTTTTATGCAGCACCCCAACTCACCTTTCCCCTTAAGCAAGCATAAGTTGGTTTTCTACATTTGAGACCTTGTTCTGTTTTGTAATTCAGTTCCTGTGTAGCCAAGTTTACATTCCGTGTAGTAGTGATATCTTATGATGTTTCTTTTTCTGTGTGACTTATCTCACTTAGAATCATCGTACCTCAATCCACTCATTATGCTGCTATGGGCCTGATGACATAGATTTCATTGTTGAGTGATATTGCATTGTACGTAAGTACCACAACTTCTTTATCCATTTTTCGCTTTCTGTGATATTGAACTTGTACCGTAAACGAGGTTCTTGTAAACAGAGCCGTCCCAAACTTTGGGGTGGCTGTGTCTTTTTGATTTTAATTTCCCTAAGCTATAGGACCATAAGTGGAAGTGCCCTAGGCTCTGTTGCTTTGTTTTTTAGATGTTTCAGGAAACACCATACACTTCTCCAGAGTGGCTGTTGGCAATTTACATCCCGCCCATCAGCATAACAAGGCTCCCAGTTCTCCATGGCCTGTCCTGCCTTTCTGGATTTTATACTTTTTTCAGATGGCCCTTTTGACCGGGGGGCAGTGAGACTTCATTGTAGTGCAGATTTCCTTTGCAAGCTTGCTTGGTTGGCCAAAAAGGGTGTATGCGTTTTTTCCTGAATATATTCAGGAAAAAACGCATACGCCCTTTTTGGCCAAGTGCATCATTGTGGACGTTCTGCCTCTTTTCCTATGCTTTACATGCAATTCCAGTCTACCTCCTGAAATCGGTTTCCTGCAATCCTGCCCCGCTTTCAAGTCCTCTTGGCAGCCTTACTTCAATATATTTTTGGACGATAGCTGTCATTTTTAACTCTGCAGGTTTGTGAATTACAGTGCCCCTGAGCTCCTTTCTTCAACTCACTTTCTTGTGAGCTGGCCGCAACACCGCAGGATTGCTTCAGGCCCTAGTGTGGTTCCGGCATGGCACGCTGAGCCTTTGGTTAATTCCTCTTCCTGGTGGGAAATGAGAGTTAAATTTGCCCATCCAGACACCTCCAGCTAGTCTCTCATTGGTTCTCCCTATTCCTGTTCATTTTCCGCAGAAATTGCAAACTGGGCCAAACAGGAGGTTAAAGGCACTGACTCTCCAAGTGGGGAGAGTGTTAGTAAAGCATCTGGAATGTTGCACCCGAGTACCAGGGGACAAAAACTGAGACACATTTGAACACGTTTCCCGATCACACGGTGGATCATACTCTGGGTTCCACATGCATGTTTTAGCTGAAGGAAGAATCCCTTAAACCTGGAAAGTTGAGACCCATGGAATGGCTACCATGCAATATGACTTCAAAGGGTCTGCATTTGCTCATCAAACCTCACCAATCCTATCACTGCTGCGTTTATGCCGCTGTACACATGCTTGATTCTCTTTTGGAGACATATAAATCCATAGGTTTTAAGATTATTACTAGTCAGGTATATTCTTAGGCGATTAATATGTGGTGTAGAGTCCACTTCGTTGAGCAAGGAGTAGCTCTTGTCTATTACATATTTGGCTTATGGAATGGTATCTGTGCTAATTTCAATCTCTGGTTTTATGCAGAACCCCAACTCACCTTTCCCCTTAAGCAAGCATAAGTTGGTTTTCTACATTTGAGACCGTGTTCTGTTTTGTAATTCAGTTTCTGTGTAGCCAAGTTTACATTCCGTGTAGTAGTGATATCTTATGATGTTTCTTTTTCTGTGTGACTTATCTCACTTAGAATCATCGTACCTGAATCCACTCATTATGCTGCTACGGGCCTGATGACATAGATTTCATTCCTGAGTGATATTGCATTGTACGTAAGTACCACAACTTCTTTATCCATTTTTCACTTTCTGCGATATTGAACTTGTACCGTAAACGAGGTTCTTGTAAACAGAGCCGTCCCATACTTTGGGGTGGCTGTGTCTTTTTGATTTTAATTTCCCTAAGCTATAGGACCATAAGTGGAAGTGCCCTAGGCTCTGTTGCTTTGTTTTGTAGATGTTTCAGGAAACACCATACACTTCTCCAGAGTGGCTGTTGGCAATTTACATCCCGCCCATCAGCATAACAAGGCTCCCAGTTCTCCATGGCCTGTCCGGCCTTTCTGGATTTTAAACTTTTTTCAGATGGCCCTTTTGACTGGGGGGCAGTGAGACTTCATTGTAGTGCAGATTTCCTTTGCAAGCTTGCTTGGTTGGCCAAAAAGGGCGTATGCGTTTTTTCCTGAATATATTCAGGAAAAAACGCATACGCCCTTTTTGGCCAAGTGCATCATTGTGGACGTTCTGCCTCTTTTCCTATGCTTTACATGCAATTCCAGTCTACCTCCTGAAATCGGTTTCCTGCAATTCTGCCCCGTTTTCAAGTCCTCTTGGCAGCCTTACTTCAATATATTTTTGGACGATAGCTGTCATTTATAACTCTGCAGGTTTGTGAATTACAGTGCCGCTGAGCTCCTTTCTTCAACTCGCTTTCTTCTGAGATGGCCGCAACACCGCAGGATTGCTTCAGGCCTTAGTGTCGTTCCGGCATGGCACGCTGAGCCTTTGGTTAATTCCTCTTCCTGGTGGGAAATGAGAGTTAAATTTGCCCGTCCAGACACCTCCAGCTAGTCTCTCACTGGTTCTCCCTATTCCTGTTCATCTTCCGCAAATATTGCAAACTGGGCCAAACAGGAGGTTAAAGGCACTGACTCTCCAAGTTGGAGAGTGTTAGTAAAGCATCTGGAATGTTGCACCCGAGTACCAGGGGACAAAACCTGAGACACATTTGAACACGTTTCCCAATCACATGGTGGATCATACTCTGGGTTCCACATGCATGTTTTAGCTGAAGGAAGAATCCCTTAAACCTGGAGAGTTGAGACCCATGGAATGGGTACCATGCAATATGACTTCAAAGGTTCTGCATTGGCTCACCGAACCTCACCAATCCTATCACTGCTGCGCTTATGCCACTGTACACACCCTTGATTCTCTTTCGGAGACATATAAATCCATAGGTTTTAAGATTCTTCCTAGTCAGGTATATTCTTAGACGTTTAATATGGGGTGTTGAGTCCTCTTCGTTGAGCAAGGAGTAGCTCTTGTCTATTACATATTTGGCTTATGGAACGGTATCTGTGCTAATTTCAATCTCTGGTTTTATGCAGCACCCCAACTCACCTTTCCCCTTAAGCAAGCATAAGTTGGTTTTCTACATTTGAGACCTTGTTCTGTTTTGTAATTCAGTTCCTGTGTAGCCAAGTTTACATTCCGTGTATTAGTGATATCTTATGATGTTTCTTTTTCTGTGTGACTTATCTCACTTAGAATCATCGTACCTGAATCCACTCATTATGCTGCTATGGGCCTGATGACATAGATTTCATTGCTGAGTGATATTGCATTGTACGTAAGTACCACAACTTCTTTATCCATTTTGCGCTTTCTGTGATATTGAACTTGTACCGTAAACGAGGTTCTTGTAAACAGAGCCGTCCCAAACTTTGGGGTGGCTGTGTTTTTTTGATTTTAATTTCCCTAAGCTATACGACCATAAGTGGAAGTGCCCTAGGCTCTGTTGCTTTGTTTTTTAGATGTTTCAGGAAACACCATACACTTCTCCAGAGTGGCTGTTGGCAATTTACATCCCGCCCATCAGCATAACAAGGCTCCCAGTTCTCCATGGCCTGTCCGGCCTTTCTGGATTTTACACTTTTTTCAGATGGCCCTTTTGACTGGTGGGCAGTGAGACTTCATTGTAGTGCAGATTTCCTTTGCAAGCTTGCTTGGTTGGCCAAAAAGGGCGTATGCGTTTTTTCCTGAATATATTCAGGAAAAAACGCATATGCCCTTTTTGGCCAAGTGCATCATTGTGGACGTTCTGCCTCTTTTCCTATGCTTTACATGCAATTCCAGTCTACCTCCTGAAATCGGTTTCCTGCAATTCTGCCCCGCTTTCAAGTCCTCTTGGCAGCCTTACTTCAATATATTTTTGGACGATAGCTGTCATTTATAACTCTGCAGGTTTGTGAATTACAGTGCCCCTGAGCTCCTTTCTTCAACTCGCTTTCTTGTGAGCTGGCCGCAACACCGCAGGATTGCTTCAGGCCCTAGTGTCGTTCCAGCATGGCACGCTGAGCCTTTGGTTAATTCCTCTTCCTGGTGGGAAATGAGAGTTAAATTTGCCAATCCAGACACCTCCAGCTAGTCTCTCATTTGTTCTCCCTATTCCTGTTCATTTTCCGCAGAAATTGCAAACTGGGCCAAACAGGAGGTTAAAGGCACTGACTCTCCAAGTGGGGAGAGTTTTAGTAAAGCGTCTGGAATGTTGCACCCGAGTACCAGCGGAGAAAATCTGAGACACATTTGAACACGTTTCCCGATCACATGGTGGATCATACTCTGGGTTCCACATGCATGTTTTAGCTGAAGGAAGAATCCCTTAAACCTGGAGAGTTGAGACCCATGGAATGGCTGGCATGCAATATGACTTCAAAGGGTCTGCATTTGCTCATCAAACCTCACCAATCCTATCACTGCTGCGTTTATGCTGCTGTACACATGCTTGATTCTCTTTTGGAGACATATAAATCCATAGGTTTTAAGATTCTTACTAGTCAGGTATATTCTTAGGCGTTTAATATGGGGTGTAGTGCCCACTTCGTTGAGCAAGGAGTAGCTCTTGTCTATTACATATTTGGCTTATGGAACGGTATCTGTGCTAATTTCAATCTCTGGTTTTATGCAGTACCCCAACTCACCTTTCCCCTTAAGCAAGCATAAGTTGGTTTTCTACATTTGAGACCCTGTTCTGTTTTGTAATTCAGTTTCTGTGTAGGCAAGTTTACATTCCTTGTAGTAGTGATATCTTATGATGTTTCTTTTTCTGTGTGACTTATTTCACTTAGAATCATCGTACCTGAATCCACTCATTATGCTGCTACGGGCCTGATGATATAGATTTCATTGCTGAGTGATATTGCATTGTACGTAAGTACCACAAATTCTTTATCCATTTTTCACTTTCTGTGTTATTGAACTTGCACCGTAAACGAGGATCTTGTAAACAGAGCCGTCCCAAACTTTGGGGTGGCTGTGTCTTTTTGATTTTAATTTCCCTAAGCTATACCACCATAAGTGGAAGTGCCCTAGGCTCTGTTGCTTTGTTTTTTAGATGTTTCAGGAAACACCATACACTTCTCCAGAGTGGCTGTTGGCAATTTACATCCCGCCCATCAGCATAACAAGGCTCCCAGTTCTCCATGGCCTGTCCTGCCTTTCTGGATTTTATACGTTCTTCAGATGGCCCTTTTAACCGGGGGGCAGTGAGACTTCATTGTAGTGCAGATTTCCTTTGCAAGCTTGCTTGGTTGGCCAAAAAGGGCGTATGCGTTTTTTCCTGAATATATTCAGGAAAAAACGCATACGCCCTTTTTGGCCAAGTGCATCATTGTGGAGGTTCTGCCTCTTTTCCTATGCTTTACATGCAATTCCAGTCTACCTCCTGAAATCGGTTTTCTGCAATTCTGCCCCGCTTTCAAGTCCTCTTGGCAGCCTTACTTCAATATATTTTTGGACGATAGCTGTCATTTATAACTCTGCAGGTTTGTGAATTACAGAGCCTCTGAGCTCCTTTCTTCAACTTGCTTTCTTGTGAGCTGGCTGCAAGACCGCAGCATTGCTTCAGGCCCTAGTGTGGTTCCGGCATGGCACGCTGAGCCTTTGGTTAATTCCTCTTCCTGGTGGGAAATGAGAGTTAAATTTGCCAGTACAGGCACCTCCAGCTAGTCTCTCATTGGTTCTCCCTATTCCTGTTCATTTTCCGCAGAAATGGCAAACTGGGCCATACAGGAGGTTAAAGGCAGTGACTCTCCAAGTGGGGAGAGTGTTAGTAAAGCTACTGGAATGTTGCACCCGAGTACCAGGGGACGAAACCTGAGACACATTTGAACACGTTTCCCGATCACACGGTGGATCATACTCTGGGTTCCACATGCATGTTTTAGCTGAAGGAAGAATCCCTTAAACCTGGAGAGTTGAGACCCATGGAATGGGTACCATGCAATATGACTTCAAAGGGTCTGCATTGGCTCACAGAACCTCACCAATCCTATCACTGCTACGTTGATGCCGCTGTACACACGCCTTATTCTCTTTCGGAGACATAGAAATCCATAGGTTTTAAGATTCTTACTAGTCAGGTATATTCATAGGCGTTTAATATGGGGTGTAGAGTCCACTTCGTTGAGCAAGGAGTAGCTCTTGTCTATTACATATTTGGCTTATGGAACGGTATCTGTGCTAATTTCAATCTCTGGTTTTATGCAGCACCCCAACTCACCTTTCCCCTTAAGCAAGCATAAGTTGGTTTTCTACATTTGAGACCCTGTTCTGTTTTGTAATTCAGTTCCTTTGTAGCTAAGTTTACATTCCGTGTAGTAGTGATATCTTATGATGTTTCTTTTTCTGTGTGATTTTTTTCACTTAGAATCATGGTACCTGAATCTACTCATTATGCTGCTACGGGCCTGATGACATAGATTTCATTGCTGAGTGATATTGCATTGTACATAAGTACCACAACTTCTTTATCCATTTTTCGCTTTCTGCAATATTGAACTTGTACCATAAACGAGGTTCTTGTAAACAGAGCCGTCCCAAACTTTGGGGTGGCTGTGTCTTTTTGATTTTAATTTCCCTAAGCTATAGGACCATAAGTGGAAGTGCCCTAGGCTCTGTTGCTTTGTTTTTTAGATGTTTCAGGAAACACCATACACTTCTCCAGAGTGGCTGTTGGCAATTTACATCCCGCCCATCAGCATAACAAGGCTCCCAGTTCTCCATGGCCTGTCCTGCCTTTCTGGATTTTACACTTTTTTCAGATGCTCCTTTTGACAGGGAGGAAGTGAGACTTCATTGTAGTGCAGATTTCCTTTGCAAGCTTGCTTGGTTGGCCAAAAAGTGCGTATGCGTTTTTTCCTGAATATATTCAGGAAAAAACGCATACGCCCTTTTTGGCCAAGTGCATCATTGTCGACGTTCTGAGTGTTTTCATATGTTTTCAATGCAATTCCAGTCTACCTCCTGAAATCGGTTTCCTGCAATTCTGCCTTGCTGTCAGTGCCTCTTCATAGCCTTACCTCAATATACTTTTTGAAAATTGTTGGCCTTTTTAACTCTGCAGGTTTTTGAATTGCCGTGGCCCTTAGCTGCATTTTTCAGCTCTTATTTTTGTGATCTTGCCTCATATCCACAGGATTTATTCAGGCCCTATTCTTCTTCTGGGTCGCCTTGCTCTGCCTTTGGTTAATTCTTCTTCCTGATGTGAATTAGAGTGACATGTTCCCATTGAAACCGCTACAGCTATTTTCTCACTGGTTCCTCCTATTCCCATTCATCCTCCGCACTAACTGCAGACTGTGTGATACCGGAACGTAAAGGCATTGACTCTCCATGTGGAGATGTTGTTAGTAAAGTGGCTGGAATGTTGATCCGGAGCCCCAGGAGAGGAAAATGAGGTGCGTTTTAGAAACCTTTCCCGATCATATGGTATACCATCCGCTGGATTTCCCATGCATGGTTTAGCTGTAGGAAGATTCCCTTCAACCTGGAGTGTTGGGACCCTTGGAATGAGTAGCATGAAGTATTGCATTAAACTTTCGGCAGTTGCTCACCAAAGCTCACCAATCCTCTCAGCCCCAAGTGTCCAGCCTTATGTCTTATCCAGCTGTGGGTTTATATGTGGTCATTCCAGGTTGCATCACAGCCCCTGAGCGAATTTTGTAAGAATTTTTCTCTCTTTCATTGTTTCTGCGTTTTGGTTTTAAAATTTATTTCTATAATGGGGTTTAGCTCATTTTCACTGCTGTGTTTGGCCGCTCTGCACACACTTGATTCCCTTATGGAGATATATCAATACATGGGTTTTAAGATTCTTATTACTCAGATATATTTCTCTGCGGTGTATAGGGTGTGTTGAGGCCAGTTCATTGAGCAAGGTGTAGATCTTGTCTAATACCTATTTGGTTTATTGAACGGTATCTGTGCTAATTTCAAACTCTGGTTTTATGCATCACCCCACCTCTCCTTTCCCCTTAAGCTGACATAAGTGTGTTTTCTAAATGTGAGACACTGTTCTGTTTTGTAATTCATTTTTTGTGCAGCCATATTTATCCTCCCTCTATAAGTGATATCTTATGATATGTTTCTTTTTCTGTTTGACTTATTTCAAGTAGTATTATCGGACCTAAATCCACTCTTTATCCTTCTACTAGCCTTATTACATTGATTTCATGGTGAAGAGATATTCCATTGTACATAAGTACCACATTTTCTTTATCCATTGTTCTCTTTCCTGGGATATTTAAGGTGTACTGAAGTTGAGGTTCTTGTAAACAGAGTAGCCCTAAACTGTGGTGTGCTTGTGTCTTGTTGATTTTTAGACTTCCCTAGATATACTTCCGTGATTGGAAGTGCCCTATGCTCTGTAGCTCTGTTTTTTAGATGATTTAGGAACCACCATACACTTCTCCAGAGTGGCTCTCGGCAGTTCACACACTGTCCATCAGCGTATAAAGGCTCCCTGTTCTCCATGGCCTGTCCTGCATTTCTGGTTTTTACAATTTTTTCGGATGGCCCTTTTGACCGGTGGGAAATGAGACTTCTTTGTTGTGCACATTTGCATTGCTTGCTTGCTTGGTTGCCCATAAAGTGCGTATGCGTTTTTTCCTGGATATATTCAGGAAAAAACGCATACTCCCTTTTGGGCCAACTGCATCATTGTCGAAATTCTGCCGCTTTTCATGTGCTTTAAAGACGAGTCCAATCTATCTCTTGAAATCTGTTTCTTGCAATTCTGTCTTGCATTCAGATCCTCTTCTTTGCCTTACCTCAACATATTTTGGGACGTTAGTTTTCATTTATAACTCTGCAGGTTTGTGAATTGCAGTGACCCTGAGCTCCATTTTTTAAGTTGCTCTTTTGTGAGCTGGCCTCAAAGCCGCAGGATTGCTTCAGGCCCTATTTTGGCTCCGGCGAGGCGGGCTGAGCCTTTTTTTAATTCTTATTCTTAATGGGAAATTAGAGTGACATGTGCCCGTCCAAACCCCTACAACTATTCTCTCATTGGTTCCCCCTCTTCCCGTTCATCCTCCTCACAATTTGCAAAATGTGTGAAACAGAAGTTTAAATGTGCTGATTCTCTAAGTGGGGAGATTCTAAGTAACGTGGCTGGAATGATGAACAGGAGCACCAGGAGAGGATAAATGAGGTGCATTTTAGACACATCTCCCGATCACATGGTGTACAGTCCTCTGGGTTTCCATGCATGTTTTCGCTGTAGGAAGATCCCTTGAACCTGCAGATTTGGGACCCATTGAATGGGTACCAGGTAGTATTACTTTAAAGGGTGTGCATTTCCTCACCCAACCTCATATTTCTCTTAGCGTAAACAGTTTCCAGCCTTATGTCTCATCCTGCTGTGGGTCTAGATGTGTTCAATCCATGTTGCATCACCGTCCCTGAGGAAAAGTTGTAAGAGGTTTTCTCTGTCTCTTTGTCGTTTATTTTTTTCAATTTATTACTATATTGGTTACAGCTGATTTTCAAAGCTCTGTTTCTTGCTGCTGTACATCCACTTGATTCACATACAGAGAGACATCAATAAATTCTTTTTCAGATTCTTACCAGTCATATATATTCTTTTCCAGTGACTTGAGTGTGCTGAGTGCAGTTCTTTTAGCTACCGTGTAGGCCTTGTTGATTATCAGTTTGGTATTTGGAATGGTATCTTTGCTAATTTCAACCTCCTGGATGATGCCTCACCCCTCCCCACCTTTCCCGTTTAGCAGCCTTACGCGTGTTGTCTACATATTTGACTATGTTTTTGTTTTGTAATTTATTTCATGTGTAGCCATTTTGGATTCCACCTTTAAGTGATATCTTATGATATGTGTCTTTTTCTTTTTGAATTATGTCACTTAGAATGATCATACGTAACTCCTCCGGAGTTGTTACAACTGGCCATATTTCATTGACTTCCAGGCTGAGTAATATTCCACTCTACATAAGTACCACATCTCTATCCATTTTTTCCCTCCAGAGACATTTAAGTTATATCCTAGTCGAGAATCTTTTAAACAGAGAGGCAGTAAACATTGGGGTGCCTGTGTCCTCTCGATTTTTGTTTTTCCCAAGACATACGCCCATGAGTGCAAGTGCCCTATGCTCTGTAGCTCATTTTTTAGATGCTTTAGTAAACACAATACACTTCTCCAGAATGGCCATTGGCAATATACATTTCCACTATAAGCCTCACAGGGCTCCCTCTTCTCCTTGCCCTGTCCTGCATTTCTGGTGTTTACACTTTATGAGGATGGCTCTTCTGACTGATGCGAAGTGATATCTTTTGTAGTATTGATTTCCAGTGCCCACCTGTTTGGTTGGCTAAAAAAGTGTATGCCCTTTTCTTGAATATATACAGAAAAAAACGCATACAGCCTTTTTGGCCAACTGCAATGTTGGCAATGTTCAGCCCCTTTTCTTGTGCTTAATGGCGAGTCCTTTCTACCTCCTCAAATCCCTTTCCTGCCATTCTCCCTTGCTTACCAATCCTTTTCTCTGACTTTCCTCAAGACATTTTTCAGTGATAGATATTTTCAACTCTGCAGTTTCGTGAATTTTACTGCCCCTGAGTTCCATTGTTCAACTTGTGTTTATGGGAACTGGCCACAAAGCAGTGGGATTTCCTCAAGCCCTATACTGTTTCCATGGGCAACCCTAGCCTTTGGTCAATTCGTCTTCCTGATTGGAAATTAGAGTGACATGTGCCTGTCTGAACACCTAGGACTTGTCTCTCATTGTTCCTCATCCTTCCGCTTCATCCTCTGGACAAATTCCAAACTGTATGCAACAGGATGTTGACAGTGCTGACATCTCCAAGTGGGGAGACTGTTAGTAAAGACGCTGGAGGGGTGAACCCGAGCACCAGGAGATGAGGAGATGAGATGCCTTTTCCAAACTCTTCCTGATCAGACGGTATACCATCCTCTGTGTGTGACAGACATGTTTTAGCAGTAGGAAGAGTCCCATTCATGTAAGGAGAACACCAGGGCTTTTTCAAAATCAGTGTCTCCCCGAAACCCAAACTGGGGAATTTTTTAAGCTACGGCTACACATATGTTCATTAAGGGCCTTGGGAAGTAGGCAGAGTCCAAACTTTAGATGATTGAAGTCTTCAGGGTCAGAAGCACTCACCACTGGCTTCCCTTAGGTTACACTTTAACTGTCATTGATAGATGATGTCAATAAAAATATCTATTCTTTTTCCGATTATTTCCCCTTATAGGTTATTGCAAAATATTGAGTGTAGTTCCCTGTGTTATACAGTGGTTCCTTGTTGATGATCTATTTTATACATAGCAGTGTGTATGTGTTAATTCCAAACTGTTAATTTATCCCTCCTCCCACCTTTCCCCTTTGGTAATAATAAATTATAAGATTTTATACTTCTCAGAAATGGGGGAGCTGAAAGAGAGGTATCATTTTCAATGGAAAAGCATTTAAAACAAGATTGAAGCTTTAACCAAGATTATTAGATGTACATCCTTGGAAAGAAATCACTTCATTTCTCTAATATTGACCTGACAAATAAGACAAACCTTTTCACTGAACTTGCTTATAATAAAGTGATGGAAATATCAAATGGAAGTGTTAGAAACATCTTATTTTACCCGAGCCTTATAAACTGTTCTATGTTAACTACAGTTTGGCTCACACATCTGTTCATTGAAGTTACAATAGTCTCAATTTCTGTTACTGATCCTCCAGAGTGGACCCCAACAAGTGTCCCCCTGCCCAGTGTCATTGGGGCCAACAGATCGAGACTGAGTTTGGTTCACAAGCAAAGGAAACTTTATATTTTGATCAGAGAATGGAGAGGTGAGAGCATGCACTACCCCGTGGGCTGTGGGCTGGGCTGCTGTGTAGAGATCCTGTCAGAGTCAGTGGGAGGGAGGGGGCGGAGCACTCAAGGGCCGGGTTGGCTGCAGCTCAGGCTCTATATCTTAGAGTCTGCACTGGGCCCCAGGAGCTGAGGTGTCGACCCAGCCATTCTGCACTAGGAAATCTGGTCTGAAGTGCCGGGTGTGGAACCTCTGCATGCGGGACCCTAGGAGCACGTGAAATTAGACAAAGCACAAAGGATAAAAAAGGTCAGACTTGACTTTATTGCCCAGATTCTATTTTTATCTCCCAGGGATTTTTAATGGGCTTTGCTGGGGACAAACCCCTCCTCTGCCTTTTGTCCCGTTCCTCATTCTTGGAGTGCTGAGGGTGCAGACCCTTCTTCTGTAACTGCTGAGTGCTGAGTTGGGAGCCCTCATACCAGGGGATGAGGGTCAGAACTTCTCCCCAGCAGCCTCCAGGTGACGTTGATTGGCCCCAGGACCCCTGCCTCCCTGCTCGTCCGCCTGAGCACCAGCATTGGAAGTGTTATAGATTCTAATGACCTTTAAGGGTTCAGGAAAGAGATGTGCAGAGACGCTGTGGGGGCCGGTTTCACCCCGCCCCACATTTGTTCGGCCACCTTAGGCTGACCGTTTCTGCCAGCCTAGATGCTCTGACCAGTAGTCTGCTCTTTCTTCAATTAGGCCCCTGAATTAACGTAAAAACAGCACCAGGTGTCAGAGCCCTGCCCGCTCAACTCCCAGACAGTCCAGGGTCAGTGGTGATCAAGGACCATGATGGCCACTGAGTCAACAGCCTTTTGAAGTAAACAGGAGTCCAGCCGGTCTTATTGGCCACCATCATCACGGTGTCTGTAGGCTTTTCTATGGTGACAGTGTGATATACGTTTCCCCCGCCAAGACTATTAGCTCCCCTCCGGGTGCAGTAAGTCCTGCAAGCAGTAGTCTACTCATTCGGGACACACTATTGTTGTTTTATGAGAGAAACTCCAGGTCAAGTGATGTTCACACGAGTCGTCATGGTGCCCTGTTGCCCCCGGTTATCTCTCTGGATGTTGGAGTTGGAGGGCCTCCTCACTCGAGGTCGGTGTGCCCACGGAGCGAACCCTGCAACTTCAGGGCATGGTTGGTGATTAGGATCACCACGTGGGGTCCTTTTCCCTTAGGAGGGAGGTGGCCTTTTGGGCTGCTGATTTCCAGGTTTTTAGATACCGCCAGTATCTTGGCCAGATGTGGCAGTGGGCCAAGTCCCTTGGTGACTCTATTTTATCCTACCTGGATGGCATTCTTGCGTTGTTCCATTTCAAGTGGTCCCAGTTTTTGCACTAATTCTCCAATGGCGACTCACCTTTCACCGGGAATGGAAAGGTCAAAGGGTTTAGCTCAATTAGGGAGTTCCAGGGCAAGGGTCTGAATTGACTGCTCTTTCCATTCTTGAAAGGCCACTTCTGGATTCTGTTCAAAAGGATCATCATCTTTTCCTTTCAGTGTTTCATATAGAGGCCCAGCTAGTAGACTGTAGTTAGGGATCCAGAAGCAGCAAACCCTGGCCTCCCCAGGAACCCCTAAGCTGTCTTCTAGTTTTAGAAAGGGGTAAGGCTGCAAATGGTTTCTTCCCTTTCCTGGGATGGGCTTCTCCGACCTTCTGTGAGAATGAAGCCCAGGCAGGTCACCGCAGTCTGTGATATTTGAGCTTTTTCTTGGACAACTTCTATCCTTTATTGGCTTGGTAGTTCAGAGGCCTCCTTAGTAGGGCTGGCGATCAGAATGTCGTCTGCATATTGAAGGAGGGTTTCCTTTTCTAGAGGTAGAACTTTTCGGTCTTTAGCTAAGCTTTCCCCAAAGATGGTGTGGGAATTTTTGAACCCTTGGGGCAAGACGGCCCGGAAGTATTGTTTTAGTTGTATGTTGAGTCCTGCCACTCACAAGCCAAAATTTCTTGTGACTCTGGGACTAATGGAATACAAAAGAAGGCATCATTGAAGACTAATACAGAATACCATGTCCTGGTGGTTGGTAGAATGACCAGCAGGGTGTAGGAAATGGAGCAACTGGAGGTATATCCTCGGTGGCTTCACTGACTGTCCTGACATCCTTTACCAGGTCCCCAGCAGCCCATGGGGCTCTCGTGGTCAGGCCAATCCCAGGATATGGAGCTCTCCTGGGCAGGTACCCCACCCCCAACCCAGCCCACGGGGCTCTCATGGTCAGGCCTCTCCCAGGATACAGAGCTACCCTTGCAGGTACCGTGGCAGGGCTGGGCACACAGGAACTGTGCACATAGCCCTCATTGAAGAGCACCCCCATCTCACCTGTCGCTCAGAGCTGACACAGAGCACCTCAGAGCAGGACTTGAACTAACAAACAGCAGCTCCGACAGGTCTGTGACCCTGGGCATCACTCTGTGTGGCCTCCCTCCACCTGGTCTTTCAGAGACTTCCACTGCACCCGGGGCACCAAGCGTCTGTCTCCAACCACCACCCACCCCTCCTCTCCCTGACTCCTGGGTTCCTCTCATTAGGAGAGGGTTTTCTTGAAGTTGTCTCCCACTCATGGGCCAGATAAAATGATTAGAAAACAAGCCAAAGCTGCAGCCCCTTGTCTATCCTGACTCTCAGGAGCCCACACCTGTTCCTTGGACCTGGCCGGTTCAGCAAGTTCCATTTTCTGCAACTGTGAGCCCCTGAGGGGTGATGATTGGCTGACCTGGGCAGCCTTACCATGCCGGCCAGCCCTCCCCAGGTGTGCCTGGGTTGAGATCAATATAAATACCACTCCAGGCAGCAAGAGCCCCTGCAGCTGTGCCTGACGCCATTTTCTCTGCCCTGTCAGCAGTCTTGGGGCTGGGCTGGTGGGAGGGAGTGAGAGGCCACGGCTTTGTGGGTGGCCCAGTGTGAGTGGGGCTCTGCTGGACTTTCTGCAGCAGTTGCCAGGCTGCCACCTGCTAAAGAAGAGGATGTGTCACCCATACCTGCTGCTGGAATTTCTCCCTGGGCAGAGGTGAGGAAGGAAAAAAGCAGTGGGGGCAGGGACAGGACGGGTATCTCAGGCAGGGAAATGGAAATCTTCCAGAAGAGCACCCAGGGACAGGACCATCCTGGCTGGCCTGCAGGCACCAAGTCAGCTGGCATGCTGTCACTCGTGTGGCTCCATGGCCCTTCCTCTAGGCTTTCAAGTCCTTGTATATATTCAGGTGTTTTACCTGGGAAGGGTGGGAACAGTTCAACAGCAACTGGCCTGGGGCTCAGCTCACGTTCACTCACAGATGCCTCGGCACAGTGCCCCAGCTTTGCAATGAGTACGCTTGTGTGGGGGCTGCTGGCTGAATGGGAGACGATTCCCCACCACTGACCAACTTCAGAATTGTTTACAACTGGAGCAAGTGCCCTGATACGGTTTTCCTCTGAGTAACTGGTGGGTTCTGTTTTTTTTTTTTTCTCTTTTTCGTTTTTGGTTCAAGGTAGATTTTATTCCTCTTTTTTGTATTTACAGATATAAGCATGGAAATAATTTATTCATATAAATACATGTATGTGAAGGGAATAATTGTTTTTTCTGTTTTATTTTTTAAATTTTATTTCTTTTTAATTTTGAATTTTATTTTATATTTTTATACAGCAGGTTCTTATTGGTTATCTATTTTATACATATAAATGTTTACATGCCAATCCCAATCTCTCAGCTCCTCCCACCACCACCCCCCCAAGAGCTTTCCCCCCTTGTTGTCCATACGATTGTTGTCTACATCTGTTGCTCTATTTATGCCTTGCAAAACGGTTAATCTGTACAGTTTTTCTAGGTTCCACATATATGCATGAATATACAAGATTTGTTTTTCTCTTTCTGACTTACTTCACTCTGTATGACAGTCTCTAGATCCATCGACGTCTCTACAAATGACCCAATTTCATTCCTTTCATGGCTTAGTAATATTCCATTTTATATATGTACCACATCTTTATGCATTCGTCTGTCTGTGGGCATTTAGGTTGCTTCCATTACCTCGATATTGTAAATAGTGATGCAATGAACATTGCGGTGAATGTCTCTTTTTGATTTATGGTTTTGTCTGTGTATATGTCCAGTACTGGGATTGCTGTATCATATGGTAATTCTATTATTAGTTTCTTAAGACTCCATATTGTTCTCCATAGTGACTGTATCAATTTATATTCCCAACAATAGTGGAAGAGGCTTCCTTTTCCCCACACCCTTTCCAGCAATTGTTGTTTGTAGATTTTCAGATGATGCCCATTCTAACAGGTGTGAGGTGATACCTCATTGTTGAGTCCATTTCGTTGAGCAAGGGGTAGGTCTTGTCTATTACATATTTGGCTTATGGAACGGTATCTGTGCTAATTTCAAACTCTGGTTTTATGCAGCACCCCAACTCACCTTTCCCCTTAAGCAAGCATAAGTTGGTTTTCTAAACTTGAGACCCTGTTCTGTTTTGTAATTCAGTTCATGTGTAGCCAAGTTTACATTCCATGTATTAGTGATACCTTATGATGTTTCCTTATCTGTGTGACTTATTTCACTTAGAATCATCGTGCCTCAATCCACTCATTATGCGGGTACAGGCCTGGTGACACAGATTTCATTGCTGAGTGGTATTCTGTTGTACGTTAAGTACCGCAACTTCTTTATCAATTATTTGCTCTCTGGGATACTTAACTTGTACCATAGAAGAGGTTCCTGTAAACAGAGCCGTCCCAAATTTTGGGGTGGCTGTGTCTTTTTGATTTTAATTTCCCTAAGCTATAGGACCATAAGTGGAAATGCCCTAGACTCTGTTGCTTTGTTTTTCAGATGTATCAGGAAACACCATACACTTCTCCAGAGTGGCTGTTGGCAATTTACATCCCGCCCATCAGCATAACAAGGTTCCTTTATCCCCATGGCCTGTCTTGCCTTTCTGCATTTTCCACTTTTTTCAGATGGCTCTTTAAACTGGGGGGAAGTGACACTTCATAGTAGTTCGGATTTCCATTGCAAGCTTGCTTGGATTGCCAAAAAGGGCGTATGCGTTTTTTCCTGTATATATTCAGGAAAAAACGCATACGCCCTTTTTGGCCAAGTGCATCATTGTGGACGTTCTGCCTCTTTTCCTATGCTTTACATGCAATTCCAGTCTACCTCCTGAAATCGGTTTCCTGCAATTCTGCCCCGCTTTCAAGTCCTCTTGGCAGCCTTACTTCAATATATTTTTGGACGATAGCTGTCATTTATAACTCTGCAGGTTTGTGAATTACAGTGCCCCTAAGCTCCTTTCTTCAACTCGCTTTCTTGTGAGCTGGCCGCAACACCGCAGGATTGCTTCAGGCCCTAGTGTGGTTCCGGCATGGCACGCTGAGCCTTTGGTTAATTCCTCTTCCTGGTGGGAAATGAGAGTTAAATTTGCCCGTCCAGACACCTCCAGCTAGTCTCTCATTGGTTCTCCCTATTCCTGTTCAACTTTCAAAGAATTTGCAAACTGGGCCAAACAGGAGGTTAAAGGCACTGACTCTCCAAGTGGGGAGAGTGTTAGTAAAGCGTCTGGAATGTTGCACCCGAGTACCAGGGGACGAAACCTGAGACACATTTGAACACGTTTCCCGATCACACGGTGGATCATACTCTGGGTTCCACATGCATGTTTTAGCTGAAGGAAGAATCCCTTAAACCTGGAGAGTTGAGACCCTTGGCATGGGTACCATGCAATATGACTTCAAAGGGTCTGCATTGGCTCACCGAACCTCACCAATCCTATCACTGCTGCGCTAATGCACTGTACACACGCTTCATTCTCTTTCAGAGACATATAAATCCATAGGTTTTAAGATTCTTACTAGTCAGGTATATTCTTAGGCGTTTAATATGGGGTGTAGAGTCCACTTCGTTGAGCAAGGAGTAGCTCTTGTCTATTACATATTTGGCTTATGGAACGGTATCTGTGCTAATTTCAATCTCTGGTTTTATGCAGCACCCCAACTCACCTTTCCCCTTAAGCAAGCATAAGTTGGTTTTCTACATTTGAGACCCTGTTCTGTTTTGTAATTCAGTTCCTGTGTACCCAAGTTTACATTCTGTATTAGTGATATCTTATGATGTTTCTTTTTCTGTGTGACTTATTTCACTTAGAATCATCGTACCTGAATCCACTCATTATGCTGCTACGGGACTGATGATATACATTTCATTGCTGAGTGATATTGCATTGTACGTAAGTACCACAAATTCTTTATCCATTTTTCACTTTCTGTGATATTGAACTTGTACCACAAACGAGGTTCTTGTAAACAGAGCCGTCCCAAACTTTGCGGTGGCTGTGTCTTTTTGATTTTAATTTCCCTAAGCTATACGACCATAAGTGGAAGTGCCCTAGGCTCTGTTGCTTTGTTTTGTAGATGTTTCAGGAAACACCATAAACTTCTCCAGAGTGGCTGTTGGCAATTTACATCCCGCCCATCAGCATAACAAGGCTCCCAGTTCTCCATGGCCTGTCCTGCCTTTCTGGATTTTATACTTTTTTCAGATGGCCCTTTTGACCGGGGGGCAGTGAGACTTCATTGTAGTGCAGATTTCCTTTGCAAGCTTGCTTGGTTGGCCCAAAAGGGCGTATGCGTTTTTTCCTGAATATATTCAGGAAAAAACGCATACGCCCTTTTTAGCCAAGTGCATCATTGTGGACGTTCTGCCTCTTTTCCTATGCTTTACATGCAATTCCAGTCTACCTCCTGAAATCGGTTTCCTGCAATTCTGCCCCGCTTTCAAGTCCTCTTGGCAGCCTTACTTCAATATATTTTTGGACGATAGCTGTCATTTATAACTCTGCAGGTTTGTGAATTACAGTGCCCCTAAGCTCCTTTCTTCAACTCGCTTTCTTGTGAGCTGGCCGCAACACCGCAGGATTGCTTCAGGCCCTAGTGTGGTTCCGGCATGGCACGCTGAGCCTTTGGTTAATTCCTCTTCCTGGTGGAAAATGAGAGTTAAATTTGCCCGTCCAGGCACCTCCAGCTAGTCTCTCATTGGTTCTCCCTATTCCTGTTCATTTTCCGCAGAAATGGCAAACTGGGCCAAACAGGAGGTTAAAGGCACTGACTCTCCAAGTGGGGAGAGTTTTAGTAAAGCGTCTGGAATGTTGCACCCGAGTACCAGGGGACAAAAACTGAGACACATTTGAACATGTTTCCCAATCACACGGTGGATCATACTCTGGGTTCCACATGCATGTTTTAGCTGAAGGAAGAATCCCTTAAACCTGGAGAGTTGAGACCCATGGAATGGGTACCATGCAATATGACTTCAAAGGTTCTGCATTGGCTCACCGAACCTCACCAATCCTATCACTGCTGCGCTTATGCCACTGTACACACCCTTGATTCTCTTTCGGAGACATATAAATCCATAGATTTTAAGATTCTTACTGGTCAGGTATATTCTTAGACGTTTAATATGGGGTGTTGAGTCCTCTTCGTTGAGCAAGGAGTAGCTCTTGTCTATTACATATTTGGCTTATGGAACGGTATCTGTGCTAATTTCAATCTCTGGTTTTATGCAGCACCCCAACTCACCTTTCCCCTTAAGCAAGCATAAGTTGGTTTTCTACATTTGAGACCCTGTTCTGTTTTGTAATTCAGTTCCTGTGTAGCCAAGTTTACATTCCGTGTAGTAGTGATATCTTATGATGTTTCTTTTTCTGTGTGACTTATCTCACTTAGAATCATCGTACCTGAATCCACTCATTATGCTGCTACGGGCTTGATGACATAGATTTCATTGCTGAGTGATATTGCATTGTACGTAAGTACCACCACTTCTTTATCCATTTTTCGCTTTCTGTGATATTGAACTTGTACCGTAAACGAGGTTCTTGTAAACAGAGCCGTCCCAAACTTTGGGGTGGCTGTGTCTTTTTGATTTTAATTTCCCTAAGCTATAGGACCATAAGTGGAAGTGCCCTAGGCTCTGTTGCTTTGTTTTTTAGATGTTTCAGGAAACACCATACACTTCTCCAGAGTGGCTGTTGGCAATTTACATCCCGCCCATCAGCATAACAAGGCTCCCACGTCTCCATGGCCTGTCCTGCCTTTCTGGATTTTACACTTTTTCCAGATGGCCCTTTTGACCGGGGGGCAGTGAGACTTCATTCTAGTGCAGATTTCCTTTGCAAGCTTGCTTGGTTGGCCAAAAAGTGCGTATGCGTTTTTTCCTGAATATATTCAGGAAAAAACGCATACGCCCTTTTTGGCCAAGTGCATCATTGTGGACGTTCTGCCTCTTTTCCTATGCTTTACATGCAATTCCAGTCTACCTCCTGAAATCGGTTTCCTGCAATTCTGCCCCGCTTTCAAGTCCTCTTGGCAGCCTTACTTCAATATATTTTTGGACGATAGCTGTCATTTATAACTCTGCAGGTTTGTGAATTACAGTGCCTCTGAGCTCCTTTCTTCAACTCGCTTTCTTGTGAGCTGGCCGCAACACCGCAGCATTGCTTCAGGCCCTAGTGTCGTTCCGGCATGGCACGCTGAGCCTTTGGTTAATTCCTCTTCCTGGTGGGAAATGAGAGTTAAATTTGCCCGTCCAGACACCTCCAGCTAGTCTCTCACTGGTTCTCCCTATTCCTGATCATCTTCCGCAAAAATTGCAAACTGGGCCAAACAGGTGGTTAAAGGCACTGACTCTCCAAGTGGGGAGAGTGTTAGTAAAGCGTCTGGAATGTTGCACCTGAGTACCAGGGGACGAAACCTGAGACACATTTGAACACGTATCCCGATCACACGGTGGATCATACTCTGGGTTCCACATGCATGTTTTAGCTGAAGGAAGAATCCCTTAAACCTGGAGAGTTGAGACCCATGGAATGGGTACCATGCAATATGACTTCAAAGGTTCTGCATTGGCTCACCGAACCTCACCAATCCTATCACTGCTGCACTTATGCCACTGTACACATGCTTGATTCTCTTTTGGAGACATATTAATCCATAGGTTTTAAGATTCTTACTAGGGCTTCCCTGGTGGCACAGTGGTTGAGAGTCCGCCTGCCGGTGCAGCGGACACGGGTTCGTGCCCCGGTCCGGGAGGATCCCGCATGCCGCGGAGCGGCTGTGCCCGTGAGCCATGGCCGCTGGGCCTGTGCGTCCGCAGCCTGTGCGTCTGGAGCCTGTGCTCCGGAACGGGAGGGGCCACAACAGTGAGAGGCCCGCGTACAGCAAAAAAATAAATAAATAAAAATTAAAAAAAAAAAAAAAAGGGTGAACTTCACTGTATCTAAATTATACAATAAAAAAAAAATTAAAAAAAAAAAAAAAAAGATTCTTACTAGTCAGGTATATTCTTAGACGTTTAATATGGGTTGTTGAGTCCTCTTCGTTGAGCAAGGAGTAGCTCTTGTCTATTACATATTTGCCTTATGGAACGGTATCTGTGCTAATTTCAATCTCTGGTTTTATGCAGCACCCCAACTCACCTTTCCCCTTAAGCAAGCATAAGTTGGTTTTCTACATTTGAGACCTTGTTCTGTTTTGTAATTCAGTTCCTGTGTAGCCAAGTTTACATTCCGTGTATTAGTGATATCTTATGATGTTTCTTTTTCTGTGTGACTTATCTAACTTAGAATCATCGTACCTGAATCCACTCATTATGCTGCTATGGGCCTGATGACATAG
Organism: Pseudorca crassidens; assembly: GCF_039906515.1. Classification (NCBI taxonomy): domain Eukaryota; kingdom Metazoa; phylum Chordata; class Mammalia; order Artiodactyla; family Delphinidae; genus Pseudorca; species Pseudorca crassidens. Next base: position 167,239,185 of record NC_090296.1, read on the forward strand.
ATTTTATTGCTGATTGATATTGCATTGTACGTAAGTACCACAACTTCTTTATCCATTTTTCGCTTTCTGTGATATTGAACTTGTACCGTAAACGAGGTTCTTGTAAACAGAGCCGTCCCAAACTTTGGGGTGGCTGTGTCTTTTTGATTTTAATTTCCCTAAGCTATAGGACCATAAGTGGAAGTGCCCTAGGCTCTGTTGCTTTGTTTTTTAGATGTTTCAGGAAACACCATACACTTCTCCAGAGTGGCTGTTGGCAATTTACATCCCGCCCATCAGCATAACAAGGCTCCCAGTTCTCCATGGCCTGTCCTGCCTTTCTGGATTTTATACTTTTTTCAGATGGCCCTTTTGACCGGGGGGCAGTGAGACTTCATTGTAGTGCAGATTTCCTTTGCAAGCTTGCTTGGTTGGCCAAAAAGGGCGTATGCGTTTTTTCCTGAATATATTCAGGAAAAAACGCATACGCCCTTTTTGGCCAAGTGCATCATTGTGGACGTTCTGCCTCTTTTCCTATGCTTTACATGCAATTCCAGTCTACCTCCTGAAATCGGTTTCCTGCAATTCTGCCCCGCATTCCAGTCCTCTTGGCAGCCTTACTTCAATATATTTTTGGACGATAGCTGTCATTTTTAACTCTGCAGGTTTGTGAATTACAGTGCCCCTGAGCTCCTTTCTTCAACTCACTTTCTTGTGAGCTGGCCGCAACACCGCAGGATTGCTTCAGGCCCTAGTGTGGTTCCGGCATGGCACGCTGAGCCTTTGGTTAATTCCTCTTCCTGGTGGGAAATGAGAGTTACATTTGCCCATCCAGACACCTCCAGCTAGTCTCTCATTGGTTCTCCCTATTCCTGTTCATTTTCCGCAGAAATGGCAAACTGTGCCAAACAGGAGGTTAAAGGCACTGACTCTCCAAGTGGGGAGAGTTTTAGTAAAGCGTCTGGAATGTTGCACCCAAGTACCAGCGGAGAAAATCTGAGACACATTTGAACACGTTTCCCGATCACACGGTGGATCATACTCTGGGTTCCACATGCATGTTTTAGCTGAAGGAAGAATCCCTTAAACCTGGAGAGTTGAGACCCATGGAATGGCTACCATGCAATATGACTTCAAAGGGTCTGCATTTGCTCATCAAACCTCACCAATCCTATCACTGCTGCGTTTATGCCGCTGTACACATGCTTGATTCTCTTTTGGAGACATATAAATCCATAGGTTTTAAGATTATTACTAGTCAGGTATATTCTTAGGCGATTAATATGGGGTGTAGTGTCCACTTCGTTGAGCAAGGAGTAGCTCTTGTCTATTACATATTTGGCTTATGGAATGGTATCTGTGCTAATTTCAATCTCTGGTTTTATGCAGAACCCCAACTCACCTTTCCCCTTAAGCAAGCATAAGTTGGTTTTCTACATTTGAGACCGTGTTCTGTTTTGTAATTCAGTTTCTGTGTAGCCAAGTTTTCATTCCGTGTAGTAGTGATATCTTATGATGTTTCTTTTTCTGTGTGACTTATCTCACTTAGAATCATCGTACCTGAATCCACTCATTATGCTGCTACGGGCCTGATGATATAGATTTCATTGCTGAGTGATATTGCATTGTACGTAAGTACCACAAATTCTTTATCCATTTTTCACCTTCTGTGATATTGAATTTGTACTGTAAATGAGGTTCTTGTAAACAGAGCCGTCCCAAACTTTGGGGTGGCTGTGTCTTTTTGATTTTAATTTCCCTAAGCTATAGGACCATAAGTGGAAGTGCCCTAGGCTCTGTTGCTTTGTTTTTTAGATGTTTCAGGAAACACCATACACTTCTCCAGAGTGGCTGTTGGCAATTTACATCCCGCCCATCAGCATAACAAGGCTCCCAGTTCTCCATGGCCTGTCCTGCCTTTCTGGATTTTATACTTTTTTCAGATGGCCCTTTTGACCGGGGGGCAGTGAGACTTCATTGTAGTGCAGATTTGCTTTGCAAGCTTGCTTGGTTGGCCAAAAAGGGCGTATGCGTTTTTTCCTGAATATATTCAGGAAAAAACGCATACGCCCTTTTTGGCCAAGTGCATCATTGTGGACGTTCTGCCTCTTTTCCTATGCTTTACATGCAATTCCAGTCTACCTCCTGAAATCGGTTTCCTGCAATTCTGCCCTGCTTTCAAGTCCTCTTGGCAGCCTTACTTCAATATATTTTTGGACGATAGCTGTCATTTTTAACTCTGCAGGTTTGTGAATTACAGTGCCCCTGAGCTCCTTTCTTCAACTCGCTTTCTTGTGAGCTGGCCGCAACACCGCAGGATTGCTTCAGGCCCTAGTGTGGTTCCGGCATGGCACGCTGAGCCTTTGGTTAATTCCTCTTCCTGGTGGGAAATGAGAGTTAAATTTGCCCGTCCAGACACCTCCAGCTAGTCTCTCATTGGTTCTCCCTATTCCTGTTCATTTTCCGCAGAAATGGCAAACTGGGCCAAACAGGAGGTTAAAGGCACTGACTCTCCAAGTGAGGAGAGTGTTAGTAAAGCGTCTGGAATGTTGCACCCGAGTACCAGGGGACGAAATCTGACACATTTGAACACGTTTCCCGATCACACGGTGGATCATACTCTGGGTTCCACATGCATGTTTTAGCTGAAGGAAGAATCCCTTAAACCTGGAGAGTTGAGACCCATGGAATGGCTACCATGCAATATGACTTCAAAGGGTCTGCATTTGCTCATCAAACCTCACCAATCCTATCACTGCTGCGTTTATGCCGCTGTACACATGCTTGATTCTCTTTTGGAGACATATAAATCCATAGGTTTTAAGATTATTACTAGTCAGGTATATTCTTAGGCGATTAATATGGGGTGTAGAGTCCACTTCGTTGAGCAAGGAGTAGCTCTTGTCTATTACATATTTGGCTTATGGAATGGTATCTGTGCTAATTTCAATCTCTGGTTTTATGCAGAACCCCAACTCACCTTTCCCCTTAAGCAAGCATAAGTTGGTTTTCTACATTTGAGACCTTGTTCTGTTTTGTAATTCAGTTTCTGTGTAGCCAAGTTTTCATTCCGTGTAGTAGTGATATCTTATGATGTTTCTTTTTCTGTGTGACTTATCTCACTTAGAATCATCGTACCTGAATCCACTCATTATGCTGCTACGGGCCTGATGATATAGATTTCATTGCTGAGTGATATTGCATTGTACGTAAGTACCACAAATTCTTTATCCATTTTTCACCTTCTGTGATATTGAATTTCTACTGTAAATGAGGTTCTTGTAAACAGAGCCATCCCAAACTTTGGGGTGGCTGTGTCTTTTTGATTTTAATTTCCCTAAGCTATAGGACCATAAGTGGAAGTGCCCTAGGCTCTGTTGCTTTGTTTTTTAGATGTTTCAGGAAACACCATACACTTCTCCAGAGTGGCTGTTGGCAATTTACATCCCGCCCATCAGCATAACAAGGCTCCCAGTTCTCCATGGCCTGTCCGGGCTTTCTGGATTTTAAACTTTTTTCAGATGGCCCTTTTGACTGGGGGGCAGTGAGACTTCATTGTACTGCAGATTTCCTTTGCAAGCTTGCTTGGTTGGCCCAAAAGGGCGTATGCGTTTTTTCCTGAATATATTCAGGAAAAAACGCATACGCCCTTTTTGGCCAAGTGCATCATTGTGGACGTTCTGCCTCTTTTCCTATGCTTTACATGCAATTCCAGTCTACCTCCTGAAATCGGTTTCCTGCAATTCTGCCCCGCTTTCAAGTCCTCTTGGCAGCCTTACTTCAATATATTTTTGGACGATAGCTGTCATTTATAACTCTGCAGGTTTGTGAATTACAGTGCCGCTGAGCTCCTTTCTTCAACTCGCTTTCTTGTGAGCTGGCCGCAACACCGCAGGATTGCTTCAGGCCTTAGTGTCGTTCCGGCATGGCACGCTGAGCCTTTGGTTAATTCCTCTTCCTGGTGGGAAATGAGAGTTAAATTTGCCCGTCCAGACACCTCCAGCTAGTCTCTCACTGGTTCTCCCTATTCCTGTTCATCTTCCGCAAATATTGCAAACTGGGCCAAACAGGAGGTTAAAGGCACTGACTCTCCAAGTGGGGAGAATGTTAGTAAAGCGTCTGGAATGTTGCACCCGAGTACCAGGGGAAAAAACCTGAGACACATTTGAACACGTTTCCCGATCACATGGTGGATCATACTCTGGGTTCCACATGCATGTTTTAGCTGAAGGAAGAATCCCTTAAACCTGGAGAGTTGAGACCCATGGAATGGGTACCATGCAATATGACTTCAAAGGTTCTGCATTGGCTCACCGAACCTCACCAATCCTATCACTGCTGCGCTTATGCCACTGTACACACCCTTGATTCTCTTTTGGAGACATATAAATCCATAGGTTTTAAGATTCTTCCTAGTCAGGTATATTCTTAGACGTTTAATATGGGGTGTTGAGTCCTCTTCGTTGAGCAAGGAGTAGCTCTTGTCTATTACATATTTGGCTTATGGAACGGTATCTGTGCTAATTTCAATCTCTGGTTTTATGCAGCACCCCAACTCACCTTTCCCCTTAAGCAAGCATAAGTTGGTTTTCTACATTTGAGACCTTGTTCTGTTTTGTAATTCAGTTCCTGTGTAGCCAAGTTTACATTCCGTGTATTAGTGATATCTTATGATGTTTCTTTTTCTGTGTGACTTATCTCACTTAGAATCATCGTACCTGAATCCACTCATTATGCTGCTATGGGCCTGATGACAGATTTCATTGCTGAGTGATATTGCATTGTACGTAAGTACCACAACTTCTTTATCCATTTTTCGCTTTCTGTGATATTGAACTTGTACCGTAAACGAGGTTCTTGTAAACAGAGCCGTCCCAAACTTTGGGGTGGCTGTGTTTTTTTGATTTTAATTTCCCTAAGCTATACGACCATAAGTGGAAGTGCCCTAGGCTCTGTTGCTTTGTTTTTTAGATGTTTCAGGAAACACCATACACTTCTCCAGAGTGGCTGTTGGCAATTTACATCCCGCCCATCAGCATAACAAGGCTCCCAGTTCTCCATGGCCTGTCCGGGCTTTCTGGATTTTAAACTTTTTTCAGATGGCCCTTTTGACTGGGGGGCAGTGAGACTTCATTGTAGTGCAGATTTCCTTTGCAAGCTTGCTTGGTTGGCCAAAAAGGGCGTATGCGTTTTTTCCTGAATATATTCAGGAAAAAACGCATATGCCCTTTTTGGCCAAGTGCATCATTGTGGACGTTCTGCCTCTTTTCCTATGCTTTACATGCAATTCCAGTCTACCTCCTGAAATCGGTTTCCTGCAATTCTGCCCCGCTTTCAAGTCCTCTTGGCAGCCTTACTTCAATATATTTTTGGACGATAGCTGTCATTTATAACTCTGCAGGTTTGTGAATTACAGTGCCCCTGAGCTCCTTTCTTCAACTCGCTTTCTTGTGAGCTGGCCGCAACACCGCAGCATTGCTTTAGGCCCTAGTGTGGTTCCGGCATGGCACGCTGAGCCTTTGGTTAATTCCTCTTCCTGGTGGGAAATGAGAGTTACATTTGCCCATCCAGACACCTCCAGCTAGTCTCTCATTTGTTCTCCCTATTCCTGTTCATTTTCCGCAGAAATTGCAAACTGGGCCAAACAGGAGGTTAAAGGCACTGACTCTCCAAGTGGGGAGAGTTTTAGTAAAGCGTCTGGAATGTTGCACCCGAGTACCAGCGGAGAAAATCTGAGACACATTTGAACACGTTTCCCGATCACACGGTGGATCATACTCTGGGTTCCACATGCATGTTTTAGCTGAAGGAAGAATCCCTTAAACCTGGAGAGTTGAGACCCATGGAATGGCTAGCATGCAATATGACTTCAAAGGGTCTGCATTTGCTCATCAAACCTCACCAATCCTATCACTGCTGCGTTTATGCCGCTGTACACATGCTTGATTCTCTTTTGGAGACATATAAATCCATAGGTTTTAAGATTATTACTAGTCAGGTATATTCTTAGGCGATTAATATGGTGTGTAGAGTCCACTTCGTTGAGCAAGGAGTAGCTCTTGTCTATTACATATTTGGCTTATGGAATGGTATCTGTGCTAATTTCAATCTCTGGTTTTATGCAGAACCCCAACTCACCTTTCCCCTTAAGCAAGCATAAGTTGGTTTTCTACATTTGAGACCGTGTTCTGTTTTGTAATTCAGTTTCTGTGTAGCCAAGTTTTCATTCCGTGTAGTAGTGATATCTTATGATGTTTCTTTTTCTGTGTGACTTATCTCACTTAGAATCATCGTACCTGAATCCACTCATTATGCTGCTACGGGCCTGATGATATAGATTTCATTGCTGAGTGATATTGCATTGTACGTAAGTACCACAAATTCTTTATCCATTTTTCACCTTCTGTGATATTGAATTTGTACTGTAAATGAGGTTCTTGTAAACAGAGCCGTCCCAAACTTTGGGGTGGCTGTGTCTTTTTGATTTTAATTTCCCTAAGCTATAGGACCATAAGTGGAAGTGCCCTAGGCTCTGTTGCTTTGTTTTTTAGATGTTTCAGGAAACACCATACACTTCTCCAGAGTGGCTGTTGGCAATTTACATCCCGCCCATCAGCATAACAAGGCTCCCAGTTCTCCATGGCCTGTCCGGGCTTTCTGGATTTTAAACTTTTTTCAGATGGCCCTTTTGACTGGGGGGCAGTGAGACTTCATTGTACTGCAGATTTCCTTTGCAAGCTTGCTTGGTTGGCCCAAAAGTGCGTATGCGTTTTTTCCTGAATATATTCAGGAAAAAACGCATACGCCCTTTTTGGCCAAGTGCATCATTGTGGACGTTCTGCCTCTTTTCCTATGCTTTACATGCAATTCCAGTCTACCTCCTGAAATCGGTTTCCTGCAATTCTGCCCCGCTTTCAAGTCCTCTTGGCAGCCTTACTTCAATATATTTTTGGACGATAGCTGTCATTTATAACTCTGCAGGTTTGTGAATTACAGTGCCCCTGAGCTCCTTTCTTCAACTCGCTTTCTTGTGAGCTGGCCGCAACACTGCAGGATTGCTTCAGGCCCTAGTGTCGTTCCGGCATGGCACGCTGAGCCTTTGGTTAATTCCTCTTCCTGGTGGGAAATGAGAGTTATATTTGCCCGTCCAGACACCTCCAGCTAGTCTCTCACTGGTTCTCCCTATTCCTGTTCATCTTCCGCAAATATTGCAAACTGGGCCAAACAGGAGGTTAAAGGCACTGACTCTCCAAGTGGGGAGAGTGTTAGTAAAGCGTCTGGAATGTTGCACCCGAGTACCAGGGGACAAAACCTGAGACACATTTGAACACGTTTCCCGATCACATGGTGGATCATACTCTGGGTTCCACATGCATGTTTTAGCTGAAGGAAGAATCCCTTAAACCTGGAGAGTTGAGACCCATGGAATGGGTACCATGCAATATGACTTCAAAGGTTCTGCATTGGCTCACCGAACCTCACAAATCCTATCACTGCTGCGCTTATGCCACTGTACACACCCTTGATTCTCTTTCGGAGACATATAAATCCATAGGTTTTAAGATTCTTCCTAGTCAGGTATATTCTTAGACGTTTAATATGGGGTGTTGAGTCCTCTTCGTTGAGCAAGGAGTAGCTCTTGTCTATTACATATTTGCCTTATGGAACGGTATCTGTGCTAATTTCAATCTCTGGTTTTATGCAGCACCCCAACTCACCTTTCCCCTTAAGCAAGCATAAGTTGGTTTTCTACATTTGAGACCTTGTTCTGTTTTGTAATTCAGTTCCTGTGTAGCCAAGTTTACATTCCGTGTATTAGTGATATCTTATGATGTTTCTTTTTCTGTGTGACTTATCTCACTTAGAATCATCGTACCTGAATCCACTCATTATGCTGCTATGGGCCTGATGACATAGATTTCATTGCTGAGTGATATTGCATTGTACGTAAGTACCACAACTTCTTTATCCATTTTTCGCTTTCTGTGATATTGAACTTGTACCGTAAACGAGGTTCTTGTAAACAGAGCCGTCCCAAACTTTGGGGTGGCTGTGTTTTTTTGATTTTAATTTCCCTAAGCTATAGGACCATAAGTGGAAGTGCCCTAGGCTCTGTTGCTTTGTTTTTTAGATGTTTCAGGAAACACCATACACTTCTCCAGAGTGGCTGTTGGCAATTTACATCCCGCCCATCAGCATAACAAGGCTCCCAGTTCTCCATGGCCTGTCCGGCCTTTCTGGATTTTACACTTTTTTCAGATGGCCCTTTTGACTGGGGGGCAGTGAGACTTCATTGTAGTGCAGATTTCCTTTGCAAGCTTGCTTGGTTGGCCAAAAAGGGCGTATGCGTTTTTTCCTGAATATATTCAGGAAAAAACGCATACGCCCTTTTTGGCCAAGTGCATCATTGTGGACGTTCTGCCTCTTTTCCTATGCTTTACATGCAATTCCAGTCTACCTCCTGAAATCGGTTTCCTGCAATTCTGCCCCGCTTTCAAGTCCTCTTGGCAGCCTTACTTCAATATATTTTTGGACGATAGCTGTCATTTATATCTCTGCAGGTTTGTGAATTACAGTGCCCCTGAGCTCCTTTCTTCAACTCGCTTTCTTGTGAGCTGGCCGCAACACTGCAGGATTGCTTCAGGCCCTAGTGTGGTTCCGGCATGGCACGCTGAGCCTTTGGTTAATTCCTCTTCCTGGTGGGAAATGAGAGTTAAATTTGCCAATCCAGACACCTCCAGCTAGTCTCTCATTTGTTCTCCCTATTCCTGTTCATTTTCCGCAGAAATTGCAAACTGGGCCAAACAGGAGGTTAAAGGCACTGACTCTCCAAGTGGGGAGAGTTTTAGTAAAGCGTCTGGAATGTTGCACCCAAGTACCAGCGGAGAAAATCTGAGACACATTTGAACACGTTTCCCGATCACACGGTGGATCATACTCTGGGTTCCACATGCATGTTTTAGCTGAAGGAAGAATCCCTTAAACCTGGAGAGTTGAGACCCATGGAATGGCTGGCATGCAATATGACTTCAAAGGGTCTGCATTTGCTCATCAAACCTCACCAATCCTATCACTGCTGCGTTTATGCTGCTGTACACATGCTTGATTCTCTTTTGGAGACATATAAATCCATAGGTTTTAAGATTATTACTAGTCAGGTATATTCTTAGGCGATTAATATGGGGTGTAGAGTCCACTTCGTTGAGCAAGGAGTAGCTCTTGTCTATTACATATTTGGCTTATGGAATGGTATCTGTGCTAATTTCAATCTCTGGTTTTATGCAGAACCCCAACTCACCTTTCCCCTTAAGCAAGCATAAGTTGGTTTTCTACATTTGAGACCGTGTTCTGTTTTGTAATTCAGTTTCTGTGTAGCCAAGTTTACATTCCGTGTAGTAGTGATATCTTATGATGTTTCTTTTTCTGTGTGACTTATCTCACTTAGAATCATCGTACCTGAATCCACTCATTATGCTGCTACGGGCCTGATGATATAGATTTCATTGCTGAGTGATATTGCATTGTACGTAAGTACCACAAATTCTTTATCCATTTTTCACCTTCTGTGATATTGAATTTGTACTGTAAATGAGGTTCTTGTAAACAGAGCCGTCCCAAACTTTGGGGTGGCTGTGTCTTTTTGATTTTAATTTCCCTAAGCTATAGGACCATAAGTGGAAGTGCCCTAGGCTCTGTTGCTTTGTTTTTTAGATGTTTCAGGAAACACCATACACTTCTCCAGAGTGGCTGTTGGCAATTTACATCCCGCCCATCAGCATAACAAGGCTCCCAGTTCTCCATGGCCTGTCCGGCCTTTCTGGATTTTACACTTTTTTCAGATGGCCCTTTTAACCGGGGGGCAGTGAGACTTCATTGTAGTGCAGATTTCCTTTGCAAGCTTGCTTGGTTGGCCAAAAAGGGCGTATGCGTTTTTTCCTGAATATATTCAGGAAAAAACACATACGCCCTTTTTGGCCAAGTGCATCATTGTGGACGTTCTGCCTCTTTTCGTATGCTTTACATGCAATTCCAGTCTACCTCCTGAAATCGGTTTCCTGCAATTCTGCCCCGCTTTCAAGTCCTCTTGGCAGCCTTACTTCAATATATTTTTGGACGATAGCTGTCATTTTTAACTCTGCAGGTTTGTGAATTACAGTGCCCCTGAGCTCCTTTCTTCAACTCGCTTTCTTGTGAGCTGGCCGCAACACCGCAGGATTGCTTCAGGCCCTAGTGTGGTTCCGGCATGGCACGCTGAGCCTTTGGTTAATTCCTCTTCCTGGTGGCAAATGAGAGTTACATTTGCCCGTCCAGACACCTCCAGCTAGTCTCTCATTGGTTCTCCCTATTCCTGTTCATTTTCCGCAGAAATTGCAAACTGGGCCAAACAGGAGGTTAAAGGCACTGACTCTCCAAGTGGGGAGAGTTTTAGTAAAGCGTCTGGAATGTTGCACCCAAGTACCAGCGGAGAAAATCTGAGACACATTTGAACACGTTTCCCGATCACATGGTGGATCATACTCTGGGTTCCACATGCATGTTTTAGCTGAAGGAAGAATCCCTTAAACCTGGAGAGTTGAGACCCATGGAATGGCTAGCATGCAATATGACTTCAAAGGGTCTGCATTTGCTCATCAAACCTCACCAATCCTATCACTGCTGTGTTTATTCCGCTGTACACATGCTTGATTCTCTTTTGGAGACATATAAATCCATAGGTTTTAAGATTATTACTAGTCAGGTATATTCTTAGGCGATTAATATGGGGTGTAGAGTCCACTTCGTTGAGCAAGGAGTAGCTCTTGTCTATTACATATTTGGCTTATGGAATGGTATCTGTGCTAATTTCAATCTCTGGTTTTATGCAGAACCCCAACTCACCTTTCCCCTTAAGCAAGCATAAGTTGGTTTTCTACATTTGAGACCGTGTTCTGTTTTGTAATTCAGTTTCTGTGTAGCCAAGTTTTCATTCCGTGTAGTAGTGATATCTTATGATGTTTCTTTTTCTGTGTGACTTATCTCACTTAGAATCATCGTACCTGAATCCACTCATTATGCTGCTACGGGCCTGATGATATAGATTTCATTACTGAGTGATATTGCATTGTACGTAAGTACCACAACTTCTTTATCCATTTTTCGCTTTCTGTGATATTGAACTTGTACCGTAAACGAGGATCTTGTAAACAGAGCCGTCCCAAACTTTGGGGTGGCTGTGTCTTTTTGATTTTAATTTCCCTAAGCTATAGGACCATAAGTGGAAGTGCCCTAGGCTCTGTTGCTTTGTTTTTTAGATGTTTCAGGAAACACCATACACTTCTCCAGAGTGGCTGTTGGCAATTTACATCCCGCCCATCAGCATAACAAGGCTCCCAGTTCTCCATGGCCTGTCCTGCCTTTCTGGATTTTACACTTTTTTCAGATGGCCCTTTTGACTGGGGGGCAGTGAGACTTCATTGTAGTGCAGATTTCCTTTGCAAGCTTGCTTGGTTGGCCAAAAAGGGCGTATGCGTTTTTTCCTGAATATATTCAGGAAAAAACGCATACGCCCTTTTTGGCCAAGTGCATCATTGTGGACATTCTGTCTCTTTTCCTATGCTTTACATGCAATTCCAGTCTACCTCCTGAAATCGGATTCCTTCAATTCTGCCCCGCTTTCGAGTCCTCTTGGCAGCCTTACTTCAATATATTTTTGGACGATAGCTGTCATTTATAACTCTGCAGGTTTGTGAATTACAGTGCCCCTGAGCTCCTTTCTTCAACTCGCTTTCTTGTGAGCTGGCCGCAACACCGCAGGATTGCTTCAGGCCCTAGTGTGGTTCCGGCATGGCACGCTGAGCCTTTGGTTAATTCCTCTTCCTGGTGGGAAATGAGAGTTAAATTTGCCCATCCAGACACCTCCAGCTAGTCTCTCATTGGTTCTCCCTATTCCTGTTCATTTTCCGCAGAAATTGCAAACTGGGCCAAACAGGAGGTTAAAGGCACTGACTCTCCAAGTGGGGAGAGTGTTAGTAAAGCGTCTGGAATGTTGCACCCGAGTACCAGGGGACAAAAACTGAGACACATTTGAACACGTTTCCCGATCACACGGTTGATCATACTCTGGGTTCCACATGCATGTTTTAGCTGAAGGAAGAATCCCTTAAACCTGGAGAGTTGAGACCCATGGAATGGCTACCATGCAATATGACTTCAAAGGGTCTGCATTTGCTCATCAAACCTCACCAATCCTATCACTGCTGCATTTATGCCGCTGTACACATGCTTGATTCTCTTTTGGAGACATATAAATCCATAGGTTTTAAGATTATTACTAGTCAGGTATATTCTTAGGCGATTAATATGGGGTGTAGAGTCCACTTCGTTGAGCAAGGAGTAGCTCTTGTCTATTACATGTTTGGCTTATGGAATGGTATCTGTGCTAATTTCAATCTCTGGTTTTATGCAGAACCCCAACTCACCTTTCCCCTTAAGCAAGCATAAGTTGGTTTTCTACATTTGAGACCGTGTTCTGTTTTGTAATTCAGTTTCTGTGTAGCCAAGTTTACATTCCGTGTAGTCGTGATATCTTATGATGTTTCTTTTTCTGTGTGACTTATCTCACTTAGAATCATCGTACCTGAATCCACTCATTATGCTGCTACGGGCCTGATGATATAGATTTCATTGCTGAGTGATATTGCATTGTACGTAAGTACCACAAATTCTTTATCCATTTTTCACCTTCTGTGATATTGAATTTGTACTGTAAACGAGATTCTTGTAAACAGAGCCGGCCCAAACTTTGGGGTGGCTGTGTCTTTTTGATTTTAATTTCCCTAAGCTATAGGACCATAAGTGGAAGTGCCCTAGGCTCTGTTGCTTTGTTTTTTAGATGTTTCAGGAAACACCATACACTTCTCCAGAGTGGCTGTTGGCAATTTACATCCCGCCCATCAGCATAACAAGGCTCCCAGTTCTCCATGGCCTGTCCTGCCTTTCTGGATTTTACACTTTTTTCAGATGGCCCTTTTGACTGGGGGGCAGTGAGACTTCATTGTAGTGCAGATTTCCTTTGCAAGCTTGCTTGGTTGGCCAAAAAGGGCGTATGCGTTTTTTCCTGAATATATTCAGGAAAAAACGCATACGCCCTTTTTGGCCAAGTGCATCATTGTGGACATTCTGTCTCTTTTCCTATGCTTTACATGCAATTCCAGTCTACCTCCTGAAATCGGATTCCTTCAATTCTGCCCCGCTTTCGAGTCCTCTTGGCAGCCTTACTTCAATATATTTTTGGACGATAGCTGTCATTTATAACTCTGCAGGTTTGTGAATTACAGTGCCCCTGAGCTCCTTTCTTCAACTCGCTTTCTTGTGAGCTGGCCGCAACACCGCAGGATTGCTTCAGGCCCTAGTGTGGTTCCGGCATGGCACGCTGAGCCTTTGGTTAATTCCTCTTCCTGGTGGGAAATGAGAGTTAAATTTGCCCATCCAGACACCTCCAGCTAGTCTCTCATTGGTTCTCCCTATTCCTGTTCATTTTCCGCAGAAATTGCAAACTGGGCCAAACAGGAGGTTAAAGGCACTGACTCTCCAAGTGGGGAGAGTGTTAGTAAAGCGTCTGGAATGTTGCACCCGAGTACCAGGGGACAAAAACTGAGACACATTTGAACACGTTTCCCGATCACACGGTTGATCATACTCTGGGTTCCACATGCATGTTTTAGCTGAAGGAAGAATCCCTTAAACCTGGAGAGTTGAGACCCATGGAATGGCTACCATGCAATATGACTTCAAAGGGTCTGCATTTGCTCATCAAACCTCACCAATCCTATCACTGCTGCGTTTATGCCGCTGTACACATGCTTGATTCTCTTTTGGAGACATATAAATCCATAGGTTTTAAGATTATTACTAGTCAGGTATATTCTTAGGCGATTAATATGGGGTGTAGAGTCCACTTCGTTGAGCAAGGAGTAGCTCTTGTCTATTACATGTTTGGCTTATGGAATGGTATCTGTGCTAATTTCAATCTCTGGTTTTATGCAGAACCCCAACTCACCTTTCCCCTTAAGCAAGCATAAGTTGGTTTTCTACATTTGAGACCGTGTTCTGTTTTGTAATTCAGTTTCTGTGTAGCCAAGTTTACATTCCGTGTAGTAGTGATATCTTATGATGTTTCTTTTTCTGTGTGACTTATCTCACTTAGAATCATCGTACCTGAATCCACTCATTATGCTGCTACGGGCCTGATGATATAGATTTCATTGCTGAGTGATATTGCATTGTACGTAAGTACCACAAATTCTTTATCCATTTTTCACCTTCTGTGATATTGAATTTGTACTGTAAATGAGGTTCTTGTAAACAGAGCCGTCCCAAACTTTGGGGTGGCTGTGTCTTTTTGATTTTAATTTCCCTAAGCTATAGGACCATAAGTGGAAGTGCCCTAGGCTCTGTTGCTTTGTTTTTTAGATGTTTCAGGAAACACCATACACTTCTCCAGAGTGGCTGTTGGCAATTTACATCCCGCCCATCAGCATAACAAGGCTCCCAGTTCTCCATGGCCTGTCCTGCCTTTCTGGATTTTACACTTTTTTCAGATGGCCCTTTTGACCGGGGGGCAGTGAGACTTCATGGTAGTGCAGATTTCCTTTGCAAGCTTGCTTGGTTGGCCAAAAAGGGCGTATGCGTTTTTTCCTGAATATATTCAGGAAAAAACGCATACGCCCTTTTTGGCCAAGTGCATCATTGTGGACGTTCTGCCTCTTTTCCTATGCTTTACATGCAATTCCAGTCTACCTCCTGAAATCGGTTTCCTGCAATCCTGCCCCGCTTTCAAGTCCTCTTGGCAGCCTTACTTCAATATATTTTTGGACGATAGCTGTCATTTTTAACTCTGCATGTTTGTGAATTACAGTGCCCCTGAGCTCCTTTCTTCAACTCACTTTCTTGTGAGCTGGCCGCAACACTGCAGGATTGCTTCAGGCCCTAGTGTGGTTCCGGCATGGCACGCTGAGCCTTTGGTTAATTCCACTTCCTGGTGGGAAATGAGAGTTAAATTTGCCCATCCAGACACCTCCAGCTAGTCTCTCATTGGTTCTCCCTATTCCTGTTCATTTTCCACAGAAATTGCAAACTGGGCCAAACAGGAGTTTAAAGGCACTGACTCTCCAAGTGGGGAGAGTGTTAGTAAAGCGTCTGGAATGTTGCACCCGAGTACCAGGGGACAAAACCTGAGACACATTTGAACACGTTTCCCGATCACACAGTGGATCATACTCTGGGTTCCACATGCATGTTTTAGCTGAAGGAAGAATCCCTTAAACCTGGAGAGTTGAGACCCATGGAATGGCTAGCATGCAATATGACTTCAAAGGGTCTGCATTTGCTCATCAAACCTCACCAATCCTATCACTGCTGCGTTTATGCCGCTGTACACATGCTTGATTCTCTTTTGGAGACATATAAATCCATAGGTTTCAAGATTCTTACTAGTCAGGTATATTCTTAGACGTTTAATATGGGGTGTAGAGTCCACTTCGTTGAGCAAGGAGTAGCTCTTGTCTATTACATATTTGGCTTATGGAACGGTATCTGTGCTAATTTCAATCTCTGGTTTTATGCAGCACCCCAACTCACCTTTCCCCTTAAGCAAGCATAAGTTGGTTTTCTACATTTGAGACCGTGTTCTGTTTTGTAATTCAGTTTCTGTGTAGCCAAGTTTACATTCCGTGTAGTAGTGATATCTTATGATGTTTCTTTTTCTGTGTGACTTATCTCACTTAGAATCATCGTACCTGAATCCACTCATTATGCTGCTACGGGCCTGATGATATAGATTTCATTGCTGAGTGATATTGCATTGTACGTAAGTACCACAAATTCTTTATCCATTTTTCACCTTCTGTGATATTGAATTTGTACCGTAAATGAGGTTCTTGTAAACAGAGCCGTCCCAAACTTTGGGGTGGCTGTGTCTTTTTGATTTTAATTTCCCTAAGCTATAGGACCATAAGTGGAAGTGCCCTAGGCTCTGTTGCTTTGTTTTTTAGATGTTTCAGGAAACACCATACACTTCTCCAGAGTGGCTGTTGGCAATTTACATCCCGCCCATCAGCATAACAAGGCTCCCAGTTCTCCATGGCCTGTCCTGCCTTTCTGGATTTTATACTTTTTTCAGATGGCCCTTTTGACCGGGGGGCAGTGAGACTTCATTGTAGTGCAGATTTGCTTTGCAAGCTTGCTTGGTTGGCCAAAAAGTGCGTATGCGTTTTTTCCTGAATATATTCAGGAAAAAACGCATATGCCCTTTTTGGCCAAGTGCATCATTGTGGACGTTCTGCCTCTTTTCCTATGCTTTACATGCAATTCCAGTCTACCTCCTGAAATCGGTTTCCTGCAATTCTGCCCCGCTTTCAAGTCCTCTTGGCAGCCTTACTTCAATATATTTTTGGACGATAGCTGTCATTTATAACTCTGCAGGTTTGTGAATTACAGTGCCCCTGAGCTCCTTTCTTCAACTCGCTTTCTTGTGAGCTGGCCGCAACACCGCAGGATTGCTTCAGGCCCTAGTGTGGTTCCGGCATGGCACGCTGAGCCTTTGGTTAATTCCTCTTCCTGGTGGGAAATGAGAGTTACATTTGCCCATCCAGACACCTCCAGCTAGTCTCTCATTTGTTCTCCCTATTCCTGTTCATTTTCCGCAGAAATTGCAAACTGGGCCAAACAGGAGGTTAAAGGCACTGACTCTCCAAGTGGGGAGAGTGTTAGTAAAGCGTCTGGAATGTTGCACCCAAGTACCAGCGGAGAAAATCTGAGACACATTTGAACACGTTTCCCGATCACACGGTGGATCATACTCTGGGTTCCACATGCATGTTTTAGCTGAAGGAAGAATCCCTTAAACCTGGAGAGTTGAGACCCATGGAATGGCTAGCATGCAATATGACTTCAAAGGGTCTGCATTTGCTCATCAAACCTCACCAATCCTATCACTGCTGCGTTTATGCCGCTGTACACATGCTTGATTCTCTTTTGGAGACATATAAATCCATAGGTTTTAAGATTATTACTAGTCAGGTATATTCTTAGGCGATTAATATGGTGTGTAGAGTCCACTTCGTTGAGCAAGGAGTAGCTCTTGTCTATTACATATTTGGCTTATGGAATGGTATCTGTGCTAATTTCAATCTCTGGTTTTATGCAGAACCCCAACTCACCTTTCCCCTTAAGCAAGCATAAGTTGGTTTTCTACATTTGAGACCGTGTTCTGTTTTGTAATTCAGTTTCTGTGTAGCCAAGTTTTCATTCCGTGTAGTAGTGATATCTTATGATGTTTCTTTTTCTGTGTGACTTATCTCACTTAGAATCATCGTACCTGAATCCACTCATTATGCTGCTACGGGCCTGATGATATAGATTTCATTGCTGAGTGATATTGCATTGTACGTAAGTACCACAAATTCTTTATCCATTTTTCACCTTCTGTGATATTGAATTTGTACTGTAAATGAGGTTCTTGTAAACAGAGCCGTCCCAAACTTTGGGGTGGCTGTGTCTTTTTGATTTTAATTTCCCTAAGCTATAGGACCATAAGTGGAAGTGCCCTAGGCTCTGTTGCTTTGTTTTTTAGATGTTTCAGGAAACACCATACACTTCTCCAGAGTGGCTGTTGGCAATTTACATCCCGCCCATCAGCATAACAAGGCTCCCAGTTCTCCATGGCCTGTCCGGCCTTTCTGGATTTTACACTTTTTTCAGATGGCCCTTTTGACCGGGGGGCAGTGAGACTTCATTGTAGTGCAGATTTCCTTTGCAAGCTTGCTTGGTTGGCCAAAAAGGGCGTATGCGTTTTTTCCTGAATATATTCAGGAAAAAACACATACGCCCTTTTTGGCCAAGTGCATCATTGTGGACGTTCTGCCTCTTTTCGTATGCTTTACATGCAATTCCAGTCTACCTCCTGAAATCGGTTTCCTGCAATTCTGCCCCGCTTTCAAGTCCTCTTGGCAGCCTTACTTCAATATATTTTTGGACGATAGCTGTCATTTTTAACTCTGCAGGTTTGTGAATTACAGTGCCCCTGAGCTCCTTTCTTCAACTCGCTTTCTTGTGAGCTGGCTGCAACACCGCAGGATTGCTTCAGGCCCTAGTGTGGTTCCGGCATGGCACGCTGAGCCTTTGGTTAATTCCTCTTCCTGGTGGGAAATGAGAGTTACATTTGCCCGTCCAGACACCTCCAGCTAGTCTCTCATTGGTTCTCCCTATTCCTGTTCATTTTCCGCAGAAATTGCAAACTGGGCCAAACAGGAGGTTAAAGGCACTGACTCTCCAAGTGGGGAGAGTTTTAGTAAAGCGTCTGGAATGTTGCACCCAAGTACCAGCGGAGAAAATCTGAGACACATTTGAACACGTTTCCCGATCACATGGTGGATCATACTCTGGGTTCCACATGCATGTTTTAGCTGAAGGAAGAATCCCTTAAACCTGGAGAGTTGAGACCCATGGAATGGCTAGCATGCAATATGACTTCAAAGGGTCTGCATTTGCTCATCAAACCTCACCAATCCTATCACTGCTGTGTTTATTCCGCTGTACACATGCTTGATTCTCTTTTGGAGACATATAAATCCATAGGTTTTAAGATTATTACTAGTCAGGTATATTCTTAGGCGATTAATATGGGGTGTAGAGTCCACTTCGTTGAGCAAGGAGTAGCTCTTGTCTATTACATATTTGGCTTATGGAATGGTATCTGTGCTAATTTCAATCTCTGGTTTTATGCAGAACCCCAACTCACCTTTCCCCTTAAGCAAGCATAAGTTGGTTTTCTACATTTGAGACCGTGTTCTGTTTTGTAATTCAGTTTCTGTGTAGCCAAGTTTTCATTCCGTGTAGTAGTGATATCTTATGATGTTTCTTTTTCTGTGTGACTTATCTCACTTAGAATCATCGTACCTGAATCCACTCATTATGCTGCTATGGGCCTGATGATATAGATTTCATTACTGAGTGATATTGCATTGTACGTAAGTACCACAACTTCTTTATCCATTTTTCGCTTTCTGTGATATTGAACTTGTACCGTAAACGAGGATCTTGTAAACAGAGCCGTCCCAAACTTTGGGGTGGCTGTGTCTTTTTGATTTTAATTTCCCTAAGCTATAGGACCATAAGTGGAAGTGCCCTAGGCTCTGTTGCTTTGTTTTTTAGATGTTTCAGGAAACACCATACACTTCTCCAGAGTGGCTGTTGGCAATTTACATCCCGCCCATCAGCATAACAAGGCTCCCAGTTCTCCATGGCCTGTCCTGCCTTTCTGGATTTTACACTTTTTTCAGATGGCCCTTTTGACCGGGGGGCAGTGAGACTTCATTGTAGTGCAGATTTCCTTTGCAAGCTTGCTTGGTTGGCCAAAAAGGGCGTATGCGTTTTTTCCTGAATATATTCAGGAAAAAACGCATACGCCCTTTTTGGCCAAGTGCATCATTGTGGACATTCTGTCTCTTTTCCTATGCTTTACATGCAATTCCAGTCTACCTCCTGAAATCGGATTCCTTCAATTCTGCCCCGCTTTCGAGTCCTCTTGGCAGCCTTACTTCAATATATTTTTGGACGATAGCTGTCATTTATAACTCTGCAGGTTTGTGAATTACAGTGCCCCTGAGCTCCTTTCTTCAACTCGCTTTCTTGTGAGCTGGCCGCAACACCGCAGGATTGCTTCAGGCCCTAGTGTGGTTCCGGCATGGCACGCTGAGCCTTTGGTTAATTCCTCTTCCTGGTGGGAAATGAGAGTTAAATTTGCCCATCCAGACACCTCCAGCTAGTCTCTCATTGGTTCTCCCTATTCCTGTTCATTTTCCGCAGAAATTGCAAACTGGGTCAAACAGGAGGTTAAAGGCACTGACTCTCCAAGTGGGGAGAGTGTTAGTAAAGCATCTGGAATGTTGCACCCGAGTACCAGGGGACAAAAACTGAGACACATTTGAACACGTTTCCCGATCACACGGTTGATCATACTCTGGGTTCCACATGCATGTTTTAGCTGAAGGAAGAATCCCTTAAACCTGGAGAGTTGAGACCCATGGAATGGCTACCATGCAATATGACTTCAAAGGGTCTGCATTTGCTCATCAAACCTCACCAATCCTATCACTGCTGCATTTATGCCGCTGTACACATGCTTGATTCTCTTTTGGAGACATATAAATCCATAGGTTTTAAGATTATTACTAGTCAGGTATATTCTTAGGCGATTAATATGGGGTGTAGAGTCCACTTCGTTGAGCAAGGAGTAGCTCTTGTCTATTACATGTTTGGCTTATGGAATGGTATCTGTGCTAATTTCAATCTCTGGTTTTATGCAGAACCCCAACTCACCTTTCCCCTTAAGCAAGCATAAGTTGGTTTTCTACATTTGAGACCGTGTTCTGTTTTGTAATTCAGTTTCTGTGTAGCCAAGTTTACATTCCGTGTAGTCGTGATATCTTATGATGTTTCTTTTTCTGTGTGACTTATCTCACTTAGAATCATCGTACCTGAATCCACTCATTATGCTGCTACGGGCCTGATGATATAGATTTCATTGCTGAGTGATATTGCATTGTACGTAAGTACCACAAATTCTTTATCCATTTTTCACCTTCTGTGATATTGAATTTGTACTGTAAACGAGATTCTTGTAAACAGAGCCGGCCCAAACTTTGGGGTGGCTGTGTCTTTTTGATTTTAATTTCCCTAAGCTATAGGACCATAAGTGGAAGTGCCCTAGGCTCTGTTGCTTTGTTTTTTAGATGTTTCAGGAAACACCATACACTTCTCCAGAGTGGCTGTTGGCAATTTACATCCCGCCCATCAGCATAACAAGGCTCCCAGTTCTCCATGGCCTGTCCTGCCTTTCTGGATTTTACACTTTTTTCAGATGGCCCTTTTGACTGGGGGGCAGTGAGACTTCATTGTAGTGCAGATTTCCTTTGCAAGCTTGCTTGGTTGGCCAAAAAGGGCGTATGCGTTTTTTCCTGAATATATTCAGGAAAAAACGCATACGCCCTTTTTGGCCAAGTGCATCATTGTGGACATTCTGTCTCTTTTCCTATGCTTTACATGCAATTCCAGTCTACCTCCTGAAATCGGATTCCTTCAATTCTGCCCCGCTTTCGAGTCCTCTTGGCAGCCTTACTTCAATATATTTTTGGACGATAGCTGTCATTTATAACTCTGCAGGTTTGTGAATTACAGTGCCCCTGAGCTCCTTTCTTCAACTCGCTTTCTTGTGAGCTGGCCGCAACACCGCAGGATTGCTTCAGGCCCTAGTGTGGTTCCGGCATGGCACGCTGAGCCTTTGGTTAATTCCTCTTCCTGGTGGGAAATGAGAGTTAAATTTGCCCATCCAGACACCTCCAGCTAGTCTCTCATTGGTTCTCCCTATTCCTGTTCATTTTCCGCAGAAATTGCAAACTGGGCCAAACAGGAGGTTAAAGGCACTGACTCTCCAAGTGGGGAGAGTGTTAGTAAAGCGTCTGGAATGTTGCACCCGAGTACCAGGGGACAAAAACTGAGACACATTTGAACACGTTTCCCGATCACACGGTTGATCATACTCTGGGTTCCACATGCATGTTTTAGCTGAAGGAAGAATCCCTTAAACCTGGAGAGTTGAGACCCATGGAATGGCTACCATGCAATATGACTTCAAAGGGTCTGCATTTGCTCATCAAACCTCACCAATCCTATCACTGCTGCATTTATGCCGCTGTACACATGCTTGATTCTCTTTTGGAGACATATAAATCCATAGGTTTTAAGATTATTACTAGTCAGGTATATTCTTAGGCGATTAATATGGGGTGTAGAGTCCACTTCGTTGAGCAAGGAGTAGCTCTTGTCTATTACATGTTTGGCTTATGGAATGGTATCTGTGCTAATTTCAATCTCTGGTTTTATGCAGAACCCCAACTCACCTTTCCCCTTAAGCAAGCATAAGTTGGTTTTCTACATTTGAGACCGTGTTCTGTTTTGTAATTCAGTTTCTGTGTAGCCAAGTTTACATTCCGTGTAGTCGTGATATCTTATGATGTTTCTTTTTCTGTGTGACTTATCTCACTTAGAATCATCGTACCTGAATCCACTCATTATGCTGCTACGGGCCTGATGATATAGATTTCATTGCTGAGTGATATTGCATTGTACGTAAGTACCACAAATTCTTTATCCATTTTTCACCTTCTGTGATATTGAATTTGTACTGTAAATGAGGTTCTTGTAAACAGAGCCGTCCCAAACTTTGGGGTGGCTGTGTCTTTTTGATTTTAATTTCCCTAAGCTATAGGACCATAAGTGGAAGTGCCCTAGGCTCTGTTGCTTTGTTTTTTAGATGTTTCAGGAAACACCATACACTTCTCCAGAGTGGCTGTTGGCAATTTACATCCCGCCCATCAGCATAACAAGGCTCCCAGTTCTCCATGGCCTGTCCTGCCTTTCTGGATTTTACACTTTTTTCAGATGGCCCTTTTGACCGGGGGGCAGTGAGACTTCATGGTAGTGCAGATTTCCTTTGCAAGCTTGCTTGGTTGGCCAAAAAGGGCGTATGCGTTTTTTCCTGAATATATTCAGGAAAAAACGCATACGCCCTTTTTGGCCAAGTGCATCATTGTGGACGTTCTGCCTCTTTTCCTATGCTTTACATGCAATTCCAGTCTACCTCCTGAAATCGGTTTCCTGCAATCCTGCCCCGCTTTCAAGTCCTCTTGGCAGCCTTACTTGAATATATTTTTGGACGATAGCTGTCATTTTTAACTCTGCATGTTTGTGAATTACAGTGCCCCTGAGCTCCTTTCTTCAACTCACTTTCTTGTGAGCTGGCCGCAACACTGCAGGATTGCTTCAGGCCCTAGTGTGGTTCCGGCATGGCACGCTGAGCCTTTGGTTAATTCCACTTCCTGGTGGGAAATGAGAGTTAAATTTGCCCATCCAGACACCTCCAGCTAGTCTCTCATTGGTTCTCCCTATTCCTGTTCATTTTCCACAGAAATTGCAAACTGGGCCAAACAGGAGTTTAAAGGCACTGACTCTCCAAGTGGGGAGAGTGTTAGTAAAGCGTCTGGAATGTTGCACCCGAGTACCAGGGGACAAAAACTGAGACACATTTGAACACGTTTCCCGATCACACGGTGGATCATACTCTGGGTTCCACATGCATGTTTTAGCTGAAGGAAGAATCCCTTAAACCTGGAGAGTTGAGACCCATGGAATGGCTACCATGCAATATGACTTCAAAGGGTCTGCATTTGCTCATCAAACCTCACCAATCCTATCACTGCTGCGTTTATGCCGCTGTACACATGCTTGATTCTCTTTTGGAGACATATAAATCCATAGGTTTCAAGATTCTTACTAGTCAGGTATATTCTTAGACGTTTAATATGGGGTGTAGAGTCCACTTCGTTGAGCAAGGAGTAGCTCTTGTCTATTACATATTTGGCTTATGGAACGGTATCTGTGCTAATTTCAATCTCTGGTTTTATGCAGCACCCCAACTCACCTTTCCCCTTAAGCAAGCATAAGTTGGTTTTCTACATTTGAGACCGTGTTCTGTTTTGTAATTCAGTTTCTGTGTAGCCAAGTTTACATTCCGTGTAGTAGTGATATCTTATGATGTTTCTTTTTCTGTGTGACTTATCTCACTTAGAATCATCGTACCTGAATCCACTCATTATGCTGCTACGGGCCTGATGATATAGATTTCATTGCTGAGTGATATTGCATTGTACGTAAGTACCACAAATTCTTTATCCATTTTTCACCTTCTGTGATATTGAATTTGTACTGTAAATGAGGTTCTTGTAAACAGAGCCGTCCCAAACTTTGGGGTGGCTGTGTCTTTTTGATTTTAATTTCCCTAAGCTATAGGACCATAAGTGGAAGTGCCTTAGGCTCTGTTGCTTTGTTTTTTAGATGTTTCAGGAAACACCATACACTTCTCCAGAGTGGCTGTTGGCAATTTACATCCCGCCCATCAGCATAACAAGGCTCCCAGTTCTCCATGGCCTGTCCTGCCTTTCTGGATTTTATACTTTTTTCAGATGGCCCTTTTGACCGGGGGGCAGTGAGACTTCATTGTACTGCAGATTTCCTTTGCAAGCTTGCTTGGTTGGCCAAAAAGTGCGTATGCGTTTTTTCCTGAATATATTCAGGAAAAAACGCATATGCCCTTTTTGGCCAAGTGCATCATTGTGGACGTTCTGCCTCTTTTCCTATGCTTTACATGCAATTCCAGTCTACCTCCTGAAATCGGTTTCCTGCAATTCTGCCCCGCTTTCAAGTCCTCTTGGCAGCCTTACTTCAATATATTTTTGGACGATAGCTGTCATTTATAACTCTGCAGGTTTGTGAATTACAGTGCCCCTGAGCTCCTTTCTTCAACTCGCTTTCTTGTGAGCTGGCCGCAACACCGCAGGATTGCTTCAGGCCCTAGTGTGGTTCCGGCATGGCACGCTGAGCCTTTGGTTAATTCCTCTTCCTGGTGGGAAATGAGAGTTACATTTGCCCATCCAGACACCTCCAGCTAGTCTCTCATTTGTTCTCCCTATTCCTGTTCATTTTCCGCAGAAATTGCAAACTGGGCCAAACAGGAGGTTAAAGGCACTGACTCTCCAAGTGGGGAGAGTTTTAGTAAAGCGTCTGGAATGTTGCACCCAAGTACCAGCGGAGAAAATCTGAGACACATTTGAACACGTTTCCCGATCACACGGTGGATCATACTCTGGGTTCCACATGCATGTTTTAGCTGAAGGAAGAATCCCTTAAACCTGGAGAGTTGAGACCCATGGAATGGCTAGCATGCAATATGACTTCAAAGGGTCTGCATTTGCTCATCAAACCTCACCAATCCTATCACTGCTGCGTTTATGCCGCTGTACACATGCTTGATTCTCTTTTGGAGACATATAAATCCATAGGTTTTAAGATTATTACTAGTCAGGTATATTCTTAGGCGATTAATATGGTGTGTAGAGTCCACTTCGTTGAGCAAGGAGTAGCTCTTGTCTATTACATATTTGGCTTATGGAATGGTATCTGTGCTAATTTCAATCTCTGGTTTTA
Organism: Pseudorca crassidens; assembly: GCF_039906515.1. Taxonomy (NCBI): domain Eukaryota; kingdom Metazoa; phylum Chordata; class Mammalia; order Artiodactyla; family Delphinidae; genus Pseudorca; species Pseudorca crassidens. The sequence goes on from NC_090296.1 coordinate 167,264,244, forward strand.
TGCAGAACCCCAACTCACCTTTCCCCTTAAGCAAGCATAAGTTGGTTTTCTACATTTGAGACCGTGTTCTGTTTTGTAATTCAGTTTCTGTGTAGCCAAGTTTTCATTCCGTGTAGTAGTGATATCTTATGATGTTTCTTTTTCTGTGTGACTTATCTCACTTAGAATCATCGTACCTGAATCCACTCATTATGCTGCTACGGGCCTGATGATATAGATTTCATTGCTGAGTGATATTGCATTGTACGTAAGTACCACAAATTCTTTATCCATTTTTCACCTTCTGTGATATTGAATTTGTACTGTAAATGAGGTTCTTGTAAACAGAGCCGTCCCAAACTTTGGGGTGGCTGTGTCTTTTTGATTTTAATTTCCCTAAGCTATAGGACCATAAGTGGAAGTGCCCTAGGCTCTGTTGCTTTGTTTTTTAGATGTTTCAGGAAACACCATACACTTCTCCAGAGTGGCTGTTGGCAATTTACATCCCGCCCATCAGCATAACAAGGCTCCCAGTTCTCCATGGCCTGTCCGGCCTTTCTGGATTTTACACTTTTTTCAGATGGCCCTTTTGACCGGGGGGCAGTGAGACTTCATTGTAGTGCAGATTTCCTTTGCAAGCTTGCTTGGTTGGCCAAAAAGGGCGTATGCGTTTTTTCCTGAATATATTCAGGAAAAAACACATACGCCCTTTTTGGCCAAGTGCATCATTGTGGACGTTCTGCCTCTTTTCGTATGCTTTACATGCAATTCAAGTCTACCTCCTGAAATCGGTTTCCTGCAATTCTGCCCCGCTTTCAAGTCCTCTTGGCAGCCTTACTTCAATATATTTTTGGACGATAGCTGTCATTTTTAACTCTGCAGGTTTGTGAATTACAGTGCCCCTGAGCTCCTTTCTTCAACTCGCTTTCTTGTGAGCTGGCCGCAACACCGCAGGATTGCTTCAGGCCCTAGTGTGGTTCCGGCATGGCACGCTGAGCCTTTGGTTAATTCCTCTTCCTGGTGGGAAATGAGAGTTACATTTGCCCGTCCAGACACCTCCAGCTAGTCTCTCATTGGTTCTCCCTATTCCTGTTCATTTTCCGCAGAAATTGCAAACTGGGCCAAACAGGAGGTTAAAGGCACTGACTCTCCAAGTGGGGAGAGTTTTAGTAAAGCGTCTGGAATGTTGCACCCAAGTACCAGCGGAGAAAATCTGAGACACATTTGAACACGTTTCCCGATCACACGGTGGATCATACTCTGGGTTCCACATGCATGTTTTAGCTGAAGGAAAAATCCCTTAAACCTGGAGAGTTGAGACCCATGGAATGGCTAGCATGCAATATGACTTCAAAGGGTCTGCATTTGCTCATCAAACCTCACCAATCCTATCACTGCTGTGTTTATGCCGCTGTACACATGCTTGATTCTCTTTTGGAGACATATAAATCCATAGGTTTTAAGATTATTACTAGTCAGGTATATTCTTAGGCGATTAATATGGGGTGTAGTGTCCACTTCGTTGAGCAAGGAGTAGCTCTTGTCTATTACATATTTGGCTTATGGAATGGTATCTGTGCTAATTTCAATCTCTGGTTTTATGCAGAACCCCAACTCACCTTTCCCCTTAAGCAAGCATAAGTTGGTTTTCTACATTTGAGACCGTGTTCTGTTTTGTAATTCAGTTTCTGTGTAGCCAAGTTTTCATTCCGTGTAGTAGTGATATCTTATGATGTTTCTTTTTCTGTGTGACTTATCTCACTTAGAATCATCGTACCTGAATCCACTCATTATGCTGCTACGGGCCTGATGATATAGATTTCATTACTGAGTGATATTGCATTGTACGTAAGTACCACAAATTCTTTATCCATTTTTCACCTTCTGTGATATTGAATTTGTACTGTAAATGAGGTTCTTGTAAACAGAGCCATCCCAAACTTTGGGGTGGCTGTGTCTTTTTGATTTTAATTTCCCTAAGCTATAGGACCATAAGTGGAAGTGCCCTAGGCTCTGTTGCTTTGTTTTTTAGATGTTTCAGGAAACACCATACACTTCTCCAGAGTGGCTGTTGGCAATTTACATCCCGCCCATCAGCATAACAAGGCTCCCAGTTCTCCATGGCCTGTCCGGGCTTTCTGGATTTTAAACTTTTTTCAGATGGCCCTTTTGACTGGGGGGCAGTGAGACTTCATTGTACTGCAGATTTCCTTTGCAAGCTTGCTTGGTTGGCCAAAAAGGGCGTATGCGTTTTTTCCTGAATATATTCAGGAAAAAACGCATACGCCCTTTTTGGCCAAGTGCATCATTGTGGACGTTCTGCCTCTTTTCCTATGCTTTACATGCAATTCCAGTCTACCTCCTGAAATCGGTTTCCTGCAATTCTGCCCCGCTTTCAAGTCCTCTTGGCAGCCTTACTTCAATATATTTTTGGACGATAGTTGTCATTTATAACTCTGCAGGTTTGTGAATTACAGTGCCCCTGAGCTCCTTTCTTCAACTCGCTTTCTTGTGAGCTGGCCGCAACACCGCAGGATTGCTTCAGGCCCTAGTGTGGTTCCGGCATGGCACGCTGAGCCTTTGGTTAATTCCTCTTCCTGGTGGGAAATGAGAGTTAAATTTGCCCGTCCAGACACCTCCAGCTAGTCTCTCACTGGTTCTCCCTATTCCTGTTCATCTTCCGCAAATATTGCAAACTGGGCCAAACAGGAGGTTAAAGGCACTGACTCTCCAAGTGGGGAGAGTGTTAGTAAAGCGTCTGGAATGTTGCACCCGAGTACCAGGGGACAAAACCTGAGACACATTTGAACACGTTTCCCGATCACATGGTGGATCATACTCTGGGTTCCACATGCATGTTTTAGCTGAAGGAAGAATCCCTTAAACCTGGAGAGTTGAGACCCATGGAATGGGTACCATGCAATATGACTTCAAAGGTTCTGCATTTGCTCACCGAACCTCACCAATCCTATCACTGCTGCATTTATGCCGCTGTAGACACGCTTGATTCTCTTTCGGAGACATATAAATCCATAGATTTTAAGATTCTTCCTAGTCAGGTATATTCTTAGACGTTTAATATGGGGTGTTGAGTCCTCTTCGTTGAGCAAGGAGTAGCTCTTGTCTATTACATGTTTGGCTTATGGAATGGTATCTGTGCTAATTTCAATCTCTGGTTTTATGCAGAACCCCAACTCACCTTTCCCCTTAAGCAAGCATAAGTTGGTTTTCTACATTTGAGACCGTGTTCTGTTTTGTAATTCAGTTTCTGTGTAGCCAAGTTTTCATTCCGTGTAGTAGTGATATCTTATGATGTTTCTTTTTCTGTGTGACTTATCTCACTTAGAATCATCGTACCTGAATCCACTCATTATGCTGCTACGGGCCTGATGATATAGATTTCATTGCTGAGTGATATTGCATTGTACGTAAGTACCACAAATTCTTTATCCATTTTTCACCTTCTGTGATATTGAATTTGTACTGTAAATGAGGTTCTTGTAAACAGAGCCGTCCCAAACTTTGGGGTGGCTGTGTCTTTTTGATTTTAATTTCCCTAAGCTATAGGACCATAAGTGGAAGTGCCCTAGGCTCTGTTGCTTTGTTTTTTAGATGTTTCAGGAAACACCATACACTTCTCCAGAGTGGCTGTTGGCAATTTACATCCCGCCCATCAGCATAACAAGGCTCCCAGTTCTCCATGGCCTGTCCGGCCTTTCTGGATTTTACACTTTTTTCAGATGGCCCTTTTGACCGGGGGGCAGTGAGACTTCATTGTAGTGCAGATTTCCTTTGCAAGCTTGCTTGGTTGGCCAAAAAGGGCGTATGCGTTTTTTCCTGAATATATTCAGGAAAAAACACATACGCCCTTTTTGGCCAAGTGCATCATTGTGGACGTTCTGCCTCTTTTCGTATGCTTTACATGCAATTCCAGTCTACCTCCTGAAATCGGTTTCCTGCAATTCTGCCCCGCTTTCAAGTCCTCTTGGCAGCCTTACTTCAATATATTTTTGGACGATAGCTGTCATTTTTAACTCTGCAGGTTTGTGAATTACAGTGCCCCTGAGCTCCTTTCTTCAACTCGCTTTCTTGTGAGCTGGCCGCAACACCGCAGGATTGCTTCAGGCCCTAGTGTGGTTCCGGCATGGCACGCTGAGCCTTTGGTTAATTCCTCTTCCTGGTGGGAAATGAGAGTTACATTTGCCCGTCCAGACACCTCCAGCTAGTCTCTCATTGGTTCTCCCTATTCCTGTTCATTTTCCGCAGAAATTGCAAACTGGGCCAAACAGGAGGTTAAAGGCACTGACTCTCCAAGTGGGGAGAGTTTTAGTAAAGCGTCTGGAATGTTGCACCCAAGTACCAGCGGAGAAAATCTGAGACACATTTGAACACGTTTCCCGATCACATGGTGGATCATACTCTGGGTTCCACATGCATGTTTTAGCTGAAGGAAGAATCCCTTAAACCTGGAGAGTTGAGACCCATGGAATGGCTAGCATGCAATATGACTTCAAAGGGTCTGCATTTGCTCATCAAACCTCACCAATCCTATCACTGCTGTGTTTATGCCGCTGTACACATGCTTGATTCTCTTTTGGAGACATATAAATCCATAGGTTTTAAGATTATTACTAGTCAGGTATATTCTTAGGCGATTAATATGGGGTGTAGTGTCCACTTCGTTGAGCAAGGAGTAGCTCTTGTCTATTACATATTTGGCTTATCGAATGGTATCTGTGCTAATTTCAATCTCTGGTTTTATGCAGAACCCCAACTCACCTTTCCCCTTAAGCAAGCATAAGTTGGTTTTCTACATTTGAGACCGTGTTCTGTTTTGTAATTCAGTTTCTGTGTAGCCAAGTTTTCATTCCGTGTAGTAGTGATATCTTATGATGTTTCTTTTTCTGTGTGACTTATCTCACTTAGAATCATCGTACCTGAATCCACTCATTATGCTGCTACGGGCCTGATGATATAGATTTCATTACTGAGTGATATTGCATTGTACGTAAGTACCACAAATTCTTTATCCATTTTTCACCTTCTGTGATATTGAATTTGTACTGTAAATGAGGTTCTTGTAAACAGAGCCATCCCAAACTTTGGGGTGGCTGTGTCTTTTTGATTTTAATTTCCCTAAGCTATAGGACCATAAGTGGAAGTGCCCTAGGCTCTGTTGCTTTGTTTTTTAGATGTTTCAGGAAACACCATACACTTCTCCAGAGTGGCTGTTGGCAATTTACATCCCGCCCATCAGCATAACAAGGCTCCCAGTTCTCCATGGCCTGTCCGGGCTTTCTGGATTTTAAACTTTTTTCAGATGGCCCTTTTGACTGGGGGGCAGTGAGACTTCATTGTACTGCAGATTTCCTTTGCAAGCTTGCTTGGTTGGCCAAAAAGGGCGTATGCGTTTTTTCCTGAATATATTCAGGAAAAAACGCATACGCCCTTTTTGGCCAAGTGCATCATTGTGGACGTTCTGCCTCTTTTCCTATGCTTTACATGCAATTCCAGTCTACCTCCTGAAATCGGTTTCCTGCAATTCTGCCCCGCTTTCAAGTCCTCTTGGCAGCCTTACTTCAATATATTTTTGGACGATAGTTGTCATTTATAACTCTGCAGGTTTGTGAATTACAGTGCCCCTGAGCTCCTTTCTTCAACTCGCTTTCTTGTGAGCTGGCCGCAACACCGCAGGATTGCTTCAGGCCCTAGTGTGGTTCCGGCATGGCACGCTGAGCCTTTGGTTAATTCCTCTTCCTGGTGGGAAATGAGAGTTAAATTTGCCCGTCCAGACACCTCCAGCTAGTCTCTCACTGGTTCTCCCTATTCCTGTTCATCTTCCGCAAATATTGCAAACTGGGCCAAACAGGAGGTTAAAGGCACTGACTCTCCAAGTGGGGAGAGTGTTAGTAAAGCGTCTGGAATGTTGCACCCGAGTACCAGGGGACAAAACCTGAGACACATTTGAACACGTTTCCCGATCACATGGTGGATCATACTCTGGGTTCCACATGCATGTTTTAGCTGAAGGAAGAATCCCTTAAACCTGGAGAGTTGAGACCCATGGAATGGGTACCATGCAATATGACTTCAAAGGTTCTGCATTTGCTCACCGAACCTCACCAATCCTATCACTGCTGCATTTATGCCGCTGTAGACACGCTTGATTCTCTTTCGGAGACATATAAATCCATAGATTTTAAGATTCTTCCTAGTCAGGTATATTCTTAGACGTTTAATATGGGGTGTTGAGTCCTCTTCGTTGAGCAAGGAGTAGCTCTTGTCTATTACATGTTTGGCTTATGGAATGGTATCTGTGCTAATTTCAATCTCTGGTTTTATGCAGAACCCCAACTCACCTTTCCCCTTAAGCAAGCATAAGTTGGTTTTCTACATTTGAGACCGTGTTCTGTTTTGTAATTCAGTTTCTGTGTAGCCAAGTTTTCATTCCGTGTAGTAGTGATATCTTATGATGTTTCTTTTTCTGTGTGACTTATCTCACTTAGAATCATCGTACCTGAATCCACTCATTATGCTGCTACGGGCCTGATGATATAGATTTCATTGCTGAGTGATATTGCATTGTACGTAAGTACCACAAATTCTTTATCCATTTTTCACCTTCTGTGATATTGAATTTGTACTGTAAATGAGGTTCTTGTAAACAGAGCCGTCCCAAACTTTGGGGTGGCTGTGTCTTTTTGATTTTAATTTCCCTAAGCTATAGGACCATAAGTGGAAGTGCCCTAGGCTCTGTTGCTTTGTTTTTTAGATGTTTCAGGAAACACCATACACTTCTCCAGAGTGGCTGTTGGCAATTTACATCCCGCCCATCAGCATAACAAGGCTCCCAGTTCTCCATGGCCTGTCCGGCCTTTCTGGATTTTACACTTTTTTCAGATGGCCCTTTTGACCGGGGGGCAGTGAGACTTCATTGTAGTGCAGATTTCCTTTGCAAGCTTGCTTGGTTGGCCAAAAAGGGCGTATGCGTTTTTTCCTGAATATATTCAGGAAAAAACACATACGCCCTTTTTGGCCAAGTGCATCATTGTGGACGTTCTGCCTCTTTTCGTATGCTTTACATGCAATTCCAGTCTACCTCCTGAAATCGGTTTCCTGCAATTCTGCCCCGCTTTCAAGTCCTCTTGGCAGCCTTACTTCAATATATTTTTGGACGATAGCTGTCATTTTTAACTCTGCAGGTTTGTGAATTACAGTGCCCCTGAGCTCCTTTCTTCAACTCGCTTTCTTGTGAGCTGGCCGCAACACCGCAGGATTGCTTCAGGCCCTAGTGTGGTTCCGGCATGGCACGCTGAGCCTTTGGTTAATTCCTCTTCCTGGTGGGAAATGAGAGTTACATTTGCCCGTCCAGACACCTCCAGCTAGTCTCTCATTGGTTCTCCCTATTCCTGTTCATTTTCCGCAGAAATTGCAAACTGGGCCAAACAGGAGGTTAAAGGCACTGACTCTCCAAGTGGGGAGAGTTTTAGTAAAGCGTCTGGAATGTTGCACCCAAGTACCAGCGGAGAAAATCTGAGACACATTTGAACACGTTTCCCGATCACATGGTGGATCATACTCTGGGTTCCACATGCATGTTTTAGCTGAAGGAAGAATCCCTTAAACCTGGAGAGTTGAGACCCATGGAATGGCTAGCATGCAATATGACTTCAAAGGGTCTGCATTTGCTCATCAAACCTCACCAATCCTATCACTGCTGTGTTTATTCCGCTGTACACATGCTTGATTCTCTTTTGGAGACATATAAATCCATAGGTTTTAAGATTATTACTAGTCAGGTATATTCTTAGGCGATTAATATGGGGTGTAGAGTCCACTTCGTTGAGCAAGGAGTAGCTCTTGTCTATTACATATTTGGCTTATGGAATGGTATCTGTGCTAATTTCAATCTCTGGTTTTATGCAGAACCCCAACTCACCTTTCCCCTTAAGCAAGCATAAGTTGGTTTTCTACATTTGAGACCGTGTTCTGTTTTGTAATTCAGTTTCTGTGTAGCCAAGTTTTCATTCCGTGTAGTAGTGATATCTTATGATGTTTCTTTTTCTGTGTGACTTATCTCACTTAGAATCATCGTACCTGAATCCACTCATTATGCTGCTACGGGCCTGATGATATAGATTTCATTACTGAGTGATATTGCATTGTACGTAAGTACCACAACTTCTTTATCCATTTTTCGCTTTCTGTGATATTGAACTTGTACCGTAAACGAGGATCTTGTAAACAGAGCCGTCCCAAACTTTGGGGTGGCTGTGTCTTTTTGATTTCAATTTCCCTAAGCTATAGGACCATAAGTGGAAGTGCCCTAGGCTCTGTTGCTTTGTTTTTTAGATGTTTCAGGAAACACCATACACTTCTCCAGAGTGGCTGTTGGCAATTTACATCCCGCCCATCAGCATAACAAGGCTCCCAGTTCTCCATGGCCTGTCCTGCCTTTCTGGATTTTACACTTTTTTCAGATGGCCCTTTTGACTGGGGGGCAGTGAGACTTCATTGTAGTGCAGATTTCCTTTGCAAGCTTGCTTGGTTGGCCAAAAAGGGCGTATGCGTTTTTTCCTGAATATATTCAGGAAAAAACGCATACGCCCTTTTTGGCCAAGTGCATCATTGTGGACATTCTGTCTCTTTTCCTATGCTTTACATGCAATTCCAGTCTACCTCCTGAAATCGGATTCCTTCAATTCTGCCCCGCTTTCGAGTCCTCTTGGCAGCCTTACTTCAATATATTTTTGGACGATAGCTCTCATTTATAACTCTGCAGGTTTGTGAATTACAGTGCCCCTGAGCTCCTTTCTTCAACTCGCTTTCTTGTGAGCTGGCCGCAACACCGCAGGATTGCTTCAGGCCCTAGTGTGGTTCCGGCATGGCACGCTGAGCCTTTGGTTAATTCCTCTTCCTGGTGGGAAATGAGAGTTAAATTTGCCCATCCAGACACCTCCAGCTAGTCTCTCATTGGTTCTCCCTATTCCTGTTCATTTTCCGCAGAAATTGCAAACTGGGCCAAACAGGAGGTTAAAGGCACTGACTCTCCAAGTGGGGAGAGTGTTAGTAAAGCGTCTGGAATGTTGCACCCGAGTACCAGGGGACAAAAACTGAGACACATTTGAACACGTTTCCCGATCACACGGTTGATCATACTCTGGGTTCCACATGCATGTTTTAGCTGAAGGAAGAATCCCTTAAACCTGGAGAGTTGAGACCCATGGAATGGCTACCATGCAATATGACTTCAAAGGGTCTGCATTTGCTCATCAAACCTCACCAATCCTATCACTGCTGCATTTATGCCGCTGTACACATGCTTGATTCTCTTTTGGAGACATATAAATCCATAGGTTTTAAGATTATTACTAGTCAGGTATATTCTTAGGCGATTAATATGGGGTGTAGAGTCCACTTCGTTGAGCAAGGAGTAGCTCTTGTCTATTACATGTTTGGCTTATGGAATGGTATCTGTGCTAATTTCAATCTCTGGTTTTATGCAGAACCCCAACTCACCTTTCCCCTTAAGCAAGCATAAGTTGGTTTTCTACATTTGAGACCGTGTTCTGTTTTGTAATTCAGTTTCTGTGTAGCCAAGTTTACATTCCGTGTAGTCGTGATATCTTATGATGTTTCTTTTTCTGTGTGACTTATCTCACTTAGAATCATCGTACCTGAATCCACTCATTATGCTGCTACGGGCCTGATGATATAGATTTCATTGCTGAGTGATATTGCATTGTACGTAAGTACCACAAATTCTTTATCCATTTTTCACCTTCTGTGATATTGAATTTGTACTGTAAACGAGATTCTTGTAAACAGAGCCGGCCCAAACTTTGGGGTGGCTGTGTCTTTTTGATTTTAATTTCCCTAAGCTATAGGACCATAAGTGGAAGTGCCCTAGGCTCTGTTGCTTTGTTTTTTAGATGTTTCAGGAAACACCATACACTTCTCCAGAGTGGCTGTTGGCAATTTACATCCCGCCCATCAGCATAACAAGGCTCCCAGTTCTCCATGGCCTGTCCTGCCTTTCTGGATTTTACACTTTTTTCAGATGGCCCTTTTGACTGGGGGGCAGTGAGACTTCATTGTAGTGCAGATTTCCTTTGCAAGCTTGCTTGGTTGGCCAAAAAGGGCGTATGCGTTTTTTCCTGAATATATTCAGGAAAAAACGCATACGCCCTTTTTGGCCAAGTGCATCATTGTGGACATTCTGTCTCTTTTCCTATGCTTTACATGCAATTCCAGTCTACCTCCTGAAATCGGATTCCTTCAATTCTGCCCCGCTTTCGAGTCCTCTTGGCAGCCTTACTTCAATATATTTTTGGACGATAGCTGTCATTTATAACTCTGCAGGTTTGTGAATTACAGTGCCCCTGAGCTCCTTTCTTCAACTCGCTTTCTTGTGAGCTGGCCGCAACACCGCAGGATTGCTTCAGGCCCTAGTGTGGTTCCGGCATGGCACGCTGAGCCTTTGGTTAATTCCTCTTCCTGGTGGGAAATGAGAGTTAAATTTGCCCATCCAGACACCTCCAGCTAGTCTCTCATTGGTTCTCCCTATTCCTGTTCATTTTCCGCAGAAATTGCAAACTGGGCCAAACAGGAGGTTAAAGGCACTGACTCTCCAAGTGGGGAGAGTGTTAGTAAAGCGTCTGGAATGTTGCACCCGAGTACCAGGGGACAAAAACTGAGACACATTTGAACACGTTTCCCGATCACACGGTTGATCATACTCTGGGTTCCACATGCATGTTTTAGCTGAAGGAAGAATCCCTTAAACCTGGAGAGTTGAGACCCATGGAATGGCTACCATGCAATATGACTTCAAAGGGTCTGCATTTGCTCATCAAACCTCACCAATCCTATCACTGCTGCGTTTATGCCGCTGTACACATGCTTGATTCTCTTTTGGAGACATATAAATCCATAGGTTTTAAGATTATTACTAGTCAGGTATATTCTTAGGCGATTAATATGGTGTGTAGAGTCCACTTCGTTGAGCAAGGAGTAGCTCTTGTCTATTACATGTTTGGCTTATGGAATGGTATCTGTGCTAATTTCAATCTCTGGTTTTATGCAGAACCCCAACTCACCTTTCCCCTTAAGCAAGCATAAGTTGGTTTTCTACATTTGAGACCGTGTTCTGTTTTGTAATTCAGTTTCTGTGTAGCCAAGTTTACATTCCGTGTAGTCGTGATATCTTATGATGTTTCTTTTTCTGTGTGACTTATCTCACTTAGAATCATCGTACCTGAATCCACTCATTATGCTGCTACGGGCCTGATGATATAGATTTCATTGCTGAGTGATATTGCATTGTACGTAAGTACCACAAATTCTTTATCCATTTTTCACCTTCTGTGATATTGAATTTGTACTGTAAATGAGGTTCTTGTAAACAGAGCCGTCCCAAACTTTGGGGTGGCTGTGTCTTTTTGATTTTAATTTCCCTAAGCTATAGGACCATAAGTGGAAGTGCCCTAGGCTCTGTTGCTTTGTTTTTTAGATGTTTCAGGAAACACCATACACTTCTCCAGAGTGGCTGTTGGCAATTTACATCCCGCCCATCAGCATAACAAGGCTCCCAGTTCTCCATGGCCTGTCCTGCCTTTCTGGATTTTACACTTTTTTCAGATGGCCCTTTTGACCGGGGGGCAGTGAGACTTCATGGTAGTGCAGATTTCCTTTGCAAGCTTGCTTGGTTGGCCAAAAAGGGCGTATGCGTTTTTTCCTGAATATATTCAGGAAAAAACGCATACGCCCTTTTTGGCCAAGTGCATCATTGTGGACGTTCTGCCTCTTTTCCTATGCTTTACATGCAATTCCAGTCTACCTCCTGAAATCGGTTTCCTGCAATCCTGCCCCGCTTTCAAGTCCTCTTGGCAGCCTTACTTCAATATATTTTTGGACGATAGCTGTCATTTTTAACTCTGCATGTTTGTGAATTACAGTGCCCCTGAGCTCCTTTCTTCAACTCACTTTCTTGTGAGCTGGCCGCAACACTGCAGGATTGCTTCAGGCCCTAGTGTGGTTCCGGCATGGCACGCTGAGCCTTTGGTTAATTCCACTTCCTGGTGGGAAATGAGAGTTAAATTTGCCCATCCAGACACCTCCAGCTAGTCTCTCATTGGTTCTCCCTATTCCTGTTCATTTTCCACAGAAATTGCAAACTGGGCCAAACAGGAGTTTAAAGGCACTGACTCTCCAAGTGGGGAGAGTGTTAGTAAAGCGTCTGGAATGTTGCACCCGAGTACCAGGGGACAAAAACTGAGACACATTTGAACACGTTTCCCGATCACACGGTGGATCATACTCTGGGTTCCACATGCATGTTTTAGCTGAAGGAAGAATCCCTTAAACCTGGAGAGTTGAGACCCATGGAATGGCTACCATGCAATATGACTTCAAAGGGTCTGCATTTGCTCATCAAACCTCACCAATCCTATCACTGCTGCGTTTATGCCGCTGTACACATGCTTGATTCTCTTTTGGAGACATATAAATCCATAGGTTTCAAGATTCTTACTAGTCAGGTATATTCTTAGACGTTTAATATGGGGTGTAGAGTCCACTTCGTTGAGCAAGGAGTAGCTCTTGTCTATTACATATTTGGCTTATGGAACGGTATCTGTGCTAATTTCAATCTCTGGTTTTATGCAGCACCCCAACTCACCTTTCCCCTTAAGCAAGCATAAGTTGGTTTTCTACATTTGAGACCGTGTTCTGTTTTGTAATTCAGTTTCTGTGTAGCCAAGTTTACATTCCGTGTAGTAGTGATATCTTATGATGTTTCTTTTTCTGTGTGACTTATCTCACTTAGAATCATCGTACCTGAATCCACTCATTATGCTGCTACGGGCCTGATGATATAGATTTCATTGCTGAGTGATATTGCATTGTACGTAAGTACCACAAATTCTTTATCCATTTTTCACCTTCTGTGATATTGAATTTGTACTGTAAATGAGGTTCTTGTAAACAGAGCCGTCCCAAACTTTGGGGTGGCTGTGTCTTTTTGATTTTAATTTCCCTAAGCTATAGGACCATAAGTGGAAGTGCCCTAGGCTCTGTTGCTTTGTTTTTTAGATGTTTCAGGAAACACCATACACTTCTCCAGAGTGGCTGTTGGCAATTTACATCCCGCCCATCAGCATAACAAGGCTCCCAGTTCTCCATGGCCTGTCCTGCCTTTCTGGATTTTATACTTTTTTCAGATGGCCCTTTTGACCGGGGGGCAGTGAGACTTCATTGTAGTGCAGATTTGCTTTGCAAGCTTGCTTGGTTGGCCAAAAAGTGCGTATGCGTTTTTTCCTGAATATATTCAGGAAAAAACGCATATGCCCTTTTTGGCCAAGTGCATCATTGTGGACGTTCTGCCTCTTTTCCTATGCTTTACATGCAATTCCAGTCTACCTCCTGAAATCGGTTTCCTGCAATTCTGCCCCGCTTTCAAGTCCTCTTGGCAGCCTTACTTCAATATATTTTTGGACGATAGCTGTCATTTATAACTCTGCAGGTTTGTGAATTACAGTGCCCCTGAGCTCCTTTCTTCAACTCGCTTTCTTGTGAGCTGGCCGCAACACCGCAGGATTGCTTCAGGCCCTAGTGTGGTTCCGGCATGGCACGCTGAGCCTTTGGTTAATTCCTCTTCCTGGTGGGAAATGAGAGTTACATTTGCCCATCCAGACACCTCCAGCTAGTCTCTCATTTGTTCTCCCTATTCCTGTTCATTTTCCGCAGAAATTGCAAACTGGGCCAAACAGGAGGTTAAAGGCACTGACTCTCCAAGTGGGGAGAGTTTTAGTAAAGCGTCTGGAATGTTGCACCCAAGTACCAGCGGAGAAAATCTGAGACACATTTGAACACGTTTCCCGATCACACGGTGGATCATACTCTGGGTTCCACATGCATGTTTTAGCTGAAGGAAGAATCCCTTAAACCTGGAGAGTTGAGACCCATGGAATGGCTAGCATGCAATATGACTTCAAAGGGTCTGCATTTGCTCATCAAACCTCACCAATCCTATCACTGCTGCGTTTATGCCGCTGTACACATGCTTGATTCTCTTTTGGAGACATATAAATCCATAGGTTTTAAGATTATTACTAGTCAGGTATATTCTTAGGCGATTAATATGGTGTGTAGAGTCCACTTCGTTGAGCAAGGAGTAGCTCTTGTCTATTACATATTTGGCTTATGGAATGGTATCTGTGCTAATTTCAATCTCTGGTTTTATGCAGAACCCCAACTCACCTTTCCCCTTAAGCAAGCATAAGTTGGTTTTCTACATTTGAGACCGTGTTCTGTTTTGTAATTCAGTTTCTGTGTAGCCAAGTTTTCATTCCGTGTAGTAGTGATATCTTATGATGTTTCTTTTTCTGTGTGACTTATCTCACTTAGAATCATCGTACCTGAATCCACTCATTATGCTGCTACGGGCCTGATGATATAGATTTCATTGCTGAGTGATATTGCATTGTACGTAAGTACCACAAATTCTTTATCCATTTTTCACCTTCTGTGATATTGAATTTGTACTGTAAATGAGGTTCTTGTAAACAGAGCCGTCCCAAACTTTGGGGTGGCTGTGTCTTTTTGATTTTAATTTCCCTAAGCTATAGGACCATAAGTGGAAGTGCCCTAGGCTCTGTTGCTTTGTTTTTTAGATGTTTCAGGAAACACCATACACTTCTCCAGAGTGGCTGTTGGCAATTTACATCCCGCCCATCAGCATAACAAGGCTCCCAGTTCTCCATGGCCTGTCCGGCCTTTCTGGATTTTACACTTTTTTCAGATGGCCCTTTTGACCGGGGGGCAGTGAGACTTCATTGTAGTGCAGATTTCCTTTGCAAGCTTGCTTGGTTGGCCAAAAAGGGCGTATGCGTTTTTTCCTGAATATATTCAGGAAAAAACACATACGCCCTTTTTGGCCAAGTGCATCATTGTGGACGTTCTGCCTCTTTTCGTATGCTTTACATGCAATTCCAGTCTACCTCCTGAAATCGGTTTCCTGCAATTCTGCCCCGCTTTCAAGTCCTCTTGGCAGCCTTACTTCAATATATTTTTGGACGATAGCTGTCATTTTTAACTCTGCAGGTTTGTGAATTACAGTGCCCCTGAGCTCCTTTCTTCAACTCGCTTTCTTGTGAGCTGGCCGCAACACCGCAGGATTGCTTCAGGCCCTAGTGTGGTTCCGGCATGGCACGCTGAGCCTTTGGTTAATTCCTCTTCCTGGTGGGAAATGAGAGTTACATTTGCCCGTCCAGACACCTCCAGCTAGTCTCTCATTGGTTCTCCCTATTCCTGTTCATTTTCCGCAGAAATTGCAAACTGGGCCAAACAGGAGGTTAAAGGCACTGACTCTCCAAGTGGGGAGAGTTTTAGTAAAGCGTCTGGAATGTTGCACCCAAGTACCAGTGGAGAAAATCTGAGACACATTTGAACACGTTTCCCGATCACATGGTGGATCATACTCTGGGTTCCACATGCATGTTTTAGCTGAAGGAAGAATCCCTTAAACCTGGAGAGTTGAGACCCATGGAATGGCTAGCATGCAATATGACTTCAAAGGGTCTGCATTTGCTCATCAAACCTCACCAATCCTATCACTGCTGTGTTTATTCCGCTGTACACATGCTTGATTCTCTTTTGGAGACATATAAATCCATAGGTTTTAAGATTATTACTAGTCAGGTATATTCTTAGGCGATTAATATGGGGTGTAGAGTCCACTTCGTTGAGCAAGGAGTAGCTCTTGTCTATTACATATTTGGCTTATGGAATGGTATCTGTGCTAATTTCAATCTCTGGTTTTATGCAGAACCCCAACTCACCTTTCCCCTTAAGCAAGCATAAGTTGGTTTTCTACATTTGAGACCGTGTTCTGTTTTGTAATTCAGTTTCTGTGTAGCCAAGTTTTCATTCCGTGTAGTAGTGATATCTTATGATGTTTCTTTTTCTGTGTGACTTATCTCACTTAGAATCATCGTACCTGAATCCACTCATTATGCTGCTACGGGCCTGATGATATAGATTTCATTACTGAGTGATATTGCATTGTACGTAAGTACCACAACTTCTTTATCCATTTTTCGCTTTCTGTGATATTGAACTTGTACCGTAAACGAGGATCTTGTAAACAGAGCCGTCCCAAACTTTGGGGTGGCTGTGTCTTTTTGATTTTAATTTCCCTAAGCTATAGGACCATAAGTGGAAGTGCCCTAGGCTCTGTTGCTTTGTTTTTTAGATGTTTCAGGAAACACCATACACTTCTCCAGAGTGGCTGTTGGCAATTTACATCCCGCCCATCAGCATAACAAGGCTCCCAGTTCTCCATGGCCTGTCCTGCCTTTCTGGATTTTACACTTTTTTCAGATGGCCCTTTTGACTGGGGGGCAGTGAGACTTCATTGTAGTGCAGATTTCCTTTGCAAGCTTGCTTGGTTGGCCAAAAAGGGCGTATGCGTTTTTTCCTGAATATATTCAGGAAAAAACGCATACGCCCTTTTTGGCCAAGTGCATCATTGTGGACATTCTGTCTCTTTTCCTATGCTTTACATGCAATTCCAGTCTACCTCCTGAAATCGGATTCCTTCAATTCTGCCCCGCTTTCGAGTCCTCTTGGCAGCCTTACTTCAATATATTTTTGGACGATAGCTGTCATTTATAACTCTGCAGGTTTGTGAATTACAGTGCCCCTGAGCTCCTTTCTTCAACTCGCTTTCTTGTGAGCTGGCCGCAACACCGCAGGATTGCTTCAGGCCCTAGTGTGGTTCCGGCATGGCACGCTGAGCCTTTGGTTAATTCCTCTTCCTGGTGGGAAATGAGAGTTAAATTTGCCCATCCAGACACCTCCAGCTAGTCTCTCATTGGTTCTCCCTATTCCTGTTCATTTTCCGCAGAAATTGCAAACTGGGCCAAACAGGAGGTTAAAGGCACTGACTCTCCAAGTGGGGAGAGTGTTAGTAAAGCGTCTGGAATGTTGCACCCGAGTACCAGGGGACAAAAACTGAGACACATTTGAACACGTTTCCCGATCACACGGTTGATCATACTCTGGGTTCCACATGCATGTTTTAGCTGAAGGAAGAATCCCTTAAACCTGGAGAGTTGAGACCCATGGAATGGCTACCATGCAATATGACTTCAAAGGGTCTGCATTTGCTCATCAAACCTCACCAATCCTATCACTGCTGCGTTTATGCCGCTGTACACATGCTTGATTCTCTTTTGGAGACATATAAATCCATAGGTTTTAAGATTATTACTAGTCAGGTATATTCTTAGGCGATTAATATGGTGTGTAGAGTCCACTTCGTTGAGCAAGGAGTAGCTCTTGTCTATTACATGTTTGGCTTATGGAATGGTATCTGTGCTAATTTCAATCTCTGGTTTTATGCAGAACCCCAACTCACCTTTCCCCTTAAGCAAGCATAAGTTGGTTTTCTACATTTGAGACCGTGTTCTGTTTTGTAATTCAGTTTCTGTGTAGCCAAGTTTACATTCCGTGTAGTCGTGATATCTTATGATGTTTCTTTTTCTGTGTGACTTATCTCACTTAGAATCATCGTACCTGAATCCACTCATTATGCTGCTACGGGCCTGATGATATAGATTTCATTGCTGAGTGATATTGCATTGTACGTAAGTACCACAAATTCTTTATCCATTTTTCACCTTCTGTGATATTGAATTTGTACTGTAAATGAGGTTCTTGTAAACAGAGCCATCCCAAACTTTGGGGTGGCTGTGTCTTTTTGATTTTAATTTCCCTAAGCTATAGGACCATAAGTGGAAGTGCCCTAGGCTCTGTTGCTTTGTTTTTTAGATGTTTCAGGAAACACCATACACTTCTCCAGAGTGGCTGTTGGCAATTTACATCCCGCCCATCAGCATAACAAGGCTCCCAGTTCTCCATGGCCTGTCCTGCCTTTCTGGATTTTACACTTTTTTCAGATGGCCCTTTTGACTGGGGGGCAGTGAGACTTCATTGTAGTGCAGATTTCCTTTGCAAGCTTGCTTGGTTGGCCAAAAAGGGCGTATGCGTTTTTTCCTGAATATATTCAGGAAAAAACGCATACGCCCTTTTTGGCCAAGTGCATCATTGTGGACATTCTGTCTCTTTTCCTATGCTTTACATGCAATTCCAGTCTACCTCCTGAAATCGGATTCCTTCAATTCTGCCCCGCTTTCGAGTCCTCTTGGCAGCCTTACTTCAATATATTTTTGGACGATAGCTGTCATTTATAACTCTGCAGGTTTGTGAATTACAGTGCCCCTGAGCTCCTTTCTTCAACTCGCTTTCTTGTGAGCTGGCCGCAACACCGCAGGATTGCTTCAGGCCCTAGTGTGGTTCCGGCATGGCACGCTGAGCCTTTGGTTAATTCCTCTTCCTGGTGGGAAATGAGAGTTAAATTTGCCCATCCAGACACCTCCAGCTAGTCTCTCATTGGTTCTCCCTATTCCTGTTCATTTTCCGCAGAAATTGCAAACTGGGCCAAACAGGAGGTTAAAGGCACTGACTCTCCAAGTGGGGAGAGTGTTAGTAAAGCGTCTGGAATGTTGCACCCGAGTACCAGGGGACAAAAACTGAGACACATTTGAACACGTTTCCCGATCACACGGTTGATCATACTCTGGGTTCCACATGCATGTTTTAGCTGAAGGAAGAATCCCTTAAACCTGGAGAGTTGAGACCCATGGAATGGCTACCATGCAATATGACTTCAAAGGGTCTGCATTTGCTCATCAAACCTCACCAATCCTATCACTGCTGCGTTTATGCCGCTGTACACATGCTTGATTCTCTTTTGGAGACATATAAATCCATAGGTTTTAAGATTATTACTAGTCAGGTATATTCTTAGGCGATTAATATGGGGTGTAGAGTCCACTTCGTTGAGCAAGGAGTAGCTCTTGTCTATTACATGTTTGGCTTATGGAATGGTATCTGTGCTAATTTCAATCTCTGGTTTTATGCAGAACCCCAACTCACCTTTCCCCTTAAGCAAGCATAAGTTGGTTTTCTACATTTGAGACCGTGTTCTGTTTTGTAATTCAGTTTCTGTGTAGCCAAGTTTACATTCCGTGTAGTAGTGATATCTTATGATGTTTCTTTTTCTGTGTGACTTATCTCACTTAGAATCATCGTACCTGAATCCACTCATTATGCTGCTACGGGCCTGATGATATAGATTTCATTGCTGAGTGATATTGCATTGTACATAAGTACCACAAATTCTTTATCCATTTTTCACCTTCTGTGATATTGAATTTGTACTGTAAATGAGGTTCTTGTAAACAGAGCCGTCCCAAACTTTGGGGTGGCTGTGTCTTTTTGATTTTAATTTCCCTAAGCTATAGGACCATAAGTGGAAGTGCCCTAGGCTCTGTTGCTTTGTTTTTTAGATGTTTCAGGAAACACCATACACTTCTCCAGAGTGGCTGTTGGCAATTTACATCCCGCCCATCAGCATAACAAGGCTCCCAGTTCTCCATGGCCTGTCCTGCCTTTCTGGATTTTACACTTTTTTCAGATGGCCCTTTTGACCGGGGGGCAGTGAGACTTCATGGTAGTGCAGATTTCATTTGCAAGCTTGCTTGGTTGGCCAAAAAGGGCGTATGCGTTTTTTCCTGAATATATTCAGGAAAAAACGCATACGCCCTTTTTGGCCAAGTGCATCATTGTGGACGTTCTGCCTCTTTTCCTATGCTTTACATGCAATTCCAGTCTACCTCCTGAAATCGGTTTCCTGCAATCCTGCCCCGCTTTCAAGTCCTCTTGGCAGCCTTACTTCAATATATTTTTGGACGATAGCTGTCATTTTTAACTCTGCATGTTTGTGAATTACAGTGCCCCTGAGCTCCTTTCTTCAACTCACTTTCTTGTGAGCTGGCCGCAACACTGCAGGATTGCTTCAGGCCCTAGTGTGGTTCCGGCATGGCACGCTGAGCCTTTGGTTAATTCCACTTCCTGGTGGGAAATGAGAGTTAAATTTGCCCATCCAGACACCTCCAGCTAGTCTCTCATTGGTTCTCCCTATTCCTGTTCATTTTCCACAGAAATTGCAAACTGGGCCAAACAGGAGTTTAAAGGCACTGACTCTCCAAGTGGGGAGAGTGTTAGTAAAGCGTCTGGAATGTTGCACCCGAGTACCAGGGGACAAAAACTGAGACACATTTGAACACGTTTCCCGATCACACGGTGGATCATACTCTGGGTTCCACATGCATGTTTTAGCTGAAGGAAAAATCCCTTAAACCTGGAGAGTTGAGACCCATGGAATGGCTAGCATGCAATATGACTTCAAAGGGTCTGCATTTGCTCATCAAACCTCACCAATCCTATCACTGCTGTGTTTATGCCGCTGTACACATGCTTGATTCTCTTTTGGAGACATATAAATCCATAGGTTTTAAGATTATTACTAGTCAGGTATATTCTTAGGCGATTAATATGGGGTGTAGTGTCCACTTCGTTGAGCAAGGAGTAGCTCTTGTCTATTACATATTTGGCTTATGGAATGGTATCTGTGCTAATTTCAATCTCTGGTTTTATGCAGAACCCCAACTCACCTTTCCCCTTAAGCAAGCATAAGTTGGTTTTCTACATTTGAGACCGTGTTCTGTTTTGTAATTCAGTTTCTGTGTAGCCAAGTTTTCATTCCGTGTAGTAGTGATATCTTATGATGTTTCTTTTTCTGTGTGACTTATCTCACTTAGAATCATCGTACCTGAATCCACTCATTATGCTGCTACGGGCCTGATGATATAGATTTCATTACTGAGTGATATTGCATTGTACGTAAGTACCACAAATTCTTTATCCATTTTTCACCTTCTGTGATATTGAATTTGTACTGTAAATGAGGTTCTTGTAAACAGAGCCATCCCAAACTTTGGGGTGGCTGTGTCTTTTTGATTTTAATTTCCCTAAGCTATAGGACCATAAGTGGAAGTGCCCTAGGCTCTGTTGCTTTGTTTTTTAGATGTTTCAGGAAACACCATACACTTCTCCAGAGTGGCTGTTGGCAATTTACATCCCGCCCATCAGCATAACAAGGCTCCCAGTTCTCCATGGCCTGTCCGGGCTTTCTGGATTTTAAACTTTTTTCAGATGGCCCTTTTGACTGGGGGGCAGTGAGACTTCATTGTAGTGCAGATTTCCTTTGCAAGCTTGCTTGGTTGGCCAAAAAGGGCGTATGCGTTTTTTCCTGAATATATTCAGGAAAAAACGCATATGCCCTTTTTGGCCAAGTGCATCATTGTGGACGTTCTGCCTCTTTTCCTATGCTTTACATGCAATTCCAGTCTACCTCCTGAAATCGGTTTCCTGCAATTCTGCCCCGCTTTCAAGTCCTCTTGGCAGCCTTACTTCAATATATTTTTGGACGATAGTTGTCATTTATAACTCTGCAGGTTTGTGAATTACAGTGCCCCTGAGCTCCTTTCTTCAACTCGCTTTCTTGTGAGCTGGCCGCAACACCGCAGGATTGCTTCAGGCCCTAGTGTGGTTCCGGCATGGCACGCTGAGCCTTTGTTTAATTCCTCTTCCTTGTCGGAAATGAGAGTTAAATTTGCCCGTCCAGACACCTCCAGCTAGTCTCTCACTGGTTCTCCCTATTCCTGTTCATCTTCCGCAAATATTGCAAACTGGGCCAAACAGGAGGTTAAAGGCACTGACTCTCCAAGTGGGGAGAGTGTTAGTAAAGCGTCTGGAATGTTGCACCCGAGTACCAGGGGACAAAACCTGAGACACATTTGAACACGTTTCCCGATCACATGGTGGATCATACTCTGGGTTCCACATGCATGTTTTAGCTGAAGGAAGAATCCCTTAAACCTGGAGAGTTGAGACCCATGGAATGGGTACCATGCAATATGACTTCAAAGGTTCTGCATTTGCTCACCGAACCTCACCAATCCTATCACTGCTGCATTTATGCCGCTGTAGACACGCTTGATTCTCTTTCGGAGACATATAAATCCATAGATTTTAAGATTCTTCCTAGTCAGGTATATTCTTAGACGTTTAATATGGGGTGTTGAGTCCTCTTCGTTGAGCAAGGAGTAGCTCTTGTCTATTACATATTTGGCTTATGGAATGGTATCTGTGCTAATTTCAATCTCTGGTTTTATGCAGCACCCCAACTCACCTTTCCCCTTAAGCAAGCATAAGTTGGTTTTCTACATTTGAGATCCTGTTCTGTTTTGTAATTCAGTTCCTGTGTAGCCAAGTTTACATTCCGTGTATTAGTGATATCTTATGATGTTTCTTTTTCTGTGTGACTTATCTCACTTAGAATCATCGTACCTGAATCCACTCATTATGCTGCTATGGGTCTGATGACATAGATTTCATTGCTGAGTGATATTGCATTGTACGTAAGTACCACAACTTCTTTATCCATTTTTCGCTTTCTGTGATATTGAACTTGTACCGTAAACGAGGATCTTGTAAACAGAGCCGTCCCAAACTTTGGGGTGGCTGTGTCTTTTTGATTTTAATTTCCCTAAGCTATAGGACCATAAGTGGAAGTGCCCTAGGCTCTGTTGCTTTGTTTTTTAGATGTTTCAGGAAACACCATACACTTCTCCAGAGTGGCTGTTGGCAATTTACATCCCGCCCATCAGCATAACAAGGCTCCCAGTTCTCCATGGCCTGTCCTGCCTTTCTGGATTTTACACTTTTTTCAGATGGCCCTTTTGACTGGGGGGCAGTGAGACTTCATTGTAGTGCAGATTTCCTTTGCAAGCTTGCTTGGTTGGCCAAAAAGGGCGTATGCGTTTTTTCCTGAATATATTCAGGAAAAAACGCATACGCCCTTTTTGGCCAAGTGCATCATTGTGGACATTCTGTCTCTTTTCCTATGCTTTACATGCAATTCCAGTCTACCTCCTGAAATCGGATTCCTTCAATTCTGCCCCGCTTTCGAGTCCTCTTGGCAGCCTTACTTCAATATATTTTTGGACGATAGCTGTCATTTATAACTCTGCAGGTTTGTGAATTACAGTGCCCCTGAGCTCCTTTCTTCAACTCGCTTTCTTGTGAGCTGGCCGCAACACCACAGGATTGCTTCAGGCCCTAGTGTGGTTCCGGCATGGCACGCTGAGCCTTTGGTTAATTCCTCTTCCTGGTGGGAAATGAGAGTTAAATTTGCCCATCCAGACACCTCCAGCTAGTCTCTCATTGGTTCTCCCTATTCCTGTTCATTTTCCGCAGAAATTGCAAACTGGGCCAAACAGGAGGTTAAAGGCACTGACTCTCCAAGTGGGGAGAGTGTTAGTAAAGCGTCTGGAATGTTGCACCCGAGTACCAGGGGACAAAAACTGAGACACATTTGAACACGTTTCCCGATCACACGGTTGATCATACTCTGGGTTCCACATGCATGTTTTAGCTGAAGGAAGAATCCCTTAAACCTGGAGAGTTGAGACCCATGGAATGGCTACCATGCAATATGACTTCAAAGGGTCTGCATTTGCTCATCAAACCTCACCAATCCTATCACTGCTGCGTTTATGCCGCTGTACACATGCTTGATTCTCTTTTGGAGACATATAAATCCATAGGTTTTAAGATTATTACTAGTCAGGTATATTCTTAGGCGATTAATATGGGGTGTAGAGTCCACTTCGTTGAGCAAGGAGTAGCTCTTGTCTATTACATGTTTGGCTTATGGAACGGTATCTGTGCTAATTTCAATCTCTGGTTTTATGCAGCACCCCAACTCACCTTTCCCCTTAAGCAAGCATAAGTTGGTTTTCTACATTTGAGATCCTGTTCTGTTTTGTAATTCAGTTCCTGTGTAGCCAAGTTTACATTCCATGTATTAGTGATATCTTATGATGTTTCTTTTTCTGTGTGACTTATGTCACTTAGAATCATCGTACCTGAATCCACTCATTATGCTGCTACAGGCCTGATGACATAGATTTAATTCCTGAGTGATATTGCATTGTACGTAAGTACCAAAACTTCTTTATCCATTTTTCACTTTCTGCGATATTGAACTTGTACCATAAACGAGATTCTTGTAAACAGAGCCGGCCCAAACTTTGGGGTGGCTGTGTCTTTTTGATTTTAATTTCCCTAAGCTATAGGACCATAAGTGGAAGTGCCCTAGGCTCTGTTGCTTTGTTTTTTAGATGTTTCAGGAAACACCATACACTTCTCCAGAGTGGCTGTTGGCAATTTACATCCCGCCCATCAGCATAACAAGGCTCCCAGTTCTCCATGGCCTGTCCTGCCTTTCTGGATTTTACACATTTTTCAGATGGCCCTTTTGACCGGGGGGCAGTGAGACTTCATTGTACTGCAGATTTCCTTTGCAAGCTTGCTTGGTTGGCCAAAAAGGGCGTATGCGTTTTTTCCTGAATATATTCAGGAAAAAACGCATACGCCCTTTTTGGCCAAGTGCATCATTGTGGACGTTCTGCCTCTTTTCCTATGCTTTACATGCAATTCCAGTCTACCTCCTGAAATCGGATTCCTGCAATTCTGCCCCGCTTTCGAGTCCTCTTGGCAGCCTTACTTCAATATATTTTTGGACGATAGCTGTCATTTATAACTCTGCAGGTTTGTGAATTACAGTGCCCCTGAGCTCCTTTCTTCAACTCACTTTCTTGTGAGCTGGCCGCAACACCGCAGGATTGCTTCAGGCCCTAGTGTGGTTCTGGCATGGCACGCTGAGCCTTTGGTTAATTCCTCTTCCTGGTGGGAAATGAGAGTTAAATTTGCCCATCCAGACACCTCCAGCTAGTCTCTCATTGGTTCTCCCTATTCCTGTTCATTTTCCGCAGAAATTGCAAACTGGGCCAAACAGGAGGTTAAAGGCACTGACTCTCCAAGTGGGGAGAGTGTTAGTAAAGCATCTGGAATGTTGCACCCGAGTACCAGGGGACAAAAACTGAGACACATTTGAACACGTTTCCCGATCACACGGTGGATCATACTCTGGGTTCCACATGCATGTTTTAGCTGAAGGAAGAATCCCTTAAACCTGGAGAGTTGAGACCCATGGAATGGGTACCATGCAATATGACTTCAAAGGGTCTGCATTTGCTCACCGAACCTCACCAATCCTATTACTGCTGCATTTATGCCTCTGTAGACAAGCTTGATTCTCTTTCGGAGACATATAAATCCATAGGTTTTAAGATACTTACTAGTCAGGTATATTCTTAGGCATTTAATATGGGGTGTTGAGTCCACTTTGTTGAGCAAGGAGTAGCTCTTGTCTATTACCTATTTGGCTTATGGAATGGTATCTGTGCTAATTTCAATCTCTGGTTTTATGCAGCACCCCAACTCACCTTTCCCCTTAAGCAAGCATAAGTTGGTTTTCTACATTTGAGATCCTGTTCTGTTTTGTAATTCAGTTCCTGTGTAGCCAAGTTTACATTCCGTGTATTAGTGATATATTATGATGTTTCTTTTTCTGTGTGACTTATGTCACTTAGAATCATCGTACCTGAATCCACTCATTATGCTGCTACGGGCCTGATGACATAGATTTCATTCCTGAGTGATATTGCATTGTACGTAAGTACCACAACTTCTTTATCCATTTTTCACTTTCTGCGATATTGAACTTGTACCATAAACGAGATTCTTGTAAACAGAGCCGGCCCAAACTTTGGGGTGGCTGTGTCTTTTTGATTTTAATTTCCCTAAGCTATAGGACCATAAGTGGAAGTGCCCTAGGCTCTGTTGCTTTGTTTTTTAGATGTTTCAGGAAACACCATACACTTCTCCAGAGTGGCTGTTGGCAATTTACATCCCGCCCATCAGCATAACAAGGCTCCCAGTTCTCCATGGCCTGTCCTGCCTTTCTGGATTTTATACTTTTTTCAGATGGCCCTTTTGACCGGGGGGCAGTGAGACTTCATTGTACTGCAGATTTCCTTTGCAAGCTTGCTTGGTTGGCCAAATAGGGCGTATGCGTTTTTTCCTGAATATATTCAGGAAAAAACGCATACACCCTTTTTGGCCAAGTGCATCATTGTGGACGTTCTGCCTCTTTTCCTATGCTTTACATGCAATTCCAGTCTACCTCCTGAAATCGGATTCCTGCAATTCTGCCCCGCTTTCAAGTCCTCTTGGCAGCCTTACTTCAATATATTTTTGGACGATAGCTGTCATTTTTAACTCTGCAGGTTTGTGAATTACAGTGCCCCTGAGCTCCTTTCTTCAACTCGCTTTCTTGTGAGCTGGCCACAACACCGCAGGATTGCTTCAGGCCCTAGTGTGGTTCCGGCATGGCACGCTGAGCCTTTGGTTAATTCCTCTTCCTGGTGGGAAATGAGAGTTAAATTTGCCCGTCCAGACACCTCCAGCTAGTCTCTCATTGGTTCTCCCTATTCCTGTTCATTTTCCGCAGAAATTGCAAACTGGGCCAAACAGGAGGTTAAAGGCAGTGACTCTCCAAGTGGGGAGAGTTTTAGTAAAGCGTCTGGAATGTTGCACCCGAGTACCAGGGGACAAAAACTGAGACACATTTGAACACGTTTCCCGATCACACGGTGGATCATACTCTGGGTTCCACATGCATGTTTTAGCTGAAGGAAGAATCCCTTAAACCTGGAGAGTTGAGACCCATGGAATGGGTACCATGCAATATGACTTCAAAGGTTCTGCATTGGCTCACCGAACCTCACCAATCCTATCACTGCTGCGCTTATGCCACTGTACACACGCTTGATTCTCTTTCGGAGACATATAAATCCATAGATTTTAAGATTCTTCCTAGTCAGGTATATTCTTAGACGTTTAATATGGGGTGTTGAGTCCTCTTCGTTGAGCAAGGAGTAGCTCTTGTCTATTACATATTTGGCTTATGGAACGGTATCTGTGCTAATTTCAATCTCTGGTTTTATGCAGCACCCCAACTCACCTTTCCCCTTAAGCAAGCATAAGTTGGTTTTCTACATTTGAGACCTTGTTCTGTTTTGTAATTCAGTTCCTGTGTAGCCAAGTTTACATTCCGTGTAGTAGTGATATCTTATGATGTTTCTTTTTCTGTGTGACTTATCTCACTTAGAATCATCGTACCTGAATCCACTCATTATGCTGCTATGGGCCTGATGACATAGATTTCATTGCTGAGTGATATTGCATTGTACGTAAGTACCACAACTTCTTTATCCATTTTTCGCTTTCTGTGATATTGAACTTGTACCGTAAACGAGGTTCTTGTAAACAGAGCCGTCCCAAACTTTGGGGTGGCTGTGTCTTTTTGATTTTAATTTCCCTAAGCTATAGGACCATAAGTGGAAGTGCCCTAGGCTCTGTTGCTTTGTTTTTTAGATGTTTCAGGAAACACCATACACTTCTCCAGAGTGGCTGTTGGCAATTTACATCCCGCCCATCAGCATAACAAGGCTCCCAGTTCTCCATGGCCTGTCCTGCCTTTCTGGATTTTATACTTTTTTCAGATGGCCCTTTTGACCGGGGGGCAGTGAGACTTCATTGTACTGCAGATTTCCTTTGCAAGCTTGCTTGGTTGGCCAAATAGGGCGTATGCGTTTTTTCCTGAATATATTCAGGAAAAAACGCATACGCCCTTTTTGGCCAAGTGCATCATTGTGGACGTTCTGCCTCTTTTCCTATGCTTTACATGCAATTCCAGTCTACCTCCTGAAATCGGATTCCTGCAATTCTGCCCCGCTTTCAAGTCCTCTTGGCAGCCTTACTTCAATATATTTTTGGACGATAGCTGTCATTTTTAACTCTGCAGGTTTGTGAATTACAGTGCCCCTGAGCTCCTTTCTTCAACTCGCTTTCTTGTGAGCTGGCCACAACACCGCAGGATTGCTTCAGGCCCTAGTGTGGTTCCGGCATGGCACGCTGAGCCTTTGGTTAATTCCTCTTCCTGGTGGGAAATGAGAGTTAAATTTGCCCGTCCAGACACCTCCAGCTAGTCTCTCATTGGTTCTCCCTATTCCTGTTCATTTTCCGCAGAAATTGCAAACTGGGCCAAACAGGAGGTTAAAGGCAGTGACTCTCCAAGTGGGGAGAGTTTTAGTAAAGCGTCTGGAATGTTGCACCCGAGTACCAGGGGACAAAAACTGAGACACATTTGAACACGTTTCCCGATCACACGGTGGATCATACTCTGGGTTCCACATGCATGTTTTAGCTGAAGGAAGAATCCCTTAAACCTGGAGAGTTGAGACCCATGGAATGGGTACCATGCAATATGACTTCAAAGGTTCTGCATTGGCTCACCGAACCTCACCAATCCTATCACTGCTGCGCTTATGCCACTGTACACACGCTTGATTCTCTTTCGGAGACATATAAATCCATAGATTTTAAGATTCTTCCTAGTCAGGTATATTCTTAGACGTTTAATATGGGGTGTTGAGTCCTCTTCGTTGAGCAAGGAGTAGCTCTTGTCTATTACATATTTGGCTTATGGAACGGTATCTGTGCTAATTTCAATCTCTGGTTTTATGCAGCACCCCAACTCACCTTTGCCCTTAAGCAAGCATAAGTTGGTTTTCTACATTTGAGACCTTGTTCTGTTTTGTAATTCAGTTCCTGTGTAGCCAAGTTTACATTCCGTGTAGTAGTGATATCTTATGATGTTTCTTTTTCTGTGTGACTTATCTCACTTAGAATCATCGTACCTGAATCCACTCATTATGCTGCTATGGGCCTGATGACATAGATTTCATTGCTGAGTGATATTGCATTGTACGTAAGTACCACAACTTCTTTATCCATTTTTCGCTTTCTGTGATATTGAACTTGTACCGTAAACGAGGTTCTTGTAAACAGAGCCGTCCCAAACTTTGGGGTGGCTGTGTCTTTTTGATTTTAATTTCCCTAAGCTATAGGACCATAAGTGGAAGTGCCCTAGGCTCTGTTGCTTTGTTTTTTAGATGTTTCAGGAAACACCATACACTTCTCCAGAGTGGCTGTTGGCAATTTACATCCCGCCCATCAGCATAACAAGGCTCCCATGTCTCTATGGCCTGTCCTGCCTTTCTGGATTTTACACTTTTCTCAGATGGCCCTTTTGACCGGGGGGCAGTGAGACTTCATTGTAGTGCAGATTTCCTTTGCAAGCTTGCTTGGTTGGCCAAAAAGGGCGTATGCGTTTTTTTCTGAATATATTCAGGAAAAAATGCATACGCCCTTTTTGGCCAAGTGCATCATTGTGGACGTTCTGCCTCTTTTCCTATGCTTTACATGCAATTCCAGTCTACCTCCTGAAATCGGTTTCCTGCAATCCTGCCCTGCTTTGAAGTCCTCTTGGCAGCCTTACTTCAATATATTTTTGGACGATAGCTGTCATTTTTAACTCTGCAGGTTTGTGAATTACAGTGCCCCTGAGCTCCTTTCTTCAACTCGCTTTCTTGTGAGCTGGCCGCAACACCGCAGGATTGCTTCAGGCCCTAGTGTGGTTCCGGCATGGCACGCTGAGCATTAGGTTAATTCCTCTTCCTGGTGGGAAATGAGAGTTAAATTTGCCCGTCCAGACACCTCCAGCTAGTCTCTCATTGGTTTTCCCTATTCCTGTTCATTTTCCGCAGAAATTGCAAACTGGGCCAAACAGGAGGTTAAAGGCACTGACTCTCCAAGTGGGGAGAGTGTTAGTAAAGCGTCTGGAATGTTGCACCTGAGTACAAGGGGACGAAATCTGACACATTTGAACACGTTTCCCGATCACACGGTGGATCATACTCTGGGTTCCACATGCATGTTTTAGTTGAAGGAAGAATCCCTTAAACCTGGAGAGTTGAGACCCATGGAATGGGTACCATGCAATATGACTTCAAAGGGTCTGCATTTGCTCACCGAACCTCACCAATCCTATCACTGCTGTATTTATGCCGCTGTAGACACGCTTGATTCTCTTTCGGAGACATATAAATCCATAGGTTTTAAGATTCTTACTAGTCAGGTATATTCTTAGGCATTTAATATGGGGTGTTGAGTCCACTTCGTTGAGCAAGGAGTAGCTATTGTCTATTACCTATTTGGCTTATGGAATGGTATCTGTGCTAATTTCAATCTCTGGTTTTATGCAGCACCCCAACTCACCTTTCCCCTTAAGCAAGCATAAGTTGGTTTTCTACATTTGAGATCCTGTTCTGTTTTGTAATTCAGTTCCTGTGTAGCCAAGTTTACATTCCATGTATTAGTGATATCTTATGATGTTTCTTTTTCTGTGTGACTTATGTCACTTAGAATCATCGTACCTGAATCCACTCATTATGCTGCTACGGGCCTGATGACATAGATTTCATTCCTGAGTGATATTGCATTGTACGTAAGTACCACAACTTCTTTATCCATTTTTCACTTTCTGCGATATTGAACTTGTACCATAAACGAGATTCTTGTAAACAGAGCCGGCCCAAACTTTGGGGTGGCTGTGTCTTTTTGATTTTAATTTCCCTAAGCTATAGGACCATAAGTGGAAGTGCCCTAGGCTCTGTTGCTTTGTTTTTTAGATGTTTCAGGAAACACCATACACTTCTCCAGAGTGGCTGTTGGCAATTTACATCCCGCCCATCAGCATAACAAGGCTCCCAGTTCTCCATGGCCTGTCCTGCCTTTCTGGATTTTATACTTTTTTCAGATGGCCCTTTTGACCGGGGGGCAGTGAGACTTCATTGTACTGCAGATTTCCTTTGCAAGCTTGCTTGGTTGGCCAAAAAGGGCGTATGCGTTTTTTCCTGAATATATTCAGGAAATAACGCATACGCCCTTTTTGGCCAAGTGCATCATTGTGGACGTTCTGCCTCTTTTCCTATGCTTTACATGCAATTCCAGTCTACCTCCTGAAATCGGATTCCTGCAATTCTGCCCCGCTTTCAAGTCCTCTTGGCAGCCTTACTTCAATATATTTTTGGACGATAGCTGTCATTTTTAACTCTGCAGGTTTGTGAATTACAGTGCCCCTGAGCTCCTTTCTTCAACTCGCTTTCTTGTGAGCTGGCCACAACACCGCAGGATTGCTTCAGGCCCTAGTGTCGTTCCGGCATGGCACGCTGAGCCTTTGGTTAATTCCTCTTCCTGGTGGGAAATGAGAGTTAAATTTGCCCGTCCAGACACCTCCAGCTAGTCTCTCATTGGTTCTCCCTATTCCTGTTCATTTTCCGCAGAAATTGCAAACTGGGCCAAACAGGAGGTTAAAGGCACTGACTCTCCAAGTGGGGAGAGTGTTAGTAAAGCGTCTGGAATGTTGCACCCGAGTACCAGGGGACGAAGTCTGACACATTTGAACACGTTTCCCGATCACACGGTGGATCATACTCTGGGTTCCACATGCATGTTTTAGCTGAAGGAAGAATCCCTTAAACCTGGAGAGTTGAGACCCATGGAATGGCTACCATGCAATATGACTTCAAAGGGTCTGCATTTGCTCATCGAACCTCACCAATCCTATCACTGCTGCGTTTATGCCGCTGTACACATGCTTGATTCTCTTTTGGAGACATATAAATCCATAGGTTTTAAGATTATTACTAGTCAGGTATATTTTTAGGCGATTAATATGGGGTGTAGAGCCCACTTCGTTGAGCAAGGAGTAGCTCTTGTCTATTACATATTGGGCTTATGGAACGGTATCTGTGCTAATTTCAATCTCTGGTTTTATGCAGAACCCCAACTCACCTTTCCCCTTAAGCAAGCATAAGTTGGTTTTCTACATTTGAGACCTTGTTCTGTTTTGTAATTCAGTTCCTGTGTAGCCAAGTTTACATTCCGTGTAGTAGTGATATCTTATGATGTTTCTTTTTCTGTGTGACTTATTTCACTTAGAATCATCGTACCTGAATCCACTCATTATGCTGCTACGGGCCTGATGATATAGATTTCATTGCTGAGTGATATTGCATTGTACGTAAGTACCACAAATTCTTTATCCATTTTTCACCTTCTGTGATATTGAATTTGTACTGTAAATGAGGTTCTTGTAAACAGAGCCGTCCCAAACTTTGGGGTGGCTGTGTCTTTTTGATTTTAATTTCCCTAAGCTATAGGACCATAAGTGGAAGTGCCCTAGGCTCTGTTGCTTTGTTTTTTAGATGTTTCAGGAAACACCATACACTTCTCCAGAGTGGCTGTTGGCAATTTACATCCCGCCCA
The DNA here is from genome assembly GCF_039906515.1 of Pseudorca crassidens. Taxonomy (NCBI): domain Eukaryota; kingdom Metazoa; phylum Chordata; class Mammalia; order Artiodactyla; family Delphinidae; genus Pseudorca; species Pseudorca crassidens. Next base: position 167,296,332 of record NC_090296.1, read on the forward strand.
TCAGCATAACAAGGCTCCCAGTTCTCCATGGCCTGTCCTGCCTTTCTGGATTTTATACTTTTTTCAGATGGCCCTTTTGACCGGGGGGCAGTGAGACTTCATTGTAGTGCAGATTTCCTTTGCAAGCTTGCTTGGTTGGCCAAAAAGGGCGTATGCGTTTTTTCCTGAATATATTCAGGAAAAAATGCATACGCCCTTTTTGGCCAAGTGCATCATTGTGGACGTTCTGCCTCTTTTCCTATGCTTTACATGCAATTCCAGTCTACCTCCTGAAATCGGTTTCCTGCAATTCTGCCCCGTTTTCAAGTCCTCTTGGCAGCCTTACTTCAATATATTTTTGGACGATAGCTGTAATTTTTAACTCTGCAGGTTTGTGAATTACAGTGCCCCTGAGCTCCTTTCTTCAACTCGCTTTCTTGTGAGCTGGCCGCAACACCGCAGGATTGCTTCAGGCCCTAGTGTGGTTCCGGCATGGCACGCTGAGCCTTTGGTTAAATCCTCTTCCTGGTGGGAAATGAGAGTTAAATTTGCCCGTCCAGACACCTCCAGCTAGTCTCTCATTGGTTCTCCCTATTCCTGTTCATTTTCCACAGAAATTGCAAACTGGGCCAAACAGGAGGTTAAAGGCACTGACTCTCCAAGTGGGGAGAGTGTTAGTAAAGTGTCTGGAATGTTGCACCCGAGTACCAGGGGACGAAATCTGACACATTTGAACACGTTTCCCGATCACACGGTGGATCATACTCTGGGTTCCACATGCATGTTTTAGCTGAAGGAAGAATCCCTTAAACCTGGAGAGTTGAGACCCATGGAATGGGTACCATGCAATATGACTTCAAAGGTTCTGCATTGGCTCACCGAACCTCACCAATCCTATCACTGCTGCACTTATGCCGCTGTACACACGCTTGATTCTCTTTCGGAGACATATAAATCCATAGGTTTTAAGATTCTTACTAGTCAGGTATATTCTTAGACGTTTAATATGGGGTGTTGTGTCCTCTTCGTTGAGCAAGGAGTAGCTCTTGTCTATTGCATATTTGGCTTATGGAACGGTATCTGTGCTAATTTCAATCTCTGGTTTTATGCAGCACCCCAACTCACCTTTCCCCTTAAGCAAGCATAAGTTGGTTTTCTACATTTGAGACCTTGTTCTGTTTTTTAATTCAGTTCCTGTGTAGCCAAGTTTACATTCCGTGTAGTAGTGATATCTTATGATGTTTCTTTTTCTGTGTGACTTATCTCACTTAGAATCATCGTACCTGAATCCACTCATTATGCTGCTACGGGCCTGATGACATAGATTTCATTGCTGAGTGATATTGCAGTGTACGTAAGTACCACAAATTCTTTATCCATTTTTCACCTTCTGTGATATTGAATTTGTACCGTAAACGAGGTTCTTGTAAACAGAGCCGTCCCAAACTTTGGGGTGGCTGTGTCTTTTTGATTTTAATTTCCCTAAGCTATAGGACCATAAGTGGAAGTGCCCTAGGCTCTGTTGCTTTGTTTTTTAGATGTTTCAGGAAACACCATACACTTCTCCAGAGTGGCTGTTGGCAATTTACATCCCGCCCATCAGCATAACAAGGCTCCCAGTTCTCCATGGCCTGTCCTGCCTTTCTGGATTTTATACTTTTTTCAGATGGCCCTTTTGACCGGGGGGCAGTGAGACTTCATTGTAGTGCAGATTTGCTTTGCAAGCTTGCTTGGTTGGCCAAAAAGGGCGTATGCGTTTTTTCCTGAATATATTCAGGAAAAAACGCATACGCCCTTTTTGGCCAAGTGCATCATTGTGGACGTTCTGCCTCTTTTCCTATGCTTTACATGCAATTCCAGTCTACCTCCTGAAATCGGTTTCCTGCAATTCTGCCCCGCTTTCAAGTCCTCTTGGCAGCCTTACTTCAATATATTTTTGGACGATACCTGTCATTTTTAACTCTGCAGGTTTGTGAATTACAGTGCCCCTGAGCTCCTTTCTTCAACTCGCTTTCTTGTGAGCTGGCCGCAACACCGCAGGATTGCTTCAGGCCCTAGTGTCGTTCCGGCATGGCACGCTGAGCCTTTGGTTAATTCCTCTTCCTGGTGGGAAATGAGAGTTAAATTTGCCCGTCCAGACACCTCCAGCTAGTCTCTCATTGGTTCTCCCTATTCCTGTTCATTTTCCGCAGAAATTGCAAACTGGGCCAAACAGGAGGTTAAAGGCACTGACTCTCCAAGTGAGGAGAGTGTTAGTAAAGCGTCTGGAATGTTGCACCCGAGGACCAGGGGACGAAATCTGACACATTTGAACACGTTTCCCGATCACACGGTGGATCATACTCTGGGTTCCACATGCATGTTTTAGCTGAAGGAAGAATCCCTTAAACCTGGAGAGTTGAGACCCATGGAATGGCTACCATGCAATATGACTTCAAAGGGTCTGCATTTGCTCATCAAACCTCAACAATCCTATCACTGCTGCGTTTATGCCGCTGTACGCATGCTTGATTCTCTTTTGGAGACATATAAATCCATAGGTTTTAAGATTATTACTAGTCAGGTATATTCTTAGGCGATTAATATGGGGTGTAGAGTCCACTTCGTTGAGCAAGGAGTAGCTCTTGTCTATTACATATTTGGCTTATGGAATGGTATCTGTGCTAATTTCAATCTCTGGTTTTATGCAGAACCCCAACTCACCTTTCCCCTTAAGCAAGCATAAGTTGGTTTTCTACATTTGAGACCTTGTTCTGTTTTGTAATTCAGTTTCTGTGTAGCCAAGTTTTCATTCCGTGTAGTAGTGATATCTTATGATGTTTCTTTTTCTGTGTGACTTATCTCACTTAGAATCATCGTACCTGAATCCACTCATTATGCTGCTACGGGCCTGATGATATAGATTTCATTGCTGAGTGATATTGCATTGTACGTAAGTACCACAAATTCTTTATCCATTTTTCACCTTCTGTGATATTGAATTTGTACTGTAAATGAGGTTCTTGTAAACAGAGCCGTCCCAAACTTTGGGGTGGCTGTGTCTTTTTGATTTTAATTTCCCTAAGCTATAGGACCATAAGTGGAAGTGCCCTAGGCTCTGTTGCTTTGTTTTTTAGATGTTTCAGGAAACACCATACACTTCTCCAGAGTGGCTGTTGGCAATTTACATCCCGCCCATCAGCATAACAAGGCTCCCAGTTCTCCATGGCCTGTCCTGCCTTTCTGGATTTTATACTTTTTTCAGATGGCCCTTTCGAACGGGGGGCAGTGAGACTTCATTGTAGTGCAGATTTCCTTTGCAAGCTTGCTTGGTTGGCCAAAAAGGGCGTATGCGTTTTTTCCTGAATATATTCAGGAAAAAACGCATACGCCCTTTTTGGCCAAGTGCATCATTGTGGACGTTCTGCCTCTTTTCCTATGCTTTACATGCAATTCCAGTCTACCTCCTGAAATCGGTTTCCTGCAATTCTGCCCCGCTTTCAAGTCCTCTTGGCAGCCTTACTTCAATATATTTTTGGACGATAGCTGTAAGTTTTAACTCTGCAGGTTTGTGAATTACAGTGCCCCTGAGCTCCTTTCTTCAACTCGCTTTCTTGTGAGCTGGCCGCAACACCGCAGGATTGCTTCAGGCCCTAGTGTGGTTCCGGCATGGCACGCTGAGCCTTTGGTTAATTCCTCTTCCTGGTGGGAAATGAGAGTTAAATTTGCCCATCCAGACACCTCCAGCTAGTCTCTCATTGGTTCTCCCTATTCCTGTTCATTTTCCGCAGAAATTGCAAACTGGGCCAAACAGGATGTTAAAGGCACTGACTCTCCAAGAGGGGAGAGTGTTAGTAAAGCGTCTGGAATGTTGCACCCGAGTACCAGGGGACAAAAACTGAGACACATTTGAACACGTTTCCCGATCACACGGTGGATCATACTCTGGGTTCCACATGCATGTTTTAGCTGAAGGAAGAATCCCTTAAACCTGGAGAGTTGAGACCCATGGAATGGGTACCATGCAATATGACTTCAAAGGTTCTGCATTGGCTCACCGAACCTCACCAATCCTATCACTGCTGCGCTTATGCCACTGTACACACGCTTGATTCTCTTTCGGAGACATATAAATCCATAGGTTTTAAGATTCTTACTAGTCAGGTATATTCTTAGACGTTTAATATGGGGTGTTGAGTCCTCTTCGTTGAGCAAGGAGTAGCTCTTGTCTATTGCATATTTGGCTTATGGAATGGTATCTGTGCTAATTTCAATCTCTGGTTTTATGCAGCACCCCAACTCACCTTTCCCCTTAAGCAAGCATAAGTTGGTTTTCTACATTTGAGACCCTGTTCTGTTTTGTAATTCAGTTCCTGTGTAGCCAAGTTTACATTCCGTGTATTAGTGATATCTTATGATGTTTCTTTTTCTGTGTGACTTATTTCACTTAGAATCATCGTACCTGAATCCACTCATTATGCTGCTACGGGCCTGATGACATAGATTTCATTGCTGAGTGATATTGCATTGTACGTAAGTACCACAACTTCTTTATCCATTTTTCGCTTTCTGTGATATTGAACTTGTACCATAAACGAGGTTCTTGTAAACAGAGCCGTCGCAAACTTTGGGGTGGCTGTGTCTTTTTGATTTTAATTTACCTAATCTATAGGACCGTAAGTGGAAGTGCCCTAGGCTCTGTTCCTTTGTTTTGTAGATGTTTCAGGAAACACCATACACTTCTCCAGAGTGGCTGTTGGCAATTTACATCCTGCCCATCAGCATAACAAGGCTCCCAGTTCTCCATGGCCTGTCCTGCCTTTCTGGATTTTATACATTTTTCAGATGGCCCTTTTGACTGGGGAGCAGTGAGACTTCATTGTAGTGCAGATTTCCTTTGCAAGCTTGCTTGGTTGGCCAAAAATGGCATATGCGTTTTTTCCTGAATATAATCAGGAAAAAACGCATACGCCCTTTTTGGCCAAGTGCATCATTGTGGACGTTCTGCCTCTTTTCCTATGCTTTACATGCAATTCCAGTCTACCTCCTGAAACCGGTTTCCTGCAATTCTGCCCCGCTTTCAAGTCCTCTTGGCAGCCTTACTTCAATATATTTTTGGACGATAGCTGTCATTTTTAACTCTGCAGGTTTGTGAATTATAGTGCCCCTGTGCTACTTTCTTCAACTCGCTTTCTTGTGAGCTGGCCACAACACCGCAGCCTTGCTTCAGGCCCTAGTGTGGTTCCGGCATGGCACGCTGAGCCTTTGGTTAATTCCTCTTCCTGGTGGGAAATGAGAGTTAAATTTGCCCGTCCAGACACCTCCAGCTAGTCTCTCATTGGTTCTCCCTATTCCTGTTCATTTTCCGCAGAAATGGCAAACTGGGCCAAACAGGAGGTTAAAGGCACTGACTCTCCAAGTGCAGAGAGTTTTAGTAAAGCGACTGGAATGTTGCACCCGAGTACCAGGGGACGAAAACTGAGACACATTTGAACACGTTTCCCGATCACACGGTGGATCATACTCTGGGTTCCACATGCATGTTTTAGCTGAAGGAAGAATCCCTTAAACCTGGAGAGTTGAGACCCATGGAATGAGTATCATGCAATATGACTTCAAAGGGTCTGCATTTGCTCACTGAACCTCACCAATCCTATCACTGCTGCGTTTATGACGCTGTACACACGCTTGATTCTCTTTTGGAGACATATAAATCCATAGGATTTAAGATTCTTACTAGTCAGGTATATTCTTAGGCGTTTAATATGGGATGTAGAGTCCACTTCGTTGAGCAAGGAGTAGCTCTTGTCTATTACATATTTGGCTTATGGAACGGTATCTGTGCTAATTTCAATCTCTGGTTTTATGCAGTACCCCAACTCACGTTTCCCCTTAAGCAAGCATAAGATGGTTTTCTACATTTGAGACCCTGTTCTGTTTTGTAATTCAGTTCCTGGGTAGCCAAGTTTACATTCCATGTAGTAGTGATATCTTATGATGTTTCTTTTTCTGTGTGACTTATTTCACTTAGAATCATCGTACCTGAATCCACTCATTATGCTGCTACGGGCCTGATGATATACATTTCATTGCTGAGTGATATTGCATTGTACGTAAGTACCACAACTTCTTTATCCATTTTTCACTTTCTGTGATATTGAACTTGTACCGTAAACGAGGTTCTTGTAAACAGAGCCGTACCAAACTTTGGGGTGGCTGTGTCTTTTTGATTTTAATTTCCCTAAGCTATAGAACCATAAGTGGAAGTGCCCTAGGCTCTGTTGCTTTGTTTTGTAGATGTTTCAGGAAACACCATACACTTCTCCAGAGTGGCTGTTGGCAATTTACATCCCGCCCATCAGCATAACAGGGCTCCCAATTCTCCATGGCCTGTCCTGCCTTTCTGGATTTTACACATTTTTCAGATGGCCCTTTTGACTGGGGGGCAGTGAGACTTCATTGTAGTGCAGATTTCCTTTGCAAGCTTGCTTGGTTGGCCAAATAGGGCGCATGCGTTTTTTCCTGAATATATTCAGGAAAAAACGCATATGCCCTTTTTGGCCAAGTGCATCATTGTGGACGTTCTGCCTCTTTTCCTATGCTTTACATGCAATTCCAGTCTACCTCCTGAAATCGGATTCCTGCAATTCTGCCCCGCTTTCGAGTCCTCTTGGCAGCCTTACTTCAATATATTTTTGGACGATAGCTGTCATTTATAACTCTGCAGGTTTGTGAATTACAGTGCCTCTGAGCTCCTTTCTTCAACTCGCTTTCTTGTGAGCTGGCTGCAACACCGTATCATTGCTTCAGGCCCTAGTGTGGTTCCGGGATGGCACGCTGAGCCTTTGGTTAATTCCTCTTCCTGGTGGGAAATGAGAGTTAAATTTGCCCGTCCAGACACCTCCAGCTAGTCTCTCATTGGTTCTCCCTATTCCTGTTCATTTTCCGCAGAAATTGCAAACTGGGCCAAACAGGAGGTTAAAGGCACTGACTCTCCAAGTGGGGAGAGTTTTAGTAAAGCGTCTGGAATGTTGCACCCGAGTACCAGGGGACCAAACCTGAGACACATTTGAACACGTTTCCCGATCACATGGTGGATCATACTCTGGGTTCCACATGCATCTTTTAGCTGAAGGAAGAATCCCTTAAACCTGGAGAGTTGAGACCCATGGAATGGGTACCATGCAATATGACTTCAAAGGTTCTGCATTGGCTCACCGAACCTCACCAATCGTATCACTGCTGCGCTTTTGCCACTGTACACACGCTTGATTCTCTTTTGGAGACATATAAATCCATAGATTTTAAGATTCTTACTAGTCAGGTATATTCTTAGACGTTTAATATGTGGTATTGAGTCCTCTTCGTTGAGCAAAGACTAGCTCTTGTCTATTACATATTTGGCTTATGGAACGGTATCTGTGCTAATTTCAATCTCTGGTTTTATGCAGCACCCCAACTCACCTTTCCCCTTAAGCAAGCATAAGTTTGTTTTCTACATTTGAGACCCTGTTTTGTTTTGTAATTCAGTTCCTGTGTAGCCAAGTTTACATTCCATGTAGTAGTGATATCTTATGATGTTTCTTTTTCTGTGTGACTTATTTCACTTAGAATCATCGTACCTGAATCCACTCAGTATGCTGCTACGGGCCTGAAGATATAGATTTCATTGCTGAGTGATATTGCATTGTACGTAAGTACCGCAAATTCTTTATCCATTTTTCGCTTTCTGTGATATTGAACTTGTACCGTAAATGAGGTTCTTGTAAACAGAGCCGTCCCAAACTTTGGGGTGGCTGTGTCTTACTGATTTTAATTTCCCTAAGCTATAGGACCATAAGTGGAAGTGCCATAGGCTCTGTTCCTTTGTTTTTTAGATGTTTCAGGAAACACCATACACTTCTCCAGAGTGGCTGTTGGCAATTTACATCCCGCCCATCAGCATAACAAGGCTCCCAGTTCTCCATGGCCTGTCCTGCCTTTCTGGATTTTACACTTTTTTCAGATGGCCCTTTTGACCGGGGGGCAGTGAGACTTCATTGTAGTGCAGATTTCCTTTGCCAGCTTGCTTGGTTGGCCAAAAAGGGAGTATGGGTTTTTCCCTGAATATATTCAGGGAAAAACGCATACGCCCTTTTTGGCCAAGTGCATCATTGTGGGCGTTCTGCCTCTTTCCCTATGCTTTACATGCAATTCCAGTCTACCTCCTGAAATCGGTTTCCTGCAATTCTGCCTTGCTGTCAGTGCCTCTTCATAGCCTTACCTCAATATACTTTTTGAAAATTGTTGGCCTTTTTAACTCTGCAGGTTTTTGAATTGCCGTGGCCCTTAGCTGCATTTTTCAGCTCTTATTTTTGTGATCTTGCCTCATATCCACAGGATTTCTTCAGGCCCTATTCTTCTTCTGGGTCGCCTTGCTCTGCCTTTGGTTAATTCTTCTTCCTGATGTGAATTAGAGTGACATGTTCCCATTGAAACCGCTACAGCTATTTTCTCACTGGTTCCCCCTATTCCCATTCATCCTCCGCACTAACTGCAGACTGTGCGATACCGGAACGTAAAGGCATTGACTCTCCATGTGGAGATGTTGTTAGTAAAGTGGCTGGAATGTTGATCCGGAGCCCCAGGAGAGGAAAATGAGGTGCGTTTTAGAAACCTTTCCCGATCATATGGTATACCATCCGCTGGATTTCCCATGCATGGTTTAGCTGTAGGAAGATTCCCTTCAACCTGGAGTGTTGGGACCCTTGGAATGGGTAGTATGAAGTATTGCATTAAACTTTCGGCAGTTGCTCACCAAAGCTCACCAATCCTCTCAGCCCCAAGTGTCCAGCCTTATGTCTTATCCAGCTGTGGGTTTATATGTGGTCATTCCAGGTTGCATCACAGCCCCTGAGCGAATTTTGTAAGAATTTTTCTCTCTTTCATTGTTTCTGCGTTTTGGTTTTAAAATTTATTTCTATAATGGGGTTTAGCTCATTTTCACTGCTGTGTTTGGCCGCTCTGCACACACTTGATTCCCTTATGGAGATATATCAATACATGGGTTTTAAGATTCTTATTACTCAGATATATTTCTCTGCGGTGTATAGGGTGTGTTGAGGCCAGTTCATTGAGCAAGGTGTAGATCTTGTCTAATACCTATTTGGTTTATTGAACGGTATCTGTGCTAATTTCAAACTCTGGTTTTATGCATCACCCCACCTCTCCTTTCCCCTTAAGCTGACATAAGTGTGTTTTCTAAATGTGAGACACTGTTCTGTTTTGTAATTCATTTTTTGTGCAGCCATATTTATCCTCCCTCTATAAGTGATATCTTATGATATGTTTCTTTTTCTGTTTGACTTATTTCAAGTAGTATTATCGGACCTAAATCCACTCTTTATCCTTCTACTAGCCTTATTACATTGATTTCATGGTGAAGAGATATTCCATTGTACATAAGTACCACATTTTCTTTATCCATTGTTCTCTTTCCTGGGATATTTAAGGTGTACTGAAGTTGAGGTTCTTGTAAACAGAGTAGCCCTAAACTGTGGTGTGCTTGTGTCTTGTTGATTTTTAGACTTCCCTAGATATACTTCCGTGATTGGAAGTGCCCTATGCTCTGTAGCTCTGTTTTTTAGATGATTTAGGAACCACCATACACTTCTCCAGAGTGGCTCTCGGCAGTTCACACACTGTCCATCAGCGTATAAAGGCTCCCTGTTCTCCATGGCCTGTCCTGCATTTCTGGTTTTTACAATTTTTTCGGATGGCCCTTTTGACCGGTGGGAAATGAGACTTCTTTGTTGTGCACATTTGCATTGCTTGCTTGCTTGGTTGCCCATAAAGTGCGTATGCATTTTTTCCTGGATATATTCAGGAAAAAACGCATACTCCCTTTTGGGCCAACTGCATCATTGTCGAAATTCTGCCGCTTTTCATGTGCTTTAAAGACGAGTCCAATCTATCTCTTGAAATCTGTTTCTTGCAATTCTGTCTTGCATTCAGATCCTCTTCTTTGCCTTACCTCAACATATTTTGGGACGTTAGTTTTCATTTATAACTCTGCAGGTTTGTGAATTGCAGTGACCCTGAGCTCCATTTTTTAAGTTGCTCTTTTGTGAGCTGGCCTCAAAGCCGCAGGATTGCTTCAGGCCCTATTTTGGCTCCGGCGAGGCGGGCTGAGCCTTTTTTTAATTCTTATTCTTAATGGGAAATTAGAGTGACATGTGCCCGTCCAAACCCCTACAACTATTCTCTCATTGGTTCCCCCTCTTCCCGTTCATCCTCCTCACAATTTGCAAAATGTGTGAAACAGAAGTTTAAATGTGCTGATTCTCTAAGTGGGGAGACTCTAAGTAACGTGGCTGGAATGATGAACAGGAGCACCAGGAGAGGATAAATGAGGTGCATTTTAGACACATCTCCCGATCACATGGTGTACAGTCCTCTGGGTTTTCCATGCATGTTTTCGCTGTAGGAAGATCCCTTGAACCTGCAGATTTGGGACCCATTGAATGGGTACCAGGTAGTATTACTTTAAAGGGTGTGCATTTCCTCACCCAACCTCATATTTCTCTTAGCGTAAACAGTTTCCAGCCTTATGTCTCATCCTGCTGTGGGTCTAGATGTGTTCAATCCATGTTGCATCACCGTCCCTGAGGAAAAGTTGTAAGAGGTTTTCTCTGTCTCTTTGTCGTTTATTTTTTTCAATTTATTACTATATTGGTTACAGCTGATTTTCAAAGCTCTGTTTCTTGCTGCTGTACATCCACTTGATTCACATACAGAGAGACATCAATAAATTCTTTTTCAGATTCTTACCAGTCATATATATTCTTTTCCAGTGACTTGAGTGTGCTGAGTGCAGTTCTTTTAGCTACCGTGTAGGCCTTGTTGATTATCAGTTTGGTATTTGGAATGGTATCTTTGCTAATTTCAACCTCCTGGATGATGCCTCACCCCTCCCCACCTTTCCCGTTTAGCAGCCTTACGCGTGTTGTCTACATATTTGACTATGTTTTTGTTTTGTAATTTATTTCATGTGTAGCCATTTTGGATTCCACCTTTAAGTGATATCTTATGATATGTGTCTTTTTCTTTTTGAATTATGTCACTTAGAATGATCATACGTAACTCCTCCGGAGTTGTTACAACTGGCCATATTTCATTGACTTCCAGGCTGAGTAATATTCCACTCTACATAAGTACCACATCTCTATCCATTTTTTCCCTCCAGAGACATTTAAGTTATATCCTAGTCGAGAATCTTTTAAACAGAGAGGCAGTAAACATTGGGGTGCCTGTGTCCTCTCGATTTTTGTTTTTCCCAAGACATACGCCCATGAGTGCAAGTGCCCTATGCTCTGTAGCTCATTTTTTAGATGTTTTAGTAAACACAATACACTTCTCCAGAATGGCCATTGGCAATATACATTTCCACTATAAGCCTCACAGGGCTCCCTCTTCTCCTTGCCCTGTCCTGCATTTCTGGTGTTTACACTTTATGAGGATGGCTCTTCTGACTGATGCGAAGTGATATCTTTTGTAGTATTGATTTCCAGTGCCCACCTGTTTGGTTGGCTAAAAAAGTGTATGCCCTTTTCTTGAATATATACAGAAAAAAACGCATACAGCCTTTTTGGCCAACTGCAATGTTGGCAATGTTCAGCCCCTTTTCTTGTGCTTAATGGCGAGTCCTTTCTACCTCCTCAAATCCCTTTCCTGCCATTCTCCCTTGCTTACCAATCCTTTTCTCTGACTTTCCTCAAGACATTTTTCAGTGATAGATATTTTCAACTCTGCAGTTTCGTGAATTTTACTGCCCCTGAGTTCCATTGTTCAACTTGTGTTTATGGGAACTGGCCACAAAGCAGTGGGATTTCCTCAAGCCCTATACTGTTTCCATGGGCAACCCTAGCCTTTGGTCAATTCGTCTTCCTGATTGGAAATTAGAGTGACATGTGCCTGTCTGAACACCTAGGACTTGTCTCTCATTGTTCCTCATCCTTCCGCTTCATCCTCTGGACAAATTCCAAACTGTATGCAACAGGATGTTGACAGTGCTGACATCTCCAAGTGGGGAGACTGTTAGTAAAGACGCTGGAGGGGTGAACCCGAGCACCAGGAGATGAGGAGATGAGATGCCTTTTCCAAACTCTTCCTGATCAGACGGTATACCATCCTCTGTGTGTGACAGACATGTTTTAGCAGTAGGAAGAGTCCCATTCATGTAAGGAGAACACCAGGGCTTTTTCAAAATCAGTGTCTCCCCGAAACCCAAACTGGGGAATTTTTTAAGCTACGGCTACACATATGTTCATTAAGGGCCTTGGGAAGTAGGCAGAGTCCAAACTTTAGATGATTGAAGTCTTCAGGGTCAGAAGCACTCACCACTGGCTTCCCTTAGGTTACACTTTAACTGTCATTGATAGATGATGTCAATAAAAATATCTATTCTTTTTCCGATTATTTCCCCTTATAGGTTATTGCAAAATATTGAGTGTAGTTCCCTGTGCTATACAGTGGTTCCTTGTTGATGATCTATTTTATACATAGCAGTGTGTATGTGTTAATTCCAAACTGTTAATTTATCCCTCCTCCCACCTTTCCCCTTTGGTAATAATAAATTATAAGATTTTATACTTCTCAGAAATGGGGGAGCTGAAAGAGAGGTATCATTTTCAATGGAAAAGCATTTAAAACAAGATTGAAGCTTTAACCAAGATTATTAGATGTACATCCTTGGAAAGAAATCACTTCATTTCTCTAATATTGACCTGACAAATAAGACAAACCTTTTCACTGAACTTGCTTATAATAAAGTGATGGAAATATCAAATGGAAGTGTTAGAAACATCTTATTTTACCCGAGCCTTATAAACTGTTCTATGTTAACTACAGTTTGGCTCACACATCTGTTCATTGAAGTTACAATAGTCTCAATTTCTGTTACTGATCCTCCAGAGTGGACCCCAACAAGTGTCCCCCTGCCCAGTGTCATTGGGGCCAACAGATCGAGACTGAGTTTGGTTCACAAGCAAAGGAAACTTTATATTTTGATCAGAGAATGGAGAGGTGAGAGCATGCACTACCCCGTGGGCTGTGGGCTGGGCTGCTGTGTAGAGATCCTGTCAGAGTCAGTGGGAGGGAGGGGGCGGAGCACTCAAGGGCCGGGTTGGCTGCAGCTCAGGCTCTATATCTTAGAGTCTGCACTGGGCCCCAGGAGCTGAGGTGTCGACCCAGCCATTCTGCACTAGGAAATCTGGTCTGAAGTGCCGGGTGTGGAACCTCTGCATGCGGGACCCTAGGAGCACGTGAAATTAGACAAAGCACAAAGGATAAAAAAGGTCAGACTTGACTTTATTGCCCAGATTCTATTTTTATCTCCCAGGGATTTTTAATGGGCTTTGCTGGGGACAAACCCCTCCTCTGCCTTTTGTCCCGTTCCTCATTCTTGGAGTGCTGAGGGTGCAGACCCTTCTTCTGTAACTGCTGAGTGCTGAGTTGGGAGCCCTCATACCAGGGGATGAGGGTCAGAACTTCTCCCCAGCAGCCTCCAGGTGACGTTGATTGGCCCCAGGACCCCTGCCTCCCTGCTCGTCCGCCTGAGCACCAGCATTGGAAGTGTTATAGATTCTAATGACCTTTAAGGGTTCAGGAAAGAGATGTGCAGAGACGCTGTGGGGGCCGGTTTCACCCCGCCCCACATTTGTTCGGCCACCTTAGGCTGACCGTTTCTGCCAGCCTAGATGCTCTGACCAGTAGTCTGCTCTTTCTTCAATTAGGCCCCTGAATTAACGTAAAAACAGCACCAGGTGTCAGAGCCCTGCCCGCTCAACTCCCAGACAGTCCAGGGTCAGTGGTGATCAAGGACCATGATGGCCACTGAGTCAACAGCCTTTTGAAGTAAACAGGAGTCCAGCCGGTCTTATTGGCCACCATCATCACGGTGTCTGTAGGCTTTTCTATGGTGACAGTGTGATATACGTTTCCCCCGCCAAGACTATTAGCTCCCCTCCGGGTGCAGTAAGTCCTGCAAGCAGTAGTCTACTCATTCGGGACACACTATTGTTGTTTTATGAGAGAAACTCCAGGTCAAGTGATGTTCACACGAGTCGTCATGGTGCCCTGTTGCCCCCGGTTATCTCTCTGGATGTTGGAGTTGGAGGGCCTCCTCACTCGAGGTCGGTGTGCCCACGGAGCGAACCCTGCAACTTCAGGGCATGGTTGGTGATTAGGATCACCACGTGGGGTCCTTTTCCCTTAGGAGGGAGGTGGCCTTTTGGGCTGCTGATTTCCAGGTTTTTAGATACCGCCAGTATCTTGGCCAGATGTGGCAGTGGGCCAAGCCCCTTGGTGACTCTATTTTATCCTACCTGGATGGCATTCTTGCGTTGTTCCATTTCAAGTGGTCCCAGTTTTTGCACTAATTCTCCAATGGCGACTCACCTTTCACCGGGAATGGAAAGGTCAAAGGGTTTAGCTCAATTAGGGAGTTCCAGGGCAAGGGTCTGAATTGACTGCTCTTTCCATTCTTGAAAGGCCACTTCTGGATTCTGTTCAAAAGGATCATCATCTTTTCCTTTCAGTGTTTCATATAGAGGCCCAGCTAGTAGACTGTAGTTAGGGATCCAGAAGCAGCAAACCCTGGCCTCCCCAGGAACCCCTAAGCTGTCTTCTAGTTTTAGAAAGGGGTAAGGCTGCAAATGGTTTCTTCCCTTTCCTGGGATGGGCTTCTCCGACCTTGTGTGAGAATGAAGCCCAGGCAGGTCACCGCAGTCTGTGATATTTGAGCTTTTTCTTGGACAACTTCTATCCTTTATTGGCTTGGTAGTTCAGAGGCCTCCTTAGTAGGGCTGGCGATCAGAATGTCGTCTGCATATTGAAGGAGGGTTTCCTTTTCTAGAGGTAGAACTTTTCGGTCTTTAGCTAAGCTTTCCCCAAAGATGGTGTGGGAATTTTTGAACCCTTGGGGCAAGACGGCCCGGAAGTATTGTTTTAGTTGTATGTTGAGTCCTGCCACTCACAAGCCAAAATTTCTTGTGACTCTGGGACTAATGGAATACAAAAGAAGGCATCATTGAAGACTAATACAGAATACCATGTCCTGGTGGTTGGTAGAATGACCAGCAGGGTGTAGGAAATGGAGCAACTGGAGGTATATCCTCGGTGGCTTCACTGACTGTCCTGACATCCTTTACCAGGTCCCCAGCAGCCCATGGGGCTCTCGTGGTCAGGCCAATCCCAGGATATGGAGCTCTCCTGGGCAGGTACCCCACCCCCAACCCAGCCCACGGGGCTCTCATGGTCAGGCCTCTCCCAGGATACAGAGCTACCCTTGCAGGTACCGTGGCAGGGCTGGGCACACAGGAACTGTGCACATAGCCCTCATTGAAGAGCACCCCCATCTCACCTGTCGCTCAGAGCTGACACAGAGCACCTCAGAGCAGGACTTGAACTAACAAACAGCAGCTCCGACAGGTCTGTGACCCTGGGCATCACTCTGTGTGGCCTCCCTCCACCTGGTCTTCCAGAGACTTCCACTGCACCCGGGGCACCAAGCCTCTGTCTCCAACCACCACCCACCCCTCCTCTCCCTGACTCCTGGGTTCCTCTCATTAGGAGAGGGTTTTCTTGAAGTTGTCTCCCACTCATGGGCCAGATAAAATGATTAGAAAACAAGCCAAAGCTGCAGCCCCTTGTCTATCCTGACTCTCAGGAGCCCACACCTGTTCCTTGGACCTGGCCGGTTCAGCAAGTTCCATTTTCTGCAACTGTGAGCCCCTGAGGGGTGATGATTGGCTGACCTGGGCAGCCTTACCATGCCGGCCAGCCCTCCCCAGGTGTGCCTGGGTTGAGATCAATATAAATACCACTCCAGGCAGCAAGAGCCCCTGCAGCTGTGCCTGACGCCATTTTCTCTGCCCTGTCAGCAGTCTCGGGGCTGGGCTGGTGGGAGGGAGTGAGAGGCCACGGCTTTGTGGGTGGCCCAGTGTGAGTGGGGCTCTGCTGGACTTTCTGCAGCAGTTGCCAGGCTGCCACCTGCTAAAGAAGAGGATGTGTCACCCATACCTGCTGCTGGAATTTCTCCCTGGGCAGAGGTGAGGAAGGAAAAAAGCAGTGGGGGCAGGGACAGGACGGGTATCTCAGGCAGGGAAATGGAAATCTTCCAGAAGAGCACCCAGGGACAGGACCATCCTGGCTGGCCTGCAGGCACCAAGTCAGCTGGCATGCTGTCACTCGTGTGGCTCCATGGCCCTTCCTCTAGGCTTTCAAGTCCTTGTATATATTCAGGTGTTTCACCTGGGAAGGGTGGGAACAGTTCAACAGCAACTGGCCTGGGGCTCAGCTCACGTTCACTCACAGATGCCTCGGCACAGTGCCCCAGCTTTGCAATGAGTACGCTTGTTGTGTGGGGGCTGCTGGCTGAATGGGAAACGATTCCCCACCACTGACCAACTTCAGAATTGTTTACAACTGGAGCAAGTGCCCTGATACGGTTTTCCTCTGAGTAACTGGTGGGTTCTGTTTTTTTTTTTTTCTCTTTTTCGTTTTTGGTTCAAGGTAGATTTTATTCCTCTTTTTTGTATTTACAGATATAAGCATGGAAATAATTTATTCATATAAATACATGTATGTGAAGGGAATAATTGTTTTTTCTGTTTTATTTTTTAAATTTTATTTCTTTTTAATTTTGAATTTTATTTTATATTTTTATACAGCAGGTTCTTATTGGTTATCTATTTTATACATATAAATGTTTACATGCCAATCCCAATCTCTCAGCTCCTCCCACCACCACCCCCCCAAGAGCTTTCCCCCCTTGTTGTCCATACGATTGTTGTCTACATCTGTTGCTCTATTTATGCCTTGCAAAACGGTTAATCTGTACAGTTTTTCTAGGTTCCACATATATGCATGAATATACAAGATTTGTTTTTCTCTTTCTGACTTACTTCACTCTGTATGACAGTCTCTAGATCCATCGACGTCTCTACAAATGACCCAATTTCATTCCTTTCATGGCTTAGTAATATTCCATTTTATATATGTACCACATCTTTATGCATTCGTCTGTCTGTGGGCATTTAGGTTGCTTCCATTACCTCGATATTGTAAATAGTGATGCAATGAACATTGCGGTGAATGTCTCTTTTTGATTTATGGTTTTGTCTGTGTATATGTCCAGTACTGGGATTGCTGTATCATATGGTAATTCTATTATTAGTTTCTTAAGACTCCATATTGTTCTCCATAGTGACTGTATCAATTTATATTCCCAACAATAGTGGAAGAGGCTTCCTTTTCCCCACACCCTTTCCAGCAATTGTTGTTTGTAGATTTTCAGATGATGCCCATTCTAACAGGTGTGAGGTGATACCTCATTGTTGAGTCCATTTCGTTGAGCAAGGGGTAGGTCTTGTCTATTACATATTTGGCTTATGGAACGGTATCTGTGCTAATTTCAAACTCTGGTTTTATGCAGCACCCCAACTCACCTTTCCCCTTAAGCAAGCATAAGTTGGTTTTCTAAACTTGAGACCCTGTTCTGTTTTGTAATTCAGTTCATGTGTAGCCAAGTTTACATTCCATGTATTAGTGATACCTTATGATGTTTCCTTATCTGTGTGACTTATTTCACTTAGAATCATCGTGCCTCAATCCACTCATTATGCGGGTACAGGCCTGGTGACACAGATTTCATTGCTGAGTGGTATTCTGTTGTACGTTAAGTACCGCAACTTCTTTATCAATTATTTGCTCTCTGGGATATTTAACTTGTACCATAGAAGAGGTTCCTGTAAACAGAGCCATCCCAAATTTTGGGGTGGCTGTGTCTTTTTGATTTTAATTTCCCTAAGCTATAGGACCATAAGTGGAAATGCCCTAGACTCTGTTGCTTTGTTTTTCAGATGTATCAGGAAACACCATACACTTCTCCAGAGTGGCTGTTGGCAATTTACATCCCGCCCATCAGCATAACAAGGTTCCTTTATCCCCATGGCCTGTCTTGCCTTTCTGCATTTTCCACTTTTTTCAGATGGCTCTTTAAACTGGGGGGAAGTGACACTTCATAGTAGTTCGGATTTCCATTGCAAGCTTGCTTGGTTTGCCAAAAAGGGCGTATGCGTTTTTTCCTGAATATATTCAGGAAAAAACGCATACGCCCTTTTTGGCCAAGTGCATCATTGTGGACGTTCTGCCTCTTTTCCTATGCTTTACATGCAATTCCAGTCTACCTCCTGAAATCGGTTTCCTGCAATTCTGCCCCGCTTTCAAGTCCTCTTGGCAGCCTTACTTCAATATATTTTTGGATGATAGCTGTCATTTATAACTCTGCAGGTTTGTGAATTACAGTGCCCCTAAGCTCCTTTCTTCAACTCGCTTTCTTGTGAGCTGGCCGCAACACCGCAGGATTGCTTCAGGCCCTAGTGTGGTTCCGGCATGGCACGCTGAGCCTTTGGTTAATTCCTCTTCCTGGTGGGAAATGAGAGTTAAATTTGCCCGTCCAGACACCTCCAGCTAGTCTCTCATTGGTTCTCCCTATTCCTGTTGAACTTTCAAAGAATTTGCAAACTGGGCCAAACAGGAGGTTAAAGGCACTGACTCTCCAAGTGGGGAGAGTGTTAGTAAAGCGTCTGGAATGTTGCACCCGAGTACCAGGGGACGAAACCTGAGACACATTTGAACACGTTTCCCGATCACACGGTGGATCATACTCTGGGTTCCACATGCATGTTTTAGCTGAAGGAAGAATCCCTTAAACCTGGAGAGTTGAGACCCTTGGCATGGGTACCATGCAATATGACTTCAAAGGGTCTGCATTGGCTCACCGAACCTCACCAATCCTATCACTGCTGCGCTAATGCACTGTACACACGCTTGATTCTCTTTCAGAGACATATAAATCCATAGGTTTTAAGATTCTTACTAGTCAGGTATATTCTTAGGCGTTTAATATGGGGTGTAGAGTCCACTTCGTTGAGCAAGGAGTAGCTCTTGTCTATTACATATTTGGCTTATGGAACAGTATCTGTGCTAATTTCAATCTCAGGTTTTATGCAGCACCCCAACTCACCTTTCCCCTTAAGCAAGCATAAGTTGGTTTTCTACATTTGAGACCCTGTTCTGTTTTGTAATTCAGTTCCTGTGTAGCCAAGTTTACATTCCGTGTATTAGTGATATCTTATGATGTTTCTTTTTCTGTGTGACTTATTTCACTTAGAATCATCGTACCTGAATCCACTCATTATGCTGCTACGGGCCTGATGATATACATTTCATTGCTGAGTGATATTGCATTGTACGTAAGTACCACAAATTCTTTATCCATTTTTCGCTTTCTGTGATATTGAACTTGTACCACAAACGAGGTTCTTGTAAACAGAGCCGTCCCAAACTTTGGGCTGGCTGTGTCTTTTTGATTTTAATTTCCCTAAGCTATAGGACCATAAGTGGAAGTGCCCTAGGCTCTGTTGCTTTGTTTTGTAGATGTTTCAGGAAACACCATAAACTTCTCCAGAGTGGCTGTTGGCAATTTACATCCCGCCCATCAGCATAACAAGGCTCCCAGTTCTCCATGGCCTGTCCTGCCTTTCTGGATTTTATACTTTTTTCAGATGGCCCTTTTGACCGGGGGGCAGTGAGACTTCATTGTAGTGCAGATTTCCTTTGCAAGCTTGCTTGGTTAGCCAAAAAGTGCGTATGCGTTTTTTCCTGAATATATTCAGGAAAAAACGCATACGCCCTTTTTAGCCAAGTGCATCATTGTGGACGTTCTGCCTCTTTTCCTATGCTTTACATGCAATTCCAGTCTACCTCCTGAAATCGGTTTCCTGCAATTCTGCCCCGCTTTCAAGTCCTCTTGGCAGCCTTACTTCAATATATTTTTGGACGATAGCTGTCATTTATAACTCTGCAGGTTTGTGAATTACAGTGCCCCTAAGCTCCTTTCTTCAACTCGCTTTCTTGTGAGCTGGCCGCAACACCGCAGGATTGCTTCAGGCCCTAGTGTGGTTCCGGCATGGCACGCTGAGCCTTTGGTTAATTCCTCTTCCTGGTGGGAAATGAGAGTTTAATTTGCCCGTCCAGACACCTCCAGCTAGTCTCTCATTGGTTCTCCCTATTCCTGTTCATTTTCCGCAGAAATGGCAAACTGGGCCAAACAGGAGGTTAAAGGCACTGACTCTCCAAGTGGGGAGAGTTTTAGTAAAGCGTCTGGAATGTTGCACCCGAGTACCAGGGGACAAAAACTGAGACACATTTGAACACGTTTCCCAATCACACGGTGGATCATACTCTGGGTTCCACATGCATGTTTTAGCTGAAGGAAGAATCCCTTAAACCTGGAGAGTTGAGACCCATGGAATGGGTACCATGCAATATGACTTCAAAGGTTCTGCATTGGCTCACCGAACCTCACCAATCCTATCACTGCTGCGCTTATGCCTCTGTACACACGCTTGATTCTCTTTCGGAGACATATAAATCCATAGATTTTAAGATTCTTACTGGTCAGGTATATTCTTAGACGTTTAATATGGGGTGTTGAGTCCTCTTCGTTGAGCAAGGAGTAGCTCTTGTCTATTACATATTTGGCTTATGGAACGGTATCTGTGCTAATTTCAATCTCTGGTTTTATGCAGCACCCCAACTCACCTTTCCCCTTAAGCAAGCATAAGTTGGTTTTCTACATTTGAGACCCTGTTCTGTTTTGTAATTCAGTTCCTGTGTAGCCAGTTTACATTCCGTGTAGTAGTGATATCTTATGATGTTTCTTTTTCTGTGTGACTTATCTCACTTAGAATCATCGTACCTGAATCCACTCATTATGCTGCTACGGGCCTGATGACATAGATTTCATTGCTGAGTGATATTGCATTGTACGTATGTACCACCACTTCTTTATCCATTTTTCGCTTTCTGTGATATTGAACTTGTACCGTAAACGAGGTTCTTGTAAACAGAGCCGTCCCAAACTTTGGGGTGGCTGTGTCTTTTTGATTTTAATTTCCCTAAGCTATAGGACCATAAGTGGAAGTGCCCTAGGCTCTGTTGCTTTGTTTTTTAGATGTTTCAGGAAACACCATACACTTCTCCAGAGTGGCTGTTGGCAATTTACATCCCGCCCATCAGCATAACAAGGCTCCCAGTTCTCCATGGCCTGTCCTGCCTTTCTGGATTTTACACTTTTTTCAGATGGCCCTTTTGACCGGGGGGCAGTGAGACTTCATTGTAGTGCAGATTTCCTTTGCAAGCTTGCTTGGTTGGCCAAAAAGGGCGTATGCGTTTTTTCCTGAATATATTCAGGAAAAAACGCATACGCCCTTTTTGGCCAAGTGCATCATTGTGGACGTTCTGCCTCTTTTCCTATGCTTTACATGCAATTCCAGTCTACCTCCTGAAATCGGTTTCCTGCAATTCTGCCCTGCTTTCAAGTCCTCTTGGCAGCCTTACTTCAATATATTTTTGGACGATAGCTGTCATTTTTAACTCTGCAGGTTTGTGAATTACAGTGCCCCTGAGCTCCTTTCTTCAACTCGCTTTCTTGTGAGCTGGCCGCAACACCGCAGGATTGCTTCAGGCCCTAGTGTGGTTCCGGCATGGCACGCTGAGCCTTTGGTTAATTCCTCTTCCTGGTGGGAAATGAGAGTTAAATTTGCCCGTCCAGACACCTCCAGCTAGTCTCTTATTGGTTCTCCCTATTCCTGTTCATTTTCCGCAGAAATTGCAAACTGGGCCAAACAGGAGGTTAAAGGCACTGACTCTCCAAGTGAGGAGAGTGTTAGTAAAGCGTCTGGAATGTTGCACCCGAGTACCAGGGGACGAAATCTGACACATTTGAACACGTTTCCCGATCACACGGTGGATCATACTCTGGGTTCCACATGCATGTTTTAGCTGAAGGAAGAATCCCTTAAACCTGGAGAGTTGAGACCCATGGAATGGGTACCATGCAATATGACTTCAAAGGGTCTGCATTTGCTCACCGAACCTCACCAGTCCTATCACTGCTGCATTCATGCCGCTGTACACACGCTTGATTCTCTTTCGGAGACATATAAATCCATAGGTTTTAAGATTCTTACTAGTCAGGTATATTCTTAGGCATTTAATATGTGGTGTTGAGTCCACTTCGTTGAGCAAGGAGTAGCTCTTGTCTATTACATATTTGGCTTATGGAACGGTATCTGTGCTAATTTCAATCTCTGGTTTTATGCAGCACCCCAACTCACCTTTCCCCTTAAGCAAGCATAAGTTGGTTTTCTACATTTGAGATCCTGTTCTGTTTTGTAATTCAGTTCCTGTGTAGCCAAGTTTACATTCCATGTATTAGTGATATCTTATGATGTTTCTTTTTCTGTGTGACTTATCTCACTTAGAATCATCGTACCTGAATCCACTCATTATGCTGCTACGGGCCTGATGACATAGATTTCATTCCTGAGTGATATTGCATTGTACGTAAGTACCACAACTTCTTTATCCATTTTTCACATTCTGCGATATTGAACTTGTACCGTAAACGAGGTTCTTGTAAACAGAGCCGTCCCATACTTTGGGGTGGCTGTGTCTTTTTGATTTTAATTTCCCTAAGCTATAGGACCATAAGTGGAAGTGCCCTAGGCTCTGTTGCTTTGTTTTTTAGATGTTTCAGGAAACACCATACACTTCTCCAGAGTGGCTGTTGGCAATTTACATCCCGCCCATCAGCATAACAAGGCTCCCAGTTCTCCATGGCCTGTCCTGCCTTTCTGGATTTTACACTTTTTTCAGATGGCCCTTTTGACCGGGGGGCAGTGAGACTTCATTGTAGTGCAGATTTCCTTTGCAAGCTTGCTTGGTTGGCCAAAAAGGGCGTATGCGTTTTTTCCTGAATATATTCAGGAAAAAACGCATACGCCCTTTTTGGCCAAGTGCATCATTGTGGACGTTCTGCCTCTTTTCCTATGCTTTACATGCAATTCCAGTCTACCTCCTGAAATCGGTTTCCTGCAATTCTGCCCCGCTTTCAAGTCCTCTTGGCAGCCTTACTTCAATATATTTTTGGACGATAGCTGTCATTTTTAACTCTGCAGGTTTGTGAATTACAGTGCCCCTGAGCTCCTTTCTTCAACTCGCTTTCTTGTGAGCTGGCCGCAACACCGCAGGATTGCTTCAGGCCCTAGTGTGGTTCCGACATGGCACGCTGAGCCTTTGGTTAATTCCTCTTCCTGGTGGGAAATGAGAGTTACATTTGCCCATCCAGACACCTCCAGCTAGTCTCTCATTGGTTCTCCCTATTCCTGTTCATTTTCCGCAGAAATTGCAAACTGGGCCAAACAGGAGGTTAAAGGCACTGACTCTCCAAGTGGGGAGAGTTTTAGTAAAGCGTCTGGAATGTTGCACCCAAGTACCAGCGGAGAAAATCTGAGACACATTTGAACACGTTTCCCGATCACACGGTGGATCATACTCTGGGTTCCACATGCATGTTTTAGCTGAAGGAAGAATCCCTTAAACCTGGAGAGTTGAGACCCATGGAATGGCTAGCATGCAATATGACTTCAAAGGGTCTGCATTTGCTCATCAAACCTCACCAATCCTATCACTGCTGCGTTTATGCCGCTGTACACATGCTTGATTCTCTTTTGGAGACATATAAATCCATAGGTTTTAAGATTATTACTAGTCAGGTATATTCTTAGGCGATTAATATGGGGTGTAGAGTCCACTTCGTTGAGCAAGGAGTAGCTCTTATCTATTACATATTTGGCTTAAGGAATGGTATCTGTGCTAATTTCAATCTCTGGTTTTATGCAGAACCCCAACTCACCTTTCCCCTTAAGCAAGCATAAGTTGGTTTTCTACATTTGAGACCGTGTTCTGTTTTGTAATTCAGTTTCTGTGTAGCCAAGTTTTCATTCCGTGTAGTAGTGATATCTTATGATGTTTCTTTTTCTGTGTGACTTATCTCACTTAGAATCATCGTACCTGAATCCACTCATTATGCTGCTACGGGCCTGATGATATAGATTTCATTGCTGAGTGATATTGCATTGTACGTAAGTACCACAAATTCTTTATCCATTTTTCACCTTCTGTGATATTGAATTTGTACTGTAAATGAGGTTCTTGTAAACAGAGCCGTCCCAAACTTTGGGGTGGCTGTGTCTTTTTGATTTTAATTTCCCTAAGCTATAGGACCATAAGTGGAAGTGCCCTAGGCTCTGTTGCTTTGTTTTTTAGATGTTTCAGGAAACACCATACACTTCTCCAGAGTGGCTGTTGGCAATTTACATCCCGCCCATCAGCATAACAAGGCTCCCAGTTCTCCATGGCCTGTCCTGCCTTTCTGGATTTTACACTTTTTTCAGATGGCCCTTTTGACCGGGGGGCAGTGAGACTTCATGGTAGTGCAGATTTCCTTTGCAAGCTTGCTTGGTTGGCCAAAAAGGGCGTATGCGTTTTTTCCTGAATATATTCAGGAAAAAACGCATACGCCCTTTTTGGCCAAGTGCATCATTGTGGACGTTCTGCCTCTTTTCCTATGCTTTACATGCAATTCCAGTCTACCTCCTGAAATCGGTTTCCTGCAATTCTGCCCCGCTTTCAAGTCCTCTTGGCAGCCTTACTTCAATATATTTTTGGACGATAGCTGTCATTTATAACTCTGCAGGTTTGTGAATTACAGTGCCCCTGAGCTCCTTTCTTCAACTCGCTTTCTTGTGAGCTGGCCGCAACACCGCAGGATTGCTTCAGGCCCTAGTGTCGTTCCGGCATGGCACGCTGAGCCTTTGGTTAATTCCTCTTCCTGGTGTGAAATGAGAGTTAAATTTGCCCGTCCAGACACCTCCAGCTAGTCTCTCACTGGTTCTCCCTATTCCTGTTCATCTTCCGCAAATATTGCAAACTGGGCCAAAAAGGAGGTTAAAGGCACTGACTCTCCAAGTGGGGAGAGTGTTAGTAAAGCGTCTGGAATGTTGCACCCGAGTACCAGGGGACAAAAACTGAGACACATTTGAACACGTTTCCCGATCACATGGTGGATCATACTCTGGGTTCCACATGCATGTTTTAGCTGAAGGAAGAATCCCTTAAACCTGGAGAGTTGAGACCCATGGAATGGGTACCATGCAATATGACTTCAAAGGTTCTGCATTGGCTCACCGAACCTCACCAATCCTATCACTGCTGCGCTTATGCCACTGTACACACCCTTGATTCTCTTTCGGAGACATATAAATCCATAGGTTTTAAGATTATTACTAGTCAGGTATATTCTTAGGCGATTAATATGGGGTGTAGAGTCCACTTCGTTGAGCAAGGAGTAGCTCTTGTCTATTACATATTTGGCTTATGGAATAGTATCTGTGCTAATTTCAATCTCTGGTTTTATGCAGAACCCCAACTCACCTTTCCCCTTAAGCAAGCATAAGTTGGTTTTCTACATTTGAGACCGTGTTCTGTTTTGTAATTCAGTTTCTGTGTAGCCAAGTTTACATTCCGTGTAGTAGTGATATCTTATGATGTTTCTTTTTCTGTGTGACTTATCTCACTTAGAATCATCGTACCTGAATCCACTCATTATGCTGCTACGGGCCTGATGATATAGATTTCATTGCTGAGTGATATTGCATTGTACGTAAGTACCACAAATTCTTTATCCATTTTTCACCTTCTGTGATATTGAATTTGTACTGTAAATGAGGTTCTTGTAAACAGAGCCGTCCCAAACTTTGGGGTGGCTGTGTCTTTTTGATTTTAATTTCCCTAAGCTATAGGACCATAAGTGGAAGTGCCCTAGGCTCTGTTGCTTTGTTTTTTAGATGTTTCAGGAAACACCATACACTTCTCCAGAGTGGCTGTTGACAATTTACATCCCGCCCATCAGCATAACAAGGCTCCCAGTTCTCCATGGCCTGTCCGGCCTTTCTGGATTTTACACTTTTTTCAGATGGCCCTTTTGACTGGGGGGCAGTGAGACTTCATGGTAGTGCAGATTTCCTTTGCAAGCTTGCTTGGTTGGCCAAAAAGGGCGTATGCGTTTTTTCCTGAATATATTCAGGAAAAAACGCATATGCCCTTTTTGGCCAAGTGCATCATTGTGGACGTTCTGCCTCTTTTCCTATGCTTTACATGCAATTCTAGTCTACCTCCTGAAATCGGTTTCCTGCAATTCTGCCCCGCTTTCAAGTCCTCTTGGCAGCCTTACTTCAATATATTTTTGGACGATAGCTGTCATTTATAACTCTGCAGGTTTGTGAATTACAGTGCCGCTGAGCTCCTTTCTTCAACTCGCTTTCTTGTGAGCTGGCCGCAACACCGCAGGATTGCTTCAGGCCCTAGTGTCGTTCCGGCATGGCACGCTGAGCCTTTGGTTAATTCCTCTTCCTGGTGGGAAATGAGAGTTAAATTTGCCAATCCAGACACCTCCAGCTAGTCTCTCATTTGTTCTCCCTATTCCTGTTCATTTTCCGCAGAAATTGCAAACTGGGCCAAACAGGAGGTTAAAGGCACTGACTCTCCAAGTGGGGAGAGTTTTAGTAAAGCGTCTGGAATGTTGCACCCGAGTACCAGCGGAGGAAATCTGAGACACATTTGAACACGTTTCCCGATCACACGGTGGATCATACTCTGGGTTCCACATGCATGTTTTAGCTGAAGGAAGAATCCCTTAAACCTGGAGAGTTGAGACCCATGGAATGGGTACCATGCAATATGACTTCAAAGGTTCTGCATTGGCTCACCGAACCTCACCAATCCTATCACTGCTGCGCTTATGCCTCTGTACACACCCTTGATTCTCTTTCGGAGACATATAAATCCATAGGTTTTAAGATTATTACTAGTCAGGTATATTCTTAGGCGATTAATATGGGGTGTAGAGTCCACTTCGTTGAGCAAGGAGTAGCTCTTGTCTATTACATATTTGGCTTATGGAATGGTATCTGTGCTAATTTCAATCTCTGGTTTTATGCAGAACCCCAACTCACCTTTCCCCTTAAGCAAGCATAAGTTGGTTTTCTACATTTGAGACCGTGTTCTGTTTTGTAATTCAGTTTCTGTGTAGCCAAGTTTACATTCCGTGTAGTAGTGATATCTTATGATGTTTCTTTTTCTGTGTGACTTATCTCACTTAGAATCATCGTACCTGAATCCACTCATTATGCTGCTACGGGCCTGATGATATAGATTTCATTGCTGAGTGATATTGCATTGTACGTAAGTACCACAAATTCTTTATCCATTTTTCACCTTCTGTGATATTGAATTTGTACTGTAAATGAGGTTCTTGTAAACAGAGCCGTCCCAAACTTTGGGGTGGCTGTGTCTTTTTGATTTTAATTTCCCTAAGCTATAGGACCATAAGTGGAAGTGCCCTAGGCTCTGTTGCTTTGTTTTTTAGATGTTTCAGGAAACACCATACACTTCTCCAGAGTGGCTGTTGGCAATTTACATCCCGCCCATCAGCATAACAAGGCTCCCAGTTCTCCATGGCCTGTCCTGCCTTTCTGGATTTTACACTTTTTTCAGATGGCCCTTTTGACCGGGGGGCAGTGAGACTTCATGGTAGTGCAGATTTCCTTTGCAAGCTTGCTTGGTTGGCCAAAAAGGGCGTATGCGTTTTTTCCTGAATATATTCAGGAAAAAACGCATACGCCCTTTTTGGCCAAGTGCATCATTGTGGACGTTCTGCCTCTTTTCCTATGCTTTACATGCAATTCCAGTCTACCTCCTGAAATCGGTTTCCTGCAATTCTGCCCCGCTTTCAAGTCCTCTTGGCAGCCTTACTTCAATATATTTTTGGACGATAGCTGTCATTTATAACTCTGCAGGTTTGTGAATTACAGTGCCCCTGAGCTCCTTTCTTCAACTCGCTTTCTTGTGAGCTGGCCGCAACACCGCAGGATTGCTTCAGGCCCTAGTGTCGTTCCGGCATGGCACGCTGAGCCTTTGGTTAATTCCTCTTCCTGGTGGGAAATGAGAGTTAAATTTGCCCGTCCAGACACCTCCAGCTAGTCTCTCACTGGTTCTCCCTATTCCTGTTCATTTTCCGCAAAAATTGCAAACTGGGCCAAACAGGAGGTTAAAGGCACTGACTCTCCAAGTGGGGAGAGTGTTAGTAAAGCGTCTGGAATGTTGCACCCGAGTACCAGGGGACGAAACCTGAGACACATTTGAACACGTTTCCCGATCACACGGTGGATCATACTCTGGGTTCCACATGCATGTTTTAGCTGAAGGAAGAATCCCTTAAACCTGGAGAGTTGAGACCCATGGAATGGGTACCATGCAATATGACTTCAAAGGTTCTGCATTGGCTCACCGAACCTCACCAATCCTATCACTGCTGTGCTTATGCCACTGTACACACGCTTGATTCTCTTTCGGAGACATATAAATCCATAGGTTTTAAGATTCTTACTAGTCAGCTATATTCTTAGACGTTTAATATGGGGTGTTGAGTCCTCTTCGTTGAGCAAGGAGTAGCTCTTTTCTATTACATATTTGGCTTATGGAACGGTATCTGTGCTAATTTCAATCTCTGGTTTTATGCAGCACCCCAACTCACCTTTCCCCTTAAGCAAGCATAAGTTGGTTTTCTACATTTGAGACCTTGTTCTCTTTTGTAATTCAGTTACTGTGTAGCCAAGTTTACATTCCGTGTATTAGTGATATCTTATGATGTTTCTTTTTCTGTGTGACTTATCTCACTTAGAATCATCGTACCTGAATCCACTCATTATGCTGCTATGGGCCTGATGACATAGATTTCATTGCTGAGTGATATTGCATTGTACGTAAGTACCACAACTTCTTTATCCATTTTTCGCTTTCTGTGATATTGAACTTGTACTGTAAACGAGGTTCTTGTAAACAGAGCCGTCCCAAACTTTGGGGTGGCTGTGTCTTTTTGATTTTAATTTCCCTAAGCTATAGGACCATAAGTGGAAGTGCCCTAGGCTCTGTTGCTTTGTTTTTTAGATGTTTCAGGAAACACCATACACTTCTCCAGAGTGGCTGTTGGCAATTTACATCCCGCCCATCAGCATAACAAGCCTCCTAGTTCTCCATGGCCTGTCCGGCCTTTCTGGATTTTACACTTTTTTCAGATGGCCCTTTTGACTGGTGGGCAGTGAGACTTCATTGTAGTGCAGATTTCCTTTGCAAGCTTGCTTGGTTGGCCAAAAAGGGCGTATGCGTTTTTTCCTGAATATATTCAGGAAAAAACGCATACGCCCTTTTTGGCCAAGTGCATCATTGTGGACATTCTGTCTCTTTTCCTATGCTTTACATGCAATTCCAGTCTACCTCCTGAAATCGGATTCCTGCAATTCTGCCCCGCTTTCGAGTCCTCTTGGCAGCCTTACTTCAATATATTTTTGGATGATAGCTGTCATTTTTAACTCTGTAGGTTTGTGAATTACAGTGCCCCTGAGCTCCTTTCTTCAACTCGCTTTCTTGTGAGCTGGCCGCAACACCGCAGGATTGCTTCAGGCCCTAGTGTGGTTCCGGCATGGCACGCTGAGCCTTTGGTTAATTCCTCTTCCTGGTGGGAAATGAGAGTTACATTTGCCCATCCAGACACCTCCAGCTAGTCTCTCATTGGTTCTCCCTATTCCTGTTCATTTTCCGCAGAAATTGCAAACTGGGCCAAACAGGAGGTTAAAGGCACTGACTCTCCAAGTGGGGAGAGTTTTAGTAAAGCTTCTGGAATGTTGCACCCGAGTACCAGGGGACGAAAACTGAGACACATTTGAACACGTTTCCCGATCACACGGTGGATCATACTCTGGGTTCCACATGCATGTTTTAGCTGAAGGAAGAATCCCTTAAACCTGGAGAATTGAGACCCATGGAATGGCTACCATGCAATATGACTTCAAAGGGTCTGTATTTGCTCATCGAACCTCACCAATCCTATCACTGCTGCTTTTATGCTGCTGTACACATGCTTGATTCTCTTTTGGAGACATATAAATCCATAGGTTTTAAGATTATTACTAGTCAGGTATATTCTTAGGCGATTAATATGGGGTGTAGAGTCCACTTCGTTGAGCAAGGAGTAGCTCTTGTCTATTACATATTTGGCTTATGGAATGGTATCTGTGCTAATTTCAATCTCTGGTTTTATGCAGAACCCCAACTCACCTTTCCCCTTAAGCAAGCATAAGTTGGTTTTCTACATTTGAGACCGTGTTCTGTTTTGTAATTCAGTTTCTGTGTAGCCAAGTTTTCATTCCGTGTAGTAGTGATATCTTATGATGTTTCTTTTTCTGTGTGACTTATCTCACTTAGAATCATCGTACCTGAATCCACTCATTATGCTGCTACGGGCCTGATGATATAGATTTCATTGCTGAGTGATATTGCATTGTACGTAAGTACCACAAATTCTTTATCCATTTTTCACCTTCTGTGATATTGAATTTGTACTGTAAATGAGGTTCTTGTAAACAGAGCCGTCCCAAACTTTGGGGTGGCTGTGTCTTTTTGATTTTAATTTCCCTAAGCTATAGGACCATAAGTGGAAGTGCCCTAGGCTCTGTTGCTTTGTTTTTTAGATGTTTCAGGAAACACCATACACTTCTCCAGAGTGGCTGTTGGCAATTTACATCCCGCCCATCAGCATAACAAGGCTCCCAGTTCTCCATGGCCTGTCCTGCCTTTCTGGATTTTATACTTTTTTCAGATGGCCCTTTTGACCGGGGGGCAGTGAGACTTCATTGTAGTGCAGATTTCCTTTGCAAGCTTGCTTGGTTGGCCAAAAAGGGCGTATGCGTTTTTTCCTGAATATATTCAGGAAAAAACGCATACGCCCTTTTTGGCCAAGTGCATCATTGTGGACGTTCTGCCTCTTTTCCTATGCTTTACATGCAATTCCAGTCTACCTCCTGAAATCGGTTTCCTGCAATTCTGCCCCGCTTTCAAGTCCTCTTGGCAGCCTTACTTCAATATATTTTTGGACGATAGCTGTCATTTTTAACTCTGCAGGTTTGTGAATTACAGTGCCCCTGAGCTCCTTTCTTCAACTCGCTTTCTTGTGAGCTGGCCGCAACACCGCAGGATTGCTTCAGGCCCTAGTGTGGTTCCGGCATGGCACGCTGAGCCTTTGGTTAATTCCTCTTCCTGGTGGGAAATGAGAGTTACATTTGCCCATCCAGACACCTCCAGCTAGTCTCTCATTGGTTCTCCCTATTCCTGTTCATTTTCCACAGAAATTGCAAACTGGGCCAAACAGGAGGTTAAAGGCACTGACTCTCCAAGTGGGGAGAGTTTTAGTAAAGCGTCTGGAATGTTGCACCCAAGTACCAGCGGAGAAAATCTGAGACACATTTGAACACGTTTCCCGATCACACGGTGGATCATACTCTGGGTTCCACATGCATGTTTTAGCTGAAGGAAGAATCCCTTAAACCTGGAGAGTTGAGACCCATGGAATGGCTAGCATGCAATATGACTTCAAAGGGTCTGCATTTGCTCATCAAACCTCACCAATCCTATCACTGCTGCGTTTATGCCGCTGTACACATGCTTGATTCTCTTTTGGAGACATATAAATCCATAGGTTTTAAGATTATTACTAGTCAGGTATATTCTTAGGCGATTAATATGGGGTGTAGAGTCCACTTCGTTGAGCAAGGAGTAGCTCTTGTCTATTACATATTTGGCTTATGGAATGGTATCTGTGCTAATTTCAATCTCTGGTTTTATGCAGAACCCCAACTCACCTTTCCCCTTAAGCAAGCATAAGTTGGTTTTCTACATTTGAGACCGTGTTCTGTTTTGTAATTCAGTTTCTGTGTAGCCAAGTTTTCATTCCGTGTAGTAGTGATATCTTATGATGTTTCTTTTTCTGTGTGACTTATCTCACTTAGAATCATCGTACCTGAATCCACTCATTATGCTGCTATGGGCCTGATGATATAGATTTCATTGCTGAGTGATATTGCATTGTACGTAAGTACCACAAATTCTTTATCCATTTTTCACCTTCTGTGATATTGAATTTGTACTGTAAATGAGGTTCTTGTAAACAGAGCCGTCCCAAACTTTGGGGTGGCTGTGTCTTTTTGATTTTAATTTCCCTAAGCTATAGGACCATAAGTGGAAGTGCCCTAGGCTCTGTTGCTTTGTTTTTTAGATGTTTCAGGAAACACCATACACTTCTCCAGAGTGGCTGTTGGCAATTTACATCCCGCCCATCAGCATAACAAGGCTCCCAGTTCTCCATGGCCTGTCCTGCCTTTCTGGATTTTATACTTTTTTCAGATGGCCCTTTTGACCGGGGGGCAGTGAGACTTCATTGTAGTGCAGATTTCCTTTGCAAGCTTGCTTGGTTGGCCAAAAAGGGCGTATGCGTTTTTTCCTGAATATATTCAGGAAAAAACGCATACGCCCTTTTTGGCCAAGTGCATCATTGTGGACGTTCTGCCTCTTTTCCTATGCTTTACATGCAATTCCAGTCTACCTCCTGAAATCGGTTTCCTGCAATTCTGCCCTGCTTTCAAGTCCTCTTGGCAGCCTTACTTCAATATATTTTTGGACGATAGCTGTCATTTTTAACTCTGCAGGTTTGTGAATTACAGTGCCCCTGAGCTCCTTTCTTCAACTCGCTTTCTTGTGAGCTGGCCGCAACACCGCAGGATTGCTTCAGGCCCTAGTGTGGTTCCGGCATGGCACGCTGAGCCTTTGGTTAATTCCTCTTCCTGGTGGGAAATGAGAGTTAAATTTGCCCGTCCAGACACCTCCAGCTAGTCTCTTATTGGTTCTCCCTATTCCTGTTCATTTTCCGCAGAAATTGCAAACTGGGCCAAACAGGAGGTTAAAGGCACTGACTCTCTAAGTGAGGAGAGTGTTAGTAAAGCGTCTGGAATGTTGCACCTGAGTACCAGGGGACGAAATCTGACACATTTGAACACGTTCCCCGATCACACGGTGGATCATACTCTGGGTTCCACATGCATGTTTTAGCTGAAGGAAGAATCCCTTAAACCTGGAGAGTTGAGACCCATGGAATGGGTACCATGCAATATGACTTCAAAGGGTCTGCATTTGCTCACCGAACCTCACCAATCCTATCAGTGCTGCATTTATGCCGCTGTACACACACTTGATTCTCTTTCGGAGACATATAAATCCATAGGTTTTAAGATTCTTACTAGTCAGGTATATTCTTAGGCATTTAATATGTGGTGTTGAGTCCACTTCGTTGAGCAAGGAGTAGCTCTTGTCTATTACCTATTTGGCTTATGGAACGGTATCTGTGCTAATTTCAATCTCTGGTTTTATGCAGAACCCCAACTCACCTTTCCCCTTAAGCAAGCATAAGTTGGTTTTCTACATTTGAGACCGTGTTCTGTTTTGTAATTCAGTTTCTGTGTAGCCAAGTTTTCATTCCGTGTAGTAGTGATATCTTATGATGTTTCTTTTTCTGTGTGACTTATCTCACTTAGAATCATCGTACCTGAATCCACTCATTATGCTGCTACGGGCCTGATGATATAGATTTCATTGCTGAGTGATATTGCATTGTACGTAAGTACCACAAATTCTTTATCCATTTTTCACCTTCTGTGATATTGAATTTGTACTGTAAATGAGGTTCTTGTAAACAGAGCCGTCCCAAACTTTGGGGTGGCTGTGTCTTTTTGATTTTAATTTCCCTAAGCTATAGGACCATAAGTGGAAGTGCCCTAGGCTCTGTTGCTTTGTTTTTTAGATGTTTCAGGAAACACCATACACTTCTCCAGAGTGGCTGTTGGCAATTTACATCCCGCCCATCAGCATAACAAGGCTCCCAGTTCTCCATGGCCTGTCCTGCCTTTCTGGATTTTATACTTTTTTCAGATGGCCCTTTTGACCGGGGGGCAGTGAGACTTCATTGTAGTGCAGATTTCCTTTGCAAGCTTGCTTGGTTGGCCAAAAAGGGCGTATGCGTTTTTTCCTGAATATATTCAGGAAATAACGCATACGCCCTTTTTGGCCAAGTGCATCATTGTGGACGTTCTGCCTCTTTTCCTATGCTTTACATGCAATTCCAGTCTACCTCCTGAAATCGGTTTCCTGCAATTCTGCCCTGCTTTCAAGTCCTCTTGGCAGCCTTACTTCAATATATTTTTGGACGATAGCTGTCATTTTTAACTCTGCAGGTTTGTGAATTACAGTGCCCCTGAGCTCCTTTCTTCAACTCGCTTTCTTGTGAGCTGGCCGCAACACCGCAGGATTGCTTCAGGCCCTAGTGTGGTTCCGGCATGGCACGCTGAGCCTTTGGTTAATTCCTCTTCCTGGTGGGAAATGAGAGTTAAATTTGCCCGTCCAGACACCTCCAGCTAGTCTCTTATTGGTTCTCCCTATTCCTGTTCATTTTCCGCAGAAATTGCAAACTGGGCCAAACAGGAGGTTAAAGGCACTGACTCTCTAAGTGAGGAGAGTGTTAGTAAAGCGTCTGGAATGTTGCACCTGAGTACCAGGGGACGAAATCTGACACATTTGAACACGTTCCCCGATCACACGGTGGATCATACTCTGGGTTCCACATGCATGTTTTAGCTGAAGGAAGAATCCCTTAAACCTGGAGAGTTGAGACCCATGGAATGGGTACCATGCAATATGACTTCAAAGGGTCTGCATTTTCTCACCGAACCTCACCAATCCTATCAGTGCTGCATTTATGCCGCTGTACACACGCTTGATTCTCTTTCGGAGACATATAAATCCATAGGTTTTAAGATTCTTACTAGTCAGGTATATTCTTAGGCATTTAATATGTGGTGTTGAGTCCACTTCGTTGAGCAAGGAGTAGCTCTTGTCTATTAACTATTTGGCTTATGGAACGGTATCTGTGCTAATTTCAATCTCTGGTTTTATGCAGAACCCCAACTCACCTTTCCCCTTAAGCAAGCATAAGTTGGTTTTCTACATTTGAGACCGTGTTCTGTTTTGTAATTCAGTTTCTGTGTAGCCAAGTTTTCATTCCGTGTAGTAGTGATATCTTATGATGTTTCTTTTTCTGTGTGACTTATCTCACTTAGAATCATCGTACCTGAATCCACTCATTATGCTGCTACGGGCCTGATGATATAGATTTCATTGCTGAGTGATATTGCATTGTACGTAAGTACCACAAATTCTTTATCCATTTTTCACCTTCTGTGATATTGAATTTGTACTGTAAATGAGGTTCTTGTAAACAGAGCCGTCCCAAACTTTGGGGTGGCTGTGTCTTTTTGATTTTAATTTCCCTAAGCTATAGGACCATAAGTGGAAGTGCCCTAGGCTCTGTTGCTTTGTTTTTTAGATGTTTCAGGAAACACCATACACTTCTCCAGAGTGGCTGTTGGCAATTTACATCCCGCCGATCAGCATAACAAGGCTCCCAGTTCTCCACGGCCTGTCCTGCCTTTCTGGATTTTATACTTTTTTCAGATGGCCCTTTTGACCGGGGGGCAGTGAGACTTCATTGTAGTGCAGATTTCCTTTGCAAGCTTGCTTGGTTGGCCAAAAAGGGCGTATGCGTTTTTTCCTGAATATATTCAGGAAAAAACGCATACGCCCTTTTTGGCCAAGTGCATCATTGTGGACGTTCTGCCTCTTTTCCTATGCTTTACATGCAATTCCAGTCTACCTCCTGAAATCGGTTTCCTGCAATTCTGCCCTGCTTTCAAGTCCTCTTGGCAGCCTTACTTCAATATATTTTTGGACGATAGCTGTCATTTTTAACTCTGCAGGTTTGTGAATTACAGTGCCCCTGAGCTCCTTTCTTCAACTCGCTTTCTTGTGAGCTGGCCGCAACACCGCAGGATTGCTTCAGGCCCTAGTGTGGTTCCGGCATGGCACGCTGAGCCTTTGGTTAATTCCTCTTCCTGGTGGGAAATGAGAGTTAAATTTGCCCGTCCAGACACCTCCAGTTAGTCTCTTATTGGTTCTCCCTATTCCTGTTCATTTTCCGCAGAAATTGCAAACTGGGCCAAACAGGAGGTTAAAGGCACTGACTCTCCAAGTGGGGAGAGTGTTAGTAAAGCGTCTGGAATGTTGCACCCGAGTACCAGGGGACAAAACCTGAGACACATTTGAACACGTTTCCCGATCACATGGTGGATCATACTCTGGGTTCCACATGCATGTTTTAGCTGAAGGAAGAATCCCTTAAACCTGGAGAGTTGAGACCCATGGAATGGGTACCATGCAATATGACTTCAGAGGTTCTGCATTGGCTCACCGAACCTCACCAATCCTATCACTGCTGCGCTTATGCCACTGTACACACCCTTGATTCTCTTTCGGAGACATATAAATCCATAGGTTTTAAGATTATTACTAGTCAGGTATATTCTTAGGCGATTAATATGGGGTGTAGAGTCCACTTCGTTGAGCAAGGAGTAGCTCTTGTCTATTACATATTTGGCTTATGGAATGGTATCTGTGCTAATTTCAATCTCTGGTTTTATGCAGAACCCCAACTCACCTTTCCCCTTAAGCAAGCATAAGTTGGTTTTCTACATTTGAGACCGTGTTCTGTTTTGTAATTCAGTTTCTGTGTAGCCAAGTTTACATTCCGTGTAGTAGTGATATCTTATGATGTTTCTTTTTCTGTGTGACTTATCTCACTTAGAATCATCGTACCTGAATCCACTCATTATGCTGCTACGGGCCTGATGATATAGATTTCATTGCTGAGTGATATTGCATTGTACGTAAGTACCACAAATTCTTTATCCATTTTTCACCTTCTGTGATATTGAATTTGTACTGTAAATGAGGTTCTTGTAAACAGAGCCGTCCCAAACTTTGGGGTGGCTGTGTCTTTTTGATTTTAATTTCCCTAAGCTATAGGACCATAAGTGGAAGTGCCCTAGGCTCTGTTGCTTTGTTTTTTAGATGTTTCAGGAAACACCATACACTTCTCCAGAGTGGCTGTTGGCAAATTACAACCCGCCCATCAGCATAACAAGGCTCCCAGTTCTCCATGGCCTGTCCGGCCTTTCTGGATTTTACACATTTTTCAGATGGCCCTTTTGACTGGGGGGCAGTGAGACTTCATTGTAGTGCAGATTTCCTTTGCAAGCTTGCTTGGTTGGCCCAAAAGGGCGTATGCGTTTTTTCCTGAATATATTCAGGAAAAAACGCATACGCCCTTTTTGGCCAAGTGCATCATTGTGGACGTTCTGCCTCTTTTCCTATGCTTTACATGCAATTCCAGTCTACCTCCTGAAATCGGTTTCCTGCAATTCTGCCCCGCTTTCAAGTCCTCTTGGCAGCCTTACTTCAATATATTTTTGGACGATAGCTGTCATTTATAACTCTGCAGGTTTGTGAATTACAGTGCCTCTGAGCTCCTTTCTTCAACTCGCTTTCTTGTGAGCTGGCTGCAACACCGCAACATTGCTTCAGGCCCTAGTGTGGTTCCGGCATGGCACGCTGAGCCTTTGGTTAATTCCTCTTCCTGGTGGGAAATGAGAGTTAAATTTGCCCGTCCAGGCACCTCCAGCTAGTCTCTCATTGGTTCTCCCTATTCCTGTTCATTTTCCGCAGAAATGGCAAACTGGGCCAAACAGGAGGTTAAAGGCACTGACTCTCCAAGTGGGGAGAGTGTTAGTAAAGCGTCTGGAATGTTGCACCCGAGTACCAGGGGACGAAACCTGAGACACATTTGAACACGTTTCCCAATCACACGGTGGTTCATACTCTGGGTTCCACATGCATGTTTTAGGTGAAGGAAGAATCCCTTAAACCTGGAGAGTTGAGACCCATGGAATGGGTACCATGCAATATAAATTCAAAGGTTCTGCATTGGCTCACCGAACCTCACCAATCCTATCACTGCTGCACTTGTGCCACTGTACACACGCTTGATTCTCTTTCGGAGACATATACATCCATAGATTTTAAGATTCTTACTAGTCAGGTATATTCTTAGACGTTTAATATGGGGTATTCAGTCCTCTTCGTTGAGCAAAGACTAGCTCTTGTCTATTACATATTTGGCTTATGGAACGGTATCTGTGCTAATTTCAATCTCTGGTTTTATGCAGCACCCCAACTCACCTTTCCCCTTAAGCAAGCATAAGTTGGTTTTCTACATTTGAGACCCTGTTCTGTTTTGTAATTCTGTTCCTGTGTAGCCAAGTTTACATTCCGTGTAGTAGTGATATCTTATGATGTTTCTTTTTCTGTGTGACTTATTTCACTTAGAATCATCGTACCTGAATCCACTCATTATGCTGCTACGGGCCTGATGACATAGATTTCATTGCTGAGTGATATTGCATTGTATGTACCTACCACAACTTCTTTATCCATTTTTCACTTTCTGTGATATTGAACTCGTACTGTAAACGAGGTTCTTGTAAACAGAGCTGTCCCAAACTTTGGGGTGGCTGTGCCTTTTTGATTCTAATTTCCCTAATCTATAGGACCATAAGTGGAAGTGCCCTAGGCTCTGTTGCTTTGTTTTGTAGATGTTTCAGGAAACACCATACACTTCTCCAGAGTGGCTGTTGGCAATTTACATCTCGCCATCAGCATAATAAGTTTCCCAGTTCTCCATGGCCTGTCCTGCCTTTCTGGATTTTACACTATTTTCCGATGGCCCTTTTGACCGGGAGGCAGTGAGACTTCATTGTAGTGCAGATTTCCTTTGCAAGCACTCTTGGTTGACCAAAAAGGGCGTATGCGTTTTTTCCTGAATATATTCAGGAAAAAACGCATACGCCCTTTTTGGCCAAGTGCATCATTGTGGACGTTCTGCCTCTTTTCCTATGCTTTACATGCAATTCCAGTCTACCTCCTGAAATCGGTTTCCTACAATTCTGACCCGCTTTCAAGTCCTCTTGGCAGCCTTACTTCAATATATTTTTGGACGATAGCTGTCATTTATAACTCTGCAGGTTTGTGAATTACAGTGCCCCTGAGCTCCTTTCTTCAACTCGCTTTCTTGTGAGCTGGCCGCAACACCGCAGCCTTGCTTCAGGCCCTAGTGTGGTTCCGGCATGGCACGCAGAGCCTTTGGTTAATTCCTCTTCCTGGTGGGAAATTAGAGTTAAATTTGCCCGTCCAGACACCTCCAGCTAGTCTCTCATTGGTTCTCCCTATTCCTGTTCCTTTTCCGCAGAAATTGCAAAGTGGGCCAAACAGGAGGTTAAAGGCACTGACTCTCCAAGTGGGGAGAGTTTTAGTAAAGCGTCTGGAATGTTGCACCCGAGTACCAGGGGACGAAAACTGAGACACATTTGAACACGTTTCCCGATCACACGGTGGATCATACTCTGGGTTCCACATGCATGTTTTAGGTGAAGGAAGAATCCCTTAAACCTGGAGAGTTGAGACCCATGGAATGGGTACCATGAAATATGACTTCAAAGGGTCTGCATTTGCTCACCGAACCTCACCAATCCTATCACTGCTGCGTTTATGCCGCTGTACACACGCTTGATTCTCTTTTGGAGACATATAAATCCATAGGATTTAAGATTCTTACTAGTCAGGTGTATTCTTAGGCGTTTAATATGAGATGTAGAGTCCACTTCGTTGAGCAAGGAATAGCTCTTGTCTATTACATATTTGGCTTATGGAACGGTATCTGTGCTAATTTCAATCTCTGGTTTTATGCAGCACCCCAACTCACCTTTCCCCTTAAGCAAGCATAAGTTGGTTTTCTACATTTGAGACCCTGTTCTGTTTTGTAATTTAATTTCTGTGTAGGCAAGTTTACATTCCTTGTAGTAGTGATATCTTATGATGTTTCTTTTTCTGTGTGACTTATTTCACTTAGAATCATCGTACCTGAATCCACTCATTATGCTGCTACGGGCCTGATGATATAGATTTCATTGCTGAGTGATATTGCATTGTACGTAAGTACCACAAATTCTTTATCCATTTCTCACTTTCTGTGTTATTGAACTTGTACCGTAAACGAGGTTCTTGTAAACAGAGCCGTCCCAAACTTTGGGGTGGCTGTGTCTTTTTGATTTTAATTTCCCTAAGCTATAGGACCATAAGTGGAAGTGCCCTAGGCTCTGTTGCTTTGTTTTGTAGATGTTTCAGGAAACACCATACACTTCTCCAGAGTGGCTGTTGGCAATTTACATCCCGCCCATCAGCATAACAAGGCTTCCAGTTCTCCATGGCCTGTCCTGCCTTTCTGGATTTTATACATTTTTCAGATGGCCCTTTTGACTGGGGAGCAGTGAGACTTCATTGTAGTGCAGATTTCCTTTGCAAGCTTGCTTGGTTGGCCAAAAAGGGCGTATGCGTTTTTTCCTGAATATATTCAGGAAAAAACGCATACGCCCTTTTTGGCCAAGTGCATCATTGTGGACGTTCTGCCTCTTTTCCTATGCTTTACATGCAATTCCAGTCTACCTCCTGAAATCGGTTTCCTGCAATTCTGCCCCGCTTTCAAGTCCTCTTGGCAGCCTTACTTCAATATATTTTTGGACGATAGCTGTCATTTATAACTCTGCAGGTTTGTGAATTACAGTGCCCCTGAGCTCCTTTCTTCAACTCGCTTTCTTGTGAGCTGGCCGCAACACCGCAGCATTGCTTCAGGCCCTAGTGTGGTTCCGGCATGGCACGCTGAGCCTTTGGTTAATTCCTCTTCCTGGTGGGAAATGAGAGTTAAATTTGCCCGTCCAGACACCTCCAGCTAGTCTCTCATTGGTTCTCCCTATTCCTGTTCATTTTCCGCAGAAATGGCAAACTGGGCCAAACAGGAGGTTAAAGGCACTGACTCTCCAAGTGGGGAGAGTGTTAGTAAAGCGACTGTAATGTTGCACCCGAGTACCAGGGGAAGAAAACTGAGACACATTTGAACACGTTTCCCGATCACATGGTGGATCATACTCTGAGTTCGACATACATGTTTTAGCTGAAGGAAGAATCCCTTAAACCTGGAGAGTTGAGACCCATGGAATGGGTACCATGCAATATGACCTCAAAGGGTCTGCATTTGCTCACCGAACCTCACCAATCCTATCACTGCTGCGTTTATGCCGCTGTACACACGCTTGATTCTCTTTCGGAGACATAGAAATCTATAGGTTTTAAGATTCTTACTGGTCAGGTATATTCTTAGGCGTTTAATATGGGGTGTAGAGTCCACTTCGTTGAGCAAGGAGTAGCTCTTGTCTATTACATATTTGGCTTATGGAACGGTATCTGTGCTAATTTCAATCTCTGGTTTTATGCAGCACCCCAACTCACCTTTCCCCTTAAGCAAGCATAAGTTGGTTTTCTACATTTGAGACCCTGTTCTGTTTTGTAATTCAGTTCCTGTGTAGCCAAGTTTACATTCCGTGTAGTAGTGATATCTTATGATGTTTCTTTTTCTGTGTGACTTATCTCACTTAGAATCATCGTACCTGAATCCACTCATTATGCTGCTACGGGCCTGATGACATAGATTTCATTGCTGAGTGATATTGCATTGTATGTAAGTACCACAACTTCTTTATCCATTTTTCGCTTTCTGTGATATTGAACTTGTACCGTAAACGAGGTTCTTGTAAACAGAGCCGTCCCAAACTTTGGGGTGGCTGTGTCTTTTTGATTTTAATTTCCCTAAGCTATACGACCATAAGTGGAAGTGCCCTAGGCTCTGTTGCTTTGTTTTTTAGATGTTTCAGGAAACACCATACACTTCTCCAGAGTGGCTGTTGGCAATTTACATCCCGCCCATCAGCATAACAAGGCTCCCAGTTCTCCATGGCCTGTCCTGCCTTTCTGGATTTTATACTTTTTTCAGATGGCCCTTTTGACCGGGGGGCAGTGAGACTTCATTGTAGTGCAGATTTCCTTTGCAAGCTTGCTTGGTTGGCCAAAAAGGGCGTATGCGTTTTTTCCTGAATATATTCAGGAAAAAACGCATACGCCCTTTTTGGCCAAGTGCATCATTGTGGACGTTCTGCCTCTTTTCCTATGCTTTACATGCAATTCCAGTCTACCTCCTGAAATCGGTTTCCTGCAATTCTGCCCCGCTTTCAAGTCCTCTTGGCAGCCTTACTTCAATATATTTTTGGACGATAGCTGTCATTTTTAACTCTGCAGGTTTGTGAATTACAGTGCCCCTGAGCTCCTTTCTTCAACTCGCTTTCTTGTGAGCTGGCCGCAACACCGCAGGATTGCTTCAGGCCCTAGTGTGGTTCCGGCATGGCACGCTGAGCCTTTGGTTAATTCCTCTTCCTGGTGGGAAATGAGAGTTACATTTGCCCATCCAGACACCTCCAGCTAGTCTCTCATTGGTTCTCCCTATTCCTGTTCATTTTCCACAGAAATTGCAAACTGGGCCAAACAGGAGGTTAAAGGCACTGACTCTCCAAGTGGGGAGAGTTTTAGTAAAGCGTCTGGAATGTTGCACCCAAGTACCAGCGGAGAAAATCTGAGACACATTTGAACACGTTTCCCGATCACACGGTGGATCATACTCTGGGTTCCACATGCATGTTTTAGCTGAAGGAAGAATCCCTTAAACCTGGAGAGTTGAGACCCATGGAATGGGTACCATGCAATATGACTTCAAAGGGTCTGCATTTGCTCACCGAACCTCACCAATCCTATCAGTGCTGCATTTATGCCGCTGTACACACGCTTGATTCTCTTTCGGAGACATATAAATCCATAGGTTTTAAGATTCTTACTAGTCAGGTATATTCTTAGGCATTTAATATGTGGTGTTGAGTCCACTTCATTGAGCAAGGAGTAGCTCTTGTCTATTACCTATTTGGCTTATGGAACGGTATCTGTGCTAATTTCAATCTCTGGTTTTATGCAGAACCCCAACTCACCTTTCCCCTTAAGCAAGCATAAGTTGGTTTTCTACATTTGAGACCGTGTTCTGTTTTGTAATTCAGTTTCTGTGTAGCCAAGTTTTCATTCCGTGTAGTAGTGATATCTTATGATGTTTCTTTTTCTGTGTGACTTATCTCACTTAGAATCATCGTACCTGAATCCACTCATTATGCTGCTACGGGCCTGATGATATAGATTTCATTGCTGAGTGATATTGCATTGTACGTAAGTACCACAAATTCTTTATCCATTTTTCACCTTCTGTGATATTGAATTTGTACTGTAAATGAGGTTCTTGTAAACAGAGCCGTCCCAAACTTTGGGGTGGCTGTGTCTTTTTGATTTTAATTTCCCTAAGCTATAGGACCATAAGTGGAAGTGCCCTAGGCTCTGTTGCTTTGTTTTTTAGATGTTTCAGGAAACACCATACACTTCTCCAGAGTGGCTGTTGGCAATTTACATCCCGCCGATCAGCATAACAAGGCTCCCAGTTCTCCATGGCCTGTCCTGCCTTTCTGGATTTTATACTTTTTTCAGATGGCCCTTTTGACCGGGGGGCAGTGAGACTTCATTGTAGTGCAGATTTCCTTTGCAAGCTTGCTTGGTTGGCCAAAAAGGGCGTATGCGTTTTTTCCTGAATATATTCAGGAAAAAACACATACGCCCTTTTTGGCCAAGTGC
Source organism: Pseudorca crassidens (assembly GCF_039906515.1). Taxonomy (NCBI): domain Eukaryota; kingdom Metazoa; phylum Chordata; class Mammalia; order Artiodactyla; family Delphinidae; genus Pseudorca; species Pseudorca crassidens. The sequence goes on from NC_090296.1 coordinate 167,339,733, forward strand.
ATCATTGTGGACGTTCTGCCTCTTTTCCTATGCTTTACATGCAATTCCAGTCTACCTCCTGAAATCGGTTTCCTGCAATTCTGCCCTGCTTTCAAGTCCTCTTGGCAGCCTTACTTCAATATATTTTTGGACGATAGCTGTCATTTTTAACTCTGCAGGTTTGTGAATTACAGTGCCCCTGAGCTCCTTTCTTCAACTCGCTTTCTTGTGAGCTGGCCGCAACACCGCAGGATTGCTTCAGGCCCTAGTGTGGTTCCGGCATGGCACGCTGAGCCTTTGGTTAATTCCTCTTCCTGGTGGGAAATGAGAGTTAAATTTGCCCGTCCAGACACCTCCAGCTAGTCTCTTATTGGTTCTCCCTATTCCTGTTCATTTTCCGCAGAAATTGCAAACTGGGCCAAACAGGAGGTTAAAGGCACTGACTCTCCAAGTGGGGAGAGTGTTAGTAAAGCGTCTGGAATGTTGCACCCGAGTACCAGGGGACAAAACCTGAGACACATTTGAACACGTTTCCCGATCACATGGTGGATCATACTCTGGGTTCCACATGCATGTTTTAGCTGAAGGAAGAATCCCTTAAACCTGGAGAGTTGAGACCCATGGAATGGGTACCATGCAATATGACTTCAGAGGTTCTGCATTGGCTCACCGAACCTCACCAATCCTATCACTGCTGCGCTTATGCCACTGTACACACCCTTGATTCTCTTTCGGAGACATATAAATCCATAGGTTTTAAGATTATTACTAGTCAGGTATATTCTTAGGCGATTAATATGGGGTGTAGAGTCCACTTCGTTGAGCAAGGAGTAGCTCTTGTCTATTACATATTTGGCTTATGGAATGGTATCTGTGCTAATTTCAATCTCTGGTTTTATGCAGAACCCCAACTCACCTTTCCCCTTAAGCAAGCATAAGTTGGTTTTCTACATTTGAGACCGTGTTCTGTTTTGTAATTCAGTTTCTGTGTAGCCAAGTTTACATTCCGTGTAGTAGTGATATCTTATGATGTTTCTTTTTCTGTGTGACTTATCTCACTTAGAATCATCGTACCTGAATCCACTCATTATGCTGCTACGGGCCTGATGATATAGATTTCATTGCTGAGTGATATTGCATTGTACGTAAGTACCACAAATTCTTTATCCATTTTTCACCTTCTGTGATATTGAATTTGTACTGTAAATGAGGTTCTTGTAAACAGAGCCGTCCCAAACTTTGGGGTGGCTGTGTCTTTTTGATTTTAATTTCCCTAAGCTATAGGACCATAAGTGGAAGTGCCCTAGGCTCTGTTGCTTTGTTTTTTAGATGTTTCAGGAAACACCATACACTTCTCCAGAGTGGCTGTTGGCAATTTACATCCCGCCTATCAGCATAACAAGGCTCCCAGTTCTCCATGGCCTGTCCGGCCTTTCTGCATTTTACACATTTTTCAGATGGCCCTTTTGACTGGGGGCCAGTGAGACTTCATTGTAGTGCAGATTTCCTTTGCAAGCTTGCTTGGTTGGCCAAAAAGTGCGTATGCGTTTTTTCCTGAATATATTCAGGAAAAAACGCATATGCCCTTTTTGGCCAAGTGCATCATTGTGGACGTTCTGCCTCTTTTCCTATGCTTTACATGCAATTCCAGTCTACCTCCTGAAATCGGTTTCCTGCAATTCTGCCCCGCTTTCAAGTCCTCTTGGCAGCCTTACTTCAATATATTTTTGGACGATAGCTGTCATTTATAACTCTGCAGGTTTGTGAATTACAGTGCCCCTGAGCTCCTTTCTTCAACTCGCTTTCTTGTGAGCTGGCCGCAACACCGCAGGATTGCTTCAGGCCCTAGTGTCGTTCCGGCATGGCACGCTGAGCCTTTGGTTAATTCCTCTTCCTGGTGGGAAATGAGAGTTAAATTTGCCCATCCAGACACCTCCAGCTAGTCTCTCATTTGTTCTCCCTATTCCTGTTCATTTTCTGCAGAAATTGCAAACTGGGACAAACAGGAGGTTAAAGGCACTGACTCTCCAAGTGGGGAGAGTTTTAGTAAAGCGTCTGGAATGTTGCACCCGAGTACCAGCGGAGAAAATCTGAGACACATTTGAACACGTTTCCCGATCACACGGTGGATCATACTCTGGGTTCCACATGCATGTTTTAGCTGAAGGAAGAATCCCTTAAACCTGGAGAGTTGAGACCCATGGAATGGCTAGCATGCAATATGACTTCAAAGGGTCTGCATTTGCTCATCAAACCTCACCAATCCTATCACTGCTGCGTTTATGCTGCTGTACACATGCTTGATTCTCTTTTGGAGACATATAAATCCATAGGTTTTAAGATTATTACTAGTCAGGTATATTCTTAGGCGATTAATATGGTGTGTAGAGTCCACTTCGTTGAGCAAGGAGTAGCTCTTGTCTATTACATATTTGGCTTATGGAATGGTATCTGTGCTAATTTCAATCTCTGGTTTTATGCAGAACCCCAACTCACCTTTCCCCTTAAGCAAGCATAAGTTGGTTTTCTACATTTGAGACCGTGTTCTGTTTTGTAATTCAGTTTCTGTGTAGCCAAGTTTACATTCCGTGTAGTAGTGATATCTTATGATGTTTCTTTTTCTGTGTGACTTATCTCACTTAGAATCATCGTACCTGAATCCACTCATTATGCTGCTACGGGCCTGATGATATAGATTTCATTGCTGAGTGATATTGCATTGTACGTAAGTACCACAAATTCTTTATCCATTTTTCGCTTTCTGTGATATTGAACTTGTACCGTAAACGAGGTTCTTGTAAACAGAGCCGTCCCAAACTTTGGGGTGGCTGTGTCTTTTTGATTTTAATTTCCCTAAGCTATAGGACCATAAGTGGAAGTGCCCTAGGCTCTGTTGCTTTGTTTTTTAGATGTTTCAGGAAACACCATACACTTCTCCAGAGTGGCTGTTGGCAATTTACATCCCGCCCATCAGCATAACAAGGCTCCCAGTTCTCCATGGCCTGTCCTGCCTTTCTGGATTTTACACTTTTTTCAGATGGCCCTTTTGACCGGGGGGCAGTGAGACTTCATTGTAGTGCAGATTTCCTTTGCAAGCTTGCTTGGTTGGCCAAAAAGGGCGTATGCGTTTTTTCCTGAATATATTCAGGAAAAAACGCATACGCCCTTTTTGGCCAAGTGCATCATTGTGGACGTTCTGCCTCTTTTCGTATGCTTTACATGCAATTCCAGTCTACCTCCTGAAATCGGTTTCCTGCAATTCTGCCCCGCTTTCAAGTCCTCTTGGCAGCCTTACTTCAATATATTTTTGGACGATAGCTGTCATTTTTAACTCTGCAGGTTTGTGAATTACAGTGCCCCTGAGCTCCTTTCTTCAACTCGCTTTCTTGTGAGCTGTCCGCAACACCGCAGGATTGCTTCAGGCCCTAGTGTCGTTCCGGCATGGCACGCTGAGCCTTTGGTTAATTCCTCTTCCTGGTGGGAAATGAGAGTTAAATTTGCCCGTCCAGACACCTCCAGCTAGTCTCCCACTGGTTCTCCCTATTCCTGTTCATCTTCCGCAAAAATTGCAAACTGGGCCAAACAGGAGGTTAAAGGCACTGACTCTCCAAGTGGGGAGAGTGTTAGTAAAGCGTCTGGAATGTTGCACCCGAGTACCAGGGGACGAAACCTGAGACACATTTGAACACGTTTCCCGATCACACGGTGGATCATACTCTGGGTTCCACATGCATGTTTTAGCTGAAGGAAGAATCCCTTAAACCTGGAGAGTTGAGACCCATGGAATGGGTACCATGCAATATGACTTCAAAGGTTCTGCATTGGCTCACCGAACCTCACCAATCCTATCACTGCTGCGCTTATGCCACTGTACACACGCTTGATTCTCTTTCGGAGACATATAAATCCATAGGTTTTAAGATTCTTACTAGTCAGCTATATTCTTAGACGTTTAATATGGGGTGTTGAGTCCTCTTCGTTGAGCAAGGAGTAGCTCTTGTCTATTACATATTTGGCTTATGGAACGGTATCTGTGCTAATTTCAATCTCTGGTTTTATGCAGAACCCCAACTCACCTTTCCCCTTAAGCAAGCATAAGTTGGTTTTCTACATTTGAGACCTTGTTCTCTTTTGTAATTCAGTTACTGTGTAGCCAAGTTTACATTCCGTGTATTAGTGATATCTTATGATGTTTCTTTTTCTGTGTGACTTATCTCACTTAGAATCATCGTACCTGAATCCACTCATTATGCTGCTATGGGCCTGATGACATAGATTTCATTGCTGAGTGATATTGCATTGTACGTAAGTACCACAACTTCTTTATCCATTTTTCGCTTTCTGTGATATTGACCTTGTACCGTAAACGAGGTTCTTGTAAACAGAGCCGTCCCAAACTTTGGGGTGGCTGTGTCTTTTTGATTTTAATTTCCCTAAGCTATAGGACCATAAGTGGAAGTGCCCTAGGCTCTGTTGCTTTGTTTTTCAGATGTTTCAGGAAACACCATACACTTCTCCAGAGTGGCTGTTGGCAATTTACATCCCGCCTATCAGCATAACAAGGCTCCCAGTTCTCCATGGCCTGTCCTGCCTTTCTGGATTTTATACTTTTTTCAGATGGCCCTTTTGACCGGGGGGCAGTGAGACTTCATTGTAGTGCAGATTTCCTTTGCAAGCTTGCTTGGTTGGCCAAAAAGGGCGTATGCGTTTTTTTCTGAATATATTCAGGAAAAAACGCATACGCCCTTTTTGGCCAAGTGCATCATTGTGGACGTTCTGCCTCTTTTCCTATGCTTTACATGCAATTCCAGTCTACCTCCTGAAATCGGTTTCCTGCAATCCTGCCCCGCTTTCAAGTCCTCTTGGCAGCCTTACTTCAATATATTTTTGGACGATAGCTGTCAGTTTTAACTCTGCAGGTTTGTGAATTACAGTGCCCCTGAGCTCCTTTCTTCAACTCGCTTTCTTCTGAGATGGCCGCAACACCGCAGGATTGCTTCAGGCCCTAGTGTGTTTCCGGCATGGCACGCTGAGCCTTTGTTTAATTCCTCTTCCTGGTGGGAAATGAAAGTTAAATTTGCCCGTCCAGACACCTCCAGCTAGTCTCTCATTGGTTCTCCCTATTCCTGTTCATTTTCAGCAGAAATTGCAAACTGGGCCAAACAGGAGGTTAAAGGCACTGACTCTCCAAGTGGGGAGAGTGTTAGTAAAGCGTCTGGAATGTTGCACCCGAGTACCAGGGGACGAAAAGTGAGACATTTGAACACGTTTCCCGATCACATGGTGGATCATACTCTGGGTTCCACATGCATGTTTTAGGTGAAGGAAGAATCCCTTAAACCTGGAGAGTTGAGACCCATGGAATGGGTACCATGCAATATGACTTCAAAGGGTCTGCATTTGCTCACCGAACCTCACCAATCCTATCACTGCTGCATTTATGCCGCTGTAGACACGCTTGATTCTCTTTCGGAGACATATAAATCCATAGATTTTAAAATTCTTCCTAGTCAGGTATATTCTTAGGCGTTTAATATGGGATGTAGAGTCCACTTCGTTGAGCAAGGAGTAGCTCTTGTCTATTACATATTTGGCTTATGGAACGGTATCTGTGCTAATTTCAATCTCTGGTTTTATGCAGTACCCCAACTCACCTTTCCCCTTAAGCAAGCATAAGTTGGTTTTCTACATTTGAGACCCTGTTCTGTTTTGTAATTCAGTTCCTGGGTAGCCAAGTTTACATTCCATGTAGTAGTGATATCTTATGATGTTTCTTTTTCTGTGTGACTTATTTCACTTAGAATCATCGTACCTGAATCCACTCATTATGCTGCTACGGGCCTGATGATATACATTTCATTGCTGAGTGATATTGCATTGTACGTAAGTACCACAACTTCTTTATCCATTTTTCACTTTCTGTGATATTGAACTTGTACCGTAAACGAGGTTCTTGTAAACAGAGCCGTACCAAACTTTGGGGTGGCTGTGTCTTTTTGATTTTAATTTCCCTAAGCTATAGAACCATAAGTGGAAGTGCCCTAGGCTCTGTTGCTTTGTTTTGTAGATGTTTCAGGAAACACCATACACTTCTCCAGAGTGGCTGTTGGCAATTTACATCCCGCCCATCAGCATAACAGGGCTCCCAATTCTCCATGGCCTGTCCTGCCTTTCTGGATTTTACACATTTTTCAGATGGCCCTTTTGACTGGGGGGCAGTGAGACTTCATTGTAGTGCAGATTTCCTTTGCAAGCTTGCTTGGTTGGCCAAATAGGGCGCATGCGTTTTTTCCTGAATATATTCAGGAAAAAACGCATATGCCCTTTTTGGCCAAGTGCATCATTGTGGACGTTCTGCCTCTTTTCCTATGCTTTACATGCAATTCCAGTCTACCTCCTGAAATCGGATTCCTGCAATTCTGCCCCGCTTTCGAGTCCTCTTGGCAGCCTTACTTCAATATATTTTTGGACGATAGCTGTCATTTATAACTCTGCAGGTTTGTGAATTACAGTGCCTCTGAGCTCCTTTCTTCAACTCGCTTTCTTGTGAGCTGGCTGCAACACCGTAGCATTGCTTCAGGCCCTAGTGTGGTTCCGGGATGGCACGCTGAGCCTTTGGTTAATTCCTCTTCCTGGTGGGAAATGAGAGTTAAATTTGCCCGTCCAGACACCTCCAGCTAGTCTCTCATTGGTTCTCCCTATTCCTGTTCATTTTCCGCAGAAATTGCAAACTGGGCCAAACAGGAGGTTAAAGGCACTGACTCTCCAAGTGGGGAGAGTTTTAGTAAAGCGTCTGGAATGTTGCACCCGAGTACCAGGGGACCAAACCTGAGACACATTTGAACACGTTTCCCGATCACATGGTGGATCATACTCTGGGTTCCACATGCATCTTTTAGCTGAAGGAAGAATCCCTTAAACCTGGAGAGTTGAGACCCATGGAATGGGTACCATGCAATATGACTTCAAAGGTACTGCATTGGCTCACCGAACCTCACCAATCGTATCACTGCTGCGCTTTTGCCACTGTACACACGCTTGATTCTCTTTTGGAGACATATAAATCCATAGATTTTAAGATTCTTACTAGTCAGGTATATTCTTAGACGTTTAATATGTGGTATTGAGTCCTCTTCGTTGAGCAAAGACTAGCTCTTGTCTATTACATATTTGGCTTATGGAACGGTATCTGTGCTAATTTCAATCTCTGGTTTTATGCAGCACCCCAACTCACCTTTCCCCTTAAGCAAGCATAAGTTGGTTTTCTACATTTGAGACCCTGTTCTGTTTTGTAATTCAGTTCCTTTGTAGCTAAGTTTACATTCCGTGTAGTAGTGATATCTTATGATGTTTCTTTTTCTGTGTGATTTTTTTCACTTAGAATCATGGTACCTGAATCTACTCATTATGCTGCTACGGGCCTGATGACATAGATTTCATTGCTGAGTGATATTGCATTGTACATAAGTACCACAACTTCTTTATCCATTTTTCGCTTTCTGTGATATTGAACTTGTACCATAAACGAGGATCTTGTAAACAGAGCCGTCCCAAACTTTGGGGTGGCTGTGTCTTTTTGATTTTAATTTCCCTAAGCTATAGGACCATAAGTGGAAGTGCCCTAGGCTCTGTTGCTTTGTTTTTTAGATGTTTCAGGAAACACCATACACTTCTCCAGAGTGGCTGTTGGCAATTTACATCCCGCCCATCAGCATAACAAGGCTCCCAGTTCTCCATGGCCTGTCCTGCCTTTCTGGATTTTACACTTTTTTCAGATGCTCCTTTTGACAGGGAGGAAGTGAGACTTCATTGTAGTGCAGATTTCCTTTGCAAGCTTGCTTGGTTGGCCAAAAAGGGCGTATGCGTTTTTTCCTGAATATATTCAGGAAAAAACGCATACGCCCTTTTTGGCCAAGTGCATCATTGTCGACGTTCTGAGTGTTTTCATATGTTTTCAATGCAATTCCAGTCTACCTCCTGAAATCGGTTTCCTGCAATTCTGCCTTGCTGTCAGTGCCTCTTCATAGCCTTACCTCAATATACTTTTTGAAAATTGTTGGCCTTTTTAACTCTGCAGGTTTTTGAATTGCCGTGGCCCTTAGCTGCATTTTTCAGCTCTTATTTTTGTGATCTTGCCTCATATCCACAGGATTTCTTCAGGCCCTATTCTTCTTCTGGGTCGCCTTGCTCTTCCTTTGGTTAATTCTTCTTCCTGATGTGAATTAGAGTGACATGTTCCCATTGAAACCGCTACAGCTATTTTCTCACTGGTTCCCCCTATTCCCATTCATCCTCCGCACTAACTGCAGACTGTGCGATACCGGAACGTAAAGGCATTGACTCTCCATGTGGAGATGTTGTTAGTAAAGTGGCTGGAATGTTGATCCGGAGCCCCAGGAGAGGAAAATGAGGTGCGTTTTAGAAACCTTTCCCGATCATATGGTATACCATCCGCTGGATTTCCCATGCATGGTTTAGCTGTAGGAAGATTCCCTTCAACCTGGAGTGTTGGGACCCTTGGAATGAGTAGCATGAAGTATTGCATTAAACTTTCGGCAGTTGCTCACCAAAGCTCACCAATCCTCTCAGCCCCAAGTGTCCAGCCTTATGTCTTATCCAGCTGTGGGTTTATATGTGGTCATTCCAGGTTGCATCACAGCCCCTGAGCGAATTTTGTAAGAATTTTTCTCTCTTTCATTGTTTCTGCGTTTTGGTTTTAAAATTTATTTCTATAATGGGGTTTAGCTCATTTTCACTGCTGTGTTTGGCCGCTCTGCACACACTTGATTCCCTTATGGAGATATATCAATACATGGGTTTTAAGATTCTTATTACTCAGATATATTTCTCTGCGGTGTATAGGGTGTGTTGAGGCCAGTTCATTGAGCAAGGTGTAGATCTTGTCTAATACCTATTTGGTTTATTGAACGGTATCTGTGCTAATTTCAAACTCTGGTTTTATGCATCACCCCACCTCTCCTTTCCCCTTAAGCTGACATAAGTGTGTTTTCTAAATGTGAGACACTGTTCTGTTTTGTAATTCATTTTTTGTGCAGCCATATTTATCCTCCCTCTATAAGTGATATCTTATGATATGTTTCTTTTTCTGTTTGACTTATTTCAAGTAGTATTATCGGACCTAAATCCACTCTTTATCCTTCTACTAGCCTTATTACATTGATTTCATGGTGAAGAGATATTCCATTGTACATAAGTACCACATTTTCTTTATCCATTGTTCTCTTTCCTGGGATATTTAAGGTGTACTGAAGTTGAGGTTCTTGTAAACAGAGTAGCCCTAAACTGTGGTGTGCTTGTGTCTTGTTGATTTTTAGACTTCCCTAGATATACTTCCGTGATTGGAAGTGCCCTATGCTCTGTAGCTCTGTTTTTTAGATGATTTAGGAACCACCATACACTTCTCCAGAGTGGCTCTCGGCAGTTCACACACTGTCCATCAGCGTATAAAGGCTCCCTGTTCTCCATGGCCTGTCCTGCATTTCTGGTTTTTACAATTTTTTCGGATGGCCCTTTTGACCGGTGGGAAATGAGACTTCTTTGTTGTGCACATTTGCATTGCTTGCTTGCTTGGTTGCCCATAAAGTGCGTATGCGTTTTTTCCTGGATATATTCAGGAAAAAACGCATACTCCCTTTTGGGCCAACTGCATCATTGTCGAAATTCTGCCGCTTTTCATGTGCTTTAAAGACGAGTCCAATCTATCTCTTGAAATCTGTTTCTTGCAATTCTGTCTTGCATTCAGATCCTCTTCTTTGCCTTACCTCAACATATTTTGGGACGTTAGTTTTCATTTATAACTCTGCAGGTTTGTGAATTGCAGTGACCCTGAGCTCCATTTTTTAAGTTGCTCTTTTGTGAGCTGGCCTCAAAGCCGCAGGATTGCTTCAGGCCCTATTTTGGCTCCGGCGAGGCGGGCTGAGCCTTTTTTTAATTCTTATTCTTAATGGGAAATTAGAGTGACATGTGCCCGTCCAAACCCCTACAACTATTCTCTCATTGGTTCCCCCTCTTCCCGTTCATCCTCCTCACAATTTGCAAAATGTGTGAAACAGAAGTTTAAATGTGCTGATTCTCTAAGTGGGGAGACTCTAAGTAACGTGGCTGGAATGATGAACAGGAGCACCAGGAGAGGATAAATGAGGTGCATTTTAGACACATCTCCCGATCACATGGTGTACAGTCCTCTGGGTTTTCCATGCATGTTTTCGCTGTAGGAAGATCCCTTGAACCTGCAGATTTGGGACCCATTGAATGGGTACCAGGTAGTATTACTTTAAAGGGTGTGCATTTCCTCACCCAACCTCATATTTCTCTTAGCGTAAACAGTTTCCAGCCTTATGTCTCATCCTGCTGTGGGTCTAGATGTGTTCAATCCATGTTGCATCACCGTCCCTGAGGAAAAGTTGTAAGAGGTTTTCTCTGTCTCTTTGTCGTTTATTTTTTTCAATTTATTACTATATTGGTTACAGCTGATTTTCAAAGCTCTGTTTCTTGCTGCTGTACATCCACTTGATTCACATACAGAGAGACATCAATAAATTCTTTTTCAGATTCTTACCAGTCATATATATTCTTTTCCAGTGACTTGAGTGTGCTGAGTGCAGTTCTTTTAGCTACCGTGTAGGCCTTGTTGATTATCAGTTTGGTATTTGGAATGGTATCTTTGCTAATTTCAACCTCCTGGATGATGCCTCACCCCTCCCCACCTTTCCCGTTTAGCAGCCTTACGCGTGTTGTCTACATATTTGACTATGTTTTTGTTTTGTAATTTATTTCATGTGTAGCCATTTTGGATTCCACCTTTAAGTGATATCTTATGATATGTGTCTTTTTCTTTTTGAATTATGTCACTTAGAATGATCATACGTAACTCCTCCGGAGTTGTTACAACTGGCCATATTTCATTGACTTCCAGGCTGAGTAATATTCCACTCTACATAAGTACCACATCTCTATCCATTTTTTCCCTCCAGAGACATTTAAGTTATATCCTAGTCGAGAATCTTTTAAACAGAGAGGCAGTAAACATTGGGGTGCCTGTGTCCTCTCGATTTTTGTTTTTCCCAAGACATACGCCCATGAGTGCAAGTGCCCTATGCTCTGTAGCTCATTTTTTAGATGTTTTAGTAAACACAATACACTTCTCCAGAATGGCCATTGGCAATATACATTTCCACTATAAGCCTCACAGGGCTCCCTCTTCTCCTTGCCCTGTCCTGCATTTCTGGTGTTTACACTTTATGAGGATGGCTCTTCTGACTGATGCGAAGTGATATCTTTTGTAGTATTGATTTCCAGTGCCCACCTGTTTGGTTGGCTAAAAAAGTGTATGCCCTTTTCTTGAATATATACAGAAAAAAACGCATACAGCCTTTTTGGCCAACTGCAATGTTGGCAATGTTCAGCCCCTTTTCTTGTGCTTAATGGCGAGTCCTTTCTACCTCCTCAAATCCCTTTCCTGCCATTCTCCCTTGCTTACCAATCCTTTTCTCTGACTTTCCTCAAGACATTTTTCAGTGATAGATATTTTCAACTCTGCAGTTTCGTGAATTTTACTGCCCCTGAGTTCCATTGTTCAACTTGTGTTTATGGGAACTGGCCACAAAGCAGTGGGATTTCCTCAAGCCCTATACTGTTTCCATGGGCAACCCTAGCCTTTGGTCAATTCGTCTTCCTGATTGGAAATTAGAGTGACATGTGCCTGTCTGAACACCTAGGACTTGTCTCTCATTGTTCCTCATCCTTCCGCTTCATCCTCTGGACAAATTCCAAACTGTATGCAACAGGATGTTGACAGTGCTGACATCTCCAAGTGGGGAGACTGTTAGTAAAGACGCTGGAGGGGTGAACCCGAGCACCAGGAGATGAGGAGATGAGATGCCTTTTCCAAACTCTTCCTGATCAGACGGTATACCATCCTCTGTGTGTGACAGACATGTTTTAGCAGTAGGAAGAGTCCCATTCATGTAAGGAGAACACCAGGGCTTTTTCAAAATCAGTGTCTCCCCGAAACCCAAACTGGGGAATTTTTTAAGCTACGGCTACACATATGTTCATTAAGGGCCTTGGGAAGTAGGCAGAGTCCAAACTTTAGATGATTGAAGTCTTCAGGGTCAGAAGCACTCACCACTGGCTTCCCTTAGGTTACACTTTAACTGTCATTGATAGATGATGTCAATAAAAATATCTATTCTTTTTCCGATTATTTCCCCTTATAGGTTATTGCAAAATATTGAGTGTAGTTCCCTGTGCTATACAGTGGTTCCTTGTTGATGATCTATTTTATACATAGCAGTGTGTATGTGTTAATTCCAAACTGTTAATTTATCCCTCCTCCCACCTTTCCCCTTTGGTAATAATAAATTATAAGATTTTATACTTCTCAGAAATGGGGGAGCTGAAAGAGAGGTATCATTTTCAATGGAAAAGCATTTAAAACAAGATTGAAGCTTTAACCAAGATTATTAGATGTACATCCTTGGAAAGAAATCACTTCATTTCTCTAATATTGACCTGACAAATAAGACAAACCTTTTCACTGAACTTGCTTATAATAAAGTGATGGAAATATCAAATGGAAGTGTTAGAAACATCTTATTTTACCCGAGCCTTATAAACTGTTCTATGTTAACTACAGTTTGGCTCACACATCTGTTCATTGAAGTTACAATAGTCTCAATTTCTGTTACTGATCCTCCAGAGTGGACCCCAACAAGTGTCCCCCTGCCCAGTGTCATTGGGGCCAACAGATCGAGACTGAGTTTGGTTCACAAGCAAAGGAAACTTTATATTTTGATCAGAGAATGGAGAGGTGAGAGCATGCACTACCCCGTGGGCTGTGGGCTGGGCTGCTGTGTAGAGATCCTGTCAGAGTCAGTGGGAGGGAGGGGGCGGAGCACTCAAGGGCCGGGTTGGCTGCAGCTCAGGCTCTATATCTTAGAGTCTGCACTGGGCCCCAGGAGCTGAGGTGTCGACCCAGCCATTCTGCACTAGGAAATCTGGTCTGAAGTGCCGGGTGTGGAACCTCTGCATGCGGGACCCTAGGAGCACGTGAAATTAGACAAAGCACAAAGGATAAAAAAGGTCAGACTTGACTTTATTGCCCAGATTCTATTTTTATCTCCCAGGGATTTTTAATGGGCTTTGCTGGGGACAAACCCCTCCTCTGCCTTTTGTCCCGTTCCTCATTCTTGGAGTGCTGAGGGTGCAGACCCTTCTTCTGTAACTGCTGAGTGCTGAGTTGGGAGCCCTCATACCAGGGGATGAGGGTCAGAACTTCTCCCCAGCAGCCTCCAGGTGACGTTGATTGGCCCCAGGACCCCTGCCTCCCTGCTCGTCCGCCTGAGCACCAGCATTGGAAGTGTTATAGATTCTAATGACCTTTAAGGGTTCAGGAAAGAGATGTGCAGAGACGCTGTGGGGGCCGGTTTCACCCCGCCCCACATTTGTTCGGCCACCTTAGGCTGACCGTTTCTGCCAGCCTAGATGCTCTGACCAGTAGTCTGCTCTTTCTTCAATTAGGCCCCTGAATTAACGTAAAAACAGCACCAGGTGTCAGAGCCCTGCCCGCTCAACTCCCAGACAGTCCAGGGTCAGTGGTGATCAAGGACCATGATGGCCACTGAGTCAACAGCCTTTTGAAGTAAACAGGAGTCCAGCCGGTCTTATTGGCCACCATCATCACGGTGTCTGTAGGCTTTTCTATGGTGACAGTGTGATATACGTTTCCCCCGCCAAGACTATTAGCTCCCCTCCGGGTGCAGTAAGTCCTGCAAGCAGTAGTCTACTCATTCGGGACACACTATTGTTGTTTTATGAGAGAAACTCCAGGTCAAGTGATGTTCACACGAGTCGTCATGGTGCCCTGTTGCCCCCGGTTATCTCTCTGGATGTTGGAGTTGGAGGGCCTCCTCACTCGAGGTCGGTGTGCCCACGGAGCGAACCCTGCAACTTCAGGGCATGGTTGGTGATTAGGATCACCACGTGGGGTCCTTTTCCCTTAGGAGGGAGGTGGCCTTTTGGGCTGCTGATTTCCAGGTTTTTAGATACCGCCAGTATCTTGGCCAGATGTGGCAGTGGGCCAAGCCCCTTGGTGACTCTATTTTATCCTACCTGGATGGCATTCTTGCGTTGTTCCATTTCAAGTGGTCCCAGTTTTTGCACTAATTCTCCAATGGCGACTCACCTTTCACCGGGAATGGAAAGGTCAAAGGGTTTAGCTCAATTAGGGAGTTCCAGGGCAAGGGTCTGAATTGACTGCTCTTTCCATTCTTGAAAGGCCACTTCTGGATTCTGTTCAAAAGGATCATCATCTTTTCCTTTCAGTGTTTCATATAGAGGCCCAGCTAGTAGACTGTAGTTAGGGATCCAGAAGCAGCAAACCCTGGCCTCCCCAGGAACCCCTAAGCTGTCTTCTAGTTTTAGAAAGGGGTAAGGCTGCAAATGGTTTCTTCCCTTTCCTGGGATGGGCTTCTCCGACCTTGTGTGAGAATGAAGCCCAGGCAGGTCACCGCAGTCTGTGATATTTGAGCTTTTTCTTGGACAACTTCTATCCTTTATTGGCTTGGTAGTTCAGAGGCCTCCTTAGTAGGGCTGGCGATCAGAATGTCGTCTGCATATTGAAGGAGGGTTTCCTTTTCTAGAGGTAGAACTTTTCGGTCTTTAGCTAAGCTTTCCCCAAAGATGGTGTGGGAATTTTTGAACCCTTGGGGCAAGACGGCCCGGAAGTATTGTTTTAGTTGTATGTTGAGTCCTGCCACTCACAAGCCAAAATTTCTTGTGACTCTGGGACTAATGGAATACAAAAGAAGGCATCATTGAAGACTAATACAGAATACCATGTCCTGGTGGTTGGTAGAATGACCAGCAGGGTGTAGGAAATGGAGCAACTGGAGGTATATCCTCGGTGGCTTCACTGACTGTCCTGACATCCTTTACCAGGTCCCCAGCAGCCCATGGGGCTCTCGTGGTCAGGCCAATCCCAGGATATGGAGCTCTCCTGGGCAGGTACCCCACCCCCAACCCAGCCCACGGGGCTCTCATGGTCAGGCCTCTCCCAGGATACAGAGCTACCCTTGCAGGTACCGTGGCAGGGCTGGGCACACAGGAACTGTGCACATAGCCCTCATTGAAGAGCACCCCCATCTCACCTGTCGCTCAGAGCTGACACAGAGCACCTCAGAGCAGGACTTGAACTAACAAACAGCAGCTCCGACAGGTCTGTGACCCTGGGCATCACTCTGTGTGGCCTCCCTCCACCTGGTCTTCCAGAGACTTCCACTGCACCCGGGGCACCAAGCCTCTGTCTCCAACCACCACCCACCCCTCCTCTCCCTGACTCCTGGGTTCCTCTCATTAGGAGAGGGTTTTCTTGAAGTTGTCTCCCACTCATGGGCCAGATAAAATGATTAGAAAACAAGCCAAAGCTGCAGCCCCTTGTCTATCCTGACTCTCAGGAGCCCACACCTGTTCCTTGGACCTGGCCGGTTCAGCAAGTTCCATTTTCTGCAACTGTGAGCCCCTGAGGGGTGATGATTGGCTGACCTGGGCAGCCTTACCATGCCGGCCAGCCCTCCCCAGGTGTGCCTGGGTTGAGATCAATATAAATACCACTCCAGGCAGCAAGAGCCCCTGCAGCTGTGCCTGACGCCATTTTCTCTGCCCTGTCAGCAGTCTCGGGGCTGGGCTGGTGGGAGGGAGTGAGAGGCCACGGCTTTGTGGGTGGCCCAGTGTGAGTGGGGCTCTGCTGGACTTTCTGCAGCAGTTGCCAGGCTGCCACCTGCTAAAGAAGAGGATGTGTCACCCATACCTGCTGCTGGAATTTCTCCCTGGGCAGAGGTGAGGAAGGAAAAAAGCAGTGGGGGCAGGGACAGGACGGGTATCTCAGGCAGGGAAATGGAAATCTTCCAGAAGAGCACCCAGGGACAGGACCATCCTGGCTGGCCTGCAGGCACCAAGTCAGCTGGCATGCTGTCACTCGTGTGGCTCCATGGCCCTTCCTCTAGGCTTTCAAGTCCTTGTATATATTCAGGTGTTTCACCTGGGAAGGGTGGGAACAGTTCAACAGCAACTGGCCTGGGGCTCAGCTCACGTTCACTCACAGATGCCTCGGCACAGTGCCCCAGCTTTGCAATGAGTACGCTTGTTGTGTGGGGGCTGCTGGCTGAATGGGAGACGATTCCCCACCACTGACCAACTTCAGAATTGTTTACAACTGGAGCAAGTGCCCTGATACGGTTTTCCTCTGAGTAACTGGTGGGTTCTGTTTTTTTTTTTTTCTCTTTTTCGTTTTTGGTTCAAGGTAGATTTTATTCCTCTTTTTTGTATTTACAGATATAAGCATGGAAATAATTTATTCATATAAATACATGTATGTGAAGGGAATAATTGTTTTTTCTGTTTTATTTTTTAAATTTTATTTCTTTTTAATTTTGAATTTTATTTTATATTTTTATACAGCAGGTTCTTATTGGTTATCTATTTTATACATATAAATGTTTACATGCCAATCCCAATCTCTCAGCTCCTCCCACCACCACCCCCCCAAGAGCTTTCCCCCCTTGTTGTCCATACGATTGTTGTCTACATCTGTTGCTCTATTTATGCCTTGCAAAACGGTTAATCTGTACAGTTTTTCTAGGTTCCACATATATGCATGAATATACAAGATTTGTTTTTCTCTTTCTGACTTACTTCACTCTGTATGACAGTCTCTAGATCCATCGACGTCTCTACAAATGACCCAATTTCATTCCTTTCATGGCTTAGTAATATTCCATTTTATATATGTACCACATCTTTATGCATTCGTCTGTCTGTGGGCATTTAGGTTGCTTCCATTACCTCGATATTGTAAATAGTGATGCAATGAACATTGCGGTGAATGTCTCTTTTTGATTTATGGTTTTGTCTGTGTATATGTCCAGTACTGGGATTGCTGTATCATATGGTAATTCTATTATTAGTTTCTTAAGACTCCATATTGTTCTCCATAGTGACTGTATCAATTTATATTCCCAACAATAGTGGAAGAGGCTTCCTTTTCCCCACACCCTTTCCAGCAATTGTTGTTTGTAGATTTTCAGATGATGCCCATTCTAACAGGTGTGAGGTGATACCTCATTGTTGAGTCCATTTCGTTGAGCAAGGGGTAGGTCTTGTCTATTACATATTTGGCTTATGGAACGGTATCTGTGCTAATTTCAAACTCTGGTTTTATGCAGCACCCCAACTCACCTTTCCCCTTAAGCAAGCATAAGTTGGTTTTCTAAACTTGAGACCCTGTTCTGTTTTGTAATTCAGTTCATGTGTAGCCAAGTTTACATTCCATGTATTAGTGATACCTTATGATGTTTCCTTATCTGTGTGACTTATTTCACTTAGAATCATCGTGCCTCAATCCACTCATTATGCGGGTACAGGCCTGGTGACACAGATTTCATTGCTGAGTGGTATTCTGTTGTACGTTAAGTACCGCAACTTCTTTATCAATTATTTGCTCTCTGGGATATTTAACTTGTACCATAGAAGAGGTTCCTGTAAACAGAGCCATCCCAAATTTTGGGGTGGCTGTGTCTTTTTGATTTTAATTTCCCTAAGCTATAGGACCATAAGTGGAAATGCCCTAGACTCTGTTGCTTTGTTTTTCAGATGTATCAGGAAACACCATACACTTCTCCAGAGTGGCTGTTGGCAATTTACATCCCGCCCATCAGCATAACAAGGTTCCTTTATCCCCATGGCCTGTCTTGCCTTTCTGCATTTTCCACTTTTTTCAGATGGCTCTTTAAACTGGGGGGAAGTGACACTTCATAGTAGTTCGGATTTCCATTGCAAGCTTGCTTGGTTTGCCAAAAAGGACGTATGCGTTTTTTCCTGAATATATTCAGGAAAAAACACATACGCCCTTTTTGGCCAAGTGCATCATTGTGGACGTTCTGCCTCTTTTCCTATGCTTTACATGCAATTCCAGTCTACCTCCTGAAATCGGTTTCCTGCAATTCTGCCCCGCTTTCAAGTCCTCTTGGCAGCCTTACTTCAATATATTTTTGGACGATAGCTGTCATTTATAACTCTGCAGGTTTGTGAATTACAGTGCCCCTAAGCTCCTTTCTTCAACTCGCTTTCTTGTGAGCTGGCCGCAACACCGCAGGATTGCTTCAGGCCCTAGTGTGGTTCCGGCATGGCACGCTGAGCCTTTGGTTAATTCCTCTTCCTGGTGGGAAATGAGAGTTAAATTTGCCCGTCCAGACACCTCCAGCTAGTCTCTCATTGGTTCTCCCTATTCCTGTTCAACTTTCAAAGAATTTGCAAACTGGGCCAAACAGGAGGTTAAAGGCACTGACTCTCCAAGTGGGGAGAGTGTTAGTAAAGCGTCTGGAATGTTGCACCCGAGTACCAGGGGACGAAACCTGAGACACATTTGAACACGTTTCCCGATCACACGGTGGATCATACTCTGGGTTCCACATGCATGTTTTAGCTGAAGGAAGAATCCCTTAAACCTGGAGAGTTGAGACCCTTGGCATGGGTACCATGCAATATGACTTCAAAGGGTCTGCATTGGCTCACCGAACCTCACCAATCCTATCACTGCTGCGCTAATGCACTGTACACACGCTTGATTCTCTTTCAGAGACATATAAATCCATAGGTTTTAAGATTCTTACTAGTCAGGTATATTCTTAGGCGTTTAATATGGGGTGTAGAGTCCACTTCGTTGAGCAAGGAGTAGCTCTTGTCTATTACATATTTGGCTTATGGAACAGTATCTGTGCTAATTTCAATCTCAGGTTTTATGCAGCACCCCAACTCACCTTTCCCCTTAAGCAAGCATAAGTTGGTTTTCTACATTTGAGACCCTGTTCTGTTTTGTAATTCAGTTCCTGTGTAGCCAGTTTACATTCCGTGTAGTAGTGATATCTTATGATGTTTCTTTTTCTGTGTGACTTATCTCACTTAGAATCATCGTACCTGAATCCACTCATTATGCTGCTACGGGCCTGATGACATAGATTTCATTGCTGAGTGATATTGCATTGTACGTATGTACCACCACTTCTTTATCCATTTTTCGCTTTCTGTGATATTGAACTTGTAACGTAAACGAGGTTCTTGTAAACAGAGCCGTCCCAAACTTTGGGGTGGCTGTGTCTTTTTGATTTTAATTTCCCTAAGCTATAGGACCATAAGTGGAAGTGCCCTAGGCTCTGTTGCTTTGTTTTTTAGATGTTTCAGGAAACACCATACACTTCTCCAGAGTGGCTGTTGGCAATTTACATCCCGCCCATCAGCATAACAAGGCTCCCAGTTCTCCATGGCCTGTCCTGCCTTTCTGGATTTTACACTTTTTTCAGATGGCCCTTTTGACCGGGGGGCAGTGAGACTTCATTGTAGTGCAGATTTCCTTTACAAGCTTGCTTGGTTGGCCAAAAAGTGCGTATGCGTTTTTTCCTGAATATATTCAGGATAAAACGCATACGCCCTTTTTGGCCAAGTGCATCATTGTGGACGTTCTGCCTCTTTTCCTATGCTTTACATGCAATTCCAGTCTACCTCCTGAAATCGGTTTCCTGCAATTCTGCCCCGCTTTCAAGTCCTCTTGGCAGCCTTACTTCAATATATTTTTGGACGATAGCTGTCATTTATAACTCTGCAGGTTTGTGAATTACAGTGCCTCTGAGCTCCTTTCTTCAACTCGCTTTCTTGTGAGCTGGCCGCAACACCGCAGGATTGCTTCAGGCCCTAGTGTCGTTCCGGCATGGCACGCTGAGCCTTTGGTTAATTCCTCTTCCTGGTGGGAAATGAGAGTTAAATATGCCCGTCCAGACACCTCCAGCTAGTCTCTCACTGGTTCTCCCTATTCCTGATCATCTTCCGCAAAAATTGTAAACTGGGCCAAACAGGTGGTTAAAGGCACTGACTCTCCAAGTGGGGAGAGTGTTAGTAAAGCGTCTGGAATGTTGCACCCGAGTACCAGGGGACGAAACCTGAGACACATTTGAACACGTATCCCGATCACACGGTGGATCATACTCTGGGTTCCACATGCATGTTTTAGCTGAAGGAAGAATCCCTTAAACCTGGAGAGTTGAGACCCATGGAATGGGTACCATGCAATATGACTTCAAAGGTTCTGCATTTGCTCACCGAACCTCACCAATCCTATCACTGCTGCACTTATGCCACTGTACACATGCTTGATTCTCTTTTGGAGACATATTAATCCATAGGTTTTAAGATTCTTACTAGTCAGGTATATTCTTAGACGTTTAATATGGGTTATTGAGTCCTCTTCGTTAAGCAAGGAGTAGCTCTTGTCTATTACATATTTGGCTTATGGAACGGTATCTGTGCTAATTTCAATCTCTGGTTTTATGCAGCACCCCAACTCACCTTTCCCCTTAAGCAAGCATAAGTTGGTTTTCTACATTTGCGACCTTGTTCTGTTTTGTAATTCAGTTCCTGTGTAGCCAAGTTTACATTCCGTGTATTAGTGATATCTTATGATGTTTCTTTTTCTGTGTGACTTATCTCACTTAGAATCATCGTACCTGAATCCACTCATTATGCTGCTATGGGCCTGATGACATAGATTTCATTGCTGAGTGATATTGCATTGTACGTAAGTACCACAACTTCTTTATCCATTTTTCGCTTTCTGTGATATTGAACTTGTACCGTAAACGAGGTTCTTGTAAACAGAGCCGGCCCAAACTTTGGGGTGGCTGTGTCTTTTTGATTTTAATTTCCCTAAGCTATAGGACCATAAGTGGAAGTGCCCTAGGCTCTGTTGCTTTGTTTTTTAGATGTTTCAGGAAACACCATACACTTCTCCAGAGTGGCTGTTGGCAATTTACATCCCGCCCATCAGCATAACAAGGCTCCCAGTTCTCCATGGCCTGTCCGGCCTTTCTGGATTTTACACTTTTTTCGGATGGCCCTTTTGACTGTGGGGCAGTGAGACTTCATTGTAGTGCAGATTTCCTTTGCAAGCTTGCTTGGTTGGCCAAAAAGGGCGTATGGGTTTTTTCCTGAATATATTCAGGAAAAAACGCATACGCCCTTTTTGGCCAAGTGCATCATTGTGGACATTCTGTCTCTTTTCCTATGCTTTACATGCAATTCCAGTCTACCTCCTGAAATCGGATTCCTGCAATTCTGCCCCGCTTTTGAGTCCTCTTGGCAGCCTTACTTCAATATATTTTTGGACGATAGCTGTCATTTATAACTCTGCAGGTTTGTGAATTACAGTGCCCCTGAGCTCCTTTCTTCAACTCGCTTTCTTGTGAGCTGGCCGCAACACCGCAGGATTGCTTCAGGCCCTAGTGTGGTTCCGGCATGGCACGCTGAGCCTTTGGTTAATTCCTCTTCCTGGTGGCTAATGAGAGTTAAATTTGCCCATCCAGACACCTCCAGCTAGTCTCTCATTGGTTGTCCCTATTCCTGTTCATCTTCCGCAGA
Organism: Pseudorca crassidens; assembly: GCF_039906515.1. Taxonomy (NCBI): domain Eukaryota; kingdom Metazoa; phylum Chordata; class Mammalia; order Artiodactyla; family Delphinidae; genus Pseudorca; species Pseudorca crassidens. Next base: position 167,361,195 of record NC_090296.1, read on the forward strand.
AATTGCAAACTGGGCCAAACAGGAGGTTAAAGGCACTGACTCTCCAAGTGGGGAGAGTTTTACTAAAGCGTCTGGAATGTTGCACCCGAGTACCAGGGGACAAAAACTGAGACACATTTGAACACGTTTCCCGATCACATGGTGGATCATGCTCTGGGTTCCACATGCATGTTTTAGCTGAAGGAAGAATCCCTTAAACCTGGAGAGTTGAGACCCATGGAATGGCTACCATGCAATATGACTTCAAAGGGTCTGCATTTGCTCATCGAACCTCACCAATCCTATCACTGCTGCGTTTATGCCGCTGTACACATGCTTGATTCTCTTTTGGAGACATATAAATCCATAGGTTTTAAGATTATTATTAGTCAGGTATATTCTTAGGCGATTAATATGGGGTGTAGAGTCCACTTCGTTGAGCAAGGAGTAGCTCTTGTCTATTACATATTTGGCTTATGGAACGGTATCTGTGCTAATTTCAATCTCTGGTTTTATGCAGAACCCCAACTCACCTTTCCCCTTAAGCAAGCATAAGTTGGTTTTCTACATTTGAGACCGTGTTCTGTTTTGTAATTCAGTTTCTGTGTAGCCAAGTTTACATTCCGTGTAGTAGTTATATCTTATGATGTTTCTTTTTCTGTGTGACTTATCTCACTTAGAATCATCGTACCTGAATCCACTCATTATGCTGCTACGGGCCTGATGATATAGATTTCATTGTTGAGTGATATTGCATTGTACGTAAGTACCACAAATTCTTTATCCATTTTTCACCTTCTGTGATATTGAATTTGTACTGTAAATGAGGTTCTTGTAAACAGAGCCATCCCAAACTTTGGGGTGGCTGTGTCTTTTTGATTTTAATTTCCCTAAGCTATAGGACCATAAGTGGAAGTGCCCTAGGCTCTGTTGCTTTGTTTTTTAGATGTTTCAGGAAACACCATACACTTCTCCAGAGTGGCTGTTGGCAATTTACATCCCGCCCATCAGCATAACAAGGCTCCCAGTTCTCCATGGCCTGTCCTGCCTTTCTGGATTTTATACTTTTTTCAGATGGCCCTTTTGACCGGGGGGCAGTGAGACTTCATTGTAGTGCAGATTTCCTTTGCAAGCTTGCTTGGTTGGCCAAAAAGGGCGTATGCGTTTTTTCCTGAATATATTCAGGAAAAAACGCATACGCCCTTTTTGGCCAAGTGCATCATTGTGGACGTTCTGCCTCTTTTCCTATGCTTTACATGCAATTCCAGTCTACCTCCTGAAATCGGTTTCCTGCAATTCTGCCCTGCTTTCAAGTCCTCTTGGCAGCCTTACTTCAATATATTTTTGGACGATAGCTGTCATTTTTAACTCTGCAGGTTTGTGAATTACAGTGCCCCTGAGCTCCTTTCTTCAACTCGCTTTCTTGTGAGCTGGCCGCAACACCGCAGGATTGCTTCAGGCCCTAGTGTGGTTCCGGCATGGCACGCTGAGCCTTTGGTTAATTCCTCTTCCTGGTGGGAAATGAGAGTTAAATTTGCCCGTCCAGACACCTCCAGCTAGTCTCTTATTGGTTCTCCCTATTCCTGTTCATTTTCCGCAGAAATTGCAAACTGGGCCAAACAGGAGGTTAAAGGCACTGACTCTCCAAGTGAGGAGATTGTTAGTAAAGCGTCTGGAATGTTGCACCCGAGTACCAGGGGACGAAATCTGACACATTTGAACACGTTTCCCGATCACACGGTGGATCATACTCTGGGTTCCACATGCATGTTTTAGCTGAAGGAAGAATCCCTTAAACCTGGAGAGTTGAGACCCATGGAATGGGTACCATGCAATATGACTTCAAAGGGTCTGCATTTGCTCACCGAACCTCACCAATCCTATCACTGCTGCATTCATGCCGCTGTACACACGCTTGATTCTCTTTCGGAGACATATAAATCCATAGGTTTTAAGATTCTTACTAGTCAGGTATATTCTTAGGCATTTAATATGTGGTGTTGAGTCCACTTCGTTGAGCAAGGAGTAGCTCTTGTCTATTACCTATTTGGCTTATGGAACGGTATCTGTGCTAATTTCAATCTCTGGTTTTATGCAGCACCCCAACTCACCTTTCCCCTTAAGCAAGCATAAGTTGGTTTTCTACATTTGAGATCCTGTTCTGTTTTGTAATTCAGTTCCTGTGTAGCCAAGTTTACATTCCATGTATTAGTGATATCTTATGATGTTTCTTTTTCTGTGTGACTTATCTCACTTAGAATCATCGTACCTGAATCCACTCATTATGCTGCTACGGGCCTGATGACATAGATTTCATTCCTGAGTGATATTGCATTGTACGTAAGTACCACAACTTCTTTATCCATTTTTCACTTTCTGCGATATTGAACTTGTACCGTAAAAGAGGTTCTTGTAAACAGAGCCGTCCCATACTTTGGGGTGGCTGTGTCTTTTTGATTTTAATTTCCCTAAGCTATAGGACCATAAGTGGAAGTGCCCTAGGCTCTGTTGCTTTGTTTTTTAGATGTTTCAGGAAACACCATACACTTCTCCAGAGTGGCTGTTGGCAATTTACATCCCGCCCATCAGCATAACAAGGCTCCCAGTTCTCCATGGCCTGTCCTGCCTTTCTGGATTTTACACTTTTTTCAGATGGCCCTTTTGACCGGGGGGCAGTGAGACTTCATTGTAGTGCAGATTTCCTTTGCAAGCTTGCTTGGTTGGCCAAAAAGGGCGTATGCGTTTTTTCCTGAATATATTCAGGAAAAAACGCATACGCCCTTTTTGGCCAAGTGCATCATTGTGGACGTTCTGCCTCTTTTCCTATGCTTTACATGCAATTCCAGTCTACCTCCTGAAATCGGTTTCCTGCAATTCTGCCCCGCTTTCAAGTCCTCTTGGCAGCCTTACTTCAATATATTTTTGGACGATAGCTGTCATTTTTAACTCTGCAGGTTTGTGAATTACAGTGCCCCTGAGCTCCTTTCTTCAACTCGCTTTCTTGTGAGCTGGCCGCAACACCGCAGGATTGCTTCAGGCCCTAGTGTGGTTCCGGCATGGCACGCTGAGCCTTTGGTTAATTCCTCTTCCTGGTGGCTAATGAGAGTTAAATTTGCCCATCCAGACACCTCCAGCTAGTCTCTCATTGGTTCTCCCTATTCCTGTTCATTTTCCGCAGAAATTGCAAACTGGGCCAAACAGGAGGTTAAAGGCACTGACTCTCCAAGTGGGGAGAGTTTTAGTAAAGCGTCTGGAATGTTGCACCCAAGTACCAGCGGAGAAAATCTGAGACACATTTGAACACGTTTCCCAATCACACGGTGGATCATACTCTGGGTTCCACATGCATGTTTTAGCTGAAGGAAGAATCCCTTAAACCTGGAGAGTTGAGACCCATGGAATGGCTAGCATGCAATATGACTTCAAAGGGTCTGCATTTGCTCATCAAACCTCACCAATCCTATCACTGCTGCGTTTATGCCGCTGTACACATGCTTGATTCTCTTTTGGAGACATATAAATCCATAGGTTTTAAGATTATTACTAGTCAGGTATATTCTTAGGCGATTAATATGGGGTGTAGAGTCCACTTCGTTGAGCAAGGAGTAGCTCTTATCTATTACATATTTGGCTTATGGAATGGTATCTGTGCTAATTTCAATCTCTGGTTTTATGCAGAACCCCAACTCACCTTTCCCCTTAAGCAAGCATAAGTTGGTTTTCTACATTTGAGACCGTGTTCTGTTTTGTAATTCAGTTTCTGTGTAGCCAAGTTTTCATTCCGTGTAGTAGTGATATCTTATGATGTTTCTTTTTCTGTGTGACTTATCTCACTTAGAATCATCGTACCTGAATCCACTCATTATGCTGCTACGGGCCTGATGATATAGATTTCATTGCTGAGTGATATTGCATTGTACGTAAGTACCACAAATTCTTTATCCATTTTTCACCTTCTGTGATATTGAATTTGTACTGTAAATGAGGTTCTTGTAAACAGAGCCGTCCCAAACTTTGGGGTGGCTGTGTCTTTTTGATTTTAATTTCCCTAAGCTATAGGACCATAAGTGGAAGTGCCCTAGGCTCTGTTGCTTTGTTTTTTAGATGTTTCAGGAAACACCATACACTTCTCCAGAGTGGCTGTTGGCAATTTACATCCCGCCGATCAGCATAACAAGGCTCCCAGTTCTCCATGGCCTGTCCGGGCTTTCTGGATTTTAAACTTTTTTCAGATGGCCCTTTTGACTGGGGGGCAGTGAGACTTCATGGTAGTGCAGATTTCCTTTGCAAGCTTGCTTGGTTGGCCAAAAAGTGCGTATGCGTTTTTTCCTGAATATATTCAGGAAAAAACGCATACGCCCTTTTTGGCCAAGTGCATCATTGTGGACGTTCTGCCTCTTTTACTATGCTTTACATGCAATTCCAGTCTACCTCCTGAAATCGGTTTCCTGCAATTCTGCCCCGCTTTCAAGTCCTCTTGGCAGCCTTACTTCAATATATTTTTGGACGATAGCTGTCATTTATAACTCTGCAGGTTTGTGAATTACAGTGCCCCTGAGCTCCTTTCTTCAACTCGCTTTCTTGTGAGCTGGCCGCAACACCGCAGGATTGCTTCAGGCCCTAGTGTCGTTCCGGCATGGCACGCTGAGCCTTTGGTTAATTCCTCTTCCTGGTGGGAAATGAGAGTTAAATTTGCCCGTCCAGACACCTCCAGCTAGTCTCTCACTGGTTCTCCCTATTCCTGTTCATCTTCCGCAAATATTGCAAACTGGGCCAAAAAGGAGGTTAAAGGCACTGACTCTCCAAGTGGGGAGAGTGTTAGTAAAGCGTCTGGAATGTTGCACCCGAGTACCAGGGGACAAAACCTGAGACACATTTGAACACGTTTCCCGATCACATGGTGGATCATACTCTGGGTTCCACATGCATGTTTTAGCTGAAGGAAGAATCCCTTAAACCTGGAGAGTTGAGACCCATGGAATGGCTGGCATGCAATATGACTTCAAAGGGTCTGCATTTGCTCATCAAACCTCACCAATCCTATCACTGCTGCGTTTATGCTGCTGTACACATGCTTGATTCTCTTTTGGAGACATATAAATCCATAGGTTTTAAGATTATTACTAGTCAGGTATATTCTTAGGCGATTAATATGGGGTGTAGAGTCCACTTCGTTGAGCAAGGAGTAGCTCTTGTCTATTACATATTTGGCTTATGGAATGGTATCTGTGCTAATTTCAATCTCTGGTTTTATGCAGAACCCCAACTCACCTTTCCCCTTAAGCAAGCATAAGTTGGTTTTCTACATTTGAGACCGTGTTCTGTTTTGTAATTCAGTTTCTGTGTAGCCAAGTTTACATTCCGTGTAGTAGTGATATCTTATGATGTTTCTTTTTCTGTGTGACTTATCTCACTTAGAATCATCGTACCTGAATCCACTCATTATGCTGCTACGGGCCTGATGATATAGATTTCATTGCTGAGTGATATTGCATTGTACGTAAGTACCACAAATTCTTTATCCATTTTTCACCTTCTGTGATATTGAATTTGTACTGTAAATGAGGTTCTTGTAAACAGAGCCGTCCCAAACTTTGGGGTGGCTGTGTCTTTTTGATTTTAATTTCCCTAAGCTATAGGACCATAAGTGGAAGTGCCCTAGGCTCTGTTGCTTTGTTTTTTAGATGTTTCAGGAAACACCATACACTTCTCCAGAGTGGCTGTTGGCAATTTACATCCCGCCCATCAGCATAACAAGGCTCCCAGTTCTCCATGGCCTGTCCTGCCTTTCTGGTTTTTACACTTTTTTCAGATGGCCCTTTTGACCGGGGGGCAGTGAGACTTCATTGTACTGCAGATTTCCTTTGCAAGCTTGCTTGGTTGGCCAAAAAGGGCGTATGCGTTTTTTCCTGAATATATTCAGGAAAAAACGCATACGCCCTTTTTGGCCAAGTGCATCATTGTGGACGTTCTGCCTCTTTTCCTATGCTTTACATGCAATTCCAGTCTACCTCCTGAAATCGGTTTCCTGCAATTCTGCCCTGCTTTCAAGTCCTCTTGGCAGCCTTACTTCAATATATTTTTGGACGATAGCTGTCATTTATAACTCTGCAGGTTTGTGAATTACAGTGCCCCTGAGCTCCATTCTTCAACTCGCTTTCTTGTGAGCTGGCCGCAACACCGCAGGATTGCTTCAGGCCCTAGTGTCGTTCCGGCATGGCACGCTGAGCCTTTGGTTAATTCCTCTTCCTGGTGGGAAATGAGAGTTAAATTTGCCCGTCCAGACACCTCCAGCTAGTCTCTCACTGGTTCTCCCTATTCCTGTTCATTTTCCGCAAATATTGCAAACTGGGCCAAACAGGAGGTTAAAGGCACTGACTCTCCAAGTGGGGAGAGTGTTAGTAAAGCGTCTGGAATGTTGCACCCGAGTACCAGGGGACAAAACCTGAGACACATTTGAACACGTTTCCCGATCACATGGTGGATCATACTCTGGGTTCCACATGCTTGTTTTAGCTGAAGGAAGAATCCCTTAAACCTGGAGAGTTGAGACCCATGGAATGGGTACCATGCAATATGACTTCAAAGGGTCTGCATTTGCTCACCGAACCTCACCAATCCTATCACTGCTGCATTCATGCCGCTGTACACACGCTTGATTCTCTTTCGGAGACATATAAATCCATAGGTTTTAAGATTCTTACTAGTCAGGTATATTCTTAGGCATTTAATATGTGGTGTTGAGTCCACTTCGTTGAGCAAGGAGTAGCTCTTGTCTATTACCTATTTGGCTTATGGAACGGTATCTGTGCTAATTTCAATCTCTGGTTTTATGCAGCACCCCAACTCACCTTTCCCCTTAAGCAAGCATAAGTTGGTTTTCTACATTTGAGATCCTGTTCTGTTTTGTAATTCAGTTCCTGTGTAGCCAAGTTTACATTCCATGTATTAGTGATATCTTATGATGTTTCTTTTTCTGTGTGACTTATCTCACTTAGAATCATCGTACCTGAATCCACTCATTATGCTGCTACGGGCCTGATGACATAGATTTCATTCCTGAGTGATATTGCATTGTACGTAAGTACCACAACTTCTTTATCCATTTTTCACTTTCTGCGATATTGAACTTGTACCGTAAACGAGGTTCTTGTAAACAGAGCCGTCCCATACTTTGGGGTGGCTGTGTCTTTTTGATTTTAATTTCCCTAAGCTATAGGACCATAAGTGGAAGTGCCCTAGGCTCTGTTGCTTTGTTTTTTAGATGTTTCAGGAAACACCATACACTTCTCCAGAGTGGCTGTTGGCAATTTACATCCCGCCCATCAGCATAACAAGGCTCCCAGTTCTCCATGGCCTGTCCTGCCTTTCTGGATTTTACACTTTTTTCAGATGGCCCTTTTGACCGGGGGGCAGTGAGACTTCATTGTAGTGCAGATTTCCTTTGCAAGCTTGCTTGGTTGGCCAAAAAGGGCGTATGCGTTTTTTCCTGAATATATTCAGGAAAAAACGCATACGCCCTTTTTGGCCAAGTGCATCATTGTGGACGTTCTGCCTCTTTTCCTATGCTTTACATGCAATTCCAGTCTACCTCCTGAAATCGGTTTCCTGCAATTCTGCCCCGCTTTCAAGTCCTCTTGGCAGCCTTACTTCAATATATTTTTGGACGATAGCTGTCATTTTTAACTCTGCAGGTTTGTGAATTACAGTGCCCCTGAGCTCCTTTCTTCAACTCGCTTTCTTGTGAGCTGGCCGCAACACCGCAGGATTGCTTCAGGCCCTAGTGTGGTTCCGGCATGGCACGCTGAGCCTTTGGTTAATTCCTCTTCCTGGTGGGAAATGAGAGTTACATTTGCCCATCCAGACACCTCCAGCTAGTCTCTCATTGGTTCTCCCTATTCCTGTTCATTTTCCGCAGAAATTGCAAACTGGGCCAAACAGGAGGTTAAAGGCACTGACTCTCCAAGTGGGGAGAGTTTTAGTAAAGCGTCTGGAATGTTGCACCCAAGTACCAGCGGAGAAAATCTGAGACACATTTGAACACGTTTCCCAATCACACGGTGGATCATACTCTGGGTTCCACATGCATGTTTTAGCTGAAGGAAGAATCCCTTAAACCTGGAGAGTTGAGACCCATGGAATGGCTAGCATGCAATATGACTTCAAAGGGTCTGCATTTGCTCATCAAACCTCACCAATCCTATCACTGCTGCGTTTATGCCGCTGTACACATGCTTGATTCTCTTTTGGAGACATATAAATCCATAGGTTTTAAGATTATTACTAGTCAGGTATATTCTTAGGCGATTAATATGGGGTGTAGAGTCCACTTCGTTGAGCAAGGAGTAGCTCTTATCTATTACATATTTGGCTTATGGAATGGTATCTGTGCTAATTTCAATCTCTGGTTTTATGCAGAACCCCAACTCACCTTTCCCCTTAAGCAAGCATAAGTTGGTTTTCTACATTTGAGACCGTGTTCTGTTTTGTAATTCAGTTTCTGTGTAGCCAAGTTTTCATTCCGTGTAGTAGTGATATCTTATGATGTTTCTTTTTCTGTGTGACTTATCTCACTTAGAATCATCGTACCTGAATCCACTCATTATGCTGCTACGGGCCTGATGATATAGATTTCATTGCTGAGTGATATTGCATTGTACGTAAGTACCACAAATTCTTTATCCATTTTTCACCTTCTGTGATATTGAATTTGTACTGTAAATGAGGTTCTTGTAAACAGAGCCGTCCCAAACTTTGGGGTGGCTGTGTCTTTTTGATTTTAATTTCCCTAAGCTATAGGACCATAAGTGGAAGTGCCCTAGGCTCTGTTGCTTTGTTTTTTAGATGTTTCAGGAAACACCATACACTTCTCCAGAGTGGCTGTTGGCAATTTACATCCCGCCGATCAGCATAACAAGGCTCCCAGTTCTCCATGGCCTGTCCGGGCTTTCTGGATTTTAAACTTTTTTCAGATGGCCCTTTTGACTGGGGGGCAGTGAGACTTCATGGTAGTGCAGATTTCCTTTGCAAGCTTGCTTGGTTGGCCAAAAAGGGCGTATGCGTTTTTTCCTGAATATATTCAGGAAAAAACGCATACGCCCTTTTTGGCCAAGTGCATCATTGTGGACGTTCTGCCTCTTTTCCTATGCTTTACATGCAATTCCAGTCTACCTCCTGAAATCGGTTTCCTGCAATTCTGCCCCGCTTTCAAGTCCTCTTGGCAGCCTTACTTCAATATATTTTTGGACGATAGCTGTCATTTATAACTCTGCAGGTTTGTGAATTACAGTGCCCCTGAGCTCCTTTCTTCAACTCGCTTTCTTGTGAGCTGGCCGCAACACCGCAGGATTGCTTCAGGCCCTAGTGTCGTTCCGGCATGGCACGCTGAGCCTTTGGTTAATTCCTCTTCCTGGTGGGAAATGAGAGTTAAATTTGCCCGTCCAGACACCTCCAGCTAGTCTCTCACTGGTTCTCCCTATTCCTGTTCATTTTCCGCAAATATTGCAAACTGGGCCAAAAAGGAGGTTAAAGGCACTGACTCTCCAAGTGGGGAGAGTGTTAGTAAAGCGTCTGGAATGTTGCACCCGAGTACCAGGGGACAAAACCTGAGACACATTTGAACACGTTTCCCGATCACATGGTGGATCATACTCTGGGTTCCACATGCATGTTTTAGCTGAAGGAAGAATCCCTTAAACCTGGAGAGTTGAGACCCATGGAATGGGTACCATGCAATATGACTTCAAAGGTTCTGCATTGGCTCACCGAACCTCACCAATCCTATCACTGCTGCGCTTATGCCACTGTACACACCCTTGATTCTCTTTCGGAGACATATAAATCCATAGGTTTTAAGATTATTACTAGTCAGGTATATTTTTAGGCGATTAATATGGGGTGTAGAGTCCACTTCGTTGAGCAAGGAGTAGCTCTTGTCTATTACATATTTGGCTTATGGAATGGTATCTGTGCTAATTTCAATCTCTGGTTTTATGCAGAACCCCAACTCACCTTTCCCCTTAAGCAAGCATAAGTTGGTTTTCTACATTTGAGACCGTGTTCTGTTTTGTAATTCAGTTTCTGTGTAGCCAAGTTTACATTCCGTGTAGTAGTGATATCTTATGATGTTTCTTTTTCTGTGTGACTTATCTCACTTAGAATCATCGTACCTGAATCCACTCATTATGCTGCTACGGGCCTGATGATATAGATTTCATTGCTGAGTGATATTGCATTGTACGTAAGTACCACAAATTCTTTATCCATTTTTCACCTTCTGTGATATTGAATTTGTACTGTAAATGAGGTTCTTGTAAACAGAGCCGTCCCAAACTTTGGGGTGGCTGTGTCTTTTTGATTTTAATTTCCCTAAGCTATAGGACCATAAGTGGAAGTGCCCTAGGCTCTGTTGCTTTGTTTTTTAGATGTTTCAGGAAACACCATACACTTCTCCAGAGTGGCTGTTGACAATTTACATCCCGCCCATCAGCATAACAAGGCTCCCAGTTCTCCATGGCCTGTCCGGCCTTTCTGGATTTTACACTTTTTTCAGATGGCCCTTTTGACTGGGGGGCAGTGAGACTTCATGGTAGTGCAGATTTCCTTTGCAAGCTTGCTTGGTTGGCCAAAAAGGGCGTATGCGTTTTTTCCTGAATATATTCAGGAAAAAACGCATATGCCCTTTTTGGCCAAGTGCATCATTGTGGACGTTCTGCCTCTTTTCCTATGCTTTACATGCAATTCCAGTCTACCTCCTGAAATCGGTTTCCTGCAATTCTGCCCCGCTTTCAAGTCCTCTTGGCAGCCTTACTTCAATATATTTTTGGACGATAGCTGTCATTTATAACTCTGCAGGTTTGTGAATTACAGTGCCGCTGAGCTCCTTTCTTCAACTCGCTTTCTTGTGAGCTGGCCGCAACACCGCAGGATTGCTTCAGGCCCTAGTGTCGTTCCGGCATGGCACGCTGAGCCTTTGGTTAATTCCTCTTCCTGGTGGGAAATGAGAGTTAAATTTGCCAATCCAGACACCTCCAGCTAGTCTCTCATTTGTTCTCCCTATTCCTGTTCATTTTCCGCAGAAATTGCAAACTGGGCCAAACAGGAGGTTAAAGGCACTGACTCTCCAAGTGGGGAGAGTTTTAGTAAAGCGTCTGGAATGTTGCACCCGAGTACCAGCGGAGAAAATCTGAGACACATTTGAACACGTTTCCCGATCACACGGTGGATCATACTCTGGGTTCCACATGCATGTTTTAGCTGAAGGAAGAATCCCTTAAACCTGGAGAGTTGAGACCCATGGAATGGCTGGCATGCAATATGACTTCAAAGGGTCTGCATTTGCTCATCAAACCTCACCAATCCTATCACTGCTGCGTTTATGCTGCTGTACACACCCTTGATTCTCTTTTGGAGACATATAAATCCATAGGTTTTAAGATTATTACTAGTCAGGTATATTCTTAGGCGATTAATATGGGGTGTAGAGTCCACTTCGTTGAGCAAGGAGTAGCTCTTGTCTATTACATATTTGGCTTATGGAATGGTATCTGTGCTAATTTCAATCTCTGGTTTTATGCAGAACCCCAACTCACCTTTCCCCTTAAGCAAGCATAAGTTGGTTTTCTACATTTGAGACCGTGTTCTGTTTTGTAATTCAGTTTCTGTGTAGCCAAGTTTACATTCCGTGTAGTAGTGATATCTTATGATGTTTCTTTTTCTGTGTGACTTATCTCACTTAGAATCATCGTACCTGAATCCACTCATTATGCTGCTACGGGCCTGATGATATAGATTTCATTGCTGAGTGATATTGCATTGTACGTAAGTACCACAAATTCTTTATCCATTTTTCACCTTCTGTGATATTGAATTTGTACTGTAAATGAGGTTCTTGTAAACAGAGCCGTCCCAAACTTTGGGGTGGCTGTGTCTTTTTGATTTTAATTTCCCTAAGCTATAGGACCATAAGTGGAAGTGCCCTAGGCTCTGTTGCTTTGTTTTTTAGATGTTTCAGGAAACACCATACACTTCTCCAGAGTGGCTGTTGGCAATTTACATCCCGCCCATCAGCATAACAAGGCTCCCAGTTCTCCATGGCCTGTCCTGCCTTTCTGGTTTTTACACTTTTTTCAGATGGCCCTTTTGACCGGGGGGCAGTGAGACTTCATTGTACTGCAGATTTCCTTTGCAAGCTTGCTTGGTTGGCCAAAAAGGGCGTATGCGTTTTTTCCTGAATATATTCAGGAAAAAACGCATACGCCCTTTTTGGCCAAGTGCATCATTGTGGACGTTCTGCCTCTTTTCCTATGCTTTACATGCAATTCCAGTCTACCTCCTGAAATCGGTTTCCTGCAATTCTGCCCCGCTTTCAAGTCCTCTTGGCAGCCTTACTTCAATATATTTTTGGACGATAGCTGTCATTTATAACTCTGCAGGTTTGTGAATTACAGTGCCCCTGAGCTCCTTTCTTCAACTCGCTTTCTTGTGAGCTGGCCGCAACACCGCAGGATTGCTTCAGGCCCTAGTGTCGTTCCGGCATGGCACGCTGAGCCTTTGGTTAATTCCTCTTCCTGGTGGGAAATGAGAGTTAAATTTGCCCGTCCAGACACCTCCAGCTAGTCTCTCACTGGTTCTCCCTATTCCTGTTCATTTTCCGCAAATATTGCAAACTGGGCCAAACAGGAGGTTAAAGGCACTGACTCTCCAAGTGGGGAGAGTGTTAGTAAAGCGTCTGGAATGTTGCACCCGAGTACCAGGGGACAAAACCTGAGACACATTTGAACACGTTTCCCGATCACATGGTGGATCATACTCTGGGTTCCACATGCATGTTTTAGCTGAAGGAAGAATCCCTTAAACCTGGAGAGTTGAGACCCATGGAATGGGTACCATGCAATATGACTTCAAAGGTTCTGCATTGGCTCACCGAACCTCACCAATCCTATCACTGCTGCGCTTATGCCACTGTACACACCCTTGATTCTCTTTCGGAGACATATAAATCCATAGGTTTTAAGATTATTACTAGTCAGGTATATTCTTAGGCGATTAATATGGGGTGTAGAGTCCACTTCGTTGAGCAAGGAGTAGCTCTTGTCTATTACATATTTGGCTTATGGAATGGTATCTGTGCTAATTTCAATCTCTGGTTTTATGCAGAACCCCAACTCACCTTTCCCCTTAAGCAAGCATAAGTTGGTTTTCTACATTTGAGACCGTGTTCTGTTTTGTAATTCAGTTTCTGTGTAGCCAAGTTTACATTCCGTGTAGTAGTGATATCTTATGATGTTTCTTTTTCTGTGTGACTTATCTCACTTAGAATCATCGTACCTGAATCCACTCATTATGCTGCTACGGGCCTGATGATATAGATTTCATTGCTGAGTGATATTGCATTGTACGTAAGTACCACAAATTCTTTATCCATTTTTCACCTTCTGTGATATTGAATTTGTACTGTAAATGAGGTTCTTGTAAACAGAGCCGTCCCAAACTTTGGGGTGGCTGTGTCTTTTTGATTTTAATTTCCCTAAGCTATAGGACCATAAGTGGAAGTGCCCTAGGCTCTGTTGCTTTGTTTTTTAGATGTTTCAGGAAACACCATACACTTCTCCAGAGTGGCTGTTGGCAATTTACATCCCGCCCATCAGCATAACAAGGCTCCCAGTTCTCCATGGCCTGTCCTGCCTTTCTGGATTTTACACTTTTTTCAGATGGCCCTTTTGACCGGGGGGCAGTGAGACTTCATGGTAGTGCAGATTTCCTTTGCAAGCTTGCTTGGTTGGCCAAAAAGGGCGTATGCGTTTTTTCCTGAATATATTCAGGAAAAAACGCATACGCCCTTTTTGGCCAAGTGCATCATTGTGGACGTTCTGCCTCTTTTCCTATGCTTTACATGCAATTCCAGTCTACCTCCTGAAATCGGTTTCCTGCAATTCTGCCCCGCTTTCAAGTCCTCTTGGCAGCCTTACTTCAATATATTTTTGGACGATAGCTGTCATTTATAACTCTGCAGGTTTGTGAATTACAGTGCCCCTGAGCTCCTTTCTTCAACTCGCTTTCTTGTGAGCTGGCCGCAACACCGCAGGATTGCTTCAGGCCCTAGTGTCGTTCCGGCATGGCATGCTGAGCCTTTGGTTAATTCCTCTTCCTGGTGGGAAATGAGAGTTAAATTTGCCCGTCCAGACACCTCCAGCTAGTCTCTCATTGGTTCTCCCTATTCCTGTTCATTTTCCGCAAAAATTGCAAACTGGGCTAAACAGGAGGTTAAAGGCACTGACTCTCCAAGTGGGGAGAGTGTTAGTAAAGCGTCTGGAATGTTGCACCCGAGTACCAGGGGACGAAACCTGAGACACATTTGAACACGTTTCCCGATCACACGGTGGATCATACTCTGGGTTCCACATGCATGTTTTAGCTGAAGGAAGAATCCCTTAAACCTGGAGAGTTGAGACCCATGGAATGGGTACCATGCAATATGACTTCAAAGGTTCTGCATTGGCTCACCGAACCTCACCAATCCTATCACTGCTGTGCTTATGCCACTGTACACACGCTTGATTCTCTTTCGGAGACATATAAATCCATAGGTTTTAAGATTCTTACTAGTCAGCTATATTCTTAGACGTTTAATATGGGGTGTTGAGTCCTCTTCGTTGAGCAAGGAGTAGCTCTTTTCTATTACATATTTGGCTTATGGAACGGTATCTGTGCTAATTTCAATCTCTGGTTTTATGCAGCACCCCAACTCACCTTTCCCCTTAAGCAAGCATAAGTTGGTTTTCTACATTTGAGACCTTGTTCTCTTTTGTAATTCAGTTACTGTGTAGCCAAGTTTACATTCCGTGTATTAGTGATATCTTATGATGTTTCTTTTTCTGTGTGACTTATCTCACTTAGAATCATCGTACCTGAATCCACTCATTATGCTGCTATGGGCCTGATGACATAGATTTCATTGCTGAGTGATATTGCATTGTACGTAAGTACCACAACTTCTTTATCCATTTTTCGCTTTCTGTGATATTGAACTTGTACCGTAAACGAGGTTCTTGTAAACAGAGCCGTCCCAAACTTTGGGGTGGCTGTGTCTTTTTGATTTTAATTTCCCTAAGCTATAGGACCATAAGTGGAAGTGCCCTCGGCTCTGTTGCTTTGTTTTTTAGATGTTTCAGGAAACACCATACACTTCTCCAGAGTGGCTGTTGGCAATTTACATCCCGCCCATCAGCATAACAAGGCTCCCAGTTCTCCATGGCCTGTCCGGCCTTTCTGGATTTTACACTTTTTTCAGATGGCCCTTTTGACTGGTGGGCAGTGAGACTTCATTGTAGTGCAGATTTCCTTTGCAAGCTTGCTTGGTTGGCCAAAAAGGGCGTATGCGTTTTTTCCTGAATATATTCAGGAAAAAACGCATACGCCCTTTTTGGCCAAGTGCATCATTGTGGACATTCTGTCTCTTTTCCTATGCTTTACATGCAATTCCAGTCTACCTCCTGAAATCGGATTCCTGCAATTCTGCCCCGCTTTCGAGTCCTCTTGGCAGCCTTACTTCAATATATTTTTGGATGATAGCTGTCATTTTTAACTCTGTAGGTTTGTGAATTACAGTGCCCCTGAGCTCCTTTCTTCAACTCGCTTTCTTGTGAGCTGGCCGCAACACCGCAGGATTGCTTCAGGCCCTAGTGTGGTTCCGGCATGGCACGCTGAGCCTTTGGTTAATTCCTCTTCCTGGTGGGAAATGAGAGTTACATTTGCCCATCCAGACACCTCCAGCTAGTCTCTCATTGGTTCTCCCTATTCCTGTTCATTTTCCGCAGAAATTGCAAACTGGGCCAAACAGGAGGTTAAAGGCACTGACTCTCCAAGTGGGGAGAGTTTTAGTAAAGCTTCTGGAATGTTGCACCCGAGTACCAGGGGACGAAAACTGAGACACATTTGAACACGTTTCCCGATCACACGGTGGATCATACTCTGGGTTCCACATGCATGTTTTAGCTGAAGGAAGAATCCCTTAAACCTGGAGAATTGAGACCCATGGAATGGCTACCATGCAATATGACTTCAAAGGGTCTGTATTTGCTCATCGAACCTCACCAATCCTATCACTGCTGCTTTTATGCTGCTGTACACATGCTTGATTCTCTTTTGGAGACATATAAATCCATAGGTTTTAAGATTATTACTAGTCAGGTATATTCTTAGGCGATTAATATGGGGTGTAGAGTCCACTTCGTTGAGCAAGGAGTAGCTCTTGTCTATTACATATTTGGCTTATGGAATGGTATCTGTGCTAATTTCAATCTCTGGTTTTATGCAGAACCCCAACTCACCTTTCCCCTTAAGCAAGCATAAGTTGGTTTTCTACATTTGAGACCGTGTTCTGTTTTGTAATTCAGTTTCTGTGTAGCCAAGTTTACATTCCGTGTAGTAGTGATATCTTATGATGTTTCTTTTTCTGTGTGACTTATCTCACTTAGAATCATCGTACCTGAATCCACTCATTATGCTGCTACGGGCCTGATGATATAGATTTCATTGCTGAGTGATATTGCATTGTACGTAAGTACCACAAATTCTTTATCCATTTTTCACCTTCTGTGATATTGAATTTGTACTGTAAATGAGGTTCTTGTAAACAGAGCCGTCCCAAACTTTGGGGTGGCTGTGTCTTTTTGATTTTAATTTCCCTAAGCTATAGGACCATAAGTGGAAGTGCCCTAGGCTCTGTTGCTTTGTTTTTTAGATGTTTCAGGAAACACCATACACTTCTCCAGAGTGGCTGTTGGCAATTTACATCCCGCCCATCAGCATAACAAGGCTCCCAGTTCTCCATGGCCTGTCCTGCCTTTCTGGATTTTATACTTTTTTCAGATGGCCCTTTTGACTGTGGGGCAGTGAGACTTCATTGTAGTGCAGATTTCCTTTGCAAGCTTGCTTGGTTGGCCAAAAAGGGCGTATGCGTTTTTTCCTGAATATATTCAGGAAAAAACGCATACGCCCTTTTTGGCCAAGTGCATCATTGTGGACGTTCTGCCTCTTTTCCTATGCTTTACATGCAATTCCAGTCTACCTCCTGAAACCGGTTTCCTGCAATTCTGCCCCGCTTTCGAGTCCTCTTGGCAGCCTTACTTCAATATATTTTTGGACGATAGCTGTCATTTTTAACTCTGCAGGTTTGTGAATTACAGTGCCCCTGAGCTCCTTTCTTCAACTCGCTTTCTTGTGAGCTGGCCGCAACACCGCAGGATTGCTTCAGGCCCTAGTGTGGTTCCGACATGGCACGCTGAGCCTTTGGTTAATTCCTCTTCCTGGTGGGAAATGAGAGTTACATTTGCCCATCCAGACACCTCCAGCTAGTCTCTCATTGGTTCTCCCTATTCCTGTTCATTTTCCGCAGAAATTGCAAACTGGGCCAAACAGGAGGTTAAAGGCACTGACTCTCCAAGTGGGGAGAGTTTTAGTAAAGCGTCTGGAATGTTGCACCCAAGTACCAGCGGAGAATATCTGAGACACATTTGAACACGTTTCCCGATCACACGGTGGATCATACTCTGGGTTCCACATGCATGTTTTAGCTGAAGGAAGAATCCCTTAAACCTGGAAAGTTGAGACCCATGGAATGGCTACCATGCAATATGACTTCAAAGGGTCTGCATTTGCTCATCAAACCTCACCAATCCTATCACTGCTGCGTTTATGCCGCTGTACACATGCTTGATTCTCTTTTGGAGACATATAAATCCATAGGTTTTAAGATTATTACTAGTCAGGTATATTCTTAGGCGATTAATATGGGGTGTAGAGTCCACTTCGTTGAGCAAGGAGTAGCTCTTGTCTATTACATATTTGGCTTATGGAATGGTATCTGTGCTAATTTCAATCTCTGGTTTTATGCAGAACCCCAACTCACCTTTCCCCTTAAGCAAGCATAAGTTGGTTTTCTACATTTGAGACCGTGTTCTGTTTTGTAATTCAGTTTCTGTGTAGCCAAGTTTACATTCCGTGTAGTAGTGATATCTTATGATGTTTCTTTTTCTGTGTGACTTATCTCACTTAGAATCATCGTACCTGAATCCACTCATTATGCTGCTATGGGCCTGATGATATAGATTTCATTGCTGAGTGATATTGCATTGTACGTAAGTACCACAAATTCTTTATCCATTTTTCACCTTCTGTGATATTGAATTTGTACTGTAAATGAGGTTCTTGTAAACAGAGCCGTCCCAAACTTTGGGGTGGCTGTGTCTTTTTGATTTTAATTTCCCTAAGCTATAGGACCATAAGTGGAAGTGCCCTAGGCTCTGTTGCTTTGTTTTTTAGATGTTTCAGGAAACACCATACACTTCTCCAGAGTGGCTGTTGGCAATTTACATCCCGCCCATCAGCATAACAAGGCTCCCAGTTCTCCATGGCCTGTCCTGCCTTTCTGGATTTTATACTTTTTTCAGATGGCCCTTTTGACCGGGGGGCAGTGAGACTTCATTGTAGTGCAGATTTCCTTTGCAAGCTTGCTTGGTTGGCCAAAAAGGGCGTATGCGTTTTTTCCTGAATATATTCAGGAAAAAACGCATACGCCCTTTTTGGCCAAGTGCATCATTGTGGACGTTCTGCCTCTTTTCCTATGCTTTACATGCAATTCCAGTCTACCTCCTGAAATCGGTTTCCTGCAATTCTACCCTGCTTTCAAGTCCTCTTGGCAGCCTTACTTCAATATATTTTTGGACGATAGCTGTCATTTTTAACTCTGCAGGTTTGTGAATTACAGTGCCCCTGAGCTCCTTTCTTCAACTCGCTTTCTTGTGAGCTGGCCGCAACACCGCAGGATTGCTTCAGGCCCTAGTGTGTTTCCGGCATGGCACGCTGAGCCTTTGGTTAATTCCTCTTCCTGGTGGGAAATGAGAGTTAAATTTGCCCGTCCAGACACCTCCAGCTAGTCTCTTATTGGTTCTCCCTATTCCTGTTCATTTTCCACAGAAATTGCAAACTGGGCCAAACAGGAGGTTAAAGGCACTGACTCTCCAAGTGAGGAGAGTGTTAGTAAAGCGTCTGGAATGTTGCACCCGAGTACCAGGGGACGAAATCTGACACATTTGAACACGTTCCCCGATCACATGGTGGATCATACTCTGGGTTCCACATGCATGTTTTAGCTGAAGGAAGAATCCCTTAAACCTGGAGAGTTGAGACCCATGGAATGGGTACCATGCAATATGACTTCAAAGGGTCTGCATTTGCTCACCGAACCTCACCAATCCTATCACTGCTGCATTTATGCCGCTGTACACACGCTTGATTCTCTTTTGGAGACATATAAATCCATAGGTTTTAAGATTCTTACTAGTCAGGTATATTCTTAGGCATTTAATATGTGGTGTTGAGTCCACTTCGTTGAGCAAGGAGTAGCTCTTGTCTATTACCTATTTGGCTTATGGAATGGTATCTGTGCTAATTTCAATCTCTGGTTTTATGCAGCACCCCAACTCACCTTTCCCCTTAAGCAAGCATAAGTTGGTTTTCTACATTTGAGACCCTGTTCTGTTTTGTAATTCAGTTTCTGTGTAGCCAAGTTTTCATTCCGTGTAGTAGTGATATCTTATGATGTTTCTTTTTCTGTGTGACTTATCTCACTTAGAATCATCGTACCTGAATCCACTCATTATGCTGCTACGGGCCTGATGATATAGATTTCATTGCTGAGTGATATTGCATTGTACGTAAGTACCACAAATTCTTTATCCATTTTTCGCTTTCTGTGATATTGAACTTGTACCATAAACGAGGTTCTTGTAAACAGAGCCGTCCCAAACTTTGGGGTGGCTGTGTCTATTTGATTTTAATTTCCCTAAGCTATAGGACCATAAGTGGAAGTGCCCTAGGCTCTGTTGCTTTGTTTTTTAGATGTTTCAGGAAACACCATACACTTCTCCAGAGTGGCTGTTGGCAATTTACATCCCGCCCATCAGCATAACAAGGCTCCCAGTTCTCCATGGCCTGTCCTGCCTTTCTGGATTTTACACTTTTTTCAGATGGCCCTTTTGACCGGGGGGCAGTGAGACTTCATTGTAGTGCAGATTTCCTTTGCAAGCTTGCTTGGTTGGCCAAAAAGGGCGTATGCGTTTTTTCCTGAATATATTCAAGAAAAAACGCATACGCCCTTTTTGGCCAAGTGCATCATTGTGGACGTTCTGCCTCTTTTCGTATGCTTTACATGCAATTCCAGTCTACCTCCTGAAATCGGTTTCCTGCAATTCTGCCCCGCTTTCGAGTCCTCTTGGCAGCCTTACTTCAATATATTTTTGGACGATAGCTGTCATTTATAACTCTGCAGGTTTGTGAATTACAGTGCCCCTGGGCTCCTTTCTTCAACTCGCTTTCTTGTGAGCTGGCCGCAACACCGCAGGATTGCTTCAGGCCCTAGTGTGGTTCCGGCATGGCACGCTGAGCCTTTGGTTAATTCCTCTTCCTGGTGGGAAATGAGAGTTAAATTTGCCCGTCCAGACACCTCCAGCTAGTCTCTCATTGGTTCTCCCTATTCCTGTTCATTTTCCGCAGAAATTGCAAACTGGGCCAAACAGGAGGTTAAAGGCACTGACTCTCCAAGTGGGGAGAGTTTTAGTAAAGCGTCTGGAATGTTGCACCCGAGTACCAGGGGACAAAAACAGAGACACATTTGAACACGTTTCCCGATCACACGGTGGATCATACTCTGGGTTCCACATGCATGTTTTAGCTGAAGGAAGAATCCCTTAAACCTGGAGAGTTGAGACCCATGGAATGGTTACCATTCAATATGACTTCAAAGGTTCTGCATTGGCTCACCGAACCTCACCAATCCTATCACTGCTGCGCTTATGCCACTATACACACGCTTGATTCTCTTTCGGAGACATATAAATCCATAGGTTTTAAGATTCTTACTAGTCAGGTATATTCTTAGACGTTTAATATGGGGTGTTGAGTCCTCTTCGTTGAGCAAGGAGTAGCTCTTGTCTATTGCATATTTGGCTTATGGAATGGTATCTGTGCTAATTTCAATCTCTGGTTTTATGCAGCACCCCAACTCACCTTTCCCCTTAAGCAAGCATAAGTTGGTTTTCTACATTTGAGACCTTGTTCTGTTTTGTAATTCAGTTCCTGTGTAGTCAAGTTTACATTCCGTGTATTAGTGATATCTTATGATGTTTCTTTTTCTGTGTGACTTATTTCACTTAGAATCATCGTACCTGAATCCACTCATTATGCTGCTACGGGCCTGATGACATAGATTTCATTGCTGAGTGATATTGCATTGTACGTAAGTACCACAACTTCTTTATCCATTTTTCGCTTTCTGTGATATTGAACTTGTACCATAAACGAGGTTCTTGTAAACAGAGCCGTCGCAAACTTTGGGGTGGCTGTGTCTTTTTGATTTTAATTTACCTAATCTATAGGACCGTAAGTGGAAGTGCCCTAGGCTCTGTTCCTTTGTTTTGTAGATGCTTCAGGAAACACCATACACTTCTCCAGAGTGGCTGTTGGCAATTTACATCCCGCCCATCAGCATAACAAGGCTCCCAGTTCTCCATGGCCTGTCCTGCCTTTCTGGATTTTATACATTTTTCAGATGGCCCTTTTGACTGGGGAGCAGTGAGACTTCATTGTAGTGCAGATTTCCTTTGCAAGCTTGCTTGGTTGGCCAAAAATGGCATATGCGTTTTTTCCTGAATATAATCAGGAAAAAACGCATACGCCCTTTTTGGCCAAGTGCATCATTGTGGACGTTCTGCCTCTTTTCCTATGCTTTACATGCAATTCCAGTCTACCTCCTGAAATCGGTTTCCTGCAATTCTGCCCCGCTTTCAAGTCCTCTTGGCAGCCTTACTTCAATATATTTTTGGACGATAGCTGTCATTTTTAACTCTGCAGGTTTGTGAATTATAGTGCCCCTGTGCTCCTTTCTTCAACTCGCTTTCTTGTGAGCTGGCCGCAACACCGCAGGATTGCTTCAGGCCCTAGTGTGGTTCCGGCATGGCACGCTGAGCCTTTGGTTAATTCCTCTTCCTGGTGGGAAATGAGAGTTAAATTTGCCCGTCCAGACACCTCCAGCTAGTCTCTCATTGGTTCTCCCTATTCCTGTTCATTTTCCGCAGAAATGGCAAACTGGGCCAAACAGGAGGTTAAAGGCACTGACTCTCCAAGTGCAGAGAGTTTTAGTAAAGCGACTGGAATGTTGCACCCGAGTACCAGGGGACGAAAACTGAGACACATTTGAACACGTTTCCCGATCACACGGTGGATCATACTCTGGGTTCCACATGCATGTTTTAGCTGAAGGAAGAATCCCTTAAACCTGGAGAGTTGAGACCCATGGAATGAGTATCATGCAATATGAATTCAAAGGGTCTGCATTTGCTCACTGAACCTCACCAATCCTATCACTGCTGCGTTTATGACGCTGTACACACGCTTGATTCTCTTTTGGAGACATATAAATCCATAGGATTTAAGATTCTTACTAGTCAGGTATATTCTTAGGCGTTTAATATGGGATGTAGAGTCCACTTCGTTGAGCAAGGAGTAGCTCTTGTCTATTACATATTTGGCTTATGGAACGGTATCTGTGCTAATTTCAATCTCTGGTTTTATGCAGTACCCCAACTCACCTTTCCCCTTAAGCAAGCATAAGTTGGTTTTCTACATTTGAGACCCTGTTCTGTTTTGTAATTCAGTTCCTGGGTAGCCAAGTTTACATTCCATGTAGTAGTGATATCTTATGATGTTTCTTTTTCTGTGTGACTTATTTCACTTAGAATCATCGTACCTGAATCCACTCATTATGCTGCTACGGGCCTGATGATATACATTTCATTGCTGAGTGATATTGCATTGTACGTAAGTACCACAACTTCTTTATCCATTTTTCACTTTCTGTGATATTGAACTTGTACCGTAAACGAGGTTCTTGTAAACAGAGCCGTACCAAACTTTGGGGTGGCTGTGTCTTTTTGATTTTAATTTCCCTAAGCTATAGAACCATAAGTGGAAGTGCCCTAGGCTCTGTTGCTTTGTTTTTTAGATGTTTCAGGAAACACCATACACTTCTCCAGAGTGGCTGTTGGCAATTTACATCCCGCCCATCAGCATAACAGGGCTCCCAATTCTCCATGGCCTGTCCTGCCTTTCTGGATTTTACACATTTTTCAGATGGCCCTTTTGACTGGGGGGCAGTGAGACTTCATTGTAGTGCAGATTTCCTTTGCAAGCTTGCTTGGTTGGCCAAATAGGGCGCATGCGTTTTTTCCTGAATATATTCAGGAAAAAACGCATATGCCCTTTTTGGCCAAGTGCATCATTGTGGACGTTCTGCCTCTTTTCCTATGCTTTACATGCAATTCCAGTCTACCTCCTGAAATCGGATTCCTGCAATTCTGCCCCGCTTTCGAGTCCTCTTGGCAGCCTTACTTCAATATATTTTTGGACGATAGCTGTCATTTATAACTCTGCAGGTTTGTGAATTACAGTGCCTCTGAGCTCCTTTCTTCAACTCGCTTTCTTGTGAGCTGGCTGCAACACCGTAGCATTGCTTCAGGCCCTAGTGTGGTTCCGGGATGGCACGCTGAGCCTTTGGTTAATTCCTCTTCCTGGTGGGAAATGAGAGTTAAATTTGCCCGTCCAGACACCTCCAGCTAGTCTCTCATTGGTTCTCCCTATTCCTGTTCATTTTCCGCAGAAATTGCAAACTGGGCCAAACAGGAGGTTAAAGGCACTGACTCTCCAAGTGGGGAGAGTTTTAGTAAAGCGTCTGGAATGTTGCACCCGAGTACCAGGGGACCAAACCTGAGACACATTTGAACACGTTTCCCGATCACATGGTGGATCATACTCTGGGTTCCACATGCATCTTTTAGCTGAAGGAAGAATCCCTTAAACCTGGAGAGTTGAGACCCATGGAATGGGTACCATGCAATATGACTTCAAAGGTTCTGCATTGGCTCACCGAACCTCACCAATCGTATCACTGCTGCGCTTTTGCCACTGTACACACGCTTGATTCTCTTTTGGAGACATATAAATCCATAGATTTTAAGATTCTTACTAGTCAGGTATATTCTTAGACGTTTAATATGTGGTATTGAGTCCTCTTCGTTGAGCAAAGACTAGCTCTTGTCTATTACATATTTGGCTTATGGAACGGTATCTGTGCTAATTTCAATCTCTGGTTTTATGCAGCACCCCAACTCACCTTTCCCCTTAAGCAAGCATAAGTTTGTTTTCTACATTTGAGACCCTGTTTTGTTTTGTAATTCAGTTTCTGTGTAGCCAAGTTTACATTCCGTGTAGTAGTGATATCTTATGATGTGTCTTTTTCTGTGTGACTTATTTCACTTAGAATCATCGTACCTGAATCCACTCAGTATGCTGCTACGGGCCTGAAGATATAGATTTCATTGCTGAGTGATATTGCATTGTACGTAAGTACCGCAAATTCTTTATCCATTTTTCGCTTTCTGTGATATTGAACTTGTACCGTAAATGAGGTTCTTGTAAACAGAGCCGTCCCAAACTTTGGGGTGGCTGTGTCTTACTGATTTTAATTTCCCTAAGCTATAGGACCATAAGTGGAAGTGCCATAGGCTCTGTTCCTTTGTTTTTTAGATGTTTCAGGAAACACCATACACTTCTCCAGAGTGGCTGTTGGCAAATTACATCCCGCCCATCAGCATAACAAGGCTCCCAGTTCTCCATGGCCTGTCCTGCCTTTCTGGATTTTACACTTTTTTCAGATGGCCCTTTTGACCGGGGGGCAGTGAGACTTCATTGTAGTGCAGATTTCCTTTGCCAGCTTGCTTGGTTGGCCAAAAAGGGAGTATGGGTTTTTCCCTGAATATATTCAGGGAAAAACGCATACGCCCTTTTTGGCCAAGTGCATCATTGTGGGCGTTCTGCCTCTTTCCCTATGCTTTACATGCAATTCCAGTCTACCTCCTGAAATCGGTTTCCTGCAATTCTGCCCCGCTTTCAAGTCCTCTTGGCAGCCTTACTTCAATATATTTTTGGACGATAGCTGTCATTTATAACTCTGCAGGTTTGTGAATTACAGTGCCCCTGAGCTCCTTCCTTCAACTCGCTTTCTTGTGAGCTGGCCGCAACACCGCAGCATTGATTCAGGCCCTAGTGTGGTTCCAGCATGGCATGCTGAGCCTTTGCTTAATTCCTCTTCCTGGTGGGAAATGAGAGTTAAATTTGCCCGTCCAGACACCTCCAGCTAGTCTCTCATTGGTTCTCCCTATTCCTGTTCATTTTCCGCAGAAATGGCAAACTGGGCCAAACAGGAGGTTAAAGGCACTGACTCTCCAAGTGGGGAGAGTGTTAGTAAAGTGACTGGAATGTTGCATCCGAGTACGAGGGGACGAAAACTGAGACACATTTGAACACGTTTCCCGATCACACGGTGGATCATACTCTGGGTTCCACATGCACGTTTTAGCTGAAGGAAGAATCCCTTAAACCTGGAGAGTTGAGACCCATGGAATGGGTACCATGCAATATGACCTCAAAGGGTCTGCATGTGTTCACCGAACCTCACCAATCCTATCACTGCTGTGTTTATGCCACTGTACACACGCTTGATTCTCTTTCGGAGACATATAAATCCATAGGTTTTAAGATTCTTACTAATCAGGTATATTCTTAGGCGTTTAATATGGGGTGTAGAGCCCACTTCGTTGAGCAAGGAGTAGCTCTTGTCTATTACATATTTGGCTTATGGAACGGTATCTGTGCTAATTTCAATCTCTGGTTTTATGCAGTACCCCAACTCACCTTTCCCCTTAAGCAAGCATAAGTTGGTTTTCTACATTTGAGACCCTGTTCTGTTTTGTAATTCAGTTTCTCTGTAGGCAAGTTTACATTCCTTGTAGTAGTGATATCTTATGATGTTTCTTTTTCTGTGTGACTTATCTCACTTAGAATCATCGTACCTGAATCCACTCATTATGCTGCTACGGGCCTGATGATATAGATTTCATTGCTGAGTGATATTGCATTGTACGTAAGTACCACAAATTCTTTATCCATTTTTCACTTTCTGTGTTATTGAACTTGTACCGTAAACGAGGATCTTGTAAACAGAGCCGTCCCAAACTTTGGGGTGGCTGTGTCTTTTTGATTTTAATTTCCCTAAGCTATACCACCATAAGTGGAAGTGCCCTAGGCTCTGTTGCTTTGTTTTGTAGATGTTTCAGGAAACACCATACACTTCTCCAGAGTGGCTGTTGGCAATTTACATCCCGCCCATCAGCATAACAAGGCTCCCAGTTCTCCATGGCCTGTCCTGCCTTTCTGGATTTTATACGTTCTTCAGATGGCCCTTTTAACCGGGGGGCAGTGAGACTTCATTGTAGTGCAGATTTCCTTTGCAAGCTTGCTTGGTTGGCCCAAAAGGGCGTATGCGTTTTTTCCTGAATATATTCAGGAAAAAACGCATACGCCCTTTTTGGCCAAGTGCATCATTGTGGACGTTCTGCCTCTTTTCCTATGCTTTACATGCAATTCCAGTCTACCTCCTGAAATCGGTTTCCTGCAATTATGCCCCGCTTTCAAGTCCTCTTGGCAGCCTTACTTCAATATATTTTTGGACGATAGCTGTCATTTATAACTCTGCAGGTTTGTGAATTACAGTGCCCCTGAGCTCCTTTCTTCAACTTGCTTTCTTGTGAGCTGGCCGCAACACCGCAGCATTGCTTCAGGCCCTAGTGTGGTTCCGGCATGGCACGCTGAGCCTTTGGTTAATTCCTCTTCCTGGTGGGAAATGAGAGTTAAATTTGCCAGTACAGGCACCTCCAGCTAGTCTCTCATTGGTTCTCCCTATTCCTGTTCATTTTCCGCAGAAATGGCAAACTGGGCCATACAGGAGGTTAAAGGCACTGACTCTCCAAGTGGGGAGAGTGTTAGTAAAGCGTCTGGAATGTTGCACCCGAGTACCAGGGGACGAAACCTGAGACACATTTGAACACGTTTCCCGATCACACGGTGGATCATACTCTGGGTTCCACATGCATGTTTTAGCTGAAGGAAGAATCCCTTAAACCTGGAGAGTTGAGACCCATGGAATGGGTACCATGCAATATGACTTCAAAGGGTCTGCATTGGCTCACAGAACCTCACTAATCCTATCACTGCTACGTTTATGCCGCTGTACACACGCCTTATTCTCTTTCGGAGACATAGAAATCCATAGGTTTTAAGATTCTTACTAGTCAGGTATATTCATAGGCGTTTAATATGGGGTGTAGAGTCCACTTCGTTGAGCAAGGAGTAGCTCTTGTCTATTACATATTTGGCTTATGGAACGGTATCTGTGCTAATTTCAATCTCTGGTTTTATGCAGCACCCCAACTCACCTTTCCCCTTAAGCAAGCATAAGTTGGTTTTCTACATTTGAGACCCTGTTCTGTTTTGTAATTCAGTTCCTTTGTAGCTAAGTTTACATTCCGTGTAGTAGTGATATCTTATGATGTTTCTTTTTCTGTGTGATTTTTTTCACTTAGAATCATGGTACCTGAATCTACTCATTATGCTGCTACGGGCCTGATGACATAGATTTCATTGCTGAGTGATATTGCATTGTACATAAGTACCACAACTTCTTTATCCATTTTTCGCTTTCTGTGATATTGAACTTGTACCATAAACGAGGTTCTTGTAAACAGAGCCGTCCCAAACTTTGGGGTGGCTGTGTCTTTTTGATTTTAATTTCCCTAAGCTATAGGACCATAAGTGGAAGTGCCCTAGGCTCTGTTGCTTTGTTTTTTAGATGTTTCAGGAAACACCATACACTTCTCCAGAGTGGCTGTTGGCAATTTACATCCCGCCCATCAGCATAACAAGGCTCCCAGTTCTCCATGGCCTGTCCTGCCTTTCTGGATTTTACACATTTTTCAGATGCTCCTTTTGACAGGGAGGAAGTGAGACTTCATTGTAGTGCAGATTTCCTTTGCAAGCTTGCTTGGTTGGCCAAAAAGGGCGTATGCGTTTTTTCCTGAATATATTCAGGAAAAAACGCATACGCCCTTTTTGACCAAGTGCATCATTGTCGACGTTCTGAGTGTTTTCATATGTTTTCAATGCAATTCCAGTCTACCTCCTGAAATCGGTTTCCTGCAATTCTGCCTTGCTGTCAGTGCCTCTTCATAGCCTTACCTCAATATACTTTTTGAAAATTGTTGGCCTTTTTAACTCTGCAGGTTTTTGAATTGCCGTGGCCCTTAGCTGCATTTTTCAGCTCTTATTTTTGTGATCTTGCCTCATATCCACAGGATTTCTTCAGGCCCTATTCTTCTTCTGGGTCGCCTTGCTCTGCCTTTGGTTAATTCTTCTTCCTGATGTGAATTAGAGTGACATGTTCCCATTGAAACCGCTACAGCTATTTTCTCACTGGTTCCCCCTATTCCCATTCATCCTCCGCACTAACTGCAGACTGTGCGATACCGGAACGTAAAGGCATTGACTCTCCATGTGGAGATGTTGTTAGTAAAGTGGCTGGAATGTTGATCCGGAGCCCCAGGAGAGGAAAATGAGGTGCGTTTTAGAAACCTTTCCCGATCATATGGTATACCATCCGCTGGATTTCCCATGCATGGTTTAGCTGTAGGAAGATTCCCTTCAACCTGGAGTGTTGGGACCCTTGGAATGAGTAGTATGAAGTATTGCATTAAACTTTCGGCAGTTGCTCACCAAAGCTCACCAATCCTCTCAGCCCCAAGTGTCCAGCCTTATGTCTTATCCAGCTGTGGGTTTATATGTGGTCATTCCAGGTTGCATCACAGCCCCTGAGCGAATTTTGTAAGAATTTTTCTCTCTTTCATTGTTTCTGCGTTTTGGTTTTAAAATTTATTTCTATAATGGGGTTTAGCTCATTTTCACTGCTGTGTTTGGCCGCTCTGCACACACTTGATTCCCTTATGGAGATATATCAATACATGGGTTTTAAGATTCTTATTACTCAGATATATTTCTCTGCGGTGTATAGGGTGTGTTGAGGCCAGTTCATTGAGCAAGGTGTAGATCTTGTCTAATACCTATTTGGTTTATTGAACGGTATCTGTGCTAATTTCAAACTCTGGTTTTATGCATCACCCCACCTCTCCTTTCCCCTTAAGCTGACATAAGTGTGTTTTCTAAATGTGAGACACTGTTCTGTTTTGTAATTCATTTTTTGTGCAGCCATATTTATCCTCCCTCTATAAGTGATATCTTATGATATGTTTCTTTTTCTGTTTGACTTATTTCAAGTAGTATTATCGGACCTAAATCCACTCTTTATCCTTCTACTAGCCTTATTACATTGATTTCATGGTGAAGAGATATTCCATTGTACATAAGTACCACATTTTCTTTATCCATTGTTCTCTTTCCTGGGATATTTAAGGTGTACTGAAGTTGAGGTTCTTGTAAACAGAGTAGCCCTAAACTGTGGTGTGCTTGTGTCTTGTTGATTTTTAGACTTCCCTAGATATACTTCCGTGATTGGAAGTGCCCTATGCTCTGTAGCTCTGTTTTTTAGATGATTTAGGAACCACCATACACTTCTCCAGAGTGGCTCTCGGCAGTTCACACACTGTCCATCAGCGTATAAAGGCTCCCTGTTCTCCATGGCCTGTCCTGCATTTCTGGTTTTTACAATTTTTTCGGATGGCCCTTTTGACCGGTGGGAAATGAGACTTCTTTGTTGTGCACATTTGCATTGCTTGCTTGCTTGGTTGCCCATAAAGTGCGTATGCATTTTTTCCTGGATATATTCAGGAAAAAACGCATACTCCCTTTTGGGCCAACTGCATCATTGTCGAAATTCTGCCGCTTTTCATGTGCTTTAAAGACGAGTCCAATCTATCTCTTGAAATCTGTTTCTTGCAATTCTGTCTTGCATTCAGATCCTCTTCTTTGCCTTACCTCAACATATTTTGGGACGTTAGTTTTCATTTATAACTCTGCAGGTTTGTGAATTGCAGTGACCCTGAGCTCCATTTTTTAAGTTGCTCTTTTGTGAGCTGGCCTCAAAGCCGCAGGATTGCTTCAGGCCCTATTTTGGCTCCGGCGAGGCGGGCTGAGCCTTTTTTTAATTCTTATTCTTAATGGGAAATTAGAGTGACATGTGCCCGTCCAAACCCCTACAACTATTCTCTCATTGGTTCCCCCTCTTCCCGTTCATCCTCCTCACAATTTGCAAAATGTGTGAAACAGAAGTTTAAATGTGCTGATTCTCTAAGTGGGGAGACTCTAAGTAACGTGGCTGGAATGATGAACAGGAGCACCAGGAGAGGATAAATGAGGTGCATTTTAGACACATCTCCCGATCACATGGTGTACAGTCCTCTGGGTTTTCCATGCATGTTTTCGCTGTAGGAAGATCCCTTGAACCTGCAGATTTGGGACCCATTGAATGGGTACCAGGTAGTATTACTTTAAAGGGTGTGCATTTCCTCACCCAACCTCATATTTCTCTTAGCGTAAACAGTTTCCAGCCTTATGTCTCATCCTGCTGTGGGTCTAGATGTGTTCAATCCATGTTGCATCACCGTCCCTGAGGAAAAGTTGTAAGAGGTTTTCTCTGTCTCTTTGTCGTTTATTTTTTTCAATTTATTACTATATTGGTTACAGCTGATTTTCAAAGCTCTGTTTCTTGCTGCTGTACATCCACTTGATTCACATACAGAGAGACATCAATAAATTCTTTTTCAGATTCTTACCAGTCATATATATTCTTTTCCAGTGACTTGAGTGTGCTGAGTGCAGTTCTTTTAGCTACCGTGTAGGCCTTGTTGATTATCAGTTTGGTATTTGGAATGGTATCTTTGCTAATTTCAACCTCCTGGATGATGCCTCACCCCTCCCCACCTTTCCCGTTTAGCAGCCTTACGCGTGTTGTCTACATATTTGACTATGTTTTTGTTTTGTAATTTATTTCATGTGTAGCCATTTTGGATTCCACCTTTAAGTGATATCTTATGATATGTGTCTTTTTCTTTTTGAATTATGTCACTTAGAATGATCATACGTAACTCCTCCGGAGTTGTTACAACTGGCCATATTTCATTGACTTCCAGGCTGAGTAATATTCCACTCTACATAAGTACCACATCTCTATCCATTTTTTCCCTCCAGAGACATTTAAGTTATATCCTAGTCGAGAATCTTTTAAACAGAGAGGCAGTAAACATTGGGGTGCCTGTGTCCTCTCGATTTTTGTTTTTCCCAAGACATACGCCCATGAGTGCAAGTGCCCTATGCTCTGTAGCTCATTTTTTAGATGTTTTAGTAAACACAATACACTTCTCCAGAATGGCCATTGGCAATATACATTTCCACTATAAGCCTCACAGGGCTCCCTCTTCTCCTTGCCCTGTCCTGCATTTCTGGTGTTTACACTTTATGAGGATGGCTCTTCTGACTGATGCGAAGTGATATCTTTTGTAGTATTGATTTCCAGTGCCCACCTGTTTGGTTGGCTAAAAAAGTGTATGCCCTTTTCTTGAATATATACAGAAAAAAACGCATACAGCCTTTTTGGCCAACTGCAATGTTGGCAATGTTCAGCCCCTTTTCTTGTGCTTAATGGCGAGTCCTTTCTACCTCCTCAAATCCCTTTCCTGCCATTCTCCCTTGCTTACCAATCCTTTTCTCTGACTTTCCTCAAGACATTTTTCAGTGATAGATATTTTCAACTCTGCAGTTTCGTGAATTTTACTGCCCCTGAGTTCCATTGTTCAACTTGTGTTTATGGGAACTGGCCACAAAGCAGTGGGATTTCCTCAAGCCCTATACTGTTTCCATGGGCAACCCTAGCCTTTGGTCAATTCGTCTTCCTGATTGGAAATTAGAGTGACATGTGCCTGTCTGAACACCTAGGACTTGTCTCTCATTGTTCCTCATCCTTCCGCTTCATCCTCTGGACAAATTCCAAACTGTATGCAACAGGATGTTGACAGTGCTGACATCTCCAAGTGGGGAGACTGTTAGTAAAGACGCTGGAGGGGTGAACCCGAGCACCAGGAGATGAGGAGATGAGATGCCTTTTCCAAACTCTTCCTGATCAGACGGTATACCATCCTCTGTGTGTGACAGACATGTTTTAGCAGTAGGAAGAGTCCCATTCATGTAAGGAGAACACCAGGGCTTTTTCAAAATCAGTGTCTCCCCGAAACCCAAACTGGGGAATTTTTTAAGCTACGGCTACACATATGTTCATTAAGGGCCTTGGGAAGTAGGCAGAGTCCAAACTTTAGATGATTGAAGTCTTCAGGGTCAGAAGCACTCACCACTGGCTTCCCTTAGGTTACACTTTAACTGTCATTGATAGATGATGTCAATAAAAATATCTATTCTTTTTCCGATTATTTCCCCTTATAGGTTATTGCAAAATATTGAGTGTAGTTCCCTGTGCTATACAGTGGTTCCTTGTTGATGATCTATTTTATACATAGCAGTGTGTATGTGTTAATTCCAAACTGTTAATTTATCCCTCCTCCCACCTTTCCCCTTTGGTAATAATAAATTATAAGATTTTATACTTCTCAGAAATGGGGGAGCTGAAAGAGAGGTATCATTTTCAATGGAAAAGCATTTAAAACAAGATTGAAGCTTTAACCAAGATTATTAGATGTACATCCTTGGAAAGAAATCACTTCATTTCTCTAATATTGACCTGACAAATAAGACAAACCTTTTCACTGAACTTGCTTATAATAAAGTGATGGAAATATCAAATGGAAGTGTTAGAAACATCTTATTTTACCCGAGCCTTATAAACTGTTCTATGTTAACTACAGTTTGGCTCACACATCTGTTCATTGAAGTTACAATAGTCTCAATTTCTGTTACTGATCCTCCAGAGTGGACCCCAACAAGTGTCCCCCTGCCCAGTGTCATTGGGGCCAACAGATCGAGACTGAGTTTGGTTCACAAGCAAAGGAAACTTTATATTTTGATCAGAGAATGGAGAGGTGAGAGCATGCACTACCCCGTGGGCTGTGGGCTGGGCTGCTGTGTAGAGATCCTGTCAGAGTCAGTGGGAGGGAGGGGGCGGAGCACTCAAGGGCCGGGTTGGCTGCAGCTCAGGCTCTATATCTTAGAGTCTGCACTGGGCCCCAGGAGCTGAGGTGTCGACCCAGCCATTCTGCACTAGGAAATCTGGTCTGAAGTGCCGGGTGTGGAACCTCTGCATGCGGGACCCTAGGAGCACGTGAAATTAGACAAAGCACAAAGGATAAAAAAGGTCAGACTTGACTTTATTGCCCAGATTCTATTTTTATCTCCCAGGGATTTTTAATGGGCTTTGCTGGGGACAAACCCCTCCTCTGCCTTTTGTCCCGTTCCTCATTCTTGGAGTGCTGAGGGTGCAGACCCTTCTTCTGTAACTGCTGAGTGCTGAGTTGGGAGCCCTCATACCAGGGGATGAGGGTCAGAACTTCTCCCCAGCAGCCTCCAGGTGACGTTGATTGGCCCCAGGACCCCTGCCTCCCTGCTCGTCCGCCTGAGCACCAGCATTGGAAGTGTTATAGATTCTAATGACCTTTAAGGGTTCAGGAAAGAGATGTGCAGAGACGCTGTGGGGGCCGGTTTCACCCCGCCCCACATTTGTTCGGCCACCTTAGGCTGACCGTTTCTGCCAGCCTAGATGCTCTGACCAGTAGTCTGCTCTTTCTTCAATTAGGCCCCTGAATTAACGTAAAAACAGCACCAGGTGTCAGAGCCCTGCCCGCTCAACTCCCAGACAGTCCAGGGTCAGTGGTGATCAAGGACCATGATGGCCACTGAGTCAACAGCCTTTTGAAGTAAACAGGAGTCCAGCCGGTCTTATTGGCCACCATCATCACGGTGTCTGTAGGCTTTTCTATGGTGACAGTGTGATATACGTTTCCCCCGCCAAGACTATTAGCTCCCCTCCGGGTGCAGTAAGTCCTGCAAGCAGTAGTCTACTCATTCGGGACACACTATTGTTGTTTTATGAGAGAAACTCCAGGTCAAGTGATGTTCACACGAGTCGTCATGGTGCCCTGTTGCCCCCGGTTATCTCTCTGGATGTTGGAGTTGGAGGGCCTCCTCACTCGAGGTCGGTGTGCCCACGGAGCGAACCCTGCAACTTCAGGGCATGGTTGGTGATTAGGATCACCACGTGGGGTCCTTTTCCCTTAGGAGGGAGGTGGCCTTTTGGGCTGCTGATTTCCAGGTTTTTAGATACCGCCAGTATCTTGGCCAGATGTGGCAGTGGGCCAAGCCCCTTGGTGACTCTATTTTATCCTACCTGGATGGCATTCTTGCGTTGTTCCATTTCAAGTGGTCCCAGTTTTTGCACTAATTCTCCAATGGCGACTCACCTTTCACCGGGAATGGAAAGGTCAAAGGGTTTAGCTCAATTAGGGAGTTCCAGGGCAAGGGTCTGAATTGACTGCTCTTTCCATTCTTGAAAGGCCACTTCTGGATTCTGTTCAAAAGGATCATCATCTTTTCCTTTCAGTGTTTCATATAGAGGCCCAGCTAGTAGACTGTAGTTAGGGATCCAGAAGCAGCAAACCCTGGCCTCCCCAGGAACCCCTAAGCTGTCTTCTAGTTTTAGAAAGGGGTAAGGCTGCAAATGGTTTCTTCCCTTTCCTGGGATGGGCTTCTCCGACCTTGTGTGAGAATGAAGCCCAGGCAGGTCACCGCAGTCTGTGATATTTGAGCTTTTTCTTGGACAACTTCTATCCTTTATTGGCTTGGTAGTTCAGAGGCCTCCTTAGTAGGGCTGGCGATCAGAATGTCGTCTGCATATTGAAGGAGGGTTTCCTTTTCTAGAGGTAGAACTTTTCGGTCTTTAGCTAAGCTTTCCCCAAAGATGGTGTGGGAATTTTTGAACCCTTGGGGCAAGACGGCCCGGAAGTATTGTTTTAGTTGTATGTTGAGTCCTGCCACTCACAAGCCAAAATTTCTTGTGACTCTGGGACTAATGGAATACAAAAGAAGGCATCATTGAAGACTAATACAGAATACCATGTCCTGGTGGTTGGTAGAATGACCAGCAGGGTGTAGGAAATGGAGCAACTGGAGGTATATCCTCGGTGGCTTCACTGACTGTCCTGACATCCTTTACCAGGTCCCCAGCAGCCCATGGGGCTCTCGTGGTCAGGCCAATCCCAGGATATGGAGCTCTCCTGGGCAGGTACCCCACCCCCAACCCAGCCCACGGGGCTCTCATGGTCAGGCCTCTCCCAGGATACAGAGCTACCCTTGCAGGTACCGTGGCAGGGCTGGGCACACAGGAACTGTGCACATAGCCCTCATTGAAGAGCACCCCCATCTCACCTGTCGCTCAGAGCTGACACAGAGCACCTCAGAGCAGGACTTGAACTAACAAACAGCAGCTCCGACAGGTCTGTGACCCTGGGCATCACTCTGTGTGGCCTCCCTCCACCTGGTCTTCCAGAGACTTCCACTGCACCCGGGGCACCAAGCCTCTGTCTCCAACCACCACCCACCCCTCCTCTCCCTGACTCCTGGGTTCCTCTCATTAGGAGAGGGTTTTCTTGAAGTTGTCTCCCACTCATGGGCCAGATAAAATGATTAGAAAACAAGCCAAAGCTGCAGCCCCTTGTCTATCCTGACTCTCAGGAGCCCACACCTGTTCCTTGGACCTGGCCGGTTCAGCAAGTTCCATTTTCTGCAACTGTGAGCCCCTGAGGGGTGATGATTGGCTGACCTGGGCAGCCTTACCATGCCGGCCAGCCCTCCCCAGGTGTGCCTGGGTTGAGATCAATATAAATACCACTCCAGGCAGCAAGAGCCCCTGCAGCTGTGCCTGACGCCATTTTCTCTGCCCTGTCAGCAGTCTCGGGGCTGGGCTGGTGGGAGGGAGTGAGAGGCCACGGCTTTGTGGGTGGCCCAGTGTGAGTGGGGCTCTGCTGGACTTTCTGCAGCAGTTGCCAGGCTGCCACCTGCTAAAGAAGAGGATGTGTCACCCATACCTGCTGCTGGAATTTCTCCCTGGGCAGAGGTGAGGAAGGAAAAAAGCAGTGGGGGCAGGGACAGGACGGGTATCTCAGGCAGGGAAATGGAAATCTTCCAGAAGAGCACCCAGGGACAGGACCATCCTGGCTGGCCTGCAGGCACCAAGTCAGCTGGCATGCTGTCACTCGTGTGGCTCCATGGCCCTTCCTCTAGGCTTTCAAGTCCTTGTATATATTCAGGTGTTTTACCTGGGAAGGGTGGGAACAGTTCAACAGCAACTGGCCTGGGGCTCAGCTCACGTTCACTCACAGATGCCTCGGCACAGTGCCCCAGCTTTGCAATGAGTACGCTTGTGTGGGGGCTGCTGGCTGAATGGGAGACGATTCCCCACCACTGACCAACTTCAGAATTGTTTACAACTGGAGCAAGTGCCCTGATACGGTTTTCCTCTGAGTAACTGGTGGGTTCTGTTTTTTTTTTTTTTCTCTTTTTCGTTTTTGGTTCAAGGTAGATTTTATTCCTCTTTTTTGTATTTACAGATATAAGCATGGAAATAATTTATTCATATAAATACATGTATGTGAAGGGAATAATTGTTTTTTCTGTTTTATTTTTTAAATTTTATTTCTTTTTAATTTTGAATTTTATTTTATATTTTTATACAGCAGGTTCTTATTGGTTATCTATTTTATACATATAAATGTTTACATGCCAATCCCAATCTCTCAGCTCCTCCCACCACCACCCCCCCAAGAGCTTTCCCCCCTTGTTGTCCATACGATTGTTGTCTACATCTGTTGCTCTATTTATGCCTTGCAAAACGGTTAATCTGTACAGTTTTTCTAGGTTCCACATATATGCATGAATATACAAGATTTGTTTTTCTCTTTCTGACTTACTTCACTCTGTATGACAGTCTCTAGATCCATCGACGTCTCTACAAATGACCCAATTTCATTCCTTTCATGGCTTAGTAATATTCCATTTTATATATGTACCACATCTTTATGCATTCGTCTGTCTGTGGGCATTTAGGTTGCTTCCATTACCTCGATATTGTAAATAGTGATGCAATGAACATTGCGGTGAATGTCTCTTTTTGATTTATGGTTTTGTCTGTGTATATGTCCAGTACTGGGATTGCTGTATCATATGGTAATTCTATTATTAGTTTCTTAAGACTCCATATTGTTCTCCATAGTGACTGTATCAATTTATATTCCCAACAATAGTGGAAGAGGCTTCCTTTTCCCCACACCCTTTCCAGCAATTGTTGTTTGTAGATTTTCAGATGATGCCCATTCTAACAGGTGTGAGGTGATACCTCATTGTTGAGTCCATTTCGTTGAGCAAGGGGTAGGTCTTGTCTATTACATATTTGGCTTATGGAACGGTATCTGTGCTAATTTCAAACTCTGGTTTTATGCAGCACCCCAACTCACCTTTCCCCTTAAGCAAGCATAAGTTGGTTTTCTAAACTTGAGACCCTGTTCTGTTTTGTAATTCAGTTCATGTGTAGCCAAGTTTACATTCCATGTATTAGTGATACCTTATGATGTTTCCTTATCTGTGTGACTTATTTCACTTAGAATCATCGTGCCTCAATCCACTCATTATGCGGGTACAGGCC
Source organism: Pseudorca crassidens (assembly GCF_039906515.1). Classification (NCBI taxonomy): domain Eukaryota; kingdom Metazoa; phylum Chordata; class Mammalia; order Artiodactyla; family Delphinidae; genus Pseudorca; species Pseudorca crassidens. Next base: position 167,398,771 of record NC_090296.1, read on the forward strand.
TGGTGACACAGATTTCATTGCTGAGTGGTATTCTGTTGTACGTTAAGTACCGCAACTTCTTTATCAATTATTTGCTCTCTGGGATATTTAACTTGTACCATAGAAGAGGTTCCTGTAAACAGAGCCATCCCAAATTTTGGGGTGGCTGTGTCTTTTTGATTTTAATTTCCCTAAGCTATAGGACCATAAGTGGAAATGCCCTAGACTCTGTTGCTTTGTTTTTCAGATGTATCAGGAAACACCATACACTTCTCCAGAGTGGCTGTTGGCAATTTACATCCCGCCCATCAGCATAACAAGGTTCCTTTATCCCCATGGCCTGTCTTGCCTTTCTGCATTTTCCACTTTTTTCAGATGGCTCTTTAAACTGGGGGGAAGTGACACTTCATAGTAGTTCGGATTTCCATTGCAAGCTTGCTTGGTTTGCCAAAGAGGGCGTATGCGTTTTTTCCTGAATATATTCAGGAAAAAACGCATACGCCCTTTTTGGCCAAGTGCATCATTGTGGACGTTCTGCCTCTTTTCCTATGCTTTACATGCAATTCCAGTCTACCTCCTGAAATCGGTTTCCTGCAATTCTGCCCCGCTTTCAAGTCCTCTTGGCAGCCTTACTTCAATATATTTTTGGACGATAGCTGTCATTTATAACTCTGCAGGTTTGTGAATTACAGTGCCCCTAAGCTCCTTTCTTCAACTCGCTTTCTTGTGAGCTGGCCGCAACACCGCAGGATTGCTTCAGGCCCTAGTGTGGTTCCGGCATGGCACGCTGAGCCTTTGGTTAATTCCTCTTCCTGGTGGGAAATGAGAGTTAAATTTGCCCGTCCAGACACCTCCAGCTAGTCTCTCATTGGTTCTCCCTATTCCTGTTCAACTTTCAAAGAATTTGCAAACTGGGCCAAACAGGAGGTTAAAGGCACTGACTCTCCAAGTGGGGAGAGTGTTAGTAAAGCGTCTGGAATGTTGCACCCGAGTACCAGGGGACGAAACCTGAGACACATTTGAACACGTTTCCCGATCACACGGTGGATCATACTCTGGGTTCCACATGCATGTTTTAGCTGAAGGAAGAATCCCTTAAACCTGGAGAGTTGAGACCCTTGGCATGGGTACCATGCAATATGACTTCAAAGGGTCTGCATTGGCTCACCGAACCTCACCAATCCTATCAGTGCTGCGCTAATGCACTGTACACACGCTTGATTCTCTTTCAGAGACATATAAATCCATAGGTTTTAAGATTCTTACTAGTCAGGTATATTCTTAGGCGTTTAATATGGGGTGTAGAGTCCACTTCGTTGAGCAAGGAGTAGCTCTTGTCTATTACATATTTGGCTTATGGAACAGTATCTGTGCTAATTTCAATCTCAGGTTTTATGCAGCACCCCAACTCACCTTTCCCCTTAAGCAAGCATAAGTTGGTTTTCTACATTTGAGACCCTGTTCTGTTTTGTAATTCAGTTCCTGTGTAGCCAAGTTTACATTCCGTGTATTAGTGATATCTTATGATGTTTCTTTTTCTGTGTGACTTATTTCACTTAGAATCATCGTACCTGAATCCACTCATTATGCTGCTACGGGCCTGATGATATACATTTCATTGCTGAGTGATATTGCATTGTACGTAAGTACCACAAATTCTTTATCCATTTTTCGCTTTCTGTGATATTGAACTTGTACCACAAACGAGGTTCTTGTAAACAGAGCCGTCCCAAACTTTGGGCTGGCTGTGTCTTTTTGATTTTAATTTCCCTAAGCTATAGGACCATAAGTGGAAGTGCCCTAGGCTCTGTTGCTTTGTTTTGTAGATGTTTCAGGAAACACCATAAACTTCTCCAGAGTGGCTGTTGGCAATTTACATCCCGCCCATCAGCATAACAAGGCTCCCAGTTCTCCATGGCCTGTCCTGCCTTTCTGGATTTTATACTTTTTTCAGATGGCCCTTTTGACCGGGGGGCAGTGAGACTTCATTGTAGTGCAGATTTCCTTTGCAAGCTTGCTTGGTTGGCCAAAAAGGGCGTATGCGTTTTTTCCTGAATATATTCAGGAAAAAACGCATACGCCCTTTTTAGCCAAGTGCATCATTGTGGACGTTCTGCCTCTTTTCCTATGCTTTACATGCAATTCCAGTCTACCTCCTGAAATCGGTTTCCTGCAATTCTGCCCCGCTTTCAAGTCCTCTTGGCAGCCTTACTTCAATATATTTTTGGACGATAGCTGTCATTTATAACTCTGCAGGTTTGTGAATTACAGTGCCCCTAAGCTCCTTTCTTCAACTCGCTTTCTTGTGAGCTGGCCGCAACACCGCAGGATTGCTTCAGGCCCTAGTGTGGTTCCGGCATGGCACGCTGAGCCTTTGGTTAATTCCTCTTCCTGGTGGGAAATGAGAGTTTAATTTGCCCGTCCAGACACCTCCAGCTAGTCTCTCATTGGTTCTCCCTATTCCTGTTCATTTTCCGCAGAAATGGCAAACTGGGCCAAACAGGAGGTTAAAGGCACTGACTCTCCAAGTGGGGAGAGTTTTAGTAAAGCGTCTGGAATGTTGCACCCGAGTACCAGGGGACAAAAACTGAGACACATTTGAACACGTTTCCCAATCACACGGTGGATCATACTCTGGGTTCCACATGCATGTTTTAGCTGAAGGAAGAATCCCTTAAACCTGGAGAGTTGAGACCCATGGAATGGGTACCATGCAATATGACTTCAAAGGTTCTGCATTGGCTCACCGAACCTCACCAATCCTATCACTGCTGCGCTTATGCCACTGTACACACGCTTGATTCTCTTTCGGAGACATATAAATCCATAGATTTTAAGATTCTTACTGGTCAGGTATATTCTTAGACGTTTAATATGGGGTGTTGAGTCCTCTTCGTTGAGCAAGGAGTAGCTCTTGTCTATTACATATTTGGCTTATGGAACGGTATCTGTGCTAATTTCAATCTCTGGTTTTATGCAGCACCCCAACTCACCTTTCCCCTTAAGCAAGCATAAGTTGGTTTTCTACATTTGAGACCCTGTTCTGTTTTGTAATTCAGTTCCTGTGTAGCCAGTTTACATTCCGTGTAGTAGTGATATCTTATGATGTTTCTTTTTCTGTGTGACTTATCTCACTTAGAATCATCGTACCTGAATCCACTCATTATGCTGCTACGGGCCTGATGACATAGATTTCATTGCTGAGTGATATTGCATTGTACGTATGTACCACCACTTCTTTATCCATTTTTCGCTTTCTGTGATATTGAACTTGTACCGTAAACGAGGTTCTTGTAAACAGAGCCGTCCCAAACTTTGGGGTGGCTGTGTCTTTTTGATTTTAATTTCCCTAAGCTATAGGACCATAAGTGGAAGTGCCCTAGGCTCTGTTGCTTTGTTTTTTAGATGTTTCAGGAAACACCATACACTTCTCCAGAGTGGCTGTTGGCAATTTACATCCTGCCCATCAGCATAACAAGGCTCCCAGTTCTCCATGGCCTGTCCTGCCTTTCTGGATTTTACACTTTTTTCAGATGGCCCTTTTGACCGGGGGGCAGATAGACTTCATTGTAGTGCAGATTTCCTTTGCAAGCTTGCTTGGTTGGCCAAAAAGGGCGTATGCGTTTTTTCCTGAATATATTCAGGAAAAAACGCATACGCCCTTTTTGGCCAAGTGCATCATTGTGGACGTTCTGCCTCTTTTCCTATGCTTTACATGCAATTCCAGTCTACCTCCTGAAATCGGTTTCCTGCAATTCTGCCCTGCTTTCAAGTCCTCTTGGCAGCCTTACTTCAATATATTTTTGGACGATAGCTGTCATTTTTAACTCTGCAGGTTTGTGAATTACAGTGCCCCTGAGCTCCTTTCTTCAACTCGCTTTCTTGTGAGCTGGCCGCAACACCGCAGGATTGCTTCAGGCCCTAGTGTGGTTCCGGCATGGCACGCTGAGCCTTTGGTTAATTCCTCTTCCTGGTGGGAAATGAGAGTTAAATTTGCCCGTCCAGACACCTCCAGCTAGTCTCTTATTGGTTCTCCCTATTCCTGTTCATTTTCCGCAGAAATTGCAAACTGGGCCAAACAGGAGGTTAAAGGCACTGACTCTCCAAGTGAGGAGAGTGTTAGTAAAGCGTCTGGAATGTTGCACCCGAGTACCAGGGGACGAAATCTGACACATTTGAACACGTTTCCCGATCACACGGTGGATCATACTCTGGGTTCCACATGCATGTTTTAGCTGAAGGAAGAATCCCTTAAACCTGGAGAGTTGAGACCCATGGAATGGGTACCATGCAATATGACTTCAAAGGGTCTGCATTTGCTCACCGAACCTCATCAATCCTATCACTGCTGCATTCATGCCGCTGTACACACGCTTGATTCTCTTTCGGAGACATATAAATCCATAGGTTTTAAGATTCTTACTAGTCAGGTATATTCTTAGGCATTTAATATGTGGTGTTGAGTCCACTTCGTTGAGCAAGGAGTAGCTCTTGTCTATTACCTATTTGGCTTATGGAACGGTATCTGTGCTAATTTCAATCTCTGGTTTTATGCAGCACCCCAACTCACCTTTCCCCTTAAGCAAGCATAAGTTGGTTTTCTACATTTGAGATCCTGTTCTGTTTTGTAATTCAGTTCCTGTGTAGCCAAGTTTACATTCCATGTATTAGTGATATCTTATGATGTTTCTTTTTCTGTGTGACTTATCTCACTTAGAATCATCGTACCTGAATCCACTCATTATGCTGCTACGGGCCTGATGACATAGATTTCATTCCTGAGTGATATTGCATTGTACGTAAGTACCACAACTTCTTTATCCATTTTTCACTTTCTGCGATATTGAACTTGTACCGTAAACGAGGTTCTTGTAAACAGAGCCGTCCCATACTTTGGGGTGGCTGTGTCTTTTTGATTTTAATTTCCCTAAGCTATAGGACCATAAGTGGAAGTGCCCTAGGCTCTGTTGCTTTGTTTTTTAGATGTTTCAGGAAACACCATACACTTCTCCAGAGTGGCTGTTGGCAATTTACATCCCGCCCATCAGCATAACAAGGCTCCCAGTTCTCCATGGCCTGTCCTGCCTTTCTGGATTTTACACTTTTTTCAGATGGCCCTTTTGACCGGGGGGCAGTGAGACTTCATTGTAGTGCAGATTTCCTTTGCAAGCTTGCTTGGTTGGCCAAAAAGGGCGTATGCGTTTTTTCCTGAATATATTCAGGAAAAAACGCATACGCCCTTTTTGGCCAAGTGCATCATTGTGGACGTTCTGCCTCTTTTCCTATGCTTTACATGCAATTCCAGTCTACCTCCTGAAATCGGTTTCCTGCAATTCTGCCCCGCTTTCAAGTCCTCTTGGCAGCCTTACTTCAATATATTTTTGGACGATAGCTGTCATTTTTAACTCTGCAGGTTTGTGAATTACAGTGCCCCTGAGCTCCTTTCTTCAACTCGCTTTCTTGTGAGCTGGCCGCAACACCGCAGGATTGCTTCAGGCCCTAGTGTGGTTCCGACATGGCACGCTGAGCCTTTGGTTAATTCCTCTTCCTGGTGGGAAATGAGAGTTACATTTGCCCATCCAGACACCTCCAGCTAGTCTCTCATTGGTTCTCCTTATTCCTGTTCATTTTCCGCAGAAATTGCAAACTGGGCCAAACAGGAGGTTAAAGGCACTGACTCTCCAAGTGGGGAGAGTGTTAGTAAAGCGTCTGGAATGTTGCACCCAAGTACCAGCGGAGAAAATCTGAGACACATTTGAACACGTTTCCCGATCACACGGTGGATCATACTCTGGGTTCCACATGCATGTTTTAGCTGAAGGAAGAATCCCTTAAACCTGGAGAGTTGAGACCCATGGAATGGCTAGCATGCAATATGACTTCAAAGGGTCTGCATTTGCTCATCAAACCTCACCAATCCTATCACTGCTGCGTTTATGCCGCTGTACACATGCTTGATTCTCTTTTGGAGACATATAAATCCATAGGTTTTAAGATTATTACTAGTCAGGTATATTCTTAGGCGATTAATATGGGGTGTAGAGTCCACTTCGTTGAGCAAGGAGTAGCTCTTATCTATTACATATTTGGCTTATGGAATGGTATCTGTGCTAATTTCAATCTCTGGTTTTATGCAGAACCCCAACTCACCTTTCCCCTTAAGC